>NW_026775579.1:94333386-97289987 GCF_030987335.1 Cornus florida
TTATTTATATATTTATGAATAATCTTCTAGGTTACGGGAAGTATATTGAACAGCTAGAGAATTGGAGAGTGTTCTAGGGTTTATCAGAAAAGAGGGTTTTAGGGAAAGAGATCCAAATTGCAACAAGATTTCCTCAGAAGAACAAGAGCAGAACAGGTGAGTCCCTTCTAGCATTGTCCATGTTTAATTTCATATTCAAAACTTTGCCTTATTTGAGGTGTGTCAACTTCACCAACCCAGAAACTGCATTTTCTTCAACACTACCCATTATCATTATTAGCTTTCAAATCCATATCTACCACTTCAAATTAACACTCGTTCACGGTCGATTACCTCATCAAATTATGTGAGTTTCCTCCAGAAAAGGCTCTCTCAGCCTCCAAGTACATGAACTTCGAAACCCCAGACAAACCAGACTCTGTTCTCGCATTCTTCAGCAACCATGGATTCACCGAAACCCAGATCTCACTTCTCATCAGAAGATTCCCTCCGGTACTGTAGTCCGATCCCCAAAAAACCCTTTTGCCCAAAATCTGATTTTTTCATTCTTTTTATTACTAAATTATTCGAGGTATAATGGTAAAATTACCCTAAAATCTGACGTCCATAAGACAAACTGTAAATGGAACTTTTTTTTCAAAAATTTTGCAACCTCAGGGAATTATTTAAACAGCTTCACACAAAATTGTCAAAAATACAAAAACTGAATGTCTACACTATTAATACAATAAGCATTTGCACTAACATATAGAAAGCATGCAATGAAAATTTTCAACCCATGATTAAACTTCCTGAACAAAAATTTAAACTATATGTTAATAATGTCAAATGTATAAAACCCCAGTAAGGCAGTTTCAGTTCACAAAAAACAATCATAGACACAAAGTAGTAGAAATCACAAACAACAAATTAATCCAATATAAGAAAAAAAAAAAAAAAATGGTTTCATAAAAGCATAAATTTTATCCAAAAGAGTTCATTCTAATTTCTAAATTCTAGTACACCCAATCCAGGCCCCATACTCTCTCTTATGTACATATGCTATCCCCTCCTGCTATGGATTCATTCGATATTAGACTCTTTTTCATTTTTTATTTTTTTTATTTAAAACTAATATTCGACTAAAAGTTTAAAAATGGACTTTAAATAGATTTTCACGTTGATACCTTATTTTGTGACAATTTCCCCTCACTTTTAATTCTTTACTTGTTAAAAAATTATAATTTTTTTATTCTAGAAACAAATAGGCCCATAAATTCTTAGAATTTCAGTGGTTACTCGAACACCTAAACCTAGGTCTCATAGTGGCCATCATATAAAAATCAAATGAGATAATTTCTTAATTTATGGTAACTCTTTGAATTTCAATATAAAATTATATGAATGCAATCATTAAGGAGTTAGAATGTTACTTTGAACTACCTCCTCCGTATTTTACAAACCACTAAAATGTAGGAATTCATCATCTTAAATAAATCCATTTCAAAAAACTATAATCCTTTTGAAAATGATGAATTTCGTCCTTATCAAGAAACTCAAAACCAAACGTATAGGAGGAGGAATAAGCAAGTTCCCTATGCTCCTGAATAGTCCATCCAAGACGAGGGACTTGTCACTTAAGTTAAGCGAAGCTAAAAGAGACGAAACTATGAGACACTATTACTATCGGAAGAACAGAAAGGAAGGGAAAGCAAGAGAAAATTGAACTCCAATTAGGTTTAACAAATGCAATAACTTCAGAACTCGCAATAGAACTACACACTATATCAAATCCTAGCTAATGATACTTCCGAAACAGAAAAAATAGATACTAATTATTTGTCAATTAAAAAAAGCTTAAAACCTAGGTTTAACAGCTAAGACAAAACCAACCATTTAATCGATATTTAAAATGAAAGAACACTGTAAATCAAAGCAACATATGAAAAAGATAATAAACTAAACGCATTGCCAGAGTGTCAAAACTCCAAACCCTAGATTTCATTATTTTTACACAGCAAAATCACCAGAACTCAAGAACTAATAGATAAGGAGAATCAAAAATTGAGAGGGTTTGATCTGAAAAACATACGTACCAAAAGCTAAATCGAGACAGGAGGCGAGTGAGAGATCCTTAGCAGAAAGGATTGATAAAATAGAAAGAGTCGTTAGGGTTTATCAAGTAAACCTGAATGAGCCATGTACGTAATCGTAGTGCGTTTCAGGTTGACGGTGGTGTGAAACAAACTGTTAAAATTCTTACAAAAATAAAATAATAAAATCGTATTACCATTTACCTAGTTGGTATTTGCTAAATATTTTTTATTTTTTATTTTTCTTTCTTCCTTTTGTATTTGAATTTGACCTCTGAAAATTATGTATTGAAAATTTTAAAAGCTAAATTTTAAGTGATATTTTTTTTTTTTTGATAAGTAAGATTTTATTGAAAACGCTCAAAAGGGGAGCGGAACACAAAGAAACACAAGGGCCAAAGGGCGCCTCAAACCTTCAAAGAGACCAAAAAAACAAAAATCTCCTCTAAAGATCTATAATCTCTCCCTGAGACCCAACAAAAAAGAGTAGAAATAATAGAGAACTTAAGTATAGAAACAGGTTTCTACTTTCCCTCAAAATATCTCCGATTTTTCTCAAGCCAAATGCACCACCAAATACAAAGATGCGTAGCTCTCCAAGCATCCTGCATGAGAGCCCCAACAGAAACACCTTTCCAAGCCTCAACCCTTTAGAGGAACAAGGCATAACCCAATGGACCCCAAATAATCCAAGCATCAAATCCCAACAGTCTCTGGCCATGCTGCAGTGTAAAAGAAGGTGATCAATTGTCTCCTCATTACAGAAGCACATATAACAACGATTGACCACCACCTGATTCCTCCTCCTCAAATTATCCTGGGTTAAAATCTTACCCAGGACGGAAGTCCAAGCAAAGAAGACAATCTTAAGGGGAGCCTTAGAACGCCAAATAGACTTCCAGGGGAAAGGGCTTCCGGTACCAACCGAAAGGCACCTAATAAAGGACATAACCTCGAATCAACCCTGAGAGTTAGGATCCCAAAGCCAACAATCTGAATCTCGAATTGTGATCACCTGGCGATACAGAACCTCCAAAAAATGAGAAACCTCCTCAATCTCCCAGTCCTGAAAGTGTCTTCTAAACTGAACATGGTTTGTCTGTGATAACAGTCAACCACCATGGTTTGTCTGTGAAAAGCAATCCTATAGAGCCGTGGGAAAGCAAGAGCAAGGGGAAGCTCCCCACACCAAAGATCCTCCCAAAATCTGATCCTCCTACCATCCTTGATCTGAAAACGAACATGCTTGCAGAAACATCCCACCCCCTCCGAATGAAAGTCCAAACCCCCACCCCTCTAGGACCACGCACCTCAAGAAAACTCCAACCACCGCGGCTCTCCCCAAACTTGATCCCACCGAACCAGATGATACCTGAACCCCCCCCAAAAAAAAAAGAAAGTTGCACTGCAATCTCTCAATTCTCTCAGCCACTGAAGAAGGAATCTGAAAGAGGGAGATAAAATAAGTGGTGAGGCTAGAAAGGGTGCTCTTAACCAGAGTGACCCGGCCCCCCTTTGAGAGGTACTGCTTTTTTTTTTATTTCACTCCAAACACCTCCAATTCAAACATTTTTAATCAAAAACATCCATCGGAACATGTCATATTATGTGGATCCAATAGATAGGAAAGTGTCACTTTATCTGGTTACCTATAAAATAAATATGTTGCAGATGATATTCACACCCACAATTCATCACCTGCAGCACTTCACTTGAATCTTTTAATAATTAAAAGTTCAAAATTTTCATTAAAATGGAGTGTAAATGTATTGTTCTATTATTTATAAAATGTGAATGTGTTTTTGAATTGTAATATAACGGATGCATATAGTATTACTGATTAAATTTTATCATACAAGTGCACAAAGAATTACTTGCTTTTGGCATAAGAAGAAAGAAGATTACACCAAGAGGTTTTTGGCTTAGTGATATTTTCTCTTCCTTCCAAAGTAAATGGCAAGGGTTAGGGTTCATGTTGTATGCTAGTTTTTTACCAATGAAAAAAAATCGTATAAGCCAAGAGCGTACAAAGTTTCCATTATTCCTGTAATTGCTCGCTCTGGTCACCACACACATTTATTGAATATATTGCGAAAGAGGTGATAATATGCTCATTCTAACACTTCAGTTGTCTGGCATTTATGAATGTACCACCCCAACACACACACACAGAAACCTTCTCTTAAACCTGATTCCTGGTATTCATTGTCAACCTACCCTCTTAGATGACCCAGGGTGCCACTTCAGCAGCAAAGAAACTTGCTAAGCCCATCAACATCTCCCACTTCAGCCAGTAGAGATCTGCTGAGATTAGATTCATGGAGAACTTCAAACTAAATTTTTTTATAAACTGGGTTTGGCTAGATTTAAGGGTGTGTATGATCTACTCTGAAAATAGCTAACTGGGTTAGTGAAAAATCCGTTTCGAGATGAACTGGTATAGGTCCTCCCAGAATTCATCCTGGACAAACTGAACATCATAACCAAACTTAAAGAAAGTTCTCAATACAGAAATGGAAGAAGATGGTATATGGACTAAATCATGAATTGAACCAACAATGTCACACTTGCACAAAGAGAACAGCGTTATATGATCTAATTTATTATGCTCTGAACGAAAGACGAAGATATCTGTTGCTGGGACTGAGTTAGATGTTTGCATCATTACAATTAAAAATCAAAATCATCAACTTACCAAATTGAACTAGGTGCAAAATTGTAAGTCAAACAAAACCAAGATCACCTAGACTAATCTCCCAGATAAACGGACAATGGTATATCACAGCAAGCCTAAACCACTACAAAAGTACACAAGAATTCAATGGACCATGTTGTTGAAATTCAAGTTTCATGCCAGAACTAAAACATAGAATTCAAATTTGCTCAGACAGCAGAAGTCAGTGTATAGTTGGAAACAGAGATGCATCCACTCTTTTCCTCATATACCCATATCCTAGTTACTTTGAAAGAATCAACTTCTCCTGATATAACTTCAAAAGCTCAGGAGCTTCTTCCTCATATTTTTTCACATACTTCTTTAGGAAGTAACTTTCAGAAGATTAGGCAAGTCATAAATCATGAACACCCTTAAATCTAGCCAAACCTAGTTTATCAATTTTAGTTTGAAGTTTTCAATGAATCTAATCTCAGCAGATCTCCAGTGGCTGAAGTGGGAAATGTTGAAAGGCTTAACGAGTTTCTTTGCTGCTGAAGTGGCACCTTGGGTCTAAAAGGGTAGGATGACAATGAATACCAGGAATCGGGTTTGAGAGAAGGTTTGTGTGTGTGTGTGTGTGTTTTGAGGTGGTACATTTATAAATGCTAGACAACAGAAGTGTTAGAATGAGCATATTATCATCTCTTTGGGTCATCTAAAGGGGTAGGATGACAATGAATACCAGGAATCGGGTTTGAGGGAAGGTTGTGTGTGTGTGTGTTTTGGGGTGGTACATTCATAAATGCCACAAAACATGAGTGTTAGAATGAGCATATTATCATCTCTTTCGCAATATATATTCAATAAATGTGTGTGGTGGCCAGAGTGAGCAATTAGAGGTATAATGGAAACTTTGTACGTTCTTGGACTAAATGATTTTTTTTTTTTCATTGGCAAAACACTCACACACCCTTTGCCTGTGGGAACGTGAACCTTTACCATTTTAAAGTGAAAGTATCAAAGTGGAGAAAATAGAGAAAGTATCAAATTGTCACTTTCTCTTTTCTTCATTAAAAGAGAAAGTACTTTCTTGAAATTGAAAAGTGAAATTACTTTCTTCAGGAGCATAGGGAACTTGATATTCCTCCTCCTGTATGGTTGGTTTTGAGTTTCTTGATAAGGACAGTAGTGCTTTGTAAAATATGGAGGAGGTAGTTCAAAGTAACATTCTAACTCCTTAATGATTGTATTCATATAATTTTATAATGATATTCAAAGAGGTACCATAAATTAAGAAATTATCTCATTTGATTTTTATATGACGACCACTATGAGACCTGGGTTCAGGTGTTCGAGTAACCACTGAAATTCTAAGAATTTATGGGCCTATTTTTTTCTAGATAAAAAAATTTAGAAATTTTTAACAAGTAAAGAATTAAAAGTGAGGGGAAATTGTCACAAAATAAGGTATCAACATGAAAATCTATCTAAAGTCCATTGTTAAACTAATAGTCTAGTATCAAATCAATCGGTAGTTGTCACTTCCCTTCCCCCATACCATAGCCGGAGGGGATAGCATATGTACAGAAGAGAGAGTACGGGGCCTGGATTGGGTGTATTAGAATTTAGAAATTAGAAGAACTCTTTGGGATAAAATTTATGCTTTTATGAAACCATTGTTTTTTTTTTTCTTGTATTGGATTAATTTTGTAGTTTGTGATTTATACTACTTTGTGTTTATGATTGTTTTTTGTGAACTGAAATTGCCTTACTGGGGTTATATACATTTGACATTATTAACATATAGTTTTTATTCAAGAAGTTTAATAATTGGTTGAAAATTTTCATTGCATGCTTTTTATATGTTAGTGCAGATGCTTATTGAAATGTTAGCACAATTTTATGTTAGTACAATTGTATTAATAGTGTAGACATTCAGTTTTTGTATTTTTGACAATTTTGTGTGAAGCTGTTTAAATAATTTATGGGTTAAATATAGTGACCTTCCCTGAGGTTGCAAAATTTTTGTAAAAAAGAGTTCCATTGTCCTGCCCTCAACAGTTTGTCTTATGGACGTCAGATTTTAGGGTAATTTTACCATTATACCCCAAATAATTTAGTAATAAAAAGTATGAAAAAATCTGATTTGTCAAATGACATCTTTGCCCTCATTATAATTATATTTATTTTCACTCTCCTCTCTTTACATCCTACACCACTACCCTCTAACCATGGGCACCACCTCTCAACCTCCTACGGTCCCACGACCACCACCAACCATGGCCAACACCTCTGTCCACCACCCTCCAATCACTGCCACAACCTCTCACCACCACCACACGACCACAGCCACCACCTCTCAACCTTCTACCACCACCACTGTACCACCCCACAATTGATTCATATACTTCTGGAATTGAGATTGTTGGTCTGGCTGGTTTGGTTCAATAGCTGTTGTCGCCATTGTATGGAAGTTAGATGAGTCCTGTAAAATCTGATCTTATAATAATATATTTGCTGACTGATAAAAAAATCTGGCCATGGAAGATTTTTTCTTTCTTTATTTTTGGGGAAGATAATCTGGTCTTGAAGGTTGATGAAACTAAATACGTAACTTGGATGGATAGGAATTAACTACTGACTACACATGGGATAAATATATTTATGTATATGTATAAAGATGTAACTTAGCTATAATATATTTAGTCTATAAATATACATATATATGGAACCACAAATGGGTCTTCTCTGTTGAAACTTGAAAGCCCTTTGGGGGTGGCTGCTTTAGTAATTAGAGGACAGAGGATGTCTATTGCGTGTTTTGAAATGCATGATCCAGCCATATAAATATACATATGCATAGAATAACAAGTGGGTCTTCTCTGTTGAAAGCCCTTTGGGGGTGGTGGCTTTAGAGAGAGAGAGAGAGAGGGAGGCGGCGGTGGAGAGAGAGGATAGAGGGGAGGCTTTGGTTGGGGTAGCAGCGATGGGTGGGGAGGAGAGAGAATGTTATTTATTATTTTATAAGTAGAGAGAAGTGTGATTTTGACAATGCAAATATGACACTTTTTTTTTTTTTTTTTTTTGGTAATTTAATGACTTTCTAAGGGTAATTACATCATTTTGGATGAGTTGATGTATTTTGGCATCCAATATTTTTTGGCTCAACTAACTTTTTGGACGGAGGGGGTATTTGTAATCACGCACCAAAGTTGAGGGGAACATGGTGCAACTCTGTTAAAAAGTTTCACGTGTTTAATTAGGCTAAACCTTAGGGAGATTAGTGTATTTAATTCGTAATTTATTTTGCAGTAAAATTTACTTGTTATATATTGAATGTAAAAGTCGATATTAGTGGTAAGTTGTTGACAGACCTCACTTAATAAAAATCATGGTTTCGCCCCTAAAATCAGCACTTGCTGGCCAATCATGGGAACCACTGGGGTGAAAAATCACAGTGCCCGTCACTCACATGGGAGATGCCATTCCACATTTTCATTCATATAATTTGGTGGTTGTTCCGAAGTTTCATTTTATTGTTCAACTTTGAAAGTTAGAAATCAGTGTTTGACAAATTGAACGACTGACATAAAGTTTTTTTGGCAGGATTTTGAGGCATACGTGACAAATTGAACTTGCTTAAAATCCTTGACTTGGGTTTTTCTAGAGCTGGAAGAATCTGTATATCCTTGGGCAACAAGAATATGTCGTCAGATAAGAAAGAAGAGAAAGGTGCCCAGGATGCGGCAGAAAGAATTAAGGCTGCAGCTTTGACAGCTGCAAAAGGCCTTAGCCGTGCTCAGGCTGAGCGAGCTGCTGCTGCTGCTGCCCGAAATGTGAATGCGTACGGGCAGAAGGAAGAAGGGCCCAGTAGATGGCAGGAGAGGAAGGAGGCCAAGCGACAGATGTATTTGATGAGTACTGAAAAACAAGTAAGATTGGGTGAAAGAAAAGACCTCAGGCCTTCAATGTCTACCACAGGTGGTACAGCTTCGCAATGCCAAAAGTGTTTTCAAACTGGGCACTGGACTTACGAGTGCAAGAACGAGCGGGTGTACATTTCACGACCCTCTCGCACCCAGCAACTCAAAAATCCAAAATTGAGGATGAAGTTGTCAACCTCCTATGAGTTGGATAACCCAGATATTCCTCAGGAGTCGAAGGGTGATAAGCATGCAAAGCGTGAGAAGAGTGCAAAGAAAAGCAAAAGGAAGCATAGGTCAGATACTGAGTCGAATAGTGATAGTGAGTCTGATAGTGCTACCTCATCAGTTACCGGATCTTCTTCAGGTGAGGGTGATTTGAGTTACGGTTCATCCTCTGATTCGGAGGAAGAGAGGAAGAGGAGGAGGAGGAGGAGGAGGAATAAGCAGCAGCAGAAGAAGAGGCGGCAACGGAAATACTCTGAGTCTTCTGATTCAGATTCCGATTCTGAATCTGATTCTGAAGATAGGAGCAGCCGGAAGAAGGGCAGGAGGCATAGCAGAAGGCGCTGAAAAGGCAGTACGAAGAAGGAAAAACAAAAAAGAAAAAGTGCAGCCTATTAGGCATTGTCTGTAGTTGTGTGTTTCCGACTATGGCATTGTCTTGCAAGTCTATTAGGCCATGTAATATGAAAATCTCTAGATAAAAGGTTTTGGACGTTTTGAAAGACAGGTCTTCTTAAAATAATTGTGGTATACATTATTATTATTATTATTTTTATATTAATAGTACTAGTTCTAATTTTGACAGTTATATTATGGATGCTGCAACTCCAAAATTTCAGTAGTACTTTTTCCACTTAACATGTTTTATCATCTTTAGCATGACAATGCAAGCAAAACCTGGTGCCGATCATGGTCAATTCTTGATATGCTGCTTCTATTTTCCTCTTCCTTCCAAGCTCCGGAATTATTGATTCAGCCACTCACTAGTTGACAAGGCAAATAAATGTATAGGTTCATTTAAATTTTTGCTTACGTGTTGACTACGGAATAAATGATCTTGGAATCATCTAACAATTATTTGGTGTCACTTTCCTCGGTAAATTAATTTGGAAAATAATGTCACAAGAAACCGAATTGACATCCTTTTGAATATTATATGTAATTTGATATATATATATATATTTAGTAATATATATATTTTTTGTTAAAAAGAGTAGAATTTAGTGCAAGAATTCACTGAATGTAAGCAATTTAATTTTAAAAAGTATATGTATAGAGTAAAATTTTGATGCAAATGTTGCACAAAATTACTAACAACTCGACATGACTTATAAATAAATTTTTAATTTTATTCAGACCATTGCTTACATGTATGTTGTAATCGGCCGAGATGATATAAACCCTGTCTATGTAAAAATTTCACCCAATAGGCTCCTTAAACCCATATGGGCCAGGAAAAAAACACCATATGGGCCATCGTTTAAAAAAAAAAAAACATATGTTCTTAAAGTCCCATTAAATGACAAGTGTGCCCCTGTTACCAAGTTAAATATTTGGCCTACCCTTTTCTACTCTCAGTAGGAGATCAGGGGATTGAAAGAGAGAGCTTCAACTGAGAAGAGACGGTAACGAAACAAGTCTGCTAAGCTGCGAAGAACTCAGAATCTCTCTTAATCTCTGTTTATCAAAATGAGTACCATGAAGTTCTGCCGCGAATGGTCAGTCATTCATAAATTTATAGATGTTTACATATATAATACACACACACACACACACACACACACACACACACACACACATATATATATATATATATATATATATATATTAGTTCGATATAATTATTCTCTGATATATATATATATATATATATATATATATATATATATATATGCAGTAACAACATTCTTTACCCTAAGGAAGACAAAGAGCAAAAGATCCTTCTCTATGCTTGCCGCAACTGCGATCACCAGGTTTGTTTCTCTCTACCTATTCATATGTGTTAGGGTTTTTGTACACATGTATATAAATTATAGCAGTTATCAGTTTCTTCTATTGATTCAGAGATTAACCTTTACAAAAACCCTAATCTATTTCTCCATTTTTTTATTTTTTTTATTTGGGGGATGATGTGTTTTGGTGTTGTATTGTGTTCTCCAAACACACTTAAATGCTATTTTGTACGAAATCTCCGTTTGGATTTATGTGGAAGTGTATGGTTTGAAATTTATGGCGAAATAGTGTACATTTGTTTCAAGATGAAAGGGGAAATTGTATAGTCACGGCATTCAAGAATGAGCATTTTGTATGTTTTGATGTTTACATCTCCTTGCTTAAGAATTGCTACTCAGTGGGTTGTTTGACTTTTTCTATTTGCAGTGTTTGTAAGAATATTAGGAACTTTGAGCTTGAAACTTTTATTTGTGTTTTGTGACCTCTGTCTACAGCCTACATGCACATATCTATAGTTGAAGTCCACTGAAAGTAGGGACTCATAATTGTTTAAAGTTTCCTTTATAATTGAAACTGGTTAAATAAAATTGGCTTCAAGATGCTCCAAAAACTGGTGGAGTTTTTAAGTTCTCTATTGAATCTCGTAAAATGTTTTGTGGACTCTTCCAAAAATGTATAAAGTATCCGTCTTTGACATATAACACTTGGAGATGGTTATGGGATTCAACACTAATGGTTTTGTATTCATCTAACATGAATATCCATTAATTCATTTTTTAAGATAATTATACATAAAACTCTTTCATTATGTTCCTTTTCTTCAAACAAGTAAAAAAATTATTTTACACCTAAAAAAGTTAAAGAAAATATTAAACAACATAAGTTTTTGACTGTGTCCTTGTGTCCTTCGATTTGAGAATTTGATAAATATGATGCTTAGACATATACTTGTACCTGAGTCCATGTAATATAGATCTCTTTCGATACTGATCAGTCTAGTTTCTGGCATGCTGTTCTCCTCACTTGGAATGCTGGCCACTTCATTTCTGCTTGAATAAATTGGTCTGTTGATCTTAAGGCCATGTTTAGTGCGGGTGAATGGAATCAAATCAGAGGGAATGGAATGCTTTTCTTTCCATTCTTGTGTTTGGTATGGGCTATTAAAGGTGGAATCATCATTTTCCACCATTCTTGGAGAATGGTCATTCCACCAAAATCATTCTTTCTCTTTACCAATGGAATGGGCATTCCATTCCCACATGGAATAGGATTAAAAAAATTATGACCCAAAAACCTGTTCATCATCTTTTTTCTAAACCCATCTCTATTCTCTTCCAACCCATCGACATCTTCCAACCTATCGACATTGGAGTTCCTTCCACAGCCTAGAACTGCGGCGACAACAAAGGTGGTCCAAGTAGAGGAAGCTATCAGACAATCCAGAAACACCGTTGAGATCAGAGACCTTGGAAGTCTAGATCGCACCTTCAACTCCTTTGACGTTGCCACAATCTTTGTCCCCGATATCAGAACTGTTATACTTCTTTCCATAATCCAGCCGTCTTGCACCGCCGCCATCATCATCTCCTTTCTCAACGGTGGAACATACAACCCAACTCAGCCGCCTCTCTCGTCTCCAAGCGTTGGTTTCACCTTCGCTGTGCCGCCGGAGACAGATTCGGCTTCCTCATCTTCCTCCGTTTTTTTCTCTCACTACCCCTTATCTCACCACCACCGCCGAAGACACCTCCCCTTTGTTTGATCAACTTCTTCTCAACATGGCGTCTTCTTGCCTTTTTGCCTTCTTGCCCTAATCTTCAACACCTTGTTTGCCCCAATTTCATTTCTTACGTTAATTTTTTTGTTAAATTTATTTATTTATTTTTTTTGAAGTTAAATTTCTTTATTCATGATAAAGGGTAATTTGAAGAAATCAGTGTAAATTAATTCCATTCCAGTTTTTAAATTGGTTCAACCAAACACATGAATGAGAAGCATCATTCCATATTTACAACATTCCATGTTTGCAACCAAACACTAGAATGGAATGGTCATTCCCATTCCATTCGCAGCTTCATTTCATTCCCACTCTATTTCATTCTTGCACACCAAACTAGCCCTAAGTGGAATGTGAATTTCAAGGAACCAAAAAAATAATAATAATGTTACACTTATTACATTTTTAAGGTTGTTTCAATTCTGAATGATTCTTAATCAGGGATATGAAATCATGTCCTAATACCATTCTGGTTTTGTCTCTTATTATTATCTTACTTGAGGATCATCAGTCTCCCATTTATCTCTCTTTTCTTTTCCAACATTGTACAGGAGATTGCCGATAACAACTGCGTCTACAGAAATGAGATACACCACGCTGTTGGGGAGCGTACCCAAGTCTTGCAGGATGTGGCTGCAGATCCAACTCTCCCACGTACAAAATCAGTTCGTTGCACTCAATGCGGTCATGGAGAAGCTGTTTTCTTTCAGGTAATTTTGTTGGTGCCAACCTTGTTTATATTTAAGCAATGGTGTTAATATTGCTGATTAAGCTTGTCAGCATGGCTGGAACATTGACTTCACATATTATCTGAAGAAACAAGTATTCAGTTTCCTGGAGAATCAATTCTAGATCTGTTCCTCCTGGTATATTTTAAGAAATAAGATGCATTTACTCGCTTGTGGAATTTTTATCTGTTAAATGTCTCTACAACTTGGCTTATATCAAGTTCTGTAATGTTGTCAAATCTGTAGCTGTTGTGGTTTAGTTTCACCTTAGTGGGCTGGGTAGCCATTCTAGCTTGCATCGCATTTTGGTTGCTTCTATTTGGTGTCGCTCTTTTGATGTAGCCTACAAAGGACTCTTTTGAGGTTTTGCTGGCAGCTTGAACCTTTTTTTTTTTATGAGATTTCTTATTCCAACTTAGGTTTTAGTTTATGTTAATCTAGATGAACATTAATCTGGCAAACTTGGTGGAGGTAGATGGTCAGACATGAAACAAAATTTCTTGATATCACCAGTATCTCCCTTTAAAAGATATTATTATCGCAGCAAACCGAGGATTGTAGAAATACTTGGGCATATGTTTTTCTTTTATTTCCTTAAGCAAGTGCATCCTGCCTAAGCCGGGTAGTGGTGGTGGAGGGGAAGATAGATAGAACTAACCTTTTGCATAATGTTGCACAAAATGGTTACTCTGAGACTCGCATCTTTTTTTTATCTTTGCGATTACAATTCAATTCACGCCAAGGAATTTGAGAGATTTAAATTTACCATGCTGAAGAGTGAGCTAGTTGGAAGTTTCTTTTTTATTTTGTTGCCATTATTTAATGATATTGTGGGGGTGTGAGCCACACTATACTTACAATTGTGCTTCTGATTTATTTTTGGGATAAATCTGCAGGCAACTGCGAGGGGAGAAGAAGGTATGACACTATTTTTCGTCTGCTGCAACCCTAATTGTGGCCATCGTTGGAGAGACTGAATTAACCCTGTACATTCAAGCGTGCAGTGGAAACTTTTGTATTACTCATCTTTCAAGAACCTTACTCTAACAAAACTTGTTTCAACTATTTGGGATCTACTAATTAAGAGGAGAGTGGGTAGAGAGAGCGAATTTGTTATGATTTGCGTGCACTTGTGGTTTTGATTGTCATATTAGTTACTTGAATGTAAACCCATGCATGCTTTGATCATGGTTAAAAATGTTGACCTTGTTGAATTATTTCTCTAGTCACCCTTTCTACACTGAAGGCTCTACAAAATACTTTTGTAGTGTAGGGTGTTGAATTCATGGTTGCTTACTATGTTATTGTCTGCCTCAAGTTTGCAGAGATTTGGAACAGAGATTTGGGAGAAGAAAAAAAATGCCCCACTTATTATTGTGCTAAAATCCTGCATTTAAACCATTTATCCTCCCTCTCCAGCCATCATGCTTTGTAGCAACTAAAAAGTCCCGCATTTTTCTTCGACCTTTTTTCTTTAGAATATTGAGATATTTTTCACACTTTTTAGGGTGACTGATGAATCATAAAATGGGTCACAACATATCAACCCGTTCATATCCGTTCATTTTTTATTGGTTTTGGGTGAATCATATTTAAAGTGGGTCAAAAATGGGTTGGGTAATTTTTAACCACTTAATTTGAGGGTCAAGGGTATTCATTTTCAACCCATATTTCACCCATCACATAATAGGCACATAACACGCATCTATTCTATATTGCACTCACCCCATTTCTCTCTTTCTAAAATTTTCTAACTCACTCTAAAACGATCTCTCTTTCTAAAATTTTCTAACTCACTCTAAAACGAGTCGATAAATATTGTTTAGTTTGAGATTATTATTATTTTTTATTATTTGTATAATTATATATATATATATATATATATATGTATTCTCTGTATTTCTGTTATAAAAAATAGTAATATATTATTATGATAGGAGTGATGCACATGAACTTTCACTGTTTAACTTGAAAATTTTCTCTTTTTGACAAATTATATCTCTACAAAATGCTGATCATTGGAATCTGTACATACATATATTTTGACAAAAAGAAAATATATATATATATATATATGTAGGGCGTGATCATATGCATTTGATCCATGTTTGTTTGTATTTCGACCCTGTCAACTGTTCAGTGGGTTGGACAGGGCATTTGCTTTCGACTTGGACATTTTTACATCATTTGTTTCTTTCTACCTTAATACAAATTTTACCATATTAAAGAATATATATATATATATATATATATATATATATATATATATTAATGGTTCACTGTTTAATTTGAACTCCTATGAGTTAAAACGTTGAAATTTCATAAAATAATATAAAAGTACGATTTTTTTAAAATTTTTTTGAAGAATATATATGTACTAAATGAATTTTGTATTCTTATTACTTACCCTCAACCCGTAGCAATTAAAATTATTTTTAGTAATAAAATGTATTTTTTTTCTTTATTAAAAATATATATATATATATATATATATATATATATATATATATATATATAAAAGAATGAAAATGGGTCGTTGGATCTTATGGGTTGCCCCAACCCATATTTGACCCATTACAAACGGGTTGAATATGATCTACAACCCATTTTCAACCCACCCATATTTGACCCTTCCCAAATCCCCACTCCTAGTAATTAGCAACCTTATAAAAACACAAAGAAATAATAAAACTATCTTTGAACAACTAAAAATTTATTTACCGATTACTATTTATTTATAAACATTAAAGAAGAAGCAGAAGTGAGTCGCTATCTTAAAATGAAAGGATATAATCCCAACTATTTTATTGTGCCAAGCCATGGAACAGATTAAAACTTTCATTTTTCTTTGATCATTATCAACTGATAATTTTTAAGCTGTCTATACACGAATGATTTTTTGGTGGATTAATTTCCCCATAAACCAGCTAATCACCTTGAGATATGTCCCTCCTTCCCTCTCTATCAACCAATTTCCCAAACTGGACCAATGAGTATCCAGAAGGGCCCAAAAAAAAAAAAAAAGACCAATAAATAAGAAAGGAAAACATATCTACAAAGATGATTTTTCTAAAAAAGAAAACGGAAGGGCTAGGTCCAACCTCAATACTGGCTGATTTTTCTACAAAATTGTATCCAATAAACCTACAAAGATGATAGAGTCCGTGTGAACCAGTCTGATAAGTGTCTCATTTTCACTGAAAGCTCTGCGTTTCTTCCAAAGTATGATTCAGCATTTGACAACATGACTGCAACGTCATGCTTCATCGCCTCCAAACTTCGATAGTAGCTGTTCTCTAATCTAGACCGGATCACTTCAAGAGACAATGGAACCGGAAACCTGCAAAAACGGAGACAGATCAAAATCCAACTTCAACTTCCCCACTTTCGAAGAAGAAAAAATGTATTCAAATAGTAAAGAATAAAACAAATTTGCACACGCTCAAGATATTATGATATGTGACTTGAGACATTAATGCATCCAGAATAGCAGAGTAGGTTCTATGTGACTCGACGACTTTTGCAGATAACCATTTCACATGTATGTGAAAAATGCAAAACCAAATGAGAGAACTCACAAACGAAGGGCATGGCAGAGAAGATATACCTGTTAACAAAATTTGACCTCTGAGAAACCTGTGTCAATTTTTGAACCCCATAACGATCCTGAAAGTTCCAGGATAAAATTAATATAATTCATTGTTTGAATTTCACATTGAACCATCTATTACTATAAATATTTATATTTTTATATAAATGATTCAAGCCTCCAAGTTACCTGAACTCTGTTCCCTGATTGCTCCAGTTTGGCAAAAGAATGCAGCAACTTTTCTCTGATCTCATCATCAATATGGGGTTGCTCCCACTGGGTATCAGCATCATATAGTTCCCAAGGACTATGCGGATGCGGTCCTTCCTGATCATTCTTGTACTGAACATAAAACTTTTCCCAAGGGCTGTCTGGAAATTCAGGAGATTTGGCCTTCACAGCCACGATCCGGCCATTCCACCAACTCCCATCTTCCTCACCATCATTCTTCCACCAGACTTGGCATTTATCCCTGTGTGTCCAATTTCTCCGCATAGCAGCATCATACCTAGTTCTTTCAACAAGGAAGTCCGGAAATCCAACCACTTCTGGCAGAGTCAATGTGAATGATTTACCAGTCACACTGGAAGAAGGATCTACAAATTGAAGTGTCATTTTACAGCAGCTCTCCCCAGAACCTGAACATGCTGAATACTGGAGGTCTACAACCTTACAAAATTCCACATCCCTGATGTTTCCCTTGATTGTTTCCCAAGGGCCTATGTTTCTCAAGCGAATATGATCCATATACTCCTGATGGCCCTGAGAAATAGGAAGGCCCGGCACTGAATTATCCTCTTAAACAACATAATTCGAAATCAAGAATGAATACATACAGCAACAAATGAAAAGCAAGTAATTTTACTACTTACCTGCCTCAAGTACACAACATCGTCCCCTTGCTGGGGAATATATCGGGACACTTCCTCATGCGTCAACAGCAACCACGAGTTCTTTCCTGATTGATGGGATTTCCTTTTATCTGTTGGACTAATGTCACGAACGTGACAACTTCCTCTCCTATTTCTGGTCGACCTTGGCCCAACTGTAACTCTTGAACTTGATCTCCATTCTTCATAGGGTAGTTCCTTACATCTGTTGATGAAGGATTTTTCTACACTCGTTGATGTACCTTCTGAACCATCACGATCTACCCTCAATGGGATGTTGCTCACAACATTTGCATCACGAATGATTGCTCTGAGTCCCATAGACCGTGTCCTATGAACCCCATTAGTTGTGGCTTCAGGGAAGTCTACTTCTGCATCAAGATTATGATTGGTTGCATCAGAAGTGCTTGCTACTACCATGCCTCCACTGTTACCTGCTAGATCACTTCTACCCCTAAATGACTTGGACCTTCTATAAACAGCATTGTACATCTTATCATGTGAATGCAACTTCTGCGAATCTTGCAAAACAGGCCTTGAAATCCTATCAATTTGAGCCTCTGAATTTAGTACACCATTCTGCTCTCCATGTTCCAAACTGGTTTTATCGATGCCATCATAATCAAGCACCTTTGAATTTAGATTATGCTCTGTGCCCAAAGGGCTTTCACCTAACTCATCACCACCGTTGTTCTTCCACTCTTCAGCTGAAGATTTAATTTTTAGCTTGGAAGGACTTTCACCATCCCTTGAAATCCTTTTGGACCTTATCCTCAACTTTGTTGAGATAGGTTTAGGCTTCTCTGTATATTCAGACGGGCTTCCAGTCCCATTACCGCAGGGAACAGAAGATGTAGTTGTATCATCAACATCCTTGTGACACTGTTTTGGAGATCTGTCATAATCCTTCCATTCATCAATTTCAGAGTTCTCATTTCCATTTCTTGCACCATCCAGAACTTGAGGAGTAGCAGCTCCATAACATTGCTGGTCCATTTGAACTGTTTCGTCCTTCCGACCTCCATTTTCTTCATTTTGGGTTTCTGAACAAGGGTAAGTTTTACCACACTCTTCAGATATAGAGAACCCATTGGCAGCATTCTCAATCTTAACAGCATCATCGAGACATGAAACAGATCCTGCATAGGTACCAGATGGCAAGGGTTCCCCCATTTTCAGCCGTTTGGATGTGCGAGCCTTGACCCCTCCCCATCTAATCTTCCCATCATTGTATCCTTCAAACAGGTCTAAATGATGTTCAGCCTTTGAAGCTTGCCCCTCACTTCCTTCAGTTTTTCCCCACTTGAAGTCGCCAGATGAGTTATCCGGACCTTGAGAGTAATCCCTATTTACTTCATTAGAATCATGTATAGGTTTAGATGATGAGCCTACATCAGCCTTGTTGTCACATTTCAGTATTCTGTTCTCTGGAGGTGCAAGCTTATTTAAATCACGAATTGGCAATTTGAGGACTAATCTCCTCCTGTTTCCAGCATTCAAATGAGATTCAGAGCATTCAGGAGGTTTATTCACAAACTCTGACTCATCCATAAATACTTTTTTCCCTTTTGAATTATCGTGGTGTTCATTTTGAGGTAACTCATCAGATTCTTCACTCTCAATGTTTGAATCCTGAAGTGTGGATTCACTTTCTGAAGCATCATCTTCTAAGCCATCTGCATCTTCTCCATCTGTAGATCTTTTAAATCGAGAAAACATAGTAAGAGCATTGCGTGCAGCAGCTCTTTGAGGCCTCAATGACTTTGATAAAGAAGACTTCCGCCTTGAAACTTTTCGTCCATTTCTAGATTTCCTAGTTCGGTCATTTCTAAGAGAACTGCCATCGCATTCGTCCAAATTCCTCCTCTTAACACGCCTTCCAGAAGCTGTTGTGATCTCTACCTAAAAAGAGAAAAAATGAAATATCAATCCAGCATCTGCAAACAAGAAGTCAAGAAAATATATAGTTGTGAAAAAGCATTTACGTCTGCCTTATGTTTTTTCCTTCTTGATCTGCGTAGACCATCTTGATGAGCGTTCTCAACGTCACTGTCTTCGACACTGCACTCTGGATCACCTGAAGAATTAGAACCTAAACTTCCTTGCTCACCTCCAGAAGAATACTCCTCAGTAACATTATATTCTGAATCACTATCTTCACTTTGCACTTCATTTTCTGGTTCCCAATCCATAGCATCTATAAACTCAGGTAGTGGATCGAGCACTATATCCAGGTCCCTTATGGGAAGCATTTGGTAATCTTGTTCCAGATTGAACTCTGCCCCCACGGCGAATCTTACAGAAGACGGGGACCACTCGATACCCAGAGCTCCTAACCGCCGTTGCTGATACATGCTTTGATAAGGCTCTGGGTATGGAATGATGGCTAGCATTCGAATTCCCAATACATAAACAGCATGGCATTATCAGAGAGTAGTGTCTTAAGAACAGAAATCTTTGAGAAAGCCATAGGAAATAAGTACAAACCTGAATCACAAAGCAGATCTTGTATGTTCCTCCTATAAGGGACAAGTTGAGTTTCCTACATAAAAAAAAAAAATCAACAGTTGCCAAAGCTCTTGAATTTAAAAATTGTAATGGAAACTGTTTAAATGCAGACTTACCCAAATAGTAGGATATGGTACTGTCAAGGTTGCAGTTAAGGAAACAGGGACAAGACATTCTTATAACATATGCGTATGAAAATAACCATCAAATGTGGGGCTAGAAAAGCAGGGATGAGACATTGTTCTAATACACTGGGAAATTAACTAATATGGAGTTCGTTCAAATAATCCAGTCAGGTGATATATGCCATACTAATACCCAGAGCCAGTCTTCAAAAGACAGAAGGGAACAGCAGTCCTATACATGTCTATGTCAAGTGTAGAATACAAAATGCACATGAAATCAAAGATTGTATCAATTGAAATACGTGAATCCTATAGGACATAGTGTCTTAAAAGAATGATATTCTAGTACACCAAGTTACCAAAAAAATTCCTAGATGCTAATACAAATGACAGACCATTTAAAATAAGTTAATTAATTAATAAATGATTTGAAGTTTTTCACATGTCTATATAAAAAAGTAGAACATGAAGAAAAAGCAAACAATAAAAAAAAAAAAAAAAAAAGAGAAGGCAGGTCAACTAACCTGGTCAAGAACATTCCCATGGGTATCTTGAATAAGGGGGCGATAATCCCCAAGGAAGAACTGTTCACAGATGTACATACACCATAAGAGGTTGCAAGGTATAACAAACCAAAAACCAAACAAAGCATAACTAATTATATATGGTTTTCTAGTACCTGATCATATTTGGCATCCATTTGGGACTCCCCTTGGCCTGTGTTCAATATGTATAATTGACCAACATCATCTGAAAGTATAATTGATGTCCCATCCCTGGATCATAGATAAAAGACATTTGTATTTATATCTGCCACTGTACTGGCATAACTACAATTTTAAATTCGAGGAACTGCAGCATCACAAAATCAAAAATCCATCTGAATAAAAACACATCAGTGGGACCTATATATGTCAAGAACAAACATCAAACTATGAAATGATTAAAAAATAGAAAATTGATAGAAACAGCAAAGATTTTTGCAAGAAGACACTCACAGAGAAACAACAAATTATGAGTCATGATACATTATAAGAAATCACAATCTTGTTATTTCTTTCGAGAGTGAATATCTCCCGATAAGGATATAAAAATAGCTCCACACAAGCCAACTACTTATGGTTGCCGGAAAGAATCCTATCCACCACTCTACTCAATCAAGGGGCATAGCCGCTTTTAAATAGTGCCCTAGAACAAGATCACAAATATTCAAAAAAAATCTTGTCCATGACGGTATGACTTAAGATTATATAAACTAGTTTGTCCACATTTACAGAGCTTAGGAGTGGATGCACGAAAGATATACAATATATAATGCAAGTGCTACATGGACCACAATTTTATATAAACATAATCTATATATTTAATCTAGCCAGCCGACCCCAAGTAATTGGGAAAAAGGCTTAGTTGTTGTTGTTGTATAATCTATATATTTAACCAATACAAATAAAGTAAATAGCCATTTAAGGTAGTGTCCATAACGCATTGCCTTGAACAATGTCGGATAACCAGTTGGTGGGAACTTATCCAACAAAAAAAAAAACAGTTGGTAGGGAAAACCCCTTTGTAATGCTCAAGTTGGTACACGAAATTCACCTCTTCTTCAATAAGTTCTTCTTAAATATGGTAAAGCAAAAAATACAACCCAAAACTTATCATCTAGCGGATTTCCATGATGAAATGACTTGAGCAGTGAGACCCACTTATTGATTACCGCTACAACTTTTCTTGTGTGCCTCATCTTTGTAACTTCCATACCACCTATTATCATTTTTCTGCTATTATACATTACATATTTCTTGCCTATCCTACAACCTAAAAATTTTAGAAGGCAATTCAAAAAATATTTTCCTAGGGAATCTTGGACCTATGTCCTTTGCATAACACCTTTAGAATGATCTAGCCACGGTCATTCTTCTCAAGGGTCCACCTCAAGGCATCACCTCTTACTTTGAGTCATTGAAGAACCTTGAAAAGGTCAAAAGAAAGCAAACACAAGCTCCAGCTCCCAATCCTAGGTCGTCCAGATAGTATGTCTCTCCTCCCCAAAAAGGGAGGTTGAGAATTTGAGACCTGCTAGGGGCAATTTTGTGGGGGTGTGTGCATTTGCTTGAACTTTTGAAATGAAAAATTAAAAAATCCTAGGTTATTACCACTCTATTCTTTGTATACCTGACATAGCATGAAACAATACAAAATATTCCAAGAATAATGACTTCAAGACAATATAATTGGGGGAATATAATCCTTATGTAAGGGCCACCCTATCCAACTTTCCGGCATTAAGATACGTTTCAAGCGTGGATGATTATCTTAAGAGATTCCCAACATATCATAAGATTCCCGTTCTTGAAAATCCACTCTTTTCCAAACCCAGAAAACAGACAGAATTCTAGGATTCCTCCTTGGGGCAAATACTTTTATGCATACCTCTTCCGGTTGATCCATACCATACTCTATTCTCATAAGATGATACACACTAGCTAACAGCCCGCCTGGTGCTACATCATATGCACATTGGGAGCGTAGATAATTGTAACCATATACATATAAAATGACAGCATTGGAATGCCAATCCTCAGGCTTTATTTGTAAAATCTCTATTCCTTGGTAATCAAAGCCCAAAGATCTATGAATTAGCCCATGCTTGACTAGCCAAGCAGACAAACGACCCAGCATCTTTTTTATCTCTCCCGCATTTTTATTTGTGTAAGTAGTTCATATTGACGATGAAATTTATGAAGAGTGACCCGTTACTTGTTATTCTGTACAAATGAATCTTGTCTAATTCACTAATTCGTGGGAAGATACTGAACTTTTGTATTTGAAAAATGTTTCAGGAAGGATCTCTGAAGTAGATGGTGGTTGATAAAGTAATCCTTGATTATAATTTCCAGTATGAATACTGCGTCCAACATGAAACTTGTGATTGGTAGTAAAACACCGATTCTCCTGGTGAGACCTAATTCTATCTTCATAGATTTCTTGAGATATTTTCTTACGAAGTTTTGTTATAGCATCTATAACTGCTTCCGGTTTTGGTGGACAGCCCGGTAAATAGACATCCACAGGAATTAGCTTATCGACAATATCCCAAACCAAAAATCTTGCAAGAATCTCACTCTAAGGCTAACACGATTTACAAATATTTACTCCTATTCCTGATATACTTTTTTTTTCCGGAAGTTAATCCTATATATACTTCCACAGCCCAACCATGTAAGAACTGATAATCACCCCACCCTTCTCCACAAGCCATCAGATGCTAGAGCTAATCTCAGAACCATTTGCCTGATTAGGCAACTAAACAGTCTTCTAGTTCACTTCACCCTACAGTGGGGAACAAACTGTCTTCGAACTCACAGATGTTATAAACTCCACCCCCATACCGCTCCACAAGAAGCATCTCTGAATCTTTTCTAATCTCTCCACCACCAAAGCCAGATGGCAACATGAAGTATGTAGGCAAGCTCAAGGGAGTGCTTGACATAAGGTCTGATGCATACTAATATTTAATCTATTTGGTGCTATGTAATATGCCTTATCCTAAGAAGCACGAATATAGACACAGGACACGGACACGACACGGATACGCCAGCACATCAAATTCTAAAAAGGCAGGACACAGATACGGAGTGGAGACGTCTAATTTAAATATAAATTATTTATATACCTATTGAACGAGGCAATCAATAAATTTTTAGAACTTTTTAATGGAGTAATATGGCAATTAGAACTTTCTAATGGAGTAATGTGGCAATATCTTCACGTATGTAAAAATAAATTTAATAACTTTTAAATCCCGTACAGTTTCTTTTCCTTTCATTCCTCTTTTTATTTTGGATGAGTTATTGCCCATAAAACCTAAGAATCAAACTATCAGACAACCGAAAGTAAATGGAAGATTACAAAATAGCATATCATTAGGAATGCAAAATGGCATGAACCATTTTAGGAGAGAATTTAAATCTGAGAAACTGTATCACCAACTTACGGAGAAAACTTTCCATCAACCAACTTGAAGCGTCCAATTTCATATATCCGAATAGGTGTTCCTTCCCATATCTAATTTGGTGGGATAGAGAGAGAGAGAGAGAGAGAGAGAGAACACTCAGTGAACATGAAAATAAAGTATTAATAAACATGAAAAATAGTGAAAACTCCAAGTAGCTTTACAAATTTGGAAACTCACATCCCACACTATTGTTTTTCCATCATAACCAGCACTCATAGCTATTCGGGGGTTGAAAGGATGAACATCCAGAACATAAGTCTACAAAACATGCAAGCAATAAGGTCAGATGCAGCTAAAAACAAAGAGAATCCTGTATACTTGGTTATCTTGAAAAAGATACACCAAGTATGGTATTGTTAAAAAATTGTAGCAACAATTAAGAAATAACGACAAACAGCACCATACAGATAAAGGTGAATCAGTACAATATAGAAGGTACTTGTCACCTATTAACAGCCAGATGAAGACAGCAGAAATGATTGTAGATTGACATACTCAATCCGCCCCACAAAACTATTTAATGGAGTAATGTGGCAATCATAAAAGTTTTATTGCCACAGAAGTATCAAAAAGTTGGACCAATGGTATTGCCAGCAAAAATTGCCATTGCTAATCAAACTAAAGAAAATGCATTAACTAGTGTCTGAAAAATTGAGAGACCAAATGAAGGTGAAAAAGATATTTATAAGTTAGCAAGATGCAGAGATAGGTTGACTAGGGACATGGATCAAGTTAGATACATTAAGACTATGGATCAAAATATATTACTTAAGGAGATGTACATATTACATGGATGGAAAGAATATTGCCAGTAACTCTTAAAAGAGAAACATTCTAAAGAAGAAATTACAAGCGATGAACAAAATATGGGAATGATAAATAGAATCAATAATTAAAAAATAGAGAATGCACTTAAAAAGATGGGTGGTAATTAATAAAGCAGTGGGACCTAACAACATACCAATAGAAGCTTGGAGAACTCTAAGAAACGTATAAATTGAATGGCTAACAAATTTATTCAATAAAATTCTAAAAGAAGGAACCATGCCTAATAAATGGAGAAAAGTAAAATTGTAACAATATAAAAAAATAAAAGTGTACAAAATAGTGATAATTATTGAGGAATTAAAATTAATAAGTCATACAATGAAATTGCGGGAAAGAGTTATATAACAAAGACTAAGGAAATATGGATTTAAGCTAGGAAGATATACTATGGAGTCCATTTATTTACTTAGGCAATTGATAGAATAATGTAGAAGTAAACAAACAGATCTACAAATGGCTTTTATAAACTTAGAGAAGGTATACGATAGAGTTCCAAGGGATATCATTTGGTGGACTTTACAAAGAAAATGAATCCCTTTAAATCTTATAAATATTATCAAAGATATGTATAAGGATACAAATACTAGGGTTGTATGTAGAGAAACTAACATTTTTTCTTTTATATGGACCATACCAAGGATCAGTACTTAGATTAGAGGATTGACGATATACAAGAAGACATCCCATGGTGCACGTTGTTTGTTGATGACACAGTGTTGTTGGATACTTCTAAGGCTGGCTTGGGAACAAAATCAGAAACTTGGAGAAATTGATTGGAAACAAAAGAAACAAAAATTAGTAGACTAAAATAGAATATATGAAATGTAAATTTAATAAAGATTAGAAAGGTAATAATACAACAGTAGCAATCCAAGACCATAAGATTAATCAAAATCATCATTTTCGATATTCAGGATCAGCAGTACAAAAAAAAAAGGGAAAATAGATGATAATATTACAAGTAAGATAGGAGTAGGATGGACCAAATGGACACAGGCTAGCTGTATGGAAATGAGGATGTTGAGGTGCATGATAGGAGTGACTAGAAAAGATAAATTTACTAATCAAAGTGACGGAGAGATTAGGAATAGCGCTTATTAGTGACAAAATAAAAAAGAATAGAGTTAAGTGGTATGGCCATATAGAGCATAGACCTCCGGACAATTGGTTGGAACAGGTGGAGAAGCACATAAGGACAATGGGTAGGGGTTTACCTAGGACGGGTAGAGGATTGATTTGTATTGACTATGTGCTTATATGTTAATATATCTTACATGTTGGAAGCATGCTTACTTGCCTACTTGTTATATGTTTAAAGTTTTGAAGTACATGTTATATATGCTCAAGTATGCACTGTGTTTATGATGTGAACTTCATGAGAGGTGTTGAAGCATAGTGTTTATGTTTCCCGTCGAGTGAGTAGTGTGGCTACCCTAGGTACACGGAATGGGGTTAGCTAATGTTTTATTGTTATTAATCCTGAAGTGCTCGTAAGAAAGGGAACATTAGTTTACATCGAAGGTAAGAGTCAGCAAAGGCAACCAAAACTAAAATGAAATGAAGTAATTAAAAATGACTTCAAAAAATTAAATATAAGAAGTGACATGAAGTATAATATAATAGAATGGAAAAGAGACATGTGGCTGACCCCATTCATGTTAGAAAATGGCAAGGACGATGATGATTGTTATGACGAGAGCAGCAAACCAAGAACAAAACAAGAATCATGATAGAAAAAGTAAACACGCCACACAGAGAGCACAAAGTTTTACATGGCTCGGCACACATTGTGCCTACGTCCACGGTGAAGATCCGGCGAAAGATTTCACTATGTGAAAATTAGGAGATTCAAGTTTCACCCCAAAACCCTAGCTTTCGCTCTCACTCTCTTTCTGGCGATTTTCAGTGTTCCCTCATTGTCCCACTCCATACCCTAAGCACCCTTGTATACTGAGCTACAAGAAAGTACTAAACAAGGTCCATGACCCGCAAGGGAAAACTGGCCAAATTTTTTTTTAACGTCACAATGATGAATCACAAAAACCAAATGGATCTTGTCAACAAGTTATAATGAGTTGAGTACCAATTAAAGTTGTCAGATAGAAAAGTGGACAAGAAAATTATAAGGCGGCCATTTTGGTAAACAATTTCTGATTCTAATGACTTGGGCGACTTATTAGCAACTAAAGAAGGTTAATTGACAACTCTAAGAAAGATGGAAATTGTGACAACTATAAAAATAACAAGCATTACCATAGAAACTGATACAAAATGTAAAGGACCATCCACCGGATATTTGTCAGTCTCGACAGAAATAACCACAGAATAGTGAACTAAAGTTAAGCAAGACATACTCAAGATGTCAAGTCATCATATCTTGTAAAAAAACGACTACACAATAAAACAAAACATCTTCTCTCATCCTTTCTAGGAAAATTAAATAGAAACAGTAGAAAATATTGAACATTTCAACCACTTACAGATGCACTATGACCCGTCAAAGAATGTACCAGGCTACCATCAACAGCATTCCAGACACATATTCTGCAATCTGAGCAAATGAAAAGAAAAGAAAAGAAAAAAGGGTCACATTGCAACATTTATAAAAGAACCAAACTTAGGTTCTCAAACACAAGTTCCAGAAAACGTACTGTGTAAAAAATATATATTTATGTACATAAATTTTAGCATATACAAATATAAAATCTGCAAACATTTTGTCCAGGGCCTATACATGCAGAAAGAGGAAAGGGTAACCTGAGAAAAATACTGAAATGTAATTAAACAGTGAATGCAATGTTACCCCATTACCTGTCAGATAATTGTTAGAATGTAATTATGTATATTTGGGGGTATTTTGTAATTCTCTATAATATGTGAGGCCAGTGTGTAAATAGGTGATTCTTCCTCTTGTATATAAGCTCCTTATGTATTAGGGCTTGAGACAGATAATGAAAAACATTTTTGTAGCCTCCATCGCTCTCTCTCTCTCTCTCTCTCTCTCTCTCTCTCTCTCTCTCTCTCTCTCTCTCTCTCTCTCTCTCTCTCTTCCTCCTCAGTTTCTATATGGTATCAGAGGACAAAGAAGTGAGCAATGATTCGACCATTGTTGTTGCCACCGAACTAGCTTGTGGGTGTGATTACTTGGAGAGTCGCAGAGGCTACAGAGTTCCCATCTGCGAATTCGCTTGGAGAGTTACAGAGCTCCCATTCGTGAAGATTCATCGGTTCTTTCACCGGATTTTCTTAGGACTCACTTTTTCCTCTTTCTGTGTGTTGATTGCTGGGTGGTTGTGTTCTTGTTGTCGCGAGTGTGTCATCGTCAGCCAAGTCACGATCGCGACCAACCTTTTATTCTTCTTTATAGATTGATTTGTAGTCGGTGGTCGATTTGCAGTCTTTGCCGTCACCTGTAGAGTTGCAGAATTGGTCCCGGCGTCATCGGCAACGTTTGGGAGGAAGAACAGCTCTATTTGGCTACAGGAGTAAGCTAGCCCAAACCAGTTCTACTGGAACCTGCTTTCTTCAGTTACCCGATATTCAACCCAGCTTTCCAAATCTTCATCGTGTCACGACCTAATTCTCTACTATCGGCGGAGTTCCTTGCTTTCGTCGCCCTGTGTTGTGTCACCATCTTCATCACAGATCGTCATCTTGGTTCATACATCAGTGAAGGTGTTGCTAGCTTCACGAGACTCGGTTCGTAGGTCAGGTTGCCGTTTTCCTTTCTGGCGAAGTTGCAGAGTTCGGTAAAGAAGAAGTAATTGTGGGGTGTTTGGCTACTGGTCTGTGTTGTCTCAAACCAGTTTAGCCTATCCTGACCGAGCGTACACCTACACCGAATATAAATTCGACCCGGTGGCCCAAATTTGACCCAAATACAGATTCGGCCCGAATACCCGAATACATATTCGCCCAATCTTTTTCAGGTCTGCTAATTATTTTTGTGTCAGCTTCTATTCTTCTCTTCTGGGTTACTGATTCGGTATGGCCACCAGTTCAGACTTGCTTTCTTCCTCTGCTTCCTTCAATCCTCCCATGACTTTAGCAAAGCTCAATGGCAAGGATTACGTATTATGGCCAAGTCAGTAGCAATTAGCAATTTTCCTGAAAGCCAAAGGCTTCAGCACTCATTTGGACAAGGATAAACCTAAAGACTGTGATGTTGATTTCAATTCATGGGAACAAAGGGATGCTCAGATTATTTCTTTAATGTTGAATTGTATTGAACCCAATATTAGCTCCAACTTATTGTATTTGGACACTGCCAAGGAGATATGGAACCGTCTCCAACAGTTATATTCGGGTACTGGTAATATCACCAAAATTTATGAGGTGTGCAGACAATACTTTGACCTTAAGCGGGGTACTCAAAATCTAGAAGAATACTTCTCACGAGCAATGGGAATTTGTGAAGAAATGAACTTGTATCAGCCCATCACCTCTGATGTGAAGAGTATGAAACAACAACGTGAGGATTTTAATGTTATTCGTGTTCTTACAGGAGAGTATGAACCCGTTCGAGCACAGATTTTGGGTAGCTCTACACTTCCCTCTCTTCCTGATATGTTTTCCAGACTCCAGCGTACTACTCTATCTAGTGGCGCTTCAGGGGGTGCTTCAAGTGATGTCACTGCTCCTCCTAGCAGTGAACATTCTGCATTAATTGTCTCCCAAGGTGGCTTTCATTCTTCTCGTGGAGGTGGCGGTTGTTTTACCTGTGGTCATGGTCGTGGCCGTGGATGTGGATGTCATCATGGCAAAGGTAGAGACTCGAGACTCTGTACTCACTGCGGTCTTACTAATCATATTGTCAATTACTGTTGGGCTTTTCATAGGAAACCGATACCTTCTACCTTTGCACATCAAGTGACCTCTATTGAAGGGGATTCTTCTTTATCTGCCACACCAACTGCTTCACACTTGGTTGTTGAGCCTTCCATGGTCACGATTCCCCGCGATGAGTATGCTCAGCTTATGTCCCAACAACGGACTTCCACCTCATCTTCAATGGTTTCCTTTGCCCAAACAGGTAGTGTACCTGCATGTCTCTTGTCCTCTCGTCAGAGTCCCTGGATTCTTGACTTTAGAGCATCCGATCACATGACTGGTAGTTCTCATCTCTTATCTGATTTTCATTCTGCTCCTTTATCTCAAAGTGTTACTCTTGCTAATGGCTCATCAACTAAAGTTTCGGGTTTATGAACCACTAATCTCACCTCTTCTATGTCCCTCTCCTTTGTATTATATGTTCCTCAATTTCCTTTTAATTTGACGTCTATTAGTAAAATTACTAAATCTCTTCATTACTCCGTTACATTTTATCCCACATGTTGTATTTTTCAGGATCTCACGACGAAGAAGAAGATTGGTATGCCACATAAAGTAGGTGGCTTATATTACTTTGATTTTAAACCATCTCTCACGGCTCTTCAATCATCTTTGTCTTCTTTCCAGTGGCATTGTCGTCTCGGCCACCCATCATTATTAATTTTGCAACGTCAAGTCCCCGGTCTTAGTCGTGTTGAGTCCATGTCTTGTGAAGCATGTCAGCTTAGTAAGCATTGTCGTGTGTCCTTCAAACCTTAAGTTAATAATCGTGTCGCTAGTCCTTTCCAGTTAGTTCATTCAGATGTATGGGAACCAATCAAACATATTTCTATTAATGGATTTCGTTATTTTGTGACATTTGTTGACGATCATTCTCATATGACTTGGTTGTTTTTAATGAAAAATCGTTCCGAGTTATTTTCTATTTTTCAAATATTCCGGAAAGAAATTAAAACTCAATTTGGGTGTTCCATTAAAGTTTTACGTTCTGACAATCCCAAAGAATATTTCTCAGACCCTATTGAGACTTATTTTCATGCCAAATGCATCATTCATCAATCGTCTTGCACTATACTCCACAACAAAATGGAGTAGTTGAACGTAAAAATCGTTATCTCTTGGAAGTGTGTCGTGCCTTTTTATTCCATATGCATGTTCCCAAACGATTTTGGAGTGATGCTGTTCTTATGGCCTGTCATCTTATTAATTGGATGCCCTCGTCGGTGTTACAAGGGAATCTCCTCATTCTATCCTATTTCCCAGTTCAGCGTCGTTTAATCTTCCTCCTCGAATCTTTGGTTGTGTTTGTTATGTCCATAACCTTGGACCCGGTCTTGACAAACTCGACTCTCGTGCCACTAAGTGTGTTTTTCTTAGGTATTCTCGCACTCAAATCGTTGCTACAGTCCTCATTTTCAACAATATTTCACTAATGCCGATGTCACCTTTTCCAAGTATATCCCATATTTTTAATTCTAGTCCTCCTCTTGATATTACTCCTGACCCACCTTTGCCAACTCTTCCCTCTCTATTCCCTACTCCCGATCCTCCACGCTCCGTCATCCCATTGCACGTTTATACTTGGCGACCCCGACCGCCTACTTCGCTCCCTCCACCTCCTTTGGAGTCGTTGGATCCGACACAATCTACTATGCCTGATGATTTGCCTATTGCTCTCCGTAAGGGTTCTCGGTCGTGTGTTACTGCATATCCCATTTCTAACTCTATCTCTTACAGTAATGTTTCATCGTCTTTATCATGTTTTTTTATCCCAAGTGTCTACTACCTTTGTTCCCAAGGCTCTGCAGGATGCTCTCTAATTAAGATTGGCGCCAAGCCATGGTAGATGAAATGGTCCAAATGGATGGCCTTCGCCGTAATCAAACATGGGATCTTGTTCCCTTACCTCCGGGCTCCAAAACGGCTGGTTGTAAGTGGGTCTACACTGTTAAATACCTTCATTATGGGTTTATTGAGTGGTTGAAAGCTCGTCTTGTGGCGAAAGGGTACACTCAAACCTATGGTATTGATTATGATGAGACATTTTCTCCTGTTGCTAAGATCTCTTCTAATAGAGTCCCCATCTCCATTGCTGCCAATTGTAACTGGCCGTTATTTCAATTAGATGTGAAAAATGCCTTCTTACATGGTGACTGAACTGAAGAAGTTTATATGAAGCAACCACCTGGGTTTGTTGCTCATTGCTTAGGGAGAGTATCGCCATACTGTTGGTCGCCTTAGGAAGGCGCTGTATGGGCTGAAACAATCTCCGAGGGCTTGGTTCGGAAAATTCTCTGAGGCAACATTAGCATTTAGTCTTAACAGATGCCAGACAAATCACTCGGTATTTCACCAGCACACCAAAGCTGGTTTCATTCTTCTTGTGGTGTATGTGGATGATATTGTGATTACAAGGCAATGGCTCATACCACTACTAAGTTGACTTCGATACAACATTTTCTGGAGGAACTTGGGTTGACAGTCAAATCCCCTATTCCATTATTCTGTGATAACCAAGTAGCCATTCACATTGCATCCAATCCTGTGTTCCATGAGAGGACCGAGCATATTGAAGTTGATTGTCACTTCATTCGAGAGAAGAGACTGACTGGGAATATCACTACTCCATTTGTGAAGTCTAAAGACCAACTAGCTGATACGTTTACTAAAGCTCTAGGTCATCACAGGTTGAAGATTATTTGTTCCAAGCTAGGATTATATGATATATATTCTCTAGCTTGAGGGGGAGTGTTAGAATGTAATTATGTATATTTGGGGGTATTCTGTAATTCTCTATAATATGTGAGGCAAGTGTGTAAATAGGTAATTTTTCCTCTTATATATAAGATCCTTATGTATTAGGGCTCAAGACAGATAATGAAAAACATTTTTGTAGCCTCCATCGTTCTCTCTCTCTCTCTCTCTCTCTCTCTCTCTTCCTCTTCAGTTTCCACAATAATAAAACGTAATTAAACAGTAAAGGCACTATAATTGAAAAGGTTGTCTACTCGCTGGCCATTCTCCTCCTACTAGAGCTAAAAATCTTAGGTTATAGATTTACGAAGTCATGGTCCTAATTATCAACGCTACCTTTGCAGGACAACACCAAAACACAATCCTTCTTAAAAGTACCAGAAGTCGTTCGTGGTGGCATGCATTGTTGAATCTCTCTCTCTCTCTCTCTCTCTCTCATCAACTAGACGATTTTATTTTTTTCCCCCAAAATTTTCATCAACTAGACAGACAGATGGGATACGATTTTATTTCCCTTTCAACAAAAACCAGAATAGCTTATCAGGTCAATATAATGTAAGGAGGTTCACCAACAAAATACAACTAAGAACAAGGTCAATGTTGGTACTTTAAAAAATAGCCTTCTGTAGAGCCACCACAGTTTCCTACTTATGTCAAATGGATATAACTTGTTGATAGGACAAGAAGATCACTGCTTGATTAAAAAAGAAGCAAAGATGCTTGAGCCAAAGATGGTCTTCCAGGCTTAAAACAATACAAATTCGAACTCTAAAACACCCCAAAGTAAAACCAAAAGAGTCCATATTTTCTGACGGGGGGTAGCAAAAGTCATCTTACATTCAAAGACGTGAGTTTTTCTCAAAACGAAAAATGAACCACATTAGGGCAATCATACAAAATTTCCATACAACGACCAATGATGCTCTGGAATCTCGAAAAGGAGAAGTTACAAGGGTCGAGACATCGATGAAAAATAAGTGTTTTCAAATGGCTTGGACATACTTGCAACATAAAACGAAATAACATAAATTTAGTGTTTCATCCAAATGAAACAAACATACATTTTGACTGCTAGAATTGTTGTATGTGAGTACTGATTGTTGCACTTCCATCTTAAGTATCATGATCGTCCAACAAGGAGGGTTTCTAATTTTTCAAATGAACGATTTGAAGACCTATTAATTCTAAAAACTGATTGCAGAGTTGATCATTCGGACCTTACAATTAATTGATGTAGATCTCAGGCCTATGAATGGGGATATTCCCGAATCTCACAAAGAAAAAGGGGGTGAGTTAGACAAAAAGAAAAGCAACTTGGACCAAAAAAAAATTGACTTGGACAAAAAGAAGCAAAGTGGCTTTGACAAATCTTTTTTGACAATAACCTCATACCAATCAATCGAATATTGATTAGTACATAATTGATCGATCACTACTTGAAAACAGCTCTTCTGCTCAGATTCGAAATGTTCCAATTGTTCTGGAAATTCTCGCTCCCATTGGACCATTTGTATCCATACTTAGCCCATTTACTAACCAGTTAGCTTGTTTCTGGCCTGCAATTCCACTTGTTAAATTACTATACATTTTCTTTTTGGCCCATGCTGATATATTCATTTTAGTCACCTTATAAATTTTCATAGTGCTGCAATCCATAAATACTTTACCCTGAGCATTAGGTTTATAGATGCAGTCTGAAGGTTGACGGTTCAAGAAAAAGATTCAGAATAGAAGTATTAACAAATTTACAAGATGTAAATGCTTTCTAGCATGAAAGATTGTAGGCACACTTAAATGTTAGTAATAAATCAAACTACAATCACATCTTCAAATGTTCTTTTGTTAAGAACAAAAAATTATTAAAGAAACCAACACCCCCTGACATTTGACAATATCTCACTTACACCCCCTCTAGGTTTCAATATTCCACCTACTTCCCTTGAGGTTTTGGTTTGCGTAGCAAATTACCCCCTGCTGTTAAGCAACTGACGGTGTGTGCTGATTTCAGCATGATAAAATTGTAAGAAGGTCAATTTTGCCCTTCTAATGCCTAAAATGACATCTTTAACCTCATTGACCAATACACAACAAAACTACCTTCAACTTATTAACTTAAATGTACAATACCACCCTTCCCTTCTTTGTCAAACCTGTCCATGCCTCCACTCTTGGTGATGGTTTAATTGCATCAATTTATTTTTGTTAATTGTTTTAATTGGTATCGTTATCATCATCATTATCTATGTCATAAGCAAAGGATGGATTGCCACTCATGTGCACTTGTCTTCTGGTTGTTGAACCATGACGCTGTTGCCAATTATTTGGATTTATGTAATGTTCTTGTTTGAGGCCTTACAAACCCTCTCTTTTTTTCATTTTTTTTTTTTCTGACAGTGGACACCAACAATGCCTTCTCTTTTTTTCTGACGGTGGACGCCATAAATGGTGGACAGAACCACCATCTCTAGTGACAGGAGGAAGAGGCAGTTTCTTTCCGGTCACTGAAATCCCAAAATATTCCTGCAATTTGACGGCAGCATCCATGTTCATGAGAAATGCGGTAGCCTGTCGATATTTGTGTCACCGCGTCCACTGTCAGCGCAATCATCATCAGAGACGCCGGCGGAGACAGTGAGTATCCACCGACAGCGCAATCGCCATTTTGGACCTTCCGTTTCACTGGACGATTCAGTCGCCTCACCGCCGTCCTCCACATCGTCACCGACCAACTCTGGCCAACACCCACCAAGCACCGTCTCCATACTCCTCTGCCACAGCGAATTAAAGCTCATCCCCAATCGCCAAAGTTCATATAACCCATCTCTGCAATTTCACACATCAAAAAAAGGGAAACCCATTTCGATGGTGTTGGCGACAGATGAATGCTCGGAGGTCAGCAATGACAAATTCGCTGTTCCGTATGGGAACAGTTGAAGGCAATTTAGTGAAAAGAGCTTTGGCAGCTCTGATTCAATCTTCGCCGGAGATGTAACTGCTACAAGAAAATCCTCGCCGGAGACAGAAATCACAGTTGTCGCAACCTGAACCCACAGTTGTCATCCGCCTTGAGGTCAAGGGGCCGAACTGAACCCACAGTTTTCATGACCTACCGATCTGGGCATGCAAGAGCTTTTCTTCCATGGCCACATCAGAGATTTACTTATATAGTGTGTCATGTGTATATATTTGTTTGTGTATATAGATTATAGAGACAGAAATAGAGAGTATCAATAAGGGTGTTTTTGTCTTTTTGATTCAACTCTAAATTTTTATAAAAATATTAATATATAATTGATGGGCAAAATTGTAAACTCACACATGTCTATTAGTAAAGTAAACAGCTGTCACAAAGAGGGGAGGTAGGTGGAATATCGAAACGTAGAAGGGGTGTAAGTGGAATATTGCCAAACGTCAGGGGGTGTAAGTGGAATTAACCCTACAAAAAACTAGGTCAAAACACATTTATATATGAAAGCTATGGGAGATCCAAGACACTTGAAATTAAGGAGTACCGAAATATGAGAACCAACATATATATACGTTTGAAATGCACCATATATATTCAGGGAAAAAATGTACCATATATTTTGGAAGGAAACTTCTCTTTATGTCAATACACATTTTTACAGAAAGTTGTATGTATATGTGTATAACATAAAGCAACTTACCCATGATAGCAGCAAGGACAAAGCGGTTGTCTAGGCTCCATACAATCATATTAACACCCCGAGGAGTTGGAAGAATTCTTTGCCGTGGACCTCCTCTTGGAGGTTGAGGTGGCATTGGTGGCGGTGGAACTTTCAGATGATATGCTCGTGTCCAACGTCCAACCTTTCCCTTAAAGAAGGAAAGGACAACTATTTTAGTTGAAAAAGGAGAAATCGAGTTTAATGAAATTCACTTAACTTTATCGTGTGCATACAAAAAATTACAAGAACAATACAAAAATGACAGAGAAAGAGGATATGGAAGAAGAGCTCACATGCGATCTACGTGACCTTGGAATCCAAATGATTGCACTGCCATCGCGAGAACAGGTAACTATATTGTCATGAGTAAACCTGAAACAGCAGAGAGTACATCAAAGTGCCCCGATTGAGTACAAAGCAACTAAAGAAAATCAATTAGATTTCTACACAAGTACCAATTAAGAAGAGATAGAACATGTATCGTCTAACTTGAGTTGGGAAAAGCACAAACTCACCACGTATTTTTGAACTTTGGAATATTCTCTTCCTTCGAGGTGTCAGCCATAGAAAATCTAGCTGCCACAGCACAGCCACTGCATCATGAAGCAACAACATTTATTAGCATGCAATACTGAATACTGGTCGAGACAGATGGGACAGACTGACCTGAATTGCACATAATTGACATCATTTTCATGCCCAGCTAGAACATCCATCTCGTGATTTGGTTGCTGTGCGTCATCTGCGTTCGATCTACAAGCACTCCACACCTGCAAGTAACTAGCTCTCTATCAGGATAAAAAAAAAACATCTGAATATATGGTTAAATTTCTCTCTGAAATCTAATACAATCCAATTAAAAAAAATAACTGACTGCCAAATATATATATATATATATATATATAATATCACTATTTTAAATAAGACAAAAAACAGGATGAAGGTGTTGGAAACAGTATGCATAAATAGATTAGTTTAAGAACATATAATCAGATGTACCCTTGCAAGAGTGTCTGAGCTACCAGTGACAAAGACTGTTCCATTAGCATTAAATGCACAACAAAAAATTTGATGGCTCTGCTGAGCAGTACTTGAAGATGGACCATTGTTCTTTCCTGCAGGCATTTCACAATTCCTAAATAAACTCATTTCACCCATGAAAACACGTCAATCAAAAATGAATTAACATAAAAGTAGCGACCAACCAGCTATGGAATCAGGAGGTCTTGGAACATATATACGTGGACTGATATGGGAGTACCTAGCATCCCATATCCTACATGTCCCATCATCAGATGACCTATAAATAATACATTAAAACTGCAAAGTAAATTAAGAAGCAAAAGGCATATAAAAGTAAAGACGACGGTCATTAAGTATGTTAGAAAATGAAGATCTGAACTGATCAAATATGCATCTAAATAGATAATTATACAACCAAAAATTAAATAATAAATAAATAAATAAAACAGACAGCTTAATCACAGAATATAAATAAGGGTAAAATAAAAAAACCCTGAATTGTTGTTTCCTTTTGTGAAAAATCCCCCTGAACTACTGAGAATGAAATTTTACACTTAAGGTCATACCTGTCAGCTGCCGCCGTTAACAGACTAGTTAAAAGACAATTTTACCCCTAATCAAAACGATGCTATTTCGGCAATTATCCACTTAAGTGGATGATGTGGAAGTAAGAAATCTCAACAACCAATCAGAACACAACTCACCTAACCTCATCTCTTTATTTTCAGCACCAACATTACACACACACATATATAAAATATAAATTATTCTTCTTCTTCCCCCACAACCATCAAGACCACCCTCTCTCAGTGTCTCCACCTCCATCACCTCTCCACCAGCACCCTTCTCTCTCTCTCTCTCTCTCTCTCTCTCTTACACGTTTCTCTTGGCCTTTATAACAACCATCTGCCGCACCACTGCCCCAACAAATTCTCCATCTCTCTCTCCAATCCACCTCCCTCTCTTTTTATTCCCGATCCACCTCAACTCTGGTGCCAACAACAAATTGAAGAGAAGAGGAGGAAATTGTAAGGTCAATTAGACGGGAAGAGAGTTTTAATAAAAAAATAAAAATAAAAATAAAAATAAAAAACTGATTTGGTGAATTATGGGTCTGATTCATTCTGAATCGGTATAATAGTTCAGGTTTTCTTTTTTTTCTTTTTTTCATTTTAACCTAGAATGATAATAAAGAGGACTCATTGACAACTTATTAAAAAAGAAAGTATATACGGAATAATATTTTTACTATAAATTTAAAAAAATAATAATAATTCTGCAATACAAATTAAAAGTTGCATTGAATCATTTGGACCAATGTTAAGGTTGAATGCCCATAAATTTAGCATCTTATGGACTAACAAACATATAAATTGGAACTTAAAAGCCCAGACCAACTATAATTTTCATCTAATGTTAATTGTTATTAAGATGTCATTCGAAGGGTATAACACAAGACCCATACTTTTAATTCTGTCTATGTGGACAAGAACTCCAGAGAGGGAAAAAAACAAATTGGAATATCATTACAAATTTAGTAACAATTATGATTTTTTGCCTGATGGGATACAACCGTACTTCAAAATCATCTTCAACCAATATGTTTGCAAATTTATCTAGCAAAACAGAATAACCCTTTCACTGTACCAGAAGATCTAAATGCTTGCAGACAGAAGAGAAAATATTTTAATACACACAAGCTTACTATATCTTGAAAAATATATATATATATATCTTCTCCATTCTAACTGCATCTACTTTGCTATAAAGTGCCCCCAGAAAAGGATTCAATTCTTCACATCAATAACAAGACAGATTCATAAAACAAAACAATTCCACAACAAACCAAAATATCTATATAAGGTCAACAGACTCTGAAAGAAAAAACAAAATGAGTCAGCCTTACGATAAAAGTTGGTATGCAGAGCCTGGTCTAGGACTAAACGCAATGGCAGTAACAGCTTTTGTATGCCCACGCAAAACTGAAATCGGCAGACCATCAGGTAACCGCCACTGTCATAAACCATCAAGAGAAGCGTACAGTCAATAAGCATCAGAGCAAAACATCTGACAATTCAATTAGGAAGAGATCTTACAACTCGAATGATACAGTCATTTGAAGCAGAAGCCACTAAAGCGTTGTTGGAAGTCACAGCTAAGTCAGTAATGTCACCCTTCAAGTGTACAAGGTGATAAGAAGACAATTGGATTAAAAGAAAGAAAGAAACAGCAACAGATGGACGCGTATATGATGGCCAAATTTTACTCACTTCATGTCCACGACAGCTAGCCAAGCAATATGCGGTTTCCATTGACCAGATCTTTACAAGGCGATCATCAGAACCAGTAATAACATATCTTCCTGATCGATCAAATATAGCTGCATACAATCAAAATTTAAAATAGTTCAATGACATCAATCTCTAAACACAGATGTTGAGAAATGGAGGACAGGAATTGAGATCAATAATTGGGGGGGAAAAATGCACAGGGTGAGCTAAATGCATGACAAACAAGCATTGAGTAGAAAAGCACCAAACAAGATGATACAACCTTCACCTAACCATATTCTTTTTTTATGGAAGCATGGAGACAGGTACACAGCTTTCAGATATAATTACGGATTTAATATTAACCCGCACAACACACAAAATATAAAGCCAATACAATCATGGATGTCATGGCACCAGGGGATAAGAAGTAACTAAAATGGTTCATCGGCCAACTGAACTTCCTTAGGCCTTTCATTTCCAATTGCGCCAGGACGGGATTGCCTAAGAATCATTCATTTAAGCCTATCGACGTCAAGGGATAAAAAAGAATGGCAAGTTGACTAAAATATGATTTTATCGAACTGGAGGTACAATTGGAAACAAAAAAACAAAAGAGTTAAATTTGGTTCTTCTAGTCCAATTAGACTAGTGATCCCTTAATTTACAGCAATAAAAGGAAAATATATTAGACCATGAATGGGACATATGAACAGAAGGCAAGGTCAAAGTGTGAATTGTGAAATTCGACCAAAAAGCAAAAGGCATACTCCCCAAAAAAAGGAAGGAAAAAAAATACAAGTTTTTGAATCTGGATGTTCTTAGGCATTCTTAAGCAGTTCCCACGAAGAAATGTAAAATTTCATTTTTCAAAAAAACATAAAAATAAAATAAAAAGAATATGGAACCAAAATAAAATTCTAGATGCGCTTAGACATTCTTAAGCAGTTCCCACAAAGGAAGGTCAAATTTCATGTAGAACCAAGATAGGAAGCGAAATTCTTCTTATATTACTTCTTGTTATTTATTTATTTTTTGTTTTTGATAAGTTGTTGGAAACATCACCTTCCCTTGGACATTTCTGGTAGTATGAAAGCTATATGTGAACAAAGAATCTAAAATAACCAAGGTAATAAAGAAAAGCAGTTTAGTAGTAGATTACCTTTCCTGCTATGATTTCTAGCAATCATATTACAAAATTGACCAAGAAGTTGACTTCAACTTAAACAGGGATTGCAGTGCAGGGAAATCTTACCACAATAGACAGCATCCCGGTGTCCCCTAAGCTTCTTAATGTTTTGCATCTTCTGCACCATAGTAGATGGTTTTGCAATAGCATAGCATGCTGCGCGGATAGATGGTGCACGATGGTGCCTTGCGAAGCCACCACCAATTTCCCTCAAACTTAATCCACGCACCTGATCAGCTTGCATATGAGGCCAACGCATGTAAGAAGGTGGAGGTTTGACTTCATTATTGTTCTTATTTTGATCATCTGGATGGGAAGAAAGGAGAGAAAGCAGGGATGGAGGGAAAGAGAACATATCAAAGGTAGAAGAATGTGGAAGAAATAATAATAACAAGATTGGACACTGGAAACTCTCTTTATCACTCTAAAAGAACAGTAGAAACATAAAACGGTATATAAATATTGTTGCATAAATCGAATAAAAACAGTTCTATTGAGTCCTTTCAATCATTTCTTTATTTTTCTCCTCTCTATATGGGCAGTTCTTATTTTGTCAGTCACCATCAAAAATTTACTATACCGGCATCAGAGGTATTACATGTCAATATAAGCATAGCTCAAAAGTCAATATATTATTAAAAAAATTGTCACATACAGCCCAGAAGAGAAAATGACCCAGTTCCCAAAAGAGTAGGAACTGCAGCAGCATTTAAAGCATCCCCACCAACCAAGCTTTGTGACGGAGCAGCCGCACTCAGTATCAGTTGCTTCAGAAGCTTTACCACATGATCCTTTTCAATGTGAGGATACCTATAAATATATAAATGAAAACAGTAATCAATCAAATATATTTCTTACAAAAATAAAACGAAGTTAACTCGAGTAATCCTGGACTTTTATATAATAAATTCAGCTTTGTTCAAGGCAATATCTTCTGCTAATTTATGATGAAAAGTGAAACCGATCCCAATCATTACTCATGTCCTTAGTTTTGATGATTAGTTAGTACAGTAAAAAACTAAAAGAACAGCAATGCAACACCCGTCAAAAACATATATGATCCTAAGAAATACATAAAGCATATTAAATACCTCTCTACCAACTTATTGTAACTTAATGGGAAAGACAGGCCATCATCATTTTCGTCCCCGCTATGTCTCCCACTCCTGGAATACCAAGCATGATATCTTCTAGGTAAAAGTTGGTGTTCAAGAAGTTCATTCCAAAACTGTCCATAAGTCCTGTGACATGGCCCGGCAGATAGGAAATGCATAATCAGAAAATAAACCTCTCTCAGATCAATATCCACATCAGCCTCTGTAGGACTCATCTCTGGATCTGCAAGTTGACCTTTCTCAATTGCCTTATTAGAAAAACTCAACATTTTCATATTGACAGAAGGAGCATCACCAGAGGGAAAATATTTCTGAAGAGCCATATTTCCTGAAAGAGTGAAAAAATACTTGCATCAAGAAACATAACATGGCCAACTGAATTTTACAGAAATTCAATCATCGTTGCACAAAATTTTGATTTGAAAAATTAAATATAAAGCATGCCATAGAAAAGGTGTTCATATCCAAAAGGTAATAGATATCCAGGATATATGGCAGCATATGCAGCAACATAAGGAAGCTTATGTGGCAGAATTGGTTTGTTTAAACAAGAACGCTCAAGAATATAACAAGTGGTGGTTATTGGTTGTTAAATGAAAGTTGTTTGAATGACTCTTGCCGTTATAGGACTACTCTAAGTAGTTTCTCACAATGTGGCACGTACTTGTTAGTCGTCAACATGCAACTCTATCCATGTGTGTCTGTGTTATAAATGTAAAAACTCAATCATTTAAACATGGAAAATTATTGTACTTTTAATCTTAGGCAATTAAAGTTTTTGATAAGTAATCTTAGGCAATGAAATTGGTCGTATAGTAATCCTCTTCAACCTAAGAAGGAAGACGTATCATGTATTCAATGCCTAAGAAGCATGGATACGGATACGGATACGGATACGGATACAGGACACGGCTACGGATACAGATATACGACACGGATACGACATGACACGGACATGGCGACACAGCAAATCAAAACAATTAGGATACAAACAGGATGGGGATATGGCAAATTATAAATATATCATTTTTATATATGTGATAATATATTATAAGACGAATATTACCAATGGGTCATTAGCCCAATAGTATAACCTCCCTATCCTCAAAGAGGAGGGGAGGGGTTCGAGCCTTGGCGTGGGCAATGTGCATGTGAGTACTTACCTGATAAAAAAATATTATAAGACTAATATTACTTTTCATCAAATTAAGAATAAAAAATCCCATCTCACAATAATTAATGAATTACAACAACAATTCTCTCATTTAAGAAGAGAGAGGGAGAGAGAGAGGAGAGAGAATGGACAGTATAATTTCTAAACTTCCTTTACAAAATATTACAATTGCATAAAGAATGGGGTAAAAAAAAAAAAAAAAGAGAGAGAGAGAGAGAGAGAGAATTGAATCAAGTAGAATTTCTAAACTCTTTCAAAAATTAAGGTTTTATTGAAAAAAAAGGGAAGAGAATTCTATTAGGAGAGAGAGAGAATCAGTTAAAGAAAGAATAAATAAGGAAACTAAGGTGTTATTGAGGAAAACAAATAGCTTTTTGTTGATAATAAAAGACAGAGAACTAGTAAAGGAACAAAGAGGTTTGTGATAGGAAGAAGATCACAAAAACAAAAGAAAAAAAAGGATAGAGAGCAAATAATTTACCATTTTCTCTTCATAATCTTTTACAATTTCAAACAAGTAATAACTATGAAAGATCAAGTTAATAAAATTGTTTAATAAATAACATGTAAAAAACTCTCTATTTTCTATAGATTGACCTCCATATTATTGAAACTTTTCAAAATTTTCATATACTTTATATTTTAACCCATCTTTTTCGAAAAACATTTAAAAATCCTATTTTACTCAGACACGTGTCCGTGACTTTCCCTGGCGTGTGCCGCGTGTGCAAAAGAAAAAATATTCAGACACGTTTTTTTGGCATATCCGAAATCCCACACCAGCCCAGTCTCGGACCTGGTCATAACTTTGATCAATGACTACAATTAGCATGTCTCAATCATGGTTCTTAAAATCTCAATCCGGATGTTATAAACCTACAATCATGATCTAAGAAAACAGAATAGATCTCGATCCCACAAGAATCCCTAGAGGAAAGAACTATTTTGAAATCCCTATAGGATTGTTGAAGTCATGGAATCCCCACTCAATTCCCAATCCTCTGGATCGTATAGTACAACTTTAGATTGTTATTCTTATACTCCTTTTTAACCAAATAATATTGTCCACTTATATGTCCTAATTGATTCAATTATGTTAAAGATTTTCTTGTCATTGTGTCTCTACAATAATTCTTCAAGTCTTCATTCTTTTTTTTTTTTCTCATAAGTACTTCAAGTCTTCTTTTAACTATACAACTTCTTGAAGGAAACAAAAAACAAAAAATCAAAAAAAAACAATTTTAGTAACTGATCTAGGCAGAACGATTTTAGTAACCCATTAAGGCTATTTAACTCCTCAAGTATAAGTTTGACAATGTCACCTCTCTCTTTTTTTATTTTCTTCCTTTGGTTGGCTATTTTGCTCTGATATGTAACAAAAAAGTCAAGAAAAAAAAAAAAAAATTCCTTCAAAAACATTACTTGTTTTTTTTTGATAAGTAAGAAAATTTTATAAAAGCGCTCAAAAAGGGAGCGAAGCCCTGAAGATTGATATACACAAAGCCACCAATGACCTTTAAGCCTTCAAAGAGGCCAAAAAATCAACAATTTCCTCTAAAGATCAATGATCTCTCTCAGAAACCCAACAAAAAAGGGTGGAAATAATAGAGAATTTAAGAGTAGAAATCGACAACTCTTTCCCATCAAAATATCTTCTATTCCTCTCGAGCCAAATACACCACCACACACAAAGAGGCGTAGCCCTCCAAGCATCCAGAATGTGAGGCCCCACATGGCAACCTCTCCAAGCCTCAATCAACCCTCTAACGGATCCAAGCATAACCCAAAGAATCCCAAACAAGCCAAACATCAAATTCCAGCAGTCTCTAACCATGGTGCAATGGAGGAGAAGGTGATCCACAGTTTCCTCATCCCGAAGACACAAATAGCAACGATTGACCACCACCTAATTTCGCCTTCTCAAATTATCCTGGGTTAAGATCCTTCCCAAAACAGCAATCCAAGCAAAAAAAACCCACCTTGAGAGGAGCCTTAGAGCGCCAAACAGCCTTCCAAGGGAAGCGAGCTCTAGTAACATCCGTGAGGCATCTGAAAAAGGATCTAACCTCAAAGTGCCCATGAGAGGTTGCAACCCAGGACCAACAATCAAAAACCCCATCCACAATCCTCTGGCGATACAACAACTCCAAAAAACGAATGGCCTCCTCAATCTCCCAATCCTGAAACAACCGCCTGAATAGAACATCCCGAACAAGAGTCCCACTATGAAGATGATAACAGTTAACCACCATGACCTGCCTATCCGTAGCAATCCTAAAAAGATGAGGAAAAGAGATGGCGAGAGGAGAATCCCCACACCACACATCCTCCCAAAAACTGATCCTCCTACCATCCCTGATTCGAAAACGAACGTGTTTGGAAAACTCATCCCATCCCTTCCGAATGACTTTCCAAACCCCCACACCCCGAGGGCCACGCACCTCCAGAGAACACCACCCTCCTCTAGACTCCCCAAAACGACAAGCAACGACCCTCCTCCAAAGCCAATGCCTCTCCACCCCAAATCTCCACAACCATTTACCAAGAAGAGCCTTATTGAAAGGCACCAGTCTTCTAAGACCCAAACCACCAAAACGAATTGGCCTGCACACCTGATCCCAACAAACCAGATGAAACTTAAACTCTTCGCCTCTACCCCCCCACAGAAAATTACACTGCAATCTCTTAATCATTTCCGCAACTGAAGAGGGAATCTGAAACAGAGAGATAAAATAAGTAGGAAGGCAAGAAAGGGTGCTCTTAATCAGAGTGACCCGACCTCCCTTGGAGAGATACTGCTTCTTCCAACCCGCCAACCTCTTCTCAAATCTATCCACCACAGGATCCCAAACCCCAACACATCTTGATGGGGCCCCAAAGGCATCCCTAAGTAAGAAATGGGAAAAGAGCCAGTACGACAACCAAGAATATCAGCAAAAAACTCAATCTCAGGAACCTCTCCCACCGGCACCAAAATGCTTTTGCCCACATTCACCTTAAGGCCAGAAACAACTTGGAACCAGATCAGGACACACCTCAGATAACAAAGCTGGGACGCATTCGCATCACAAAGAACCAAAGTGTCATCGGCAAACATCAAATGAGAGACCTCCAACTGGGGAGCAGCATCCCTGCCCACCCGAAAGCCTCTCAAAAACCCCAACTCAGTAGCCTTGCTCATCAATCTGCTAAAGGCCTCCATCACAAAAAGGAACAAGAAAGGGGAAAGCGGAGCCCCTTGTCTCAAACCCCTCGAGCTAGAGAAAAAACCGGTAGGAGCACCATTCACAAGAATCGAAAAGCGAGCACTGAAAATACAAAAATAGATCCATCTCCTCCACCGATCCCCAAACCCCATCCTCTCCATCAGGTAAAGAAGGAAGCTCCAACTCACATGGTCATAAGCCTTCTCCAGGTCAAGCTTACACAAAACTCCCGGAACCCCACTACGCAAGCGGAAGTCCACACTCTCACTAGCAATAAGAACTGAGTCCAAAATCTAACGACCTCCCACAAATGCATTCTGAGAATTAAAAGACGACGCCATCCAGGACTTTCCGAAGCCTTGAAGCAAGGACCTTGGCAATCAACTTATAGAAACACCCCACCAAACTAATAGAGCGAAAATCCCTCCCCCCCCCCCCCCCCCCCCCTTCGGAATGAGAGAAATGAAAGTGGCATTCAAGCTCTTCTCAAAAGAGCCCTGAGCGTGGAAAGCATGAAAAGAACCCATCACCTCCCCTATAACCACCTCCCAACACTCCAAAAGAAATCTCATGGTAAAACCATCAGGACCCGGGGCTTTATCCCCGTTGCAACTCTTCATAGCAATAAGAACTTCCTCTTCAGAGAAGGGCACCTCCAGACCCGAGCAGTCCTCACCAGAAATAGAGGCAAACTGAAGCCCTTCAAGCAAAGGTCTCCACTAAACAGACTCAGTAAACAACTTCTTGTAGAACTCTGAAATGCCCTTACAGATATCCTCCTCCTTGCAAAGAAGCACCCCTTCCACATGAATCCTCCCTATATGGTTGCCCCTTTTATGAGCATTGGCCAATCTATGAAAAAATTTCGTGTTACTATCCCCCTCCTCGAGCCACAAAGCTCTAGACTTTTGTCTCCACGAGATCTCCTCCATGATCGCAATCTCAGCAAACTCCGCCTTACACTCCGCCCTCCTAACCTTCAAAGCATCTGCCAGATCCCCTTGACCTTCCATCCTATCAATATCAGCGATCTCAGCCAGAACCCGATTTTTCCTCCACACAAGATTCCCGAAGACCTCTTTGTTCCAAATCTTAATGCTTCCTTTCAAACGACGCAAATGACTTGCAAACGAATGACTTGGGGTGCCTAACACCCCGAACCCCTCCCACCAAAAACGGACCCTTTCCAAGAAACCCTCAGCCCTAAGCCACATATTCTCAAATCTAAATGGAGAGCGTCTACTCCGCAACCCGCCACAATCCAGCATCAACGGAACATGGTCAGAAATAGGACGAGCCAAAGTAGCTTGCACAACATTAGAAAACATCTCCTCCCACTCCCCAGACATAAGGAACCTGTTAAGCCGAGAGAGAGTGGGGGGAGAACGTCCACTGGACCAAGTAAAAGGCCCTCCCTCCAGAGGCAAATCAATCAACCTACACTCATCAATGAATTCCGAGAAAAGCTCCATATCAGAAGTCCATCTACCCCCCGTCGACCTCTCAAAAGGAGATCGAACAACATTGAAGTCTCCTCCAACACACCAAGGAAGCATCCATCATCTTCGAATCTCCCCCAATTCCTCCCAAAGCAGATGACACACACTATCCTCTATAGGCCCGTAAACACTAGAAAAAACCCAAGGAACACCATCCTCCACCAAGGAAAACACACAAGAAACAGAAAATCTCCCAACAAGAGAATCCACCTTAGACACCCATCTGTTATCCCACATGATCAAGATGCCACCCGAAGAGCCAATAGCATCCAAAACAATCCACTCCACAAATCTCCCACCCCAAACACTACGCACCAACCTATCCGACGCCGAAGCGAGTTTAGTTTCTTGCAAACACACCACATGACCTCCCCATTTACGAATAACCGACTTCACCACTTTTCTTCTAACCGAGTCATTAAGACCCGGGACATTCCAAGAAAGGATTTGTAGCTTCATAGGGAAACAACAGAATTAGAAAGCCCTCCCCTCCTTCCACCATCACTCTCCTTAGATCCCCTATTCCTCCTTTCATATGTGATAAAACCAGTGGGATTTTGCAACACCAAATCACCCACCCCATCCTGTCTTCTTCCCCAACTTCCCCTATCTCCCACCTTCTCCTGGAGTTGAGAATTGAGAACTTCCTGAAACAACCGCATCGCCTCATCCTCCTTACCCTCAAAAGAAACACCCAACTGAGAACCCACATCCATCCCATTCTCCCTCACCCACTCCTCCTCCAAATCATTCAACTCTTCAGAAACAGAAGGACCTCTCATCCAATCCTCCTCCGGACGAACAACAGCCAAAGGAACAGCCAAGTTCACTGCTTGCTCGATGTTTTCCCATTGAACTAAACCCAAATCCCCATCAGGTATAGAACCAGCATCACCCTCCCAATCATCAAGGATAGAAGAAGAAAGGGAGCAATCAGACAGTAGTGAGTCAGGATCCTCCTCAAACTGGACAGATTTCGAGGTCGAAAGGTCCCGAATCTCCTTCAACAAAACAGTGGCAGAAGCATCATTGATCATCACCCTTACATCCCATCCCACGCAGACCGTAATACCTTCACCAAAATTCTCTGAAAGACGAACGAGACCAAGCCCATTCACAGACCCGTCGTCATGACCTTCAACTGACTCTAACACCGAGTCACTTTTGCCAACCGGAGCCAAAGAATTGGAAACAGTGCTCACCCCACCCTTCTCCAACCCCGACGATCTGCTCGATCCCCCAACAGAAGGAGAAGGAGAAGAAGAGAAAGTATGGAGAGAAGAGGACCCAGAAAAAACTATGGACTTACCCGGATCAGAACCCGATTGCGAAGCCATCACCCATTTCTGCTTGGCCTTTCGAGTCCACCTCTTATGAAGCACAGGAAAGATGACTTTCTTCTTAGATAGGCGATGACGTCGCGCAGGCTTTCCTCGCCTATCCTCTTTGACTCGCACTGAGAGAACCTGATGGCTGAGAGCATCTTCCGTCCACTGAGGAAGACAAAGATAAGGGCCTAAACTTGTTGCTCAACCCAACTCCAGAGCAAGAAGGGACTGATTCCAGCCCACACTTCAACCCAGATTGAGCAGAAGCATCTTTAAATGGATGAGAAATCGAACCTCCAACCAGCCCACAAACCTTAGGCCCCTCACTCGGCCCACCTAAAGATGTAGAATCATCTTTAAACCCTCTAACATCCAAAGCCCCACTCCTTGGCCCAAGAACAGGCCCATCATCCCCAGAAGGCTTTGAACCCTTTCGAGCCCAAGCGAATGGAGCTGAATTTGGAGCAGAATTTGAAAATAACGTGGGTACAGCTGTAGAACTCTTGTAACGGGCATGGCCTGGATGCCAACCACGTGTATGGATAAGGTTCCTCCCCCTCCAACGCGCTTGCTGCACGTGAACATCACCACGATGCCTTCTTTGATCCCAACTCTGCAAAAAAGACTGACGGCCATTCCCGGTGAGACCTCCACCCCCCTGATTCGGCCGGAACCCATCTTGCCGGCGACGATCCGTCATGAAAGAATGACCATCCCGCCGTTTCTGAGCATACAATCTTCTAAAGCACTCCGTATTCCGGATCCACAGCGCATCCCTCCATTCTTTCCACTTTCTAAACTCTGCCATCCCCTTCACCCCCGACGATTCCCACCGCAACCATTCCTTTTACTTTAACAGATGAGAACCATCACCCCCTTCAAAAACACTACTTCAAAACACTGACTTTGACCTTCATCTCTTTCTCTCTAAAGTTCAATGAGTTTGCCTAAAACTGTCAATCATTTATCTTCAGAAATTATCTGGTGCTCATTTCTCTTCCTATGTTACATGCCTTCTTACAATATCTTTTTAGGCAAATAGCTCAAGTATTTTAGAATAAGCTGACGATTTTCATATAATGTAGGACCATTAACAATAAATGATTCCTGAAATATTTTCATCTATGTTCTAAATCTAATATTGTAATGTTCTATCGTGGTTAGCTCTATATAAATTAATTTTTATGATACTAAATTTTTTATTTGTGTGCGTGTTAATGTGGTCCAAATTTTTTTTTTTTTCAGAGTTAGGTTTTCAATATTTGTCTTATTTCTTCTATATATTTTCGTTTGTTGTAGTAAGATCATTCATAGTGAATTTTTTTAGAATTCTTAATCTGCACATATTATTAGGTATTATCTTTCTCATTACGTAAAATATTGCGATTCTCGATCCAATCCTACAATTCAAATTTAAGGACCCCAATTTTAGTAACCTTGATGTCCATATAACAAACATGATCACCTGCAACAAATTTTGTTGTAGTGATCTCATTTGTTGCTGACCGTAACAGATTCTTTGGCTGGTCAACTTCTTCGCTTTTGATTGTCAGAGAGCAAGTCTCCTTGGATTTTTCTTTTCTTCTCGGGCTTTCTATGATGTACATCCACTTTGGTATACATATTTTATTTACTGATGGAAAAATAAAAGCTGATCACTGTTAACTTCAACACCCTTCTGCAGACTTAGAAATATAAAAAGAATATTTAAAGCTAGGTCGTATATCTTCAATAAAGCTAGGATTGGGTAAAACACTCTTCAGCGCCCTTCCAAGTTTTGGGATGTCAGCAGGCAAGTCTTACACTAAAGAAAATATACGATGAAATTTAATCTCTTCCTTCCCAGCAATTTGTGCAAAAAATCGTATTCAGAACCTCAGTTTGACCTTAGAGCAGTCTCTGGTCTTCCAAGATTGCACCCAATCACATATCTTGGCGTTGGAGGGCAATCTCAACCTCTCGTCTTAACTCCCATCTAATCAGCCTGCAGAAAGTAGAAACCCCCACTGATACATTAAATTTAATACTGACAGATACTAAAAGGACGACCAGAGTCAACAGGGTATTTCTTTCAAAGGAGGACGTCGAATGGGTCATTTAAGATATCTTCCACATATGCCACCACTTAAACTTTGACAAAGCGCAAATGGAAAAAGGTTGGTGGTTTTATTGTAACTACGTTCAGTATTCCCACAGGTCAGTGCATGCTAGGTGTTACAAGTGAGACTTGTCCCACATCGGATCCGGATGGGAATTGTAATGGGTAATGGGTATATATGGCTTGGGTGTTAGCTCTACCCAACAGCTTAAACTTTTGAATTGAACCACAAAGCACTCGACCTGTTACAGTTGGTATCGGGGCTAGACCCAATCCTTGATCCGGTGCTATGCCAAGCGCCAGGCCCGGAAGAGTCCGGGTGTGCCTCCCTGAGTAGGCAGGGTGGTCCAACCGCAACGAGGGCGTTGCGAGTTCGGGTGAGAATGAATGTTACAAATGAGACTTATCCCACATCGGATCCAGATGGAAATTGTAATGGTATTGGGTGTTAACTCTACCCAACAGCCTGTGTTACCTGGACTCGTCACTGAAGGCCAGAGTGCCCGTGTCGACACGACACAACATGGACACAGACGCGGGATATGCATCCAACCCTCCATTCTTCAATCGGACATGGCTGACCAAGAAAATACATAAAATGATGTGTGGTTTGATGCTTGTGAAGGATCAGGAATTTTTTTCGTGTTTTTTTGTTAAATCTATAGCCATAAGAAGCTTTCTATTTCAACAATGGCGTTCTAGTTCGGATCGGTGATCTGAAGGTTGAAGATGACTTGTTGTTTGTGAACCAGCACAAGCTAGCTTTTGTGCAATTTTTTGTGCCATCTTGAGCGTGGTTTCACGCAATTGTTAATAACTTAACACCTGTTTATTTGGATCTGAAAAGATAAAGGATGGGACACAGCTGTAAAGCATTACTGTGGTGGGTTACAGCTGTAACTTTGCTTTTTACAGTACTCTTATAAATACCGTGTGCATTGAATGGGCTTCCTTTTTAATTGTGCTTTGGACTTGTGCAGGCCCAAAACCCAAGCATCAATCCATGACTAAAATGCACATACAAAGACATATTAGCCCATATTGAATTAGTCATCCTTTTTAATTGTGTTTTGACTTGTACAGGCCCAAATGCCAAGATGCACATACAGAGGCATATTAGCCCAAGCCTAAACCCGCCCTTGGGTATACAAAAGAAGCCCTACAGCTCAGAATTTCTTATTTACAGGGTCCATAAAACAGCAGTAACAGGGGAATGCATAGCCATGACATGCCACCAATCAAATGAGGCAAACAAATGCAGTAATAATTATAAAAATTTTATTAAAAAGTACAATTGATATATACATTTTTTAGTTTTATGATTAATGTCTCAAACATAAAAAAAAAAAAACTTACAAATTTTTCTCTCTTTTCAAAGTGTCCAAGTACCCGTGTCCAATATTTGGACACTTTTAATCCGTGTCCCTGTATCCTGAAAACTGATAGATTGACGAATCCGACCCCTAGACACGCACCCGTGTCCGACACCCGTATCCGAGTCCGGGTAACATAACCAACAGCTTAAGCTTTTGGGTTGAACCGCAAAGCACCCCACCCGTTATACTAGGCTCCTTCAACTCCCCTTCCAATTATGTATACATCCTCCTACTAGAGGAGCTTACCGTATGCAACTCGCACCCTCCTTCTACCAACATAGATTCCTAATCTAGTCCTAATAAAAGAATTAATAAATTAATAAATCATTCGGCGTTAATAACTCTGTCAATGGTATCTACTGTGATGCTCCTAACCCTAATCAATCACTCCATCAACAGTATCTAATGTGATTCTCCTAACCCTAGTTTCAAAAGGTCTGGAATAACTAAAATTTTATAAAACCCACTGAAAGAAACCTAAATCAATGTGTCCTTATGGATAATCATTCAATGCCATTGCATGACATTGTTAGAGATCTGCACTTCATTCAAAAAGGCAATTGACAACCATGAGGAGTGAATTGCACTAACAAATACATGTAAAAATCAAGAAATGACAATCCATTTATAGATATTAGATAAACAATTCAAGGAAGAAATTTGCTCATACCAAATTTAAACAATAAACATACAAAATCAAGATAACCAAAGAAAGGAAAATTGAAACTAAAGCAGCCAAAAAAAGAACCTTTCAGATGCGCTGCAGGCCGAACAAGTTAACCGGACGAGCAATCACCGGAAACCCGAAACTGATCTCTACGATTCCAAAACCCTGACTTACCACAACCCATAAGCATTCACTGTGACATCAAAGAAACCACAAAATTCCAGTTACTAACACTTCCTACTACCATAAAATAATAATGAATAAATTCCAACAAGCGATAAAAACCCAAATGAGATCTAATCAAAGACATGCAAAAGAACCCTATTGGATTTCTCAGAAAGAAAATTAAAGAAAATTTGTTCAATTGAAAATTCAATGAGAGAACCTGCAATGGAGTGTCTTCTGAGACGAAACGCCGAGCTTTACAGGTTGAGTGAATCTTAGGCGCCGAAGAATGGGGATCGAAAGACGAAAGAGTCGGAGAATTTTAGAGGAAATAGGGTTAGAAGGAGAGAGTCTAGGTCACATAGAAGATTAGGAATTTAGATATATAGGAGGGAGCTCTCTGATTTGTGCTCTGGCTCTGTAGTCGGTTTTGTTGAAGAGGGATGGAAGAGAGAGAGAGAGGAGAGAGAGGGCAAAGAGAGAGAAGGTGTTCGAAGAAGGCGTTTTAAATCTTTACGCCCACTTCTCTGTAAGATGCCTTCGGAAGAAAAATTAAATTAAAATAAAATAAATAGATAATGTTGGAATGGTACACCACGCGCTGGTGAATGCGTGGCAAGTGGGAATACTTGCACAGCCAAATGGAGGCATATAAAGTTTGCTGATGAGAGGGTATATGCTTGGGCTCTAGTCAGTGCAAGTTGGTTTAATCTTAGGAGTACTTAAGTTCTAATCTTATTTTATCACTAATTGGCGTTGGTATTAATTTTTTTATGAAATTTTACTGTAGACTATTTCCTTTGACACTTTTTTTTTATTAAATTAATAATAAAAGTGTGACAAAATCACTAATTATAGTGTCTACAAACAATTAAATTAGATAAAATAGACTTAAATAATATGATCACATTCATAGTAAACCTAATGATGCACCGATGAGAAGAAAAATAATTGTTTTCCTATAAGGTAAGATATAAAGAGACGATAAAATTTACGTAAAAGGAAAATAATTCAAATTAATGTTAAAAAATTAAATATAAAAGGAGACATGGTCTACAACATGTTATATTGAAAAAAGATAAGTCACATGCCCCATTCAGAATAAAGGCAAGAATAATTACAACGAAGAAATTAATATTCTTTTTTTATCACTTAATACCTTTTCCCGTTTTGTCCAACATGTATCATAAATCTTTTCATCGTTTTGTATTACTTTGATTAAAAATAATAATAATCTATTTGGAGTTGGTCCTAAATGACTTTAGTTATAGGAGCATTTAATTTTAAAAATATTATTAAATTAATTTTAACCATTCAAAAATTAAGCACACTATTATATTTCTCCATGTTTTTCCTTTTATTACTAAGACTTCCTATATTTAATAACATTGAGACTCGCGAGAATCCAAAAATAAATAAATTATTGCTTAATTAATTAAGTAATGATAAGAAGTTTAATAGTGGGACAAATTTGACCAACTTTGTATAAGTAATCGTAAAATTATAATATTAATGAAATCATAATGATCGCAGTACTATTCAAATAAATTATATATATATATATATACACACATACTTATATAAAGTTTAAAAATGCACCATGTTAAGTTCACTCTGATAAATATAGCACGACTAGTAAAATTACATGCAATGAAAGTGAACCTTATATGATTGTAACTAAGAAAATCAGGATTGACCAAAAATAAAGTAGAATAATTTAGTTTCTTTTCATCATAATTCCCTTTAATTTTTTAAACCAACAAGCTAAAATCGTGAATAACAATTTTTATATATATCACATTATAAAAACCTTCAAACTACCACAACTAAAAGAAATTGTAATGGTTGAGAGAGTTTAATAAGGTAACTAAATCTGTCGTCCCTAAGTTTTGAAAATTAAAATTGGAAACCGTTTTTAAATTCCATATTAAATACTCTATTTAGAATTCATATTATGATTTAAAAAAATAATAATAAATATTTGAAAATACTAAAAAAGTCTTGCACTTTTATAAGAGTAATGATAGGCAACGCAAAAGTGAAAAAGCGCAAACTTCCTGAATCTGATTTGGCAAACTCTTAAATGGTATAAATGAATAGCAAAAAAGGAAAGAAAAAAAGAACAAAAAAACATGGTGCTTTCTCCTTCTCCTCACAAACATAAAATTAAAAACTCTCCAAAATTGGATATATACAACACTTCTTCTCAAATGTCACCTTTTGTAAAATCTGGACACTTACTTTTTCTCTAAAGGCAAATACATTTTGTAAAACTTTAATAAGATGAATAAATTATAGATTAAAAATTCTTTAATATAAATTTTAAAGCAATAAATATTTGGTTTATACAGAGTATAGATAATATTGTATTCGTATAATTCTATGAATTTTTACTTTGTAAATTTAAATTTATGGAACACAGGAACAAGTAATTTATTGCTTGTGATTATTTTCTTTTGCTCTCTCTATCTAATTTTGGAGAATTTAGTTTTGTATTTGTGAGAGAAAAGAGAAAGCAGCATGTTTTTTTTTTTTTTTTTTTTTGTTTATACCGTGTAAGAGAGGACTCTTTCTTTTTTGGTTCTGACGTGGCGTAGCCAAATCAAATTCAGCGAGTTTTCGCCTCTTTTGTTTTTTCAAGTTAGTTATCACTTATCATTACTCCTTTTATAATATTATAGATATGGACATGGATATAAATTTTAGTCAAACTAAATCCATTTTAGTCAAGCCATAGGAACAATGAGGTCGGGTTAAAGTAAATACCGGGGGAGGAAAGGCACTAAACTTGACATATTGTAGAAAAACAAAAGTAAGTGGAGCACATAGGCCTATTTTGGGGTGCAAATAAAAATTTCCTGCTTCAAATATTAGTTTTAATTTTCACAAGAATAAAGTTCTTTTACAATATCCCTCAAAAATATATTAACGAGAGAATAATAGCTAGGGAACTAGGGAATGCAGCTTTACTGGCATTTTCAAGTTTGTGAAGCAGATAGAAATTAATTAAAATACATTACACAAGGCATAAGGGTGCAAATGAACCAAGTTGGTTCATGAAGAGTTGCTCGACTAAAACTTAGCACAGGCTTGTTCTTTGAGAAAACAAGCGGAGTTGGAGCTCATTTTTTAGTTAATAAGCCAACAACCGTATTTGACTAAAATTGTTTAGACTTGTGACATAAGCTTGTGTAAGCTCGTATCTTCATATACACGGACTTGTATTCTCATGACACGAATATAAACATAGAACTGTTTAGATTCATAAATGTAAGCATGTGAGTATGCTCGTGAATATAAGTTTGTATAGACTCGTATAAGTTTGCGAGTGAGACAAAAATGATTTTGAACATGAGTTTAAATTAAGCCTAATCGGCTTTTGTTATTAAACAAGTTGTGTAACAACCTACTCCACTACATGATTTTGTTCTTGGTTTTTACTCTAAAATAGCTCATACCATTCTTCAACAAATACATGTAAGCACTTCATATTTACTTTACACAAGGTCATCACAATCACTCCCCTTTTCTATTACGCGGTATGATATTGTCCGCTTTGGGTCTGAACCCGCACATTTTTATTATTGAGTTTTATCCAGAAGACCTCATACCATTTGGAGATCGAACCAGCACATATTAATATTTCATCTTTACCTTACCTAAACGATGTGAAATTATGTAACTTGTAATCTGTCGGTGCCTATTTGTACCAATCCACGTAGGTAGTCACAAGTCGAGTTTAACCTTTTCAAAAAAATAACCAGTCAAGTTTGAACTCAAACACATGTTTACAGCATTACCCGGAAAAACCAAAAATATATATATATAAAAATAAAAAAAATAAAAATAAAAACATTTTATGGCATTTTGTTCTGCAACCATAGTCCACGCGCTTTTAGTTGCGGGTAATTAAACGTATCGTTATTCCCAACAAAAAGAAACAAATTTGCTTGTCATGGGAAAAGCTACCCCACATAAAAGTCGAGTATGGTCTTAAGTTGCTTAAAGCCTGAAATGGAAAATCGATTAAAAATATCTCATTATGGTATGGCTGTGATATGATGTTTCTACGCCTTCAAACCACTGAAGAAAATTCTTCAGCAACATGTGCAAATATATATACATATATATATTTTACATGTACTGGAGAAGGAAAAGATTTGTCTCACCCAAGATTTCACTATAGTATAATTTGGACGAGGAAGTTTGTGATTGTACCATTCATTTCTTACTTTTTATAACAATTGAAATATCACGTGGTAAAAAAAAAAAAAATCATTTAAATGTTTTACTATCTTTTCCAAATAAAATAATTATACAAATCTAGTTAAGGGTTGAAACCGTAAATTCATTTTTACCTTTCATCTCACAACCATATTATCTAGTAAATTGGACCACATCGAATCAAATTATATAATTTGGCCTTATTTTACTATACTATTTCAATTCTAAAAATTAAAGTACCTTTATATATATATATATATATATATATATATATATACATTTGTTCAATTTTGATTGATATAACTCAATGTATATCACAATTCATAAGATTATAATTGGCACAGATGCAGAAAGTAAATCCTTAAGGTTTCACTTTCGAATGGCACTCTTGACTTGAATGGTGCATGTGTTATGGGACCGATACACGTACTCTGGGAAAGTACAAAAAATTCTCAACCGCTCACATAAAATTAGGCTTACATTAATTATCACATCAACAATAAATACCAAGTCCACTAACATAAGTGTAACAAGGGTCATTTGTCTCGGTTGGTATCAAAGTCAGGTTCAGTCTTTGATTCGGTGTCACGCCAAGTGCCTAGCCCAAAAGGCTTCCAGGTGAGCCATCCTGGGTAGGCAGGATGGCCCGACTACAACGAGGGCGTTGTGAGTTTAGATAGGGGGAGAATTTTATAAGGGGTCATTTGTTCCACATCGGATCTAGATAGGAAAGTGTTGGGTATAAATAGATGGATATGCAGCACTATCTAACAACTTAAATTTTTAGGTAAATGGCAAGCATCCACCCGTTACAGTTGGTATCAGAGTCAGATTCAGTCATTGATTCGGTGTCACGTCAAGCGCTTGGCCCGAAAGGCGTCGGTGTGAGCCACCCCGGGTAGACAGGGTGGCCCGAACCGCAACGGGGGCGTTACGAATTTAGGTGGGGGAGAATGTAACAAGGATCATATATCACATCGGATCTGGATGGAAAAGTGGTTAGGTATAAATGGGTGGGTATTCAGTTTTACCCAGCAGCTTAAACTTTTTTATAAATGGGTAATCGTTCACCCCTTCCAATAAAGCATTGCAAATTAATCACAACATTATTCAAATATATAAGCATGATTAAATTACATCATGCTTATACGACTCAGTAAGCAATTAAATACATTTTCAAACCACTGTTTAATATCTGGAATTACACATTTATGCAATTTAAAAAAATTACTTCTTTATTATACACATACATTATTTAATTTATTTATTTATTTAAGAACATTCTCAAAGTCGCTTACTTGACAAGGAATAGTCAATCTTTAACATTAGAGAAAGGTCCTTCAAATATTTTTTTAGGTTTAGTAATTGTAGTAGAGACTCAAATTTCACAATTTAACTACACATGTGAATTTTCATCAAGATGTGTACTATTCTTAGCTAACAATCAATTAAGATATACTCTCAATGAAATAACACTTCTATTGAAATTAAAATCAAATTGCATGAAACTTAATGTCCATAAAATTAAGAGACGTCTAAAATAAGGGGAAAAATGTTTATTTAATAAGGCAACATTAATTTCTTTATGCTCAAAGTTTCCTGATAGGTTTGACTTTAATGTAATACCCATAGTTTTCAAAAGGATAAGATTGAAATTTAAATTTAATTCTATGTGTCAAATTGTTTATTTGAATAGTGGTTTATTTTAATTAATTGTTTTATTTAAATGAATTATTTTTTTTATTGTGTTTATTTGAATTAATTAATTGTATTTTGATTTTCGGTGGTTACATTAATTAATTGTATTTTAATTACGTTAATTACTTACAGTCTTTTGAACGTCACGTATGTGGAGCCGTAGATTATAATTTAGGTGCCGTGGATGATAACTTAGGTTTTGTTCTATGGGCCGACTAGGATTTAGATTAGGGCTCTATCTTTGATCCTACAAGGAGTGGGGTTTTATTAAGTCTAGATATATATATAACAGTATGGCACCTTAGGGTTTTAGCAAACACAGACCCTATTTACGTTTAGAGTTGTTGAGAGAAAACAGAGAGGAACAGAGAGAGGTTGTGAGAAACAAACAGAGCAACTTTGGTGAGGGTTTGGCCGTGGCTTGAAGGACGGACGTAGGAGAGAGGAAGATAAAGCAATAAGAGATTGAACAGTGAATTGGATTGTCGGGAAAAACTTAGAAAGATGGCAACAGAGTTTTGAATCCAAAACTATAAAGGCAAGTTATTTTCTTCCTCCTTCCCTTTGGCTTGTGTTCTATGCACCTAGGTAGCCTCTAGGGTTTAATTAATCGTGAACTGAGTTTTATAGTTATATTATATGCTATATTGATGCTCTGTATGTGTTGAATCTGTTCAAGTATAGTTCGTGCATGTCTGATTTAAAGTGTGTTCATAAAGCATATTTAGTTTGTAGAACTTGTAATCTCTGTATTGGATTTCAACTGCTGTAAACACACCATGGGGATTGTACTGGACACGGTTAAGACTATTATGAATAGTTTAAAACCAGATAGAAAGGGTTGGACGTGGCCGGCGTTGAAGAAGAAGGTCGCAGAAAGTGCAGATGCAAGAGACGGCTCTCAGAGAGGGAGATAGCCGGCTCCAGGAGGAGGGAGCCGGCTCCCCCCCATTGCAGAGCCGGCTCTAGGAGAGGCAGAGCTCGCTCTACCTATCTAGAGAAGGCTCCAAGAATTTGGAGCCTGCTCTTTTGTTTTCTGGAGCCTGCTCTACAAGTTTTAGAGCAGGCTCTCCCATAGGAATTGTTTTCTGGGCAGTGTTTGGATGGTTTAATGTTCCTGAACTGCTTTGTGAGTGTACTGGGGTTCCTAAGTGAAGTTTTAAGAGTTATTAAAATCTCTTATTGCATGGTTTATATCCTATGTAAAAGAATGGAACAGTATAAAAGTAAACAATTTAGCATACTGTTAATGGATGGGAGGAACTGAATTGTTTAATTTAATTTTAACAATTTGTTGGATTATAGCATGATATATAAATCTTGTTTAAAATGCATGATTTTTATATTTGACTTTGATCATCTGTTATTTGTGAAAACTTGTCTGCAATAGTTCTGTCATGTATGGCTTTTATCGTCTCTGTTTTAACATAGAAGTCACCACTGTGTTATTTTTGGTATTGAATTTTACTGCAATAAATCAAAGTCTGGATTAATACTAGATGTAATTTAAGACCTGTAAGTTCAATTTAGAGGAAGAACAGTAAGGTCGGATGTGCCGGAGATGAAGTAGAAGACGTGTAGTAGGGAAACAAGAAGGCTCTAGAATTAAAAAGAGAAGGCTCAATGGAAATGAGAAGGCTCTAGAATGTGGGAGCCTGCTCTAGGTGGTTTAGAGCCTTCTTCAGTTTTTTAGAGAAGGCTCTTTTCAATAGTGTTTTCTGAAATTTTTCTTTTACGAACAGTTTGTTTACTGTTGAAGCATGGGAACTGTTCTGTTGACTATGGGGTTTTACAGAGGGTCTTAATGGTTAATTCTAAGTGTTATTAAACTTATTATTGCATGGTTTAAGTCTCTATGATAAATGATGAAGCAGTGTAAAAATATACAACTGTGCATGCTATTAACAGAAGAAATGAACTGAGTGGCTTGTATTAAATTTCAGAAATTTAATGGGACTTCAGAGAGGGATTAAATAGTTAATTTTGGGTGTGATTAAAACCTTAAATTGATTAAAGTTGATTTCTAAATCAATGGGACAAACAGTATAAAATTAATAAATTTTCTACGCTGTTAACGGATGAAAGACGGATTAATTGCTTAATTAAATTTTTAGCAATTTAATGGGATCCAGTATGTTAATAAAACTTGTTTTAAATGCATGATAAGGTTTTTATTTTAGATTGGAACTATGCATGCCTTGGATGTTAATTGTTATAATATTAAATTCTTTGATGCAATTACATGGATTAATACTGGATTTTAATTGCGAGATTGTTAATCTTCTTTCTACAATTATTTGGATATTTGGTTTTGAATTGTAAATTACTTGCTTATTATTTATATATTGTAATTTACATGGATATGGAGGATTTTATGTACCGGTATGGGACGGTGACATACTAGGTATGGTTTAGCTCAAAACGCTAATTTCTACCTTATAGATTTTAATTGGTGAACAACTTTACCTGCTCTATCAATTATATGGATTTTGTGAATTGTATGCACCGGTACGGGACGGTGGCATACTAGGGACAGACTGATTTAAAATACTCAGTCCTACCTATTTTGGAATAAGGGTACGAATTATAAAAACATAATTCTCCTTATATTTAAGTCTGTGCAGTTGAATAAGCTGAATGACTTATTGGATCTTTTATATAAGTCTATGCGGTTGAATAAGCTGAACGATTTATTGGATTTCCTGTGGATGGATATGAATGGATTTAAAATATATAATTATGGTACCGCAATCTGAGCTTGAGTCTCATAGTCGACGGTTAGGGTGCGTATATGCAGTAGGATGCGTAACTAGCTATGTTGGTTGAGGTATACCCTGTTAGGCTTAAGTAGTCATGCCCACTCAGGTGCGTATTGCATATTGCCTTCTATTCAAGTTAAGACCCTCAGCATAGTTTAGTGAAAGTCCTGTAGTGTGGATATATATTTATCTATTACGGACTATATAGATATGGTTGGGACATCTAGGATGTATCTGCGTATCGGTTCTCTGTTTGGATTGTAGTTAGGATAGAACTTGTTCGTGGGCCTGACCCACTATTATTTTTCAGGTAACGGACGGTTCCAGGTCTTAGAGCTTATTCGTACTGAGTAGAGACGACTACTTATTCTACCGACGACGTAGGAGGTTTCTTTATGGTTTAGCAGTGGGCTTCTTTTCAGTTGTTAGCTTTCCAGTATTGGTTTTGATTAGGGGTTCATCAGATGGATTCCCGAGTTGTATTGGACTTGGAAAAGTTGGATATATCAGATTAATACTTTATTTATAAAATTTTATTCTGAGATTTTCAGTTTTGGATTATCATTCTAGTTTATTTTCAGCAAATTTTTATTTGTTCATATTTCTTTAATTGTATTATGTGTTCGTTTATTGCTAATTGGTTTGATATCCTCGGGTAATCGGGTGTGGGCCTGGCCAACCCGCATATGAAAATCCGGGGGTATCACATTTAATGTCAAATTAGAATTGCTACTAACTCACATAAAATAGGTCAAGTGCAAAAAATACCCCCCAAGTATGTTTACAGTGCAGATCACACCATTTTCGTGCAAAAAACACCCCTCAAGTTTCAATTTGGTGCAATCAAATCCCTCTGGCACATTTAAAATCAAACTTAACTAAAGTACCCTTAGTCAACAATTTTATAAAATATATAAAAATACAAAATTTTGTAAATAAACCAAAAAGGACAATTCTGCAATCAATTTTCAATTTGGTGCAATCAATTTTGCCCACCCATTCTGCAATTCGATCTGGGTGAGGCATCAAGACTGTCATAGAAGATGGTGAGCTCGAAGGCGACTGTGAACTATAACGAATCCATAGGACCCAGAAAATTAAGACTCATCAAGCTGTGAACTATGACCCGATTGAGGCTCATGACGCCGACGAAACATAAATGACGTCAAATCAGTGGTAGTGGTCATGGTGCTGCCGCCGCTCCACTGCCACATTTGATTACTCCTCGATGGCGTTGCAATCGATGTTTCTCAGCGGTGAGATGTTGGATTACAACATCGATGGTGGAGGCGCCGCCACCCCCATTATCCCCAAACCCCACAATCGGGCAACAGAAATCAACGAAGAGAGAAAATGGAGGCGAAATCACGCCATATCCTCGTCGCCTCATTAGCCTTCTGTCGCTACAAATCGGTTTCCTCCATCGGTGGTTTCCCCTGCCACGTTGATTGAGTTGCCATTAAGTAAGAAAGACGGAGCGACAGTGAAGGCTCGGAGCGGCGAAGATAGTGGATCCCGATTCCCTTTCACAAACCCATTGATCCTGAGTTCACAATCTTGGCATCGAGATCCGGCCACCGCCACCTCTAATCCACAACCCACAAGCCATCGATACTGCCAGTGGCACCTTGATTCGCAGCTACCACATATATATATATATATATAGATAGATATGTGTGTGTGTGTATTTATATATATATATGAATGGATGAGATTGATGTGTGTGTGTATCTATAGATAGATAAACACGTGTGTGTGTGTGGTGTGAGGAGGAGGTTTTGAATGGTAGAGAGTAGAGAGAGAAGGATGGTATTTTCGGAAGACTAAAGGACAAAATAGGTATTACATTAATAATTTATGTCAGATTTATGACAGTAATTTTGCACAATTTTAAAAGATTAGGGATATTTATTGCACACTTTTTTAAATAAGGAATAAAAATACAACTTAGAGTATACTTGAGGGTGTTTTCTTCACTTACCCTTAAAAAATATTTTAAAAAAATTTGTATTTCTAAAAATCAGGTGCAATAATATTTTTGATAACATAATTATTTAATAACTCACTCTCATGGTAATTTTTATTCCTTGATTCCACTTCGTTCTGGACATCCAAATGGTATACCAAGCTCAAAATACGAGGTGAAGATAGATATAAGAGTTATGATATAGGAACAGTGGATTGGCAGAACTTCAGGCTATATATGTAGGGTAAAGTTGTAGGTTTTACTAGGCTGTGAATGACTCCCGTACCGCTTATAAGCAGTCCCACATTGATTAAAAAAACGAAGTCTTTGTGGTTAATATACGATGAGATCACAATTATGCTATGTCCCTTCGGGGACATCCGATAAAATTGGAACGATACAGAGAAGATTAGCATGGCCCCTGCGCAAGGATGACACGCACAAATCGAGAAATGGTCCAAATTTTTTTCTTACCCATTTTGCCCACGACTTCTGCATCTACTTTTACCAAAACACCCTCGTAATTCATCATTTTCCCACATTACCCCTGACGTCTTTCGACGTGTCATCATCTTCCCCCTTTGAGACTCACCGTAAGCTTTTTCTGCAATTCCAAATTCCCCTCCCTTCGTCTCCGCGTTATCAATTTCCATAGCCCACCCCCCCCCTCTCTCTCTCTCTCTCTCTCTCTCTATACACACACACACACACGTAATACATATTACATATATATGTATATATTCTGGTGAGTGTTGATGACAAGAACTCGAAAACAAGGTAGTCGTCTCTTCCCTTTTAACTCTGTTCCGGCTTCTCTCCATGATTTCGACTCGCGCACGGTTGTAAAAGTTCCATATCTGTGCTTGATTTGTTTTCTTATGCTACTATTGTTGTTGTGCATTTTGGAACTCAAAGAGTTTGTCCTTGTAAGATTAAATTTTCAACACAAGTACACAACCAGTTTTGGCTTCAATTGTTTTGGTTTCTCTTGTAGTAGTAGCAGCATCACTAGTTGTGGTTTTCTTCTTGGTTTTCTTTTTCCTTTTTGGTATAGTGGTCCTTTTTTTCTGAATTCATTTGGTTTTTTGCTTCCCTTCCACCTTTTATTTGTGAATTTTTGTGCGTTTTCAATGTATCTATCTGTGTATATATGTGTGTATTTGTCAATTAATTGGTTTCAAAAATTCATCACAAATTTAAATGTCAACGTCAACTACAGTCTACACCGGTATTTGCTTAATTTCTATGAATTTCACAACAGAAGCTAGGTTATCAAACCACATTATATATTAGTAAAATATAAATTAGTGTCACCATCATATTGTTCCTTTTTATGCATTGTTTTTGGCTTTTCATCCTATTTTTCATGTTCAATCTTAAATTCTGCAGAATTTATTTATTTATTTACTGTTAAGGTAAGTTGGTTTATAATAATTTTATACATAGTAATTTAAATGTACAAACAAGTCTCTCTGAGAGAGGGACCGGCTTTGTGGCCTAAAGCAATTAACAACAAACATTTGAGAATCGAGCAAGAACTATAAGAGAGCAGAATTAGAACTAGGAGCAGTAGGCATCAATATGCTGTAGGTGGGATGGAGAGGTAGAATGAGCAATTACGAAGTTCTGGAAAATGGTTCCCGAGTTAATGATGATGGTAATCTGGAGGTTCCTTGGAGACCTTAAGATTGAGCTTGGGAGTTGCCAAGTAGCTACTAGACCTCTGACCGCCTTACAGTATTTGAATGAGCATGAAAGTAATCTGAGCTTGATGGCCTTAAGATTGAGCTGGAGCTTAAGTTTTCTGTAGAAGACCATTTATCTATAACAATCTACATTTTCTTTCTTTCCAAATGAAGTATACACCGGTCTGGGAGAGAGGTGAAAGATGGGGATGTCCAATTGTTAGATATCCAAGCAAGCAAATCATCCCAGTTCAGAAGATTGGTTTGGAAGTTGCAAAACCTTTGGAAGTGGTTCCAACTAAGAGATGAGTATGGACATCGAAAGAAAAGATAGGAGTGGGATCCATGTCATTTAAACATACGGAACAAAAGTCATGGGTCATTTTAAAGGCCATGGATGGTCTGTCCATTGTTGAAAGCTTACCAAGTGCTGTAACCCATAGAATAAAACTATGTCTAGGGATATTATGCTTGAACCAGATAACACGTGGCCAGTGAAGTGGCATAAGTGGACGTGAAATAACATCCATGGTTAGGGATAGGGAGAAGGAAGGAAGAGAGCTCCAAAGGAAGTGGTCATTGATAGAAGGGTTCAGTGGTGGGAGAAAAGAGGTGTCTCTCAACTCTGGGATGAGTTTTTGAAGGCAGTATGGAGTGGACCATTCCCCATCGAGAGTGATGGAACTCACCTTTGAATATCTTCCAATTGTGGTACTTAGGGAGCTAGAATGCTGAACTTTGTTGACAAGTGGACCACATGGAAAGCCAAGAGTCAAACCAGAGAGAGATTTGCGGCCATTTCCAATTTTTGCAGAAATTAAAGGTCTTGCTAGGCTACATGATCTTTCTGGTTGACCAAGAGCAGTGAGAGGGGATGTTGACATCCCATAAATTCTTTTGCTTGATAATGTTGGAGTGTATCCATTTGGACCATATGCTGCCTGGAACCTTGAAGAGATGCCATATATAGTAGAGCATTGCAGCTCTGTTCAATTAAGAGAGAATGGGAGACCAAGTCCACCACTTGCCTTAGGAAGAGATACCTGAATCCATGCCACCTTGGAGTTCCTTTTAATTGGACTGGAAACTGACCAAAGAAACTTTCTAATGATGGAATTGATGAGGTTGATGGTCATCTTGGGGAGAATGAAGATGTTCATCCAGTGGAGTTGGATGCTGCAGAGCACAGATTTACAAAGTTGGAGTCTACCAGCATAGGATAGGGCTTTACTTGACGAGTGAGTGATTCTACCAGAGATCTTATTCACAAGGCTAGTACAATGAGTGGAACTGAGCATAGATGAGATAAGAGGGATACCAAATAGGTGAATGGAAGGTCTTCTCTTTGAAATTGCATGATGTTCATGATACATTCCTGTGCAGCTTCAGTGACACTGGAGAAGAAAATTTTGCTTTTGTCAGAGTTAGCTGCTAGGCCTGAAAATCATTTGCATCACGAATTCCATATTGACAATTTTTAAGTTATATTAAATTTGTTGATGCAGGTTAGCTAGACTAGTGTGTTACTTGATTTAAAAAGGGAACACCATAATGACAATAAGATGTTTTAGAGTCCTCGATAAATGTTGGTACATTTGATGCTATCAGATTATCAATCTGGTCAATGCCAATTGTTAGTCAATGTTACTCAACCATCAACTTACACAGGGGCGCACACATGAATATATACTTACTATGACCCTAGTTAACTTAGTTAATAATTTGTATAATGTTGAGTTTTTTGGTGGAAGCTTGCACATGTGATCAAAAGGTGGACGACCACCCACCCAAGTGATCAACTTATTCCAGCCATTATATATGTGTGTGTGGTTACATGTATTTATGATTCCATAGCTCTTATATGTTTAAGTAAAATTCTAGGGAGAATCGATGTATTTTGTGGCTGTTAAATTGGATTTGTGTGTGGATGCATAATCTGTTATTATTATTGTGAGTTATTTACTGATGATATGTGATAGACCAATATGTCTCTTAGTAATAATGTACTTGGTTAATTTGGAAGGAATTCACTGATGTTTATGTATTAGGAATGGATTGCTAGGATTAGTGGAGCAGCATATTATGTGTTGCATTAATCTTGCTGATAATGGAGGACAGTGTGAATCCTAAAGTGGAAGTTGTGGGGAAAAGGATGGTTGAAGTTTTTTTTCCCTGCCCCTTGAATGGATAGTTTCATTAAAAGAATACAAAAGTACAATAGGATGGTTGAAGTGGCCTGTACTAGTTGAATTGCAACAAAAAAAAAAACACAATAAACAGTTTTGATATGATGTGGCCAGCGAGTAAATGTATAATATGGTTCGTGTTTGAATTTTCGGTTGCTCTATTTAAAAATTAGAAGAATGGTTCATGACTTTGGTTTGTATGTAAGTTATCTAAAATTGAAAAGTGGCATCTCAGTAGTTGTAGTTCTACTAATTGCTGCATCGATTGACTGCTTGTGGAAATATGGAACGTTGAAGAAATTCTCAATATTGACTGCCCTAATGATTTCCTAAGTAGAAAGATGTCAAAGGAGATATGAATACGTGACAAAGTTATTGAATATCACAATTGTCGTGAAAAAAAGGTTGGATATTTAATAGAACTTGAATTTTAGAAGGAACATTATAGACAGTGGAACTAGATTTGAGTGATTAAGTTGAGAGTCATAATATTGTAAATTTGTTATAAAAATGCATGGTTACCCGAGAATAAGATTCAGTTTATAGGATGCAAAAAGGATGTGCTTAAAGTATACGTAACGTGAGATTATTTATATTTAATTAATGCATATGAATTGTTTGTTAAAATTGTCCATTGATCAATATTATCTCCTATCAAAGCCATTATGTTATAGTGGTTTAGTCATGGTGAGGATCATATTGGGGTTTTTAATTCTTATCTTTGTCACTAGAATTATATAGAAAAAGATAGAAAAAATCTTTCAAAATCTTTCTCCTCTATACAAATTGGCCCCTAAAAGTATGGTCTTCGAACATCCTGCAGTAAATGAATGACCCTTACAGTCTTATGGTGTTAAAAATTCAAAAACTCCTCATCCACACCAGTCTCCCAAAAGGCCATAAGCACAATGTGTGAAGTCGTGGTCCAAATTTTGTTTCTCCAGTTTAAATATTTTGGGTGTATCAATATACACAATCCGGTTTCAATATTTTGGGCGTAGCCCTCACGAAAAGCTTGGACAGAGTTGGGCAGACCACTAAAAGCATCCTGCAGTAACTGAATGTAAATTTTGAAGGAGGGAATGGAACCCCGGGTAGGGAGCAGAGGATTCACAAGACTCCTAGTCCTAGCATTAGTAGTTCTTTAGCATGCATAGTGACCATGGCATCCTTCTAAAATCAAAATTAATGATATTTTTCAGGCAACTGTGAACTGTCTCTAAATTTGTATGGATTTTGATCCTATTTGCTTAATCTCTGTAAACCTTAACTAGTTGTCCAACTATGCCACTATTTTGTTGTTGGATGGGTGATTTTTACGTTTCTGTCTCCTTGCCTTCTGCTCGATCAATACCTAAAAGTGTGCATTATATAGTCTATATATATATATATATTTGATAAGTATTATATAGTCTATATTTATTTATGAAATAGTTTCTCTTTTTTCAATCTCTATGACCTGGGAAGCCTCACTCAGGCACTACTAGTTATGAATTATCATAGATTTTCATTTTTCCTGATTAGACTTCACAAATTGTATTGGTTGTGTATTTGATCTAATGGACATTGCACACTAGATTCTCATTTTTACTGATTAGACTTCACAAATGTCCCATAGACTTTTGAGGTGCTTGTCATTTTTCCTTCTACTGCAAACTTTTGTATGATTGTTATAATATATAATAATAATTTGCCAATTTTGTGCAGTTCCATTCTTGACTGTTGAGGAGGCCTCTAAAATGAGTTCAGGAATCAAGTTTGGACAGTAAAACCTTGGGAATGAAACATTGAATTTAAGTGACAGTGATGCACAGCCACTGTAAGAGAGACGAGGGAAAAGTTAGGACGTGATTGTATGCTTTTAATGAGTCGATCTTAACTTGTATTTTGTTAAATTATTATTGAATATAAGATCACTTGGGAAATTTATTGCTATTGTAGTAGTGAAAGCATTACAAAGTACTTCTGGGAAGTTTTAGTATTTGTAGTTAATTTATTTTTATTACATTGTGTTTATAGCATGCTAACCTGAATCAATTTTTTTATGTTCAATTATAAGATAGGCAAAGTGGATATTCTTAATATTGAGACCTAAATATGACAGGACTACCTCGAGCTTTATAAACATCACAGAGAGAAACATCACATAATCCTTTTTTCCAAGAGAATTGTTTCAGAATTTCAGTAACTGACTCTCATGGTTTTTAAAACCACACGAGTGTCCCAAAAGGACATCAGCAGAATGTCTGACCTGAATTTTGTTTTGAATATGATCCGGAATGGGTCAGACCGAATGTGTGATATTGTTGGTGTGGCCCTCACCATCCGGAGTCTCACTATTCTGCATTTGACCTAGGTCGATTGGATTATTTTTAAATATAATTAAGAATATATATTTTTTTGTTGATTTGACATATTTAATTTTTATTTTTATTTTCTAATTTGACATATTTAATTAAACAAGCCAAACCAAGTTAAATAAGTTGAGTTTTCAAAACTGAACTAGTTTACTTGTTTTCTGAAACATGTTAATCTGATTCACACAATTACAAAGCAAAAGTAATCATTGTTAATTCCAAATTCGTTAATTATGTGTTAAAAGATCGTTTTATATTTTGTTATTCTATTGTAAGTTTCTAAAAAGAACTTATGGATCGTTTATATTTTGTTATTCTATTGAATTCTCTTATTTTGCCTCATGCGTAAAGGTCAGCATCAAATGACATGTACATCAATTATGAAATTATGTGTTCAACCATTTAAATTGGACTTTGTGACTCTTTAGATATTACGATAAAAGAAGAAGAATAAGTTCATATTTTATTATTCTATTATAAGTTTCTAAAAAGAACTTGTGGGTCGTTTATATTTTGTCATTATATTGTAAGCTTCTAAAAAGAATTTATGAAATGTGAAGCAAGATTGACAATATTTATTACATTAGAATTCTTTTATTTTGCCTCATGTGTAAAGGTCAACATCAAATGACATGTACATCAAATATGAAATTATGTGTTCAACCATCTAAATTGGACTTTGTGACTCTTTAAATATTATGATAAAAGAAGAAGAATAAGTTCAAATTTACTAGTAGAGAAGGTTTTGATGAAAAAAAACCTTTTATTTTCCCACCGCATTACCTTTAATTTAAATTCTAATTAAGCATACTTTTTAAGAACAATCACATTATATATTAAGCTTCATAGAATATATAATGTATTTAAATGCCCGTTGGTTTATTTGTATTTAATTTAATATGTAATAAAGTGATTTACCAAGATTAGACACGATGCAGACTTATATGCCATTTCCATGCACAAGTCCATATAACTGTGAGCATGTTTTTCTTCCCTCCAATTTTTTTAAGGGTATTTTTCTTCTTTTTTCCGCTTCCTTCTGGACTTCCAAAATTGTATACCAAGCTAAATTTACGAGGTTAAGATAGATCAATTTATAATGATAATAATTTAATGGATTGCAGAAGTTTACAGGCTATGTATGTAGGGTAGAGTCGTAGGTTTACTAGGCTGTGTAATCATGACTGACGCCCGTACAGCCAATAAGTCCCACATCGACGAAAAGAACAAAGTCTTTGTGGTTAATATATGGTGAGATCAGGACTAAGGCATGTCCCTTCGGGGACATCCGATAAAATTGGAACGATACAGAGAAGATTAGCATGGCCCCTGCGCAAGGATGACACGCACAAATCGAGAAATGGTCCAAATTTTTTTCTTACCCATTTTGCCCACGACTTCTGTATCTGATTTTACCAAAACACCCACGTAAATCGTCACTTTCCCACACTACCCCTGACATCTTTCGACGTGTCTTCTCCTCCCCCTTTGAGACTCACCGTAAGCTTATAGTGGAGCTCCTCCCTCTGTAATTCCTCTTCCTTCGTCTCCGCGTTCCCCTACCAATTTCAGTAACTCCTCTCTCTCTATATATATATACAGACACAAAGCTGATGACAAGAAGTCTTGGGGTTTACATATCTGTGATTGATTTGTTTTCTTATGGTGTTATTGTTAGCATTTTGCCCAAAGGGTTCGTTCCTTGTAAGTTAAATAATTTTCAACACACAACTAGTTTTGGCTTCTCTTGTAGTAGTAGTAGTAGCATCACTAGTTGTGATTTTCATCTGGTTTTTGTGTGTGGGTTCCTTCTGACAATAGATAGCAATTCTTTTTTCGGAACTCATTTATTTGTTGTGATTTTTTTTGTGTGGTGTTTTCTATGTATCTATATGTGTATGTATGTGTATATATGTCCCTTAATTTGTCTCTTCAATTCATCACAAATTTAGATGCCAACTATACCAGTTTTTGCTTAATTTCTAGTATAAATTTTCTAAAATATTTAGGTTATATTTCCTCACAATAGAAGCTAGGCTATCAAACCATAATTATATTAGTAAAAGACAAGTTAGTGTCAATATCATATTTTTCTTCATGATACAACAACAGTTCCTCAATTTTTCATGATCGGTTTGAAATTCTGTATAAACTTTCTTTTCTTTTCTTTTTTGTGAGCTACATTTTGGTGTTCTAAACCTTATTTGAGTCGGGATAATTGCTATAAATACACAATCACTTGCAAATTATGTGCATCACGAATTCCCTTATGACAAAATTTAAATTAATGCCAATTTTGTTGATGCAGGTTTGCTAGACAAGCGTGTTCTTTATAAATGTTGATATATATGATGCTATCAGATTGAAGGTTATTAATCAGGCCAATTGCCAATGTGAGTGAATGGTACTCAACTACCAACTTCCACAGGCACACACACATGTATATATACTTGATATGACCCTAGTTCATTTATTTAATTTAATTTAGTTGACTATCGACCACCCACCCAAGTGATCAAACTTCTCTTCATATTTTCCTTGTGTTCCTTGGGAGTGGTAACAATATTCCGGCCGGTGTATATGTGTGTGTGGCTACATCTATTTATGATTCCATAGTTGTTATCTGGTTAAGTAATTCTAGTGAGAATTGATGTGCTTTGTGGCTATTGAATTGGAATGTAACTGACAGACTTGTGTGTGGATGCATAATCTGTTTATATTATTGTGAATTTTTTACTGACGATATGCAATGGACTGATATATTTCTTAGTAATAATGTTCTTGGTTAATTTGGATATCCAATGCAATGATATATTTCTTATTAAAAATGTACTGAGTTAATTTGGAATGAACTGACTGGAGTTCATGTATCAGGAATGGATTGCTTCGATTGGTGTAGCAGCCGCTACAGCATATTATGTATCTATTAGAGACAGTGAAACTAGATTATGATGAGTAAGTTGAGAGTGATAATATTGTAAATTTGTTATAAAGATGCGTGGTTACCCAAGAATAAGATGCAAAAATATGTGCTTGAAATGTATGTAAAGTGAGATTGTTAGGACTAAATCCATGCAAATGAATTTATTTGTTAAATTATCAATTGATCAATATTATCTCCTATCAAAGCCATGATGTTATTTTGGTTTAGTTATGGTGAGGATCATATTAGGGGTTCAAAGCTTAAACTGGTTCTTGATAATGTCTTTGAAGTTTGAATATGTGGTGGGCAATAAAACACTTTCATTTTAGTATAATGCTAAAAAGAGTGAGAAGAAGGAAATATGAGAGGTGGGCACAACGTGTCTTTGAAGCATCTCGTTTTCCAGAGAGGAGGAGATGTGAGAAGAGAGAAGAGGGGTGAAGGGGGAAGCACTTGCAAACTTCCATGTCTCATTCGTATATGTATAGAAGAGAGCGATGAGGTTAAGCGAGAGGGGAAAGAGAGATCAAAACTCCTAGTTTTCTTTACATTTTCATCTCTAAGGACCAATCTGATTTAAACCAATGGTAAAAATTTACATGCTTCATAAAAACTGCTAAAATTCTTCAGAATCAATATTGATTCATGTTAGGACAAATCCATCATTAAAACCTTGAGACATCCAATATTTTTAAAATATAATATATATATATATATATTTAAAAAAATCCAGCTTTGTTTCTAATATAAACTCTGAAAAGAGGGAGCTGTTTGATGCACTTCAAAAAGAGGTTGAGTAAGAGACAGATGTTTCTAATTGTACTTGTGCTCATAGGAAGAGCAAAATCCTAGAATCACCAGCTATCGTGCGCCTTACTGAGTTAATATTCAGGGCTTAACCAACGGGCCAGTGGCCTAGCGGTATCAGCCTCTTACTTCCCAAGGGAGGTTAGGACTTGAAGTATCAGAAGAGACAAGTGTGTGTGAGTACCAACTGGAAAAAAAAACTATATTCAGGGCTTAAATTGTTTCTATTGGTGATACTCCGCATCTCAGGTTCAATTATTGTGGGGAGCTGATGTATATTTGATGAAACAGGTTCAATTATTGTGGGGAGCTGATGTATATTTGGAGAGGGTTTCTCGGGGAAGAATGAGATTTGGTTTTTGGTATTTCACATCAAGGACTGCAAGAGAGACCTACAGTTGGTTGTTAGTACCAATGTGTATCTATTCCATTTTGGGCCACTTTAGGCTTTCAGCTGAAACACATAGTTCTGGCTGAGAACTCAATGGTAGATTTTTGTGTCATTGGTATGATTATTCTGGTCTGGTCTTTCATTTAAGGAACTGGAGTTTATTTTATTGTATAACCAGCAGGGGTTTATGGTCAGCATGTCCTCATGGAAGAGAGGGGTTTCACGGACAGAAGCTTGAGAAGAGGGAACAGAACCCTTGTGGTAGGGAGCCGGGGATTAACAAGACTCCTAGCATAAGGAGTTCCTAATATGCATCATGACCATTGCATCCTTCTAAAATCAAAATAATGACATTTTCCGGTCAACTGTCTCTCAATTTGTATGGATAATGATCCTATTTGCTCAAGCTCAGTAAGCTTAACTAGTTGTCCAACTATGCCACTATTTTATCATTGGATGGATGATTTTTACGTTCATATTTCCATGCATTATGCTTTCTCAACTCTACTTACCTAAAAGTATATGCATTATATTTATTTATGAAGTAGTTTCTCTATTTTCAACCTCTATGGCTTGGGAATCCTCATTCAGGCACTACTAGTTGTTATGAATTGTCATAGATTTTCAGTTTTCCTGATCAGACTGCACAAATGGTATTGGTTGACATGGTTGTGTGATTAAGTTATTTGATCTAATGGTCATTCCGCCCTAGATTTCCCAAACCAAATGTCAGAGACTTTTGAGGTGCTCATGATACTGCTGAAAATTGCTCACCTTGTCATGTTATTTTTCCTTCTACCTCATGCTTTTGCATGATTGGTTTGCTGGGCATGTTATGCTTCTGGCCGAATACACAAGCATACATTGCATGTTTGTGTAAATAGAATGAGACTCTCCATCTGAAACAGGATAGCAAGAGTTATCTATGGCGAATACACCATATATTTTTAAAATTTTCCTTTCCTTGGTTAGTAGTTGGTCAGCAATTTCAGTATATAGAACAATTTGCTAATTGTGTGCAGTTCAGTGCTGACAGCTGACGAGGCATCTAAATCAGTCCAGGAATCAATTTTCGACAATAAAACCTTGGGAAGGAAACTTTGAAATTGTTGAAAGAGTCTATTGTGCAAGTGTTGTATGTTCAATTATAATGATGCAAGCATCTAACTCAGTGCTGCATTTTTCTATCCAGCAACTGTTATCTTCCTCTTTCGTTTAGAGCATAAATAAATTAGATTATATAACACTGTTCTCTTTTATGCAAGTGTGACATTGTTGGCTCAATTCATGATTAAGTCTATATTAGTTTGGTTATGATGTTCAGTTTGTCCAGCATGAATTCAGGATTCACAAGACTTCTACTCCCATAAGTAGTTCTTTAGCATGCATAGTGACCATGACATCCTTCTAAAATCAAAATTAATGGTATATTTTTCAGGCAAACAGAATTGTTTCAGAGTTTCAGTAGCCGATTCTCATGGTTTTTTAAATTCAAGAACTCATCATCAGAATGTGTGAAGCTGTGGCCTTAATTTTATTTCGACCGTGATACAGTATTTGAGGCATGCCCCCCACATAAAACTTGGACAGAATGGGTCAGAAGCCGAATGTGAGATATTGTTGGCCTAGGCTGATTGGATTATTTTTGAAGTTAAGGAGATATCTTTGTTGATTTGACATATTAAATTAAACAAGCTAAATCAAGTTAAATAAGTTGAATTCTCAAAACTGAACAAGAATATTTGTTTATTCTAATAGGTTAATCTTCTTCTTCTTCTTCTTCTTCTATTTTTTTTTTTTTTAAAAAAAAAAAAAAACCATGATTGACACGTTTATAACGCAAAAGCTATCAGTGTTAACCTAAATTCGTTAATTTTGGGCAGTTTGGCTAATGCTTTTACTTCGTGTTTTTTGTTTTTGCTAGTGTACTGTAGCGAAGCAAAAGCACAAAGTATAAAATATGTTTGGTAATGTTTGTTATAATTTGAATGATACCGAAGCGTTTCTAAAATTGAGGCCAAAATCGAAAGCATCAAAAAGATACTTTTGTTTGCTTTTGCACTGTAGCAAAACACTGTTAAAAAAAAAAAAAAAAATTCTTACTAAAATAACATTTTTAAGTAGCCATTCAAATTTTCGAACTTACAACACTTTCTACCAAACATGCATTCATGTTTTTGCTTTTAAAAATCTTATAACAAATTTACGTTATCAAATAAGTTTCGAAATAGTGTTGAACACACTCTAAAGTAGAAATATTGTTTCTGCTTCGAGTCAAACCAAAAGCACAAAAGAACTGTAGTCTAGACCGGCCCTTTGTGTTAGATTTGAGTTGTGTTGGAATATTTTTTCATATTTTGCCAGTTACAATGCAAAATCGATCAATGTTAACCCAAATTCGTTAATTTTGTGCTAGATTTGAATCGGTGTTGGAATATTATTTCATATTTTGCTAGTCTATAACAAGCTTGTAAAAAGAACTTATCAAATGTGAGGTAAGATCAGTGAAAAGACATTATTCATTAGGTTAGAAAGACTTTCTTATTTCGTCTCATGTACAAAGATCAACACGAAATGACATGTGTACAACAAATATGTAACTATGTGATTATTTAGATATTACAATAAAAGAAGAAGAATAAGCTCAAATTTACTGCAAAAATTTAGATGGATTAATACTGTTTTTTTTTGCCACCCCATAACCTTTAATTTAAATTCTAATTAAGCATACTTTTAAGTACAATCACACTGTATACTAAGCTTTATAGAATATATAATGTATTTAAATGCCAGTTTGTTTATTTATACCGTATCTAACTTCATATGTGATAATGTGATTTACAAAGATTAGACACCATACGGACTAATATGCCATACTCATGTACAGTCCACGTAACTATGAGTATGTTTTTCTTCCCTCCAATTTTTTTGAAGGGTGATTTTTCTTCCTACTGATCCTCTGGACATCTAAAATTGTAGTAGTATACTAAGCTCAAATTACGAGGATAGATAAAATTTAGTAATTTAATGGATCGCCAAAATTTATAGCCTATGTATGTAGGCTAGAGTTGTAGGTTTAGTAGGCTGTGGAAATACTGACTCCCGTAAAGCTAAAATGTCCCACATCGATAAAAGAAACGAAGTCTTCAAAGTTAATATATGATGAGATCACAATAAATAAACGTATACAGAGAAGATTAGCATGGCCCCTGCCAAGGATGAAAATCGAGAAATGGTCCAAATTTTTTCTTTCCCATTTTGCCCACGACTTTTGCATCTGATTTTACCAAAACACCCTCGTGTCTTCTCCTCCCCCTTTGAGACTCACTGTAAGCTTCTGGTGGAGCTCCCTCTGCAATTTCAAATTCCCCTTCGCCTCCGCGTTCCCCTCTCTCGCTCTCTCTCTCTCTCTCTCTCTCTCTATATATATATATATATATATACACACATATATGCATATATTCCATCAATTATTGTTCTGGTTAGTGTTGATGACAAGAACTCGAAAACAGGGTAGTCGTCTCTTCCCTTTTCACTCTGTTCCAGGTTCTCTTCATGATTTCGACGCATATATAAGTTCCGTATCTGTGCTTGATTTGTTTTCTTATGCTAATATTGTTGCTGTGCATTTTGGTCAAAGAGTTTGTTCTTTCCTGGCAAGATTCAGTTTTCAACACAACCAGTTTTTGCTTCAATGGTTGTTTTGGTTTCTATTGTAGTAGTAGTAGCATCACTAGTTGTGGTTTTCATCTGGGATTTCTTTTTCCTCTTTGTTACAGTGGTTCTTTTTCTGAATTCATTTGGTTTTTTGCTTCCCCTCCCCTTTTATTTGTGAATTTTTGTGTGTTTTTGTATCTATCTGTGTATATATGTGTATTTTTCAATTGGTTTCTTCAATTCATCACAAATTTAAATGCCAACTACACCAGTATTTGCTTAATTTCTATGAATTTTCTAAAATATTTAAGATGCCTTTCCTCACAATAGAAACTAGGCAATCAAACCATAATTATAAAAGTGAATGATAAGTTAGCATCCCCATCATATTTTTCTTCTCAAAATTTCATGCTCTGGTTGAAATTCTGTAGAAACTTTCTTTTCGTTTTTTTTTTTTTTTCGTGGGCTACCTTACGGTGTTCTAAACCTTATTTGAGTCGGGTTAATTGAAATAAATACACTATCACTTGCAAATCATGTGCATCACGAATTCCATTATGCCACTTTTTTAATTTATGCCAAATTTATTGATGCAGGTTTGCTTGACAATCGTGTTCTTTATGTGAGTGAAATGTTGGTATAATTGATGCTATCAGATTGAAGATTATCAATCAGGTCAACGCCAATGTGAGTGAATGGTACTCAACCACCAACTTACACAGGCACACACACATGTAAATCTACTTGATATGACCCTAGTTCACTTAGTTAATCTATTTTTATAATGTTGAGTTACTTGGTGGAAGCTCGCCCGAACATGTGATCAAAAGGTGGATGATCGACCGCCCACCCAAGTAATGAACTTCTCTTCATATTTTCCTTGTGTGTCTTGAGAGTGGTAACAGTATTCCAGCTAGTGTATATGTGTGTGTGGGCTACATATGTTTATGATTCCGTAGTTGTCATCTGTTTAAGTCATTTTAGGGAGAATCGATGTACTTTGTGGCTGTAATTGACAGACTAGTATGTAGGTTAGGACCATGTAGATGCATAATATGTTTATTATTATTGTGAATTATTAACTGACGATATGCAATGCACTGATACATTACTTACTAATAATGTGCTTGGTTAATTTTGATATTTAATAGCACTGATATGTTTCTTAGTAACAAGGTACTTGGTTAATTTGGAATGAACTGACTGGAGTTCATGTATTGGGAATGGATTGCTTGGATTAGTGTAGCATATTATGTATTGCCAAAATTAGAAGTGGGGAAAAGGATGGTTGAATTTACCTGTACAAGTTGAATTGCAAGTTTGCAATGGACGGCAACATAATGAAACAGTTTCTAGTGTGCCATGGTCAATGGGTAGACATATAATATGGCTCTTTCGTTAAATTTTTGTTTGCTCTATTTCAAAATAAGAAGAATAGTCTATGACTATTGTTTTTATGACAGTTATTCAAAATTTAAAAATGGCATCTCAGTAGTTGTTCTAATAGCTGCATCGACTGCTTCTGGAAATATGGAACACTGAAGAAAGTATCAATATTGACTGGTATATCACAATTCGTAAGTACAAAGATGTCAATGTAATATGAGTATGTTATTGGTAGCAGATAAATAATTCTAGTTCCTGCTTGTATTTCATGAACAATATATGTATAATAATTGTTGTGAAAAAAAAGTTTGATATTTAATAGAACTTGGATTTTAGAAGGAACGATAGAGACTCTGAAACTAGAGTATGTTCTTGAAGTGTATGTAACGTGAAATTATTAAGATTTAATCCATGCAAATGAATTGTTAAATTTGTCCATTGATCCATATTATCTCCTATCAAAGCCATTATGTTGTAGTGGTTTAAATCATTGTGAGGATCATATTTTGGGTTCAACGCTTAAACTGGTTCTTGAAAGTGTCTTTGAATATGTGGTGGGCAGTAAAACACTTTCATTTTAGTATATATAATGTTAAAAAAAAATTGAGAACAAGGAAATATGAGAGACGGGCACAACACATGTTTGAAGCATCTCGTTCACAAGAGAGGAGGAGATGGGAGAAGAGAGAAGGGAGGAGCGGTGAAGGAGGAAGCAACTGCAAACTTCCATGTCTCATATGCATATATAGAAGAGTGCGATGAGGTTAAGCGAGAGAGCTCAAAGCTCTTAGTTTTCTTTGAACTTTTTTCATCTCTAATGACTTACCTTATGCTTAACTAGGAAAGAAAAAAAAAACTTATATTCATAATAAAAACTGCTAAAATTCTTCAGAATAAATTTTTTTTTTCCCTAACACTTGTATCATTTTCTTTTTTTTTTTTTTTTTTTTTCAAAAGAGGCTGAGTAAGAGACCATTACTTTATACGTGTCACTGGACATTTCTAATTGTACTTGTGCTCATAGGAAGACCAAGAATCCCAGAATCACCAGCTATTGTGCGCCTTGCTGAGTTAATCTTCAGGCCTTAAATTGATTCGATTGGTGATAATTTGCATCTCAGGTTCAATTATTGTGGGGAGCTGATGTATGTTTAGAAAGGGTTTCTCAGGGAAGAATGAGATTTGGTTGGTGGTCTTTTCGCATCAAGGACTGCAAGAGAACCCTGCTCTTGGTTGTTAGAATTAATGTGTATCAATTCCATTTTGGGCCAATTTAGGCTTTCAGCTGAAACACATAGTTCTGGCTGAGAACTTGACGATAGAGTTTGGTGCCATTGGTATGATTATTCTGGCCTGGTCTGACATTTAAGGAACTGGAGTTTATGCTGTTGTATAACCATCAGGGGTTTATGGGGCAGGATGTCCTCAAGGAAGAGAGAGGGTTTCATGGACAGAAGCTTGAGAAGAGAGAACAGAACCCTCGATAGGGAGCTGGGAATTAACAAGACTCCTAGCATAAGGAGTTCTTAATATGCATAATGACCATTGCATCCTTCTAAAATAAAAAATAAATGATATTTTTCAGTCAACTGTCTCTAAATTTGTATGGATGGTGATCCTATTCGCTCAAGCTCGGAAAGCTTAACTAGTTGTTGGATGGGTGATTTTTACGGTTCTGTTTCCATGCATTATGCCTTCTCAACTTCACTTACCTAATAGTATAAAGATGCATTATATTTATTTATGAAGTAGTTTCTCTATTTTCAACCTCTATGGCTTGGGAATCCTCATTCAGGCACTACTAGTAGTTATGAATTCTCATATATTTTCATTTTTCCTGCTCAGACTGCACAAATGGTATTGGTTGACATAGTTGTGTGATTAAGATATTTGATCTAATGGACATTGCACTCTAGATTTCCCAATCCAAATGTCATAGAGACTTTTGAGGTGCTTGTGATAGCGCTGAAATTTGCTCACCTTGTTATGTTGCTGTTCCTTCTACCGCAAAATCATGATTGGTCTGCTAGGCATGTTATGCTTCTGGCCGAATACACAAGCATAATTTGGATGTTTGAGTAAATTAGCAATGAGACTCCATTTGAAACAGTACAACGAGAGTTATCATATGATGAGATATCTTATGTTGGCCTGCAATTTCAATAAATATATATAATAATTTACTAATTTTGTGTAGTTCCATTGCTGACTGCTGAGGAGGACTCTAAATCAGTTCAGGAATCAATTTTGGTATATAAAACCTCGGGAAGGTAACAGTGGAATTGTTGAAAGAGGCTATTGTTGATAAAGTGACAGTGAACCTCCGGTACGCATGTAGTGGTGATGCACAGCAAGTGTAAGAGAGACGAGAGTCCAATATTTTCATTCAGGAAAGGACTTTCAGTGTGACAAGCTAAGGAGCAGCGGAAGGAGTTGCACAGGAATGGACAGAGCAACAGTTTATACCTAATGCCATCACTTAACGAGGGAAAAAAGAGAGGGCATGATAGTATGCTTTTGATGAATCCTTCTTGACTTATATTTGTTAAATTTTTATTGAATACTAGATCAGTAGAGAAATTTATTGCTATTGTAGAGATGAAAACATTATAAAGCACTTTTGGAAAGTTACAGCATTTGTAGTTAATTATTATTTTTTTTATAAAATATAATAATTACCTTGTGTTTATATATGCTAATCAGGATCAATTTTTTTATTATCATTATTACATAGGAAAATTGGATATTCTTAATATTGAGAACTATATATGACGGTACCCTTAGCTACTATGTGCGTTTATAACATAGAATATAGAAGACGAACACAACCCATAATCTTTTAAAATGATATATCCGTCGATCTAAAATGCCACATTGGATTCGGAAGATAATTTTTCTTACAACTAACTGATAATCATTCTTCCATAATGTCATGCAATTTTAGAGCAAATTTCTTTTAATTGATAATAAAGGAGGTTTCTAAGGATGAAAACCAATTTTTTTTTTTTTTTTTTTACTAACGGTCAAGTGGCTTAGCGGTATTAACCTCTTACTTCTCAAAAAGTGATCAAGAGTTAAAAGTGTGTGTGAGTATCAACTAGGAAAAAAGAATGAAAAAATAAAAAATTTGAAGCACATTGTCTTTAATTTAAATTGTAATTAATTATACTCTTAAGAACAATCACATTATATATTCTATAAAGTTTTATTATATAATATAACTTTACATATATTTAAATTCATTTGTGATTTACGAAGTTTAGACAAGATATGCACTCATCTGGTTCATGTTCCAACAAATTAGTGATATAACTTATAAAAATGTTGGGAAGTTGGTTAAGAATTTCAATCGTTTTATTGTTCTACTAGAGAAGATCTGAATCCATACATTCATGTATTATAATCGTATATAAGTGCATGTAACTAAACATCTTTTTCTTATCTCAATTTTTTTAAGAGTATGTTTGATTACATGGAATTGAAGCTTAAACAATGAAATTGATAAAATTTGAAAAAAATATCTAAAAAAAATTGAATCAATTTTTTTTTTTCAAATTTTACTTATGTTAATTTTAAAACTCTAATTTCATATAGAAGAACATACCCTTTTAGGTAATTTTTCTAGCTTCCATCCACTTCCTTCTGGACATCCAAAATTGTATACTCCGTATTAAGTTTAAATTACGAGGTTAAGATAGATAAATAGTTACTGTGTAATGATAGGAATTTAATTGATTTGCAAAAATTTATAGCCTATGTAGGTAGGGTAGAGTGTGGGTTTACTAGGCTGTGCAAACCCGTACAGCTAAAATGTCCCACATCGATAAAAGAAACAAAGTCTTGAGAATTAATATACGGTGAGATTATAATGAAGGTACGTCCCTTAGGGGGCATCCGATAAAATTGGAACGATACAGAGAAGATTAGCATGGCCCCTGCGCAAGGATGACACGCACAAATCGAGAAATGGTCCAAATTTTTTTCTTACCCATTTTGCCCACGAATTCTGCATCTGCTTTTACCAAAACACCCTCTTAATTAGTCACTTTCCCACATTGCCCCTGACGTCTTTCCACGTGTCTTCTCCTCCCCTTTGAGACTCACCGTAAGCTTACGGTGGAGCTCCCTCTGCAATTCCAAATTTCCCTTCGTCTCCGCGTTCCCCTACCAATTTCAACTTCTTCTCTATACACACACACATATATACACATCAATTATTGTTCTGGTGAGTTCTGATGACAAGAACTCTTGGGGTTTACATATCTGTTATTGATTTGTTTTCATATGCTGTTATTGTTAGCATTTTGGCCGAAGCGTTCGTTCCTTGTAAGTGATAATTTTCAATACAGAACCAGTTTTTGCTTCAATGGTTGTTTTGGCTTCCCTTGTAGTAGTAGTAGCATCACTAGTGGTTTTCATCTGTTTTTTATTTTATTTTATTTTATTTTTTCTCGCTCTTTTTTGTGGGTTACTTCTGACAATAGCAGTTCTTTTTTCCGGATTTGTGTGTGTGCGTGTTTTCTATGGATCTATCTGTGTATGTATGTATTTGTATATTTGTCCCTTAATTGGTTTCTTCAATTCATCACAAATTTAGATGCCAACTACACCAGTATTTGCTTAATTTCTATAATTTTTCTAAAATATTTAGGCTGTCTTCTCTCACAATAGAAGCTAGGCTATCAAACCAAAATTATATTAGTAAAAGATAAGTTATTGTCACTATCATATTTTTCTTCTTGATATAACAGTTTTTTAATTTTTCATGCTCCGTTTGGAATTCCTACATGTTCTAAACCCTTTTTGAGTTGGGATAATTGCTATAAATACACAATCACTTGCAAATCATGTGCATCACGAATTCCATTATGAAACTTTTTAATTTATGCCAAATTTGTTGATGCAGGTTTGCTAGACAAGCTGTGTTCTTTATAAATGCTGGTATAATTGATGCTATCAGATTGAAGATTATCAATTAGGTCAATACCAATGTGAGTGAATGGTACTCAACCACCAACTTACACAGGCATACACACATGTATATATACTTGATATGACCCCAGTTCATTTAGCTTATTTAATTTAGTTAATTATTTGTACAATGTTGAGTTTCTTTGTGGAAAGATTGCTCACACGTGATAAAAAGGCAGATGCCCACCCACCCAAGTGATTAACTTCTCTTCATATTTTCCTTCTGTCTCTTGGCAGTGGTATCAACATTCCAGCCAGTATATATATGTATGCGTGGCTACATGTATTTATGATTCCATAGTTGTTATCTGTTTAAGGTTTTGCTAGGGAGAATCAATGTAATTTGTGGCTATTAAATTGGAATGTAATTGACAGATTTGTGTGTGGACGTATTGTGAGTTATTTACTGATGAAATTGTGATACACTAATATGTTTCTCGGTAATAATATACTTGGTTAATTTGGAATGAACTGACTGGAGTTTATGTATCGGGTATGGATTGCTTTGATTAGCGTAGCAGCATATTATGTGTTGCGTTAATCTTGCTGATAATGGAGGACAGTGTAAATCCAAAACTGGATGTTATGGGGAAAGGGGTGGTTGAAGTTACCTGTACTCGTTGAATTGCAACAAAGAGCAACATAATGAAACAGTCTCATGTGACATTGCCAGTGGGTGTGTGTGTGTGTGTGTGTGTGTGTGTGTGGCTTTTGTGTTTGAATTTTCAGATGCTCTATTTCAAAACCAGAAGATTGGTTCATGACTTTGGTTTGTATGTAAGTTACTCAAAATTGAAAAATGTCATCTCAGTAGTTGTTCTAATAGCTGCATCTATCAACCGCTTTTGGAAATATGGAACATTGAAGAAATATCAATATTGACTGTTGTATTGAGATTATTAAGTAGAAGGATGTCAATGTAGATTGAGAAAGTTGCTGAATGTCACACTTCTTGTGAAAAAAAGTTGAATATTTAATAGAAACTTGAATTTTAGAAGGAACATTAGAGACAGTGAAACTAGATTATAGTAGGTTGAGAGTCATAATATTGTAAATTAGTTATAAAAATGCATGGTTACCCAAGAATAAGATGCAGTTTATAGGATGCAAAAAGTATGTGCTTAAAGTATACGTAACGTGAAATTATTAAGATTTAATCCATGCAAATGAATTGTTTGTTAAAATTGTCCATTGATCAGTGTTATCTCCTATCAAAGCCATTATATTATAGTGGCTTAGTCATCATGAGGATCAAATTGGGGGATTTTATTCGTATCTTTGTCACTAGGACTATACAGGAAAAGGAAACAAAAATCTTTCTCCTCTATACGAGTTGGCCACTAAAAGCATCGTCTTGGAACATTTTGAAGTAAATGAATATATATTTTGAAGGAGGGAACAGAACCCTGGGTAGGGAGCAGGAGATTCACAAGACTCCTAGTTCTAGCGTAAGTAGTTCTTTAGCATGCATAATGACCATGGAATCCTTCTAAAGTGAAAATTAATGATATTTTTCAGGCAATTGTCTCTAAATTTGTATGGATGGTGATCCTATTTGCTAAAGCTCAATAAGCTTAACTAGTTATCCAACCATGCCACTATTTTGTTGTAGAATGGGTAATTTTTACGTTTCTGTTTCCATGCATCTTGCTTGATCAACATTACTTGCCCAAAAGTATGTGCATTAATTAATTTATTTTATTTATAAATTAGTTTCTCTATTTTCAATCTATTTGACTTGGAAAGCCTCACTTTGGCACTACTAGTTGTTATGAATTATCATAGATTTTCATTTTTCCTGATTAGATTGCACAAATTGTATTGGTTGTCTGAATAAGTTATTTGATCTAATAGACATGCACTCATAGATTTCCCAAACAAAATTTCAGAGGCTTTTTAGGTGCTTGTGAAACAGCTGAAATTAGCTCGTCTTTGTTATGTCGTTTTTCCTTCTACTGCACACTTTTGTATGATTAGTCTGCTCGGCATGTGATGCTTCTGAACGAATAAGCAAGCATAATTTACATGCATGTTTTTGAGAAATAGACATGAGACTCTCCATTTGAAAAAGATAAAAAGAGATCATATGATGGGGTATCTTTTTTCATTTTTTCCTGTCCTTGGTTGAGTAGTTGCAGCAATTTCAATAATAATAATAATAATAATAATAGTAATAATAATTTGCTAATTTTGTGCAGTTCCAGTGCTGTCAAGCAGTGAATGCACAGCCAGTGTAAGAGAGAGACGAGAGTCGACCCCTCCATCCATGAAGTTGCACAGGAATCGACGGAGCAACTGGTTATACCTGAGCTGCTGAGGATTCTAACATAATTCCACCACCTAACGAGGGGAAAAATAGGACATGATTGTATGCTTTTGATGTGTATGTATTTGTAAAAGTATTACAGAATACAAGATTTCTATGGAAATTTATTGCTATCGTGTTGGTGAAAACAATTATAAAGTACTTTTGGAAAGTTATAGCATTTGTAGATTATTTATTTTTATTACCTTGAGTTTCTATATGCTAACGTGGATCAATATATATATATTTTTTTATGTTCATTATAACAAGGCATAGTGGATATTCTTAATATTGAAATACGGGTACCCCGAGCTGTGATGTGTCTTTATAAACATCGCATACAGAAGACAGCCATGGTACATTTTGCATATAGAACAATTCTTTACAAGCAGGATTGTTTGCATACAAGAACTGATCATCATGGTTTCAGAATTTCAGTAACTCAGTCTAATGGTTAAGTGCCCATTCGTCCTTCCGCTTCCGGTTCAGGTTTGGGCTCGGGAGTCAACCTCTCTAGAAAAAGGGGTAAGGCTGTCTACTGTTCACCCACTTTTTTTTTAACTTATTCATCAATTTTAGACAAGTTATTTTATATGCCCCGTTCGATGGACTCGACCTCTTACCAAACATTATCAAAATAAAAATAAAAGAATATTTTACTTTAAAAAGAATATTTTACGCCGAAACAAAGGGATAGTGTGTGAGTCATCTCGTTAGTGTGCGTGTTTGATTCAACTTTTAAAAAACGAAAAAAAAAAATCCTTGGATGCAGTCCTCCTTCAAAAATTATGACTTCGAGTCTCCTCCGCCGGCTGTGCTATCTTGTTAGTTAAATTAGCACTGTCATGACGTGTTCAAATAATCTAGTCCACCATTGTTAAAGTATAGCCGCCATAAAGTAGCATTAATTATGATCACTACAAAATTCATGAATGTCAATAAAGTATTTAGAAGGTTTGTCACGCAAGGTTGATTTGGTCTGGAAGTAGAGTCTGCGTGTTTTACGTTTGCATGTGTCAATTGCCAAATCATCATGCCTGATCTAAATGGTTAGAAAGTTCTTCAACTGCATAGCATAAGGAAAAGAAAAAAAAAAGCATATCCCTTTATAACTTTGATGTATAATAAAGTCATTATTCAATAAAGAAAAGAAAAGAAAAAAGCATATCCCTTTGTAACTTTGATGTTTAAAAAAGTCAATATTCAATGAGGAAAAGAAAAGAAAAAAGCATATCCCTTTGTAACTTTGATGTATAAAAAAGTCATTATTCAATGTAAGTAGGTTTTCAGATGATGGGAGAGATGGATTGAATGAATCCGGATCTCCTCTTATGGACGGGAGTCACGGGATCTTTTAATGTACGTAAATTGCTAATGCAACACATTACATCGAAATAAAACATAAACATAAAAAGAAAAAATTGTTGCATTATATATAATATAATGAGCACATGATAAAGTGACATACGAGAGTGGCATACGAGAGCGTGCATTCTCATGTTTGTAGTGTGATCATTTATCACTGATGATCAGATGGATGATGAGTGTCCTCTGAGGGGTGCGTGTGTGGTGCAGTCTATAGAGCATCATCCACTGCAATTACATGGAGTATTGTCTGGAAAAAAATGTTACTAGATTATCATTAGTCTTTGGAGTAATTAGTTGGTTTCCCACCATAATTTCAATTACATACTCTAATCTGATGTTACATCAACAAGAGAAAATTAAACAAGTTAGGAAAGTGAAATGCAATGTGGGTTCTAGTCATTTATTTGACCATTAATATTGAGATTTTTAAGATTATATTGACCCATATCTACTTCCAATTATTCTTTTATTTTTTAGTTGGTATTCACACATATACGTCTATTCTGAAACTTGAACATCTGACCCCCGTTTGAAAAGTAAGAGACTAATACCGTTAGGCTACTGACCCGTTAGTTACTTCCAATTATAAAATTGCAAGTATAATAATAATAATAATAAAAAACACTGGCTTTGTTAGAAGAAAATTTTAAAAAATGAGAAGATAAGCATGAGTTGAACATGCTTGCCTTCCTGATTTACAATGCCATCTCTAGTGTAGAAAGTCATTTGCCATATGTCTATATAAAGGGATCAAAGTAGTGGTGTTGATATCATCAGAATCTGATACATATAGTCTTGTTGCTTTATGTTCTTCTCCATGGATACCATCTCCAAAACAAATACTAATTCCACTATGGCTGCTATATTGCTTCTTCTGGGATTGTCAATGGCAAGCTTTGATTTAACAGGTATCTCTCTAAGCTTATCTTGATTTTTACAGTTGCTAATGATATGTTTACATTCATACTAGTCTAACAGCTCATAATTCTATTTTGATAGCTAAGTCACACTCACACACCGACTTTGTCCCTTACATATATGCACCTTTCTAGGCTTGTATCAACAAACAGGTGTGGATGAAAATTCCCAATTCATATTCCTTCCAAACAAAAATCGACTGTCTAGACTCTGTCCCTCTGTGATCATGTCTGCTCCCAAATGGCCGCTGGTTTTTGTGGATATATTAAGACATATTAATTTTTGTTGTCTTCATAAAAATGCATCAGTGACTGGAGTGGTGCATTAAAGAATATGTATGGTTTTATCCCTCCCACTTAATTATAGACATTTTTATATCAAGAAATATTTTATGAAGATTAATGTTTATATCAAGAAAGGCTAGGCAACAATATTTTTATCTAGAAATGAATATGTAAATACATAGTTATAGAGATATTTATATCAAGAAATATTTTTGATGCAGGTGCACAATCAGTAGGTGTTTGCTATGGAATGCTAGGAAACAATCTACCACCAGCACAAGAAGTTGTGGCGCTCTATAAATCGCGCCAAATCAGCAGGATGAGAATCTATGATCCGAATCAAGCTGCCCTGCAAGCTCTCAGAGGCTCTAATATCGAACTCATGCTAGGTGTACCAAACTCAGACCTCCAAAGTCTAGCTTCCAATCCATCCAATGCCAATTCATGGGTACAAAGGAATGTAAGAAACTACTGGCCAGGTGTCAGATTTCGCTACATTGCTGTCGGAAATGAGGTGAGTCCAGTTAATGGAGGCACATCTTGGATGGCACAGTTTGTTCTTCCTGCCATGAGAAACATACACAATGCAATTGCATCGGCTGGACTCCAGAACCAAATCAAAGTGTCAACTGCTATTGACATGACACTGATAGGCAACTCCTACCCTCCATCACAAGGTGCCTTTAGGGGTGATGTTAGGCCATACTTGGACCCTATTATAGGCTTCCTAGCAAACACCAAGTCCCCTTTGCTTGCTAATGTGTACACTTATTTTAGTTATGCTGGCAATCCGCGTGACATCTCACTTCCCTACGCGCTGTTTACTGCTCCATCAGTGGTGGTTTGGGACGGACAACGTGGATACAAGAACCTTTTTGATGCCATGTTGGATGCTCTATATGCTGCCCTAGAGAGGGCTGGAGGGGGATCATTGGAGGTGGTGGTGTCCGAAAGTGGATGGCCATCTGCAGGTGGTTTTGCAACAAGTGTTGACAATGCGCGCGCTTATAACCAGAATTTGATTCGACATGTGAAGGGAGGAACTCCGAGGAGGCCTAACAGAGCCATAGAAACTTACCTGTTTGCCATGTTTGATGAGAACAACAAGCAGCCTGAGCTTGAAAAACATTTTGGGCTGTTCTTCCCAAATAAGCAGCCCAAGTATGCACTCAATTTCGCTGCAGAAAGAATTTGGGATGTTTCTGCTGTTAACTCTACATCAGTTTCAGCACTTAGGAGTGATATCTAGTCAGTGGTCTAGAACTGAGTTACTACACAGCAGATTTGCAATATTCGAAACAAAAAAAGAAAAATAAAGTTTAGTGTGGCTGCTGGGATTCGAGCCCAGGTCTCCACGGCCACAACGTGGAATTCTTACCACTAAACTACAGCCACATTGTTGTTCAACTTTGTATCATTTTAATTACAATAATTTTCTGGGATCATTACTCCACTTTTTTTTTTCTAAATATTTCATGAAAATATTTATTCCTAGAGTTCCCCTTCTGAGTTGCTACAAGCCTACAGGACTAACATATTTAATCTAACAACACATACTATCACTTTTTTTTATATTATTATTTAAATCCATTACTTTGGGTCCTTATTGCATCTGACGTATAATACCATTCAACTCAAAACCAATTTTGATGTAATGGATTAGAGTTTGAAATGCCTATGCTTATATGCTTATGATCTCTCAAAAATGCATTCACTTCATTTCTTTTAAAGAGTAATAGAAAGACCTTATAAAAAACAAAAAAAACAAGAGTAATGATAGAGAGTATAGACAAATAAGAAAGAATCATCGTGAGAAACGGGTATTGATCACATCATTCATACGACGACACTTAGATAGATAAAAAAAAAAAAGGACAATACTTTGGTCCTTACTAGTGAGAATTTACAACATATGACTTTTGATGTGAATCAATAATAAATGGATATGTCATTTTTAATTACCAAATCAGAAATGGTGGGTAGATACTCACTTACCAAATCAGAGGATGTGGTAAGGATTTACACTGACTATTGATGTGGACTAATAATAAATGGACATGTCATCTTTAATTACCAAATCAAAGATGGTGGGTAGATACTCACTTACCAAATTAGAGTTAGTGATTTGATTACCATCCATGATTTGGTAATTAAAATAGAATGTGTCTTTTTATTATTGGTTCACATCAATAGTTTTGTTGTAAATCTTCATCAAAAAAGATAATACTTAGGTCCTCACTAGTGAGGATTTACAACATATGACTATTGATATGAACCAATAATACATGTACACATCATCTTTAATTACCAAATCAAAATGGTGGATAGATATTCATTTACCAAATCAGAGATAGTGATTTGATTATTATTTATGATTTGGTAATTAAAAATAGAATGTGTCCATTTATTATTGGTCCAAATTAATAGTCAGTATGTTGTAAATAGTTACCACTGATAGAACCCACGCCATGCTCTTACAATAGCAGGGATCATTTCGAATTTGTCCGACTCTCATACTCTAAATTATTTTTCTATGGACAAACGGTCACAAACCAAAGTCTCCCGTAGTGGCAGATTGATCATTCAGATCAGATGGTGCATTGAACATGTGAGATTTCCCATAATGTAACCTAATGTCACCATCTGAAGGAAAACTATGAGAAACTATCCAATAGACAACGAACAAAGAATTGCAAGTATGAACAGAATATGAGTTCTAATTTGTACTTATTAGTCCTAGAATAAGATTAAAACAGAAAGCATACATAAGATCAATAAATAATTAAAGGGCAATAACACAGTTGAGTAAGTATTTTAATAGAAGGGTAATCTGCTATGACAACATGAAATGTCGACATGATAAGCTCATAAGGTTGGACAACGCAGCACCTGATCTCTTTTGTAGCATGCATTGCTGACCCTGTTCTCAGTGCTTGGTGATACTCAGCACCCACTTGTCATAGAATGCAAACACATTCAGCAAAACAACCCATTGGTTCAATAATTCATAGCCTCTTCCAGGTTTTGTATGTGTGTTATTGGTCATGACCAAGGTGGATTTGAGTGTGTGACCTTTGGCATGGATCTTAGCCTTGAAAAATATGAGAGCAGCTTAATTTTCTTACATTTTAGTGTGGTTAAAACATATTTTTAAAAGGAGACGTAGGATTCATATGATGTCATCTTTTTCATGTCTATTCGTCACCATATATACGCATTGATTAGTCTATTAAGTTTCTTATTTATTTATTATTATTTTCAATAAAACCCCTTTTAAAAATGTATTAACATTTAATCCTAGTGAATAATTTTGGCCCCATCTCCATGATGGTCCAGAGCATCTAAAACAACCCTCTCATGCGAAATTGACCCTCGTTTTTCTAATTAATGAAATAGTTTCTGTTTTATTCCTTCTATGGTTTTTAGTGTACCACAAAGGAAATGGATCCAAACTCTCTCTCCCTCTCTTTGTGTGCACATAAATAGGGACCTTTGGAGGGTATCTCTTGTCTCTCTCCCTCCCCAAGGGTGTCTTTTGGCTCTCTCCCTTCACTATCATTCATGAATAAGTCCTCCTTCTAGGGTGCATCCTCTCTCTCTCTTCCTCTCTCTCTCTCTCTCCTTGAAGGGTGACACTTAGGCCAAGGCCAAAGTTGTGTGTTGCTCTTCCTTGGAAACTCTTGTGAACATGGGCTGCCAAGAGGAGTTGTTGGTAGAAAAGGTTTGTGATATCTATGACAAGATTTTGAAGTTAGAAAATCTCAAACCATCCATGCATGTCAACACTCTCTTCACCCAACTTGTACTCACATGCATGCCCTCTTGTCCCATTGATATTTCCAAGTTAACCAAAAGGGTACAAGAAATCAGGTCCAAGTTGATCACACTTTGTGGGGAAGCTGAGGGACTCCTGGAAAGCCATTACTCTGTCCTCATAGGATCTTATGACAACCCTATTAACCATCTCAGCCTCTTCCCTTACTATTCCAACTACCTTAAACTTAGCCACTTAGAGTTCACCATGCTTACCAAACACTGCACACAAGTTCCTAACCAAGTCGCATTCATTGGTTCTGGTCCCCTCCCTCTAACCTCAATTGTCTTGGCTTCTAACCATCTGAAAACGACCACCTTTCACAATTATGATCTTGATCCATTGGCAAATTCCAAAGGTCTCCACTTGGTTTCATCACATCCGGACTTATCAAACCGGATGTTTTTCCATACAGCAGATATCATGGAGGTAACGAATAGCTTGAAGAACTATGAAGTCGTTTTCTTGGCAGCTCTAGTGGGCATGAGCAAGGAGCAGAAGGCTCGAGTCATTGATCACTTGGCTAAGCACATGTCTCCTGGAGCTTTTCTAGTACTGAGGAGTGCTCACGGAGCTCGAGCATTCCTCTACCCTGTCATTGATCCTTTCGATCTTCAATACTTTGAAGTTCTTTCTGTCTTTCATCCAACTGATGAGGTCATAAATTCAGTTGTCATTGCACGTAAACATCCAACGCCTATCCATTCATCCAATTCAGGGCCTGCCTCCATCATATTACCTAGAAAATGTTCTGAGATCCAGGGCTTCAGCCTTTTTAATCATACAAATGAAATTGAAGATTTAGCCATTGATGAGAAACTCTCTTGAATTCCCTCCTTCCCTTCTCCTCTCTGTTCCTTCATATCCATGAATTCTCTTTTTCATGATGTCCCAATGAAAATTTCAAACTGGAAGAAAATATTTACACCTTTAAAAGTCCTTAGGTGAAGTTCTTCCATTATGCTTCTAGCTAGGGAAAAATATTTTGCAACTTGAGTTCCAAGAAAATAAAGGGTTTTATCCCATTCTTCTCCATTCTGCCTGACGCAATCTACGGTTAGTAAAAGCATCTTCATGTATTCAAGGGTCATCGAACATCACCCTCTAGCCATTTGACAGGAGAAGTGATTCTGTTTCTTGCTTTTTATCCTTAAATTAGTCTTGTCCACTGTTTAATGGTTGTCATCCTTAAATTAGTCTTGTCCACTGTTTAATGGTTGTCATACAAGTGAAACAGGTTTAGCAGCACACAAGTATGAGATCAGAAATAATATATAATATATAGTTCCAAATTTTCAAGTTGATGTGATGATTTTTCTCAATACTATTAGTTATAGTGAGTGCTTTTGTGTGTGTGTGTGTGTCTTTTTTTTTTTTTTTTTTTTTTTTTTTTTTTTTTTTTTCACCATTTTCTTGCAATTATTCTCTATTCACTTGAAATTTTTAGTGCTCCTTCAATAGTGAGGACAGAACTAGAAAAGCATGAAAAAGAACAATGCTTCATAGCTGTCTTAGGTTTTGTCTGCTGTAATCTTAAGTTGTACAACCAAAAGACAACTTTCATGTTGGAGAGTACACAATTACCATAAAAGACAACGTAGACTGACTGCGAATGCAAACAGACTTCTTTAATTTTGTTAAAAGAAGAAAGAAAAGCAACAACCTTTTTTTTTGAACTCAAGACTCCATAACCAACTTCTTTCATGGTTTCAGATGTGTACTTGAATGAGTATATAGCTGCCATATATATCTTTATTTCCTTCCCAGATAAGTACTGTTTTTGTTTGACACTTCACTTTGGGACAGAAAACCAATCTGAAATACAAAGGAACCAATTAAGAGAGAGCTTCAATATCCTTATATATATATATATTTTTTTTTGGTTGACAATGGGGGTGTCAATCCACCTGTTATCGACCCAGCATCAATGTCAGTGGTCCAAAACAAACAAACAAGAAGAAGAAGAAGAAGAAGAAATTTTTAGCAGAAAAAAGGCCAGATGGACCAGATGGTAATGTCTTATAGTCAGTACTCCTCATTCACAGTACATAGCTAATTGGACATTTCAGTTAACATTTCATAAATTGGTGAGTTTTGGGTTGAATCAGTATTTAGCAAGAGTGAGCTGCATCCTGGTGCTCTCATCGAACCTAACATTTTTTTTAGCTGAAACAGGTATCATTCAAGGATAATAGACATCTTGACCATATTATTAATCTCTCTAATCTTATGGTGAGATTGTTCTCTCATAACCTACATACATTGTCATGGATTGCACCATTCAACTTGAATGAGTCCAAGTGTATTCATGAAACCTCTCACTTTCATATATTCCTCAACTTTCCAACATTCACCATCTGTTACCGAATGCATTATTGACAGAAGAACATATAATTGATGACTTAGTGGCTTTGTTTCAATCAAATTCCTTTCCAACTAGTGCTCCTGACTCCACATTCACAAACAGTTTAGAAACCAAGCAAGAACTCTCCATACATTCCATGAAGATTTGCTACTGATAATTAAGTAGGCCTGAATGGTTAAAAGCTGCCTAAAATGCATATCTATGTGACTTATTCCCTCTTTTCCCAATTCTGTCATCTTGGAGAAGAGTTTCAACAGCTTTCTCTGGAATGTCTAATCAGTTCCCCTAAGCTAGCATTGCACACAAATATCTTTCTATCTTCCACTTAAAATTATTTTCTAGCAATATTGATTCATCCACATTTGTTATGCATATCACTCAGAAAAAAATAGACAAATGGGCAATGCTCTAGTTTTAATTCAAAGATTCCAGGAGAGAGAGAGTACAAATTGAAATGGACTTGCTTGCCTTCAGATATGGTATGTAACTATGCACAGGCACAAAAAAGAAAAAGAAACAAAAGAAGAAGTAGAAGAAGAAAATATCAGTGCATAACAAATGCTTCTCTTGGATTGCCACAATGAATACGATGTTGCATAGTATCGAAAATGAAATTTCTCAGAAAATAAAAGTGAGCCTAGCCAGTGAGTCCGTAAGGAGTGAAAGATAAGAGGTGAACTCAAAGGAATGCTTGGTTCTGCTTGTTTGTATACGGACTAGCTCCTTCACGAATTCTACAGATTTGTAGGAATGAGACAGTGGTATCAGTTTTGTTGAACACAGTTTTTAGCTGAGAACTTATTGGACTTCTGTTAAGTTCAAACAAGTGATGAAGAATGAAATAAAGGAGCGATAACTTATCTTTGGGTGTGCAACTCCTACACCGTGCTTTATTTTTTTCATCAAACCAGTACTCCTTGAAAGAGTGCTGCAGCATGCTATCTCAGATCCATATTTCCAATCCTGCTCTCTCCTTCTACCCCTGATGGAACTTCCAAGAAGAAATAGAATGAATTGGCGTTCCCTTCCACCCAAGAAGCAAGCATTTACCATTGAAATCAATTGTGCAGAAATTCCCACAAGCAAACTTCTTAATCAGCAGGTTCACTTGATACAAAGATGATGAGCTCAGCTCTGTTTCTACCATTCCAAACCTTGCAAAAATATTCCTCCAAGTATCAATCTTCACATGCCGATACGTCCTCTCCTCACCCTCAGTAGCGACCATATTCTGAATACACCGCCCAAATAATTCTGCTTCTGTGGTGATCCTACACGGATCTGACTCATCCACGCAAGTCCGAATACAATCAAAAAGTACACCATAGAAAGAGAGTGCTTCGACAAAGCGATCCATGAAAGTTGCTTCATTTGTATTCATCTCTGATTCTGCTACCACCACTACAGATGGACGGAGGTTCCTAATAACCCCCATTAGAGCTTCCAAGCGACTGGGCCGTGCTAACATGTTTGATAGAATCATTGTTGAGTAAACGGCCACCACTTCACCAGCCTCTAATTCAAAGAGATCTTCCTTGAGATCTTCGAAGTCTGGTACCACAACTGTTCTAAAAGAGAAGGGTATGTTCATGGACTTGGCAAAAGACACCAACCTATCACCTGTCTCCTGAATACTCTGTCTAGGTGTTCCAATTGCAGTTAACTTAAGAAGTTCCAATGGGCATTGATACCGAACTGCAAGAGCTTGCATCAAGACCGTCCATTGCATCCCACTTCTAATTCCAATATCAACCAAATGGATCCTTTTAGCAGAGACCACACTGTCCAAGATGGCCTGGATGTTAGTGAATTGAGTGACTTGACAGAAGGGAAGCTTTTCTAGACACACAACAAAAGCAGGCTTGAGATTCGTCATAGCGTCTTCAATTTCCATGGCATGCCTATTGTCACCCTCCTTTGAAACTTTACCCGTTTCTCGATCGATCCTCTCAGAAAGAGCTTCAGCAAAATAGTGAACAACTCTTTCAACTGGATTACCATTGGCCGAAGACATCTGCTCGCACTTGCTGAGCAATTTTATTGCACGATCAAACTGTTTGTTGCTAACCTTCTCAACAGAAGCAAGAAGGATTTCAACAAGTTCCACATTTCTAAGAACCTCATAAGAATAACCGCAAAGGGGATTTTTAAAGGGATCAATAAGCATGGAAGGATCATCGGACCATTGAGTGACATGATGAAGAAATCTTGCTCTTCCTAGCCTTATGATGTCTCCAGTTGATAATTCCTGTGCAGTAGTTGTATCACATGGTGTACCATCAGACGTAAACTCTTTTAGCTTCTCCTTGTTGAAACGCTTCAGTCTATTTCCATATTTGTTCAAAATGTCTAACGATGATGCTAAAGATAATTGACATGGTTCCTTCTTTGATTCCACAGGGCCTGCAACTCTGGTTGGTATTTTGCGCTTCTTTGTGATTTCTGAGCAATTGGAATCCATCTCTCCTTAAATCATCTGTTTATAAGTAACAATGTGATTCTTCCTTTTTACTCCACATGATTGATCTGTAAAGAACCATAAGCACAAACTACTTGCAACAGAAAGGCATGAATTGAAAGATAACAGAGTATTCACCGACACAGAATGGAAAATTTCCTGCATGCTTCTTGCTTGAATAAGAATATATCTACACAACAGATACAAGCAGTCATGATACCATGCAGGAGTGGGCAATAACAAGTAGATAATGTAAAAAAGTTGTTTCCTTTTTATTTTTTCTTTATTTATTTATTTTAAATTCTTTTTTGGCAAACAAATATGTCAGTCATAGAGATCAGAAGGATGTATGCCAGAGGACAAACTAGAGATATAAAACATATTCACGAGATAGTTAAAGTAACACCATTTGCAGATGAAGGATATAATTGATTAAAATGGTTTGATGATGTATACGAGAACTAATAACTGCACCAGTGAAGATGAGAAATACGATTCAGATTTGGGGTAGTATTAGTGGAAATGAAAAACCAAAATTATGTGATTAAGATAATAAGAAAAATATGATAGCATTTTGATTTGCTAATACTAGGACTTTAAATAGAACAGAATGATGACAAGATTCATGCAAACCAAATCCAAACAGTTAGAAAAAGGTTTTATCAAGCTTTGTCGACATATCAACCACAACAATAAAATAGTAACTTCAGCTTTCACGTCTGAGTTACCAATTTGTCTTCCATCCGACGTACAATCCGACTTACAACAGAAGCAAGGATATAAATCCAAACAAGGTGCGATATTTCCGTAAAAGCAAAAGAAAATCCTAAGAAACTCAGTCAGCAACATCAGACAGATTAACAAAAGAAAAAGATTCGGAAAGGAAAAGGAAAAAAATATGATAGAAGAGACAAGTAAGCATAACATATTTTATGAAGAATAGTCTCACTTGATGACAAATAAGAAGACATGGTACAACCAGTAAAAGGTAAATTAAATAAGAAAACAAACAGATGACTAGTTGTCATGGGTAAGCTGTTATGGGTTTCCTTGTGTGTCCATTTCTTCACAATAACCGATCCAATCATTGTTAATTGGAGCTGTCAAAAATTCCATAAGTTGATCAAGACAAGACCACTCCATATTCTTAGGAATGTTCTCGGTGCTGGAGTCTGGAAATTGATTCTTATGCCTGAGGCCAAAAAATGGTTATCATGAAATAAGCAACCAAGAAACCTCTCTCTCTCTCCATGAAGGTAGGGCACACTCACAAAGGTGTGTTGAGGTTGAGGATGGCACCAAAATTTTTACTTATTGCACCAAATAATGATTCTTAAATGAAAAAACCATTTGAACACGAAAGCAAAATCATTAGATTGTATGGATGACTTCATTTGTCAAATTGTCCTCTCCTCTTTTCTGGATTCTGTCCAACGCATGCCAATTCTGAAATCATCCTGTTCAGTTTCTTAATGCTGTAGATTAAGGGAATTTAATTAAGATTAATCAGAAAAAGTTACATGCAATGGCAAGAAATCAGAAGCATCGATGCCTCTTATATCCCAAACCCTTTAATGCAATATTTGTTGTATTTCAATCCAGTTTCTCTCAAAAGGCTACAGAAGAAATAGAAAAGGACTCTTCCAGACTGAATTTCTCGGTATTGAAAAATAGCCAACTATTCTGCCTGAGCAATTTCTATGCACAGTCATATAGTAAATAGTCTAATTTGAATGTTAGCCAAGGTGAACCATGAGCTGAGAGCTAATCTCTTGTTCTGGCCAACTTGAGATGAAGGGAGATGCTTCATTGTCTTTGGAAAATGTGTCAAGCTCAGCATGATTCTTGCTGCATTGACAGTTTACCTATTGATGTAGCAGGCTTTAATCCTAAAAAGCCCAGTAATGCAAGCCCTGCAGGCTGCAGAAGTTGTTCTTTACTAGACAATCTTTGGTCTTAGATGTACCCCAGCAGGTCCTCACTCTTTGTGTGCTTATATAAGACTTTCCCTCATCTTAATGTATCAGAATACCTTCAAGCTTATGGACTGGAAGTCTCATGAAAAGAACCGTACTCCTCAATCTGGATGGTATAATTGCTAGTTGTATAGGTATGCTATTCTAGATTCTCATAGGACAAAGATTACTCATCATCTATTTCTATAATCCCCTGATGGATAATGATTTGAAACCAAACCATTATTCAGCCCACCCCCACCTCCCCCCCCCCTTTTTTATAGTCTCCATCAGCTGACAGATGCACCTTTCTTAATCAGCATCAAGCAAACAAGATCCTTTTGGTGGCCTAGATCCTTTTGGTGGCGTGCATACAATTTAATCTGCCACTACTCAAATTGAATGCTAGATAGTTTAATTGGTCACAGTTGCAGTACCCTAGCGGAGCTGTGGATAAACAGGCATGGAATTGAACCATGTTCACCATCGGCATGAATCCAACAGCCATGATCTTGGATGCCAAGCACAATGGTTAAATTCATTTGCCTAAGGTAGCCAAAGGAGTAGTGATTGGATTCAGGGAGTGTAAGTCCTAAAATGTCTGAACTTTTTCTGGAGTGGCTGGAACACATATTTTCATAAAAGCAACGAGAACTTTATCAACCAACAAAGAAAATAAAAGGAAGCTTTCATGCATACAGACAAAATCAAGAAAAAAATCCACTTACACAAAGCTGAAGGACTGTAAAGAAAAGCCTAAACTATCTAATCCTAAATTTTTTATATAACAATATCTGGCACAGAGTAGGAATTGTGATCTTATCAACTCCGTTGGGGTCACATGGAAGACAGTGGTTAGCTGATAAGAGATTTAGAACTCGTATTTTAGTCCCTTAATATTTTCTATTTCTCCTAGTACAACTTCCAAGCAGAAAGAAATATATAGGTTTTTCCTTCCACCCAATAATTAGCATTTTCTGTCCATATCAAGTTTGAAAGAACCCCCACAACCAGAGTTCTTAACCACCAGCCTCGCTCAAGTACAAGGCTGACATGCTAGGTTCTGTTCCCACCATCAAACATTGTTCAAAAAATGCTTTCTAGAGATGAGAATGAAATAGAGGATGGAGATCAGAATAAAAAGGAAAAGGGTCATTGTTGAACACAACTTAATGGTGAAAGAAAAAGTTCAAACCATAATTAAAACAAGAAGGGAGTGTCATAAACTTTGGTAAAAATAGAAAAATTTATGAAAGATACAAATGTGTAAATAAAGAAGTTAAAAGAGTTGTAAATATAGAACATCCAATGATCTTTATTCTGAATTATGTGTAAAAAAAAAATAATGGGAGGATACAAGCTTGCTAAGCTAAGAGAGTGGGAAAACTAAGGAGTTTAATCATAGAAGTTCAACTTACATTTATTGTTTGTTAAAAGTCATGTTCCATGTTTTCAATGTTAGTTTCTACTATTTTTCAAAACTTCAACCCTTCATTGTAATGCTCCCCTCTAGACTTCTAATTTAGAATTAATTTTTACATTAGTTTCATAATCAAAATAATATCATTAACAGATAGCATATACTTAAATAAAAAGAAAAAGAAAAGGAGACTTAGTATTGATTTCGATTGTAAGTTTATAGTAATAAAAAGTTTACACATTTCTTCTCCAACTATTCTTACTATAGTTACTACTCCATCATATGTAATTTATCATGTTAGTATATCTACTTGTTTTCATAAATCTAACATATCATATCTCTAGGAAAACTATTAAAAGCGTTCTCCAAATCTCTAACAATCATATAATTGGAACTCTTTGCCCTAGGGTGGCACTACAACATTTTGTTTTACATGTAGTCGACGAGTTCCAGTGATGGAAAGTCTCAGAGTGGAAAGGACTGAGGAGAGAGACATTTATTTTTTTGGCACCTGAGGAGAATTTTGCATTTTTTTGAATATTAACCGCTTTCAGGAATTACTGTTTCCCAGTTCACTCTTTAGAAGATTGAAAAACACACACATTTCTGGTGTTAGCATTTTCATAGGTGCTGCAGATTCTGTCACCCTGAGACGGACTAATATCAGAAAAGTAAGACACACTTCACAAAAATGAAAATAGAGGATAAAAAAACAGAACATACACTCATGAATTAAGTATCAAAGGGACAAGTTATAATTGTGATCATAGATGATTTCAACACGCTTTCAACAAGTGGAATAAGAGCACAGGATAAGCAAACCCAAACATGAACTTTGCTCTGTACATCAGCAGAGTTGTGAAGGCATTTATCATGATAAATCTTCAAATACTCCTGCAATCCCTCTCACAGTATTTTACCTGACAATGAGCGCTCATCAGAAAGGTGCAAGTTCAATTGGAAACTTTATACAGAATCATAAAAAAAGAATTAAATGGGAGACTGATAAATCCATTCATTCCCCTCATAGAAACTTCCAAGCAGAAAGAGAATAAATTGGCGTTCCCTTCCACCCAATAATCAGACATTTCCCATCCATACCAAGTGTGCAAGAACTTTTACAAGCAAAGTTCTTAACCGCCAGGCTTGCTTGATACAAAGATGATGAGCTCAGTTCTATTTCCTTCATCCCAAACTGTGCAAAAAAAGCTCTCCAAGCATTGATATTTACGTGTCGGGTAATCCTTTCCTCTCCCTCAGCTGCAATAATATTCCTTACTGTATTAAAAAGACATACAGATTCAAAAAAAAATCTATGTGAGTCATTCCGATCCATACAGTCTTCCAGGGAATCGAAATATCCACCATAGTAAAAAAGAGCTTCAAGGAAACGATTCACAAAAACTGGTGAATTGTGGTTCGCCTCAACTTCAGAAACCAACATAATACGTGGCTTAATGTTTCTTATCACTTTCATCAAATGTTCTACCCGATCTGACCCTGCAATCATGGTTCTTAACAAATATGATGAGTAAACAGCAACTGCTTCTTCTGCATCTAGCTCAAAGAGGTTTTCATTGAGATCTAGGATGTCTGATACCTCTACTACATTGAAAGAGAAGAGTAAGTTCAAGGACTGGGCAAAACTCATCAGCCGCTTACCTGTCTCCTCAATTTTTGGTTTTGCTGTAGTTCCAATGGCAGTTATCTTGAGAAGCTCAACCGGGCCTTCACATCGACTTGCGAGAGCTTGCATCAACACTGCATACTGCATTCCGCTTCTGATCTCAAGGTCAATTATATGGACCTTTTTTGCCTCAGCCGTATTTTCTGTGATGGCTTGCATTCCAGCGTAATGGATAAGCTGAGAGAAGGGCACCTTTTGGTGAACTTCAATGATACTGACATTCGGGCCCCTCAATGCATCTTCAAGGTCTAATAAGTGCTTCTTTCCAAAACCTTTTGGCCTGATTCTTCCTGTTTCTTGATCAATCTTTTCTTGAAGAGCTTCAGAAAAATAGTAAACTACTCTTTCAACAGGATTTCCGATTCTAGAAGACAAGCTGGCACAGTGGTTCAGGAGTTTGCTTGCACGATCGAATTGTTGCTGACCTACTTTTTCAGCGGAAGCTAGTAGATACTGGACAAGTTCCACGTCTTTAGCCTCCTCATCAGAGAGGCCAATATATGAACTACTGAAGGGATGGTTAATCATGAAGGGATCATCAACCCTTTGGGCAGAGCTTTGGATGAACTTTTCTCCAGCTAGCCGCATAATTGTTTCAGTTGATAATTTCCGGCCGTCCAGCTCAGTGCATGCTGTATCATAAGTTGGCACTATTGTTTTTCCTTCCTTCAACTGTCTGACTCGACTTCCATGGTCCTTTAAAATCCCAAATGAGGTCAAAGGAAATGCGTGTGGCTCTTCCTTATTTGGTTTAACAGGCTCTGAATTTTCAGTTTGGACGCAAGCAAACTTTGGAATCTCTACTTGAGAAGACTGAAATGGTAGAGAGGCTACATCCAAACATAAATCATCTAAAATCCCAAAACCTGGACATAATTGTTGTTGCTCCTCTTGTTGATTTTTGGACAACAAAAATCTTTCCTCAGCAGTGCTGTCTTGATCAGGGCAAAATGAACCAATCGGCCCTGGCTCTCCCCAGACTTTTGTTCCATACAGATGAATTTGTTTCACCAAGTTTTCTCCTTCCACACTAAAATCCTCATAAGGACTATAATTGTCCAGATATCCAGCAAAACCAAATTTCTCAAAAAAATTCATTGCACTCATCACTCAAAATTGAAACTACAATTAACGTTTTCTCAATATGGTCTCTCAACTCCAGACAGCATAGCATAGTCCAATAATCCTAAAGATCTAGCAATTTCAACTTTTTACAGATATACTAAGTACTTCTAATTGTTTAAAACCTTCTAGATTGTATCTATTTTCCCACAAAAATAATTTATTTAACATATCCACCACCTAAGAGCGTCATAGTAGTAACATTTATGCTGATGTGTTCGATGTTATCGCTCAGCCTGCATGCAGCAAGCAACAATTTAACTATATCAATGTCATTTCAATTTGCAGGATACAATTTTATAAATTCTATTTAAATTTTCTCAATCATCCAAGCAAGAATTAGATTTAAATGGATACTAACCACAGTCAAGTTGCGATTTTATAGAAAATTTCAATCTGAAATCAGAATCTCCTAAGAAAATCACCAGCGACGTTACAAAAAGTGGTCCTCTGTTTGAAAAAATAACTAGATAGTTTCTTAATTTTTTTTCAAATCTGATAAAGCAATATTAACCTCCTCACAACTGAGCCTAGGAAAATTGTCCAACACATGAACTGAGTTTTGTTCAGTATTTGAAAAGCGCAAGTCTTTGACAATTCTATGTTCTTTTGCCTTGGATTTCTAATCAGCTAAAAAAGGGTAGTAAAGTAACATAGAATAATGAATTAAATAAATGAACAAGGAAAGCTACATCATGGATATGTATTGTAACAGACAACAGTATGAATATATTTAGAAGGATCTTTAACATAAAGACAGAAGAACAAGAAAATAATACCTGAAAAGATAATTAAGAATATAACAAACGGGAAATTCCCTGGGAGCTTTAAAGAGGGTTCCTGTTTATGAGGGTATATAAGAGATTATTTATTTTTGTGAACAGGATAATTGTAACATTTATAATAATACTCTCTCTCTCTCTCTCACCACAGAAAAAATTGCAGACATCATATTATACTGAAATGTATTTATATACAATTTATTTCTTGGAATTCCATCCAACGAATGAGACATTGAGATGTTGATGTTATCAACATAGGCTGCCGTTGCGACAATTGCAAGGACTTGGTTGTAGCAACAGATTATGAAATATCAGTAAATACAAAAAAATTATGGCATTCTTAATGCTTTGATGGTTGTCTTAAGGACTAAAATAAGGATGTGAAAACAAAGTGACACTAAGGTCCACAAACAAGCTGACATATTTGGGGAACTGCCAGTACGAAAACTATTAATAAAATCATCTGAGAAAATAAGAAAAATTAAAGAAGAAGGAAAATAACTAGATATGCAATGAAAATTAAATAAAAATATGTCGGAGATAACATGAATGCGGCCCTTCTGAACTGACCTGACCCGAATCGTTTTAACACTTTGGGCCAGGCCAAAGTCCACCAGGCCCATGCCCAAGCAGGATTAATTTTTAGCTTGGATTCAAATTCACATTCAATCGAAACAGTTTTGAGCAAGTAAATATACTAAAATTTTGACCCAAAGTTTACTTGATCAAACTAAGTTTCCAACCAAATCTCCTCCCTCAAATGAAAAGGAACAGATTTGAGCCCCATAGTGAACATTTGTGGGTGTATGTGTGAGTATTCACCTAACCAAAAAAATAAATAAATAAATAAAGAGCTTATGAATGAAAAAAATCATATGAGTTTGAGTGGACTTAGGATTATCCTTTGTTTGAAATGAGTCCATTTCAATCTATATCCATTAGAATTGTTAAGATGTTCACTATGAAAAGAATAAAATGTTTGATGAATGAAAATATTTGGTTTCAGAAGACATAAAATGCATTGTTATTTCTAATCATTCTGCATACCTCACGAAGACATAAAATGTATATCAGAAGTTATTTTATCAAAGAGACGTGCATTTAAGTAACAATAACATACCAAATTGAAAGGTAAAAAAGAACACTACAATAACTATTTCTTGATCTATGTTTGTAGGCACTTGCCCTTGTAAATTGTTGGTTATTGCTCTTTTTGTTAGCTGGATTGTGGAAGTGGAATTCTTTTAGTCACTTGTATTCTGAGGGTATGCCCTCACCTTGTCTTTTGTAGCTGTTTTGTTTGTTAATAAAATCTTACTTAGGAAAAACAAAAACTATAAAAGAATGAAATTAGAACTTGCAGAAAATAAAAAGTGCTCACGAACCCAAGAACTCAAGTATCAACGAGACATGCAATGATCAAGATCATATAGGATTCAACATCATGCTTTGAGTAAGTAGAATTAGAGCATAGAATCACCATAGCCACATGAGAAGGCCCAAACAACCGCATAGACAAATATGATCTATGCTCTATACAAAAGCACAAATGTGAAGAAATCAACAATGAAAAATAATCAGAGTCATGCAATCCCTCTAAAAATGTTTGGCTTGACATTGAGAGTTGACCGAAAAATGCGAATATAATTGACGACTTTATACAGAATTCAGAAAAGACTATTAAGTGGGAGAGTTAAATCAAATTTGAGAGTATTCACGTAATTCCTCTCATTTGAATTTCCAAGCTGACAGAGAATATATTGGTGTTCCCTTCCACCCAATAGTTAGGCACTTCCCATCCATGACAAGTGTGCAAGAACTCCCACAAGCAAAGTTGCTAACCAGCAAGCTTGCTTGATACAAGGATGATGTGCTCAGTTCTATTTCTGTCATCCCAGACCGTGCAAAGAAAGCCCTCCATACATTGATATTGACGTGTCGAATCATCCTCTCCTCTCCCTCAGCTGCCACAATATTCCGTATTGCATGGAAAACATATGATTCTGAAATCATTCTATGTGGGTCCTGATCCATACAATCTTCCAGGGATTCAAAAAATGCGCCATAGTAGAAAAAAGCTTCAAGGAAACGGCTCACAAAAACTGGTGAATTATGGTTTGCCTCAATTTCAGCAACCACCGTTATACAAGGATTAATGTTTCTCATCACACTCATCAGACGTTCCAGCCTATCTGGCCGTGCAATCATGGTCCTCAATATGTATGGTGAGTAGACAACAACTGCCTCCTCTGCATCTAGCTCAAAAAGGTCTTCATTGAGATCTAGCATGTCTGATACCATAACTACATTGAAGGAGAAGGGTAAGTTCATGGACTGTGCAAAACTTATCAACTGCTTACCTATATCCTCGATTTTTGCTTTTGATTCAGTTCCAACGGCAGTTATCTTGAGAAGCTCAGTGGGGTACTCACGTTGAGCAGCAAGAGCTTGCATCAAGACTGTACAATGAGTCCCACCCCTGATCTCAAGATCAATAATATGGACCTTTTTCGCCTCTGCTACACTTTCGAGAATGGCTTGCATTCCAGTGAATTGGCAAACCTGAATAAAGGGCACCTTTTGGTGAAATGCAATGAGGGTGAGATTAGGACCCCTCACTGCCTCTTCGAGATCTAACGTGTGCTTCTTTCCCAAATCCTTTGATCTGATTCTTCCTGTTTCTATATTGATCTTCTCTCGAAGAGCTTCCGAAAAGTAGTAAACTACTCTTTGAACAGGATTCCCAGTACTGGAAGACAATTGATCACAATGGTTGAGGAGTTTGCTTGCACGGTCGAATTGTTGCTGACCTACTTTTTCAGCGGATGCTAGAAGATATTGAACGAGTTCCACATCTCTAGTCTCCTCATTGGAGAGGCCAAGAAAAGAACAATCAAAGGGATGTCCAATCAAGCAGAGATCATCGGTCCTTTGGGAAGAGAATTGAATGAACTTCTCCCCAGCTAGCCGCATAATTTCTTCAGTAGATAACTTCCGGCCACTCGACTTGGTGTATGCTGTATCATAAGCTGGGACATTTGTCTTTTCTTCCTTCAATCGTCTGATACCACCTCCATAGTTCTTCAAAATTCCAAGAGAGGTGGAAGGAAATGCAGATGGCCTTTCATTATATGCTTCAACAGGCTCTGAATTTTCAATCTGGACATCAACAAACTTTGTGATCTCTTCTTCACATGACTGAAATGGTGGGGAAACGATATCCAGATATAAATCATCTAAAATCTCAAAATCCCAAAGTGAACGTTGTTGCTGCTCTTGTTGATATTTAGACGCTAGAAATCCTTCCCCAGGTATATTGTCTTGATAGAACCTAAGATCAGAGCATAAAGAATTGATGTGCCCCGTCTCTCCCCAAACTTCTGCTCCACATGGATGAGTTTGTTTCACTCTGTTCCCCCCTTCCCAACTCTCAAAACCCATGGTATACTTATTCACTATCTCAAAAGAGAAATTTTCAACCTCAAAACGCAAAACTACTTTGAACGTTTTTACAATGTGGTCTTTAAATTCTAAAGGGAATATTCCACTCGTCCTATAGGTACTAGCAATTTAGATCTTTTTGTACATAAGTACAAAATACTTTTCTTTGTCTAAAAAGGCCTCCCAGATAGTTTAAGTTTATATAGTTTGACATATTCGAACAGGACATCATATCTAGTAACTTGATGTTGATGTTATCGACTGGCCTGCATGTGGCAAGCAATTAGATTATATGAATGCCGTTTGGATTCACTGGCTGAAAAACAAGAAATTTATATATTTCTTTGTACATTTTCTAATCACCCAAAAAGACTTGGATCCGGATAGATATGGAGGACCTCATTCGAGTTGCAATTTTCTAGGGAGATTTTCAACCATTATCTCCTAAGAAATTCTGCCGGCAATAATTCAAAAACCGATGCATTATTTTGCTTGCTGATAAAATTTGGAAAAAATTAACTAAATATATTCTTCATTCTTTGCAAACCAATATAGCAATAATTACTTCCACTCCAATAAGCCTACTACAACAAATGGGATGAGTTCTATGCATTATCTAGAAACCAAAACAACCTAAAATCATCATCATCCACCTTATCATCCAGAAAATTTCAATTGGGGAGGGGTGGGAAAAGTAACAATATGAAAATTTACTTATAAAATTTTTTTTGAAAATTCAATTAAAAAAACATATTTAATTTTTTCTTTACAATATATTTCTTAGCATGTATATGTATATAGAAAATTCAATTAAAAAGAATACATAAATTGTATTTCTTTACAATAAATTTCTTAGTATGTATAATATTATTTATGGAAAAAATTAGATTTACATTCCACTTTTGTAGTAAGCATTTCACTCAGATGCTTCTTTTTTTTTTCCCCTGTTTTTTTGGTCCAGTTTTTTCAAATAGCTTTGTTATGCTTGACTTTTCAGGAATAATTGTTTCATTTCGATTGTTAAAAAATTCAAGTGGAATGCATGAGCATAAAAGTAAAATCCAATTATCACACACACGCACACGCGCGCGTGCACACACACACGCACATATATAAAACAAAAGTATTTCATCTATTCAATTTGGAGAAAGATATGAACAAAAGAATTTTTTTCCTTCTCTTGGGTAGAATTTTTTTTTTTCTGGAATTATGGATTGAAAATATGTATTTATGGAATTTGGGCGGGCCATCTTAAATATATTTTATGTTTAGCACAAATTTGGGCTTATTATAAGGGCTCATTTAAAAATTATAAGGTAGTTCCTCCCCTGCACATGAATTATAATTTTTACATCTAACATTTTAAAATCCATTCTAATTACGTTAGTTTTAGCCTGCCTCTTTGTCTACTACCAAAAGAACATGAAAAAACAGTACATAATTGGAGAAGAAGAATTCAATAATCTCAAATTTTCAATCAGTTTTCTAGTCAAACTAATACAAATGAACATGAAAATCTATGTCACAGGTATATATGGACGGGTATAACAGACAATACAGTTTAGGTATAACAAGAAAGATGTCTGTAACAAGAAGACATGGAGAAGAATACAATGAGAGAAAAGACAATTAAGAAGATAACAAGAGGAAAAATACCTGGGAGCTTCAAAGACTGTTTTGTTAATGTTATTTTCTTCTTGAAGCTTTCGGAATGACAAAGCTTGATTACACACAGCTCTTGGGTCTGGACTGTGTGTGTGTTCCACTATTTTACAGCAAACCCCACTTTGGTTTTGATGTCACGAAAACGGCCCTTAAATTTGGGAGTTGATTTGGTGTTACCAATTACTTTTATTTATTTATTTATTTTTTGTTGGGCTTAACGAAGTGTTGATGAAGATTAGGAATAAAGGTTTTCATTGGGGGGGGGGGGGGGCGCGGGGAAGTGCTTAATGAAGGGTTGGCATGAGCTGAGTCCAAACCATTTGGAATTGAAAAAAAAAAAAAAAAATTAGTTTAAAGTTTTACTTAAATTTTCTCCACTTTCAAATTAGCCAAGTGCTCGATTCAGTTCTCCCAAATATAGCATTTCTTCCAATATCTTATTTATGAAAAGTTTACTTTTGAGACATAAACCTAAATTTTATAAACTTTAGGCTTTATGTGAATTTATATTTTTTAGAATTCTAAAGTTTAAGCAATTTTTATGGAAATTTGAAGAATTGACTTTTTGTGAGGACAGAGTATATATATATATATATTTTCTTTTTATATTTATTTTTAATTGCATTATCATCATTCATGAAATTGTACTGTTTATATTATGCTTATAAGCATTATTTTTATTTGTGGGACATTATTGCCTTTTGTTATGTAGTGGAGCCTATGGTTGACTAGTTGGTGAGATATGTGTGGATAAGAATGTGTATGATATGTATATGTGTGTTTGTATAGAGAAAAAAAGTGGAAGACAAGCCAAAACCCTCTCATTCTCCTACTCCATCGACACTCTCTTTTTTCTCTCTCATTCATTTTTTTTTTTCAACCATTTCACCTCCAACCTTTGAGATTTTGAGCTTGCCATAGAAGGGAAAGTTGACGGGGACTACGAGAGGAACAAAACCATTCAATCAATTTCGGATTTGGAGCACATTTTTCCTTTGGAGTAGCTAGAATTTTATTTATTTATTTATTTTTTAGGAAGGTACTTTTTTTTTTTTTTAATATTAATTCTTCATTTATTATTTCTTCAATAGAAGTGGCTAGAATTTGCTCCAAACTTGAGGTAGGGGTGTATTGTGCTTATAACCTAGGAGTTTTTAGAATTTTATGACCATTGTGTGAGTTATGCATACACTTGTGTGTGTAGGTTAGATTAGAGAGCTTATATAATGACTTAATTGTATGTCTATAATGTTTTATTGAATTCTTATGTTAATTTTCATGTGTAACATGCTATTTATTTCATTATTAACATTATTGATGTTTGTTAAAGTGTTAAATCTTAGTGTATACAATTATTTGTAATTAAAGTGCCTTATGTGTTGTGGTTGTTCATGGAATTATCATATATTTGTTATGCTATGAAGGTTAACTTTGAAGATGTATAATTCTATGATAATATTACACTTTTACACATTTGAAATTTGATATAATGATAACATGAAATCACATGACTTTAAAATACCCAATTTGTTGACATAGCATCAAAGATTATGCCATTAGGTGATTGTGTGATTAGTATAATTTATATGCGCTTATGAAGTACAATTTGGGCATATCATGGTATATGGATTATTTTTGTGGACTTGTTTGTTGATTTTGTGAGATACTTGGGGGTTGTTAACTTGAGAATGCGAGGGTTTGACGCTCGCGGGTGAAACATGAGTTTCCCCACTTTATATTGAGCAATCGGTTAGTTTTCGTCGGACTAGTAATCCGAGAATGACTATTTTTATTTAGGCGCATAGCATGGCTATGTGACCGAGAGTGTGGGTGTGTTCCGAGTTATCCCATTAATTGATTTCGACTTTTATTTTCAAATTGGCATTTATGTGTTATTGCAATTTGTGGATTTATGTACATTACACTATATTATTTATGCTTGTTTTGATAAATGAATTAATATTATTTATGTTAGATTAGAATGATCCTATTTAGGTTTCCCTTGAGACTTGACGTTAGAACGCATGTTCCTTGTATTGTATGGCCATACTATGTTTGTAGAATTTTGAGAAACCTAGTTTATATTCATGAGACATCCTTACGGAGAAATTCATTGCTCACCCCGTTGATTCTTATATTTTTCAGGAAGGACATTGCCCAAGAGGAGGTTCCTCATTCCTAGCTTGATTGGGATCTTCACAATATTTTTGAGCTACTTGTGATAATTTTGACATCCATTGTGTAGCTTACTTTTGAACTTGTATTTTGACACATGGTATATTTTGGATATTATAATTGATAATATGCTCGTTATATTTTTTTGAAGGAGGAAAATAACTTAAGAACTCACCCATCTATCTTTTGGAGTTCTTTTGAAATTTTCTCTCTTATCTCTTCTCATATAATCCCTTAACATTATTTCTCACTTTATGGATTGTAATGAGACCACGGGAGCCGTAATTTCTATTTAGATTATATGCATCCTTATCATCCCATAGCTTTGGAATTAAAGTTATAAATTTGTGTAGTGGGATTGACCAATTCTTACATAATGTATGTAAATGGGCTCACTTGAATAGTTTAATGTATATAGTAAATTAATTATTCAAGCATCTTATTATCATTACAATTATGCCTATATAATTAGCTTTTAATAATATCACTGTTTGGGGCTTTTGATCGATCAGTATAAGTGCATGCCAGGATTCACTTTTGTAAAGCCTTTTTCTTTTCTTTACCTTATTATGTAGGGAAAATTACATATAAATGGAGTTAAAGTTCCATATTTACTTAGAGGCTGAGTCAAAGTTCCATATTTCTCTAAAATGGATTGCTGAGGTGGCACATGGTTTTTTACTGTTTAGAAATTGTGGTGCCTAAAATACCCTTCCGCGAAGGTACTACTTTTTCTTCGAAGGTATTACTTTTTTGAACTGAAGGTACTACTTTTTGGTGTCCAGGTACCATGTTTTTTAAACACCCGCGAAGGTACTACTTTTTCTTCGAAGGTACTACTTTTTTGAACTGAAGGTACTACTTTTTTGAACTGAAGGTACTACTTTTTTGTTAGGGAAGGGCATTTTAGGCACCACAATTTTCTAAACAGTAAAAAACCATGTGCCACCTCAGCAATCAATTTTAGAGAAATATAGAATTTTGACTCAGTCTCTAAGTAAATATGAAACTTTAACTCCATTTATAGGTAATTTTTCCTATTATGTACATGTAAAGTTGCGGATCCCACTAATTGATTCCATTTTTTTTTTTTTATGATTTGTTCACCACTCATATCATGATACTGGTACCATCTAGTCACTTAAAGCCTTGTAGTGTTGTTGCTCACTGACTTTGTTGTCTATATTACCCGAACCAATTGGTGAATTAAATTTCCTTGCTTATTGTATTGTATACCACTCTAGGCATGTGGTCGTCCAAATTATTTGGGAAAAATATGAAGTTGTTCACTATGCTAGCAACAACCACCCCCTTTAATGTTGACGACCATGTATATAATATATATTTAATTAATTATTATTATTGTTATTATTATTATTGTTGTTGTTGTTGTTGTTGTTGTTGTTGTTGTTGTTGTTGTTGTTTATGTGATGAAAGACACCGATTTTTTTTAATTAATTATTTATTTACTCAAGTGAATTTATTTATTTATTTTTCTTTCTTTTCTTCGTGACCCGAGTTATGGGGTTCGGGGCGTGACACTTTTTTCAAAGTTTTTAAAGAAAACATAGACTAAAAATATGTGAATATTTAAGGCTAGGAAATAAAATTTTGAAATACCCGAATCCTTTTAAGTTAAATTTGTATACATTATCATCAGTTGAAATGTTAGGAGATAGACGTGCACATGTTCTATTTTGTTAAATCTTTGGTTATGGATCTTGTGGTAGAATCAACTCAGAGGATTCACTTCTAAGAACCTAAGATTTATGAACTAATTTGAGAAACATAACTGCTAGGATTCAAGACTTTGAAAATTTTCAAGTGAGATTATGTGCATTTTATCAATAGGCCTGTGGCCTAACGGTACAAGGCTCCTACTTCTCAAAGGGAGATTAGGGGTTCGAACTTCAGTGGAGGCAGTGTGTGTGAGTCCCAACTAGGAAAAAAAAAAAAAAAAAAAAAAAAAATTGTACATTTTTAAAAAACCATTACCTTGAAGTGTGTTTGAATATTTCGCTTATTATTTGAAGCCCAATTTTCTATCTTTTCTGATGCTTTTCAAAGCACTACAAAAATGGCCTGTCAAGATTCTGCTTCACAACACTTGCAAACACCCATTTTCCATTCATAGAAGAGTTTCTACTATCATGGATCAAATCAATGGGACTAGTTGCTCCTTTGGTTTCAATAATATGCTTTCTCCAAAAAGTATACAATTTATATATCAAGAAAATAGAATACAATCTCATCATGTCAGATGTTTCTCAGCCAAGGTCATATACATGCGAATGGAGATCAAGGACTCCCTGATTTACAGTTTAATCAAAACACACAAATGGGAATTCATCATCACTCAAATTCAACAGGTCCAGCCAAGATAAATCTTTATAGCTGTCAGATTTTTCTTGTTCTTCACAAGTGGATTTCAGCTCCTGTAGTACTTCTCCCATGTCCGATTTTTCTTGCAGATCTTGAAAGGACATGTATGCAAAATGCTCTCCTTGCTCTTCATGATCACATACAGATTTCAGGTCCATCCAAGATAAATATTCTTCAGTCTTTGCATCTGAAGTTCCCAATTCCATGTCAGATTGTTCTTGTTCTTCACAAGTGGATTTCAGCTCTTGTAGTATATCTCATATGTCTGATTTTTCTTGTAGCTCTTGGTGCAAAATATTTCAAAATGCTGTTCTTGCTCTTCATGATCACCGAAAGATTTCACGTCCATCCAAGATAAATATTCTTCAGCTGCAGTTCCCAATTTCATGTCATATTTTCCTTCTTCACAAGTGGAATTCAGTTCATGTAGTAATTCTCCCATGTCTGATTTTTCTTGCAGCTCTTGGTGGGACATGTTTGCAAAATGGTCCTCCTGCTCTGCAATTGCCAATTCCATATTCGATTTTCCTTGTTCTACACAAGTAGTGGTGGAACTTTCCTGAAAATCATGAGTGCCTTCATTCTTATGTTTTCCTTCTTCCTTGCTTTTCTTACTATTATCCCTTATTCGGCAAAGGACCCATTTTTGGAACTGTATCACACCCAAACAGAACATTTATCAACTATGTCTACAAGTAAATTTCAAAGGGTGACATGATTACAGTAACAATAAATTAAATAGAATAATAAGCAAGCATGTACTAAGCAAAAGAATTTAGTAGTAGAACTGATACAACTAAAACACACCACTAATCAATACCATGTATGCATGGCAAACAGATTTATAATCTATGGCTTATATATATATATATAGAGAGAGACACACACACACGCAAAGACTCAATTTTTTATAGCTTGACATTTTACCATACAATGCTCACATGAATTAATTGAAAACATCTTTCATTCTAGAAAAAAAAAATATATCAGTCAATAACAATTGCATATAGAAATTACATATACATACTTCAGGTTGGTTTACTTATTTTCATTCCGATCTGTCTTAATTTGTGCAGCTCATCACCAAGGATAAATTTAAAAAAAACAATCACAAACTAAGTAGTGAAAATTAGGAAAAATAGGCCTAAGAATTTCTGTGGCTGGTTTCTCCAGAGCACATCATAAAGTAACAAGGGACTATTGACTACACCAAGAGTACTGTGCAACTAGCTAGCTAGCTATTTTCATGTCTAGCTTAAATTTTCCAATTGCAATATCATGATGTAATAATGGAAAACATCCATTGTTAACTGATATTAACTATAATCTCAGCAAAGAATACATGCTCGCAAATTAATTGATTGAGAGTTTTATATATAGAGTAAGTACCGTTTCTCTTGAAAGACAATATTCATGCATAATCCAATCAGTTTTGATGCATTCCTGACGATTCCTATTCTTGTTCTTGTACTTATAAAATGTCAAGGTTTTGATGTAGCCAATGACATTCAGATGTTGGGTGTTTCGAATGCATTTGTCTCCAGTGCTGGCCTTCCAATATCCTCCAACATCAAACTTCCCTTTCACACCTCTTTCCGGCCTCTCCCCTCCATCAGTAGCTGCACATTTCTTCTTTCGATTCACAAAATAACATCTATCACGCTGATGCTCATGCTCTTCATTATCCATATTGCCCATGGACCCATGAATATCATCTGCTAGACAATAATTATAGAAATATATATATATATATATATATATATATATATATATATATATATATAAGAGATTATTTAATCAATAATTGAATTTAAAGAAATATAGATAGATCATGATATAATTAATTACGTACATGAAAGAAACCATGGTTCACATGCGTAGATATCCATATCAATGACTGCATTGGATGGCAGTTCTTGTTCACCATTAAGCTTCCCCTTCAAGTAGCCAGGAATGAGTTCTTCATTTGTTGGTTCAAACCTATATCCAACAGCTAGTACTTGAGTGTTTCCAAAGTAACCACAAGTACTAAGGCATTGTTCTGTTTGATTGAACCGATTAATACTCATGGGATCAGTAATTTGAAGCTGCAAATTCTCAGTGCCTTCATATAATTTCTTGTTTATTCTTTTACTCCCATCCTGGATTCTACACAAAACCCATTCTTGGAACTGCACTCACACCGAAACAGAACAATAAATGAATATATAAATCAAAATAAGTAAACTTCAATTAATATGATAAAGAGAAAATAAAAAAGTCATTCTCACTGAATTAAAAATTTCCTTCTTGTATATTAATACTAATATTTTGTAATTATCAACAAAAAAAAAAAAAAAAAAAATACTAATATTTTGTGTAATCTTTAATTTTTGCATCTTTTTCACATATGCACGAACTTTATATGTCCATTCCTAATTATAGTGAGAGAGCTAAAGGTAGCATGGCTCCAAGTATGCAGACCAAAAGAGGAGGGTGGACTGGGCATATATATACCTAATGTGGAGCTTAATTATCAACAAAGCCTTAAGCATCTACGGAATGGAATATCACAATCAACAACAAAAGTGGCGGTTCAATGGATTCATGACCATCAAATAAAAAACAAGTGTTTTTGGGAACTCAACATTCCTCAGAGGTGCGCTATTGCAGCTCAGACCATTCTTCAAACACCTGGTGTGTGCAAAGATTGATGATGGAAGCCACATGTTTTTCTGGCACCACAATTGGCTCTCTGTGGAGCCAATATATATATATATATATATATATATATATATGTTGCAGATTCAACAGAGAGGAAATCGAAAATTCAGAAATTACCAGCAATTCTAAGCTTCCTCTCCAAGAGCACCAGATTCGCCAGAAGGGAGATGATATAGCATTGTCTTAACCGGATTTCAATTAACTGATGATGTTCAATGGGCTTTCGGGCTAGAGGATGTTATTGGTGTCCTAGGTCAATTTGGGCTAGATTGGTTTTCATCCTCCATATGTTGGGCCATGGTAGGGGTTCATTTGTTTTTTGGCCCTATAATTGGGCATCTTTTTGTTGTTTTTGGCCCACTGGCTCTTCTCCACTAATGTGGTTTGTAGTTTGGACTTTGTACAGTCATTAGTCAATAAATTGATTGAATTTCCGAGGAAAAAAAAAAAAACTCTTCATGAAGCACAAACTGGCAAACAACTTCACCAAAGGAAGCTAACACAGTAACTAAATTTCAAGTCAAGCTTTACACTAAATTAAGTATCAAAATTATTCATGAACATGCATATATATATATATATATATATATATATATATATATATATATATATATTGAATTAATTAATTTTACTTGATCAATTTACCTTATTCTCTCATGCATAATCCAGTCTGTTTTGGTGGTTCCTTCACTTCTTCCATTTATATTCTTGTAACTAAAATATGTCAACGACGTCACGAAACCAATAACACATTGCCGAGCTTGTCTTGAATAGATTTATTGTTGTTGGCCTCCACCATCCTGCACTGATGTATCATTCAACTGTCCGTTTTAGGACTATACCATTTCCCGTTGCAAATTTCTTCTCTCTTTCTACGAAGTAATATTTATCACACATATTCCTATCATGATCTGTTAAACAAACATATACATGATATAATTAAAATATACTATACATTAAGAAAATTAAATCACAAGAATTAATCTAGTGAAAGATAATACATAAAGGGATCATCTTACATCTTTATAAAAGAAAATATAAAAAATGTGTACAAGCGTGGCACTGTAATTTGGTGCCCAGGGGTGCTATTAGACGTACAATATAAAGAATTAATTAATTAAATAATATATGATATACTATCCATGTCAATAACGGCATTAGATGGCAGTTCTCCTCCCTTAACCTTCTTCGAATTCTTGGTCTGTTGGTCTAAACCTATACCCCTCTGCTAACTGCATATTGCCTGAACAATACCAAATCAAGAAATTAAAACAATGATCAGTATACGTGTGTATATATATATATATATATATATATATATACCAAGAATCGAAGTTCAGATTAGCAGCGCTAACAACATTCAACGGCTGTACGTTGCTCTCCGAATTGGAATGATTAACTTGTTCTTGATGATATTCATATGTTGATGCAAACGACGATGAACACAGATGGTCCATCATCATTTTCTCCATACAAGTATTCGTACGTATGTGTTCTCTCTCTACCCGATCTCTGCTAATCTCTCTCCCTCTCTCTATACCCGATCTCTGCTACTCTCTCTCTCTACCCGATCTCTGCAAACTGATCAAATCTTTTCTTTCTGCAACGTGAAATCCAAGCTAGTTATACATATACACACATGTGTGTGTGTGTGTGTGTGTGTGTGTGTGTGACGGTGGTATCTCCAGAAAGATCAATTAAGGGAGCGTGTTGTTGAGTAAACATTCCAGCTAAGACAATTTGTTACGAGGCGAACTTTTGATTGGTTTATCAGCTTTAGAAGTAAAAATTAGAAACAAATGTGAGGTTTAGTTCCACCTTGACTCCTGTTGACTGATCCGCTCATGTTAGACGTTTATTTACCATAATATTATAATTAGAAACTAGTAGATACCATATGAAACACTCGATCACTGCAAGGAGGGTCTAATTTAATTAGAGTACTAATAAAAAGTTGGTTGCCTCAAACCCTAATTAGACTAGATTAATTATCTTCTTAATTAATACTATATAAATAAATATTAACAAAACAATTAAAAGTGATAAACAAACTGTACTTCATAAAAACAAACAAGATTTGAGAGAATTAAAGTAAAAACGCGTGCACATACACTCTTATTTAGGTTTATAAGTTAGGTGGGTTGGAAGTAAAACTCGAGACCAGTCCGATATATGAAATGTTCAATTTAACTTATTTATAATCAAACCTTCAATCCTAACTAGTCATCCTCAGCCTAATCGATGTTTTATTTTTAAATTTGTGTTTGAAATTCGGACAGAGATTTTGGATAAGAAATTTTAGGTAATCTTAATTATTTTTAGATTAAATTACTCCGAAACATAAAAAGTTATTACAATTTTAAAAAATAAAATAAAAAACAAATTCTTAGAAAATTAATTATTCAAAGTGTTAACATACAATAAATTAAGATTTATACAAAATGTCAACCCTATGGATGCTAACTTGAGATCACAAGAATTAGGTTTTTTACAGGTTTATTAATTCCAATCTGGTGAGCACTGAAAAACAAAACTTGAGACAAAAGTATAGGTAAAATGGATTCAGCTGGGTGACAACAATTCTTCCTTTTTGGTCAAGTCCATTAGTGTAAGAAATAAGAGGGGAAAAATTATTTCCCTCTCGGATCCAAATGGGAATATTATTCAAGGATATACCCAAATTAAATATGTTTTCTTTGTCCACTTCCAAAATCTACTACCTAGGTACAAACAACATCTGCTTTCTTAGTAAATCACATATCTTACCATGGATCACAAAGACATTCCCACTGCACATGCTTGATAGTTTTTCTGAAATCCCCTCAAACCATGAAATCCAATCCTTTTTCTCTCACTAAACATCGACAAGCAATAGGACCAAAAGGTTTCAATGTTTTCTTCTATCAGAATGCATGGAATATTATGGGTAGAAACGTCATTAAGGCCATTAATTATAATGTGTTTGAGAAATTTTGAACTAAAAAAATAAATAGTAAAGGAGGGGTCTTTTTTGAATTTTGAAAATTTTATTGGATACGTGAGTTAGAAAATGATCAGGAGTCCTTTTGAATTTTTACTGTTTTTAAGACTTTTTTGTAAATCTTTTGTAAGTTCAATGAGGACAATTTAAGAATTATCAAATTTCGTATATAAAAAATATAAATAAGTAAAAATTTTAGTGGGGGCAATTGCTTTCACCAGTCCCAATGTGGTTACCAATTGGAGTTGAAAAAAAAAAAAAAAATTGTTCAAAGTTTTATGAAAATTTGAAATTTTGACTTTTTTCAAAGTTTTTAAAGAAAACATAGACTGAAAGTATGTGAATATTTAAGGTTAGAAAACAAAATTTTGAAATTCCCCAATCAAAGTTAAATTTTTATACGTTATCATTCATTGCTTTCTCTATTTCTCAACGAATGAATCCGTGGATCACATTTTCTTTAAGCGCAGATTTTCTGCTGAAGTTCGGAAGTTTACACAGCATGTTGCAGGGCTCTATATCCTACCTCACTGTTGGTCTGATTTTTGTCAATCCCCAAGTCTTTTATATTGTTAGTGAGCTCAAGTTGTGAGTCTCAGTTCTTGTCTCCTTTGTTTTCTTGTTTCCATCCTTTCTTTGTACATTCTCTCTTTATTATTTATACAAGCTTACCTGTAAAACCAAAAAAAAAGAAAAAAAAGAAAAAAGATTTAAACAAAATATCAACTCACTATGGATGCTAACTTAGAGATCACAATAATTTGGTTACACAATCACTACAAGCAATTCGAAATTGACTTTAGAGTCAAATCTGTGAGGAAACTTTCAGCATAAAAATGACTTGTCTTAAATTAACATTTTACTTATGATTTTGGATGTCTCTAGTTTTTGCAGATATTAAGTACATTCAGTTTGATTTTATATTTGGAAGAAAGAAACCAAAAAAAAAAAAAACTTGTATAAAAAATACATAATTTCAATAGAAGTGTTGTTTGAATGAGATCGAAGTTAAAACAACATTAATAAAAAATAAAAATGAAAAAAGTCAGAGACAGGTTTCAATCCTGTGGCAGGTGGGTTATGGGCCCACCACGCTACCACTGCGCCAGGCTGACTAATTATTAATAATTTAATATATTACTATATATATAATAACTTTTGCTCATTTTATAATGAAATTACTAATTTAAAATTTAGAATTTTTATTTAAATATTATATTATCTAAGTACAAAAATTTTTCAATTTCAAATCTAAAACGTTGATTCAATATTCTCAAATATTTCGTAATTTTTTTCTTTTTTCTTTTGTAGTAATATTTTAGTATAATACAAAGAATATGACCAAAAAAAAAACAGAGACTAAAGTATAGCCTATTAGGGTAGGTTTTGTACAGTGCCAACTTATTTCAGGCTGGGGTAGAGTTCATTTAATGCAGAGAACATTTCTGGGCCAGGTTGGGAAATACTTTGGGCACAAACTCTTGATTTGCAGCCCAGTCAGATAAATGAAAACTGAGAAACAAGTGAGATGGGCCCAATGGTTTCCAGTTAACCCAACGAATGGTACGAAAGCCCAGCCCGGTAAATATCTTTCATGGAGACTGGAGAGTTATGATGGGCCATTTTGGGATAATATCACTTACCTCATGTTAGGCTTAATTACACGCGGTGTCCCTAATATTTTAAAAATTACACTAACCTTCCCCAAACTGACCGGCATTTTATTCCAATAATTCTCCCGGTTAAATTACTACCATATCCTCTAATATATTATAAACGCGACAGCCATAACTATCATCACCGTTTGCCACCATTTTCACTACCGGCACCACAACACAACCACCATCTTCACCACTACCTCAACGGCCATAGTCGTCATCGCCGCCGCAGCATAGACGCCGATCATATGCCCCTTCTCTACCCTAACCTCACCACTACCAAGATCTGGAGTCTAACGAGGTTCGACAGAGCCGTGTTGTTCGGAGACAACTTTGCGATCAGAAAACTCGTTGAAAATCCTACACTTGTGTTTAAAATAGAGAAGTTAATTCCAATTTTGTTGGTGATTTACCTAGTGTCATTTAATTGGATCTACGTGTATTGAATGATCTCATCTCCAGTTTGATTTTCCCCAATTTCCCTTCTTCATGTTGTGTGTGTGTGTGTGCGTTTTTTTTTTTTTTGACCTCTGTTATATGTATATATACACATATAGATCAAAAGAGAGAGGGACATGTAGTGTGACCAATATATATATACACATTTATATACATATATACATATATATAGAGCGAGCAGTATATTATGTGTGTGTATACACAGAGAGAAGAGTTAACCATGTTTACAAAGAGTTAACCATGTTTACAAAGCATGAGGTTTTGAAGTGTAATTTCTTTTGTGATAGTAATTTTTAATTTAAAAATTAGCGTGTAAATGTCTTTATAATTTTTTAAAGTCTAAATATGATATTTTATACTTTAAAAGGGGTGACATTAGTATAAAAAGGTCATTGACCAGGGTTGACTATTACTAAAAGGGGCAAACTGTTATGCCGGAGTTAAGGTCATTGTAATTTTTGAAACGTCAGGAGTATTATGTGTAATTAGGCCTAACTTTGAGGGAGGTAAGTGTATTATTCTGCCAATTATTTATTCCGGTGAATCGGTGGCACGTAAACAGTGTGTGCTCTCATGACGTGTCGGGTCAACAGCCAATGTAGTGGAGTTAAAATCTCATCAAGCTCTCTTTTTCTCTCTCTAAAAATACATAGATGTGTGTGTGACTCTGTATGTTTGTATCTCTTGTTGATCCCCGTCTCTCGCGTTTGTCTAGATTATACATATACATATAAATAGAGTGGAAATTGATTGTGTGTGTAATCGATATAAGAGACGGCGTAATTGTAAAAGCGTGAAAATGGCGGAGGACAAGTACAACCTGAAGAATCCAGCTGTGAAGAGGATTCTACAGGAGGTCAAGGAGATGCAGTCAAATCCTTCCGATGATTTCATGAGCCTCCCTCTCGAGGTTCTATTTTCTATATATATATATATATATATATATAACCCCGACTTTTAACTCTTCGTAATTCCATTCAATTTCATCCTTTAGGGTTCTAATTCAGGATCTCAATTTTACATTCCTTAATTTCACATTGAATCAAATTAGCTGTGGAAACTATCTTCAGGGTTCTTGGATGGATTGTTCAACTTTTAATTATATGTATTTACTATTTCAATTTCTGGATGTATCTGGGAAGTACCTACAATTTAGGTGATCATGTTTTGTGAGATTTGCAAATAATTTTCTCTGTTCATATTCTTTCATTTGATTAAATGAGCTTATTTTGATTATATAATCCAGGTTTTTAACTCTTAATTATTGTTTGAGGAGCAGTTTTCTTGGAAATTGCTGGAAATCATGGTGTTGATAGTTTTCAAATTTTTTATTTTATTTTTTCATTTTTGAGGACCACTAGATAATGCCCATGGTCTTAATGCAAATTGTTTTCTGTCTCATCGAAGTTGTTAAGGCGAAGGAAATCCTGTTCAAGGGAGATGATGAACTGGCGGGCGGGCGGGCGTGGGGTTGTAACTGTCCTCTCATCTTAAGTCAGCCCCAAAGTTTGTACAGTTCCTCCTTCTCAGCTCTAAGTCCAAGTTGTGCAATCGTTAGTTGTTAAGCTTTACATGATAAATATGCTTTAAGTTAGATTTCAATATATATGACTAGGCTTTATCTAAATAAAAAAAAAAAGTATAAGAAATATGTATACACATATCAAATTTTCAACTGATGACTGGGTGGGCTTAAATTTAAAGGGCTTATGCTTTACATAATACTTATGGCAATGACTAAGAAATATGTGTTGATTGGTGGTGGAAGATCACCTGCAATGGTAAAAAAAAAAGTTGGATGTCCACCCAAGTGATTAGGAATTATCCGTTTATCATCTTATCGTTTCATATGTCTGTTGCAACTCTTTTGACAGTTGTAAGATTTGGCATTAGCCATGACTTACGATACACACTTCAATCAGCTAAAGAAATGAATGAAATCTCTACGAGAATGTAATAGACGGCATTCGTTAAGGAATAAAGTAATGAGTTGTAGGTGGAAGTTCACCCACATGTTCAAAGGTGGACAATCACCCTACCAACTGGCTCTTCTCATTGTTTATTGTGATCTTTGCGTGTGGGGTGATTAAGGGAGGGATATTGAGTTGCCAAGGGCTGGCCCGGCTGGGTACAAAATTAAGTTCTTAATGCATTTTAGTAAACCCACCTTTTAAGGGAATAGATGATAGTTAAGTTTGAGACATGACGATACGTTGGAGGAAGAAGTTGAGATACCTAGATTCACCATTCATGGTATGTAGTTAATAGAAGACCAATCATGCATTATGGGGAAGAATGTAAACTTGAACCTGGTTTATAGGGAGCGCCTAAGGAGAACAACTCGGAAGCTGCATCCTTTCAACAAGTTCTGCTAAGATATTTTGTTGAGGCAGCTGATTGGAAAAAAGAGGGAGAAATTTTTTTCTAGGAAAAGCCTAGAAGTAATTTCCACAGTTGATGAAGTTTTAGGCTGCTACTGTGGTATAGTCTTGTCTAGATGATCAACAACATTGGTGGGAAGGTCAATGTCACCAAATGGGAGGAAGGTGGAAGAGGCCCCAAATACTCACTCTTCAGCAAAAAACTCAACTTTTTTACTCAGGTTAAAATGTAGCAGCATCCAAGCAACCAAGTAAGAAATACAAAAAGGGACTTTTGTCAGTTTAGTTAAATGTGGTAATGAATTAGTTGCATGAGAATCTTACATGAGCATGGACTTTGCTTCCTAAAATTTGAGGGACATGGACATGGGCATATCAGGACTGTGTGAGTAATGTGTCACACGTATATGCATATCAATACATGTTGACACAAACCTGAGTTTATATGGCTGTGCCCTTAATATTTGGTCTGCATGGCACAAGATCATGGATTTAGAAAGTTCATTTAAAAGACATGTTTACATGTGTATGGTCACTACTCTGTGTCCTAATTTTTTTGTTTTTGTTATAGAAAGAGAGAGAGAGTTTTTTTTTTTTTTTTTTTTTTTTTTTTGGTGTTGGGGGGGGGGGGGGGGGGGGGGGGGGGGGAATTATTTGTCGGGTAATCCTGCGTCTTCATTAGCGCTCAACGCCCTCGGGTAATCCTACGTCTTCATTAGCGCTCAACGCCCTTGTCTATGTCCACAAATCAGGCCAGAACTAGAACCAGATTTCCAAATCTAAGCCTTTTTACAGTTCTGTTATCCTCCTTCATATAGTTAGATTCAAATTTATTTTCAATAATTACAGATTCTTGACCAACTATGCTCGACTCTCTCTTTTTTTTTTCCTTTTTCCTTTTGTACTTAAATATCCCAATTAAATTGTTTTTCTTCATTTTATCAATTTAGTTGATTCATATGATATTATGTATCAATCTACCTCATTGAGAACTAAGCAAAATGTGGAATCTCTCTCTCAAAACATATTCTAATTTAAGCTTTTGATTAGTTTTATGCATGAATTTTTTTATTGTCTATTGTAGAAATGAAGCCCATAATTTGTGTTGTCAGGAGAACATATTTGAATGGCAGTTTGCAATCAGAGGACCTGGTGAAACCGAGTTTGAGGGAGGCATCTATCATGGACGAATCCAATTACCTGCAGAATACCCATTCAAGCCGCCTTCATTTATGCTACTGACAGTAATGTTCCATTTTCTATTTGAAACTCGTATCACTTGAATTTGTATAGCTGACGGGAGATGTTATGAATTTCTTCATGTTGGGGCTCTATATCCTTTTTTTCTTTCATTTTTAATATATTATTATTATATACTAATTAGCTTCATTGCTCTTTTTTCAGCCGAATGGTCGTTTTGAAACCCAGACTAAGATATGTTTAAGCATATCGAATCATCATCCTGAGCATTGGCAGCCATCATGGAGCGGTAATTCTTTTTCTTATTGAGACATTATAGATAACTTTTAGTACAGTGATGACCTAGCCACGAGTGATGTTCATGCATTTGAATGTGGTTGCTTCCAAGGCCATTTAGTATAATTCTAACTAGCAATGACACTTTTTAAGTGATTGTTTATATGTTAGACACATGTATATTTACTTACTAGTTACTGCACACTCCAACCTACAAATCTTGAATGTTGAGATATAACTTTCTTTAAGAAAATAAGTTTAATTGTTAGAGAAATCAAATTACTGGTTTATGTATTATTAATAAAAATATGGGAAGCAGAGTAAAATCTGATAGCAGTCACATCATACAAAATAATGTCAAAAGGTTCTGTCTGTTTCCGGTCTTTCCCTCATAGCACCCTGTATGGGCATGATTCTTGGTATTTACCTCTAATATTATCTACAAAAATTATTTTGCATACAAGCATAACAATGAACAGCTAAAAATTATTTAAAACTTATAAATAATAGTTTGACCATACATATAAAACAAAAGTATGAGTCAGAAGGGTTTTAATTGGCCGAGGGGAGGTCAAAATTATGTTCATGTTTGACTTGCCTTGTGCTGGCTGGCTGGTTGGTATTTTTTTTAACAAAAAACGAACTTCACATGCATCGCATTTCTATGATAATTTCCATGCTGTAATTTTGTTCATTGTGGCCATGGTTTTCACCCAGTTGATGTATTATGGCTTTTGCAGTTCGAACTGCTTTAGTAGCTCTAATTGCATTTATGCCCACCAATCCAAATGGCGCACTGGGCTCACTAGACTATAAGAAGGAAGAGAGGCGTGCTCTTGCAATCAAATCTCGTGAAGCTGCCCCAAAATTCGGGAATGCTGAACGTCAAAAACTAATTGAGGAGGTCTGTATAATTCTCCTAAAAATTTGCTTTGTACCAGGGAGGTATCTGACTAACAGGCAACTTCATTTTACAGATTCATGAATATATGCTGAGCAAGGCACCCCCAGTTCCTCAGCTCAGCTCCTCACTTAGTCCTGAGGAACACTCCACCAATGAAGAACGTGAAGCACAGGCAAGTCACCAAAATGTTGGTGAAGCTGCTGGTGAAGGGCTCCTGGGGCCAGGCGTTGGTGACAGGATTGTTGACGAGCCGCATGAGGCTCCTTTGAATGTAAATCCCATTTCTGAGGGTGGGAGTGTGTCAGAACAAGTTCCTGCTGGACGCTCAAATGAGCAGCTTCTGCATAAGCCAGAAGCGAAGGTTCAGAGGCCGGCTGATGATCGGTTGTTCACATGGGCTGCTGTTGGACTTACCATTGCTATAGTCGTTCTTCTATTAAAGAAGTTCATGAAAGCTAATGGTCATGGTGCTGTTTTCATGGATGGATCTTAGATACGGCGGTGTTAGTGCATCATAGTTTGGAAGAGTATACAAATGCTGTGCCAAATGGAACATGCGGTAATATCTTATTACTCATACTACATGTATTGATAACATTAAGCTTAGAAATATGCAATATTCATATTTGTAAGTATGGTAAATCAGTTGTTCTACTTGTGGTAGATTCTGTTTGAAGGGAGAAAAGAGTTTGCATATCTGCAAGTGTGATAGATTAGTAGTTGTGGGAGATCTGCAACAATTATCATGACACATTGATGTAAAATGAAAAATATATATATATATATGTGTGTGTGTGTGTGTGTGTATATATATATATATATGCACCTTAAGTGTTTCCGAATGTCTTCTGCAATACTGTTGAATTATCATCACAGTAGAAATTACTGAAAGCTTTTGCTCTATCAATTTGTAACTAAATCTCTTTACATATTTGGCAGCACATTTTCGAAAATTTCACCTATAGATCCCATATCCTTAACTTTATATAAGATCGCCAGAATTGATGTGAATATAGAGAAGTTTCTCGGATCAAAAATGTCACCTCAAGTTGTCATATTTTAAAAAATAAATTTATTGCCAATGAATCTTTAATTAATAGAGGATTAGAGTAATCTAGCATTGTATATTGCCTGCATTGAGAGTAATCCGACATTGTATAGAATTATCTTTCCATTAGAGTAATCTAACATTTCCATTGAGTATTGGAGTAATCTAACATTATATATCGTCGTGGAAGGTTAAGCCACTTAAGACACGAATATCTTAGCCATTCATTGAACTGTCCTTGACCTGTCGTCGTGGAAGGTTAAGCCACGTAGATCGGTAGATGCACGCAAGCGCACACCATGTGTTGATAGGGAGACGCCACACAAGCACACAACAGATGATGATAGGGAGAATTTGCATATAGCTAAAACATTCTAGACTTCTCTATACTAATGTGGAGTTATTTGTATAAATTTGTATAGTATTGCGTAGTTTATCTATAGCATTGAATCGATGACACACATGTGTTATTTTTTATTTTTTAAATTAATAACTAATATCCACACCCCCACTTACACATACTTTACGCCCTTGGAAGGTTATGTTATTTGATAGTTCAATATTTCTGCTCCCATTATGATAAAATCATGGCTGTGTCACACAAACGAAATTCAGGATTGCTCCCAAAGACTCTGTTTATGATATTTCTTAGTAGGATAAGGAGATTATTCTACATAAGTCGGAAGAACTGATATCAGCATCCAAGTGGAGATCCAAACAATACATGGGATTTTCTGAGATAAGAGATTGAGAAAGGGAAGGCTGACTTTGATACCCTAGTAGCTCCAGTCTGTTATTAATGAGAGTCTAAGTGTAGTAGTTGATCCCCTTAAAAAGTAATTAATGCTCCTATTTATAGAGTTCAACCCTCGGTCAATGCCCGTAAGCCTTTAGAGGTAGCCCTCTCTTACCCATGGGTTCCAGAGTCTTTTCCTCTGATAGATGGGATATTGACAGGCAGCAGGCCGCGGCACTTTACCCCTTGGTCCAAAGAGGTAATGGCGCTCCTAAATTAATGCGGGTCTTATCAAATGTTCCTCCATAATTAATGCTTCTTTCGCTTCACTCAAAGCTCCAGCTAAGGTATCAAATGCCCTTTCCCCCATGTATTGACCCTAAGTAGAGGCATCAAATGCCCTTTCCCCCATGTATTAACCCTAAGTAGAGGCGAGTCCTTGGATCCGAACCACCTGTTCATATGTCCTCAGACTCCCGATACTGAAGATGAGAAAAGAACTCTCCTCGAAGTCCTGCCTTCTTAGCTCCGTGGAGTTCTTTCCCTCGCCTCGAGACCCTTTCAGTTCAAGGGAGTGCTCTGTTAAGGAATGTCCGAGGTTATGTGAAGTAACCTCGGGAAAGAAAGGGAGGAGGGGCCCATCTGACTGGAGCGGGGCGCGTCCACAGGAGATAAAGGGTAACGGTCCCTTCCTCGATCAATGAATTCAAATTTCAGAGCAAGTAGCTCGAGCCTACTTGATCCTTTTAGAGATATGATAGGTCAGCAAAGATCAAGTGTGCCCATTTCCAAGGTGGGTGCCACTTCAATGGGCACTGTGGCACGTATATCAACAGACTCGTATTTCTTTTAGTTGTTGAGCCAATCTTTTTTCACATTTCTTTCTCACTTTCTTTAAAAAATCCGTTCTTCTTCCACTTTCACATAAAAATGGGATTGGTACCACAGGCCGACTTTGCCCTTGACAAGCCCCGGGCATAAGATTTTAAACCTCACCATGGTGGATGAGGGTAGAATAATAAGTAACAACATATACACAAACTCCATCGGTTTATAGTTAACTACTCATCCAACATCAAAGTTAAATTACAAATAGAAGGATTGATTATTGATACAAATCCATTGATACCATGTGAATTAGGAGGAGGAGTCGTCCAACTAACGAAAGAAATCCATCCAGGCTCAGCCGCAAATACTATTCATGGTGCGGACTCTTCACAACGGTAACGGGACAGGAAGCATTATTCACCACATAGTTGCTAACACTGCCCAAGATAGCCCTGCAAAAAGCAAAACCAAACAAAACCTAAAATCATCAAATCCCAATCTCAATTCTGTTACAAATTGAATTAAGTTGGGGTCTGAAAGAGTTAAACCTCTTGATTGTGCCAAGACCTCTGTTCCCTATGACAAGGCAGTTCAGAGGAATTTTATCAACTGCTTCGCAGATCTTCTCCCGAGCATCTCCCCAGTAAATCTTCATCACCGCCACAATCTGCTTACAATATATACACATAATAAACATACATTACTGACTTTATAGAGAGAATTTCACATTTCTTCAAAAAAAATTAATGTCGTCATGAATTTAAGGAAGAAGAAGAAGATAACCTCTTTCTGCCTAGCAGCACAATTGACAATATCCAATGTTTCAGGATCAGGGCTCACCCCATATTTCTTCATGATCGCAGGGTCAGAGAACTCACTCAAAGGGATTAAAGCTGCCAACAGCAAGTAATGAATAAATATCACAAACACGAAAAAAAACAGGTAACACACATACATAAATATACCTTCCCGGACTTCAAAACAGAGAGGAAAAAAAAAAAAAAAACTTGTCCTAAATGGCAGTGCCCAATGTTGGCCCAGTCTATGCGAGAAGCTAGGAAGGGAAAGTGAAAACAAACTTGACCTTTGTCATTATTTTTTACAAAGTGATATGTTATTTCATACTCGAGCCATTCTATCATGTTAGATTAAAATACAATTATGCTATATTCGGTTGCATGAAATTAATGTTTTATAATTGAAATCATAGAAAAAATAGTTAATCCTAAAATGTCATTATTAGGTTTCACTTGTCAACAATGTCACAAAATTTCCAATATGGCTGTCTTATATGTTTGTAGTTTTGGAGCAGGCAATGTTATCAAAATTGATTTGCATATATCATTTCTTGAAATGCAGCATCCCAATAATATATAATAAGGAAACTAATCCATGCTTCATTTTGATAAATTGTGAAATTCTTGTGAACAAGTATATATCCATAGGATCCACTTCAGATATGGCCCAGCGAACTCAGGAGCTTAGCTAGTTTGGGGTTTGGGGTTTGAGTTGCGTTGGGGGTTCTTTATGGTTAACCCAAAAAAAAAAAAAAAAAAAAGGAGGTATATATCCATAGGTGTTCTATTACCATATCTAAGCCAAATTTCAGCAACACCTAGTAAAAAGGATAACAAAATTTGCCTCTAGATTCCGCAAAAACAACCAAAGATGATTTGATCCCAGATTAAATTGCATAATGTAAAAAAGTTCATAAAATCCAGATATGCATAGACATATATATATATATATATATAGAGAGAGAGAGAGAGAGAGAGAGAGAGAGAGAGAGAGATAGATAAAAAAAGTGAAGAAGGAATGATAATCATACGGGAACCGGTGGTTTCCCAGAGCTGCATCTCGCCGCTCTCGTAATAAGCTTCAGGGCGGATGGTAATTAGGATAAGGTGATCCCCTTTGCGGATAACGTTATTCACCGCCCATTGGAGAGCTTTCTTGCTGCATCCAGAGAAATCAACGGCAACACCAATCTTCCTTTCTGCTTCCATTCCTCTCTCTCTGTGTGTGTGAATGCTTCTGATTGATCAATAATACTCAATAATTTATGGGTCAGCGGAATAAATAAGACCAGCCCTCTTTTGCTGCCCTTTATGAGGAAGACAAGGACTGTATTAGAAAAACTATACAGTATGTGCGTGATCTGTTCACGTGGGATGCTGTTGGATTGGATAAATTATTAGGTAGGTCCCATGGACCATGGTCTGACCAATCATAACAAGCCATGCAATCAAATCTGGATTACCACCACCTTTTGTCTTCTTGTAATTCATAGCGGATAACAGCAAACTAATAAATACTACTAATAATTCATAGGAACTAGGTACCGGAAAGCGGTTATTTTAGAATAAATGAGATTAAAAAATTAAAAGTAATTTTTTTTTTTTTTTTTGTACATTCTTAATAGTGTTTTTGAGAAAAAAAATTAAAATTGAATCTAAGTGATAATAATTTTATAAAAATATTTTTTAATGTGATATTTGTCTAATCATCTGTCACGGTAATTAATTACATTTTTAATAACAGTAAATGTGTAACAATAAATAAGATTTTTAAAAAAAAATAGGATAGAATTTTTGTATAGAATATTACTATTAAAACCATAAATACATACCATAAATAGGGTTTTCAGAAAAACCAGGGAATCACATTATAATAGAATGCCTAATAATTTCACCCTAGATTATTCTTTGCTAACCCAACTTTCATTTTGTGATTGATTTCTAACATTAGATAATCGATTAAATGAAATATTCTCTCAAATAAGAATAGAAAACTTAGGGCTAAGTCTTTAGTTGACTTAGTTTCATTGTTATCTGATTACTAAAAATATAATATTTTATGTTAAAATATAAAATTAAAATAGAATTACACGTAATTGGGGTGACATTTGTCAGGATGAGGAACATTTTTTAATGGTATAAAAATGAGTGTGTGAAAAAAAAAAAATAAATAAAGGGACTCTCACAAATGTATAATATGGGCTTAAGAAGATAATGATCTATCATAAAACCTTTATGGGATGATCATCGTGTATTGGGCCTAGTTAGATTAAAGTCACTCCGAAAATTTAATTTAGGCCCATTTTCGAGCCGAGCTTACCCCAATTCATTTACGGACCCTAAGTTTGAAGCGGGCGGAAAAATTGTGGGCCGACTAAATGTCCATTAATTTGGATATATCCGTATAAACAATGAAAAAGCTAAAGCGGAATTCCCAATCATCCAATTATCGTCCAAATTGAATGGGTTCCATTCATACAATGTATATAAAGTCAAAAACCTTGTAATTAAGCCTGTCCTGCTCAAAGCTAGCTTTAAATAAAGACAATATATATATATATATATATCATAAAAACAACAAATCATCTTTGAAGTTCCCTGTTCGCTTCGTCTTGTTATCTTCTCAATTATCCTTTTCAGACTTTGTTTTATTTTGTTGTATCTAGGTGAAGACGAACATCCTTCTTATTATTATATCTAATTTATATTGTTTGCTATATATATGTACATATCTGTGACGTAATTTTCTTGTCCATTAATTTATTAAGTGTTCTGTACCACCACTATACCTTTTCGTAATGATAGGCTGCTGATTTTGGTAGATTAGTTTGGCCGAATATACATGACAGTCCGGGTAAGCAAATTTAATAATTAAAAAAAGAAAATAAATAAATAAAATAAACGGAGAAATAATATACGCGTCGGCAGATTCAACTTTTCAGAATGTCAAGTTCTAGACTAAGTTCTTCTCTTCTAATAGTTATCAAATCTCTTTCTCTTGGTTTTAGTCTCTTCAAACAATATTTCTTACTATCTTAACTTGAAGAAAGAAACAACTTTTGATTTTTAAAATATGGTTGCAACTTCATATCATATGTCATATATATATATATATATATATATATATATATATATATATATATATTAGAGAGAGAAATATAATAAGAAAAATAAAGAAAAAAGAGAGAGAGAAGGAAGTAGTTTTCGGCATCCACGAACCAACTTCAGAACAGATCAACCCACTTCTTGCTTCTTTCCCGGTAAGTGACATATTAGACAGAGAAATAGAATGAGAAAAAAAAATTAACGAGAGAGAAGAGATGAGAGGGAAAGAGATGGAAGTGACCTAGTTGGATAGGCCACGTAGATTCTGCCAAAGTAATTGGTCAGATACTTCGGTTGAAATATCATTTTTCTTTCTTAATTTACCTATAAAACTCCACCAAGTAAAGATAGACAAACTTGCCACGACACCAAAATAAAAAATAATAAATAAAATAATAAAAGTGGAGCCATTGTCAATGGATTGTTTTAGGCTTATTTGATGGGGACTTTACTGCTGCTTTATTTGGTTTAAGGAATATAAATCCATTTAATTTGCTGATTTTTTTTATAGAAAATTGTGTTTTAAAAATGATCAAGAACCAACAGGCCTGAAACTTAGCGATATCAGATTCGTACTTCTTAAAAAGAGATCAGAAATTCGAATCTTAGTGGAGACATGCATGCATGAGCACCAATTAAAAGAAAAAAAAAAAAATTACCAAGAAAACTTCTACTTGATTGTGGTCATTCAGCATCTGTTTGGAATATCCAATTCTTGTGTTTTGGGTGGTGATATAAAAAAATCTTCTAAGTAACATAGGAAGTTGTTTTTAGCCAGCTATTTAATTTGGCATTTCGTTGTTTGCAATGTGGAGGCTGTATGATACTGATACCATTGAACACATCAATTCCAAAATTATTTTCTAATGTTGGGATTTTCAATAAGTTTCTTGTAGTACGATAATCAGCGGGATTTTTTGCTTTATTAAAATCTGGAATTGCTACATCTAAATGCAAGCCGATGATGTGGTGTAAACATCAATTTTGCATTAGGTTGATTTTTTATTTATTTATTTTGTTTTGTTTTGTTTTGTAGCAAGTAAATTCAAATGATATTAAAATAAAAGTCATTGCGCGATAACATCAAAAGACATCACCATCAAACTTGATGTACATATATATATATATATATTTTACCAATAAGAAATTTGTAACAAGATAATCCAAAATTTCCTTTCTTTTATTTATTTATTTTGTAAATTTGTGGAATTTCTATATTTCTAGAACCAGTAGAGTTTAGAGTTTCAGTCTTCAGAACTGAAAAACCAACAACCTCTTGTGATATCTCAATTTTGAGTTGATCAGTGAAATGACATCTTTTGAGCAATTTGATCTTTTTGGAGTTCTGAATAACTATAGTCCTTCTAAGAGCTCCAACAGTAAGGAGGGAGGGAACTTTGTAACAGAAGATTGCGCAGAGTCAAGGGACAGTAATTCATTTTCTGCAACCTCTGGGGTCTATAAAGAAGACACAATTGAGGATGGACTCACATCATCCCAACATCAACAAGAACATCAACTTCAATTGTGTTCTGATTTTGGGTTTTTGGAGGATTTGTATTTTGATATCCTCTCCCCATTCCAACCATCTCAGGAAGAAATTGAAAAGCTCATTAGTCTCCAAACCGATAACTCAGAACATGTTGACCCTCAGAAGGAAATGCCACAACCATTTCAACTGGACTCACTTGGGATTCTCAAGAACTATGGAAGTGGATTCAGACGACTGAACAGGGAAAAGATCAACATTCCAAATTGTGACACAAGGTGTACTAAATTGGGAGGTAAAAAATTATCAACAGAAGCAATTTTGAGACAAGCTGCAGAAAACTTCATACAATCCCCTTCCCAAAGGATTGTTGGTAGTTCTCTGTTTGGCCTCTCTGCTGAGGAGACTAGAGATGTGCAACTTGTCCAATTTCTCCTAGCTTCTGCTGAGAAAGCAGGTCAGCAACAATTTAATCGCGCTCTCAAACTTCTCAACAAGTGCAATGAATCGTCTTCTGATACAGGAAGTCCTGTTCAAAGAGTGGTTTTCTATTTTGCTGAGGCTCTTCGAGAGAAGATTGATAGAGAAGCAGGAAGAATCACACCAAAACGACTCGTTTCTGTGGATATTGAAGAGGCCATGATGAGCTTGAATTCCGCCACTCTTGCATGCCATGAAACCTTGCCATTCTGTCAGATTGGTCAATTCACTGGAATGCAAGCCATCTTAGACAATATAACCCAAGCCAAAAAAATTCATTTAATAGATATTGAAATCAGGAATGGAGTGCAGTGTACAGTGTTGATGCAGGCTCTAGCAGCACGACATGAATGCCCTGTTGAGCTTCTCAAGATAACTGCTGTTGGAACAAAATCGAAACCAAAACTCGAGGAAACAGGTAAGCAGTTGGTGAGTTTTGCCCAAACCTTGAACTTGCCCTTTTCTTTCAATATAGTTATGGTATCAGACATGCTTGATCTCAATGAAAACCTTTTTGAGCTAGAAGCTGAAGAAGTAGTTGCTGTCTATGCTCAATATTGTCTAAGGACCTTGATTCCAAAGCCAGATCAGCTGGAATGTTTGATGCGAGTGGTCAGAAACATTAATCCATGTGTAATGGTGGTTGCTGAAGTTGAGGGAAACCATAACTCTCCAGTTTTCGTGGACCGCTTCATTGAAACTCTTTTCTATTTCAGTGCATATTTTGATTGCCTTGGAGACTGTATGGACCAGAAGGATCAAGATAGAATGATCACTGAATCAATGTACTTTAGTTATGGAATTCGGAACATTGTGGCAGCTGAAGGAAAGGAAAGGAACATTCGGCATGTGAAGATTAATGTTTGGAGGGCATTCTTCGTGCGCTTTGGGATTATAGAGACAGAACTGAGCACATCATCCTTGTATCAGGCGAAGCTCGTGGTCAAGAATTTGAATTGTGGGAATTCTTGCACACTTGATATGGATGGAAAATGCCTAATTATGGGGTGGAAGGGAACACCACTATCCTCTATTTCTGCTTGGAAGTTCCTTTGACGAGTCTGAGCCAAGGTTTTGAATTTTTCACTTGCTGTTGTTCTTTTTCTGAATTCTGTATTAAGTTCTCAGCTTAGCTAATACCAGAAACATTTCTGGTTCTTTGTACAGTTCTAATAACACCTTAAAATTCCAACTTAAAAAAAATGTTTGTCTTAATGACACAATTAGCTTTGTAACAACTTCAATTTGACACTTCTTTCTTACTGAATCGTAATACATTTTCTACAATCTGTCTACATTGATAAAATGACTGTCAATCTTCTCAAGTTTTGTGGGATAGTCTCTTCCCACTTTGTACTTCTGTTATTATTTCTTCTTTTAATAATTTCATGACTACATTAGTTTCAACCCTCCAATACAGACATTTAGCAAGTGCTTGAAAAGAAAATTGGACATAATAATATCAAATCAGCAATATTGCAGTACGAATAATAATATTAAAACCTATTTATTTTTATCTATCAGGGTGTCCATATATAGATCCATTTAATTGGGAATGTTAATTCCTTGATACAAACTCAAGTTCTAATAACACCTTCAAATTCCAACTCAACAAAATATAAGGAGTTAACACCACAAAAAAGTAATTAAACTTGTAACAGCTTCTCGTTTTAACACAAAATGTAGTGCTGCTGAATCGAATCAACTTTTCTGCAATACGATCAACCGGTCTCCAATTACCTCGTGTGACGAAATGACTGTCATCTTCTGCAGTGCATTTGCATGCTTTATCGAATATCCAATTTCAAATTCCTCCTTAGTAATCTCAATCTTTGCTGCCTTTAACTGATAAATAAATTCAAAATCTTGAGATTCCAGTACTTTAAATCAAATATTGATGGTTTTGACTAAAACAAAACATAGAAGCTCATTAATGTTATGTTTGGGAATACCAAATTAGCGCCTTGAATTTAAGTTGAAGGAAATTTAGTTCAAATTTACCTATGACATTTAAGGCATGGATTCAGTGCTCCCAAATGCAACACAAGTGTAATTTTCACATTTGCTCTTATTCATTGGTGCTCTCTCTACTGGAAGGCCAAAACTGATCTCAAGGGCATGCGAAAAATGGCCTTTGCATCGAAATTGTAGTAAATATGGATGGAAAGAAATGCCAGTGTCTTTCAAAATGAGAAATCATCTCAGAATTTGGTCCTTGAGAGAATCATGCAATCCAGGTCTTCTTCTTGGTGCTCGTTTTAAATTTCAACTGATGATCATTATAGAAGTCAGACAGTTTTTTCTGACTGTTATTTGTCTAAGCTAGTGGGCTGGGCTTCTTCTTTGTATTTTTGTTTGATGGTTATTTTGGAGCACCAATATCACCCCTTCTAATCATGCCTTAACATTCCAAACTTAACAATAAACAAGCATCAAAACAACAAAAATGATTATAAATTTGTAACAGAATCTTATTTAAATTAACACAAAGTATATTGTTGCTTGAACAACTCAAAAGAAATTACTTAATCTGACAAGGCGATTTCCACGAAAGACTGTCATCTTCTCTAATGCTTTTGCATGCTTTATTAAATATTTCACTTGTCCAATTTCAAATTGTTCCTCTGTAATATCAATCTCTGCTTCCTTCAACTGATGAATGAATTCAAGATCTTCAGATTCCCAGTATTAACTCTTTTGACTGAAACAAGAAACATAATGATGTTAATTAAGAAAAAAAAAAAAAGTGATCGAGGATAATCAATATATATATATTGAATACACATAATGATTGTGCTCCTTACTTCTTAGAATGTTGAATGAAAGCATCTCACACTCCGCTTCTTCATGATTAGGCACTCTTTTAGAAAAGAAGGCCATTGCAGGTATTTTTTGATGTCTTTTACGAACACCTTGTATATCCAAGTTTTGACATTCACCATGCAAGGAAGACTATTTTGTTTAAACTTCTCCTGAAAATTTAATAATAGTTAGTGAAACAACTCCAATTGAATTGACCATAAGATTCATCTAGTCAAAGTCAAAAATTATTAAAACCTGATGAGTTGATTCAAAATCCCGTGTAGCACTAATAGTTGCAGTCTGTAGATGCGTAAAACTCCCTTGGAAGCAGTAGTTTGCAGCCTGCCGTCCTCTCCACACGAAGTTTTGAAGCTTAGGCGCACTGTAAATTGTAAATGACAACAATTCCTTCAAGTAAGACTCATCCCTAGGGGATGTACGATGCCAAGTGACCGACAAGGTCACGAGCCTCTCGGCAGACACTCTGATCTCGTCAAAGATCCAGAACACCAGAAGTTTGACACACTTAGGCATTCAAGAGACGAAGTGGTGATGTTGAGATTGGTGATTCCCTTCACCCCTTGGAGATTCAACTCCTTAAGACGAGGGAAGAGACATGAAATCCAATTATCAGGCAAGTCCTGATTGAAACACACTCCTTGTATCCACAAAACCTCGACTGAACCGAATGCAAAACTACTAATGTAATCAGATGTTGGAGGCAGTGTGAGACCAACATCGATTAGTATCAATTTAAACAAATATCCACAACAAAATCTGGTACGTGGAGGGGCAAATACGGTATCTCGGCTGATTGTTACATCGAGCTGTTTGGGGTTATGAGCTGTTCGTGCTCTTGCCCCATTAATGAGCAACCTATCTATCCAATTACGTAGGTACTTTCGGCTGCGGGGGTGGACTCCCAAACTAATATTAAGGTCAGGAATACACGTGCAGATATTTCTAAATCTTTTGGAGACGGCACTGATACGAGCAATGTCTTTCAGGGAAAGCCAGGGGAGTAAAACAAGAAGTAGATAGTCTGGAGTAGACATACTAATATATCTAAATCTTTTGGAGACGACACTGGTACGAACGATGTCTTTTAGTGAAAGACAGGAGAGTATATCATGAAGTAGAACGTCTGGAAGACTGCTCAATGGATCCATGACGAAGAAGAAGAAGAAGAAGAAGAAGAAGAAGAAGAAGTATTGGTTTGGCAGCTTTTCCCGATTCTCTTTTCCGGATTCTCGATACCTTGTTTTGCAAACCCTAGTTTATGACATAAATAAAAATTGCCCTGGCCCATTGGGTCCAGTTCTAGTTCGGATTCGCCCTGCCACTTTTTTAGCGAACTGTGATTACCATTATGAAAATCGGATCACCTCCTGTCGGTGAGGATTGCTAAATAAAAACGGTTGAAAGGTAATTAGAAGTAATTAAAATAACTATATTTTTTGGTTGTTAAGGAGGAAAAATTATTGGTTAATTGTGCCATGTCATTAGTGCAATTAACCAATATGTTAAAACAAATTATCCCACAACAGCTTAAGTAAATTATGATGAATCGGTTTTTTTTTTTTAAAGGGCGAATTATGTAATTTATTGTTTTGTTTATGTGGTTAGTGTAATTAGTTTTTAGTTTTTTTATTTAAGTTGTTTTTTTTAATTATTTGATTTATTTAAATTAATTGGATTTGAGCTTAAGGGAATCTAGACCAAAAGATGTGGTTTTGGGCTTATATATTAATAAAGGACTATGGTTATTTAATTATTTAAATGATCATTTTTGTATTAATTATAAATATATATATAATTATATATAAATATAATTAATTAATAATTTTTATGGAAAGATATATATAGAGATATATATTTATGGATATATATAGGTCTATATGATTTAATTAACTCATGGGTTAATTATGAAAGGTATATATATATATATATCTGTAATATAATATATGTTTATAGATATATATTATTTTAGAATTATTATTTTATTTGAAAGTCCTAGTAGAAATAGGATTTGGATTCTAATGTATAAGACTTTAGGTTAAAAGTTTACACGTTAGAAAAATAAGAAAGAGAGAAAATGAGAAGGCCGACAAAGAGGAGGCCGGATTAGAGAAAGAGGGTATCGGATTTGGAAGACGCAATCAAGGCTTAAAGTTTCGGTTTCGTTTTAAAACCTTCAAGCGAGTTCTTCTCTAATTTTCCTCTTAGAACTCATAAGGATTTCACCTTGAGTATTAAAATTTAAGATTAAATTTATTGATTAAATGATGGTTAGAACGGAATCTTTAAAATATGAATTATTATATTTTATTTTTGGAATTTTAGATTTTTATTATTTTATATATGTGTTGTATATTTTGTTTATATCAATCGATCTGCTGGATCTAGACCCAAGAGGGTTAATTAGTGTTTCTAGAATTTATGAAATTTTTTTGTAATTTTCTAAAATTTTTAGATTAATTTTAGAATGTGTTTTATATTTTTTGGAATTATTCTAGAATTATTTTCTATCTTAATTTGGCAAAATTATATAGATAGTTTATATAATATATATATATATATATATATATATATATATTTACAACACTGAAAATCGGCGTCTGTAAGGTGGGCCCAATAATAGGGTAGTAATCTGGTGTAGGACGGTGCATGGTAAGAGGTTATACCACTAATCTGGGCCATTGGAATAGTTTAGATATAAGTGGAATGATTCGGTGCATTGCAGTGTACACAAAAGAGTGCGCATGTGAATCTGGACCATGGATTAGGTTTGGTCAACAGAAGATTGATCTGGTGTGGGTGCATAAATGTGAGCTCAAGTGAGCTAATCTGGTGTGGGTGCATTTGTGTGAGCTCAAGTGAGCTAATCCAGTGTGGGTGCGCTCACAGTAGTGTTTGAGCTCAGCTAATTATTTTGCCTGTTTGTGACATAAAATTAAAATGGTCATAACTTAGTCATCTTAAATCGAAATTGGATCATTCTTGAGTTCAAATTCAAGGATTTTTCGTTCTCTTTCCAATGGTATCAATTTCATTATCAAATTCCCATCCTACTAGAAGATATTTACGTTTTAGTGAGACGGTGTCGGAAAACTATTTAATAAATTTTGCCAAATTATTTCATTATCACATTTCCATCTTTTTAGTAATGGTCTTACCTTTAGGAATCACTCATAAGCCTCCATGAATGACCTCGGAAAATTAGGCTTGTGGGAGCCTCCATTAGATGAGAACATCAACCCTAGAATTTTAAAGAGAGAAAATATATATTCTTTTTTTCCTTCCAAAAGTCTCTCCTAAAATATACATAGACCATATATATATAGGCAACATAAAGATAAGAAAATAAAATAATAAATTCTTCTCAATCTCTAATTCACATGTCTCAAATTTAATAGGATTCCAATATCAAGTTGGGCTATGAGTGAGATTCCTTTGGGCTTATTATTTTATTGGCTACAATAAATTAATAATTGGCCCGATCCATGTACCCAATTCAATTAATTCATAAATTAATTTCTACTCCGCTAAAAGAAATTAATTGAACTTCAATTAAATAATAAATAACCTCTAAGTCAATGTTGCACTTTGACCCCTCTATGCATAATTAGTTATTGAATAAATCCGACTACTTAATTAATATATTTATTTTGGTACTTTTGATTATTTCTGACTTGATCACAATAAAACATTTGTTTGACAAAAATAATAATTTAAATAAATAAATATATAATAAATCATTTTGTCTAAAAATACACGAAGGCCTTCGAATTTAATTTGTGATCAACCATAATCAATACAAAATAAATACAAGTAGCATTGATGCAAATAACGAGAATATAACCCTCTAACTAGTAATTACATAACTACCCAAAGTGTTAGTTTAAGAATCCCGAAGTATCCGCCGAACAAATCAAAGTAATTATTAATTAATAAAAAAGTCTATACTTCTCTCATACTTAAGAGTCAAATGCCACGACAGTGATAGAGAGCAATTGTATACGACGGCTCTCGCAATATATCTCAATCTAATGCGGATCCAGTTCAAGTCTTAATTAATTATGAGTCCACTCATAATTACCGACTACGAACAATTTATGATTACTATTTATATTCATGTATTGATCGCCATCACATATATATATAAATATCTCTTGTAATCAAGTGGACACTATTAATTTCATAATAAATCGAAACATAATACATTGAATTAATCAATTGTATAAAGTATAAATATTTCAAATACGTCAGGAACATATGTCACTTTAATCCAAATAGGATTTCGCTATACCAGGGCATATAAATCCCAACATATATAACATCATGTGTGTATATATATATATAGCTAATCTTTTGTCAATGCATTATTTCAATTTTTTTTTTTTTTTTGAATGGTCTTTAAATGGATTCATTCTTTCCTTCGTCTTCTTCTTCTTTTTATTTTTATTATTTTTTTATTTTTATTTTTACATATATTAAATATTATTTATTTATACTTTATATATGAATTTTAATTGAAGTAAATTATAAAATTAAATTTTTTTTGAAGTAAAATTGTATAATTGAGTTTTATTTTATTTGTAAAAGATAAAAGCAAATGGTTTAGTAAAGACAAAGGAAGAGAGAAGTATAGTGGTGATGGGATAATCACACTTATTCAATTTTAGTTGAAGTTAAATTGTATAATTAAGTTTTTGTTGTTTGTAAATGATAAAAGTGAATGATTTAGTAAATAGTAAGTTAGAAGTATATTGATGATGAGATAGGCACACTTTAGAGGTAAAATGGTTTGATGAGTAATAGATAATTATAAATGATAACAGAAAATAACTTATTGGTTTTGAAAAAAAGTAAAGAATGAATCAGTTTAGAAAGATAATTAAAAAAAAAAGAAAGAAAGAAAAAAGAAAGATATATATATATATATATATATATATATATATATATATAGACACACACACACACACACACACAAACTGACAGGAGGATCACAGTCCCGACTGCAATTAGCATTTCTTTAAAAAATTTTAATAGTATAAAACTTGAATTTTATTTAGTTTTTTTTTTTTTTTGGAACAAATCAAAACCAAAACTCGAGGAGACATGAGTGCCCTGTTGAGCTTCTCAAGATAACTGCTGTTGGAACAAAATCGAAACCAAAACTTGAGGAAACAGGTAAGCGGTTGGTGAGTTTTGCCCAAACCTTGAACTTGCCCTTTTCATTGAATATAGTTATAATATCAGACATGCTAGATCTCAATGAAAATATTTTTGAGCTAGAGGCTGAGGAAATAGTTGCTGTCTACTCCCAATATTTTCTGAGGACATTGATTCCAAATGCCAGATCAGCTGGATTGTTTGATGAGAGTGATCAGAAACATTAAAATCCATGCATGTGTAATGGTTGTGGTGGAAGTTGAGGGAAACAACAACTCTCTGGTTTTTGTGGATCATTTCATTGAAACTCTTTTCTAGCTTCTACAGTGGTTTTTGTAATCTCAGTCTTTGCTGTTTTCAACAGATTAATAAATTCCAGATCTTGATATTCCCAGTACTCTAAATCAAGTATTATGGTCTTTTGACTGTAACAAGAAAAAAAATGATGTTTAAAACAAATAAGTTGAGAAAATTAATAAAAAGGGAAGAAGAATAAAAGTTATTGAATAGTTGATACATAATGATTGCGTTTCTTACTTGGAATGGTGAATGAATGTTCACACTCTGCGTTTTCAAATCAGGCAATCTTCTAAACTATTATTATTACGTGTCAAATATTAATATTTGTGCTAGAATATTAAACACAAATCATAATTTTAGAAAATTGAACTTCATTATTTCACATGTCTATAATGCATAAAAAAAAATATATACATATAAATATAAATACCTCGATCCATGATAGCAAACCAACCAAATGTGCTCTTAGCCTTTTAAGTACATAAACATTATACGCGTTGTTTCATTAGTTTTTTTTACTAAAACCAATTTCACTTTCAATCAAAGTAAGGAACAAATAGAAAAACACTTTTTTAATAATTAAATATAAAAAAGTAATTTATAAATTGACTAAATAATAAAATATCAGTATGATATCAATTTACTTAGCCACCAAATATTAGATATAAATTACTTGTCTAAATCATGTGGGTTACAAATATAAGAAAATATCTTACAAAGCTTGCCAAAAAGAAGGCCAGTGCACTTTATGATGCTTTTTACAAAAAGCTTGTATATACAACACACATTCACCATATAAGGTAGATTATCTTGTTAATTTAAACAGCTCCTGGAAATATTTTCAGGCAACGAGACACATTAGTTAGTGAAAAAACTCCACTTCAATTGATCATGAGATTCATGTAGTCAAAGGCACAAATTGATAAAGCTAAGTTTGCAAGCATTGAATTGGCTGAAAATTAATTATATATTACTGTATGTAAATTATTAATAGCATGATAATTACCTCAAGAATATCCAGGTCTCTAGTGTTAGAGATTTGATCGACTTGGCTGACAAATGGAAGAAGCTGAAATAATAAACTTTTGTAATTGGGACTTGATTCAAAATCCGATGTATCACCAATAGTGGCACTCTGTAGATCATAAAACTCCCTAGGAAGCAGTAGTTTGCAGCCTGTTGTCCTCTCCACATGAAGTTTTGAAGCTTCGGCGTACTGTGAATTGTAAATGGCAATTCCTTCTTTTTCGTAGAATAAGTAGGATGCCAAGTGACGGACAATAAGTGAATGGATACGTAGTAGCATGATGAAAATTGACATAAGCTAATATATTAGTTCTATTAGATCTCAAATAATATGAGTCCAATTTAGTTGAGCAATACAATGTGTAAACTTAAGTTCTCATAATATCTCGAAATTCTAACTTTATGGAAATAAAAGTATTAAAGACATAAAAATAATTTGTTACCAGTTTCATTTCAACACAAAATCTAATGTTGCAATCGGAAAACTCTCATAGAATTTTGATAACTTTTCGCGAATGGACCTTGATCTACTAGGATGAATTTTGCTTGAGAATGTGATTGTCATCGTGTCTAGCACCTTTGCATGCTTGATCAAATATTTTATGAGTCCTACTTCACATTCCCATTTACGAATCTCAATCTTCACTTCCTTTAATTGATGAATAAATGCAACATCTTGAGACTCCCAATACTCTATATCAAAATCAAAGTTGTTCGACTGAAACATGAAAAGCAATGATATCAAAGACAAAAAAAATGATGCAAACAAGAAATAAAGCAAATAAATAAAGGAAAGAATAATGATTGAATGGTAATATTACCCCATCACAACCAAAAGTCTCTCGATCAATGCATCTCATGGTCAGGGTATTCAAATTAGGCAATCTTCCAAAAAAGGAGGCCAATGCAGGCATTTTATGATCCATCTTACAAGAAACTTGCAGATTCAAGTTTTGCACATTATCCAACATAGTATATGGTAGTGAGTCTTGTATAAACAGCTCCTAAAATAGGATCGCAACTAACTAATATTAATAAATATTATAAAGTAATTGTGTGTTGATATAAATAAAAGAAGAAAAAAAAAACTGATAATTAACCATTAATTAGTTGCCCAATAATGAGCTTTACCTTAAGAATATTGGCTCGTAATGTAACTGATTTGGCATGGTTTATAAATTGAAGAAGCTCAAGCCTTGGAGCATCAATGTTCACACCTTTTAGGCACATAAAGCTTCCATTGAAGGAGTAACCATCTGCAGTCCATCTGATATTTTGAAGGTTGGGTGCGTAAATTTTAAATAACCAATCACCACCGGCGTGACATGACACCACACATAGGGTGTGGAGTCTCTCGGCGGACACAACAACTCTGTGAAGGTGACAGGTCTTTATGCTTAAACATTCAAGAGAGGAGCTTGTGATATTGAGATATTTTATATCTCTTACCTCTTCCAGATTTAACTTTTTAATTGCAGGGAAGAGAGATGAAACCCAATCCTCAGATAAGTTGTGAGGATCGAGTCTTATGCCTCTTATGTCCAAATCCTGGAGCAAACTGAAACTGTTGCTGGTAGAGGAGGGCAGTTCGAGAATGCCACCGTTTGAAAGAATATTCAATTTGATCGCTCTTACAAAGGTGAATGGTGGTAGAAGAAAGCATTGTTCTGCATACATTCCAAATGATAGATCGAGCTCTTCTGCTTTACAAATCCATTTGCATACACGAATAATACCCTCATGGTTGAGACAAGCATCCTTAAGAACAAAACGTCGCAATTTCGCCCCATTACGCAGAGTGAGAAACCTATCTATCCAATTACTCACTTTCGATCGATTGTGGGGTATCAAATCAAGAAACAAATCTGGGACAGAGAGACAGAGCTGTCTGAATCTTTTGGAGACGAGACTGCTACGAGCGATGTCTTTGATGGGAAGGAAGCAGAGAATTTCATGAACAACGTCATCAGGAATATTGCTGAATCTATCAAAAGTCTCTCTCTTATTCCATGAGGTAAGCATTCTGGGAGTTTATGCAAAGACTTAACCCCTAATCATAACCCTAATCTTTCATATATGAATAAACAAACAAAAACTCTTAATAAAAAAAGGAAAATGATAGGGTCACTGAATGATTTCCTCGAATGATAAGTCTCAAATTTGACGTGTTTTTGTCCACCTCATTTACTTAAACAGTTTCTAAAAATAATTGTTTAAAACCTGATAAGTATAGCTCAAATTCGATATTAATTCGGGAATTTCTTTTCGGTTCTCCTATCATTACTCATAACAAAAAATAGGTAAAAAAAACTAATTAAATTTAAAATAACTAAATTGTCCATCTTTATATATATATAATATAGGGTTGGGGGCAAAAAATACCCTTAATTGTACGCATATAGAGTATATAACCCCTATCTGTTCTAAAACGTCCTTAATTAACATTCAATTTTGGTCAAACAAGGACTTGAATATTGAAAAGACTAAAACATCCCTCAACAACTTAATAAAAAATAGGTAAAAAAAAACTAATTAAATGTGACAAGTGTATATATATATATTCATATAAATATATAAGAGCATTATCGGAAGAGACCATTGTATCTTTTAAAATTTTATATCTTAAAAATGTTATATGCAATGCACATGATTAAATTTTTAACAAAACAATGGCCTCAAAAGTCAAACCCTTTTTGCTACATTTTTTCAAATTTAATGTACTTATATACTTAAAATAAAGAATAGAAGTGTTATTTGCCCAAAATGTAAACATTATGAGTGCTTTTCTCACTTTGCCCTTATAAGGGCATTATCGAAAGAAATAAATATGTTTTTGGATTTTTATATCTTAATAGTACTTTAAACTCCCTTTTGCTCATTTTTCAAACTTAAGGAACTTATATACACAACATACGCCATTCTTTGCTCATTTTATTTGCCCAAAAGTAAAACATGAAGGGTGTTGTCCTCACGTTGCCCTATATCTATAATATTAATGAAAAATCAGGAAAAAATTCCCAAGCACATCATCGGTCCCGACCCTTGAAAAATTTAAAAACGATTCCATAAATTCTAACATGTATAAAAGAATAAAAAAGCATTCACGAACTCCCGAGTTCATGAAAATGTCCCTAATGAGGCACGAAAAATAAATAAAAAAAATTACGGAAAAATCCGGAAAACATCTGGGACATTATAATAAAAATCTTGATATGTGAAGTCTAGCTCCACTATTTTTGCATTCGACCTAGCCATCACCAAAACGTAGAAGCTCAGAAGTGTAATTTACCTATGTTCTATGCTGACATATAAGTTTAGGGTGATGAAGTGCATGAAAGATAATATAATTGATAAGTTTCAATATGTTTCAAAATCACCAGAAAATTCAATTGGGATGCAAATCTGAACAAGTCATCAATTTGATCAACACGGCGATGTTCAAAATTTTCCATAAATTGTCTCGTTGATTCTGCGAGCAAATGCACATAATTGCATCTTTGTCAAAATCCTTTGTTTGCCATAATCTACGTAGACAAAATTTGCCAGATAATTTCTTCCTATTTGTTCGATAACCGGATGTCTGATACTTTGCCCGACTAATTTAAGGGACTCGTGCACGACTAATTTAAGGGACTCGTGCAAGGCCCCGATAAATCGGGTTAAGCTCGGACTATGTTCATGGTTTTAGCCCCAAAGAAATTGTTTGCACCTAGAAAGAATCGATCCTGACTCCTGAGTCCTTATGCTCCTTGTTTTTCTTGTGCACAGAAGCAATCATCAAAAAATAAATTAAATATAAACAGTGACTGAAAACTTAGTTATAAGACCGACATTGTAGCATGATGGAAAATAACATAAGCTAATATAATAGTTCTATTAAATGTCAAATTATATCGAGTCCAATTTAGTTGAGGATTCGTCATAATACAAAGTGTAAACTTAAGTTCGCATAATATCTTGAAATTCTTACTCCATGAAAATATAAGTATCAAAGACATAAAAATTAGATTTAACAACTTCATTTCAACACAAAATCTAATGTGGCAATAGGAGATGCCTTGTAAAATTCTAATAGCTTTTTGCAGATCAACCTCTTTATACTAGTATCAATATTGCTTGAAAAAGTGACAATCATCTTGTCTAGTGCTTTTGCATGCTTGATCAAATATTTTACGAGTCCAACTTCACATCCCCATTTACGAATCTCAATCTTCACTTCCTTCAATTGATGGATAAATGCAACATCTTGAGACTTCCAATACTCCATATCGATATTAAAATCACGCGTCTCTAGAGCCAACAATACTTTTGACTGAAACATGAAAAGTAAATGATATCAAAGACAACAAAAATAAATGAGTAATGATATCAAAGACAAAAAAAATGAGGCAAACAAGAAATAAAGTAAATAATAACTAACTATTGAATAATATAATATTACCCCATCACAACCAAAAGTCTCTCTATCAATGCATCTGATGGTCAGGGTCTTCAAATTATGCAATCTTCCAAACAAGAAGGCCAGTGCAGGCACTCTATAATTTTCCTTACAAGAAACTTGCATATCCAAGTTTTGCACATTATCCAACGAATGCCCTATCAAATCTTCTGCTAATAGCACCTAAAATAGCACAGCAATTAGAGTTAACTGGTGTAGAAGAAAAATATGTGTGTATATAATTAAGCAATTGTAAAAATAGTAATAAGATTGGGAGCTAATACCTGAAGAATATTGGCTCCTACTGTAACTGATTTGGCATTGTTTATAAATTGAAGAAGCTTAATCCTTGGAGCATCTATGTTCGCATGATATGAATCTTTTAAGCACACAAAGCCTCCCTGGAAGGAGTAACTATTTGCAGTCCAACTGATATTTTGAAGGCTGGGTGCATAAATTTTAAATAACCAATAGCGAAGTAAGTTGCACGACCCCACACATAGGGTCTGGAGTCTCTGGGCAAGCACAACGACTCTGCGAAGGGTACACCTGTTTATGCTTAGAAATTCGAGAGACGAACTCGAGATATTAAGATCTTTTATATCTTCTACGTCTTCCAGAATTAACTTTTTAATTACGGGGAAGAGAGATGAAACCCATTTGTCAGGCAAGTTGTTGGGAAGTTTTATACTTTTTATGTCCAAAACCTGGAGCGAACTAAAAGAAGTGGTAAAAGAGGGCAGTTTGAGATTGCCGCCGTGAAGTCTCAATTTGATGGCTCTCACGAAGGTGGATGGTTGTAGAGAAAAACAATCTTTGTCGAACATTACAAATGATAAATCGATCTCTGCGGCTTCACGAGTCCAGTTGCATACCTGAATAATATCCTCCGAGTAGAGAAAAACATTCTTAAGAACAAAACGTCGCAATTTCGTCGTCCCATCAAGCAGACTAACAAACCTATCTGTATTAAGCAGAGTATTACCCACTTTCGATATTTTGGTGCATGAAAAATTAAGGAACAAATATGGGGCAGAGAGAGAGAGCCGTCTGAATCTTTTGGAGACCACACTTATACGAGCAATTTCTTCGATGGTAAGGAAGGAGAGAATTTCATGAGCAACTTCATCAGAAAGACTGCTGAATCTATCACAAGTCCCTCCACAACCTTCAGGATTCGAGGTACGCATTTTTGCGAATTTGTTTGATGTTCTTGCGAATTTCTTTGATGGTAAGGAAGGAGAGAATGCCATGAGCAACTTCTCTATTGGATTTGAAGAGAAGACTGCTCCCAATTGCTTTTTTCTTTTTTGGTGTTAAAGCTTATTTATGGAGTACAATCATAGAAGAGTCCTTCTAGGACTAGGAGCCCGCGTTTGAGATTGTTTAAAAGCATTTTTATTTTAGGTAAGTAGAGAATTAGAATTTGTAACTTTTAAAACTATATCTGAATATATTCTTTTTATTTGTTATAATGACTTATTTCTTAATAAAGTTGATATTATCAAATATATATTATATTATTAAAGGATATTACTGTAAAATTAACAATAAAAATGTTTAAAAAATATTGTTACAAAATAAATTAAAAAATAATAAAAATGTTTAAAAAATATTGTTACAAAATAAATTAAAAAATAATTTAATTATGAATAGTACTTATTATAATGTGTCACATGTTCGACAGAGATTGCAATACAAGCTTGTAGAGACCGGGTTTGAGATAGTCTCTCTGCCAACACATTTGACTCCATCGATCCTCATATCTGAAATGGTTATTTCTCTCTCATTTAATAAGAATTCTTGTGGTATCCCTTTACTTATTCAACAAATTCGATTGGTTGATACGAGTTGATTTTCGATTACGATAAATTGACGAAACAATAGCCAGTCCAATAGTTGCTTCAGCGGCTGCAATAGCTATAACAAAAATTGCAAAAATGGTTCCTTTTAATTGACGACTATCAAAAAAATCAGAAAAATGTTACAAAATTTATATTAACTGCATTCAATATAAGTTCAAGACACATAAGGGCTCTAACCATATTTCGACTTGTAATCAATCCATAGATACCGATAGAAAATAAATAGGCACTCAAAATAAGGACATGTTCGAGCATCATTAACCAACTCCTTATTGATCTCGATTTATTTCAATATGAACAACAATTCAACCGATTCGATTGACTCGAATATAACAAGTATGGAATGAATATATTAGTAATAGATCAAACTAAAAGCATTTCTATTTTATACACGAATTCAAATAGAATTGAAGGGAAATAAATGTGATAACCTAGAACAAAATTGGATTTTGATTCTTAGTTTTAAAAATTTATTATTGACGGGCTACAGCAATTGCGCCTATTAAAGCAACTAAAAGAATTATTGAAATGAGTTCAAATGGAAGAAAAAAATCTGTTGATAAATGAATCCCAATTTGTTGACTATTATTTATCAAATCTTGTTCTAGAATCTAGTTTGATCTTGTAGTCCAAATAATCCCGTACCATAACGTATCTAGAATAGTAGTAATTAGTGAAACAAAAATACTTGTACAAACCATCGAAGTAACCCCATCCCCAACGGTCCAAAGACAAAAATCTTTGTGATATTCTGAACCATTCATGAATATCACAGCAAATATGATTAAAATATTTATAGCTCCTACGTAAATAAGAAGTTGCGCAGCGGCTACAAAATGGGAATTAGATAGAATATAGAATAGGGAGATACAAACAAGAACCAATCCCAATGAAAGGCGGAAAAAATTGTATTGTTAAGTAATACTACTCCCAGACCTCCCAATATAATACCCAATCCCAGAAAAACTAAAAGAAAATCATGTATTGGTCCAGGTAAATCCATTCTATGTAAAATAAGAAATAAATAAATCGAAATATTTCATGACTTTATTGACCTGACCAGGAAAAAGGTGACTCTATATTTTTTTATGAGATTTCTTAATTGTTAATTGAATTCAATCTTAATGAGTGCGTATTAGGTACAGAAATCTCATTCTTTATCTGAAAGGATAGTTTGAAACTATATATTTTGAAATCATTACGAATATGGAATAAAATATAGAAATAGATTTTCTATCCAAATTGAGCCGCGGTTCTCACCAACTAATCAATAGTTTGGATTTTTAGTTATTGACCAAACAAAAACCGTATTCGTTTAGATCAAAACTTAACCTTAGTAATTGGGAATTGCTCTTGAATCAAGGGGTTTAGTCATTTTTTATTTGAGGCGAATTCCAAATTGTTCGAACCGTGGAATCGTCAATTACCGATATTGGTAAACGACCCAAAGCAATTTGATTATAATTTAATTCGTGACGATCATACGTAGAAAGTTCATATTCTTCAGTCATCGATAAACAATTTGTTGGACAATACTCAACGCAATTACCACAAAATATACAGATTCCGAAATCAATACTGTAATTAAGCAATCGTTTCTTTCGAATATCCGTTTCCAATTTCCAATCAACAACAGGTAGATCTATAGGACATACGCGAACACATATTTCACAAGCAATGCATTTATCAAATTCAAAGTGGATTCGGCCGCGGAAACGCTCCGATGTGATTAATTTTTCATAGGAGTATTGAATAGTTACGGGTAAACGATTCGCATGGGATAAGGTAATCATGAAACTTTGACCAATGTATCTTGCAGCCCGTATTGTTTGTTGACTATAATTCATGAACCCAATTACCATAGGGAACATATTGCGAACATCTATAAAAAATTTTATGCCTGTTTCTTTCTCTTGTTTGAGACAAGTCGTGAATATCGTATTCCTTTACAGTGACATAAGTTGGGAAGAAGTTGTTAATAATAGATTACCTAGAGAAATAGGTAAAAGAAATTTCCATCCAAGATTTAATAGTTGGTCCATTCTCAGCCTCGGTAAAGTCCATCTTGTTGTGATAGAAATGAACAAGAACAAATAAGTTTTAGCTAATGTAATAAAGATGCTAATTATTGTTCCAAAGACTATACCCGCTTTATTTATTTCAAAAAGCTCAGGAACGAGTATGTACGGAATAGAAAGATTCAACCGCCCAAGTAAAGAACTGTTACAAATAATGAAGAAACTAGTCGATTTAGATAGGAAGCAGCGTAAAACAAACCAAATTTGATACCTGAGTATTCGGTTTGATAACCCGCTACTAACTCCTCTTCCGCTTCTGGTAAATCAAAAGGTAATCTTTCACATTCCGCTAGGGAAGAAATTAGAAAAATGATAAACCCTATAGGTTGACGCCACAAATTCCATCCCCAAAACCCATATTTTGACTGTGCTTCAACTATATCAACTGTACTTGAACTGTTAGATAATCATAGTCGGTGATAACATCACTGTTTCCATCGCTATTACAGAACCGTACATGAGATTTTCACCTCATACGGCTCCTCGAGGGTCACAAATAAATTTAAGGACGCATTCAATATTATTTATCTTGATATGTTTGTAGGATAGATAGAGTCAAAATCTATTGTAAGGTCCCGAATTAGACCAATGGAATTCTGTCTGCTCTATGTATAATAAATAAAAAAAGTGCTTCTGAATTGATCTCATCTTTTAATAATTTTTCTTTTTTTGTTGTGTATGAGTAATAACTTAATCTTTCAATAAAATACTTTTTGTAGCAATATCCATACATATTTCAACCTACCATTTTCAATTACGAAAAAGAATTAGACATTACATTAGTTCATGAATCATGATAAAAAGCCCGTCTCTCTAAATATGTATATAGGAAAGAATGAATAAAAAAAGATTTTTCCTTTTTTCTATTTTATTTATTTTTCGTTCCTATTCTCCTTTCTCAGAAAAGGGGGGCTTTCAAAAAAAATAAATAGAGGATTACTTCGTTCCTGATAGTTATTTACCGAATCGGTGGATAGGAGCATACTCTGGATCGAAATCATAGAGAGTACTGCTTGATCGTTTCTACCAACTTAAAGTCCCAATTAGAATTCCTTTTATGCAGAAATATCCTGTTGGATAACTTACATAATCTCTATTACTAATCCTTTGTGTACCTTGGTGTTCCTAACCATCCACTCATTTTTGCCCAATCCCCCATTATATTAATACATGTCTGATAATAAATAATAAAAACCCCATCCAGTTGATCTTTTGAACCCGCTTCAAGACATGATGACTAATCAACCAATCTTGGGGTAAGCAGCCTCTACTGTTTATGTTTACTTTCACTTAACTCTTGTACATAGGAAATGAGACTCAATCTTTTTACTGCGAATTTAAAAGTTGTTTTTCTCGCTCATATAACTATCTGGTTTCATTCATCAACCCAAATGTTGAATAAAAAATATGAAAATATGTATTCAACGCATTTAACTTCTTTCCTATAAAGCAAGGAAATAGGGAAAGTTTTTGTCTCAACGAATCACACGTAGAGATATTGATAACACACATAAAGTTAATGGTATTTCATAACTAATTGATTGAGCAACAGCTCGCAGACCACCTAAAAAGGAATATTTATTATTTGATCCATATCTTGACATAAGAAGTCCAACAGGAGCAATGCTTGAAATAGCAATCCATAAAAAAACACCAATACTGAGATCGGCTAGAACAAGGCGATAGCCAAAAGGAATTACTAAATAACTTAGTAAAATTGATATAACTGCTATGGATGGTCCGATACTGAATAAACGAGGATCTCCTCTAGATGGAAGAAGGTTCTCTTTGAAAAGTAATTTTGTCCCATCTGCTAGAGCTTGAAGAATTCCCAAAGGGCCGGCGTATTCAGGTCCAATATGTTGTTGTATTCCTGCTGATATTTCTCTTTTATGAGATAATTCATAGACCTTACATATTGGACTCATATATCATTGATATTCTTTTTCTCTCTTTCTCTTGTCCTTCCATTTATCCACATCCTTCTTTTATATTTCGCTTCACAATTTAGAATCAGGTTGATTTTTATTTTGTTTATGCAAAAAAGATTCAGTTGCTACAATGATATGATTGATATATCATATCTTGACTGGTTCTTTAGATCCAGATAATGCGAAGTGATGAGTTGGTTATTAGTTCTATAATTATTAGTTCATACTATGGGCTGGTCTTTTTTTTTTAATCCTAACCCGAAAAAAAATTAACGAGTCACACACTAAGCATAGCAATTATATCAAATGGTCAATTGAATTTTTTTTATTCAACCTTGTAGAATTAAGAATTCGAATTACTCATTTTTATTTTTGTTCTGATTGAACAGAAAAAGAATGGACGAGATGAGAATGAAATTACAAAAAAAATTGGACTCATAACATCTATGTCAGCTTTTTGTTTGAATACATTCAAAACGATTTGCTTTCTAGCTGATCCCTCTAGAAGAAGGGGATTATAACAATCTTTCTAGTTACTTCGTTCTCTATTTCTATTTGAAAGAATCTTGAGGAAAAGGATTTTGTTTCTCCAACGAGCTAAAACAATATGTCGATGTCTCTAGTAAACCAAAGTCATCGTTTAATAGTGATTTTGCTTCAATTTTTGATTTGTAAAGAAAAATTGAAGATTTAGTTACGATTCGAAATCTACTTTTCTATCTTCATCCATGGATCCTTTCCTTATACTCATTCAATTGGAAGTATTGATCCAATTCAAAAATTATGTTTCGAAATTTCATAATCCAATTTTTCCATTTTTAATGGATCCTTGAATACAAATTATGAGAATTTAGATTTTTCCTCGAATCTTTTATTGAGAGGTAAAGGATTAAATCCTTTTAAGAAATAAAGTTTTTGATCGGAATAGGAATCAAACCAAAGGACCCCTTAACTATTAAGGGGGTTAATAGAACGAATCACACTTTTACCACTAAACTATACCCGCTACAATCCGATTATTGTATACAAATGGAATTTTTGTCGAACAAGGGAATTGAACGTAATTAAGAAAGATAGGATCATAAAAGAATCATGAAAATGAGAGTGTTGCCGTTTTTCGTGGGGGAAGATTAGGAAAAGAGGGTTCATTTAAATAACAAAATAACACAAGTTTTTTCTTTTCTTTTGCCAACGGAGTTTTTTTGATAGATACGGCTGGCAAAACCGCGGAAATCCTAACATAAAAATGCATTGTGTAAGAATCCACAATTTCCCCTTTTTCTTTATTTCAGTGAAGTAAAAAAGAAAGTAAATAAAAAAGGAAGAAAGTATAATAAGAAATAGCACTTTGATTTTCTATTTTCTATAATATAAAAATGGAAAAAGGGCTCGGCTAGGTACTGACCAGGCCAGGCCATGGGAATAAACTCTTTCGGACAAAATCAAAGTAAGGAGGTCTTCTTTATTTTTATTTATATTGGATTTTTCCAGTCCTTACTTTATCTAAATGGAATTACTAATAAAAGTTGTATATATCTATATACTAAAGATAAGGGGAGAGAAAAGAGAGAGAGAAAGAAAGACTTTTACTACTTTATGTGTAATGTACCTTACTTTGTACATTATGTGTAATGTAACATAGTAATTAATTATCTTTTTTTTTTCAATTGGGAGAGATGGCTGAGTGGACTAAAGCGTCGGATTGCTAATCCGTTGTACGAGTTATTCGTACCGAGGGTTCGAATCCCTCTCTTTCCGTTGATGACTTGATATTTGCTTTATCTTTCAAATTTCCCCAACCCTTGGTTAAACGTGGAATAGATAAAATCCTAATAAATTTGAAAAATCAAGTAAGGAAAACGAAAAGCCTTTTTCTTTTATTCTTCACGTCCAGGATTACGTCCCGGATCATTAGATAGGAATCCAAAGATGAAAAGAGAAACAAAGAATATCACTACTGTGTAAACAAAGAGTTTGAGAGTAAGCATTACACAATCTCCAAATCATTTTTTGGAAAAAAAGAGAATAGATCCTCCATTTTTATACCACATATCCTATTTTGACCCCAAGAAATGAAGTACTTTCTACAAATAGAAAAGAATATTCAGAAATTCAAAGTCATTTGTAATAAGAGTCTTTTATTACAAAAATTTTCTTTCATACCTACAATTCAATATTGTGGGGAACCTTAAGCCTATTAGGGCCTTTCGCTGGAAAAAGGTCATAATGGGGAAATGGGATGATCCAGATTTATCGCAGCTTTCCAAGAATTTCAATGTTTGAATCGAGGGTTCATATTGTAAGACTTATCTGATCTTATCAATTGTTAGAATTTTTTCCTCGAATAAATCATGAATTTTCTAGGATAGTATTAAAAAAGATCTCATCGAAAACTTACAGCAGCTTGCCAAACAAAGGCTAAGAGAAAGAAGAGCATAGGTATGACTGGCATAACATTCACGATTGGATTCAAAAAAGCATAGGACTCGGGCAATTTGGCGATGAAAAAACTACTCGAATAAAGGGCAGAATTAAGACAGATACAGATCAAACTAAAGATATTAAGCATAACAGACATTTTGTTCTTGGAGATAATTGCATTTTGCTTGAGTTATTGATATAAAGAAAAATAAAGTAAAATAAGGTAGACCAAAAAATCTTTCTTTTTCTTTGAACTCACCCAGTCAAAAATCCTCCATTTCTCAAAGGAGAATAGAAGAAATCATACTTTCATACAATATCTTAATTGAATTATATGTAATGATCAATAAATTTAGTTTAATTCTATATCTACACGTGTTAAAATCCTAGCAACAATTGTGAAGCGAAATATAAAAGAAGGATGTGGATAAATGGAAGGACGAGAGAAAGAGAGAAAAAGAATATCAATGATATATGAGTCCAATATGTAAGGTCTCATATCTGAAATGGTTAAACATTCCAGGACAAATTGGTGATGTTGACATTGTTTAATCGACCAAAAAGGGTCGACCAAGAATAAAAAACAACTATTGAATATTAATGTTGTTACCTTATCATAACCAGGGGGAGGTCGATCAATGCATCTCATGGTCAGGGTCTTCAAATTAGGCAATCTTCCATAAAAGGAGGCCAATGCAGGCATTTTATGATCCTACTTACAAGAAACTTGCAGATTCAAGTTTTGCACATTATCCAACATATACCATGCCAAATCTTGTGTAAAGAGCTTCTAAAATAGGACCCTGACAAAAGTCAGCTTTAATATTAATTATTTGGTAGAACTGGTATGGAATTATTAAATTGTTGTCCAAGATATTATGAAGCAATTGTGTGTTCACATAAATAAAAGAAAAGCAGTAATGAGAATGGGAGTACTTATGGAAATGGATCCTCTCCATGCATCTTCAAGCCTCCAACCACCACCAAAAAAAAAAAAAAAAAAAAAAAAAAAAAACCATTGTTTGGATTTAGTTATGAAATCATAATATGGTGGGTGGTTAGCCAAATGATTATCATTCAATGAAGCCTTGGAGATGCTTGGAGAGGAAAATTATTAGAGGGGATCCAAATCCGAGTACGTCATAAGCAGTACCTCAAGAATTCTGCCAAGTAGTGAAACTGATTTGGCATGGTCTATAAATTGAAGAAGCACAAGCAAGTTTTTCTTAGCAGTTAGAAGCCTTGGAACATCAATTTTCACACTAGGTAGGCACAAAACGCTCTGGTAGCAGAAAGGATATGCAGTCCAACTCATTTTTTGAAGGCTGCACAGGTGCATAAATTCTAAATAACCAATTGTCCAACGTTTGATAACTACTAGGATAGCATGCCACCACACATAGGGTCTGGAGTCTCTCGACAGAGACGAGAAGTCTGTGAAGGCCACAGGCCTTTATGCATAAACATTCAAGACACAAACTGGTAATATTGATATTGTTTCTCTCTTTTACCTCTTCCAGATTTAACTTTTTTTAAGCGAACTGAAGCTGCTGCTGGAAGGCAGTTTGAGAATGCCATAGTAAAGTCTCAATCTGATGGCTCTTACAGATGTGAATAATGGTAGAGTAAAGCATTCTCTCTGGACACTGCAAATGATAGATAGCTCTTCGGCTTTACAAATCTCTACAGTATTGTGAATCCAATTGCATACACGAATAATATCCTTGTAGATATGAAAAGCATTCTTCTTCAGAACAAAACGTTGCAATTTCGCCCGCAAAGTGAGAAACAAATATATCCAATTACCCAGTTCCGATAGATTGTTGGATCCAAAATCAAGAAACAAATCTGGAACAGATAGACAAAGCTCTTTGAACTTTTGGAGACGAGAATGATACAAGCAATGTCTTTGATGGGAAGGACGCATAGAATTTTACGAACAATGTCCTTGAATTTCATCTATCACCATTTAGGTTCATGCATTCACATTATTCATGATCATATGCTTTGAGGTGCATGGTAAATCCTGTGATATTTTATTTATTTATTTATTTTGGGAAAACTGATTTTCATGATAAAAATATATATATTATGTTTAGTTAAAGTTTCTAGAGCTTTCTACTGAATATATACGTGATATATATTTACACTTCAACCATGATAAGCTCAGCTGGATTCCCTCTCCTAGATTATTTTCAATTGCTCACACTATGAAGTACCTTAATTGTCATCTCCCCACCTTGCCTTGGCCAAATCTGGCATGGTCAAAAATCTCAATTCCAAAACATCCCTTCACACTTTGGGTGGCCATCAAGCGAAGACTTCCTACTCTAAACAGAATATGCACATCCCACATCAATGCAACACTATGTGTTCTTTGTGAATCTGATCCAAAATCTCACCATCACTTGTTTTTCAAATGCTCCTTTGTTAATCCCCTTATGCTCATTTTTACAAGCACGTTGCGGGTTCCATATGCTACCATCATCTTGGACAGAACTGGTAGCATGGACCTCGTATCACTAGAGGGAGAACTCATCAAATTGCAGCAATTTAGTCTCAAAATTAGGTCTTGCATCTCTTGTCTACAATGTCTAGAGTGAACGTAACAGAAGAATTTTCAAGAAGAAAAAACTCTCAGCAAATTCAGTTATGCACCGTACCTTAGAAGCAGTCTGGCTCAAACTACTATCTTCATCGCTCACTGATTTACCAACTGCGTGATGCATTGTAGAAGAATGGGAATTACCTTCTACTGTCCTTTGACCTCCAGCTAAACCACCAGATCATCTTTCTTGAGGAGCTATGCTTCAATGGCTACTACCGGATTGAGGAACTCTGTTCCAACGGAATGCTAATGCTGTTTGTTGACTGGTATGGGCTTCAACATGGGCTTCTAATTTTGGGTTTGTTCATGGTTTTGGGTTCGGCTTGTCATGTTTTCATGGTCACTTGGACTGACTATATCCCTTTTGGGCTGTAATTATTGTTTATACATATATATATTGAAATTTACCTTTCAAAAAAATAATAATAATAAGCAATCACTAAGGAAACAAAACACTCTTCATCTAAAACTTAGAAGATGAATGTTTGTTCATGGCTTTACAAGAAGTTCCAGAAGCTCAAAATGAAGAAGAGGATGGTGATGATGATGATATTGAAGAGATACTTGGTGATGATGATGATATTGAAGAGATACTTGTTGAATGTGAAAGACTTGCTGTCAAATGTGATTATCAGAAGACTCAAATCAAGAAACCTAACTCCAAAATCACTGATTTCAGCCTTGCTAAATTGGGCCAGAAGAAAAAGAGTATTATGTCGATGGTAGGTGCAAGAGGAATAGTTGGATACATTGCTTCCCTTTGCATCACTTTCGGCTCACCCCTTATTAGTGACTATGCCTTCCAACAAGCTATACTCGAACACCCAACTTGGACTTCTTGTTTTCTACATGTAGCCTCTAATTGTGATCCCATTCCCAAAATTTCATCTCACCCTACCCTTAATGGGGTAGATTTGGTAGTCTCCTAAATGGGTTTGGGACGGGTATGGTAAAATAATTGAAAACCCGAAGCGGGTTTGGGGCGGGGTGGATTTAGTGATGATCCCATCCCGCCCCGCCCCTGCCCCCGCCCCCATAAATAACTTTAATTTAATACTATAATAAAGTTTCGCAAAATAATTGGGGGCCTCGCCCTCCGCCCCTGCATACAGACTTCAACATCACCACCACCACCACACCGTCCACAAGCACCCACAAGAAAACATTTGTATTTTTTTTTTTTTTTTTGGGTTAACTAGTAGTAGTTTACACATTTTTTTAATTGACCCTACAGTTGTTGGGTTGGGCCAAATCGGACCGAACCGACCAGGGTATGTAATGAGGCCATAATTACAAATGAGTATTGCTTCCATCTTATTTTGCTCACTTAAGGATGTATGTTGCACACACATACTTAGGATTCACCACCACATTTTCGAGGCACTTTTTTATCTTTAATCTCAAAGTTGAAATCTTGTAATAGAGGTATCCACCGAATTAAGTAGGGTTTGGTCTCCTTTTTAGACTGGAGATGTCGCAATGCGGCATGATCGGAATACACTATCACCTTAGAACCTAGAAGATATGATCGAAATTTGTCTAGCGCATCCTGAACTCATGCTTCATTGTTGTTATTAACCCTAATCACACACACACACACACACACACATATAATTAGCCCTCTATGAATACAGAACAATGGTGTAAGTGTAACCCTAGTTCCAAACACCTCCAAATATATATGCATAACATCTCCACCTAAATGCATCTATATTAACATATATCAACAAAATATATAAAAAGATTTTTAACTAATAATCCAAAATCAATTTGATTACAAGTTGTAGTACTAAACTTTTCGACTAAGAAGAAAACAAAACCCAATTTTTTAAAAATAACCCAGATTAAACAAGAGGCTAAAAAATTCTAAGACTAAGGTTTCACAACAAAGAGATATACAAAAGTTTAGTGCTACAAATCACAAAAAAGAGAAATAAAGAAGTTTAGTACTACAAAAACTCAATAGCCACATATAGGTTTCACATACAAAACCCTAGATCTAATGAAACAGAACAAAACTCAATAACCACAGATTAACCCCAAACTAAAAGCTAATTGGATAGAAACACCGTATACTCATCAAATATCCATCAATAAGTGCTTTGCCATTCAAAAAAAAATATACATATATATATATATATATATCATCAATAAGATTAAAAAAACGCAGACTTTCATGAATGATTAAATCGCGAGAAAAGAAATAAATCGGTGGGTAATAAATAGCAGAAAACATCCAATCATATGAACAAACATACAATCAATGATCAGCAAGTCCGAAATAAGCATGAACACATGAAAAACAAAAGCTCAAACCCAAAATGGAGTGAAGAGAAGACATTGATGAATCAATTAATACAGTAATGATTGAAATACAAAGAAACAACTTATTATTTATATATATATACACACTTACAGAGAGATTCATTACACACAACTATACAATATATAGACATACCTCTAATTGGTATTGAAACCAGAGAGAAACGGCTGAAATAGACAGATCTCTCATTGGTATATGTCTGGGACGTGTTTGGATGTGAAACTGTACAGAGGAAAGTTTTGGACTTGGGAAGCGATCAAAGTTGGTGCTCCTTGATTAAAAGGGTCCACGTAGTTAAATTGAGGTGAATCGTTCTGTTTTGACGGACGGTTCTGATTGATGGGTTTCTGTTTTTAATTACTCCGTAATTTGTTATAAGGGACTTCTTATTCAAATAGAGAGTAAAATGGATTTATATGGGTGTGATAATACGTTATAATTGCTATCTTAGTTTGGTGGGATCATGTAATATTTCAGGAATTAGAATTTTAGAATTAAATTTGTCAAAATTTGAGAAAAATAATTAAAAAAATTCAACTAATTTTTTTTTATTTTTTTTTATTTTTTTCAAATTTTATAAATTTTAATTTCAATTTCAATTCTAATTCTAATTTTAAAATTTCAATTCTATGTAACCGAACACACCCTTTATATGTTACAAATACCAAGAAATTATAATTTTGAAATAACATAAATGTTTATCACATAAATTTTTTGTAACAGCTACATTAAAGTCTTATTTATACTGTAATAACTTGAATCTTTTTGCAACAGTTTCATTCAAACACAAAGCGAAATGTTGCATTGCGAAATGTGAGGACAATTCTTTGATATGATTTAATCTCCTATCATCAATTCACAATGATATAGTAACAATAATCTCTTCTGCCACTTTTGTGTGCTTGATCAAATATCGTAGTAATCATGTGGTTAATCAATTTTGGGAATGCAAATACGCTATACGAAAATCATGTGCCTTAAAAGATGTCCAGTTGTTCAACTGAAACAAGAAAAGCAATGATGTTAAAAGAAAAAATGATTTGAGGAAACTAAAAAAGAAAAACTACTGAATGGTTGATAGGAAAGGTTTAAATGCTTGAAAATGATTGAACAAGTTATTATATGCATGTTTGAAGATATAACCATTTCTTGAGAATTAGAGAAAAAATTATAACATATTTATAGAGTTGCATATTTATTTGTTCGAATATTGTTTTTTACTTACCAAACGACCAGATCTTGTATTAATTAATTCAAATATATAATTCAACAAAAAATTATATGGTTTTGAAAGAGGGAGTATATAATTCAACAAAAAAAATTAGATATATAGGATTATATGATACTAATTCGTGATGTAAAACTATTAACTTTTCTTGTGACGTTGGTCTGATTTTTTTTTTTCTTTTCTTCGGAAGGTAAAGTTTGCGTCAATAGAAACACTCATAAAAAATTAAATTAAATAGATAAAAAGTGACTAAAACATAGTGGTAACAATGTATCAAACCTGCATTGTAGCATGATGAAAAATGACATAAGTTAATATTTATTTTTTTTATCAGGTGCCAATAACATGTCCAATTTAGTTGGGTATTCTTTTCAATGTAAGTGTAAACTAAAGTTCTCATAATACTTTGAATTTCTAACTTTGTGAAAATATAAGTATTAAAGAGATTAAAAAAAAATCTCTAACAACTTCATTTCAACATAAAATACAATGATGGATCAGGAAAAGTCTCATAGAATATTTCTGATAACTTTTTGTGAATCAGTCTTGATCTACTAATATCAACAACGCTTGAGAAAGTACCTTTCATCCCTTGAGAAAGCGACAATCATCATGTCTAGTGCTTTTGCGTGCATGATAAAAAAAATAAATAAATAAATCTCTAACAACTTCAGTTCAACATAAAATCTAATGATGTATCGGAAAAATTCTCATAGAATATTTCTGATAACTTTTTGTGAATCAATCTTGATCTACCAATATCAACATCGCTTGATCAAAGTACCTTTCAAAATAGAAAAACATTGCTTGATCAGAAAGTGACAATCGTCTTGTCTTGTCTAGTGCTTTTGCGTGCCAGATCAAATATTTAATCAGGCCAACTTCAAATTCTCTTTTATTAATTTCAATTTTTGCTTTATTCAATTAATGAATAAATGCAACATCGTGAGACTTTCAATAATTCGAACTGGATCATTTCCTTGTATCTGAGAAGAACTTACCAACCGGTTGTTTGCCTGAAACATGAAAAACTATTATATATCAAAAACAAAAAATGAGTCCAAACAAGAAGAAAAGCAAAGAAAAACTATTGAATAACAATCTTACTTTATCACTAAGGAAAAGGTAATCAATGCATCCCATGGTCAACGTCTTCAGATTAGTCAATCTTCCAAAAAAACAGAGGCCAATGCATGCATTTTAGGATCCATCTTATGATACTTCTTACAAGTACCACGAAAGCTATGTTTGACAACAAGCACCGGATCAGTTCATAATTACCTCAAGAATCCATTTCTCTAGTTTTAGAGATTTGACTTGGCTGACAAATGGAAGAAGCTGAAATACTAAACTTTCATAATTTGGGCTTACCTCAAAATCGCATGTATCACCAATGGTCGCACTCTTTAGATACACAAAACTCCCTTGGAAGCAGTAGCTTTCTGCTTCTTGTCCTCTCCACATGAAGTTTTGAAGCTTAGGCCTGGGAGCATCAATGCTCATAATTTGGACTTAAATAACAATCGCATGTATCAGCAGTAATATATTTTTTTTGTGTAAATCTAATGTGTAATGATAGATTTACACAAAAAAAGTTAAATTATTTATTTTTAGCTCCAACATTTGTTTTATATCTTTTATGTAAAAATATATCCCCGTTACATAAAACTCCCTTGGAAGCAGTAGCTGTCTGCCTGTTGTCCTTTCCACATGAAGTTTTGAAGCTTCATGATTGTAAATGACATCAATTCCTTCTTTTTCTTAATTTTCAAAAATTCCTTCATAGAGTGACAACGATGTCAAGTGACGGACAAGGTCACAAGTCTCTCCGCAGAAACTCTGATTTTGTCCAGAACACCAGCACCGTCAGGCAGAGGAGAAGAAAGAGAATGGAGATAATTTAGATTAGATATAGTAGTACCACTTCCTGGAAGGCGAGGTCAGAAGAAGAAGGAAGAGAATGGAGATTCCTCTGCCTCTGAAAAGGGGAAAGGAAATACTCCATATCTGTTAGAGCAAGGAGGAGGAAAAGAGAGAGGAAAGTATAGGCTGTGATGATCTCCATGGGGGAAGAGTAGTACCAGTTACTCCGAAGCAGGGAGAGAAAGTTATAGGTTATGATGATGAAAAATTGCATGAAGATTAAGAAAGAAAATGATAGATTTCCATATGGGGGAAGAGTAGTACCAGTTCCTCCAAAGCAAGGAAGGAAAAATAAGGTAGAGAATCAATATTGCGAGAGAAATGGTCTTGTCTCATTGAAGGAAAAAAAAAAAAAAAAACCTACTGGTAATGGAATAGTGAAGGAGGAAGACGATAAAGTTATCCCTGCAAAAAGAGAAGACGCTGTCGGAGAGGAAGAAGAATGTTCAGAAAAAGGAAAACGGTGATTTGTCTATGATGGTGGAGAATGCCCCAGAAGGCAGTAAGAAGAGGGGGACGAAGCCACGGTCAAAAGAGGTTAGGGTTTATCGAGAAGGTGAAGAAGAAGATTTGGGAATGTAAAGGAGAAGAGAATTGACAATGGTTCAGTTATAAGCAGAACCATGGGTTCTGCGCTTAGAGGTTAAAAAAATGTCAAAGAAGAGCCTGTATTGAAGCTGAGGGGTGCAAAAAAGAAGGATGAGAATGTAATACTTCTATTGCTAGTATGATCTTGTTTGGTTGTTTTTACTTGCGGCTTCTCTGTTTTCTAACTTTTGTTTTTAACAGGGAAATGATGTTGAGTTCAATATATGTCAATTTTCGCGACAAAAAGGGCAAGCGTCAGCAAAAAGCCTCCTCTGGCAGATTAGGGTACCTACATATCATGACACAAATAATAATTATAACAACATCAACTGAAATATACAGATAAGGAAAAAATTAGGTTCAATTGCATCACAGAAAACTAAACCATCATACACGTGTGAAGCTAAAAAATGTTTAAACGACAAGACACATGCTTCACAACTCTCACGCCTACATATGAATAACCAGGGCAGAGATGAACAAACCAAGAGGACATAATTCATCAATTTGATATTGAGGTAGATGAAAGCAGCAAATTTTCAACGGTATATCCATGATTCAACCTTTTTTTTTTGGTATATTCCATGATTCAACTTAACCAACAAAATTTCAAACAGTAAATGGAACATAAACAACTGCTATCTTTCATAATTAAGAATGTACATCAAGAGTTCACAACAAACAAGAGGAATAATAAAAACTGCACAAAGATTCATTAGAAAAAAATTGCTTTTCAAATTAAATACTGAAATATAGTTTCGGATAACTAAAAATGAAAGACCTGACATGCCAACTTAGAACCAATACAAAGTTTGAGCAAAAATCTCCTCCATACCATCTAGTCATCCAATGCAAGGGACACAATAATGCAAGTATATATTTTTGTTATGTACTTTTTTCTGAAAAAAAAAAAAAAAAAAAAATGTTTTAGACAAGGGAAGAACTAGTAATGGGCTAACCTAGGCTATAGCTCAGGTCCAATTGAAAAAAAAAAAACTAGTACTATTGTTCTTACAAGCCCATGTATTACTCTTCCTCTTCCTATTAGCCCAGCCTAATCCATAATATTTCTATAAATAAAAAGAGTTATAAAATTTACAAAAGTCAAACCTTAAATATGAGCAAGCCCACGAACCATAGACATGCCCAATCACAAAATAAAACATATTAAAATATAATAGGGCCCAGCCCCGTAAATCAAACACATTGTTAGTCTATGGAAGAAGACCTAAACTCTTCGTGTGTAAGGCGCTAAGGCATAGGTGGATGGATATCATGGATTATTATTGTTAATCCAGTGAAATATTGAATTTTATTTTTGTAAAAAAAATAAAAATAAAAGGGCATTGTTGATGACTTGATAATTTCTTGTTAAATTGGGTAATTTACTATATAATGGATTAATAACTAGTCAGGAGTTGAACACATAGATCTTATTTTCTAATGTGAATTTATTGATAAGGAACATATATATCTTGCATTTTTGTAGTTGTTTATTTTAATACTTGTATGAAGCAAACTTTAATGAATTCTTGACTATGAAAATACGTTAGAGTTTGGAAGTGTAAATGTATTAGAAGGTTGTACATTATTGAGTTTAATTGAATTACTGATGCATGATAGTTATGTATTTAGAGCATGAATGACACACTAAGTAATGATGTGTTTAATTACTTTTAGCCTTCCTTATTTTGCAATCCTAGCTCCGCCCCTGGTTTTAGAGAAATCTTTTATGGTGATTTAAAAACGGTTATATGTTTGTGAGTATAAAAACTAATTTATATAACTGAACAATGTCAAAGCGAGAATGCAAGGCAAGTAGCTTTTGTAAAAATTAGAGTTCAGATATACTTCAGTATATGCTAAACATATGGTATTAACTCACATATTCACATCTGCAATATATTATGCACTCACAAATACTGTATATATGTGTGTTCCTCTTACAATTTTTGCATCGAACAACTCGGCCTTTATTGTTCCATTTGGTGACACATATTGGACTCAACTTCATTTCCCTGTTAAAAACAGAAATTAGAAAACAGAGAAGCCACAAATAAAAACAATAGGATCATAGTAGTAATAGTAGTATTACATTCTCATCCTTCTTTTTTTGCACCCCTCAGCTTCAATACAGGCTATTGTTTGACATTTTTTTTAACCTCTAAGCGCATAAGCTTATAACTGAACCGTTGTCAATTCCCTTCTGCTTTCCATTCCCAAATCTTCTTCTTCACCTTCTCGATAATCCCTAACCCCTTTCGGCCGCCTTCTCGGGCATTCTCCACCATCATAGACAAATCACTGTTTTCCTTTTTCTGAACATTCTTCTTCCTCTCCGACAGCGTCTTCTCTTTTTTCAGGGACAATTTTATCGTCTTCCTCCTCCGCTATTCCATTACCAGTAGTTTTTTTTTTTCCTTCAACGAGGCAAGACCATTTCTCTCCAATCTTGATTCTCTACCTTATTTTTCCTTCATTGCTATGGAGGAACTAGTACTACTCTTCCCCATATGGAAATCTATCATTTTCTTTCTGGATCCTTGTGCAATTTTTCATCAGCATAGCCTGTAACTTTCTCTCCCTGCTTCGGAGTAACTGGTACTACTCTTCCCCCATGGAGATCATCACAGCCTATACTTTCCTCTCTCTTTTCCTCCTCCTCCCTTGAGAGGAGTATATCCTTTCCCCTTTTCAGGGGCAGAGGAATCTCAATTATCTTCCTTCTTCTTCCGACCTCGCCTACCAGGAAGTGATACTACTATATCTATATCTAAATCATCCATCAGTTTTTTCCTGCAAACCCTTACGACATCATCGTTCATAGGTCTGGATGAATTTACGATCTTGACCTTCTTCACCTTGGAACCCGTGAACAGCGTTGTCGAATCTAATTGCTGAATATATTGACATTCAGACGACAATGAATTTACGCAAATTGAGCAACCTGTCTATTTTTAAAATTAAAAAAAAAAAAAAAAAAATTATTGATGAACAACAAATACATAAAATCTAATTTCTGAATATATTGACAATCATAGAATTTAATTGACCAATTTCTTTACATAGACAGCCGTTTACAGTGTAATCAGGGACGGAGGAAGGGAAGCCGCCCCCACCCTAACCCAACTATTTTTTTTGCGAACCCTACTAGTAGTACAAGAACCCTTTGTAATTCGTTTTCAACCATTATAAAGGCCTTTTTATTATAAAGGCCTTTTTATTTTAAAGGTTAATTTGCACTCACACTCTTTCAAGTTTGCAATAAAGATGGGTAGATACAATTTTAGGAAGTTGTGATCTAATTTTTCTCCAAATTTAAAAACTTGAACCACAATACTCCAATCATTATAATAGTACATAATTACTATTTTTTAATTTATCCATTTAATTAATGAAATTACAATATTAACTTTTATAAGTCATTTGATTTGAACAAAATGACCCTTAGCCCAAATTAAAAAAAAAACTCCATCATGACCCTCTCAATTTTTTTGCAAAACCTTATTATAATATTAAATTAAAGTTATTTATGATAATGTTTTACATAAAAATTAAAGTTGCCTCCTCAAATTTTTTGTAACACTCTATTTATGGTACTAAATCATAGATACTAATAGTTATTTTCTATACAAAAATTAAAATTGGTCCCTTTATTTTTTAATTTTTTTTTTCTATTTATGGTTCCCTATAGTTTAATAATGAAATTACGTGTAACCCCTTCAAAATTCAATAAATGGCTTGCTATAAAAGATCAAATTTAGTAAAAATATATATATATTAATTATTATGTTAATCCTTATAAAAACATACTATATTTACACACACATATATATATATTCACACACATACATAAATATTATTTGTTATGAATTAAAAAGGAAAAAAAAAAAAAAAAAAACTTCACTTGACAACAACAATGATGCACTCGACAACTTTTCTCTTCAATTTTCTTGCATATTATTTATAAACACATTTTTAACAATATACATTAAAAATGCACAAAAAAAAATTTCTTACAATGATTTTATATTATTTTAAAATTTTAATTTTACATTACTAGTTTGGCCCCACCAATTAAAAATTTCTGGCTCCGCCCTTGTGTAATATCTCTGTTTTTCACCATTTTCCTTTTTTCAGAATTTTCTGATTTTAAAGAAGGCATTTTCGTCTTTTCTCGTTTTGCGTGCCGGACACCGTGGAGTGTGTCGGGTGTGTCCGAGAGTTGGTTGGGGCATTTCATTAAGTTCAGGACTTTTTGAAATGCAAGGGTTGCCATTTCGGTATTTTTCTGTTTTTCGAGCCGAATTGTCCCGAGTGGGACCCGCTATCTGAATTGTCACGTACAGGGTATTTAATTGAGTCCATTTGCATCTCACTCATTTTTATTTATTGTGTTTTATGTGTTTATTATATGGTTGATATGTGTATTATGTGGGTGTGATAAAAAAATTTAAAAAAGAAAAGTCAAAAGATATTTTAATGGTGGGACCAACCACTTTCATTTGTTTTAAGGGCATAAGGCCATTTTGGCCTCTCATTTTCTTTCTCTCCTGTGAGCTCTCTCTTCCCCTTTCTTCTTTCATTTTTCTTTTTTCTTCCGAGCAATCTTCAAGCTTTATTACTTTTTAACCGGTGGGAATTTTTGTGAGCCGTTTGCTGTAAAGCGGAGAGCTTGACGAGATCTACGTATTGATGTAAGCTATTCATCATTTAGTGCACCCTAGGAATTTTGAACCTAGGGCTTGGATTTGGGGCTTATTGCATCTTTGTGAGGTATGGGTGTTTAATTCACGACTTTTTGGATTTTTGTGAGTTACCTTGTGTAAATTGTTGCCTAGCATGTTTTAATTGTGTTGATTCCTTTAAAGTGACTAAATTGTTGTGTGTGGAGCATATGTTTATGTGTATTAGTTTGTATTATGTGAGAAAACATACTAAAATGTTTACATTTCATGTCAATTATGTTACATGAGTTAAATTTTGTGACTTGGAAGCATAATATCAAATGTTGGAGATTTTCTACAAAGCATGTATATTGTGGATATTTGATTTGCATGGAATGAGATTTCTTGTTGGCATGGCATTTAAATGTAGAAAATATTCATACATTCATTGGGAAGGAAAGGGGAAAATTGGTTTTGAAAGAAATAAAAAGGGGATTTTAAGAAATGGTATTGGAAATGGGGAGAGACATACATGGCATTGCATCCCATTTCACGGCATGTTTGTTGTTGATATTGGTATTGTGATTATTTTCTCCCCGACATAGTATGATCTCAATTTCTGTATTTCTATTCGTTGTGTGGATTCACGAGGTTTCAAGAGGTGTGCCTTAGGCACCTCCTACTGAGCTTTCAGCTCACTCCATTATTTAACATTTTTTCCAAGTCTCAAAAAGGAGTGGCGGACGACAATCCACCACAGCTTTTAGAGAGATTTGGGACTTTCGTTTATTGCCTTTTGTATATAATTAGGAACAAAGTTTCATTTGCAAAGTTTAGGCATCATTTGCCAAAGTTGTATATTTTGAACCTTTGTAAAACCTTGATTTCACTTCAAAAATTGTAAACTTGTTATACTGATAGTTTAACACATGTAAATCATTTCTTTTGATCATATATTATGTATGTAAACTTTCTATTCAAGTGCAAGGAAGATAGTTTTTGTAATACCCCTAATTTTAAAAGGATAGTTTCGGTATTTAGTTTATGTTTTTATTGCATATTTATATTCATTGTTTGCTTATTTGGTATTTGTTAATTATTTAATTGTTTAATTGATGATTGCTTATATGTTTTTATTAAATGGTTAATGTCCTTTGTTATTTTAATTGAATTATCTATTAGGTGATGTTGTTTAGTTTAATTGGTAGCATTTAAAGATTTATTTTATTTTACATTTTATTTAAGGATGAGATTGGATGGTATGGATTCAATGGATGTTTATATATATATATATATATATGGGTATATATATATTTGGGTTAGTTTAATTATTAGTAATTATTAATAATTAAATTAGTATTATTATTCAATATGTAATGTATAATATAGTATTAGGGTTATATATATATATATATATATATATATATATATATATATATATATATTTTGTGCAATCACAGGTTAGCTGACTTAGTGGTATTTTTATTTTATTTTCTTTTCTTTTCTTTCTCTAAGTATAATTAGGATTAGGATTGTGCACGCCTATATATATATATATATATATATATATATATATATATATATATCATATTACGTTTGCTTAGGGTTTAAAAACAACAAAACCCTATTTACAAACAGAGAGCGATTTGAGAGAAAAACAGAGAGAACCAGTTAGGGTTTCGGCCATAATTAAAGGTCGGACCAAGGAAGAAGGAAGGGATTGCTTGTGAGTTGCCAGAGCAGTAGGAGGTTTGACGGTAGTCGGCAGTCGTCGGAAAATTCAGAGACGATAGTACAAGGTTTCAAACTGAAACTTAAAGACAAGTTTTATATCTAACTATCTCCCTTTGACTCGTGTTCTTTACATGCATATTCAACTCCAGGAGTAAATAAACTTTAAATTTAATCTGTTATACATGTTGAATTAGATTAAAGCAGTAAGAATAGTAACGAACTTTTAATTGCCTGATTTTAAGCTTCCTTGCGTGAATTCTTGCTTTGATTGGTTTAAACAATGCATAATAGATTTAAATAATTTCTGGAATACTATGGGACCTAGTTCAAACACTTGGGAACCTTAGCAATGGAGGACAGAGGAGCTGGAAATCGCTGGAGAAGACACAGTGGATGAAAACAGGAAAAGAGTCGGCTCCCTTTTGAAGGGAGGCAGCTCCCCTCTCATAGAGGCCCATGGGGAGCCTGCTCTACACCATTGGGAGGTGGCTCCCTTGAGGGGGGAGCCGGCTCCTTGTGAAAAGAGGCAACTCCCTCTTTGGGGGAGCCGGTTTCTTCACTGAATGATGTTTTTGGATGGGGTTTTTGATACTGGGTTTGGGTTTTTGACATTCCAAGTTCAATTAGGAGGTGTAATGGGGAATTTAAATGATGTCTAAGGTCATATTGAAGCTCTAGAGGGCATGATAATGTATAATAAACCACCTAGTGTTTATAGCATGAACAATATATAATTCTTAAATAAATTGCATACTGTTACTGGATATGGATAATTTAAATTGCTTATCTTTATGTTAGCAATTTTTCTGTGAATGGTTATACAGTGTAATCATGTATCAGTGTTATCAAATAAGCATGTTAATTTACATATTTTTATTATACTTATTGTGAATTAATTGACGTTTACATTTATTATCTGCATTGTCAATTGGTTAGATTAATTGATGTTTAGATTAATTATTTATTTCATCAATTAGTGGATTTATGGATTATATGCACCGGAATGAGACGGTGGCATATCAGGGATGGATTAGCTCAAAACACTAAGTCCTACCTACTATGAAATAAGGGAACAGATTAACTTTAAAAGTTAAGTCCTACTTAATTATATTCATGTCAGGTCAATAAATAGTTGAATGACATTACTTTGGTTTAGATGGATTTTAAATATATAATTATGGTACCTCGATATGAGCTTGAGTCTCAGGATCGACGGTTAGGGAGCGTATATGCAGTGGGATGCATAGCTGGCTATGATGGTTGGATGTGTACCCTGTTAGGTCTAGGTACTCATGCCCACTTCAGGTGCGTTTTGCGTGATACCTACTAGTCAGGTTGAGACTGACCTGTAGTCCAGTGAGAGTCCTTTAGTGTGGATATATATATGTATGGATTATATAGTTATTGTTGAGTTGTTTAGGATGTACATGCATATCGGGTCTTTGTTTGGGTTGTAATAGAATAGAACTTGCTCGTAGTCTTGACCCACTATCATTTTTCAGGTGTTCGACAATTCCAGGCGTAGAGGTTGATCATGCTGAGCAGAAACAGTCACTCACTCCTCCGACTACGTAAGGCTACTACTTATATTTTAGTTTTGGCTTTCCTTTAGTTCAGTTATTTATTTTTCAGCTGAAGTATTATTAGGGGTTCTAGATAGATTCCCGAGTTGTAATAATATTGAAGGTTTTAGCAGTTTTGGGATTATATACCTTTTAAGAATTTTTATTTTAGAATTCTTTCAGCTTATTTATTTATTCATTAAATTCCTCTCATAATTATGCTTGTTTAAATACTTAATTATCTGGTATCCCTCGGATCTATGCTCGGACTTGATCACCCGTGGCTCTAGAATCAAGGGGTATCACAGTTCTTCACTTTTTCATTTCAACAAATTCAGTAGTTGATTTTAAGGTTCGTAGAGCCATTTCGGTCGATCGAAATAGGTACTTCGGTCGACTGATTCATTTCACAGCCTCGGGACTTTGCACTTCGACCGACCGAAACCTTATTTTGGTCGATCGGTTCAGGGGGTCTGCTTCGGCTGACCGAAACATCACTTCGATCAACTGAACTGATGCTGCTTGGCTTTTCTTGTTCCCTGTTTCGGCATAATTTATCTAGAAACTCTGGGAAGTTGTTTAGAGCCTTGTGAAGCATATATAAATATGACCTATAAATGACGTTTTTAACCCTAGACGTGACGGGATTGACTTAGGTGTCTTCGGGTTTGGGTAAGGACCCAGTTAACGGTTCGGACCCACGGGTTCGGGTCGTTACACCCTGTTTGTATCCATATGGGGTTGGGGGCCACAGTGGTGGAGTTTTTTTTCTTTTTCTTTTTTTGTTGCTAAGGGTCATTTTGGTAGAATAAAATGACTTATAAAGGTTAATATTGTACTTTTGTAATTTAAATGGGTTAATGAAGAAGTCAAATGGCAATTACATACTCTTATCATGGTTGGGGTGTTGTTGTTTAAGTTTGTAACCTTGGGGGCAATTGGATCATACTCTCCCCAAGCAGTATATATATATATATCTTTATTGCAAACCTGAGGGGTGTTAGTACAAATTACCCTATTTTAAAAACTTGTGAAACTTTTTAAGTAAGTATTTTTTCTTATACAATTTTATCATTTTTTATTTTTATAAAGACAATCTTAGCCCTTCTTATATAAAGTTGTTATTAACAAATATGGTAACATTATATTAAAGTATATTATTTTAAAATTAAAAATACAAGGGTTTCAAAAAATATTGTTATTAAATAAATTTAAATATAAAAAGTACTTACTATAACATGTCACCAAACTCCTAACAATCTAAAAACCAAAATAAAAAATAATAAAAAATACCAAAAGAATAAGTATATGAGAATAAGTTAGAATGAATTACATTAAGGGCCTTATTGGACGTCAAAGTGGAATTGTGGATGGTGAGGGTTCGAGTCCCAAAGAAGTAAAGTGTGTGTGTTTTTCTTGCCAATGATAAAAACATAAAAATAAAAAATAAAAAATAAAAAAAGAAGAAAAAGAAAAAAGAGTTAAAATGAATTACTTTGATTATATTACTACATATAATGTCTTTTATATAAGCTAGTATAACCAAATGACTTGGACACTTAAGCTCCGTTTGTTTGAGCGTAAAACATTTTTTGTATTTTCCGGTGTTTGGTAGTCCCAAATTCAAAGAAAATTTTTACGGATGGAAAAAGTTTCCCAAAATTTAACCAAAACAACTTTCCAATTAATGCTCGGAAAATCATTTTTCGAGCTTATCAATTTCACTCTTGACCTCCTCAACAAAATCATATGGCATTGAAAACGTCAATCAAATAGGTGAAAGAGTTGCAAATTAGTAGGGATGGCAATTCGTATCTGTGGGTCGTGTTCGTTTCGTATCATATCGATGTAAGGGTATTATACTAAATAGGTAAACCCAAACCCAACCCATTTAATAATCGTGTCAAGAATCTCAACCCAACCCATTTATTAAACAAGTAAACGTGTTAACCCGTTAATGACATTTTTATTAAAAGGAGATATTTAATATTTAATCAAATACTAAATAATAAAAAAAAAAATTGTCATAATTAACCCAATTATTTAAAATAAAAAGAATAATTATAAGGCATAGACAAGGTTTATGTTGAAATGATTTAACTATCTATAGTAATTGGGTTTAATTAAACACGTAACATATTATATAGGTCATATTCACGATTATAACATGTTGAGTTAAATGAGTCATAAACGGAACCCGACACGGTTAAGTAAACGAATAAATCATATCAACCCTTTTATAACCCAAACCCATTTATGTCAAACCCAAACCTTTTTAACTCGTGTCGTGTTCGTATGCGTGTCGTATTGTTGTGTTATAATTTGCCACCCCTACCTATTACAAAGTGACCAAAAAGCGGTCTAGAGAGAGAATTTAAAGAGAGAAACAGAGCGTCTAGAAAGAGAAAGAAATGAGCCATTTAATAAAGAGATAGTTTTTAAAGAGAATGAGAGGAACCGTTATACATGTACCATAGTGATTGGAAACAAAATAACTCCAGAGAAAAGAGCCAATAGCCCGGCGCGAGAAGCGTAGGGATTTTATATAACAACAACAATCATACACTAGTTCTTACTACACTAAAAACCAATCTTCTTCACTCAATCAACTGCACTAAAAGCCAAGTCTTCTTCACAAGGGTTAGCAACCAAGTTAAGGTCTCAATTCTGTCCTTATTGCAATGTGAAACTGGTTCACTGCCAGTTGCTTATTTGGGACTCCCTCTTTCACCCTCATCTATCAATGCTAGAGATTGCCAAACACTAGTTCAAAGAATTACATCAAGAATATCCATGTGGACATCTAGGTTCATATCTTATACTGGAAGAGCTGTGCTTATAAAATCAATGTTGAGCTCAATGCATTCTTTCTGGTCCCAAGCTTTTGTACACGTCATCTCAAATATAAACTTATCTTTGATAAGTTTATGAAGCCCACCTCACTCAAACCCAAATTGAGTTTAATACTAGTCCAAGGTTACTGTTCACAAGCCTAATATTATTGTTATTTGACTGACCGTCAGCCCTGTTGAAACCCGAATCAAGAGATTATCAGCCCAACATGTTAATATTAAACATCCGGCCCATTATTCAAGCCCAACTGGTTCAAGGTATATTCAGCCCAGTTGTCCAAGATTGAACAAATCCTATCGGTAAAAAGATTTACCATAAAAGGAGAATTCTTTGATCGGAAGTTCTATACAAGGCAAGTTCTGCGTAGGAAATATTATACAATAGAAAGAACTCTATTTGTAAAGAAATTCATGTATGGGAAGAATTAGAGGATAAGCAATGCGAGTCCTACCTTAACTCTACCAATTTTTATGTATAAATAGAGGCCCAGACCTCCAATAAAATAATCAAGCAATGTTACACTTCTCTATACATTGTTCCTGTTTATCTTTATTGTTTTTGAGTGAGTTGTTTTATTTTTCTCGATCATTATTGGTTAAGCGAAATTTTACACCTACACTTTGGCACCGTCTGTGGGAAGTGTATGCAAATATATTCCCACTTTTGTTTCTACTGCTACCATCTGGAATGTCGAACCGAGGATCTTTAGCCGATCAACAGATGGAGTTGATGCAGAAGATGCGTGAAGAGTTTCTGCACCAGTTTGAAGTATTTCGTCAAACGAACGAAGCTAGCGTTGCCCATATCACTTTACTTCAACAGCAGAATAACACTCTTCAAACGGCGATGGCTCAGTTGACACCACCGCCACCACCCGGTGATACAGCAGCACCACCCCCTAATCAGAATATCCCTCCGGTCAACGTGCCTCAACTTAATGGGGCACGACCCACTGAGGCTCAGCCGAACGAGGATAAGCAACAGTAGAGGACAAGGACCGAGGCAATTGCTTCGGACAACTTTCCTCGCCACACACAGGATGAACAGGCCGATTCTAGTCGTAAGCTTACGGTATGGTACAATAGTATTCCAGATGGCACTGGTGTACAGGATGCCTTCGATGAGAAAAGGCCACTGAGATGGCCAGAGAACACAAAAACTCCCTGGTGAAGACTTATTTCACTGATGATGCATATATGGTCGAGAGGCCCAAGAAGTTTACCATGCCTTCTTTTACTCAGTTTGAAGGCACAGGAGATCCTTCTCGGCATCTGGATCACTACGCCCAAAAGATGGCCTTGGACGATCGTAATGATCCATGGATGTGCAGAGTTTTTCTTACCAGTCTGACAGGAGCTGTACTTGAGTGGTTCAGGAATAGGCCACACAAATCCATCCTGGATTACGTAACTCTGTGCACTGTGTTCCTAACACAATACTGTGGTAATAAGAAGCAAAAGAAGAGTATTGCTAGCCTCTTCACCGTAAGGCAAAAGAAAGGGGAATCACTGTAGGATTTCTTATCCAGATTCAATATGGAAGCCTCAGAAATAGCAGATTGTCATCCTGCAACAGCTATAGAGACATTCAAACTTGCAATGATTCAAGGGACGAAGTTTCATACTTCTTTGGTTAAGTATTCTCCTCCCGACATGCAGATTCTCAATGCCAGGGCCCAGATCTACATCCGGCTCGAGGAAAATGTAGCCCACCGAGCGCAGCATGCCACCTTCGTGACAGTGGAGAACAAGCCTCGGGAGAGAATTCTAAATTCAAAAATCCAGAAAAGCCAGCGCGTCTCAACGCCAATCACCCAGGCACCCGAGAAGAGGCAAAGGGTAGAGGAAGGATTTACACCTCTCCGAACTACCCTGGCTCGGCTTTCCTAAGAGAATAAGATGAGGTTCACAGCCCCACAGCCAATGAAGCAACCCTTAGAGCAGAGGGACAAAAGCAAGCATTGCGTTTATCATCGAGATTATGGGCATTCAATCAATGATTACAAATACCAATGATTGCAGATCCCTTAGGCGACAAGTGGAGAGCATGATAGCCAGAGGTGAGTTGGCAGATTATCTCCCGGCAAAGGAGTATGTAAGGCCCCGCGAAGTCAACCCTTGTAAAGTAGAAGGTAATCAAGTAAAAGTCATTCACGTAATACATGGCAGATCTGAAGATGATCAAGAGTCTGAGGTGGTATACAGATCCAGGCTGAGGGCAGCCCATAAGCTCAGAAAGTTATCCTCGGTCAATGTTATCACTTCGGGCAGCATCAGTATTGGATTCGGCAATGGCAACCTATCCAGAGTTCAGCTTCCCCATGAGGATCCATTGGTCATTAGTCTCTTAGTGGCGAACTACGTGATTAAGAGGGTTTTGATAGACCAAGGGAGTAGTGCTAACATCATCACAAAGTCAGTCTTTGAGCAGCTCGAGATCCCGTCATCATCAATTCGATCTACTTCTAGCCCGTTGATGGGGTTCGATGGCACCAAAGTAGATCCTCTTGGGGTAATTGACTTATCCATAACCGCGGCAAAGAGGACTCTGAAGGAGAACTTTATCTTTACAGTGATCCACTCTTCTTATAATCTCATTATAGGAAGAGGCTAGATACACCGAATGAATGGAGTCCCGTCCACCCTTCATCAGGTGATGCGGTGTTTGTCTCCGGATGGAAAAAAGGTTATTAATCTATGGGGAGATCAAGTCGCTGCGAAGAATGTTATATGCTGACACAGGCTGAAGCAAGGAGGTTCCCTAAATAGCCTCAACCAAGCATGACTCCAAAAATTACACCCAAATAGCAATTACAGAGTCCTCTGCCCAAGTATCTTAAGGTAGAGGAGGAAGAAAAAACTGCAAAGCCTACCGAGGAGATCCTCAAAGCCATGGAAGTTATCCTCGGCGATCCTCAGAAGGTTACTTATCTAGGCTCTTCCTCCACATCCGAGGAGAATGAAGCATTAATCAACGTCATTCGAAGTAATACAGAAGCTTTTGCTTGGGATCATTCTGATATGGTAGGGATCGACCTTTTAGTTTCCTGCCATAACCTAAAGGTTGATCCGGAGTTCAAACCAGTCAAGTAAAAACACCGAAGGTTTGCCCCTAAACGCAATCGTATTATAGCTAAAGAAGTGAACAAGTTGTTGCAAACAGGTTTCATCCGAGAGGTGTAATATCCACAGTAGCTGTCAAACGTGGTGGTCGTCTAAAAGAAGAATGGGAAGTAGAGGGTTTGCGTAGACTATACCAACCTCAACAAAGCCTCTCCTAAAGATAGCTTCCCTCTGCCAAAGATAGATCAGATGGTATATGCTACTACTGGCTACGAGAGGCTCACGTTCCTTGATGCGTACTCAGGATATAATCAGATTCCTATGAATTCAGAAGATGAAGAAAAAACTGCTTTCATTACAGAAAAGGGTACCTATTGTTATAAGGTCATGCTCTTCGGGCTGAAGAATGCCGGGGCCACTTATCAACGCCTTGTTAACAAGATCTTCAATAATTTGCTAGGAAAAACGGTTGAAGCGTACATAGATGACATGGTGGTCAAAAGTGTAAAGAAGGAAGACCATCCGAAACACCTCTAGGAAGTCTTTGACACTCTGAAGAAGTACAACATGAAGCTGAATCCTTCCAAGTGTTCCTTTGCGGTATCGTCAGGTCAATTCCTCGGCCATATCGTGAATAAAAGAGGGATAGAGGTAAGCCCAACTCAGGCTAAGGCCCTCATGCAAAACCAAGAACTAAAAACTCGTAGGGAGGTGCAAGTTTTAACCGGTCAGATCGCAGCTCTTAGCCGGTTTATATCTCGATTATTAGATAAGTGCAAACCGTTCTTTGATGCCATAAAATCTAAGAACAAAGATATATGGGGACCTCAGCAACAGGTGGCCCTCAACCAGTTAAAGCAGTATATGGCTAAACCTCCAATTATATCCGTTCCAAAATCGGGAGAAGTTCTTATTATGTACTTAGCAATTTCCAGCATAGCGACAAGTGCAGTGCTAATTAGAGAAGAAGGAAAGAATCAATACCCAGTCTTCTACACAAGTAAGACAATGACGGATGTAGAGACACGGTATAGCAAAGCAGAAAAAATCATCCTAGCCTTGGTTTATACGAAGAAGAAACTTTAGCATTATTTCGAATCTCATAGCATCGTGGTACTCACCAACTACCCTATACGGGGTATAATCTCTAAGCCAGATTTATCTGGAAGGATTAGCAAATGGGCCATTGAGCTTAGTTCCTTCGACATAACCTATGAGCCGAAAGTGTCACACAAGGGACAAGCCTTAGTAGATTTTCTCTTAGAATATAAGGACACTCCCGAAGGACCAGAGCTCCCTAAACCACACTGGGAGCTTCAGGTCGATGGCTCCTCAAACCAAACAAGTGCAGGAGTTAGGGTTGTTATATCAACACCCGAAGACACCAAATTACAGCAGTCCATTTGCTTGAATTTCCCTGTTACTAACAATGAGGCCAAATATGAGGCTTTACTCACTGGTCTTCGATTGGCTAGCCGGCTTCAGGTACGGTGTTTAAAAGTTTTTAGTGACTCACAACTTCTTGTAAATCAAGTGACAGGTCAATACCGTCCCAAAGAAGAAATGATGAAAGCATACAAGGAAGCTGTAGAGAATGTTACACGAGGATTCGATCAAATCGAATTCAACCAAGTACCTCGTGTTGAGAATGCTGAAGCAGATCAATTGGCCACAGTAACGTCATCCTCAAATAAAGATCTGACTCGGATCATACTAATTGACATCTTAGACGAACCTAGTAATAATTCTCGGCAAGAGGTGATGGTGATCCCAGTCGTTCTGCTAAAGCCATGTTGGATTGATCCATTGGAAACCTACCTCAAGCATAGAACTCTTCCAAACCAAAAAACTGAGGCACGGAAGCTCAGACTCATCGCAGCTAAATATGCCATCATCAATAATCAATTGAACAGAAAGTCATTTTCAGGCCCTTACTTGAAATGTTTAAGCCCACTGAGGCTCTGGTGGTATTGAAGCAGATTCATGATGGAGATTGTGGAAACCATTCTGGGGGTAGATCCCTCGCACATAAGGTTCTAACTCAAAGCTACTTTTGGCCATACTTGGCTCGGAATGCTGAAGAATACGCTCGCAGATGTGATAAATGTCAGCGCCACGGTCCAATGAAGCATCAACCTGCCGAAGATTTGCACGTAATGGCAAATCTGTGGCCCTTCGCACAATGGGGGATTGATATGGTGGGCCCTTTACCCAAGACCGTGGAACAAAAGGAATACGCGCTACTAGCTACAGATTATTTCACAAAATGGGTGGAAGCCAAGGCTTATTCAAGTGTAACCCATAAGCAGGTAAAAAGTTTCCTTTGGAAAAGCATCATTTGCCAGTTTGGGGTACCAAAGGTCATTATGATGGACAATGGTACAAACCTTGACAATAAGAGTACAAGAAAGCTCTTCACCGAACATGGAATTGTGCAGAAGCTGGCTACAGTTAGTCATCCACAAGGAAATGGGCAAGCTGAAATAACTAACCGCACCATTTTCAGTTGTCTAAAGAAGAAGTTGGAGAAACTTAAAACAAAATGGTACAAGAATCTCCCTCAGGTACTTTGGGCGTACTGAACCACTCCACGACAACCCACCGGGGAGAGTCCATTCGCCATGGCCTATGGTTCCGAAGCTGTGATCCCAACCTAGGCAGCCGTTCCAACCCTTTAGACATTCTTATTACTTGAAGGGACAATGGGCAGCAGCTCAAACACAGCCTCGATCTCCTGGACGAAAAGAGAGATGCTGCAGCAATTAGGCTTGCTTCGTACCAGCAACAGTTGCGCCGCAGTGATAACAAACGTGTCCGGTTCAGGAGCTTTGTGGTAGGCGATTGGGTTTTGAAGCAAGAGATAACTCATGTAAAGAAACTCGAGCCTAAATGGATCAAACCCTATAGGGTTACCGAGGTAGAGGGGAAGGGAGCATACCGTTTGGCCGAAGCAGACGGGCATCCCATTGCGCGTCCTTGGAATGCGATACACCTTAAAAGGTACTACCAATAGATAAGTTTGCAAGAATTTCTTCACATAAATAAAGCTGTTTATGCCCATTATCAGTCCAGTTATTTCTTTCTGTTATCATATTCGATATGGGATACAATTCTACTTCATTTCTGTCTTTCCATAAAAATGGAGGCTATACTGGTACCCTATAACAATTATTTTTATGCCAAGACGCATTATGCAATTTTTATGCCAAAACGCATTATGCAATTTTTATGCCAACTTTTTAGGCCAAGAAGCAATATCAAGGCCATAGTAATTGATATCAAAAGGCCATAATGATTCTTTTTTGCAAACAAAAACCCCAAGCTCTGGCCCATATGAAAAGTACTAGTCTCGATCCCACATCGATAAAAAAAGTACGTTTTTCATTCCATTATATATGGAAATATTAAAATAGTTGAGTGCAGTGTAAGGAGGGCCCACTGGTATTGAAAGCGGCCACGCCTAGTACCAGAGGCATTCCTTACACTGACCTTTTTGTAATACTGGAATTATAGACTTATATTCATCTATGTCCCACATCGAATAGAAGTAGAAAAAGGATGCAGTTGATATATACCTAGTCCACCACATAAGGTCGCCAAGAAGAGAATCTCAGTGGAAGAAAGTCTCCCAAACACGAATGGAAGACTGCACATTCATTGTTATTCTCTTTCTTGGCCTCTTATCATTTTCTGAATCTTTGGCCTCGTAATCGATTATTTGCAAGCCAAAAAAAAAAAAAAAAAAACAAACTTCTGAAACTCGCTTCGGACCCCAAGTGTCCGGTTCAGCAAACATCCCTTCAGGCTCAGCGCCGGGAAGTAGTTCATTCGCTTCGGACCCCAAGTATCTGGTTTAGCAAACATCCCCTCAGGCTCAGCGTCGGGGAGTAATTCATTCGCTTCGGACACCAAGTGTCCAGTTCAGCAAACATCCCCTCAGGCTCAGCGCCGGGGAATAGTTCATTCGTTTCGGACCCTAAGTGTCCGGTTCAACAAACATCCCCTTAGCCTCAGCGTTGGGAAGTTATTTATTCACTTCGGACCCAAAACGTCCGGCTCCGCACGCTTCCCTTCAAGCTCAATGCTGAGGAATAGAACACCTTAGACCTCGAGTGTCTGGTGCAACACATTTCTCCTCAAGCTCAGAACTGAGGAACCAATTGTCTCAGGCTTTAAAATGCCGTAGAGATCATACTTACTGGCTCTAAGTATAGTGGTATGAGCCACAAGGTTGTCCCACATTGAAAAAATACAAGAAGAAACGAGTATATACATATCAACCCCACGTAACTCCATTAAAGAAAGGGTTCCCTTGACGGTTAAATCACTAGAGGGAAAACAATCTTCTGGTATCAGGTAAACCGTCAAAGGAGATCCCTTCTTCATGTCTTATTCATTTTTGCTTCGGACTATAACGAGTATGAAACCCTCAGGCAAGGTACTTCTCTTATTCTCTTATCAAAATACATTCTCATTCAGCAAAGTCTGTGCAATATTAAAAGCAGTCAGGAATATTCATTCGAGGCAAAATTAAGGCATTACAGCCTAAAAGACATGGTTATATCATTCTAAAACAAAATTGTTCTATTACAAAGTAAGGGGTTACATGCTCCTATTTCCTCTTCGGATCAAACAGAGCAGACTCAAAAGCATCCATCACAGCTGGACTTGACGTTGGAGGAATTGAAGGACTAGGAGCCGCAGGAGTTGATGAGCTTGAAGGATGAGCTTTCACCATTTCAGCAAAAAAAACCTTAGCTTCCTGAGCCTTCGGACCTTCATCATAAGGGAAGGATATCCCCATGTTGGCATCAAAGGCATCAGGATCCGTCGTTTTGGGGCCTGATCCTTGATTAAAGCCGGCCCAGTATGCTTTCGCACTGGATAAGCATACAAAGGAGGAATAACGGCTTTACATCTGCCTCCCAGCAATGATGCAAGTGTTGAGAGCATCGGTCAAGCACTATACCTCAGCTTTCAGGGTCGCCACTTTAGCTTCAAAAGTGGCCAGTTGCTTTTTGTAAACATCCCTAGCGTCCGAAGCTACCTTTAAGTTCAAGATAGCGTTGGAGGCTTTCTTCTCAGCATAACCAAGATCTTTCTCCAGCTTCTTGATTGAGAGAGATTGGGCTTCAGCGGTGGCACACAAGGCTATAGTGTGATACAGACCCTACATCCGCAAACAACAGAAATAGCCATATGAGTATAGTGGAAACAAGAAATAAGAAAGCAAGGGAGATAGGGTGGAGCAAACCTCTATGGCACGAACGGGGGCAGAGGGAAGCAACTGTTCCAGCCCCATGTTGCTGATAATTTCCTCATCTTTAGGGAGCCACATTCCCCAAGCCACTGCCAATGTAGCTGATGGGTCAGTGATCATAGAATCTCCAGAGTGCAAGACTGACTTATCAGCCCTAGAGAATGAGGGTGTCCAAGGAGTCCCAGTTTCAGCCAGGACGTAAGCTCTGACTTCATCTTCTGGCTCAACCTCTTTAGGTTTTTTTTCCTTGCTCTTAGAAGGGGTCTTACCTTTGCCATGGGAGGGAGGATTGGACCGATTCTTCTTCATAGGAGGTTCCTCAACCTCTATCTCGTGCTCAGTTGACCTAACGACTATCAAAGGCTAAGCTTCAACAATTTTCTTCTTTTGGGCTTCAGCCCTCTGCATTTCTTCCTCGGTCAATGGAAAGCTGTCAAAGGTTGGTAGAGATAGATCCATGAGGTCTGCAGCTTTGGCTCGGGATGCGATTTCTTTAAGGTTAGTTGAAGTAAGCAAATCCTCGACAGAAGGGGGCTCGCACCAGACTCTACTTTCAAGGAAAGAAAGTCTCTTTTTTGCAACAGAGGAAGGAAATGTCACTGAAATAAGACCAAGAAATTCATAAATATACCGAAAGAGTAAGACTCGATATGGAAAACAACGAGAGCAATTTTTATGTAAAGAGGGGACATATTCTATACCTAATTTCCCAAACTTGCATGGGATCGGGAGTTTGCTCGATTGAGGTACAGCCTATCTCCCTTTAATAATTATCATCCTCTCCTTCCACTTCTTTTCAAAAGTAGGGAGGTCCGTACATATCCTCTGATGCAAGGGAGAGGTGAAATAGAAGCGACCAGGTTCGGTCCCATGCTTGGAAATAGTATAAGTGTTCAGCAAATTAGCCAGAGTCAGATCAAGACTCTCCAGCCGTCGGTGAATCAGGAGTGTCGAGATTACTCGAAGGAAATTAGGGTTTACTTAAAGGGGAGCAATCCCCAATTTATTAAAAACTAAGTGATAAAAAGGATAAAGGGGGAACCGAAGAGCGTTAAGATGCCCAACAGATAGGAGTAACTCGTCATCCCCGACGCCCTCGCCGGCGCAAAAATCAGCGCCCTTGGGGTATTCTATTATTTCTACCCCCTCGGGAATCTCAAAATCTTCCATTACTAATTCAATGGAGAACGTAATACAATGAACAGATAAAATCACATCTCGTTCTTCCTTAGTAAAAATACTATCCGACCTAGAGGTGGATGTCTCAGCCTGAAGTAAGGAAACATCCGGCTGAGTGACCAAGTCATTTGCCGATCTAAGGAAGGTTGAAACCCTAGGAGGAGGAACTCTAATAAGGTTAGGGGAAGATGAGGGCGTGGACTCAGAATCCACGATTTTTATATGTTCAAGAGTATTCAAAGTACTCATAATATAAGAGTGGAAGAAGATAGTGAAGAACTAACCTGGTAATATGAGAATGAGAAGGACGCAAAGGGACGAAACGAGCGCAATGAAGGTGAAAGCAGTCTTGAAGAAGTCCTTGAGTCAGAATAACAATAGACACAAATGGAAACGCCTCGTGCGAAAGTAGCAACTGCACAACTTCAATTCCCTTTTAATTAGGAGCCGTAATCCAATTAAAGGGGAATTGGGGGCAAAGTGTGGAGGGAAAAATCTCCCTCCAATGAGAACTGTACACATCATCTCAAATATAAACTTATCCTTGATAAGTTTACGAAGCCCACCTCGCTCAAACCCAAATTGAGTTTGATACTAGTCCAAGGTTACTATTCACAAGCCCAATACTATTGTTATCTGACTGTCAGCCTTGTTGAAACCCGAATAAAGAGATTATCAGCCCAACATGTTAATATTAAACATCCGGCCCATTATTCAAGCCCAACTGGTTCAAGGTATATTCAGCCCAGTTGTCCAAGATTGAACAAATCCTATCAGTAGAAAGATTTACCAAAAAAGGAGAATTCTTTGATAGGAAGTTCTATACAAGGCAAGTTCTGCGTAGGAAATATTATACAATAGAAAGAACTATATTTATAAAGAAATTCATGTATGGGAAGAGTTGGAGGACAAGCAACGCGAGTCCTACATTAACTCTACCAATTTTTATGTATAAATAGAGGCCTAGACCTCCAATAAAAGAATCAAGCAATTCTACACTTCTCTATACATTGTTCCTATTCATCTTTGTTGTTTTTGAGTGAGTTGTTTTATTTTTCTCAATCATTATTGGTTGAGCGAAATTTTACACCTATAATTACCAAAAAGGATTATTGAGCAGATCAATCAAATTATCAGATCATTTTACTGGTCTGGTATTGAGTTAAAGAAAAGGGGTGCAAAAGTGGCTTGGAGTGCTGTTTGCAATTCAAATAATCAAGAGGGGTTGGGATTTCCAGATATTGGGATGGTTAACTTAATCTCTAATCTCAAAACACATTTGGAAATTGTGCTTAGGGAAGGATTCTCTTTGGGTTGCCTGGACTAGGAGATATCTAATCAAGACCAAGTCAATTTGGAATGCTAAACCTGTTGCTTTAAGTTCAGGATTTTGGAAAAGATTATTGAAGCTGAGGGGAATGGCAAGGGGGCTCATCAAGCATAAAATTGGGAATGGCTCTGACACCAGTTTGTGGTTGGATTACTGGCTTCCAAATGGTCCATTTTATGATCAGCTTCACCTAACTGATATGAAAATTCTTCAACTTAATTCAAGTATTAAAGTTGATAGCCTAATTTTCACTAATCAGTGGGTGATTCCACCTAATTTACAGTATCAACAATTCTTACAATCCAATGAGTTCACCTCTCAATTGCAGGACATTCCCACACCTTTTTCAGAGAATGATGAAACTGTTTGGTTACCAGGCCCTACTAAGCAGTTTTCACTCTCACATACAATCAAGTATCAATCTCCACCATCACTTTTATTCACTTGGTCACACCTGCTTTGGTACAAGATTAACAAACCAAAGCATAGTTGTGTTACTTGGCTTGCATGTAGGGGCAAATTATTCACTTTAGATACTAAGCCAATGAGGAAGAAGCACTACACCAATGCTTGTTATCTTTGCCTCTCTGATGCAGAGTCATTGGACCATCTCTTCTTCAATTGTAGTTTCAGTGCACATATTTGGAGGTTCATTCAACACGTTGCAGGATTCTATGTGGAACCAAGAAGTTGGGGAGAGTTAATCTCTTGGTGTTCTAGTACATGGAGATCAAGACAGTTCAATATCCACAAGTTGTTTTTCAATGCGGCAGTTTACTTCATTTGGCTTGAAAGAAATGCCAGGGCATTTAAGAATCGAGCTGCATCACCACAACACATCATCTGCCTTATCAAAAGTTGTATCCGAGCAAAGCTTTCATCATTGAAGCTGAACCGAGGTGCTAAGCTCAGGCTCATGGGTGAGCAAGAGGACTTGCTGCAGCTTTTCATGCAGGGATGTGTTTTTGCAAGAAATCACACTTGGTGTGCAAATTCATTTACTTAAGTTCTGGAGTTAAAAGATAGGATTGAGGATATTCATTGTTTTGTGTTTGTGGAGCTTGACAGAGGCCTAGACTAAATGAGTGTTTGTTGTATTTTGCCCTGTGAGCTACTTGTTTGCTTGCTCCAAGTGCTCTCACTTGTACATTCTTTTTTTTTTTTCTTCTTTATAAAGCTTACCATTTAACCCAAAAAAAAAAAAAAAAAAAAACAATCATTCGATTTCCTAATTTTGATTTCCTCAAAAAAAAAATATTTTCAAAACTTTTGCCAAACACCGAAAAATAAAAAAATAAAGAAAATATTCTACATGAAAAAGTGTTAGAAATTATTTTACAAATAAATTATTTTACGGTCAAACAAACCAGCCTTAAAGTCAAATTAAATATTTCTCACATAGTTGTTGTCATGTTTACCAGTGACTAGACCAATTTCACCCAATCAATCATACAACACATCTTCATTAAAAATAAAATAAATTTGGGAGTATGATAATGGCTTTGCTAACTTGATTAGAAGAGAGTTTAGGGATTTGGAAAATTTTCTTACAAGAAGCTTGTATTTTCAAGTTATGCGCATTATTCAACATATCCAGCAGAAAATCTTCCTCAAACAGCTCCTAAAATTGCAGAGCAACAAAAATCAGCTTTGAAATCAATATTTATTGGTGTGTGCAATCCTGTGTGTTGTGTACCCTAATGGTATCTCCTCTATCTCCCAAAATGGAAGGTGAAGATTCGAATTCCTATAGGGACAAGCGAGTGTGTAAATTTCTTGCCAATGAAAAAAAAAAAAAAAAAAAAAAAAATTTGAACTGATAAACTCATAAGCCTGTAATTTTGAATGTTAGGCAAGTAAAGCTCCCTTGGAAGTAGTCGTCTGCATATGAATGTCCTCTCCACATGAATTCTTTAAGGTTTGGTATACAAAGAGTAAATAAGAATTTTCTACACAAGCTTGTAGTATACCTGGTTACATAAATATCATCTCTGCAGCCTTTCTGACTCCATCAATCCTCATTTCTGAAATGCTTTAAACACTCAAGTGATGAACCAATAATGTTGAGATTGTTTATCCCATCTAACTTTTCAAGATTTAACTCACATATAAGTGTTAATTTCACCACAAATAACAGCTTCTTATTTTAACACAAAATGTAGTGCTCCTTCATTGAAACTCTTACTGAATCTTATTAACTTTTCCACAATCTGATCAACTGCTCTCCCAATTTCCTTTTGGGATAAAATGACTATCATCTTCTCTAGTGATTTTGCATGCTTTGTCAAATATTGTACGAGTCCAATTTCAGATTCCTCTCTTGTAATCTCAATCTTTGCTGTCTTCATAAAAAGTAGAAATTCAAGATCTTGAGATTCCCAGTAGTATAAATCAGATACTGGTGTTGTTGACTGAAACAAGAAAAATAATGATGTTAAAAACAAAAAGTGAGGGAAAAAAAAATGAAAAAAAGAGGAAGGATTAAAAATGATTGAACAGTTGATACATTATGGTTACTAATCTTACTTTGTGTGTTAAGTGAATGTAGTCTATGCAGCTCACACTCAACGTCTTCAGATTAGGCAATCTTCCCAGAAAGAAGGCCAGTGCAGGAATTTTATGTTGTCTTTTACAACAACCTTGTATATCCAAGTTTTCTACATTAATCATATAGGGTAGACCATCTTTTTTAAACAGCTCCTGAAAATTCAAAAACATTAGTTTGTGGAAGAACTCCAATTGAATTGATGACATAGTTAAAGAAAAATATATATATTAAAGTTATGTTTGAGAGTACCGAATCATTATTATAAATGAATAGCTAGATAATTACCTCAAGAATCCAATTCTCTAGTTTCAGAGATTTGACTCGGCTGACAAATGGAAGAAGCTGAAATACTAAACTTTCGTAATTTGGACTTGATTCAAAAGTACTTGTATCACCAACGGTCGAATTCTGTAAATACATAAAACTCCCTTGGAAGTAGTAGTTTTCCGCCTGTTGTCCTCTCCACATGAATTTTTGAAGTTTAGGCGCACTGTGCATTGTAAATGACATTAATTTGGCAGAGTAAGCACGAAGCCAATTGACGGACAAGGTCACAAGACTCTCAGTAGACACGCTGATTTTGTCAGGGTGACCCAACCATGAATTTGAAATACTTAAGCATTCAAGAGATGAACTGGTGATGTTGAGATTGGTGATTCCTTCGACCCCTTCGAGATTCAACTCTTTAAGACGAGGGAAGAGACATGAAACCCAATTATCAGGTAAGTCCTGATTAAGTCTCAATCCTCCTAGAGACAAAACCTCAAGCGAACTGAACCAAACACCGTTACTAATCATGTGATCAGAAGATATTGGCACTGTGAGAATAACATTGATTAGTTTCAATTTAAAGACCGTTAAAGATGGACAAGAAAAGATGGATATTGGCAGGGAAAAAACAATATCCGAGATATTCTTCTCTCTTCTTTGAGAAATAATAATATCGGCAGAGATTGTTAAATCGAACTCTTGGACGTTACACATAACAGCATTGGCAATCCAGCTTTTCACATGAGCATCAAATCCTTTAACATGTTTGGGCCTATAAAGTTGACATAGCAGACGAAAACATCGTATGGTGGCCCCATTAATTTTACGGAGGGTAAGCAACCTATTTATCCCCTTATAAAGATGTTTTCGGGTGCCGCGCAACTCTCCCAAACTAATATTGAGGTCTGGAATAGATATAGAGATATGTCTAAGTCTTTTTGAGACGACACTGATACGAGCAATGTCTTCCATGGGAAGCGAGGAGAGAATTTGAAGAAGTAGATCATCAGGAAGACTACGAAATCGGTCCATGAGGATGAAGAGGATGAAGATACAAAACCCTAAGGGCCCGTTTGGATGGCGATAACGCTATATGTTATGGTTTGGTATGATATGAAAACAATCGTTTTGGTATTGATATGTTTTTAGTAGAAATCAGAACCATGTTTGGTAACGACTGTTTTGTTTTTTATAATTGTATATCAAAAACATGAAAACGCGTTTGGTAATGGCATGCGTTTTAAGGAATCTGAAAACAAAACACGTTTGGGAAGTTAGTTTTGTTGTCAACAATTCTGAATCAATAACAGGATACCTTGTTTGGTAAAGACTGTTTTGTTTTTGTTTTAAATAATTATATATATGAATATAATTATAAATTTATATGTAATAGTCCATTTTTCTTTATGATTTGAGATAATTTGTTTTATATATATATATATATATATATATATATATATATATATATATCAAAACATTAAAAGAGTTGGGAAAAAAAATTATAAATAAATTTACATGTATAAATAAGATCATGTGGGATGTTTATGAGGCATAAACATGATTAGTGGCAATCAAATTACAAATTTAACTTTGTAATAATCTTTCAATGAGGAGATTTTTGCACTCCGTTATCTTTTTGTTTTAGCTTGCACTCCATTTAACTTTGTTTTGTTATGTATATATATATATGTATATTATATAAATTCACTATGAATGAGAGAGAGGTCCTTGTAGTTGAAACTAACAAGAAGCAAAGCCAAAATGTTGATCTTCTTGAATTGGTCAGAGTTGAGGTTTGATGGTCATTGAAGCTTGTGAATGGGTTTACTTTAGTGAAATTAGTTTGAATTTTTCTGCTGGAGATCCATCAAAGTGCTAATGTTTTTTATTGTTAACTCATGACACCATTTCCCCTTTTGTTGAGTATTTATTTTGATAACCAAACAACCTGCTAGAAAAAATTTTGCCATCCAAACAAGTACTTGAAAATATTTTGTAAGATTTTAATCAATCATAAATAACACACCAGACCACAAGTTTTTTTTGTACATCACAAACTTAATAAATTGTTGTTATGCTATTCACATATATACTTGCACATATAGGGAGCTAGAAATTCCTTAAAAATAATATGTGTGTACACACACACTTCATTATACTTACATAAAATGTACACACAACTGGAGATCACTAAAATTCATTTCATAAAATGTACGCACACTTCTTTATAGTTGTATAGGCCTTCATTTGATTAACTTAGAGATAACTAGCTTCCTAGAGTAGCAGAAACTGGAGAATGCTTCCTATAAATCCCACTGGTGCCACTGCCCACAACTTACTGCCATGGCCTTCAATGTAGTGCCAGTTCTTCCAAGAGCATATATGGATTACATGGTACTGGGTTGACAATAGTTTATGATTCTGCAAAAAAGGATATAAAGAAGCATTAAGAAAAAAGAAAAAAATGAATTTGCACTCCAAAGCAAGATATTACCTATAGTAGCAAAATATAAAGCAGAGTTAGGTTTTCCCACGGAACGGCTGCATTCTACTATGCCTTGAAATAACAAAAATCCATTTCAAGTTTCAAAAATCAACCACATGCCTTTTTGGAATTTTTTTTTTTTTTTTTTTTTCGAAAATCCGGCATGATTTCCCCTTAAAAATGGACATTTACAAAATTGAACCTAACACAATAAACACAAGGGACACCACCCACGAAATTAATTCAACAAGGGACACCGCCCACAAAATTCATTCAATCAACAAGGGACACCGCCCATGAACAATTGAGGCCATGCAAAGTCCAAAGTCAAAACATGAAAATGAACATAAAACTGCCATTTATCTCGTCATTATGTGTCTTACATCCTTTCTTATTACATATCCGAAACTGCACGGCAATAATTATAGCAATCCATTCTTCACTGAAGCACAATAAATAAATGCCATTGTTGTTAATCTGCAAAGTGAAACAACAAAATTGTAAAAAGTGCCTATGAGAAGCAACTGACTGAATGTTCATGTAGAACCTAAACTTTCACCTACTCTGCGTCTAATTTATAAAATGCAACACCCTGTATGAGCTAGATGGATTGCTGAATATACTTCTCTAGTTAGTTATACATTATGCACACTTATGTAGCGAAGCTTTGTAATAATTGAACTACAAATGAAAAGTGAAAAAAAACAGGTCGATAAAATGAAATTTGAAGAATAATAAAAATCTTTAGTTTTACACCACGAGTGCACGAGGTAATGCAAAACAAAACAAAAAAAATCATAACCAATTTTTTTTGGTTTACTTCTGAGTACTTTTTTCTTCCTTTTTTTTTTCATGTTTAATGATTAAAGCATATCCATTTACTAACACCCAAGGAAGGGATAAATCCTTGTCTAAAAGAGCTCTAAACCACCAAGTACTCAGAAGTAAACAAAACCTCTAATGTAGTCAAATGAAATGCAACAACAAAAGCAATCCTCTAAAATCTCCATCTGCTAATATAAACATATATACTAGCCACTAACAATTTGTGTATAAGGCCAATTTCATTAAGGTAGCGGCTGCACAATCAATCAAAAACATCATAAATGACATACAAACCCAAATAGGGAGATAGAGAGAGTCACTGCACAGCATAAATGATATACAAACCCCTAGAGAGAGAGAGAGAGAAATGAGAGAGAGAGAGAGAGAAAGTCGCTACTGTTAAGCCTTCACAAAGGTTTGTTGAAGACCTGTTATTTATTCTTCACAAGGAATACCAATGTGAAATTCTTGATAATAACAAAAAAAAAAAAAAAAAATCCCAGAATATCCTGCACAACTAAGTTTTGATAAATTTTATATTCAAATCACCAAACAAACCCATAGAATTGGTTAACAAAAGATGCACCAAGGTACATGCTTAAAACAATTAATAAGCATCTCTTAACGTACCTAAATGCCACTTGAGAAAATCTTGACCATGCATAACCAAGGCATTTTACGAAGTTAGCATTCCAATGTATAACCAAAGCAACGTAATCAGAACCTCTTCATATCTCTTCAAAGACATGGGGAACAACATATTTTATGAACCAAAAATATAGGACGAAAGCAAAAACTTCTCAAAATTTACTATAAAACCCTAAAATGAAATAAATTTCTTTTCAGAATTTAAATTTCTCTAATGTTCAACTCCTCTTGAGCGCAAACAATTCCTTGAGATGGAGAAGGGGCGCCGCTGGGTGTGGAGTATTAACTAGGGAAAAAAAATTCTCTAATTAATTCTGAATTTTGTCATTTTTTAGAGGCTGCCCTTATTTTTTTAACCAATTAAGCCTGTCTATGAGCATTCTATAACCCTAAAACGAAATTAAAAACTTCTCAGAACCACTTTCTAGTTCACAAGATGTGCTAATAACTTAAGAGCTATTGATAATTGTCACTGTCAATTAAAGAATACCAAAAAATAATTTCAATAATAAGAAGCAAACTCAAATCAGTAAAAGGTCGAACTAATCAAATATCCAATTTCTAGTTCACAAGAAGTGCCAATAACTTGAGAGCTATAGATAATTGTTGCTGTCAATAAAGGAATGCCAAAAATAATTTGAACAGTCAGAAGCAAACCCAAATCAGTAAAAGGTTGAACTAATTAAAGAACCAGTTCACAAGATGTGCTAACAATTAAGAGCTAGTGATAATTGTCACTGCAATAAACTAATACCAAAAAATAATTTGAAGTTTGAAACATCAGAAGCAAACCCATATCAGCAAAAGGTTGAAATAATCAAAGAAACCCGTGCATAAGAGAATTAAGAATCCCAAAAAATAATTTGAACAATCAGAAACAAACCCAAATCAGCAAAAGGTTGAACTAATCAAAAAGCAACAAGGTAGTAACAAGAAAAACTATATGTATATTTGCACAACACCTACCTTGTCATTCCGATCATACTGTCTTTATCTGCAAAAGAATCCTTCTGCATAGAAGATGGCCCACAACCGGAAGCTTGGAATTGACAGCGGTTACCAACGCAGCAAATAGATCAGTGTGAAGCGGAGACGCCATCTGGTATTCCATCAAGCACTGACAAAAAAGACCCCTTCCTCGGATCAGATTCTCAGCAAATAGCTTCTTCGTTGTCCTCCTTAAATCCTTCGAGTGTAGCCTCTTCACTAAGCAATATACGTTCTTCTTCAATGCATCCCACTTCACTTTTCAATTCTCCACGCTACTGTAATCCTCCTCTTTCGAATTCCCTTCCCGCAAAACAAAAGCATCATCTGATTGTCTTTGCCGTTTTGAATTATCATCTGATCTCTCAAAAGCATCCGAGTGAAAACTGTGCTTACGAGCCATGAAACCCTAAAATTGAAAAGCTAATACCACAACAGAGTTGAAACAAACTTACTTTCTTCTCCCATAAATATATATACACAAACAGACCGGATTGATTCATACTCCTTTTCCCCTTCCAAATTCAAAACCCTAATTTAAAAAGCCGATTCGGAGAGGTACGACAGGGACTGGTTTTATGTTGGATCTACAAGCTCTCGAATTTCTACAAGCACAACCTTTGTATATCAAAGGTAGACATGAATTGCCCCAAATCGCCTTTCACACATGCGGGAGAAGAGAGAGAAACGAGAGGCACAAATGACCTAATTAGAGAAAATTTTGATTTTATACCTCATATCACCGCTACAGTGTTTGGTATCACTTGATACCAGCGCTACAGTGTTTGGCCCAATCTGATATCGCCGCTACAGTGCAAAATCAGCCAATATCACCAAATTCTTGATATGGGTTTTGGCCCAAATCTGGTATTGTTTTGACACTATTCAATATCACATCAGCCCACACCAAACGAGATATGGGCCCAAAACCAAAACCAATATCGTTTTGGCCTTCTAAACAGGCCCTAATTATATGACGGGAAAAAGGGACGAACCCTAATTATATGATTTTTTGTTACAATGTCCCTAAATGCAAACCCTAGCTAGTCTAATATAAATAAGAAAAAAGGTTAATTACAATGACACCCCCTGAGATTTGACACAATGACAGCCATATATAAGTTGGCTCATTTTTAAACGATGACACCCCCTTAAATTTAATAAAGTTAACAATAACACCCCTCTCACTTCTTATACAAGGTAAATTGACTCTATTACCCTTTGACTTTTGAATTGACCAATTTGACTAATAAAATTACCATTTTAACCTTCCTAATTATTTTAATAGACAAAACTAACCCTCTATACTCTCTCTCTATCCACTCTGTGCCCAAAAATCAACTCGATTTAGGTTCAATGAATCCACAAAAACAAAGAACAAGAAGCAATATATGTGTGTGTGTGTGTGTAAGACGGATAAAACATATCAAGTGAAACTATTTCCTGTAATTAAATCTCAAGACCAACTTCTTTAGCCACAGAAATATTTTTATCACCAACCTTCAACATCATCATCTCTGCCAAATCCAAAGCCCATTGATTCAAAAAAAATAATAATAAAATGCCCTGCGTGAAGAAGGTGAAAGAGGCGATGGTGAGTGGCATTTGGGGGTATACTGTGATACCCCTCGGATTCGAGACACGGGTTGATCAAGCCCAGGCCCAAACCCGAGGGAATATCAAACAATTAATATTTTATAATGAACACGAAATACAAAATAAATTAAGAAATGAAATTAAAGCTGGAAGGAACTAAAAATAGAATCCGCAAAATATTATAATTATTAAAATCCATCAAACCCAAACTCCAAAACTCCATCAGTTTACAACTTGGGAATCCATCTCTAGTGGACCCCTATTAAACATCCAAACGGAAGATAGAACAACTGTAATAAACGTCCAAAAATAAAACTATAGAGAGAGCCCTACATCGTCGGAAGAGTGAATAGAGACCTCTGCTTAGCACGAACACGTCTAAGCCAGGAACTGTCGTGTACCTGAAAAATAGAAGTGGGTCAGGCCCACGCGCAAGTTCTATAATACTACAATCCAAACAGAGGCCCGATACGCATGTACATCCTAAACAATTCAGCAATAGCTAATAGTCCGTAAATATATATATAGTCACACTAAAGGACTCTCACTGGACTATAGGCCGGTCTCAACCTGAATAGAGGTAACATGCTAAAACGCACACGAAGTGGGCATATGTACCTATACCTAAACAGGGTACACCTCCAACCATCGTAGCCAGCTACACATCCAGATGCATATACGCTCCCTAGCCATCGGTCCTGAGGCTCAAGCTCATACCGAGACACCATAACAGTACATATATAAAATCCATCCAAAATCCCTGGTATTGCCACTCAACAAGTAGTTGCCATGACAATACAAATCCACGGGACTTAACTTTTAGTTAATCCCATCCTTATTCCAAGTAGGTGGGTAATGGTATTATTTTAAAAACCAAACCCATCCTTAGTATGCCACCATCCCATACCGGTGCCTACTTTCCAATCCTCCGGTAGTCAATAATACCAACAAATCAAGTATATATCAACTAAATTCCAACATCCAACATTCAATGTTAGCAGTGATAAAATAAGCATTGATAAACAGGGTCACAACAACAACATATACATGCCCAATTTAAGTTGTTCCCTTTAGTCTGATATAAAGACAGAATTAATTAAAACTTCCATTTAACACCTTACAAATAACATACAGATATGTAGGGTATGTATCACAAAATCCTAACCTCCACAGTTGATACTAACTGTGATAATGTAAGCATCAAAATAATATTCACAGTATGTATGTAGACATGCTCAAATTATAATGTTCCACAAAACCGATCTAGTGTTAAACTCAAATCCTCCTAGTATTTAAATTCCAACAGTTGCTATTACAGAAATTAAGATAGCTATCATTTAGACCCATCCTTCCAATAATTTATACTAGCAGTGGTAAGGAAAAACGTAAACCACAGAACCACAATGCATCCACAAACATGCTTAGTCTAGGTTGAACAAACATACAACACTACTGTAACTACCAGTTTCATAGCAAAACAGATATCATTTTAGTTTGGTTTAATCTTCATTAATCCTGAAATCAATTAAGAGTGCAAAGAGTATGAAGCCTAAGGGAAAGAGTAAGGATAGAATCTTGCCTCAGAAACTTTTGTTCAAAGTTTCAACGTCGTCTTCTTAAAAAATCCCGGCGAGTTCCAAAACCCGGTTACTGTTCACGGGTACGAAACACTATTCCTGAACTCAAAATCTGATCTCCACCGTTCAGATTGTGTGACACTGAGTTATGAACCTATCCTCCAAATTTCAGCTCGATCGGACCACGGACGAAGCGGGATCGGATGTTTGATGAAATCTGGACAGAATGGAAAAAAACCTGTGCGACCCAGTTACTGTTCACGAGTACGAATTACTGTTCCCGAGGTCAAACTCTGATCTTCACTGTTTAGATTCTGCATCACTAAGTCGTGAACCTCTCCTCAAAAATTCAGCTCGATCGGACCACGGACGAAGCGGGATCGGATGTTTGATGAAATCTAGGCAGAATGGGAAAAAACCTATGCGACCCAGTTACTGTTCACGAGTACGAATCACTGTTCCCAAGGTCAAACTCTGATCTCCACCGTTCAGATTGTGCTTCACTGAGTCGTGAACCTCTCCTCCAAAATTCAACTCGATCGGACCACGGACGAAGTAGGATCGGAGCTTTGATCAAACCTTGGCAGAATGTGAAAAACTGCGTTTTTCCTTCTCCACTTCCACAAAACGTGTGCTTTGTTTAAAAAAAAAATCCCTACACAGACGTCTACCTTATACTTATAGAGTTTTTCTAAACCTTAGGTTCATTTAAGTCCAACTCACAATCCTAACCGGCCCATCCAATTAACGTAGAAACCTACAACGGCTATAATATAAAACCCTAATTTATACTGTAATTAAAACCCTAGTTAGATGTATTTACCTAATTACCCTATTCACCATTAAATACTTAACAAATAATCTAATTGAACAAAATAATAATTAGTAAACCTAATTAAACCAAATAAGACACACATAAAATAAGACACACATAGAATAATTAAACCAATTACACTTAAACCATTAATGCCAATTAAATAATTAAAACACTAACAAGTAATTCCAATCAAATAACTAAAAATAAATATCATTTAAATAAATTAAATCACCACAAAAGAAATAAATTAAATCACCACAAAAGAAAACAATTAAGCACCTAATAAAAAAATAATGACACATAATCAAATAAAATACACTTAAATAATAAATTAAATACCATTAAATACCAGGAATATCCTTTTTAAAATTAGGGGTATTACATATACAGCTCAACTCTTATATGTACATATAATACATACAATTACATTATACAATATATATATATATATATATATATATATATATATATATATATATATATATATATATATAACTACACAAAGAAAATGATACTTAAATATATAATAGATACAGAAAGAAGATCCAAAAAAAAAAAATCACCCACCCACCACCAGGAACGTACTGCATATGAAAGCCGAAGATGGCAGCAGCGGAGTCGCCAGGGAAATCAATAATCTTAGCACCCAATTGCAAAACCCAATCCAATAATAAAGGTTGAAAGTTGGAGACAAACGAACATCTGTGATCTTCAATTCCATAGGATACGCTTGATTACTCCACCACCACCACCAGTACCGCCATAACTTGGGCCACCAATACTAACCCAAAATTTTCGATTAGCAATATTTCTCTGCGACTCCCAAAATAGTAGCGATCTCTAAGAAAACACGAAATCAACACAAGTAAGGAAACTATAAGATTTATTGGAACTGACAACAAAATTCGCAATCGGCCGGGGACACCGAGAAGGAGGAGGATAGAGGCAGTGGTGCTGCTCAAAGCCGACAACATCGATTTAGGGTGGATTTTAGTGGAGAAAGAGAGAAAAGCGGTGGGTTATGGCGATGATGGGCAGTGTAAGGGTGGATAAAAGATGGGCATGGTGGGAGGAGGTGGGAGTGGCCATGTTGATGGTGGGTATATATATGTGTGTGTGTGTGCGCGCGCGCGTGCGCATACATATAATAGAAGCCGTTTTTGCTTTATTTGCAGGAGCAAGGTGAATCATATATAGGGCGATCAGTGGTGGCGATGAGTGGAGAGGGAATGGGTGGATGGTAATGGAGGTGGTGGTGGTGAAGAGGTGGGTGGTGGTGGTGGCGATTTAGGAGATTAGGTTAGAAAGAGAAAGTAGGATATATGGGTTAAAAAAAAAATTCCAAGAAGAGTATTTTCGTCACCTAATGGTTCTAATATTTTAGATCAAAATACAAATAAAATATTAAAGGGTAAAGAAGACATTTCACCTCTTTTAAGGGTCTGTTTGGCTTCAAAATATGACAGGGGTGTCATTGTTAGAAAATAAGCTAACTATCATATAACTGTCAATATAGCAAATCTCAGAGGGTGAGAGTGTAATTAACCCTAAGAAAAAAGAAAGGTAGAATACAGAAATAAAAATTGCCCTGGCTCATTGGGTGTTCCACTGCCCCGGCCCAATTGTATCGAACTGTGGGTTATCACGTACGTAGTTAAGTTTCGGATAACTGTAAATCTTTGTATTATTATTTTCATGTACATATTTATTTATTTATTTATTTTTATTACGAAGCAAGAATCATTAGAAGTTTGATTAATAAATGCAGAGAGTCGGTATCAAAATTCACTGAAAGCACTAACCCACTGGTCCATGATCACGATGAACATGAAGGTTGGAGTAGTTGATCTCCATGGGAACCAGAATGAGCGGTTTTTGACCATGTTTAAGTTTCAAAAAAGAACTAGGTAGTTTGGGCTCCTTTGTCTGGCCACAATTGTATTGGTTGCCTGGGGGCGGGCTGTTTTATCTTTGTAATTAGTCCATTATATATATATATATATATATATATATATATATATATATATATATATAATTGAATTTAACCTTCAAAAAAAAAACTTCAATTTGGGACGGATGGAGGAGTTAAGGCCCCAAGCACGTGCCCTCTCTGGATTTTCTCCCACTCTTTATATTTTATATATATTTCTTCTAATTATATACATATTGTTATAAAAATATGGAAAGTGCCTCCTTGAATTTTCTTCTTCCCACAAAGAATTCTAATGTTTCCTATTTTTTTCCTCTAAATTGTTTCCTTAATCCTTATATTTTATATCTGTAAATTAATTTCATCCAAAAATATCATTCTCTCATTCTATATCTATATCTATATCTATATCTATCGTATTTATTTATTTATATAAAAAAAATTATTAATTGATATAAAAATAGTTTTTGCAAAAATAATTCCTGTAAAACTCTAAAAATTACCTAATAAAATCAATCACATTCTATATAAAACCATTATTTTTAGTTATTTTTTACGGATAATTATAGTTTCTATAAAACTCTAAAAATTACCTAGTAAAATCAGTCACATTTTATATAAAACTCTTATTTTTAGTTATTTTTTATGAATAATTATCACAATATCAAAGGTTCGGCCCAATTATGATTATGTCATTATCAGAAAAGGACACATGTTATCATCTTATTCATCCAAAAAGCCTATAAATAGAGGATGGAGTAAGGAGGATAAAATCAATCACATTCTATATAAAACTCTTATTTTTAGTTATTTTATACGGATAATTATAGTTTCTATAAAACTCTAAAAATTACCTAATAAAATCCATCACATTTTATATAAAACTCTTACTTTTAGTTATTTTTTTATGAATAATTATCCCAATATAACTGGCCTGGCCCAGTTATAATTAAAAGGACACATGTTATCATCCTATTCATCCAAGAAGCCTATAAATAGAGGCATGGAGTAAGGAGGGAGGAGTACAGAAATTGAGAATTCTAGAAATCTATAATTCCAGAGTAAAACATAGATATTTATTAATGGATATAAAAAGAGTTTTTATATATAGTATCATTAGATGTGTAAAGAGTTTCAGTATTTATTTATTTATATATATAAAAAAAATTATTAAATGATATGAAAAGAGTTTCTACCAAAAAAAAAAAAAAAAACCCCTCTATAAAACACTAAAATCTACATAATAAAATCTAAATTAACCTATTTATCTATTTATTATTATCAATTTTTTAATAAAAGAAAATCCAATTAGACTACAATTATTAATATAAAAAATATTTATTAATTGATATATAAAATAAAATAATTTTTATAAAACTCTACAACAAATTAGCTTTTATTATGAGTTTCTTAATAAAATTAAATCTAATTAGACAAGGATATATTTAAAGAAAATAAAATAATTTCTATAAACTCTATTACAAATTACCTATTTTATTTTCAATAAAACTCAATCAACAAAGATATATTTAAAGAGTTTCTATAAAACTCCAACACAAATTACCTATATATTTATTTATTATAAGTTTTTTTAATAAAAGGAAACCTAATTAGAGAAATATTATTAATAAAAAAATTATTTATGAACTGATATAAAAAGAGGTTTTAAAAGAGTTTTTATAAAACTCTAACACAAATTACTTATTTATCTATTTGTTATGAGTTTTTTTAATAAAAGTAAATCTAATTAGACAAGACTTATTAAAATAAAAAATATTTATTAATTGATATAAAAAGAGTTTTTATTAAACTCTAACACAAATTACCTATTTATTTATTTATTATAAGTTTTTTAATAAAAGAAAATCTAATTAGACAAGAATTATTAATATAAAAAAATATTTTTAAATGATATAAAAAATAAAATAATTTTTCTAAAACTCTACTACAAATTACATTTTATTATGAGTTTTTTTTAATAAAAGCTAATCTAATTAGACAGGAATTATTAAAATATAAAAATATTTATTACTTGACACAAAAAGAGGTTTAAAAATATTTTATATAACACTCTAACATGTATTACATATTACAATTTATTAATAGAAGAAAATCTAATTTCAAGAGTAAAATACAGAAGCTCTACCAAAGTTTTTCAGTATTTACTTATTTATATAAAAAAAATATTTATTAATTGATATAAAAAGAGTTTTTATCTATAATACTATTAACTGTGCAAAGAGTTTCAGTATTTAAGTATCTATTTATATAAAAATAAATTTATTAATTGATATGAAAAGTGTTTCTTTTTTTTTTCTAAAAAAAAAAAAAAAAACTCTATCAAACTCCAAAATCTATCTAATAAAATTTAAGTTAACCTATTTATCTATGTATTATTATGAATTTTTTAATAAAAGAAAATCTAAAAGAGACATGAATTATTAATATAAAAAATATATATTAATTGATATATAAAATAAAATAATTTTTCTAAAATTCTACCACAAATTAAATTTTACTATGAGTTTCTTGATAAAATTAAATCTAATTAGAGAAGGATGTATATTTAAAGAAAATAAAATATTAAATGTAAAGAGTTTTAGTATTTCACTATTTATTTATTTATATAAAAAATATTTATTAATTGAAATGAAAAGAGTTTTTATAAAATAAAAAAAAATAAAAGAAAAAATATATATATAAAACTCGAAAATCTACCTAATAAAATTCAAATTAACCTATTTTTTCTATTTATTATTATGAACTTTTAATAAAAGAAAATTAAAGTTTCACTATTTATTTATTTAATAAATATAAGAGTTTTTATATTAAAAAAAAAACTCTATAAAATTCTAAAATCTACCTAATAAAGTTCAAATTAATCTATTTATTATTATGAATTTTTTAATAAAAGAAAATCTAATTTTAAAGAAAAATACAAAAGTTCTGCCAAAGTATTTATGTATTTATTTATTTGTATAAAAAATATTTAATAATTGATATAAATTTTTTTTTTTATCTATACTATTATTAGATGTACAAAGTGTTTCAGTATTTCAGTATCTATTTATATAAAAACATATTTATTAATTTATATGCAAAGAGTTTTTAGAAATAAAAAAAATATTTGTCAAATTTTAAAATCTATCTAATAAAATTTAAATTAACCTATTTATCTATTTATTATTATGAATTTTTTAATAAATGAAAATCTAATTAGGCAAAAATTATTTATATAAAAAAAATTTATTAATTGGTATATAAAATAAAATAATTTTGTTAAAACTTTACCACAAATTAACTTTTATTATGAGTTTCTTAATAAAATTAAATCTAATTAGACAAGGATATATTTAAAGAAAATAAAATAATTTCTATAAAACTGTATCACAAATTACATATTTTATTTTCAATAAAACTTTATCACAAAAGATAAAGTTATAATATTTAAAGAGTTTCTATAAAATTGTAACATAAATTTCTTATTTATATATTTATTAAGAGTTTTTAATAAAAAAAAATCTAATTAGACAAATACTATTAATATAAAAAATTATTTATTAATTGATCTGAAAAGAGGTTTTGAGTTTTTATAAAATTCTAACATAAATTACCTATTTATCGATTTATTATGAGCTTTTTAATAAAATGAAATCTAATTAGACAAGTATTATTAATATAAAAAATATTAATTAAGAATTATTAATATAAAAAATAATTTATTAATTGATATAAAAATAGTTTTTATCTATAGAATAGATAAGCTCTGCCAAAAATGAGTTTTATTATTAAATGTGCAAAGAGTTTCAGTATTTCAGAACTTATTTATTTATATATATAAAATATTTATTAATTGATATGAAAAGAATTTTTATACGAAAAAAAACTCTATGAAATTCTAAAATCTACCTAATAAAATTCAAATTAACCTCTTTATCTATTTATAATGAATTTTTAAATAAAATGAAATCTAATTAGAGAAGAATTATTAATATAAAAATATTTATTAATTGATATATAAAATAAAATAATTTTTTTCTAAGACTCTACCGCAAATTAGTTTTTGTTATGAGTTTCATAATAAAATTAAATCTAATTAGAGAATGGTATATTTAAAGAAAATAAAATAATTTATATTAAACTCTATCACAAATTACATATTTTATTTTTATTTTTCTTAGTATAATTAAATCTAATTGGACAAGGAAATATTTAAAGAAAATAAAATAATTTTTGCAAAATTCTATCACAAAGTACATATTTTATTTTCAACAAAACTCTATCACATTAGAGAAATATATATTTAAAGAGTTTCTATAAAACTCTAACACAAATTACCTATTTATCTATTTATTTTGAGTTTTTTAATAAAAGAAAATCTAATTAGACAACCATTATTAAGATAAAAAATTATTTATTAATTGATGAAAAAAGAGGCTTGAAAAGAGTTTCTATAAAATTATAACACAAATTACTTATTTATCTATTTATTATGAGTTTTTTAATAAAATGAAATCTAATTAGACAAGAATTATTAATCTAAAAAATATTTATTAATTAATATAAAAAGAGAACTCTATCGCATATAAGTATATAACCCTTGTATTTATCTTTTTATTTTGAGTTTTTTAATAAAAGAAAATCTAATTTTATAAAGATATATCTAAATGAAATAAAATAATTTCTATAAAACTGTACCACAAATTACCTATTTTATTTTCTATAAAATCTTATCACATTAGACAAGGATATATTTAAAGAAAATAAAATATAACCTAGGATCTTCCAAAAATCACAAACTCCATATAATAAATTTTTATATTAATTTCAATCTAATGTATGATTAGTATAATTGAATTTCTATTTTAAAATTTGATTAAAAATTAATATAATTGAATTTCTATTTTAAATTAAAAATTATACTAAATTTTGAATTACCTAATAAAATTCAAATTACTTAAAAGAATTTGTTACCTTGTAAAAAACTCAAATATTTCACTATTAAGATAAAAAAAAATTATTAATTAATAAAAAATAAAATATAAATATTTCATTATTAATATAAAAACCTAAAAGAATTTATTAATTTACGAAACTTAAACTCTACCACTAATTTCAAAATATTTCAGTATTTATTTATTATATAAAATAAATATTTATTAATTAATATAAAAAGAGTTATTTGTAACGTTTATTGTTAGAAGATTCAAATCAATAATTAGAAAAAAAATATATATGAAAACAAAAATTCTATTAGTTACAAAACATTCAGCATGTGCATCGCACGTGCCTTTTCCTAGTATATATATATAAACATTGACTTAAAAAACTACTATGAATAATGGAGTACAACAAAAGGGGCTATTTGCGACGCCAAAAGGCATAGTAAAAACCCAAAATTGGTGACAAAAAAGTGTATTAGCGACCCAGAATGGGTTGCATATTGGGGTAGCATGGGCGGGCCGCAAAAGGCCTTGTTATTTTCGACTCCCATTTCGCTTCGGGAATAAGGTTATTGCTAACGCCATAATTTGACTACTATGGCCTATTATTTCTGACCCCTAATATGGGGTCGCAAAAGGCTTACTAAATTCCAACACGTAACACTATCGAAAATATGTGTGTTGTGACTCAAAACAACTTATTACCTACCCGTCTTTGACATCATAAAAGGTCAAAAAAAATTATTTTGAAAAAAAAAAAAAAAATTTGGTACCAACAATGCATTACAATTTTTTTAGAATTTATTTATTTTTTAATATACATGCAAAAGATACTTTCAATGGCAAAATTAAATATCATAAACAGTTTACAAATAAAGTAGAAGTATAGTTAAAGAAGATATAAACTATATCAAGTATTTATCCAACTCATAAGCCAAGAACAAAAAGGCTTAGAGAACACAAAGTTTAAAAAAAATCCAAACAAGTCTATCACAATTGTTTCCTATGGAGAGTTTGGTGGTGGAACATTGGTTTGAGAGACCAACTTTTTAGGATCATGCTTATCTTAGCTTCTAATCTTTGCTCTGTATTGGTCGGTCTCCATATCCTTGATCATTTCAATAGCATCAACATATTTCTTTTGCACTAGGACGGGCTGGCCTTTTACTCCATACCCCGAGCCACGAATATATTTGGGCCTCTTCCCAAGAACTTTAAAGAAGGCTTGTTTTTCCTTTCCAAGTCCATCTCCATCTAAAAGATCTAAAGCCTCCACTGTTGTAACTAGCTCCCCCTGCAACATTTGAAAGTTCTTTTAGCTCTGTTTTCCATAGTTGATGTCTTCACATTCATCAACTCAAAGAACAAATGGAATACATAACAGTGTATGATCACAGCATAAAGTCCACCATATGGAATACATAACTCAAAGATTAGCATGAGCAAATAAATATATAAAACACATTTCTTAAACAATATGCCTACGGAATAACGCTTAAAAAATATAAAAATACAATAACTTTTGCCAAATTAGACTATATATTTGATGCACTAAGAAACTCGACACCAACAATCAAACAAATAGAATTAAAAAAGAAAAAAAATGAAGATGCTTATAAAGTTTGCACTTAATTTCATAGTAAATGATCCAACAAAATATCACACATGATTTTCCATTAAGAAGCATAAACCTCAATGCTCTCATATTTCCCAATTTATATACTCTTACAGCAAGAGAGAAAAATCATCAATTTATCTCAATATTAAGTGATAATTTGTGCGAGCACAGTCAAAACTCATTCCTTCTCTTTAATTGGAAAGCACAAAATTCTTATACCAGTCCTTTCCAACTAACTTTTTCTATCCTCATCTTTCTCCTCTCTCTAGATCGCCTCCCATTCTTTTCCCTCTTTCCACACCAATCGGTACCAATCTATGAGCTTCAGTCTTAACTCAATGCATGGCTAAAAATAATAGTTGCTTTACTTGATGGACACTTGTGGGATGGATCTCTTTATCAATCCATCTCAGTTTTTAGATCGATCACTAACCAACTTTCCTCTACATATAGGTGGTACGTTTGGAAGCTGTCCTACATGAAATTATTGAGATCTGCTTGTTCTCTTTTATGTATCCAAATGTGGAGCTGCTGTTTTTTTTTTTTTTTTCCTCCTCTTAATCCAAATACGTGACCCTTAAAATTTGGTTTGGTTTCTGATTCTAACACATACATTACCTAATTTTTAAAACAAAAAACACATATATATAAATTCGCACCTCACAACCGAAAAAAAAACACACTATTTGTTAAGCATTCAGGTTTTGTAAGTTGGCAAAATATGCAAGAAAGGAAAAGAAAAAAAAGTTTGGTTCTTATATACAAAATCAAAATTGATTAGTACTTGCTCATTCATATTTTTATTTATTTATTCTTCTTCATTATTTTAAGTCAAAAAATGGATAAACACTTCTTGAAGTGTCAAATTATTCATTAAAAGTGTTCAAATTTACTTTTTGTGTTCCTTATTATGCCTTTATAGAAGTTCTACCTTTGCAATGCTAAAGAAATTCAACCCAAAAAAAAAAAAAAAATGGCAAGTATTAATGAATTGAAAAATAAATTTTTCATGAAAAAATTGATCTTTCCAAACAGAAAAAAAAGAAAATGTGATTTGCATATGTGAAAGAAAAAAAAAATTAAAAAATTAAAATAAAAGAAAAATTCATGGTATGAGGGGATTTCAAAAAGACTATCAAGCATGTGCAATCAGATTATCATTGTAATGCATGGTAAGAGATTTGATTTGCCAGAAATGCAGAGGTTGTTTGTACCTTGTAGATTCTGGAAGTTGACGAAGAAAACATCTTTGATTTATTTGAGTATACATATATCTTTAAATAAGATTTCCATTTGGATCCGGGTGGGAGATAATATTTGTCTTGTTATTTCTTGCACCATTGGCCTTGGAGAAGAAGGAAGAATTGTTGTCACCCACCCCAAACCATTTTATCATTAGACTCTTTCTCAAATTTTGGAATTAGCAAACCTACTAAAAACCAATTCTTGTGATCTCAAGTTAACATCATAGTGTCGACATTATGTTTAAATATTAATTTATTGTATGTTAACACTTTGAATAATTATTTTTTAAGAATTTATTTTTAATTTATTAAAAAATATATTGAATTAATAAGTTTTAAGTTTAGTCACTATTCATCTTTTCATGAGTTTAAGGTCACTATAAAGCAATTTTATTTAATTTTGATCACCAAAATCTAATTTTTCCTAAGTTATTCAATAAAAATAATATATATATATATATATTGGTTTTATCAGAAGAGACGGAGCAATATTACTCAAATTCTAACACTGTTTATAACTTGAATACAATTACATATAAAACTACCTACACACACATTACTCGTACACGCAATCAATTACACTGTGCAATATTGGTATAAACACATGCAAGTTCTTGTTTTGATCTTCAAACATTGAGATTAACATGACATCTAATAAATGAAAGGACATGTATACTGGAAACCAATTAGGCTTTTTTTATTGAAAAAATTATCTTTTTTTGTCAAGATAGAAGCCTAATTGGTTTCCATTATATATTTTATTTTGATTAATTAGGTGAATTAAAAGTGTGTGTTATCTTAAACTAGAGTTCTCGATGAGCACGGATGGTGTCCAGGGGTGCTCAATGTTATTTGAGGCCTTAGGCGAAAAAAATAAAGTGGTCTTTTAATTAAATCTACTCATATCTTTATGTCAGTATTATGCTAATTATTTGTTTTGTAATTTTTAAACCTATCACTAAATTTTTTCTAAATCCTAGTTCCGTTGTTAATTAATTGGCCATGTGCTTTCTAGTAGACATTTAACAATATAAATAAAAATTTTAAACAAAATATATAATTTTATGACAACAAAAATTAATAAAACTATAAACTAATTTAAGTTATAGAATAATAGAAACCGATTTCAATAATTTGGTATAATACTTCAATAAATTCTTTAATAGAATACTAGTGTATTCAAAATCTTATTACAGAGTGAGATTGTGAGATAAGGAGTAAGAAAAAAAGAGAAAATAAAAGTTAACAAGAGTCTTAGAAAAATATAGAAAGTTTCACCAATTTTCACTTAAATATATATTTAATATTTAGTGTGTCTATATATGCTGATGTAATAAGTGTGAGAGAGAGCAAAAAAAAAAAATTATAATAATACAAGGGCACACTCTGTATTTGTTGAGGTTTAATAATATAAGAAAATAAAATATTTAGGTAAGTTATAATATATAAAGAAAAAAAATTTGGGGACCCCTCAAAAAAAATATAAAGAATAAAAATCTTTTAGGTCAATTGTCAAATTTCTCTATACGTTAAAGGTTAATAATTAAAGGAAATACTATAATTATTTTAGAAAAATTATAATATATAAATAAATAAAAATTTATGAGCCTTCTTATTGGATGGGGCCTTAAGTAACCACCTACCTCGCTTAAGGCTTCAGCGGCCCTGGTGGTGAGGTGTTACAACTCTCAAAGTGTCTCAAAAAATAGAACTCCCTATAAAACAAAAGAAAGCTAATTTCGATTTCGTTTTCTGAAAAGATAGATATGGAACTAGGTATGATCTTCGATTTCTCTCAAATAAGCATTTATTATGTATACCATATACATGTCCTTTCATTTATTAGATGTCAGGTTAATCTAAATGTTTGAAGATCAAAACAAGAACTTGCATGTGTTTATACCAATATTGATTGCGTATACGAGTAATGTGGGTGTAGGTAGTTTTATATGTAACTGTATTCAAGTTCTAAACAGAGTTAGAATTTGGGTTTGGAGCGCCCTCCGATAGGGAAAAAGTTATTGGAATGTTTTCTTTATTATATTCAAAGTTTTTATTTTTATTTTTTTATTTTTTTTAAGTTAAAGTATAATCAAAGTTCTATACATGATTCAATTTTATTTTAGAAACACATACACTTGTGTGCCTCCGTTAAAACTCCAACTTTCAAACTCAACTATTGCTTATTTGATAATTTATTTTAGTATGTTCTAAAATTCTAAATTAGTGATTTCATTTTGATTGTCAATAATTTCCTGTATATTTAGATGATCTCCACACACAAATACACTCTTTTAATTCTCACACACAAAATACACTCTTATATGCATAGATTTGAATGGATTAGCCAGTGATACTGTATGTTTAGTACAATAGTTACAATTTTTTTTTTCCCTTGGATACTCTTTTGTGCCATGAAAAACAACCAAGAGAGTTTTCAATATACTTTGTTATGGAAAATTCTTTTTACACTGAGATTGGCCCTATGCCTAAACACACAAGATTATGTGGAACCAATAAAGGCATCGGTTTTCAGTTTTTAAAATAATTTTGGGATAATCAGAACAGGAAACAATTATCAATTTTTTCTTGAATCAAAAGGTACAAAATTTTCATGGCCACTCCAAAAGTAAAGGGATGAATATGTATCCGAATGCACGTACCGATGCATTCATTGGGATCCATGTGGGTCCTCTCCAAAAGCTTTCCAATGGTGTTAGTGAACTTACTGGTGGTCGTGCATGTGAGAAAGATTTTCTTACATTTTTAATACTTTGTCATCTGTTCAATTGAAGCGTACCTTTCTCAAGGTGCAGAATGCTTTCGACTCTGGTTGAGCCCTCATTTCCGAGTGGCTATCATAACTCTGTAAACAAACAAAACAAAAATAGGGCTCTATAAATTACATTCACTCTGATTTGTTGATTCAGGGGAAAGCAGAAAAGACACCAGCAGCATCCAGTTCCAACAATTCGACATTGTCACCGGCCATTCAGATCATTACTATAGTAGCTCTAAGCAGTCCCGTAAGGAAAAAGATGCCTTCATCAATCCAGACAATGCTGTCCACAAGAAGATCATGAAAGAGTGGAAAATTCTCGAGAAAGGTCTCCCCGAAACCATTTATGTACGAGTCTACGAGGACCGGATTAACCTGCTCCGAGCAGTGATAGTTGGTCCCTCTGGGACTCCCTACCACGACGGCCTCTTCTTCTTCGACATTGTCTTCCCTTCCAACTACCCACACTCTCCTCCAAAAGTACATTATCACGCACATGGCCTGAGGGTGAACCCGAACCTCTACGAAACGGGGTTCGTGTGCTTGAGCCTCATCAACACTTGGAATGGCAATGCGAAAGAAAGGTGGGACAGTTCTGCATCCACAATTCTTCAGGTTTTGGTTTCCATTCAAGGGCTTGTGCTTAATGAGGAACCCTACTTCAATGAGCCTGTCAATGCAGATTGCAAAAACAAAGATGTCAAAAACCAGATTGCAAAGTCTTTGGCTTATAAGGAAAATGTGTTCATTCTATCTTGCAAGACAATGCTTTACACATTGCAAAAGCCGCCCAAGCACTTCAGGGTTTTCATCAACGAACATTTTGGCCGGTGTAGGGATGCCATTTTGGGAGCTATTCAAGCCTACAGAGATGGTGTTGTGAGGGTTGGTCACTACCAACATGATGATGATGATGATGGGTGCTCTAGTTCATCTTCTAGGGTTCGCGTAACGAGTCATTTTGAGACTAATGCGAACAAGCTCTACTCGGAACTCAGGCAGGCCTTCGACAAGAAACTTGGAATGGCAGATGAGAATATTAATATTGTGGAGAAGGAAACTTCGAATGCTTCAAAGAAGCCTAAGTTAGAGGAAGAGCTGAAACATGGGACTTTTCACAAGGTCATTGGCGTATTGAAGAGCTTTTGGAATTAGTGAAGAATGCTGGAAAATAGAACGCGGATTTAATTTAATTTATGATCATCACCAAATTTTCAGCATAGGCAAGAATCTTGAGTCATCAATCAGCTTATTCAAGTTCTTATATATATATATATATATATATATATATATATATATATATATATATATATATATATATCTTTTTTTACACTAATAACTCATCAATCTCTCTTCTTCATTTTTATTTTCTGTGATGGAGCTTTAAATGAAATTTTCTTTATTTAGATTGCTAAGTATAATACTTAATTGATCTATAGAATCTAAAGATATATGAAAGCGTCAATCTTAATGAATGATAATCTTTTCATGCATTTTACGTTTTGAAACTTTACTAATCACATTAATCAAATATTGTAGTTGGTTTCTTGTGATTTTCTTGATACAAACAATGCAAATATTTGTATTTGAATTTGGTGCATAAAACACTGAAAAATTATATTTGTTGTGAGGAGTGCTACAAGAAACCTCATCCATCGTCTAAGAACTTAAAAGCCCTCATTTCTAACACAGCAAACCCAAAGTCTAAGCATGTAACCTTCTCTGCTCCCAAACTCTCATTCCAAGTCTCGATTCATTGATGATCATAACAATGTCCTTGCTGGTGTGGACCCGAGTAACATCCAAGCCATGGTGGACGAAATTTAAAGACTCAGAGTGTAGGTTGCTGAATTCAGAAGCAACTACAAATACTCTTATTTGCTTAAGGAAATATAATGGCTGAGGGAGCTTACTGAAAGAGGACTGGACAGCCAAAGAGCCATGAAAGCCCGTATCAACCAACTAAGTGACAGAATCATTGAGCTCAACCATGATCCTTACACTGATGATGATATTCCAAGTAGTCCTCTGCAACATCCTCCTCCCTAACAAGGCAGCACCGCCTCCCTCCTCCAGAACCACCAAGGTAACGGTCAGGAATCCAACTCTGCTACAGATTCTAACACAATCCCAAATTCAAATTCAAATCCCTTGAAATTAGGTAAGTCCTTACCTTACTTTATCTCCACTCCCCATACTTCACCTCATTTAGTATCACATAGGTCCTACTCTACGAACAAGTTTGACTCTCAAACACCTAACTTTAGCCACCCAAATCTCACCACTTCCAAAGAAAATATCCTCGACTTACTACCCCTTTACACAGTGGTCCACCAACCAACACCTCTCTTGCAGGAATTAACCAGATCTAATCAAAGACAAGTCTCATTCAAAACCTCAATCCTACCTTGAATACACCCACAAAACCAACCATAACCACAAGAACAAAACAGTCAACCTCACAAACATCACCCTTCAACACCAACAATCCCTCCTTGGCTGCCATTGTTTCCAAACCACCCCTAAAAATGACCTTGAACTACCATCAACATAACCACTTAGAGGAGACCATTTCTGCCCCTTCTGAGATTGAGGCTGCATGTCTTGAAGTAATGAATTGTAGGCTACTGGGATTCTTTGTTCATAAAAAGCTTCCATTTGGAATGGTTCAATCTATCTCCAAATCTCTCTGGCATAAATTGGGGCTAATCAAAGTAACAAGCTCTGCCAAGGGCTTATTTGAATTTCATTTCTCCTCCCCCAAGCAGTGTGATCATATCCTTGCTGAAGGACCATGGTTCTTTGCTGACAAACCATTAATTCTAAAGAAATGGGACTCTGATTCAACATGATCAACCACTATTTATCTATACCAATTTGGGTTAAGATCTTTGGGCTACCATTACACTAGTACTGGACCAGCTATGGACTAAGCTTTGTGGCTAGTGCCATTAGCAAACTGCTCTTTGTTGATGCCATCACTGAAGGTAGACTTAAGACAAGATTTGTAAGACTCTGTATTGAAATTGAAAGCACCTCAACTTTTCCAACCCCACTCAATTTTAAATTGCAGTCAAGGAAAACTATTAACCTCAGGTTTCAATACCAAAACATTCCCCACATCTGCCCGACATGCCATTCCTTTGGAAGCCATTCTCATCAACCAGCCAAACCCTCACCTAATTTTACTGAATGGCAAATGGTTCCCTTCTCAAATCATTCACAGTTAGAAAGCACACCTGTTTCACTACCATCATATAGTTATACATTACTTCACTGGCAAAGAGAAACTCATTATTGACCTTGCTCCACTTGGGCCATTGTCAACCTTTAAGTTATCCTATACAGTTCCTGTAGTTGAGGATAGAAGACTTCTCACAGTCAAATTTTGATGATGGCCCTGACTCTGAATCCAACCCACTTGCTGAAGAAAATGGAAAATCCAGTCAAGAAGAGACAGCCATTACCTCCAATAGGAAAATGAAGAAAAAACATAGGGGTTCAGGGAACAGCAAGAAGTGAATAATGTTCCTAAGTGGCAAATTCTTTAACAATATTAAATGGTACTAGCCATTTGGAACATTAGAAGCCTTAATAGCCTTGATAAGTAGAGAGAAGTCAAAGCTCTCATGAAGGACAACAAGGTCCAGGTAATGTCCATCATTGAAACAAAAATTAGCCTGCATAATGTGGAACTAGTTCACAAGTTTTTAGCCAGTTCATGGAACCTAGCCCACAACTACAACCATTCACCGGTTGGAAGAATATGGATCCTTTGGAACCAGAACACAATTGACCTGCCTGTAATCCACCAAACAAGGCAAATGATTCATTGTTCAGCCACCATTCTGAGCTCAAGAACTAAATTTTTTATCTCATTCATCTATGGAGCCAATGCTGCTGAAGAGAGGAAATCACTTTGAAGTGATATTTTAAGTCTTTCACCCACTTTATCTACATCTCCTTGGATCTTGGCTGGGGACTTCATTATCATTAGGTCACCACATAAGAATTTTGGGGGCTCTGATAAGGTCCTCAACCTATGATTGAGTTTAGAGAATGCTTACATAAGGCTAACCTAGAAAATCTCAAATTCACTGGCCTCCTCTTCTCATAGACTAATAAAAGCTTGGGGGTGGCCAATATTTCAAGAAAATTAGATAGAATGCTAACCAATGATGTATGGCACAGAACTTTTCCACTTTCAAGTTGCCATTTCCACCCCTATGGCATTTTTTATCACAGCCCAGCCATCATTACCTTAGGCACACCCAACTCTCAGAGGAAAACCCCTTTTAGGTTCTTTAATTGCTAGAGCAATCATAAGAATTTTTTAGCAATAGTGAAGGCTGCATGGGACACTCCAGTTTCAGGGCATAAAATGTTTCAAGTTGTCTTTAAACTCAAAATGCTCAAACACCCTATCAAGCAACAGTTGGCCACTTCCTACTCAGAAATCTCAGAGAAAGTGAAGATTGCAAAAAATGATCTCCATGCATGCCAATCAACCCTAAATTCTCTTCCCACAAACACCCAGATGAGATTGAAGGAAAATGAACTTTTATGCACCTACAAGAAGCTTAAGAAAGCTGAGGAGTCAACATTCAAGCAAAAATCCAGGATTCAATGGCTCAAGGCAGGTGATTCTAATACTTCATACTTCTTTAAATCCATGAATTCCAGATTCAACAAGAACAAGATCACTAGTATCTTGGATTCTAATGGCTATCTACTTGACACTGAAGTGCTAATCAAGCAAGAAGTAATAAGTTACTTCAAAGGCTCTTTAGGTTCCTCATCTCATAACTATCCTGGCCCTCAAGACCTCTCACCCTACATCAACCAAGCTATTAACCCTGATTACATTCCCTCACTCCTTGCAATACCATCCACTAAAGAAATCCATAAATGCATGTTCTCTATGAACAATGAAAAATCTCCTGGCCCTAATGGATACAATGTTATATTCTTTAAGCAAGCTTGGCCAATCATTGGATCTGCTGTTACTCAAGCTATTCAACAATTCTTCACTTTAGGCAAACTACTTTAGGAAATCAACAATTTATATATTTCCTTGGTCCCCAAAATTCCAAATCCTTCCTCAATGCAAGATTTCAGACCAATCTCATGCTGCTCTATATTGTATAAATGCATATCAAAGCTACTAGCCAACAAGATCAAACTAGTTCTACCATCTATTGTAAGTCAATCACAAGCAGCCTTTGTTTAGGGCAGAAGTATTGATGACAGTATTTTAATGGCCCAAGAGCTTTTCAATGGGTACCATAAGAGTTCTTATTTTTCTAGATGTGCTCTAAAGCTTGATTTGAGAAAAGGTTTTAACTCCATCTCATGGAGTTTTATTCTGGACACCCTAAAATTGTTTAGCTTCCTTTTTACATTTGTTAATTGGGTGCAGGCTTACATTACTTCCCCTTCATTTACCATTTCCCTCAATGGGGAGTTCAATGGATTTTTTAAGTGTGCTGAGGGACTTAGACAAGGGGACCCTTTTTCTCCCTTCCTTTTTTTAATTACAATACAGGTGTTCTCATCAATTCTAAACATGGCCACAACCACCAACACATTTAAATACCATTGGAGGTGCAGAGAGTTGAGTCTTACTCACTTGGTTTTTGCTGATAATGTCATGTTGTTCTGCCATGGAAGCCTTCCCTCTGTCCTAATCCTGCTCAATGCCATAGAAATCTTCACTAGCCTATCTGGACTCCAAATCAATCAACACAAGAGTAACATTTTTCTTGTTGGAATGAAGCTGCAATTCTCAACTTGGTTGGGTTTGAGAAAGGATCACTACCAATCAGATATCTTGGAGTCCCCCTTATCTCAACCATGCTTAAAGCAATAGACTGTAGGGCCCTCATAGACAAAATCATAGAAAGAAATAGGCACCGGACAAGCAAATTTTTATCCTTTGCAGGAAGACTCTAGCTTCTCAAATCCATCATCCATAGCACACAAATTTATTGGAGTTTCAAATCCATACTTCCAGTTTCTGTTATTAATGAATTGACTTGTATTTTTAGGTCATTTCTTTAGACAGGTCCAGAGCTCAAAAAACATGGAGAAAAAATCTTGTGGCCATCTGTTTGCTTACCAATTAGAGCTAATGGTCTGGGAATTCCTTCTCTTAGGCCTTAGAATAAGGTTGCAATCATGAAGCATCTGTGGAACATCATCAAGCAGAAGGAATGAATGCTTTGGGTCACTTGGGTTAATACATATCTTTTGAAAAGAAGAAACATTTGGAAGGTTCACATTTGTGACGGCCCAAGTTTTATAAACCCGGTGCGTCAGTGATGACCAAAAGATGATCCGTTAATGGATCCAAAATAAGAAAGCGAAAGGTGATCAAAGCGAAAGAAATAAAAGGTTCTGAGACATAGACGAGCACTTGTCCAATGCCAAAGCACCGAGGGCTCGTTTGGCACTCATCAAGGCTGAGTACCCGTTCGGCACTTATCAAGGTCGGTCGTTCTGACCTATATGGTCAGACGTTCTGACGGAAGGATCAAGCGTTCTGACTCACATGGTCAGGCATTCTGACCTACATGGTTAGGCACTCTGACGAAATGATCAAGTGTTCAGACTTGCATGGTCAGGCATTCTGACTTATATGGCTAAACGTTTTGACAAAAGGTTCAAGTGTTCGGATGAAAAGATTAAGCGTTCGGACTCACATGGTCAGGTGTTCTGACTTACATGGTCAGGCGCTCTGACAAAAGGATCAAGCGTTCGGACTTACATGGCAAGGCATTTGAACCTACATGGCCAAACGTTCTGACAAAAGGTTCAAGCGTTCGGACTTAAATGGTCTGGCGTTCTGACCTATATGGCCAAATGTTCTTACGAAAGGATTAAGCATTTGAACTTGAATGGTCAGGCGCTCTAACCTATATGGCCAAACGTTCTGACGAAAGGGTCAAGCGTTCCAACTTGAATGGTCAGGCGTTCTGACTGCCGAACGACAAAACAGAAGTCAACAATTTACCGAATGACAAAACAGAAACGAGAAAACAGCCGAACGAGAAAACAGTAAGCAAGTTTAAGGCAACCATGAGGCTATACACGCATTCCCAATTATCCAAAACAAGTTTAACAACATACTTGTGAAATTTTAAAACCAATGGCTCTTGGCCTCATGTTGTACATACAAAATATGCATCAAAAAGTGTCTTAGATACACATTACATATCAAGGAAGCCAGCTTAGCTTTTAAAATACCATAGAACATCCAAACATTTGCATGACATCCAAAAGTACAGCATACTAAACATTTGCATGACAATATATAAAAATGCTTCAAATTGCTCATAAGCCTCTAAGGATGATGAGCATCCGAGAACATAGTCTCCTTACCTCTAAAATAACCCAAACAACTAGGGTGAGTAATCAAATTACTCGTAGGAAGAAGCTTATGCGTATACCCTAAAGTTTCAATATCATTGCAAGATCAATATAGATGAATATAAGGGATCATTCCACTTAACGTCTATGTTCAAGGTGTTTTAAAAGAAGCAGTGGAAACCATTTGGTTCATGGCATGTCACCTATTTCTCTCACCCCAAATGAAATATACTGAAGCTGTGAGACATAACTTGAAAACATACGCCTCCGGAGCCTTGGTACCATCCTTCCACATAGACACTATCTAATTAGTGATCTCATATAAGTTGTAATCTCCAACATAGATACCACAGAGGTGTTGGAAAAACATCTATATCTCGGAATCAAATTTGCACTTGAAGAAGAGATGTTGGTGACTCTGAGCAACCGCAAGGTACGAAGAACAGTAATTTGGGGCAATTTTCTTTGCAAGTGCTGGTTGTCCCTTGTCTTGGGCTTGTGACTAAGCGCAACCCATGTAAATCGCACATAATGTGGTCATGTGTACCTAGACCTATCAGGGAACAACACCTATGTCCAGTTATCCATCCTAGGCAATATACGCACCCTAACCATGGTCCTGAAACTCAAGCTCATACCATGGCACCATTACATAAATATATAAAGTCTGTATACTCCAAATACAAAATATCATCCATCTGGTATAGTGGCTTGATATATGTATAACAATCCATCCAGTAGGTCATTCAATTATTTTATTGACATGACTCTAATATGAGCAGGACTTAAGGTAAGGCTTGCCTCAATCAAGTTAAGAAGGAGTGAAGACTTAAGGAGAGTTGACACAATGGAGGAGCTCCAACAGCTATTTCAGCAAGGTTGTGCTGTTTCCCTCTGACAGCATGACCATTTACTTTGAGGTTGTGCCTCAACCAAGCTAAGAAGTGAAGACTTAAAAGGAATTGGCCCATTGGAGGATTTCCAAACCCATTTGCAACTAATGGGTGTTTTCCCTGGTGGAAGAGAGGTGAGTGTCCAAGTGTTATTTGCTTCAAGGGCCTGAATTTTGGCTTGCATTGCATCTCTCCATTTGGGTTCATGTACAGCCTGTGAGAAATGTTGAGGTTCGCTTGCAGTAGAAATAGAAGCTATAAAAGCTTTATGTGCAGGAGAAAAACGATGGTAAGAAACAAAATGCTATTTTTTTCCATGTAGTGGCACTTCACCTTTATTTCATTATACATAATTAGTTTTTCAATTTCTGGAACATCAAGCCACGATTCATAAATTAAGAGTTTTCCACTACCACGCACTATGATGCCGAGTTCAGCTGTAAATACACCAGCATTATCCCCAGTGACCTTCATGTATTCTGGTTTGATTTCAACTGGAATAGGTCCTCCGTAAAAATCTTTAAGTTGCAGCTTCTTTTCATTTTTTGCAATTCCACGTCGTTTCACCCTAGTCGAAGCTGCACATGATTGGTACAACAGTCAATAAAAAATATATGAATATATAATGAAAAAAAGACGAACATAAGATGATATAAAGCAATTTCCATTTATTTCACTACACACGGACACAATCTCAGGTTGAAATATTGCCAATCGCGTTCGCCCACTTCAATGGTGATATATTGCCATGTAGGTAAAGAGAGATTCTTCTCACTTTTCGATAATACATTCTGAATTCTAACTGCTAAACAGCCTTACCAGCAACAAAAGCACCCTCACCAGATAAATCCCAACTATGGCATAGAATGATAGAAACATCTGGATAAAAAATGAAAGCATTTTTGATATATTGAACCCAACTACCAATGATAAATTGATGCAACCAGAAAATTAGTTTTCACAAACTCAGTAGAACATTACATCTCTACAATTAATTAAGTAAAACTTGGCAATTGTCATAGTCTAAATAAATACTAAGTAGAAGAATTCATAGGCATATTCTCTACTGATGACAGCCATAATCTAATTAATGATTCTATATTCTGTATAGAAGAAGCATAATGAAAGTTTTATGTGCATTGTAGAATAAACTTGAATATTAGTATATAGTTTACTATTAAGATGAGGTTCCCGAGGAAGCTGATATAAGAAATATATGTGATTAAGCATCAAGTTTCAAACTAGAATCCAGAAATTCTTTAAAGACATTAGAAGAATTTTTAGGCAATTTTCATCATAACAACCAATGTGAACCTTTCTCAATGAAAATATAGTTATCACATCCTAAGACTAGAACTCTTTTTCATTTCAAGATGAATAAGAGAACACAAACTACAAATTGAACCCTTACAATAATATACAAAACAAACAACAACGGGATGATGAAACCAATTCAAGGATTAAGTTCTAATATATGTTTTGCCAAAAAAGGTGTATATATAATATAATTGTCTCTCAAACAGGCGGCATCAACTAGGAATAACATTCCATTCTATGAATACAAATTGCATAAGAGGAACCATCTTGGCCAACATATATTATCAGTGTATGAATACAAATAGATGATACATCCCAAATTTTATGCATAAGAGGAACCATCTTGGCCAACATATATTATCAGTGTACTGCAATTCAAAAAAAGTAGAGAAAAAATATGGCTAGTTGCTGTGAGTGCACTTTTAAACAGAATATTTAAAAGCTAAACTAGTTGTTTTGTTGAAAGCAAAAATTAAATGTAGAAACTCTTAATCCAACACAATGGGGTTGTTTAGCAGTTAGGTACTACAAAGTCAACAAAGCAAATAGAGAATTGCTTCAAATTGGAGACTAAATTTAGTACTGATCTCATTCCTCAAACAGGTAAAATAATATTTAAAAAGTGTTAATGATTTACATGCAAAGCAATTTTCAGAAAGAAAATTGATGGAACAGGTAAAATAATATTTAATTTCAAAAAATAATGATACCTGATGAACCATTGGTTGAAGCCATAAGAATACCTGGAAAACAGCTCTTGAAAGTAAGATATATATATATATATATTGAACTAAAGTACAAAGTTTATTCTATTTGCATGTGTGAGTAGGTTTGTATGTATGTATCATGTAAATAAGAGGAGGAAACACTCGAATGCTAGATATTTGAAAAAACGGTGACAAGGAATACAGACCTCATGATTTATGTGCAGGAAAACAAAAAATTGTAGGATACCTGATCCAGCAGCACTTGTTAGCAGATCTAACTCTTTTCAGATATCCTTCAAAAAGTGAATAAAGGCAAAAACAAAAAGAAACAAAATTTAAAAAATCAATTCCAAGGAAAAAGTAAACTCAGTAAAGGAAAACAATAAAATAAAACATGGTATCATTGGTTCATGTAAGCCAGAGATGATATGTAAGAATACAGACCTCAACATACATAAACTGCAACTAAATGGTAAAATCTCACCATATTTTGTTTTAATTTAACCAAAGGGAGAAAGCACTAACGGAAAACAATAAAATAAAAAATTGAAAAACTATCCCTCTTCCCAATCACTCTCGTCAATATCATCATCAATAAGCAAAGTATATTCCTCATCAGTGGTGGAATCAAATAGTTCAACATCTTCATTGTCAACCACATGGGTGTCTTGCCTACACTTGTGAACAACTTCTACATCAATCTGATCACTGGGGATGTCATCCCTATTCAATGACAATTGATCTATATTTGGGCAATCTTGTACAACCCCATCAACAATGCAAGGCTCAGACTCTTGATATGCATCATTCTTAGTGTTACTTTCATCTTCCTCTTCCTCTCTCTTTCCATCTTCCACCACTGAAACATCAAATATTCTTTTACAAGTTATTTTCTGAACCACCTCCCATGAACCTCGTAATTTGGTGTCATTCACATAAAAGACTTGTTGGACTTGTTGAGGTAGAACAAACGGCTGATTCTCGTACGATTGACGTGATACATTAACGCTAGTGAAGTGGGGATTTTTGTGTATACCCAGCTTTGTAGTAACATCCCTCCAATCACACTTGAAAATGAAAACCTTTCTACCTAGAATGTATTTCAACTCAATTACATCTGTTAAAACACCATAATATTCAACGCCTTCACATTTAACAGATATACCACTATTTTGAGTTTTTCGATTTTGCTCCCTATCCTTTATGTGAAATCTTGATCCATTTACAATGCAACCAGAGTATCATTTGACTCGTCGTTCAGGTCCACATGCCAATGAAAAAGTATCATCATTTATTGATGAGTCCTTTAGTTGTCTCATTTGCTTGATCTATAAACACAATACATATTAACAAATAATTACTTCCAAATACAATAAATTATATAATTAGAAACAATAGAGAAAAGCAATAAACACTTACACGTTGTTCAAATCAAATTGGAAATTTCAGTGCATGCCTTCGTTCTACCGTGGATTGTGCTGGTTGTGGTAAAAGTTCCATATATTCTCTACATACATATATATTTTAAAATGTTACATGCAACTGATTATAAAAAATATATGAAGATGTAAAATTATTGAAAATGAAAAATCAAATAAAATTAACTAACCTCAATATCGGCTGGATTTCATCGCAGTTGTTCAAAACATATAAATGAGCCCTATCAATGTCCCTCAAATCCAATGTATCATAACTTGAGGAACCTAAAGGACGAAGGACTTGTCTAAATACATACAAGGAAGCTCCTTGCACAGTTTGATCTCCCTCATAATTCCGTTCCTCACGGTTAAACCGTGTCTCAACTCCACTGAGATACAAACAACAAAAAGTTATGCATTCACTATCCACGTAAGCTTCAGCAATTGAACCCTCCGGGCGTGCTTTGTTGCGCACGTATGACTTAAAAGTGCACAAAAATCTTTCAATAGGGTACATCCATCGATATTGTACAGACCAACTATGAGTGCCTCCAGGGGCAAATGCACAGCAAGATGAACCATGATATCAAAAAATGTTGGAGGGAAGATCATCTCTAACTTGCAAAGTATAAGAGCAATATCCCTCTCAAGAGCTTCTAGCACTTCAACCTTTAACGTCCTACAACACAACTCCTTAAAGAAAATGCCAAGTTCAGCCAATGCATTACAAATATCATGATCTAAACAACCACGAATGCCGACGGGTAAGAGTCGCTGCAGAAGAACATTCGAGTCATGACTTTTCATCCCGTATATTTTGCATTCTGCAACATTAACACACCGAGATATGTTAGATGCATATCCATCTGGAAATTTAATCGTCTTCAACCATTCACAAAACTCCTTTTTTTCTTTCGTTGACAGTGTGTAACGTGCAGGTGGCATCACATATTTTGCACCAGTAGAGATAAGATGCAATTCTTTTCCCATCTCTTGTAAATCCAGACGAGCTGTCATACCCCTCGGATCCGAGACACGGGTTGATCAGGCCCAGGCCCGAGCCCGAGGGAATATCAAACAATTAAAGTATTTATAATGAACACGGAATACAAAATGAATTAAGAAATGAAATTAAAGCTGAAAAGAACTAAAAACAGAATCCGCAAAATATTATAATTATTAAAATCCATCAAACCCAAACTCCAAAACTCCATCAGTTTACAACTCGGGAATCCATCCATTGGACCCCTTATTTAAATTCTCCAAACGATACTGAAATAATAAAAAACAAAATCCAAAGCTAACATAGAGAAAATTCCTACATAATCGAAGGAGTGAATAGCTGTATCTGCTCTGCACGTCCAAACTCTAACCCTGGAACTGACGAGCACCTGAAAAATAAAGAAGTGGGTCAGGCCCACATGCAAGTCCTGATCTACTACAATCCAAACAGTAATCCGATACGCAGATACATCCTAGGAAGACTCAACAATATCTAGAGTAGTCAATATATGTATATAGTACACACTATAGGACGCTCGCTAGTCCAGTAGGTTTGTCTCAGCCTGAATAGAAGGCAAAATGCGAATACGCACCCTAGGGTGGGCATGAGTACCTAGACCTATCAGGGAACAACACCTATGTCCAGTTATCCATCCTAGGCGATATACGCGCCCTAACCATGGTCCTGAGACTCAAACTCATACCATGGCACATATAATAAATATATAAAGTTCATACTCCTCCTAATACATAATACCATCCATCTGTGTGGTGGTCTGGTATATGTATATCCATCCGTCCTGAAACCATATTAAGTCATTCAACTATTTTGTTGACATGACACAAGTAGGTGATGGACTTAACTCATAGGGTTAATCCATACCTTAATCCAAAGTAGGTAGGATTTAGTGTTTGACTAATCCATACCTAGTATGTCGCCGTCCCATACCGGTACATACAATCCTCCAATTAACGAAGTTGACAAAAACAAAAATAAGTATTTATCAACCATACTCCAGAATTAGCATAAATATAGTTTAACATGTATATAACCAACTTATGCATTCAATATAAGATTTAGAATCCCAATTACAGTCCGTTAAATTGATAAAGTAGAATTACATAATCTACCTCTCCAAACAGTACCATAACTGATGCAATGTAAAATAGATTTTAACACCAGTTGATCCCAACTAAGCATACATATAACTATACAACAGTATACTTATAACACAGCTGCAAAACATGATTTATAAATCCAAGTCATGCAGAGAAATAAAATTCCAAAAATAGTAGACAATAGAAATTAATTTTCAAATCATCCACCCACGGGTTCACTGTTTAATCTTAGCTTAATTCCGTTCTTAGTTCCTATTTGTAATCATACTTCCCAACATTTTTACAAGTCTTAAACATTAAATTACAACATCCAGTAGCCTTTAAATAATTTTAGAAAATCCAATTTCAGCCAAAAAGTCCCTAAAACTCAGTTCTGTGCGTTTTAAGATGGAGCAGGCTCTTTAAAAACTTTGAGCCTGCTCAAAACCATTTGGAGCCTGCTCTAAAACTTTTAGAGCCTGCTCTAAATCACTTAGAGCCGGCTCCAACTCTTTGGGAGCCGGCTCTAAGGGTTTTGGGAGCCTGCTCTCCCTCCCTTAGCAGCCATTGTCCGTTCCAGCTTCGTTTTCTCTGATTCCGGTGATTACCAGAGCCTCTGTAACATGTTTTAATTTTTATTCTAGGTTCAATCTCAGTCCTAGGTACATATTTGAACCACTGATATTCAATGATAGCATGCATGGAACATAGGTTTAGGAGCAACGATCACAGAACCTTAGTCTGAAATTTTAAGCAACTCACAACAAATTATTTGGTGACATTCAATACTGTGTTACTTACTTATACAAGGGTTCATTTAATATCTCAAACTAATTCTCAAGCATAAATATATATTCACAACAAGAATTTAACACAAGATTCAAAAACAATCCGCAGCAAAATCAAGTAGCAAAAAATCAACAATTCTTGCAAAGCAGTTAATTCACGAGAGTAAATGAAATTCATACATGCATATAAAACTTGTTATAAAGTTTATGTAAGTCCATTTTATCCTTGTTTTAATCCCTGGAGTCTTAACTAAGTATGCACAGAATACAGATTAAAGGGATAGAGTGGAACAGAGACTTGCCTTTGAATTTCAGATTTGAAATTCTAATTCACCGTCTCTCTGTGATATGTTTGTGTCCTACACTGTAGTTCCCCACTACCACGCTCCTTCCTCCTTGAGTTGCTTTGCTAATCACCCAAGTTCACTCTGTGTTTCCCTTAAATCTTTCTCTCTGTAACGTACGCAAACTCCCTCTCTGTTACTCTGCCCTCACAACTCTCTGTATCACTGTATACCTGAATATGGTGAATAGGGTTTTCAAAAACCCTCGGCAGACGTATACCCATATATTTATAGAGTTATACCAAAACCCTAAATTAATTAAAGCCCTAACTAAATCCTAACCGGCCCATAGAAGTTAAATAAAACCTGTGTCGGCTAATACGTGAATATACAGAAAACACAATCCTACTTTAAACCAATTTAATTAAATAAACCCCATTATCAATTAAGTCCAATAAAACATCATAAAACAATTTAATTTAAAACAATGTAATAAAAGAAAACCAAACAATTTAATCAATTAATTAAAACAAAAAAAAAACAAATTTAAATAACCATGGAAGAAACACACAATTAAAATAATTTAAATAAAAGATTAAACAATTAAATAAATGCCAGGACTATCCTTTTAAAATTAGGGGTATTACACGAGCCTTCAAACTTTCTTTTGTTTTCCCTTCAATATTCATCAAGGTCCCTAACACATTGTCACAGATATTTTTCTCGATGTGCATGATATCAAGGTTATGCCGCAACTTGAGCAATCTCCAATATGGTAATTCAAAAAAAATGCTCGTTTTTGTCCAATTAAGCTCGATTGTAGTATGTTTCCTCTTTTTAATATTTGGTACCTTCCCGAAATTGACATCCCTTATATGATCTAATTGTGGAACTCTTCGTTACCTCGACGGGTTAGGGAACACACTTTGGAAACATTCTCGCAACTTGCGTTTAAGAAAATCGACGGGAGATAAGATCTGGAAACCATACAGATTAACCATCACATCTAAAAGCCTTGAAGACCAAAATTGAAGCAAAAAAATTCACAAACTCTTATTCTGTTTTTCAAATCTCAAACGATAGTACAAACTCACCGTACAAACTCGAGGACGAAGAGTGCAAACGATCGTTGATGAAATACTTGATGATCAGAAGGCAAACGATTGACGATGAACAAATTGCGATTCGAGCTGAAATGGAGTTAAAGAATTTTGGGGAAAATGCATGGTGTGGTTATCGGCGACCCAAAGGCAGTCTAACAAATTATCTAAAAAAAAATTTAAAAGTAATAATAGATCTGGAGAATATACGGTGTCGTTTAGACTTTTTCAACCCCCCTCAGGGTCGGAAAAAACCAATTTTACCATTTTGCCCCCAAAAAAAACTCGGGGACCCAAAAAAAAAGGCGGGGAGGTGAATAAAAAATGGAGGGAATGGTGTATTTCCGACCCCTACTAGTGGGCGTCGGAATTGACCCCCTTATTTCTGACTCCAAAAATTTAGAGTCACTAAAAGGGAGTTTTTCTAACTAAATTTTGGGCGTCGGAAAAGAGTGGCGTCCCAAAAACCACCTTTTGTTGTAGTGAACACCTTTGAATCTCAATCTTTGCTTCCTTCAATTGATGAATAAATGCAACATATTGAGACTCCCAGTACTCCATATCAAAATCATGTGACTCTATGGCCAATTGGTAACTGCTTGCCTGAAACATGAAAAGCAATGTTATCAAAAAACAAAAAACAAAAAAGTCAAACTATATTTACTCCCAAAACAGAAGAGTAGCAAAGAAAAAATTAATATTGAATAGTAATCTTACTTTATCTAAACAAAAAAGGTAACCAACGCATCTCATAGTCAAGGTCATCAGATTAGCCAATATTTTATGATCCTTCTTGCAAGTAACTTCCAAATTCAAGTTCTGCACATTATCCAACATATACGTTAGCAAATATTGTGTACATAGCTCCTATAATAGCACAACAAACTAAAATCAGCTTTAATATTATTTTGTGGAAAAAATAATAATAATAATAATCAGAATGAGAGTACTTAATACTTGTGGGGGTAAAAGGAAGTACCTCAAGAATGCCGCCTCTTAGTGTAACCGATTTGGCATGGTTTATAAATTGAAGAAGCACAAGCATGTTTTTGTTAGCAGGAGTACTTTGTAAGCACATACAACCGTACTTTGGGAAGCCAATCCTCAGATAAGTTGCGAGGATCGAATACTGTGCCTCTTGTGTCCAAATCCTGGAACGAACTGAAGCTATTGCCGGTACTGGAGGGTAGTTTGAGAATTGTGTCATCAAGTCTCAATCTAAGAAGGTGGATAGTGGTAGAGGAAAGCATCCTTCTTCTCCAGACGACCTTCCAAATGATAGATCGAGATCTTCCGCCTTACAAATCGTATTGTACGTGAATCCATTTGCATACACGACCAATGAGGATGAAGAATTCATCCTCAGAACAACACGTCCGAGTTTTGTCCGATGGATAGTCCAATTGTTGGAGATTAACCAAATAGTATAACTACAGCTTCATTATAACAACTCTAAACCTAATTTTTATATTAAATAAATACGTAGCTCGTAGTTAGGGCTGCAAATAAACCGAATTGTTCGTGAACAGCTCCGGCTCGTTTATTAAATAAACGAGCTGAACTCGAACTCATTTTTCAGTCTCATTTAGTTAACAAACAGAACTTGAATCATGTTAACGTCGGCTTGCAAATTTATATATATATATATTTCACAGTTTACATAAATATTTATAATTTAAAATTTTATATTTAAAAACATAGCCCATCCATATAAATTTAGTCCAAATACGTGTAATTCTTTAATTGGCCAAGTGAAAACATGTAAATCTTGAATTGGCCCAACTGGAAGCCCATCTTGCACCTAAAATCCCATTCAACTAAACAATACAATGGCCCAAGTTATGGTTTCAACTAAGAGCAGGTCCAATGGACCAAAATTCGGCGAAGAAGGGCCTGGTTTGAAGATTGGACTGCTCCAATGGGATAGCCAAATATTGGGCCCAACCATTGGATAGCATAATGGGTCGCGGAACCCTGTTGGGGATTCGCGGGCCTGACATACGGACCTGCATCCACTTTCTTTTAATTTTTTTATTCTAGCCCAAATTTGACAGTTAGCCCAGAACACTGGGCGTGTTTGGCTGGAAAAAATCAGTTTTTTAGCTGATTTTGGTCTCTGTTTTTTTTTCCTCAAAATAATTGAACCAAAGAGGCCAAACAATGCCTTAAAGGCTTTTTTGGGCAAAAAAAAGTTTTAAAAAAATAGAGAAAAGTGTTTTTTTTTTTTTAATTTAGTTTTTAAAATATTCCTATTGACATGTAGCCGTTTTAGGCACTGTTTGGCTGACCCAAACAGTGCCTTAACGGTTATATTGGCACAAAAAACTATTTTTGTGTTTTTTTTTTTTAAATAATTATATGCATATTTATTTATTTAAAAAAAAAAAAAAAAAACTTTCATTGTTTATTTCAAATGATATTAGGAACCTTTCATTATTTATTTCAAATATGATTTTTTTAATTAAAAAAAATATGTCTTTGTTTTCACTATAAATTAATAAATCAAATGATATCAAATGGTTGTTTATATAACATGAAAAATATAGCCGTAGCCGTTAAAAATATAGTCGTTAGGAAAAAAATTTTAAATTTTAAAAATATTAATATTTTTGGAGAGTGAAAATGCACCATGTTGGAAATTCTAAAACGCTAACGTAGATATAAGAAATGGTGACATGGCTATGGAAAAATGCTTATGTGGCAAATTCGAAGAGCCTAAATTCGGAGAGTCCATTGGAGATGCCCTAAGCCATGGGATCTTACAATATTGAAAAAGAATATATATATATATATATATATATATATATATATATATATATTAGGCAGACCCAGTTCATGCCAATCAGGGACACATGCCCCTCCTAGTTTGGTCCCGCCCACTATATTATCGTAGTTATTTTCTTAATTTTTAACTTATATATGAAAATTTGTATATAATAATAACCTACTAAAAATTATTTTAGTTTCTAAAATTTTCTTTAATTTTTCCTTATTTTCCTCTTTCTCTCTATAAATTCCCTTAATTTCCTTAAAAAAAAAGTAAAATTTTCCTTTTCACGCTCTAATTCTTTTTCTTTCCAAAGTTATGTCTTTATTCTTTCCTTTTTCTTGTTCTTTTACTACCTAAAATTCTTCGATTTTAACTAGTGATATTTTTTCAATCATGTGTTGCTACTAACTGGCATGACTAATCGCACATTTGCACATTTGCCTTGATCTACTAAGATCAATATCGCATGAAAAAGTGATGCTCATCTTGTCCAGTACTTTTGGGTGCATGATCAAATATTTTATCAGTCCAACTTCAAATCCCCAATTATTGATCTCAATATTTGCTTCCTTCAATTGATGAATAAATGCAACATCGTGAGACTCCCAATATTGTATATCAAACTTACGTTGATCTAAAGCCAACAAGTTGCTTAGCTAGTGATATTTTTTCTATTCGTGCACAATATTAGTCTAACTCCACTCATTAAATAATAAATGAAATAAATAAAAAGTGATTGAAAATATATAGTGGTAATAATATATCATACAACCATTGTAGCATGATGAAAAATGACACTAGCTCATATATTTGTTCTATCAGGTCAATAACATGAGTCCATTTTAGTTCAGCATTCTTCACAATATAAAATGTAAAATTAAGTTCTCATAGTACTTTGAATTCTAACTTTATGAAAATTTAAGTACTAAACATATAAAACTAATTTTTGTAACAGCTTTATTTGAACACAAAATCTAATGTTGAATCAGGAAAATTCTCATAGAATTCTGATAATTCGTCACAAATCTGCCTTGATCTACTAATATTGAAATTGCTAGCAAAAGTGACCGTCATCATGTGGAGTGCTTTTGCGTGCTGGATCAAATATTTTATGAGTCCAACTTCAAATGCCCATTTATTAATCTCAATATTCGCTTCCTCCAATTGATGAATGAATGCAAAATCGAGAGACTCCCAATACTGTATAGCAAACTTAAGTTGATCTAAAGCCAACAAGTTGCTTAACTGAAAGATGATAAACAATGATATTAAAAACAAAAAATATTGAGGCAAACAAGAAGAAAAGCAAAGACAAACTATTGAATAGCAATAATACCTCATAACCAAGAGGGCATAAATCACCGCAACCCATGGTCAGCGTCTTCAGATTAGGAAACATTCTAAACAAGTAGGCCAATGCAGGTATTTTATGATCCTTCTTAGAATAACAAGTCACCTCCAAGTTATGAACATTATTCAACATATATGGTGGCGAATCTAGTGTAAAAAGCCCCTAAAATAGGACCACAACTTAAGTCAGCTTTAATAATATTATTTGGTGCAATTGGTTATACGTACGCACATAAAACAAAAACAAAAACAAAAACAAAAACAGTAATGAGAATGAGAGTACTTGTAGCTTAATAATTATGAGAAGTACCTCTTTAAGAAAGAAGCCTAGTAGTAAAATTGATTTGGCATGGTTCCCAACCTAAGCGCTCCACGGCTTGCCGCGACTCTCCTAGCAAGTTTTTGCTTTTGTTAGCAGCACTACTCTCTACAACAATTGGAGCATCAATGTTCACACTCTCTAGGCACATAGAGTTGGCATGGAAGCTGTAATGACTATCACAGAACATGAGTTTTTGAGGGCTGGGTGCATAAATTGTAAATAACCAATCGTTACGATAGAACATCACACATAGGGTCTGGAGTCTCTCGGCAGACACAACTACTCTGTGAAGGTCACAGTCCATTAGTTTTAAATATTCAAGAGACGAACTTGTGATATTGCGATCGTCTATCCCTGTTACGCCAGTCAGATTTAACTTTTTAATTGTCGGGAAGAGAGATGAAAACCAATCCTTCTCAGAAAAGTAGTTGTGAACAAGTCTTGAGCCAATTATGTCCAAAACCTGGAGCGAACTGTAGATGGTAGAGGAGGAGGAGGGCAGTTTGAGAATTTGGTTGTAGAGAGTGAATTTGATATCTCCATCGGAGGTGGGTGGTGGTAGAGATATGAGAGTATTGTCTATATAGAGTACACATATATTTCCATATCTCATGCACAAATCAAGGAAATCTAAAGGATAAGGATCCTGCATATCCATCATTGGATTAGTTTCTTCTATTTATAATAATGTCATATCAATGATTAGTTGGTGTGGTACGCATTCTTGAAGGTTAAGCAAAAGACTATATCTCCACATTTGCTATAGCAACACTAACCCTTTTTTCTTTTTTTCTTTTTTTTTTTTATTTTTTTTATTTTTAATGGGTTAAGTGTAAAATAATCCCTTGCTATACAAAAGAATGAGCAAAAAAAATACTCCTAATAGAAAAAAAAGTGCGTATAATCCCAATATTATCTATATTTTGAGCAAATTGTCTCGGATGGATCTAGGGGCGGACTCGGATGGGCTCAAGACCACCCCAAAAAAAATATATATATTATTTTTTTTACTATAGTCAATTTTAGTCCAGTTCAAATATATATATATATATTACTACAATCAGCCCACCTAAAAAAATATTAGCTAACCCCATTAACAATTTCTGGACCTATGATGTCATTTTTTAAAAAAAATCCAAAACTACCCTTTTTTTTGCGACTTCATTTTTCCACTCTCACTCTGCCTACCCATGGTCTTTTCACACACACACACACACACACACACACACATATATATATATATATGACAAGTGTAGATTTCTAGAATTTTGTCGTTACTTTACTTTACACTTCGTGTAGAATAAGTAAGGTCGAACCACTTTCAATTTAGATTCTGAACCCAAAATCAAAACCAAAATCTATTGGAGGAAAAAGAATATTTTAAAACAATTTCATAAATTTTTTAATAATGAAATTGAATAAAACAAATAAAAATAAGATTAAACAATTTTTGATCAAATAATAGATAAAGTCTCGAGGGATGAGAATCCACAACCACGGATCCATATAAACAAATTTTTTGTTATTCTTGTCAATATTCCTCTTATAATCAATTCACTTCATGAATCCAATTACTAACTAAAGATGAAGAAAATATAGAGTTAAATAATATTCTCTTAGATACGAGAGAACCTTTTTTTATTTAATCAGGTATATCTTTAGTAAATAGAAGTAGGCATTATCCAAATGACCATTATTTGGCAAAACACGAATCCTTCTTCTAATTTTTTTTTTATCAAATTTAAAAACACAAAATAGAAGAATAAAAGGTATGTTCTAAAGAGAAATTAAAACAAGACATGAAAGAAATTCAATTTCATGTCAATCATGGTGGCTTAATATTTCTCTCGAGCTGAGGTGTTTAAACTAACATATTATCAAGAAAATAAACCACGAAAATACTATAACTTTTCATTGATGAGAAAAAGAAACTACAAGGAAAAAAAAAAAATGCAAGACAATATAAAATCTATATATAACTCTCTCTATTTTCAAAAATATATATATATATATATACATAAAATCTTGCTTTCCAATTTAAAATGATATTTGTTGATTTTATGGAGCGATGTGTATAAAAAGAAAACAATTGTGCTGCAATTAAGTCTAGAACTCATGAACTAAAGATGAAGAAAAATAAACTAACATATTAACAAGAAAATAAACCACGTAAATATTATAACTTTTCATTGATGAGAAAAAGAAACTACAAGAACAAAAAAAAAAAAAAAAAATTGCAAAACAATATAAAATCTATAACTCTCTCTATTTTCTAACCCCCTACCTCCTCTACATATGCCCCTATTTAAGATTTATAGAGTTTAGAAGGGATGAATTAGGAGGGAAAAATAAAAGAATTTGAAAATAAATATAAAAAAAATACATAAAATCTTGTTTTTTAATTTGAAATGATATTTGTTGATTTTATGGAGCATATGTATAAAAATAAAACAATTGTGCTATAACTAAGTCTAGAACTCAAGACCTCTTCTACAATGGTTCTGGTATTCTTCTTTAGCAATAAATACACTCTTATTCTTTTCAGCCATAATTTCTCACATTTTTGCCATTTTACCTCTTTTCTCCTCATTCTAAAATCCGTGCTTGTAAAACATGAAAAATATGAATAATGAGTAATATTTTTTTAATAAAAAAAGTTAATTCAACATTTATTAATACAAGATAATCAAATCGGACAAATTGAAATTCAATGAGATGGGTTTGAATTCCAATATAATTTATTGTTCTTATAAATCTGTTGTCGAGTCGATTTGATAAGTTTTGCTCATTTACCTTCTAATGCTCCTGCTCTCTTCTTGTCTAAAAATAAACTTTATTTGACTAAGCTCACCAAAAACGAAGGTGAAATCATCAAACCATATAAATGTTAATCATTAAAAATTTATATACACAGATGATACATATATCAGTATATACATGCACTACACAGAATTAGCCATTGGTTGCCTTTTTTTTTTCTTTTCTTTTTTTTGTTAATCATAAAGTAAGGTTAATTAAATAATTTTACTGTCAATATTATGATTTGTTCTTATTTCATTATTTGCACAAATTAAAAATAAAAGTAAGAAAGTTTTTCGAACAATAGGCCAAACTTGTACATTTTGTATATTATGATAAGCCTTATTAAAATTAACCTTTTTTTAGGGGGGGCAATTCGTTTTGGCGTGTTGCGTTCGTGTCAACACGATTACGACACGGGCACGATTAGGATTGACACAAACACGACATGATTATTAATTGTGTCTAAGACCCTTGACACGAACACAACACGATTATTATACGTGTAACACGACACGACACGCATAACCTGTTTAATAAATAGGTCAAAACTTGACACGACACGAAAAGATACATTTAAGTCATTTTTGACACTAATACGACATATTTATTCTACACGTTTTGCTAAATGGATCATTTTTTACACGAATACTACACGTTTATCTGACACGTTTAGTTAATCGGGTTAATCGTGTCATAATCGTGTTTACAGGGTCAAACACAAACACGACATGTTTAATTAGCGGGTCAATCCGTGTTGACACGATTATGATACGAACACGATTAGTCCAAACCCAAACCCACTTATTTCGTGTCGTGTTCATGTCGTGTTAGCGTGTCATGTCAAATATTGTCACTCCTAACTTTCTTTAAGGTTCGAAACTCTGAAGTTAGTCGGATTTTCGGTACAAATATGTCCTCCTTTTCTTGGGCTGGCCCAAATGTCGCACATCCTGAATATAACCTTCTTTTATTTTTATTTTTTATTAATTTATTTTTTATATATTTTGTGCAGGTGTGTGTTTTCTCTCTCTTGCCCAGCCCAACAGGAAAATTTGGAATGTAATGTAGGTAACCTTTGGTAGTGTTTTTCTGATATGGGGTAATCATTCTTCAATCTAGAATTCTTTTTGGTTAAATTTTCAATTTTTTTTTTTTTTTTTTTTTGGGCATAAAAAACAAAAATTGAGAATTGAGAATTTGCTAGAATGAATTGCAGATTTGCAGATAGTATAAGGTCTGCTGGAAGGATTTACTTGGTCCTCTCCCGAGACACATAAAGTACTTAGGATAAGTTTCATGAAATAAGAGCTACAGTGAGAGTGTAAATGTGTCAAAATCTAAACCATATGGTATGGAATGGGAAATGAGAGCAACAGAAGCATACTCGAACTATAAGAACGACATTTTATAAAAATTGTGTGACTTAGATCTTCTCTGACGTAGCCTCTAATATTTAGACACCTAAAATAATATATCAGACCAGCATTGTAGCATGATTAAACAGCTAATATATATGTTCTATCAGGTATTAATAACATGATTCCAAATTTAGTTCGCAGTCTTCTCAATACAAAGTGTAAACTTAAGTTCTCATAATATTTTGAAATTATAACTTTATGAAAATATAAGTACTAAAGACGAACATAATTTTGTAACACCTTCATTTCAACACAAAATCTAATGTTGCATTAGGAAAAGTCTCATGATAACTTTCCGCGCATTTGTCGTGATCTACTAATATCAATATAGTATGAAAAAGCGCATTTATCTTGATCTACTAATATCAATATCGCATGAAAAAGTGACGATCATCTTGTCCAGTGCTTTTGCGTGCTTGATTAAATATTTTTTCAATCCAACTTCAAATCCCCAATTATTTTTCTCAATATTCGCTTCGTTCAATTGATGAATAAATGCAATATCATGAGACTCCCAATACTGTATATCAAACTTACGTTGATCTTTAGAGGCAGACAGGAAGAAAAGCAAAGAAGTTGTGTTGAATGGCAATATCACTTCATAATCAAGAGGGTATTTATCGGTGCATCTCATGCTCAGCGTCTTCAGATCAGGCAATATTTCAAACAAGGAGGCCAATGCAGGCACTTAAGCAGCAACTAGTGTCACTCCAATGGACTTCTCATAGGCTGGGCGCATAAATTCTAAATAACCAATAATTACTAAGATGGAAAACCGCAATTAGGGTGTGGACTAGTGTAACGGGTGGGCGCTTGCCCATTTACCCAAAAGCTCGAACTATTGGGTAGTGCTGCATACCCACCCATTTATACCCATGTCACTTCCCATCCGGATCCGATGTGGGACAAGTTTCCCCTTGTAACATTCTCCCCCACCCGAATTCGCAACGCCCTCATTGCGGTTGGGCCACCCTGCCTACCCGGGGTGGCACACCCGGATGCCTTCCGGGCCGGGCGCTTGGCGTGGCACCGGATCAAGGATTGGGTTTGACTCTGATACCAACTGTAACGGGTGGGCGCTTGCCCATTTACCCAAAAGCTCGAACTATTAAGTAGTGCTGCATACCCACCCATTTATACCCATGTCACTTCCCATCCGGATCCGATGTGGGACAAGTTTCCCCTTGTAACAACTAGACACAACGACTCTATGAAGGCCACACCCCATTACGGTTAGACATTCAAGAGACGAACTTGTGATATTGAGATTGTCTATCCCTCCTACATTTTCCAGATTTCAGTTCTTAATGGCGGGAAGTGAGACGAAACCCAATCCTCCTCATATAACTAGTTATGAGAAAGTCTTGGGAGTTTTATGTACAAAACCTGGAAAGCTATGTCAGTTTTTTCTTCTAGCAGAACAAATGGGTTCATTTTTCACTTGTAACAATTCAATTGGTCGCGATTCAATAATGTACCAGACCATAAATGTTCTTATACCCTCTTATTTCCTGGGCAAACGCATATATAGCTTCTTAATTTACCATCTTGAACTAGCATAATATGTTGCCTTCACAATTCACCCAAAAAACAAAAAGTCGCTTCTGAATCCTTAAATTGCAAAACAATTTATCATTTTCCACTGCTCGGTATTCGACTGAAAGTTGGTTTCTGTGAAGCAATCTTCTTTTTCTGGGTGAAGTAAAAAATTGTTGACGCTATAATTAAACTGCCAAAAATTATAGCACCTGCAACCAAAAAAATATAAATTTTAGCATAGAACTGCAAAAGAAAAAGAATACTAATAATAACTTATTGTGTTTGATTGTGTTTTTTTGCAAAAGTCAGATGTATCAGATTGTTTTTTTTGGCGAGTGGAGAATGATATCATGACGTTAAAAATGATAATGTCATAACATCATTCCTTATTCACATAAATTTAGTCAAATGTGTCTGACTCTCGCACTCTGTATCATCACTCAATTATCTTATTCAGTCTTTAGATATAGAAGCTCACCCATGGCCATAAAATTCGGTCTAATTGTTATTGAGACACCACCTGCCAGTTCGATCACATGATCAGTACAGATCACATATGTAATTGAAGGGTGAGCAAATGGTATATATATATATATATATATACACACACACACACACATATAATTATGTACATCTATACTAATGAAAACTTAGCTATAGGTATAACAATCACCCGTATATTATACATAAACTCCGCTAAGTTAAAATAGAGGATAAATCAATTTGCATAAAGCTAGTGGAACAAGTTAATTATACGCATAAATGATAAAATTACCATTGTCATGACAATTAGAGAAATGTTGTCCATCCCTACAAAAGCAAATGAACTTCTGATGGAGACCATCTCTGTAGCCACAAAATCCACCAGTGGCCTCACATGATCGGCACAAACCGTCCGGTATTCGCCATGTTAATTTGAATCCACCAAGCAAGGCTCCTGCATAACCATTAGCCAGAAGAACATGATCCACTGCCTTTTCAATCACCGGAATGGTCACTGCTGACTCACAATATCTCTGCCAATCAAACTCCGGGATTGCTCCCATGATGAACACAAAAGAACGCTTAGCACCGTATCGTAAACAATCTATAGATGGAAGTGAAGGTGGATACAGTGTACAATTATTGAAAAAACATAGCAGCTTATTGTCCATAGTATAGTTTAAGAAAGAAGAGGTGTTTAATGTCACACCATGAGGTGCCACAGGACAAACACTGTTGTTAACTATGTCACTATAGGCCACGGTGAGGGTGTTTTTGGAAAAGTCAAAATTTTGGACACTGTAGAGATGGCCGGACAGGTGGAGAAATGGTTGCTGGCCACTACAAGAGAGGCCAAAACCTGGGTATCCACAAAATTCAGATTGGTGGTCTTGTGCCCAAAATGGGTAGCCAATGACGAGGCCATTACCGCAGTTGAGAGAAGGGCAGGCACTGTTGGATGGTTTTACAGAATTGCCATTGATGGAGGTGTAGAGAAGGGTCATGAAGAGGAAGAGAGAAAGAAGATGGTGAGCTAGAGAGGCCATGAAGTGAATGAACACATACATGACATTGTTTAGGGATGTTTAGTGGGTTATTCAAAGAGAAAGTAAACGTGAGTACTGAATGATCTAGGCCGTCCATTTGTAGTTTAATTAATTCTGAACTTCTTTAATTAATTAATTAAAATATGACAAGAATACAAAACTGATGTCAACGGAGCAAGTAAGAGTTGATCCATGGGAAGATAAGGAATCAATTGATTTGTTTACAGAGTTGATAATGATGATGATTGAAAAGCGTGCCAAATATAAAATTTTAAAATTTTAATTAGCTGACTGGTGGATCCAACCAGCTTCTCATGTGCACAAATCAAATGGATACATGTTTGTGTGTGTGTGTGTGTGTCCTCCTATGATCAATATTTCAAAATTGACAACTTAATCTTTCACCAAGGGTTTTAGATTTATTTAGCAAGGACTTCATTTCGAGTAGTATTTACATCTCACAACCTGATTTACTTGGGATCCAACCCTCAACCTGATTTCAATTATTTACTTGAAATAATCAAAATGGAACTTTTGTTTGAAAGAAAACAGAAGAGTGGAACAAAGGGATGATGCAGTACAAGATGAGAATCTAAATCCGGGTTCAGATGGCAAACGCAACATTTTTTTTTCAGATGACTAAAGTTCCAAAAGCAAACCAGAAAGCTGCACCAACACCGATCCTATGGCTTCTCAGCAGTAAGGGATCAAATTTATGTAAAGATGACCTAACGTTAATCCTAGTTTCATGAGAACAACAAATTTTTAGTAGCATCTCAAACTGTGCACAAAGCGCTGCAGAATATTTGTTAACAACATTATGTTGGTACACATGAATGTGAGATGCATGATGTAAGAGCTTCCATAAACTGTCAAATGAATTTCTAAGCTAGTACACTTCAGGTTCCGATTATATCCAGAATGTAAGAAAAGGTTTACTTGTTATAATACAGGTACCAACAAGGATGCCTCAACGTAATTTCGGATTACAGAACCCCAGTGCTGTTGCATGTGCCATAATTCAACATCCTCGTCTTCAACTACAAAGGATTTCACTAGGGAAACTAGTACATAAGATGCTCGCCACTCAATAAATCAATCATGTAGTAGACTCCATTGCCATATTTCAGGAAAATTATTTTTATAGAACCAAAAAGTCACATAAATGATATAGAATATAGAAAGAATAAATAAATAAATAAAAATAAGAACCCAGTTATACTGTTTGATGTGATATGGTAAAACACCCAAAATAATTAAAAAAACAAAGAAACCAAGCATCAAAAAGGATGACTGACCAAGATTGTCGCCAACACAACCCAAAAAGAAAATTTTAAAAATAGTAATAAAAATTGACGTAGTAAAATTTATTGGTGTTCTCCAGCGGTAGTGCCTTGTTCTTTAAAGCACCGGTCAGCAATTAGGAATATGCAGTTTTTTAACCAGAAAAAAAGTGAATAGATTCTAGATGAAAGAAAAACTACTAAAAAATATATGGTATACTAACCAGAAAAAAAATAAAACAGTAACTCTCCATCGTTATACCATACGAATATACTTGAGTTGTATGAGGAATAAAGCCTCTTGTTTTCTTAGACCCCAAGTTTCCACCATCCTTCACAATAAACCTTATTCTATATCTAAAGACGTAAACCAGGGTAAAACAGGTCTGTTTTGGAGTTCTAATGTTACACGGTACATCTGTTTATCACCACATCATCCATACATGAAAGTTTTAAACCTTGAATATTAGTGCAAGTTTTACAGCTTTCTATAAAGATTGGATCTACAAAGCTGTCCCATTGCAAAAATTCGTTGACCTTCAACTTAAAAAAATTAACAACAAACCTTCTATCTGTCTATACGCATAAATTGAACAACCACATGAAAGCATGATGATTGTTGTTTAAAAGGTAACCATATAATTAGATTACTCAGCAATTCAAGCATACCCCATCAAGTATTGAATCTCATTCTTCTTTGCTATTCAAAGATCATGCTCCAGATCTCCTACATTATAATTCCTGCATTTAAGATCTCTTTCGTTCAGATAGAAAGTGAAATTGTTTAAAGGAGCACACAAAGAAGAGAAAGGACTGGAGATGAAAATACAAACTACAAAACCACTAGCTAAAACAACATGAATACAAAGAGTATTCTTACCAAAAATCAAGTTACTGTATAGCTATAGCAAGTATTTGAAGTTACGTGACCCACTAATATAAATGGCAAGTTCATGACAAGAGTAATCATGCATACATGCAGCCATCTAAGAATATGAACTAAATTAATTATATTTGTTCAAAAAGAACGTTCTGTCTTCCTGTTTCCATATATTAGTAAAATTTAGATACAAATCTGTGATAGTCAAACAGGGATGGCATCGCCTTCCAGGGGTCCATAACGGTAACTATTCCCCAGGGGTCCAAATTTCGCAAGTGTGTACACTGTACACCCTAAAAGATTATTTAACCAATTTTTACAAGACGACTTACTTCCACCTGATTATGCAAATCAAAAGAATTATATAACTGTAACTTAAGGAAAGAGAATGACAGAATTTTGCCCATAAAAGTGCAGTAGGATGAATGAAGTGACAGATTCCTTTTGGAGTACGGCACAATGATGTACTGATTAATTCGAAGGGGAAGTTTTACATGAGAAGTATATGACCAGTCCTTTATGGGATAAAATACTGGGCGGCCAAGAATGTGTTCATAAAATAATAATGGCTGAGTTGCAGATTTAATATGGATGGGACAAGAAAATGAGAAATAATTAATAATGAAAATTTTCAAAAGAAGTTGGAGCTACCTTAGATTGGGGACAGGATGAGTTGGCCATGTGCAAGATGGATTGATGATTGGGAAAACATAAAGGAAGTGGCTTGATGTAGTGAGAACAAAAATGGTCACTTAAAGACTAAAAGGAATCTACAGCTCTAGACAAAGAATAATGGATAAACATGATTCATGAGTTGAGAGCAAAATCTTGAAAAGGCTTTGTTGATCTTAGTATTCATGGTATAAAAGGCCTGTGAAGAGTGGCCTATGCAATTCTGCAGCTTCTGTACAGATCATACTGGAGAAAGATTAGGTGGAGTTAAGACCAAAATGTTAGAACAAGAGTTAGTTGAGTAATGAGCAAAGTATTCCTAGATAAAAGGTGTGCAAGTATATTGAATGAGACAAACTCAAGAAACAACATCTACACTGTTAGAGTTTAAGGACATTATTGTATTTTTGCTTACTTAATATAAATAGGAGAGGTGGTGTGTAGAACTATGTACACGCACTAAATTCTCTTTTCCTCCTCCTCCTCCTCCTCCTCCTCCTTCTCCTCTCTAACCCAAAAGCATGCTGTTATCCAATCTAACTTGGTATCAGAGCTAGGCTGTGAATCCAGGAACACATCCAAAGAGAGTTTCAGTAAATCGGCAGGTTGACTGTCAAAGTGCACACGCTGATGTCATGCTGATGTCAGCACTTACAGGCCGAGAACCATATGGGGTGACTCGCCTGAATTTTCTGATAATTATGGTGGTGTTTCATCCTATTCTTCTACTACCTCCAACATAATTTCAATGTAACAAGGCAGTGGTATGCTCTTCCTCTCTCTCTCTCTCATACAAATTACCACCACAGCCATAGCATGGAAACAACCAACTTATTAACCAAAAAATAATAAAGGAAAAAACACTCTCTCAATCAACCATTCTTGATAGGAAACAATCAACTTCTTAACACCCAAAAACAAAAAAGAAAGACTATTAATCGGAACTTAAATTCTAGTTGACCAAACTCTGGGTTGAATCTGATGTTTGTCTCTTTGTACTCTTTCTGCCGTTGTATTTAAAATGTAGCTAGTTGCCACACAGGTCATAGGGTATCCCGTGTATCACAACTTGACAGCAGCGGCAGAGAAGTTTATGAACAGCAAATGTAGATTTAATTTTTCTACTGGATTTTTTTATTAAGTTTATTGCAACGAAGATAAGCTTGAAACTACAAAATGCATTTAAATGAACAAGCTTTGTATACAACATGGTTTTTAGTAACATAAGCACTTGGCTTGCATCACAAAATCCCAACTAATTGTAAATAATTATTAGACCCATTGAGCAAGCCCAAGTAGAAGCTTTCTAAATCCCATGATCTAATTTCCCTTCGTGTTCCCAAGTAACATAACTTACATGAGCAATCTGCCAATATCCCCAGAAAGTTTATACAAAAGGACAATCACCAAAACCATGTCAATATAAATCTTCAAAGGGTCATGTTCTATACAATTCAAATCCCTAAAGTGTGTTTATCAAAAAAAAAAAAGCAAAAATATTTTTACTTATTATAAGCTTAATATGAATTCATGTGAAATACCAGTATAAGCCAATGGAGACCTTCTTGCTCAACATTAGTAAACCTTGGAAATGATTTCGAGAATGCCTTTATGAAAAAAATAAAACAAATATAGAACTAACACTCAAAATCTCTACAGAAATATACTACGTAAATAAAAAGAGAGGATTGACAAAAGAGTGTAATGATAAATAATTTTTTTTGATAAGTAAAAATATATTAGAAAAACGTTCAAAAGGGGAACGCGTCCCTAATACAAGAAGAAAAAAGGTCCAAGGACCAATAGAATCCAAGAGATCAAAGAAATCATCAATCGAGGAGCATGCATTTCCTCTTACATAATGGAACAAAGAACGAAGAATATGAATTTTTAAATTAGCTAAAGACAATTCTTTTCCTTCAAATGATCTGTTATTTCTCTCACGCCACAAACACCACCAGACACAATGCGGAACAATTCTCCAATAATCAAGAGCTTGTTCTTTAACAGGACACCTTCTCCAAGCTTTAATCAATTGTGAGGAGTGCTTAGGCATTACCCAAAAAACGCCAAACATGCAAAAAATAAACTCCAACAATCATATGCCACGGAACAATGCAAAAGAATGTGATCCACGGATTCACTATCAGCTTTACATAAACAACACCAATTAACAATGATGTTGCCTCTCTTTCTCAAATTGTCCAATGTCAAAATCTTTCCCAATGTGGCAGTCCAAACGAAGAATGCGATTCGAAGAGGAGCTTTAGAACACTAAACAAACTTCCAAGGGAACTCGTGACCAACGAAATTGGACAAACACAATAACATGGATCGGACACCATACCGACCATGAGCTAAAGGAACCCACAAACTATCATCACACCCTCTGCCAATATCCTTCTGCCTATACAACGTATCCAAAAAAACACAAGCTTCCTCCATTTCCCAATCCTGAAAGGGCCACCTAAGCCGCACATCCCACGTAACTCCATTGTTATCTAGATGATAACAATCAATCACGTAGACATGCTTATGGGCTACACCACTGTAAAGTCTAGGAAAGGAGTGAGACAGCAATTGATCGCCGCATCAAAGGTCCTCCCAAAAAGGGACATGTCTGCCATCACGAACTTTGAATCTAATGTGTGTGGAGAAAACATCCCAGCCCTTCCGAATGAATTTCCACACACCAACGCCTCCCATAATAGCGACTGGAAGAGATGACCAGCCCCCACTCTCCTCACCAAACGACACGAGACGACTCTTTTCCACTAACGATGGCGTTCCATTCCAAATATCCATAACCACTTTCCCAAGAGACCACGATTAAAAGGAACGTTTCTCATATCTATTAATCACTGGATCCCAATTCCCAACTCGTGTAGAAGAAACTCCCAAAGGCAATCCTAAGTAAGGAAGAGAAAAAGCACCAACTCCACACCCTAGGACAACAGCTAAGGAGGAAATATCTGGAACATCTCCACTAGGACAAGCACACTCTTTCCGACATTAATCTTTAACCCAGAAACCGCTTGGAAGCAAGCAAGAATGCACCTCAGATATCTGAGTTGAGAAACTTCCGCATCACAAAAGTATCATCCGCGAACAACAAATGGGAAATCTGCATCTAATGTTCAACATCTCTGCCAACTCTGAACCCCCTAATGTAACCCAAATCTTCCGTTTTTCTTATTAACCTGCTCAGACCTTCCATGACAATAAGGAAAAGAAAAGATGATAATGGATCTCCTTGTCGTAGACCACGCGAGCTAGCAAAAAAACCCGCAGGTGAACCATTCACGAGCACAGAAAACATAACTGACGAGATACAAGTTTCAATCCATTTTATCCACCTGTCACCAAACCCCATCCTCCGAAGCAAATACAGAACAAACTTCCAATTAACATAATCATAAGCTTTCTCAATATCAAGCTTACACAAAATGCCAGGAACCCCACTTTTTAATCTAGAGTCAATACATTCCCCTGCAATAAGAACAGAATCCAAAATCTGCCTCACACCAACAAAAGCATTCTGTGATTCTGAAATGAGACCATCCAAAACATTACTCATCCTAGAGACAAGAACCTTGGCAATAAGCTTATACAAACATCCAATTAAGCTAATTGGCCGAAAGTCCTTAATATCAGAGGCATTGCCCTTCTTAGGAATGAGAGCAATAAAAGATGCATTCAGAGATTTCTCAAATGTGCCATGAGAATAAAAATCCTGAAAGGTGCCCATCACCTCAGCTCGCACCACCTCCCAACTCTCCTTAAGAAACCGCATAGTAAACCCATCTGCCCTGGAGCTTTGTCCCCGTTACAACCTGAAAGTGCCTTAAACACTTCCTCCTCCATGAATGGAATCTCAATCCTATCACTATCCAACACAGAAATAGAATTAAATAGAAGACCATCAAGAGTAGGTCTCCAATCCAAAGTCTCGGTGTAGAGCTGCCAATAAAAAGAAGCGATTCCCCCGCGCACCTCGTCCTCCCTCCACAATTCAGAACCATTGACCCGGATACGCTCGATGTGATTACATCTTCTGTGAGCATTGGCAAGTCTATGAAAGAATTTTGTATTACGATCCCCATCTTTTAACCACAAAGCCCGAGACTTCTGGCGCCACGAGATCTCCTCCATAAGAGCAATCTCAGCAAAAACCGCTTGGCAAGAGGCTCTTTTAGAGCGTAATGATTCCCCACTCTGTCCCTCCTCATCAAGACGATCAAGCTCAGCAATATCAGCGAGAACTCTACTCTTCTTCCATTCAAGATTCCCAAACACTTTTTTATTCCACCTCTTTAACTCAGTTTTAAGAAACTGAAACTTTCTAGCTAACACATAACTAGCAGAGCCTATGAAATTCGCTTCCTCCCACCAAGACTGAACCTTCCCTTGAAAGTCCTCGAATCTAAGCCACATGTTTTCAAAGCGGAAAGGAGTACATCCAGAACTCAAACCACCACAATCAAGAACTAAAGGCACATGATCAGATGTGACTCTAACCAACCATAGTTGTTAAAGGCGCCGAAGGCGCGCGCCTGAGGCGCAAGGCGCCTCCAGGCGCCACCTTGGCGCCTTGATTGACTTAAGGCAAGTGGTTTGGGATAGGCGCGCGCCTCTTAGACAAAGGCGCAAGGCTACAGGCGAGATGCAGGCGCGCCTGTGTGAAAAATGGGTTTTTTTTTTTAATTATCTTGGTTGTGTTACTTGTATCTGTTTTTTATTTGTTTATTTGTTGTTTTTATTTATTTATTACAAATCTACACAACTTGCAAGTTAAAAAGCATAAAAAAAAAAAAAAAAAAAAAAAGAAAAGAAAAGAAAAGAATAAAAGAGCAAAAGGAAAGTGGAAAGAATAGAGTCAAGACTGAAGAGACAGAGAAGAGAGAAGTACGAGTGATCTGCGAAGCGCCGAAGACTGGATCTGCCAGATCTGCATCTGCGCCGAAGCCTGGTAAGTTCTCCTTCCCTCTCTTCTTCTTCTCCTTCTTCTTCTTCTTCTTCTTCTCTCCTTCTTGCTTCTTCTTCTCTTCTCAGTTCTCGGCAATTTTTTTTTTTTCTCTTTTCTTCTTCTTCTTCTCTTCAGTTTTTCTTCTTCTCTCGGCTCTAGTGACTCTAGTCACTCTCTTGCTCTTCTTTTTATTTTTTTATTTTATTCTGCTTTGAGCCGAGTCTAGGCTCTTCTTTTTTTATTTTTTTTTCTCTATTCTTCCTTGAGCCGAGTCTAGGCTCTTCTTTTTATTTTTTTTATTTTTTTCTTCTTTGAGCCGAGTCTAGGCTCATTTTTCTTTTTCTTTTTTTTCTTTGAGCCGAGTCTAGGCTCTTCGTTTTTATTTATTTATTTATTTATTTTCTCTATTCTTCTCTCTTGGCTCTTTCTAGTCTCCTCTTCTTTTATTTTTTTTTTTTTATTTTTTTTTTTCCTCTATTCTTCTTCTCTTGGCTCTCTCTAATTTAACTTTCCTATTTCTAATTTTGTGGATTTAATAGGATATATTCCCAATGATATATGAGTGTAACTGATATTTTTAATTTGTTGATTTAATGGATTCTAGTAATCTAGTTCGTTGATTCAACTTAATTGTGTCACAATTTATTTTGCCTCATCTTTCTAATATGCCGATAATTAGTGAATAATGATAATTAGTGAGATAATGATTTGTTGGAAGTTGGCTTACTCACCTAAATTTGTCAAAAAAAAATAATCCGAATCTCTTTACTTCATACTTTATATAGAACAATCAATGCGTTTCTGCTTTGTGCATGAAATTTCTTTAGTTGAACAGACTTGGATCATCACATCACCCATTCCTTGTAATCCCAATTGCACAGTCTCTCACACACACAACTGCAGGTCTTCATTGCATCATTAAATTAACCTTGTCACCAATATAAGATCAAGGTTGAAGGTGCATCAGTCTACACTTACCAAATTTGGTTTTTTCTGGTCTGTGCAAATACAAAACCACAGGAAAAGCAGAGTTACAAACTTACAAGAATATATATGGACAGGGGTAATGAAATTAACTAATATATATACATATTATTTTAATATTGGTTCGTAGACTTACATCTAGCAAACATGGATATCAAGGTTTTGGCATCTTGAATATTTAACATAAGTAATTTATTTAGTTGACTTTTGCATCTTTATATATACTATTGCATCTATAATACTTTATTGGGTGGGTTTTTTTTTTTTTTTTTTCAACGTGCGCCTTGGTTCAGTCGGGCGCGCGCCTCGCCTTGCGCCTCAGGCTCCGGGAGGCATTTGCGCTTTTGTGCGCCTTGAGCCTTTAACAACTATGTAACCAACACAACCTGAGAGACATCCGGGAAATGCTCTTCCCACGCCCCAGAAATCAAAAATCTATCCAACCGGGAAAAAGTAACTGGTTCCCTACCATTAGACCAAGTAAAGGCCGTTCCTTCCAATGGTAGGTCAATAAGGAAATTACTATCAATGAATTCTGAAAACATGGTCATTTCTGAAGACCACCTGCCCCCTGTGGACCTCTCAAATGGGGACCTAGCAAAATTAAAATCCCCACCTACACACTTAGGTAATGACCATAAATCCTTAACATATCAAAGCTCTTCCCATAGGACTGGTCTATCACTATCAGTAACAGGCCCATAAACACCTGAAAACACCCACCTGAAATTGTCTTCCTCCATCTGAAATAGACAAGACACAGAGAAAATACCCTTCCAACAATTCAAACTTGACAACCACCGTCGATCCCACATGAGAAGAATACCACCTGAAGTGTCTGTTGCGTTCAGCACTTCCCATTCCACAAACCTACCTCCCCAAAGGCTCCTGACAATCTCAACAGTGATAGCAGCCATCTTAGTTTCCTGTAAACAAACAACATGAGCACTCCACTTCCTCAAAGCTACCTTGACAACTCTTCTTCTTTTCGGATCATTAAGACCACGAACATTCCATGTTATAAGTCGTAGCTTCATGTAGAACCAAAAACAATCAATTCTCCTCCTCCTCCCCGTTTACCACTTCTGGTTCTTCCCCTTTCTTTAGTCGTCCCATTCTTCCCGTCATAATTAACACAAGAAATCAGATTCTTCACTTCCTATTCGCCTTTCCGATGTGAAATTCTTGACTTTGACTTCTTTTGTGCCACGATTAGGTTCAGTACTACCATTTCCTGCAACAATTTCGTAAAGAATAAACAGGGTTTGTTCCTCATAACCTTCTGCAGAGACACCCAAAGCTTCACTTACTACTCCAATATTCTCAATAACCCATTCCATACCTAGAGGTTCCATTAAATCCACTTCAGATTGATCAAAATCCGTCCCAGAAAAAGAATCTTTAGAACAGTGCTCCTGAGTAGGGACATCAACCACTCCTAACTGCATATTCCCCTCTGTTTCCGAAGCATCATGTTCAATTGACAAAATCACCTCATTCTCATATGATTGACTGTTCAAACCTTCAATTGCAGCAAAGAGCCGAAGCTATTTAAGCACAGCTACAACTGAGTCATTATTCAATTTGAAATGCAGATCTTTCCCAATGCAAACTGTCACACCATTGAAAAAACCCACACTCCCAGTTGTGACTTTTGAAACATCCAACTCTGACCCATCACACCATGAACTGGAAGACCCAAAAAGACTCCTCTGTTGATTCGAAACATCCTCCACAACATTCCTATTACTTACCACTCCACCCGAAGAAGAAGAAGTAGAAGTAGAGAGAGCATTTAGAGAAAGATCAGAACTCAAACCTGGAGAAGAAGTGTGAGATCGTGCAACCCATTTTTGTTTTTCAGTCCTAGTCCACCGAGATCCATGGCGTCCGACGTCCATCATCCTACGCTCGGGTTTCAGCAAATGAGTCGAAGGCTTAGCATAGGCTTGTGTTTCTTTAAATGGCTTAGGGCCAGGTTTAGAGTTTGGGAAAGAGATAAATAAAAAGTTAGGCCCTCTTCGCACCCTTCTATTAGGCCCAGAACTAATAGGCCCAACCTGAATCTGCCCACTTTGCCCGAATCTAAGCGGCCCTTTCTATACCCGTCGAAAAGGCCCAGAACCAAAATGCGCTCTGTTTGGTTTAGGCTGAATGAGCCCAAGATTAAAACCAGGCCCAGTCCTCTTGGCCTGTCTTGACATCTTCTGGCCCATCACACCGCCATCCTCAACCCAAAAAGACAAATCCTCCCCTACCTTATCATCAAGAGATAAGGATAAAGCCGAATCTGAAGAAGTACCCCGTCGATCTCCACGTGTACTCCTTCTCTGCTCATCAACGACGCGTTTGGCCGGCGCGTGAAGATCACTTCGTCGTCTACCTCCTATGAACTTCACTGCTTGCTGAATTTCACGATCCTTCAACCACTGCTAAATTTCGAGAACCCCCTCTTTTCCTTTACTAAGAATCTCATTCCATTTCTCTTCTGACATAAGATGAGATCTGTCACTACCTTCAAGACTCTCCGTTGAAGGAACAAGCTCCAGTGAGATTTCTTCCCAAATCGCGACCTTAAAACAGAAGGTGTCGTCGTTAATAAACACGAACTTCGTACAATCACGACCGGATCGCACTGTTATCCGAACGCTTTCGGCATCCCTAGTCTCATCCGCATCAGATCTCACGTAACCTCCACAAAGCTCTCCCACTTCGACGAACAAAGCATGACACCAGAGATGCAATGGGAGGCCAAACAACCTGATCTGCTTGAGACCTTGATCACTGAGAATGCCACAACACCCAACACAAAAGGACCACACGTCGATCCTAAAAGTTGCAAAACCCCACTGTCGTCGCCCTTCTTTCAACACGTGTTTGGCCTCTGCCTGAGAAGGAAACCGGAAAAGAAGTAGTGAGTCGGATAACGGTGTTACCCCCACTCCACAAGTCGTATTCCAAGCCCGCGCTGCCCATTCTTTCACACGATCACAGCTCCCTACTTCCTTATCAAATCTTCCGACCAAACAAGAGGAGAGGACTGACTTCCTTCCTCCGACGGACTCCCCGTCAATATACAACGACGGTCCTCGGTGAGGAACTGCCGACTTCACTTCCCCACCAAGCGAGATTCTTGGTAATCTTGCAATTTCCATAAAGGATTTCATCCCAACCTAATAAAACACAAATCGCCCCACGAGTCGCCCCTAGTGTGGTGAAATCGCACATAGTGACGTCATACAAATTTTAGATTCAACTTATCCTTCCCAGAACTAAACCATTATTATGATAAATAATTAAAGTAACTTCCATTGCTTATTAGTCAAACATTTCATGTATGTGTCACCTTTTAATATATATATATATATATATATATATATATATATATATATATATATATTAACATCTTATTAATTAAATAAAAGACCAATACTTGAGTAGAGAAGGTGCAAGTAAGAGAAGGCTCCAAAGTATATTCTTTTCTTAGAGAGACTGCAAGAAAGCCGGCTGAATCTAGAAACCTCTCTTTAAAAGTAAAAACAAAGGCAAAAAATATGTGCAAATAGATAAAATAAAATGGGAAAGCAAGATATAACCAACATTAATCACCTCCTTCAAACATGTTGTTAGCAGAGAATGAATACCCAGCTTGAATGAATTCTTCAAATTTAAATGCCTTAATCCTGAGGAAGTTGACTTGTTTGCTCCATCCCCAAAGCTGCTAGACTGACTGGAAGAATGTAGAGTATTAAGAGTTGGGCAATAAGAATAAGAAAAAATACCTTTCAAAAAAAAAGAGAGAGAAAATTGGAAAGGCCAATTGAAGAGTGTGATTCCACATGTCCGGTTCATTGAATTAAAATTTGAGACACCATGTGAAACATGAAACAGATTGAATACATGATAGACACTGCAAATGCGCAACAATACAAAAAATCCTCGGATAGCACACAAAAACAACAGTGGTTCACAGCATGCATGAGAAACTGAAATTTTTTCAGAACAATTGTTGTTATATTAGAAACAAGAAATCTGAATGTCCTATTGAATCTATAGAAAAGTCAACATTCTGGACTCATAATAATTAGTAATCTAGCAATACTAACTCTTAGATACGCAAATATGCAGATTCATACATGCATATAGAGGGATTTACCTTTCCTCACCAATCAAAATCTGTAGATCTGCGTACGATTACAATTCATAATCAAGGCAATTGATGTTGCTGCGACTAGGGTTTTTGAGAGAGCGAGCCTTGCAAGCCAATCGATAACGAAAATTCTAGATCGAGATTTAGGGTTTTGGTAAGGGTGAAGTTGACAGGGAGCCTGAGAATTGAGAGAAGAAAGTGTATGGCTGAACGTGCAGGCAGGCTAAGAGCGGGAGAAGAAAATATTCAAAAGAAGGAAAAATTAAAAATGAGGGAAGGAAAGAGATGAAAGACGAGGGAAAATCTTGGGAAGGGTCTATTCTAAAAACATATACTTGGATTTTTATTCTTTAAATTAAAAATAATTCTCCTAATAATTATTCAAGCATAATAGGACTGAGCGCAAGTCTGAGTATATACTATATATAAGTTAAGAATAGTCTATATATTAGTTTATGCAGGTCTTTCTGGATTAACAAATCCTACAGCTTCATTTGTAAGAAGACTATGATACCATTATTAATAAAGGCCAGGCAGCCTCAAAGAAACCTGAAATTTGAGTAGGACATATCATATTACACATTCTTTAACACTGATCACAGCCAGCAGACACCAGAAATTGCCTGCAATCACCACAAATACTTTGCAAGTTCAATTGGGTGATTGAAAATTTAGAACAAAAACATCACTCCATTATTTTTGCATTCAACCCAGAGATCACCAAAACATAGAAGTTCGGAAGCATAGTTTACCTATGTTGCTAATGATAACATATATGTTCACTAGCTGAATAATTTCACTGTGTTTCAATCACCTGAAGATTCAGTTGATGCAAATTTGAATTGGCATCAATTTGATGATCTAGGTGACAGTTCAAATTTTCCCATAAGTTGTCTCCTTGATTCTGCCATCAAATGCACATAATTGCATCTTTGCCGAATTCCTTTGTCGGTAGCGATCATCTATGTAGACAGAAATTGCCAGATAGTTTCTTCCTTCTTCTTTTTTGTCCACGTTAGTCTAACTCCCTCCAAAAGAAGCAGTCATCAAAAAAATAAAAAATAAAATAAAATTTATTGAAAAAGGAATTGATTGGAAACATAGTGGTAATACTATATCAAACCAGCATGTATCATGATGAAAAATGACATTAGCTAATATATTTTTTCTATCCAAGTGTCGATAACATGAGTGCAATTTAGTAGAGCATCATTCTTCTCAAAAAAAAGTGTAAACCTAAGTTCTCATAATACCTTGAAATTCTAACTTTACAGAAATATAACTAATATAAAAGTAATTTTCTAACAGCTTCAATTCAACACAAAATCTAATGTTTCATCGGAAAAGGTCTCATAGAATTCTGATAACTTTTCTCGAACCCTCCTTAATCTACTAATATCAAAATGGCTTGCAAAAGTGACAGTCATCCTGTTTAGTGCTTTTGCGTGCTTGATCAAATATTTTATCAATCCAACTTCCAATCCGGAATGATGAACCTTAATATTCGCTTCCTTCAGTTGATGAATAAATGCAACATCTTGAGACTCCCAGTACTCTATATCAAAATCATGGGTCTCTGAAGCCAACAACATGTTTGACTGAAACATGAAAAGCAATGATATCAAAAACAAAAAAAAATGAGGCAAACAAGAAGAAAAGCAAAGAAAAACTACTGAATAGCAACATTACTGCAGAACATCGACGGTCCATGCATCTCATGGTCAGGGTCTTCAGATTAGACAATATTCCAAAAAAGGAGGCCAATGTAGACATTTCACGAAAATTCTGACAAAACACTTCCAAGTTTTGCACATTATCCAACATATACCGTGGCGAATCTTGTGTAAACCAGTCCTGAAATTAAAGTCAGCTTTAATATTAATTGGTGCAACAGGTGTTGAATTGTTACGTTGCTGTCTGAGAGAGAGAGAGAGAGAGAGAGATATGCAACAAATAAAAACCCTCGCTATATATATATATTAAGTTGAATTGTGTGTTGCATAAATAAAAGAAAAAACAGGAATGAGAATGAGAGTACTTATAGCTAAAAGCAAGTACCTTGCATGAATAAACGAAGCTTAGTGTAACTGATTTGGCATGGTTTATAAATTGAAGAAGCAGAAGCAAGTTTTTGTTTTCGTTTTGGTTAGTAGCAGAACTCCATATAATGCTTGGAGCATCAATGCTCGCAGTTGGTAGGCACATAGAGCTCCCATTGAGGACATAATGGTCGTCAATCCAACTGAATTTTTGAAGGCTGGGTGCATAAATTCTAAATAACAAATCGTCCGGTGGCAGGTCGAATTCACGATCAGTATAGCATATCACCACACCTAGACTCTGGAGTCTAGGGGCAGACACAACTACTATGCAAAAGGCACACTCCTCTATTTTTAAGCATTCAAGAGAAGAACTTGTGATACTGAGATTGCTTATCTCTTCCACCTCTTGCAGCTTTAACTTTTTAAAAACCGGAAAGAGAGACGAAACCCAATCATCAGATATGTTTTGAGGATCAAGTCTTATGCCTCTTATGTCCAAAACCTGGAGCGAACTGAATCTGTTGCTGTTTGTAGGGGAGGGCAGTTTGAGAATGGAGTGGTAAAATCTCAATCTGATCACTCTTACGAAGGTGGATGGTGATAGAAAAAAGCATTTTTCCGACAGCATTTTAAATGATAGATGGAGCTCTTCCGCTTCACAAATCACCGTAGCATTGAGAATCCAATTGCATGCACGATGATAATAAGTATCATCATCATTCGTCTTCAGAACAAAACGTCGCAATTTCGCCCCATTATGCATATTGAAAAACTTACCTGTCCAATAACCCACCTTCCATAGATCGTGCGATTCAAAATCAAGAAACAAATCTGGGACAGACAGACAGACCAATCTGAATCTTTTGGAGACGAGACTGGTACGAGCAATGTCTTTGATGGGAAAGAGGCGGAGAATCTCATGAAAAATTTATCAGGAATATTGCTGAATCTATCAAAACTCTCTCCATAACCTCCTGGACTCTTACTCTTCTTCAACGAGGTACTCATTCTGGGAGTTTAAGCCTAATCTTTCATATATAAATAAATAAATACTCAGCCAGAAATATTGATGGAGAAACGGTTCAACCCCCAACCATAATCGACCTAGGTTGATGATTTATGATGAGCTTTGTAGAGAGCTCAGCGACTGACAAACAGACCTATATTCGAGCTATAAGCTGGAGAGAAGAAGATACAGAGAAGGGAATTAGGTCGGGTTGAATCAACTTGGGCACCTGTTGGTTGTTGTTTATCTTGAGTTAGGGTCGTGCCCTAATGGGCCTTTTTTTTTTTTTAACTGGCCAAGTGTCATAGACCTCTTCTTCTTCTTTTCTTCTTCTTCTTTTCTATTTTTCTTCCAGAAAAAATTGGGTCGTGGGTAACTTTAGAAATTGCGGCACTTTATTAAAACAAATTGATTGGCTTTATTAATAATTTGACTAATCTGTTGTGAGACTACTTTATTTTAATAGAGTATTTTTATTGATCGGTTACTGTTGTCACCTAAGTCACACAATTCTTCTTAACAAGTGTCGCTATCACACTCCGAACGCATTCTCGCTTTTATGCTTCACAAACTCGTTCAAATTCTCACTATTTATGACTTAATTATGATTATACCACTCTCACGCTCCCGCTTTTGAATTCCACCCTCATTTTCGCTTTATATAACTTAAAGTGTTACAACCATTATAATTTCTTCTTTGACAGTGTTTTTATAAATTATTATAGTATGGGATAACTCATTCGCCTCTAGGCTTCTTATTGTTAAATTATTTATTTATTTTTAATTTTGGCATAAAAATCAGAAATAAAAAATAAGAAAAGAAAAAGTACATGAGAATAAGTTAGAAACAATTACCGATGTCATTTGATTATTTTATTCAATATAAAAATATATATATATATAATGTACTATAACCAAAGCACTTGAAACTCAAGTCAAATTTTTCCCACATGCCGTTATCGTTGTTGTCCAATAAAACATACAGCCCTTGTTTTATTAAAAATAACATAAAATTGGGAGAATCCAAGTTGATTCAATCCAATCTAATTCCCTTATTGTCATTATGAAATAGCTTTCTGGTCATTATTTAAAAAAGAAAAAATCCCAGTGGGAGTCCAATCAAAAGGGGAATGCAACATAAAATCTAGACCTTTTTCTCCTTCAATTCATGGACCTCCATATATGTATTTTATAGAACTTCTCAAACTTGGTTACTTAAAACCATTTCTATAAATTGGTTCCCCTAGGTGCAGTGCTAGTCCAACTGTAGAATGTGTATTGTTCGGGACCTTTAATCCGTGTTCAAAACTCACCAGCATCATTTCCCCTCCTCCTTTTAACTTCTTATTCCTTAACACTACTAACCATTGCCAAGTCAAAAAAATAAAAAATAAATAAATAAACCACCACAAATACAAGACCAATATTACAATAAGGACATACAATCTAACAAAACTGCAGTTTCATTTTTCTTCAATTGTTCGTTTGGATGCACTTCCAAAACTTTTGTGGCATCTATTTGGGTTATATGAGCTTCTTTTCCATTAGAGAGGATTACTTCTGTGTGGACTTCAAATTCAAAGTCTAGCACGGGTACAAGCTGTGCTTAACTAACTGCATCTATTCTCCACGGAGGGACAGAAACAAGCGTCATTTCTCCAACAAACAAGCATCCCGGTTACACAATGAAGATCATCTACAACTGAATTCGTAGTAGTTCATGTTTAGTAAACTTCGAGATGGTAAGGAATCTAAAACAATTGCTGCTTACCAACGGGCCAGTAGCCTAGCAGTATCAATCTCTTACCTCTCAAAGGGAAGTCAAGTTTTAGAAGAAACAAGTGTGTGAGTACCAACTAAAAAAATAAAAATAAAAATAAATAATAATAATTGCTGCATCTTGGAGTCTTCCTAGCATAGTGGTTGTCGATAATTAGCTTAAAAAAGGAAAGAAAAGCAAGCCTGAAATCTTTAAACAGCTGCACCAAATATTTTGAGTTTTCAACTATTTTCTTATGGCTTCTCGGCACTAATGGATTAACTTATGTAAAGATGACTTAATATTAATCCTGGTTTCATGATAAGACAAAACGCTGCAGAATATTTGTTAATAACATTATCTTGGTCCTGCGCATGAATATGAGATGCAAGATGTACGAGTTTCCATAAATTCTCAAATGATTATTAAAGTTAGTGCCCTTCAGGTTCAGATTATATGCAGAATGTAAGAAGAGGTTCAACCATTCCATTCTATCCGGGTACCAACAAGGATGCAGTTCTACCAGTACAGTGAGAAACATGCCTCAAGGTAATTTCGGATCATGGAGCCCCAGTGCTGTTGCATGTGCCGTAATTCAACATCCTCGTCTTCAACTACAAAAGATTGCACAAGGGAAACTAGCATATAAGATGTTCGCCGCTCAATAAATCATGAAGACTCCATGCCATATTTCAGGAAAATAATTTTCATGGAGAGAGGAAAAAAAAAAGTCACATAAATGATATACATATAGCACCTTCTCGAGAGCACCTGCATCAACTGAGAAATCTTGCCTTTCTTTCTTCATTTGTTCAACACGAGCTCTGATAACACTTCTCTGTTCCTCTGCCTGATAAAACAGGGTAGTGTTGAGAATAGTTGACCATTTATCATGAACCATCTCTTCATTTGGTGGAGCATTATAAATTCCCTTATAACAAAACCGAGAATAATTTAAGGGGCTCTCAAAGCTGCAGCAATTGGTTCAGACAAGATGGAATGCTGCTCATCAGATCAGGGTTGGTCGGTATAATGCACATACATGGAACTCCAATTTGAGCAGCAGAATCTTTAGCATTACAAAAAAAATAAATAAATAAATAAATAAAAATAAATAAAATTGAGACTAGCCGAGTTATTTTAGCATTACACTTGTCAGGGAAGGTCAAGTAGGAACCTGCCTGGCCCATCTGATTTTTCCTAAAGCCTTCAAGACTTGTGCAGATATCAAGCTCTAGCAAGATGGAGATGAACCCAAGTGACCTAGGGCTTAGTGCTCCTTTCGGAAGGTTGACCCCAACCCCAAAAAAAATAAAAAAAACATGAACTTATGCAGATGTCAAGCTCTAGAAAGATTTAGCGCTCCTTTCGGAAAGTTGAAGGTTCGAGTCCCTATTGTGGGCGAACAATCCACCAAAAAACAGAAAAACATTAACCCACTTATATTTTTTTGAAGGGAATATCCTTTCCTGCCATATCTTGATTTACAAGACATGGTAAAACACCCAAAATAATTTAAAACAAAGAAATTAAGCATCTAAAAGGATGACTGACCAATGCAAGCCAATGATAATAATAACCAGCTCAAATGGATGAACACTATTTCTTACAATCACCTAAAGGATGACTGACCAAGATGGTCACCAACACAACCCAAAGATAAATTTTTTAAAAAAATTATAATTGACTTGGTAAAATTTCTTGGTCTTCTCCAGCGGTAGTACCCTAGTTTTTAGGGTAAACTACAATGACCTCCCATGAGGTTTGGCCTAATTGCAAATAAACCTGAAGTTTGCAATTTTTTTGCAACAGGTCACCCGAGGTTTGCCCCATTTTGCAAAGACCTCCCCTCCATACAAAAAGTAGTACTTTTTTGTCAAAAAATTGGTTTGAAATGACCAAAATGCCCACATCCACTAGGAGTAAAAGACCCTCATACCCTTATAGTATCATCAAATTACAAACAATAAATAAATAAATTATTCCAAGAGACAAATTCTCTCTCCCTCTCTTTCCACCCACCCAACATGGTGATGATGCTTTTTTGGAATAATTTGTCTCTAAAATGATTACTGCTTACATAAACAGACCCATTAACCAAGATTGAAGTCTCCATCCTCAAAGCATGGTGTTGCTGCCGGTGGTGGTATATGTCACTAAAGCTTTCAGTCTCCATCTTGATCTACTTGAATTTAAAGCTTGCCTATTTTCCACCACCACCAAGCACCGCCGCCGCCGCCGCCGCCATCACCAAAATCTCTCTCCCCCTTATATATTTATATAACTTTTACCATTAAAGAAACCCAAATGAAATCGAAACCAACCACCATCACCACCAAGCACCACCGCCACCACCACCAAATCTTCTGTCTCTCCTCTTTCCTCTCTTTGTTCCCTAACTACTTATACCATTAAAGAAACCCAAATGAAAATAAAACCCATCACCACCACCGTCACCACTAAAATCCTTTTTTCTCTCTCCTCTTTCCTCTCTTCTTTTTCCATTCTCCCTCCACCACCATCTGTAGTTGGTGAAGGTTTTTATTTTCATCAATCGATTTTGGGTTTTGCAGTTGGTAATGTTGTTGTGCAATTGGTCGCCGTCGGCTTTGGATGTTCTTCCCCGAGGTTGGTTGATGTTTCTGTTATGGAGCACCGATTGCAATGCCGTAATCGAACCCAACACCACCATCATCGCGGATACCGATTGCAGAGCCACAAACATTCGCCATTGGAATTGCTGTGATGGTGGTGGGCGGTGACCATCGCCGGAGAAACTACCGCCGTAATTGTTGTCGTAGTTCTAGTCATGGCGAGAAACAGGTTTGGTGACAGAACGAGATGACGTCGCAAAGTGCGTGCTGCGATGAGAGTCGGAATAATCGCTGTAGCGGTCTGTCCATGTTCTTATACCATGTGAGTATGTGTATATATATGGATACAATATAACCCTAATCCTAAAATTGGGGTTGTGAATCAATTGGAATCGCTACAAAGAGGAGGGCCAGAAGACCACAGGTCAATTAAGTAACTAGTAAGTAGTAATCATCGTATACTTAGTGGTGACAACACTGCCAGCAGTGAGAAGGAGGTGAGCAGTGGTGGTGATGAAGCTTGGTTAATGGGTCTGTTTATGTGTGTATTATATATATATATATATATATATATATATATATATAATCAATTAGTGAGAATACATATAATTGTGTGGTTCTGTTTACAGGGGTAAAATAGTCATTTTTATTTTTAGTTATTTTGATATTTTTAATAATATAATAATGAGGTTAGATAAGTAACTTCATTGCAAAATCTAACATTGGGAGGTCTTTGCAAAAAAAATTGCAAACCTCAGGTTTATTTGCAATTAGGCCAAACTTCAAGGAGGTCATTGTAGTTTACCCTAGTTCCTATAAGCACCAGTCAACAATTAGGAATATGCAGTTCTTTAACCAGAAGAATGGTGAATCAATTCTAGAGGAAAGAAAACCACTAAAAAAGATATGGTATACTAACTAGACTAAAACAAAAAAGTAACCAAAAGAGAACAGTTATGGAGAATGAATAAAAGCAATTGAAACCAAGTCAAAGGAAAACCATCGCTCGACAAAACACAAAGAACAAATTTTAGCTGACCTTCAACTTCAACAAATTAACAACAAACCTTCTATCTGTCCGTATGTTCATTCATAAATTGAACAGCCACATGAAAGCAATGATGATTGTCGTTTAAAAATACTATATAAATTAGATTACTCACCATTTCAAGCATACCAGTCAAGTATCGAATCTCATTCTTCTTTGCCATTGAAAGATTGTGCTCCAGTTCTCCTACATTATAACTCCTGCATTTGAGATGTGGTTTATTCAAACTGAGAAATCTATCACACAAAATAACCCATATATATAAGTGAAATTGTTTGAAGGAGCAAACGAGAAGACAAGGGACTGGAGATGAAAATACAAACGCTAAAACAAAATGAATACGAAGAGTATTCTTACCAAAAATCAAGTTACTGTATAGCTATAGCATGTATTTAAAGTTTTTTCCCCGGTAAATTCAAGTATTTGAAGTTACATAACCCACTATTATAAATGGCAAGTTCATGACAAGAGTCATCATGCAGCCATCTAAGAGTTTGTACTTAATTAATTATATTTGTTCAAATAAAAAGTTCCATCTTCCTGTTTCCAGATCCTAGTAATTTAGGTACAACTTCGTAAGGACAAAAAAAAAAGGGGTACAACTTCGTGATAGTGAAACTGGGATAGCTTCCCCTTCCAGGGTTCCATGTTTCATAACTGTGTACACCATAAAAAATATTTAACCACTTTTTACAAGGCAACATACTTTGACCTTATTTTGCAAATCAAAATGATTAGATAAATTATAACTTAAGGAAAAAGAATGACAGAATTTTGCCCCTAAAAGTGCAGTAGGATGAATGAAGTGACAGATTCCTTTTGGAGTGTGGTTTAATGATGTACTTATTAATTTGAAGGAAAGTTTTAAATGAGAAGTATATGACCAGTTCGTTGCGGGAATAAACACTGGGCAGCCAAAAATATGTTCATAAAATAATAATAGCAGAGCTGCAGATTTAAGATGGATGGGACAAGACAATGAATGACATAATTGATAATGAAAATTTTCATCAGAAGTTGGAGCTAGCTTAAATAGGGGACAAGAATTGGCCATGTGAAAGATAGATTAATGATTATACCAGTGTGAACGGGAGACATGGGCCACATTGAGAGTGTTATGAAAATCAAGGAATACAAAATGGAAGTGGGTCGATGTAGTGAGAAACAAAAATGGTCACTTAAAAACTAAAAGGAATCAAAAGGTATAGACAAAGCATAATGGATAAACATGATTCATGCGTTGAGAGCAAAATCTTGAAAAGGCTTTGTTGATCTGAGTATTCATGGTATAAAAGGTGAAGAGAGACGTCATTGCATATGGCCTAACCAATTCTGCAGCTTCTACACAAATGCTATTGGAGAAAGATTAGGTGGAGTTAAGACCAAAATGTTAGACAAGAGTTAGTTGAGCAATGAGCAAAGTATTGCTAGATAAAAGATGTGGAAGTATATTGAATGAGACAAACTCAAGAAAGAACATCTACAATCACACAAGGACCCATATCTGAAAAATAATTTCCTGGAAAAAAAGCTATTCTGAACTCCATGAAAAGGGGCAGACAGAAACCAAAGCTTCAAGGGTTCAATCATATTGTCCAACAAACCAATCTATTACCTCTTTCAATTCACTGGGGAAAAAAAGGAACCTATTCCCTCTTTCTAAGGAAACTAGAGCATAGCAGCAATACAATATAGAAGTACTTAATTCCAATAATTAAACTCTCTGAGTTACGTGATAAGTATTTAGAATTAACAGCATATTTTGCTGTGCCAATAAAATTCTCTGCGAAAGAAATGACCGGTGAATAGCTCATGCACCCAAGAAATGGTTTCTCAAGAAAATGCGTATCATTGAACTACATAAAATCACCAAGCACTTATTTTAGAAACTTCTGACATAATTTAACTTATTAATTTGTTAAATCATAGGTCTAAGACATTTCAAACAAGTTTTACTCACAAAGAAGGGAAATGTATCCAGTTCCCAAGTATAACCATTTAAACTTTTCTTCAACAATTTTACCAAATATAAGTATCACAATCATGGATACCAGAAAACACGTACTTATCAAAAAACAGAGAGTCCAGATTATGTTCTTCCACAAGCTCCTCTACAAAATCAAGAGTGGTTCCTACCTGCAGATGGGGGAAAAAGAAACATTTTCATTCAGGAAAAAAAAAAAAAAACATTCTTAACACAATGAAAGCGGCCAAATGCAATGATATCATAAATATAATATATCATTAATGAGAACCTCTAGACAATTAAATTAGATAATATTGAAAAGTACCCTAACAACAAAAGAACCGCATCACCACATATATCAGTTTGCCGACTTAAACAATTTAATAACTCTATATGATGCCCAATGATAATGACACATGAGAAGACCTGTCAGAACCTCTAACAAATCAATACTACAATTTCAGTATTACAACTCCAAATAATTACAAAGATGGTAATAAAAGGCACACCTGTGTTTCAGGACATAAAGACTCGAACTCATCCTGTAAAATCCAAAAAAAGAAAGTTAGTATTCAAGTTAACTATTAACTTATAATGTAAATTAGAGTCTGTCAAAAAAGCTAGTCAAACAAAGAGGATGGCCCCTGAAGCTACCTAAGCACTCATCTACATGCCAAGGAGGTCATACCATGTACTTGTTTGAAAATTTGATTATATGTTTGCGAACATTACTAAACAAATAAGAAAAAAAATTCTTCAGCTGATGAATGCTTTTACATAAGAACATTTTACGGGCATGTTGAATCTTATAAGATATCAAAATGGTGATTTCATAAATATGTGTGTGAGAGAGAGACAGAGAGAGTGTAGCCATTGCTCCTCCAAAAAAAAAATCCACACGCAATGAAATTTGCTACTACTCCAGTTGAGGTCTCTTTCTCCTCTTTTCCTTCCTTTTTTTTCTATTGCTTAACAAAGCCAAATATGTTGAACAGATTAAAAAGAAAAAGATTACGCAAATAGAATGAAACAATGTGTACCTCAATATTTTCATGCAAAGAAGTAATAACCTGAAAATTTAACAGCATAGCATGGAGTATTAGTATAAATGTAGTATTTGAGGAAACCGGGAAGCATTAAAGATATAGATAATGACGCAAAATGGAATCTTTGAAGCTTACAAATGCACTAAATTGTTATTCCTTTTACATCATTATACAAAAAATACACAATCTGAGCCAGAAACCACAGTGTGCACTGTGATTCTGAGGAAACCTAAAATCGCTCCTTCAGCACCTTGTCATGCCAAAACTAAATACTCTTGCCATTTCCTACCATTCAATTTACTTTGAGAAATCACCTGATCCTTGTACTCCCTCCAACACATTTTAAATGTAACGAGGCAGTAGTATACCCTCTCTCTCTCTCTCTCTCTCTCTCTCTCTCTCTCTCTCTCTCTCGCGTACAAATTACCACCACAACCATAGCGTGGAAACTAAATCAAAAAAACCATAGTGTGGAAACAACCAACTTTTTAACGACCAAAAAAGGAAAAAAGAAAAAAAACTTTCTCACATCACCATACTTGATCAGAAACAATCAACTTCTTAACACCCAAAAACGAAAAAGAAAAAAGAAAGACTCTTAATCTGAACTTAAATTCTAGTTCACGAAACTCTGGGTTGAATCTGATGTTTTTCTCTTTTTTCTCTTTCTGTCGTAGTATTTTAAACTGCAAAGCTTGTCATCACAGGACCTAAGGCATACCGTAAATGATATATCACAACTTGACAGCAGTGCAAGAGAAATTTCTAAACTGCAAATGTAGCTGTAATATTTCTACTGGATTTTTTTATTAAGTTTATTGTAACGAAAATAAGCCTGAAACTACAAAATGCATTTAAATGAACAAGCTTCGTATATAACATGGTTTTTAGTAACATGAGCACTTGGCTTGCATCACAAAATTCCAACTAGTTGTAAATAATTATAAACCCATTGAGCAAGCCCAAGTAGAAGCTTTCTAAATCCCATAATCTAATTGCCCTTCCTGTTCTCAAGCAACATATACACAACTTAAATAAGCAATCTGCCAATCTCCCAAGACAGTTTATACAAAAGGAAAATCATCAAAACCATGTAAATATAAATCTGCAAAGGGTCATGTTCAATGTAATTCAAATCCCCAAAGTGACTTTATCAAAGAAAAGAAATAGTATAAATAATTATTATAAGCTGAATATAAATTCATGTGAAATTCATGTGAAATACCTGTATAAATAGACGATGGAGACCTTCTTGCTCAACATTAGTAAACCTTGGAAATGCTTTGGAGAATGCCTTTATGCAAAAATAAAATAAATATAGAACTAACAGTCAAAATCTCTACAGAAATATAAATAGAAAGAAAAGATTGACAAAAGAGCTTTATGACAAAAAATTAGAGCAACTTTCATTGCCATGTTATTCAACATTCCATTGTATGTGTCACTTTTTTAAGAAAAAAAATTAATTATTAGCATCTTATTATTAGAATAACAAGAGGGTTCCCCAATACTTGAGCAGAGGAGCAAGGAAGAGAAGGTTCTAAAGTATATTCTTTCATTACAGAGACTGTAAGAGCGCTGGCTGAATCTAGAAACCTTTCTTTAAAAGAAAAGGCAAAAGCAAAAGAAAACGTAAAAAATATGTGCGGATAGATCAAACAGATTAGGAAAACAAAATATATCCAACACTAATCACCTCCTTCGAACATGTTGTTAGCAGAGAATGTATACCCAGCTTGAATGACTTCTTCAAATTTAGTTGCCTCGATCCTGGAGGAAGTTGACTTGTTTGCTCCATTAAGTATGTGCAACGTGTGCCAATATGATTGCTAAGAGCTGCTAAACTGACTGGAAGAATGTAGAGTATTAGGAGATGGGTAATAAGAATAAAAATAAATAAATAAATAAAAAGAGAGAGATGAAATAGAGAATTGAAAAGGCTAATCGAGGAGTGTGACTGCACACCTCCAACATGCAAAGCTTTGTTTCATTCCGAAAAATTATTGTGATTGGATATAAAATTAGAAATTATCTATCTTAATCAACATTTTTCACACCATAAATAGCAACATATTTTCATTTGTTGCATTTATATAGATGAAATATCAATCAAGCTCTTTTTTTTCCTTTTTCTTTTTTTGAAAGGTCAATCAAGGAAATTGTGTATGGTTCATTGAACCAGCATTTGAGACACCGTGTGAAACATGAAGCAGATTGAATACAGAATTGACACTTCAAATACACAACAGTGCACAAAATCCATGGGAAAAAAAAGGGGGGGACACAGAAACAACAGTGGTTTACAGTACATAATGAGAAATTTAAATTTTTTTAAACAATTGTTATATTAAAAACAAGAAATGTGAATGTTCAAAAGAATTTATAGAAAATTCTACATTTTGAACTCATAATAATTAGCAATCTAGCAATACTAGGTCATATATACACAAAAATGCAGATGCATACCGGTATATAGAGAGAATTGCCTTTCCTCGCCAATCAAAATCTGTAGATCTGCATATGACGAGTCGTAATCAAACCATTTGATGTTGTTGCGTCTAGGGTTTTTTGAGAGAGCAAGCTTGGCAAGGCGATCGGTGAATGAAAATCCTAGAGCGATATTTAGGGTTTTCGAAAGGGTGAAGTTGACGGGGATCCTCAGCGTTGAGAGAATAAAATGTAAGGCTGAATGTTCAGGCAGGCTAAGAGCGGGAAAAGAATGGAAAATTAAAAAAAATGAGAGAAGGAAAGGGTATACATACGAGGGAAAATATTGGGAAGGTTCTAAAACCTATACTTGGATTTTTGTTCTTCAATTTAAAAAATAATAGTCCTGTTAATTATTGGTCTTTGCAATTTTTTCTTTGCTTTAGAAAAGTAAAATAATGTACTGATATTTCCATTTACAATAAGTTAAAAGGGTTAATTGCAACCGAAAATAATTATGCTCCGTTTTTCACCAACACTTTAGAAATCTACTTTTAAGATCTATCAGACCATTTTTACATATAAAAAGTTATTATTATCTCTTTGACTTTGTATTGACTTATAAAAAAATTGGTTTCATGCATAATAAAACTTAAACCATGTTGAGTGTGGCCAAAATACCATCCACATATGTGTGCGTGTGATTGCTGATATATATATATATATATATATATATATATCAAAATGACAAAACCAAAGTAATTAATTGCAAACTTAAGAACCTATTGAGCTGATTAGTTTTCTGCCATTTAATCTTTAGGAGCTAGACTAATCCACCAAAAAAAAATAAAAAATATCCCAAATAAAAAGGTAAATTGCACTACATTTCTTAAAGTTCCGATGAATGTCACTCAGATGTTGATCAACGGATTTTTGGCAATGACACCCATTGAGGTTTCAAAAAATTTCAATGACACCGCTATCAATTAAAATGTCATAAATGCCCCTAAACTTGTAATTCAAATTTATATTAAAAAAATAATAATAAATCAACCCTATGAAATAACCAAAATAGGCATACCTTAAAATTTTGTAATACATTTCATCTAAAATGAACTAACTCTAATTGCAGACAACCATAAAAACAGTAGTCACAACCCTCACCACTGCCACCACAACCCCCACCATCGCCACCCCGACCCACCACCACTACAACCCTACCATCGCCACCACCCACTACCATCGCCATCACAACCCCCACCATTGCCATCACAACCCACTGTCACAACCTCCACCATCGCCACCACAACCAATGCTACCCTCAGACCCATTACCTAACCCTTCTCCTCTACATGACTCACTGATCTACCCACCACAACCACTGGTCGACCTAAACCGTCCACCTCCAACTAGTTGTTTTCCACCCACCGCCGCCGCCACAATATGGGCAAAAAAAATAAATCAGTCTCAAAATTCTTGAAAGTTCAAATCGGAGATGAAAAAAATCAAATCAAGGAAAAATATGGCAAATAGCCGAAACCACCAACATCGCCACCACCTGGAAGCCGCCGTCGCAATCGCCGGTGTTGCAATATAAGCGGTTGTTGGAGTAGGTGCAGTTGATGCCGGCATAGATGCAGCCCAACTAGTGTTAGGATAGAGCCGTGGGTTAGTTTATAGAAGGGGAAGCCATCGCGCTATAACATGGGGTGGCCGGACGACGTAGCAATTGTTGTTGTCGCTAAGAGATCCAGCAAGTAGCGTGAGCGGAACGAGTAAAAAACGATGAAGGTTGAGATTGAAAATTTAGAATCTTGTTCACAAAACTAAAAGATCAATTATGTTGTTTTGCTTATTTCTAGGTTTTTTTTGAAGTTTTAAATCTATTGGTGGTGAATTTGAGTGAGAGTTTAGTGAAGGTCGAGGTTGAGGCTCAAATTGGCGATGGGGGTTTTTCATGGATAAGAAGGAATAGAGAGAGGAAAGAAGAAGAGTGTTGGCTGTGGGTGTGGTGGTGGCATAGGTATTAGCTTGAGATGGCGAGGCTATTTTGGTTCTATAAAATTAGCTAAAAATGGTTATATTGGTAAACTTAATGGTTATTGACAAGCTAAAGGGTTAAATGATCATTTTGCGTGTCAATGAAATTTTTTGAAATTAAGGTGTTGTCATTGTCTAGAAATTCATTAACCAATATCTGAATGGCATTGACCAAAACTTCAGGGATATCAGTACAATTAATTTACTCAATATAAAAATAACAGGGTAAAGGTATTGTGATGTATTATGTGTACATTATCTCTACAAATATTGGTGCTATTATTTATTGTTTTTGGATTAGATTTTTTTTATTATTTATTAATATTAAATTCTGTCTTGTTATTGTTATTATTATAAATTTTGTTATTTACTATATTAGAGTTAGTAGTTTTTATTTATTAATATTTGCGTAATAGCTGTAATTTTTGTTTTAATGTTAGAGTGTTTGGCTGTTGTTTTCATTAATAATAAAGATTGAGGTAACTAAAAAGGTGTATGAAGAGGGTCACAATTTTGAATGCCACTAACAAGTTCTAGATCAAACTCCGTGAAAACATTTGATTATAAAATAAAAATAAGAACTATGAGCTGTTGGAACCAATATATTAAAACGGGAAATATCGAGGCTTAGAGGCGCGTAATCGCTTATTGAAGATAGTTGAAGCCTCTCCCACGTGCAACGGAAGACAAATGCCAGGACTATCTCCGGAATTCGACTCCCAGATATCAAAATTGTATGTTCATGAAGGTTGCACTTGTTCTTCATGAACCTGTGTATTTATCTCCATCCGATCAATAGAAAATATGAAACTCACACACTCAAACTCAATAGTTTAAAAACATTTTTTTTTTTTTTTTCAAATCTCTTTTTCTCTCTTACTTGAATTGAGAGTGTGTGATTTGTAGGTTTCGTATGCCATACTATTTATAGTAAAATATAAAAGACATAATTAAATAAAGTATTTAATATAACTTTAAACTTAACTCATAAATAACATATTAATATAGTTGATTTAATTGCATCAGGTGAAAATTATTTGAGTTAGAAAAAATACTTTATGTCTTCGTAAGTAAATAGTAAAGTCAAAACTTAAAGCCTTCATAAATATAGAGTTACTAAAAATTAATTTGAAACATAACTCCAACGATCCCCTACTTGTTTTAAAATTCATTTTGTTGATCGGTACAGTCATGTGCATCAATAATAGTGTCTTTTGGACTCGAACCATTACCTAGAGTAAATACCCTTGATTTCATCTAGGAACTTGGTGAACGAAGTCTTGAACCAAGAACCACGTTGATGAATAAGAAATACCACACACACATTTTTGTTCGGAGATAAAGTACTAAAGCTTGACACGTTTCGGCCATGTGTCCGGAATTCATACTTTTGAGTGTCGTTAAGGATCAAGCCTATCTAGATCCTATAGAAGCGGCCCTACTTCCACGCTCAGATCGGTGTGTCCATCAAGAGTGACCTTGCACACTCTAACCGAATACCGGTTATGGACTCATTAAGGGAATTTAATCTCACCCTCTTCATTGCAAGATAAATCGGTGAATCTATTAAGAGTGATTGTGTACACCCCAATCGGAAATCCGATCTATAGAATTCATTAAGAGACTCATGTCTCAGCCTCCTCATTGATTATACGGTGAACCTATCAAGAGTGATCCTGTACACTCCAATCAAAAATCGATCTATAAATTCATTAAGAGATCTAAATCTCAACCTCCTCGGTTACAGGATTGAGCACCACATCACATCATAGGGAAAGGAACATTGATGTGCTCACACAAATTGTTATGTTACTTGTTTTTCCCATTGAACCCAAGAGAAATATCACTGGGTTGGGTTCCCATAACAGTACAACTTATTCAATTATAGGCTTTAATCCCATCCCTTTCGATGTCTCGAACACTTGGTCCTTACACAAGCCCTTTGACAACGGATCTGCCAAATTTGATTTGGACTTCACATACTGAGTATAAATAATTCCATCAGCTAGGATCCTTCTCACATGATTATGCTTCAATCGCACTTGTCTAGATTTTCCATTGTAACACTCGCTGTTAGCTCGAAGCATTGCAGCCGTATTGTCACAATATATTGTCAAGGGTGGTATTGGCTTATTCCATATCGGGATATCTTCCAATATGCTTTTCAACCATTCAGTTTCTTCTCTGGCAGAGGAAAGTGCTATAAACTCCGATTCCATAGAGGAATGAGTTATACATGTGTTGCCTCTTTGATTTCCATGAAATCGCTGTTCCACCCAATGTGAAGATCCAGGCAGTCACTGATACTGAGTCTTCTCTGTCAGAGTTTCATGTAGTATCGCTGTACCCTTCGATTACAGCTGGAAATTTGCCATAGTGCAATTCATAATCCATAGTACCTTTCAAGTACTTTAGGATTCTCAGCAAAGCGTTCCAATGCTTCTTTCCTGGATTGCTTGTATACTTACTTAAAGTACCCACTGCAAAGGCTATATCTGGCCTTGTGTAGTACATTGCATACATAAGACTGCCGATAATCCTAGAATATTTGAGTTGATCCATCGTTTTACTTGATTACGTACCAGCTTCACACTAGGATCAATTGGAGTAGAGACTGCAGAATCTAAAAAGTGATTAAACTTTTTTAGAATCATCTCGATATAGCTGGACTGCGTAAGTGCTAGACTATTTTGGAACCTCACGGTTTTGATTCCTAGAATCACATCAGCCTTGTCAAGATCTTTCATGTCAAAACTAGAAGTTGAATACTTCTTAGTTTCTATGACACTTTCCATGTCTGTCCTAAAAATGAGCATATCGTCAACATAGAGGCAGATTATGACACCAGAGTTTCCTTGAAATTTACTGAAGATGCATATATCTTCTCCATTAATCTTAAATCCAGCAGATATCATCACCTTCTTAAATTTCTCGTGCCACTGCTTAGGAGCTTGTTTCAAGCTGTATAATGACTTGATTAATTTGCACACCTTCTTTTCTTGTCCAGGTAATACAAACCCCTCAGGTTGCTCCATATAGATTTCCTTTGCTAGACCGCCATTAATGAAAGCAGTCTTTACATCTATCTGATGAATTATCAAATTATTGATAGCAGCTAAGGCAATCAAAAGCCTGATAGAAGAAATTCTCGCAACAGGAGCAAAAGTGTCAAAATAGTCAATCTCTTTCTTCTACTTTAAACCTTTTGCTACCAATCTAGCCTTGTACTTATCCAGCGTTCCGTCTGACTTTAATTTCTTCCTAAAGATCCACTTACAACCAATTGGCTTGCAACCAGGAGGAAGATCCGCCAACATCCAAGTATTGTTGGACATAATTAAATGCATTTCATCATCGATTGCTTCACGCCAGAACGAAGCATTATGTGAGGACATCACCTCGAAATAAGTTACAGGCTCATTCTCGATCATGAGAGTATAGAAGTCTGGTCCAAAGGACTTTGGCTTAGCAATTCTGGAGCTCCTCATTAGTTCAACTTCTTCTGAAGGATCAGAGGATTTTCTCCTCCTTGTATTAGAATCTGAAGGAATATCATGTTCATTTTTGCTTTCTCTATTCGGAAAAATATTCTCGATGATTGTATGAGGCGAAGGAGACTCCAAATTCAAGAATCTGTAGGCTTTATTGGTTGTTGAATAACCAATAAATACATAATCAATGCCTCTATGACCAATTTTTGACGTCTGCTGATATGGTAGTCTAACATAAGCTAAGCAACCCCAGACTCTGAAATAATTAACATTCGGTTTTCTTCCTCTCCACACTTCATATGGAGTCATATTGACTTTCTTATATGGGACTCTGTTGAGAATGTGGCAAGCAGATAACAAAGCTTCTACCCACATATTTTTAGGTAAGCCCAAACTGGTAAGCATTGAGTTCACCATTTCTGTCAAAGTTCTGTTCTTTCTTTCAGCTACTCCATTTTGTTGAGGAGTATAAGAGGCGGTCAGTTGTTTTTCGATTCTTTCATCTTCACGTAGATGTTGAAACTCGGACTTGATGTATTCTCCTCCTTTATTTGATCGAATAAATTTAATGCTTGAATTCAACTGCTTTTCAACTTCTGCTTTATATGCCTTGAATTTGTCTAAAGCTTCATCTTTAGGTCGTAAAGTATAGACATAGGTATATCTAGAATTATCATCAATAAATGTGATAAAGTAATGATGCCCTCCACGTGATAAAAAGTCCATTTCACATACATCAGTATGGATCAATTCCAATAGAGTGGATTTCCTCTCTATCGAATAAAAGGTTTTCTTAGTAATTTCTCATTTACTACAAGTCATACATTGATCCTGTTGACCTTAAGGATTCCATCTAAGGACAATCTAGAGGTTTTGATGATATCAAACCATTAATGGTGTTTAAGGACTAATGTTTACATTGAGTGTTATAGATTATTCACATTCAAAGGATGACCTCAATGAAGCACGAAAGATCATTCCAAGTATTCCATTATTCAAGATCACATCAAAGAAAGTAATGGATACAAAGAAGACATGAAGTTGCAAAGAATCAAATCCAAAGTCCATCCAAAGATAGATTGGACTACAACGAGTAAGAAAGCAACTCAAATAAAGGAAGAAAACAAATCTACCTAAAAGCCTACACGATCATGGACAAAGCGCGAAAAAAGGGGTAGATAGGATGGTGAGTGTTTAAGATTTAATGTCAAAGTATTTATGAATCCATTTGAAGCTCATCTCTATAGGACCATGCATATCATATCATCATTCATATGTTCCTATATCCATTAGCAATAGACTATGCACTTTATTCATATATAATTGACATATGGAGTCATTGTTAAAGAGTGAGTTAGTTTAAGCTTACATAAACTTTGAAAGAACTCGTCACTTGTGCTAGAAATGCTAAGACCATGCACATCAATCATATTATTCATATTGGTCAACAATTAAGGCATGAGAAGCTTTCATTACCATGAGTTGGTAACGGACATTAGGACCCCAAAATGTGCGTCATGAAAAACTGTGTTTTTGGCTAAGTGTGAAAAATGGATTTTTGAAATAATGATTATTTCAAAATAATTTTTTCCGGTAATAACTTTTTATATTTCAACTAGCCTAAACTAATTTTATCAGAATTTTTGACAAAGTGTACATTGGTCTACATGCGGATTAATTTTTACCAAAACTATCGGAAATCCAAATTTGTACTAAAACTGAATTTCTACATTTTGATTTAGTTGGATTTCAATTTTCTAGTATTTTTTATTAAATCCAAATAAGGGGTACTTCTTTATTTAAATTGTAAACTTAAAGTAAATGGACATTTACTTAAATGTTTTCAATGAAAATAAGGTCTGTGCAGATGTCCTGTAGAGCACTGTCTAATTTGTTAACTTAGAACAACTTATGAAGCAGCAGTTTCATTTCGGCAGACCGAAATGCATAGGCAAGTTATTTCGGCCTACTAAAATAAGGCACTCAGCATATCTCATTTCATTTCGGTCGACCGAAACAAGTGTGGGTTTCACTTCGGTCTACCGAAACAGAGATACTGAGAGGATGATTTCCAACCTTAAGTTATTTCGGACTACCAAAACACAAGGGTGTTTCATTTTGGTCGACCGAACCTTACCTAGATCTGAATCTGAAAGGCTATGTTCTCTCAGGCAGCGTGCACAACAGCTCTATTTTTGAATTAGATGCTGAAATTCTATAAATAGACTAAGGGGACTTCGGGATTTAGTGTTGCTACACTTGAGAGACATCTTCTAGTATTATAAGAACTTTTGTTCTTCATTCATATCATACTCTCTCATCCCATATCATTCATAGAGTATTGAGCTTCAATATATTCATATATACTCTAGAGTGAGCTGAAAGTTGTGAGCTTTGATTTTCATATCAATCTTTGAGATATATACTTGTATGTAACAAATCTGATCTTCAATTTGTAAGGGCTGGTGTGGCCCAAGAAAGAAGAAGCAAGCTAGCTTCAATTTGTAAGGGTTGGTGTGACCCAAAAGAATACTAAGAGAGGTTGTCTCTTAGCAAGGTGAAGTAAGGAGTTGTTTCATGTAAAGGTTTGCTCTCCACCCGTAAGGAGGTGCACTAGTGGATTGAGAAGTCTCAAGAGGAGTCTTGAGCCGAGGAGTAGGAGTTTCCGAACCTCGCTAAAATCGCCATGTGAATGTTTGCAAATCTCTCTTCCCTTATCTCCTTTACATTTATGCTATAAATTGCTTATGCCTATATATTGATTATTGCATAATTGTTAGAAGGTTTTAGTTAAATTTGTAAATCCGAAAATTGGCTATTGTTTGCCATAGATTCTATTCACCCCCCTCTAGAATCTATACTTGGGTAACAATTGGTATCAGAGTCTAACTCTAATTAAAAGGACTTAACCGTCTTAGAGTACGATCATGGCCAACAATGGCATATTTACATACCTAGAAGGGCAATGTATTGATAGACCTCCAATTTTCGATGGAACCAATTATAACTATTGGAAAAGTATAATGATAGGCTTTCTTCAATCCATAGACTATAGAATTTGGCTTGCCATAGTTAATAGACCATTCATTCCCATGAAAGAAGTAGAAAAGACAAATGGATCTTAAAGAAGAGAAATAATAGAATGCAAACGACCATAGATTAATTCAATGCAATGCTAAAGCTATAAATAATCTTTATTGTTCATTGAATAAAAATGAGTTCAATAGAATTGCATATTGTAAAACAGCAAAAGAAATTTGGAACTCACTTGAGATATTCCATGGTAGTACTTGTAATGTTAATAAATCAAATTTATGCATGTTTACCAATGAAAATGAATCTTGTAGCATGAATGACAATGATTCAAACAATGAGATGAATTTTTGTTTTACTAACATTACTAATCATGTGAATAATCTTGCTAGAACTTACTCATCCTCTTATAGTGAAGAAAATGAAGCAATTCGAAGGAAGAGTGAAACTCTCCAGGCTTCTAGCAAAAAAGTAAAGGACATCAAAGATATGGTTGATCATCATGAAGATATTGCTCTTTGTCTCATTGCCGACAAAGATGAGGTAAATCCAAACCATGATTCTTTTGATTTAAATACTTCCTATAATGAGTTAGTTGATGAGCATAATGTCTTACATGATGCATTTGAAGAGTTACATGGTGTGCTAGAAAAATTGCTTGAAAAATGTGCTTCTCTTAAGAAGGAAAATCATGATATCTCTCAAAGACATGACAAAGTTCAAATGGAAAATGATTCTTTGAAAAATGAAAATCATTATCTTGTGCAAGAATTAGAAAAGATTCAAATTGAAAATGAGTCTTTGAAAAAGGAAAAAGATAATGTACTATATAAAGAATCAACATCAATTGATTGTGTTTCCAAAAATAATTTTTCAAAGGAAGTCATTGATGATCAAAATGACACTTTAGCAAAGTTCACCAAAGGAAAAGAAAACTTGAATGCCATTCTTGTTGATCAAAGAAATGTTTTATTCAAATATGGGATAAGACATGATCCTTGCAATAAAGATGCATATTTATTGAAAAAGAGAAAGCTCTTAAATGATTCATTTGACGCAAGTTCTTTTCAATATCCTAAATGCAATTATTGTAAAAAGTTGGGACATAAAATTTATTTTTGTCCATTTAAAAAGAAGAAAAAGATCAAGAAAATTTGGGTTCCAAAAGGAACTTTTGTGCGGTTGCCTAACACCTATGGACCCAAGAGAATTTGGGTACCAAAGAAAGATTTCCCAAGTTTACCTTGTAGGGTTGCTTGATCATTCAAAAAGGTTTCTTGGTGCTAATTTTCTAGTGCAAAGGGAGGTTGAGGAGATCCAAAGCTACTGTGGTTGATTTTGAAACTTGAACAAGGTCTGAGCATACATATTTTGGTATTTTTCAACTGCTGAAGGAGCTGTGGACTTCATATCACAGCTGGTATAATATCTCATACCTCTAGTTTTAGTTATTTTTCTGATATAAGCTTCTGAAACTGAACTTAAAATGATATTATCATGTTATACTATGAATGTAAATCATGTGAGCATGTTTGGTTAGTTTATTAGAGGCTCTCTAAGTTGAAGTTTGGCCTGAGGAATAACATGTTCAAAATCCGATATTACAAACCACACATATTTGAGTCTACACCAGATTTCAAGGCTGTTTTGGGTGTTGACATTACATTATATTGATGTACCTGGCGTATTTTCCTTCTGAGCATGTTCATATAGTTCATATACACTTGAGAGATCCAAAATATAGAAGTTTATAGTGGTAAAAAAGCAGAATTACCTTTACAATAATGCTGCAGCAGAAATCTGGTTTATAAGCCTACTTTGGACTGAGAATTGATATTAACTTCCTCTAAACTGATTTATGATGACTTGAGCAAGTGTATTATGGTAAATGCAAGCTGTGAGAGCTATTTTCAAGAGAGTCCAGCCACGAATTTCCAGAATTGCCCCTCAAACCAAGAACTTCACAGTTGCTGAAAATAGGCCTGTTACAATCTGCTTTTTGCTGTGTTTTGAGCTGCTGTGTTTAACCCTCGTTAATATAACTTGTCCCAGCTATATAACAAGTTTAATATACCATTTTCAAGCTGAGGAAAACTTTGGTAGTTGGGGAGTTGAAGCTTCTTAAGGCAGCGTTTGGCAATTGCTGAAAATTAGGTTTTAACCCTAATATTGTTGTTGTGAGCATTTACAATGTTATACCTTGTCTTTCAATTTGCTATTATCATATGAGCAAGTGTATATTGTCTATGCATCATCATGCTAAAGAAAAATTAATTGATAATCTATCATGAAGCATGTTGAACAAAGATAATATTACATTTGTGCATTGTATTGAATTAAGCTCTCAAGAGGAACCTTAACCATGTGTACTAACCCACAAGGACCCTAAAAGTATTGGGTACCAAAGAATTCCACTTGAATATATTTTGTAGGTTAAAGACCTCTTCTTTCAAGAACAAGTGGATTCACAAATATGGAGGGCTAAAGCACATAAAGAGAAATCAAGTCATGAATAAGATGAGGGATGCACTACAATGAGATATTGATTGCTTCGGTAAATATCCCCTTCCTCATTGCAAGTGTGTTTTTAGTTGATAAGCTTAAATGTGATTTAATTATGCATTGTGATAAGGACTATATTATCATTTCTATATCGAGTCATGACATAATTAATGTGGTTGATGATTTTGACATGAATGCTACTTGTTACAAAAATGCCTATGTTAAAGTAGCTTATTTTGGATTATGTGACTTGAACATGCTAGCATGCATTCATTGTTAATGAAGACTAAATTTGGGAAAGGTATTTGGAAATTGTATGCCATCAAGGAAAATTCAAAAGCTATAAAATTTGAATTTAATCTAAAGTAGCTTTATGTAGAAAGTCATTCACGTGCCTCTGTGTCTTTAAATGTTTCACTTATATTCTTTTGGCATCACTAGCACATAATATGAAATTATTTGAACATTGAAAATAATTGGATCAAATCTGGAAAATCAAGTCCTATTTTAATGAAGATATTTACTTGTTTTGCAATTCCTACACAAACCGGTCTACCGAAACATAACTTCGGTCGACTTAAATGGAATAACCACTTGAAACAGTCGACATGGTATAAAAAGAAAGTTTTGGAACTAAGCTTCAAGTTATTTCGGCTTACCGAAATAAAACTCTAATTTATTTTGGCCTACCGAAATGAATTCATGAAAACCAAACCTCTAGTTATTTCGGACGACCGAAATAGAAGGGCCAAAAGAAACGGTCGACCGATGTGTGTGCAGCACCAATGCTTAAAGGCCTTTCAAATCTTCATCAGGATACCGCATTGTGGGTTATTATTGGTAATTAACTTCGAATATGTTCACGAGATTTCAACTAAGAAAAATACCTTGAATTTATGTTTGTGTGTATGACTTTGAATTGAAGCAATAAGAATGCTACATATTTTTACATGAAATGATTTTTATCAAATGCATGACTTATTGACTTCATATCTAAAAAGTCTATTGAAGAAAAATCACCCGGACTTGAAATGCAAAATTTTGAACAACATGTTTAAAATTATCAATTGTTTTTTGCATTTATAAAATAAGCTCCTAGAGCTCATCTTTAAAGGCTTTAGTGATTTTCTCATGAGTAATGGTTTTTGACAAAGTTTATACGTATCTCTCTCATTGTGTTTGCAAAACCATTAATGAAAATATGTTTGATTACACTTATGTACTATCCTTAAATCAACATTTATGATTTGTGCAAAGAAATTTACCACTAGCATGCAAAATGAATTGAAATTAGCATGATGAGTGAACTTGAATTCTTCTAAGGGGTGAAACTCCTCATGTGTCATGAAAATCAAATTTCATATATCTATTTGACACTTTAGTCTTGGAATATATCATTCAAAGAACATTTTGTTCTAACCTAAATGACTAATGAGATATCACAAGTGCTAATTTATTTGATATATCCATTTTTAGCATTCTAGAACTTCATATGATATTTCTTGATCAATTCCTTAAAGAATGTGTCTAAAAGAGATATTAAGTTCATCTACATGAAGAGTCATGTAGCCAACCTCTCACCACACCTCTTAAAGAAGATATTTTGGTTTCAATGCCTCATTCTATACACTTCATGAGATCTCTTAACTTCATTCCTTAAAGAAATATGTGCAAAGAGAAATATTGAGCTCATTCACATGGACAATTATGTAGCCAATTATTTCTAATCATACATGTCCAAGAAAATATGTTTTTGCATAATTGGAAATTTATTGCACATAACTTGAGTAGTGACACTACTTGCATATGCCTTATGCTTTACATGCCACATATGATTTTGATCATTCAATCATATGTTTATAGAAAGAAGATCCTTGGCATCAATGGCTCATTTCATATATCTTTGTTTTATTACATTATCTAGCATATCTCCAATACTTGATATATGATATAAATGGAAGCACACTCATAGGGGGAGATTATTAATAATCTCTTATAAATGTTCATTGCATGACTTGTTATGCTTAATTGGCTCATTTTGGAAATTATCAAACATGCTACAAAATGACTTTTTGGTCATCATATTCACATTCATGAGCTTTCATTATTTTTCCCTTCTTTTTGAAAATATCATATGGGAAAAATATATTAGGATTGAAGCACACTTAAATTCATAGATTTGCCTTACAAGGTTTTTGTCTTTGGCTCATTCTAATACATGCTTCATTTTTTGCTTTACAATGTATACTTTTGTATACTTTTGCTTATCTGAGTTTATGCTTCATTCTTTGGTTTATGTCTTATGTATACTTTTTTATATGTCATGAACCTTAAAGATCTTTGAACTCATGCTATCAATGAAATTGGTATCTTATGATATAATTACTTATATATTGCACTCTAAAGCATATTATAGTCATTACCAATATATTGCCATTTCATGATAACCATCGCTTCACTATGCTTAATGATGAATGCTTAATGAAGTTGTTTAGGCCTCCCACCTTTTTGAGATGACAAAGGGGGAGAAAAGTACGATGTGTAAATGTGTAAAATGCTATACTATGTTGTTTCATATCAAGAGGGAAGATGCCTCTAGTTGCTAGTTCAAATGCTTAATATTATATATATTATTATCTTATTGTGCTTACATGTCAAATGAATGATGTATATCTTTTAATGGAAGCATGTTGATATGGGGAGATTTGTAGAAATCTTTTGAAGAGTAAAATGATCTTATATGCATGTTAATGTCTAAAATTTATGAAAAATGTACAAGCATGCTATTTTATAATATTATGTTCATTGAATGCACTTTGATAGGGGGAACATTTTTCAAATGCTACTCCACTTGCTTATGAACACATTAATGTTTTGTCATCATCAAAAAGGGGGAGATTGTTGACCTTAAGGATTCCATCCAAGGACAATTTAGAGGTTTTGATGATATCAAACCATTAATGGTGTTTAAAGACTAATGTTTACATTGAGTGTTATAGATTATTCACATTCAAAGGATGACCTCAATGAAGCACGAAAGATTATTCCAAGTATTTCATTATTCAAGATCACATCAAGAAAAGTAATGGATACAAAGAAGACATGAAGTTACAAAGAATCAAATCCAAAGTCCATCCAAAGATAGCTTGGACTACAACGAGTAAGAAAGTAACTCAAAGAAAGGAAAAAAACAAATCTACCTAAAAGGTTACACGATCATGGACAAAGCGCGAAGAAAGGGGTAGATAGGATGGTGAGTGTTTATGATTCAATGTCAAAGTATTTATGAATCCATTTGAAGCTCATCTCTATAGGACCATGCATATCATATCATCATTCATATGCTCCTATATCCATTAACAATAGACTATGCACTTCATTCATATATAATTGACATATGGAGTCATTGCTAAAGAGTGAGTTAGTTCAAGCTTACATAAGCTTTGAAAGAACTCATTACTTGTGCTAGAAATGCTGAGACCATGCACATCAATCATATTATTCATAAAATGCGCATCATGAAAAACTGTGTTTTTGGCTAAGTGTGAAAAATGGATTTTTGAAATAATGATTATTTCAAAATAATTTTTCCCAATAATAACTCTTTATATTTCAACTAGCCTAAAATGATTTAATCAGAATTTTTGACCAAGTCTACATTGGTCTACATGCGGATTCATTTTTACCAAATTTGTCGGAAATCCAAATTTGTACTAAAACTGAATTTCTACATTTTTGATTTAGTTGGATTTTAATTTTCTAGTATTTTTTATTGAATCCAAATGGGGGGTACTTCCTTATTTACATTGTAAACTTAAAGTAAATGGACATTTACTTAAATGTTTTCAATGAAAATAAGGTCTGTGCAAATGTCCTGTAGAGCACTGTCTAATCTGTTAACTTATAACAACTTATAAAGCAGCAGTTTCATTTCGGCAGACCGAAATGCATAGGCAAGTTATTTCGGCCTACCGAAATAAGGCACTCAGCACATCTCATTTCATTTTTGTCGACCGAAACAAGTGTGGGTTTCACTTCTGTTTACCAAAATAGAGATACCGAGAGGATGATATCCAACCTTAAGTCATTTTGGACCACCGAAACACAAGGGTGTTTCATTTCGGTCAACCGAACCTTACCCAGATCTGAATCTAAACGGCTATTTTCTCTCAGGCAGCGTGCACAACAGCTTTATTTTTGAATTAGATGCTGAAATTCTATAAATAGAGTAAAGGGAACTTCGGGATTTAGTGTTGCTACACTTGAGAGACATCTTCTAGTATTATAAGAACTTTTGTTCTTTATTCATATCATACTCTCTCATCCCATATCATTCATAGAGTATTGAGCTTCAATATATTCATATATACTCTAGAGTGAGCTGAAAGTTGTGAGCTTTGATTTCCATATCAATCTTTGAGAGATATACTTGTATGCAACAAATCTGATCTTCAATTTGTAAGGGCTGGTGTGGCCCAAGAAAGAAGAAGCAAGCTAGCTTCAATTTGTAAGGGTTGGTGTGACCCAAAAGAAGACTAAGAGAGGTTGTCTCTTAGCAAGGTGAAGTAAGGAGTTGCTTCATGTAAAGGTTTGTTCTCCACCCGTAAGGAGATGCACTAGCGGAATGAGAAGTCTCAAGAAGGGTCTTGAGCCGAGGAGTAGGAGTTTCTGAACCTCGTTAAAATCGCCGTGTGAATGTTTGCAAATATCTCTTCCCTTATCTCCTTTACATTTATGCTATAAATTGTTTATGCCTATATATTGATTATTACATAATGGTTAGAAGGTTTTAGTTAAATTTGCAAATTCGAAAATTGGCCATTGTTTGCCATAGACTCTATTCACCCCCCCTCTAGAGTCTATACTTGGGCAACAGATCCATATGTGTTTTATCACAAACTGTGATTAACCCCTTATTCACCATTTGATTAATAGACTTAAAATTCACGTGGCCTAATCTACCATGCCATAAATCAATTGACTCAGCAATATAAGCAGAAATTATTTCGTTTTGAACGTTAAGTTTAAACATACCATTTGCAGCATAGCCTTTCCCGACAAACACACCATTCTTAGACAAAATGAAATTATCAGATTCGAAAACCATCTTGAATCCATACTTGGAGAAGAGGGCACCAGACACCAAATTCTTGCGAATATCTGGAACATGTAGCACATCTTTTAGAGTAATCACTTTTCCGAGTCCACGCTTCCTTTACCCACAACCTTGGAAGAGGAAGAATTTCCCATGAACATTGACATTCCATCCCCCACTATTTCGTAGGTTTTGAAAGAGTTAAGATTCGTTGTAATGTGGCGAATTGCTCTAGTATCAATCCACCACTCCACTGAGGTTCCAATGACAAAAGCCTCAGTAATTACAGCAGTTAGATCTTCCTTAGCGTATTTCTTAGGCTCTTTTCGGTTCATGAGATCAGCCTTGCGTTTTCGACAATCTTTAGCAAAATGACCGATCTTATGACAATAGAAACACCCTTTGTCTTTTGCATTTGCACCGGAGCCAAAGCGTATTTTGAAACTTTCAGAAGACTTGGCTTTCAAATCATTATCTTGTGATTCTTCTACGGTTTTGTTGTGAGACATTTCCTCAACAACATGAGCTTTTACTGTTGTTTCTTTAGAATCTTGCTTGACATCACGATTTCTGGTTTCTTCTTCAATGAAGATGTGTTGCATTAATTGTTCTAGAGTAATATCTTCCCTTTTGTGCACGAGCTTATTCCGAAAATCCTTCCAAGATAGAGGGAGTTTTGTAATAATAACCCCTACATGGAAGTTCTCATCAAGAGACATTTTAGCAGTAATAATATCATTTGATATGAGTTGAAATTTCTATGCTTGCTCAAAGATCGACCTTCCATCTTCCAATCCACCTTGAGATCTTCTCGTTGATCGAACTAACTTGATCAGACGGCGTCTTGTCTCCTAGAGGAGTTGGACATGGCTCAGTCAAGACATAAGCAATTTTCAATTGTCGAAGGAAAAATTCCATTTTTCCTTTCCACCGAAGGTAATTTTTACCATCAAAAGCCTCGATATTCGGTTGAAAAACCAAAGAAACAACGTTGGATAGCAACGAAGATGAAGCCATTGGAGAGAAAACTATCTTCAAATTGTTGGAACCAATATATTAAAACGGGGAATATCGAGGCTTAAAGGCGCGTAATCACTTTTTGAAGATAGTTGAAGCCTCTCCCACGTGCAACGGAAGACAAATGGCAGCACTATCTCCGGGATTTGACTAAGCCCAGATATCAAAACTGTATGTTCATGAAGGTTGCACTTCTTCTTCATGAACCTGTGTATTTATCTCCGTCTGATCAACAGAAAATGTGAAACTTACACACTCAAACTCAATAGTTTGAAAACATTTTTTTTTTTGTTTCAAATTTCTTTTTCTCTCTTACTTGAATTGAGAGTGTGTGATTTCTAGGCTTCGTATGCCATACTATTTATAGTAAAATATAAGAGACATAATTAAATAAAGTATTTAATATAACTTTAAACTTAACTCATAAATAACATATTAATATAGTTGATTTAATTGCATCAGGTGAAGATCATTTGAGTTAGAAAAAATACTTTATGTCTTCGTAAGTAAATAGTAAAGTCAAAACTTAAAGCCTTCATAAATATAGAGTTGCTAAAAATTAATTTGAAACATAACTTCAACATGAGCATGTATAAAAAATTAATTGACCAAACTTATGATCAAAAAGTAAAATTCAGATAATAAAAAGAAAAGCTAATAAGTCTGTAGAGAATGAAAAGCTGATTGAGAGAGAAAATTGTTGATATACATTACCATGAAAAGCTTGTATTCTCGAAACTTAATTTTAAAATTGGGAGTGTTATTCAGAGGAGAGTCGCCACATTAAATAAAAATTCAACTATAAAAGTTGTAATTAATGCTTTTTTTTTCTTATTTATTTGAAATTATAAAACTTCAACTTTTAAGACTAAATTACCCTTTAAAATTATTTTTCTCTTTCTTTTTCTATCATGAAACAAATTTAATTGAAGTAATATTCTCTTTGCGACTGTGAATAGCACAGCACTCCTCTTAAGATCGGTGAAGAGAGAGAAAAAGGTGAGAGTTAAATTGGTGGGAGTAATTAATGAGGGCAAGATGGTTATTTTAAATAGTTAATATTTTGGAATAAAAGGTATTAAAAAATTAGGGGTAAAATTGTCTGTTCGTATATTTTTAACGGTGTCAGTGATGAAAAAGTAAATTTAGGCTTAAATTATTAATTTTCGAAAGGTATATATATATGTAATATTTGTTCATATTTCAGGAGGTGTCATTGAAATTAATCATAACTTAAAAGGGTTTAAATATTAAAATGAAATAGTAACAGCAGGAGGAGGTCCATAACGAGAAGCCCAAAACAAAGCCCTTGACTTATACGTAAGGAAAACGAGCTTTCAATAGTTGTGTAACGTGTAGTACGTAATTGAGAGAACTAAGATTAATTAGTTATAATTTTATTTAAACAGAGACGGGTACTGATTATTGGCGGGTTTTTATGTTTAGAGAGACATACAGAGGAGAGTGACCGACACGCAGGAGGACTGGTGAGCGCAGACACGGATCTACAACGAGCTCAGTATGTTCCATCTGCTCGAAATTTTTTATTATTACATTTTATACTTTTAAATTTATATATTTTTATACTTATGTCTACAAAATTTTAAAATTATCACCCCCTTAAAATTATAAAAAAATTCCTTTATATAAGTAAAAATTTTCCAACTGAAATTATAAAAGAATCCCTCTCATATGCGTGAAAATGAAAGTAACAAAGAAGGTTGAACTGTTGGTGAAGGCGATCAACAAGCTCAGGAGTGAGGTGGTGTATTCCGACAGCTCCATTCCAAAGGGGATTGTTCGAGTTCATACTTACCCTGAGGATGAAGCTTCGCTCAACAAGATGATGAAGCTCGCGAACACGACGATGGTTCAGGCCATGTCTCTAATGGCAGCTGACATCCACACCAATTACTTGGGTAAGGAAACTACCCTCCAATTGCTGCGAAATGGCGAAGCCAGCTGTGGTTCTTCCCACCCATAGATTCGGAGGTTCTAGTTTTATCTCTCTCTCTCTCTCTCTCTCTCTATATATATATATATATATATCTATATATATATATATATAACATAGGGTTTATGTTCTTCAGTAGCAGGGAAGAAGGGAATGTGTATGTATGTTTGGTTGTTTTTGGTACTTTAGTCTATGTTAGTGTTTACGATGGTGGTGGTACTTGTTAACTCTGTTCCTCATTTAGTTACATAGCAATATAGCATCATCTATTATGTGATCTATGTTTTTGATGGATTGGTATTGTGATTTTAATTTTCCTTTTGTTTGTTGGTTGGGTTTATGCTTGTTTGAATTTTTAGGGTTTTTGACAGACTTTTTCTTGTTCTTGAGTGAGTTGAGTGCGGGACGTCATGCATCCGCATAAATTTGGGCAAAGAAAGGTTTAAGGTGGTTTTAGCATGATAAATGTTTGATAAAATGCCCACTAGTAGTCCGTGTTTAATAGTAATGATTTAATTTTATAACATTAATCTCCAGCTCAAGTTAACATGGAGTATCTTGCTTTTGTTGGTACACTATCACTATATCTGTTGCTTGATTAACTCTCAAGGTGCAGAAGGACTGTATTGTTTATGAGGTGCAATACTGCAATATTGCTGAGATTGAGGGTGAGGAGGACGAAGACTATAAATACTATAAATTCAAATGATTTGTTTTGTATGCTATTACTTTGGCAGAATTATATTTTCCTTTTAGTTTGGGGTTTTTTGTACTTCTTTGAACTTGGCTCTTTCTTGTGTACTGATAACTATAAGCCTGCGTTGGCTTGATGCTGCCGTATTTGGTTGTGCTTTGCTTTATCCATCTTCACAATATCTGGTATTACTATAGGTAATAGGTATGAGTGCATCCCAGAAGTTCATACTAAGGCATAACATCGTTTATATATGGTGGCATTAAATACGTTCAGTAGAGTACTAGCTGGCTAGAACAATATGCACATGTATTGCCAACATATAATATGATAGCCATTTGGAAATTTGTGATTATTGTTTTACAGTCATGGGTGACTTAATAGGAGAAACTGGGGTTGCAGTGCCATTGACACCCATACTGCCATTGAAAGTGCAAAAGAGTGTCCCTTGCACGCGGATCAAACCAAGGAGACTGCTGACAAGTCCAAGTTATGCTTCGGCCGATTGGGGTGGGAATAAAAAAGGAGAGATTTTAAGGCCATGGTTGTTGTGATGGTAACTAGAAGATGATTGCAACAATACATTTCTCTAAGGACGGAAAGCGAGCAAGCGTACCAAATGAATCCTTTGTAATAAAGAAGTACAGAAGGAGTCTCCTCTCCAAAAAAGGCCTGTCACCAGGAGAAGATTCTTTGGACAATATGTTGTTAAGTTGGAAACTGATACTTGCAGTGGGTTCTCTTCATTTACCCAATTTAAGGGCAAGGAGAGACCATGTTACTGCAGTTTTTATTGACTAACTTTAAAAGTCTCTCTGTCTCTCTCTGTCATACACACACACACACAGGGGGGAGTGGAATTTAAATTATCTCCATATAAGTCAAGAGGGGCAAATTTTCACTATGTAATGCAGTCTATCACCATTAAGCATGCCATCTTTGTGGGCTTCACCCTACAACCCAAATCTACTGCCGGCCTGTTAGCTTCATTGACATGCATCTTCTAGAGGTAATTGCTCAGAAATCGCATATACTTATATATACTTTGAAGTTTGAAGTATCCTTCAGTACTTTGGCATTCTTTTGCAACCTGCAACCTTTTATGACTATCCCTCAATTAAGTCTTACTTTTGTAGCAGCAAACTGTCTGTATATATACAATGATATGCAAAAAACACTTCAGGGTTAGTTCAAGTGTTTGCTATATCTTTATGTATGATTATACTTATAAAAAATATATATCTTTATGTATGATTATAGGAATTGTGATCACTTATATTATTATAGGACTTATTTTAGATATTCTAGAAATTTAGAGGGTGTTAAGTTGTTAACATTCCTAATAACCCCTTTTCCAAAAAGGACTGGTACATAGGTCTCTAGCTCTTCATTAAACTAGCCTTTTCCAAACATTCCAATAATCTTGTGCAACCAGTTGGATTTGCTTATAGTTCTGGTTCTTTTTTGATCAGAATATGCTGAATGGCGACAATGCTTGGTTTTGACATATAGAGCAGTATTCCATATCTTGCTTGAATATCCATTAGCTGAATTTGAAAAACAATCAATTCAATAGGTTAGCCACTAACATGAGTGTAGTCCATGATTAGGCAACTTGCAAGAGAACAAAAATGTAAATCAACTGACCTTGATTGTGCGACTGATAATGTGCAGGAATGGCTCAGAACATGTGGATGTGGACCAAGATATGTGATCCCATGGAGAAGGCAAGTTGAATTGAAATGAATACTTGTTCATTCCAAGTCTTCTACTCAAGCAATTGGTATTTTTTTTTAATCTGAGTTTCTCATTTTTTTCCCTTCGAAAAAGTAAAGAAGGGTTTGCACCATATTGTTCAGTGAATTGGGACAACTTAAAAGCTATAGAGTCTGAAGAGGCAGTTGTGCCTCTTAAACATGATCATTCCAAGCCCCATTCAAAATTGTCCAGACTATTTCTCACCCCAAAGAATACTCGACCAATAAAAATATTATCTCAAAGAGTTATGTTATTCTAATCGGCTCTACATGTGAGGGTCTATATATATATATAAGTCCGTGCATGACTGGACCCAAGTGGGAAAGGGAAAAGAAAATTAACTGTAAAAAGAGGACTATAAAGGTAAGAGAATTAATTTTATCAAATAATAAACAAATTGCAGGATTAACTTCTTGATGTGAAATGAACTAGATTGGTTGTGTTTTGAAATTATGTACTCCATATGTGTGTTTAGGAGTTCTATTTTTGGCTTTCTGTAAAAAATATTGTAGACTTTTGTACATTTTATCTATCCTTTAATTGCAAAGTAGAGTTTTGTGTGGCCTGTGGTTGTTATTCCATATGATAGCATATGCTATCTTTTTGTGGAAAAATGTGTTACTACTAGTTTTGTTACTCAATCCATGGGGATTATAAACCTTGATCAGTTGTTGGCCAAGTATCCACCTCTTTTTCTCTCCATATCCATCAGCACTCTCTGTATACATCCTTACAGTTGTTTGAATGAATAGAAATAGGCAAGAAAAGTCATTTGTTGCATTCTGAATTTCTGAGTCTTCCTTTCCAGTCCCAGTTGCTTGCTTTTGTGGTATTACTGAATACCTCAGATCGTTATATATAGGGTGTGTGTGTGTGAATTTATTCCACTTTCATTTGTTACTTTTTTTCCTAGTTAGTATAGCAGACTACAACCTTTGGTGCTCGTTTGTTACTAGTATTGTATTTGTAATATTGTAGACTGATGTCAGGGAGATAACTTATTTGTGATTAATTGCTTATTATGTCACCATCAAAGTTCACAATTCATGACAACAGTTAAAGCATGTTCAGACTTAATGCATAGATAAAAGCAAATACCAAAGATGATCTTATGTTTGCATAAACTAGTGGACTTAACAAAATATTAAAGCTTAAAGCACAAACTAATCGATCAAGCTTCTTCAACTATCTGCTCTACATTTTCTATAAAACAACAATGCCAAGAAAGAAGCAAAAGCTAAGCATAGCATTGGAAGTACAGATACTAGTAAGTTAATACCAGGCAGTGTTGAATATAGCTCTAAGAAGATTCTGAATCCCTTACTACTAGTTACTATCAGGTCTAACAGCCTTTGTGCTTCTGGGAAAGCCAACTGAGAGCCAATTGAAGAAGCACAACACAATATAACAACCAAGAATTATGTTTACAATCATCTTCCCTGTGGATTTACTATCAGCGAGAAGATTGCATCCGGGCTGTCCTTACCATTGTCACTCTCCTCTTCAATGCTTAACAATTTTGTATGCATAACATAAGCATTATTTGCCTTCTGTTCTGCCACCAGGTTAGGTCGATCAGGATTGAGCTGCAACTGGAGTGCAAATTCAAGATTCCAAAGCACAGCACCCATCGAAGGCCTATCAATGCCTTGATCAGACAAGCAATTCACAGCTGCTTCTGCAAACTTTTGCAAGCAATTGCAATTAATCTCTTCCCTGATACACGGATCAATGATTGTCTCAAGAATTCCCTTCTTGTGGCAGCTCAATGCCCAATCTGCAAGACTAACTTGTTCATGTGGAAGGCTTGAGTTAAGCGCTGGCCTACCACATAACACCTCAAAAAGGACTACTCCGAAAGAATATACATCAGACTTGTCTGTCAATTTTTGCCTTCGAAAATACTCTGGATCCAAATATCCGAAGCTACCTTTCACCATTGTACTAACATGGGTTTCGTTCAGACTAGCACCTGTTCTCGAGAGACCGAAATCTGAAACTTTTGCAACCCACTTATCATCCAAAAGGATGTTTGTAGTTTTAACATCCCTATGAATGATGGTATACTTTGCACCAGTGTGAAGATAGTGAAGGCCTCTGGCAGCACCAATACATATTTCCAACCTTTGTTTCCAAGAAAGAGGAGGTTTTTTGCTGTTATAGAGATGCTCTCTCAGAGTTCCATTGGCCATGTAATCATAAACCAAAATCATCTCATGCTCTTCTTCGCAAGCACCAATCAGAGAGACCAAATGCCTATGTCTCAGCTTCGAAAGCAAATCGATTTCAGTTTGGAACTCATGAACTCCTTGTTCTGAAGATGGGTTTGACCTCTTAATGGCAACTTTAATCCCTCCATCAACTATGCCTTTGTAAACTTTCCCGAATCCTCCAACACCAATAACTTGGGACTCATTGAAATTCTGAGTTGCAAGTTTTATCTCCGGCAAGGAAAAATGTCGACAGAGAGCTCCACCTAGAGTTGAAAGGCTTTTACTGCCATTTGATTTAGGTGCTGATGAGTATGAGCTGCCATAGAGTGGCAACCAACCAGCTATGCTGGACTTCTTTCCATTGTCTATGCGCTTTTTATGCTTGACAAAAACTATGATTGCAAGAACTAGAGCACCACCAGCCACCCCTCCTCCAATCCCACCAATTAAGGCGCTTCTGCTGTAGGACTGTGATTTCGCAAAAGACCTCTCTTCTTCGCGAGACAAGGCCTTTTGAAGCATTGGCGATGGCACAGGGTTTGGCCCCGCCAAGTTCCCATCCGTGTCATTGATCTTGAAGATCTCCAATCCATTGAGAATTGCATCATAGAATTCAGGATTCATCGATAAAGAAGGGTGAAGAGCCACCCATAATTCCCCATTTTTGTCGTTGACATGAGTTGCAAAATCCTTGTACACTGGCACTCCCATTGACCCTGCCCACGCAATCACATCAGCAGATTGTTGTGCTGTCTGGTTGTTGATAAAAATATCGAACACCCTCTGGTTAATCTTCGAAACCTGGTAGTCGCAGAAATGGAATCTCACAACATATGTAAAATTTGCATCAACCTGGAATACCCATGTCAGGTTGTAGTTCTGATTAACTCGGGGATCAATACCCATTGTTCTCGCGGTGCTGTACACATCAGCAGGAGCAATGTACTTGGGTACATTGGCAGGATACCGAATTGTGACATTCTTGTCTGCTTCAGAGGTGACACCAGAGGCTGCACCGTATAAATATGGCGAGTCATCATACCATGTTCGGCTAAGTGATGAATCATTGTTTGCCGGTATGTACTGCCCACCAACATTTAGTCTAAACATAGTCTGCAATGCAGAGTGATTTGCATCTATGAACTGTGCCGAAAACCCAACCATAGGTACTGATTGAAAAATTTCGGGCATGGAAATAATCTCAATGCCATTGATGAAAGCGTAGGAATCATTGTCCAGCGAGGAAGGGGTGAAAGTGACAGTGAGAGAATCAGATTGGATTGGTGGGACAGAGAATTCTCTGATGATATAAGCCTGTGTGAGGGCTTGGGCTGTGATTGAGGCACTGAAATTGCTGAGAAGTGTGTAGTCGTTGATATTAACATTGAAAAGAGCAATGGAGGGATCGAATTTGCTGTAAGAAGATGGATAGAAATGGAGTCTCACCCAATGGCGTGTCTTGGGAGAAATGCGGAATTTGTATGTAAATTCAGATGTGAAAATTCTGGCATTCATGTAAGGAATTGTGGAAGGCAATGAAGGATCTTGGTATTTAGCTTTGGCCGGAATGGAATCCGCAGAAGAGAGGAACTTGGAATCCGGAATCCAATTCCGGCCATCGGAGTCTCTTGCCTCACTCGTGACACCACAGGTCAAAACAAAGGAATCAGGATTGGACTCAGAGCTGTTGGTTGATGAAGAATGGATAGTGTTTATGATGAAATAAAAGCAGATTATAAAAAACAAGATATGGGTACCAAAGTTCATACCTAAAAGAAAAGACCCGTTTGAGGGAATTGAGAAAAAGTGAGAAAAAATGTGGCCTACAGGAAAACAGATCCAAGAGGAAATGAGAGAAAATGTCTGTTTTCCTGTACACCTGGGAGGTGGGTGTTCTAATTCAGTAAATACATTAATCTAAACCATATTTCATGTGCATTAAAATGCAGAGATTCTCAAACTAACCTCGATTATTCATTGATTGAACAGGTTGAAACAGAGGAAAACCAAGAAGCCAGATTTGGGTGTCCATTTGTGTTCGTGTTTCATAGGTAAGAAGTTGGTTAGAGAAGAACGGTAACGTTAATGGGTTTTTGATGGGATTAGTTATTAGTTGTTTTGAAACGACTGGGGCTTCCTTTAAATATGGCGCCACCAACTGCCGTTTCTTTAGCTCTTGTTACCAAATAGTAACTTCACATTGATTAGACAAGTTGTGATCCCTACACTCCAACCTTGCATTTTCAATGTTCCCACCATTTATTTTTTTATTTATTTTCATTTGACAATATTTTGAGGGACGGTATGAAATTAATATTTTAAAATTGAAATTAGTGAAAAAAAACTCAAACATTGAACCAATTTTTTTTTCTCCTTAATTTTTTGAAGTCGAGCACACTCTAAAAACAAAATAAATAAGTCTTTCTTCAGCATTAGGCATGAGAAGAACATGTTAACCTTTAATTTTTATAGTCGTGGAGGAATAGGGGGCAACTCTTAACACTATGAACATGAGTTTGTGCATCAGTCACTGAATCAAGGACAAAGGGTGAGCACTTTATAACCACTTGATTCAATGGTTGAGTGCGTGATCGCACAAGGTCAGGGATTTTGTACATCAAACTATGCCGTTTTGAAACGCAACTCAAAACGGGCCACTCAGAATTTCAATGGGCTAACTTTGGACTCTGTGTTAATACGTCAAAATGACATCATTTTAGTGGTACACAGGACCTTGTTGCGGAATCATTGTTGCTGGAAAAAGTGGGCCAACACTAACATCCTGCAATTCATAACAGTCCTAGCCGTCGATGACCCAGTGACTGATGGCCCAGATCCAAAATTGAAAGAGATAAGTAGGCCCAAGTTATGTACGTAAACTCACAATCCAAAATTGGCAAAGGATTGGCACTTGGTTTTTTTCTATGTTATTCATTAATGAGAAATACAAAGGAAGCAAATTGAAAATTAAAGGATCAGTTTTAGGCTTCAAATCATTAATTGCAAATAACAAGAACAATACTCTTTATAATTTTTTTTTTTTTTTTTTGAAAAAAACCAACCACAATATAAAGACGGTTAAATTTCACACACGCAACAGAAATATAAATTTTTTTTTTTTTTTTTTTTGAAAAAAACCAACCACAATATAAAGACGGTTAAATTTCACACACGCAACAGAAATATATATATATATATATATATATATATATATAATTTAGTGGTATCTATCCTAAGGTAGAAGGTCAGGAATTAAAATTCTAAAGTGTAAAAAACAAACTGGTTGAATTTTTTTTGTCATAATTATGGTGATTTTGATATATATATATATATATATATATATATATATATATATATATATATTAGTGATCTCTTGCTCCCCATGGAGTAAGAAAATTCTTCCGCACTTTCTATAGTGAATCTAATGGTCACATTTCAAACCTATCTATATGCTTTTATTTTAATACAAAACTACTATCACTATTTTTAGTTTCCAAATTTAATATTTATCAATATAATTAATTATAACAATAAAAAGTAAGTTCTAAAAAAATAAAAATAATGATAGTATAATAATTGTACTATTAAGTAAAATAATAAGAAAAATAACTAATTTACAAAGGAAATCTGAAATTTTATAGAATAGTAGTATGTTTTGTTGTGAATCTCCTCATTAAGTCAATAAATTTTTGTTATTATAGTAGAACTAGAAAAAATATATTGTGCGACTTATTATGACAGATAAGTAATTGGAATGTGTTTACAACTAATTAGAATTTGTGACAAAGGGTGAGAGAAAAATAGATTGACTTTAGCATGCATTTAGGGAGGTATACAATAATTTAAATTGTAATATATTAATTTTTTTTATGGGTGAAGTGTTATGCAAATATATTATTTTATATTATCAACTTAGTGTTATTACATTAAGTTGATCAAGTGGATAAAAAAGTAGAGATTTTATTTTTTACTTTTTTTTTATTTTTTAGTCGATGTTTCACTGTTTTGTATGTTAATAGTATAATTTTTAATTTTTTTTACACTCAAACAACCAATGTCAATTTTAATATCAAGTCATGGATGCAATTTTTTAACACTTATAATTTGTCATGGATGCAATTTTTTAACACTTATAATTTTTTTTTTATAGAAATTTTTTTTTCAATTAGCGGTGAGATGTAATTTTGAGATTTCTATTTACTTATTTATTTTTCAGTACTTTTATTTTATTGTTATAATTAATTGTATTGGTAAATATTAAATTTAGAAACTAAAAATAATGATAATAGTTTTGTATTAATGTTTCAGAGCAAGAGCAAGAGTAAGAGATCACTACTCTATATATAATTTACAAAACAATAACAAATGTTTTTCAAATTATAAAAGAACAATCATCTAAAGATTTGAGTTGTCTCATGAAAAATTGTAAATTTGACATCTTTGCAAAATAATAACAAGCAATTAAGTACATCAAATTAGTGCAGAAATTCAACATCAATTACAAGTTTAAATTAGAAAACTGGATTGTTCATTAGGCTTGTCTCTCTCTCTCTCTCTCTCTCTCTCCTTAGAAAATAATCTCCTTTATACCACCGATGATAAAATCATATACTACGTACTATGAATTTTAAATATACGAAATATATATATATATATATTAAGAATTTTTTTATATTTATTTTTATTTTAAATTTTCAAAATGACATGTGCCATCTTGCCAACTCCTTACCTTTTGCCGTAATTAGGAACCACTCATCTTCCACCCCTGCTACCCCACAATTTTTTTTACTCTCTCTCTCTCTAGGATGTTACAGATATCAGTAGCATCTCTTTGGTTTACACCCCAGCTGGTGATCACAACTCTTCTCTCAAATACGATTATTTATACGTGATCTTACATGCATTTTGAATATATAAAATGATTGCACCTGGTTGGTTGTATTAATTGACCTTGTGGGGTGGGGTAATGAAGGGGTTGTTGATGTGGGGAGAGAGGCCCAACACCCTCCAAGGACTTGCGTAAATTTTCAGTTGACGATGATGAAGATCAAGCACGGTAAACATTTCCCTTTTTTTTTTTTTTTTTCAAGTTATCTCCGTTGGTAAAATTTTTTACTTAAGAGTTCATCTTTAAATTTGAGCATTGCTAGTTGTATTAAACATACTATGCATTTCTTCATGCAATTTCTTCATAACTGCAAACTTAATACTAAAATCTTAGGGGGTTCAAGTTGAGGTTCAAACTTAGTAGTATATACAATCCTTGCGGGGAACTTGATTGTTGGGGAAACAAAGAAAAAATAAAATAAAAAGATTTATGATCACCCCTCTGTTAAAAATTGTAATATTCTTTTATTTTAGAATACTAAAATATTCTTTTATATTTGTTACTTTTTCTTGCCAATAAAAAGATATGAAATGCTTTAAACATATAATAATAATCCCTAATAAATTAGGCATGGGTTCATGAGATTACATGAATTGGGCCCGTCAAAGTCGAGGTTTGAGCTTACAATGTTTAGTTATGAATGAACCTTTAACATGTTGAGTTTGAACTTAGGTTCATTTAGTCTGATTAGAAAGAGGACATCCTATTGGGGCATAAATGGTTAGAGAAAGCAATAGTCCATTATTTTAAACCACAAACAACTTGAGGTCTTTCTTCATACTTTAAATTGTCCAAATGCAGTGAGTTTGACAATTCCACTCTATTAGTATGTTGGTTATTGATACCAAAACGCACAGGGTTGGATCAGATGTCCTATTCCTAATAATGTTCGTTCTGTGGTTAATTTACCTCATTATTCTTCAGGTCAAATTGCAAAAAGATGACTGGTCATTTCATATTTTCAGTCAATTTGGTAGAAGGAAATGAACCAAGTATGTTGACACTGGACACTAAGCAAGAGATGGTTTTGCAACTGTCAGGGCAATAAAAAACCGCAGTGTCATTTTGGTTTAGTTCAACTAGATAGTCTAGATGGGAAAAGACTCATTTCATGAGTTGTTTGCTTTGCATTTTGTTATGTTCTAACTTTTTACCACCCTAGCAGAATCCAGGCGATAGTTCATTGCACTGTCTTAGGCCGTTCGAAATTGTTTGTCCTGCTATTCGTTATCACTATAGGCACGTCTCGTTTATTCAATTGTCAATTGGTATATATGTAACCTATATAAATTGTACACTTTTGTCATTAGGCACAGAGTCTTGTCCAAAGAACTTTAAAATGGGTTGGATACATCTGAGGCTCAAATCTTGAGGTTTGCCAATGCAAGAATATTGTTTTAAGTTCATGCTATGCCCTTAATTAGTTTAATTATGCTCCCTTATCCCTATCATGTGATACGTTTTCTTCAATTGGTGATTATTGCTAAAGCTCACACCTTTAATGGATTGCAAGAAGTGGGACTTCTCCAAAAATCCATTTGGTGCTTATAGCCTCCTCTTCCTTTGTTTTTGTCCGTCTATTTTTGAAGTACCGTTTGTTACTTCTGTTTATTCGATTATGGTGGCTGTGGAAAGAAGGTTGGTATTATCAGTCTCTATCTCCTATCATCTTAGTAGCTTAAGTTTTCATCACAACAAACCCATAATTTTACAAACTCAGGTATACCAAAAATTTGAACCATATTTCAATTTCATGGAGACAGAATACACAGCGGGTAGACCAAACTTGAAGTAGAATTGGGTGGGATTTAAAGACCAAACTTGAACTAGAATTGAGTGGGGTGCGCCTGGCCAAGGCAATAGTGCAACACCAAGGCGACACAAGGGGCCCCCAATAGCAAGCTACTGTGGTGGACCCTCCCCCTAAAAAAATTAATTTAACACCGTGTGGGCCATTGGCCCACGTATCAGATATTAAACTGATAAGAACAGATACTACACTTGATCTTAGCCAAAAGGCCGAGAAAGGTATGCATTTTCATATGGTGGGCCTCTCCTTTTATGACCAGTTGCTCTTTCACACTTTCCTTTCAAAATCAATGTGGGACTAGAACTAACCAGAATGTTCAGCAAACAGACTTCACTAGGTTTGAATTATTGACTTGCAGAGCATACCTTTGGCCGTCAGGTCTCAAGGTTCCTTCGAATAGCAGTCCTTGAAAAGTAGGATAGTGGAGGATGAGAGAAAGACCTTTTATTCTTCTAACCTTCATAACCACTGAACTAAATTCAGGTGTCAAAAGACCTCCTAACATGCGAAGTAACTCATTGATTTGGCTTGTGTTTGTCTCTAGTTTTAGTTCCATAAACTTTTCATGATTGAGTTTACATTGTTTTTTCCAATAACTAGCCAATGGAACCATCCTGGATATGTTTTGAAACTTTTTTTGCGCAAGTCTTTCTAGCTGTTGATTTCATCTGTCAATTCCTGTCTTCATAATTTATTGTGGGAAGCTTTAGCATAGTAAAAAATGATAGCTATCCAAATTTGGTCAGAAGATAATCCAGATTTTCAATCAGTAAGTCGCTATATAATACAGTCAAGCAGGGTAAATAATTATTCATACCCACTGCAATAGGAATATAATTTTGTGGTGAACCAATGCATTGCAAAAACCTGAAATTCATCAGAAATTGTGACAAACCCTCAGGATTTGTGCATAAAAATATAATGGATTACCTTTATAATTTTCCATTAGTTACTTTCTTACTTTTTATTGTGTGGTTGTTTTTCTTCAGTTGCAGGTGATACTCACACCACTATCACCAAGTTTTGCTGCATGCTTCGGTTGGTGTGTTGCTTTTGGTGGCAGAAGGTTTGTCTTTTTTCTCAACAATGGGCTGTTTAGTAAAGCATTTAATTAGGTAAACTGAAGTCAGTCATTCGGAATTCCTTTTTTATGGCGTAGATAGTGAGCGTTCTCAAAGTAGATGTGAGACATTAAAACAACTGTGTGGAAATCATTATTACAGTTCTTAAACTATGTCTTCAATGGTCTTGAAGTCTCAAATTCAAAAAAGGCCCACACAAAGAACAATAAAGCATAGGTCATAAAGTTAAACTAGATTTGGGTGGGGTGCGCCAGGCCAAGGCAATAGTGCAACACCATGGCGACGCGCAAGGACCCAGTAGCAAGCTACTGTGATGGACCCTTCCCCTAAAAAAATAAATTTAATATCGTGTAGGCCATTGACCCACGTATCAGATATTAAACTGATAAGAACAGATACTACACTTGATCTTAGCCAAAAGGCCGAGAAAGGTATGCTTATTCTAATGTTGGGCCTCCTCTTTTATGGTTATCTGCTCTGTCACCCTTTTCCACTCAGAATCAATGTGGGACTAGAAAAACCAGAATGTAAAGCAAACAGACTTGCTAAAATCTCATCTTAAGTCTTCACTAGGCTTGAACTGCAGACTCACAGGGCACCTCTGGGCCCAACTAAGGTCTAAGGTTCTTCAAAAATCATTCATTGAAAAGTAGGATACTGAAAGATGAGATTTGTTACAATCCTCATAATACCCATACAATATAGCACACACTCGCACTTATTTTAGAATGCTTGTTGAAAAGCAGTACAATGATCTTTTTTTTTTTTTTTTTTTTTTTTTTTTTTTTTTCCTTTTGAGAGATATATATGCACACCTCCATCATTCAGGAAAGAGAACTTGGAAAACTTTAACTAACCTTCATAACCACCGAACTAAATTCAGGTGTTAAAAGACAGTTGAACATGTGAACTAGCTCATTCCTTTGTTTAGTCCCTGTGTTTGAGTTTAGTTCCCAAAGCCTATACATGATAGAGTTTGACAATTGTTTTTTAAGAATTAGCCATCCGAACCATAATGGATAAGTTATGATTTTATTTTATTTTGACCCTAAATGTAAGTCTTTGCAAGCTATCAGTTTCATATGTGAATTCCTGTCTTTAATTTTTTTGTGGGTAGCTGTAGCAAAGCACAAAATGGAGTCTAGTAAATTTATAACTAATCCAAATTTGAACAAAAGCTAACCCAAATTGCCAATAAGTTTCGCTGTCCTTTGGGTTGCTATATAATGCAGTCATGTGGTACAACTATTATTCATGTAACTACAATGGGAATGTCATTTTGTGAGGAACCAATTCATAAAACCTGAAATTTGTCGCAATAATCATTTTGTGACAACCCTCAGGGCTTGTGCATACAAATACCATGATTTATGTTATTTTTTCCCCTAAGTTTAATTTTCTGTTCGACACTTATTCTTATCATGTACTATAGGTTTTCTTCAATTAGTGAGTGGTGCTAATACTTGCATCATTATTATCAAGATCACTGCATGCTTCAATTGGTGGTGTTGCTTATGGTGGCTACACAAAGAGGGTTAGTCTTATTTTCTCCATTCATGGCCTGTTTGGTAAAGTTTTTAAACTAGATAATCTGGATTCTGAGTCATTCATCCTTTGAGCTCCCCCCTGAAAAAAATAATCATATTAACATTTGGTATTGAACTAAACTGATAAAAACAGACGGTACATTTCCCTTTCCCTTTTCTCTTAAGGTTGATGTGACACCAAAATCAAACCACAGATGTTATGTTGACCATTAAAGCAGAACTGCAATAGTTTTTATGTTTTGAGTGGTAACCGCAAAGCACATTCAAGCACCTCCGCAACCCATACCTGAACTTGTTAGTTAGTCCATAGAATTACCGATCAGTGCAAATCCAGATTTTCTACTTTATAGCGTAACCCTTAATTATTATTATGAAATGTAACCCCCTTAACCAAGATTAAATGTACTTTGATTTGATTTGGAGTGCACCAAGCCTGGCAGTAGTACAACGAGAAGATGATGGATGGTCAAGGTCGCCAGTATATGACCACCAACCCCCGAGACCCAAATAAACTGGCCCTTGTATAGATACTAAACTGATAATAATAGATACTATAGTTGATCTTGGCCAGAAGTCTGAACAAGGTATGCTTTTTAATGTATTGTGTTGTCTATTTTATAGTAAATTGTTCATATTTTGAATACCAAGCCCATTTGGGATTAAAAAAAAGAAGAAGAAGAAAGAGCATTATTATTTTTTGCCTCTTCTTATTTACCTTATGGAGAAGAAAGAACATATATATCGATTTATTCTTCGTTTTGGATTTTCCTTTTAAAAATCAAATCTTAAAATTATAAGCAACATCTTGTGCAAGTGTGCAATGTGATAAAATGATCTCAATTGCTCTGGAAAAACCAATAATTTACTGACACATTTGGCAATTCATATATACGAGGCACTTCCATTCTCTAACATTTAAGTAGCTTAGGTTCTATTATCCCTATCATGTGTAGGTTATGCAAAGAAGGTTGAAGCATGGTAGAGCTTAGGTTTTTGTGTTAGCCTAAAATTTGAACTAGAATTGGTTGTGTTGTGCCTGGCCAAGGCAATAGTGTAAAACCAAGTCGACACAAAAGGGTCCCAGTAGCAAGCTACTGTGGTGGACCCTCCCCTAAAAAATTAATTTAATATTGTGTGAGCCATGGCCCACATATCAGATATTAAACTGATAAGAACAGATACTACACTTGATCTAAGCCAAAAGGCCGAGAAAGGTGTGATTTTTCACATGCTGGACCTCTCCTTTTATGAGCAGCTGCTATTCTGCCCTTTTCTCTCCAAATCAATGTGTGTCTAGAAATAACAAGAATCTTAAGCAAACAGACTTGCTCAAGTCTCTTGTCTTTGGTCTTCCATAGGTTTAAACCAGTGACTCGCAGAGCATACCTTGGGTCTTCAGGTCTTAAGGTTCCTTGAAGCTTGAAAAGTAGGATAGTGGAAGATGAGAGAACAAACTTTAAAACCTTTCATTCTAACCTTCATAAACGCTGAACGAAATTAAGGTGTCAAACCTCAAAAGAGAGCCTAACATGGGAAACCTTTCATTTTAACCTTCATAACCACTTAACTAAATTAAGGTGTCAAAATACAGCCTAACATGTGAACTAATTCATTGATTTGGTTTGTGCCTGTGTCTGGTGAAACTTTTTGTCCCAAGTATTTCCAGCTATTGATTTCATCTGTGAATTTCTGCCTTCAAAATTTATTATGGGAAGTTGTAACACAGGAAAAAATGAAGTTTGGTGATTTAATAGCAGTCCCAATTTGTCCAGATTTCCAATCAGTTTGGGCTGCCCTTTAGGTCGCTATATAATACAATCAAGTGGGGTAAATAATTATTCATACCCACTACAATAGGAATATTATTTTGTGATGAACCAATTTATTGCAAAAACCTGAAATTCATCAGAAATTGTAACCTTCAGATTTTGTGCATAAAAATAGTATGTAGAGAATGTTGTAAGTAGCCGGCAAATCCCACCTTTCTTTCCCTAAGCACCGTGAGAGAACCTGGCCGTATAAGACATGTTTGATTGCAGGTTGTGCGATTATAAGATCTCTTTTGATATAGTTAGTGAAAAGCAAGCTCTTGCTCTAGGCATGGTATCCATCTATCTATCAATCGATCTGTACGAGGAATAGAGGTGTAAACAATAAGAGTGGCTAAATGCGGTTTGCGGAGTGAATCTTTCTGAAATAGGTGCTGGATTGACAGCTTGGTCTTTTGCTTTATAGAAAGTCAATTGGTGGTAGGGGAAGATCACAGACCCTTCACGCTCTGGGCATCGAGAGGATAGTGCAATCAACGAGAAAAGAGGGGAAAGAGCCGAAGATGCATAGGAGCCTTGGCTTTAAGCGGATCGGGGAGTCATGATTTAGGGAAGGTGGTTCGGAGATAACGAGAGATAGGAGATCCTCGTACCCCATTCTTATTGATACGCTTGCTCCTTAAAAAATACCCCAGTGTATAATGTTACTCAGTTGGATATATATAAAGATATAGATTCTGATAGAATTTTATAAACAAAATGAAAGTATTCACAAAATACCCCAGCGTATAATGTTACTCAATAGGATATGAAAAAAAATATAAAATATTCAATTTTCTATACTATATATGAATAAATAATATTGAATATTTTATATTTTTTTTCATATCCTATTGAGTAACATTATACGCTGGGGTATTTTGTGAATACTTTCATTTTGTTTATAAAATTCTATCAGAATCTATATCTTTATATATATCCAACTGAGTAACATTATACACTCGGGTGTTTTTTAGTTTCTTTCTTCCTTTTATTATGTGGTAGGTTTTCTTCAATTGGCAGGTGATTGCTATACTCTTACCACTGTCACCAAGTTTTTCTGCCTGCATCGGTTGGTGGGTTGCTTTTTGGTAGCTATTTGGCAGAAGGTTAGCCTTATTTTCTCAACAATGGGCTGTTTAGTAAAGCATTTAATTAGGTAAACTTGACTTCCAGTCATTCAGCCATTGAGCTCACCTCTCAAAGAATTAATCCATAAGTAGTTGGATCAAATACTAAATAAAAGCATGAGACATTAAACAACAGTGTCCATGGACAATATCTAAACACCTGTCTTGAAAATTGAACTTAATTTCAGTTTTCATTGTTTAATTTTCTTTTCCATTTCAACTTTCATTGTTTAAGAGCCATCTGTCAGGGTCCTAGGGGTCCAAATTGAAATTCAAAAAAGTTAAACTAGATTTGGGTGGGGTGCGCCAGGCCAAGGCAATAGTGCAAGGCCAAGGCGACGTACAAGGACCCCAATAGCAAGCTACTGTGATGGACCCTTCCCCTAAAAAAATTAATTTAATATCGTGTGGGCCATTGGCCCACGTATCAGATATTATACTGATAAGAACAGATACTACACTTGATCTTAGCCAAAAGGCCGAGAAAGGTATGCTTGTTCTAATGTTGGGCCTCCTCTTTTATGGTTTTTTGCTGTGTCACCCTTTTCCACTCAGAATCAATGCGGGACTAGAAAAAAACCAGAATGTTAAGCAGACTTTCTTGCTCAATCCTCTTGTCTTCAGTCTTCACTTGGTTTGAGCCGCACTTTAGGACACAATATAATACACTGTCAGTCTGAGCTGCACTTTAGGACACAATGTAATACACAGTCATTTTTATAAAGAATATTGCTCGACCCCATTAATACGAGAATGTTAGTTTCTACAACCGTTTGATTGCAAAAACCTTAAAATTATCAGGAGAACTATTTCCGTGACAAGTTGATAACTTAGAGGACTTGTGCATACAAAGATGATGTTTTTGTTCATATTTTTCCCTTAGTTTAGCTTAATTCTTATTCATACTTATTAGGTTATTCTATTCATGTGGTAGGTTCTCTTTAATTACGACATGGTTCTCTTAAATTCTTATTCATACTTATTAGGTTATTCTATTAATCTTGCTGCATGCTTCAATTGATGGAATTGCTTATGGTGGCCATGCACGGAAGGTTAGTTTTATCATCTCCAGACTCTTTTAGGTATCCTTCGATCTCTCTTTCAAAGGAAAAAAAAAATAGTATAAGCAGTTATGCTCAAGCAATATTATTATATCAAATTTAACTGATAAAAACAGATGTCTACACACACTTATCATTTTTCTCTTAGGCTCTGTTTGGTTAGGTAGAATCAACTAGAAAAGAAAGGAAAGTGAATTTTTTTTTAACTTTTTTAGAGTTTGGATAGAGTGAAAATGAAACGTTTTGGAAAATTTGAATTCTCGCAACCCGTTATTTTCCCCAAAACGTTTCCTGCCCAAAACACGCGAAAATAAAATTTTCTCATGAAAGCAATGTCTTTCTATTTTGCATTCCTATTTCATCCACCAACTATATCGATAATTGTAAGCCACCAATAATTATTTTATTTATTTTTTACTGGATTTCAAAGAATTACAAACCAATAATAACTTTATTGGTGGTAGAGTTTGAATTAACTTGGACTTCTATAAATAGTAATTTGTAAGTGTCAATTAATTGAAAACTATATCATTTTTTTTAGATATATATTACTACTAATTAATTCTTTATTATTCTACTATTTATTTTATAATTTTTATAAAATAAGAAAAATATAACATAAGGACAATTTAGGTAAGTACAAATATTTTTAGTCACTTTTATGCTCTTCAATACAATTTTCTTGAATAATTTTCACCTTAACCAAATGCATGCTAGAAAATAAATTTTCTTTTCATTCACTTCACTTTTCTTTTCATTTTCCATTTCTATCGAACCAAACGGAGCCTTAAGGTTGATGTGAGAAATCAAATCACATTGAACTGAAGAAAACAGACTACACTTGGATGCAGATTGTTGTTGACCCAAACTTTTATTGAACTACACACAGCCTTATAAGTTCACTTAAACAAGGTTATTTTTCTCTGTTATTTAAGTTGTTTTGGGCCTGTCCTCTGTTCTAGAGTCCAAAGTGGGGATCCGCAATCCACTAGTTGCTGATAGAGACCAGAAGTTTGAAGGCCCATTGAAAGAGCAAAATAATTTGTACTTGATTTGGGTGGGGTGCGCCAGGCCTAGGCAATAGTGCAACGCCAAGGTGACACGCAAGAACCCCAGTAGCAAGCTACTGTGATGGGACCTCCCCCTAAACAAATAAATTTAATATCGTGTGGGCCATTGGCCCACGTATCATATATTAAACTGATAAGAACAGATACTACACTTGATCTTAGCCAAAAGGCCGAGAAAGGTATGATTTTGCATATGTTGGCTTTCTCCTTTTATGACCAGTTGCTCTTTCACCCTTTCCTCTCCAAATCAATGTGGGACTAGAACTAACCAGAATGTTCAGCAAACAGACTTGCTCAGGTCTTTTATCTTCGGTCTTCACTAGGTTGGAATATTGACTAGCATAGCATACCTGTGGCCATTAGGTCTCGAGGTTCTTTCAAAGATCAGTCCTTGAAAAGTAGGATAGTGGAATATGAGAGAAACACCTTTTAGTCTAACCTTCAGAACCACTGAACTAAATTCAGGCGTCAGAAGACATTTTACATGTGAACTAATTCATTGATTTGGTTTGTGTCTGTCTCAGGTTTTAGTTCCATAACCTTTTCATGATTGAGTTTATACATTGTTTTTCCAAGAACTAGCCAATGGAACCATCCTGGATGTGTTTTGAAACTTTTTGGCCCAAGTCTTTCTAGCTGTTGATTTCATCTGTCAATTCCTGTCTTCATAATTTATTGTGGGAAGCTTTAGCAGAGTACAAAATGATAGCTATCCAAATTTGGTCAAAAGATAATCCAGATTTCCATTCAGTAAGTTAAACTAGATTTGGCTTGCATAGCATACCTTTGGCCTTCAGGTCTCGAGGTTCCTTCAAAGATCAGTCCTTGAAAAGTAGGATAGTGGAAGATGAGAGAAACACCTTTATTCTAACCTTCATAACCACTGAGCTAAATTCAGGCATCAGAAGACATCCTAACATGTGAACTAATTCATTGATTTGGTTTGTGTCTATCTCTGGTGTTAGTTCCATAACCTTTTCATGATTGAGTTTATACATTGTTTTTTTCCAAGAAATAGCCAATGGAACCATCCTGGATATGTTTTGAACTTTTTGGCCCAAGTCTTTCTAGCTGTTGGTTTCATCTGTGAATTCCTGTCTTCATAATTTATTGTGGGAAGTTTTAGCAGAGTACAAAATGATAGCTATCCAAATTTGGTCAAAAGATAATCCAGATTTCCATTCAGTAAGTCGCTATTTAATACAGTCAAGCAGGGTAAATAATTATTCATACCCACTGCAATAGGAATATAATTTTGTGATGAACCAATTCATTGCAAAAACCTGAAATTCATCAGAAATTGTGACAACCCTCAGGATTTGTGCATAAAAATATTATGGATTACATTTATAATTTTCCCTTAGCTTTTTTCTTACTTTTATTGTGTGGTAGTTTTTATTCAGTTGCAGGCGATGCTATACTTGCACCACTATCGCCAAGTTTTGCTGCATGCTTCGGTTGGTGGGTTGCTTTTGGTGGCTATTTGTCAGAAGGTTAGTCTTACTTTCTCAACAATGGGCTGTTTAGTAAAACATTTAATTAGGTAAACTGGACTCAGTCATTCAGCCATTGAGCTCACCCCTCAAAGAAGATCAATCAATATTTGATTATCATTAATCTAAACACCTGCGTTGAAAATTACACTTCTTAAATATTGAAATATTGATCCACCCTGTGTTGAAAAATTACACCACTTAAACTATGTCACACCTGTCTTGAATGGTCTTGGTTGTACAACTTGACCCATGGTCATGAAATTGTGAAGTGGAAAGCCCACACAATACAAAAGACCAATAAAGCAAAGTCCAAAAAGTTAAACTAGACTTGGGTGGGGTGAGCCAGGCCAAGGCAATTGTGCAACACCAAGGCGACGCGCAAGGAGCCCAGTAGCAAGCTACTGTGATGGATCCTTCCCCTAAAAAAATTAATTTAATATCATGTGGGCCATTGGCCCACGTATCAGATATTAAACTGATAAGAACAGATACTACACTTGATCTTAGCCAAAAGGCCGAGAAAGGTATGCTTGTTCTAATGTTGGGCCTCCTCTTTTATGGTTATCTGCTGTGTCACCCTTTTCCACCCAGAATCAACTTGGGACTAGAAAAAACCAGAATATTAAGCAAGCAGACTTGCTCAAATCTCATCTTCAATCTTCACTAGGTTTGAACCGCAGACTCACAGGGAACCACTGGGCCCGACTAAGATCTCAGGTTCCTTCAAAAATCATTCATTGAAAAGTAGAATACTGGAAGATGACAGTTATTACAATCCTTATAATGTTCGTACAATATAGCACACACTCGCACTTATTTTAGAATGGTTGTTGAAAAACAGTACAATGATACTTTTTTCTGAGAGATATATGCAAACCCACATCAGTCAGTAGAGAGAACATGGAAACATTTAACTTACCTTCATAACCGCTGAACTAAATTCAGGTGTTAAAAGACAGTTAAACATGTGAACTAGCTCATTCCTTTGGTTAGGCCCTGTGTTTGGGTTTAGTCCCCAAAGCCTATAAATGATAGAATTAGACAATTGTTTTTTAAGAATTAGCCATTGGAACCATAGTGGACAAGTTCTGATTTTTTTTTTTTGGCCTAACTGCAAGTCTTTGAAGCTATCAGTTTCATGTGTGAATTCTTGTCCTCAATTTTTTGTGGGTTGTTGTAGCAAAGCACAAAATGGAGTCTAGTAAATTTATAAATATCCAAATTTGAACAAAAGCTAATCCAAATTGCCAATAAATTTGGCTTTCCTTTGGGTCGCTATATAATGCAGTCAAGTGGCAGTGGTATCATTTTGTGAGGAACCAAATAGTTGCAAAAACCTGAAATTTGCCACAATAACCATTTTGTGACAACCCTCAGGGTTTGTGCATACAAATACCATGTTTTTTTTTTTCCTAAAGTTTAATTCTGTTTCATACTTATTCTTATCATGTACTATAGGTTTTCTTCAATTAGATCAATCAAAGGTAGCGTCAGCGATAGGGAGTGGTGCTAATACTCACATCATTACTATCAAGATCACTGATAAAAAGAGATGATACATTTCCCTTTCCCTTTTCTCTTAAGGTTGATGTGAGACCAAACCCAAACCACAATTGTTATGTTGACCATGTTAAGCAGAACTGCAATAGTTTTTATGTTTTGAGTGGAAAGTTGAAACCACAAAGCACATTCACAAAGTCAGATAAAATTTTAAGCAACATCTTGTGCATGTGTGCAATGTGATAAAATGATCTCAATTGCTCTGGAAAAACTAATAATTTCTGCTAACGCTATACAAAACACAATTTGAAAGATTCAATTCATATACATGTGTTACATTTGGCATTAGGCATGAAGTGTTGTCTGAAGAACTTTAAACTGGGTTGGATATATCTTAGACTCAAACCTAATAACGCTCAGACCTTTAAAGGATTGTAAGAAGGCACTTTATCCTTATGCAAAGGTCGGTTCTCTTAACATTTATAGGTTTTCATCACAACAAACACAACTTTACCTCAGGTTACATCACCACCAAGATGATGATCAGGTTCACCAGCTTGCTACTTTAGGTAACCGACCCTCCCAAGACTTACCTCCCCTAAACTTTTAAACAAAGGCACTGTAATTTTAAAACCAAACTTGAACTAGAATTGGGTGGGGTGTGCCTGTCGTGGACCCTCCCCCTTAAAAAAATAATTTAATATCGTGTGAGCCATTGGCCCACGTATCAGATATTAAACTGATAAGAACAAATACTAGACTTGATCTTAGCCAAAAGGCCGAGAAAGGTATGCTTTTTTCACATGCTTACGTTTATAATTTTCCGATGCTATACTCGTAGCACTGTTACCAAGTTTTGCTGCATGCTTCGGTTGGTGGGTTGCTTTTTGGTGGCTATTTGGCAGAAGGTTAGTCTTGTTTTCTCAACAATGTGCTGTTTAGTAAAGCATTTATGAGGTAAACTGGAGTTCCAGTCATTCAGCCATTGAGTTCATCCCTCAAAGAATTAATTGGATCAATTACTAAATAAAAACAGTTGGATGTAGGAGTCCAAAAGAAATGTTATGGATTGAAGAGCTATCATCTGTCATGGTTTGCAGGGTACCCAAGGGTCCAAATTGAAATTCTAAAAAGTTTAACTAGAATTGGGTGGGATGCGCTAGGCCAAGGCAATAGTGCAACCCCAAGGCAACACACAAGGACACCAATAGCAAGCTACTGTGAAGGAAATCCCCTAAAAAGATTAATACCCACGTATCTGTCACCCTTTTCCACTCATAATCAATGTGGGACATAAAAAACCAGAATGTTTTTAAGCAAACAGACTTGCTCAAGTCTCTTGTCTTCAGTCTTCACTAGGTTTGAACCCCAGAATCACAGGGCACCCCTTGGGCTAACTAAGGTCTCAGGTTCCTTCAAAGTAGTGTCATTGAAAAGTAGGATACCGGAAGATGAGATTTTTTCCGATCCATATAATGCCCATGCAATATAGCACACACTCATGCTTATTTCAAAATGCTTGTCGAAAAACAGTACAATTATACTTTTTCTGGGAGATGTATACACACCCCCATCAGTCAGGAGAGAGAGAACTTGGAAACCTTTAACTAACCTTCATAACCACTGAACTAAATTCAGGTGTTAAAAGACAGCCAAACGTGTGAACTAGCTGATTCCTTTGGTTAGTCCCTCCGTTCAGGTTTAGTTCCCATAGCCTATACATGATTGAGTTTGACAATTGTTTTTAAGAATTAGCCATCAGAACCATAGTGGATAAGTTATGAATTTTTTTTTGGCATAAATGCAAGTCTTTGCAAGCTATCAGTTTCTTGTGTGAATTCATGACTTCAATTTTTTTGTGGGAAGCTGTATCAAAGCACAAAATGGAGTCTATTAAATTTATAAGTGTCCAACTTTGAACAAAAGATAACCCAAATTTCCAATCAGTTTGGCTGTCCTTTGGGTCGCTATATAATGCAGTCAAGTGGTACAATTATTATTCACGCAACTTAAGTAGGAATGTCATTTTCTGAGGAAACAATTCATTGCAGAATCCTGAAATTTGTAGACATAACAATTTTGTGACAACTCTTGGGGTTTGTGCATACAAATACCAATTTTTATGTTCTATATTCTTCTTTTCGCTTAGTTTAATTCTGTTTCATACTTATTCTTCTTATGTAATAGGTTTTCTTCAAATGGTTAGTAGCACTTATACTCGCATCATTATTGTCAAATTCACCTCATGCTTCAATTGGCGGTGTTGCTTATGGTTGCTATGCTAAGAAGGTTAGTCTTATTTTCTCCTTTCATAGCCTGTTCTTAAATTAGATAATCCAAATTTTCAGTCATTCAGCCTTTGAGCTCCCCGTCAAAAAAAACTAATCATATTAGCATTTGGTAATTGAACTAAACTGATAAAAATGGACGACACTTCCCTTTACTTTTTCTCTAAGGTTGATGTGAGACCAAAGCCAAACCACAATTGTTATGTTGACCATGTTAAGCAAAACTGCAATAGTTTTTATTATTTAAGTGGTAACCACAAAGCACATTCAAGCATGGCAGTAGTGCAACACCCAAATAAACACCCAAATAAAGTGGCCCTTGTATGGATACTAAACTGATAATAGTAGATACTACAGTTAATCTTGGCCAGAAGTCGGAACATGAGGCAAAAATTCGCCTCTTTTTATGATGAAAGTTTTAGATGAATAATATAACCAAGCGAGAAGTTCAAACAAGAATTTCATTGTACTGATTTGGTCCTTTGTTGAAATTGAAATTAATGTAGAAGGCCCATTGTAGACAAAGAAAGCAAAGAGTCAAAAAAGTTGGACTAGATTTGGGTGGGGTGCGCCAGGCCAAGACAATAGTGCAACACCAAGGCGACGCGCAAGGACCCCAGTAGCAAGCTACTGTGAAGGGACTCCCCCTAAAAAAATTAATTTAATATCGTGTGGGCCATTGGCCCACGTATCAGATATTAAACTGATAAGAACAGATACTACACTTGATCTTAGCCAAAAGGCCGAGAAAGGTATGCTTATTCACTTGTTGGGCCTCCTCTTTTATCACCAGCTGCTCTGTCACCTTTTTCCATTTGAAACTGATGTGGGACTTCAAAAACAGCTAGAAGGTTAAGCAACACAGTATACTTTATTTCAATAGATATGCTTTTTGAAAAGCAATACAATGAAACTTCCCTCTGGGAGATATAATACACCCCCTCATAAACCACGAGTGATTCAGAAGACTCATTCTTACCTTCATAAGCACTGAATACCATGTTTTATGTTATTTTTTTCCCTAAGTTTAATTCTGTTTCATACTTATTCTTATTATGTACTATAGGTTTTCTTCAATTAGCGAGTGGTGCTAATACTCACACCATTACTATCAAGATCACTGCATGCCTCAATTGGTGGTGTTGCTTACGGTGGCTACACAAAGAGGGTTAGTCTTATTTTCTCCATTCATAGCCTGTTTGGTAAAGTTTTTAAACTAGATAATCTGAATTCTGAGTCATTCATCCTTTGAGCTCCCCCCTCAAAAAAGTAATCATATTAGCATTTGGTATTGAACTAAACTGATAAAAAGAGATGATACATTTCTCTTTCCCTTTTCTCATAAGGTTGATGTGAGACCAAAGCCAAACCACAATTGTTATGTTGACCATGTTAAGCAAAACTGCAATAGTTTTTATGTTTTAAGTGGTAGCCACAAAGCACATTCAAGCATGGCAGTAGTGCAACACCCAAATAAAGTGGCCCTTGTGTAGATACTAAACTGATAATAGTAGATACTACAGTTAATCTTGGCCAGAAGTCGGAACAAGGTATGCTTTTTAATGTACTATGTTATATTTTGAACACCAAGTCAATGACGGATAAAAGAGAGAGAGAGAGATAAGGCAAAATTTTGCCTCTTCTTATGGTGAAAGTTTTTAGATGAGTATTATTAATCAAGTTAAAAAAAGAATTTCGTTGTACTGTTTTGGTCCTTTGTTGTTGAAATTGAAATTAATGTAGAAGGCCCTTCGTAGACAGAAAGAAAAGAGTCAAAAAGTTAGACTAGATTTGGGTGGGGTGCGCCAGGCCAAGGCAATAGTGCAACGCCAAGGCGACACGCAAGGACCCCAGTAGCAAGCTACTGTGATGGGCCCTACCCCTTAAAAAATTAATTTAATATCATGTGGGCCATTGGCCCACGTATCAGATATTAAACTGATAAGAACAGATACTACACTTGATCTTAGCCAAAAGGCCGAGAAAGGTATGCTTTTTCACATGTTGGGCCTCATCTTTTATTGCCAGCTGCTTTGTCTCCCTTTTCCACTTGAAACTGATGTGGGACTACAAGCAGCCAGAATGTTAAGGAAACACACTTGCACTTATACTTATTTCAATAGATATGCTTCTTGAAAAACAGTACAATGAAGCTTCCCTCTGGGATATATACACACGCACTCGTCAATCTCAGAGAGATTAGAAGAGAGAATTTTGGAACTAAACCACTGAATAAATTATGTGTCATAAGACAGCCGGACATGTGATTGTGGGAATTGTGGTAAGGAGAAGTATGTGCCTGTGCTTGAGTTATTAGTTCTCATAACAACATTGTCTTTATGAATTAGCCATTGGTACCATCCTGGATAGATAGTGAAAATTTTCCATCCTAAATTTAATTCTTTCCACGCTAATTGGTTTCATCTGTGAATTCTCATCTTCAAAATTTATCATGCAAAGCTGTGGCAGAGCACAAAATGAAGTTTGGTATATCCATCCAAATGTGGACAAAAGATAATGTGAATTTCATCAGTCTGAGCTGCCTCTTAGGATGCAACATAATACAGAGTCATGTTTAGAAAGAATATTGCTCGAACCCACTAATACAAGAATGTCAGTTTCTTACAACTGTTATATTGCAAAAACCTTAAAATAGTCAAAAGAACCATTTTGTGACAAGTTGATAACCCCTAGGACTTGTGCATACAGAGATGATGTTTATGTTCATATATTTCCTTAGTTTAGTTCTTCTTCATACTTATTTGGCTATTCTTTTCCTATGATAGGTTTTTTCCAATTACAACATGGTGGTAATACTCACACCATTATCAACAAGAAGTTTGCTGCATGCTTCAATTGGTGGAATTGCTTATCGTGGCCATGCGCGGAAGGTTAGTTTTATCATCTTCATCAGTGGACTGGACTGTTTTAATTGAGCATTTAGTTAGGCTACATAACCCGGATGCCAATAATCCCAGTCATTCATCCTTTGATCTCTCCTCCCAAAAAATTAATCGTATAAGCAGTTGGCTCAAGTCATATATATCAAATTTAACTGATAAAACATATGGCTACACATATCTATGCTTTTTTTAAGGTTGATGTGAGATATCAAACTGAACTGATGAAAACAGATGGCTACATACAGCCTACACTTACATATTCATATTCTTTTTTTCTCATGGTTTGTTGTGTGACCAAAACCAGGACGAAACTGCTTTGTTGACCAAAATCACCATATGGTTTTTGGTTTTCTACATCTTTCAAAGAATGAATTTTCACTAGAGTCCAAAGTAATTGCTTGGTGGCCTAGTGTTACAAGTGGGACTTGTTCCACATCGGATTTGGATGGGGTTTGAAGTGTGTTAAATGGGTGAGTATGTGAGCTTTCGGGTGGGGGAGAATGTTACAAGTGGGACTTGTCCCACATCACATCAGATTTGGATGGGGGTTGAAGTGTGTAATGGGTGGGTATGTGACCTTTTGGGTAAATGGGCAAAACCCTTAGATATAGAGAGACAAACGAATAGCCATATTGTAAAACAAAACAAGAACCAAAGCCAAGGCAACGCTCAATATGTTTTACACACTTCAAGGTCACATACCCACCCAAGGCAGTAGTGCAAAGCCAAGGCAACGCTCAAGAGCCCCAGTAGCAGGCTACTGTGATGGGCCCTTCCATTAAAAAAATAAATTTAATATCATATGGGCCATTGGTCCACAGATACTACACTGGATCTTAGCCAAAAGGCGGAGAAAGGTATGCTTATTCACTTGTTGGGCCTCCTCTTTTATCACCAGCTGCTGTGTCACCCTTTTCCACTTGAAATTGACGTGGGACTTCAAGCACAGCTAGACCCTTTTCCACTTGAAATTGACGTGGGACTTCAAGCACAGCTAGAAGGTTAAGCAACGCGGTATACTTTATTTCAATACATATGCTTTTTGAAAAACAATACAATGAAACTTCCCTCTGGGAGATATATGCACCCCCTCATAAGTTACGAGAGATTCAGAAGACTCACTATTACCTTCATAAGCACTGAATAAATCTGGTGCCAAATGACAGCCCGACATTCTGTACTAGCTCGATCATTCATTTGGTATGTTGTGCCGATCGATAGAAGTTTACTGACCTGGAGTTTGGTATGTGTCTGGGTTTATTAGTTCTCCTAACAACAGTGTCTATATGAATTAGCCATTGGATGATTGGAACCATCCTGGATAAGTCGTGAAAAATTTTCTGGTCTAAATTCAAGTCTTCCCGAGCTATTGATTCATATATGAATTCCTGTCTTTAAAATTTATTGTGCAAAGCTGTGGCAGAGCAGAAAATGAAGTTGTGTTTCGATCCAAATGTGGACAAAAGATAATGCCAATTGCCAATCAGTCTGAGCTGCACATTTAGGACACAATGTAATAATAATACAGAGTCATGTTTATAAAGAATATTGCTTGAACCCACTAATACGAGAATGTCAGTTTCTCCCAACCGTTTTGATTGCAAAAACCTTAAAATTGTCAGGAGAACCATTTCATGGCAAGTTGATAACTTAGAGGACTAGTGCATACAAAGATGATGTTTTTGTTCATATTTTCCCCTTAGTTTAGTTAAATTCTTATTCATACTTATTAGGTTATTCTATTAATCTTGCCTGCATGCTTCAATCGGTGGAATTGCTTATCGTGGCCGCGCACGGAAGGTTAGTTTTATCATCTCCATTACTGGACTCTTTTAGGTATCCTTCGATCTCTCTCTCAAAAGGAAAACAGAAAATAAAAATTAGTATAAGGGTTATATGCTCAAGCAAACATTATTTCAAATTTAACTGATAAAAACAGATGTCTGCACTACACTTGTCTATCCTTACAGGCTACACTCTCTCATGGTTTGCTGTGTGACCTAAACCAGGAGGATGCAGCCTTGTTGACCATTTTAAGCAAAATTACTATATGGTTTTATGATTTTCTACATCTTATAAAAAAAAGGGTAATTTGTACTCACACCCCCTAAGGTTTGCAATAAAGATAGGTAGATACAATTTAGCGAGAGTATGATCCAATTGCTCCCTCAAGTTTGCAAACTTGAACACCACCACCCCAAACTATGAGAGTAGATACAATATATTATAGTATTAAATTAAAATTATTTATGGTAATGTTTTACATAAAAGTTAAAGTTGGCCCCCTCAATTTTTTTGTAACACTCTATTTATAGTACTAAATCATAGATATTAATAGTTGTTTTCTATATAAAAATTAAAGTTGATCTCTCTAATTTTAAAAAAAATAATAATAATTCTATATGGTTCCCTATATTAAGTATGGTTTAATAATGAAATTACTTTTAATCCCTTCAAATTCCAATAAACCTCTTGCTATAAAGGATCAAATTTAGTATAATATATATATATGTGTATAAATTATTATAGTAATCCTTATAACAATATACTATATTTATGCACACATATATTCACACGCATACATAAATATTAGTATTTGTTATGAATTAGAAAGAAAAAAAAAAATTATTCACTTGACAATAACAATGATTCAATTGATAACTTTTCTCTTCAATTTTATTGCATATTATTTATAGACACATTTTAACAATACATTAAACTTGCACAAAAAAATTTCTTACGATGATGTCGCATATGGCGTTGGCGGGCCCTGGTAGAGTTTGATTTATAAAGGTTACTATTGTACTTTAATAATTTAAATGGGCCAATTTCAAAGTTTAAATAGGTCAATTCCGTAATTGGGTTCCAAAGTTTAAATAGGTCAATTCCATAATTGGGGTGGTGTTGCTCAAGTTCTATGACCCCTTATTGCAATGTGAGGGGGTGTAAGTGCAATTACCCCCCACCTTGCAACCTATTGTGGTTATTTTTTTTTTACCTGTAGGTTGTTTTTATTAGTTATTCAAGTTTTGGGCCACTCTTTTATATGGTCCAAAGTTGAGGGTTCAATTGAATCCACTACTTGCTGACAGAGGCAAGAAATTTAAAGCCCATTGAAAGAGACCAAAATGTTTCATACTAGATTTGGGTGGGGTGCGCCAAGCCTAGGCAATAGTGCAACACCAAGGCGACACTCAAGGACCCCAATAGCAAGCTATTGTGGTGAGCCCTTCCCCTAAAAAAATAAATTTAATATCGTGTGGGCCATTGGCCCACGTATCAGATATTAAACTGATAAGAACAGATACTACACTTGATCTTAGCCAAAAGGCCGAGAAAGGTATGAGTTGTATCTTGTTGGGCCTTCTATTTTATAACCAGTTTCTCTCTCACCTCTTTCACTCGCAAGCGATGTGGGACAAAAGAACAGCCAAACATGGTTAGCAAAACAAACTGTGAAAGTGTTCTCTTTGGTGTTCGCTTAGTTTGAAGTTTGAGCCAGTGTCACACAAATAACTTCTATATTTCAAGTTTGAAACTAAAACAATTAATGTGCATGACACGTTTTCAACCAAGTATTTGCCATAGCTGCTTTCTGGTTCAGCCAAATCAATCCCCTTTCATTGTAGTCTTATCAGTTCACCTGCTCTTCAAATCCATCAAATATGCAAATTTAGGTGTAGTGTTTATATTTTCAAATTCAAAAGTTGTTAGATTAAGTTGACGACAATCAAATGATTATCTATTTTAGAAGTATAAATTATTGGAAAAACTTTTCACATTCCGGAGGAAGTTGGGGTAGCGCAAATTGGAGATAAAATGAGAGAACGCTGACTAAGATGTTTGAATGAGTGCATCAAGGGTAATATTAGGGGGGAGACTAAAGTTAATATGGATATATTAGTAAGGAATGATACTTAGTTGTGCCGATCGATAGAAGTTTACTGACCTCGCTCTAAGAGTTTGGTATGTATCTGGGTTTATTAGTTCTCCTAACAACAGTGTCTTTATGAATTAGCCATTGGATGATTGGAACCATCCTGGATCAGTTGTGAAAACGTTTCCGGCCTAAATTCAAGTCACAGCCGTTTTGATTGCAAAAACCTTAAAATTGTCAGGAGAAGCATTTCATGACTAGTTGATAACTTAGAGGACTTGTGCATTTAAATTCTTATTCATACTTATTAGGTACGATTTATTTGTTCATATTTTTTCCCTTAGTTTAGTTAAATTCTTATTCATACTTACTAGGTTATTCTATTGATGTGGTAGATTCTCTTTAATTACGACATGGTCCTCTTAAATTCTTATTAGGTTATATTCTATTAATCTTGCTGCATGCTTCAATCGGTGGAATTGCTTATCACGTAAGGTTAGTTTTATTAAGCAGTTACGCTAAAGCAAACATTATTTCAAATTTGTCTCAGGATACACTTGATTTTCTACATCTCATCTCTTGGGCCTCTTTCATATGGAGTCCTAAGTTGAGGGTTTAATGGAATCCACTACTTGCTGATAGAGACGAGAAATTTAAAGCCCCATTGAAAGAGAGCAAAATGATTAATACTAAATTTGGGTGGGGTGCGCCAGGCCAAGGCAATAGTGCAACGCCAAGGCGACACGCAAGGACCCCAATAGCAAGCTACTGTGATGGGCCCTTCCCTTAAAAAAATAAATTTGCCCCTTAAAAAAATAAATTTAATATCGTGTGAGCCATTGGCCCACGTATCAGATATTAAACTGATAAGAACAGATACTACACTTCATCACTTGCTATTGGGGTCCTTGCGCGTCGCCTTGGCCTCGTGTGAGCCATTGGCCCACGTATCAGATATTAAACTGATAAGAACAAATACTACACTTGATCTTAGCCAAAAGGCCGAGAAAGGTATGAATTATATGTTGTTGGGCCTTATCTTTTATAACCAGCTTCTGTCTCACCTCTTTCACTCGCAAGCGATGTGGGACTAAAGAACAGCCAAACATGGTTATTAGCAAAACAAACTGTGAAACTCGCGAGTGTTGATTGACTCTTCTTCGGGGTGTTCGCTTAGTTTGAAGTTTGAGCTAGTGTCACACAACTGCCTGCTATATTTCAATCTCGAAGCTAAAACAATTAATGTGTAGGACAGAGTTTCAACTAAGTATTTGTCATAGCTGCTGTGGCTGTTTTACTTTCTGGTTCAGCCAAATCAATCCCCCTTTCACTGTAATCTTATCAGTTCATCCTGCTCTTCAAATCCATCAAATTGTGCTCAAATGTGCAAATTTAGGTTAAGTTTGTGTTTATATTTTCAAATTCAAAAGTTGTTAGATTAAGTTGACAACAATCAAATGATTATCTATTTTAGAATTATAAATTATTGGAAAAGCTTTTCACATTCCGGAGGAAGTTGGGTTGGTACAAATTGGAGATAAAATGAGAGAACGCTGATTAAGATGTTTGAACATGTGTATCGAGGGTAGTATTAGGAGAAGATAAAGTTAATATGGATATATTAGTAAGAAATGATATAATATATGTGATTGGAGTGAGAATATGTTCTTCAGATACAGCAGAAATAAAATATAAAATTCATGTACTCGGTTTCAAATAATTGATAAAAATACTTTGCAGGATTAGCTTTCAATTGTTGAATCGGCATTGCAGCATGTCTACATCTCATGGGACATAAATTGATAAAAACCAGTCATACATCAAATGATGGATAAATGATATTAATGGCGCCGCTAGCAACCACAAGTTGGTTAAGAAAATGGGATACAATTGACAACTCAATCAAAGTCATGCATACTCCTAATTGTGACAATCTATCACAATAGCCATTATTAGGCCATTACGACCTCATCTATACAAAATTTTCTGGTTGGGACACACATTACACCTTTCGCTTAAGTCAGATTTTTAATCAGTCAATCACGTATACAATTAAATAGACCGTGACATAATAACCTTTAATAGATAAAGTGATTGTCCTCAGGCCGGAGCCAGCATGCCCAGTGGCACATGCCCCTGGTCCCACCTCTTCTCTTTATGCATGCATCATTTTATAAATGGGTGAGTATATAATAATATCTAACAACTTGTGTTTTTAAGTAAATTGGTAAGCGTCCATCCGTTGCAGTTAGTATCAGAGCCAGATTTAGTCCTTGATCTAGTGTCACGCTAAGCTTCCAGGCTCGGAGGGCGTCGTGGTCTAATCCTGGGTAGGCAGGGTGGCTCGACCACAACAAATCGGGTTCGGGTGAAGGAAGGGAATGTTATAAGTGAGATTTGTCTCATATCAAATTTGGATAGGGTTGAAGTATGTAATGGGTGGGGTATGCAACCTTTTAGGTAAATGGGCAAGACACCTAGATAGAAGGAAGACAAATGAATGGCCCGACCACAACAAAGCGGGTTTGGGTGAGGGAACGTTATAAGTGGGACTTGTCCCAAATCAAATTTAGATAGGGGTTGAAGTGTGTAATGGGTGGGTATACAACATTTTGGGTAAATGGGCAAGACACCTAGATAGTATATAGTAGAAAGACAAGTGAATAGCCATATTTAAGACAAAACAAGAACCAAATAATTTACAACTTGATTTGGGTGGGGTTGAGCCAAGGCAGTAGTGCAGTGCCGAGGCGACACTCAAGGCCCCAGTAGCAAGCAACTGTGATGGGCTCTTTCCCTAAAAAAATAAATTTAATATCTGTGATGGGCCCTTATCCTAAAAAAATCAAGGGTTAATTTCACTAACACCCCCTCAGGTTTGGCTAAATATCACCTTCAAATATCTTTCGAAAATAACTATCACTCGCATCACAAACTTTTCCCCAACCTTTAGTTAAACAATTTTGACACGATGTAAAATGACTTAATCACCTTTTGAATTTGTCGGACGAACCATTTAGCTTAAAGAATTAGATTAAAAGACTAAAATACCCCTAAAAAGTTGTAAATTTACAAATTATATATATACATACATATATATATATACACACATTACACAGAGACACACACACACACATATATATATATATATATATATATATATATATATACATACAGACAAAGACAATCTGCTTCGACACTCTGCGGGAAGATATGTTCATTCTCTTTCTCCTCTCTCTTTTTGCATGAATCGATCTTCCTTTTTTTTTTCTTTTCTTTTTTTTTTTGTCACTAGCTGCTCTGTCACCCTTTTCCACTTGAAACTGATGTGGGACTTCGAGCACAGCTAGAAGGTTTATTTCAATAGATATGCTTTTTGAAAACCAATATAATGAAACTTCCCTCTGGGAGATATATACACCCCCTCAAAAGTTACGAGAGATTCAGAAGACTCATTATTACCTTCATAAGCACTGAATAAATCTGGACACAATGTAATACAGAGTGATGTTTATAAAGAATATTGCTCGAACAATGTCTTACAACCATTTGATTTCAAAAACCTTAAAGTTGTAGACTTGTGCGTGAACAAAGATGATGTTTTTGTTCATATTTTTCCCTTGGTTTAGTTTAATTCTTATTCCTACTTATCATTTCCATTATTAAAAGTCAACTTCTACAGAGCTATTTTTCTCTCTTAAGTTGTTTTGGGTCCTCTTTTCTAAGCTATTTATTATTTGCTTGAGATAGACCAGAAGTTTGAAGGCCCATTGAACGAACAAAAAAATTGTACTTGATTTGGGTGGGGTGCGCCAGGCCAAGGCTATAGTGCAACACCAAGGCGACGCGTGAGGACCCCAATAGCAAGCTATTGTGATGGGCCTTTCCCCTAAAAAAAAATAAATTTAATATCGTGATGTGGGACAAAAGAACAGCAAAACAAACTGGGAAACTCGCTATTGTTGACACTTCGGTATTCGCTTAGTTTGAAGTTTGAGCCAGTGTCACGCAAATAACTTCTATATTTAAAGCTTGAAACTAAAACAATTAATGTGCATGACAGAGTTTCAACTAAGTATCTGCTATAGCTGAGGCTGTTTTGCTTTCTGGTTCAGCCAAATCAATCCCCTTTCATTGTAATCTTATCAGTTCATCCTGCTCTTCAAATCCATCAAATCGTGCTCAAATATGCAAATTTAGGTTAAGTTTGTGTTTATATTTTCAAATTCAAAAGTTGTTAGATTAAGTTGACAACAATCAAATGATTATCTATTTTAGACTCATAAATTATTGGAAAAACTTTTCACATACCGGTGAAAGTTGGGGTAGCACAAATTAGAAATAAAATGGGAGAATGCGGTCTAAGATGTTTGAACATGTGCGTCAAGGGTAATATTTAGGGGAAGATTAAAAGATTAAGACCAAAGTTGATGGGAAATATATTATTAGTAAGGAATGATATAATAAATGTGTGGTATATGTGGTTTAAATAAGGATACATTCTTCAGATAGAACATAATGAAAATATAAAATTCATGTACTGGGTTTCAAATAATTGAGAAAAATAGTTTGCGGTTAAATTCAGTTTTTTTTTTTTGAATTGTCGAATCAGCATTGCAGCATGGGACAGATCAAATGGTGGACGTACCAACTGTTTCATTGGACCAATAAATGATATTAATGGCGCCGCTAGCAACCACAAGTTGGTCAAGAAAATGTCACAATTGGATACAAATTGACAACTCATTGAAAGTCATGCATACTCCTAATTCTGACAATCTATCACAATTGCCATTACGAACTCTTCTATGGTTATTGTCACAGGGCTAAATTACACCACGAATTTTTGCCTCTGCAATGGCACTTGGGGCCACCAAGTCTCAGCCAACACAACAACACAATACACACAATATAGAAATATAAAGAAGGCACACACAGTTTACAGAGACAAGCCCCCAACCTTTGCTCATATTAAACATATTACAAAGGAACATGAGTTCGTACAAGGAACAACCAAGGCTCACACCCTCTTCTCTGTCCCCTCTACAAAGCCCACCTTAGCATTATATAGGCCACTCTCAAAACCGCCCATAACTGCCCACTAAGATGATGGATGACACCCCCATCCACCTAGGGTCGTGCTGGCACCCTCTAAATGAGCCAGCACTATAATGCAGTTGACAAGCCCAACTGCTAGACTTGTTGGCATGTGCTGCTCATGCCACATAACCACAAGAAGTTAGATTCTGCATGGTGGAGGAAACCACCCTTAACCGCCTGTGTGTTGGTCCTCTCAGAATTGTGCCACATGTTTGGGAGGTTACTCAGCACTCCCCCACTTCCCATGATGAGTGGGAAGTGCTAGTAACTTCCCCCAACCAACCGAGCCCACTAAGCCACCACCTCTTGTAACCGCAAGCCATGACTTTGTGTTATCCATGCTCTAGCCACATCTGAGTCAACCCTGTGAACCTAGCCCAAGCCAAGTCCACCAATCTGCACCCACATATATATGTCTCTGAGTGCACGGCGTGCCAAGCCATGCACGCCCGTGCGCACGCTCGGGTGCACACCAAAGTGCACGCCGGCGCACACACTAGTGCCCTTCTTCGCGCGCCATGTTTGTACCCTCATGCGCCCGTGGCTATACTCCCACCTGGACGCCCATGTGTACGCCGAGCTAGACGCTCGCGCACACTAGGTTGGACGCCTACCCGCGCGCCCACCTGCACGCCCGCACGCACGCCGCTGCACTCCAGCGCGCGTGTCGGTGCACACTTATTTGCCCTTCAATATCTTGGATGCTCCCCACTTGTGCAACCATCTTGGAGTGGTGCAACACGTGCCCATGCACGTTGGCTAAGCCCTCTAAGCAAGCCATGCCATAGCCCAACCGATGCGCTCAACCGACCCCCCTAATATAGTCTTAAGGAAATCCAGCACTCTGACAGGAGTAAACATCACCCATGCTTGAGGAGTCATAATGGCCTTTCAGACCTTTCCCGACATCCAAATTGAGTGCCGTCTGCGCCAACCAACTTCTATGGACTCAAGGTATCTCCCATAAAGATCCCGAGTCAAAACTCCAAGTTTCACTTTTCGCCATATTTACGAAAGTGCCACTGGGCACCCCCAGTGCACGCCGAGCATCCTTTTAAGCATCTTGTGTGCACGCTGAGCATCTTGTGCACGCTGACAACCCACTGAGCACCCTCATGGTTGTCTAATCAAAGCCAAAGTATTCCTAAGACATGGCATAGCCTTGAAATGCCCATGTCTTCCCTTGGACAACCGTCAAGGGGCTAACAAACCACCCCCACCTGAAGAAGTCGACGCCCTCGTCGACTTGTCCAAGTACTCCTTTACCTGTTTCTCAAACTGCCATAATGTCACATCTCTTTCCCAACTAGCCTCTGCTTCGCTGCATCCTTTCCATTGCACCAAGTAATCAGTTCTGCGATTTTTCTTACTCTGACCCTGGGTCCGGTGAGACAAAATCTTCTCCACCTCCTTGTTAAACTGCAACCGAATAACAGGTGGGGCTCTCTTAGCCTGCTGTCTTGATGTATCTGCAGTGTCCTCATGAAAAGGCTTGAGGAAACTCACATGAAAAGTAGGATGGACCTTCAGTCTCTCAGGTAACTGTAATCTGTAAGCAACATTCCCAACTTTCTTCACAACTTCAAATGGACCATCATACTTCTGAATCAGCCCTCTGTGAACAATCTTGCTGCTTATCTTCTTCCAAATCTGTGGAGTCAACTTCAACAGAACCTTGTCTCCCACTTGGAAGTCTAATGGCCTTCTCACTTTATCTGCATACTTTTTCATCCTTCTCGCAGCCTTGGCAAGGCTGTCCTGTGCCTCCTCCACCATCTCTTGCATGGAACGGGCATATCGGTATGCTGCAGGGCATCTTCCACCTGTCCTCTGCACTGCCACCTCCTGTGGTGTGCGAGGTTGTTGCCCTGTTGCCAACTCAAAGGGACTCATTCCACTTGCTGAAGACCTGTGCAAATTATAAGAGAATTGTGCAGTGTCTAGCAACTCTAGCCAATTTTTCTGACTTGCAGTGACATAGTGCCTCAGATATTCTTCCAATAACTGGTTTATCCTCTCAGTCTGTCCGTCAGTCTGAGGATGGTTTGCTGTGGAGAACTTCAGTTCAGAACCTATCAAGCCAAATAGCACTGTCCAGAACCTTCTCGTAAATCTGGTGTCACGATCACTAACAATATCTTCGGGCAAGCCAAAATATTTCACCACAAACTTATGAAATAAACCAGCAGCAACTTCCGCTGGGCATGCATGTGGTGCAGCAATAAAAATTGCATACTTAGAGAATCTATCTACAACCACAAAAATAGATCTCATACCTTCCACCTTGGGAAAACCAGAAATGAAGTCCATTGAAACTGACTGCCATGGACGCTCTGGTATAGGCAAAGGTTGCAGTAGCCCTGCATCCTTCTTCCTTTCATGCTTGTCTTTCTGACAGACCAAGCAAGTCTTGACATATAACTCTATGTCATCCTCCATCTTGGGCCAGTAATATGATCTGGATATCAACGCCAGCATTCTATCCACCCCTGGATGTCCAGCCCACTGAGGATCATGCATTTCCCGCATTAGTTCCCGTCTCAAACCTCCAACAGGAACATATAATCTACCTCCTCTGGCATAGAGTAGATTATCTTCAATCCAGTACTTTCTGACTTCACCATCAGTAACCTGTTGCTTTAGTTTCTGATAGGCATTGTCGGACTGAGATTGCTCTTTGATTCTGTCAAGGAAATCAGTATACACCGTTGTCAACGACGCCACATACTCCTGCACTTCTTTCCTACTTAAGGCATCAGCAACCTGATTCTGCTTTCCAGGTCTGTGAACCCACACAAAATTGAACTCCTCAAGAAACTCTTGCCAACGAGCTTGCTTTGGAGTAAGCTTTTGCTGTGTCTTGAAGTAGGTATTGGCCACATTATCAGTCACCACTGTAAACTTAGTACCCAACAGATAGTGCTTCCATGCGTCAAGACAATGTATCACTGCAGTCATCTCCTTCTCGTGAGTTGTATACCTCTGTTCAGCATCCTTAAGCTTCCTGCTTTCAAAGGCACATGGGTGTCCTTCTTGGACTAGAACCCCACCAATTGTTCTATCAGAGGCATCAGTATGCACTTCAAATGGCAAACCAAAGTCAGGCAGTCTCAAGACCGGTTCTGTAGACACTGCCTGCTTAAGCATCTCAAAAGCATTCTGGCACTCCTCAGACCAAACCCACTGTTTGTCCTTCTTCAGTAAGTCCGTTAAAGGACTAACCTTCTTGGAATACCCCTTTATAAACTTTCTGTAGTAGTTTGCCAACCCTAGAAAAGATCTTAACTCTGTCACTTTGGTAGTTGCAGACCAATCAAGGATGGCTTTCACCTTTCTCTCATCCATTCTGACATGGCCCTTACTGATCCAATGCCCCAAAAACATCACTTCTTGGCGACAAAACTCACATTTCTCCTTTTTGACAAATAACTGAAACTCCTTCAGTTTTGAGAAAACCAATCTCAAGTGTTTTAAGTGATCTTTCAATGACTCACTATAGACTACAATGTCATCCAAATAAACAACAACAAAGCGATCGATGTAGTCATAAAACACATTATTCATTAAGTTGCAGAATGTTGCCGGGGCATTAGTTAGCCCAAACGGCATTACAAGAAATTCATAAGACCCATAACGAGTTACACATGCAGTTTTGGGTTCATCTCCTTCTGCTATACGCACCTGCCAGTAGCCTGCACGTAAATCCAGCTTAGTAAAGTAGGATGCCCTTGACAACCTGTCAAATAAATCTGCGGCATTGGGCATTGGGTACTTGTTCTTCACAGTCACCTTATTCAGAGTCCTATAATCCACACACATCCGCATTGAGCCATCCTGCTTCTTCTGGAACAACACTGGCGCGCCATACGGTGCCTTGGATGGTTGAATATAGCCAGACTCCAGCAACTCATCCAACTGTCTACGCAGTTCAACCAATTCTAAAGGCGCCATCCGGTATGGGGCCTGAGCAGGAGCCCTTGCACCCGGCTCCAACTCTATCTTGTGATCAACAGCACGTCGAGGGGGCAATTGCTTGGGTAGTTCTGGTGGCATCACTTCTGCAAATTCCTCTAGAATTTCAGCAACAGAATCCGGAACTTCAACAAGCTGGTCCGGTTTGATCTCTATCATAGCTGCAAGAAAGGTAGAGTCTCCCCTCTTCAAACCTGTTTTCACTTGCAATGCAGAGATTATTTCAATGCAACCATATTTACGATCTTCCTTCTTTTGGTGCCCATAAAGAGCCACTGATGGAATAAAACATGGACAACTCCTATCCTAAATAAAAACTCCTCCTAAATATGGCACAACTACCACTCTGGCTTTCGTAAGGAACTCAATTCCAAGAATTAGATCAAAATCATCTAAGGGAACAGCCATAAGACTAACTACGCCCACCCAACAACCAACTTTCATAGAAGTGGTGGCCATGCCTAAAACAGGCTTGGCTTCAGAATTCACAGCTTTCATCTTATTAGCATGTGGAATTAACTTTAAATTAAAGTTACTTACTTCCCTCTGCGCAATGAAGTTATAAGTGGCCCCCGTGTCCACCATTGCCAAAACTTCCTTGCCGTTCAGTGTCACCTGAATGAACATGAGCCCTTTCAACTCCATGGACTGTTCTTCAGTAAGAGCATTCAGCATTTGCAGAGGATTAACTCGGGTTGGACCAGATTCCGAGTCTGAGTCTCCTTTTGAATCAGCGACAATAGCACTCAGCTTCTCCCTCTTGGGACAGTCCCTAACACGATGGGGACCATTGTAGATGAAACAACCGTAGTTGGGCTTAGTCCCACTACTACTCCCTTTGTTGTTGTAATCTGCCTTGGCCTTGACAAAGCCACCCCCTTTATCCTTCTTTTGATTCTTGTCCTTCTTTTTATCCTTGAACCTGAAGGACTGGCCTTTGTCTTTCTTCCTCTCCTTGGACTTCTTCTTGTCTTGTGTAGTAGACCCAGTCATTTTGAAATCTACAAGACAATCTGCCGCTGTCATGGCAGTAGGAAGGTCCCTCACACCTTGCCTACGGAGTTCTGCCTGAGCCCATGGTTGCAATCCGGACATGAAATTGAACAACTTGTCCTCCTCTGACATATTTCAAATGTCCAGCATCAAGGAACTAAAGTCCTTCACATAGTCACGAACGGTACCTGTGTGCTTCAATTTCTTCAGAGATTCCCTTGCAATCCATGCAGTGTTCTGAGGCAAGAACTGGTCCTTTAGTTCCTTCTTGAGGGTCTCCCAAACTTCAATCCGAGGCCTACCCGCAGAAGCATTGTCCTCTGTCCGTGTGCGCCACCATAGCTTTGCATCACCAGACAGATACATGTTTGTAATGGTCACCTTCTCGCCATCAGGGATCCGAGCAGCCTTGAAGTACTGCTCCATGTCCCATAGGAAATTCTCCAACTCTTTGGCATTTCGGGTACCACTGAAAGACTTGGGATCCGGCACCTTGATCTTCTGCGAAAGAGGATCACCACCGCCTCTGGAACTCCCATGAATGGCCCTCTTCACCAAGGACACTTCATCTTCAAGGTCTTTCAGGTTCTTCTTGAAGACGTCAGTCAGTGACTCAACATCTTCAGAGATACGGGACAATTGCTCTTTGGTGGCTTGTATGAAGTCGCCAAACCCATCAGGATCAGTCTTCAAGATCTCCAATTCAGAAGCCAAGTTTTCAATTCGAACAACAAGGCTCTCTGCACCATCTTGTACCTCTGTTTCTGTAGGAAAACCCACGAACTCTTCCAAATGGGAAACTCTTTCACGAGTATTACCTCCAGCCATCGTAGAACGGGGCTCTGATACCAATTGTCACAGGGCTAAATTACACCACGAATTTTTGCCTCTGCAATGGCACTTGGGGCTACCAAGTCTCAGCCAACACAACAACACAATACACACAATATAGAAATATAAAGAAGGCACACACAGTTTACAGGGACAAGCCCCAACCTTTGCTCATATTAAACATATTACAAAGGAACATGAGTTCGTACAAGGAACAACAAAGGCTCACACCCTCTTCTCTGTCCCCTCTACAAAGCCCACCTTAGCATTATATAGGCCACTCTCAAAACCGCCCATAACTGCCCACTAAGATGATGGATGACACCCCCATCCACCTAGGGTCGTGCTGGCACCCTCTAAATGAGCCAGCACTATAATGCAGTTGACAAGCCCAACTGCTAGACTTGTTGGCATGTGCTGCTCATGCCACATAGCCACAAGAAGTTAGATTCTGCATGGTGGAGGAAACCACCCTTAACCGCCTGTGTGTTGGTCCTCTCAGAATTGTGCCACATGTTTGGGAGGTTACTCAGCACTCCCCCACTTCCCATGATGAGTGGGAAGTGCTAGTAACTTCCCCCAACCAACCGAGCCCACTAAGCCACCATCTCTTGTAACCGCAAGCCATGACTTTGTGTTATCCATGCTCTAGCCACATCTGAGTCAACCCTGTGAACCTAGCCCAAGCCAAGTCCACCAATCTGCACCCACATATATATGTCTCTGAGTGCACGGCGTGCCAAGCCATGCACGCCCGTGCGCACGCTCGGGTGCACACCAAAGTGCACGCCGGCGCACACACTAGTGCCCTTCTTCGCGCGCCATGTTTGTACCCTCATGCGCCCGTGGCTATACTCCCACCTGGACGCCCATGTGCACGCCGAGCTAGACGCTCGCGCACACTAGGTTGGACGCCTACCCGCGCGCCCACCTGCACGCCCGCACGCACGCCGCTGCACTCCAGCGCGCGTGTCGGTGCACACTTATTTGCCCTTCAATATCTTGGATGCTCCCCACTTGTGCAACCATCTTGGAGTGGTGCAACACGTGCCCATGCACGTTGGCTAAGCCCTCTAAGCAAGCCATGCCATAGCCCAACCGATGCGCTCAACCGACCCCCCCCTAATATAGTCTTAAGGAAATCCAGCACTCTGACAGGAGTAAACATCACCCATGCTTGAGGAGTCATAATGGCCTTTCAGACCTTTCCCGACATCCAAATTGAGTGCCGTCTGCGCCAACCAACTTCTATGGACTCAAGGTATCTCCCATAAAGATCCCGAGTCAAAACTCCAAGTTTCACTTTTCGCCATATTTACGAAAGTGCCACTGGGCACCCCCAGTGCACGCCGAGCATCCTTTTAAGCATCTTGTGTGCACGCTGACAACCCACTGAGCACCCTCATGGTTGTCTAATCAAAGCCAAAGTATTCCTAAGACATGGCATGGCCTTGAAATGCCCATGTCTTCCCTTGGACAACCGTCAAGGGGCTAACAGTTATCTACACAAAATTTTTTGGTTGGGACACACATTACACATTCGCAAGTCAGATTTTTAATCAGTCACGACCTTTAAGGGTTAGTTTGGTTAGACAGAAAATTTTGATGGAAAGTGAAAATAAAGAAAAGAAAAATCAACTTTTTATGATGCATTTGGTTAGTAAGAAATTTTTTGAAGAAAATTGTGAGAAAATTTTATTAGTTTGGATAATATGAAAAGTCATGCATACTCCTAATTCGGACAATCTATCACAATTGCCATTACGAACTCTTCTATGGTTATCTACACAAAAATTTTTGGTTGGGACACACATTACACATTTCGCAAGTCAGATTTTTAATCAGTCACGACCTTTAAGGGTTAGTTTGGTTAGACAGAAAATTTTGATGGAAAGTGAAAATAAAGAAAAGAAAAATAAATTTTTTATCATGCATTTGGTTAGTAAGAAATTTTTTGAAGAAAATTGTGAGAAAATTTTATTAGTTTGGATAATATGAAAAGGAAAATAAAATGATCATAGTTACCAAAAATATCTTTATAATTTCAAATAATATAAATTTATGTTAGATGAATATTATTTATACTTAATTATTTATTTACCAAGAAAATAATGAAATATGGAATATTATAGTATGTGGTATCATAATATAATTTTTTGCATTCTCCTCCATATTTTTATATATTCACACTTGTCCCTTGAATCCTTGGTCTTTTGTTTTGAGGTATTTTGTTTTGAGGGTCTTTTAGGTAAATGGGCAAGTTGACCCTGGGTAGGTAGGGTGGCTCGACCACAACGAAGCGGGTTCGGGTGGGAGAAAATATTACAAGTGGGTCTAGGGTTTAGATGTGTGTTGAAGTATATAATGAGTGTGTATTAGGGTTTAGGGTTTAGATGGGGGTTGAAGTGTGTATTGAGTGTGTATGCGACCTTTTGGATAAATGAATAGCCATATTTTAAAACTAAAAAATGACCAAATAATTTACAACTTGATTTGGGTAAGGTGCGCTAGGCCAAGGCAATAGTGCAACGCCAAGGTGACGCTCGAGAGCCCCAGTAGCAAGCCTAATTTGGGCTAAAATTTGAAAACCTTGTTTATCGAAACTATCTACTAACCCTTCGAGTATTAAAAAATCCTTGATATAACATAAATTATCACATTGCCTCCATTCCGTCATACAACCATTAAGTGTCTGTGAAATGACTAGAATGCCCTTGATATTATATTAATATTAATATATTATTATTATTTTTTTATAAGTAAATATTAATATATTAATATAAGATAAGATTGGGGCTGTACAAAACCACGATGGCAGAATGGAACGATTAAGTGTCCCGTCACCGTTTGCGACGAACACAGATTAAGACGGTAACGTAGATTCCGGCGAGGATGAACTGCAGAATTGCACGCTACGCCTGATTGAATCTTGATCTTTTTTTTCATCCCCAGCTCGATCGGAGGCCCAGAGAATTATGTTGACTTGCGGCGACTCAGATGGAGCCAGTCGGTGGAAAGGACAAGCGCAGCATCGGTGAGCAACAGTCGGCAGCAGGGCTGGCAACGGCGGTACAAAGAAGAGTCTGGTGAGGAAGAAAACGGGCTCGGCTGAGGATGATTTGTCCGGCGAACAAGGGAGCTCGGCGGTGAGAGGAACAGCCGGCGAGCTTGGAACTGAATCGGCAGTGCTTGCGGCGGTGATTGGAATGGTGAATTGAACTGATAATGATGGTTATGTCTTGGGTTTGATCATTGTTGCTGCAAAAACGCAGCCACGGCCTCATCAAATATTGATACAGACGCCGTGTGCAAAAAGTTGGCCAACTGGAAGTATCATGGACATTGGACACAGATGAAGATCTCTTGGAGCTTTTCTTCACAAGCAGTAAGGGTCAAGATGGTTTAGTACATATGAAGCACATTCAACTCTTAAGACCCAAGCTCGTTTTCTCTCTTTTATCTCGGATTCCTCTTTATTTTCCCTATTCTTCTCTTCTCCGGCTGATTTAAACCAAGGAGAAGCCGTATCAACCTCCCACAAACACTGTTTAAATTTCATATCCAAGTGAAAAAAGAAAATAGTTTTTGCCGTTGGATTATTTTAAAAAATAGAGGAGTTTTGATAATTTCAGTACTAGAGGGGGTTTTGTAAAAAAAAAGCTTTCAGATTTTAACCCTATTTTAAAACAAAACAAGGACCAAATAATTTACAACTTGATTTGGGCGGGGTGCGCCAGGCCAAGGCGAAGCTCAAAAGCCCCCAATAACAAGCTACCGGGATAGGCCCTTTCCTTAAAAAAAAAATTGGTCCACGCATCAGATATTAAAGTGATAAAAACAGATACTACACTGGATCTTGGTCTTTTGATCTTAGTCAAAAGGCCGAGAAAGGTATGCTTATTCACTTGTGGGGCCTCCTGTTTTATCACCGGCTGCTGTGTCACCCTTTTCCACTTGAAACCAATGCGGGACCTCGCAGTATACTTTATTTCAATAGATATGCTTCCCTCTGGAAGATATATATATACACCCCCTCATAAGTTCCGAGAGATTCAGAAGACTCACTATTACCTTCATAAGCACTGAATAAATCTGGTGCCAAAAGAGAGCCCGACATTGTGAACTAGCTCGACGATCAATAGAAGTTTACTGACCTGGCTTTGAGAGTTTGGTATGTGTCTGGGTTTATTAGTTCTCCTAACAACAGTGTCTGTATGAATTAGCCATTGGATGGTTGGAACCATCCTGGATAAGTCGTGAAAACTTTTCCGGCCTAAATTCAAGTCTTCCCAAGCTATTGATTTCATCTGTGAATTCCCCGTCTTCAAAATTTATTGTGCAAAGCTGTGGCAGAGCACAAAATGAAGTTTTGTGTTTCGATCCATGTGTGTGGACAAAAGATAATGCCAATCAGTCTGAGCTGCACTTTAGGACACAATGTAATACAGAGTCACGAATATTGCTCGAACCCATTAATACGAGAATGTCAATTTCTTACAACCGTTTGATTGCAAAACCCTTAAAATTGTCAGGAGAACCATTTCGTGATAAGTTTATAACTTAGAGGAAAGAAGATGTTTTTGTTCATATTTTTCCCTTAGTTTAGTTTAATTTTTATTCCTACTTATTAGGTGATTCAATTTCACTTCAACAAAGAGTAGTGGGCTCCGCAATCCACTAGTTGCTGAGAGAGGCCAGAAGTTTGAAGGCCCATTGAAAGAACAAAATAATTTGTACTTGATTTGGGTGGGGTGCGCCAGGCCTATATGGTTTTATAATTTTCTACCTCTTATAAAAATAAAAATATCGGTTATTCAAGTTTTGGGCCTGTCCTCTTTTATAGAAGTCCAAAGTTGTTGGTTCAATGGAATCCACTACTTGCTGACAGAGGCGAGAAATTTAAAGCCCATTGAAGGCGACACACAAGGATCCCAATAGCAAGCTATTGTTGTGAGTCCTTCCCCTAAAAAGACTCACGTATTAGATATTAAACTGATAAGAACATATATTACACTTGATCTTAGCCAAAAGGCCGAGAAAGGTATGAGTTTTGTGTTGTTGGGCCTTCTGTTTTATAAACAGCTTCCCTTTCACCTCCTTCACTCGCAAGCAATGTGGGACTAAAGAACAGCCAAACATGGTTAGCAAAACAAATTGTGAAAGTGTTGACTCTTCGGTGTTCTCTTAGTTTGAAGTTTGAGCTAGTGTCGCACAAATAACTTCTATATTTCAAGCTTGAAACTAAAACTATTAATGTGCATGACAGAGTTTCGACTAAGTATTTGCTATAGCTGAGGCTGTTTTGCTTTCTGGTTCAGCCAAATCAATCCCCTTCCATTGTAATCTTATCAGTTCATCCTGCTCTTTAAATCCATCAAATCGTGCTCAAATATGCAAATTTAGGTTAAGTTTGTGTTTATATTTTCATATTCAAAAGTTGTTAGATTAAGTTGACAACAATCTACCGATTATCTATTTTAGAATTATAAATTATTGGAAATTTTTTTTTACATTCTTGAGAAAATTGGGTAACACAAATTGGAGATAAAATGAGAGGACATTGTGATTAAGATGTTTGGAGGTAATATTAGGAGAAGATAAAGACATGGGTATATTAGGAAGGAATGACAATAACGCGTAGTATACGTGATTTGAGTGAGGATATGTTTGTCAGATGGAGCAGAAAGAAAATATAAAAAATAATTGAGAAAAATACTTTACAGGATTAGCTTTCAATTGTTGAATCACCATTGCAGCATGTCTACACCTCAGGGGACATAAATTGATAAAAACCAGACGTACATCAAATGATGACGTACTAACTGTCTCATTGGACCAATAAATAATGATATTAATGGCGCCGCTAGCAACCACAAGTTGGTTAAGAAAATGTCACAATGGGATACAATTGACAACTCAATGAAAAGTCATGCATACTGCTTAATTGTGACCATCCACGGCAATAGCCGCTAATTTGATGCGGTGAAATAGAATAAAATAAAAAATAATAAAATATATATATATATATTTTTATTATCGTACTTAGTGTAAATTTTAAAATTAAAATTATCATTTCTCATTATATTAAAAAAATTATTATTCTATTAAAATCATTCTACTTTTAAACTAAAGAAATAATTATTTCATTCCATTTACATTTTTATTCTCATTTCATTTTAATTCATTCCACCATACCAAACTACCCTAAAGTCTTTACAAACTCTTCCATACAAAATTTTCTGGTTGGACACACATTACACATTTCGCTTAATTACAATTAAATAGATGTGACCTAAGATGTGACCTAATAACCTTTAATAGACAAAGTGATTGTCCTCGTGGGCGGAGCCAATGCATCCCCCCCGCATGTCCCTGGCCCCGCCCCTTCTCTTTGCATATCACTTATTTTATTTTATTTTATTTTATTTATTATTATTTTTTTAACATATGTGGTCCTCCTAAAATCTTCTTTACTAAAATTATATCTTATTATTATTATTATTATTATTATTTTTCCTTCTTTTACTCTTCAAATTCTTATATATACATATATATATATATATATATATATATATATTTAAAAAGTTACATTCCTATTTCCCTTTCATCAATTAAATCTTAATTTTTTTCTCTTCAAAGTTCTTTTTTTTATTATTTATTATTTATTTATTTTTACATTCATTGTTGTAATTTTACGAACTCAATAATTTCAAAATAAAACTAAATTTATCATGTCATTTGATTTTTTTTTTTTTTTAAGTCAAGTACATAAGGCCCTCTGAAATTAAATCGTAACTCCCCCGTGATCGTCCTTGTATATAACAGATTGAGCAAAGAAAGTGGAAGATTTGATTGGCTGGCTTGTGAGTGCAAAAAATAATTTTTTAAACTTTTTAATTTTATTTTATTTTGTATAAGATTTCTAATAAAATCTTTTCTGCACAGAGGAAATAGGGGAATTAGGGAGTTCAAATTGATGGAAAAAATAATTAAATTGTGTTTGGTTTAGAGTATAATCTCTCCATCGAGGAAGAGAGGGATTCGAGATCCTGAACTAAAAAGGTGTGTGTTTAATTAAAAAAAAAAAAAAAAAGGATAAATATTGCCATATTTTTGTTGTCATTGATGTGTCGAACATTAATTAAAATAAAGTATAATAGAATGTATTTTATTTAGAGTAGACAAAAGAGTCCTGATTGGAGTTTCGAATTGCTACCAAAAACTGATCTAGTAATATTGTAGGAGTTGTTTTTTAATATATGGCCATGATCGATTATTACATTATAAAGCTTTGATGCACAATGCCACTATAAAGTCAGAGATCCACTAGCATTGGTCAATCATGGAGTGCCACATAATAAAATATATCTTGATGTGAATACTATAAAATTAAGGCAAAAACTAGTATGATATATGATGAGTACATTTGCAATTGGCTTAGCGTAACTGCGTTGACAAAGTTGGTAAACACAACACCTTGAATTAGAAAATGATATCTTTGTCAACTTTTACCAAACTCATTACCTTACAGCTAGTGTAAGATTAAGGCTTTTTGAAAATTATTATTTGAATCTAACAAAAAAAAATTATTTATTAATTTTTAACAAGTTATTTTACACGTTCCAGAACTCGACGTTAATTTCGACCTAAATTTTTATCAAATACCGAAAAATAAAAATAAAAATAAATATTTTACAAGAAAAAAGAAAATATTGACACTATAATTGAAAAGCTTTTCATATTTTTGCCTTTTCTTCTCCTCTTTTTTATACAAATCTTTTCTCTTACCAATTAGGTTATAAGTTTTCTAATGCATAAAGAGGTTACAACGTTAATAAATAAATAAACAAATGCCTAAGTACACACTTAATTGTTTACCTTATTTGGTTAGAGCATAGTTGTGGGGGCAACATATTCTACCTTTATTTAACGGAAAAAAAAAAAAAAAAAAGAAGTCTACCATATCTTTTTTTCATTCAAATATTGTGTTTCAATTTTTTACTTCATGAGAATTCTAAGATCCACTTAAAGCGAATCTTAGAGTTGCTGCTAGAGATCAAAACATTAATCTTTTTTGTTTATTTAATGTCAAAATATACATACATACATATGTTATTTAGTTAAAAAAATTATAAATATGTCAGCGTCCCATGCATGCTTAGATCTGGATTGAGGGTAACGAAATCGGGTGTCAAAATTGTAGGCTTTTTGTCAACTTTCGAACTTTTCCTCTTATATATGTATAAAAATATATACTAGTGCGCCTAATGTGTTTTACACACACACACGTCTTAGCGGTGACAGAAATTTTGAAAGTAAATTTTTAAAATTTCACTTTCGAATCACACTATTAACTTAAACAGTGTGTGTTATGTGATCGATATATACTCTCTAAAAGAAAATACAAACACATGTAGGAGCAAGGGCAAGCAATAGCCTAAAAAGTTCTACAAAGTGACTGGTTAGAGAAGCGTTAGGTATGATGTCTCGTCATTAATTGGTCATACTTGAGACAAAGTTGTTGCTTCACAAAACTGAAAACCCTCTTCTTTCCTTTAACAAAAATCACCAACCATATCTACAACCTATGCATTCATTCTCCTTTTGGAGTCTCTTATACTCTAACCTCACAACCCACAAGTCACATGTAACTGCCAAACTATAACATTTGAAGCTTGATTATATTGTTTTTTGAAACAATTTTGTTAGCTATGTCTATTCATATATATATACACATTGTACATATAATAATGTAAATTTATATATAGATTTATGCTTATAGTTAGCTCATTACTCCATTCATAAATCTATACAAAACTTGTTTGGGGCAAATTTTTCTTTACCAGTTCAAGTTGCAATCATAATTGATAGATGAATAACTTTTTTCCAAGAATTGTTCGGCAGCACTATCTTTTAAAATAAATAATAAATTCTTGTGTATCATACAAATAATTCAAACGTACACACACATATATATAGTTATTTATAACTACAATTAAACGGTTTACAAATATGGATCAATGAAATTCCATTGCTTGTTCAACAAAGCAATGTACCTCCCCCACTAGGTGGTGAAGTAAAGACTAAAGAGTGTGCTAGTAATTAGTTGTAAATTCTAATTTTTTCTTTTAAACATATTTGCTGAGAGATGCTTTTGAGTGTTTGACTATTATAGCAAGCCACTTTCTTTGAACAACAACTATAAGCATTTCAATAATGCTTTGGACTTTGGAGTGATATGTCCAAATGCAATTCCATTTATAGAGTTGACCACATATTGGTGCCCCAACCCATCTGCTGAACCCATTCAACAATGGCGTGTGCAGCTGTGCTGCCACACCTATAGTGTGTTGTGCGTGTGCGTATATATATATATATATATATATACACACACACTACGTCCCATATTTTTTCTTTTACATGAAAAGAGTAATAAGTCAGTCGCTATTGGAGGCTGACGATACCATTCGATCAAATATAATATAAATTACACACAGTGTGTTATGTGTGTGATTTTTGACTAATTTTTCCATAAAAGTTTGGGAATAAGAAGACAAGAAAATTTTACTTTTGTATAAAATGTAATCAAATTTAGCTGTTTCCCAAAGTAACAACGATAGACATATGTGATTTAGGGTTGATTTGGTAGCGATATATTTTAGACGTTTTCGTTTTGTTGTATAGTATTTTGGCTAGAAATATAAAGAAAACTAGTTTTAAAAAATTTATATTATCAAAACATACCACGGTGATATGGGTTTGAGTAAAAAAAAACCTGATATATTATGAACTATTTCAAAATAATATCAATCGGTTCAAACATGATGAATATAAATTTAAAAAATAATATTTAAAAAACAATATCATAATACATTCCAAACAACTTTAAAAATTCATATTTTGGTTTTCAAACCATAGGAAAATAGAAATAGTTAAAAATTCAATTAATCTATAATTTACTAGGTACTTTTTTTTTTTTTTTTTCCTAAGGTAAAGAAAAAAGGTACAGTTCCAAAAACAATTTTATATTTTTTCTAAACATTTTTTAAGAGGTCTTTTTTAAAAATAAAAAAAAAAAATGGAAAAAAAAAAACTAAACCCAAACAAGTATGAAACGCCCTGTTAATAGTAGCCATGGTCCAATTACCCAACTTCTATTTTATAGATTTGGTTTCAAGAATTCGGATGATCTCTCATTGCTTTAATATTTTATTTTGTGGCACTATGCAATTATTATGTTAATTTAAACCACAGAAAAGAAACGATCCAGATTAGAATTTAGAATTACAATAGAAATCATTGCATATTTTCCGAGTCAAGCCATCCTTTTCCGATCCCACCAACCAACCCCCAACCAGCGCCCCTCTTCCTCTCTCTACCCTCTCTCTCTCTCTCTAAAATATAAGAAAATCAAATCAAGCGTGAACTAACTACCATGCGCCACGTGATCAGCTTCTCTCTTGCCATTTTTCCTCTCCTCCTCTGGGTAGCTGTTCTGTATCTATATATAAGCCCCACTCTCTCTCTCTCTCTCTCCCCACATCCTATATTCTTGCATTTGTTTCTCACTCGGCTCAGCTGAATTCGCGAGGCCCGCTGATCTTCCCCATCACAGGTATATAGATATACATCTCTCTTCACATATATATGAATGTGTGTACATACATACATACATATATATATACATAATTCATGCTAGTTGACCAAATCTTTGAAATTTTTTTTTTCCCGTTTTTTAATCTCCGTTGATATTCGAATTCGGGTCTGTATGATGAATTCGTTAACTATTGGATCTCTGTTCGGCTATGAAATTTTCGATTTTTTCAATGCGATATGCTCTACTTTGCTGCTTAGTGAGGCGTTTGAACCATTTAAATTTCAATTAGATTATAGTGAAATCGATCTATTCATTGCGATAAAAGAAGTGGTCTTCTTAAATTGGGGGATCGAGCATGAACTTCTGATAAGTTCATTATGTGGATTTGTTCGTCAGTCTATCGCTTTTAGTGTTCGTATCAACACACTGCGATCCGGTGAGTTGTTGCTTTCTGCTGTCAGCGTATTTCAGTAATTCATAATTGGAATAATCATTCAAAATTTTTGAATGATTTTATTGAATTGAATGGGATTGCTAATGCTGTAGATCTAATTTGTTGATTTGAGTTGTAAAATAAAAAATTAAATAATAATTACCAATCCTTTGTTGTCACTGGTTTGGTATTTATGAATTGTGACAATGAGGACAGAGTTACAGTTATGTGATCATGGAGCAAGAGGCTCTGACCATAATGTGTGAACGATGGTCGATTCCTAATTTTTGTTCTTTGTTGAGCTATCAAACCTTCAATGATTTTCATAGCAACCAAAAGAACTCATATTATTTTTCTTCCAGTTTATTATTATTTTTTGTTATTTTTTTTCTCTTGGCCGTTTTATGATGGGATCATACACATTATGTGCTTGTCCTAAAATTATTTTTAGTAGTACTTTTAGATCACACTTCATTTACCAGTAATCATCCTTGTGATGCAGGGGAGGGATAACTTGCATGTTTTTGTGAGATATCTTTGCACAACTTCTATTAAACAACTAAATTGTTGAATTATGCTGCAATCTCTTAGCTTATATGTGCAATTCATGTTCCATCTGTAGTCACTCTGAGTTCAGTCATTCTGATTACTTCATATATATATATATATATATATATATATATATATATATAATTATGTATTGTTATTTCAAAATAGAGGTATGCTTTTGAAAGAACTGTTTTTGATTGTCCTTTTTTCCCCACTCATTTCTTGTGTTACCGGTAACTTTCATCTTGCTTGCAATATGAGAAAGTTATGTGCTAATATTTATCTGTGCATAGGTCTTTTTGAGCCGACACCATGGCTACAGGACAACTTTTCTCCAAGACTACACAAGCATTATTCTACAACTACAAACAACTACCCATCCAACGGATGCTTGATTTTGACTTTCTTTGCGGTGTGTATATCTTCCCCACTGATGTTTCTGGGAATAGTTGCATCTTTATACCAGCGCTTAACATATAATTTTCTCATTGCTCAATTGTTTTTCACTGTTAATGTACTTTTGTGTTCTCTTGCATTTCCAGGGAGAGAAACTCCTTCAGTTGCTGGAATCATAAATCCTGGTGCTGAGGGATTTCAGAAACTATTTTTTGGTCAGGAGGAAATTGCTATTCCCGTACATTCAACGTATGTTTTATTGTTTCTCACTTTTTCTTATTTTTTTCTCCGTATATTTTCTATTTATATTTCCACTATTAATTTTGAAGATAAAAAGTGCATTTAATATGCTCCTCACTAAGAGATTTACTTGCATTTGATGACGTTGACTGGTATGCAGAATTATCATCATCAAATTATGAGAAGAAATTATTTCACTTGAACGTTTCTTTATCATAATCCAGTCCATCCATTGATTAATTGGCTTTATATCAACAATCATAGCTAATAGTCTATTATAATTTTTGCATGTTAAAAGGCACCAGTTTAAGCAGGCATCCCTCTCATATGCTGATGTTTACTTGGTTTTGGTCAATTGTTCTGGTAAGCTGCAAAATGGCTCATGAGACCAACCGGACATCAGTTCAATAGAATGAGTGGCTTGCTTTGTTTTTGACAGATTCCTTATTAGATATGGACTAAATTCTTAATCCATCTGTAATATTTCATAATCTTAAACAGATAACAGATCTAATTAACTACTATTATTTATATATATAAAGCTACTCGATATGTAATCTTGTTTGAGTTCGAAACATAGAATTTTATTTTGTTTATTTTTTTTATTGTGCTGGTATAATGACAATATTCTAATAGTTGACAAGCCAGCTTTGAAATTGCGCTTTTTATCTAAAAATCCACTTACCTTCATTTGGATTTTGTTCTGTTTTGCAGTGTTGAAGCTGCTTGTGCTGCACATCCTACTGCTGATGTTTTCATAAACTTCGCATCATTCAGAAGGTCAGTCTCCATCTTTTAATGATATTATGGAGGGCAGAAGTTCAGCGTTGGACTCCATATTCATTACAATTATTTATATTTTTTCAGTGCGGCTGCTTCATCCATGGCTGCTCTGAAACAACCAACCATTAGAGTCGTGGCTATTATAGCTGAAGGTGTTCCTGAATCTGACACCAAACATTTGATTGGTTATGCAAGAGCAAACAATAAGGTAGAGAAATGGTATCTTTTGAGATTTTTGGCCTTAATTTTTGTATGTAGTACATTCTTGAGTCATCATGAAGTAATTGGTTGAGGAGAATGACCATAGTCAATTCATATGTGGAACATACAGCCATTACTTGAGCTTTTGTCTGTGCACTTGCTCTTCATTCAGGTTTCTCTCATCATGTCTAGTTTAACAATAAATCTAATATAAATGCTGTTGGTCCTTGCAGGTTGTTATCGGCCCAGCTACCGTCGGAGGTATTCAAGCTGGAGCTTTTAAGATTGGTGACACTGCTGGAACAATTGACAATATTATTCAGTGCAAGCTGTACAGGCCTGGATCTGTTGGTTTTGTCTCCAAATCTGTACGTAATCATTCCAGAGCCTTCCTCTATTAGACTATTTATATAATTATATATATAAACATTTGCATATATATGTAATATACTCCACTGACTAGAGCTCAAAATGAAGCGGATCTTAAGCCAATTCATGTGAATTCTTATCCGGATTGGAACTTATGGACATGATCCGTGTATGACCCATATAATTTAAACTTATTCAAAATAGAGTAAAAAATATTTGGGCTGTTCGGATCTTGGGTAAAACCTGACCCTTTTAAGAATCATCCAGATCCATAACCAACCTGGTCCCAAAATGGATATTTCAATAAAGATGCATATCCGGTCCATTTTTTAATTTAATTAAAATCCAAACCCATTAAAACAGACTTCGGATCGGGATCAAACTCGCTCCATTTCAAGCCCTACTGCTAACAAGTCTTACCCTACACTCAAAAGAATTTCCATCATAGATATATTTCAGATTTGCCCCTAGCTTGTGATTCATGTGGCAGACTAGTAGCTGGATCTGCTTTTTGTTGATACAAGAAGTAATATTATTCTCTTCAATTACAGGGTGGCATGTCCAACGAACTGTACAATACAATTGCCCGTGTAACAGATGGAATTTATGAAGGTATCTATACATTCTGGTTAATTTGTTTATTTATTTATAGTTGTTGTGTTAATGCCTTAATGCCATGGGTGTTTAATTTAATTTTGTTATTATTTTGTGAATTCTTTAGGTATTGCAATTGGAGGAGATGTGTTCCCGGGCTCTACCCTTTCTGATCATGTTCTGCGGTTTAACAACATCCCACAGGTATGTCATTGTTCGTACCCAGTCCCTTGGGTATTCTTGTCATAGAGTTGTCTGTTGCATGTCTAGCATTTCTTGTATCTGAGAAACCTATCCACATAATCTGCATCAATTTGTTGGACAAACTAGCCCTGCATGCCTAAGCTTGACAATGCATCATTATAACAGTCTCAAAAGAGTGAGTAATCTACTTCTTCCCTATTGTGTCTATACTATGAAAGGTTCCTGATGTGATGGCTATTCAACTTTTTATGTTGAGACCGGACAGATCCTAGACCATCCAAAGTTGCCTTACAAAAACTTGATTTGGAACATGCGACTAATCTAATTCCATATTTTCTTGTAGATTTTTGAAGTTCCTATAACTGCCACATATGAGACACTATAGTGCAGTTGACAAGAATATATGCAAGTGTTTTGATTTTATACCACTTTTAAATATCTTAATTTCAATCTCAAAGATTACAAACAAGCTATGCTTGAATTTCTAATTATGAGTCAGTCAACGTGACAGGCATTCACAAGTGCGTCTTATCGAACAAAGTTATTTTAATGTTAGGTCTTAGATGGCATGAAGCATTATGAGAAGGTTTTACACGATTAAATTTCTTCTACTCCCCTTGTGCAGGTCCTTGAAGTTTGCTTTGTGTTTACTTAACTTGAAGTTTTGCTCTGTGTCAGGTTAAAATGGTGGTTGTACTCGGGGAACTTGGTGGACGAGATGAGTATTCCCTAGTTGAAGCCTTGAAACAGGGGAAAATTAATAAACCAGTGGTTGCTTGGGTCAGTGGAACTTGTGCACGTCTCTTCAAGTCTGAAGTACAATTTGGTCATGCGGTGAGCCAAGCCTGGATTTTCTTGGATGGATTTCTTTTCCCTTTGTTTTGGGTAGCATCCCAACCGTAATGTTGGCAGTACCAATAATTTTTCTAGATGTTATCTGAATCAGGGAGCCAAGAGTGGTGGTGAGATGGAGTCTGCACAAGCGAAGAATCAAGCACTCAGGGAAGCTGGAGCTGTTGTTCCCAGTTCATTTGAAGCATTTGAAGCTGTAATTAAAGAGACATTTGAGAAACTGGTGAGGTTTTTTCTTCTCTTTTTTCTTTCTTTTTCCCGGAAGGTAAACTGGTGAGCTTCAGGCCTTCTCCTAGACCGCATGTTTTACTAATTGTGCTTTATTGCATTTTGCTTAGGTCGAGGCTGGCAAAATTTCTGCTGTAAAGGAAATAAAGCCTCCACAAATCCCGGAGGATCTCAATACTGCCATTAAAAGTGGGAAAGTTCGGGCTCCAACTCATATTATTTCCACCATATCTGACGACAGAGGTATAGACTGGACCCTCTAATACTTTCAGTTGGTAAGTAGGTGTTTGATGGCCTCAAAGAATAATAAAAAAACCACCTGTATTGGGGATGCTAGGAGGGTAGACTAGACACGGACCTGATCTTCAGCTTTAAAAGGATTCCAACTAAGCTAAATTTGTCTTTTCTCTCAATTTCCAGGTGAAGAGCCTTGCTATGCTGGTGTCCCAATGTCCTCCATTGTTGAACAGGGATATGGTGTGGGTGATGTCATCTCCCTATTGTGGTTCAAACGCAGCCTTCCTCGGTACTGTACACATTTTATTGAGGTTGGTTTCCCAACTGAATCACTCTTAGTCTTGTCATGAACTTGTATACCTTTTATATTCTTGTTAGTCCAAAATTACTTGTCAAAAAGGGGAAAAAAATAGAAAAAGAATTCTTGTTCTCTAATAATTCTTCAACTTTACCTTGTCATTGCTGAGTTATCTTATCTGCTTTTTTACTAATGCACTTCACCTTAATCAGATTTGTATTATGCTATGTGCCGACCATGGTCCTTGTGTCTCTGGTGCTCACAACACCATAGTTACTGCAAGAGCAGGAAAAGACTTGGTTTCCAGCCTTGTTTCAGGTAATTGCAGCTATATAAAGGCTTCCTCAATTGAATCACAAGATTACTTCTTCGCTTAAATTGCCAAATTGAATGGGTTCTGCCCTGGGGCTGGCCTGACTTTGTGAAGGACAAATGAATTAAATGAGCTTTTGGAACAGGTTTGCTAACAATTGGTCCCCGATTTGGTGGAGCTATTGATGATGCCGCTCGCTACTTCAAGGATGCTTATGAGAAGGTGAGTTCTCATGAGCATTGTATATATAAATTGGAGCATATGTGGTGTCTGGCTACTCTAATCATTTGTAAATTCTAAGTTGTTATTGCTATGGTGTGTGTTGACAGGGTCTTACACCTTATGAATTTGTGGAAAGTATGAAAAAGAAGGGTATCCGTGTCCCAGGAATTGGACACAGGTATATGGGGCTTCTTTAACTTTTCTGTGTATTCAAATTATGTGATTATAAAACCTGTGTATTTTGTGTATTTTAATCATTAGATTAAAAGTACACACCTCAATATTTTCTACGTGTTCATACTTTCATTTGCTTGCACTCAAAATCTGAACCGAGAAACTATATTTGCTTCTTGTGGATAAGGATCAAGAGAGGAGACAACAGAGATAAGAGAGTAGAGCTGCTACAGCTGTTTGCACGCACTCATTTCCCTTCTGTGAAGTACATGGAATATGCTGTTCAAGTTGAAACTTACACTCTGTCCAAGGCAAATAACCTTGTCCTCAATGTAGATGGTGCAATCGGATCCCTGTTCTTGGATCTCCTTGCTGGCAGTGGTATGTTTACCAAACAAGAGATTGATGAGATTGTTGAGATTGGTTATCTCAATGGACTCTTTGTCTTGGCACGCTCCATCGGTCTTATTGGGTGAGTTGGATTGCTCTTCACAAGCTAAATGTCTTAGTTTTTTGTGTTGCGTTTTACCTTGTTTAAGTAAGGTATTATCAAACACTTGACATTGACAACGTGACAACCAGAGTTTCTTAACCTAAATTGCCTTCTTCGTTCAGTAAGATTTTAAATTTGATCTCCATGTGTTGATTGATTCATTGGGTTTGGTATCTACCATATCCAGTGGTGGTCAGTTTGACTCCCCATGCGCTGCAAAAATGGGAACGTTTCTTAATATTTCTGTGCTGCCATTCTATTTGATTAATATTTTGTTTTGTGAAATTTCAGGCATACCTTTGACCAGAAGAGATTGAAGCAGCCACTATATCGTCATCCATGGGAAGATGTTCTATACACCAAGTGAAAAGTTACGAGATAGCAGAAGGCACAATGCTTCACTGCTTGCATCAACCGATTCATTTCAAAGTTTTCACTACGCAATTTGTTGTGATTATTCAGTTTTAGACTAGCGTTTGTGCTGCTGCTAATGGCAGGACAAACATCTTCATTTGTAAGTTTAACCAAAAGTCGGTCCCCAATCACACCAGTGGCAAGTAGGAATTAAAGTTGTCACCATGAAGAGTCCTTTGTTTCTAGTTGAAAAAGGAAATAACAGATGCATTGTATTATTAATAGATTCATATTCAACGAGTTCTGTTCATTTTGTTTTTGTGTGATGAGCAAATCTAATGGTCTACAATATACATTAAATATTGAAAATGTAGAATAAATATGTTAAAAATGGATTTAATTACATTGAAAAAAACGTTGCAACACTCCAATTATTAGAAAGAAATATTACACATATGGAAGTCGTGGGTGGAAGAAGAAATACAATTATTGGATTTGGTTGCTGACGTCAGTGTGCAGTTATTTGTCGATATTCAAATTATTAAATCCCTAACCTAAATGATAATGATATGGGATACCAGATATGATTAATAATTTAAGTTTTTAAGTAGTATATAGAGCAATATATTAGTATATTAAGAGAGGCTTAAAATTCCAAATCAAAACTTTATATGGTCCAGAGAGTTGTTGGTGGGGCGGAGATGCGTTTTTCCAACATATTTTTGTTAGGAGGGACCATTCATTTGGAGGTTTAAAAACTTTTGGGGAAACCCGGTCCCAATGCTGGTCCACCGCGGGATATGATAATATCAATAATTTGTGAATTTAGGATAAAATAATGTTTTGTTTGTGTTCCCTCACTCTCACAAAGAGGTTTGTGGGCCACAGTCTCTTTCTGTAAGTGGCGAACAGTCTGATTCGGGTCATCTTTTGGGATGGCTTCTTCCGTAAATAAATCTCTCCTTTCAACAAACGATGATGAAGGAGTACAAAGATTTGGCGTAACAAACAGATAAGAGGAATCTGACTGCAGAAAGTGGGGATGGAGAGGGAAGATGGTGTCAATGTAGTAGTAATACGGAGTATGCTTTAGCATTGTATTAATGATATGTGGATTAATTTTCTCTATTAACATATAAAAATACAATTAAAAAGATAACAAATCTAATATATCTGAACCATTCTAATTTCGTATTGAAATGGTTTGACAATACTGGGAGATGACTAGTTTGTACTTTCACTTCTTATTTATTTATTTTTTAAATAGTCTATGAAAGTAAAAGAAATAAGATAAGGTAAGTTTCATTTACCTCCCCTTAGATTTGTTAATATTTTACATAGAACCCTCTTAATTTCATAATTTCGCTTACCTCCCTTATCAGTGACAACGGTAATATATTATTTTACCCTTTTGTTTTTGTTAATAAAATGTTTGCTGTTATTTTAAGTATTACAAGGCAAAATTGACCATCTATCAATTTTCTATTGTTGAACATATTATGTTTGTCTATGTTATATGCTCTAACAACACCGAATAATCTGTTACATAAACTACCACAACTCAGGATAGGTAAGTGCAATTATAAAACCAAGAAGGAGTTTATATTGGATATTGACACACCTCAGGAAAAATAGGTAAAATTAATCCAATAAAATAACATCTAGACTTTACATAAATGTAATGGATAATCTTTATTCATGTTGTATAATTAGCTTATTTCACTAATAATAATGCTTTAAGTTATTGAGATTGCGAGTTGGATGGAGTGACTCTTACAAAAGTTCCATAGTTCTTTTAAAAATGGGATTTATGATCACTATTTTATTTCAATGAATTTCGTGCCCTGGATGATTTCATGAATTTTAAATCGAGAGTACAAGACACTGTATTGATGATGCAACACCTATGCAACATCACATATGTAATATCGCTTATACAACATATTTAATTTGAAGATTTAACAATATATTAAGTATATTGAGATATAACATTGCCATACTATGAATTCAAGAATGCAACATTATTGTTACATTTTTTTGTTAGGGTATTAAGTATATTGAGATACTATGAAATCAAGACTGCAGCATTGTTGTTACATCTTTGATTTAGGGGCATTGAAACCATATATATTAGAATAATAAAAAATACGAGCGTTTGGTTTATATAAAGCACTTTTTCAATTGTTTGGTATCAATATTGTCCGTTAATTATACAATAATGTCCTTTAATAGAGTATTATTATACTTGATAATATAATGACTTTATACAAGAATAGATTATATCATCTTTATAAAAAAACAAAAATGAATAAAATTATCAAAGGAAAAATGGTTATGAAAAATATAGAACATCTTAAAAGCTACTTCACAAATTTTAGTTTCATTCAAAAATTTTGCTGAAATAAAATTAGTAATCATTAAAAAGCAATTCCAAAGACTTCTACTAATATTTGGTCGTGTTGCATTTTTTAATTTATTTTAAAAAATAATTTGATGCATTTTAAAATGTTATAATTCACCCTAATATAAAAGTAAATTTGTCCTAATGGGGTTGAGAGTAAAATTGCATTAATTCATGTCACTCTCGACAAAGAGACTCGCACAGTTTGAATCACAATTTTTGATAAATTTTAAATTTTTGACAATGATCTTTTTTCTGAACTCGTGCTCTATATTATATTTAAAACACGAATCATTAAAAACAAATTTTTGCAAACATCGTAACACTATGTCACGATCACACATGTGGGACACCATCTATAGTCACATGTCTTGTGGTGTCTGTATTCACGTAAGCACGTGGGATGAGAGAGTTTTGGGACAGAATAATTTTAGACGAGGCGGGATGTTGACCACCATCGCGACAAATTTTTTACACGTGGCGGCTCATGAATACAAGAGTTTTATCGGGGCTCACCAACTTGTACATGTTTACCGACTAGTGCTGGTTTCAGTGGGTACGTTTCAGTGGGCTCACTCGATCGTACAGATTCACAAGCTCTGCGTGTTGATGTCTCTGCGAGTGTTGTCTCCTATTGATACAACTGTTGCCTTCATTCTGAATTTTGGTGATATGTATTAGCGGTCTACTTAACTTCCGCGTGACATTTAATCTTTACATACGTTACAGCGGTAAGCTTGTATTGAATACTAAATTCATAATTACACCTATAAAATTAGTATCTTTGATAAATACACACCTCTAAAACATTAAATCGTTGCATACTTCTACAATTAGACTTATTAAATTAGTATCTTTGATGGATGGACTTCTCTAAAAATGATAATGTTACGAATGAAATTATTGGGTAATATATAAGTATATTTTTTTTTTTAATAAACGGTTAAGATACGTTTGACTAATAAGCAACCGACCATTCACTTAAATATCAATAGTTAAGCAACCGACCATTCACCTAAATATCAATAGTTAATAATAAATTCTGCTAAACTCCATTTAATTCTAAAATTTTCTAAAAAAAATACAAAAAAATTTCTTATGAAAGGTTAAGATACATTTGAGTAACATAAAATTGACCATTCACCTAAATATCTATATCTAATTATAAACTCTGCAAAACTCTATAAAAATTTTCTGAAAAAAACACACAAGAAAATAATAAAAACACGAGAAAATAAGTACCAAATACACTCTAGGTGATTTTGCAATAAAATAAATAAATAAATAAATAACACAAGAAATAAATAACAATTTTACAAAATCCAAAACAACCCCTCATCAAACAATGAGCAAACCAGACAACTTTTTTCTCTCTCAAAGGCCATTAAAAAAAACCAACCCTCTGAACGCCACACCACTATATAAATATTTTACAAAATCCAAAACAACCCCTCATCAAACAATGAGCAAACCAGACAACTTTTTTCTCTCTCAAAGGCCATTAAAAAAAACCAACCCTCTGAACGCCACACCACTATATAAACTGTGAAGTGTGTACAATCCGATCACATATATCAGACACATCGTTCAGCTCATGATCTTCCCTTAAGATTATTCCACTCCAACCCAACATCTTCATTTGCGTTAGGGTTTCAGACCCATTTTTCATTTACAATTCAATCCCACAACCACACTGAAGCAGTAAAAAGACGAAGAAATGGCTTCAGGAAGCAGAGCAACTCATACCCATCAACACCAAGGTCAAGGTCAAGGTCAGTCTTCAGGTCCAAGTAATGTTAGAGACTCAATTAGCAGAGCCGTCGCTCAGTACACTGCCGATGCTCGTCTTCACGCCGTGTACGAACAGTCCGGCGGGTCAGGTAAGTCGTTCGACTACTCACAGTCCATTAGAACAACCCCACAGTCTGTTCCAGAACAACAAATCACTGCTTACTTGTCCAAAATTCAAAGAGGAGGGCATATTCAACCCTTCGGTGGTACGATTGCCGTCGACGAGGTCACTTTTCGGGTCATCGCTTTCAGTGAAAATGCCCGAGAATTGCTGGGTCTCACCCCGCAATCGGTCCCGACTCTGGAGAAACCAGAGATTCTCACAATTGGGACCGATGTCCGTACACTTTTTAGTTCTTCGAGCGCAGTTTTGCTTGAAAGGGCGTTTGTGTCACGCGAAATCACTCTGTTGAACCCAGTTTGGATACATTCCAAGAATTCTGGGAAGGCTTTCTATGCAATTTTGCATAGAATTGATGTAGGGGTAGTGATAGATTTAGAGCCTGCAAGGACAGAGGACCCTGCCATGTCTATTGCTGGGGCTGTGCAATCCCAGAAGCTGGCAGTGCGAGCAATTTCAAATTTGCAAGCACTTCCAGGCGGGGATATTCAGCTTTTGTGTGATACTGTTGTTGTGAATGTGAGGGAGCTTACTGGGTATGATCGGGTTATGGTGTATAAGTTTCATGAGGATGAGCATGGTGAGGTTGTGGCCGAGAGCAGGAGACCAGATTTGGAACCATATCTTGGTTTGCACTATCCTGCCACTGATATTCCTCAAGCATCGAGGTTTTTGTTTAAGCAGAGTCGGGTTAGGATGATTGTGGATTGCAATGCAACACCGGTTCGGGTGATTCAGGATGAAGCACTAATGCAGCCTCTGTGTTTGGTTGGTTCAACACTTCGGGCTCCTCACGGTTGCCATGCACAGTACATGGCTAACATGGGATCAATTGCCTCGTTAGCCATGGCGGTTATTATTAATGCAAATGATGAGGAAGGTGCTGGGGGTAGAAACTCAACGAGGCTTTGGGGTCTGGTTGTTTGCCATCACACTTCTGCTCGGTGTATTCCGTTCCCACTCCGTTATGCTCTTGAGTTCCTAATGCAGGCCTTTGGACTCCAATTGAACATGGAGTTGCAGTTGGCAACACAGTTACTGGAGAAACGCGTTTTAAGGACCCAAACCCTCTTGTGTGACATGCTCCTTCGGGACTCTCCAATGGGTATTGTCGCTCAAAGCCCCAGTATTATGGACCTTGTGAAGTGTGATGGGGCTGCTCTTTACTACCGAGGTAAGTATTATCCGTTAGGTGTGACCCCCAGTGAAGCCCAGATAAAGGATATTGTGGAGTGGCTGTTGGCTTTCCATGGGGATTCGACTGGTTTGAGCACCGACAGTTTGGCTGATGCAGGGTACCCTGGGGCAGCTTCACTTGGAGATGCAGTTTGTGGGATGGCTGTTGCTTATATCACTTCAAGAGATTTCCTATTCTGGTTCCGGTCCCACACAGCAAAAGAGATCAGGTGGGGTGGTGCAAAGCATCATCCAGAGGACAAAGATGATGGGCTGAGGATGCATCCACGTACTTCATTCAAAGCATTTCTAGAAATGGTTAAGAGCCGGAGTTTGCCATGGGAAAATGCGGAAATGGATGCAATTCACTCATTACAGCTTATTCTGCGAGACTCATTTAAAGATGCCGAGGGAAGCAATTCTAAGGCTGTAATAGATGCCCAGCTTGGGGATTTGGAGGTGCAAGGGATGGATGAGCTCAGCTCGGTTGCAAGAGAGATGGTTAGGTTGATAGAGACTGCAACTGCTCCCATATTTGGTGTTGATATTAATGGAAGCATAAATGGGTGGAATGCGAAGGTCGCAGAGTTGACAGGCTTACCCATTGAGGAAGCTATGGGGAAGTCCTTGGTTCACGACCTTGTTCATAAAGAGTCCGAAGAAACAGTCGACAAGCTTCTAAACCATGCTTTAAAAGGTAATTCTCACTTTTAATATTTATTATTCCTATTAATCCTAGAAATTTATTAAGGGGTTGCTTTTTCAAATCCCATGGAAATGCAGTAGTCGAATTCTGTCATATATTTGCACTGAACGGGCCCAAGTACACTCTATAAAATGTAAGTGTGACGTAGATGGAGTCGAACCAGGGGTTTTAGGGTTTGAGAACTGATAACCTAGCTGTAATATTACTCTCATAGTGTATTTGGGTGTTTTTCACGTAAAATCGTGTGTTTTTGTGTGGTTGAATGATTTATTTATTTCTGCTCCCTATGCTTAATCGATTTACAGTGCTGCGCTCTAAATAAATTTGTGATGATTTAAAAATCAATTATTGTTAGTTGAAATTGGACAATATCTATTCACTGCCCTCTAGATCTATTTTAGGCCTTGTGCTACTCTATGCTAGAGACTCGGGTTATGGTCCTAGACTTCTCAGCAATAGAGAGTGAGGCCTTCCCCTTTGGGTCCATGAAATTCTTTGAGAGAGGGTATCTATGTTCACCTCTTTTCAGGTTGAGCACAAATCTGTATTCTTCCAAAAAAAAAAAGAAAAGAAAAGAAAAGAAAAAAAAACCCTCATAGATGTCCTTTTATGTGGTTGTTGCTAATGAAGGTGTACTTCCAAATTGTTCATGCTACAAGCTATGCAAATAGAGATATTGGCACAAGTGGCCATGTTCAACAGCAGCACGAGTTATCCAACATTACAACCTTAACATAGATTTTGGTATCCAACACAAGAATTACTAAAATTAGGGTATCTTTCCATAGGTTATTCCGAGTGTTACTAGACTGAAATTGATACATATTGGCAGGGCAACTTAGCATAGGGTGTCCAAGAATAGCAGTGTGAAAAATTTGGATGTTTTTCGAAGGATGATGCATGGTGGCTATTTGATATATTAGTAAGTACATGGATTTTGATAATAGAATTTGTAGATATTAACTAGGGAAAAAAATTGTGGATATTTGTTACTAATTCATTTTTTTTTCCTTCCTGAATTACTAATGCTTAATTAATGCAGGTGAAGAAGACAAGAATGTGGAAATAAAGTTGAGGACATTTGGCTCTGAACAAGAAAAGAAGGCTGTTTTTGTGGTGGTCAATGCTTGCTCTAGCAAGGACTACACAAATAATATAGTTGGGGTATGCTTCGTCGGTCAGGATGTTACTGGCCAGAAAGTGGTAATGGACAAATTTATCCACATACAAGGTGATTACAAGGCTATCGTACATAGTCCCAACCCTCTGATCCCACCTATATTTGCTTCAGATGAGAACACAATTTGCTCCGAGTGGAACACTGCCATGGAAAAACTTACTGGATGGACCAGAGGGGACATAATTGGGAAGATGTTGGTTGGGGAGATTTTTGGCAGTTGCTGTCGGCTCAAAGGCCCAGATGCTTTGACAAAATTCATGATTAGCTTGCACAATGCTGTTGGAGGCCAGGATACAGAAAAATTCCCATTTTCATTCTTTGACCGAAATGGAAAATATGTGCAAACTCTCTTGACAGCAAATAAGAGGGTTAACATGGACAGCCATATTATTGGAGCCTTCTGTTTCCTGCAGATTGCGAGTCCTGAATTGCAGCAAACTTTGGAAGTCCAGCGGCATCAGGAGAAGAAACACTTTGCGAGGATGAAAGAGTTGGCTTACATTTGCCAGGAAATAAAGAATCCTTTAAGTGGTATACGCTTTACTAATTCGCTTTTGGAGGCTACAGACTTGTCTGAAGATCAAAAACAGTTTCTTGAGACAAGTGCTGCTTGCGAGAAGCAGATGTTGAAGATCATAGCGGATGTCGATCTGGAGTGCATTGAAGATGGGTAAGTTTCTGTTGAGTTTGTTATTATTACTTATTTGTTTAAATTTAAAATAGATGAGATGCATGAAGAAATGTTTCTGTGCCTTTTGGTTCGTGGACACCTAAACATTTGTTTGTCCCTGGGGAAGATTTCCATATTGAGACTTAAAGCCTTGGCATAACATTTCTTACTTTAGTGCATGCGAACAGTGGAGGAACATGACATCAAATCTTACTTGTAATTTTTAGATTAGCATCTATTGCATTTCATAGGAATATAGTTGATAGATGTATGACAACCTTTGAATAGCTCTCTGTTACTGTGACAGTGGTACTTTCAGAGATTGATTATATATGGGAGATGGCAAACAGGGATCTTAGCAAGTCTTGGCATAACATCTCTTAATTTAGTTTTTGCAAATAGTGGAGGAACATGACATATAATCTTGCTTGTAATTTTTAGATTAGCATCTACTGCATTTCGTAGGTATATAGTTGATAGATGTATGACAACCTTTGAATAGCTCTTTGTTACTTTGACAGTGGTACTTTCAGAGATTGACTATGTTTGGGAGATAGCAAAGAGGGATCTTAGCGAGATTTACCTATTCGAGATCCGGGCTAGAAATCTCTGAATCTAATGATTCACCTTATAAATTCCCTTTGCTAATCCATTGTTTGTGGCTCATAACTATGCATAGGACTAGACCTTTATTTTTCTTAACTACACAACTGTATTAGGTTATGAAAAATCCCAACTTGCTATATCTGATTGTGATTTTAGTCAAATATGTTACCGTTTTTTTTATCTTTCCATTTATTTAACAATGTGTAATTGGAGTGCCACAAACCCAAAGTTGTTCTTCAAATATATATATATATATATTTTTTTTCCTACTTCTTCTTCAAAAATTTTATATTAGCTTGTTTACTTTTGTTCAAGGAGTCCTGCGATATTTTATATTTCAAAGAGAACTAAGTTATTTAATATTTAGAAAGATTTGCCTTCAACTGAAGCAATCCTTATATCTGGCAATTAAGTCAACTACATGAATTCTATTTTTCATTTCCAGTGGAGTTGCTCTATTGTGAATTTGTTTCAAATTCAGATGATAGTTTGATTTTTTTTTTTCCCCTTCTATTCTTGTGGTTTCAAAGATTTTTTAAAATAATCAAGAGCATTTTCGTTATTTATTTAATAAATTTTTTACCACTACCCAGTGCTGGCTCTGTCTATGCGGGTTGCTAGGAGGGAAAGATAAAGGCAAATCTTATCTTTGATATTATTTTGCACTAAGTGTGTTCTCAGACTTGAACCTGCATTGCCACAGATGTTAGCCCAAGCTTTTGCCATTGTGCTAAGCAATGGTCCTATAATTTTTGTATTAATAACTTTTTAGACCTTTAGCATTACTTTGACAATGGGAAAGACATGATCTAATCATTCAATTGTTCTCTGGTATTAGTTCATTAGAGCTTGAGAAGGATGAATTTTTACTTGGGAGTGTCATAGATGCTGTTGTTAGCCAAGTAATGATATTACTGAGAGAAAGAGGTCTGCAATTGATCCGAGATATTCCAGAAGAGATCAAAACATTGACTGTTTATGGTGATCAAGGTAGAATTCAACAGGTATTGGCCGATTTCTTGTTGAATATGGTGCATTACGCACCTTCTCCTGAAGGTTGGGTAGAGATTCACGTTCAACCAAGATTCAAGCAAATTTCTGATGGAATAAGTATTGTGCATATTGAAATAAGGTATGCCAGCCTCGCGTTACTTTTTATCTCTTCGAATTATATGATGATTATTGTTATTTTTCTTTTTTAATTTTATGAAAATGCAATTTCTACGATGGTCCTTCTGTCTTTTCCCGGTAAAAGTCTTATGAATCATTTGTAGAATTATGTACTTTGTAGTAATTTTCTTATACGAGTAGGAAAATTTTACTGTCAATTAATCTTTTGCTTGAAACTAAATATTAGCACATTTAGCTCGATATTAAAGGTGATTATGTGTTTGAGTTGGTATCTTAGTTGGACCAAATCATTTCTCTTTCTTTGCATTGAGTTATTACATCATGTTTGATAATCTTCGATTTAAACGAGTATCATCTATATGTAACACTATACAACCTGATGGTCTATTGGGAAGCATAGAATATGGTTTGCATGTGAAGGTGCATGAAGTAACTGTAATAATATTATTTCCCAGTAGGGTAACGGTTGAATCTGGGTACTCTGAAGTGTACCAAAACATGCTGCATAGAGTTTTCTCATGTATGAACTATGTACATGGACACAGCTGTTGTGTTTATTATTATTATTCTTATTTTTATTGTTGCATCTAAAAAATGGATACGTGCATTGCTAGGAAATCTTTATTTCATCTTTATGTTTTGATCAATCTGTAGTTTTTTCAGTTAAAGATATTTTTTCCCTGCACAAACCGATACATATTGTTTCTATCAGTCAATTGACATTTTTGAGTTTTCTCGGGTGATAGAAAGCCAAGAGGTTTTTCCATATCAACGCGATGGTTATGAAGAGAAACTTTAGAGTTCAATTGAACCATATTGTAATGAAATTGTAGTTTCGGAACAGGAAAAAAAGAAGTAATTGATTTTAGTCAAGGCGGTACAATTTCTGTTGGGATCAATGGTTGGAATATGAATATTTTTATCGACTGTAGAATTCACTAAAAAAGACTTTTGGCACTTTCTGGGATGCCTATATATTTATGTTATGCATATGTATATCTGGCTAGGAAGCACGGACACTCCAAAATGAGCGAAGAATCCGTGTTCGACACGTGTCGGATACGGACACGCGTCGGACACGCCTCGACACGTGTCGGACACGCCAAAAAACGTGTCTGGAATTTTTTATTTTTTTTGAATTTTCGGACACGGCACGGACACGTCTTGGACACGGCACGGATACTCCGCGGACACGGACACGGACACGGCATGGACACTTCTGGAATTTTTTTTTTTTTGAATGCTGATAAGTTCTTTTTTTTTTTTTTTTGTTTTGTACTACCCTTTCGGTATTGTAAATGGTAAAAGTCCTAGGTCAAATGATGGATGGGAATAGATGATAGTACACTGACTTGTTTTTGTATCTTTTTTGGGGACTAGCCTTTAGGTTTTTGTGAATGTTAAGTGCTAACAGTAAAGTCATGAATGTTAATAGTCCTTTCTGTCTATGCTTTTTTATTTGGAGTAAAGTTGCAATGATGATTAAATGATACTAGTTATTATTCTAATGTCTTATTTTTTATTTGGTTTTATAATTCTGCAACATTGTTCTTTTATAGTTTATTAGTTATGAGTTTTGATTTGTGTTTTTTTTTTCATTGTGAGGTTGATGAAAAATAGTAACACTCAGTAATTTTTAAAGTACTACATCATATATATATATATATATATATACTATTCGCTGTGTCCGTGTCCTAATTTTTTTGGATTTGCCATGTCACCATGTCGGTGTCGTGTCGTATTCGTGTCCCGTATCCGTGTCCGTGCTTCTTAGATATCTGGTATCAATTAGATATCATAAACCAATCATCTAAAAAACCATCTACATACTTTAACAGCTCTGAGGGTAAATATCAATAATTAGGGGGTTCAGGTGTTTAGTATGATCATAAGAGCTTTTTGACATGGTCCAAGGAGCCATGTATGTTTCATTGCTTCTTGTGTCTTTGTTATAAACAGCTGTAAGTAATAGACTTTTCTGCAGGTTATAGTTGATATGTGACATGTTAGAAAGTCTATGGATACTATTGTGCTTTATCTAAGAGTGGGAAGAAAGCCTATACGCAATGGATGGTGCTTTATCAACCCCAAGGGGTTGGCTCAAGTGGGTAAGATAGGATGGATTAATTATTTGGAGACGAGAATCTTTGTTGATAGTATGAGCTACAGATTATTTTAGTTGTGTTAAGATATGATGGATTAATTATTTGGAATTACTCATTAAAACTCTTTTCGAGCAAAATCATTCAGTTCCTAAAAAATTGTGCCTAAACCAGTTTCTCCTTGCAGTGAATTGTTTCATTGAAACTTTCTTCTGGGTCTCTTCGAACCATATTTGCTTTGTATTTAATTTTCTTGAAATTCCATGGTTATTAGTGCATATATTTCTCCATAAAAATAAAATCTTAGCCCATAATGAAGCCTTATTAGATTTCTTTTTATTTTTATTTTTATGAGTAACAGCCTTATTAAATTTAATTAAATCAGTGGGCTGCATCAGAGCTGTATCTCCTCTTTTGCCTGCAAACACCATCATTTGTTGGATCTTTTGTATTTAAGTTTCTTATACTACTTTCCTTTAGTTAATCTTGAGTACAAGGATTATCCAGATTAGATAGAAGATAAGAATGAAACACTTCAACTTTAGGAGTATGATGGTCCTTCTGAAGGATTATTTTAAATATATTTTTAACATCAATTTGAGGTTGACTAAGAAAAAATTCCGCATTGAGTTAGTTTTTGAGCCAATCTACTCAACATATTATTACTGGCCTAAGGAGACTAGATTGAATTTAATGTCATTGACAGATTCAGGACGCTAGTGATTATTTGGTCAGTTCCTATGATGCAAATGAGATTGTCCACTCTTCAGCTAGAAGGAATTTCTATTGTAGTTGGGAACACAGTTCTTTATTGATGTATTGCTGTTTTATGATGTAAGTTCGTCATTTAGTTGCTGGTATGAAAACTGAAAACAAAATGTAGGGGACTTGCAGATGTAAAACGTCGCAAAATAGAATTGATAGACAAGACAGCAGCCTGGAAGAAATCACGGTACTAGTTGCTTGGGGCCGAAAGGTGTGATCTCAAGCAAGAGTGTTCAGCCTATATTGGGGGCTCTTGTTTCTGTGTTGTAGACTTGTAGGAATTGCAACAATGTTTTTCATTTGTTCTTAAACCCCGTAACCTGTTTTGTGCTCACTAGTTTTATCATTGATGCAAGACAATTGTCTGGCTTTTAGTTCAATAATGCATGGATAGTTTAGGTGTTGCTAATATTTTTTTGAATCATACTTGATATCCTTGATATTTCCAGAAGGGTTAAGTCGCTTTATATGCTCCTTTTTACAACAAATATTGTTCTTTGTCCTCTCTTGATTTATTCTGGTTTATTTTTTGAAGCTGGATAACTCAGCGTTTTGCCCACTCATCCATTCGTGAATGTTTTCTGATTCATTTACCATGTTGTTCTGGACCCCTGGTGACATTCCGATAGTCCAGATTATCCCATCAACTAATTATTGTTAGTTACTGAATGTCATTTTGGTTGTGTTAGTCAATAGCGTGATAAAGAGAGACAAGGATCACGAGTCTGAGCGATTAACACTTTCTTATTCTTGTTGCATCCCTCCCCGTCTTCGAGGTACCTTTGCCCATGGATAACCTCACCGGACAGAGTTCTCAATACAACACGATAACACATTATAGATGGACAACTAATATGGGGCTTCACCTATGGAGACTTGAAGCTGACCTCAAGTTTATCATGGAATGGGCTAAGGCAATAATTTTTATTGTTGAAGTCTTAAGGAACCCAAATGAAATTTAGCCAAGCTAATGTCTACTTCAATCTTTGTTCATATTGATACTATATAGTATATGTTTTAACTAATTGTTACTGGGAGATTTAAACAATTTCATTCCCATATACCATGACATAGTTTACAAGGATGTGAACTCTTGATCCTAATAAGTTCCAAATTTGCACACCATATATAACATTATAGCTAAATTTCTTATGTAACTTGATATCTGTTACTTTGATTTGTGAAGCAACTTTGAGTTGGCGCCTTTATATATAATATAATATAGATAGATAAATGGCGTAATCTTAGCTAGCCGATCTACCAGTTGTAACAACACAACTATATAAGCGAGACCCTTTGTGCCAAAACTTCCATTAATATCTGATGCAGAACTTAGTTGGGTATTCGGAGTAGTTCATTTCGTACTTTCTGTTTGCATAGTCTAAGGTAGAACATCTGCATTGGATTAATGTTATACAGTATAATTATATACAGGACTGAAGTCCAAGTGATAACCACTTAGAGAATGCATGTTACACAAGTTATTTTGTTAGTTATGTTTAGTAACACGGAACTGATTAACGTGCTAGACTCGTACTTAACTAATATCTGTATTTTTTATGAAGGATTGTATGCCCCGGTGAAGGTCTTCCTCCTGAACTGGTTCAAGATATGTTTCATGGCAGTCGATGGGCGACTCAGGAAGGCCTAGGGCTGGGCATGTGCAGGAAGATCTTAAAGCTTATGAAAGGTGAAGTCCAATATATCAGAGAGTCAGAAAGATGCTATTTTCTTGTTATCCTCGAACTTCCCACAACTCAAAGTAGCTCGAAGAGTGTTGGCTAGGTCCTCCTTAAAGTCAAACTGAGACATCACTCCCGGTGTTTATCTTCGGCACTTTTGCGGATGGTTGCATAAGATGAAGTACAAAGTTTGCTACTTGTGTTAAAGCCTCCCAAGTCAGCATTTGAGCCGGTTTAACTTTCGTTCACCCCTACCGGTTTGCCAACACCCTTTTGACGTTGTTCCATTCAACAATTGTGTCAAGTGAGTAGTTAAATTTTGACCCAAGGTGTATGTCTAAGATTGCACTAATGAGGTTACGTCTGATGATCGTCCAGATCTTCATATCACATACTTGTATATTTTAAATGTAATGTGTTCCTGAGCTCCAAAGATAACTATGTAACAGTTACTGCTTTGGAGATAGTCCCTGATGAGCCCTCTCTCCTATTTTATCATTGTAATAAAGTAATAAACCTATTATCTTGATCCAGTTTTTGTTAGCAGGTAGGGTTGTCTACTTGTCTCACAATTGGACATTTCTAATGGCTACTTGGGGTAGGTCATTAGCCATGATTCTGATGCCTCTTATCTAATTCCCCTGTTCACTGTTATTGGCATCCATCGGGTACACGCTGTTCATTTACCGGTGGTTTCTTGGCATCTTGATCATCAACCCGTACACACTGTTCATTTACCGGTGGTTTCTTGGCATCTTGATCAACAACCCGATAATACGCGATGTAGACTAGGGTTTTCTAAGTTTAGAATAGGTTCATACATGCTGTCCCCATACAGATTAGTAATATGGCACACCTAGTTTGTAAGCCCAATGCAGGAAATCTCTCAAGTATGCTAAATCCAGTGACCTCAGCCCTACTGTATTGCTTCGAACAGTCAAAGCTGATGATTTAGGATGGAAGGGCAACCCCTTTCAAAACCAGCTAAATGACCCACTGATGTCAGTTTAAAGAGAGAATGAATTTACATAGAAGCCTAGATGTTACTCTAATAGAGACAGTTGAAGTGGAAAAATTAATATGAATAAAGTATATTGAAAATTTAATATGAATAAAGTATATCTTATATACATAAATATGATAGCTTAGTGCACCAGGGTAGGGTTTAGGATGGGTAGATGGACACGGTCTATCATTATATAGAGAGGCTTTTTTTGATTTCAAACCTGTGACTTTCATATTACAGTGGAAGAAGGCAAAGTCCACCCTCACGTTATATATATATATGTATAAAATTGAAAATTTGTTTGTAATATTGATTAGTTTTAAAACCCAATAACCGTAGCTGTTTGATGAGCATGCAGGTGAACTTTCCAGGTCAATAGTGAGTTTAGATGCAGAGCGTCTAGACTGTTCCATGAATGGAGATAAGTACTATAATATTTCAACTTGTGGCCTGGTTATATTATGATTATTAATGTTAGATTGACTACAAGTGTGTATGAGAACAAGTTTCAAGGTTTGTCTCTATCATGTACATAATTGTGTGCGTGCACGCCCTTAAATAATGCTGTGCACGCAAAACATGTTAGGGAGAGATATGTGGTACCGTACCTCTCTCTTGCCTCCTAAGTTAAGCCGTAAAATAAGGATAAGAACAAAGAAAGTGGGAAAAACAATAGGAGGGTAAGAAAAGGAGGACAATAACTAGTAGCATGCAAAGCCATAAATTGAAGGAATGAAGAATAAACATTTCTACCCCTATTTTATTTTATTTTATTATTATTATTATTATTATTATTTTCATAACTCGAACATTCAACTTTTTTTTAAAACTTATATCATATAGGCTAAGCGTGCATTGGTAACGGTCAATCTGAGAGAAAACAACTTAATCGTCCACAAAACCAAACATAACATGCATTTAGGTATGTTTCAATTTTATTGAAAAGGTAGGTTAGGTTGCACTAGTAGGATTCTTGTAGATGAAGAGTGGAAACAAATATGCTTCCCTATGATGCTTCTTAATTTCCCCTAAGCAAACTCATCTTTTCTAAATGAGACAATTTTAACCTAATATAGAATCCCATCTTGTTGCACATGTATGCATGTGCCTTCCTCCACACATTTAACTTTTAAATTAAGAAAACCACTAATTGCTTGCACAAGTTAGTTCCATTCATAAAATTAATTCTTCTCTCGTGTCTTTGGTTCAAAATTCAATAAAAATAAATTTTAATCTTTTAATTTACAGACGATAGAGTTTGTTTGAATACCCTTACGTATAGTTAGAGTTTGCTTGAATACCCTTATAAGAATTTAAAGTGATTGGCAATCAATTATTAATTATTTATTTTTAAAAAAACTAATTAAACCCACAATTGCTTTAAACTTCTTTTCCTGTGATTTTCGTCCAATGATATATGGAGGGTTCTCATCAACATTAAATTGTAACATTTGGTTATTTTATTCTGGTTAGGTGAAGTATTATAATGAAGTAGGTCCAATCCATATATGGGCAATTCAAAAATTAATTAATCTAAGCATGAAAATAACCCATCGGTTCTATTCATTATAACATCCTGCCAAAATGTTTCATCTCTTATGTCTATCTAGTGTTTTGCTAAAACATCACTTGAAAACTATGCCTCTAAACTAAAAATGGTAAACACACTTTCGGTTTCAATTATTATTTTCTACTGCATTTTTTTTTAATTTTTGGGCATATAATAAAGATTAACTTTTCAAAGTATATTATATTGGTGATAAAATATGTAATTTTATAAAAAAAAATTATTATCAATACCTATCCGATCCGATCCGAGCTCTCTAATTAAAAATGTAAGCTAAATATTTTTCTAAATTATATAATATTTGAATATTTATTTTAATTTCAACAACATTTTCTAACTCTTGATAAGTATTTATTTTCACTTTTTTATTTTTTATTTTTTATTTTTCATGCACTACATTTATTTTGTTATTTATAGGGGGAATAAGATTATAAAGTGAAGAAGTGGTGGGAAAGTGGAGCAAATATGGTTTGGTACCTTTTAACTAAAAAAGAAGTGACGACGGATGGAAGGATCATCACGCGCCATGATCTATCGTGTTCACGCGACGACGAGATTGGGGTTAGTATATCGCAATGTACTGGCTGTTGTGACCAGTAATTTACACGCGCTTCAATGAGCCTGGTATTGCAAAAACCATGTTTAACAAACACAAAATACTCAATTGGATTCAGAAGATGATGAGATAGGAATGAGCTGAGAGCAAGAGAGGGGCAGAAAAGCAAAACCAGAAGTATAGAGAGACAGAGAGACATTTTAGAGAGAGAGAAAGAGGAACCGTATACCTAAAAAAGAGGGAGAAGACAAGAGTAAAGATAAAAAGGTGAGAGAGAATGAAAGCAAGGGCTTCTTGACCTCTCAGGGCCCCTTTTCAATTCCAGCAATTGACTATACATACATACACATATACAGAGCATATAGAGAGAGAAAAAGAAGAGAGGAGTTTTAGAGGGAAAAAGTGAGTGAATCAGTTGACAGATACATCCATTCCTAATAATCATACCTCATCATCATCTTCTTCTTTCTCATACTTTGTTCATGACATAGTCAACTAGGTATTGTTCACCTTCAGTTTGCTCATCAATGGACTCACCACCACCAGTTGAAGAGCTTCTGAAGAAGATCCAAGAACTCGAAGCCGGACAAGCCCATCTCAAACAAGAGATTTCGAAGCTCGCGACTTCCAACGATCAAAAATCGGACCAAATTCAACAACAACAACATGGTGGTGGTTCCCACCAGAGGTCCCACTCAGTGTCGCCGCAGAGGTCGGCGATTTCGAGGCGGAGAGGAGGCGGTGCCGGAGGGTTCGACGGTGGTGCCGCGGCATGGAAGAAAGGTTCGGCGTCGTTTCGGCATCGGCATTCATCGCCGTTGCAGAGGGAGAGTCGGAGTTGTGACACTTCCAACGCCACCACCGTTGGCGGTTGCGCCGAGGATGGGGGTGATGGTGGGCCGGCTGCTGTTAAGTTTACTGATAGGCAGTATTTGAATATATTGCAGTCAATGGGTCAGTCAGTTCATATATTTGATCTTAACGGTCGTATAATATACTGGTGAGTCAATTCAATTACATTCCTATTTTGGTAAAGTTTGGTGCTCATATTCTAATTCTCTTCACACGGTGACAATTGTTCATTTCGGTTTCTCTCTTCCTTTGATTCACTGTGCTCGGTCTACTACTGGTTTTGTAATTCTAATGCCTGTTTTTGGTGGATGATAATGTCTTGTATCCTCAGTTGGCATTAATACTAAACCCTAGAAAAATATAATTGCCTTTTGTATTTAGCTTCTAAATTTATTTGCTTAATAGGTTCAGTCGTTTTAGAAATAATAAAATGAAATGAAATTGCAGCGGTAGAAAATTCCATTCCATGGCATATTCAATTTTGCAGGAATCGAACTGCAGAACACCTTTATGGTTATTCTGCTGCGGAAGCTCTCGGGCGGGATGCGGTTGAGCTCCTAACAGATGCCAGAGACTTTTCTATGGCTAATAACATAGTACATCGTGTGACAGCAGGGGAGAGCTGGACTGGGCAATTCCCTGTTAAAAATAAAAGAGGTGATAGGTTTGTAGTCATTGCAACCAACAGCCCGTTCTATGATGATGATGGTACTTTGGTGGGGATTATTTGTGTATCCAATGATTCGCGTCCCTTTCAAGAAATGAGAGCTACATTGTCACAGTCTGGTATAAAGTACTCAGATGCGGATTCGATCTTTAGCCGGCCTAGAAACATTGCTTCAGCTAAGCTTGGTCTTGATCCTGAGCAACCTCTCCAAGCTGCAATTGCCTCAAAAATATCAAATTTGGTTAGTTTCATAGTTTTAATGTTTCTACGATTAATTCTAGTGTTACCTATATTGACTTATAGAAACACCAAAACAGGCTTCCAAAGTGAGCAACAAGGTTAAGTCTAAAATAAGAACCGGAGAGAATAACATGGATCGCGAAGGTGGGAGTGGAGACAGTCATCATTCTAATCACGGGTTCTCGGATACGGCTCTCTCTGACAATAGAGAAGATGCAACTTCAAGTGGAGCTAGCACGCCCAGAGGAGATATACTCCCAACTCCGTTTGGAGTATTTTCTCAGGCTGCACACGAGGAGCACTTCTGTGGAAAGCCCTCAAGGGATTCTGGTACTGACAGAGAAGGGAAACCTAGGATCCAAAAGATTATTACATCAAAAGCAGAGGCATGGATGAATAAGAAGGGGATATCATGGCCGTGGAAGGGAAATGAGAGGGAAGGGTCAGAGGCAAAGGCCACCCATTTTGTCTGGCCCTGGTTGCACAATGATCAAGAGAATGACTCAGAACGTCTAAAGAGTTCCAGTTCTGTTGTAAAACCAGAAAGTCAAATGGGTGAGAGTAATAGGCCTGCAAATAATGAGGCTTCAGGGTCCTGGTCATCCTCGTTTAATGTCAACAGCACAAGCAGCGTTAGTAGTTGTGGAAGTACAACCAGTAGTGCTGTTAATAAGGTGGACATGGACTCAGACTGTCTGGACTACGAAATCTTGTGGGAGGACTTGACAATTGGAGAACAGATTGGCCAAGGTACATGGTTTCCCTAATAACCAATTACGCTCGTTAACTGTTGATTCTTACATTTTGAAAACTCTATTTTATCCTTAATGCCATTGTAGGTTTTGATTATTGGCAATTATGGCATTTAAGTAAAATTCCTTCTCTATTACCTTATTCCATCTTTAGTTAATTTAATACCGTTTGTATTATTATTAATCGATATTCTTACACACCCTAGTTTTATGCTATTGTTATTACTGTTATTTGAAGTTTCATAAAACAATAATGAACATGCATAAATCCCCATATGCCCCTCTAAGGGGCCTCTGTCATTAGATGCAAATTTGGCAGGTCTTATGGTTATTCATTAGACATAATTTCTCCTGTATGTAGACTCTGTTCTGTATGTTCATGCTATGATGCTTTCTGATTACATTTTTTCCTTTTTCTTAAAAATGACTCTGCAGGTTCTTGTGGAACTGTATATCATGCTCTGTGGTATGGATCAGTATGTTCTCTGGCTCTTCCTTTTGATAATTTTCATTTCTGAGAGTGCATGAAGAAAAATTCGTGAGTCCAGTTTAAGTTATAAAGTTACCGAGATAAGAAGTTATGGTATTGAACTCCATTAAGCCAAATATAACACTTTACCACAGATTATGTACAATGTGCATAAATTGTGACAATATGCTAGAATGCATCGCCAAGAGCTTATGCTTCTATGGCCCTACCATGTCTGCACATTATCCATATGTTAATAAGCCACTCAAATCTCCTAGGAAACATGAAATTGTATGGATAGGCACCACTGTCATATATTGCTGAGTCACTGAATGGAAAAGGGTGCATTTTGTCTGGGATAAGAGCATCTAATCCAAGGTTCTTTCTCTTTAGGCGTGAAGGACTATACTAATGGTATGTTTAGTTGGAGGGAAGAATCGAGAAGGGATGGATGAGAGGGGGGATGAAAACTTTTTCGTTGTTTGGTTGGAGGAAAGGGAAAAGAGGGAGGAAGCAAGGAAGGATGCTTCATCCCTCCTTCCTTTGTATTTTCTATCAGCCCAAAATTGGGAGCAAGAGGAGAGAGAGAAGTAATAACTAACACAAATATGGATTTTTTTATTTCTAACCGTCCTAAAAATTTGGGATAGATATAGAATTTTTAAAATTTTAAATAATGAGGGCATATTAGTAAAAGAATATAAAAACCATCTTTCCCTTCCTTCCAACCAAATAAAAAAAAAATGTGTTACCACATCCATCCTTTCTACTATCCATTCCATTCAACCAAACAAAAAGTGAGAGAGGCATCTTCCCTTCTCTAGGGATGCATCATCCATCCCTTCCCCTATCCCTTCCATATATTTTTCCATCCCTCCAATCAAAGGGAGCATAAGAGTTCAGGCTTGTTCCTGGCGAGGAAGACCCTTCCTATAAATCCACAGATCGAAAAACTATGTTCGCTTTCTCTAACGTATTCTATTTTTTTTTTGACAAATAAGTCAACAGTTGTTGAGGTTTTCCCAGAATTTTCTGTAGACTCCTCTGGGATAAATAGTATTTTTTGTGCATTATAATGAGATGAGATGATGGGATATTTTTCCAGCTTTAATCATCTCTCTAATCACATTTATAGAACGGAAAAACAACCAAAATGTTTTGGATGTTTCAATTTTTATGTGTGACTAAATGACATTCGTGTTTGGCAGGACGTCGCTGTCAAGGTATTTTCCAAGCAGGAATACTCAGATGATGTGATATTTTCCTTCAGACAAGAGGTGTGTTTTCACTGGTCAACACATCATTGAGAAACTCCTTGTGTAATTGAAAATTGATAAGCTTTTTAATTGTATTCTCATTCATTCTGGATTCTCAAATTAACTCATTCATTCATTCTGGATTCTCAAATTAATGATGACGTGAAGCCACTGACCAAGGAATGATTCTTTTAGCATTGTTTTCCTATGTTAGACACTCCGGCCTGTTTATTTGGAACACAGTACCAAGCATGGAAGTGTTCGTGCTTGTTCGTTTTACATTGTTCTCCAATTTACCATGGTTATAGGCACATACAATATCAGTTATTTCATTTACGTGCATAATTAAGATAATTAGAAAAAATATGTATTTCATGATATCCAGCATTACACAATCATCCGTGGTTATTGTCATTGTTTAAATGGCACTGGAAATTTGGGAAATTCTTAAGTACTTGATGCTGATAATTGTCATATTCAAGAGGCATATCTATTTTTCTCATTCGTCATTAAATGCTTGCTGTCTGACAGTAATCTATTGTTCCTGCTAAATTTTGGTGTCCTTAAGTTACATAATGAATATACCAAATCCTGAGGGTGGTAGCAAGGATATAACCTCTTGTTTTGATATGTTTTTTGCTAGTAATAATCTATAATGGATGCCTTAAAACCACCTCTCTGAATGTAGCTGGGTAGGATGTGCAGTTGCTTTTTAATTTTTTATGCTTTTAATTGTTACAAATTGATTTTTCTTAGAACTACTTGGAAGGAATATATTTTTTTACATTAGAGGTTTTTTTCCTCCTCAGGTATCTCTCATGAAAAGACTTCGACATCCAAATGTTTTGCTCTTTATGGGTGCAGTAACTTCACCTCAGCGTCTCTGCATTGTTACGGAGTTTCTTCCACGGTTCATACTCCACTTTCTTTATGAGAGATTTATTTTCAAGCAATTTGAGTCACTTTTCTTGTTTTCCACTCCAAAGAACAATGCTCTGTTTAATTTATTTGGGCTGGTTTGGAATGCTTAGAAGTTTGTTGTACTTTGACTGACTGGCTTCTCTACTTGCTACTTATATATGTTTATGCAGTGGAAGTTTGCTTCGGTTACTACAGAAGAATGCATCCAGAATAGATTGGAGACGGCGTGTTCACATGGCTTTGGACATAGTGAGTATAACAAGGTCCAATTTGCTTGTGGAAATGTCATTCCAATAACAAGATTCAGTATCCAAGCTTGGTGTAATTGCACCATGTTGGTCTGCATTTGTTTGTTTCATTATTTTTTCTGTTTTCGTAGCCCTCCTCATGGGGTGTGATGTTAAGCTGTTTTGCGAATTCTTAATGCTATATGTTTTGGTTGAAAATTGGTAACTTGTGTTTTTTGTAGCTGGTAATTTACACCTCACAATTATCCCTCATGCATTGTTTTATTGCTGACCCTTTCACAGGCAAGAGGCATGAATTATCTTCATCATTGCAACCCACCTATTATTCATCGCGATCTGAAGTCTTCAAATCTTCTAGTTGATAAAAACTGGACAGTGAAGGTATGCCTTTACTTCTGTTCATTCATATTTTTTCTTGCATGATTTTTGTTGTACTTTCTGATCTCCTTGCTTTGAGATCCATAGTCTTCTTTTTATATTTAATTTGAGGGCGATACTCTCATTATTTTCAACTCAACAGGTAGGCGATTTTGGTTTGTCACGTCTCAAACACGAAACATTTCTCACAACAAAAACTGGGAAAGGAACGGTACGCTCAGTGGCACTCATGACCGCTTCTTTTTAGTGTTATTTGTCATCTGAGTCTTAATTTTTCTCACGAGGGACTGCAAAAAATTCACTTTCTCAGATGACACACAATCTGTCTTTTTTCTGTTTTTGTAGCCTCAATGGATGGCACCAGAAGTTCTTCGTAATGAACCCTCAGATGAGAAGTATGTCTAATATAGAGCTTCAATTCCCCTGCTTCAAGTGACACGCCATGATTGTTCGTATATGTGAATTTTAAATATTTTTTCTTGTTTTCTTGAAATATTTAGGTCTGATGTATACAGCTATGGAGTGGTATTGTGGGAAATTGCCACAGAGAAGATCCCTTGGGAGAATCTCAACTCAATGCAGGTACTGTTCCATTTCAAAATTTTATTGATGATAAAGGAAGATCTGTTATGTCCCAAGAAGTGAGCTGGGTGTTTTTTTTCTTTCTGAAACACGAACTGTAGTATTTCATGTAGCACTGCCTCTATGGTGATTGGAACTGTAGTCTGCAGGGTTCATGAATCAAGAAATGTACTTAGTATTTTGTTATTTGACATTTATGAACATCAATTTTTTTTTCTTCATCTTCTTCTTGCAGGTTATTGGAGCTGTAGGGTTCATGAATCAACGGCTAGATATCCCAGAAGACTTGGATCCACAGTGGGCTTCTATAATTGAGAGCTGCTGGAACAGGTTTGAATTTTTTTTATGCTGCTTATCTAATCTAATTTGATTTCATTTTCCCAAAGCAATGAAAAGCTTCTACTATATGCACGTAATGGATAATACTTTCCTTCTCACTGTTAATAAAGAACCTACTCCAAAGCACTGGGGATAGGATGACACATGTCCTTTTTAAATTTCAAATATAAGAAAGAGAAAGTCATGCTTCTTACATCTTTTCCCCTTTACATATGGCTCCGATTGGTTTAGATAGAGAGTGAACAAGGAAAGAAAGGAAATAGAAAATTTTCATCACCCACTACAAAAACTTAACAAATACGGAACTGACCTCCGCTCTATGTATTTCCTTGGCTTGTTTGGACAACATTTCCATGTTGAAATTAGCCTGGTAAACTTTTCTGAGCCATCATGATTGCATCGTGTTCAAGCGCACATGCGCATACGGAATACAAGATATTGCCTAGAATCGTGTACTTCAACCCTAATAATTGGTATAAGGCTTTTGTTCCACGAACTTTAGGATGTATGCTCACTTAGGATTTGTAGCTTATGTCATTAGCGTTCAGCCATGGTCAAGACTTGAATTTGATATTTTAAAAGTCATTCATCTCAGTGGTGAAGGTGGATTGGATGTGTAGCTCATATAATTTGTTTCATGGCCAAAGTATAGTTCTCATTGTGGATATTGATAGGTGCTTGATTATAATCATAGTCAGATCAGGTATTTGCTGTCGTTTCAGTAATCGTCAGTTGTGGAATCATTTCTAATCATAATTTGAAGATTTGGCTAATTTACTCATTCGCTACTTTATGAAAATCAGTGAACCACAATGCCGCCCAACGTTCCAGGAATTGCTAGAAAAGCTAAAGGATCTTCAAAGACAGTATACTATTCAATTTCAGGCAGCTCGTTTTGCCACAGGAGATAGTAGCCAAAAAGAACTGTAGACACCAATGGTGTATGCTTGTGCTTTGTCGCCAGCTCAAGTATTCTCATCTTCGTCCAGATGTTTGCACCTGCCACAATGGCCGCGATGGGTTGACTATTGTCACAGGTTGCCACAATTGCTTGTGGTATCGGAACCACAAATTCAAATGCAGATTTGAGATGCAGATTTGAGATTTGAGCACACCGTGGCCAGATGAAGAAATGGAAGGCTTAGACACTGGTGGTCGCTTATGTGGGGTCTTGGTCGGTCGTGTGGTGTTTTTTGACACCATAAAATTCCTGTTACTCGTGTTCTTTTATTGGATTCATGTGATGGAAATCAAATTTCATTCAGTGATTGATTTTGTCATTTGAGGTCCTCTGGATTAATTTGTGATATTTATGAGAGAATGTTAGAAATACCATAGAAACAATTGTACATAATTATCACAATTTTTTTAACTGAAACGAAAACCATCCTCGTGTTCTAAGCTAAGATTTATGACCATATAAACAATTTTTTTTCCTAGGTCTGTCCAGATTTAATTTTTGTTGGGCGTCAATGTTTTAACCCATGCATTTGCATCCTAAAGTTACTTCCTATTAGGGTTCTATAACATGCGTTCGCTTGATGGAAGAAGGATTACATTTTTACTCCAATTCTCAATTTCCAGTCAATAGAGAGACAACTTGAATCACTCTGCACAAGGGCCAGTGATGGATTCTCAGCACTTCTTGATCCTACCCATAAAGCACCACCAGCTAGGAGTGCTTTTGGGATTTCAACCAGTACACCATCTTTTCTCCGTTTTCATTCCAAAAGTTGAACTTATTATGTTTGTACTCCCTAATAATTTTCTCATTAGTGCAATCGTAGATGTTTGAGCTCAATCATGAGAACTCAAATTCAAGTCAAAGCAGTAACTTTGCACAAAAAATAAAATAAAATAAAATTTCAGAGTCTAGTCTGTGTATCCAGTCATGGACTGACTGAATAATGATCTTTTATGAGGTACACAGTCAGAACCCAATTTGATCCTTAGATCTCAGTAGGATAGAAACATTTAGAAAAGGAATACTGTTTTTAAAATGCCTTTGCAACCGGTATGGATGCATATTGTTGTAAGTGAAATAAGCATATGAAGAAAAAAAAAAAAAAAAAAAAGGAAAAATATCAAACTCGATATTTAGCGTTGAGAAAGGTTATGCCAACCAACATGACACACACATGTGAGTATTCATTCTATAGTTCAGAAGTCTCAGTTGTCTGGCAGAAAGGCTTTCTAGTGAAGCAAGTATCGAATGGCAGCAACAGCATCACCTTTGTGCTCACGTAAAGTTCTTTCAGCCACCTTTTTGTCCAGCTGTTCTTGAAGTTGAAAGGTAGAAGGAATTAAATCACTGGACATTAATGAATGGCAGCATGTGAAAGAGCACAATAATTAGAAGAAGAAACCTAACCTCCAATTCATTTGCAATTATGTCAACATCAGCCGCGTTGATCTTAACAGCCGCCAATTCTTTCTCCCTGTGAGGAATGAGAACCATTACCACATGCCATGGTTAGTGATCTAGCAAATGTGTGAATAACAAAATCAGATAAATATGTCTGTTAAAAACTTCATGCTGTAATCCCCACTAAACATGGTCAAACATCAATTTTCATCAATTCAATGGTGTTGAATACATGTTCAAATATGAAAATATATATATTACTAAAAAACCGCCGTACTAATGAACCTGGAATTCTATGATGCTACTCTCATAACAAGTGACATAGTGAAAGTATTACGCGTTTAATTTTTAGGAAATAAAATAGAAAAAGAAACCCGTACTTTGGAGGTAGCACTTAGCTAATACTTTCTCTTGGAACCCTTTGAACAAAACTACAATAATTTTTCCAAAATCACAAAAAATTTCCACTGATAAGCCTCATTAGATGCCTCTTCCCACCTCCTAACAAGAACCCTCTCAAATGCATCCAACTAGAGTAAGAACAACTATTGGATTACAGTCCCATACGATCCATTAGATCTTGATCGTGTCCTAAACCCCAATCTATGCCCCCATTTTTGAAGGGAGAAAAACATCCCTATCCTCCACCTCTACTTGAGCAACAATTTATACATAGCTTTGAACAGCCCTCTTCTCTAATTGGTATCAATGCCAAAGAATCCCTCCTATCTATTGGCCATTTGACCCTAGTCCCAGTTCACATATGATGTCTTCAAGGAAATTAAGGAGTGGAGTCGAGAAATGTCAGTGTGTGAACCTCATGTATTCATAACACTAAGGTGCAAATGCTTAGTTGGAAAAGTATATTCCTTGAACTTCACCTAGATCAAATCTAAACTGCAAGTCGCAACGAGTTCAAAGAAATTGCAATGCGAGTATCCATAAGGACCAACCATTTACCGGCCATTTTTATGTCGAAAATTCCAATCATTAGGCTGTCTTTATGTTGATAAATCTAATCATAAGAATAATACAAATTTGACATTTGTAGATTTATTTCATTGTTCTTCTTTTTCCGTGTCAATCTAATTCACTTCAAACTTTGCAAAGTTTTCACATCAGACTACTTTACAGTTCCTCTTTGTCCTTGACTCGCACACAATATATTAGTTTGGATCAATAAATCCCTTTTGAGCTCTCACAAAGCAAGTACAGCATTTAGCAATTAATAAGTGAGCAGTGAGCACTGAACGACAACAATATGTTTGTCAATGGAGTGTTTGCATAACAAATTCAACAAAGATAATTAAACTATATTTTCTAATTGGCAATGATAAAAAAAAGATTCAGAACGTCTATCACATAACAAAAAAGCATGCAACTTCAGTCACAACAAGTCCAAGGGCATCTGTCAAATTGTTCATTGAAAGCACTTCCTAAAACTCATATTTTCAAATTTCATCTGAATTCCTAATTTCAAATTTCATCAAAATTGTGCGACACCTGAGATGATTACTGAATCGCGTACGCAACAACTTAACACAATTTAAACGCAAATTGTGATTAACATTTCGAATAATTCAATACAATATGTGTTTATGTGCAATACTCAGCTACCGAAGAGTCATACGAACCTCATTCTCATAGCATTCCAATCAGCCTCCTTAGATGCAGAAATCGATGCCATCGCCTGCCACAGACCACCAACATATATATATATATATATATATATATATATATATATATATCATAGTGTCATACATATTTGTATATATATCATAGTGTCATACATATTTGTATATATATATTTGTATATATATCATAGTGTCATACATATTTGTATATATATATCTGTATCATATATATATATATATATATATATATATAGTTACCTCTTGAACACGGGTGGAATCGAGCTGACGGTCTTCGACATGGTCGGTAAGCTTGTCAAGGGCTTTGCTCTGCTGCTGCAAGTCTTTGGAGTCCACTACTCTCTCTATCCCTTCGTCTCCACCCTCCATCTTCGCTGCTTCGTCTCTACTCGATCACAAAAATACAACCTTGGCTTCGAACAGAAGCCCTAGATTCTTAGCTGAGTCTGTTTGGGGAGGCTTAGGTCCAACTAAAGAAGCCCAAAATAAATAGACTGGACCGAGTGCTCGATTGATTCTGCAATCTCTATAAACGATTGAGTGTGAGCCCCGATCTGTATTGTGGCTAGGGTTTTTATCTAATTGGGCCAGCCTGTTGATTTGAATGGCTTATATAGGCTTGAACGGGAAGCCACTGAGAAGTTCTTAAATAATCTTGATTCATTAACACTTGATGGACCAGTTAAATACAGACTTTCGAATTGAGAAAATGGCCCTACAAGAATGTATTAATAAATTACAAAGTTTTATGATTGGGAATTTTCATTGAATTAGTCCACCAAATGTCAAATAGACCAGAACCATCTAATTATTTCTCGTACGTCGCTAGGTGAGTTGTTGAATTCAATTATGATAATACTGTGATTTTCAATAAAATTTTCAAAACAACCTTCGCATGATAACAACATCACCTTTTTTTTTTTATTTATATTTATATTTTTTTTTGGGGTTAGGTACACAAACTAGAATCCTTTTCTGTGTCGTTTTGTCGTGTACCCATCTTGTGTCTAATACAACAACTTAATATATTGAATGAGTATCATGTTTTAGTAATAAATATATTGTAGAACTTTTTAAAAGTTGTTATATTTTGTGATTTAGGTGTATTGCATTCAGTCACAAACTTAGTGAAATAACTTTTTTTTGTTATTTTATACGTATCAATTTTTTTTTTTTTTTTTTTTTTTTTTTTCTATATTATAAACTTATAAAGATTGAAAATTGCCTCTACTTAAGAAATAAAATAGTGCCAGACGGATTTGGGTGTTGTGGAGGGAAAAAAATTCCCTCCAATAAAAAGCGCACACGTCACCACTACACATATCTACATTCCAAGGACATATAAGGCCCATCAGGCTCAAGCCCAAATTGAGGGTATTTATAGCTCAAGACCATTGTTATTTGTCCTCCAACCTCTATCAAGGCCGAATCAAGAGGTTATCAGCCCAACTTGTTAATATTTAACATCCGGTCCGTTACTCAAGCCCAGCCGGATCAAAATATGTTCAGCCCAGTTATTCAAGAATGCACAAGTCCTACCAGTTGAAGGATTTACTGTAGAAGGAAAATTCTGAGATAGGAAGTTCTGTACAAGGCAAGTTCTATGTATGGAAAATTAGACAATGGAAAGAACTCTATTAGTAAAGAATGTTTATATAGAAAGAATTGGAGGGCAAGCAACGCGAGTCCTACCATAATTTTACAATCTTTTGTATATAAATAGAGGCTAAGACCTCCAATAAATGGATCAAGCAATTCTACGCTTCTCTATACACTGTTCTTATTTATTCTTATTGTTTTTTGAGTGTGTTGTTCTATTTTTCTCAATCATTATTGGTTGAGTGAAATTTTGCACCAACACTTTGGCGCCGTATGTGGGAATCGTATAAAAATATACTCCAACTTGTTCTTCAAATCAAATCCTTAGTCGTATCTGGAATGTCAAATGGAGAGTCAGCAATGAATTAACAGATAGAATTGATGCAAAAGATGCGAGAGGAGTTCTTGCACCAATTTGAGACACTCCGGCAAGCAAACGATACGAGTGTCGCCCAGATAGCTGCGCTTCAGCAGCAGACTCATACGCTGCACATGGCAATGGCCAGGCTAACGCCACAACCACCACCAGGCGATGCTGCAGCACCACCCCCCACCCAGAATTTACCTCCAGTTCACGAGCCTCCGGCTAACGGGACACCACCCAACGGGGCTCGACCTAATGAGGTTCAGCAAAAGCAAGGGACGAGGTCCGAGGCGGTTGCTTCGGATAATCTCCCGTGCCGCACACAGGACGAACAGGCCGAGTCCAGCCATAGGCTTACGGTATGGTCCAATGGCGTTCCAGATGGCGCACGCGTACAAGATGCCTTCGACGAAAAGAAGCTATTAAGAGTTCAGACACCAGCCGAGATGGTTAGAGAGCACAAGAACTCCTTGGTCAAGACCCCCTTTACTGACGATGTGTACTTTGTGGAGAGACCAAAGAAGTTCACTATGCCATCCTTCACTCAGTTCGATAGGGCAGGAGACCTTTCTCGGCATCTCGATCATTATGCGCAAAAGATGGCACTGGACGATCATAACGATCCGTGGATGTGTAAGGTTTTTCCTACCAGTTTAACCGGAGCAGCGTTAGAATGGTTCAGGAATAGGCCACACAAGTCTATCCCTGATTATGAGACCTTTTGCACTATGTTCTTAGCCCAGTATTGCGGAAATAAGAAGCAGAAGAAAAGTATCGCCAGCCTTTTCACCATAAGGCAAAGGAAGGGAGAAACTCTGCAAGATTTCTTATCCAGGTTTAACATGGAGGCCTCGGAGATAGCAGATTGCCACCCTGCCACGGCAATCGAGACATTTAAGTTGGCAATGATCCAGGGAACCAAGTTTCACACATCCTTCGTCAAATATTCCCCCCGGATATGCAGATTTTGAACGCTAGGGCACAAATCTACATTCGGTTGGAGGAAAACGTAGCCCACCGTGCACAGCACGCTACCCTCGTCACAGTGGAAAACAAGTCTCGAGAGAAAGCTGCGAACACAAGGATGCAGAAGGTTCCTCATACCGCCAAACAAGTCACCCAAGCGCCTGAGAAGAGGCGAAGGACAGAGGACAGGCTTACCCCTCTCCGTACTACCTTAGCGCGCCTATTCCAAGATAATAAGACGAGGTTCGCAACTCCTCAGCCCATGAAACAACCCTTGGAGCAGAGGGACAAAAGCAAACATTGTGCCTGCCATAGAGACTATGGTCATACCACCAATGACTGCAGGTCCCTTCAGCGACAGGTAGAAAACATGATAGCGAGAGGAGAGTTGGTGGAGTATCTTGCCACGAAGGAGTACGTAAAACCTCGGGAGGTTAACCCTCGACGGGTAGAGGGCGGTCAGGTAAAGGTTATCCATGCTATACACGGAAGGTCAGAGGATGATGAAGAGTCTGAAGAGTTGTACAGATCCAGGCTGAGAGAGGCTCATAAGTTACAAAGATTGTCTTCGGTAAACACGGTTGCACCAGGCAGCATCAACATTGGATTCGGTAACAATGATCTGTCTAGAGTCCAACGCCCGCATGAGGACCCCTTGGTCATTAGCTTCCTGGTAGCGAATTATATGATCAGGAGGGTGCTGATAGATCCGGGAAGTAGCGCCAACATCATTACAAAAACAGCTTTTGATCAGTTGGGGGTTTCACCATCGTCCATCAGGCCAACTTCCAGCCCCCTAATGGGATTTGATGGTACTAAGGTGAATCCGCTTGGGGTGATCGATCTATCCGTTACTGCAGCAAAAAGGACTCTGAAGGAGAACTTTGTCGTGACGGAGATTCATCCATCTTATAACCTCATTATGGGGAGATGTTGGATCCATCGTATGAACGGAGTCCCCTCTACCCTTCATCAATTAATGAGGTGTTTATCCCCAGATGGCAGGGAAGTCATCGACCTCTGGGGAGACCAGGTGGCTGCAAAAGAATGTTACATGCTAACGCTACATGAAGCAAAGAAGGCGTCGAAATCACCTCAGTTAGAGGCGCATCCCAAAGGCGCAATCAAATAGCAGTTACAGTATCCTCTGCCCAAGTATCTCAAGGCAGAGGAAGAAGCCGAGGCTGAAGCACCTATCGAGGAGTCCCTCGAAGCTATAGAGGTAGTCCTCGGAGACCCTCAGAAGGTCACCTACATTGGCTCATCTTGCACAGCCGAAGAGAAGGAAGCATTGATCAGGGTCATTCGGTGCAATTCGGATGTCTTTGCCTGGGATCACTCGGACATGGTGGGGATCGATCCGATGGTCTCATACCATAGTTTGAGGGTTAACGCAGAATTCAGGCCAGTCAAGCAGAGGCACCGACGGTCCGCACCTGAACGGAATCGCATAATAGCCGAGGAAGTAAATAAACTATTACAAAGGATTCATTCGAGAGGTGCAATACCCACAATGGCTCTCAAATGTAGTAGTCGTTCAAAAGAAGAATGGGAAATTGAGGGTATGCGTAGATTATACCAACCTTAACAAAGCTTGCCCAAAAGATAGCTTCCCTCTGCCCAAGATTGATCAAATGGTGGATGCTACGACAGGTTATGAGAGACTTATATTCCTCGATGCATACTCCGGCTATAATCAGATTCCCATGAATCCTGAAGATGAGGAGAAAACCACTTTCATCACAGAGACGGGCACTTACTGCTACAGGGTGATGCCCTTCGGTCTAAAGAATGCCGGAGCCACCTACCAACGACTTGTCAATAAAATTTTCAATAATCTACTGGGGAATACAGTTGAAGCTTATATCGACGATATGGTGGTCAAAAGTATACGGAAAGAGGACCACTCGAAGCACCTCCAGGAGGTCTTTGACACTCTCAAGAGGTACAATATGAAGCTGAACCCCACCAAGTGCTCCTTCGCCGTCTCGTCAGGACAGTTCCTCGGGCACATTGTAAATAAAAGAGGAATAGAAGTAAGCCCAGCTCAGGCAAAGGCACTCATACAGAACCAAGAGCCAAAAACCCGCAGGGAAGTGCAAGTTCTAACCGGCCGAATTGCGGCTCTCAGCCGGTTCATATCCCGATTATCTGATAAGTATAAACCTTTCTTTGATGCTATTCGATCCAAAAACAAAGATATGTGGGGACCTCAGCAGCAGGAAGCTCTCAATTAATTGAAAAGCAACATGACCAAACCCCCAATCCTTTCTGCTCCAGCGCCCGGAGACACTCTCATCCTGTACTTGGCAGTATCAGCTGTAACAACAAGCGCAGTGTTGATCAAAGAAGGAGGCAAGGTTCAGCACCTAATCTTTTACACAAGCAAAACGATGACGGATGCCGAGACACGGTACAGCAAGACGGAAAAGGTAATCCTGGCGTTAATTTATGCCAAGAGGAAACTTCGACATTACTTCGAATCTCACAGCATAGTGGTACTTACAAATCACCCTATACGGGCTATCCTAGCTAAACCAGACTTGTCTGGTCGAATTACAAAATGGGCTATTGAACTTAGCTTTTTTGACATCACCTATGCACCGAAGGTATCTCACAAGGGGCAGTCAGTAGCGGATTTCCTACTAGAGTATGAAGATTAACCTGAGGAACCGACACTTCAAGAGCCGTACTGGGAGTTACGGGTTGATGGCTCTTCCAACCAAAAAAGGGCAGGGGCCGGGATTGACATCACAACACCCGAGGGTACCAAGCTGCAGTAGTCAATTTTGCTAGATTTTCCAGCTACTAATAACGAGGCCGAATATGAGGCGTTGCTTGCCGGACTTCGGCTAGCTAAACAGCTACAGGTATAGTGTTTAAAAGTTTTTAGTGACTCACAGCTTGTGATCAATCAAGTGACAGGGCACTATTCTCCCAAGGAGGAACGTATGAAGTTATACAAAGATGCTGTAGAGAGTGCTATCCGGGAGTTCGATCAAATCGAATTCCATCAGGTACCACGAGATGAAAATGCCGAAGCAGATCGATTGGCCGCAGCCGCGTTATCTTCAGACGAAGAGTTGATTCGGCTTGTTCCAATTGACGTTCTCGAAGAACCCAGCATTAATCCCCGGCAAGAGGTGATGGTAATCCCGGAAGTTCCACGCGAGCCATGCTGGATTGATCCAATCGAGGCCTACCTCAAGGAGGGAGTTCTCCCAAATCAAAAAGCTGAGGCAAGGAAGCTTAGGCTTATCGCGGCCAAGTACTCAATCATCAATAACCAGTTGTACCGAAGGTCATTCTCCGGTCCTTATCTCAAGTGTTTAACCCCCACTGAGGCTCTCACAATTCTAAAACAAATTCATGAAGGAGATTGTGGAAATCACTCGGGAGGAAGATCCCTTGCACACAAGATTCTAACCCAAGGTTATTTTTAGCCATACTTGGCTCAGAATGCTGAAGAATACTTAAGAAGATGTGACAAGTGTCAGCGCTATGGTCCAATAAAACATCAACCTGCCGAAGGTTTGCACGCCATGGCTAATCCATGGCCGTTCGCCCAATGGGGGATTGATGTAGTAGGACCGTTACCCAAAACCATGGAAAAAAAGGAGCATGTGCTTCTGGCTACGGATTACTTCACCAAGTGGGTGGAAGCTGAAGCCTTCTTTAGCGTCACCCACGAAGAAGTAAAGCATTTCATTTGGAGCAACATTATTTGCCGATTTGGGGTACCAAAGGTCATCGTAATGGACAATGGTAAGAACCTCGATAACAGAAGTACAAGAAAGTTCTTTAGCGAACATGGAATCCTGCAAAATTTGGCTGCAGTTAGTCATCCACAAGGCAATGGGCAAGCTGAAATAACTAATCGCACGATATTCGGGTGCTTAAAGAAAAAATTGGAGAAATTGAAGACAAAGTGGTACGAGAATCTCCCTCAAGTGCTCTGGGCCTATCGAACCACTCCAAGACGACCCACGGGAGAAAGCCCATTTGCTATGGCATATGGATCCGACGCTGTCATTCCTACCGAGTCCATAATCCCAACCCTTCGGACATCCTTGGTACTGGAAGGGAACAATGAGCAACAACTCGAACATAGCCTTGATCTTGTGGACGAAAGGAGAGATGCAGCAGCAATTCGGCTCGCGGCATACCAACAGCAGGTGTGTAACAGTTATAACAAACGCGTCAGATTCAGGAGCTTTGTGGTAGGCGATTGGATTTTGAAGCAGGAGACAGCTCATGTAAAGAAACTGGAACCTAATTGGACCGGACCCTACAGGGTTACCGAAGTTGTGGGGAAAAGAGCATATCGTTTGGCCGAAGCTGGCGGACGTCCCATTGCGCGTCCTTGGAACGCAATACACCTTAAAAGGTATTTCCATTAGTTAAATTTGTTAATTTTACTGCAAATTCTTCACAAATAAGGCTGAGTATGTCCACAGTCAGCCAAACTTCTCTTTATTTTGCTTCTATATTCAGTACAACTCTACTCTATTTATTTCTTTCTATAAAAATGGGGGCCATACTACTCTATGATTATTCAACTTTTATGCATGCGTCGCATTAGGCAATTTTTAGGCATGCCAAGTCGCACTATGCAATTTTTATGTAATTAGAAGCAAGCTGCTAAACAGCATTCGTCACAATGATTTTTAAGGAAAAAAACAAACATGAGTTATGGCCTATGCTTAAAACTTTCTATCCCACATCGACAAAAAAGTATGTGCTACATTCTGTTATATGTGGGAATATTCAAATAGTTAATTACGGTGTAAGGAGGGCCCACTGGTATTTAAGGCTGTCAAGCTCGATACCAGAGGCATTCCTTACACCGACCTTTTTGACAAAATTTAGTCTATATCCCACATCGGATAGAATTAGAAAAGAAATGCGGTTCATATATGCATGGTCCACAACATTTGGTTGCCAAGAAGGGAGTATCAGTGGAGGAGGAAGGTCTCCAAAGTCAACAAATGGGAAACTTCACAGCTACTGTTACTCGCTTTCTTGGCCTCTTATCATTTTTGAATCCTCGGCCTCATGATAAGTTGTTTGAGGAAAAATATAAACAACTTCCCCTCAGGCTCAGCGCCGTGGAGTGGTTCATTCGCCTCGGACCCTAAGTGTCTGGCTCGGCAAAACCTCCCTCAGGCTCAGCGCCGTGGAGTAGTTCATTCGCCTTGGACCCTAAGTGTCCGGCTCGGCAAAACCTCCCTCAGGCTCAGCGCCGTGGAGTAGTTCATTCGTCTCAGACCCTAAGTGTCCGGCTCGGCAAAACCTCCCATCTGGCTCCGCGCCGGGGAGTAATTCATTTAAACCTCCCCTCAGGCTCAGCGCCGGGGAGTAGGTCATTCGCCTCGGACCCTAGGTGTCTGGCTCCGCAAAAATCTTGCCTCGGACCCTAAGTGTTCGGCTAGGCAAAAATCTCGCCTTGGACCCTAAGTGTCCGGCTCAGCAAAACCTCTCCTCTGGCTCCGCGCCAGGGAGTGTTTAATTCGCCTCGGATCCTGAGTGTCCGAGGCAGCTTCGGACCCTAAGTGTCCTATTCATCACTATTCCTCCACGATTCAATGCCGAGGGACAATTCGCCTCGAATCCTAAGTGTCCGAGACAGCTTCGGACCCTAAGTGTCCTATTCAACAATATTCCTCCACACTCAGTGCCGAGGAATAATTCGCTTCAGACCTCTGGTGCCCGGATCAGAACTCTTGCCTCCGGAATCCAAGTGTTTAACACCCTGTGGATGTGGATATATCATAAGTTCATCATGATCCACCCCACATCAGGAACACACGAGAAGGAAAGAGTATGTATACGTCTACTGCAGGCAAGTAAAAGGCAAGGAGAGTTCATTTAACAGTTAAATCATTGTCCATATGAATCATCCTGAGATATCAACTAAAAGGATCTCCTTCTTCCCACCATCCTTGCTTTTTCTCGGATAGCATAAATCCGAAGCATAAAGACAATGTGTTTTGTTTAAACACATTACCAGTCAGAAAAATATGAACAGTATCAAAAGCATACAGCAAAAACAAAGTCAGGTATTGAAAGCCTAAAACAAAAAATTATATTCATTATCCCAAACATGCTGTCCATAAAAACAAAATACATAGTTCTACTTCCTCTTCGGATCGAAGGGAGTAGATTCAAAAGCATCCACTACAGTAGGACTTGGGGTAGGAGGAATTGGAGCCGTAGGGGCAGAAGAGCTATGAGTACCCTTCAGGTGCGCCTTCACCATCTCGGCAAAGCGGATTTCAGCTTCCAAAGCCTCTGGACCTTCATCATATGGAAAGTGCACCCCCACCTGCTTGTCAAAAGCATCCGGATCCATCGTCCTAGGGCCTGAGCCCTGATTATAGCCAGACCGGAACGCTTTAGCACTAGCCAGGTGTGCCAGACAGGAGTAGCGCCCCTGCATTTGCTTCCCCGCCTTGAAGCAAGTAGTAAGAGCCTCGGTCAGGCGTTGAACTTCGGCCTGAAGAGAATCCACCTTAGCCTCAGAGGCTGACAACTGCCTCTTATACGCATCCTTGGCTTCAGAAGCTATCTTCAGATTGGTAGAGGCAGTGGTGGCTCTCTTCTCTGCATTGTCAAGATCCTTTTCCAGCTTCTTGATGGAGAGGGATTGGGCTTCAGCAGTGGCGCAGAGGGCCATGGTGTGATATAGACTCTGTATAACAGAGGAACAAATATGAGCATAAATGGAAACATAAGCAAGCAAGAGTAACATAATTCTGAAGGAGCAATGCGAACCTCTATGGCCCGGACCGAGGCAGAAGGGAGTAGTTGCTCCAACCCCATTTGGCTGATGGCTTCCTCGTCCTTTGGGAGCCACATCCCTTGAGCCACCGCCAGTGCAGCTGAAGGGTCTGTAATCACAGAATCCCTTGAGTGCAGGACTGACCTGTCAGCCCTGGTGAAGGAAGGAGTCCAATGAGCCCCCGTCTCAGCCAGAACAAAGGCCCTGACTTCATCTTCAGGTTCGACCTCTCCAGCCTTTTTCCCTCTGCTTTTAGAAGGAACCTTGCCCTTGCCAGAGGATGGGGGGTTGAGGCGAGATTTCTTCATTGGTGGTTCCTCAGCCTCCACCTCATCCTCAGTTGATCTAATAACGACCAAAGGTTGGGTATCTTTGGCTTTCTTTTTTAAAGCCTCGGCCCTCCGTATCTCCTTCTCAGTCATGGGGAAACTGTCAAAGGATGGTAGAGACAGATCCATAGGTCTGCAGCAACAGCACTGGAAGCAATATCCTTGAGGTTTGAAGAAGTTAGCAGGTCCTCGATAGGCGAGGGGTCACTCCAGACTCGTTCCTCAAGAAAAGAAAGTCTGTTCCTTGCTGCGGAGGATGAGAATGTAGCTGAAAAAACACCAAGAAACTCATAAGTACGGCGAAACATTAAGATTTGGCAAGGAAAACAGCCAGAACACTTGGTATGAAGGGAGGTTAAGTATTCTATACCTAATCTCCCGAACTTGCGCGGGATGGGGAGCGTAATTGATTGGGACACGAACCATTTTCCTTTAACTATAACCATCATTTCTTTCCATTTCTTTTCGGATGAAGGAAGGTTCGTGCATATCCTCTGATGAAGGGGAGAGGTAAAAAAGAAGCGACCAGGCTCGGTCCCATGCTTAGATATATTGTAAGTAAGTAGAAGGTCGGCAAGGGTCAAATCCAGAGCCTCTAATTTCCGGCGCACCAACAGTGCCAAAAGGATACGAAAGAAATTAGGATTTACCTGAAGGGGGGCAAGACCTAGATTGTTGAAAACTAAATGATAGAAGGGATGAAGAGGGAATCGGAGGGCGTTAAGATGCCCTACTGAAAGAAGCAATTCATTCTCCTCAATTCCCTCGCCGGAGGTAAAATCGGCACCCTCGGGATATTCTGCAATTTCTACTCCCTCAGGAATATCAAATTCTTCCATTACCGAAGCAATAGAGAACTTGATGCGGCGAATAGAGATGATTGCTTTCCTCTCTTCATGAGTAAGAACATAATCAAAGCCTGAGGTGGATGTCTCGACTGGAAGGGGGGAAGTACCTAATGGATTCAACGAAAGACGATCTGTAGAAACCCTAGGAGGGGGAGCCCTAATGCGAACGGGGGAAGGTGAAGGTGTGGATTCAGAATCCCCAATATCTATACGTTCGGGAGTAGATGAAGTACTCATAATGAAAGATTGAAGAGAAAGATGCGAAACTAACCTGACAAAGCGATGGAATGAAGAACGCAGAAGTGCAGCAAGGACGAATGTAACTCTTGCAAAATCTTGTATGACGGAGTAATAATGAAAGACCTCGAACCGTTTCTGAAGCAAAGTAAAAAATCGGTTTCAATTCCCTCTTTAATAGGAGCCGTCACTCAATTAAAAATGAAATTTGGGGTAAAGTGTGGAGGGAAAAAAACTCCCTCCAATAAAAAGCGCACACGTCACCACTACACATATCTACATTCCAAGGACATATAAGGCCCATCAGGCTCAAGCCCAAATTGAGGGTATTTACAGCCCAAGACCATTGTTATTTGTCCTCCAACTTCCATCAAGGCCGAATCAAGAGGTCATCAGCCCAACTTGTTAATATTTAACATCCGGTCCGTTACTCAAGCCTAGCCGGATCAAAATATGTTCAGCCCAGTTATTCAAGAATGCACAAGTCCTACTAGTTGAAGGATTTACTGTAGAAGGAAAATTCTGAGATAGGAAGTTCTGTACAAGGCAAGTTCTATGTATGGAAAATTAGATAATGGAAAGAACTCTATTAGTAAAGAATGTTTATATAGAAAGAATTGGAGGGTAAGCAACGCGAGTCCTACCATAATTTTACAATCTTTTGTCTATAAATAGAGGCTAAGACCTCCAATAAAGGGATCAAGCAATTCTACGTTTCTCTATACACTGTTCTTATTTATTCTTATTATTTTTTGAGTGTGTTGTTCTATTTTTCTCAATCATTATTGGTTGAGCGAAATTTTGCACCTACAGGTGTGTACGGCGTACCATGCACCGGGTTCAACCGAGCCGTACATATTGTGCACGCACGGGTATGTGTTGTGTACGTACGGCTCGGATGAGTCAGTATATTGTGCCCCCACATCTGACATGAATATCTATATAGATGCGATATAGATACACTTAATTCTTAAGTCATACATTATCAACGTTTGTGTGATGATCAAGTCTTATCTTCTATTTTTTTTTTTTTTTTAATTTTATATATATATTTTTTTAATTTCATTTTGTTATGTTGTAGGGCCTAGGTTGACTAGTGGGTGAGATATGTGTGGATGAGGATGTGTGTGACATGTATATGTGTGTTTGTATAGAGAGAAAATGTATGATAGGCCAAAACCTTCTCATTCTTCCACTCCACTGACACTTTCTCTTCTCTCTCCCATTCTTTTCTTTTTCATTTTACTTCAACCATTGCACCTCCAACATTTGAGATTTTGAGTTTGCCATAGAAGGGAAATTGACGGGGACTACGAGTGGATCAAAACCCTCAATCAATTTCGGATTTGGAGCACATTTTTCCTTTGAAGTAGTTAGGGTTTGCTCCTAGCTTGAGGTAGGGGTGTATTGTGCTTATAACCTATGAGTTCTTGGAATTTTATGACCACTGTGTGAATTATGCATATACTTGTGTGTGTGGGTTGGATTAGAGAGCTTATATAATGATTTAATTGCATGTCCATAATGTTTTATTGAGTTTTTATGTTAATTTTCATATGTAACATATTATTTGTTCCATTTTTTATATTATTAATGTTTATTAAAGTGTTAGATTTTAGTGTGTACAATTACTTGTAATTAAAGTGTCTTATATGTTGTGGTTGTTCATGGATTTTTATGTATTTATTATCTTATAATGGTTAACTTTGAATATGTACATTTTTATAACGACATTAAACTTTTACATACTTGAAATTTGATATAATAACAACATGAAATCACATGACTTTAAAATACCAAATTTGTTGACATTACATCAAAGAGTATGCCATTATAGTAATTTGGACCATAGGACATGGATTGTGTGATTATTATAATTTATGTGCATATATGAAGTGTAATTTGGGCATATCATGGTATATGAATTATTTTGTGGACTTATTTGTTGATTTTGGGAGATACTCGGGAGTTGTTACTTTGAGAATGCGAGGGCTTGGCGCTCGCGGGTGAAACATGAGTTTTCTCACTTTATATTGGCCAATCGGTTAGTTTTTGGCGGACTAGTAATCCTAAAATAACTATTTTTATTTAGGCACATAACATGGCTATATAACCGGGAGTGTGGGTGTGTTTCGAGTTATCTCATTACTTGATTTCGATTTTTATTTCCAAGTTGGCATTTATGTATTATTCTAACTTGTGAATTTATGTACATTACACTATATCATTTATGCTTGTTTTGATGAATGAATTAATATTGTTCATACTAGACTAGGATGATCCTATTTAGGTTTTCCCTTGAGACTAGACGTTAGGGAGCATGTTCCTTGTATTGTATGGCTATATAATGTTTGTAAAATTTTGAGAAACCTAGTTTATATTCATGAGATATTCCTACGGAGCAATTCGTTGCTCACCCCGTTGATTCTTATATTTTTCAGGAAAATGTATTGCCTAAGAGGAGGTTCCTCATCCCTACCTTGATTGGGATCTTGACAACATTTTTGAGCTACTTGTGATAATTGTGACATCCATTGTGTAGCTTACTTTTGGACTTGTATTTTGACACATGGTGTATTTTGGATATTATATTTGATGATATGCTTGTAATATTCTTTTGGAGGAGGGAAATGACGTAGGAACTCACCCATCTATCTTTTGGAGTTCTTATGGAATTTTCTTTCTTATCTTTACTCATGTAATCCCTTAACATTATTTCTCACCTTATGAATTGTAATGAGGCCATGACTTATATAGTGGGATTGAACAATTATTGTTTAAGTTGTGTACATGTGGGTTTATTTGGATAGTTTAATATAAATGATTAATTAATCATGCTATTATTTATTTTTATAAAAATATTATTATTATTATTATTATTATTATTATTTTCAATGAAACTATGATTAGTATATGCGCATGTCCATGTATATTCAAAATAAGTCCAAGAATTGATTTTCTCAGTGAGGTCACTTATTGTTGTTATACATGTTAGATTATGAGACCGCTGCCATAAATTGAATTATTGTCATATATATATATATTCATTTTAGTATCATTAGTTAATGCCATGTTGTGGTTTAAAAGTTTAATCCACTACCGTGTTGACAACGACCAAGCTAGTCCACCTGCCACCATATGTGTCTATTTTAGGCTACCTAAAGCAAACATACTGTATTGTCGACTAAATGATATTCACTTAATTAATTAATTAATAGTAATATTATTATTTTTATTTTTATTTACTTATTATTTATTTACTCAAGTGAACCTAATTATTTATTTATTCTATTTATTTGCCTTTCTTTTTTTTTTTTCTTCGCCACCCGAGTCACGGGATTCGGGGCGTGAGAGTTTGAATATAAATACATTCCATTTCTCAAGCCCTAATTGGAAAAAAAAATTATAATAATAATAAAATAAAAAATTGTTTTTATCGATTTTTTATTTTTATTTTTTAATTAGGTGGAATAGAATTAGAAATTATAGGTTGGAAGCTATGAAGCACGGACACGGATACGGGATACGGGCACGGCACGACACGGATACGGTGACACGACAAATTTCAAAAAAATAAGACACGGACACGGCAGGGATACGCCTATAAAATTATATATATATATATATATATATATATATATATTCAAAATATAATTACTAGAATCTTGTACAGATAAATAAAATAACAACAAAGAGTGGAATCAATTTCAATAATTTCATCTCTGTTATAAGAAAAATATAGACAAGACAAAATAGAAAATAAATGAAAAATAAAGTTGATCCAAATTCCAAACGAAGATGTGCAGAAGAGACATAACTATAATGAACTAAATATGTATGTGAATAAACATATATACTTTCAGTCTTTCACTAAATCTTGTTCATGTAACTTATATATATATATATATATATATATATATATATATATATATATCTTGTTCATGTAGAGAGATAATTGAAGAAGATGAGAGACTGAGAGAGGAGTGAGAGAAAACAAATTTTGACTCACAGAAGTGTTGAACCGCGTGTCCGAGCCTCGGACACGCGTGTCCAATAAAAAATAATATTTGGACACTTCACAGAAGTGTCGGACACGTGTCCGAGCCTCGGACACGAGTGTCGGTGTCCGAAAAATGTTCGACACTGATACGGAACCCCTGGGAGGAGTGTCCGTGCTTCATAGGTTGGAAGCCAATGGATTACCAAAAATAAATAAAAAATAAAAAATAAAAAAGGAAAGCGAGTTGGAAGCAATTAGGAATGAGAAACTGTTTACTACCATATAACAACAACTCCCATTAATGGCCTATGACTAGATTTCTCACCATCTTCAGTTCAAAAATAGGTTCTAGTGAACTTTTTGCTTTTATTAGGTTGTGGGGTCAGGATAGAACTAGAAACTATGAAGTTGGAAGCCAATGAATTACCGAAAAAAGGAAAGAGAAACAAAGTTAATTAGAAGCCAACAAGGAATGGAAACTAGTTTATATTAATTTGGTTTCTCATGGTACTGATCATGGAGGGTTTAGAAGCTCACCTTATTCATAAAATTATCTCCTTCCTTCCCATCAAAGACATTGCTCAAATCTGCCTCCTCTCGAAAAAATTTAGATCTCTCTGTTTATCAGTCCCCGACTTGCACATCGATTCCAAACCATATAAAACAATATGGAGTCGGCAATACCTCAGTAATTGGATTGAGAGATATATTTTTCTTCGTGATGGCGCAAAGATTCGACGTTTTTGCATCAACTGGTTTTGCGATGATGCAAAACTGTCACAACAATTTCGTTTCGACACATGGATTCGCAATGCAGTCAAGTGTGATGTGGAAGAATTTGATCTTACTTTCTCAACAAAACAACAATTTGAATTTCAGCTCCCGCTATGCATCTTCAGTTGCAAATCCTTAAGAGTGTTCAAATTGAAAATAGTTCGTGATGGAATTCAAGGTGTTGGTCTTCTCAAACTACCCTCTAACTTTTGTACTTCTTATAAGCCTTTCGATTCAATTCAGGTTTTGTCAATTCCAAGAGTCCAAGTTGATATGGAATTGCCTGAGAATTGGGTTTCATCTCTCTTCCCTTCGCTCAAAGTGTTGAATATTGAGGATGGATTTGCTGGTTGTAACAATCTCAACATCAACGCTACATCACTTGAATGTTTTAGTGTTAGAATGAGCACTTCTCTTCACTCTCTCAAAGTGTTTGCTCCGGGACTCCATGACTTGTCTGTAAACTGGTGCTATCCATCCTCCTCCCACCCCAAAAACTTGTCATTTACAATGTTTGCTCCAAAACTCAAAAATTTCAAGTGTGAAGGTTTCATTTTTTGTCCCACAAATTATTGTTTCCAAGTGAATTTCACGTGCCTACGAAGTGTCAAAATTTTACCTTCACACTACATTTATACTAAAGAATTAAAAAACCGTCCAAGGAAGATTCCTAGGAATTGCTTGGTTGGGCTTTTTCAGATTGTCATCCAAACCAAATCCGTACAACTAAGCGGCAAGTTTATGAAGGTACTAATCAGGCACGAGCAGCCTGCCTGCATGCCATTTCTCTTCTTTTTACTCTTTTGTCATTGTTTTTTTATTTTTTATTTCTTTCAATTCCCTACTTTTTGTTTGAACAATTATATGTTTCTCATTTAGCATATCTTAATTATATGCTTATAAGTTCCATCACTTATAAGCAAATGCACGCCTTCTTAATATTGTCCCTAGCAAGTTCGAACCCTCTAGCAGGAAAGGATGACAAAACATTCCTTCCCACCCTGTTTCACCTTATTTAGAATGATTATGGGAGTGAATAAATGGTTTTGGGGTGGGGATGGGTTAGGATTGAAAACCCTTATTGTGGCAGAGAAGGAAAGGTCATCTAGTTTTGTTTATGCTGATAAATTATAATTTTACCCTTCTAATTTATTTTATATTAAAAAATATTAGGGTTATATCAAACATGCTCTAGGTTAACATATTCCAATAACTAGATATCCTTTTATATAAATATTCTTATTTGAGAATCTATTTATTATTATGTGATGTTTTTACAATAATATTAAATATCAAGTTCTAATTGAGAATTTGAAACTTGTTCTTATCCGCATAATATAAAAGAAATTGTTTCGTTATTTATCTTCGTTAGATTCGAAGTATAATTCCAAAAGTACTATCCTAATCTCGTTCCCACCCTACCCCGCTCCGCTCCGTTTACTAAATGGTTTTGGGCGAACATAGAAACTATGTTAAACGGGAACAAGAATGGGGTTAGGTCCCTTGCCCCAAATCAGTCTGTTGCTGTGGCGATCTTGTGGGTGGGTGTGTTTGAGTGTGTGCAGGTGGCATTAGTAGGTTATCACACTGGGCAAGTTACAGGTGCATAATATCATATCGCTTGGGTATGGATGAGGCAAGTATTACGCGTTTTAAAGCCGTGATGACCGTGAATCTACCAGAACTCCGGAATTAAGCGTGCTTAACCTGGAGTAGTATCAGGATGGGTGACCCCTGACCATCCCTACTAATACAATTTGAATACTCAACCTCCCTTTGAAGAGGGGGCCCATCGGAAACTAGCATCAGTTGTATTTGCTCTAATAAGCTAACAATCGTTCATACCTGACTTGTGTTGCTGTGCTATTGTAGGAGATTTTTGAACAAGAGTTTCAACCACCTCTGTTGGATAATGTACAAAACTTGGATATACAAGATTTGAGTTTAAAGGATTACAGAGTCCCTGCACTGGCCTCCTTTCTTACTAGATTGCCTAATCTAAAGGCACTGACAATGAATTGCTATAAGGCGCACAGTGACAGTGTTCAAGTAATATGGCGGACACACTATATTAATCAATAGTTTTTCTGCTCTTTTCTTAATATTTTTTTGTTTTTTGTTTTTTAACACTGTTGTTTTTCTTGTTTCAGCCAATATTCGACGTACACTATTGGGAATCTCAAAATCTTGCATTTATTCATCAGCTGAAGACAGCGAAACTCGAGATAACGGATGTTGAAAGCGAAATTGAACTGGTAAAATATTTAATCAAGCACGCAGGAGCACTAGAGGAGATGATTGTCACTGTATCAACCAGAAAACCAAGGCAGACTAGAAGGAAGATATCAATGTTCAAGAAGACTCATAATCGAGCATTACATTTGGTGTTAAAATGATTCTGTTACAAGATTGGAAAATTTTGATCATACTACCATGGTGTCTCATACATTATTAATTGCCACCTATTTTCTCAACCTCTTTTATTTATTTATTTGTACCTTTTTTTTTTTTTTTATGAGAGAAAACAAATGACATAATGAAATCCTATATTAAAAAAAATTTAACAAAAATTCATCCAATTATAAGATGATACCAACTCATGGTAATTATGGTGTTCATCAAGTGCATTAGGTGCTTGAGTCTTAAACCAACTCATGGTAATTATGGTCTTAGAATTGAACAAATAATTTCGTGGCCTATTATCAAGTGTCTGTTATCAATATTAAAATAATTACGTTCAAAGTCTTATACTAATCCTATAAAGCAATTCAAATGATATGATTGAGACACATGGTCCTAATATTTGTAGCTCACGTATTGAATTCTTTTAAAACTTATGAGAGCTTGAACTAACTCATTTTTACCAAAAACTTCATATATCAATTTTGTGTATAATTTTATTGCTAATGGTTTAAAGATGATATGAATGATATGCATGATCCTATAGTCTACAAGTCAATAAATGAGCTTTCAAATGAAGTTGTTTCAAAAATAATTTTACAATTTAAGCTAACACTCACCCAAGACTAATCTACCCAATTCTTTGATCCATCATTTTCTTTATGTTTTGGGTTGATGTCTGCATCTTTATCTTCAATGCCTTTTTGAGCTTCAAGAATTCATCTTTATGTATAGGATCCTTCTTGGCTTTGCCATTGATCCACAAGCCCTCTTGAGTTTCTTGCATATACAACATGTTTAGCATAACTCGAGTAGATATTAAATTCCACACTTTCAAAGGTCCACAGGAATGAGAGAGACGTTAAAGGGGGCAGATGAGGGGGCATAAAATCTCACTGGGCCAAGTCCAGCCTGGCCCACAAATTAAGGAGGAGGCCCGGCAACTTCCCAGCCTATTCTTTCTCGTGAGAGGCCCATTTTGACTTAGAGATCGACCCAATCGAAGGATGAGCCCATTGAAGAAGGACTAAGCCCATATTATTTCAGAGTTTAAAAAGATCCAAGGAATTATTAGGGTAAGGATAAACTTCTATAAATAGAAGAAAGAGTAAAAATGTAAAGGATTTGATTGAAGTGTAACAATTTTACTTTCTGAAAATAGAGAGTAGATTATTGCAAGGATTTATTTTTCCTTTCCCTATTTTTCTATATATATTTTCTTATAATATGTATATATTTTTTGAAAATGTATAAAATTGCCCCCTAAAATATCTTCTTACCTTGTATACTTTATATGTTTTCTTAATTTTTTTTTTCAAGTTATTTCATTATTATATTCTATATGTGTAATTTATTAATTTACCTCATTTCAAAATTATCAATCTCTTTATATATATCCACATGTGTGTCTCTCTCTATACGTACTCCATAAACACTAATTTATATGTATATATACATTATTATGTAAATATGTATTTAGTGTATAATGTGCTCCCTTAAAAAAACGTGTCCAACCAAAAAATAAAATATTCAAAATTTAGGACACGGGTGCTTCTTAGGTTCCATTGAACTTTTTTATTTTTATTTTTTAATTAGGTGGAATAGAATTAAAAATTGTGAAGTTGGAACTTGGAAGCCAATGAATTACCAAAAATAAAAAAAGAAAGAAAGTTGGAAGCCAATTAGGAAAGAGAAACCCTAGTGTTGAATGATATAAATATTAAAGACCTTCTCTAATAACTTAAACTTTTATGTTCTGTTCGGTAGGAAGTAAAAAAAAAAAATTAAATAGTAGGGAGAGAAGAAGGGATGACGGAGACATCCCTAGGGAAGATAGTGTTTCCCTATTTTTGTTCGGTTGGATAGAAGAGAATGAAAAAACCTACAATTTAATTTGATCGGTGGGATAAAAGGAAATATAAAATTTTAAGTTATTTTTACCATTAAACCTATTACTACTTTATTTATGGGATTTATTAAATATTTATTAAGGGTGATGTAGTAATTTAAAACTTTTATAATAGGCTCAATTGTCTTATTTTCTATTTTTTGCCTATTTTTGAGTGAATAAAAATTTGTGAAGGAGGACTCATCCTTCCTCTCTATTATTTTTCTTTCCTTATATCATCATCTCTATGGAATGAAAGAAATTTGTTCCTTTCTTCCTATTTTCCTTTCACCCATCTTCTTTCCTTCCTACCGAACATAGCATTAGAGTCGACGGTTAGTTAATAAAGTTTCAGAGGCAAAGGTCTAACCCTAATTAAAAAAAGTCCGAAAGAGATATATATATATATATATATATATATATATATATATAAAATAAAGTTACACCTCTAAAAGCTTATTTCCTTTTATTATAGAATTAGAACTATGAAGTTAAGCCACTGAATTACCGGAAAAAAAAGAAAGAGAAACAAATTAAGTTAATCAGATTACAACTAGGAATGGAAACAATTTATATTAATGGCCTCACACTAGGTCTCTCATGGTACTGATCATGGAGGGTTTAGATGATGACCTTATTCGTGAAATTCTCTCCTTCCTTCCCATTAAATATTTGGCTCGAACCAGCCTGATTTCGAAAAGATTTAGACATCTCTGTTTATCAGTCCCTGACTTGCACTTCGATTCCAAACCATATAAAAGCATATGGAGCCGTCAATGCTTCAATAATTGGATTGAGAGATATCTTTTTCTTCGAGATGGGACGAAGATTCGATGTTTTTGTATGTGGTTTATCCACGATGAAAAGCTGTCACAACAACTACGTTTTGACACATGGATTCGCAATGCAGTCAAGTGTAATGTGGAAGAATTTGATCTTACTTTCACAACAAAAAATCAAGAAGTTGAATTTCAGCTCCCACCATGCATCTTCAATTGCAAATCCTTAAGAGTGTTCAAATTGAAAATACTTCGTGATGGAGTTCAAGACGTTGGTTTTCTCAAACTACCCTCCAACTTTTGTACTTCTTATAAGCCTTTCAGTTCAATTCAGGTTTTGTCAATTCCAAAAGTCCAAGTTGATATGGAATTGCCTGAGAATTGGGTTTCATCTCTCTTCCCTTCACTCGAAGTGTTGAATATTGATGATGGATTTGCTGGTTGTAACACTCTCAACATCAACACTACATCACTTGAATGTTTGACTGTTAGAATGAGCACTTCTCTTCGCTCTCTCAAAGTGTATGCCCCGGGACTCCATGACTTTTCTGTATACTGGTCCTATCCAAACTCATCCCACCATGAACCCGTAAGCATGTCATTTACAATGTTTGCTCCAAAACTTCAAAATTTCAAGTGTGAAGGTTTCATTTTTTATCCTACAGATTATTGTTTCCAAGTGAAATTCATGTGCCTACAAAGTGTCAAAATTTTCACTTCACGGTACAGTTATGATAGAGAATTAAAAAATCTTCCTAGGGATCTTCCTAGGAATTGCTTGGTTGGGCTTTTACAGATTGTCAGCCAAGCCAAATCCGTACAACTAAGCGGCAAGGTTATGGAGGTACCGATCAGGCACTAGCTGCCTGCCTGAATGCTATTTCTCTTCTTGTCATTGTTTGTTTATTTTTTATTTTTTCAATTCTCTTGCATGCTATTTGGAATTGTGCACCTGTATCTTGTCCAGTGTGGTAGTCTATTGGTGTCACATGCACACGTTCACACACACCCCGTCCACAATGTCGCCACAATCACTCCCTTTGGGCCCAACGTCCTCGTTGGCCATACTTCCTGCTGGGCTGGGTCAGGCTCTGGTATTTCTGGCTGGGTCAGGCTTTGATACCATTTGTAACGACCCATCCTAGCTAGACACAATATTGTTTACTTTTGGCTCTGCCGGACTAGAGACTTTCCAAGGATCACCCATCTTGGTACTATTCCAGGTTAAACACGCTTAACTTTGGAGTTCTAGTGAGTTCACGGTTAGCACAGCTTTAAAATGCATTGTGTCATAGAAGGGTGTTGAATCTACTTATAGCACTTGCCCCATTCACTCCCAGACGATGTGAGATTATGCATTTGTAGCTTGTCCAATGTGGTAGCCTACAGATGCCTCCTACACACGCTCACACACATCCGCCCACAAGATCGCCACATCTTACTATATGCTTATAAGTTCAATCACTTGTATTTTTTTTCTTTTCTTTTAAAGATCAAACAAATGCACACCTTCATGGTTTTGTCCCGCTTGAGGCCTCTAGCATGTGAGGATGACAAACAGGAACGGACCTAGTGTGTAGGCAGAGGGAGCAATTGCCCCCATTAAATTTTATTTTATTTTATTTATAGTGTTATATAGTTGTGATTTTTCTTTTTTTGAATTATATACCTATGAAATTTTAATATTGCCTTCCCCCCTCCTCCAAAATTATAAGAAAATTCCCCTATTACCTCCCCCTCACACAATTTCCTAGGCCGTCCTTGATGATCACAAAACACCAAATCCTATCCTGACACTGTTTAGAATGATTATGGGAGTGAAAAAATGCTTTTGGGGGTGGGACGCGGGTTAGGATTGACCCTGTTATATTAAGCATACTCTAGGTTATCATATTCCAATAACTAGATATCATTTTGTATAAATATTATGATTTGAGAATTTATGTATTATTATGATGTTTAGACAATAATATTAAATATCAAGTTCTAATTGAGAATTTGAAACTTGTTCTTATCGGCGTGGAATTGTTTTGTTATTTATCTTTGTTAGATTCATTATATAATTACAATACTATCTTAACATCGTTTTCCATCCCGCCTCGCTTCGCTTCATTTAATGAATAGTTTTGGGTGGACATAGGAGCTATGCTAAATGAGAACGAGGATGGGGTTGGGGTCCCTTGCCCCAAACCTGTCTGTTGCCATCCCTAGCACAACTCAAATACTCAACCTTCGTTTGAGGAGGGGCAAATGCCCATTGTTTTCTGTAGCATCAGTTGTATTTGCTCTAATATGCTAACTATTGTTCGCATCTGACTTGTGTTGCTGTGCTATTGTAGCTGATTTTTGTACAAGACTTTCAACTACCTCTGTTCCATAATGTACAGAACTTGAATATACAAGATTTGTGTATAAAGGATTACAAAGTCCTTGCACTGGCCTACTTTCTTACAAGATTGCCTAATCTAAAGACACTGACAATGAAGTGCTATAGAGAACTCCGTGACAGAGAACTCCGTGACAGTGTTCAAGTAATGTGGCGGACACACTATATTAATCAATTGTTTTTCTGCTCTTTTTTTTAAAATTTTCTTTGTTTTTTAACACAGTTGTTTTTCTTGTTTCAGTCAATCTTCGACATACACTATTGGGAATCTCTGAATCTTGCATTTATTCGTCAGCTGAAGGTAGCGAAACTTGAGATAACGGATGTTGAAAGCGAAATTGAACTAGTAAAATATTTAATCAAGCATGCAAAGCCACTTGAGAAGATGATTGTCACTGCAACCAAAAGACCAAGGGAGACTAGAAGAAACATATCAATGTTCAAGAAGACTCATAATAGTGCATTACGTTTGGTGTTCAAATGAATCTGTTACAAGATTGGAAAATTTTCATCATACTACCATGGTGTCTCATACATAATTAACTGCCACCTATTTTCTCAACCTCTTTTATTTATTTATTTCTACTTTTTATTTATTTATTTATTTATTTATGTGAGAGAAAACAAATGTCATTATGAAATCCTAAAAGAGAAAAAGAAAAACACAACAGCAGCTATGGCTAATGGTTGAATTGAGAAGAGATTTTAAATTTCATTGTACTTGAATTGGACACATGTACAAGTAGCTTAGTAACTGAAAGTTTATCTAACTAAAGCTCTATATTATCATATGGTTACAGACTGCAAATTAATGTTAGTTTATCAGGCTTTTATTAGACTTAAATGATTAAATCAACCAAGCTTCATTCTATCATATGGTTACAGACTGTATATTAATGTTAGTTAATCAGATTTTTAGAAGACTTAAATTATTGGATTACCCACTGGCATCGATTCTTCACTGGTGTTGAACTTTGATCATAGCCATGCCAGAAGCCATGCCTTGCCATTGATGAAGTCTATAGACAGAAAAGGAGCAACTTCTTCGTCACTGAGTTGTTTTGACCAATGCACGCGATCTTTGGAATCAGCTCCCGGTCCATGACACTTGTATTCTGCTTGGTATAGATTTCTGTCTCAGTTCACAAAATTTTTGATGTTAGAAAAGGTTGAAATATATACCTTGGCCTTCAAACCAATCTTTAAGGATGTTCATCACCATATTAGTAAATCTGACCAAGTGAAATCTTGAAATCCATATTTGAAAAATTCAAGAAAAAGAAAAAAAATATAATATTAAGAATGAATTTCGAGTTTTCTTACTCTGTGTTGCCGGAGTAGCTCCAATTAGTCCATCCTTGTGGTGTAATGGTCTTGGAGATATAGGTGTTTGCAAAAACTACCCTGGAATAGGCACCTTTAGCTCTACCTAAATACACATCACCAACACCATACACCTTCCCTTTAATAAACACAAATCCACTGTCTTCGTTTGCATTCTCCCTATGATGGGCTGTTACCGACCCACGAATCTTCACCCTTCTGTCTGCAATTACAAAGATCTCACAACTCTGCAACCACAGATAAATGTCCCATAAGACACTGGCAACGCTAGATGCATGTGTGGTTCTTGTGTTGTTACATCCCCATTCTTATTTGGGTTATTAATAGATTTTAACTTTCTGTGCTATACTTGTGGTGAAGCCACTTTCTGTCCCTTTAAAATGGTATAGATGTGATATTCTGAAATGCAATTCTAGTTTGAATACGATAAGCGCTCACATGGAAGATGGAGTGTCCACGACCAAATATGAAGTCAATAGAGCCTTGAATGTAACAAGTGTCATAGTAATGCCTGCCTTTATAATCAAAGAGAGTGTTGTGGGTGCTGTAGAATGCACAATGGTAAAATGCAACCTTGTCTGCACCCACAAATGCTGCCACTGACTGATTTTGAGAGGTATGAGCAACCCCGGTTGGTGCCTCATTCTGTAAAAACCACAGTAATGACTACGATGATTTAGATGAAAAAAATTTACTCCGTATTTCTTTCTCATAAAAGGTACCAATAATTAGACTATCCACAACTAGAAATACATGTAGAGATAGAAAGAATGAACCTTAAAGCTAATACCAAAGGCAATGAAGTTTGAAGCTTCGGCTCTCAAAGTGGCAGACTCGGTGTTGTTAGTAGAGCTTTGGGACCACACGATTGCTGTTTTACCTTTTCCATTCCCTCTCATGAATATAAAGGGTTTGTTCTCCGGGATCTGCACTTTCTCTCTGCAATTCAGAATTCAAAACCATTTCATGTCATTAATCTCCCTGTAGACAACTTGCATATCCTTACTTTTTCGGTCCCAATACATAAACTTCTGTGTGTGAAAATTTGCAGAGACCTAAATGAAGTCGGAAAATTGTTATCTTAGAATTCTTGAGCTACTTATAAGGTTGGAGACAGTGAATTGTAACTTGAAGAAACTAGAGTATTTCTTACAAGAGTTTGACAGTATTTTTGAGACTTTTAGTACTACTGCTAGACATGTATTATATTAGAAAAGAGTAGGAATTTTGTACAAACAAAGACCCAAGCTTATTAGGAAAGACAGTAAGAATTTTGTATAAACAAAGACTCATGAACACATATATGGTGTCTAATGTCCAATTATATTAAGTAGCTTGTGGAAGGAATGGGCTCAGAAGCATTTTATCAAACACAAGAGCTTATAGAGCTTGAACATCTCTAACATCGGCAATATTTCATAATATATATATAGAGTTTTGGAGAGATCACCTGTAAATCCCTTTCCTAACATGGATGATAATCCAATTAGAATTCCCTTCAGGAACAGAATCAATTGCTGCTTGGACGGATTTGAAGTTCCCTTTCCCATTGATATCAACCATTATGGTACGATTAGTGCCAATCTTACGCGTCAAGAGAGGAGAGTCAATGACTGGTTTTGCAGAGAAGCCATGAACAACATTCAAGACAGAGACGGATGCAGCGAAAACTAATGCAAAGGCAATACAATTTGGTCCACTGAATGTCGACGACGAAGAATGCCAAGAAGGCGAAGGCATGTTTTGGGGATTGCAATAGCTTTGTTGAATTGGGATGGAGGTGTTTTTAGAGGGAAAGTTTTTCAATTTTGAAAGGTGGTTGTTTGGAAGGTGAAATTATGTCACTGAGTGGTCAAGGGGAAGTTAGTTATTGGAAGGCCTGTCTACAATAGAGGGCCTCCAACGGTTGTTGTGTGGTTGGCATCTTATGCTTTGGTTTTATTACCATTCCCATAAATTTAACGGTCATTGGTTAATTTACATAAATAACAGGCATCATGGAAATATATATATATATATATATATATATATATATATTTCTAGGACAAATGATAGAAAATGACCTACCACAATTGATGGCGCCAACAAAGTTATGAATGATAATTTATGGAACCCACAAGTGGAGTGGGCCCACTCCTCGCATAAGAGCCTAACTATCTTGGAATCCCGACATAATTTAAAGATTTGACTTTTTCATCAAATCACTTGTATTTGTTGCATCCCATGTGATTCGAAGGCTTATTATAGATTACTCTCATATTTCTCATCAGTGTCAAAAAAAAAAAAAAAAAAAAAAAAAAAATGAAAAAAAAAAAATCCTGTTTCAAAATAAATGTATTTTTGAGAATTGTGACTCAAACAATTTGAGAATTGTGACTCAAACAATTCTTAAAAAAGACATTCTTTTTTAAATAAAAAGAATATAATTTTTCAACTTTTGAAGTATTAATATAACTTTATACCTCTATGTTTCAATAATTATAAAAGAGTTTATAAAGTCTTTGTATTATAATAAATTATTAGATAATCTTTGATTATCACTATTTGGTTTTGAAGTTTCAATTCAAACTCTCTAATTAAAAATAATAATAATAATTATCGTATTATATATATATTATAAAGAAATACAGTACCAACTTTAATTTTGATGGGACAATACCATGAAATGGCACTAGCCAAGGGTCTTATTAATTTCTAGTCATATAGGGTAAAACTTGTAAATTAAATCAGAAGCCGTTAGGTCAACAAATTAAATCATCAGCATGAGGGAAACACACGGTGTGTAGAGACTTATGGCAACACCTAAAATTCTGGTTGGTCCGCTATCTTTATAATACTTATATATACATATATATCTATCCATCTTATAGTATACATTTTACACATACAAACACGCACAACTAAGTGACTACTATTGGTGAGAGTGAGAGTAGATGTCCCACTACCATTTCAAGTACACATACAAACACGCACAGTACATTTTAAGCAAAAAGTGAGTGCAAATGATTCCGCGAAATTTGGGACTTTTGATGATCTAGAATTTGACTTTTGGTAACGCCTAGATCACAGGTTTTAATTGCCACCAGCTGCTAAATGTTGCTATCTCTCACGGGTTGGTGCTGAATTCGCAGTGCATTCAATGTGTTTCTCTCTCTACCCACTAAATTGTCCTCACACTCTGATCTATAAAAGCGTATGTTTTTGTACAAACTCTGCTTTTCTTGTTATCATAAATCATCCAAACATTGAACGGTCTTTCTGTTGTTATGGTTACGTGTTTACTTCTGTACTGTGTTGTCTGAAATACCCATACTAATAAATGGCTCATAAAGTGTTTGATATATATTCTCAAAGAAGGGCAAGTGTTTGAATCTCTGTTTTGGTTGTTGAGGGTGGGCTAATGTAATGCTGGAATAAATTTTCATTTCGAAATTGTGATCTTTCTTATTTGATTTCAGTTCATTTGTGTTTTTGATTTGAAAAGAAAAAAACCCCAAGTCCCAGAAATTGTTTTTAGAGGAGTTGAATTTGAAGATCATTTTAGTGTCTTTAATATAATTTTTACAGCCTTACTGTGAGTTTGAAAGCATTACCATTCTGTTCAATTTATATTTCATGACATACTGTGCATCTCTGAGTCTTTCAATAACTCTTCCTGCCTCCCTTCAGTTGGGAGTTCACTTATTTGATATTGCATCGAAAAATATAATTTTTTTTCTTCCTTGTGTTTCAGTATTCATTTGAAAAAATAAAGTTTTTATATTAATCTCCTAATATTCGTTGGAATGGGTATTCTTTTAGATAGAGAAATCATTGTTGGCGTTGTATTCCGAATATTGACAGCCTTGATCTTGGCGAGGATTTGCTTGGCGAATAATGTCCCTGCTAATTTTGTTTTTGGTGATTCCTTGGTTGAGGTGGGAAACAACAACTACATTGCATCTCTGTCCAAAGCTAACTTCATTCCAAATGGAATTGATTTTGGAATGCCAACAGGAAGATACACAAATGGAAGAACTATAGTCGACATTATAGGCACGTCTCTACTTCTTATTGCTTTTGCTTAAATAATCTCTACCTTTTTCTCTTTATCCGATTATTGGTGGATTTGGGATAATATAAATGTTGAAAGTGTTTATTTTTGTAATTTGTTTTTTTGTTTATTTATTTATTTATTTTCTTTACCAGGACAAGAAGTATTGTGTTTTAAAGATTTTACACCTCCATATTTGGCTCCAACTACAGTTGGAGCTGTGATTCTGCAGGGTGTCAATTATGCTTCTGGTGGAGGAGGTATTCTAAATCACACCGGGAAGATCTTTGTAAGGCTTCTTATCCAATTTCTTTTGCTTGCGAAAAGATTTTGTTGAAATCTTGTAGATTTTACGAGTTCTAGCATTATGATGTTTCATCAACTTGGTTATAGAAAAAATAGTGTAAAGTGTGTGTGAATCAGTTAAGAAACAATGTACAGTGGGGTGTCTTGTTCCGAATAATTAGGTATCCTTTGCAGTTGAATTTATGACATATGGTGCATTTTTTGTATTGATGTATTAGACACAGATACTATTAACAAACTAAACTAAAGTACAATATGTATTGATTCCATAGGGTGGTAGAATCAATTTGGATGCGCAGATGGATAATTTTGCAAATACAAGGCAATACATAATCGCAAATATAGGTGCTCCTGCAGCAATGAAGCTATTTAAAAATTCTCTCTTCTCAATTACAATTGGCTCAAATGACTTCATCAACAACTATTTAACTCCTGTTGTCTCAACTGTTGAGCAACAATTTGTTCCTCCAGAAATTTTTGTGGGTGCCATGATTTCAAGATTTAGAATACAGCTCATGGTAGAACTTCTTTGCTACTCCATAAATAATTCTAGACACACATTTGATTGTTTCGTTCAAAAACTTCTTAATAGATCTAAATATTTTCCAGAGACTCTATGACATGGGTGCTAGAAGGATTCTTGTGGCAAATGTCGGGCCAATTGGGTGTATTCCCTTCCAGAGGGATCTTAATCCGTCTGCGGGAAGTAGCTGTGTTGCTTTTTCAAATGAGTTAGCCCAGTTATTCAACTCTGATCTGAAGAGCCTTATCGCGGAGCTCAGTTCAGATCTAGTTGAATCCAAGTTTGTTTATGCAGATGTCTACCGCATTGTAGATGATATCATTCAAAACTACATGTCATATGGTGAGTACAATTCAAGCCTGGTAATGTTTTTTTGTTTTGGTTTTGTTTTTGCTTGTTTTCTACTTTGGTGAAGCTTAATATATATTGTATTCCACAGGTTTTGAGAATTCAAATTCTTCCTGCTGCTACACTGCTGGGCGATTTGGGGGTTTGGTCCCATGTGGTCCTTCATCAAAAATTTGTCCGGACAGATCCAAGTTTGTTTTCTGGGACCCTTTTCATCCAACTGATGCTGCTAATGCTATCATCGCGAAGCGACTTATAGATGGTGGTTCGGATGATATATCACCGATGAATATTCGACAACTCTTGAGTCTTGACCTATGAAGAAGAATTAGATTAGATTGCTCAGTGGATGATTCAAGTAAAAGTTGGACACAGAATTTACATTCTGTTTGCATGGTTATAGATGTTACATTGATTTATCAACAACTTGGAAATAGGAAATAGGAATATACTAGTTATTGATTACTGGATTGAATAAAACGTTGATTATTATGTTTGAATCCGAAAATGGGTACATATAGAATTACAGATACAGGGGCTTGTGTTGATTTTCTTATTAAGAAAAAGAAATGTTCTACACTACTTTTTTTCATAGAAATGAAAAATAAATAAATAAATAAATAAATAAATAAAAAATAAAAGAAGAGTGTGTTCCTTTCACATCAAATATATATTGGACCACTTGGAATTACAAATCCATCTCATGGGTATTCACTCTTCATGGAGTGTGTTTAGGTGAGTTCATAAATACAGATGCGTCAACCTTATATTAGGATATCTTTCTCTTACAAATGAAATGAACTAATCATACAAAACTTTCACGCATTCTGTAACATTGAATCATATGTTGCAGCTCCTTTAAAAAAATATTTTAAGGGTCCCTTTTTAATTCAACTTGGTGAAATGTTGTTGTTGTTTTTTTTTTTTGGGTAATTACTTTGTGAAATGTTGCACAGTAAGTAATACAGTACATGTTACTAATGGATGAAGGGGTTCGATCTTGACGTGGGCAGTTTCATGTGAATAATATACTGGACAACTTTAATGCTATGTTGATGAGTCACAGTGGTGCATGGACAATTGTGTAATTCTCTTCAAGCATCACTTTTGAAATAAAATGATGTTATTGTCCCTAACTATTAATTTGATTTGATTTTGCATAACAGGCAGATGATTTGATAGCCAACTGAGTTAGTGTCTCCAATAAATTTTGAAATGTCAAATTTTGACTCTCTCCATTTACTAATATAATTAGTATTCCTTCCTATTTTTTTTTTTTTATTTTTTAAATACACTCCACTTTTGAAATAAAATAACATTAGTGCCCCTAACTCTTATGCAGGAGATTCAAATATTAGGGATATTTTTGTCATTTACATTTCCTACCAAATAATTATAATAAAACAAGAGAGGTACTCCTCTTTTTTCAAATTACACTTCACTCACCTTCTTTTTTTTTTAAAGAGAAAACTAATTAATACATCATCCCTTATTTTGTAATGTCATAACTACCATTTATATAATTTTAATTTTTTTTTAACCTTCTTTATTTCCTTTACTATTTTTTTCCCTGTGTTATACCATTTTTTTTTTCCCCCTTTTTTTAGGAGGTCAGCTCAAATAAGACAATTTATTCAGAGATAGTTTTTCAATAATGACTTTTTTTTTTGGTTCCAAATTTCCAATAAAAAATAGAAAAATTCTTCTCGCCTTTAGCTTCAATGTCATAATTAATTAAAACAATTTTCTTCAAGAGAAATTCATCATTCTCCACAAAATAAATATTATTTGATGAATACGAAGAAATAATAATTTTATCAAATAAGTCAAATATAACTTCTTTCTAGGTGAAATTTGTAACCATACCTGAAATTGTTAACTCACCAATTTCATCAACTTTTGCCTCTTCTTTAGCACTTTTTTCTTCTTTAACTTTTCTTTACACTTCAATCTCCTCCACTTTTTCAATCTCTTCTTCAACACCTTTCTTTATCTCTTCCTTATTCACCATTTCACTTTGGTGTTCAACTTTTGAATCTTCAATTTCTTCAACTTCATTTATGTTGTAGGCCTCTTCATTCTCCACAAATTTCTCCTTATGACTTTCATAATCAATTTTTGTAAACTCATCATCCTCAAAGCATTGTACCCAATACTCCATGGGTAGTGATTCACCTCTATGATTAGAAACGATGGTCTCGAGCCTCTTCCAAATACAATTTAGAGTTTTGAACTCTTTAAAATACTCTCAAATTTCTTGATATATTGCCTTTTGCAACAATACCAATACCTTATTTTCTTTCTTTTCACGAAGCTTGTTGGACATACCATTCTTTGACTCTTCTCTAACAACATCCCACAAATCACATGCTTTGAGGTATGAAGTCATGATGATTCTCATCCTCTTGTAATTAGAGAACATCATTTTCTCACTGAGAAAGTACATTTTCCCTTCTTCTTCATCATCAAGGAAAAACATGTTTTCCTTAAAATGTTGAACCTTTTAGGATCAACTTTGTTAGGCTTTCAGGATCGTCTAGGCTCTGATACCATTTTTTTTGGAAATAATGGGCTATACAAACAAATATAACTCTATATAATTTGAAAGAGAAATGGAAGAAGAAATATATTATTTCACTTATTCCCAACTTTTTCTTCTTCTAAAATGACTAAAATACATGATTATATAGGCCTTACACATGTATGTGTATCCATTATATTTAAATGCTTAATTACACCCACTATTCCCACTAACATGATATTTAGTAGGTATAACTCTTACTAATATAACCATTTAGTCTTAACTCTCATGATTCTTGATTTTACATAACCTTCACCATCACACCAACTCTCATATACTAATTCTCATTAAGATAATTTACTATCCACTAATATGTTAAATGCCCTTTTACATTATGTACACAAATACTTGAAATGACTAATTAAATACTAAAATCAAGTTTATTTTTCAACAGTTGCAGCCTTTGCCCAGAATGATCCTTCTCTGATCAGTACTTTCATTCCACAGTTGGATCTAATGATTGGAAGAACTAAAGAAATGTACAAACCAAAGGAGAAAGAAAAAAAGGAGGAAAAATGGATCACAAGAAAAAACAAGTTTTTTTGGAATGCCGAAGAAGACTTTTGGATTGAACAAGGGTGATGCAGTCTTTTATTTGGGGAGCAATTCTTCTGATGATAAGAGTAAAGTATGGGGATTTACAAACTTAATTTTCAAGCAATATTAGAATGATGCAGTAATTTATTTATGATTATAAACATCTGATCCACTTAATTACCTTTTCATAAACCATGTTACTGATGCTTTGCCGAAAGTCTAAACATATATATTAATTACATAGATGGTTTTCCGAGAATGTTTGTCTTTCCTTATTGTGGAGGGAAAAAACTCCCTCCAATAAAAAACGCACACGTCACCACTACCCATATCTACATTCCAAGGACATATAAGGCCCATCATGCTCAAGCCCAAGTGGAGGGTATTTACAGCCCAAGACCATTGTTATTTGTCCTCCAACTTCCATCAAGGCCGAATCAAGAAGTCATCAGCCCAGCTTGTCGTCAGCCCAGCGTATGAGTATTTAACATCCAGCCTGTTACCCAAGCCCAGCCGGATCAAAATATATTCAGCCCAAGAATGCACAAATCCTACCATTTGAAGGATTTGTTGTAGAAGGAAAATTCGGATAGGAAGTTCTGTACAAGGCAATCTCTATGTATGGAAAATTCGACAATGGAAAGAACTCTATTAGAAAAGAATGGTTATATAGAAAGAATTGGAGGGCAAGCAACGCGAGTCCTACCATAATTTTGCAATCTTTTGTATATAAATAGAGGCTAAGACCTCCAATAAAGGATCAAGCAATTCTACGCTTCTCTACACACTGTTCTTATTTATTTTTATTGTTTTTGAGTGAGTTGTTTTATTTTTCTCAATCATTATTGGTTGGGCGAAATTTTGCACCTACACTTTGGCGCCGTCTGTGGGAAGCGTATAAAAATATACTCCCACTTGTTTTGCAAATTAAATCCTTTAGTCGTGTCTGGAATGTCAAACGGAGAGTCAGCAATGAATCAACAGATAGAATTGATGCAAAAGATGCGAGAAGAGTTCTTGCACCAATTTGAGACACTCCGGCAAGCAAACGATACGAGTGTTGCCCAGATAGCTGCGCTTCAGCAGCAGACTCATACGCTGCACACGGCCATGGCCAAGCTAACGCCACAACCGCCACCAGGCGATGCTGCGGCACCACCCCCCACTCGGAAGTTACCTCCGGTTCACGAGCCTCCAGCCAACGAGACACCACCCAACGGGGCTCGACCTAGTGAGGTTCAGCAAAAGCAAGGGACGAGGTCCGAGGCGGTTGCTTCGGATAATCTCCCGCATCGCACACAGGACGAACAGGCCGAGTCCAGCCATAGGCTTACGGTATGGTCCAATGGCGTTCCAGATGGCGCACGGGTACAAGATGCCTTCGACGAAAAGAAGCTCTTGAGAGTCCAGACACCAACCGAGATGGCTAGAGAGCACAAGAACTCCTTGGTCAAGACCCCCTTTACTGACGAAGTGTACCTTGTGGAAAGGCCGAAGAAGTTCACTATGCCATCCTTCACCCAGTTCGATGGGGCAGGAGACCCCTCTCGGCATCTCGATCATTATGCACAAAAGATGGCACTGGACGATCATAACGATCCGTGGATGTGTAAGGTTTTTCCTACCAGTTTAACCGGAGCAGTGTTAGAATGGTTCAGGAATAGGCCACACAAGTCTATCCCTGACTATGAGACCTTGTGCACTATGTTCTTAGCCCAGTATTGCGGAAATAAGAAGCAGAAGAAAAGTATCGCCAGCCTTTTTACCATAAGGCAAAGGAAAGGGGAAACTCTGCAAGATTTTTTATCCAGGTTTAACATGGAGGCCTCGGAGATAGCAGATTGCCATCCTGCCACGGCAATCGAAACATTTAAGTTGGCAATGATCCAGGGAACCAAGTTTCACACATCCTTGGTCAAATATTCCCCCCCGGATATGTAGACTTTGAACGCTAGGGCACAAATCTACATTCGGTTGGAGGAAAACGTAGCCCACCGTGCACAGCACGCTACCCTCGTCACGGTGGAAAACAAGTCTCGAGAGAAAGCTGCGAGCACAAGGATGCAGAAGGTTCCTCATACCGCCACACAAGTCACCCAAGAGTCTGAGAAAAGGCGAAGGACAGAGGACAGGCTTACCCCTCTCCGTACTACCTTGGCGCGCCTATTCCAAGAGAATAAGACGAGGTTCGCGACTCCTCAGCCCATGAAGCAACCCTTAGAGCAGAGGGACAAAAGCAAACATTGTGCCTACCATAGAGATTATGGGCATACCACCAATGACTGCAGGTCCCTACAGCGACAAGTAGAAAGCATGATAGCGAGAGGAGAATTGATGGAGTATCTCGCCACGAAGGAGCACGTAAAACCTCGGGAGGTTAACCCTCGACGGGTAGAGGGCGGTCAGGTAAAGGTTATCCATGCTATACACGGAAGGTCAGAGGATGATGAAGAGTCTGAAGAGTTGTACAGATCCAGGCTGAGAGAGGCTCATAAGTTACGAAGAGTGTCTTCGGTAAACACGGTTGCACCAGGCAGCATCAACATTGGATTCGGTAACAATGATCTTTCTAGAGTCCAGCGCCCGCATGAGGACCCCTTGGTCATCAGCCTCCTGGTAGCGAATTATATGATCAGGAGAGTGCTGATAGATCCGGGAAGTAGCGCCAACATCATTACAAAAACAGCTTTTGATCAGTTGGGGGTTTCACCATCATCCATCAGGCCAACTTCCAGCCCCCTAATGGGATTTGATGGTACTAAGGTGAATCCGCTCAGGGTGATCGATCTATCCGTTACTGCAGCAAAGAGGACTCTGAAGGAAAACTTCGTCGTAACAGAAATTCATCCATCTTATAACCTCATTATGGGGAGAGGTTGGATCCATCGTATGAACGGAGTCCCCTCTACACTTCACCAAGTAATGAGGTGTTTATCCCAGGATGGCAGGGAGGTCATCGACCTCTGGGGAGACCAGGTTGCTGCAAAAGAATGTTACATGCTAACGCTACATGGAGCAAAGAAAGCGTCGAAGTCACCTCAGTTAGAGGCGAATCCCAAAGACGCGATCAAATAGCAGTTACAGTATCCTCTGCCCAAGTATCTCAAGGCAGAGGAAGAAGCCGAACCTGAAGCACCTACCGAGGAGTCCCTCGAAGCTATAGAGGTGGTCCTCGGAGACCCCCAGAAGATCACCTACATTGGCTCATCTTGCACAGCCGAAGAGAAGGAAGCATTGATCAGGGTCATTCGGTGCAATTCGGATGTCTTTGCCTGGGATCACTCGGACATGGTGGGGATCGATCCTACAGTCTCATGCCATAGTCTGAGGGTTAACCCAGAGTTCAAGCCAGTCAAGCAGAGGCACCGACGGTTCGCACCTGAACGAAATCGCATTATAGCCGAGGAAGTAAATTAACTATTATAAGCATGATTCATTCGAGAAGTGCAATACCCGCAATGGCTCTCAAATGTAGTAGTCGTTCAAAAGAAGAATGGGAAATGGAGGGTATGCGTAGATTATACCAACCTTAACAAAGCTTGCCTAAAAGATAGCTTTCCTCTGCCCAAGATTGATCAAATGGTGGATGCTACGACGGGTTATGAAAGGCTCACATTCCTCGATGCATACTCCGGCTATAATCAGATTCCCATGAATCCTGAAGATGAGGAGAAAACCGCTTTCATCACAGAAACGGGCACTTACTGCTACAGAGTGATGCCCTTCGGTCTAAAGAATACCGGAGCCACCTACCAGCGACTTGTCAATAAAATTTTCAATAATCTGCTGGGAAATACGGTTGAAGCCTATATCGATGATATGCTGGTCAAGAGTATACGGAAAGAGGACCACCCGAAGCACCTCCAGGAGGTCTTTGATACTCTCAAGAGATACAATATGAAGCTGAACCCCACCAAGTGCTCCTTCGCCGTCTGGTCAGGACAGTTCCTTGGGCACGTCGTAAATAAAAGAGGAATAAAAGTAAGCCCAGCTCAGGCAAAGGCACTAATACAGAACCAGGAGCCGAAAACCCGCAGGGAAGTGCAAGTTCTAACCGGCCAAATTGCGGCTCTCAGCCGGTTCATATCCCGATTATCTGATAAGTATAAACCTTTCTTCGATGCTATTCGATCCAAAAACAAAGATATGTGGGGACCTCAGCAGCAAGAAACTCTCAATCAATTGAAAAGCTACATGATAAAACCCCCAATCCTTTCTGCTCCAACGCCCGGAGACACTCTCATCCTGTACCTGGCAGTATCAGCTGTAGCAACAAGCGCAGTGTTGATCAAAGAAGGAGGCAAGGTTCAGCACCCAATCTTTTACACAAGCAAAACGATGACGGATGCCGAGACACGGTACAGCAAGACAGAAAAGGTAATCCTGGCGTTAATTTATGCCAAGAGGAAACTTCGACATTACTTCGAGTCTCACAGCATAGTGGTACTTACAAATCACCCTATACGGGCTATCCTAGCTAAACCAGACCTGTCTGGTCGAATTACAAAATGGGCTATTGAACTTAGCTCTTTTGACATCACCTATGCACCGAAGGTATCTCACAAGGGGCAGTCGGTGGCGGATTTCCTACTAGAGTACGAAGATCAACCTGAGGAACCGACACTTCAAGAGCCATACTGGGAGTTACGGGTTGATGGCTCTTCCAACCGAAAAAGAGCAGGGGCCGGTATTGACATCACAACACCCGAGGGTACCAAGCTGCAGCAGTCAATTTTGCTAGATTTCCCATCTACTAATAACGAGGCCGAGTACGAGGCGATGCTTGCCGGACTTCGGCTAGCTAAATAGCTACAGGTACGATGTTTAAAAGTTTTTAGCGACTCACAGCTTGTGATCAATCAAGTGACAGGGCAATATTCTCCCAAGGAGGAACGTATGAAGTCGTACAAAAATGCTGTAGAGAGTGTTATCCGGGAGTTCGATCAAATCGAGTTCCATCAGGTACCACGAGATGAAAATGCCGAAGCGGATCGATTGGCCGCAGCCGCATCATCTTCAGATGAAGAGTTGATTCGGCTTGTTCCAATCGATGTTCTCGAAGAACCCAGCATTAATCCCCGGCAAGAGGTGATGATGATCCCGGAAGTACCACGCGAGCCCTGCTGGATTGATCCAATCGAGGCCTACCTCAAGGAAGGGGTTCTCCCGAATCAGAAAGCTGAGGCAAGGAAGCTTAGGCTTACCGCGGCTAAGTACGCAATCATCAATAACCAGTTGTACCGAAGGTCATTCTCCGGTCCCTATCTCAAGTGTTTAACCCCTACTGAGGCTCTCACAATTCTAAAACAAGTTCATGAAGGAGATTGTGGAAACCACTCCGGAGGAAGATCCCTTGCACACAAAATTCTAACCCAAGGTTATTTCTGGCCATACTTGGCTCGGAATGCCGAGGAATACTCAAGACGATGTGACAAGTGTCAGCGCCATGGTCCAATAAAGCACCAACCTGCCGAAGGTTTGCACGCCATGGCTAATCCATGGCCGTTCGCCCAATGGGGGATTGATATAGTAGGACCATTACCCAAAACCATGGAAAAAAAGGAACATGTGCTTCTAGCTACGGATTACTTCACCAAGTGGGTGGAAGCTGAAGCTTTCTCTAGCGTCATCCACGAAGAAGTAAAACATTTCATTTGGAGCAACATTATTTGCCGGTTTGGGGTACCAAAAGTCATTGTAATGGACAATGGTAAGAACCTCGATAACAGAAGTACAAGGAAATTCTTTAGCGAACATGGAATCCTGCAAAAATTGGCTGCAGTTAGTCATCCACAAAGCAATTGGCAAGCTGAAATAACTAATCGCACGATATTCGGGTGCTTAAAGAAAAAGTTGGAGAAATTGAAGACAAAGTGGTACGAGAATCTCCCTCAAGTGCTTTGGGCCTATCGAACCACTCCAAGACGACCCACGGGAGAAAGCCCATTTGCTATGGCATATGGATCCGAAGCTGTCATTCCTACCGAGTCCATAATCCCAACCCTTCGGATATCCTTGGTACTGGAGGGGAACAATGAGCAACAACTCGAACATAGCCTTGATTTGGTGGACGAAAGGAGAGATGCAGCAGCAATTCGTCTGCGCGGCATACCAACAGCAGGTGTGTAACAGTTATAACAAACGCGTCAGATTTAGGAGCTTTGTGGTAGGCGATTGGGTTTTGAAGCAGGAGACAGCTCATGTAAAGAAACTGGAATCTAATTGGACCGGACCCTACAGAGTTACCGAAGTAGTGGGGAAAGGAGCATATCGTTTGGCCGAAGCTGGCGGACGTTCCATTGCGCGTCCTTGGAACGCAATACACCTGAAAAGGTATTTCCATTAGTTAAGTTTGTCAATTTTGCTACAAGTTTTTCACAAATAAGGCTGAATATGTCCACAGTCAGCCACACTTTTCTATATTCTTGTTTCTTTTTATAAAAATGGGGGGGGGGGGGGGGTCATACGACTCTATGATTACGCAACTTTTATACGCATGTCAAGTCGCACTATGCGTTATAATCAATGATTTTTACAAAACAAACAAAAAACAACAAGCACACAAGACACAAAACACATGACTTATGGCCTGTACTTACAACTTTCTATCCCACATCGATAAAACAGTATGTGCTACATTCTGTTATATATGGGAATATTCAAATAGTTAATTACGGTGTAAGGAGGGCCCACTGGTATTTAAGGCTGTCAAGCTCAATACCAGAGGCATTCCTTACACCGACTTTTTTGACAAAAATTTAGTCTATGTCCCACATCGGATAGAAATAGAAAAGAAATACGGTTCATATATGCGTGGTCCACAACATTTGGCTGCCAAGAAGGGAGTATCAGTGGAGGCAGGTATCTAAAGTCAACAAATGGAAAACTTCACAGCCACTGTTACTCGCTTTCTTGGCCTCCTATCATTTTTGAGTCCTCGGCCTCATGATAAGTGGTTTGAGGAAAAATATAAAACAAACCTCCCCTCAGACTCAGCGCCGGGGAGTAATTCATTCGCCTCGGACCTTAAGTGTCCGGGTCGGCACAACCTCCCCTCAGGCTCAGCGCCGGGGAGTAGTTCTCTCGCCTCGGACCCTAAGTGTCCGGCTCGGCAAAACCTCCCCTCAGACTCAGCGCCGGGGAGTAATTCATTCGCCTCGGACCTCAAGTGTCCGGGTCGGCACAACCTCCCCTCAGGCTCAGCGCCGGGGAGTAGTTCTCTCGCCTAGGACCCTAAGTGTCCGGCTCTGCAAAACCTCCCCTCAGACTCAGCGCCGGGAAGTAATTCATTCGCCTCGGACCTTAAGTGTCCGGTTCGGCACAACCTCCCCTCAGGCTCAACGTCGGGGAGAGGCTCGGCAAAACCTCCCCAGACTCAGCGCCGGGGAGTAATTCATTCGCCTCGGACCTTAAGTGTCCGGTTCGGCACAACCTCCCCTCAGGCTCAGCGCCGGGGAGTAGTTCTCTCGCCTCGGACCCTAAGTGTCCGACTCGGCAAAACCTGCCCTCAGACTCAGCGCCGGGGAGTAATTCATTCGCCTCGGACCTTAAGTGTCCGGTTCGGCACAACCTCCCCTCAGGCTCAGCGCCGGGGAGTAGTTCTCTCGCCTCAGACCCTAAGTGTTCGGCTCGGCGGAACCCCCCTCCGGCTCCACGCCAGGGAATGTATAATTCGCCTCGGATCCTAAGTATCCGAGACAGCTTCGGACCCTAAGTGTCCTACTCAGCAATATCCCTCCACACTCAGTGCCGAGGAGTAATTCGCTTTAGACCTCTGGTACCCGGATCATAACTCTTCCTACCAGACTCCAAGTGTTTAATACCCTGTGGATGCAGATATATCATAAGTTTATCATACTCCACCTCACATCAGGAACACATGAGAAGGAAAGAGTATGTATACGCCTACTACAGGCAAGTAAAATGCAAGGGTTCATTTAACAGTTAAATCATTGTCCATATGAATCATCCTGCGATATCAACTAAACTGTTAAAAAGATCTCCTTCCTCCCACAATCCTTGCGTTTTCACGGATAGCATAAATCCGAAGCATAAAGACAATGTTTAGTGTTTAAACACATTACCAGACAGAGAAATATGAACAGTATCAAGAGCATACAGCAAAAACAAGTCAGGCAAGCCTAAAACGAAAAATTATATTCATTATCCCAAAACAGGCTGTTCATAAAAACAAAATACATGGCTCTACTTCCTCTTCGGATTGAAGGGAGTAGATTCAAAAGCATCTACTACATTAGGATTTGAGGTAGAAGGAGTTGAAGCCGCAAGAGCAGGGGAGCTAGGAGTACCCTTCAGGTGTGCCTTCACCATCTCGGCAAAGCGGATTTCAGCTTCCAAAGCCTCTGGCCCTTCATCGTATGGGAAGTGCACCCCCACTTTCTTGTCAAAGGCGTCCGGATACATCGTCTTAGGGCCTGAGCCCTGATTAGCCAGACCGGAACGCTTTAGCACTAGCTAGGTGCGCCAGACAAGAGTAGCGCCCCTGCATTTGCTTCCCCGCCTTGAAGCAAGTAGTAAGAGCCTCGGTCAAGCGTTGAACCTCGGCCTGAAGAGAATCCACCTTAGCCTCAGAGGCTGACAACTGCCTCTTATACGCATCCTTGGCTTCAGACGCTATCTTCAGATTGGTGGAGGCAGTAGTGGCTCTCTTCTCTGCATTATCAAGATCCTTTTCCAACTTCTTGATGGAGAGGGATTGAGCTTCAGCAGTGGCGCAGAGGGCCATGGTGTGGTATAGACTCTGTTTAACAGGGAAGCAAATATAAGCATAAATAGAAACATAAGCAAGCAAGAGTAACTTAATTCTGGAAGAGCAATGCGAACCTCTATGGCCCGGACTGGGGCAGAGGGGAGTAGTTGCTCCAACTCCATTTGGCTATGGCTTCCTCGTCCTTTGGGAGCCACATTCCTCGAGCCACCGCCAGTGCAGCTGAAGGGTCTGTAATCACAGAATCCTCTGAGTGCAGGACTGACTTGTCAGCCCTGGTGAATGAAGGAGTCCAAGGAGCCCCAGTCTCGGCTAGAACAAAGGCCCTGACTTCATCTTCAGGTTTGGCCTCTCCAGCCTTTTTCCCTCTGCTTTTAGAAGGGACCTTGCCCTTGCCAGAGGATGAGGGGTTGAGGCGAGACTTCTTCAATGGTGGTTCCTCAACCTCCACTTCATCCTCAGTTGATCCAATGACGACCAAGGGTTGGGTATCTTCGGCTTTCTTCTTTAAAGCCTCAGCCCTCTGGATCTCCTCCTCAGTCATGGGGAAACTGTCAAAGGATGGTAGAGACAGGTCCATGAGGTCTGCAGCAACGACACTAGAGGCAATGTCCTTGAGGTTTGAAGAAGTTAGCAGGTCCTCGATAGGCGAGGGGTCACTCCAGACTCGTTCCTCAAGAAAAGAAAGTCTGTTCCTTGCTGCGGAGGATGGGAATGTAGCTGAAAAAACACCAAGAAACTCATAAATACGGCGAAATATTAAGACTTGGCAAGGAAAACAACCAAAACACTTGGTATGAAGGGAGGTTAAATATTCTATACCTAATTTCCCGAATTTGCGCGGGATAGGGAGCGCAATTGATTGGGACACGAACCATTTTCCTTTAACTACAACCATCCTTTGTTTCCATTTTTTTTCGGATGAGGGGAGGTTCGTGCATATCCTCTGATGAAGGGGAGAAGTAAAAAAGAAGCGACTAGGCTCGGTCCCATGCTTAGATATGTTGTAAGTAAGCAGAAGGTCAGCAAAGGTCAAATCCAGAGCCTCTAATTTCCAGCGCACCAACAGTGCCGAAAGGATGCGAAAGTAATTAGGATTTACCTGAAGGGGGGCAAGACCTAGCTTATTGAAAACTAAATGATAGAAGGGATGAAGAGGGAATCGGAGGGCGTTAAGGTGCCCAACCGAAAGAAGCAACTCATCCTCCTCAATTCCCTCGCCGGAGGTGAAATCGGCGCCCTCGGGATATTCTGCAATTTCTATTCCCTCAGGAATATCAAATTCTTCCATTACCGAAGCAATAGAGAACTTGATTTCCCAATTAAGTTGTTTGCATGGTTTTTAAAGAATGTCTGTCTTTCCCTATAATATTAATCCCAATTAAGTGTTTGCTTATAGAAAGATTGATATCCTCGATCATAATTATGCAAAGTTGTGAAGAGAGACAAAGCACGTGTAATGTTATTTTAGAGTACTTTTGATTTTGATTACTCCTGCCTTTGGTGGCTAAAAATAAATTTTACTAGAATATATGGTACATATTTGCATATAACATTTTTACTATTTTTTTTTTTTTTTTTTTGGAATGATAAGGAAGATTAGATAAAATATAGAAAACTGTACAAACCCAAAGAAAACATATAGCCTATTGGCCCAATCACTTGCAAAAGTCTTGCAATGCATAAAGCCAAGAAGCCCAACAAATAAGACCCAATCGGCCCAACCATCTGAATTACAAAACTAAAATTCCGATGAGCAGTTTAGACCTCCAATGGTGAGGGGAGCACCAGCAGAGGAGGTCCATACGTGTCAATCTGGCGGCAAGGGAGGGGGACGGATGAATGCACCATTTTTTTACTATTTTTGAAAGACTAGTAATGTGGGACTTTTCACAATTTTATTTTATTTTATTATTTTTTTTAAGGCAATAAACACACACGGTCATTGGAGTATAATAGATAGAATGTGGATTTAATTTAATTTATGATCAGCTCCAACTTAATTTCAGCATTGGCAAGACTCTCTACTTATTAATTCATCAATCTCTTATTATTCTTTTTTTTCTTTAATGAAACTTTATATGAATTTCCTCTATTTTGGTTGCTTAATTATTATAATTGTTGATGAATAGAATCTAAATATAGATGAATATAGGATTTTCAATAGAATTTTTTTTTTTTTTTTTACCAAACAATGGCCGAAGCCCATATAAGTGGAATTCCTTATATGTAATTGGAGTAATGATAGTTACATCGAAGCCATGCACGGATTTGTTGGGTAGAATGATGACAGATAACATGATTCAACATTTTTTACTAATCTAATTATTCACTTTTATTCACCATTCCATCCCTAATTTTAGAAACCTCTCCGCTATCCCCAATTTCTCAGACGAAGATCACGTTTTTTTTATTTTTTTTTATTTTTCGACACGATCTGTAACAACTCCAAATGTTTTGACGATCTACAACAAACTTTTGACGATTTGTATAGTACCTCTGTAAATCAAATATATATATATATATATATATATATATATATATATATATATCAATCTCTCTGTATATGTATATGTTGCTGTAATTTTTTTATAAGAGTTCAAGACCAATGTCAATCCATTGAATAGAGATTGATTCATCAACAGAGGTACTCAATAGTTCCAAATCGTCAAAAAGTTGCAAATTGTCAAATGATTGTTGTAGATTGTCAAAACATTTGGAATTGTTGCAGATCAGAAAAATAAAATAAAAAATAAAAAATTGAGAATGATGAGAGAAACTTCATCCGGACAACAGAGAGGTTTTTGAAATTAGGGATGGGATGGTGAACAGTAAAAGCGAATAATTAGATTAGTAAAAAATCACGTTCTCTGCAAGCTGAACTATCACATTATTTTGCCCAACAATTCAGTGCATGACTTCAATTTAACTATCATTACTCATGTAGTTGTGGTGGAGTTTTTATTTTGAGAAATTACTGGGCTATCCTATTCGGTTTCTTCCATTTTTCTCTGCGTATATGCATAAGGTTTTGGCTTTTGATGTACCAGTTTTTTACTTTTGAATTGCATTATACTTGTGGGCTGGGCTGGTTTTGTTTTTTTTGATGCTCATGATCTGTTTGGGCCACTAATATGGACAGTCGACAATTTTATATTTTCTTTTTCTGTCTGGGCCTTGGGGAATGGCCCATGTTTTTATTGCAATCACCTTTTTAATTACCGGGAAAAAAAAAAAAAAAAAACATAAGAAAAAAAGGAATAATAATATTTACACACACATACACAAATTTATATTACACACACACATATATAGTCCTGATCTCTTGCTCCCCATAGAGTAAGAAAATTAATTCACACTTTCTATATAAACTGTTAAATTAAATCTAAGGGTCATTTTTTAAACCCACCTATAATTTTTCTTTTTAACACAAAACCACTCTCATCCTATTTTTAGTTTCTATATTTAATTTTACAATTACCACATACTGCAACAATTAAATATAATTACCAAAATAAAAATAGAAACTTTTGAAAAAAAATAATACGGTATATTTTACTAAAAATTTGTTTTTATTTAGATATTTTTTTGAAATAAATATCTTTGCGGTACACTTCACCTCTATTTTTCACGTTTATGTCAAACAAAGAACATTTACAAAATAGGCTAAGGTACTATACATTTTTTCTGTTTCCTATCCTTTATTTATTTTGTTTTGAAAAAGTAAATTTGTTTTCCCTTTAAATCTTTAAGTTCTGTGTCATTTTTTCAGTTTTCTCTTCTTTATTTATTTTGTTTTGAAAAAGTAAATTTGTTTTCCCTTTAAATCTTTAAGTTCTGTGTGGCTCCTTATTCTAATTACTATTGTTCAGGCTTATTTGCCCAGTTTTATGAATCACTAATTCAATACATAAAGTCAAAATCTTGTTGCATTAATTTTAATTGATTCAAATATAATTTTAATTCAGAGCAAGACTTTATTTTTCTTTGTTTTCCTAATAAAATTAAAATAGGATGGTAATTGTAAAATTAAATATAGAAACTAAAAATAGGATGGGAGTGTTTTTGTGTTAAAAAGAAAAATCATAGGTGGGTTTGAAAAATAACCGTTAGATTAAATCAAATGGTCTATATAAAAAGTGTGGATTAATTTTCTTACTTACTATATATATATATATATATAACACTCAATCCAACCCATACAATAAACCTTAACCAGGTTAGGGTTAAAAGGTATATAAACCCACTGATTAGGGGATGTAAAGATCACTGGACAAACCAAATTAGAGTCGCCGCAATGCTTAATTTAGTTACTAGCTTCTTATGGAACCCGATTGTCACTTATTAAATAGGTCTATGAATGTCTATTTTATTAATTACACCCTTAGTTTCTATTTTTAATATTAAAAAAAAAGAAAGTAAATTAATGTCAATTTATGTACCTTTGGAGTTCGGACAGCCTATCCAATAAACACCTGGGATGGGAGCAAGAGAAAAATAGAGAGAGCATAAAATTAAATCCTTTACCGATTAAGCACATAGGAGTAAGAAAAAAAACATAGAGAAAATAATAATAATAATATTTGAATAACATGTTAATATTATATATTGTAATTTTCTTTTTATTTTTTTAATAATTAATCATAATAATCAAAGAGAATTTGGTTATTCATTTTCTACCATACCGAATTTGCGAATTTTCTCCTGAATTCAACTTCGTCTTATTTAATTTTTCCATTGACAACCGGGCTAAGGGTTGTGGATAGAGAATTTTCGAAACCTCTAAGGCCCCCAAGCATATAAAACTACTACTAGTCACATAGCTCAAATTGGGATTGTTGTTGGAACAGTCAGTAAAAAAAAAAAATGTTAGTTGTTTAATGACACATTATAATAAGTAATAGTATAATGACACATAATATTGAAAGAGACTCTGCGTTATTAATTTTCTACCATACCGAATTTGCTAATTCTCTCCCGAATTCAGCTTCGTCTTATTTAATTTTTCCATTAACAACCGAGCCGAGCTAAGGGTTGTGGATAGAGAATTTTCGAAACCGCTAAGGCCCCCAAGCATATAAAACTACTACTACTCACAGAGCTCAAATTGGGATTGTTGTTGGAACAGTTAGTCAAAAAAACATGTTAGGTGTTTAATGACACATTATAATAAGTAATTTTCATAATTAAATTATTTTTTAATTTAACAATATTTTTTAAAATATTTTTATTTTTAATTTTAAATTGATGTTACCATATTTGATAATACTAACTTTATTAAGGAATGAGTGTAAGTCTTTATAAAAAATAAAAAGGGCATAATTAGCTAATAGTTACCTAAAATATTATGTAATTGTCTTTATAAAAAAAATAAAAAGGACATAATTAGCTAATGAAAAGGAATTACCTAAAATATTCTACCTTTATTAATTTCAAAAGTTTCAAATTCTAAATTTAGAAACCATTAAAAATGTTGTGGTTATCAAACACATCTAAACAAATTATAAAGAGAACCACCAAAGTTGGAGTTCATGGACTACGAAATCACGCGAAACAACTTATAGATTTCATGATCTTTTAAGTTAAACACAAAATTGGCGACTATATCCAGGTATTTTCCATAATCCTTTAACCTATTGTTTCGACCATTAAACAGATTGAATAGAAGATGCAACTGTTATTTTCCATTAAATCTTCAAGCCATGTGAAATTTTTACGTTCGTTTCAAAATTTTTTTTTTATTTAATTATTATTTGTTTTTTTCGATAATTATTTAATTATTATTTGTTTAATGCATAGTAACCATATATTATGATGTGTGTGTTGAATTTTATCTTCAATGTTACAAAGCGTAAAATAAATAAATATATGTATTATACACACACGTATGTATAGGCGTTTTGCACAGGTTTAACAAATCTGTAGACCATGTGTTACAAAACAGCGTAGAATTTAGACGCTTTTAAACCATTGTAGACCATTGTTGTTAAGTTAAAAGCTTTGTAATGTGTATGGTTTTTTTATTTTTAAAAAATTAGAATGTGACAGGTATTTGAATTGCTTTACGTCTAATGCAAATTTGCAGTATCAAACGTAATTAAGAAAGCCAAGTTGAAGCAATGACCAAGGAGAAGGCAGAAGCAGTAACCAAACTACAATTCCAGCAATTCGATGTTGTAACTGATTTCTCAGACCATAAGTATGGTAAATCCAAGAATGCGCGCCTAATTAGCACCGGAAGCGCAGCGTGCAAAAGTATCATGAAAGAATGGGAACTGTTACAGAACAATCTCCCAGAAAATATATATGTTAGACTTACGAAGGAAGGATTGACCTGCTGAGAGCTGTAATAGTTGGGTCCTCCGGAACACCATACCACAATGCCCTCTTCTTTTTCGACTTTCGACTTTCACTTCCCTCCAGACTACCCAAACGTACCTCCAAACCTACATTACATCTCCTTTGGCCTCCGCCACGGAAAAGTCTGTTTGAGCATCTTGAATACATGGACTGCTCCGAGATGGGAACCTGGGCGGTCGAGTATATTACAGGTCTTGGTTTCTCTCCAGGCACTAGTATATTATAGTTTCAATGAAAATTATAACTGTAGGGTGATTTTCCTCCTCCGAAAAGAGCCTAAGAACTTTGAGGGTTTCATTGTTGAACATTTTCGCAGCCATGGACGTGCTATTTTGACTGCGTGTAGGGTTTATAGCCAAGGGTTTTTGAGAGTCGGTCACTATGAAGATGACACCACCATGTCGTTGTTACCTGCAGAAAGAGTCCATGTACCATGGCATTTCAAGGATTCAATGAGGTGGGCGTATCCAGATCTTGTTGCAGCCTTTGCCAAGAATGATCCTTCTCTGAGGAATTTCATTCCACGGTTGGATCTAATGATTGGAAAAGCTAAAAAAAAATACTTACAAAAGGAGAGACAAAAAAAGATGGAAATAAGAATCAGAAGAAAAAAGAAGTTTTTTGGAATGCTGAAGAAGATTTTTGGATTGAACATGTGTGCAAAAAGCAATGTGGCTGCTGGAATGGAAGCAATCAAGCGCAGATTCAGGATTTCTAGGTGGGGTGGGCTAGCACTAAATATGAATACTAAGGGAATTGGTTTGGCCCTTTATTTTAGTATGGTGGCTGAGTTTACTTGGGCTTCATTGGGTTTTTGGGGTGGGCTAATACTATTAATTTTTTTTATTTTTTGGGCTGGGCTAATATATTAGTATAGTAAATTTTTTTTTTCTTTTTTTTTTTTTTTTGGAGTGGGCTACAGCACACCTTTGCCTACCCCTGTGTCCGCCCCTCGAAGCAAAATAGTCAATCAGATGGCAGCCATGACTTTGGGTCTCAAGAGAAGGTGATTATGACATCTCACTTATCCAGTTCAAATATTTGGTGAGCAATTCCGAAAAGATCGGGGATTTACAAACTTTTTAAGCAAATATTAGAATGATGCAGTAATTTATTTATGATTCCTTTTGATAAACCATGTTACTGATGCTTTGCTGAAAGCTCAAACATAATTACATAGATGGTTTTCACAGATAATGTTTGTCTTTCCCTATATATTAGAAACATATCCTCATAATTAAGGGTTGAAAATGAAAATCTCAACACCGTGCTTGATATTTTCATTCTGCATCAATTCTCATCTTTGCTCAGCAGCAGCAATTTGAAATTAAAGAAGAATGTTGGGAATAGAATGCGAATTTAATTTAATTTATGATCAGCTCGGTAAGTGCAAAATTCTACTCCACCAATAACAATTGAGAAAAATTATACAACACATTCAAGAACAGTAAAAATAAATAAGAACAGTCGTAGAATTGTTTCGATCCCTTTATTTGGAGGTCTGGGCCTCTATTTATATACAAAAGTTAGAAGAATTATGGTGCGTTGCTTGTCCTCTAATTCTTTCCATATATCAATTTCTTTACAAATAGAATTCTTTCCTCTTTATAATTCTTCCCTTTCCGGATTTTCCTTACACAGAACTTACTTCCTTTGATGAATCTTTTTCCTTGTAGGACCGGTTCCTTCTTTAAATGGATTTAGGCTGCATCTAACTTGGTACACATGACTGTTGGTGTCTTGATTCGAGCTTTAGTAAAGCCCATAGTTAGATAGTGGTAGTTTTGGACTAATGATCAACTCAACTTGGGCTTCTGAAGAGATGGGATTTGACCTTTATTGAAGATAAAGTTATATTTACGATGACGTGGATTGCCCTTATTGGAGGGAGATTTTTCCCTCCACACTTTGCCCCCAATTCCCTCTTTAATTGGATTGCGGCTCCTATTAAAAAGGGAATTGAATTTGCACGGTTGTCTTTTTTACCAAAAGACGTTTCAAAGATTACCCATTGCCATTCTGCCTTAAGAGATTCTATAAGGGTTACTTTTGCTCTCACTACGTTTCTTGCATTCTTCACTCCGTTGTCTTATCAGGTTAGTTCTCCATCTTTTTCTCTTCGATCTTGCATTATGAGTACTTCGACTATTCCTGAACGTATAGATATCATAGATTCTGAGTCCACTCCCTCGTCTTCCCCTAATCTCATTAAGGTTCCCCCACCTAGGGTTTCAAACTTTCCCAAACCTGTAAGTGACTCGGCTAATCAGCCAGGTGCTTCTCCGATCCAGGCTGAAACATCCACTTCTGGGTCGGACAATATCCTCACTAAGGAAGAAAGGAATGCAATTCTATCTATTCGTCGCATCCTGTTTTCCATTGAATCCATAATGGAGGAATTCGAGATTCCCAAGGGGATAGAAATTGCAGAGTACCCTAAAAGCGCTGATTTTTGTGCCGGCGAGGGCGTCGGAGAAGACGAGTTGCTCCTCTCTGTTGGGCATCTCAACGCTCTTAGGTTCCCTCTTCATCCCTTCTATCATTTAGTTTTCAACAAATTGGGGATTGCACCCCTGCAAGTAAACCTTAACTTCCTTCGAGTAATCTCAGCACTCCTCATTCGCCGGTGGTAGGAGAGTCTTGACCTGACTCTGGCTGACTTGCTGATTACTTATTCCATTTCTAAGCATGGAACCGAACCTTGTCGTTTCTTTTTCACTTTCCCCTTGCACCAAAGGATATGTACAGACCTTCCTACTTCTGAGAAAAAATGGAAAGAGAGGATGATAATTGTTAAAGGGAAATGGGCCGTACGCCAATTGAGCAAACTCCCAATCCCTCGTAAGTTCGGAAAGTTAGGTATAGAATATCCCCCCTTTCTTCATAAAGAGTGCTCGGGTTGTTTTCCATGTCGAGTCTTATTATTCGATATATTTACGAGTTTCTTGGTGTTTTTTTAGCAACATTTCCTTCTTCGGCTACCAAGAAAAGGCTTTCCTTCCTGGAAAAGCGGGTCTAGAGCAACCCTCCCTCGATCGAGAGCTTACTCACTTCTGCGAGTCTTAAAACAGTTGCTTCCAGAGCTGTAGCCGCTGATCTCATGGACCTCTCACTTCCATCTTTTGACAGCTTCCCCATAACTGAAGAAGAAAAACAGAGGGCTGCAGCCTTGAAGAGGAAAGCTGCAGAGAATGCTCCGCTGACTATACTGTGTACAAATGAGCAAAAAAAGGAGATTGACGAAGTCCCTTTGAACAAAAGGGCAAGACTGAACTCTTCTTCAACCGCGAAATCCAAGGGTGCTTCCAACCCAAAAAACAAAGGGAAGAAAACCGAAGAGGTTAACCCTGAGGATGAGGTCAACGCTTACGTCCTTGTCGAGGCTGGAGCACCTTGGAATCCTTCCTTCTTGAGGGCTGACAAGTCCATCCTCTATATTAGTGATTCTATGATCACTGACCCATCTGCAGCACTGGCCGTCGCCCGGGGGATGTGGCTCCCCAAGGATGAAGAAATTATCGGCAGAATGGGGCTGGAACAGCTACTCCCATCTGCCCCTGTCCGAGCCATAGAGGTTTGCTCCGTCCTTCATTTCCATTGTCATAATTGCCTTACACACTTTCTTACGTTTGTTATTATCTCATAATGCAGGGCTTGTATCATACTATGGCCCTTTGTGCTACTGCTGAGGCTCAGTCTCTTTCCCTTAAGAAGCTGGAGAAAGACCTCAGTAATTCTGAGAGGAAGGCGTCCCATGCCATTGCCAATGCACAAATTACATACGAGGCTCGGGATGTTTACAAGAAGCGTTTGACTGCTTCTGATGCCAAAGTTGAGTCGCTGGAGGCTGAAGTCCAGCGTTTGAATGATGCCCTTAGCACCTACATTATTGCAGGGAGGCAAATGCAAGGTCGTTACACCAGTTTGGTGTGCTTATCTAGCGCCAAGGCCTTCAGATCCGACTTCAATCAGGGTTCAGAGGAAAAGACCATAGATCCCGAGGCTTTTGATGCCCAAATGGGAGTGTCTTTCCCTTATGATGAGGGTCCAAAAGCTCAGGAAGCTGAAGTTCTTTTTGCTGAGATGGTGAAAGCTCATCCTGAGGTTCCTTCAACTCCAAGTGTCTCCACTCTTGCAACTGGCCCATCAAATCCTCCACCTACAAGTCCAGCTGTGGTAGATGCTTTTGAATCTATCCTATTTGATCCGAAGAGGAAGTAGGATTGAGTAATAATAATAATAATAATTATTATTATTATTATTATTTATTTATTATTATTATTTTTGTAAGGAAACAACATTGGGAATGAATGATATATCCATGTTTCTTAAGCTGTGTCATTTTTATTCTGCTTCGACTGAGTATGCTTGTATACTTTTAATATTGCACACACTTTGTTAGATGAGATTATTTCTAAGGAAAGTACCCTGCCTGAGAGTTCCTTATCTGTTCCATTCTGAAGCAAAATAAATAAGATGTGGAGAAGAGATCTCCTCTAATGGTTTTTCTGATAATAGAAGATTGTTTTTTCCTTTGGTGATTTAACCGTTAAGGGGGTCTTCTTGAAATGGATTTGTGTGAAGCAAGTATATTTATACTTGTTTCTTCTTGTAGTTTTTTGATGTGGGACAATCTCGTGGCTTATATTACCGAACTTAGAATCAGTGAATATGAGCCTGAGGGGAGGTTTGTCAAGCCGGACGCTTAGGGTCCGAGGCGAATAAATTACTCCCTGGCGCTGAGCCTGAGGGGAGGTTTGCCAAGCCGGACGTTTAGGGTCAAAGGCGAATAAGTTACTCCCCGGCGCTGAGCCTGAGGGGAGGTTTTGCCGAGCCGGACGCTTAGGGTCCGAGGTGAATAAATTACTCCCCGGCGCTGAGCCTGAGGGGAGGTTTTGCCGGGCCGGACACTTAGGGTCCGAGGAGAATGAATTACTCCCCGGCGCTGAGCATGAGGGGAGGTTTTGCCGAGCCGGACGCTTAGGGTCCGAGGCGAATGAATTACTCCCCGGCGCTGAGCCTGAGGGGAGGTTTTGTAGAGCCGGACGCTTAGGGTCCGAGGCGAATGAATTACTCCCCAGCGCTGAGCCTGAGGGGAGGTTTTGCCGAGCTGGACGCTTAGGGTCCGAGGCGAATAAATTACTCCTCGGCGCTGAGCCTGAGAGGGTTTGCATATATCTCTCTCAAACAACTTATCATGAGGCCGAGGATTCAAAAATGATAAGAGGCCAAGAAAACGAGTAGCAGTGGCTGTGAAGTTTCTTATTTGTTGACTTTGGAGACTTTCCTCCATTGATACTCCCTTCTTGGCAACCAAATGTAGTGGGCTACGCATATATTAACCGTATTTATTTTCTATTTCTATCCGATGTGGGACATAGACTAAATTTTGTCAAAAAGGTCGGTGTAAGGAATGCCTCTGGTATTGAGCTTGACAGCCTTTAATACCAGTGGGCCCTCCTTACACCGCAGTCAACTATTTGAATATTCCCATATATAAAAGAATGTAACACATACTTTTTTGTCGATGTGGGATAGAGAGTTTTAACCATAGGCCACAACTCATTTTTTTTTTAAAAAAAAAAAAAAATCATTGTGACGAATGCTTTTTAACAGCTTGCTTCTAACATTGCTTTGCATAAAAATTGTATAGTGCGACTTGGCATGCATAAAAGTTGCATAATCATAGAGTAGTATGGCCCCCATTTTTATGGAAAGAAATAAATAGAGTAGAATTGTACTGAATATAATAGAAGCAAAATAAAGCAAAGTTTGGCTGACTGTGGGCATACTCAGCCTTATTTGTGAAGAATTTGTAGTAAAATTGAAAAACTTATCTAATGGTAATACCTTTTAAGGTGTATTGCATTCCAAGGACGCGCAATGGGACGTCCGTCAACTTTGGCCAAACGATATGCTCCTTTCCCCACTACTTCAGTAACCATGTAAGGTTCGGTCCAATTAGGTTCCAGTTTCTTTACATGAGCTGTCTCTTACTTCAAAACCCAATCACCTACCACAAAACTCCTGAATCTGACATGTTTGTTATAACTGTTGCGCAGCTGTTACTGATATGAAGCAAGCCTAATTGCTGCCGCATCCCTTTTTTCGTCTAGGAGATCGAGGCTATGTTTGAGCTGCTGACTATTGTTTCCTTCAAGCAATAAGAATGTCCGAAGGGTTGGAACTGTTGCTTCAGTTGGGATCACAGCTTCAGATCCATAAGCCATGGCAAAGGGACTCTCTCCCGTAGGCCGCGGTGGTGTGGTTCGGTACGCCCAAAGCACTTAAGGGAGATTCTTGTACCATTTTGTTTTGAATTTCTCCAATTTCTTCTTTAAACAACTGAAAATTGTCCGATTAGTTATTTAAGCCTGTCCATTCCCTTGTGGATGACTAACCGTAGCTAACTTTTGTACAATTCCATGCTCAGCAAAGAATTGTCCATCATAATGACTTTTGGGACCCCAAACCGGCAAATGATGTTGTTCCAAAGGAAACTTTTTACCTACTCATGGGTCACACTTGAATAGGCCTCGGCTTCTACCTATTTAATGAAATAATCTGTAGCCAGTAGCACGTACTCCTTTTTTTCCACGGTTTTGGGTAACGGGCCCACCATATCAATCCCCCATTATGCGAATGGCCATGGATTTGCCATTGCGTGTAAATCTTCGGCAGGTTGATGCTTCATGGGACCGTGACGTTGACATTTGTCATACCTCCGTGTGTACTCTTCTGCATTCCTGGACAAGTACAGCCAGAAGTAACCTTGAGTCAGGACTTTATGCGCGAGGGATCTGCCCCCAGAATGGTTACCACAATCTTCGTCATGGATTTGTCTCAACACCACAAGAGCCTCAGTAGGGCTTAAACATTTCAGGTAAGGACCTAAAAATGACTTTCGGTATAACTGATTGTTAATGATGGCATATTTAGCTGCGGCGATACGGAGCTTCCGTGCTTCGGACTTCTGGTCTGGAAGAACCCCATGCTTGAGGTAAACTTCCAATGGATTAATCCAGCATGGTTTTCGAGGAATAATTGGAACTACCATTACTTCCTGCGGAGGATTAATGCTGGGCTCGTCTAGAACGTCAATCGGCACAATCCGAATCAGATCCTCATTTGAAGATGACGCTGATGTGGCCAATTGATCTGCTTCGGCATTCTCAATACGAGGTACCTGATAGAATTCAATCTGATCGAATCCCCGTGCAACGTTCTCTACAGCTTTTTTATATGCTTTCATTCTTTCCTCTTTGAGATGGTACTGACCTGTCGCTTGATTTATAACAAGTTGTGAGTCACTAAAAACCTTTAAGCAATGTACCTGGAGACTGCTAGCTAACCGAAGACCAGCAAGTAATGCCTCGTACTCGGCCTCATTGTTCGTAGCTGGGAATTCAAACAGATAAATTACTGCAGCTTGGTGCCTTCAGGAGTTAACATTACAACGCCCACTCCTGCACGTGCTTGATTCGATGAACCATCAACTCGAAGTTCCCATTGTGGTTCAGGGTGTGCCGGCTCTTCGGGAGTATCTTCATACTCGAGAAGGAAGTCCGCTACGGCCTATCCTTTATGCGACACCTTTGGCTCATAAGTTATGTTGAAGGAACTAAGCTCGATAGCCCACTTGGTAATTCTCCCAGATAAATCAGGCTTAGAGAGTATACCCCGTATAGGATAGTTGGTGAGTACCACAATGCTATGAGATTCAAAATAATGCCGAAGCTTCCTCTTGGCGTAGATCAAAGCTAAGATGACTTTTTCTGTTTTACTATATTGCGTCTCCGCATCTATCATGGTCTTACTTGTGTAGAAGACTGGATATTGCCTCTTTCCTTCCTTTCTAATCAATGCTGCACTTGTCGATGTATTAGAAATTGCCAAGTACATAATAAGAACCTCCTCGAGTTTTGGAGCGGATAGAATTGGTGGTTCAGCCATGTAACCTTTCAAACGACTGAGGGCCTCCTGCTGCTGAGGTCCCCATATATCTTTATTCTTGGATCGTATAGCATCGAAGAATGGTTTGCACTTATCTGACAATCGGGATATAAACCGGCTGAGTGCTGCGATCCGACCAGTAAGAACTTGCACCTCCTTGCGATTTTTTGGTTCTTGATTCTGGATGAGGGCCTTAGCCTGAGCCGGACTTACCTCTATCCCTATTTTATTCACTATGTGGCCGAGGAATTGACCTGATGATACCGCGAATGAGCACTTAGATGGATTCAACTTCATGTTGTACTTCTTCAAAGTATTGAAAACTTCCTATAGATGCTTCGGATGATCTTCTTTCTTCACACTTTTAACCACCATGTCATCTATATATGCTTCAACTGTCCTTCCCAGCAGGTTATTGAATATCTTGTTGACAAGGCATTGATAAGTAGCTCCAACATTCTTCAGTCCGAAGGGCATGACCCTGTAACAATAAGTCCCATTTTCTGTAATAAAAGCCGTTTTTTCTTCATCTTCGGGGTTCATAGGAATGTGATTGTATCCCGAGTATGCATCTAGGAATGTCAACCTCTCGTAGCCGGTGGTAACATCAACCATCTGGTCTATCTTGGGCAGAGGGTAGCTAATAGGGCATGCTTTGTTGAGGTTGGTATAATCTACACAAACCCTCCATTTTCCATTCTTCTTTTGTACGACTACCACTTTCGACAACCACTGCGGATATTGCACTTCTCGAATGAAACCTGCTTACAATAATTTGCTCACTTCTTCAGCTATAATGTGATTGCGTTCAGGGGAAAACCTTCGATGTTTCTGCTTGACCGGTTTGAACCCCGGATCCACCTTCAGGCTATGGCAGGAAACTGTGGGATCGATCCCTACCATGTCTGAGTAACTCCACACAAAGGTATCTGCATTGCTCCGGATAACATCAATTAATGCCTCATTTTCTTCGGACGTGGAAGAAGAGCCTAGATAAGTAACCTTCTGAGGGTCGTCGAGGATAACTTCCACGGCTTCGAGGGTCTCCTCGGTGGGCTTCGCGATCTCCTCTTCCTTCTTTTCCTTAAGATACTTGGGCAGAGGGCTCTGTAATTGCTATTTGATTCCAGTTTTGGAAGCCACACCTGGTTGCTGTTGAGTCGACACCCTCTTCGCCTTAACTTGTGTCAGCATATAACATTCCTTCGTTGCGACTTTAACGCCCCACAGATCAATCACTTCTTTCCCGTCTGGAGATAAGCACCGCATCACCTGGTGGAGGGTGGATGGAACTCCTGTCATCCGATGTATCCAACCTCTTCCCATGATGAGATTGTAAGAAGGATGGATCTCTGTTAAAACAAAGTTCTCCTTCAGAGTCCTCTTCGCCGCGGATACGGACAAGTCTATTACTCCAAGGGGATTTACCCTTGTGCCATCGAATCTCATCAACGGGCTGGAGGTAGGTCGAACAGATGATGACGGGATCTCTAACTGGTCAAAAACCGTCTTTGTGATTATGTTAGCGCTACTTCCTGGATCTACCAAAACCCTCCTGATCATACAATTGGCCACTAAAAGACTAATGACCAATGGATCCTCGTGGGGGAGTTGCACTCTGGATAGGTCGTCTTCTCCGAATCCAATACCAATGCTACCTGAATTGATAGCATTGACCGAGGATATCTTCCTGAGTTTGTGGGTCACCCTTAATCTGGATCTGTACACCTCCTCGGACTCTTGATCATCTTCAGACCTGCCATGTATTGCACAGATGACTTTTACTTGCGTACCTTCTACCTTGCGGGGATAGACCTCGTGGGGCTTTGCATGCTCATTTGTCATGAGGTAATCCGTCAACTCACCTCTGGCGATCATATTATCCACCTGTCGCCTAAAGGATCGGCAATCGTTGGTTGAATGCCCATAATCTCGATGATGAGCGCAATGCTTGCTTTTGTCCCTTTGCTCCAGGGGTTGCTTTATTGGCTGTGGAGTTGTGAACTTCGTCTTATTCTCTTGGAAAAGCCGAGCTAAGGTAGTTCGGAGAGATGTAAATCCTTCCTCTGCCCTTTGCCTTTTTTCAGGTGCCTAGGTGACCGGCGTTGAGGAACGTTGGCTTTTTTGAATCTTTGGAGTTGGGATTCTTTCTCGAGGCTTGTTTCCACTGTCACGAGGGTAGCGTGCTGCACTCGGTGGGCTATATTTTCCTCAAGCCGAATGTAAATCTGGGCCCTAACATTTAGAGTCTGTATGTCGGGCAGAGAATACTTGACTAGGGAAGTGTGGAACTTCGTCCCCTGAATCATTGCGAGTTTACATGTCTCTATAGTAGTTGCGGGATGACAATCCGCTATTTCTGATGCCTCTATGTTGAATCTTGATAAGAAATCCTGCAATGTTTCCCCCCTTTTCTGCCTTACGGTGAAGAGACTGGCAATGCTTTTCTTTTGCTTTTTATTTCCGCAATACTGTGCCAGGAAAATGGTGCATAGAGTTACGTAATCCGGGATGGATTTATGCGGTCTACTCCTGAACCACTCTAGTGCTGCTCCTGTCAAACTGGTAGGAAAAACTCTGCACATCTAAGGGTCATTACGATCATCCAAAGCCATCTTTTGAGCATAATGATATAGGTGCCGAGAAGGATCCCCTGTTCCATCAAACTGGGTGAAAGAAGGCATGGTGAATTTCTTGGGCCTCTCTACCAGATACACATCGTCAGTGAAGGAGTTTTGATCAAAGAATTTTTGTGTTCTCTAGCCATCTCGGCAGGTGTTTGAATCTTCAGGAGTTTCTTCTCGTCAAAGGCATCCTGAACACCTGCACCATCTGGGATTCCATTGGACCACACCGTAAGCTTATGGCTGGATTCGACTTGCTCATCCTGCGTGCGACGAGGGACGTTATCTGAAGCAGCAACCTCGGATCTCGCCTTCCGTTGCTGCTGAACCTCATTCGGCTGAACCTTATTGGGTCGTGCCCCATTAGATGGAACCCCATCAGGCGGAAGTCCAGTAATCGGAGGAATATTCTGACTAGGGGGTGCTGCTGTGTCACCCACTGGTGGCGGTGGTGCCAACTGAGCCAGCGTTGTTTACAAAGCGTTATTCTACTGCTGAAGCAAGTCGATCTGAGCCACACTTGCTTCGTTTGCCTAACGAAGTACGTTAAATTGGTGCAGAAACTCTTCACGCATCTTTTACATCAACTCCGTCTGTTGATCTGCTGAAGATCCTCCGTTCGACATTCTGGACAATTAGCTGCAGGATTCACTTATGAAACAAAAATAAGAATGGGAATATATTTGCACACGATTCTCACAGACGGCGCCAAAGTGTAAGTGCAAAATTCTACTCAACCAATAACAATTAAGAAAAATTATACAACACACTCAAGAATAGTAAAAATAAATAAGAATAGTGTGTAGAGAAGCGTAGAATTGTTTGGATCCCTTTATTTGGAGGTCTGGGCCTTTATTTATATACAAAAGTTAGAAGAATTATGGTAGGACTCGCGTTACTTGTCCTCTAATTCTTTCCATATATCAATTTCTTTACAAATAGAATTCTTTCCTCTTTATAATTCTTCCCTTTTCGGATTTTCCTTACATAGAACTTACTTCATTTGATTAATCCTTTTCCTTGTAGGACCGGTTCCTTCTTTTAAATGGATTTGGACCGCATCTAACTTGGTACACATGACTGCTGGTATCTTGATTCGAGCTTTAGTAAAGCCCGTAGTTAGATAGTGGTAGTTTTGGGCTAATGACCAACTTAACTTGGGCTTCTGACGAGATGGGCTTTGACCTTTATTGAAGATAAAGTTATATTTACGATGACGTGGATTGCCCTTATTGGAGGAAGATTTTTCCCTCCACAAGCTCCCACTTAATTTCAGCATAGCCAAATAATCTCTAGAATTCATCAATTTTATTATTATTATTATTATTATTATTTATAGAATCTAATTATAGATGAATTTGTGCGATGGAAATTAAGGATTAATCTCATAGGATTAGTAGACTTTTGTTTCTTTCACCTGTTGGCCCACATTTTTGTTTCCTTTCACCTGGCCCACATAAGATTTTCAGCTTATACCTAGATAGAAGCTTGGATTTGTAATTAAAAAAAAAATAATTCGATACTTTCAAAGGCAACATATATGTAGTTGTGGTGATGGTTTTATTTTGAGAAATCACTTGGGCTATCCTATTTGGGTTGCTTCCATTTAGCAGACAAGAGGGAGCAAGCGAGTTAAGCACCGTTTGGTATCAGAGAAGATCAACGGCAACATGTATTATTTCTTCTAATATGAAAGGCGTGGAATTTATAGATATAAATGAACCCTAAGGTCATATTTGGTGTGAGTAAATGGAATCAAATGTAGAATGAAAGGCAAAAGAAAGGCTTTTCTGTACAACCAAACATGAGAAGAGAATGGTTCCATTCTCATTCCATTCTTACTTCATTTTATTCAACCACACCAAACATGACCTAAATGTTGAAAAATAATAAAACGCGTGAGAATGAATAATTGACCGAGATGCTAAATGTTAAAATTGGCCTAGTTAGAGAAAGAATCTACGATATGGGGCCTTAGCAAACAGAAATTGGGTCGTGTTGGGTGCGCACACACCGGCTCATTCAAATTTTACGCGCCGCAAACCTAATAGTCAATACCTTCTCCTAAGAAATCACCTAATTCGCCTAGTGGTATCACTTACTCTATATAACTCACTGATGCTAATTTTGATGTTGCATTAGTTAGGACGCATATTTTAATTAAAATCTAAAAAACCTTAATTAACCAATTTTTACATGCATATATATATATATATATATATATATATACACACAAACACTAGTAAAACAGTTACATTAGCACCTGAGTAAAATCTAATTTAAAATTAATATTAATTATTTTCTTAAATAGTAATTAAAATTAATTTCTTAAAATAATCACACTAATATATTAATTAAGATAAACAAATTATAAGATTTTTTATTTAAAAACTGATAATAGATAGGTAATTTGTGTTATAATTTTTTTGAAATAGTTTTAAAAACTCTTTTTATATTAATTAATAAATATTTTTTATATTAATAAAAAATTACTGAAACTCTTTACACTTTTAATAATATATATATATATATATATATATATATATATATAGATAATGGCAAATTACGTTTTAATAATCAAGAGGAGTTTTATAACTTTATTATTTTATTATTTATTTAATGATTAACTTATGTTTGTATTGTTTGAATTTTATTTGGCAACTTACGTTTTAATAATGGTGAGGAGTTGTATAATTTTTATTATTTATTTATTTATAATGGTGACTTACGTTTTAATAATCGTGAGGAGTTCTGAGTAGTTGTGATGCCTAATTAACTAGAGAGTATTATGCAACGATGTCTGATTTTTATTTTATCTATTTATTATTGTTATTTTTTTATATCAGGTTCCATTGTAGCTACTTTGGAGTTTATTAAGGCCTTCTAGTGAAAGTTATTTTCTTTCAATTTACCCTATAATTATTTGCAAGAAAAGTAAAGTTACGATACATTATTATTATTATTAGGGTAAAGTGCAAAAAAACCCCCTGAAGTATAAGCCAAAATGCAGTAAACCCCTCTGAACTAAAAAAAAAAGTACAACCAACCCCCTGAACTATTGTACTTCGTTGCAATTTACCCACTCCGGTGACCGGCAGAAAACTTTTGACAGTAATCAGGCGCGTGTAAGCCACTTTTTTTCTCAATGCCCATTTCACCCTTGTAATACAAAAATACAAAAAAACCCTTATTACCAAATCAATGACCCGAATTTGTACTTGTGTCTATATATATAATAATTTGATTTCTCTCTCTCGATCTGTCTTTGTCTCTCTCATCTCTGTCCCTCTCGATCATAATATCTATCTCTTTCTTTGTCATCTTTGTCCTTCTCTTTCTCTCACCTCTGTCCCCTTTGATCACGATCTTTGTCCCTCGATCATGATTTCGGCAAGATATATACGGATTACTGGTCTCGATCTACAATATCTTTCTTCTCTATCTCTATCATCTACCATCCACATATTGTAATACCCCTAATTTTGTAAATGATATAATTGGAATTTAATTTTTATTTCTTGTGCATTTTAATGAAATATGTGACTATGTGCTTATGTGGCTATGCGTTTCTATTTGCTTAATTGATTATTTGAACTACGTGATTTAATTGTGTGTTTTATTTTGTATGATAGTGTATAGTTGCTTGATTCGTTGTATGTAATTATTTGTTATGAATTGATGTGTTTGTTAAATATAATTTTATTTGCAAGTTTAAGCGTGTATTTTATTTTAATTTTTAATGTAGAAAGGAGTTAAATTTGGATATAGTAAGGAATCAAATAAATAGATTACATGGACTACTTGGATGGACTTACATGGGTAGGGTTATCACCCATCGGTAGTGGAGGTTATTATTATTATTTTTCTAATTAATAATGATAAGAAGGATTAAGTTGCGTCTATATATATATATATATATATAATCATATTATATTTTATAAATGGTTAAATATATATGTACCTACGTAATAGTATTATGATTTATATACATATATTTAATTTATATTAGATTTTCTTTTCTTTTCTCTTTTCCGTCTCCTTTTAAAATTGGAATTAGGGTTTTATAAACATATATATATACATATGATGGTTTGCACTAGGGTTGGAAAACCCTAATATCAGCAGAGAGAGAGACGGGAGTATACAAAGAATTTTAGGGAGAAACTAAGAGAAGGGGATTAAGGTTTTGGCCAAAGAATTAGGCTGGACCAAGAAGGAAGGTTGAGGGTTGGAACCAGAGTAGATGAGTCCTTGACGGCAGTCACGATCGCCGGAAAAACCTAGGAAGAAGATGGTTAAGGTTTCAATTCGAAACCTAGAGGCAAGTTCTATTTCTTTCTCTTTCTCCTTGACTTGTGTTCTGTGCATGCCTAGATGATCTCTAGGATTTTAATCGGATATTAAACAAATCTTGTATGCTTATTGAATCATATTAAATAAGAGTTACACTGAATATATGTTGTAAATTAAATCTGTTTCTTCTTACCAACGATTGTCTCTTATGTGTTCTATATTTATGTTAATAATGCAAATAGTATTTTTATGAGTTCTGGGATAATTTGAATATAGATTGAACTTCTAGGTACCCTAATAAAAAAATTATAGAGGTGATTATACATGCCGGAGACAGGGACAAAGGAGCAAAATAGGAGGAAACGGGTTACGGCTCTCTGTGAGAGAGAGAACCGGCTCCAGGGATTGAGGGAGCCAGCTCCCTAGACCACGGAGCCGGCTCCCAATGGTTGAGAGCAGGCTCTCAACTTATGAGAGCATGCTCTCATGCCAAACTTGCTACAGAACGTGGTTTGATGGTCTGTTTTGGGTTTTTGATGTTCCTGGACTATTTTTGGTGATTTGTAGGGACTTTAAATATTATATTATACTGTATTAGAACCCTCATTGCATAATTAAAGTCTTTATGCTAACGGATTTAACAGTACGGAAGTTTAAACAATCTTGCATTCTGTTAACGGATAGAAATGATTAAATGGTTTAATTTTTCCTGGACTATTTTGGGTGATTAGTAAGGACTTTAAATATTATATTATGCTGTATTAGAACCCACATTGCATAATCAATGTCTTTATGTTATTGGATTTAACAGTAGGGAAGTTTAAATAATCTTGCATACTGTTAACGGATAGAGAGGATTTAATTACTTAAACTGTGTCTAGCAATTTAACGGACTGTGGTAGAATTTATAAACCTTGCTTTGGATGCATAATAGGGTCATTTAATTATCAGACTTGATTTATGCTTACTCTGGATTCTAATTGCTGAGATATTTTACTATGTTCTGCAATTACGTGGATAAATGGCTTGGATTCTAATTGCTGAACTATTAAACTTTGTTTTGTCAATTACATGGATTATTGTTGTGGATTTTAATTACTGAACTACTATGTTGTGTTCTGTAATTACATAAATGTTATGGATTGTATGCACTAGTATGGGACGGTGGCATACTAGGGATGGTTTAGCTCAAAACGCTAATTCCTATCTTTTCTGGATTTTAATTATTAAACTGTTTTGTCTGTTCTATCAATTATATGGATTTTGTTGATTATATGCACCGATATGGGACGGTGGCATATTAGGTTTGGATTAAATCAAAACGCTAACTCCTACCTATTCTGGATTTAGGAAAGGGATTTAATTATAACATTTAAATCCTAATTAAATGTCGTGTCTTGGCAACGAATAGTTGAGCGGCACTTCATTGGTTTTGGATTGAATTTATATATATATATATTTATGGTACCACGATATGACCTTGAGTCTCAGGATCGTTGGTTAGGGAGCGTATATGCATTGGAATGCATAACTAGTTATGATGGTTAAGGTATACCCTGTTAGGTCTAGGTGCTCCTGCCCACATTGGGTGTGTTTTTGTATGTTGCCTTCTATTCAGGTTGAGACCATTGTAGTCCAGTGAGAGTCATTTAGTGTGGATATATATATGTATGGACTAGATAGATATTATTGAGATATCTAGGATGTATCTGCGTATCGGGTCTCTGTTTGGATTGTAGTTAGAATAGAATTTGTTCGTGGGACTGACCCATTATTATTTTTTCAGGTATCGGACAGTTCCAGTCTTAGAGCTTGTTCGTGCTGAGCAAAGACTGTCACTCATTCTCCGACTGCATAGGACTGCTATTTATATTTAGTTTTGGATTTCCTCTTTAGTTTAGTGTATCTTCAGCTGGGTTTTGGATAGGGGTCCACTAGATAAATTCCCAAGTTGTATTTGTATTGAATGTACTAGAATAGTTCTTATATATAAAATTTATTCTGAGGTTTTCATTATTGGATAATCTTTTTAGTTTTCTTTTCGCAATTTTTATTTATTCATATTTATCTTAATTGTATTCTGTGTTCGTTTATTGCCATTTGTTTTGATATCCTCGGGTGTTCGGGCGTGGACCCGGCCAACCCGCATCCAGAAATCCAGGGGTATCGCAGTTGGTATTAGAGCACTCCAGGTTCAAGTGTCCTTAGGAGTGTCTTCCGTTATAGGACTTCCACGTCGCGTCTCTTAAAACTTAGAGCCCATATTAGAATTCGTTGTACTCTATTTACGGTTCGTGAGGAGGAGCAGATGTCAATTATATTCCGTAGTTACAGAATGGTTGAAACTAAGAGGAGGATGGGGTCCAATGCGAAGGCGATAAAGACTTAAAGGAGTAAAGGAGTACGTTATCGATTTCATTCCCAGAGGGCAGAATTTGAGATCAATAGGTTTAGTTTTGGTTGCATTACTTTAAAAGTATAAGCTAAGGAAGGATTTAAGTGTATGTGATAGGTCACCGCATATTGGGCCAACACGACTTCAGTTGTTCTTAAAAAGGAGACAAGCGAAGAGGAGGAGCCTGAAGAGGATCCTAAAGGAGGAGATTTCAGCGTATCCAAGAAAGAGGGTACTAAATCTGGAAGATGAAGGATCGATCGGAGATGATCTTATTTGCAAATAGTATAGTGAATAAAAATAGTAGAATTGGGTTGATCAATCTACAAATAGTTAAGTTTTCGTTTTATCTTTAAAAGAGATATATAAAAATGTACTCTTCTGGAGTTTGGGGCTTTGATGGAGTTCTTGTCAGAACAAAACGTGTGATTTTGTATCACGTCCAGGAGAGTATTGGTATTAGGTTGTGACATTCTAAGTTGCTTTATAAAGCCACGTCTGACGGTTTACATTCCGCATATAAGGACGATGAGGGATTAAGCCCTTGATATTTGCTTAGGCAATGAATGTTGCTTTTGAGCTATGTTTAAAAGATATATTTTGAGGTTGGATGATTTCCTACGAAACTATAAAAGGAACTTTAGTGAAGTAATTTGGCAAGTTGAGTTCAAAGGAAGTATTCTTTTCTAGAATGGACGATGTCTTAAGTAGAATTATATTTTGTTTTATGATGTGTATCATACGTGTTTCATTTTTGTTAATTAGTCCGGATTGGGAATATGGATTAGTTGGGGACACAAATATTTGATCAGCCAACTATTGTTTTAATAACATGGACTAATAGCGCTATTTACATTAGGATTGAGAGTATGAGGTCGTAGGATTTGGTAGATATATATAAATCTAGCCAATCTGTTGGACCTGGACGTGCGTCATTATGGTATGTTTTCAGGATGGGATAGTTAAACCATCAATACGAGTCAAGTAATCAAGAACGATTAGTTTAATATGCTCTATGCTAGATATAGATTCATTTTTTACAACGCCATAATAATGGTGGATATTAATATGGTGGTATTCGTAAGGTTGTGGTAGATAAAGACCACAGTAATGCCACTATGGTTTATCAAAGGTGTCGGAGGTGCAGAACATCTTCTTGGAGATTTCAGAAATGGCCACCGAGACGGAAGGAGGATTTCGTGCTGGTTTAGGTACTTTTTGGGATGAAGCCGAGAGAGGCTAGTAGACTAACTAAATCTTCATCAATCTATTCTTAACCAGGATATTATTCATGGGTGTGTCCTTCGGAGGGGTTGCCGATGTTACAATAGGAGGAGGAACCAAAGTCTTTACACTGTAAAATATGAATTTTTTTTTTTTTTTTTTATAAGTCATATTTCGCGACAATTAGCTGTTGATAGGGAATTGATGACTATATGGAGGATGAAAAAGTTCCATATTCATTTGAAGCGAGACAATGAGTCAAATTGACACTTACTTATATTAAAGAAGTAGGGTGTGTCAAGGACAGGAAGGAGAGACCGAACACCTATATAAGGACAAGGTGCACGGTGTGTGTGCAAAACTCATAGTTAGGTGACTTTTGATAAATGGAAATACCGATTGACTTTCCATATCGGTCGGTTTATCACAGATCAGTATGTAAGAATTTAGTTGTAGAGTTAGCTTTTGTAGATGCTCCAATTTAAACAATGGGTACAGACGAAAGTTGGTGGTACCATACTAACGGTACTTTCTGTAGACAAATTAGAAAGAGGATGTAAGGACTGAGATTCACAACTCTTAATTCTTTAATTGTTTTTCGGGTGGAAACATGATGTTTCACGGTATGAAGCAGATTTTTGGAGGACAGGCAGGAGGAAGGACATAATTATTTTGTATCCCAGTCTAATATTTATTAAATAATCGAGATGGACCATCAGAGATCACTATATCCTTGCAGTCATTTTCTATACTGAAGTAGAAATGATAGAGCATTTTCACGTATTTAGTTGAGGGATTGCTGACTTTACAAAGAGGGTTAAGATTTTGGATGGGATATTGGTTGATTTCTAAATTAAATCAGTTAAATTCTTGTTTATTTCGAACTGGTAGGACATCAGTTCATATGAATAGAGTGGATTACGAGATGACTTAGATGCATCAAGTGGTGATTCACACTTTGCATTAAGTTCTATTTGGTGGAAGGGAGTATGGAAGTGGACGCTCTCAACAACTGATAGGATATTCATATCTTTCGATTCGTTGTTGAGTTCGCAGTTGGAGTCTTAGCTTGTATAATAATGACACTGGCTATTACCAAGAAAATTAAGGAAGTCAACTTCAAATATTGGGGCTGATCTTAGTAGAGGTGTTACCTTACTCAGATAGAGCCTAAGGTTCTGGTAGAGGATTAGTAGTTTTTGTTAAGGTTGTTGGAGTAAATGCGATGTAAAATTAGTCATTTCTTCTCAATGTACTCAGACGATTATAAGGTACATCAAGACGTCGAATGTCTGGTGAAGTGAACCGGCTGATGTAAGACCATGTTTAATTGGTATATCTAGATAGGTTGGTTTTAAATTAATGTTATGCATATGATATGCATGCTATGACTATGTGTGACTTAGTTCATCGTTAAGTTTAAAATCGGTATATGATTGATTTGCCAAAAACATGGTTAAATTGTCGGCATGGTTGATTTGTCAAAGTATAACTAAATATACTTCAGGCAGTATGTTTGATTTGTCAAAGTATAACTAAATATACTTCAGGCGGCATAATTGATTTGCCAAAGACATAGTTGAATTGTCGGCATGGTTGATTTGCCAAAGTATAACTAATTATACTTAAGGAGGTATGGTTGATTTGCTAAAAGTATAAATAAATATACTTAAGGAGGCATGGTTGAGTTACCAAGATATGAATAAATATATTCGTACTGGATTGTATTGCTAAAGCATAATTAAAATTGTTACATTAAATTTGTTATTAGCTTTTGGTATTGCATATAGACTGGCGTTACCGAATTTGTTAGCACTGGATGTATAGGAATTTTGTGCGAGTATCCTATGGAACTTCGAGGAATAGGGATCGTTACCTTAATTCCATATTAGGTACGATTGAGTCGTTATTCGATACAACCTAAGAGTTGTACAGTTGTGGTGTTTCTTAAATCTAGGAACCTTGTTTATTGTGGAATGCATTGGAATTTAATGGAGCCTATACACAGAGGCTGAGGCCACACGAGAACGAAAATGAATTTTAAAAGCAAATAATTCAGAGTTTAGTGAATTCCGAGGACGGAATTCCTTTTGTTAAGGGAGAAGAATGTAATACCTCTAATTTTGTAAATGATATAATTGGAATTTAATTTTTATTTCTTGTGCATTTTAATGAAATATGTGACTATGTGCTTATGTGGCTATGCATTTCTATTTGCTTAATTGATTATTTGAATTACATGATTTAATTGTGTGTTTTATTTTGTATGATAGTGTATAGTTGGTTGATTCGTTGTATGTAATTATTTGTTATGAGTTGATGTGTTTGTTAAATGTAATTTTATTTGTAAGTTTAAATGTGTATTTTATTTTAATTTTTAATGTAGAAAGGAGTTAAATTTGGATATAGTAGGGGACCAAATAAATGGGTCGCATGGACTACTTGGATGGACCTACATGGGTAGGGTTATCACCCATCGGTAGTGGAGGTTATTATTATTATTTTTCTAATTAATAATGATAAGGAGGATTAAGTTATATCTATATTTATATATATATAATCATATTATATTTAAAAAGTGAATCATATGCCAATTTGTAGTGTTTATGAACATAATTAAAAACATTGGTTAAAATAAATAATAATAATAAGTATATAAAGGACAACTGAAAACATTTTGAATTGTGGTGCCAAAGTAATAAAAATTCAGAGAATTACTTATAGTGCTACACAATCAACCAGCTCTATTTTGGTGTCAAATGTATATGTTTTGGTCGAGAGAGCAAAACTATGGCTATGAATTCCAATTTTGGGCCGTCAACGGTTTTCTCAATCCGAATCCGTATGCAATTAATTGCGGAACATTATTGATTCAAATTATGGTCCAAATGGTCAGCTTTAAGTGTAATCAAACAGAATACAGCATCCCGGTAATGGAAAAATAAGGGTTAAGAGTTCAACTCATTCTGAAGAGAGTCGGGTAGGGTTATAATTTCAGTGTAGATCATCCTTTGGAGATTCAGATCATATGCATATAAAGAACGACTATTGTAACCACCAACCCAGTATAGAGTATTTTCAAACAGCACTACACGACTAATAAAATGGCTGAGAGGGAATGTGGGAATATTATAGTTCATCAGATCCCAAGATGTTTCGTTTAAGCTATAGGCAATGAGAATCGTAAAAGGAAATGGAAGTATTAAAATCGATTATGAATTCTGATCTTAAACCGCATATAAATATTTAATTCCACAATTACGAAATCGAATGGAATAAAGTAAAGGTAAAGTATATCTAACGTCCTCAGCATCTGGGTCGAATAAATTCCCGACCAAACCTTCAAGTTCCTTCATGAATACGTGATAGATGTAAATCCTACCGTCAACAGCCACGGAATGTCCGACCGAGCAACTATCCGGGCCCCAAGGCATCGATAACTGACTCAGAGGTTCCATTGACCAACGCATTTCCCTTTCGACCTTGAAAATACGAGTGATACAATCAGGATCAATAGTACAAATTGTGGAGTGAAGAGCTACACAAAAGCTCAACCGTGCAATCCACTTCACGGACATGAGTTTAATTGCCTTCTTCGGAAAGTTTTTTTCGTCCTCTTCTTTATCGGTAGCATGGACATGAATTGCATACAAATCCGTCCGTTTCTTAGCATCTCCTCCGACTCAATTCACAAGAAGATGGTAAGTCTTCCCTGAGGATGGCAAAGACCACGAGCTCAACGACGAAGTGGGGCTTGATCCAGAGTCCATGTTTTTCAACATCACCAACTTAGGGTTTACTATTGGGTAAATAGTTCAGACAACACAACGAGGGTTTTGGGTTTTGGGGGAATTAGATTCGGACAATAAGAGTTTAGTATTCTGTAATATCCCTAATTTTAAAAAGGATACTCTTGGAATTTTGATTAATTAGTTTGTTGTATTTTAAGTGTTTAAATTGATTTGTTGCTTGAATTATTTGCATTATGTGACTTATTTGATTTAAGTGAATTTAATTTTGTTATTTGTTTAATTATTGTTAGTACATTGAACTATTTGATTAATTGTTTTGTTAAATTGAATTATTTGTTAATTGTTTAATTTGAATAGGTTAATTATGTAAATAAGTTAACTGAGGATTTAAATACGTTTTTCAATTAGGGTTTTCTTTGAGACGTCGTATAGGTATTTAATATGTATATGACTTAGGTTCTGTGGGCCGGCTAGGGTTTAATATAGAGTTTTTCGTCTTATATTTCTATTGAACTTAGGTTATATTTGTGCCTATATATACATAGTTATAATCTGTATCAAGGTTTGGAAAAACCCTACTCATGTAACAAAGATACAGAGATAACAGAGACTTGTGAGAGAATTGAGCGAGAGAAAACAGAACAAGTCTTAGGAGGAGAACAGAGAGGGCCAAGGGAGAGTTATGGTGGATTAAAACAAAACCATAGGAAGCTTGAAGGTGGTCAGTGGTTGCCGGAAATTAGGAAGACGGCGACAAAGTTTTAAGATCAAAACTGTAGGCAAGTTCTTTTCTTTTCCCTTCTCTTTGGCTCGTGTTCTGTGCACCTAGATAGTCTATAGGGTTTAATAAATCAATAACTGGAAGTTACATGTTTAATATATGCTTTTTTGATGATATGTTTGTGTTGAAATCAAATTTGTTACAATTTGTGCATGTTTGTTTTCAGTTTTATTCCTTAAGGCATGTAAATTTTGTTATAATTTTAGTTACTGTACTTGCTTTCAACTACTGTAAACAAACCATGGGGATGTTACTGGGATGATATAAGATCCTTAGGTTCAGTGGTGAAGAGGAACAGAGGGGTGGAACTTTTGTTGCAAATTAGTTTCAATTTGGTTCTTAAAGCATGTTAAGTTTAGTAGCAAATTTAATTCCTGTAATTGATTTCTATTGTTGTAATGAACCAATGGGATGCTACTGGGTGTTAATTAAACTCCTAAGATCAGTTTTAAAAACCAAAAGAGTGGTAGGAATGGTCCAAAGACGGAGCAGACGGGCTGAAGCGAAGCAGGAACGAACTGAAGCTCTCACAGGGGGAGAGAGCCGGCTCCATGGAGGGAGGAGCCGGCTCCCCCATGAGTAGAGCCTGTTTTAGAGGAAGTAGAGCAGGCTCTACCTCTAAAAGAGGCGGCTCTAGGCTGATTTGAGCCTACTCTACTTTGCCAAGAGCAGGCTCTTCCCAATTTGATGCAATTTGATGCGTACTGTAACCTTTTTAGCTACTGTTTGGGCACTTGGGTTCTTGAACAATTTTAAAACTTTAATGGGATTTTCATTAATTATTTTAATATGTAATCAAGGTCTTGAATTGCATAAAATACCCCCTTTGTGTTAATGGAATTAACAATGCGCTATTTAACAACTATGCGTACGATTAACGACTGGAAGGAAATTAATTGTTTAGTTTTAATTTGACAATTTAAGATGCTATAACATGATTCTAAATTAAGTTTTAGATGCACGGTGGAGTCTTTTAATTAACAAATTAGACTTGTGGCATAGTGTATGGCTCTGTGCTAAAAGATAGAACAGAATACAAGTATAGAACTTAGTATGCTGTTACCGGATGGAAATAACTAAATTGCTTAAATTAATTTAGCAATTTATTGGACTATAATATGATTATAGAATTTATTTTACATGCATGATAGAGTCATTGATATATTAGATTTGATATATGCATGCTCTGGATGCTGGTTGTTGAACTATTAAACCATTTCTTGCAATTACATGGTTTAGATATTGGATTTAAATTGCTGAAACTTTAATCATTTTCTGAAATGATATGGATATTTGGTTTTTGACTGTAAATTACTTGCTTATTATTTATATGTTGTAATTTACATGAATATGGAGGATTTTATGCACCGATATGGGACGGTGACATACCAGGTATGGTTTAACTCAAAACGCTAATTCCTACCTTATGGATTTTAATTGGTGAACAGCTTTACCTGTTCTATCAATTATATGGATTTTGTGGATTGCATGCACCAGTATGGGACGATGGCATACTAGGTACAGATTGGTTCAAAATACTCAGTCCTACCTATTTTGGAATAAGGGTACGAATTATAAAAACATAATTCTCCTTATATTTAAGTCTGTGCGGTTGAATAAGCTGAACGACTTATTGGATCTCTTATATAAGTCTGTGCGGTTAAATAAGTTGAACGATTAATTGGATTTCCTATGGATGAATATGAATGGATTTTAAATATATGGTTATGGTACCATGAGTTGAGCTTGAGTCTCAGACTCGTTGGTTAGGGTGCGTATATGCAGTGGATGCGTAGCTGGTTATAGTAGGTTGAGGTGTATCCTGTTAGGTCTAGGTACTCATGCCCACCTTTGGGTGCGTATTCGCATGTTGCCTTCTATTCAGATTGAGACCCCTACTGTAGTCCAGTGAATGTCCCTTAGTGTGGATATATATATGTATGGACTAGATAGATATTATGAGATATCTACGGTGTATCTGCGTATCGGGTCACTGTATGGATTGCAGTTAGATTAGAACTTGTTCGTGAGTCTGACCCACTCTTCTATTATTTTTTTCAGGTACAGGACGATTCCAACCTTAGAGCTTGATCGTGCTTGTCGAGGACAGTCTCTCATTCATCTACTTATGTAGGACTTCTCTCGATGATTCTAGTTTGATGTTTTTCAGTTTCTAGTTCAGTTGAGATTTTCTTTAGGGGTCCACTAGTTGAATTCCCAAGTTGTAACCTTAAATGTTTTGGAGGATTGAATTATTATTATTTATCATTGGAGGATTTTATATTTATTTTGGGTTCCTTTATCTAAATTCTTAAATTTCTATTATGTGTTCGATTTAAAATACTTTAATTGTTTGATATTTCCCTCGGGTTTGGGCCTGGGCCTGATCAACCCGTGTCTCGGATCCGAGGGGTATCACATATTCTGTTTGGCAACAATTAAATACGTAACTAGGGAATATTTTTTTACCAAACATGAGTTATTTTTTAATCCTTCCTTATCTCTATTCTATCTTTTCATTTTTGTAATTTTTTATTTATTATATATTAAATATATGTTGAAAATTGAAGAGTTTGCGGTTCCGTTTGGATGTATATGAGACAAAAGAAAATAAAAAATGATAGCATTAGTTACGAGAGAAAAGATATAATAGTAATAATTTCTGTTCATGTTTGAATATATATATATATATATATATTGATGTGTGTTTTGATTTGAGATTCAGATCATATGCATATAAAGAACAACTATTGAAACCATCGACCCAATATAGAGTATTTTTAAATAGCACCACACGACTAATAAAATGGCTAAGAGGGAATGTTGGAATAGAGTACAGAAAGCAAGAATAATATAAAAAGTGGCAAAGGGGAGGGGGAGAAAGAGTCACCTTCCGAGGAGCTTGGGGGGAGAAAAGTGGGGAGGGAGAGAGAACCCAGGATGATGAGATAATTGAATTTCCCAAAAAGGACAAGCAAATTGAAAAGAATCACGAGATTGGCAAGGGGGAGAATGAGTCACACCGGAAGGAATCCAAGGAGGAAGGGGAGGATCCATGATTGGTCACCAATAGTTGAATGTAAAGAAAGGGAGAACAATATAAAAAGTGGCGAGGGGGAGGAAGAGTCACATTCCGAGGTGTCCCTAGGGGAGGTTTGTTTTATTTATTTTATTTGTTTTGGTAATTTAAAGGTCCTCTCGAGACCAGTTGTGAGCTTTAATCACTTCACAGAATAATTGTTATATATATATAATTATATATAAATCTGTACAGAGACGTATATATAGGATTATATCTCTAAAGAGATATAAATTTGAGATGCTTAATCAATCACCATACTCTAAAAATTAGTACGTTTGATAAAGATGGTAAATTTATTTTATTTTTTTGAGAATTTTTCCTCATAATTGAAAAATAAAATAGAAAATGCATGTAAGAGAGGCAATAAAAAGTTGATCACCTTCTTTTGCACTGTCCAGTGGCTCGGGATTACTGGGCTTTGTTTGGGGTTCGGTGAGGTATGCCCAGGTCCTCTGGAGGGTTAGTTAATCAGAAATGACTTAACGCCGCACCCCAAGATTTTTGCAAGATCATGAATAAGATTCACCTCCCCCATTGGAACAATCACGCTTTTCTCAATATTAATTTTCAGCCCAAAAACAACTTGAAAACAGGTCATTACACACCTCAAATGACTTGAAAATAGGTCATTACACACCTCAAATGCCTCATCCGAGTCACACTCGCATCACAAAAGACTATGGTGTCGTTTACAAACAGTAAGTGCGAGGTAACCGTCTGATTTGGGGTGCGACCCATCGAAAAGCCTTGAATGAAACCTAGTCTGTGTATATATATGTGTGTGTGACTTGGTGATATATATATATATTTTTTAACACCTATTCAATGTGAAAAAAATCATCCCAATCTGAGGCCCACAATCGGTCTCTCGCATAATAGACCTGTAACACATCATTATCGACTCGACATAGATTTGTGAATGAATATATATCCAATTCAATAAATTAATGTCAAAATAGATAAAACAATGATTTGAATAAATATGATAGAAAGTGAAAAGAAAAAAAAAAGTATATAGAAAGAAAAGGAAAAGAAAATTAGATCTTTTATGAAATAAACACTTAGTAGATTAAGAGAGAGAGAGACAGAAAAGAAGAAGAAGAGAGGAAGAGAAGAAAATAATAAAATATTTTAATAATATGCAAATATTATATATTCATAAAATTAGAATTATATAATTCACACAAATATTTTGCTCCTTTGGAGATTCGAAATCTCACCATTCATTTTGAAAGGTAAAAAAAAAATACCATTAGAACACAAACCCTTGGTCTGTGTATATATATATATATATATTAGTACATAATTCACCAGTACATGATGAATGGTCTATGTGGTAATTTTGGAATTACAATATTAACGGACTTTCCTATATTATTATACAAATTTTGTGATAATTTCTTACCATGTTTAAGGAATTAGAGGAAGCTTCCTTTTTGTTTTTGTTTCTATGTTTTTTTTTATTGCTATTATTAAGCCAGTATTAGAAAGTGTTGGTACCTCGGTATCGTATAGTGCTCCCACCAGTAATTAATTTTTTTTGGTGAAGAAGAAAAATAAAAAATAAGAATAATTTAGAAATTTACCCTCATCATTATATATCATTTGTTAAAAGAAACCTACCAAAATTGGAGTTTTTGATGGGCTAGGAAACAACAAACTTTTATACACATCATCCCTCTATATGTACATGCACATACACTCACACACAATGTAGGTGATCCTCCAACGAGCTTTACTTTCTCCAAAGAACTGCAGGTATGTTCCATTACCCTTCAATACGTGTTAAATAGGTTACGTATAACGTTATGCTGCTAAATATACAATTAAATATCCAATCTCATCATCCCAAATTTTGAAAATAGTTTATGGTATCAGAAAATCCACAGTCAAAATTTTAAAATATTTTAAGAACTATTTCTATTACTCAATTTCTTTTTTACTTTTTTCAGTGGTTGAAAAAAAATCATACCGAACAATTTGGAGAGGCCATGTCAAGTGCACATAACACACACACCCCCCATTTACCACTTCATAGTTTCTCCAATTTAAATCGTCATTAATAAGAACTTTAATACTACATGTCTAGCAATTCATGGTACTAATTGCACAGGTATATCAAACTAAACCTTATTTATCAATTTGCAACGTAAATTGGAAACTCCTCTATCATATGCTTCCAATATGCCAATTGATTCCCTGTACTCTAGATACATGTGGGACAATTCTTAAATTAGTTTTCGAATGATGCTCAATTTCTAATCTAAAATAACTAAGATTGAATTGCTGGGTTAAAAGAACAAATTGAGAACGAAGTGTGGAACTGAATAAGTTTTTTTCATGGGTTCAAAGGATACTAATTTTTTAGGATTTGTGAATAAGCTTTTTTATTTTATTTTTTCTTTTCAATTTAGAGGGATTTTTTCATAAGCAATGATTACAAATTTATAAACAAATTGACTGTTGGAGATTGCAAGGAAGATGAAAGAGATTAAGGAGAGATTAAGGAGGAGAGAGATTGAATAAAGGTATTGACTAAATATGGTAAATTGACTATTAAGGTAACAAATATTAACTATAATTAGGTTTGATAAAGTATTATATTCTTTCCCACTTTCCAAAAAAAAACATTTCATCAAGATATTCTATCACACTTTTAATTTTACCACAAACAAATGAATTGTTTCCATCACATCTTTAATCTTCAACATTTTCTCCAATACAAACAAAGCAATTTACCAGTAAATAGAGACTCAGTCAGTTGTGCAGCAGACCGGTAATCTGATTTTTTTTTTTTTTTTTTATCATCTAAATTTACGATTATTATTTGATATTATAATTTTAATTAAAAAAATTATTAGTTATTACTTTCAAAATTATTTTAAGGTTGTTCTTTCAAAATTTAGTTTGTGTAATTGTCTTACTAATTATTATTCTTTAAATAAGATTTAAAATTTATTTGTATTTGCAGCCCAAATCAATGAAGTCACATATTCATTGTTATCATGGATTTTTATTTTTATTCTTTTTACATATGTGATATAATCTCAAAAATCGTCGTGAATGTACTGAATAGAAAAATCATTTTGGTTCAAATTTTATATATATATATATATATTATTACTATTAAAGATTGTTCCCACAGAAAAAAAAAATCCTGATTATGGCAAAAATCTTTGTTTTAGTTTTTTTATTATATTCACCTTGGAATATGTCAGAAATCATTATATTTTTGTTTGAATACAGCAGCAAGCGCAATGGGCAAGGCAGCATCAGTAACCAAACAATTCCAACAATTTGATGTTGTAGCCGATTTCTCAGACCATGAGTATTCTAACTTGAAGAATCCACACGTTAGCACCGAAAGCGAAAGGTACATAACAATCATGAAAGAACGGCAAATACTAGAGAAAATCTGCCGGAATCAATCTATGTAAGAGCTTACGAGGGAAGGATAGACCTGGTGAGAGCTGTCATTGTGGGAGCCTCCGGAACACTATTCCACAACGGCCTCTTCTTTTTCGACCTTCAATTCCCTCGGAACTACCCAAACGTGCCTCCAAAGGCACATTATAGATCATTTGGCCTCGGGTTGAATCTGAACCTTAATAGAGACGGGACTATCCGTTCGAGCCTCTTCTTGAATACATGCGTGCAGGTCCAAAATGGAAACCTTGGAGTTCCAACCTATTACAAGTGTTGCTCTCTCTCCGGTCACGGGTACTAAATGAGAGGCCTTGGTTCAATCAATTGAGGATGAATAACTATCTTGTATTTGTGTTGTTATGCGAGACAATGATGTTCCTGCTCCAAAACAAGGCCAACAACTTTGAAAATTTCATTGTTCAACATTTTCGCAGCCATGGACAATTTATTTTGACTGCATGTGAGGCATATGCGCAAGGGTTTGTGGAAGTCGGTCACTATCAAGGTGCGGCGTCTTTTTTACCAGAAAGAGTCCATGTATATTGGTTGTTCAAGGTATCAATAAAGAGGGTATATCCGGATCTTGCTGCAGCATTTGCCCAGAATGATCCTTCTCAGATCGGGAGTTTCATTCCACAGTTGATTGGAAGAACTAAAGAAATGTACAAACAAAAGGAGAAAGAAAAAAAGATGGAAAAATGGACCGGAAGAAAAAACAAGTTTTTTGGAATGCTGAAGAAGACTTTTGGATTGAACAAGTGTGATGCAGTCATTTATTCGGGGAGCAATTCTGATGATGAGAGTAAACTACTATAGGGATTTACAAACTTAATTTTCAAGCAATATTAGAATGATGCAGTAATTTATTTATGGTTAACATCTGATCCACTTAATTACCTTTTCATAAACCATGTTACTGATGCTTTGCTGAAAGTTTAAACATATATATTACCTAGATGGTTTTGGAAGAATGTTTTAGACCTTTTTGTGTACTTTTGATTTTGATTACTCCCACCTTTGGTGGCTAAAAATAAATTTTACTAGAATGGCACATATATAGAATGGCACATAAATTTGACTAGAATGGTCACAATAGATATAGCTTATTAGCCCCTGATGAGTGACCCCTACAAACCCTCAGAGCTATTGTTCAATCTAACCCTACCCACACCACCACACTCAATTAACAACAAAACACCAAATTCCGGCCATGGAATATACCTATAATTAACCATATGTGTTTTCCAGCCCACCAACACCATATTAACAAAATTGACCTATTTTTAGCCATCTAAACCAATTGACTAAATGTGTTTGTTACTTTGTACATCTTTCAGCGTGTTTATCACTAGTACATAACTTGAACTAATACTTGACAGCATGGGAGTTATCTAGCTAAAACCAACAAATATCAAGAAGTCCAACAAAATTGAAGCATTCGGCAAAGAAACGCACCTCTCCGCGGCTTCGCAACCGCCTTAGGCACCTGCACAGCTTTCGTCAATGGTTTTAAGTCCTCCTCTAGGGTAAGCAACACACCATCGATCTCCCTACACTGAAATCCTCTCGTCAGTATAATTTTGTAATTTACCTGCAATACTAATCTTTGACGAATGAGAAACAAAGCAATACTGATTGTTGGCGAATCGATTCATGAATTTTTCTCTCTGAAATTAGAATCGAAGCTAAGCTCTGGGAGCGATAGTGACAATCCAGAAACGAATCGAAGCTATCGATTGAAAATGTCTTTGGAGTTTATGATGAAGATCGAAAAACCTAGGGTTCGTAGTCTGATTTAGGAGAAATAGTTATGAGCGAAGAAGTGAGGAGCGAAAGTAGAGAGAGAAGATTAAGGAACGGGAGTGGGAGAGAGAGTGAGATCTTAACACCTATATAAACAAGATCAATCCCCAATTAAATAATGAATTTAAACAAAAAAAAAAAATGAACGGTGAAATTTACCTGCGAGTGGACAAAAATGGAGATAACGATACCGAGTCGAAATAGAGAGATAAAGGAGTGGGGTAGATTGAGAAAGTGAGAAGCAATTGAAAATGAATAATAAAAATAAAAAATGGGCCCTTGGTGTTACAGCAATTAGGTGCTACACTTACTAAAAATGTTGTTAGAAACATATCAATAGCATCATTTTTTTTATAATTGCTGTTAGAATTTTGCCACCAATTGAGTATTTTGTTATAGTGCCTCGGTGTGTGCTACAAGAAAGTAACATTGGGAAGAAAATTAAATGTAGCAAAGTCTTTAAATCTTACTTATATAGAGTAAATTATATATAAAAGTTATTTTATTGCTTGCAATATATATATATATATATATATATATATATATATATATATATATGACTGGATGATTTTTTATTTATTTATTTATTTTTTTGAACAATGCTATTCACAGTGAAAAAAAAAAAAAACCATCCCCAGGCCCACAATCAGTCTCTCACATAGACCTGTAACGTATTGACAAATATTTGTGAATGAATATATATCCAATTCCATAAATTAATGTCAACAGAGAGAAAACAATTATTTAAACAAAAATGATAGAAAGTGAAAAGAAGAAAAAATAGTATATAGAAAGGAAAAAAAAAAATAGATCTTTTATGAAATAAATACTTAAGTAGATTATAAGAAAGAGAGTGCGAGAAGAAGAAGAAGAGAGGAAGAGAAGAAAGTAATAAGAATATTTTAATAATATGCAATTATCATATATTATAAAATTAGAATTATATAATTCACACACTTATTTTATTCTTTTAGAGACTTAAAGTGTCACCATCCTTTGGTGTATATATATATATACACATACATAATAGTACGTAATTCACCAGTACATGATGAATGGTCTATGTCGTAATTTTGGAATTACGATACTAAAGGACCTTCCTATATTATTGTACAAATTTTGTGATACTCTCTTACCATGTTTAAGGAATTGGAGGAAGCTTCCTTTTTGTTTTTGTTTCTGAAGATGCAAGAAATTCGTTTTTTCTTTCTCTCTCTAGAACTGTTACACTTCAACAGAAAAAATCCCCTTCCTCTATCCATTACTTCTCCTATTTATAGATACTTACAAACATTTATGGACTGCTAGATCTGGGCCCGTTCCTCTGTGAGTTTTGATCATCTTTGATGGGCTATTCGCGTTCGGCCCATATGGCAGTGTCTCTCTATGGGCTTGACCCATCTGCACGGACCGGATGTCGTGTTCGCGGGTCATATCCGGCCCATGTCACTTCGGGCCTCCTCAACTGCCCCCATAATTACTCCTTGTTGAATATGGGGGTAATTATTAAAGGCGTCTCATCATGATGTTGACGGCTCGAGAAACCCTTATGGGGGAACGGACGGTCGGATCCGGAATCAATGTTCCGGGGTTCGATAAATTTCTCGCCTCCCTGACGTTTCGGCCCTCGGGTCCACTTCGCATTTATAAGGCTCTAGAATGCCACTTCATGCCTTTTTACCGTCTCCATCATCAGTCAAATCTCTCGCTCATCTTTTTATAACAGTGCTAAATTTCGTCCGGTGAAATTCTTCAAGAGTTATTCTTCCAGCGATCTTGCAGTGCTCTTTGTTGCTTTCTACCCCAGAGGTTAGTTTTGTTCCTTTTTACTTTCGGCAGACTTCTTTTTACCCTTTTAGATCCTTCAATCGCCTCCACCATGGTTGTAGATCTAGATGTTCTTCGTATGAGACTTAGACTTCCTGACAACATCCAAGTTAGGGTTTGCCCTAAGGATGTTAATATTATGACCGGTGCAGGCCTTCTTCCCGGCAAGGTTTTATTTACAAACCTTCAACTGAATGTCGTTAGGTTCCCTCTGCATCCCTTCTTTAATTATGTCTTCAATAGACTGGGGATATCCCCCCTGCAGGTAAACCCCAATTTCTTTAGAATCATATCCGTTATGTTACTGTTGATTCGTGACAGAAGTCTGGACCTTGACCTCATAGATCTTCTTCTTTGCTACAAGGTCAGTAAGATCCGAACTGACGAGCCATTCTACCACCTCTACCCGATCGACAAGACGTCCATATGTATGGATACAATCAAATCTGAAAAGGGTTGGAGGGATAACATTGTGGGTGTTAGTGGGGCCTGGTCTTCGCCGGCTGCAGAGGATTACCCAATCCCGAGCGCCTTTGGCGTCTGTTCTGTCTCCTCATATAAGAAATTCAAATCTCATAAAAACGATTGTCCCTGCGAAACATGTGTTCCTCGCTTTTGTACTTTCTTATGTCGCTCCTTAGGCATACCTTGTGATGACTTGAGCTACAGTGTTTGCAGGGATAGGAGTAATTACTTGAAGAAATACGTTCTGAACGATATTCCTTCTTGCTCAGACCTCCTCACTTCAGACAACCTTCTAGCGCTCACATCCCTCGGCTATACTATGAACAGGCTTCAGATTCCTTCCTTTGGTAGGAGGAAAAATACTCCCCCAGCCACTTCTGCTGCTGGAGCAACCTCCTCTCCTGCATCAGCCTCTTCTTCAGCCACCATCTCTGACACCATCCCGAGTACGGTGGCTATTGATCCTGTTGTCAGCACCCCTACTACCAACCCGAGCACATCTCCACAAATCACTACTACCCCTGCTGCCACTGGGGGTGCTCGGGACAAAGAACGAGGCAAAAGGCCTCATCTTGACGGTGGAGTCAACCTTGAGGAGGAACCTCTTGTAAGAAGGACCCAAGTCTCTGGACCGAGCGCTCTCTTGCATCGCCCAGTCAGAGCTCCTGCCCCCTCCGGGCCTATTGCAGCTGGTGCCTCTGCTTCTGCTTCTCCTTCTATTCTTGTTTTACCACCATGGGCTCCTCGGTACACCCGAACGGATGGGACGTTCGTGAAGCCGAACGAGACCATGTTGAAGGATGGCCAGACCGCCCTGGCGTATTACAGGAGCATGTGGACTCCGAAAGACCTTGAGGCGGCGAAGGGTCTGTCCCAAAAGGATGTGTTCAGCCGCTTTCCCCAATCTGCCATGGAGGTGACTTTTATTTTCTAACTCATGAATCCTCTCATACTATTTGCTCTTGCCTTCGTCCGACCAGGCGATCGGTTTAACCAGTATTCATGTATATCTATGCAGACTTTGTTCGGTATGATGGCTATGCAGAAACAGGTGGAAATGGGGAACGCCAGGGCCTGTAAGTTCTCTAATAGCCTGGATGTGGCTAATAAGGAAAACGACCTTCTTGCCAGCAAGAACACCGAGATATTGGCTCGGCTTGAAGAAACCGAAAAAGAAAGAGATATTCTGAAGAAGGAAAACGACTCTCTTCAGGATGAGAAGGATGCCCTCCAGCTTGAGAAGAGTATCTGGCAGACTGAACGTGATTCAATCAGAGATGAAAAGGCAGAGCTCCAGCGCCTTCTGGCTGATGAACAGTCTGCTCGGATGGCTTTTGAGAAAAGAGCTCTGGACGAGCGCAACGCTCTGATTGATACCATCAGCAGAGTGAATGGTGGAATGCTGGCTCTTCATGCTCGGTTCTCAAGAGTTGGAGCTCTTAGATATGCTCAGGAATTCCGAGATGGTTTCTCCGACCGAGTTCCGGCTGAGGGACAGACCAGCTCAACTCCGGATGAGATTGATAAGGATTTAGGGATTGATCATCTAGGGGTCTATGTTGACCCAGAACCCACCGAAACCTAGCACATATTTGATGAATGTCAGGAGATTGCTTCCTCCAGGATCACTACAGCTCCTCCTACCGTTCAGCCTCTAACCGCTCTTCATTCGTCAACTGTGGTATCTCCCATAGTCACTGTTGACGTTGGCCCCCAGTAGAATGACTCTGTTATTCATCTTGATTCCCCACCTCGTGAGGGTGAGATGGCTGACGGGAAAGAGGAGGCGGATCAGCACAACCAGGAGGCTGTCGGTACTGAGGCAGCTAGCTAGGCCTCCTCCAGACTCTTCGATTCCATACTCTTTTGTAACTATGTGACTTGAATACTTCACTTTTTGTAACTCCAATGCTTATTATGAATGAGATGATAAAACTCTTTTTTCTCTTTTTTCTTTGTGCTACGCTCTGTTCAAGCCCATTTTCAATATTTTTTCATATTAACTTTGTCGTGTGCGTGTTTTTTGGCAAGTGTCTGGCGTTCGGCTTATGGTGCCAGCTGCCACTTATCTTGCTTAAGTGCCTGGCGCTCGGCTAGAATGCCACTTGCCACTTGGCTTTTCATTTTTTAGTAAGTACCTGGCGTTCGGCTTATGGTGCCACTTGCCACTTGGCTTTTCATTTTTTAGCAAGTGCCTGACGTTCGGCTTATGGTGCCACTTGCCACTTGGCTTTTCATTTTTTAGCAAGTGCCTTGCGTTCGGCTTATGGTGCCAGCTGCCACTTATCTTGCTTAAGTGCCTGGCGCTCGGCTAGAATGCCACTTGCCATTTGGCTTTTCATTTTTTAGCAAGTGCATGGCGTTCGGCTTATGGTGCCACTTGCCACTTGGCTTTTCATTTTTTAACAAGTGCCTGGCGTTCGGCTTATGGTGCCACTTGCCACTTGGCTTTTCATTTTTTAGCAAGTGCCTGGCGTTCGGCTTATGGTGCCAGCTGCCACTTATCTTGCTTAAGTGCCTGGCGCTCGGCTAGAATGCCACTTGCCACTTGGCTTTTCATTTTTTAGCAAGTGCCTGGCGTTCGGCTTATGGTGCCAGCTGCCACTTATCTTGCTTAAGTGCCTGGCGCTCGGCTAGAATGCCACTTGCCACTTGGCTTTTCATTTTTTAGCAAGTGCCTGGTGTTCGGCTTATGGTGCCAGCTACCACTTATCTTGCTTAAGTGCCTGGGGCTCGGCTAGAATGCCACTTGCCACTTGACTTTTCATTTCTTAAAACCCTTTGAAAAGGAAAGCTATTTTTATAAATTTTAGGAATTTGCACATTCATACGTACTTGATTGAAAACAAACAACACCCAATAAAGCTGAAACTTAGCTTTTATTGGTAGTACCTCTTCAGAGACGTAGCATTCCAGGGCTTGCTGACCAACCTTCCCGCCATGGTCTCTAATGTATATGCTCCCTTCCCTATGACTTCTGCAATTCTGTATGGGCCTTCCCAGGGTGGCATCATTTTTTTGACTATCCCCACCTTTCTTTTCAGAACCAGATCGCCAGGGGCAAAATCTCTGTGTTTCACTCTTTTGTTGTGACTATTCGCCAATACTTGCTAGTATGATGCTAACCTTATTGCTGCAGCGTCCCTCTTTTCGTCTATCATATCGAGGTTCAATCTTAACATTTTGTCGTTCTGATTTTGACTCCATGCTAAGCTTCTGATAGTTGGGACCAAGTGCTCAACCGGTATAACCGCCTCGGTACCATACGCCATTGCAAACAGGCTCTCCCCAGTCGGCCGCCTTGGGGTGGTTCTGTAAGCCCATAGAACGTTCGGGAGCTCATCCAACCACTTCCCTTTATGGTCCTCCAGCTTCTTCTTAATGCAGGCGAAAATTGTTCTATTTGTAATTTCTGCTTGTCCATTGGCCTGGGGATGACTTACTGCTGCCAACTTCTAATTAATTCCATACTCCTCCAGCAGCTCTCTTACTTGCTTGCTGTCGAGGTTCGTGCCATTATCCATGACTATTGACCTTGGAACGCCAAAATGGCAGATAATATTGCTCCAAATAAATCGTCTCACATGAGTCTGAGTCACGCTTGGATATGGTTCTGCTTCCACCCACTTAGTGAAGTAATCCGTGGCCAGTAGCACATACTTGTTCTGAGCTCTTGCCGTTGGCAGAGGACCGACCACATCCATCCTCAATTACGCGAAAGGCCATAACGAGGCCATTACGTGCAATTCCTCCGGTGGTTGGTGGATCAATGGTCCATATCGTTGGCATTTATCGCACCTTCGAGAGAACTCCTCCGCATCTCTTGACATGTTCGGCCAGAAATACCCTTGTGTCATTGCTTTATGCGTTAACGATCTTCCCCCAGAATGATTGCCACATACGCCTTCATGAATAGCTCGCAACACCTGCTGCGACTCTGTGGGGGTGACACACTTCAAGTATGGGCCAGAGTAGGACCTTTTGTACAGCTGGTTATGCACGATGGCGTATTTTGCAGCATTCTTTTTTATTTTCCTAACTTCATCCCTTTGCATAGGCAAAACGCCATCTCGAATATAAGTGATGATGGGGTCAATCCAACTCGGTTCATACGGTATGACATTGACTTGCCAAGGGTCAGAGTCCAAAGGTTCTTCAAAAATAGATGGCTGGGTCAATATTCCTATTGGAATCACCCTCGCCAATGTCTCGCCAGAACTCGAAGCACTACATGCTAACCGGTCCGCATCTGCGTTCTGTTCCCTCGGTAACTGTATGAATTCAATCTTTGCAAAGTCCTTGGCTTTATGCAGAACGGCAGAACGATATGCCTCCATCGTGTCATCCTTGGTCGATTACTCACCATTTACCTGCCGAACAATCAACTGTGAGTCACTATAAACAGTCAAACTTCTGACCTGTAGCTCTCTGGCCAACTTTAACCCATTCAGCAACGCCTCGTATTCCGCTTCATTATTGGTGGCTCCGAACTCAAGTCTGAGTGCTTGACTCAAAGAAGTACCCTTTGGGGTTTGCAGTTTAACCCCAATTCCTGCCCCCATCTGGTTAGAGGAGCCATCCACATAAAGTTTCCAAGAGCCGCATCGAATGCCTTCTTCCGTATCCTCAGAGTCACATTCTAGCAGGAAATCGGCTACCGCTTGTCCTTTGACAGCTGTTCTCGGCTCATACGTTATGTCAAATGAACTTAACTCTATGGCCCACTTTGTCATTCTGCCCGAGAGTTCTGGCTTGTGCATAAGCACTCTGATTGGAAAAGTTGTTAGAACAGCTATAGGGTGGGACTCGAAATAATGCCTCAACTTTCTTTTTGCGTTTACAAGTGAAAGTATCACCCGTTCGGCCTTCGAGTATCTTCGTTCTGCCTCGGTCATTGTTTTACTGACATAAAATACCGGGTGTTGCACCCCTTTCTTGCAACGAATCAGAACGGCACTTGTCGCAACACTAGATACTCCAAGATATAGAAATAATTTTTCTTCTGGATCCGGGGCTAACAGGACTGGTGGATTCTGCATATATTCCTTCCAATGGGTCAATGCTTGTCGTTGTTCATCTCCCCAGACCTGTCTTCCATGACTCCGGATCGTGTCAAAGAACGACTTGCAGCGATCTGACAACTTAGAAATGAATCGACTTAATGCAGCTATTTGTCCTGTGAGGGCTTGCACCTCTCTGATCGTCTTTGGCTCGGCATTCTTAATCAAAGCCTCTGCTTGAGCGGGGCTAACTTCGATACCTCTGCGGTTGACCACGTGTCCCAAAAACTGACCGAAACTCACACCCAACGAGCACTTGGTTGGATTGAGCCTCATCCCATATCGCCTCAGCACATCAAATACATCTTGCAGATGTTTCAGATGATCATCTTTCTTCCTACTCTTTACCACCATATCATCAATATAGGCTTCCACAATCTTTCCTATTTGATCCTTGAAAATTTTGCTAACAAGTCTTTGATAAGTTGCTCCCGCGTTCTTTAGTCCGAAAGTCATAACTTTGTAGCAGTATGTCCCTCGCTCGGTGACAAAAGAAGTTTTTTCTTCATCTGCCGGGTCCATAGGGATCTGATTATAACCTGAATAAGCGTCCAGAAAGGTTAAACGCTCATACCCGGTGGTGGCATCCACCATTTGATCAATCTTTGGCAGCGGGAAGCTATCCTTCGGACAGGCTTTGTTCAAATTGGTGAAATCAATGCATACTCGCCATTTCCCATTCTTCTTCTGCACGACAACGACGTTGGACAACCAATCAGGGTAGTGCACTTCTCTGATGAATCCCACATCAAGCAGCCTATCAACTTCCTCGGCTATGATTTGGTTACGTTCTGGAGCAAATCTTCGTTGCTTATGTTTTACTGGTTTAAAATTGGGATTGACATTCAAGGAATGACAGGATACAGAGGGATTAATTCTAGGCATGTCTAGGTGACTCCATGCAAATACATCGGCATTATGAGACAAGAAATCAATTAGCTCTTGCTGCTCTTCCCTGGTCAGTCTTACTCCTACTCTGGTAGTTCGCTCTGGCCTGGACTGATCGATCTGCACATCCAGAAGGGGCTCTTCGGTCAAGTCAACTGACTCCTCCACCCTATTCTGCTTGGGCGGAGGTTCCTGTAATTGCTATCTGGGGCTCGCCGAACGGACGGGCGCCTTCCCTTTCCCAGCATATTTCAGTGTGACGGAATAACACTCTTTGGCTGCAACCTGATCCCCACGAATGTCTATCACCTTATTTCCATCGGGTCCGAGGCACCTCATGACCTGATGCAGAGTTAAGGGTACACCTTGGACTCTATGAATCCATCCTCTTCCCATCAGGAGATTGTACGAGGGGTGAATCTCCACAACCATAAAAGTTTCCATAAGAGCTCGTTCTGCAGCTTGAACTTCTACTTCCACCATTCCGACGGGCTCCACCCTCTTGCCATCGAATCCTAACAGGGGTTTTCCAGTAGGCTTGAGCCTCTCTGGTTTAATCTCGAGCCTATCAAATGTGTCCCTCGGCATGACATTCGCACTACTTCCGGGATCGATCAGAACTCTGCGCACCAGGCAGTCCGCCACTGTCAAGCTGACTACCAACGGGTCTTCATGGGGGACTTGAACACGCTGCAGGTCTGTCCTGTCGAACTTTATCTGTATCGATGTGATCTGTTGGTGCAGAGTATTCACACTGCTGACCCTTTTCTTCATCTGCGCCTGCCGTAGGCGCGTTCGAAGTAGCTCATCTGAATCTTCACTGGCCTCGGGTCGACCGTGGATAGCATTGATTATACGAACTGGTTGTGAATTGTGGGAGCTTTGTTTATGACTCCTTTTTACTTGCTCCATCGGTCGATTCTGCTCTATCGCCGAGCCTTGAACATAACTCGCGAACTCCCCTCTAGCTATCAACATCTCCACTTGCCTTCTCAAATTCCTACATTCGTTAGTCTGATGACCGAAATCGGAATGGAAAGCACAATGTTTAGTCTGATCCCTCTGTTCGAGGGGTTGCCTAATTGGCAGTGGTGGATGAAACTTATCTTTGTTCTCCTGATATAGTCTCGCCAGAGTGACCTTCAGCGGAGTGATCAGCTCTTCCTCCCTGGACCTCTTTTCTGCCTTCCAGGAGGTCTGACGTTGCGGCTGAGCCTGCTTCTGCCTGATCTTTGCCTTGGACTTTTCCTCGGTCGACACGACCGACACTGTCCGAGCATTGGCTGCCTCCTCTTCTTCTAAGTGCATAAAGCCATCGGCTCTTTCATTGAGTTCATCCATAGTCGTCGGCGTGTTCACTACCAGACTGGTATGGAACGGAGTGCCACGTGTCATGGCTAACTTGAAGGCTTGAACCGCTGTAGAAGGGTGGCATTCGATCACCATACTCTTAGTGAGATTAAACCTGGTGAGAAAAGCCTGGAGACGTTCATCTTTGTGCTGTCTCATTGTGAATAGGCTCGAGATGTCCTTCGGCGGACGCTTGTTCCCATAGTACTGGCTTATGAACCGATCGCACAGGTTTCGAAAGCTATCAATGGAGCTCCTAGGCAAGTTCTTGAACCAGCTGAGCGCCGGTCCAGCTAGGCTTGTAGGGAAACATTTGCACATTAAAGAATCGTTCTCCGTATTCAGGGCCATCTTCAACTGGATATGGTACACATAATCGATCGGATCGGTTGTTCCGTTAAACAAAATAAAGACTGGCATAGCAAACTTCCTTGGATGCGGGGCATTCAGGATCTCGTCAGTGAATGGTGAATCAACCGTCCGAGCCACGGACCGGAGTGCTTCATTCTCTCTCTAGAGCCCAGCGGTAGCTCTGTGAGCTACGGTTCTGCTCTCCGAACCGCGATGAGTGATTGTAGCCATGGAGGGCCGGTAAGACGGATCGAACGACCGTTCCTCAATGAGCTCTCTTTGCTAAGGCGACACAACTCGGCGGCGATCAACCTCTGTCACTTCCTCTCGGTTGAACCTTTCCCGATGCGGATCGAAGGTCATGGTTTCGTTCTGTCTGATCTGCTCATGTCGCGGATCAACGTGAGTCGATCCTTCGTGATCCTCAACTCGACGAACATTTGGCGGCAAATCATCCATCCTCCTTTCATCACGGTGGAGAGCTGGCTGATTGTTCTCGTCCTGCTCGCCTTGATGTGCGATATTAGATTGAACACCTCCTTCACCGGCCGGAAGTGGACGCGAAACCGCGGGTATTTGCTGATGTTGCATTCCAGCTTTCAATTCTGCATTCTCTTTTTTGAGAGCCTCGATCAAGTTCATCAACTCTTCAAGCTTCGTTTGCTGGACGGCCTCCATCGGATTGGAGCTTTCACTTATCATTATTCCTGAACGGAGTAAAGGCATTAATCTCAAGTTCGTGAGTAGATCTGAGCTTCGTGAGTGCGAATTTTTCAGATCTGGTTTCGAATTCTCCGAATTATGCTTACGGTTGACGAGATTTGAATTGTCCGAATTCTAAATCCGTCAGATCCGGCCACAATCGAACAACTCGTTGTTACGTAGATCTGAACCACTTCCGCCAAAGCAACAGGAACTAAAATTCCTCCAGAGTAGGTCACAATCGCTCAGATCTGGATCCAACTCCCAAAGATCGAGTTTCGTTTCCACGAATTGGTCTGAATCCACGCGATATTGATCAATGATCAATCAATCTTCAACGATTCCCACAGACGGCGCCAATTGAAGATGCAAGAAATTCGTTTTTTCTTTCTCTCTCTAGAACTCTTACACTTCAACAGAAAAAATCCCCTTCCTCTATCCATTACTTCTCCTATTTATAGATACTTACAAACATTTATGGACTGCTAGATCTGGGCCTGTTCCTCTGTGAGTTTTGATCATCTTTGATGGGCTATTCGCGTTCGGCCCATATGGCAGTGTCTCTCTATGGGCTTGACCCATCTGTACGGACCGGATGTCGTGTCCGCGGGTCATATCCGGCCCATGTCACTTCGGGCCTCCTCAGTTTCTATTTTTATTAAGCCAGTATTAGAAAGTATTAGTACCTCGGAAGTAACAATCGTATAGTACTCCCGCCAGTAATTATTTTTTTGGTGAAGAAGAAAAATAAAAAATAAGGGTAATTTAAAATTTTACCCTCATCATTATATTTCTTTTCTTTTTCTTTTTCTTTTTTAAAAAAAAGAAACCTACCAAAATTGGAGTTCTTGGTGGACTAAGAAACAACAAACTTTTTGTAACAACCCAAGCTGATGCCAAAATTTAAAAAAATTTCAGCATAACCTCCCCTAAAAATGGTCCTTCAACAACATGACCTAATACATAAAACACATAGTATAATCCAGCATCCCATTCATCCGTTCATTATACCTTAACATAGTTCCTCTCATGGTGGAACATCCACACACCAATTAATCTAACTTATCATAATTACAGTCCCAAAATACATGGTTAAGATCTAAAGTCCCTGTCTTACAACGTTACATGATACAATTGCATGGAAATATATACCACAATTCCATTAGTTTCATTTACATCAAACAAAAGATAAATTCGTTCTTAAGTTACAAGGCCATGAATACTAACTTAGTTACATTTCCACAACTATGAGTATACATAGAATGGTCAAAATACAAAATAGTAAACAACCTTCTAACAACTTTCAAGCTTGAGGTGGATTGTCGTCCACCGGTTCATTTCCAAGACCTAAAAAAATAATATAAATAGTAAGGTGAGCAAATATGCTCAGTAGGTGACGCATAAGAGGCACCTCTTGAAGCCCCGTGAATCCAAACAAAGCATAGACCAATGGGGATAGGGATCATACAACGTAGGGGAAAGATATAACATGGTTACCAATCTTAACACAAATGATAAGATGCAATGGAGATGCAAATGCATACCGATGTCGCTCCCCATTTTCAAATTCAAGATCATTACTTTCAAACTGTTAATACAGCCCGCCCTTTGGTGACCCCGCAGCGACACAAGAGGAGGATTGGCTAGTGTCCCTGACCCTTGGTAACCCCGTGGCGTCATTATGGGGCCCAGCTAGCTCAACCACACTAGGGCGACTCCCGAGTCCCCTCTAGGCTATATTAACCTCCGGCCCGTTGGTAACCCCGCAGCGACCGGGTTTGCATAAAACCATTTTATCAAAAACACATCCCCAAAATTCCACGTTTCGATTTCAAAACATTTTTCCATCATGCAACCCCATGATTCACATGTATAACTCATGCCTTTAATGTTAAATCAATGAGGGATTATAATAAAACACACTAGAGCATGCTTTCTTACATCATTTATAGCATAAGAACAATACAATACGCATAAACTCATGGTACAGCTTGTTTCTCATATAACAACATTAAAACAAGCTTCCACATATTCACATAGGTACTAATCATGGCATTCAAAACAACAACTAACACAATTAAGCATGTTATATCACATATAAAGTAGAAACTCAAAAGGGTGCAAAAAAAATGTGAATTAAGAAACCCCTACCTCAAGATTGCACAAAACCCTTGAAATGGGTCTTGAATTTCGAAATCCAAAGGGTGCACAAAAACTGAAACTGAAACTGAAATTGATGTCGTGGGCTTCGTTTTGCCTCAAATGGCACCTTAATCCGATAAGAGATAAGGGATTAATCAAGACTTGAATTTGTAAACTAAAAAAAAACAAAAAGCCGAGAGAGATACAGACAGAGACAGGAGAAGAGAGAATGAGATTACAGAGCTTTCACAAACGTGGTCTTATGACCACTTAAACATTAGTGGGTCCCACCTTTTTTTTTTTTTTTTTCGCTTTTTCTTTTTCTTTTAAATTACAGACATTACACTTTTATAGATCATCTCTCTATATATACATGCACATACACTCACACACAATGTAGGTGATCCTCCAACAAGCTTTACTTTCTCCAAAGAACTCCAAGTATGTTCCATAACCCTTCAATATGTGTTAAATAGGTTACGTATAGATTAATTAAACGAACTAGAATCACCAAAACCCGAGTGCATGTATATGTGTGTGTGTGTGTGTATATATATATATATATATATATATATATATATATATATATATTTATATACATACCCACATGCACCTTCCACATTATTATGGCCAAAATCTTTTTTTAGTCTTATATTCACCTTGGAATATGTCAGAAATCATTATCCAATTGTTAATTTTCTCAAATACTTGGCAATTTCAAATAGAATAATTCTTTTTGTAACCGGTTCAATCCTAAATAGAGTAATTCTTTTTGTCATCTCTCATTCCTCACAAAGAGATGAACAGTGTGAGTCTCACCACAGCAACCCAACACCCTTTTTTCCTCACATTTAAAATATTTATTTTTTTATTATTATTATTTATTTTATAATTTTTTTTTTTAGAAAGATAGAAACATGTAATACAATGCCCAAGACAATGAATACTCATTATTTCTCTTGATAATAAAAAATAATATACTTACACTCGGGCGGGGTTAATTACTACAAATTAAGTTTCTTCATTTCCCTTGACCTCAACCCTAACTTGAATGCATATATCCTTCTTTGTTTGAATACAGTAGCAAGTTAAAGCGCGCAATGGGCAATGATCCAGTAGCAACATCAGTAACCAAACAATTCCAACAATTTGATGTTGTAGCCGATTACTCAGACAATGAGTTTGCTAAGTTGGAGAATCCACACGTTAGCACTGAAAGCGCAACGTACAAAACAATCATGAAAAAAAGGGAAATACTAGAGAAGAATCTGCCAGAATCAATCTATGTAAGAGCTTACGAAGGAAAGATAGACCTAGTGGCCCCCGGCGGGCTAGCAGTGATGGTGGGGCTTGGGCCTGGCACACAAGAGACCAGTGTTCGAGTCCTCTACCAAGCCTTCTAGTTTCGTCGACTAACTTGGTGTTGTAGCTGTGGGGCCGGCTACAGTATCCCCAGTTTAGTACCCTAGGGGTGGGTCCGAAGGGCCCTGTCTCAGGGAGTTCTGGGTTATCAAAAAAAAAAGAAAAAGGATAGACCTAGTGAAAGCTGTGATTGTGGGAGCCTCTGGCACACCATACCACAACGGCCTCTTCTTCTTTGACTTTGAATTCCCTCAGGACTACCCAAACGTGCCTCCAAAGGCACATTATAGATCATTTGGCCTCTTCGGGTTGAATCTAAACCTTAATAGTAACGGGATTATCCGTTTGAGCCTCTTGAATACATGCGTGCATGGTCCAAAATGGAAACCTTGGAGTTCCAACATATTACAAGTGTTGCTCTCTCTCCGGACACTGGTACTCAATGAGAGGGCTTGCTTGATCAATGAACCTGAATTTGTAGAGTTGGAAGGAATTAAATTGATGGAGGAGCAATCTAGGAAGTGTAACTATTATGCATTTGGCTTGTTATGCAAGACAATGATCTTCCTGCTCCAAAACAAGCCCAACAACTTTGAAGATTTCATTGTTGAACATTTTCGCAACCGTGGACATGTTATTTTGACTGCATGTAAGGCATATGTACAAAGGTTTGTGGGAGTCGGTCACTATCAAGGTGTGGCGTCGTTTTTACCAGAAAGAGTCCATGTATATTGGTGGTTCAAGGCATCAACGAGGAGGATTTATCCAGAACTTGTTGCAGCATTTGCCCAGAATGATCCTTCCCTGATCACGACTTCATTCCACAGTTGGATCTAATGATTGGAAGAACTAAAGAAATGTACAAACAAAAGGAGAAAGAAAAAAGGATGGAAAAATGGATCGGAAGAAAAAACAAGTTTTTTGGAATGCTGAAGAAGACTTTTGGTTTGAGCAAGTGTGATGCAGTCATTTATTTGGACGGGACCAATTCTTCTGATGATAAGAGTAAAGTACTATAGGGATTTACAAACTTAATTTTCAAGCAATATTAGAATGATGCAGTAATTTATTTATAGGGATTAACATCTGATCCACTTAATTACCTTTTCATAAACCATGTTATTGATGCTTAATTTGCTGAATGTTTAAACATATATATTAATTACATAGATGGTTTTCGAAGAATGATTGTCTTTCCCTATTAATCCCAATTAAGTGTTTACTAATAGAAAGATTGATATCCTCGATCATAATTATGCAAAGTGAGTTTTGAACCTGGAATGTTTTAGAGTACGTACTTTTGATTTTGATTTCAGCATAGGCAAGAGACTCTAGTACACTATTAATTCATTAATCTCTTATCTCTCATCGTTCTTTTTTTCTTTTCTTTTTTTTATGAAACTTTATATGAATTTCCTTTATTTTGGTTGCTTAATTATTATAAGAAAAATGATACAACTTCCGACCCAATCTACTGACATATCTTCCAAATCCAACGTGGATAGGCCACGTCGAACCCCAAAAACACATAGCTCTTTCTCTCTCTCATTCTCTCTCCACGATTCTCTTCTCTCTCTCCCTCTGTTTCTTCCATTGTTCTTCATTTCTTCACTCGGTGCCTTCCATCCGAGGGTCCATCCGGTAATGACTAAAGCTCTGGACTGACTTCAATAAAGGAGAAAATTGGACTAACAACTGTGATTGAGTGCCCATAGGCGCCAAAGACAGAGCTCCGATCTAGCGACAGCTTAGCCCGTGATGTCGACGGCAAAGGCAAACGAGGTCACTTGGTTGGATTTGTTGTGGCAGTGTCGTCATCAGGAATGATTTGAAGCGACGAATTTTCTGACAGCGCGCCTCCAAGCAACAGAGAGATGAAATTCTTAATTTGATGATGATTGGAGTACAATATTTATGATCTCTAATCCTTCTTTTTCTCATACCCTCTCTGTGTATTTCGGGTGGGAGGAGATTACTCAAAATATACACATATTTTATTACTACTGATATTTTGGTTGTTTAATTACTGGTGTTCATCTTATTACTGCCCGTCCATCTCCGCCGTCGCCCTCATCTGAGATCCTTGTTCGCTGGCATTACGGTTCAGTCCCGCTGCTTCACCTTCACCGGTGTTTTTTCTATTTCTTCCGTCTTTGTCCACTGGCATCGACTTTTTGTTCCACACCCCTGCACCTTCCTCTGGCTCCCAGTTTGGCGGCGATGCAAGGAACGGCAGCAGTGAATCGCCTATACCTTTCTTCTCTATAAACCCATTTGTCTCGCCTCTCTCTCTCTCTAACCCATTTGTCATCTTCAACCACCACCACCATCAAATTTTCAATCGGATTCCTCACATTTACTATCACTATGTAATACAAACAAACCCAAAAATCTAAAAGACGAAGTTTTTAGATCTAAACTTTGAAGAATAAAGGGTTAAGTGCATTAAACCCCCCTCAATTATGAGCCAATTGCAAGAAACCTCCCTAAACTAAAAAATACCCCCTAAACTAAAAGAATGTTGCATTTAACCCCAAGGTGTTAAACAACCATTAACTAAAAACTAAAATTACCGTTTTGCCCATTATACATATCCAACTTTAGTTGATGTGGCCTTTGTAATCTCCATATCCAATGAAAATTTAACAAGTCATCCTATCATTAATAATTTTACCGTGGACAAAAAAAATGAGAAATGATAAAATACATTTAATCACCGAACTTTAAAATTGACCCACGTGAAAAGCTGAAGTGGCCTGGATGCACAACACTGTTTCTCTTCCTTCTTGGTTCATTCTCTGCCTTCCATCTCTGCATATGGCAGCAGTGTGGGGGAGCTAACATCCGGCACAAGCTTTGTGGGATATCTGGGTCTTTAACATATATAAATCTCCTCTTCACGAACCTCTCCAAATCTCCCAAACACAAGGTGGATCGCTGCCGGAATCTATGGAGGCCATGGTCGCCAGAATCCATGGAGCCCTTGCCGCCGACAAAGCAGCCCTCCTCCTCCTTAGCTCCACCGTTCGCGGCCGCACCCTCTAGTGGAACTGATCCGATCCAAACCCATGTTCATGGTCAGGCGGCTACTGCGAAAGCTTGTGAAGCTTTGTCCTGATAATCCTACAACTTATATACTGCTATCAAATGTGTTGGCAACTTGAGGTTACCGCAAAACCCAATCGTAAAAGCTACAGATTCAGTCACAAAAGCCCCAAAAATCTGTTGTAGCCGATCACCAAACCAATCTAATCGCAACTGCCCAAAAAATACGCGTTATTCTTTCAATCAATTCCCCTCCAAACACTGACCTTTGCAACAAACGATTTTTGTTGAATGATTTTTCACCTTTTCGTCATTCTCGTCAGTGCCGGAGTTCGACGTTAAAGAGAAAAAAGAAGAAGAGAGAAGTGGATTGGAGAGAGATAGGGGTGGTAGTGGGTGTGGATGGTGGATGTGGTTGTCAAGGAAGAAGAATCTTTGTGAGGGCAAGAGAGCGGCGGCAGTGGCGGCGGCGGCAGGTGGTGACGGTGGCAGCCATGGACTGGCGGTGGTGGTGATGGTCATGATGGACAGCGAAGGTGGTTGGAGGGAGAGGGTGGACGCGCGTGTGTATATATTGGATTGGAGAGAGATAGGGGTGGTAGTGGGTGTGGATGGTGGATGTGGTTGTCAAGGAAGAAGAATCTTTGTGAGGGCAAGAGAGCGGCGGCAGTGGCGGCGGCGGTAGGTGGTGACGGTGGCAGCCATGGACTGGCGGTGGTGGTGATGGTCATGATGGACAGCGAAGGTGGTTGGAGGGAGAGGGTGGACGAGCGTGTGTATATATATATATATATATATATATATAATATTCATTTAATTATAAGGTTATTTTTGTCTTTCTGAATATTTGCCAAGTCACGTGACAAACTTGCCTTTCTTTCCGTTAGATTTCAAACGGCCAACTAACATTTTGCAACAAACTGAATAGTTCAGGGGGTTAAGCATCTTTTTAATAGTTCAGGGGGGTTTTTTTAGAAAGAGAAAATTGTTCAGAGGGGTTTAATGCAATTAACCCAAGAATAAATTGAGAAAGAGATGACTTTTTTTTTTTTTTTTTTTTTTTTTTTTTTTTTTTTTTTTTTTCAGTTGGGTCTTCAGAAAGAAAGAGAAAGTAAAGGTGTGTCGTGGCATGATTTATAGAATGTCGTGGCATTCCAAGTCTGATTCGGAGGATTTTTCGGTGATTGGAGTCGGAAGATGTATCACGGCTCTTATTATAATTGTTGATGTATAGAATCTAAATATAGATGAATATATATATATATATACATATATATTAAACCAAACAATGGCCCAATCCCATATAAGTGAAATTTCTTATATGTAGTTGTGGTGGGGTTTTTATTTTATTCCATTTTTCTCTGTATAAGGTTTCGATGTACCAGTTTTTTAGGAGTACTCTTGAATTGCATTATACTTGTGGGCTGGGCTGGTTTTGGTTTTTGATGCTCATGATCTCTTTGGGCCACTAATGTGGACAGTAGACAATTTTCTTTTTCTTTTTCTCTGCCCATCTTCTTTGTCTGGGCCATGGGATGGTGAACAGTAAAAGTGAATAATTAGATTAGTAAAAAATCACGTTAAATCACATTCTCTACAAGCTGACTACCACATCACAATTCAGTGCATGACTTCGGTTTAACAATCATTACTAATGTAGTTCTGGTGGGGTTTTTATTTTGAGAGATTACTGGGCTATCCTATTCAGTTTCTTCCATTTTTCTCTGCGTTTATGCACAAGGTTTTGACTTTTGATGTACCAGTTTATTACTTTTGAATTGCATTATACTTGTGGGCTGGGCTGGTTTTGTTTTTTTGATGCCCAAGATCTGTTTGGGCCACTAATGTGTTCTTTTTCGGTCTGGGCCATGGGGAATGCCCCCATGTTTTTATTGTAATTACCTTTTTAATTACTGGGAAAAAAAAAGAAAAAGAAAAAAGAAAAAAAGGAATAATAATATTTACACACACATACATATTTTATATATATATATATATACACACACACACAGGAAGGCTCTCATGTGGTCCAAAAGAACGGATTTTTCAACGAATCAATAGTCAAATAGTCAATTACACGTTATTACTTCATCAGACCTAACTATAAGAAATATTTGTTACCTTAATAGTCAATTTACCATAGTTAATCAATACGTTTATTCAATCTCTCTCCTCCTTAATCTCTTCCATCTTCCTTACCATTTCCAGCAATCAATTTGTTCATAAATTTGTAATAATTGCTTATAAAAAAATCCCACTAAATTGAAAAGAAAAAAAAAATTAAAAGAGCAAAAAAAATTAAAAAACTTATTCACGAACCCTGAAAAATTAGTATCATTTGAACCCATGAAAAAAACTTATTCAGTAATCATTCCACACTTTGTTCTCAATTTGTTCTTTTAACCTAGCAATGCAATCTTAGTTATTTTCAATTAGAAATTGAGCATCATTCGGAAACTAATTTAAGAATTGTCCCACATGTATATAGAGTACATGGAACTAATTGGCATATTAGAAGCATATGATAAATTAATGGCATGAGAAGGAGTTTCCAATTTACATTGCAAATTGATAAATAAGGTTTAGTTTGATATACCTATGCAAATAGTACCAAGAATTGTTAGATATATAGTATTAAAGTTCTTGTTAATGATGATCAAAATTGGAGAAACTATGAAGTGGTAAATGGGGGGTGTGTATGTTATATGCACTTAACATAACCTCACCAAAATATTTTTGCATGATTATTTTCAAGCATAGAAAAAAGTAAAAAGAAGTTGAGTAATAAAAATAGTTTTTGAGATATTTTAAAATTTTGAACTGATATCATAAACTATCAAGCAATATATCTTTTCTGTTTGAGAATCCATTATTGAATAAAGGTATTGGTTAACTATGATAAATTGACAATTAAGGTAATAAAAATTAACTATGGTTAGGTCTGATAAAGTAATAAAGTGTAATAGACTGTTTGATTATGCTGAAAAATTCGTTCCTTTGGATCACATGAGAGTCTTATTATATATATATATATATATATATATATATATATATATATATAACTCAATCCAACCCATACAATAGACCTTAACCAGGTTAGGGTTAAAAGGTATATAAACCCACTTATTAGGGGATGTAAAGATCAGTGGACAAACCAAATTAGAGTCGCCGCAATGCTTAATTTAGTTACTAGCTTCTTATGGAACCCGATTGTCACGCTTATTAAATAGATCTATGAATGTCTATTTTATTAATTACACCCTTAGTTTCTGTTTTTAATTAAAAATAAATAAATAAATTAATGTCAATTTATGTACCTTTGGAGTTCGGACAGCCTATCCATCCAATAAACACCTGGGATGGGAGCAAGAGAAAAATAGAGAGAGAAGAAAATTAAATCCTTTACCGAATAAACACATAGGAGTAAGAAAAAAAAAATAGAGAAAAGAAGAAGAGGAGAAAATAATAATAAAAATATTTGAATAACATGTTAATATTATATATTCTAATTTTCTTTTTTTTAATAATTAATCATAATATTCAAAGAGAATTTTCTTTATTCATTTTCTACCCTACCGAATTTGCGAATTCTCTCCCGAATTCAACTTCGTCTCATTTAATTTTTCCATTAACAACCGGGCTAAGGGTTGTGGATAGAGAATTTTCGAAACCTCTAAGGCCCCCAAGCATATAAAACTAATACTACTCACAGAGCTCAAAATGGGATTGTTGTTTGAACAGTCAGTAAAAAAAACATGTTAGGTGTTTAATGACACATTATAATAAGTAATAATATAATGACACATAATATTCAAAGAGAATTTGTGTTATTAATTTTCTACCATACTGAATTTGTGAATTCTCTCCCAAATTCAGCTTCGTCTTATTTAATTTTTCCATTGACAACCGAGCTCAAGGTTGTGGATAGAGAAACCGCTAAGGCCCCCAAGCATATAAAACTACTACTACTCACATAACTCAAATTGTGATTGTTGTTGGAACAGTTAGTAAAAAAAACATGTTAGGTGTTTAATGACACATTATAATAAGTAATTTTCATAATTAAATTATTTTTTAATTTATTTTGTAACAATATTTTTTAAAACATTTTTATTGTTAGTTTTAGATTGATGTTACCATATTTGATAATACTAACTTTATTAAGGAATGAGTGTAATTGTCTTTATAAAAAATAAAAAAGACAAAATTAGCTAATAGTTACCTAAAATATTATGTAATGGTCTTTATAAAAAATAAAAAAAGACATAATTAGCTAATGAAAAAGAATTACCTAAAATATTCCACCTTTATTAATTTCAAAAGTTTCAAATTCTAAATTTAGTAACTATTAAAAACGTTATGGTTACCAAACACATCTAAACAAATTATAAAGAGAACCATCAAAGTTGGAGTTCATGGACTACGAAATCAGGCGAAACAACTTTTAGATTTCATGATCTTTTAAGTTAAACACAAAATTGGCGACTATCTCCAAGTATTTCCCGTAATCCTTTAACCTATTGTTTCGACCATTAAACAGATTGAATAGAAGATGCAACTGTTATTTTCCATTAAATCTTCAAGTCATGTGAAATTTTTACGTTCGTTTCAATTTATTTATTTATTTAATTATTATTTGTTTAATGCATAGTAACCATATATTATGATGTGTGTGTTGAATTTTATCTTCAATGTTACAAAGCTTCAAATAAATAAATATATATATTATACACACAAGTATGTATAGGCGTTTTGCACAGGTTTAAACCATTGTAGACCATTGTTGTTAAGTTAAAAGCTTTGTAATGTGTACGGTTTTTTTATTTTTAAAAAATTAGAATGTGACAGGTATTTGAATTGCTTGACATCTAATGCAAATTTGCCGTATCAAACGTAATTAGAAAGCCAAGTTGAAGCAATGACCAAGGAGAAGGCAGAAGCAGTAACCAAACTACAATTCCAGCAATTCGATGCTGCAACCGATTTCTCAGACCATAAGTATGCTAAATCCAAGAATGCACGCCTAATTAGCACAGGAAGCGCAGTGTGCAAAAGTATCATGAAAGAATGGTGGAAAGTGTTAAAGAACAATCTCCCAGAAAATATATATGTTAGAGCTTACGAAGGAAGGATTGACCTGCTGAGAGCTGTGATCGTTGGGTCCTCCGGAACACCATACCACAATGCCCTCTTCTTTTTCGACTTTCACTTCCCTCCAGACTACCCAAACGTACCTCCAAAGGTACATTACACATCACAGCTCCTTTGGCCTCCGCCTCCGTTTGAATCCAAACCTTTATGTCAACGGAAAAGTCTGTTTGAGCATCTTGAATACATGGACTGGTCCTAGTTGGGAACCTCGGCGGTCGAGTATATTACAGGTCTTGGTTTCTCTCCAGGCACTAGTACTCAATGACACCCCTTTTTTCAGTGAAAATTATAACTATAGGGTCTTTGTGATGTCATGCGAGACTATGATTTTCCTCCTCCGAAACAAGCCTAAGAACTTTGAGGGTTTCATTGTTGAACATTTTCGCAGCCATGGACGTGCTATTTTGACTGCGTGTAGGGTTTATAGACAAGGGTTTTTGAGAGTTGGTCACTATGAAGATGACACCACCACCATGTCGTTGTTACCAGAAAGAGTCCGTGTACCTTGGGAGTTCAAGGATTCAATGACGCGGGTGTATCCAGATCTTGTTGCAGCCTTTGCCAAGAATGATCCTTCTCTGAGGAATTTCATTCCACGGTTGGATCTAATGATTGGAAAAACTAAAGAAAAGTATTGCAAAAGGAGAGACAAAAAAAGATGGAAATAAGAATCAGAAGAAAAAAGAAGTTTTTTGGAATGCTGAAGAAAATTGTTTGATTGAACATGTGTGCAAAAAGTAATGTGGCTGCTGGAATTGAAGCAAAGTAGTCAATCAGATGGCAGCGACGACTTTGGGTCTCAAGAAAAGGTGATTATGACGTCTCACATCTCTGGTTCAAATATTTGGTGAGCAATTCCGAAAAGATGAGGGATTTACAAACTTTTCAAGCAGTATTAGAATGATGCAGTAATTTATTTATGATTAACATGTGATCCACTTAATTACCTTTTGATAAACCATGTTACCGATGCTTTGCTGAAAGCTCAAACATAATTACATAGATGGTTTTCGCAGATTAATGTTTGTCTTTCCCCATATATTAGAAAGATATCCTCGTAATTAAGGGTTGAAAATGGAAATCTAAATACTGTGCTTCATATTTTCATTCTGCATCAATTCTCATCTTTGCTCAGCAGCAGCAATTTGAAATTAAAGAAGAATGTTGGGAAATAGAATGCGGATTTAATTTAATTTATGATCAGCTCCAACTCAATTTCAGCACAGGCAAATAATCTCTAGTTCTCATATTTTTTTTTTTTTTTTTGTTCTATAGAATCTAATTATAGATGAATTTGTAAGATGGAAATTAAGGATCAATCTCATGGAATTAGTAGACTTTTGTTTCTTTCACCTGTTGGCCCACATAGGATTTTCAGCTTATACCTAAATAGAAGTTTGGATTTGGAATTAAATTTCAATTTAATTCGATGCTTTCAAAGACAACATATATGTAGTTGTGGTGATGGTTTTATTTTGAGAAATCACTTGGGCTATCCTATTTGGGTTGCTTCCATTTAGCAGACAAGAGTGAGCAAGCGAGTTAAGCACTGTTTGGTATCAGAGAAAATCAATGGCAACAGGTATTATTTCTCCTAATATGAAAGGCGTGAAATTTATAGATATAAATGAACCTTAAGGTTATGTTTGGTGTGAGTGAATGGAATTAAATGAAGAACGGAAGACAAAAGAGGGGTTTTTTTGTATAACTAAGCATGAGAAGAGAATGGTTCCATTCTCATTCCATTCTTACTTCATTTCATTCAACCACACCAAACATGACCTAAATGTTAAAAGTGGCCCGTTAAAGAAAGAATCTACAATATTGGGGCTTAGCAAATTTTCCGCGCCGGCAAACCTAATAGTCAATACCTTCTCCTAAGAAATCACCTAATTCGCCTGGTGGTATCACTTACTCTAATTTTGATGTTGCATTAGATAGGAAGCAGATTTTAATTAAAATCTAAAAAAACTTAATTAACCAATTTTTACATGCATATATATATATATATATATACACACACACACACACACTAGTAAAACAGTTACGTTAGCACTTGAATAAATCTAATTTAAAATTAATACAAATTATTTTCTTAAATAGTAATTAAAATTAATTTCTTAAAATAATCACACTACTATATTAATTAAGATAAACAAATTATAAGATTTTTTTATTTAAAAACTAATAATAGATAGGTAATTTGTGTTATAGTTTTATAAAAATAGTTTTAAAAACTCTTTCTATATTAATTAATAAATATTTTTTATATGAATAAATAAATACTGAAACTCTTTACACTTTTAATAATAATATATATATATATATATAGATAATGGCAAATTACGTTTTAATAATCAAGAGGAGTTTTATAACTTTATTATTTTATTATTTATTTAATGATTAACTTATGTTTGTATTGTTTGAATTTTATTTGGCAACTTACGTTTTAATAATGATGAGGAGTTGTATAATTTTTATTATTTATTTATTTATAATGGTGACTTACGTTTTAATAATCGAGAGGAGTTCTGAGAGTAGTTGTGATGTCTAATTAACTAGAGAGTATTATGCAAAGATGTCTGATTTTTAGTGTTTTTATTTATTATTAGTTTTTATTATATCAGGTTCCATTGTAGCTACTTTGGAGTTTATTAAGGCCTTCGAGTGAAAGTTATTTTCTTTCAATTTACACTATAATTATTTGCATGAAAAGTAAAATTACGATGCATCATTATTATTATTATTATCTTCATGTATACACCCCATGAGGTTGGGGTGTTTGGGATAGATTTAAAATAGGCATTTAAACATATTTTCAGTAAATTGTAGAGTGTGAGAGAGTTTCACATATAGCTTGGACATCATATTGGTAAGTAAACTCTCCTACAGTAACTAAACTCTCCTATGAACAAGAAGTTGATAATTTGTGGACAGTAACAAAGAGTGATCACTCGATTTTTAGTGTCATTGGACCTAATGATAACCAATTTTATGATCTAATTAAAAGTAAGTTTCTTTTATTGTTAGATTGAATTGTATCTATAAGTTTCTATAATTAGGACGGAGCCAATGTGTGCCAAGAGGGGGCACAGGCCCCTCCTAGTCCCGTCCCGCCGACTATAAAATATAGTAAATTTTATTTTAATTTGTACATTTATAAAAAAAAAATTCTATATAATGCCTAAAATTTTAAAATTGTTTTCTAAATTTTTCTTTTCTTTTCTTTTCTTTTCTTTTCTTTTGCTCTTACTATTCTTTGCTTTCCTTAAGAAAAAAAAAAAAAAAAAAGTTAAATTTTCCTTCTTTATTCAAACTCCAATTTTTTTTTCCTTTCAAATTTATCAATTTTCTTCCCTTTTCTTCTTCTTCTTCTTCTTTTTATTTTTTTTTGACCCCTACTTCTTAACATTCTTCTTTTTGCATTTATGAATGATGTATATAGAATGTAATTTTTTTTTTTTTTCTTATTTAAATTATAATTTTTTTTTTTTTAAACTATACCCTGAATTAAAATCCCAACTCTCCCCTAATGGAATCAATCCGTGTCATGACAACTCTTCTCAAACGGTTTCGTATTGGTAAGTAAACTCTTCTATGGACAAGAAGTTGGTAAACGGTAAAAAAGAGTGACCACCCAACTTTTAGTGTCATTGGACCAAGTAAACAATTGTTTGATTTTTTTTTAATAAATTATAAAAAAATATTTTGTGTTTTCTAAAATAAGATTACAATATGATTATAATAAATTCTTGATGATAACCAATTTTATGATCTAATTAAAAGTAAGTTCCTTTTTATTGTTAAATTGTAATTTTTCAACTTTATTTTTAAGATTTAATTGGTATTTATAAGTTTCTATGATGGGATCAGTCCTACTACATGACAACTCTTCTCAAACGGCTTCATATTGGTAAGTAAACTCTCTTATGAACAAGAAGGTGGTAAAAAATAAACGATTTGTTTGGTTTGTTTTAATAAAAAATTTTAGAAATCCGTCCTTTATACAACGTTTTCTAAAATATGATTTCAATATGATAACCAATTTTATGATTTAATTAAAAGTAAATTCCTTTTTATTGTTAGATTATAATTTTTTAACTTTATTCATGAGATTTAATTGGTATCTATAAGTTTCTATGATGGGATCTGTCATACGGCATGGCAACTTTTCTCAAACGGCTTCGTATTGGTGAGTAGACTGTGGGTGGTATAAAAAGAGTGACCACTCGACTTTTAGTGCCATCGGACCAAATAAACGATTTGTTTGATTTTTTTTTTTTTTTTTTTTATAAAAAAATATTTAAAAGGAAATTCTTTTACTGTTAGGTTGTAATTTTTCTACTTTATTTATGAAATTTAATTGGTATCTATAAGTTTACACTACACGCCTCTCACAGACACACACAGTAGGTAATCCTCCAACAAGCTCTACTTCCTTCAAAACAACATCAAAGTTTTCATTATCTTTTGGGCTAAAAGCAAAATTAGCGACTACCTGGTATGTTCCATAACCCTTCAATATGTGGTACATAATTTACCATCAAAGTTTTATGTTATGTTACATAAATACACTGTTTTTACTATTAAATCTTCAATCCACACATCATCGGATTGATCCAAGTCCAATATTTGGCTACAAGATGCTACTTATACTCTTGCGAATTCTATCTTTTAACTTCCAAAAAAGCCATAACTAAGAGAACCATAATCACCCAAACCTGATTATTATACACATATATGTACACACACCCAAACCTTTCCAATATTTCATGCCAACTATGACCAAATCTTTTGTTTTTTTGAATTGTATTCAACTTGGAATATGTCAGGAATCCATTTTTCTCCCCCAAATAGTAATGAAAAGTAATAATAAGTTGGGCTCGTGCTACCTTTTGACCTCGACCCTAACTTCAATTCATCTTTTTGTGAATGCAGAAGCAAAAGAGGCAATGGGTGAGGAGCAAGCAGCATCAGTAACCAAACAATTCCGACAATTTGATGTCGTAACGGATTACTCGGACCATGAGTATGCTGAATTAAAGAATCCACCAATAAATACCGGAAGCGCAACCTACAAAACGATCATGAAAGAATGGAAAGTGCTAAGGGACAGCCTCCCTGAATCAATCTATGTAAGAGTTTATGAGGGAAGGATCGACCTGCTCAGAGCTGTGATTGTTGGGGCCTCTGGAACACCATACCACAACGGCCTCTTCTTTTTCGACTTTCAATTCCCTCCAAGCTACCCGGATGTACCTCCACAGGGACATTATAAATCATTTGGCCTCCATTTGAATCCAAACCTTTATGATTCAGGGTATATCTGTTTGAGCCTCTTGAATACATGGCCTGGTCCAAAGTGGGAACCTTGGAGGTCAACAATGTTACAGGTGTTGGTTTCTCTCCAGGCACTGGTACTCAATGAGAAACCTTACTTCAATGAGCCTCTACTGTTGATATGGTTCGAGAAGCTATCGACGAGGTACAACAATGATGTTTTTGTGATGTCATGCAAGACAATGATGTTTCTGCTCCAAAAAAACCCAAACAACTTTGAGGATTTCATTGTCGAACATTTTCGCAGCCATGGACGTGATATTTTGACAGCATGTAAGGTGTATACAGAAGGGTTCGCGACAGTCGGTCACTATCAAAATGAAGACTCGTTTTTACCAGAAAGAGTCCATGTATCAAGTGAGTTCAAGGATTCAATGACCTGGGTATATCCAAGACTTGTTAAAGCCTTTGAAAAGATTCAAAAGAACGGTCCTAACGATCCTTCTTTGAGGAATTTCATTTCACAGTTGGATCTAATGATTGGAAAAACTAAAGCTGAGTATATACAAAAGTTGGAAGAAAACAAGGAAGAAAACAAGAAGAGAATGATGAAACTGGACTTCTTTGGAAAACTGAAGGAGATTTTTGGATTGAACACGAGTGCAGAAAGCAATGCGGCTGGAATTGAAGCAAGTCTTCTTGAAAAAGGTTCAGTCGGGACAAAAGGAATTGAAGCATGTTACTGATGCTTAGCTGAAAGTTTAAACATATTACATAGATGCTTTTTATTAGAATGTTTTTCCTTGTTAATCCCAATTAAGTGTTTTCTTTTACAAGGAAGAGACAACCCATCTGGAATGTTTTATACCTTTTTTGCACTTTCGATTTTGATTACTCCTACCTTTGGTGGCTAAATGTTTTATACTAGAATGACACAGATTGCATAAAACATTTTTACTATTTTGACCGACTTTGAGAAGGCTTTATATTCTGCTTGGTTAGTTATAGTAATATTTTCTCACTATTAGTCTTATTAGCTATATCAATACTCGTATGATTCTGAGTATCAGACTCAAAAGACTAGTAAGAGTTTCATCTTTTGTTTCAGCTTGGGCAACTAATTAACCTCGTGAGACATATAAAAGACCCCCCAGGGAGAAGTTTCACCAAGTGGGATAAGGATCTTCTCCTGGAAAGAAGAAGTCCTGCACACCCACCAATCATTGATATGGCATCATTATGAGTTGGAGAATTCAATCCAATAATTGGTGGGTGTGCATGACCTCTCCTTTCCTGGAAAGGATCCTTGTCCCACCAAATGATCTCCTCTGTAAAGTAAGCAAGTCCAATACTTGACTCACGTGTGTTTTTTTGTATAATGCTAATTTTGCCCTTCAATATGACCATTTTACCCTTTTGCCTAAAACTTCTTCCATTCATTTGAGCAACTCCTCTTCTTCTTCTTCCTTCTCATATTTCTTCTCCCCTGTTTCCACAAGGTCTGCTATGCACTACTAGTTCATTCATTAAGCTCTCTACATTTCATTTATTGTCCATCTTTTGCACCCCATAATCTTCAAAACACCATTTTCTCTCTCCAATTACAGAACAATAACAAACCCAAAAACATAGCTAAAACTATAACCATTTGCTCCAAAATAGGTCCAAAAACATGGTTATATAATTATTTGCTTCTGTAGTGTTCAATTGAATTGTGAAGTTCATTTCTCTATCAATTTTATTGTAGAATTCAAATTTTGGTTTAGTTATAACTTATTTGGTTCTATTTAGTCTGATTGTCTTCTTTTTTTCTTTACACTCTACAAATTACAAGTATTAATTTTGTTTGGCTCATACTTGAAATTGAGGGATCTACTTGTTATTATTGAATGGATTTACTGTTTTTAGATTCAATTATGCAATTTTTACTATTGTAAGGTTCATGAATTACTTCAATTCAACATTCCTTGAAGCAGGAAAAATTGAAATTGGAGCAGGGGATATACATATATATATACATGTATATATTATAATACCAAATTCATATATAAAAACTCAAAGTGAAAATTTTCAGTTTACTAATGAGGGCATTTATGGTATTTCTCTTTTTTGAGATTTTTATTTAAAAAAAAAAAAATTAATTATACAGGGTAGTTTGGTAATTGTGTAATGACATTGGTTGTAAAGCAATTGGCGGTCAAATTCAAGGGGGCACTATTGAATTAATCTTATTATATGTTATATGAGAAACTATTTATTTATTATTATTATTATTTTTTTTTTTTGGAATTTTAAGCAACTGAATATAAATATAAACGATAGTTACTCACTTTTATAGCACTTGATAAAACCTCATGTTTTTTTTTTTTTTTTTTAACACTTTTGCCAATTGAAAAAAACTTGTTTATTATAACTCCATCTAACTTGTCGTAATTAGAGCCGGTCAAATTATGGAAAATACTGCAGAATGTTAATAGTTTCAAGCTATATTTATGTTGTCCACAGGGAAGAGTCCTAAATTCAATTTAGGGGGGCACGGTATAAAAAAATAATAATAAATTCAATAATTACGACAATAAATAGAGATTATATAAATCAAGAGACAAAGAAGAAAAATTACTCAAAATAATATGTCAATCAATGTGTAATTTAAAAAAAATAAATTGTTAACAAAAAATTTAAAAAAGGAAAAATGATAGAATTTTAAAAGAGAAAAAAATTGGAGTTTGATTCAAAAAGAAAATTTGACTTTTTATAAAGGAAATTAAATGAATTTCAAGAATAAAAAAATGAAAAATACCAAATTTAAGAGAGAATTTTAGAAAATAAAAATTTTAAGAGGAGCATTATATAAATTTTTTTATATATAAATTTAGTATTTGTATTATAGTAAGCGGGCAGGTAGGGGGCACGTGCCCCCCTGGGCATACATTGGCTCCGCCTTTGGTTGTCTGTGTTCCTCTACTTCCTACCCTACTTGTAACTAATAAGTCATCATAACAATCAATACACTAGTCTACAAGTGAACTGTTACGACTGTTTGTACGAAATAAAAGCAAGGATGATGATGATAATCTACAAGTGAACTGTGAACTGAAATTACTAGCGAAAAAATAAAATAAAATTATGTACAACTGTAATAATGTAACAGATCCATCTAATGGCTTGGTTGTAGATACAAAAACTAAATAATACAAAAAACTGTGTCGTTTCTACAGCTTTCAAACAGGTAGTATACCACCTTCAGAATTCTCAAGGTAATCAAAGTAATCCGTCTTTGCTTTCAATTATTGTATTTAAACTCAACAATCTCAATTTAATATTCTGATAATGCCCAATTTCATTCGAATAAGTTAAAAGTTAATGGCACAACTTACCAAAATTGGAGTTGTTAATGGCACAACTTACCAAAATTGCAGTGGTTAATGGCACAAACTTTTATCAGTTATGCCTTCTACACACACACACACACACACACAATGTAGGTGACCTCCAACAAGCTCTACTTCCTCCAAACAACCTCAAGTTTTCATGATTTTTTGAGTTAAACTCAAAATTGGCGACTACCTGGTATGTTCCATAACCCTTCGATATGTGTTCCATAGGTTACCTATTATGTTGTGTTAACCTATTATTGAGACCATTAAACGAATTGAATAGAAGATGCTACTGTTGTTTTCTATTAAATTATTAGATTGATCGAACGCTAAGCCAAGCCCAATCTTTGAGTATAAGATGCTGCTTATAGTCTTGCTTAATTCAATCTTTAACTAAGAGACCCAGAATCACCAAAACCTGATTATCATACATTATTCATACCTAACACACACCCAAACCTTTCCAAATTTTCAAGTTATATTCATGTCAACTATAACCAAATCTTTTGTCAACTTGGAATATGTCAGAAATCCAATTCCCCCCAATATTTGGCAATTCTAAATACAGAGATATAAACACTTCATTAGAAAAGTAATAGAAAGTGGTCGTGAGCATACCCTTGTTTCGGTGGAAAAAACACCCTCTATTTCCCTTGATCATAAGAAATAATTACTTACCCTCGAGGTATCCAATATGTCCCGTGCCACCTCTTCACCTCAACTCTAACTTCAATTCATCTTTCTCTGAATTCAGGAATGACGAGGAGAAAAGGCCAAGTTAAAGCAATGGCAAGGAGCCAGAATTCAAACAATTTGATGTTGTAACCGATTACTCAGACCATGAGTATGTCAAATTGAATCGACAAATAAGTTTCGGAAGCAAAGCGTACAAAACAATCATGAAAGAATGGAATGTGCTAGAGAGCAATCTCCCAGAATCAATTTATGTGAGAGTTTATGAAGGAAGGATCGACCTGCTCAGAGCTGTGATTGTTGGGGCCCCTGGAACACCATACCACAACGGCCTCTTCTTATTCGACTTTGCATTCCCTCCAAGGTACCCGGATGTACCTCCAAAGGGACATTATAAATCATTTGGCCTCCGTTTGAATCCAAACCTTTATGAAAAAGAGTTTATCTGTTTGAGCCTCTTGAATACATGGGAGGGTCCAAGGTGGAAACCTCGCACGTCAACCATGTTACAGGTGCTGGTTTCTCTCCAGGCACTGGTACTGAATGAGAGACCTTACTTCAATGAGTCTGTGCTTGAACCCTACAAAGGAACGATATGGTACGAGAACCAATCGTTGAGGTATAACAATGATGTATTTGTGATGTCATGCAAGACGATGTTCCTGCTCCAAAACAAGCCAAAGAACTTTGAGGATTTCATTGTCAAACATTTTCGCAGCCATGGACGGCTTATTTTGACAGCATGTAAGGCGTAAACAGAAGGGTTTGTGACAGTCGGTCACTATCAAGATGAAGCGCCGTTTTTACCCAAAAGAGTCCATGTATCAAGTGAGTTCAAGGATTCAATGACCGGGTTATATGGAAGACTTGTTACAGCCTTTGAAAAGATTCAAAAGAATGGTCCTAAAGATCCTTCTTTGAGGAATTTCATTTCACAGTTGGATCTAATAATGACTGGAAAAACCAAGGATGAGTATATACAAAAGGAGGAAGAAAACAAGAACAGAATAATGAACTTCTTCTTTTTTTGGGTAAGTAGAATAATGAACTTCTTTGGAAAACTGAAGGAGATTTTTGGATTGAACACGAGTGCAGAAAGCAATGCGGCTGGAATTGAAGCCAAGTCTTCTTGAAAAAGGTTCAGTCAGGGGATAAAAGGAAAGGAAGAACACTCTGACTTAACTTTTGATAAAGCATGTTACTGATGCTTAGCTGAAAGTTTAAACATATTGCATAGATGGTTTTTAGTAGAATGTTTTTCCTCAATTAAGTACCTGTAATGTTTTATACGTTTTTTCTGCACTTTTGATTTTGATTACTCCTACCTTTGGTGGCTAAAAGTTTTACTAGAATGGCACAAATTGCATAAAACATTTTTACTATTTTGACTTACTTTGAGAAAGCTTTATATTCTGCTTGGTTCAGCTATAGTTATATTTTCTCACTATTAGTATTATTAGCCATATCAGTACTCTTAACATATGATTCTGAGTCATACCCAAAAGACAAGTAAGGGTTTCTGGGCATTTGTTTTCAGCTTGAGACCAACTAATTAACTAAGTGAGACATATACAAGACAGCACGACAGATGTGAAGCGATTGATCAGAAAATGAGTAAATATTTAAAAAGATTTACCAAGTGAGCAAAAGTTGCACTAACTACAAACTACAAAGTGATGAAATTTAAAATCTTGTTCATCAGAACTCCATCGAACATGGTTGTAATTAGAGTTGCTCAAATTATGGAAGATACTGCAGAATGAAAATAGTTTCAAGCTATATGCCCTTTGTATAACTGTACCACTTTCGTTGGTTTTGTAAAACCGTGGTAATACTAACAGAACTATATTTTTGTTGTCTGTGCTTGTCTACTACCTACACTTCTTGTAACTAATAAGTCATCATAAGAATCAATAAACTCCTTAAACTTTCAGGGAAAAAAAAATCAATCAATAAACTCTACAACCTATTGTAGAAAAAGAAAAAATTTAAGCAAACATGCAAAATAAAGTCATGAAGGGATGCCTAATGCAGTGCATTCTTTTTCTATAATTAGTCTACAAATGAATTGTTAACTGTAAGGGAATATGACTTATGATAGAAAAGATTGGAAAAAAGAGAAGTCGCGTGGCCAAATTTCCTTTGTACGAGATTAAGGCAAGAATGATGATGATGACGACGATGAGTCTACAAGTGAACAGTGAACTCCATTTGCTACCAAAGGTTGTAGCTTACAGTCTAGTGGTACTTTCTCACCTTCCAATATAGAAGGTCGAGGGTTCAAGACTCCGTAGGGGCAAGTGGGTGTGAAAGTATCCCCAAGTCTCTTTCCGTGATCTACTCTTAAAACCTTCTAGAAAAGGTCAATTTCTGTGTGACACCCACTATATATAAACATATATGAACCATATGAGCCATCAACATACACAATAATTAGACATGAAAAGAACCCAATTTGCTCAGTCTTTGTATGGATAGTAAGAGGTTTTACTAAATTGAGTAGTTGAGTAATTTGATAGAAGTTTCCCATTGATTTTTATTTTGCTTGTAGGAATAAAAAGTTAAAATTCGTGTGTGTGTGCGTGTGTGTGTGTAATAGCCGCACACAAACATATTTTTTGACACAATTTCAAAAAAAATATTTGGGTCATCATAATATTAAAGTTAATGAGCAACAAAAAATTCCTATACTTGAGAAACCCCAACTTACATCTCAAATCCAAATCACTTGTAGCCAATTAATTTGTAATAGTTGCAGTAGAGGTATCGATGACAAGCTGTGCCAAGAATTTACAGAGTCAGGCAAAGATTGTTTTCATCTGCATAGAAGAGAAACCACATCAACGTTGGAATTTAGAGTTCAAATACAAAAATATATATATATATAATATAGAAGTTAAATATATATATATAGCGCATTTATCGGAAATGTAATTATAATTAGGGGATGATGGGGTGAGTTTTAGCAGGACTCTCTTCTTTGGGGAATATCGTCAAACAGATGGGGCATAGAAGGAAATGGAAATCGAGTTGAAGAAGACGATGAAACGGCGTCACACGAGTCTCTGGTGATTAAGAAAACAAAATGTAGATTTAAAAAGGGATGGGAAGATAAAAGAAGATTTTACATGGGAAAAAAAATGTGAAAAGGCAATCAGACTTAAGCTGAGGTGCAGCATGTTAAGGGCCCACTTGTTTTTCTCTTTTTTATTTTCGGAATTTTTTTTTTTTTTTTTGGGAAAGTAGTCTAATTTATATTTGTTAAATGAGTTGAATCTTTCACAAAGAATCGTGTAATTTATACAAATCACTTCATTGCAAAAAATAAATAAATAAATACTTCATTTTTCATATCAATATGATCCATTGGTTTGTAAAGTTATTTATTATTTTTACAAATTAATATTTATTGTCACCCCCAAAAAAAATATTTTAATACATATCATAAATTTTTAAAAAATAAAATAAAATTATGTACAACTGTAATAATGTAACAAATCTATCTAATGGCTTGGTGGTAGATACAAAAACTAAATAATACAAAAAAAAATTGTGTCATTTCTACAGCTTTCAAACAGGTAGTATACCTACTTCAGAATTCTCAAGGTAATCAAAGTAATCCGTCTTTGCTTTCAATTATTGTATTTAAACTCAACAATCTCAAATTTAATATTCTGAGACCCACCAAAATTGGAGTTGTTAATGGCACGAACTTTTATCAGTTATGCCTTCTCGCTCTCTTTATATATACACACACACAATGTAGGTCTCTACTTCCTCCAAACAACCTCAACTTTTCATGATCTTTTGAGTAAACTCAAAATTGGCGACTACCTGGTATGTTCCATAAGCCTTCGATATGTGTTGCATAGGTTACCTATTATGTTGTGTTACATGGGTTACTTTTTATGTTATGTTAACCTAATCTTGAGACCATTAAACGAATTGAATAGAAGATGCTACTGTTCTTTTCTATTAAATCATTAGATTGATCGAAGGCTAATCCAAGTTCAATCTTTGAGCATAAGATGCTGCTTATAGTCTTGCTTAATTCAATCTTAACTAAGAGACCCATAATCACCAAAAGCTGATTATCACACCTACATATATATGTACACACGCCCAAACCTTTCCAAATTTTCATGTCAACTATAACCAAATATTTTGTTTTTTTAATGCATTCAACTTGGAATATATCAGAAATCCAATTCCCCAACCCCCAATATTTGGCAATTCCAAATACAGAGATATAAATACTTCATTAGAAAAGAAATAGAAAGTGGTCGTGAGCATACCCTTGTCTCAGTGGAAAAAACACTCACTATTTCCCTTGATCATAAGAAATAATTACTTACCCTCGAGGTATCCAATGTTTTCTCGTCCCGTGCCACCTCTTGACCTCAACTCTAACTTCAATTCATCTTTCTCTGATTTCAGGAATGACGCAACGAAAAAGCCAAGTTAAAGCATTGGCCAAGGAGCAAGCAGCATCAGTAACCAAACAATTCAAACAATTTGACGTTGCAACTGATTACTCAGACCATGAGTATGTCAAATTGAATCCACAAAAAAGTTTCGGAAGCAAAGTGTGCAAAACGATCATGAAAGAATGGAATGTGCTAAAGAGCAATCTCCCAGAATCAATTTATGTGAGAGTTTATGAAGGAAGGATCGACCTGCTCAGAGCTGTGATTGTTGGGGCCCCTGGAACACCATACCACACTGGCCTCTTCTTATTCAACTTTGCATTCCCTCCAAGCTACCCGGATGTAACTCCAAAGGGACATTATAAATCATTTGGCCTCCGTTTGAATCCAAACCTTTATGAAAAAGGGTTTATCTGTTTAAGCCTCTTGAATACATAGCAGGGTCCAAGTTGGGAACCTTGCAGGTCAACCATGTTACAGGTGTTGGTTTCTCTCCAGGCACTGGTACTCAATGAGAGACCTTACTTCAATGAGCCTGTGCTTGAACCCTACAAAGGAACGATATGGTACAAGAACCAATCGTTGAAGTATAACAATGATGTTTTTGTGATGTCATGCAAGACAATGATGTTCCTGCTCCAAAACAAGCCAAAGAACTTTGAGGATTTCATTGTCGAACATTTTCGCAGCCATGGACGGGTTATTTTGACAGCATGTAAGGTGTATACAGAAGGGTTTGTGACAGTCGGTTACTATCAAGATGAAGGGCTCTTTTTACCCAAAAGAGTCCATGTATCAAGTGAGTTCAAGGATTCAATGACCCGGGTATATCTAAGACTTGTTGCAGCCTTTGAAAAGATTCAAAAGAATGGTCCTAAAGATTCTTCTTTGAGGAATTTCATTTCACAGTTGGATCTAATGATTGGAAAAACTAAAGATGAGTATATACAAACGGAGGAAGAAAACAATAACAGAATAATGAACTTCTTCGTTTTTTCGGTAAGTAGAATAAGGAACTTCTTTGGAAAACTGAAGGAGATTTTGGATTGAACACGAGTGCAGAAAGCAATGCGGCTGGAATTGAAGCAAAGTCTTCTCGAAAAAGGTTCAGTCAGGTGGATGAGGGGGACAAAAGGAAAGGAAGGACACTCTGACTTAACTTTTGATAAAGCATAATTATCGAAAAAAAAAAAACTTTTGATAAAGCATGTTACTGATGCTTAGCTGAAAGTTTAAACATATTACATAGATGGTTTTTATTAGAATGTTTTTCTTTGTTAATCCCAATTAAGTACCTGTAATGTTTTATACATTTTTTTTGCACTTTTGATTTTGATTACTCCTACCTTTGGTGGCTAAAAGTTTTACTAGAATGGCACAATTTGCATAAAACATTTTTACTATTTTGACTTACTTTGAGAAAGCTTTATATTCTGCTTGGTTCAGCTATAGTTATATTTTCTCACTATTAGATTTATTAGCTATATCAGTACTCTTAACATATGATTCTGAGTCATACTCGAAAGACTAGTAAGAGTTTCTGGGCATTTGTTTTCAGCTTGAGACCAACTAATTAACTAAGTGAGACATATAGAAGACAGCACGACAGAAGTGAAGCGATTGATCAGAAAATGAGTAAATATTTTAAAAGATTTACTAAGTGAGAAAAAGTTGCACTAACTACAAAGTGATGAAATTTAAAATCTTGTTCATCAGAACTCCATCTAACAAGGTTGTAATTAGAGTCGTTCAAATTATGGAAGATACTGCAGAATGAAAATAGTTTCAAGCTATATGCCCTTTGTATAACTGTACCACTTTACAATCAATAAACTCCTTAAACTTTCAGGGAAAAAAAAAAAATCAATCAATAAACTCTACAATAGGTTGTAGAAAAAGAAAAAATCTAAGCAAACATGCAAAATGAAGTCATGAAGGGATGCATAATGCAATGCATTCTGTTTCTATAATTATCTACAAGTGAACTGTGAACTGTAAGGGAATGACTTTTGATAGAAAAGATTGGAGAAAAGAGAAGTCGTGTGGCCAAACCCCCTTTGTATTAGATTACGGGATGATGATGGTGATGAGTCTACAAGTGAACCGTATTTGCTACCAAAGTTGTAACTTACACTCTAGTGGTACTTCCTCACCTTCCAATATAGAAGGTGGAGGGTTCAAGACTCTACAGAGGCAAGTGGGCATGTAAGTGTATTTCTTATCAAGCTAAACTGTAATTATCCTCATGTCTCTTTCCGTAATCTACTCTTAAAACCTTCTTGAAAAGGTCAATTTGTGTGTGACACCCACTATTTATAAACATATATGAACCATATGAGCCATCAACATACACAATAATTAGACATGAAAAGAACCCAATTTGCTCAGTCTTTGTATGGATAGTAAGAGGCTACACTAAATTGAGTAGTTGAGTAATTTGATAGAAGTTTCCCAGTGATTTTAATTTTGCTTGTAAGAATAGAAAGTTAAAATTCGTATATATATATATACTCACACACAATCACATTTTTTGACACAATTTCAAAAAATTTATTTGGGTCATAGTAAAATTAATGAGCAACAAAAAATTCCTATAATTGAGAAACCCCAACTTACATTTTAAGTCCAAATCACTGGAAGCCAATTTGTAGTAGTTGCAGTAGAGGTATCAATGACAAGCTGTGCCAAGAATTTACAGAGTCAAACGAAGATTGCTTTCATCTGCATAGAAGAGAAACCACATCAACGTTGGAATTTAGAGTTCAAGTACAAATATATATATATATATATGTATATAGCGCATTTATCGAAAATGTAATTATAATTAGGGGATGATGGAATGGCGGTTGGTGACTTTTAGCAGGACCAACTCTTCTTTGGGTAATATCGTCAAACAGATAGGGTATAGAAGGAAATGGAAATCGAGTTGAAGAAGACGATGAAACGGCGTCGCACGAGTCTCTGGTGATTAAGAAAACAAAATATAGATTTAAGAAGGGATGGGAAGATAAAAGAAGATTCTAGATGGAAAAAAAATGTGCAAGGCGATTAGACTTAAGCTGAGGTGCAGCAAATTAAGGACCCACTTGTTTTCCTCTTTTTAATTTCGGTTTTTTTTTTGGAAAGTGTTGTAATGTTTCAAATATATATATATATATTGTTAGTTAAAGAAAAGAAAAAAAAAGATATTTAAAAAAAAAAACAAATTGGTGGGCCCACAATTGTTTTAAGTGATCGTGAGACTATCTTTTGGTCTTTTGGCCTCTATTTCTTTATTCTCTCGTCTCTCCCCCTGCTTGCTTCCCTGTGGTTTCTTTTTTCCCTTTTCTTTTTTTTCATTTCAAAACTTAAATCCTTGATTCCTCTCTCAATTCTTGGTATTTTGAAATATCGTTTGCGACAAATTAAAGCTCACGGCGAGACCTACAAGCTGATAGGAGCAATTCATTGGTTGATGCATCATGAGAAATTCAAAAATCCTAAGATTTGAGGTGAAATTTGGGGGTTTTGCATATAATTGAAGTAGGGGTTCATAATTCACTTTTTCTTGCTCCTTTATGAATCATCTTATTTGATTTGTCGTCAATCATGTTAAATTGTGTTAGTTTTTCCTTGAAATGATCATATTGTTGTAATGAGATATGTGTCTATGTGTTTTAATTAGTGTTACATGAAATATATGAATTTAATTCCATGTCTTACTTACTTACCATGCTAGAATTTTGTTGAAGGAAGTATGTTATTTTTTTTTAAACTTCTTGTGAAGCATGCTAAGTAATTAAATCTTAAAATTGGTGTGTGATGATAAATGTTGCTATGACCAAAAAGGCATGAAGCATCTATGTACTTCATTTGAAAAGAGATGAGAACATGAATTTGACAAATAAATAAATAAATAAAAATATATACATATATATTTTTGGGAAAGAATTTTGAAAAGAATTTTATGAAAAACCCGGCCGCTTAGGAATTGCCTAGGGATCGCGGCGTTAGTGAGGCCTAGAGGGGACTAGGGAAACCGCCCTAGTGTGGTTGAGTTACCTGGGCCCCAAATGATGCCATGGAGTTGCCATGGGTCAGGGACAGTGGCCAATCCTCCTCTCGTGCCGCCATGGAGTTGCCATGGGACGGGTTCACTGACGATTTGGAAATGATAATGGAAATGGTTTTGGGAAATGGGGAGTGACATTGCATGGCACGGTATCTCAGCGCATGGCATATTTATTTGTGGTATTGGATTAATGATGTGGTATCGTAGTTATACTTTTACTCCCGGCATGGTATGATCCCAATTTCCTTATTCCTATTCATTGTGTGGATTCACGAGGTCTCAAGAGATGTGCCTTAGGCACTACCTACTGAGCAATTTTGCTCACCCTTATTATTTAACATTTTTCAGGGCTCGGAAAAGAAGTGGCGGATGACAATCCCCCGCAAGCTTGAAGAAGATTAGAAGTTGTATTTTGTTATCTTTTGTATCTTAGTCCATTTTTTTTTTTTTTTTGTATTGTCTCAAACTATGTAAAAGATTATTTATTTTTGCAAATCATGGCCCTGTAACATAACTAAGATACTTGATTATTTTTGTTGTAAACTGAGACCATTTAAATGCTTAAGTTGAAGGGGATGATGATGATGGGCTAATTTGGGAAGTTTGTTGATGTTGTGGTATTGGGGAATGCATTATATTTCTTTTGTATTGTGTGTTGGGGCAGGTTGGATAGGTTTTGAAAGGCCGTTGTTTTTTTTCATTTGAACAGGTTGTTGTAGGACTATTTTTAGCGGAGGTCATGCTGAAATTTTTTTAAAATTTTTTATTATTTTCAGTATTCAGTTTAGGGTCGTTACAAATTTGGTATCAAAGTGAAAGTTCGAAAACCATTAGGACGATAGGTAGAGGCCTACCTATGGTTGTCTAAGAAGTCATTTGCATTGTAAATTCCTTATTTGCAAAAGTGTTTTGCTATGTGAAAAAGCATGTTTAACTGTTTACTTGCTTACGTGCTTATGTGATTATATGTTTATATTAATGTGTTCATTGCATAGTATTGCATGCTAAGTGTTACTATAACATCCTTTTATGTTGAGTTGTTCACGGTTGGACCTTAGTGTTATCGTTATTGAACCGTTTTTTTTTTTGTTTTATAAAACGATGTCACGGCGTGAAGAACTAAGGGAAGTTGGCACTAGGCCAACAAAGGGTGATGTTGGCGAAAGCTCTAGCTCCAATCCGGTGGAGCCAATTGATAAGGACATACTTCTTAGGGATTTGATTGCCCCAAGAGTTGTTCCTACAAGGAGGGATAATGTTGAAGCACCCGTTGAGGAAGGTGAAGGTTCGACGTAACTTACATTGAACCGTTTATTGCAGAGAGCCTTAAGGGTTACAATTGCTACACATCCGCAGCCGGTACCTTAACCAGTACCACAACCTATAGCCCAAGTTGAAGAGACACCAGCACAGAAACGTCTCAAGATTATTAAGGGATTTTCTCAGTTGATGCCGGTAATGTTAGAAGGTGGTGTGGATCCAATGGAAGCGGATGACTATATAGATCAAGATGAAACTCAATTGACTTCTATGGATATGACAGATGATCACTTGAAAATCATCCTAGCCACTTACAAGTTTTCAAAGGATGCCAAGTTTTGGTAAAAATTGATCACAAATCAATATAAGATTGAAGAGATGAGTTGGGATAGATTCAAGGAGCTGTTCTATGAGAAGTATTTCCCTGACTCCAAGAGGTGGGAGTTAAAGAATCAGTTTATTGGTCTTATCCAAGGCAATATGTCGGTGACGAAGTACGAGAACAGGTTCACCTCACTCTCTCGCTTTGCTCCAGAGATGGTGAGTAATGAAGTTGATAAAGTTCGGAAGTTTATCTCCAGACTTGACTACAAGATGAGGCCGTTGTTAATAGCACAGGGCATCAAGATTTATTCTGAGGCAGTGGAAAGGGCATTAATGCTAGAGGCGAAGGCCAAAGATAAAGATGCAAGAAGGGAACAGTGGAAGCAAAAGAAAAATGCAGGGTCATTTTCAGAGGGACCTTAATGGAAGAGGAACAGAGGTGGTTCATCTCAGTTTCAGGGGCAACAGTCAGCACGATCTGCTCCTACCACTCGTATGCCAGCAGGGTCTGCCAGGAGTGGTGTCATTTGTCATCGTTGTAATCATCTGGGTCACTACAAGTCAGAGTGTCCACAGACATCGATTAATTCTGGGGCTTGTTTTGGTTGTGGCCAACAAGGCCATAAGGTTAAGAATTGTCCTAATCAGGGAGCAGGCACCGGTAGTGGTAGAGGGTCACAGCAGAGGCCGTCACAGACTGCTACGGTTCAGTCAGGTTTCAGACCACCACCATCACAGTCTGCCATGTCCTCTCAGGGTTCAAGGCCAGTTAGGAAGGATACTCCTACTATGTCAGTACAGCAGTCAGGTGTTCAGGTTGGTAGTTCTCAGGCACAGGCACCACAGGGACGTGTCTTTGCACTTGCACCGACTGATGCATCTCCTGGATCATCAGTTCTCCGAGGTATATTTCCAGTGTTTGGTTCTTGGGCCAGTGTTTTGTTTGACTCTGGTGCATCTTATTCCTTCATATCATCATCATTTGCACTTGCATCGGGGTTAGAGGTCAGTTTCATGGATCGGGCGTTGTATGTTGATATGTCAGTTGGGGTTTTAGTGTCTTTGAGTTGAGTTGTACGGGATTGTTCCATTGTGATAGCCGGACGAACCTTTGTGTTTGACCTTATCCTCTTGGAGATGACTAGTTTTAATGTCATTCTTGGGATGGATCGGTTAGCTTCCTTTTGTGCCACAATCGACTGTTTTAGAGGTAGAGTCACAGTTTGCGCTCCCGAGGGAGACTGTTTCCTTTTCGTGGGAAATTGGAGTGATTCCCACATTTCATCATTTTATGGAGTCGTGGTGATTACTTCTTGGCTAGCCTTATAGTCGAAGAAGATGACGTTGTGGAAGAAGATTATCCTGCAGTTGTTTATGATTTTCTGGATGTGTTTCCGGAAGATTTGACAGAGTTGCCTCCACACCGAAAAGTGGAGTTCACTATTGATTTAATGCTAGGTACCGCGCCGATTTCTATGGCACCGTATCGTATGGCACCAGTTGAATTGGAAAAATTAAAGAGGCAGCTTGATAACTTGAGGATGAAAGATTTCATCTGACCGAGTGTGTCACCGTGGGGCGCACCGGTCTTGTTTGCTAAGAAGAAAGATGGTTCTTTGAGGTTATGCATTGATTACCAGAAGTTGAATCGTGCCACCATCAAGAATAAGTATCATTTGCCAAGGATAGATGATTTGTTTGATCAGTTGAAAGGAGCCAGTTATTTTTCGAAGATTGACTTAAGGTCAGGCTACTATCAGTTACGGGTTACGGATAAGGATATCCCAAAGACAGCGTTTCGTACACGGTATTGACACTATGAGTTCCTTGTTATGCCTTTTGGCTTAACTAATGCGCCAGCGGCATTTATGGACTTGATGAACCGTGTCTTTCATGAATTACTTAGACCAGTTTGTGGTAGTTTTCGTGGATGACATTCTTGTGTATTCATGATCTCGGGAAGAGCACGAGATCCATTTGAGTATTATTTTACAGATTTTGCGGGAGCATCGATTGTATGCCAAATATGATAAATATGAGTTTTAGCTACAGGAGGTGAAATTTTTAGGGCATGTTGTTTCAGAAGGTGGAGTGTTAGTGGATCCATCAAAGGTTGAAGCATTTTTGAATTGGGAGCAACCCAAGAATGTTTTTGAGGAGTTTCCTTAGCCTAGCGGGTTACTATCGGAGATTTGTGAAGGATTTCTCCCGTTTGGCAGCTCTTATGACCCGTTTGACCCGGAAAGGGATCAAGTTTACATGGAATGAAACCTGTGAGTCATCCTTTCAAGAGTTGAAGACAAAATTGACTACAACTCCAGTGTTGGTGATACCTGAGCGTGGCTTGGGTTATGTAATTATTGTGACGCTTCACGTGATGGTTTGGGATGTGTGTTGATGCAGGATGGTAGAGTAATGGCTTATGGATCTCGACAGTTAAAGACTCACGAGCTTAACTACCCTACTCATGATTTAGAGTTAGCGGCAATTGTATTTGCCTTAAAGTGTTGGAGACATTACTTGTATGGTGAGAGATTCGAGATGTACTCGGATCATAAAAGTCTCAAGTACCTTTTCTCCCAAAAGGACTTGAACAACAGACAGAGAAGATGGGTTGAGTTCTTAGAGGACTACAATTTTGAGTTGCAGTATTATCTGGGCAAGGCAAATGTGGTAGCAGATGCCTTAAGCCGAAAATCTCGTGGGACTCTGGCCTGTTTGGCTATTCAGAAGTAGAAGATGATTAAGGATTTGGCAGAGATAGGATTATATTGTTTTGATGACGATGTTGACAGTGAGCTAGCATTCTTGTTTAGTCTTGTGGCTCAGCCTACTCTTGTTGTGCGAGTGATTGAGTTACAGAGACAGGACTCGGATTTAGATGCCATTCGCGTTTTGATCTCCAGTGGTGAGACAGTGAAAGATTGGGCCTTGCATGCAGATGGGGGTCTATGGTTCAGAGGTTTATTGGTGGTTCCCATGGTCTGTCGTGAGGACGTCTTACGGGAGTTTCACACTTCTCGCTTTACAGTTCATCCAAGTAGTACCAAGATGTATCACAATTTGAGATGTCAGTATTGGTGGAACGGGATGAAGAAAGATGTTGCTCAGTTTGTGGCTAAGTGCCTTACCTATCAGCAGGTGAAGGCCGAGCATCAGAGACCAAGTGGTTTGTTGCAACCATTGCCTGTAGCACAGTGGAAATAGGAACATATTGCTATGGATTTTGTGACAGGTCTTCCAAGGTCACGGAGGGGCAATGAAGTCGTATGGGTCATCATTGATAGGTTGACCAAGACGGCTCACTTTTTGCCTATTAAGGCAACAGATGATGCAGAGAAGCTTGGTGTACTTTATGTGAAAGAGATTGTAAGGTTGCATGGAGTTCCAGTAACTATTGTCTCAAATAGGGATGCCAAGCTCACTTTGAAGTTCTGAGAAGGACTTCAAGCAGCGTTTGATTCAGTGTTGCATCTTAGTATGACATTTCATCCACAGACAGAAGGCCAATCGGAGCGTACTATCAAGATTTTGGAGGATATACTTTGGGCATGTGTACTTGATTTGGGAGGTAGTTGGGAGGATTAACTTCCGCTTATTGAGCTTGCTTACAATAACAGTTATCAGCCGAGTATCCAGATGGCTCCATTTGAGGCGTTGTATGGTAGACTTTGTAGGTCTTCTGTTTGTTAGACTGAGATAGGCGAGACAGCCGCCTTAGGACCCAACATTGTACTCAAGACTATTGAGAAAATTAAGCTGATCAGACAGAGGTTACTTACAGCTCAGAGCCGACAGAAGAGTTATGCGGATAAGCGGAGACGGCCGTTATCCTTTGAGGTGGGAGACCATGTTTTTCTTCGGGTTTCTCCATGGAAGAGCTTGATGAGATTCGGGAAAAGTGGCAAGTTGTTGCCACGATTCATTGGACCGTGTGAGATTTTGGACCGTGTAGGAAAGGTTGCCTACAAACTTGTTTTACCACCACAGGTAGACAGAGTCCACAATGTTTTCCATGTGTCGATGTTACGGAAGTATGAGCCGGATCCATCTCACATTTTGAGTTGGGTTGATATGGACATTAATGAGGATGTTTCCTATGAGGAAGGACCAATTCAGATCCTTGACACATGTGATACCCCTCGATTCTAGAGCCACGGGTGATCAAGTCCGAGAACAGATCCGAGGGATACCAAACAATTAATATATAAACAAGCAGAAATAAAACTGAATTAAATACAAATTAATAATACGCTGAAAGAAATCTAACATAAGAATCCTCAAACTTGAAATAAATAAATTAATATGATTTAAAATCGTACAAATCCTTGAACAAATTTACAGAATTAAAAACCAAAATTTAAAATAGAAATGAAATCCTATGTAACCGGAAGAGTGAGTGTCTGTATCTGCATCAACACGATCCAGCTCTAAGACTGGTACTGTCGAACACCTGAAAAATAATAGAGTGGGTCAGGCCCACATGCAAGTCCTGATCTGCTACAATCCAAACAGTAATCCGATACGCAGATACATCCTAGAAAGACTCAACAATATCTAGAGTAGTCCATATATGTATATATAGTACACACTATAAGACGCTCGCTAGTCCAGTAGGTCTGTCTCAGCCTGAATAGAAGGTAACATACAAATACGCACCCTAAGGTAGGCATAAGTACCTAGACCTACCAGGGGACAACACCTATGTCCAGTTATCCATCCTAGGCGATATACGCGCCCTAACCATGGTCCTGAGACTCAAGCTCATACCATGGCATATATAATAAATATATAAAGTCCGTACTCCTCCTAATACAGAATATCATCCATTTGTGTAGTGGTCTGATATCTATATAATAAATCCATTCGGAAACCATAGTAGATCATTCAATTCACAATTGATATGACACATGTAGGTGATGGACTTAACCTTTATGGTTAATCCATTCCTGAATCCAAATTGGGTCGGACTTGGTGTTTTGAACTAATCCATTCCCAATATAAGTAGGTCTTAATGTTTTGAACTAAGCCATCCCTAATATGACATCGTCCCATACCGGTTCATATACATCCATATAAGTGGGACTTAACCTTTTTATGGTTAATCCAACTCATTCCAAATTAGGTAGGATTTAGTGTTTGAACTAATCCATACCTAGTATGTCACCGTCCCATACCGGTATATACAATCCTCCAGTTCACGTAGTTATTAACACAGTACAATTATTTATTAACCACATCCCAGAATAAGCATAAATATAGTTTAGCACGTATACAACCAATTTATGCATCCAATATAACATTTAGATATCTCATTACAATTCTTTACATATATGAAGAGACAGTACAAATAGCCCCTCCAGCTAACCCAGTTGACGGAAACAGTATTAGATACAAATCAACCATAATCCATTATATGCATAATTATCATTTAATACCTATAACAAGTCAATAGGAATTATTACAGAATCCAACCATCACATTTTAATCATTTAAAATGCTAATACACGGCGTAGTAATCCAATCCTCCATAAACTCCTTAAATTGAACAGAATTTATAAAAAATATATATATCAACTAATTCCAAATCAAGAATCGATGGTTACAAGCACTTACTATTCTTATACTTCTATTTAGATATAATTAAACCATAAATTATATATGCCAGAAAAATTCCAAGTTCCAATAAATGGTTTGAATGTTCAAAACAGTTAGCAACTCCCGATTTTTCTTAAATTTAATTTTCTCCAATCCTTAACCCAATCATGGATTAATATTTTCCATAGTATAATGGGTTTATTTCAGACCCAACAATAATTTAAAACAGCCTAAACAAAGTTCCAAGAACCTATACAGACCAAACAGTGCACAGAAACAAAATTTGGTGCGTTCAACTGAGAGCAGGCTCATTCAAAACAAAGAGCCTGCTCTATTTTTTTCAAAAGAGCCTGCTCAACTAATCTAGGAGCCGGCTCCTAGATGCTAGAGCCGGCTCCACCTTCCTTTGGAGCCGGCTCGAAGGTAGAAAGAGCCGGCTCCTCCTCTTCTTGGAGCCTGCTCTTCTCCCCTTAGTTGCCGTCGTCCGTTCTGCTGCTTCTTCTTCGACTGCGGTGTTTTCCAGACCTCTGTAAGGTTCTTAATGGTTGTTCTAGGGTTCAATCTTAGTTCTAGGGTAATCTTAACCCACTGATATGCAACCACGATCTGAACTAGACACAAGTCTTACAGCAACGATTACATAATTTCTGATAGCAACTTTAGACAACTTACAATAGATTTATTTAGTAAAACTCAAAACTGTTTTAAAATCTTATTCTAGGGATTAAACTCATTCTCAGAATAATTGTAAGGCATCCAATCATATTACTAATCTTAATAAAACAGGCTTAAACGTAAAAGACACAGACAGCAGAAAATCAACCAGTATGCAAAATAGTTAACTCACTGAGATCAAATAAATTCATATCTGCATGGAAAACATGTTATTATGTTTGTGTCAATCCGTTTTATCTTTTATTACAACCCTGAAGTCTAACCAGGTATGCACAGAACACGAATTAAGGGGAAAGAATAGAACAGAGACTTGCCTGCAATTTCAGAGTTTGAAACTGTAAACCACCGTCTATGAGTTCTCCGTCAATGTTGTCGATTACTGTTCTACACCTCCGGCGCTCTTGGTTCAATCCAGAAGCAACCCCGTTCTTCCCCTTGAACCTCACTATAAATCCTCAAAGGTCTACTCTCTGTTTTCCTACAATTCCTCACTATTGCACTCTGTATTTTCTCTCTGTTTCTTAGGTACGTGAGAAGAACTTTGTGCACTTTTATAAAACCCTAAACCCACATTAAACTATATATTTATAGAACCCAAAATCTTAACCTAATTCTAATTCGTTTACCAACAGGAAAACAAAACCCTAACATCCATTCCCTAACTATGTCGGCGACATCCGCATAAAATAAAAAAGAAAAACAGTACATTAATTAAATAAAGCAATTAAATAAGTACTAAAAAAAAAAAATCAATCAGGTAATAAATTCAAGTTACATAATACTAAGGCAATTAATTTAAATAAATTCAAATAATATAATTAAAACAATCGCAATTTACATGTAAATTAAATACACACAAATATTAATTAAATCAATTAAGCAACCACAATTAATCAATGAAAAAAAAATTAAATTAAATTTCCAATTCTATTCTTTTGAAAAGTAGGGGTATTACAACACACAACAAAAGGTGTTGAGGAATAAGACGATACCAATGGTGAAAGTTCTTTGGAGACACCACGGAGTCAAGGAGTCTACTTGGGAGCTTGAACAGGATGTTCGCTCCAAGTATCCAGAGTTGTTTTCTTCCCCAAGTATGACTTGATTTCGGGGACGAAATCTTTTTAAGTTGGGGAGAATGTAATGTTTCAAATATTCATATATATTGTTAGTTAAAGAAAAGAAAAAAAAAAAAAAAAAGATATTTAAAAAAAAAAAAAAAAAATTTGGTGGGGCCCACAATTGTTTTAAGTGGTCATGAGACCATCTTTTGGTCTTTGTTTCTTTATTCTCTCATCTCTCCCGCTACCTGTTTTTCTCTGGTTTCTTTTTTCTTTTTTCTTTTTTTCATTTCAAAACTTAAATCCTTGATTCCTCTCTCAATTCTTGGTATTTTGAAGTGCCGTTTGCGGCAAATTGAAGCTCACGGCGAGGCCTACAAGTTGATAGGAGCAATTCCTTGGTTGATGTACCATAGGAAATTCAAAAATCCTAGGGTTTGAGGTGAAATTTGGGGGTTTTGCATATAATTGAGGTAGGGGTTCCTAATTCACTTTTTCTTGCTCCTTTGTGAATCATCTTATTTGATTTGTTGTCAAGCATGTTAAATTGTGTTAGTTTTTCCTTGAAATGATCATATTGTTGTAATGAGATATGTGTCTATGTATTTTAATTAGTGTTACATGAAATATATGAATTTAATTCCATGTCTTACTTACTTACCATGCTAGAATTTTGTTGAAGGAAGTATGTTATTTTTTTTGAAACTTCTTGTGAAGCATGCTAAGTAATTAAATCTTAAAATTGGCGTGTGATGATAAATGTTGCTATGACCAAAAAGGCATGAAGCATCTATGTACTTCATTTGGAAAGAGATGGAAACATGAATTTGACAAATAAATAAATAAATAAAAATATATACATATATATTTTTCGAAAAGAATTTGAAAAGAATTTTATGAAAAACCCGGCTGCCTAGGAGTTGTCTAGGGACCGCGGCGTTAGTGAGGCCTAGAGGGGACTAGGGAGACCGCCCTAGTGTGGTTGAGTTACCTGGGCCCCAAATGACGCCCTGGAGTTGCCATGGGTCAGGAACAATGACCAATCTTCCTCTCGTGTCGCCATGGAGTTGTCATGGGACGGGTTCACTAACGGTTTGGAAATGATAATGGAAATGGTTTTGGAAAATAGGGAGTGACATTACATGGCATGGCATCTCAGTGCATGGCATATTTATTTGTGGTATTGGATTAATGATGTGGTATCGTAGTTATAATTTTACTCCCAACATGGTATGATCCCAATTTCCTTATTCATATTCATTGTGTGGATTCACGAGGTCTCAAGAGGTGTGCCTTAGGCACTACCTGCTGAGCAATTTTGCTCACCCCTATTATTTAACATTTTTCAAGGCTCGGAAAAGAAGTGACGGATGACAATCCCCCGCAAGCTTGAAGAAGATTAGGAGTTGTATTTTGTTATCTTTTGTATCTTAACCCATTTTTTTTGTATTGTCTCAAACTATATATGTAAAAGAGTATTTATTTTTGCAAATCATGACCCTGTAACATAACTAAGATACTTGATTATTTTTGTTGTAAACTGAGACCATGTAAATGCTTAAGTTGAAAGGGATGACGATGATGGGCTAATTTGGGAAGGTTGTTGATGTTGTGGTATTGGTGAATGCATTATATTTCTTTTGTATTGTGTGTTGGGGTAGGTTGGATAGGTCTTGAAAGGCCGTTATTTTTTTTCACTTGAATAGGTTATTGTAGGACCATTTTTAGCGGAGGTCATGCCGAAATTTTTTAAATTTTTTTTATTATTTTCGATATTCAACTTAGAATCGTTACAAATGTCTAATGTATATTTGTTAAATGAGTTGAATCTTTCACAAAGTAGGAATCGTGTAATTTATACAATCACTTCATTGCAAAAAATAAATTAATTAATAAATACTTCATTTTTCATATGAATATGATCCATTGGTTTGGAAAGTTATTTATTTATTTTTTGAAAAATAATATTTATTATTAGTCCCAATAAAAAAATGTTTTAATACATATCATAAATTTTTTTCTATTGATTTACAGTCTTATAAAATTTTTAAAGAGAATTCGTAAAATTTGTGAAAATTTACACATTCTAACCACTTATGGTGCACAATATTGTTATTTTTTATTGACAATAAAAAGGAAATCGAAAAAAGAAAATGGAATGGAAGTTAGATAGGCCGTTTATCTTTGATTGGTGTAGATCATCATAGTAAGTACACAAGTATTGTCCTAATTGAATTACATTGATTTTTACTAGATTGGAATATTCAAAATATAAAATGCAATTTTGAGAAAATTGCAAATTCAATTTTCTTTGAAGATTCAAAGAAAGAAATAGTACCGACGGAAGCCTCATGCTCTGAGATAGTTTATTCAGGAATGAGGAGAAAAACCCTGTAGAGAGAAGGTTAAGGAAGAAGAAGTTTAACTTTCGATCCGAAAGTTTAAGGCAAGTTCTTCTTCTATCTCTTTCCCTTTGATTCGTGTTTCTGTACATGTCTAGGAAATTACAGAATTTATTAAACACATAAAATTAAATAATTATGCATGTTTAATTGGGTTAGAACATAGGTTTTATGAAATTGGTTCATATCTGTTCTTGTGTTATGAATTGATAAAATGCATGATTTTGATTTGATTTCTTATGTGAATTTTTACATGTTTAAATTATGTATTTTTCATATTTGTGGAATGATGGAACGTAGAAACATACCTAAGATTCCTGAACATTAAATAGGGATTAGGTTTGGGTTTTAATAAATTTAAATAGACTCAATCATAATGATGCGTGCTATTTGAATGTTTTAAACAAACGAATGGATTTAATCTTTTAAAATATTTTAGCAATTGAGATTAAATGTGTAGGATGAATTGGATATGGAGAATCCTTATTTAACGGTATAATAAAATACCATCATGTATAAGATTCAGTTTGTGTAGGACATATGATATAGGAAGTTTAAAGAAATAATAAGTCATTCCTATTATGTGATAACTTGATATCATATTTATCATAGTTATTTATGGAATGTTTGATGTATTTCCTTAATTGTTACGTCAATTGTTGGATTGTGTGGTTTAATGCACCGGTATGGGACGGTGGCATTCTAGGGATGGATTAACTTATCAGTTAAGTCCTACCTATTTTATATAAGGGAATGGATTAACAAAAATGTTAAGTTATACTTATATTTAAGTCAGGTCAGCTGAACAAGTTGAATGACTTATGGAGGATTAATTTATTATATAAGGGAATGGATTAACTAAAATGTTAAGTCCTACTTATATTTTATGTGAAAATATGAGTTTATATACATGCTTAATTGAGTGGTATGAGCTTAAATTCTGAAAAATTAATATATTTCCATAAACAAGTATTAGATGCTAGGATTGCTTAAACAAACCAATTATTGTAAGAATATTTATTAATTATGAACAAATAGTTCTTACAATTCAAGTCTGTAAATTAATTAAAACCCAAACAAATAATAATAAATAAATCACTTAAAAAAGAACTAGCTAAAAATTAACAAACCCATGTTAAGGACACCTTTGGACCCCTTAACATTCACCAATTAAAAGAGCTTAGTCTATAAGAATTAGGGCAGAAGATGACTTTCCATCAATCCATGGAACTTCAAACCTCAGTACTCCATTACTACTCCACTCAAACCCCACTTTTGCACCATTCAGAATGAGTTCTTTAGGCTTCTCACTTGAATAAGCCAAGAATGTTCCTCTTCCCTTGATCTTCATCACCACAATACAAATGCTTCCACTTGAACCATAGTCCAAGAACTCAATAGCTCCTCCACTGTTAAACATGGTTTCTAGGCCGATAGGGGCGAATTTAGCGGCTTTCCCATTGAACTTGTGGACTGGTGAGAATGTGAGGATCTCAAATGAAGAAGGTTGGAGGGTGATGTTGATCTCTCCATGGGGTTTCATTAGGTGAAGATTGTCAGCTTTGTAAAGGTGGACAGCAAAGAGCTCCGAGTCTTGGAACTTGGCTGTGAAGGACTTCTGTTCCCATTCCACATTATCTGGAGACACAGAGCCAGCCATTGCCTTGTAAAATTGTGGATAGGCCTTGCACTTGTGCTCTTCTGGATACCATCCAGCTCCTTGGCAGTTGAACACTCCCACCACCCCAACAAACTGCATTACCTAATAGTTGGTGTTTAATTTGACAAATATGGTAAAGAATAAAGAGATGTGAAAAACTCTAAACTTGTCGAGATGCGACAACCGACTAAGAGGCATGAGTATGAGTTATTGTGATGGGTCCATCACCCTGTCTTTTAATCGATTCTTTCCATCAATTGTAGCATGATTAAAGATATATTAATCAATGAAGTAAAATCTAAGCATACATAGTTTTGGCACCATTTATCAAACTAATCTTTTGGCAACCAAAAAAAATGTTTTGTTTTCAAGGGCTGAATAAAATTTCAAAAAAGGCCACAATACCTAGTGTTAGTCTATAGACAGAAATGCTTAAAGGTCTGACAAGGTTTGATACAAGTAGTCTTACCTTTACTAAGGAAAGAGAAGTGAAATGAATTAAAATACCTTGTTTAGGTTCCAAATTTTGAGTAGGGTTTTGCCATCAAAGAGAGGGTTCTCAAAGAGGCAGTCTCTGGTGGGCAGGGCATAATGCTGGCACCTTAAAATGGTTCCATCAGGCAAGACTAGCTTCCTGAGAAGATCAAAATTGTGATGCCCAACTTTGTCACTGACATAGACTGGTCCTCCGCATATGGCTCTTGAACCGGCATGGAACTCAGCGCATAGATGATCCGACTGGAACATGTACCAGTCGGGTTGGATGAACTGCCCCTGCCAAAAGCTGTTATAGCTGCAATGGATCATGTGGACTCCTTGTAACCAGTACACACCCATTGGATCTCCATTTGGGTCTTCAAACCAAAAATCATCACCTGTATAGACATGTTTGCAATGAGAAAAGAGAAACAAATCCCAATAAAATAGTGACAATGTGGATCCCAATTTCCTATTCCCATTAATATTAATCTGAGACATTATTAAATATTTGAACTTTCAAAAATGGTTAAAAAAAAAAAAAAAAAACTCACCAACTCTGCCCATAGAGATCTGTTTTGTGGCTAGGAAGAAAAAATCATTGCACTGTTCCATGCTAGCAATAAGCCCACTTCCACCAAAATTCTTCTTAAGGGACTTGCTCAGGCCATTGTAGTATGCCTTTGCAAGCTCAACTCGACCACCGTGATCCTCGGAGACACACTCCAAAGTCTGATGGAAAAAATTACGAAGTATAAATAAGTATATGTTTAGATATTGGTACGTCTTTTATGTATTCATATATAGAGATATACATGATTATGTGTGTGTAAATCAATAAGAACAAAAAAGAATAGATATATATATATGTGACAAACAGTTAATCATACTTACATGGATGACATCCACTTTAACCCCAGTAATACCAACATGATGAGCTAGATATGAATGCACGGCCTCATACAGCTCTGCAGCTTGACTTGGATCAACAAGACCAACCCACCTTTTATTACCATATCAACTGCCAAATCAAACATGCACTTCTTCAATCCATCTGCCAACTTTGCTTTATTCAACTTAGCATCAAAACCAGTCGTCCCTGGCCTAACCCCTCCCCAACCCCCACACAATGCATGCCACACGTAAACATCATCCAAACTTGGAAACTTAGCCTTCAAATCATCAACCAGTGCCTTCAACCCCCCTCTCTCCACACCCTCTTCTTCCTTCAAGTACTCAATAACCGACGACTCGGGAAAGCTCGAGATGTCCCCTCCGGCTTCCTTTAATTCTTTCTTCTTAACAGCAATAGCATCCGTCTCTTTAAACATCTTGTCATGCCTCTCTTGATCGAAACTCGGCGCGTCGGCTCTCAACATTGTCCCTGCTTGGTACTTTGCAAACTTGTCATTTTCCTTGAACCTGTGGACCTGCGAAGCATTTGAGACCCCAGTCCTGCTAAGTCCTTAGAGTCCTCTAAGGGAGACTCATGGTCCATATGTTGGGATTTATATGCCCTGGCATAGCAAATTCCTATCTGGATTATAGTGACATATGTTCCTGACATATCTGAAATATTTATGATTTATATAATTGGTGAATTCAATGTATTATATTTCAATTCACTATGAAATTGATAGTGTCCATGTAATTACAAGAAATATTTATATATATGTATGTGATGACAATCAATGCATGATATATAAATAGTAATTATAAATTGTTCATAGTCGGTAATTATAGATGGACTCATAATTAATTAAGACTTGAACTGGATCCGCGTTAGGTTGAGATATATTGCGAGAGCCGTCGTATGCAATTACTCCCTATCACCGTCATGGTATTTGACTCTTAAGCATGAGAAAAGTATAGACTCTTTTATTAATTAATAATTACTTTGATTTGTTCGGCGGATTCTTCGGGATCCTTAGACCGACACTTTGGGTAGTTATGTAATTAATAGTTAGAGGGTTATATTTTCAATATTTGCATCATTGCTACTTGTATTTATTTTGTATTGATTGATCACAAAGTAAATTCGAAGGCCTTCGTATGATTTTAGACAAAATGATTTATTATATATTTATTTATTAAATTATTATTTTTGTCAAACAAATATTTATTGTGATCGAGCCAGAAATAATCAAAGGTATCAAAATAAATATATTAATTAAGTAGTCGGATTGATGGCTATATTTATCCGATAACTAATTATGCATAGAGGGGTCAAAGTGCAATATTGACTTAGAGGTTATTTATTATTTAATTGGAGTTCAATTAATTTCTTTTAGTGGAGTAGAAATTAATTTATGAATTAATTGAATTGGGTCCATGGACCGGGTCAATTATTAATTCATTGTAGCCAATAAAATAATAGGCCCAATGGATTCTCACTCATAGCCCAACTTGATATTGGAATCATATTAGATTTGAGACATATGAATTAGAGATGGAAAAGGATTTGTTGTTTCCTTTTCTTTATTTTTATGTTGCCTATAAATATACATGGTCTATGTATATTTTAGGGGGTGATTTTTATGAGAAGGAAAAAGGAAAAAATTTTCTCTCTCTAGAAAATTAGGGTTTATGGTCTCATCTAATAGAGGCTCCCACAAGCCTAGTTTTCCAAGGTAATTCATGGAGGCTTATGAGTGATTCCTAAAGGCAAAATAATTACCAAGAAGATGGAGATCCAAGGAGAAGGCATCTTGCTAAGGGATCTACAATAAGTGAGAACATTCACTTTAGAGGAAAGTTTTAAAGGTTTACTCAGACCTTTGATGTAAGTATTCAATCCATTAATTGAATGATACATCATAGTTTTATTTTTGCATAAAACTTGTCTCTATGTGATGAATCAAGATTTATGAATCAAAATCCCTCGAAAAGTTTTTAAAACTAGCACGTTTTCCAACAGTGGTATCAGAGCATGGATTGATTCATTACTAGAGATCATGATTTTATAAAAATCATCATTCATAGATCTAAAATTATATTCATATATATTTTTTGATGTATGTTGATGTATGATTTAATATGTTGATATATATTGATACATAATGATGTATGAATAATTGTGAATGAATGATGATGTATGGTTGGGCCATGGATGAAGCTTATAGGTTAAATTAATGTAATTTTATCTTTGGATGAATGTAATTAAGGCTTTGATTTAGCCGTTTGAAAGTTCAATGATGTAATTTAATTTTTTCCATTATATATCAAATTGTAAATTTATTTAAAGCCATGTAATCTTCATCAAAGGATGCTATGAGGCCTTTTGGGGTGAAGTCCAAGAGCAAAACCGTGCGGGCTCAAGCTCAAAGCGGACAATATCATACCATATGGTGGTGTGGGTCGTTACAAATGGTATCAGAGCCTGACCCAGCCGGAAGTGTGCCGACGGGGACGTCGGGCCCCCAAGGGGGGTGGATTGTGATGACCTTGTGGACGGGTGTGCCATGGGCGGGTGCAAGAGTCTAGATTATAATGACAAGATATTTAATGTTTTATTTTTCATTAGAGTTTTAATAACGTTATACACTCAATCTAAAATCAATAGTGTTAGCTTCCCAACGAAGTGGTCTATACTAGGTGATTTTAGAAAGGCTAAATTAAATCGGGAATCATTTCATATGATAGACAAGGCGTTGTCTTAAGAGATATGGAAATGATGGGATTTGCCCGCCAATAGCAATAATGAACTTCGCCAACCGAATAAGTTATTGGCGTATTGGTTATTCGATTTTTCATGCAGTGGTGCTCGCTTAATAGCAAATGAATCTCAATAATAGTAATAATGAACTCCTCCAACAGGATAAGTTATTGACATATTGATTAGTTGATTTATTCTGCTACAGAGTTGAGGGACCCGCATTAATTAAAAGGGATTGTTCACCAATAATGATAATGATCTCTTGTTCAATTGAGATTTATTATATTATGTGGTTAACAAACTCATTTTAATTTTAAATATGCATGACAGTATTAATAATTCACCTTGCATATTGTATGAATGCATTTATATTCAGATGAATTATGTCTAATCCATTTATCTGCTTGCTTACATATTCTATGATATTGGACCTCATTTATAATGACTAGAAAAGGAATTTAGATATTTTATTCACAACGTGGTGGTACAAATGTATTTACTACTCCTAAAACCTAATCCTTTTACTTTAAGATACCCAATAGAACATTAATGCTTTGAACAAGTGAAATAAGGCAAATGAGATGAATTGGTGTAATATTCTAGAGTTTACCTCGAATACGCTCCAAAGCTAACATTTACATTATTTTATTTTCTTCAAGTATCATGTTAAAATTTAATAAGATGTTTTGGTGAGATTAGATAGAGAGTATGCCAAAGTACTATGTCAGACTTGAATAGCATCAAGATAGCCTAAGGAACTCCAGTATGAAATCGAATTTTGAAAAATGATTGTTTATTATTTAAAAATTAGCTGGAGATCAATAAGGCTGACTTGGGTGGTAAGTTTCAAGTTAACATGATTATTGCCTTGTTACCAAACTCGTTCGACTCTGTTAGAGTGAACTAAATAAGGAATCAGTTTGAGTTCACACTCGCTGATATTATTTTAGAATTGGTAACAGATGAAGGGATAATCAAGAGTATGGGCGTTCCTATCAATCTAACCTAGTCTATACCATCTTCTTCTAGGCCCAAGTGGAAGGGCAAAGCACAGAAGAAGGATGATAATAGGACTAGACTAGCACAGAACATGGGTATTCAAAAAGGTTAAAGGGAATAAGGCAGTGTATGTTGAGGGCGAAGAAAACTGTTTCTTTTGTCGCTAACTAAAACACTAAAGGACGAACTGTTTAAGCAATGACGTGGCATAGGAAAATATATATTTAATCATTGAGCCATGTTATGTGGTTGTGTCTATTAATTCCTAATGGGTAGATTCTGGAGCCACTAAACATGTTTGCAACTTATTGTAAGGATTTCAGGAATCCAGAAGCCTTGATGATATGGATATATATTTATCTTTTGGCCTGATGCCAAGGTTATAGTTAAGTCAGTGGGAGTATTACATCTGAAATTAGAGAGTATGAGGATATTAGTATTAGAGAACTATCTTTATGCACAGAAGTGAAACGCAATCTCATTCTTATTTCACTTTTGGTTTATAAAAACTGTGTTGTTATTTTGTAAAACTGGTTTTATAAAATTGAATAGATGTGCGATTACTTCTGGTGCATTGAAAGATGGTTAATATACTATAATCACAAACTCTTAAGATTTGCAGGATGTAGAAACTAATGTTGCATCTTCTAGATTGAATGTTAAGAGAAAAATTGTTATTCCTGACTCATTGTATTTTTAATGTCTATTTTTGGGTTGTAATCAATCAAAATGAGATTTAAAGATTGGTTAAAGAAGGTTTATTACCTAGTGAGGCAAAGGAGCCTAAACCAAACTTGTGAATCTTGTTTTGAAGGATAGATAACTCTAAGGGCTTAATCAGCCAAATAAAATAAACATAAAGAACAATTGGAGTCGGTACACACGTACACGTGTAGTCTTATGAACATCCAATCAAGATTACTCACGTTTTGGATAAATTTACCTGTTGCGACACAAGTCTTATACTTTTGGTATATTCCGAGAGGGTCAAGACTGATGTGGAGCACAGATTAGGTAAACTTATCAAGACACTTCGATCTGATCGAGTATTTGAGTATTTCTTGGGATAGTGCAAAGACTATATGGTCAATGAGGGTGTTGTGTACCAGTTTTCCGCAATTGACGCTAAATTAATTTAGGTGTCAAATAGGAATAACAGAATTCCACTTAACATGGTTAGATCTATGATCAGTTATGCCACATTATCTTAAGAGTTTAGCGTTAATGACATCGATGCGTATTATGAACTGCATTCCATCTTAGTCTGTCTCAAGGATACCGTTGAGCTGTGTTTTTGACTAAATCTTAGTTTGAATCACATGCACATATGGGGTAGTCTTGCACATGTGCGCTTGATATGGACAAGTAAGTTGGAATCAGATCATAGGCATGCTAGATTTGATAGCTACTCTAAATGTCACTAGGATGGATTATTTTATGATCTCAAAGATAAAAGTTGATTGTTTTCACTCACTGTTTATCTATAGGAGAATCATATTATGAATCACATACCTAGTAGCATAATGTTAGAGAATTTGGTATGAGTACCAGGTGTACCACATGTGAACACACTTATTATAGAGATTGAGAATAATATATGAATTCCCTATTGATGCGTTAGCATCATCTACAACACAGATTCTTGCATCGGTACATTGATGTAGTGGGAGGATTATCATCCAATTCGATAGAATCATGTTTTTAGGTGAGACCATTATGGACATCCCTGTTAAACATGAGTTGGACCCAGTAAGCTACACGGAAGCGTGAACCGATGTGGATACAGATCGTTTTGGTGAGTTACTATGAAATCAGAGTTGGAATCTATGTATTCTAATAAATTCTGGGATCTTGTAGAACTTTCTAGTAGGGTGATTCCTATGGAAGGTAAGTTAATCTACAAATAGATACCAGAAGATTTCTTAGTGAATAAATCATGAGTGTACAAGGGAATGTCATTATTTTCTAATTCTATATATATTGATGACATCCTACTCATTTAGAATGATGTGGAAGTTTTGTCATTAATTAAAAAGTAGTTGTTCAATTACTTTTAAATGAAGGATTTTCAAGATGTAAGCTATATTCCTAGGATCAAGCTTTTGCAAGATCAGGTTAAAAGGAAAATAGGCTTATCTTAATAATCCTACATTGATAAAGTTTTGACCAGGTTTGGTATGCATAACTCAAAGAATGAGTTCTTACTTTATTGATATGGATGGCTCTCTCTAGTAAGTAGTTTTTCAAGACTATCAAAGGAGATTGAGCAAATGAGACTGGAACAATATGTTTCGGCATATGAGAGTCTCATATATGCCATGGTCTATACCAAACAGGACATCCGCTACATAGTAGGGACAGTCAGTAGAGATCAGTCCAATACTGGACTTGACAACTGGTCTATTGTGAAAAATATCAATAAGTACCTAAGGAGAACCAATGATATCATATTCATTTATGGATGTGATGATATGGTCCTAGTCAGGTATGCTAGTTCTGATTTTCAATCAGAAGTAGATACTATGAGGTTCATGACTCAGTGTATGTTCAGTTGGTAGATTGTTAAGCAGATTTCAACTGCTGACTCAAACCTGTAGGTGGAATATATTGCAGCCTTAAAGGCGGCAAAGGAAGCCTATTAGTTTGATCTCACTGATTTAGAGGTTGTGGAGTATACTAGCCTGCCTATTGAGCTATGTTGTGACAATAGTGCAGAAGTAGTCCAAACCAATGACCCAAGGTTCCATAGAGGAACAAGATACACTGAGAGGAAGTATCATGTTCTACATGATATTGTCCGGCAAGAAAATGCACTTGTAGTTAGAACATTGCATTGGAACACAACTTTGTTGATCCATTATCAAAGGTGTCATTGATTAATAATTTTGATCATCATCTGGATAACATTAGAGTTAGGTGCAATTTGAATTGGCTATGAGGGCAAGTGGGAGCTGTTGGGATTTATATGCCCTGGCATAGCAAATTCCTATCTGGATTATAGTGACATATGTTCCTGACATATCTGAAATATTTATGATTTATATAATTGGTGAATTCAATGTATTATATTTCGATTCACTATGAAATTGATAGTGTCCATGTAATTACAAGAAATATTTATATATATGTATGTGATGGCAATCAATGCATGATATATATATAGTAATTATAAATTGTTCATAGTCGGTAATTATGGATGGACTCATAATTAATTAAGACTTAAACTGGATCCGCGTTAGGTTGAGATATATTGCGAGAGCCGTCGTATGCAATTACTCCCTATCACCGTCATGGTATTTGACTCTTAAGCATGAGAAAAGTATAGACTCTTTTATTAATTAATAATTACTTTGATTTGTTTGGCGGATTCTTCGGGATCCTTAGACCGACACTTTGGGTAGTTATGTAATTAATAGTTAGAGGGTTATATTTTCAATATTTGCATCATTGCTACTTGTATTTATTTTGTATTGATTATGGTTGATCACAAAATAAATTCGAAGGTCTTCGTATGATTTTAGACAAAATGATTTATTATATATTTATTTATTAAATTATTATTTTTGTCAAACAAATATTTTATTGTGATCGAGCCAGAAATAATCAAAGGTATCAAAATAAATATATTAATTAAGTAGTCGGATTGATGGCTATATTTATCCGATAACTAATTATGCATAGAGGGGTCAAAGTGCAATATTGACTTAGAAGTTATTTATTATTTAATTGGAGTTCAATTAATTTCTTTTAGTGGAGTAGAAATTAATTTATGAATTAATTGAATTGGGTCCATGGACCGGGCCAATTATTAATTCATTGTAGCCAATAAAATAATAGGCCCAATGGATTCTCACTCATAGCCCAACTTGATATTGGAATCATATTAGATTTGAGACATATGAATTAGAGATGGAGAAGGATTTGTTGTTTCCTTTTCTTTATTTTTATGTTGCCTATAAATATACATGGTCTATGTATATTTTAGGAGGTGATTTTTATGAGAAGGAAAAAGGAAAAAATTTTCTCTCTCTAGAAAATTAGGGTTTATGGTCTCATCTAATAGAGGCTCCCACAAGCCTAGTTTTCCAAGGTAATTCATGGAGGCTTATGAGTGATTCCTAAAGGCAAAATAATTACCAAGAAGATGGAGATCCAAGGAGAAGGCATCTTGCTAAGGGATCTACAATAAGTGAGAACATTCACTTTAGTGGAAAGTTTTAAAGGTTTACTCAGACCTTTGATGTAAGTATTCAATCCATTAATTGAATGATACATCATAGTTTTATTTTTGCATAAAACTTGTCTCTATGTGATGAATCAAGATTTATGAATCAAAATCTCTCGAAAAGTTTTTAAAACTTGCACGTTTCCCAACACCATATTTATGCTCCGCCATCCATCATCAATGATTAGGAATCTAGGAGGGAACCCATTGTCAGCAAAGCTCTTCACACCATGCCACACACCAACTGGCTCCACCGTCAGATAAAATGCATCCCAAGAGCACCACCCGAACTTGTCGATGATTCCCGGCGGTGTCTTCTCTTCCAACAGCCTGAATGTACCCAAATGGACACGGATTGCGGACATAGCATCCCTCATTAGATCATAAGGGTTGCGGCCGAAATGGACATATGCACATGACGAGAAGGAATTGCCTTTCACCTTCGTGGAGCCGCTCTCCACGCAGAGTATGACTTCTCCGTCCAGGAGGCCGGGATGAATGGCTGACCGGAAACTTCCTTCTATGATCGGAAGGATGAGTACGTATGAGTTATTGATCTCAGGGACTTGTAGAAGGATCAATTGGGTCTCCATTTGTAAGTCAGACCCGCTTGAACCAATCCACATGGTGGACCACCATGTTTTGAATCGGAAAATACTCAAGAACTTCCGACCTGTGAACTTTCCTATGGGGTTGAGGATTCGGTCCACAGGATGGTCCACCGACAAGCCGAGAAAGGCCCCATTTTCGGATTGAGAGTTAACTGATTTTAGCATGTAAGGAGGGGGAGGTGAGTCGGTGTCGGGTGAATGGGGGACTGAAGAGAAGGGAGAGAGTGTTACATTGTTGGGAACATCGGAGAGAATGGTTATTCCATCAACAGAGATTTCTCTGTTTGGGGAGAGAGAAAATCTAAAAGTGGATGAGTTTTCTAGTTCTAGTGGAGAGTAAGTAGAAAGTTTGTCTGCTAACATGCTAGGAGGTGCCATGAATGAACAAGAAAATCAACTAACAGAGGGATATGAAAGAAATAATGGATTTTAATGATGGCAAAGAGGAGGCAACTGGATTTCTAATTTATAGAGAAATGGAAGTTATACAGTGTAATGCTGAGATTTAATTAGTCTTGTTATCTCACTATGGCGACCGTTGATTAAAAGGGTCTCACAAATTATGATGATAAAAAAGAATAGATAATCCACTATCCTTATATATAATTTTTTCCCCCTATGTCCTTATATAAATCAGTAACTATATATGTACACATATTGTTATATATAGCATATAATAGTGTAAGCTTCGAAAACAAAAAGAAAGAAAGAATTAGATAAGGAGTATATGTACACATATTGTTACTATACATGTACACATATTGTTATATATAACATACGTGCATGGATCTTAATTGAAATAAATTAAAAGAATGCATGTATGTATTATATATATAAATACGTAAAGACAAGTAAAAAAAAAAAAAAAAAAAGGGGTACGACAAAAGATGCATATGGAAAGATTTAGTTGTGTGTATATATGTACACAAATTCAAATAAGAAGAGAGAAAATTAAAGAAAGTAATTTTATCGAAAAATATTAAGTTTTCAATGTTTCCTAGAATGAGACAATGAAATGAAAAATAAATAAAATAAAATTAGGTAACGTTATTATATATATATATATATATATATATATATTTCACCCTCTGTCCTTATATAATTCAGTTACTATATATGTACACATATTGTTATATATAGCATATAATAGTGTAAGCTTCGAAAACAAAAAGAAAGAAAGAATTAGATAAGTAGTACACAAGGAGTGACTGTCCTTATCATTTTTTTTTTTTCGCTATCCTTATCTAATTCAGTTACTATGTATGTACACATATTGTTATATATATATATATATATATATATAACATATGTGCATGGATCTTAATTGAAATAAAAATTAAAAGAATGTATGTATTATATATACAAATACGTAAAGACAAACAGAGAAAAAGAAAAAAAGAACTTAAAAAAAAAAAAAAAAGGTACGACAAAAGGATGCATATGGAGAAAATTAAGGGTTAAGCGCAAAAAAACCCCTTCTACTATTACTATGGTGCATATCAGTTCCTGTGTAGTAAAAAAAAAAACCCAATACTATCAATTTGGTGTGATTGGGTTCCTGGTGGTGTAAAATGACGATAATACCCTCACTTCAGTTGAATAAATTAATTATTATAATACCGGCCATGTAAAATGACCATTTTGTCCGAATTTGTATAAAATGGGGTTAGTTTGGCATAAGGATAATATAAACCTGAAATTGTATAAAATTGGGATAACCTAAACCTGAATATAATTAAATCGAAAACCAAGCATGCCCCAACTATATAAAACACACTTAACCATTTTAAACCCTAAGTCTGCATTGTATACGAGAGAGACCGACTCTAAATTCCTTAGTGTTCTGAAACCCTAATCCGTTTTCATGTGTATTTGTTCTCTAAATCGATTAAATCTCTGTATTTGTTTGTTAATCAGTTGAAGATAACTTACAAGAGTTGTAAAGTCGGTGAAAAATCGATTATGGTGTTGAGCTGTGGCACTGTGAAGACTCCTTCGTGTCGTAAGTGTTCTTAAATCAAAATTTTATTCTTAAATCGTGTTATTTGTGTTAGATTTGTGTAAAATTTTGCACTATGAAGAGTTGTAAACTCACTGAATGTTTTGTATGATTATGTGGTTCGATTTTGTTTCAACATTTATTAGGGTTTTCTGATTCGTCTCATAAATTGTTAAATGTTTTCTGATTTTGTTCTTAAATCGTGTATGCATGCATGGTCGATTTTGTTTCAACATTCATTAGGGTTTTTTGATTTTTTTCATATTTATTTCCTAACAGTTATGGTTTTTGTAAGCAATAGTAGGTTTATCATTTTTTCTTATATTCTCTTGCAATTTTTGCCTTTATATATGTTTGTGTCATGTATGTACGATTCAGTGGTGTTAGGGGTTTGTCAGTAGGTTGGTTCATTTGTGCTTTTTGCCTATAGATTCAGTATATATATGTTTGTGTGACCTAATGTATGATTGTGACCCATATATGCCAAATATAATGATCTGGTCTCCATTTAAATTGGGGTTTTATACTATAAAGTTTGGATTTTTATATGCACATACATTTTGTTCAATGCAATATTGTGGATTGATTGACTTTATTAATTTATTGTTAGGGTTTTGTAAATAATAGTGGTCCCTTGCCTTTATGCTTTGTTCAATACATTATTGTGGGTTGATTGACCTTATTTATTGTGAGGGTTTTGTAAACTATAGTGGTTCTATGTGTATAGAAAATGTTAAGCTTTATGTTGGGTCCAAGTGCTACAAACAGTACCTTAGAATAATTGTGTTTTGTTTGTTTATACTTTTGATGGAATGTTTCTATATGTGATGATGGGTCCATGTCTTTATTATTTATATTATTTATACATTAACATTGTTTTTTAGTGCATGACATGCATATTGCATGACGGATCCATAGATCCCGCTCTGATATGCATGCATGCTTGTGACAAAAGCTTATATAATTGTGGTTTGTGATGTCTTTATTATTTATACACTAACATTGTTTTTTAGTGCATGACATGCATATTGCATGACGGATCCAAGATCCCGCTCTGATATGCATGCATGCTTGTGACAAAAGCTTATATGGTTGTAGTTTGTGATGTCTTTATTATTTATATTATTTATACACTAACATTGTTTTTTAGTGCATGACATGCATATTGCATGACGGATCTATAGATCCCGCTCTGATATGCATGTATGCTTGTGACAGAAGCTTATATGGTTGTAGTTTGTGATGTCTTTATTATTTATATTATTTATACACTAACAATGTTTTTTAGTGCATGACATGCATATTGCATGACGGATCCATAGATCCCGCTCTGATATGCATGCATGCTTGTGACAGAAGCTTATATAGTTGTAGTTTGTGACGGCTTATATTTGTATGGTTGTTTAGTAAATGAGAAAGACATACATACTCCAGTTGCATCATTTGGGAAAGTTGAATCAACGCAGCAACTATGTTGGTGGTAGCATAGAGCTAGTTGACAATGTGGACCCTGACATGATGTCTTACTTTGAATTGGAAGATATGGTGGATATGTTGCAGTTGGGTGAGAGTAAAATGTTCTACAGAGATCCTATTAGTAGGCACTTGATGCAGATAATTAATGATGGGAGTGTTATGCAGATGTTTATGGCCTACAACAGCTCATCTTTGATTAAGATTTATGTCACTAATACTGAGAATGAGGATTATAGGTTTAATGCACAAGTTCAGCATCGGTGGACAGAATATTTAACCCAATCAATGGACGACAGTAACCATATGTAGCCTAACAGTGACCATGTGCAGCCTAATAGTGAGCATGTGCAGCCTAACAGTGACCATGTGCAGGCTGCAAGTGTTGAAGAGAATGTGCACAATGATGTCTCAATTGATGAAAAGGATGAAATATATGATGGGGAAGATAGTGAAGAGTTAGATGATGTTTCGATTTATGCACCAAGTGATGAGCTATGGAGTATCCATAGTGACTCAGATGATGAGATACATATTCATTGCAAAAAATCAGAATTCATTGCTAGAAGGGAAATGGGAAAGAAGGAAAAAAATATTAATGGTGGCAATGGAGTTTGCTACATTTGCAGAATTCAAAGATGTGTTGAAAGAGCATGCTATCAAGAACAAATATGACATCAAGTTTGTTAAAAATGATGGAAAAAGGGTCACATGTGTATGTAAAAATGAGTGTGAGAGGAGGATACATGCTTCAAAGAGAAAATCAAATGGTGCCATTGTGATTAGTACATTCAATGATGAACATAAATGCTCTAAAGTTCAAACAAGTAGACTAGCAACATTTTCTTATCTTGCAAAGAAGTATGTGCATAAGTTAATGAGGGACCCTAAGTGGAAAAATTCTGGTTTTATGGGTCAGATTATTGATGATTTGAACCTGCTAGTTAGGAGGTTCAAAATTTATAGGGCAAAGAGGAAATGTCAGCTGATGATTGATGGCACACATGAAGATCAATTCTCAAAAATCAGAGAGTATTGTCAGTTGGTATTGGAGACAAATCCTGGAAGTGTTGCTAAGGTTTATGCATTTTTGGAGCCAGATAGGAAGTCTACAAGGTTTGAGAGACTGTTTTTCTCATTGAATGCAATGTGGAGAGGTTTTAAAGAGGGTTGTAGGCCATTCATTGGCTTAGATGGCTGCTTTCTAAAAACTTATTACAATCAACATTTACTAAGTGTTAGTAGTAGAGATGGGGACAATAGCTTCTATCCCATGCAATTGGTATTGTAGAAGCAGAGACAAAGAAGACTTGGGATTGGTTTCTGGATAACCTCATGGATTTGCTTTGTCCTCACAAAGAAATAACATTCATTTCAGACAGACAAAATGTATGTTAGAAAAGTATTTTAGTTTTTAGATAGTTTAAAATTCTTTTACAGACTTTCAGTTTAAAACTGCATTTACTGATAATATAAATGCATTTATTGATACTTTAAAATACATTTTCAGTAGTTTAAAATTTCATTTAATGATATTATGATTTTATTATAGGGTTTGGTTGACACACTTGAGAAGCTTGGGCCAAATCACAGATTCTGTGTAAGGCACATGTATGACAACTTCAAAAAGAAGTTCCCAGGCTTGGAGTTGAAGCAAGAGTTATGGGATGCAGCAAATTCTTTCACAATGACAGACTTTCAAGGACACATGCAAAGAATCAGGGAAATTAACACAGGTGCATATGATTGGTTGGCCAAGATACCCCCTCACCTGTGAGCTAAGTATAAGTACTCAAAATGGTCAAAGTGTGACCTTAACAGCAATAATATGTGTGAATCATGGAATTCACACATACTAAAGGCCAGAGATAAGCCCATCATCACCATGCTTGAAATGATTAAAAAGTCCTTGTTGAGGAGGTATCTAGAGAAAAAGGAGTACATAGAGGGGAAAATGAGGTTGTTGTGTCCAGCTCCAGCAGCTCAGCTAAAACTGAACAAGAGGAACTCAATGAGTTGTCCTGCTCACCTCCTGGAAAAGCCATTTATGAGGTTAAAGATGGAGGAGTGAATGAGACTATTAACTTACATAAAAAAAAAAAAGTTGTACTTATAGGACATGGGATGTTACAGGTATCCCATGCAAGCATGCATGTGTAACTATACAAAAGAGAAGAGGGGCAGTTCTTGAAGACTTTGTTGACCCAAACTTTTATAAGGAAACATTCTTGAAGTCATATGCAGAGATGATATATCTAATGACATTGAGAAATATGAGAGAAGTAACTGGGGTGGTTTCAATTATTCATCCTATAGCTAGGAAACCCCCAGGCAAACCAAAGAAATTGGGGAAGAAAGCTTATGATGAAGGTACATCAAGTGGAAAATGTGTGTACAAACAAAGGGCTTACCTTATTTGTGGAAAATGTCAATTAACTGGTCACAACTCAAGGACCTGCAAAAATGAACAAGTGCAGAGAGGACCACCTAAAAGCAAAGGAAGTAGACCCAAAAACCCTCAACTTGGAGTATTGCATGTTCAAAAGGTTACTGAAACTATTCTTAATGGCAGTGGTGGTGTTGGGAGTAACAATGTTATGGGCAGTACTTTAGTGAGAGTCAGTACTTCAGTGAGAGTGAAAGGCAGTGTGTGATACCCCTCGGATCCAAGACACGGGTTGATCAGGCCCAGGCCCAAACCCGAGGGATATCAGACAATTAATACTTTAACGAACATATAATACAAAATTAAATTTAAGAAATAAAGTTTAATAGCTGAAAGAAACTAAAATAAATCATTTAACAATAAATACTTAAATTCGGTAATCCAAAACCTCCATAAGTTTACAACTTGGGAATCCATCACAAGTGGACCCCTAATAAAAATCCCAAACCGAACGAAAGTAAATAACTGAAGATAAAAATCTAAATCTAATATCTGGAAAGAAGTCCTACGTCGTCGGTAGAATAGAAGATCGTCTTTACTCGGCTCGAACAAGCCTTAAGACTTCAAACGTCCGATACTTGAAAAATGATAAGTGGGCCAAGCCCACGAGCAAGTTCTATACTACTACTACCCAAGCAGACACCTGATACGCATGCACATCCTAACCAATCCAACAATATCTAAATAGTCCGTGTATATATATATATATATATATATATATATATATATATATATTCACACTACAGGACTCTCACTGGACTACAGACCCGTCTCAACCTGACTAAAAGGCACCATGCAAAATGCACCTGAGGTGGGCATAACTACCTAGGCCTAGCAGGGTACACATCTAATCATCATAGCCAGCTATGCATCCCAATACATATACGCTTCCTAGCCAACAACTCTGAGACTCAGGCTCATATCGTGGCACCACAAAAATATATTTAAAATCCGTTCCAAATCAAAAGTGTCACTCAACTATTTAGTGATCTGACACAAAATACAGGTAGGACTTAACTTTTGTAGTTAATCCATCCCTTAATCCAAAGTAGGTAGGACTTAGCGTTTTTGAGCTAATCCCCCTGGTATGTCACCGTCCCATACCGGTGCATACAAACCATCCATCCAGTATTGATAATATATATATAACAGCATAACATATCAATATCAACATATCCAATCATAAGCATAACAAGAATGTTTAACTAGCATACTTGTTCAATACACCCAGTACCTGATTCTCTAACAAATTTTAAATGCAGAGAATAAATATAACCATCCTATAACTCACAATAAGCATAATAATAATATTAACAGTAATTACATGCTTACTTGTAATTACTCCACAACATCCCACAAGTTGACATAAACAATTTTTGGTAAACATCAACTAGTTTCTTATTAAGCATTAACTGAATTTATATTAGTTAACAGGCTTAATCTTATACCACTGTTATATGATTTACATATCAAACTCCTAATTCAATTGCTAATTTAGAAAATTAAACAACTTGAATCGTCCGCAACAAAGTTTAAACTGAAAACTTCCCTAAGGGTTAGACTGTGACCCTATTTCAGCTTCCTATGGTATCTTATGAATTACCGTACCTTCTGCCCATTTAACAAGAGTTCTTACTTTACTAAACAACCCTAGAATAGCTCTTGAATCAGCCTAGGACCTTAAAAATTCAACAATAGCAGCCTAGGTTCGCAGAAAAATCGAAAAACTGCAAACCGTTGAAGGAACCGGCTCCACACAAGGTGGAACCGCCTCCACCACTTAGTAGAGCCGGCTCCACACATGGTGGAGCCGCCTCTAGAGCCCAAAGAGCTGGCTCTACCTAAGGTAGAGCCTGCTCTACCATTTTGTTGAGCCTGCTCTACTCAAATTAGAGCAGGCTCTTCCCCTGTAAGTCTTCTTCTCCATTCCCGGCAGTGCCGGCAACTGTGTTCCTCCAACCCAAGCTTATTACTGATTAAAATTAGGTCCTAGGGTGTTCCAAAGTTAATTAAATTCATTACTTATTAACCAACTTCAATCGGAACAAGAATTTAGCAAAAATAGTTTCCGTAAGCCAAAACCAAAACTATGAATACATACGGTATAGAATTTGTTTAATCCTTCAAACCAACTTTCTTTCTAGTTAAAACTAAATCTCGAGGTGCTCCAGAGTAATTTAAATTCATTATTCATTAATTCAATTCAATTGGAACAAGAATTACACAAAACAGAATAAAAACAAGCAAAATACTTAATCGAAAACACAAACTGTTTTGAACAAATTCCATACAACCAAGCAATTTAATTTAGCTTTTACTCATCCTGGGATTGTGTTAGAGATGCAAAGAATACAGGCCAAAGAGATAAAGTTAGTATAAAACTTGCCTGTGAGACTCGGTTCAGAAATCTCAACGTCTTTCTCCTAAGTTGTTCCGGTAATCCTTCAGTTTTCCGTCTCTGTTCTCTCTCAGACTTCTCTGCATCTCTTTGCTTTAGTATGCTGTGAATAGGGTTTTAAACCCTAAGCAAACCCCTAATGATGTATTTAAAGGTTTCCTCCCAACCCTAATTCTAAGTGTAATATGAGACGGATACTAAGTCGGCTACAACAAGGACATTAAAACAAAATCCTAATTAATCCCACTAACGTAATAACCCAATTATAGAAAATCAATTAATACTTAATTAAATTATTTAACAATTAATTCAATTTCAAGAAAACAATAATTTTTATTAAAAACAATTAATTCTATTTAAAGAAAACAATTACATCAAATAATGAAAACCCAATTAATAAACAATTAAATAAAACAATTAAAATAAAACAACCAAACAAAACAAGTAATTTAAATAATTCACAATTAAATCAACAAATTCACAACTAAATAAATAAAAACACAATTTAAATAATTAAATAAATTTCAAAACTATCCTTGTTAAATTAGGGGTATTACACAGTGGTGTTGGGAGTAGGAATGGAATTCGTAGAAGTCTTAGGAGTAACAATGTGTTGGGAAGTACTTCACTGAGAGGTGTTGGTAGCACTACTATGGGGATGCATGGGACTGGCAATGGTGGTGTTGGGACTAAAAAATGCTATGGGAAGTAGAGGTGCTGTGAGAGGCATGGGTGGTAGAGGTGTTGTAAGAGGCAGGGGTGGGGGCAGTCATAGGGCTGTAAATGTTGAAATTGGTGCAGGCAACTTGACTGATGTCCCAGTGATGGCTAGTAGGATCAACAGTAAGGTTTATGCATTGATTTATATATTTTTTTTATTATTATTTTACAAATGTTGTCAACTCAACTTTAACTTTACCATCTTTATAAGTTATCAATGTTTCGCAGTCTCAGATTATTGACATGCCACATATACTAGGGAATGGTACCCAAGAAAGCCAAGATTGGTGGTTCTAGGTAAATGAATTTTTAATTTTACTTCTTTTCCATTCAAAACACATACTTGCTTAGGGCATTTTTAATTATCTTGTTCCATTTATTTGTTACAGATTCCACTGTCTAAAACTATTGCCTTTGTTTCATCCAAGTTTCAATTTACTTCAGTCCAAGGTGTTGCCTTTTGCTAGCGGACAGTTAGTGGACAATATGCGACTTGTATGGTAAATCTGAAGTAATCTTTTGTGTATTTGATTCATGGATTAACAAATGGACAACTATTGTTTTTGTTTTAATATCTGTTTGACTGGCTGCAATATTTACGTATGTATGGAGTTGCAATATGTAATACCCCAAATTTAAAAAGGGATATAATTGGAATTTTACTATTTATTTTATTATTTTCATTATTATTTTTTATTATTATTATTTTTGGGAGCTTACGTGGTTATGTGTTGATGTGTTTATTTAATTTAATTAATTATTGATTTGCATTTATTATTTGCGATTTGAATTAGTTAGATGGATTTAATTGCTTTATGTGAATTATTTGAATTATTTAAATTATTTAAATTGTTAATTGTATTGTTCTATTTCTTTTTCCACTGTGGTAAGATTAGGTTAGGGTTTTAGTGTTATTATCACCCTCAATTATGCAACCGACGTTGGTATAACATAGGTTGGTCTATGGGCCGGATAAATCATTTAGGGTTTAATGGAACCTAGAATTGGTGGTCTATAAATATATCAGTGATGTTCTGCCTAGGGTTAAGGGTTATATTCGTGATATAGAAAAGGCAGAAGTAATTTGGGAGAAGTCTGGGAAGCAACAGAGAGGGAAGAAACAAAGAGGATTGGTCGGAGACTTTAGGACGATGTCGGTGTAAGACAAGTTTTAATCCTATCTCTATTCCTTAGACTTGTGTTCTTTGCATGTCTAATTCAACTCCATGATTAAATAAGAATCAAACTTAAACTGGATTACATGTCTCTGTTATATTTCACTGAAGGTAGCCATGAGTTATACTACTTGTTTTATGGTTTTACGTATTTCAACACATAAAATAATTCACGAAACGGGATGTATGATGCATGTGAATTAATATACAAGGAATTAAATTAGCTTGTAACACTGGAAAGTATTAATTTTAAATTGTTTGCATGTTTAGGATCGTTTGCAACTGTATACATTTTTCATGTTTCGTATTGGCTTGTTTTACTTCGTTCTTGAATTTTTCTGTCCTAATTAGGATGGATTTAAGATTAAATATTTTAAAATATCTGGGGCATTGGAACTTAATTTAAATCAGTAGAAATCATTAGAGTTAAGGACTGATCAAACAAGACGTCACCAGAGAAGATATAGTTGACGAGATGAAGTAGAGAGGAGGGGAGAAGTTGGAGGCAGCTCCAAAAGGTTTTAGAGCCAGCTCAAAGTAACTTGGAAGTGGCTCCAAGTGGTTTTGGAGCCGGCTCCATCTAGGTTGGAGGCGGCTCCAACTTGTTTGGAGTAGCCTCTTTTCAGTTCTTCAGTTTCCTGAGTTTTTGGGCGACTGTTTGGGCTGTGGTGCTCAGATTTTGGGATTTTTAAGTTCTGGCAGGAGCTATATTAAGGTGTTTTGAGATGATCTAAGTTCATATTATAACTTTCAAGAGTTGATTACTGAGTTTTAAAACACCATTGTTCAGGGTGATACAGAACATAAGTCGGAATATGAAAATCCGGATACTGTAATTGGAGATGAAGAGTTTAATCGCTTAAAAAACTAATTTAGTAGATTACTATGGATGGTTACAATATGTTAATCATGGAACAGTGGTAAGAACAAGTATGTTTAAGTTTTAAATTACTGCTAGCTACGGATTAATTAACATATAGAATTTAACTCGTTTCAGTTTTTGAGCATAAAGACATGTTAAGTCGATTGTTGTTTTGATGTCGTATTTAATTCCAATTGTTGTTTTTAAACCATTGGGATGCTATTTGGTATTAATAAGACCCTTAGGATCAGTTTTAGAAACCAACTGAAGGGTAGAAAGTGGCCGGGGTCGAAGCAGATCATCAGAAACTAAGAAGGAAGCGGACTAGTGGGCTTCCCCTGAGATACCCCTCGGATCCGAGACACGGGTTGATCAGGCCCAGGCTCAAACCCGAGAGAATATCAAATAATTAATATTTTATAATGAACACGGAATACAAAATAAATTAAGAAATGAAATTAAAGCTGGAAGGAACTAAAAATAAAATCCGCAAAATATTATAATTATTAAAATCCATCAAACCCAAACTCCAAAACCCCATCAGTTTACAACTTGGGAATCCATCTGTAGTGGACCCCTATTAAACATCCAAACGGAAGATTGAACAACTGTAATAAACGTCCAAAAATAAAACTATAGAGAGAGTCCTACATCGTCGGAAGAGTGAATAAAGACCTCTGCTCAGCACGAACACGTCTAAGCCTGGAACTGTCGTATACCTGAAAAATAAAAGTGGGTCAGGCCCACGCGCAAGTTCTATACTACTACAATCCAAACAGAGGCCCGATACGCATGTACATCCTAGACAATTCAACAATAGCTGATAGTCCGTAAATATATATATAGTCACACTAAAGGACTCTCACTGGACTACAGGCCGGTCTCAACCTGAATAGAGGTAACATGCTAAAACGCACACGAAGTGGGCATATGTACCTATACCTAAACAGGGTACACCTCCAACCATCGTAGCCAGCTACACATCCCGATGCATATACACTCCCTAGCCATCGGTCCTGAGGCTCAAGCTCATACCGAGGCACCATAACAGTACATATATAAAATCCATCCAAAATCCCTGGTATTGCCGCTCAACAAGTAGTTGCCATGACAATACAAATCCACGGGACTTAACTTTTAGTTAATCCCATCCTTATTCCAAGTAGGTGGGTAATGGTATTGTTTTAAAAACCAAACCCATCCTTAGTATGCCACCGTCCCATACCGGTGCCTACTTTCCAATCCTCCAGTAGTCAATAATACCAATAAATCAAGTATATATCAACTAAATTCCAACATCCAACATTCAATGTTAGCAGTGATAAAATAAGCATTGATAAACAGGGTCACAACAACAACATATACATGCCCAATTTAAGTTGTTCCCTGTAGTCTGATATAAAGACAGAATTAATTAAAACTTCCATTTAACACCTTACAAATGACATACAGATATGTAGGGTATGTATCACAAAATCCTAACCTCCACAGTTGATACTAACTGTGATAATGTAAGCATCAAAACAATATTCACAGTATGTATGTAGACATGCTCAAATTATAGTGTTCCACAAAACCGATCTAGTGTTAAACTCAAATCCTCCTAGTATTTAAGTTCCAACAGTTGCTATTACAGAAGTTAAGATAGCTATCATCTAGACCCATCCTTCCAATAATTTATACTAGCAGTGGTAAGGAAAACGTGAACCACAGAACCACAATGCATCCACAAACATGCTTAGTCTAGGTTGAACAAGTATACAACACTACTGTAACTACCAGTTTCATAGCAAAACAGATATCATTTTAGTTTGGTTTAATCTTCATTAATCCTGGAATCATTTAAGAGTGCAAAGAGTATGAAGCCTAAGGGAAAGAGTAAGGATAGAATCTTGCCTCAGAAACTTTTGTTCAAAGTTTCAACGTCGTCTTCTTAAAAAATCCCGGCGAGTTCCAAAACCCGGTTACTGTTCACGGGTACGAAACACTGTTTCCAAAGTCAAACTCTGATCTTCACCGTTCAGATTGTGCGTCACTGAGTCGTGAACCTCTCCTCCAAAATTCAGCTCGATCGGACCACGGACGAAGTGGGATCGGATGTTTGATGAAATCTGGGCAGAATGGAAAAAACCTGTACGACCCAGTTACTGTTCACGAGTACGAATCACTGTTCCCGAGGTCAAACTCAGATCTTCACCGTTCAGATTGTGCATCACTGAGTCATGAACCTCTCCTCCAAAATTCAGCTCGATCAGACCTCGGACGAAGCAGGATCGGTTGTTTGATGAAATCTGGGCAGAATGGAAGAAACCTGTGCGACCCAGTTATTGTACACGAGTACGAATCACTGTTCCCGAGGTCAAACTCTGATCTTCCCCATTCAGATTGTGCGGCACTGAGTCGTGAACCTCTCCTCCAAAATTCAGCACGATCGGACCACGGACGAAGCGGGATTGGAGTTTTGATCAAACCTTGACAGAATGTGAAAAACTGTGTTTTTCCTTCTCCACTTCCACAAAACGTGTACTTTGTTTAAAAAAAACCCTACACAGACGTCTACCTTATACTTATAAAGTTTTCCTAAACCCTAGATTCATTTAAGTCCAACTCACAATCCTAACCGACCCATCCAATTAACGTAGAAACCTACGACGGCTATAATATAAAATCCTAATTTATACTGTAATTAAAACCCTAGTTAGATGTATTTACCTAATTACCCTATTCACCATTAAATACTTAACAAATAATCTAATTGAACAAAATAATAATTAGTAAACCCAATTAAACCAAATAAGACACACATAAAATAAGACACATATAAAATAATTAAACCAATTACACTTAAACCATTAATGCCAATTAAATAATTAGAACACTAACAAGTAATTCCAATCAAATAACTAAAAATAAATATCATTTAAATAAATTAAATTACCACAAAAGAAATAATTAAGCACATAATCAAATAAAATGCACTTAAATAATAAATTAAATACCATTAAATATCAGGAATATCCTTTTTAAAATTAGGGGTATTACATCCCCCTCTTGGAGGCGGCTCCAAAATATTTTGGAGGCGGCTCCAATCACTTTGAGCCTGCTCCAAAAATTTTTGGAGCCGGCTCAATGTTGGTTTGAGCCTGCTCTATTTTTTTTTAGAGCAGGCTCTTTCCATTTTAATGCGTACTGTAGGTTTTCAGCTACTTTTTGGGGCACTTGGGGTTTCTGAACAGTTTTGAAACTTTAATGGGGTTTTTAATAATTATCTTAGGATGAAATTAAGGTCTTATATTGCATAAAATACCCTCTTTGTATTAATAAAATTAACAGTACGCTATTTGACAACTTTGCGTGCGGTTAACGGCTGGAAGGAGATTTACTGATTAGTTTTAATCTGACAGTTTAGGGTGCTATAAAATGATTCTAAATTTATGTTAAATGCACTGTGAAGTCTTTTAATTAATAAATTGGACTTGTGGCATAGGGTGTGGTTCTTGCTAAAAAATAAAATAGAAGATAAGTATACAACTTAGTACGCTGTTACCGGATGGAAGGAATTAAATTGCTTAAATTAATTTAGCGATTTATTAGACTATAATATGATTATAGAACTTATTTTAAATACATGATAGAGTCATTGTTATATTAAAATGGAACTATGCATGTTCTGGATGTTAATTGTTAGAATATTAAATTCTTTGATGCAATTACATGGATTAATATTGGATTTTAATTGCAAGATTTTTAATCTTCTTTCTGCAATTATTTGGATTTTGGTTTTGGATTGTAAATTGCTAAACTGTTATGTATCGGTTGTAATTTACTTGGTTTTGGATTTAAATTGCTGAAATACTAAATACTCTTCTACAATGGTAGGAATATTTGGTTTTAGACTGTAAATTACTGGCTTATTATTTATTGTAATTTACACGGATATGGAGGATTGTATGCACCGGTATAGGACAGTGACATACTAGGTATGGTTTAGCTCAAAGCGCTAATTCCTGCCTTATGGATGTTAATTGGTGAACAGTTTTACATGTTCTATCAATTGTATGGATTTTGTGGATTGTATGCGCCGGTATGGGACGGTGGCATACTAGGGACCGACTGATTCAAAATACTCAGTCCAACCTATTTTGGAATACGGACACGGGTTATTAAATAAAATCCTCCTTATATTTATGAGTCGGTGCGGTTGAATACGCCAAACGACTTACTGGATTTATTGTGGATGGTTAGGAACGGAGTTTAAATATAGTTTTATGATACCGCGATGTGAGCTTGAGTCTCAGCGTTAACGGTTAGGATGCGTAGCTGGCTGTGAGGGTTGAGGTATACCCTGTTTAGGTTTAGATACTCATGCCCACCTATGGGTGCGTTTTCGCATGTTGCCTTCTCTTCAGGTTGAAACCCTCTTCATAGCCCAGTGAGAGTCATGTAGTGTGAATATACATACGTACGGACTATTAGCTATGGTTGAGTTGGTTAGAATGTATATGCGTATCGAGTCTCTGCTTGGATTATAATAGGTTAGAACTTGTTCGTGGGCCTGACCCACTACTATTTTTCAGGTACTCATCAGTTCCAGACTTAGACTTGTTCGTGCTGAGCAGAGACGGTCACTCACTCTACCGACGACGTAGGAGTATTCCTCATGGTTTAGCATTGGATTTCTTTTCAGTTGTTCATTTTTCAGTATTGGATTTTTAGTAGGGGTCCACGAGTTGGATTCCTGAGTTGTATTAGAAATGGAGAAGAAGTTGGATGTATCAAACTAGTTCTTATTTATAAAAATTTTATTTCTAAGGATTTTCAATAAAGGATATTCGTTTTAGTTTCTTTTCAGCAAAATTTTTATTCGTTCCTATTATATTAATTGTATTCTGTGTTCGTTAATTACTAATTAGTTTGATGTCCTCGGGTAATCGGACGTGGGCCTGGCCAACCCACATCCGGAAATCCGGGGGTATCACACAATATGTATGTATATATGTGCTGTGTTGTTGGGGAACTATGGAGCTGCAATATGTATGTATGTTTTTAATATATGTATGTATGTATGTGTCTGTATGTGGAGCAATATCTATGTATGTTGTTTGGGAACTATGGAGCAAATTATGTATGTCTGTGCTGTTGGTGGTTGTGATTATTTAACTTATTGAATGTTGTCATTGAATGGGTGGTGCAGGCTATAGTTGGTCATTTATTGAATGGTTGGTCACCATTGAATGAATGGTGCAGCAGGTCTGTGTATATGAGTGTTGTTGGGTACAATGTTTATGTATGTGAGTAGTGTTGGGTACAATGTGGTGCAAGTTGTAGTTGCATTTAAAAAATAAAAATCAAATGGGTTGTAGTTGCTTTCAAACAGGTTAGACTTGCATTTAAACATGTTAGCCTTGCATTCGAACATGTAACACAAGTAAAAAACCACAAAACATGTTTTTGTTTACAATGTTTCACATTACTAGCTTGAACAATACAACACAAGTATAGAACCCCAAAAGAAAATTGAGAATGGAACCATTAAATTGAGGTAAGCATCTTCTTTTAGGTTGGGCATATCCTGTGTGTTTCATCTCTCTTAATTCTGCTATCATGTTTTCCATCTCCAAGAGCTTGTTATCATTCACATTCATGGTTCGAGCTTGACCAATTAATGGAGAATCAGCTCTTTGCAAGTCCCGCAGCTCTCGTATCTCTGTCATAAGATCCCAAATCAATTTACAGTAATAATCAGGCAATTCTTCATCCTCTCACCTCAAAAAACCACATGAACCAGTCCTGTAGTTGGCGCACCCATAAAACCTTCTACTAAGATTTCGTTGGGTACATGACACCTTCAAAGGACTCTTACAATAATATTCTTTCACTGACCTCCCATATAGGTAACAATGACTTCTTGAGCTTGAAGATGATGGCATGTTTTGGAGTAAATGAAAAAAATTCTGAGATAATTAATAACATAAATAATGTGCAGTTATGGATAAAGAAAGAAATGGAGAAATAAAAAATTAAACAAAGAGAAACAAGAATTGAAGCAAACATGAAGCAGCCATGCATGGAGAGAGAGAGAGAGTGGGGGAGAGAAAGGGGAAAGAGAGAGACGAATTAGGATTAGGTGCTGGGGGCCTTTTATGCACAATGCTGAGGGACTTTTATGCACAAATTGTGAGGGGCAAAATGGGAAACAAAAGGGTAAAATGGGGTTTTAAGTTTTACTTTTTGTAAAAAGTTGTCAGAGGGACCGGTTATGCACCTTTTTTGAATTTTGTGGACTTGCATGAACTTTTTCAAAAAGTAGGGATTTGTTCGACACAAAGTCTATATATCAGGGGGTTTTTTGCACTTAACCCGAAAATTAATGTAGGTTATTTTATCTAAAAATATTAAGTTCAATGTTTCATTGAATGAGACAATGAAAAGAAAAAAAGGTACGAAAAAGGATGTATATGGAAAGATTTAGTTGTCTGATATATACATATAGAGATCCTAATAAGAGAGGAGAGGAAATTAAAATAAGTAAATTTATCTAAAAATACCAAGTTTTCAATGTTCCATAAAATGAGACGATGAAGTAAACTACAACCAAATAAAAACATTCTCTGCTTACTTATACATTTAGCAGTAACGAATTCCCATAATGGTCAGGGAAAAGATGTGATGGGATCTAGTTGCCAAAGCAAAACGGATTAAACCCGAATCTAAAATTTTCTGGGAAAGTGCTAGGAAAGTTTGGAAAGTTCAAAAGATCAAAAAAATGTTTAGAAGCTTGGAAATTATTGGGTCCCACACTCTCACAGTCAAAAGAAATCCTAAGGCATTCTCTTTTAGGTCCCATGATATGTATATGTAGGGATGAGTAAGTCGGTTGGACGGCAATGCCAATCGGTTACCATGCTCAGTTTGACTGCCGACGGTAGAACTAAAAATAAAAATAAAAATAAAATAAATTAGAGTGTCAAATTAGATTATCTTTCATCTTTATAAAATTAGATTAGAATAAATTGTTATTTGATTTTACATTATAAAAATTACATTACCTTTGTGAAGCTATACGGAAATTTCAGCTTCAAAATCTCAAGTTTTTACAAGAAATAGAACATACGTCTAGTTATGTTACAAATTTGCAATTGAATGAAGTAAGCAGATAAAATAAAATTAAAAATCAAATATTTAAAAAATAATAGTAGTAATAATAATTAATTAATTGACTTGCAAAAGGGCACACACGGGCCCATATAAATACACTTGGGTCCATTTAAGGGCATAGTCCAAAACTGAACTGGACAGTCCATGACCATCCATGTAATACCCTTAATTTTACAAAGGATAGTCTTGGAATTTCATTAATTATTTAATTGCAATTTTTAATGGTTAATTGTGATTCTTTGATTTATTTGAATTACTTATTATTATTTGAATGATGTGTCAGTTTACTTGATTATTTGTTTAATTAATTTTAATTACATTCATTATTTACGTTAATTAATTAATTATTTTATTTGGGTTTATTTAATTAAATTTCATTATTGTTTTGACTTAACATGTCTGTTTATTGTTGCATATATATATAGTCACATTAAGGTTAAACTTTATATGGGTAGCTGATGTTGTTTATATCACATGATGGTTTATGGACCAAGTTGGGCTCTGTCTCTAATCTTACAAGGATTAGGGTTTTAGGGATTAAAGCTTATAAATACATCATAATAATATAGGTCTAGGGTTATGATCAAAGCCCTTAGTTCACAGACGTAACCTAAGTTCTATAAACACATAAACAGAGGGTTGAGAGCAGGGTATTGAAAGGTCTGCCAAGGGGAGAAATTAGGAGGGCAACGAAGAAAGGCTAAAGGCAAGTTCTAACCTCATCTCTTTTCCTTTTACTCGTGTTCTTTACATGCCTAAGTAGTTCCAAGAAATTATTAAACGAAAATAATTGACTATGCATGTTTAGAACTCGTTACATCAGTATGTGTTGAAACTTGTTGTAAATTGTTTGTCTTGTGTTCAACTGTGTAATTGTTTTTTTAAATTACTGGTAATCAATGCATCAAGGAGGTAGATGGGTTTTCTCTGGGTAGGACTGAACATAAATAAAAGTGTTAGAAGCTGCAACAGAGAGGGACGGAAGTAGTGGAGTCAACCGGAGACGAAACAAGCAGACAGAGGAGAGGGGGAAGAGGAGGCGGCTCCAAGGGATAATGGAGTCAACTCTACATGGTTAGGAGCTGGCTCTACCATGATTGGAGGCAGCTCCACTTTGTGGGAGTCTGCTCTCCTTGCGTTTGTTCAGTTTTTTTTTAGTTTTTGCGAGTTATCACTACAACCAAAACTTTTTGTTGCTAAATACATACAATTTGTTGCAAAAAACTTTTTGCAACAAAAAAATTTTGTGGCCAGGTTGTCCCTATAAGCTGGTCACAAAAGGTTTTACGCAACAAAAAATTTTGTCGCAAAAAGTTCAATCTTTTGCAACAAGAAATTTACTTGTTACGAAAGATACAATGATTAGCAACAAATAATTTGTCTCCATTTCTCCAAAAATTTGTTGCTTAATACAACTCCATTCCAAGGACTTTTGTTGCTAAAGGACTTTTGTTGCTAAAAGGTTAATCGTTTTGCAACAAGAAATTTACTTGTCCCTAAAAAGATGACAATTGGCAACAAACAATTTGTCCTTATTTCTCCACAAATTTGTTGTTTAATACAACTCAAATCCAAGAAATTTTGTTGCTAAATATATAATAATTTGCAACAAAAATAGGTTGTTTCTAAAAATGTATCTATTTGCAACAAAAATAGGTTGTTTCTAAAAATGTATCTATTTGCAACAAAATTGAATTCGTCATTAAAAGATAAAACAATTGCAACAAAAATATATGTAACCTCATATAATGCAATTTGCTACAAAACTACCTTTGTCACAAGTGTTGATATTTAATAACAAATATTTAAAATTTGTGAATAAATGCATTAAAAATCATAATTTGGTTTTTTTTTTTTTTTTTTTGTTCTCAATAATGTTTTTCTTCCACTCAATAAACTAATTTATAAGACATCTTTTTTTCTCACTAATACCAAACATGTCAATTAAACAAATTATCAATTACAAAACATACAATCTAATATTTTACAAATGAAAAAGTAAAATACTATTTCATATATCCAATCATCCATACATATTCCAAATATGACATCAAGACGAGATTCATATACATAGAAAATGATTAAACCTATATCCAACAATAATGGAAGATCCAAAAGTGAATTTTTCCTAAGCCCATATGAAACAAAAAACATAATCAATGGGACTATAACAAAAACTAATACCATATACATGTCATCTGCCAACAATGGGGAGATGGGAGATCCATAAATCCAATCCCATGTAAGAACCATAAGTACAAAAGTTAGTTTATCCTAAGCCAATATGAAACAAAAAATATAGTTAATGGGCCTGCAACAAAAAGTCAAAAAGATAATCCCAGCCACATGCAATCTGTCAAAAAAATAGAAAAATTATGATTAGTTCAAACCACTACAACAAATTTAAGTTTCTACAAGGTCTTCTCATATTTTCAAGGCCTTTTTTACACACTAAGAATGCAAAAATACAAACCAAATCACAAGATAACAAATAATTCTTAAAGCAGCACAAAAAAAATATCTTAAACAATTCACATTAATACAAAAGCTAACATGTTTGGAATGATTGCAAATACTAAATTTTGCCCCAAGTTCAAGGTTCCTTAGCCCTTTGCTAAAAACTACCTTAAAATAGATGAACTAGTCTGAGGGATGAACTAATGCCAATGGATCTTTTACATTGCATATTTAAACATAAAAAAGAAAAATAATTGAGAAAACGTGGAAAACCTTATTGAAACATTCTATCAACATTTGTCCATATATTTGGTTCCATAAAAATGTAGGATATCACTTTAGATTGGGTTTAAAATGATTTATGCAGCTTAACCCAATCAGTTGGGAGCCAAGGCTTCTTGAGTTAAGTACACAATTCTAATTTTTTTTTCCTAGTTGATATTCACACACCTCCCTCCAAAAGTACACAATTCCAAATTAAATGGTACCCCAGTAATTGGGAGCTAAGTGTCACGCCCCGCCTATGGAGGTTGTGCCACGCAGGCGACACGCAGACGCTGAGGAGGACGCTGCATGGCAACTGCATGGCAAGTGGAGTTTCTAGAGTCTTCCGGAATAGTCTAGAGTTATGTGGAAGATTCTAGATATGTGTAGAAATGTGTAGAAATGTGTAGAAGTGTGTGGAAGGTTCTAGAGTTCTCCAGAGTTGTGTGGAGTAGTATGGAGAATTCTAGAATGTTGTAGATACTAGTAGATAAGTATGGAAGTGTGAAGAAGGTGGGAGAAGATTCTAGATAATCAATCTCCACCATCGGTTAAAATGCATCCTAGCCGTCCATTGGGGATGGGGATGCCTATAAATAGAGGTAGGACTTCATTTTGTGGACAACAAGTCCTGGAGTGAGTCTTGAGAGCCTTGTAGAGAGCTTGAATGTTAGCCTTGTACAAAGCATTCTTTGAAGTAATAGAAGTGTTCTTTCCTTGCCAACTTAAGTGCCTTAGTGTGTGTGAGTGTGCAAGCCAAGTGAGGAGAGGGCGAGGGCAACTACAACACTAGTAAGCGCACGAGGGGAGTGTGTTGGCTAAGGTGTGCACGGGAGTTTGGCTGACCAAGAACTTGCGAGAGTGAAAGCAACGTCTTGGTGCCGCACGGGAGCAGCTAGAGTGGTGCTGAAACTCTAAGCCCGTGACAGTTGGTATCAGAGCAGGTTCGTCAAGGGAGCTTTGTTGGAGTAGACATGGCTAGCGGAGGAGACCACCAAGTCCACATCTTAGAGCAGAGCTTGGAGGAGAAGCTTGCCACACACTTGGTCTACACGGAGACTAAGTTTAATAGGCTCGAGAGAAGGATGGCGGAGCTCTACGAGCTGATTGATGGCATCGCCAACAAGGCGCGAGAGAAGGAAAGGGACTTGTATGATCAGGTAGACGACTTGCGCGTGGAGATTGCCGAGTGCAAGAAGGAGTTCTCCCAGGCGCGCGAGGTCGTGGTGAAGCCAAGGAAGAAGAAGGCGCCGGAGCCCAAGGAGTACGATGGGGCAAGGAATGCGCGCCAGATTAACAACTTCTTCTGGCACATGGAGCGGTACTTCGAGTGCATGGAGATCGAGGATGATGAGGAGAAGGTGCAGACAGGCACTATGTACCTCACGGACACTGCCGCTCTATGGTGGAGGCAGCGCTTCACCGGTAGAGGCGCAAGAGCAGTTGACACATGGGAGGAGTTTAAGAGGCAGCTCAAGAGGCAGTTCTATCCCGAGTGCGTTGAGGACCTCGCCATGATCAACCTAAGGCGCCTGAAGCAGAAGGGCAGCATAAGGGAGTATGTGAAGGAGTACTCTAACTTGATGCTGGAGATCCCAGAGATGCCGGAGCGGCAACGTGTGTGCTTGTTCATTGATGGGCTGCAGTCTTGGGTGGCCACGGAGCTAAGGAGGAGGGAGCCTAGAGACTTGGCATCCGCAATGGCTATAGCGGAGCGCCTCGAAGACTTTAGGCGCGATGACAAGAGGGCCACGTCTCCCAAGAGGGACCACGGCAAAGGTGGGGGAGACCGACGCTTCAAGAAACGGGGCTCGCCCAAGTCTAGTGATGATGAGCACAGCGATGAGGAGAGACGCCCACGCCATGATAAGGGCAAGGACCATGGAGAGAGGTCCAAGGTTAGTGGCAAATGGGAGCGCCGCGATAAGGGCAAGTGGGAGCCGAAGTGCTACTTGTGCGAAGGGCCGCACATATTGCGACACTGCCCCAACAAGAAGACCATGAGCGCCCTTGTGAAGGATAAGGGCAAGGGCAAGGTGGATGATACGGGCAGCGACGAAGACAGGTGCATAGGGGCTATGCAGATGCTGAGTGGCATGGCGCATGACACCAAGAAAAAGGGTAAGGTGAAGAAAGTAGCTGGGGTGCGCTATGTGGATGCGCAGGTTGGTGGCAAAGCCGTGCAAGCGTTGGTGGACACGGGCGCCACACACAACTTCATTACCCCAGAGGAGGCGCAACGACTTGGCTTGGAGATGCGCAAGACGGAGGGATGGATCAAGGCCGTCAACTCCGAGGAGGCACGCGTGAGTAGAGTGTGCAAAGAGGTGGAGCTATGCTTGCAAGGATGGAAGGGCAAGGCCGACTTCCAAGTTGCGGAGATGGACGACCATGACATGGTGCTGGGGCTGGAGTTCATGGACAGGAACAACGTCGCGCCACTACCATGCCTTGGTACGTTGATGATACTTGGAGGCGAGGAAGGCAAGGCCGCATGCATGGTGCCGCTCGTGGGCAGGAAGGAGAGTCCAGAGGTGGCAGTCAACACGATGGAGCTCGTGAGGACTTCACATCTCCCGAAGGGCGCTCGTACGTTTGGGCCAAGGACATATGCGCAAGTGCTGATGACCTGCGAGAGGCTGGGTCAGTTGAAGAAACCGTGACGAGGGCGTCACGGAAATGGGTGGGGGAGAATGTCACGCCCCGCCTATGGAGGTTGTGCCACGCAGGCGACACGCAGACGCTGAGGAGGACGCTGCATGGCAACTGCATGGCAAGTGGAGTTTCTAGAGTCTTCCGGAATAGTCTAGAGTTATGTGGAAGATTCTAGATATGTGTAGAAATGTGTAGAAATGTGTAGAAGTGTGTGGAAGGTTCTAGAGTTCTCCAGAGTTGTGTGGAGTAGTATGGAGAATTCTAGAATGTTGTAGATACTAGTAGATAAGTATGGAAGTGTGAAGAAGGTGGGAGAAGATTCTAGATAATCAATCTCCACCATCGGTTAAAATGCATCCTAGCCGTCCATTGGGGATGGGGATGCCTATAAATAGAGGTAGGACTTCATTTTGTGGACAACAAGTCCTGGAGTGAGTCTTGAGAGCCTTGTAGAGAGCTTGAATGTTAGCCTTGTACAAAGCATTCTTTGAAGTAATAGAAGTGTTCTTTCCTTGCCAACTTAAGTGCCTTAGTGTGTGTGAGTGTGCAAGCCAAGTGAGGAGAGGGCGAGGGCAACTACAACACTAGTAAGCGCACGAGGGGAGTGTGTTGGCTAAGGTTTGCACGGGAGTTTGGCTGACCAAGAACTTGCGAGAGTGAAAGCAACGTCTTGGTGCCGCACGGGAGCAGCTAGAGTGGTGCTGAAACTCTAAGCCCGTGACATAAGGCTTTATTGAGTTAAGTTCATGATCCCCAATTAAATGGTCCAAGCTTTTTTACGTTTTGCCCACGAATCATCAATTGCAACTTGTAGCCAGGCCATCTGAGGAAGGAGAGGGGTTTGCTCACAAAATTAATACCCAAAAAAAAAACTTTTCAATGCGAAAGCATGAGGGGCATGACGATTGTAAATTCCTCTATCTGAAAACAATTCATGCATCCTAGTGATATCCTAAGGCCTCCACATACCCGCAACTTCCAGTTGTCATTTAAGTCTTGGAGCTAGTCAGTAAAATTTAGAGGTATGAGTTTGCCTTTCAACTAAAAATACTAGCTCCTTCGTATAGACATAAAGATTAACAAGGTATCCAAAAAGACACTGAAAATGAAGTGAACTGATTGCTCTAGTTATTCCCAAGCTCAATCAAGGTCGAGAGTAAGCATAACCCACTTTTATCCTACTGTATTTTTGTATGCATCCTTGCATTTTGGTATAATTTTTCTCCCCTTGTATGTTCTAAAGTGCATTTGAAATAATTCTCAGCCAAGTTCTTATCAGAAATTTCACTTGTCAAGAAAAAGTGAAGAAGGAATAAAAGTAAAGGACAAAAATCTTCTCAAAGATAATACCTAATAAAACCAACAAAGAAGACCAATGAAAGCTGAAAGAAAATATGGCAATGGGGGTAATAATAACAATTGAAGATTTCCAGTATTCTGGGTTCATGCCTGGCTACTTGGCTAGGAATTAGCCTTAGCAGTTAGCACTTCCAATATGAGCATTTAACTAGGATTTGATTATAAGGAAACAAGATGTCCCTCTCCCACAATATTTGCTGAAGCTTCCAACTTCTTCTCTACACTTAAGCTATGTCTCCTGGACTCAGCTACACGTATTGAGTGTAGGTATGTGTCCTCAAACAAATAGTAAAGCATAAGATTGTCAAAGTTTTCTCCTAATAAAAATTAGAATAATACTTGAGATTGGAATAAAAAGCAAGTAATTTATCAATACTAAATATTTTATAACATTTTTTTCCCTAGTTAAATATTTTATAACATCTCAACTCAACAAACCAACTCTATTTTCAACTATTAAAGTTGGCTATATGAATCCAATTTTCAAATTCCATTTTGTCCATGTATTCCATTACTTTATAAACCAAATAACAGATATTAACTGAGTTAAAACTATTTTCCACAAGCAAAAATAGTCATAGAAAAAAGTTATGCAGTAAACAAAACCATTAATCTACTACTAAAAGAGCCATGGGTTTAAAAGAACTCCTAGATACCCAAACATGCTCACTGTACTTGTTATATTGAGTAATACATTACTAAATTTCAGTTCAAGCAGCCACTTAGTACAAATAAAAATATAGGTGTGTACCCATTCATTCCTCCTAGCAAACTTGATTACAGAGACCATAATTGGTAAAGCCATTCTTTAACATTATTAAGTTTCAGCATGAAGCTAAAAACTTTACTAATTAGCCATCAAAGGCAAGCATGTAAAACAGCCCCAGCATAATCATGAGTTCATGAGGTATGGGTACACAAGTATATGACAAAGGCGTAACCTAAAAACCCAGTTACTTTGTGCTTTATGGTTAAAGTCGATTAAGAATTAAATACCTCCAGTTATACTCATAAAAAAAATAAAATAAAATAAAAAGTTAATTAATTAATTAAGCAACTACAGTTACAAGGCACATTTCTAGATTCTCAAAATCAAACCTCTTAATCCTCCCATTAAGTGGTCTGCTGAAAACTAATTCTCAGCTAGCCACAAAAAACAAAATCATCAAAGTTAGCAAGAACCAATCATAAAAGAAAATTTTATGATTCTTCACAATTTTAAAAGAGAAATGCATATATATAATTGTAAGAATAATAACCTTGCCTTTCTGTATTTTCTTCCGTATCCTTTACCTTCTCCTTAGCACCCTGATTTACTTTATCTTCAGCTTGTTCAAGACTAAAGTTCAACCCAAATTTACCAATTAGTCTTTCAAATCCTGCAAAGGGAGATCCTATTTCAGTTATTAACTTCAAAAATATTTATAACTAAAATTCATAAAATAAAATAAAAATTATATAAAAAAGATCATAAAAAATATGAAGGAACCAAAGCTCCGCTCGGTTCATTTATAAGCTTAAAGCCTTATTAACCAAGCTCGAGTCAAGTTCGAGCTTTTTGAAAATTTACCGAGCCTAACCAAGTCCACCAGAGCCCGAACACCAATCTAAAATGTTGGAAAAAATCTTTTTTTTTTTAAGTGAAAAAGAAAGTTACTTAACTGGGACGGCTCAAACCTTAAGAGGTAGGCGGTTGGCTAAAGCTCCAAAAAAAAATTCACTTTCATATAGTATATAATCTTTCTAAAAAATTTATTTCCTTTCAATAAAAAAACTTAAATAGTGGGCCAAAATATTTCTATACTTTTCTCAATTATAAAAATCCCAATATTTCCATATATTAGTCTCCTTGATACAAGTATAGCAAGACGTACCTCTAGTTAAACTCGATGCTTAGAATTATTTTTTATGGAGCATTCAAATGGAATCATTCTCACTTAGATGATCAACTGAGCCTCATTGAGTCATTGCCATATTTTCTATTTTCCTTGAGTTTAATTGCACTTATTTTGTAATTGAGGTGCTCTTTCTACCTTACTTATATTCAAGTTTATTAGTGAAGTGTACTGCTACAACTGTAATATGTTGAAACTTGAAAATAAAGTCAACTTATTGTTTGTGTTTCCAACCTGAATCAACAGCATATATCACCAAGTCAAAGACAAAGAAAACGATCAACCAATCTATTCATCAATCTACCACAACAGATGCATTTTTTTTTTTTTAAATATTGAACATAGTAAAGTAACACCATAGTTAGGGTGAAAAAATTAGCACCATATAGCTTAACTGATATTCTGTCAAGTGCTTTGAAAAACTAAGCATATTCTGATTTTTACTAACAAAATCGGAACCTAGCAGCAGCTTTGTCTATGGTGATGAAGAAGTCATTTATCACCCTTGTAAGCTCAAACAAGTCCTATTATCAAAGTGATTGCGGATGAAGGTTATCACAAAAATCTAAACAACATCAGAACATGAAACATAAAAAAAAGGATCATAATTGGAATTCAAAGAAAATATAATCAAAATCATATATATGTATGTATTGTACAGTAAAGGATGAGCATCATGAAGTTAATTTACATTCATCCTAGTTTATTCCCTATGATCACAAGCTAAAGGATGAACATTATGGAGCAAAATAGTAAACAAAGTTTAAATACACATAGTGGCAAAATAAGTGCAACTGTCTTGTGACACACACAGTGAGAGCGACAAAGAGAGAGAGAGAGAGAGAGAGAGAGTTAACTTATAATTTCATCCTACCATCACCCTGTTTCTTCCTCTGGTTCCTATTTGATCTCCAACTTCACTCTCATGATCATAATTTATGCTCTTCAAACATAAAATGTTGAGTATTACAGTTACATTAAGGTCTCTTTTAACTCTTAAATTGTTTCCATTGGATATATGTAAAGTTAATGCACAAGCTCCACAATAGGGCACCTTAAGAATACAACTGCCCATGCCAAAGACTAGTATATCAGATCTAAAAAAAAAAAAAAAAAAAGAGAGACAACACCCAAATTTATTCTAAGAGAAAATGCCCAAATTTAGTCTAATCTTTCCCAAAAGAAACGAGGGTGCAGATTGTTCAACAAAACAGAGATAGATATATGTGTGTGGGTGTGTGGAGATAGAGAGAGATGCTACCATGATTGTTGCCGGCGAGAGGACAGAGTTGAGAGGTGAAGTTGGCCGCTAGGTTTCCTGAGAGCCATCTTTAAAAAAAATAAATAAATAAAAAATAAAAATAAAAAAAGAGTTAAATCTTCTAATAAATACACAAACATAAAGAAGGAAAAAAACAGTGTATATGGAAACAAAAAGTAAAATAGGGGAATCGAACTAGGTGAGGGCCACCAATCAAACTGGGGTATGTTAAGGTTTCAATCGAACCACTGAATGCCTCAAGATTACACTTGATTTTAGTTTGCAAAACAAGAATTACAGACCTTGATTAGTTGATTTAGAAAAAAAATTAAAACAAAACCCATACATACAAGTTAGCGGTTGCAGAGAGAGATGGGGGCAAGCTAGAGAGTTGAGAGACAGCGGGCCAGCGGCTGAAGCTTGCGAACGGCGAACCCGAACTGGAACAGTGGGCGATGGAGGTTTTGATTTTTTGAACAATCTGAGATGATATGCCGATATGGGTTTTGATATAGGTAATAGGTTTTCAACTTTTGAATCTTGCAGACAGATAGATAAACTGAAATATATGGGTTTTGAACTTCTGATTCTTGTAGATTTTGTAGTTTGCAGTTGCAGAGAGAGGGGGCCCGAAGTTCAGTGAGAACGAGAATAGACATGGAGGCGATTGGGGGGCGGCTGAAATGATTTAACCTAAAAATATATTGCACCCGTTTGGTAGAAGGGGTTTAAGATATTTCACCTGTTTAGTTCTCCTTTTCCAATTAGTGCTGGCGCCCAAAGTTGGGCGGGAGTTCGAATTTTTTTTTTAGAATTTTAGCACAAAATAGGAAGTTTGTGTTTATTTATTTATTTATTATTATTAAAAATCTATCTTTCAAAATAAATAAATTCATTCTTCAATTTAATGAAAAAATATCAGTCTATTTATAAAACAACATAACAAATTTTTTATATTTATTTTTCTTCATTGTAATTTTAAATTATCTTAATTTTTAACAGCTACAATTACTCCATTATTTGTCATGCAACAATTTTAATCCAGACAAAACTTATGAAATACAACCCAAACTTAATCTCTTGGTCTTTTCGAATTTTTAATTTTTATAATAATAAAAAGTTTAATTAGTTCTTTTAAAATAATCTCCCATTAATCCCATGGTAATGGATAATTCAATTGATTTTTTTATGTAGTAAAGGGTTGTGATTAAGAAAATTTTGATCATGTGACCAATAAATGAATTAGAGTATAACTTCACTTACATATTAATAGTCCGGTAATTCTAATGTTTTAAAAATAAATATTAATCATTGTATCCAACTACTTGATAAGTACATAATTAAGTTCACTAAAAATCATCTCGAATGATCTCGATACTAATTCAACGTGATTCATAAAATAATTTCATAATGGGTGGCGATATTCGCATTTCATTTTTCTACACTTGCATTCCGGCCCCTATTTCTTTTAAATAAAATGACAAAAAAAATCCCTAAACTCATTAATGGACCATCTTTTATTTTTAAATATCATAACTTATCCTTTATAGCATAAACTTTAACTTTTTATACCCTATTTATTTTCTTTATAACTTTTTTTTTTTTTTTTTGATCCTATCAAAAGAGATAATTATTATTATTTTTACAAGACAAAAAAGTTAGAAGTTAAATTAGTAGATGTAAAGAGTCAAAGCCTGGTACTTCAAAATTTATCGGAGGCACTAACACGGCTATCGAAACATCTGTGATAATTAATTCGGCAGATCGCGATAACTTATTTTGGGATTTTTTTTTTTTTGGGAGGGGGGTCTTGTCAAAAGAGATGGAACATAATTAGAGAAACATAAATTATTATATAGAAAAGAGTTAGAAAGATAATATAATTAATACTTTTCAAAATATATATATAATATAATTAAAAAGAAAGCTAAATTATTATTTAAGGGAAAAGTTAGAAAACTAGTATAATTAGGCAAAAAGTTAAATTTATATTTAGGGAAGAATTAGAAAGAGAATAAAATAGAAAACATAAATTTATATTATTAATAATGTATTATAAATAAAATATACATTATTAAAAATTAATAGAAAAAAGAAATAAATTTAGAGAAAATATGAATTATTATTTAGGAAAGAGTTAGAAATATAATAAAAAAAAAAAAAGGGTAAATTATTATTTGGGAAACAGACATGAAGAGAATAAAATTAGGGAAAAAGGTAAATAAATAATTTATAGTTCTATAATAGTTAGAAAGAGAATATAATAGAAAAAAGTAAATTTTTATTATTAAAAATATTTTATGAATAAAAAATAAAAAAACAATGTACTAAAACTCTATCTAATAATGTGATAATCTAATGTATTGGAATTCTTTGTACTCTTAATAATCGCATAGATTTTTTGAGCCTTTAAAATAAGTTTAATTAATTAGAGTATGAAAATTTTAATTATTTTTTAATTATTAATTATTGTATATAATTAATATATAGTTTATGTTTTCAATTTGGCCATTTGATTCTATATCCTTAAGACAGATTCGCCCCGTTATAGTGCCTACGGACTCAGTGGCGTCTATCTCCCAGGATGCAACGACCTTTCTTTCTTTGGTAACAGCACTGCAAACCGGAGAAATAGGTGAACCGACTTAATGTACTACTTTCTCCTATAGACCGGACTCAAACTCACATTATGCTCTATGTGTATACAAGTATGCAAGAAGAGAGAAGGAGGAAAAAGAAATTTCAAAATTAAGATGGAAGAGAAGTATTCTGAATTTTGGTGTATTGTTTTGCAAATGATCCCAATGGGTTTATTTATAGGCAGCAAGGTACGTGTCTTTTCGGGTGGGTGCAACCATGGGACATGATGGTTCATTCAAATAGAACCAGGTGCATCCCTTTGGATAAAACTGGTTTAATTCAAATTCAAACTGAACCACGTACGTACTGGTTCAAATAACTAGCCGCAACCCTTTAATGCACTGGTTGGACCAGTCACACTGTACCCTTTCAATGAAAAACCAATTTAAAAAAGCCCGGCCAAAAATTAAATTTAGTCCACACAGCAAACCCAATTCCGTTTAATAAAAAATTAACCGGACTTTACAATCAAGACTGGACCGGGCGAGCGGGGCGCGCGTGTGTGGTAAATGGTTTGGAACAAGAATGGATCAGATTGGAGGCAATTGGCAAGGTTAAATGATATGTCCTAAATTTTGTTTTTTAGGTGGCCCATCATCCATGGCCTATCAATTTTGAGGCCTTATAAATTTTGTTTGTAACCTTGGTTTGCTATGTTGGGTCTTTTTGTTTTACTATGGATTGGGTTGAGCTGAATGGCTGATAAGAAATTTTTTTTTTTTTGACCCTTGCTATAACTCAGGTTCGGCCATGAATAGTTCCACCTATGAGCATAAGTAATATGTTTTTACCAATTACAGTAATTAGCTAGAAATAGATTATTTGCGACTAATTATTTGTCACTAAAGTTAGTTTTTTCGAGCAGAAATAATAATTTTGATGCCAAAAGATTTACAATTTGAGACAAAATAAAGATTTGTCGCCAAAGAGTTAACAATTGGCGACAAAAACTTTTGTCTTTAAAAAAGTATCTTTTGGCAACAAACTATTTGTTACTAAATGTTAAATCTTTTGGAACAAATAATATTTTTGTTGACAAAAGATTCACAATTTGAGACAAAAAGGAGATTTGTTGCAAAAACTTAACTTTTTGCAACAAAAACTTTTGTGTCTAAAAATGTATTTTTTTGGCAACAAACTATTTGTCACTAAATGTCAAGTCTTTTGGAACAAATAATATTTTTGTTGACAAAATATTCACAATTTGAGACAAAAAAGGGATTTGTTGCAAAAAATTAACTTTTCGCAACAAAAACTTTTGTCTCTGAAAATGTATTTTTTGGCGACAAAGTATTTGTCATTAAATATTAAGTCTTTTGCAACAAATAATATTTTTGTTGACAAAAGATTCACAATTTGAGACAAAAAAAAAGATTTGTTGCAAAAAATTAACTTTTTGCAACAAAAACTTTTGTCTCTAAAAATGTATTTTTTGGCAACAAAATATTTGTCACTAAATGTCAAGTCTTTTGGAATAAATAATATTTTTGTTAACAAAAGATTCACAATTTGAGACAAAAAACAGAGATTTGTTGCAAAAAATTAACTTTTTGCAACAAAAACTTTTGTGTCTAAAAATGTATTTTTTGGCAACAAACTATTTGTCACTAAATGTCAAATCTTTTGGAACAAATAATATTTTTGTTGACAAAAGATTCACAATTTGAGACAAAATAAATATTTGTCTCAAAAAATTTAACAATTGGCAACAAAATCTAGAATTTGTCTCCTAAAATAGTGCCTTTGGCAACCAACTCGTAATTTGTTGCAAAACATTACACATTAGGCGACAAATTTACATGTTTGTTGCAAAAAAATATACATTAGGCAACAAAATTTGAATTTGTCACAAATTGCAACCTTTTGCAACAAATTTAATTTTCTTGCTAAAAAATTTGTCCCTAATACCGGTATTTGTTGTAGTGTATGGGCTGGTTTCTGACATAGTAGATGTGTGTAGGAGCTGTGAACGGGAATTGTGGTTGATGTCTGAGTTTAATTTAGGTCTTCAGAAGGCTTGTTAATACATATTCAACCAATTAATATTATTGTTTGGACAGTATACAATTTCTAAGAAAACTGGTAGACTGTTTTGGAGACTTAGGATTTAAACTACACCACTTTAGGTGTAGCAGATTTATTTGGGAATGGAGTTAGGCTATGATCATGGTTCTGTAATGGACTATAAGCATGTAGGAGTATAAAATGAACTACATGCTTATAATGGATGAAAGATGTATACTTACGTTAACTGTTTTATTCACTCCGGAACACCTATGTAGTATTATAGGATGAGTATGTAAATTTGTAAAACAAATCTATCATGCTTACTTGGATTTAATTAAGGGTTATATACATGGTCTGTATTATCCATCGTGGAACTGTGTGGAGGAGTGTTGAATAGACTTGTTAAATAACAAAGTTTTAATATGTTTAATGTGAAGCAATTGATGTTTACAATTGAGTGATTTACTGTCGATTGTTGGATATTCTATATAATTGATAATGATTTTTATTACTCGCATTGTCAACTGTGGATGTTGGATTATTGTTGGATATACTATATAGTTGATAATTACATTTATTACCTGTGTTGTCAACTGTGAACGTTGGATTACATGCACCGATATGGGACAGTGGCATGCTTAGGTTTGGATTAGTTTCAAAATACTAAATCCTACCTATATGGAATAAAGGAATGGATATCAAAATAAATCCTACTTATAATTGAGTCAAAGAAGCTGCATATGCTGAATGACTACTCGGATTACTCGTAAGTTATGTTAAGTCAAAGAAGCTGCACAAGTTGAATGACTAACTGGACTTTTTATGGTTAGAACGGACTTTAAGTATATATTATGGTACTGCGATCTGAGCTTGAGTCTCAGAGTCGTCGGTTAGGGAGCGTATATGCAATAGGATGCGTAGCTAGATATGTGAGGTTGAGATATACCCTGTTAGGTCTAGGTATTCATGCCCACCTTTGGGTGCATTTTCGCTTATTGCCTTCTATTCAGGTTAAGACTCCATCCGTAGTCCAGTTAGAGTCCTGTAGTGTGGATATAATTATGTATCAGACTATTAGCTATTGTTGAATTGCTTAGGATGTATAAGCGTATCGAGTTTCTGCTTGGATTGTAGTAGGTTATAACTTGTTCGTAGGCCTGACCCACTTCTATTTTCCAGGTACTCGTCAGTTCCAGACTTAAACCTGATCGTGCTGAGCAGAGATTACTACTCACTCTTCCGACGACGTAGGACTCTCTCCATAGTTTATTTTTGGATGTTCCTTTCAGTTATCGTTATTTTCAGTTTGGATTATTATTAGGGGTCCACTAGAGATGGATTCTCGAGTTGTTTAATCTATTGGAGGTTTTTTTGGATTATTGGGATTTAAGTTTTTATTTTAAAGAGTTTTACTTTAGTTTCTTCCAGCTTGTATTATTTATTCTTAATTCATTTTGTCATCTGTGTTCGTTTTTAAATATTAATTGTTTGATATTCCCTCGGGTTTGGGCCTAGGCCTGATCAACCCGTGTCTCAGATCCGAAGGGTATCACAATTCACGTATATTATTTTAATTAAGTCTTAAAGGCTAATCAATTAAAAATTAGCCCATGTACTTGCCCAGTTTAGTGGTGCTGTACTAAGTTACGCAGGAGTATGAGAGTGACAGAATTAAGTCATAATTATAGTGAAAATTTGAACAAGAATACGCACGAAGCGTGAGAGTGGGAACGCGTTCAGAACGTAAAAGCGACACGTGTTGAGAAGGATTATATGACTTAGGTGGTGCAATCTATACCCTTTACCAACACTACCAATAATTAAAGAAATAGTCATTTGTTACTTGTCTCACATCGAATCCGAATAAGAATTCAAATTTGTATAAATGGGTGGTTATCCTCTCGTCCTCCCACGTCTATTCCTTCTGTTTTGAGGAGCTTTAATGGCCTGTGGGGTGGGATTGTTTTGTTTTGGGTGACGCCCTTTTGAGTTTTGTTTTACCTCTAGGCGTGTTGGGCTAAGGCCCCTCATTTTGTATAATTTTTTTTTTATTAAACATTAACTTATCAAAAAAAAAAAAAAAAAGTTAATATCTTTGATCCGGTGTCACGCCAAGCGTTCGGTACGAAATTATCGAAGTTTTCTTCCTACTAGAATGTTATAAGTGGGACTTATCTCTCATCAAATCAGTATGAAAACTGAAATGTGTATAAAAAATTAAATATTTATTATTCAATATTATTGAATAACTTAAATTTTTAAATAAATAAACAAACAATCACTCATTACATCACTTCTCCTCAACTTTTATTAATTTTTATAGTGTCAGAATTAAAACTGTCGTCTATTTTGAAAAGAATAATGATATACAAGTAGAATCAAGTTGTGTGTGAATATATATATATATAGCACGATTCTTTTGAAAACTGACTTCCAAAATAATTGGTTAATTGATAGATGAAGACATGACACCGATACAGTAAGGTTCTTTCAAGAAAAGCTTGAAAAAGCAGGCATAATGCCATCAAGTTGTCATAGCACCTTTGGGCATATGGTAGACATTGATGTTGATGTGTTTCTTACATACGTGGCAGCATGCCTCCATATATTTTCCTTGCTTTATAACACAACTTTTCAGTTTCCCCTTTATTATTACCACACAGTTTTTCACAAAAAAAACTTTTTACTTTTAAGTTGGGAGTTAAATGATAGCAAATTCAATCACTTTTAAAGTCTGTTTGGCAAATTTTTTTTTTTTGTTTAATAACTTTTGTTGTTAGTTTGTTGTCTAAAAGAATCCCAAATCTATGCGTATATTTTTTTACTAAATATTTTGTTTCTCAATCTTACAATATTTTTTTATTAAATAAAGATTTTACGAATTCGGTTTCCAAATATGCCGTTAGAGATGTGGGAGGGTGTGATGTAAGCGAATTTTATACAGCATGAGGGTTAAGCGGCAAGTGCCAATTCATGCATTCCACAGTGCAAAGTATACGTGGACCAAGTATAGTTGAGTACTACCCATTGGAATGGACCTAAGATTTGAAACGGTTTTTAACTAACATGCTCACACTGCTAAGCAAAACATGTTGTCTACCCAACAATGAAATATGCTGGAGTTTGTCGACCCTCCACACTCAATAAACCAAGTGGAACTTTGCTACCCAACAAATGCTATATGCGGCCCCATTTCCTCATGCCCAAACTAACCATGCATGCCACGTCACGACCACAAGCACAAGCTCAAGCTTATGGCATGCCAATATTTCTCTGTATATCGGAAACGTCATTTGCAACAAAATTTTATATTCTATCTTATATGTAGGGGCATGTATTTGACCAAAATAATATGTTGTTGATTTTTTTTATTTTTTATTTTTTATTTATACGAAACAGAGAGTTGGGGTCACCCAATTTTCCCCGTATTGCCCTCTGCACGCCCCGACCCAGAGATTTTATGTGCTTGTGGTAGATTATGTAATATTCTAATCGTTCCAAATATCACTATATTCAACAAAGGTAATTATATTTAGAGAAAAATCTATAGATTTTGTTACACAAATAAATAGAATTCAAGCTTTTAAAAATAACAAAATTATCTCAATCACGTGCTAATTATCAAGTCAGATCGGTTATGTAGTCATGAAATAGAGTTTACAATTATATCATTTTTTTATTTTTTATTTTTTTATATGCATTGATAACAGGTACCCATCTTTAATTTCAAATATAAACATAGTCCTAAAATTTGACACTCTTGTATGTTAATGTCATGATCAATATTTACTTAAAACTCAATAATGTCTTTAGAAATCTTAAAAAAACTATTTTGTTCATAAAAAAAATAAATATTTTACATTACAAAACAATAAAAATATAATGTGTATAATAGTCATTTAACAAAAGCAAGCTCAGTGTTATATTTAAAACCATAAATTATTTAGGAAATTTAAGTGTAGCTATCCCATGTATATTGTTGCTTTAAAATTAAAGTGATTCATCAGGGTGTCTCCGAGGCTCCGACTCTCCAACACAAGGGTAGAAAAATTGGGCCAGGTCTGAGCCTTATAGAAAAATTGAATCATAAATCCAATAAAGCCACTCTGTTGTGGGCCTAAACCCAAAAACCAGACTGGCCCATTAAGTCATCCAATCCAACTGAATCTTCTTCCTCCAATTTTTTTTACCAGATGATGGAAGAAGAATCGTATAGTTACAGACTTACAGTGAAGACGGAGCTTAGAAAAAGGCACTTCAATGAAACAAAAAAGAAAAAAAGAAAGCAAAATACATTAGGATATATATATGTGTGTGTTTGTATATATATATACAGAGACATTGAAAGTAACACCCAACGAAAGGCTTCCCTAAGCCATCTTCTTCCAAAGAGAACGAACTCAACCCTGTTCCTCTACCACCGAACACCCCCACCTCCCCGCTCCCCCACCACTCTCTCTCCTAGGGTTTTATTTCTCTCTCTATATATACACATATATAATATATATAATATAATTTCAACTTCTTTTTGTTGGAGGGTTTTTTGCTGGGGGTTAAGAATAGGATTAGGGTTTTCGAGAGATGTGGGATGCTCGGAGGATTGATGAATCTCCTCTCGCTCTGTTGGAAGCCGTGTAGTGGCAGTGACAGCGATAGAGGTGGTAGCGGCATCGACGGTGTCGATTTTGGCAGGGATGGATTGCTTTGGTTTCGCGATATCGGGCGTTGCTCGTGCGGAGAGTACTCGATGGCCGTGGTTCAGGCGAACCAGGTACTCGAAGACCAGAGCCAGATCGAGTCCGACCAGTTCGGGACGTTCGTGGGTGTCTACGATGGCCACGGAGGTCCCGACGCTGCCAGATATGTGTGCGATCACTTGTTCCGGCATCTCCAAGGTTCATCTTTTTTATTCAGTTCTTGTGATTTTGATGTTTTCTAACTATTTTTGTTTGTGAAATTGTAATCAAATGCTCTGATCTTTGTACATTGCTTATTTGATTTACCCTCATTGAGAACTGTCAATGATCTCTAATCAAAATTGGCCCTTGTCTGGGTTTTTTTTAAGGTTTTGATTCGATTGAACCTCTAATTAGCTTAACTAACAAAATTATTACATACAGTGACAGATAGATTTGCAGTATTCTAAATGGAATGTGTCTTTGATTGAATATTTATTTTTGTTTATATCACAATTGCCCTCATACATATGTGGAATCTAACTTTATCCCACATATTTTGCTCCAGTCCCATAGATTGGGCACTGTGACCTTTAATTTTAGTTTGGCGTTAACACCAAAATGAAAACTGTCTTATGTTGGCGTTCTCAGATTTCATGTTTATGCAGCAATATCAGCTGAGGATGGTGGTGTTGTCACAGCTGAGACAATCGAAAGGGCTTTTCTCGAAACGGAGCGAGGGTTTACTGCACTTGTGGCAGAGTTATGGAATACTCGACCCCATATAGCAACTGTTGGGGCATGCTGTCTAGTCGGAGTGATATGCCAACAGACTCTCTTTGTTGCAAACCTTGGTGATTCCCGTGTCGTTTTAGGGAAGAAAGTTGGCAATACTGGGGTTATTGCTGCGATACAACTATCAACGGAGCACAATGCTAACCTTGAGGCTGTCAGGCAAGAACTTAAAGAATTACACCCAAATGACCCTCAAATTGTTGTCCTCAAGCATGGAGTTTGGAGAGTGAAAGGCATTATTCAGGTTATTCCTAGAACTATTTTTTCAATATTAGAATGTATTTGTGTTGAACCTTGTTTTATTCTGTAATTTCTGAAAGTTGTTTTCAGGTTTTTCTGCAGTCGAAGAGTATTCTTTGCTATTAGTATATAGCCAGTATTGAACTTAGTTTTTAATTGTGTTGACAGTCCCATGAACTACAGATAACAATATATATCAGAATTTCACGTTTAGAATCACTAAACTAAACATGTGAAGAGACAAAGTCACTACTGATCTGAGAATAGTGAGGACCTATGAAGATGGTACAATGACGCTGGATCTCACTGTCATTGGAGAGTTTGATGGACCATGTGATGATTGGCTTTAATAGGATATGTTTAACCTTAATCATATCATACATATCTTGAAACATACCTTTCAAGCCCCTTAATTAATCTGACTGATATAACACAAATGCCACACAGGACATCAATAACCTTGGATGAATTTCCCTGTACATCTGAACCTCGAAAATTTTGAAAGTTACCGGAGCATGCAGTACAATATGCTAAACTGAAACTTTATTCTCCTTTCTACCAATAAAGTTGTTTTTATCTTCTTTCAGACAGTAAAGTCGGATAAGATTTTTTGACCATTTGGTTAGCAAGGTTTAGAGGCTCCTGAATGGGCTGTACGTACACAAGTGTTGAAATAAGTGTAATTACATCATTTATTCATTACCTATGGATAAAGGGTTGTAGAGATTTTATTCCGTTCTCGGGTGAGTTGGTCTCCTAAACTTGGTGATTGCACTTTCTGAAGAATGGCAATTGCATGGATTACCATATCTTGCATAATGTCTGTGGTTGAAAGGATAAAGGGTTGTAGAGATTTTATTCCGTTCTCGGGTGAGTTGGTCTCCTAAACTTGGTGATTGCACTTTCTGAAGAATGGCAATTGCATGGATTATCATATCTTGCTTAATGTCTGTGGTTGAAAGGATATTAATAGAAATCTTTATATTGACCTTGGTGTTGATTATTAATTAGATTATTAAGTTTTATTACTTAGTGGGGTAGAAGAATGGACTAGCTTAGAGTGACTCACCGGTATCATCCTCATCATCTTTACCTTAATTCCACACGTTCCTATACAAATCATCTCTTTTAAAATATTTAACTTTGTAAAAGAATTCCTAATAATTTAATCCGACATTAATTTCGGTCTCATTCTCTTTTTCCTACCTTCTGTGCAAATAAGGCTTCCTCTTTTTACCGGTGCTTCTATAGGTTTTCTTTGTACATGTCCATACCACGCAATACTATTTTCTCTTTGTTTATCACTAATAGGCATCAATCTCAATTTCTCTTTCACATTTTGTTTAATAACTCTTTCTTTTCTAGTCACTCCAATCATCCATCTTAACATCCTCATTTCCACCACATGAATTCGTTGTTTTTTTTTTTTTTTTTTTGTTTTTTCAAGGCACCACACTTTGCACCATATAAAATACTTGGCCTAAAAACTATTATATTAAAATTTTATTTTTATTTTATTCTTTTATCGTATAAAACACAGTAGCTTATCTACATTTTTGTCCACCATGCTCCAATTCTACTTATATACCCATCTACCTCGTTACTTACTGTTTTTGTGTATTTTTGATCCACTCCTAAGTGCCGAAAATGGTTACTTTGGCTAATTCATTGGTTTTGAAATGTGATCATTACATCATCAATATGTAACTCTTTACTAAATTGACATTCCATATGTTCCGTTTTTGTCCTACTATTTTTTTTTGAACCTTTCGGTTCTAGCGCTCTTCAGAGGTGCCTAATAGTGCTATGTCATCTAACAACATACACCGTGGAATGTCCTCTGATGCAGTCTTTTGTAATATCATCTAAAAAATTTATGAATATATATACTTATCAAAAAAAAAAAAAATTTATGAATATTTATGGTGCACATAGTGCTGACCCTTGATACAGTCCACATTTATAGGAAAATGACTAATCTCACCATAGTAGTGCGTACTTTAGTTTCTGTACTCACATGCATATTCTGAATAATCTTGCGAATCTCTATAAAAATTTGTTTTCTTTGTAAAGCCTGCCAAATTACATCTCTGGTACCCTATTATAAGCTTCTTCTAAATTTATTAAAATCACATGTAGATCTTTTTGCTTACACTCTTCAACTAATTGTCTTCGTAAGTATATGGCCTCCATTGTGGACGTGGCATAAATCCAAATTGGTTATCGAACACCATGGATTCTTTCCTTAATCTTAAGGTGACTATATTTTTTAATTTTTAAGATTGCATATCACTCTTTTGAGCAAGGCAAAAAGCCTATATAAGTTGCTTATTCTCACAAAAGAGAGAGAGAGAGGTACTAATCTGGGTTTTCGGCCTATCTCCCCTCTGATTGTTAAATATGAACCTAAAACTCATTTTACCGTGTTTCATAGCAAGTGATATTCCATGAATTCAGTCTTCTTTCCTTGCCACAATGTTCCTTGAAATACATAATGCATTTGAATTATGAAAGAAACCTGAGTAGCTGAATCTTATGCTCTACATTGAACTCAAATATGCTGAATATGCAACTTGACTTCTTCCGTAATTTCTTGGTTCTTTTAGTACATGTTCCATTTTACAAGCTAGTATAGTTCCATGTTGACTAGTATGTTATTTTTTTCATCAACTTCACACGATTGTATTTGATGCAGGTATCTAGATCTATAGGCGACGTCTATATGAAACATGCACAGTATAACAGAGAACCAATTAATGGGAAATTCAGACTTTCTGAACCAATGGACATGCCTATCATGAGTGCAACTCCATCTATTATTTCACATCCTATCCATCCAAATGATTCTTTCCTTATATTTGCATCTGATGGTTTATGGGAACATTTGAGTAATGAAAAAGCTGTGGAAATTGTCCACAGTCATCCACATTCAGTAAGATTTGTCCTTTCATCTCTTTTTAGAATTACTATTTTCTGTGCTGAAATCACTTCCACTTTTATAAGCTTGTCTTTGTGTAGGCATTAAATGAACTTGGAAGTTCAAGTTTGGTTTTTGTGTTTTTTTGAGTTATTTGGCACTAGATCTGTGGTCATGGATTTGATCGAATATTTAAATGTTGATTTAACAATGACAGAAAATCTTAGGGCAATTTTTTAAAATTTTATTTATTTATTTCTTTTTAAAAAAACAACAAGAGTTAAATTCTTTGTCAAGGAGGAAGGAGCTTGATATTCAAGTGTGTTTATTATTCTTTGTCATGGACTTTTAGCAAATTTTATGACTCGGTTATGTTCATTTCTAGGAATAAGCTTTGGAGGTTTTTCTTTTTGACAAGTTTAACTATGTACTTTTCCTTTAAAGTTACATATAAATTGTTTCTGTTAATTTCTTACATATATGTTACTGCCATAAAGAAATTACGAATGATCCTAAACATGTGGGTCAATGCTTTATTCTCCACTACGAGCTAATAGCACAAGGGAAACAGAATGAGGAAATACATGCTATAGGCGGAGAAAAAAGGCGCAAGACTCGAATAAGACAGAAATCATTAGAAATTGTTGAAGGCATTATGGAAGAACGATGGATATTATTATATTCAAACCATTAGTTTGAAATAATTGCACAAGCAAAGGCAAGAGATGATGCCTTGTAACGTCTGCCCTCTTCCTTTTTGATCTACAATTTTTATCATTATATAATTGATCTGACAAACAGGCATGTGTTTTTCGAGTACCTCCAGTGGCATATTAACAGATCTTGCATGATTCTCTCATAGATTCTCTATTATTTGTTTTTCTTTTATTGCCTCTTTTTAGGATAAACAAAACCAGAGTTTTTCTTGACCTTGCAGCTTATCCCATTGTGGCTTATTTTGATAAAAATGGGCTTTGAACTTCTGTGACCCTTAAATTAGTTTTCTGCCCATAATATCTTGCTACTTTTTACATTCTCTAGTGTTGAATTTCAGTTATGATCCCCCTTCTCCTCTTAATTCTTGTGTCAGAAATAAATAGGGATATATTTCACTCATTTACTTGTTTTCATGTTCATTTTGATATTTTATTGACTTGTTTTAGTGATAATGCACCTCTTTACATCTTCTGTGCTCACTAGCTTTCTGTCAATGCAGGGAAGTGCCAAGAGGCTAGTCAAGGCTGCCCTTCAAGAAGCAGCAAGGAAACGGGAGATGAGGTATTCAGATCTTCGAAAGATTGACAAGAAGGTCCGACGCCATTTTCATGATGATATAACTGTTATTGTTTTGTTCTTAAACCACGACTTGATATCCAGAGGCACGGTGCAAGACCCTCCAATCTCAATCCGAAGCGCCCTAGAGCACGGATAAATCATGAACCCAAGAATATTTCTGCGTCCTCTGATTTTGGTCAATGCCCAGATAAGAGTACTACCTGCGAGACGTTTCACAATGCACGGCTAGTGAGCAGCAGTAGCAAACCAGTTGTGCTGCTCTAATACTTGATACCGAGTTCATTTGTTTGAAGAGGCATAAAATTGTAAAATTTTCTTTTTTCCTGAGCATAATTTGTTAAACGTTGTTGGAAGATAGCTAAGAAACTATGAGCTCTTTGTAACTCTTATATAATGTATTCAAAAGCATGTTCTAATTTTTGCCTTCCATTTTGTGGAGTCAGCCAGATTAACACTCTTTCGTTCTATATTTAGCTTCAAGAAATATAGATTATTTTGCCATGGAGATTTTTAACTGTATGCAGCCCCATCACAGGATGAAAACTCGTCGGGGAGGTGGTGCAGAAGCTGATATGTCTGCCGCTCCCAGCTTATGTATCCTTCACAGATGAGCACAATCGACCCATGAATAAGCCTGCACCACCTGCCTCCATGTTTCGTGGGAACTTCCATCAAGATTCAAGACCTTGCTGCGGTTCCTTTTTGTTAATTATGAATTGATTCTTGATAAAAACTGCTAGCAGTTACTGATGCCATTGCTAATGTCCCTTCACCATTTTGCAGAGCCAAATTTCAGCAAGTGAATTACTAGTACAATCAGACTACATTGGTAATTTCTTGCCCAAAATAAATAAATAAATAAAAAATAAATTTCATTTGTTTGTACCCGGAGTCTTTTTTGGCCTAGGTGTTATAACTTTCAGTAGAGAGAATTCAAAGATATTAAAATTGTTAATAGGCTCAAAAACATATCACAAAGCTAAGGTGGAGGGTTTATCTTTTAGTAGTAGAAAGAGTAATGTTCAAAAATCAAAAGATACAAGGCTAAAAAAACAAAAACACCGCAAAAATGTAATATAATGTAAACTTCCGGAGAATAAAAATGTAAATACAGTATAATGCAGAAATTAGAATGATTTTTTTTATACATATAATTGTTCATAATACAGGGGCATTTTTGGGATTCGGTAACCAAATTCAGTCAAGCCGAAGCACCACTAAACAACGCTTCTCAGTTTCAGCCGAAGGGGACCCAAGTACAAGCTCTCAAACACCTACAAATCTCAGCAGGCATGGCGAATTCTTGCTACGAAAACGCTTATATGTAAACATATATTTATATACACACATATACACATAGATAGAGAGAGAGAGATTTTACTAAATCGGAGAGCCATGAAAGCAAGTCCAACCCTAGTTTTTCTCTTAATAATCGGTACACTGTGTGTACTGCAATCAGACTCGGCACCTCAAGCCTTTCGGAGAGATCCGGGACACCCTCAGTGGCACCATGGCGCTTTTCAAGACGTCAAAGATAGCGTCCGATCAGATGTTCGTCATATGCTACATTCTCGCGCCGAGGTATATTTATCGCTAATTGTTTGAATTATATCAACTCTTCATTTTGTTATGCGAGCTCAAACAATTACTCATTCGATTCAGTCCACAATTTTTTTATATTTTGGTTGTCTTTAAATCGTAACAACTGGTTCTTACAGTAGAATTGTGTCTCAGACCATGAACAAGTTTCTTCAATTTCGTATTACTTTTTATTATTTGATGGTAGATTTGATCATTCTATTTTTATGGCAAATCACATCTGAAAGAATTTACATTTCTGTGTTTTCCGATTTGGACATTGGGCCCTTATACTGGTATTGTTCAATTATGTTCAACTCGTCTCGGTGATCATTAGGGTCCAAATGCTTATTTATTCTAGTATTTATTTTATTGTCTACAATCCTATGAGTTGCTGGCCATGTGATTAGAAATTACTGAGTTTTTATCAAATTTATAGGGTTTGGATGCCTTACGTTAGTGTTCATGGTCTATCAGACTGCTTTGTGAAATTTGGAGTTGATGGTTGACACAGTTTTATAACCTAGAAGGATCTGTATAACGAAGATTATGCCTGGAAATAGAATTAAGGTACACGAGATAATTTGAATCAGGGAAGGAAAATTTGAAAACACATTATGTCTACGAGGCAGCTATGCCATGCTGTTGTTACAGACCACTGTTTCATCTTTCCAAATAGAAGACATCGTTTCATGTTTAACTGAAACTAAATCTACCTTTGTAATTAAGATGCAGTAATCCCCTCCTGTACAGGCTTTAAATTCCTCCATTCAGTTATTGAATTTGTCTAACTCAGATTTCTTCTTTATTTCATAACACTACTCTACACTCTTTATTCCATGTATGAATTATCACTTTTACTTGCAAAAAAATGAAAAGGAAATAAAATGAAATTTATAAAGTACACTTTTACTGCTATCTTAATTGACGAGTTTTGTTCAAGCATCTTATTGTGTGTATTAGTGTCATGCAGGTTCCATTCCAAGTCCCTCTTGAAGTTAATATAGTCCTCATCGGTTTAAATGGTGATGGAGGCTACAGGTACACTATGGATTCACACAAGTTGGAAGAGTTTCTGAGAGTTGGCTTCCCATCTCACAGGCCCTCATGCCTGGAGACAGGAGAACCCCTTGATATTGAGCATCACATTGTCTACAATGCTTTTCCTGTAAGCCTCTTCTGAGTATTGTTTTCAAGAATTTCAGTTACCATGCTGGATGCAGCTGCCATTTTCAAACTGCTGTCTTTGAGTTTTTCGCACTGACTTCACAATCTTGTATATTTGAGAACAGTAATTTCATGTATTAGGAGTGTTAGGGTTATAACATGATAAACTGTGCAGCTTAAAAAACTATGTCACCACTGTTGTGGTAGATCCTCACAGAACTTGATATATACTTTTTGGTAATCGATACATTTCCTAAAAACTTTAGCTTTAGAGACAAGAAGTTATTTCATGGTATTAGAGATTTGATTCTCTAATAGGTTTTGGGTTCTAGACTTGCATGCCTATTTGTTCAAGTTTGTTCCCACATTCTAGTTGTTAATTTGCACTCCATGTTGAATGTATGTCTACCTCCACAATGTGAAGGGGGTGTCGCATTTGAAGTAGGATGTGAATGGTCAATGCACATTGTTTGGCCCATTCTGAAAGTGTTTGTCTTGCTGTAATATTTTGTTACAACCATGAAATGGTGCCTTTCAGATTTGGATTTAGATCACACTATTAGAAACAAGTTGGACAGCTGTTGCAGGTTTTTATTTTTAATGCCTGGCTGTCCTTAACCTATTAGTCTCAGACTAATCCTGCAAATTGTGTCTGTCGGGTAAGTCTGGGAGGAGTTGAACCTGAGGCATCCCATTCTTGAGCTGTTTCCTTGGCCAGCTCGCCCACCTGTGCAGGTTGACCATCTGCAGTTTAATCAGCTGACTGGAAACTGGTAATATAGTTAGTACGTCAAATTTCCTGTCACCATCATTTGATTTCACTGAAACATCATAAATTACTGCTAGTCCCTTATCCAAGGAATTGGTAGCTGGTGTTTGGGCACATTTATCGACTATCAATGTAAGCCAAATAGATTGCTTGTTTGAATTGCATATGCTTGTAATGGAGGTTAGAGTATCAATCTCATTGCCTGCAAATTTGAAGAAACTGAAGACTAAAAGAGGCTTGCTACTTTATCTCTTGGATTGGTGCAATATATGACAGGCTGGGCAGGCAGAACTAATTGCAATCGAGAAGGCTCTGAAGGAAGGCATGGTTCCTGCTGGTACTGCTAGAGAGGTGAATGCTATTATTTTATCTCAATTGCAACCGCTAGTCTGGGACAAAGTTCTAATGTATTTTTACATTTTATAGGCTGATTTTGGAAGGGAGGTGCCTTTGTTTGAGGTAGATGCAACTGCTGTAGAGTCCGTTTTTGAGAGACTATATTCCTATATATTTGACATCGAGAATGGGGGACTTTCTGCAGCAGATATGGACAAACCTGTTCCAAGTGCAATATTTATTGTAAATTTTGATAAGGTATTCTCTGCTGGCTCACCACTATGGTTTTGTCTTTATGAAAATCTGTTGATGTTAAGATAGATTCTCATATTTCATCTGGATATGAAGTCACTATATTTTTCCTAAATACCATAGTTGTTAAAGGCTCAAAGGGCACTAAGGCGCCAAAGGCCTTCTGGAGCCTAAGCGCAAGGCGCAGTATAAGGCGCGAGCTTGATCGAAGCAAGGAGCGTGTACATAATATGGCATATTTAAACATATATTATTATTATATATTCATAATCAAGCAGTAATTGCAGTTAATATAAGTAGTAAACCATAAATTTATGAATTTTATCAAACATTTCATAAGGTTAAACAATATGACATATGATGTAGGACTTTTTAATTTAGTATTCATCAAGTAAAAAATAAAATGATATGGATAAATGATTAAAAAATACAAGGCACGCCTTTTTTTAGCCTGGAGCCTACTAAAAAGCATGAGCCCGTGGGCTTTATGTGAGCCTGATTGAAGGGGCCTGGCCTGTAGTAGGTTGAGGCGATCTAGCTGAGCCTTGACGAGCCTGGGGCTTTTTTGGAGCCTAGGCGCGCCTTTAACAACTATGCTAAATACTGCTTATATGTTTTCTAGGCCATGACTTAGCGGATTCTCTTGTGCCTATAGCATCTTGATTTAAATTTTTTTTTTTTCCTTGGCTGGTTGCCTACAGGTCAGAATGGATCCCAGGAATAAGGAGATTGATCTAGATAGTTTAATGTATGGCAGACTTATGGAGCTAACTGAGGAAGAGATGAAAAGACAAGAGGGAGATTACATTTATCGTTATCGTTATAATGGAGGTGGAGCATCTCAGGTTTGGCTGGGCTCTGGCAGGTATAATTGATTTATTTTCTGCTTATTGGTATTCGTTTTTTTCCTAGAGAAATAATTTTTGCTAACAATCCTACTTCAATTGCATGGTTGTTTTAAGTTTTTGAGCTGTTGTGTGGGATCTGAACTGGATTAGGAAATGCCATATACTTATTAGATGGATCATTAATAAATGAGATCATTTTACTGTTTATTCTATAATTTTTGGTGAATCAGTTGTTATGCGGTCATAGATCTAGGCGATAGTGATGATTCAAATCTGCAGTTCTCAATCTGTAATAATCTTTTCTTTCTGATGTATATTAAGATGGCCAAGGGTGGATTGTACTGATTTATCATTCATTGTCACAACCTTCTTAGAAATGAACTTTATGTCCATTACCAGACCATTACCCATAAAGGAGGACTATATTTTGAATGACTCAAGGAGACTATATCTGTATTCTTGCTATTTGAACTTGTAGCCATGACCTTATATGGGATCTTTGGTATGGGTTTAGAGCTTCTTTACTCTGGGTAATGGAAAACCCCCCATACTTTTAAACTACAATCATACCCCATATTTTGAAGCCTAAACTAAGGATACCCACTTTGACGTGATCAGTAAGCCTTTGAACTTCTTATATGTTATAGTTAAAAAGTATGTAATAAGAGTTAACTAGTACACATTCACTTATAAACTTGTACGCATTCAAAGTCTCAAAGTGGTACGATGTGGAAGGTTAACCATAATCCTCTTTGAATAAACAAAAATCATGGTGCTTTGGAATGTTAAGTACCTAATACATGTACCTAAATTCATGTAATATAGTTATATCTTAATATTTTTCCTCTTGCTAACTTTTGCCATTTAATTGTGGTTTCCTCTTTAGTTAACCATAAATCTAAAGTTATTAATTTTAAAATAAAAGTAATTGAGCAGTTTCATGAAGCATAAGCCTTAGCAGCCAAGCACGCAAAGGCACAAGTCGAAGGCCCTCGGATATGGAGGCATATGCCCTTTGGGATCTCGTGAGGTGAAAAAGGTGTAAAATACATAAATTCTAGAGGAAAATGCAAGAAACCCCCTTGAACTTTCCCATATTTGCAAATAATCCCCTTGATATATCAATTTGGCAATAACTGCCTATCGTTTGTAAAAACCTGCAAACCCCTGACTTTTACTTTTCATTAAAAAATGGATGAAAAAAGTCATGTGTGCTTCACATGACATATTAATGGTATATTTTGACCAACATGTGATTTTGCATGTTGCCCTGAATTCTAGCATGTGAGGTGTATGTCCTTTAGGCCTCTTTCTCTCTCTCTCTTCCCCGTCCCCCCATATGAATTAGGTGTCGTTTAAGTTCTGAAAATTTTTAGATCTAAAATTTTAGTTCTAAAATTATAAGTCTAATGATAAATCAAATTTTTTTTTTATGCTTTTTGAATTTTTAGTGTTCAAAATGACAAGTATTCCTCACTTAAAATTTTATCCCATTTTAAGTGATATCCCTATTATGATATCGAATGTACATGCATAATTGAATAAGCACTTAAGTTATAAATTAGGTTATCAAACAACACCTAGTACTTTTAATATATTCGTGTTGGTTTAATTGGGTTGATTTTTTATTAGTTTTTTCCTTGGTTTAACTTTAATTGGGACTTGGAAATTTATTTAACTGAAATTTTTTTTGGAAGGTACCTATAAATAAAGTCAACCTACCATATATTAGCAAATAGTTGCGAGTTTCTAATATTCCACCATCTTTTCCTCTTATTTGAAGTTGAAAATATTGGTCCCTAAAAGTTTGAATGGGAGAATAAGCTTCACCCTAATGAAGCCTGGATGAAATTGAGCACAAACTGAGTTGATCAAAGCTCGATAGGTTTCTTCATGTGAGGCAAGTCAACTGAAACCCTCGTTTTGTTTGATGATTGATGAACCAAGCTTGAGATTGTTTGAGCTCAATTCAAGCTCAACTCAAGGTTGAACATCAGTTTTACTAAGCTGAACTTAAACATGAGGTTTAGGTGGCCCATCTCATCTCATTTGTAGCCCCTAACATGTTTACATTTTTTATGCAAATCGTTTTAAATAGTTCTTCATTCTTTTGAAAATGAAGTTTATATTTTGCTTTTTACATACCAAAAATGAAGACAATGATGATGACAACGATGATGATAACAATAATGATAACTTAATATATTTGAAACGAAACCACATATTAACCTTCTTAATCAACATGTATTTCAGTTAGTTGTCCAATTTCCTCGTATATCCTGGAAAAATGAAATTCATTTGTTTGTTAATGCATGAGCACTTAATTTGAGCAGTTGGGATTGTAGCGGCATAGGATGAAGCAAAAAGAAAGAATAATGTAAATAGTGTCAAAAGTAGATTGCTTATCCCTGAAATAGAAGTGATAACATAGATTGGAGTGTCCATACTTTGCTTTCCAATTCAAACCATGCCAAATAAATCTGCTCAAATAGCACAAATACTTGAAAAGGGGAATCCAAAGCATATGATTTTATAATGATTTACTAGGTTCAATTTCTTCCTTTCTTTTTCTTTGGGTCTTGGAAAAAAAGAAGTGAAAAGTAGTATTTGTAATGATATAATGTGCAATTTGTCATGATTCCCACAATCACGTTATATGTGCAACTCTTCACAATATTTGGAACCATGCTTCGACTTGTAAGAAGTATTATACTGCACCATTTTTGATTTAGAATTTACCATCTCATGTCATCTCCTGTCATGAGTTCAGGTTTGTGGTGATCGACCTCTCAGCAGGACCTTGCACATATGGAAAGATTGAAACTGAAGAAGGTAGTGTCAGTTCGAAAACACTTCCCCGGTTGCAAAATGTGATGTTTCCAAGAGGTTCAGGTGCAGCTAGCGGTCATTCTGCCCACGATATTTTTATTGGACAACTTGCTGCTCTGGTTGCAACCACAGTAGAGCATGTTATAGCTCCAGATGTTAGGTATCTTAATGTTACCTATTTATTCAGTGGGAAAAAAAAAAGGCTTATGTTATTACCCTACTGAATCTCCCAGTTTTCTGCAAAATAACCAGTGCTTGGTTCTAGTCTATATTTGGAATTTTAAGCATGGGGTTGACCAATAATTTCTCTACTTTTCTCTTTTACAAAAATACCACAATATGTAGCATATGTTACATCTTAACTTGCTGCTATTTAGATCAGTGGTATGGCCCCTTTTCTTATTTTGGTTTCAGTTTTCTGCGTCCCTACCTTTTGTATCATGTGTGCCATTCAAATATGTATAAATGCATCAATAATTTCTGAAGTTCCGTTTGTGTTCCATAGACTGCTAATAGGAATATCAAGTCATTTGTTTAATATCTCATCCTATTTGTTTAAGTGCAATAAGCTGATAAGTTACTTAGTAACTTCAATATTTATCAAGTGCTACACAAGCACCTAAGTAGGCTCACATGGGTATCTTAGTGCATAACCCTCGAGCTTGAAAAACCCTGTTACCCGGGGACTCATCATTGAAAAATATTTTTCTTGTATCCACTCAGAGTCTCAACACTCATAATAATTCATTTACAATATGGTTTGAAAGTTGACTGTTATTGTGTCATTGGGTACATTGTCGATTGCATAAGATTACTTGTTTTTTTATTTCTGGTGTATTATTTTGACTGTCATTTGTATTGGTAAAAAAAAGGTAGATTGTACTAATACTACTTATAGGGACAAAAGAAGTTCTAATTTTGAATTCGTTTACTGAACTAAGAGATCACAAAAATCAAATTTTAGGTGGACAGCCAAAATTTTATAATTGCCATTTTTCTCAAATACAATATCTCATATTTTTAGAATCCTTTAGAATGGATAACTATTGTGTTGAGAACTAGTGAACAACCCTGCAAGGAAAAACCCCAAAAATGATTCTCCAGGCAGCCCATTGACCTAGCACAGGAGGGCGTGTTATCCAAATACCTGCAACTCATATAACGAAAACGTCTTTAATTCCAGGATGGATCCCTTGGCCTCTGTAAACAACTACTCATGCCCTGAGGAGTTGGGAAGAAGCTCTTTTTTTTTCCTAATAAAAATTACAAATGGTCAGAGATGTGACTTTCTACCCTTCTGTAAAATATATTTTTCTCTCAAAGTGTCATTTGATGCTGATTTATAGCTTGTGTTTGTTATATGTATAAGAGAACCCTATTTATGCTTTTAACATTAAAGTTTTTGCATTGTTAACAAAATATGGGTTGGACCGTTGGAGATTACTTGCTAGAAAGTACCATAGTCAAATTGTTTCTTCTTTTTTATGCTGAACTTATTATATCTCTCTCAGTCCATTTGATTGCTTTGATTTCCATTGAACACCCTTTCATCGAGACATTGTTACGCTATCAAGAATTTTTCCATGTACTTTAACAGTCAAAAGTTGTGACGTATATCATTACTAAAGGAGACTCTGAATGGTTCTCAAGTAACCCATTATTGGAGATCCATAGTTCCATACTAGTCTTCATCTTTTGTCCATTTTGTGTGATTGTTTGCCAGCGAAGTATCTTTATCTGCCAGTGTATGAAGGCTAAGTAGTATTCCCTCTGTATGGACATTTGATTTCAATTTTATAGTAATTTCCATGCACTTCTTTCATATGGTTCTGCACCTTCTAATGAATTTTGTTATGTTTTCATCTTCTGTTGACTCAGGTTTGAAACTGTTGATATGACAACAAGGCTCCTTGTACCAATCATTGTCCTCCAAAATCACAATCGGTACAATATCATGGAGAAAGGCCATAATTACAGTCTAGACATCCAAGCTATTGAAGAGCAGGTCAGTTTTTTATTTTCATTTTTTTCCAGTAACAATTTCTCAGTACCTGTATGCTTGTCAATGATTTGGTTAAGGTTTGCACAATAAAATTTAAAAAATAAAAAATAAAAATTTGGGAGGTAAGGGGATATCATATGCTTGTCAATCCCTGTCTGGAAATTAACAATTACCTCAACTAGCTAGAGGTTGGTTAAGAGACTGTTGGTTGGCAGCCTATATTCGAATGAATTATACCACTTTGCTTATGACTTGGGATAAACACTTTGGTCGAACATCGCCTCTAATTTTTATTCATTGTTCAGATTTGTTTTTTTTTTATTTTTTTATTTTGATGGTAAACGATCAAATTGGATGAACTAATATATGATCAGTGCCTAATTGCATATAAAAGAGAGGTGAATGAATGCATTATTCCATCGCACTACTGGGTTTTTATGATTTTTCTTTTGAGTTTGGAGGGGCTTCTCTGACGATAAGATGTTTTTGATATATAAAAAGATGACCTCAATATAGATATTGTTTGCACCTCGCTAAACAAAGCAGTTCCTAAAAGGATAATTATCTGAAACCTGCAACCTCCAGCTACATGGGGCCGGCTGATTGTACAACCTTAGTGCTTTTAAAGATTTTAATCCATACCTTCATGATGGGGATACCTTGAGCTCCTTGAGAAATAAATGAACCAATTTTCTGTACGTCGTTTGGTTCATTCACAAGAAAGAAGGGAAAGAAGTCCTGGGAACAACTCAAACAAAAACCAGGAGAAGCTAAGCACAACACAATCCAGACTTATAAGGGCTCAACCAGGATATAACTCTCCATTCCCACCGAAAGCATGTCTCTTTTGCCCTATCAGGATATGACTACATATGCCCTCTATCAATTCACAACTTTAGCCCTAATAGAAAATTGAATGTCTGTAAGGATCTTGAGGGGCTTTTTGCCCTTCTGTCTCTCGCATATAATTCACCTCTCTTGAATGTTTCAAAGCACGCAGTTAGTAGCAAAGATTTTAACCCAGTGACGCAGCTTATCCCTTGTAGATAATCTATCTTTACAGGCAAGTTGCAAGATAAAGCATGCTTGGGGAATTCTCTAGCAAACCAAAAAGGTTTTGTTAAGATGAAAGCATGCTTAGGGGTTTTCTAGAGCTATATACATTTTAAGATATTTTAGCCCTCCTTTCATGCTTTTGCAATTGTTTGTGGGTGTCAAATTGGTTTGTGGGTGTCAAATTGTGTTTCTCAAGATGGTGCCTATACTTTTGTTCCACTGGGCTGATTTAAGAAGCAGAAAATTATGTTGATAGATCAGTACCAGATTTTAGAATTTCGAAATCCTTTCCAGTTTTTTGAAGTAGAGTTTTCTGTGTATTTCTCAACATGCCATTACTTTTTGTGAAATTGATTTTTGGGAAAAAATTAGGTTCTTCATCTTGTAGAATCTTTGAGGTCGGCGTCTACTCGAGAAATTTTCTGAATGTTATGTTGTTTATTGAAGACAGTGTGATTGATTTGAACCCCAAGGGGTTGGCCTAGTTGGAAAAGACTTGGGCCCTGGTGCCTCATGAAGCATCAGGTCTCAAGATCGATTCCTGCTAGGGGCAAACAATTCCTTGGAGGGGGGTTGTGGGGTGTGAGTACCAACTAGGAAAAAAAAAAAGTGATTGATTCTGAAGCACTACTATGGCTTATGTTGTGCTTCATTTTGTTGGTTTTCAGGTAAAGAAGATGGTTCACCATGAGCAGGAAGTAGTGATTATTGGGGGTTCACATGCATTGCATCGTCATGAGAAGTTGGCCATTGCTGTTTCAAAAGCAATGCGAGGCCATTCACTTCAAGAAACAAAGAAGGATGGACGTTTCCATGTTCATACTAAGACATATTTAGATGGTGCTATTTTGAAGGAGGTGTGTTATTTACTTTTCTTTTTTTGTTCACTTGTTTCCTTGTTATGAAGTTTCCACAATGTGCTTGCCAATCATATATGGGGTGAAAATATGTACGGTGTGGCATAACTTTTCAATCATTACATTAACCTCCTATCATCTGTGTGGATGCAATATCCTTTTTTGTTAGTATGAATGGTTCAAGTGGCTTTTGCGGTTCACTTGGGCATCTAAACTTTTTGGTTAAATGCTACAGGTGTTGCTACTTAGTTGCCTTTATTCTATTTCACTATAATAAAGATGTCTGCTTGCTCTGCTGGTCAAGTGGTTTCCATGTCTCTTTATGAGGCTAATCTTTTATGTCTTTTGCGCTCAAGTCACTGAAGGACAAGTTATATGACAAGTTGTATTCTCTTACTGTTCATTGCAGGAGATGGAACGATCTGCTGATGTGCTTGCTGCAGGTTTACTTGAGGTGTCTGACCCATCACTTTCTAGTAAATTTTTCCTCCGCCAGGTTAGTCTAAATAAGCTACATGTATACATTATCATTATCGTTATGTAGGATGTCATGGAGAGAATAATGCGGCCTTTATTCTGTGTGAGAATTTGTTAAAAATAATTTATTTATATGGAAACCTATAATACTTCTTTGTGCATGTTTTTTATGTTCTCTTGATTTCTGCATATTGCCCTCAAAAGTATCTTGTGTTTCCCAGAATTGGATGGATGAATCTGATGGTTCAAGCGATTCAATTCTAAAGCATAAACCTCTTTGGGCTACTTATGGCCCTAAGCATGGCAAAGGGAAGAAAAAGAGAATAGAAAGGAAACAAGGAGATATATACCGGACTTATGGAACAAGAGTTATTCCAGTGTGAGCTTACCATCCTTTGCTGCTAACTTTTATGCACGAGTTAAATGATATTATACTTGAATTTCATCTTACAAGTTACAGTGCAATATTGCCCCCTAGTAACTAAAAAGTTTGGTACTCATAAACACTTTATTTTGTACTCTATTATGTAGTAGAAAATAAAAGTTTTTCATAGTATTTGGTAAGGTAGTTATTCATAATATTATTTTAATTTTTGAAAAAACTGTAACGAGCTTGCACGAGTATAGGATTAGTGATCTTCAAATATCATTTATACATATGTACATAAACACTGTATTGAAGGCCAAGGAATTTTGTCTTCCTACCATCTCTTAGGACCCACCACCATAGTCAGCAGTATTGTCCTCTTTGGGTTTTAAAACGCATTGTTTTTCTATGGATGCATTGCGAATGTACTTTGTTCGTTTTGGTGAGTGTGATTTGTTGGATGGCAATAGTGATTAAGGTCAATGAAGGACTGGGAAACTTTATATTAGTTTCTTACGCTTCTGTTGGTGTGCTCCAATTCTTTTTCCATTGTTGCCCAGTCTTCAATTATAGAGCATCGTTGCTGTAAATTTTATAGTGTCTGAGCAATTCTGAGATGAGTGTTGAAATGCAATTAAATTTTATTTTTTCCAGATTTGTGCTATCATTAGCCGATGTGGATGCACATCTTATGATGGAAGATGAAAGTCTTGTATGGACGCGCAACGATGTTGTGCTTGTACTTGAGCATCAAAGTGAAAAGATACCTTTGAGGTGCGTGGACATGGAATTATTTACAGCTTCTCAATGATAAGTCTTTGAAGCACCTTCAATTTACGTTATACCAATCCTCTTCACTATCTCTTTCCATATTATAATTATTGCTAACTTTAGTTTCTATCAAAGTCATTCATTTCTCATGCTTTCCATTCTTTGTTTTACAATTTAATAATTTATTTATTTCAACATTTTTAAATAACCATGTTCATTTCTGAAGTTTCTTGGCTGTCCAATAGATGGACCATGAAGCACAGCTGACCCAAAGCTTGGATCATTTCTCAATTTGTGTCATTCTCATTTCTATTTTCAATTTTACTGTTAACACATAAGAGCATATGCCTCTTCTTATTTGCTTATATCTTCTCTTTGTTTTACTTACTGTATAGCAACAACAAAAAAAAAAGGGTGTGCCTTCTTTGTTTTATAAAGAGGAGTATTTTGTGTTGGCGTATAAAGGAATGTTCTGTACAAAGAAAAGTGTTCTTTTTTGTTATCACTTTGCCTTTTAACTACAGCTTATTTTTACTATTGCTGTGTAAACAGTAACACTTGAGTCATTATTGTAACTGGTGCAATAAGTTGTAATATGACACAAATTTGGAATGTATGGCACTCTTTTCTCAATCAAAACTAAAACAAGCTAGTCCCATCACCATGCAACAATCCCCAAGGCCTGTTATAGTGGTCTCTGATTAGGCTGGTGTGCATCAATTCTTTTATATAAAAAGATGGAGTTAAAGGGTTTTTTTTTTTCATTCTTCAGTGTAGAATTGCTGTGTTTCTTCTAGTGAATATCTTGCTCCTGTGTGTTTGTTGGACAGTTATGTCTCAGAAATTGAGAGAAGATATGCTTTTCCATCACAAGCGCAGCGTCATATACTGGCTGGGCTGGCTTCTGTTGTGGGTGGGTTGAGTGCGCCATATGAGAAGGCTTCTCATGTACATGAAAGGCCTGTTGTAAATTGGCTTTGGGCAACTGGTTGTCATCCATTTGGACCATTCTCTAATACTTCCCAAATCAGTGAAATGCTTCAAGATGTTGCTTTGGTAAAGACTAATCTCATTCTCCCCTAAATTTTGCATGAAATTTAAAATGAGGTTAAAAGTTATTATGTGCCACATCACTTAAAGGGTACTTGCTACATAAGGAGTTCTTTTACTCTTTTGTTACTCTTCTGGTAGCATGTTTTTATATTTCACAAGAAGTAGATTCTCATTGTTTACTGTTATTTGCAGAGGAACACAATATATGCACGTGTAGATTCTGCCCTTCACCGAATTCGGGATACATCAGAGGTGACTTTAATATTGATTGGCTATCTTTTAGTTGTGTTTAGAAGCTTCTGAAGTCTTTATCTTTATTTGTACAGACGGTCCAAGCTTTTGCTGGAGAATATCTGAAAACCCCTCTTGGTGAACCAGTCAAAGGCAAAAAGAACAAGTCAAGCACTGAGCTATGGTTGGAGAAGTTCTATAAAAAGACAACGAACTTACCAGAACCTTTCCCGCATGAATTAGTTGAACGGCTAGAGAAATACTTGGATGTAAGTCATTTCTAATCCAAGTCGCTTCTTTGAGCTGTATAAATATCTTGGCAATTGACATACCGTTCCTTTATGTGATTTGGTATATCAGAGCCTCGAGGAACAGCTTGTAGATTTGTCTTCCCTGTTGTATGACCATCAGTTACAAGATGCACATTTGAACAGTTCAGAAATTCTGCAGAGCACCATCTTTACCCAACAGTAAGTTGTCCTGGAATATATTCTCCTATCAATTGGGTGAAGAAGGTTATTAGTAATTTTGCCATTTTAACCGTGTGTGTGTGTGTGTGTGTGTGTGTGTGTGTGTGTGTGTGTGTTGTTGTACACAGGTACGTAGAACATGTTCTGGCTAGCGAGAGGGAGAAAATGAGATGCTGCAATATTGAATACAGATTACCTGTGCAGTCTTCTCAAAATTACATATATGCAGGAATTCTAGTGGCAGGATTCTTTGTATATTTTGTTGTAATTTTCTTTTCATCTCCTGTGCGTTGAATGATAGTATATGGTAATTAACACCCAGAAAATTGGTTCAAAGGCATAATTGTTGTTATGTTGAGCGAATGCAGTTATTGTCATATATAATTTTGAGAGAGGAAACTGATTTCGTTTTCATGAAATGGTTGATAGTGCATGGGTGTTAACAAGCGATGTTTATTTCTTTTCTTCTGGAATCTCAAAATTTGGAGATAATTATTTTAACTTTGTTCTTTATGGTATGTTTGGTTGGAGGGAAGGATTGGGAATGGATGAATGAGAGGGATAAAATAATTCATTCTGAGTTTGGTTGGATAAACCATCCTCCTCCATTTGTATTTTCTTATGGGATGAATTGGTATAGGTGAAGAGCTATATGTAAAGTTCTTCTCAACGTGTTTTTTTAAAGCCGTCAATCTATCAGAAATTTGCCATATCTAGTGTCCTTTCATAGTTGATTCTCAAAATAGATTGAAATTTCTCTGGATTTGGAAAAGCTGCTAATTGATCCGCCGCTAGAGTATGATGCTTCACCCAGGTCAAGGAATCCACTCACCCATAGGATGCTTCACCCAGGTCATGGAATCCAGTCTTTTAGTGGGGGTTGTTATAAAAGTGTTGTTTAATAAAATTGAAAATTAAGTAATGAAAATTTTAAAGCTGAATTTATGAATTTTTTAAAGCTTAAGAGATGATTCAGTTTGGACAGGATTGACAGTTTTCTGGATCCAATCCATTTATAACGGTTTCACAAGCTTAAGAGCTGATTCAGTTTGGACCAGATTGAAAGTTTTTTGGAATCAATCCATTTATAACGGTTCACTATTTTTAAAATCAGGTCAAATGATAATGACAATGGAATCAAACCAAACTGTAAAAACCGAATCAAACCAAACTGTAAAAACCGGTTTGGTTCGGTTTAATTTGTCAATTTCAATAGATTTCCTTTTTATTTTATTTTTAGAAACAAAATTTCTTGTTTTTTTAAAAAGAAAAAAGGAAGAAAAATTAAAATATATTTGAAAGGAAAGAAAATTGAGATATAATTTAAAAAGAAAATTTTGTTTTGTTTTTTTTTTTAAAGAAATTTAAAGAACAGACAGGGTTATACATATATATATATATATATATAATATAACATAGTAATAGTTGAATCCGAGCTGGTCTAACAGGACCATAAATGAAGACCGGACAAAAAATTTACAGTTCCATAATATTGGAACCCTAAAGAGTCCGTGTCTTGCCCCTCCATAGCAATAGCAAATTTTAGGATCAGATTTTAGTCTTCAGTCTCATTTATTCATATTGTAAAATTATAATTTGTTTCTAGATAAGATTTGCAATTCTCTTTTTTATCATACCATTCAATAATTAATCACAGTAAGTGAACCATTTTGCTTTTCCTATTTCATTGAGGTCCAAGCAATGTTACAGTCGGTGTTTCCATTCCAATTCCTCTTAGAATTTTATCTATCCAGAAAAATTATTCCATCCAGAAAAATTGTTACGAGCTTTTTCTGGCAGGAAAAATAAAAAATAAAAAGTAAGGAATTCACAAAGTTGAAAGGGGGAATTAATTGAGGATCAGAAATAGCTTTCTAGGCTGCATTGTCCATCATTTAACAATTGAATGCACAATTGTTCAGAGCCCAGTGCATATTCATCATCTACCCTCGACAAATATAAAAAATTGAAATAAATTAAATTAAAGAAACAACATAAACAAGTTAATCACCAAAAGAATAAAAATTTTGTTTTACTTCAAGGGGTCCTCAGAAAAAAAATGCTTGCAATTATCATCAAATTAGACAATCAGGTCTCAAAGATTCATGCATCACAGGAGCCCCAATCTTGAACTCAAGAAAAATTACTAGAATTTTTCAAAAAAAAATTTATCTAACAGAATTAATTTTATAAAAATGAGATGATTGAAAACTTGTAAAATTATAAAACCTAAAATCTGGCAAAATAACAAAAACTGGAAAAGATTTGGCAGGAAATTATTCACTACAGCCGGCGAAAATTGTAGGTGCAATGACTCAACTCTCCTGCGATTAATCTGTGCCTCTAATGCGTGTATATACACACAGAGAGAAACCTCCATCTGAATCATTGAAGGGTTCCCATCAAAAGGCATCTTCATCATCAATCAAAATACAGGCATATATATGTGTGTGTGTGTGTGTGTGTGTGTGTGTGTGTGTGTGTGCGCGCGCGCGCGCGCTCGCCCGCGTGTGGGTAGTACATATATATGTATAGAGAGAGAGACTCTTGTACAAGAAATCAATATAGGTAAAGAGGAACAGTTGACGAATGAGATATCTCGTTGGAAGGAAAAGAGTACAAACGATGAAGGCCGATTGCAGCTCCTCTACTTTAAATACTTGAAGATTAGGAATTAGGGTTTGCAAAAGGGTCGGTGAGGACCGGTTAATTACTAAAAACGCCTTCATTGTTCTATCTTATAATTCCTATCGCAAGAAGGAATCGGACGACAGGCCCAATATTAGAGGATTGGGTTCTGACTTCTCTTCAACCTTCATGGACCTACTTGAGTCCAATCCATACCGAATCTAGACCCAACCCAACTACAGTAAGGCCTTAACGACCCAAGACTTATTGGACAAGTGTCTTTTAGTAACAGTGTTTAATAATGGATCATTGCCCTTAATTGTTATATCATTCTCATCCTTTAATTCCAAATGAATTAAGTCACAAAATTATTTATTATTATTATTATAATTTTTTTTCCATTCTATTGTACTTGTTAAGTAAACCTTTAAATTCAGTCTTCTGAATCTAATTTTTTTTTTTTTTAATAAAAAAAAAAAACAATTTAAAATTTTCAATAGTGAAACACAAATTCTATGCCAACAAGCATAATATCAATTAGGAGTTCCTACTTTTCTTCACTTTTCCACAAAAACATGTTTGGATCAATTTTCTGATTACGTGATGGAAGATGATATACTTGATGTGACAATCATACTAATTTTCTGATTACGTGATGGAAAATGATATACTTGAATTGACAATCATACATGTTTGGGAAGCAGACGAAAAATTTGTTGGACTTTTTTTATTGACATTACCTAGCAGTACTCTTATAACAATTTATGACTTGTATTATGGTGCATGTTTTGGGATTTGGGAAAGAGAGGTCGCGGATAAGTCGGTGCCTAGCGAAAATGGAAGCTGACAAAAAGCAGATTCCATTTTATTCGAGCATTATTTATAAACAGTATTTTTACTATTTGATAAATTGTCATGACCAATTAAAAAATTTCAATGAGTCATGTTTCAAAGTCTATGAAAGAATTGTGAAAATTTAGAAGTCTTGAATAGATCGAAATTCAGTGTTTACATTAAAAGCTCCAACGGATATAATTCTGGGTGCCGAACAGTCCAACCTCGACCCTTTGATTCAATAATTGAGCCAAATGTTGATTAAGCCGCTTATAGTTGATTACCATACGTTTTTTCTTTCAGCTGTAAAGATAAGTAGGTGGCTAATTATCTCCCGAATCAGTTTATTTGGATCTATGTTTGCTTATATATATTCAAAACTCAAGATTTTGGAAACACTTATTGGAGGTTAGAGAGGTGATGACTGCAAATCTTCAATATAAAATTGTTAATGATCAGTCAGTCAGTCAGTCAGTCAACAATATTATTCTTAGACCCTTGGTGGGATGGTGAGTCCTAGATTAGTCATTTGGCCATAGACTTTGTACAATATTTGATCTCCCTGGCCCTTCATAGTTCAGATATATGATCTCCCTAAAGATGCTAATTGATACATGGGGTTGCCAAATTTAAAACTTTTTGGCATGCTTGCAGGCAAAGGCTTGTCACACAAAAAATAAATAAATAAGAAAATAATAATAATAAAAGACAGGATTGGTCTGGAATAAAAGAAGGGCAGCTGCAAGTTTTACCTGTAGCTTGATTATACAGAATAAACTCTCCTCAGTGTGTTTATGCTCAGATTCAGAGCTTTGATCAGCTCTTAGCATGGTTTTATCTCTCAGATTAGCAGCAATAAGTATATGAGAAGCAAAAGTGTGTTTACAATTGAAGTGTGTGCGTGTCATGAGAAAAGAGTATCACAAATTATTTGAGATTCAAAATCCAAAGTCGATTGTAAACATCACAGGAGATTTCTGTAATTGACAGACTAAGTATAAAACAGAACTACCACAATAATTGTGACCCATCGTCCACACTCGTCACCGCTTTATCACAACAAAATTTCAACACAATTTGCTTTAATTTTCCAAAAAAAAAAAACAATAAATAAATAAATAAACAACAAAATTTCAACACGTACAGACTCAATAGACCCATGATGTCACCACATACGTCCACAATATTAGCCAAATCTCCAGTTTGGTACCTCCTTCCCATACTCATGTTACTACCAACAAACCTCTGGAAGTGGTGGCGGTGGACCCAACGCCACCACAAGTCCAACTACATATTTAATAAGTCCACACCTATACACATGTGCCCTATTAGCTCGTGTTCTCGATCTGACTTTATTAGTTGACGTGCACAAACAGCCAGCTGTGTGTATATACACACTAGTGATATAACACCACAATCACATAGCTGTTTTCTTTCCTCTAACAACCAGAAGTAAAATGTGTCCCACCGGAAGTGCCCTACGACATCCTCAGACCACCAAGATGTCAGATTTCCGTCCGGCATTTGAGGTGCTTGATGCCGACCGTGACGGGAAGATCAGCCGGGACGATCTTCAAACGTTTTACGCCGGTTTTTCTGGCACCACGGCGTCGTCGTCGGAGGACATTATTGGATCAATGATCTCCGTTGCAGATTTGAACAAAGACGGTTATGTAGAGTACGATGAGTTTGAGAGAGTATTGAATGGCAGGAAGAGGAGAGAGAGAAGTGGAGGGCGAGGTGTGATGGAAGATGTGTTCAAGATTATGGACAAAGATGGGGATGGGAAGGTCGGCCAAGATGACCTCAAGAGTTACTTCAGCTGGGCTGGTTTTGATGCCACTGATGACGATATCAAGGCTATGATCAGATTGGGCGGTGGTGATGAAGAGGGAGGCGTCACTTATGATGGTTTCCTCAAGATTTTAGGCCTTTAATGATAGATGGTAATTTTTTTTATTTTTTTCTTTTTGTTGGGAGGGGTGTGGTTTCAACAACACCAATGTCTATGGTATGAAACATTGATCATTAAATAAATTTGTGTATTTTCAGATGATAACGGAATCTTAGATCGTCATATAATTTTATTCCTAGATGCACTTTTTTTCCTCTTCATTTTGATTTTTAATGCACTTCCATCTCAAGATTATAATATTAGAGTTTATTTTTACTCTGTTGGTCGGTTTTACTTTGAATGCCTTGTGGTGATATTCTGACTGTTTTGATGCCCTGTCGGTGAGATTATGATTGCATATAGATTAGTACGGAGTATTTAGCACGTGTTGATTACTATTACAAGTCATGGTCGATTCATACAGTAGGGACGTCGTTCTGAAGGCGCAAGCTCAATCTTAAAGCTCAAATTATCATTTCCTTGCCTCAATCTTCTGAAGAAAAATTAAAAAAAAAATAAATAAATAGCTTCCTTACCTTTTCTAGGTTCGGATGGAATACTGACTATAAGGATGACAATTTCTCTTAATCCGTCGGATTTCTGCCTCGTCCCACTCCTAATGGAGCAGATTTGGTAGCCCTCCAAATAGGTTTATTTCTGCCTCGTCCCACTCCTAATGGAGCAGATTTGGTAGCCCTCCAAATAGGTTTAGAATGGGTACGATGAATTTAGTAATGAACCCATGACCCCACCCCGACCCCGACCCGATTATATATGTACCATTAAAATATATATATATATATATATATATATATAATATATTTAATATTTTTAAAACCGTTGTTATTTGGATAAAAGTGTCTATTAATATATTAATATTTATTACTTAGTAATTTAAAAGGTGGGTCAGCTTATTTATCAGTCAATTTATTACTTAGTAATTTAAAAGGTGGGTCAGCTTATTTATCAGTCAATTTGAGCACATTAGACTAGTTTTGTTTTACTAAATTCTCAGAATGGCATAACCCACCCCGCCCCTCAATTAAATGAAGTGCGTGAGACGGTGTTGGTACTTTGTATGTCGGAGCAGGGGCGAAAATGGTATACCAATTACAAACCTGTCACAAAATAGAGGAAGAGTTGGTATGACGAATTTTCTAACGAGGCGGAATAGGATTTAGCCAAATTCGCCCCGTTGCCATCCCTAACCGATTATGATCTATAGAATATGGATTTCTTTTAATTGAAAAGAACATCATTCATACTCTTCGCAATAATTGCATCCTACATTTACTTCCATAATTTCTACTTTCTCTATAAATCATCTTTTGTTTAAATAAATATTATATCAAATTCATTTACCTAACAACCTATTATTGTATGAATGCATGCATCCTATTATGAAGGATATAAAACATATATTATGCTGTATATCATAAAAATATGGTTTCACAATACATATCTGACCAGATGGTACCTGTAAAATGATGGAGAACCTTGCATTCTACAAGATGATGTCCTGTCACGGTGTCACCATTATTGGATAATCTCATTCTCCAGTAGCACCGAGGACCAAAGCTTCATGTTCCTTGACAATCACAGCAAACAAGATCTTACCAAAGAAGTATATGCACAAACACATGAGGAAAGCACAGGGATCTGCAGCAAGTTTTAAGACACCATACAGAATGAAAGACGGTGATGTTTCTTGCAAAAAAAATATCCAATTCCGCTTGCAGCATAGAACCATCCTATAACTAATTATGTTGTTAACTTGTCGCTTTCGAAATTTATAAGAAACATGTGAATAATAGAGCAGCAGCATGTCACTGATAATGTCAGCAGGAGAAGCGAGTAACAAAGTTTGCATGAAAATATTGAATCCAAAAGCTTAGTCCACACTGATTTAGGATGAAATCCATGGGAACAGAGAAATTTAGATTCAATGCATGATACTCCAGAATCCGAAATAATCAATGCCAGATACTCCAGAATCCGAAATAATCAACAACGGAAATTCTCCATAATTTGAAATAAATTACCAATTGTAAGTGCAGCATTGAACCTTCCTGTAAGTAATTAAGTTGATTACTCGATGCTGTTGAATTTATAAGAAACATGTGAATAATGGAGTAGCAGCGTGTCACTAATAACAACAGGAGGAGCAAGACTAACAATGTTTAAAGGACAACATTGAATCCAAATGCTTAATCCACACACTGATTTAGAATGAAATCCCGCTGGGAACAGAGAAATTTAGAAGGTAAAGCATGATACTCCAGAATTCGAAGTAAGTTTCTAAAAAATATACTCGGGAAACCATATTCACTACTGACATAATATAGATATTTGGAGATGCGATCACAACTGGCAAACAAATAATAGTTCTTAACAAATACAAATTACCAAACCTCAATCTATGGTATCAACCATACAATCATCAGCTTTGAGTAAAAATACATAAAAGAATAAATTGCCTGTCACCAAGCAGGAAAATTCCTAAAAATCTCCTGCTTCACTGGATAACTTAAGTGCCCAGCAGCAGTTCTATACAGATTGAGAAAAACAATGTATCAATCACCACAAATAAAGTGATTATCCACATACTATAACCCAATTTTACACATTCTCAATTTGTTATCTAGCTGTATGTTCAACTGACATATATTTTAAACTTTTTGAGTATATAATTTAAAATTAACGTTTTAAGCCTCTAGGATGGTAATTCAGGAACTATAAAATAGCATATTTAAACTTCAAACTGTATGCACTGTCTAAAAAGTTGCTCCAAAAATTAAATCACCAGAAGGCAGGAGCTTCAACAAATATTGGACATACACACAATGCCACGGTGCAGATGGCTTCAAGTGAGACTTGTAATGACCAAGCAATTATAAATTTATAAGAGAACTATGAGTTTAAATGCTGCTCTAAATCTTCAGTACATCTGTAATAAAAAAAATTTCAATCACAAACTGTTAAAGAGGATAAAGCTTCAACTATACAATCCTTTCTCAAGATTCCTTCAAATGGAAATAGACAATGAAGTACCTAGAAATATTTTTACTCGTGAAAACAAAGAGGATGAAGAATGCAGTCTTAATCACTTGGCAAACTTTTGTTCCTCTAGATAGCTTATTCCAGAGTACTATCTTTGCATGTAGAACATGTGTTTATCATCTGCATCTAGGAGTTAACTACTTAACAACACGTGAATATGCTAACCTAATATCTGAACATCTATCTAATGGCATGACAAATTGCCTTAAGACTACATCATGCTTAGAGTTGCTTTTAAAAGATTCTATCCGTTTTAGTTAAGAAGGGCCAACTTCTGCTGCAAATGTAAAAGTACTTCTGCTGCAAATGTAAAAGCTTGAAGGTTCTAATTGTATAAAATCATGTCAAAGGTTAGTTCAGTATACCGCTCACAACGCCCCGAATAGGTGGGACGACACTAGTAGTGGTATTTTACTTATGAGCATTTTAGCATTCATTGAAGCGAATTTGTAGCATCCTTTGTACTATAATTGGGTAAGGACTCTAATCAAGAAATGGCTCCATTCTAGAGGATGGAGCTTTACCTTGAAATTAAGAAAAATGGTCATTCAATTGCATAGGAAGTCCGGCCACAACACCCAAATTTATCCGGTAACTCAAAACACTGCACAGATTAATGCCACTTTTCGTAAATTTTTCGGCAGTTTATTCCAAAGACATAAACAATCGTGAAGTAGCACCATGACCACAAATCATTATTGTCAGATCACCACTATAACCTTATTGTTGATTATATGAGGAAGGAGATTGGGTTGGGGGGCAAAGAGTAAGGTTATAGATACAACCCGAAAGAGTCAGCAGCATACACCTTTGGTGGGTTGGGGGTCTTCCACTAAATTACTCCATTCCTTCCTTTCTAAGGATTTACAATGTCTATAATTTATAGAGATGACTTCCCAAACTAAAGCCTATTCAAATTAACTAGAGAAGGAATCTACTTAACCAAATTAGAGCTATTAAAATTCATACTTACCAATTTAAAAACCAATATATAATGGAAAAAGGAAACTACTAACTGTAGTTCGTATTAATTTTTGCTGTCATAATAATGGTTCCTTAAATTCACTAAGAACATGCATTCATGTGATACACAAAGAACATACATTTAAACACAAAGAAGTAAAACATTTTTCAGAAAAAGCTTCACAGTTAAACAAAATCAATGGTATATCGAGGTGACAACGAAATCCTACTAATTCTTATTTTGTCTAGAATAAGTAATATTTTAGCTGCTCTCCTAGGGTGTTGAACAATTATATTGATGAGAAATTGACTAATTGAATGCAGATCATAGGTGCTGACAATATGCATGCAATTTGAGAGAGAGAGAGAGAGAGAGAGAGAGAGAGAGAGAGAGGGTGTCTACAATACCTCAATCTCTTACAAACAGAAGTCTTCAAAAACCGCATAAATTCTCTTGACCATTCATAACTAGTTCGGTGTTACACACACCACAGATATATACATACAAATATGAGAAGACTAGGGTTGGGAATTTGGTGATATCATCAATCAGATTTGTGTTGTTGAACCAGAGCAGCCTGAAATTGAAACATACAAGGAACGCCCTTTTTGTTGCTCAAGAACTCAGCATCAATAGTCCCAATCAATGAACTGCAGTCATCCATAGCTGGTAACTCTCACCCCTCACCTCAACTGCAATTTATCTTATCACAAATCCTCTAAAGCGATAACTTTGTCGTTGTTCCATTGAAATCAAGAGGGAAAATAAAAGCAAAAAACTAGGGCCGAGAGAGAGAGTTTGCAAAGTAGTCATATCACGAGTTTGTGCGTGAATACACCATCAAATCGCCTGCATAGAGATTCGTACTGAAGAAAGAATGGACAGCTCTGATGATGAGGTTAGACTAATGCACAAACTAGAGATATGTCTCGTCACTTTGTTAAACAATATAGAGTGTCTGTATTTTGAAGTAGGACAATACTTTTTATAGAGCAAAGTTTAAATAGAGAGAGAGACAGAGCATCGACAACACAGACCTGAAATTTTGACTATGTATCAAGAAAGTGAGAAAATATTAATTTATAATGAATTAACTGATGACTGAGCTGTACAATAATTACGTTACTCCTCCCTTTTGAATACAAAGTAAAGATTTTGTGAAGCCCTACTTCTGACCCAAGGAGCTACTAAATTACAAAAACTCGAGCTGTAGGTATAACTTTAGCGAGGGGGTTCTTATTCATATCAATCACATCTAGAGCACTTTCCAACACGTGTACATGACCACCACCTCATTCTGTCTTGTCACCTAAGTAGCACAGACATGGACGGACATGTCAATAAGTATAATCCTAAAAGAATAGGACATGGACACGACAAGGACACAACTATATAGATATTTTTATTTATATACATATATTGTATAAGAAAATTGTAGAATTTTTATTGATTTTTATTCCTATACTAAGAGTTACATATTTAGAATACAAAGCTATGGAAATATTGTAAAGGTTATTGTATTATATATGCTACTACTTTATTACTATAATGTTGTTGTCCCATATGAAAAAATATCATTTCTTCCATAACTTGAGGCAGCCATTAATAATGTAACTTTTTTTTTAAAGGGGAAAAAAGGCACAACACTTTTTTTTTCATAAGTAAAAACAGAAAGGCACAATACTTTGAGGTGTGTTAATACTCTCTTATGCATTTGTGTTATGTAAGATTATGTTGAGGAGTCTCTGGAATGTATGGATTAGTGTCCAGGAAGAGGACGTCCATCCATAAAGTGTTGGACATGTGTCCATGCATTAAGTGAGTGTCTGTGTTTAACACATGTCTGACACAAAACAGCATCTTCATAGAAAGTATCCATGCTTCATAGCTTTTCACAAATCAAGATAGCAAACCCCAACATCACGATTTTAAATCAACATCATCTGCCATCAAATTGTTGTCCAGACAGCACAATACAACCTCCGTGTCACCACCTCCCAACCCAATCTCAAAAGTCATATAACCAACACTAAGATTATAGATACAACTCAAAAGAGTTAGAAACACCCACCTTCTGCTTAGGGCTGTAAATAGCTCGGGCTTGACACTTAATGCATTTGTGTTATGTAAGATTATGTTGAGGAGTCTCTGGAATGTATGGATAAGTGTCCGGGAAGAGGACGTCCATCCATAAAGTGTTGGACATGTGTCCATGCATTAAGTGTCGGTGTTTAACATACTTATCAAAAAAAAAAAAAAAGTGTCGGTGTTTAACACGTGTCCGACACAAAACAGCATCTTCAAAGAAAGTATCCATGCCTCATAGCTTTTCATATATCAAGATAGCAAACCCCAACATCACGACTTTAAATCAACATCATCTGCCATCAAATTGTTGTCCAGACAGCACAATACAACCTCCGTGTCACCACCTCCCAACCCCTTCTCACAAGTCATATAACCAATACTAAGATTATAGATACAACTCAAAAGAGTTAGAAACACCCACCTTCTGATTAGGGCTGTAAATAGCTCGGGCTCAATTCGTGTTCGTTTGTTTAGTAAATGAACAAAGCTAAAACAGAATTTTCAAGCTCGATTAATAAACAAGCCGAGCTCAAAGAACCCTACAGGCTTGACAAACGGCTCGTTTAAAGCTTGTTAATTATATATAATATACACATAAATAGGTTAAGGCGGCTTGTGAGTTGTGAACCATTTAATTTCATTTAACCCATAAAAAAGTCCAAGCCCAATCCAATCCAATCCAACCCACTCATTTCATATTATTTTATCCATACAAGAGCCCAGTCCCCAAGCCCACATCCCCATTATCATCTGTCGGCTTTTCATTATTCCCTCTTTTTCTCACTCACACAAACCCTAGCTGCCGCAGACTCCAAGAAATTAATGAACTTCAAGAAATCGATGATTCCAAGCTTCCTAATTCATCACCATCGTAGCTGGAGAACTCCAAGAAAACATTGATTCCAGGTTTTCCCGGTTCATCACGATCGCAACCAAAGCTCTTTTGCAAGTTCAAGCAGATTAGTTCTCTCTCTCTCTCTCTCTCATCTATATAATGCTGAGCCCGAACACCCCAAAGCTCAGCTCTAATCGGCTTGTTTACAGCCCTACTTCTGATCACTTAGGTTGACAATCTTCCACCAAAATACACAATATTCCACTGCTTCATTCTAAGGTTATACAACATTTAAATTTATGGGGACGACTTTCCAAAAAATAGCCTAATCAAACTCAACAAGAGAAGGAATCTGCTCAAGACAAGTAAGAGGCTCGCAGCTATTAAATTTCATACCTACCACATTGAAAACCCATTTAGACTGGAAAAGGTAACTGGAAATTGTCCATAATTATTTTTACCTATATCATAATAATGATTACATAAATACACTAGGAATAATTCAGATTAATGCGAAACAGTTGTCCACATAAAGATTATATAAATTTCCACCACTACCAATTTGTAAAGCGAAAGACAAAGTTTAACCAAAAAAAAAAACATGAACACATTTAGACATCAGAAAATAAGACATCATTGTCAAAACACCTTTCACAGTTCAACAAACATTAATGATATCTCAAGGTGACAACAAAATCTTACAAATTCTCATAATAAGTAACATTTCAGCAGCTCTTCCAAGGTGCCAACAATCATATTGGTCAGAAAATGAGTGCAAATCATTGATTGTACAAATTTCAGAAAAAGAATTATCACAACCGCATCAATTGAATTTTATTCACCATTCATAACAAATCGAGAATACTTTCAAAAGCTATATACATATATATATAACACTTACAAATAGGAGAAGATCAATTGGATTTGCGCTCTGGATTTTGAATCAGAGCAGCCTCAAATTGAAGAATCCCAGGACCGTTGCATCAACCCACTTCAATTGCTCAGCATCATCAGTAGTCCCAATCAACGAATCGTGGCTGTCCACTCCTAGAAACCCTATCCCTAACCATCCATCTAATCAAAACTAGCGCCAAATGAGAAAGAGAGAAGGGATTGCAGAGAAGACATATCACAAGTTTGTGCGTGAATCTAACACCATAAATCAAATGGCCTGTATCAGAGATTGGTACTGAAAAAGAAAGCGATGGTTATGTTAGATTCACGCACAAACCAGAAATATGCCTCATCACTTTGTGAGCGGAGAGTTGGGAGCAGGGGTGTTGCCCTTTATAGAGCCAGGGTTAGAGAGAGAGAGAGCATAACCAACACCGACCTACTGTTGGTATCGAGATAGTGCCAATATATATATATACAAAACTCAGAAACATACACCTTCTAATTAGGGATGTAAATGGAAAAGCGTTCGACGAACAACTCAAGCTTGACTCAACAAGGGCTCGGTTCGTGTTCGTTTGTTTAGTAAATGAACCGAGCTCAAATAGAATTTTGAAACTCGATTAAAAAATGAGTCAAGCTCAAACAACCCTCTGATCGGCTCGAATAGAATGTTCACAACTCACATGCTTGACAAACAACTCATTTAAAGATAATTGTTAATCACACACACACACACATATATATATGTAAACACATAAATAGGTTAAGAAGGCTTGTGAGTTGTGAACCATTTAATTTCATTTAACCCATAAAAAAGTAAAAGCCCAATCCAATCCAACCCACTCATTTAATATTATTTTATCCATACAAGAGAAGAGGCCCCAAGCCCACCATCCCACTATCAATTGTAAGCCTGTAAACCCTTTCGGATTCTCATTATTCCCTCTTTTTCTCACTCACACAACCCTAGCCTTAAGAGAGCTCTTATTCCTTGCACAAACCCTAGCTACCGCAGTACTCCAAGAAATTGATGATTCGTCACACAAATCCTAATTGCTAGAGAACTCCAAGAAACCAATGGTCTTCTTGGTTTGTAACTCTAAGAACAGTTTTCTATTTTTTGTTTTCTAAAAATAGAAAACTGTACAAAAACCTCTACTTGGTTCAGTTTTTTGAAAACTCTCAGTTATAAAAAGGTCTGTTTTTAGATAACTGTCTTTTATTGTTATCTAAAAACTGTTTTATGTTATCAGAATTCTTGAGAACTGTTTTCAGAGTTACAAACCAAGCAAGCCCAAAAACCTCTGCTTGGTTCAGTTTTCTGAAAACTCTCAGTTATAAAAAGGTCCGTTTTTAGATAACTATCTTTTATTGTTACCTGAAAACTGTTTTATGTTATCAGAATTCTTAAGAACTGTTTTCAGAGTTACAAACCAAGCAAACCCATTAATGATTCCAAGCTTCCTGATTCACCACGGTTGCAACTAGAGAACTCCAATAAAACGTTGATTTTAGGCTTTCCCAATTCATCACGGTTCTCTTTATCTCTCCTCTTTTCTTATCTATATAATTTCTCGTGTTTGTATGGATTTTGAAATCTGAAGTTTGATGTGAAGATCACTAATTGATTGAGATTAACGAGTTTTTCAAAATTAGCATATATATATACACACACACACACACACACATATACATACAGGCAGATACAGGAAAACACGCTTAACAAAGATGAGCTCGTCCAAACACTGCCGAGCCGAGCTCGATCTTGACGAGTGAAAGCACGATCTCGAGCTGGAGCACCCCTCTGAAGTTGAGGAGCCAAGTCCAAATGCTCCAAAGTTCTGCTCGGTTCATTTACAACCCTACTTCTGACCACCAAAATACACAATATTGCACTGCTTCATTCTAAATATATACAACATTTAAATTTATGAAGACGAATTTCCAAAATATAGGATAATCAAAACTCAACAAGAGCAGGAATCAGCTCAGACAGGTCAGAGATTCAGACCTATTAAAATTCATAACTACCATATTGAAAACCCATTTAGACTGCAAAAGGTAACTAGAAACTTTACTTCATAATTATTTTTACCTGGATCATAAAAATGATTACCTAAACACAATAAGAACTATTCAGATTAATGTGGTATAATTGTCTAAATAAAGACCATATGAATTTCTACCAATTTGTAAAGCAAAAGACAGATTTAATATATAAATAAATAAAACATGATCGCATTTAAACATCATAAAGTAATACATCATTGTCAAAACACCTTTCACAGTTCAACAAACATCAATGATATCTCAAGATGACAAAGAAATCTTACAAATTATTTCGATTAGAAACAATAATAAGTAACATTTCAGCCGCTCTTCCAAGTGCCAACAATCATACCGGTCAGAAATTGAGTGAAAATCATTGGTTTTACAAATTTCAGAAAAAGTATTACCAGAACCACATAAATTGAATTCTATTCATCATTCATAACGAATAAAGAATTGTTCCAAAAGCAATATATATATATAAATATATAATACTTACAACTAGGAGAAGATCCATTGGATTTGCGGTGATCTTTGAATCAGAGCAGCCTCAAATTGAAGAATCCAAGGAGCGATTGGCCTTTTCATTGCATCATACCGGCTTCAACAGCTCAGCATAGTCCCAATCTGTGGTCGTCCATTTCCAGGAGCCCTGTCCCTAATTATCCATCTCATCAAAACAAGCGCCGGAAGAGAGAGGGGATTGCAGAGAAGACATATCACGAGTTTGTGCGTGAATCTAACACCATAAATCAAACGGCTGTACCAAATATTTGTACTGAAAGAGAAAGGAAAGGAACGGCTCTGTGATTATGATATTAGATTCACGCACAAACCAGAAATACGTCTCATCTCTTTGCGGCTGAGTGTTGAGAGCAGGGTGTGTTGCCCTTTATAGAACCAGGTTTAGAGAGAGGGAGCGCGTCACCAACGCCGACCTGCCGACCAACCAATAATATATTATTTATTTACTTTTTGGTAAAATGGGTAGGTACTCCGTAAATCATATGCTTAATCAAGCCTTAACTTGTTTCCCAAGTACCTACCCGTTTTACCAAAAAAGTAAATAAATAAATAAATTTTTTTTTTTTAGTTAAAAAAATAAATAAACTTGTTTCCCCCGTGACTCATATTTATAACAAAATAAATATGAAAAGAAAGTGTCAAATTAAAATATTAAATGAAAAGAAAGTGTCAAATTAAAATATGAAAAGAAAGTGCAAGATTATAAGTAATTCTTTTTCTTTCTTTTTTTCTAAGTCAATTTCTTGAATTGCGTTATCTGGTGTAAATATTTAATTGAACTGAATTATATAATTCATGAAACTCATTAAAGGAGCTTGCTTGTCTGAATAATGTTCCATTAAGGTTTTCTTTTTCTTTTTCTTTTTGTCTTTTTTTTCTTTTAATCAAATTTATATGCCATTTATTTTTATGAAAATTGGAATTACAAAATCATTATCAACGTTGCCGCTTTTATGCTCGGAGCACACTTCTGGTCTTACGCTCTACACGTTTTCTCGCTCTTATTCTCACTGTTTGTGATTTAATTTTGCTATTTTTGCGCTCTCGTTCTCGCTTTATGTGACTTAAATAAATACTATTATATTATAAATGAAAATTCGGACTTTAAAATTGTACGCTCCACTTTTATTTACTCATAAATTAAATGACAAAAATAACTCTCAAAAAAAAATTAAATAAATAAATCACTCTCCTTTCCATCTCTTTATTTTTCATCTTTGCATGATGCCTTTTTTATTCCAACTAAATCAGGGAAGCCTACCAAGGCGATTAAATTACTCTTGTTTCCATCTCTTTCTTTCACTTTTTATATGCTTCATTTTTTTACTCCAAAGAACACCTACATTCATAAAAATCCCATTTACCAAATATTAGTTATATTATGTACCATTGTGAATGAGAATATACATAATCCTCAGGCAAACAAACTTAGCCTTCTACAGTGAAAAAAAAATTAAGAATAGCCGGTGTTAATTGTAAAATATAAATTTGTAAATTGACAAATTTTGTCGTCAAAACGAGTCCGATCGAGTTATAAAGTTTTGGTTCGATTTGTCAAGACTCAAGATCGGGAGTGGAATTGAAGAAGTTCAAGTGTCCATACTTTGACACACACCGTGATGATGAGAACAACACTTTATGAAGGTAAGAGAGTGTGTGAGGACATGCATGTGATACCCCTCGGATCCGAGAAACGGGTTGATCAAGCCCAGGCCCAAACCCGAGGGATGTCAAACAATTAATATGTAATCGAACACAGAATACAAGATAAAATAAGAATTAAAAATAATAAGCTGAAAGAATGCTAATTGAAAATCCTTAAAATAATATAATTATTTAAAATCCGTTAAATCCAAACCCCATAGGTTTACAACTTGGGAATCCATCCATTGGACCCCTTATTAAAGATTCTCAAACCGGAACTGAAAATAATATAAATAAAGACCAAAGCTAACATAAAGGAGATTCCTACATAGTCGGAGAAATGAATATCTGTATCTGCTCTGCACGTCCAAGCTCTAACCCTGGAACTGACGAACACCTGAAAAATAAAGAAGTGGGTCAGGCCCACATGCAAGTCCTAATCTACTACAATCCAAACAGTAATCCGATACGCAGATACATCCTAGGAAGACTCAACAATAACTAGAGTAGTCCATATAAGTATATAGTACACACTATAGGACGCTCGCTAGTCCATTAGGTTTGTCTCAGCCTGAATAGAAGGCAACATGCAAATACGCACCCTAAGGTGGGCATGAGTACCTAGACCTACCAGGGAACAACACCTATGTCCAGTTATCCATCATAGGCGATATACGCGCCCTAACCATGGTCATGAGACTCAAGCTCATACCACGGCACCATATAATATACATAAAAAGTCCGTACTCCTCCTAATACATAATACCATCCATCTGTGTAATGGTTTGATATATGTATAACAAATCCATCCCGAAACCATAGTGGATCATTCAATTCACAATTGATATGACATATGTTGGCGATGGACTTAATCTTTATGATTAATCCATCCCTTAATCCAAATTTAGGTAGGGCTTAGTGTCTGAACTAATCCGTACCTAGTATGACACCGTCCCATACCGGCGCATACCATCCTCCAGTTTTTGTAGTTAATAACACCGTAAAATTACTTATTAACCACATCCCAGAATAAACATAAATATAGTTTAGCATGTACACAACCAATTTATGCATCCCATATAAGATTTAGATATCCCATTACAGTTCTTGATATAAATGAAAAGACTGTACATTTAGCTCCTCCAGTTAACACAGTTGATGGAAACAGTATCAGATACTAATCAACCATACTCCAAAATTTGCATAATTACAGTTTAACATGTGTATAACTAAATTATGCATCCAATAACAATTTTAGAATCTCAATTCCAGTCATTTAAATACATGAAATAAAGCTGCACATTTAATTCCTCCAAACAGAACCATAATTAATGCAATCAACGGAAAAGGTAATCATCAATTAATTCCAGCTAAATAGATTTATGTTTCCGGATAAATAACTATATACTTGTACACAGTTAAGACATGTTTAATGTCTTTAATTTAGACAAAGAACCCCAATTGTTTCAGAAAATAGTAAGAACAATATACTAGTTTCAATCCTTTCATCCACTGTTTCCCAAACAAGTTTAATGTTGAACCTTATCTTTGTGCCCCAATTGTTTCAGAAAATAGTAAGAACAATATACTAGTTTCAATCCTTTCATCCACTGTTTCCCAAACAAGTTTAATGTTGAACCTTATCTTTGTGCATACTTCAACATAATATCATCAACATGCTTCCCAACAGTTTATACATCTCTGGAATAATTATACAGATCATCCACATTCCCTGAACCAACCCAGAAACCTTCCTATAGGCCAAACCGGACCCAGAACCACGCAAAACCTCAAGAAAAGGGGTTGGAGCCGCCTCCAGAAAGTTGGAGCCAGCTCCCCCCTTAGTGGAGCCGCCTCCACTTCATGTGGAGCCGGCTCTACCCCATGTAGAGCCGGCTCTACAAGTCCTAGAGTCGGCTCTACCCTTTTGGTGAGCCGGCTCTCCTCTTTTGAGAGTCGCATCCCCTAACTCGTTCGTCTTCTTCGCCTCCGGCGAAGTCCAGAGCCTCTGTAGTATTTTAAACTCCTATTCTGGTGTTTATTTAATGTCCCAGATTTATTTGAAAGCCCCCGACATACAACAATAATCCCAATTAAACCAAGCTTAAACTCAAGAACGGCATGCAACAAATCACAGAAACTTTAAGAACTTACACCAGTTTGGTTCACGAGATTTATTACAGTTTAAACATGCATTCAAGATAAATTTAAACATTTATTTAATCCATTTTAATGTTGGTTTAATCCCTGGAGTCTTTCTAAGCATGTACAGAACACAGATTAAAGAGATAGAGTGGAACAGAGACTTGCCTTGAGTTTCAGACTTTGAAACTCTAAACCTCCGTCTCTGAATTGTCCGTCAACGTCGTCGACTACTGTCTTACTCCTTCGACGCTCTTGATTCAACCCAGAAAACACCCCGTCCAACCTTCCTTGAACCTCTCTGTATAATACTCAAGTTCCCTCTCTGTTTCTCTGCTCTCACAACTCTTTGTATCACTGTATACGGGAATAGAGTTTTATGTATTTTTCCTCAAACTCTAAACCCACATAAGGTCATATATATAGGCGTAGTAGTCCAACCCTAATCCTTGTATAATTTGAGCCCTAATGCAACACTTAGTCGGCCCAAGAATAACCTAAATTATAACCTATGTCGGTTAATACGTGAATATACAGAAAACACAATTCTAATTTAAACCAATTTAATTAAACAAACCCAATTATCAATTAAGTCAAATAAAATATCATAAAACAATTTAATTTAAAACAATTTAATAAAAGAAAACAAAATAATTTAATCAATTAATTCTACTAATCACACATAATCAAATAAAATGCAGTTAAGTAATAAAATTAAAAAAAACCCAGGAATATCCTTTTAAACTAGGGGTATTACATTCTTCCCCCCTAACAAAAGGAATTCCGTCCTCGGAATTCGCTCTTACCTTCTTCCAATATTTCAGGAAACTGCGAACGAATGACATCCTCCCGTTCCCAAGTAGACTCAGCCTCATTGTGATGACTCCACTACACACGAACCAAAGGGATAACCTTATTGTGAAGGATTTGATCCCGACGGTTAACAATACGACATGGTGGCTCCAAATAAGTTACATCCGGCTACAACTCAATCTCCCCAACATCGATATGCTGATACCGATCCTCATCTCGTAGAAATTTTCGTAACATGGACACATGGAATACGTTGTGTACGCGGTCCAAATTATCCGGCAGTGCCAACCGATAAGCAATAGCTCCAACTCGATCCGTAATCATGAATGGACCGACAAACCGCGGAGACAACTTCCCTTTCTTCTCAAAGCGCATAACACCCTTCATAGGAGATACTTTGAGAATAACCTGATCCCCAACCCGAAACTCTAAAGCACGAGTGCGACAATCAGCATAGCTCTTCTGCCTACTTTGAGCAATACGCATGCGATCTCGAATAATAGCAATCTTTTCAGAGGTATCCTTGATGAACTCAGGACCTAAGAATCGATTCTTTCCAACCTCCATCCAACAAACAGGTGATCGACATGGTCGACCGTATAATGCCTCAAAAGGTGCCATCCCAATAGTCTTCTGGAAACTATTGTTATAAGCAAACTCCACAAGTGGCAAATATTCCTCCCAGTGGCCCTTGAAATCCAGAACACACGACCGAAGCATATCTTCCATAATCTGATTCACCCTCTCAGTCTATCCGTCAGTCTGAGGATGATAAACAGTACTAAGGTGTAACTCCGTACCTAAAGCCTACTGAAAACTCTTCCAAAATCCAGATACAAAGCTCGAATCCCTGTCCGATATAATAGACAATGGAATGCCATGTAGCTTCACAATCTCTGAAATGTAAAGCCTCGCCAACTGCTCCGAAGTGTAGTCAGTGCAAATAGGCAAGAAATGAGCTGACTTGGTCAACCTATCCACAATGACCCATATGGAATTATGCCCCTTGAAAGAATTTGGCAACCCTTCCACAAAATCCATAGATATGCTCTCCCATTTCCACTCCGGAATTGGTAGTGACTGTAGAGCTCCTGGTGGCCTCTGATGATCAATCTTAACCATCTGACAAGTACTACACTGAGAAACAAAAAGAGCAATGTCCCTCTTCATACCTGCCCACCAAAACTGCCGTTTCATATCTTGATACATCTTATCGCCTCCTGGATAAACAAAGAACTCAGAGTGGTGAGTCTCAGTGTAATACCCCTAGTTTTAAAAAGGATAAAATTGGAATTTCAATTATTTTTTAATAAATTATTTGAGTATATTTTTGTTTGATAATTGTTTATTTGTGGTTATTATTTGCTTTTAATTGCTTTAGTTGATTTATTTGAGATTATTTGCATTTTGTGTCATATTTGTTTTAATTGCATTTAATTTTGTCATTTAATTAATTATTTTTGTTACATTGAACTTGATAAGCTGTTTGTTTTAAAATTGACTTATTTGGTAATTGTTAAATTTAATAGGTTAAATATGTAAATCCGTTAACTCAGGTTTTAAATATGTTTTCTGTTAGGGTTTTCTTGGCGTCGTCATACAAGTATCTAACGTGTATGTGACTTAAGTTTATGGGCCGACTCTAGTTTAATTAGGATTTCTGCCTTAGCTCTAGTTTAATTAGGGTTTTCTAAAGGCCTATATATATATATATATACGTGTATGAGTTTCACTAAGGGTTTTGGAGAACCCTATTCACGGCACAGTGAAAATAGGACGTAACAGAGAGGGAGTTGAAATAACAGAGGCGGTCGTAAGAGCTACCAAGGACAAGAATAGAGAGGATCAAAGGAGGGTTGTGGTGGTTTAAATCACACCCATAGGAGGCTTAAAGGAAGTTAGTAGTTGCCAGAAACTTAGAGACGATGCTGGGGTTTTCATAACTGAAATCAGGCAAGTTCTTCTACTTTCTCCTTCCCCTTGGCTCGTGTTCTGTGCACCTAGATAATCTCTAGGATTTAATCAATCAGTAACTGAAATTTACATGCTTAGTATATGTTATATTAATAATCTGTTTGTGTTGAAATCAAAACTGTTACAATTTCTACATGTCTCGTTCCAGTTGTTTTTCTGTAAGCATGTAATCTTTGTTGTAACTTTAGACTTAGTAATTGATTTGAACTAATGCAAACAAAACCATGGGGACATTACTGGGATGAGATAAGATCCTTAGGTTCAATGGTGAAGAGGAACATAGGGGTTGGAATTGGACTGAAGCTTCGTAGATTAGTTTCAGAGTTGTTCTTCAGGTATACTGGTTTAATGGCTTTGTTTAATCTCTGTAATTTGATTTCAAATTGTTGTAAACAAATCTTGGGGATGATTTTAGGTTTTAATAAGACTCTTAAATTAGTTTTAAAACCAAACATAAAGGTTGCAACTGGCCGAAGTTGGAACAGAGGTCAGAACAAAGCTGAAACGGAGGGGTAGCTCACAGGGGGAGAGAGAGCCGGCTCTGGAATGCCAAGAGCCGGCTCCCACCTGTTTAGAGCCGGCTCCAAGGTGGTGGTAGAGCCGGCTCTATGCTGATGTGGAGCTTGCTCTATTTTTCTGGAGCAGGGTCTTTCATTTTGAAGCGTACAGTGACTTTTTGGTTACTATTTGGGCACTTGGGGTTCTTGAACAGTTTTAAAACTTTAGGGGGCTTTTCAATAATTAATTTAACATGTAATCAAGGTCTTAGATTGCAATAAATACCCTCTTTATATAAATGGAATTAACAGTGCGCTAATTAACAACTTGCGCGCGGTTAACTACTAGAAGGAAGTTAAGTTGCCTAATTTCAATTTGACAATTTAAGGTGCGACAATATGATTCTAAATTAAAGTTTGGATATATAATGGAGTCTTTTAATTAAAAAAATTAGACTTGTAGCATATTGTGGCTCTGTGCTAAAAGATTAAACAATATACTAGTATATAACTTAGCACGCTGTTATCGGATGGAGAGAATTAACTTGCTAAATTAATTTAGCAATTTTATTGGACTATAATATGATTGACAAATAATTTTAATGCATGATAGAGTCATTGATACATTAGATGTGATCTACGCATGCTTCGGATGCTAATTGTTGAACCTTTAAACCGTTTCCTGCAAATACATGGTTTAACACTTGGATTTAAATTACTGAAACTATAAATTGTCTTCGGCAATTATATGGGATGGTTTTTGGATTGTGAATTGCTAAACTGTTAATTGTATGTTGTAATTTACATGGTTTGGATGTTCATTGTGGAATCTTATATATTATTCTACAATTAATTGGATTATGGTTTTGAACTATAATTGTTGTAGCATTGCATAAACTATTCTGCAATTATTTGGATATTTGTTTTTGGATTGTAAATTACTTGCTTATTATTTATATGTTGTAATTTACATGGATATGGAGGATTGTATGCACCGGTATGGGACGGTGACATACTAGGTATGATTTAACTCAAAACACTAATTCCTACCTTATGGATTTTAATTGGTGAACAGTTTTACCTGTTCAATCAATTATATGGATTTTGTGGATTGTATGCACCGGTATGGGACGGTGACATACTGGGGACAGACTGATTCAAAATACTTAGTCCTACCTATTTTGGAATAAGGGTACGGGTTGTTAAATAAAATCCTCCTTATTTATATGAGTCGGTGCGGTTGAATACGCCGAACGACTTACTGGATCTCTTATGGATGAATGTGAACGGATTTTATATATATTGTTATGGTACCATGACATGAGCTTGAGTCTCATAGTCGACGGTTAGGGAGCGTATATGCAGTAGGATGCGTAGCTAGCTATGTTGGTTGAGGTATACCCTGTTAGGCTTAGGTAGTCATGCCCACTCAGGTGTTGCCTTCTATTCAGGTTGAGACCCTCAGCATAATCTAGTGAGAGTCCTGTAGTGTGGATATATATTTATCTATTACGAACTAGATAGTTATTGTTGAGATATCTAGGGTGTATCTGCGTATCGGGTCACTGTTTAGATTGTAGTTAGAGAAGAATTTGCATGTGGGCCTGACCCACTCTTATTTTTATAGGTGTTCGTTAGTTCCAGTCTTAGAGCTGGATCATGCTGAGTAGATACAGTCATTCACTCCACCGATGCTGTAGGACTTTGTTTCATGTTTTAGGCTTTGGATTTTTTCCAGTCAGCTGAGTACAGTGGGATATTTTAGGGGTCCACTAGATGGATTCCCGAGTTGTATAATTTGGAGAATGATTTGTATTCGTGGAGGATCAGTTGTAACATAATAGTTTATCTGTTAATAAAATTTTATTCTGGGGTTTTTTTTATTATCATTCTAGTTTCTTTTCAGCAAATTTTATTTACTTCATTTGTTTTAATTATATTCTGTGTTCGATTATTGCTAATTAGTTTGATATCCTCGGGTAATCGGGCGTGGGCCTGGCCAACCCGCATCCGGAAATCCGGGGGTATCACACTCAGTCATCACATCCTTCCTCAAACCATCAGCAGAAGGTACCACTAACCGTCCCTTGTACCTTAAACCTCTATCAGCCCCAACATAATAGAATGGAACCTCTCCGGAAGCTATCTCTGCGATCTTGTTGACATACTGCTGATCGGTGAGTTGTGCTTGTAAAACCTTGCGAATGATGGAAAGTGTAACCACCATGCAAGCCATAAAAGCATCTGACAACTCATCTACATTCTTCAAAGCAGTCCACTCAGTAGTGAATAGAGCAGAAAGACTACCAACAGGTCGGCGACTGAGTGCATCCGCCACTACATTCGCTTTCCCTGGATGGTACTGTATAGAAAAATGATAGTCCTTTACAAACTCCAACCATCTGCGCTGTCTCATATTCAGCTCCCGCTGAGTGAACAAGTACTGCAGACTCTTGTGATCACTGAATAATCTGAAGGACTCACCCAACAGATAATGCCTCCAAATACGCAAGGCAAAAACCACTGCTGCCAACTCCAAATCATGTGTTGGATAATTAAGCTCATGAGGCTTAAGTTTCTGAGATCCATAAGAAATCGGTCGCTCCTTCTGCATCAATACACATCCAAGACCCTGCAACGAAGCATCCGTGTAAACAAGATACTCTATCCCGCTCTGCGGAGTAGCCAGAATCGGTGCAGAAGTCAGCTTCCTTTTCAGCTCATCAAAAGCTCGCTGACAGTGTTCATCCCACACGAACTGTACACCCTTCTTGGTCAGATGAGTGAGTGGTCCTGCTATCTTGGAGAACCCCTGGATGAATCTCCTGTAATATCCTGCCAGACCGAGAAAACTCCGAATCTCAGTAGGTGATGTAGGCTGTCCCCACTCAACCACCGCTGAAACCTTGGCCGGATCCATTGCTATCCCCTTTTCTGACACCACGTGACCCAAAAATTTTACCTCCCGCTGCCAAAATTCACACTTCTCGAACTTGGCATATAACTGGTGCTCACGAAGCGTCTGCAAGATTATGCGAAGATGGCTAGCATGATCGTCCTCCGACCGAGAATAGATTAAGATGTCATCAATAAAGACAATAACAAACTGATCTAAATAAGCCCGGAAGACTCTATTCATTAAGTCCATGAACACTACAGGTGCATTAGTCGTCCCAAATGGTATAACACGAAACTCATAAGAACCATATCTCGTGAGAAATGCTGTCTTAGGAACATCCTGCTCCCTAACCCTCAGCTGATGATACCCAGAACGCAGATCAATCTTGGAGAAGTATGTGGCTCCCCTTAACTGATCAAATAAGTCATCAATCCTGGGCAAAGGATACTTGTTACGAACCGTAACCTTGTTCAACTCCCTGTAATCTATACACAGACGAAGCGAACCATCCTTCTTCTTCACAAATAGAACCGGTGCTCCCCAAGGTGATGTACTCCTACGAATAAAACCCTGGCTGAGTAATTGCTGAATCTGATCCCTCAACTCTCTCATCTCTACCGGTGCCATCCTACAGGGTGCCCTAGCAATAGGCGCAGTGCCTGGAGCTAAGTGTAATACCCTAATTTTAAAAAAGATATTCCTGGTATTTAATGGTATTTAATTTATTATTTAAGTGCATTTTATTTGATTATGTGTCATTATTTTTTTTTTATTAGGTGCTTAATTGTTTTCTTTTGTGGTGATTTAATTTATTTAAATAATATTTATTTTTAGTTATTTGATTGGAATTACTTGTTAGTATTTTAATTATTTAATTGGCATTAATGATTTAAGTGTAATTGGTTTAGTTATTTGATTGGAATTACTTGTTAGTGTTTTAATTATTTAATTGGCATTAATGGTTTAAGTGTAATTTGTTTAATTATTCTATGTGTGTCTTATTTTATGTGTGTTTTATTTGGTTTAATTGGGTTTACTAATTATTATTTTGTTCAATTAGATTATTTGTTAAGTATTTAATGGTGAATAGGGTAATTAGGTAAATACATCTAACTAGGGTTTTAATTACAGTATAAATTAGGGTTTTATATTATAGCCGTCGTAGGTTTCTACGTGAATTGGATGGGCCGGTTAGGATTGTGAGTTGGACTTAAATGAACCTAGGGTTTAAGAAAACTCTATAAGTATAAGGTAGACGTCTGTGTAGGGTTTTTTTAAACAAAACACACGTTTTGTGGAAGTGGAGAAGGAAAAACGTAGTTTTTCACATTCTGCCAAGGTTTGATCAAAACTCCGATCCCGCCTTGTCCATGGTCCGATCGAGCTGAATTTTGGAGGAGAGGTTCATGACTCAGTGATGCACAATTTGAACGGTGGAGATCAGAGTTTGAACTCGGGAACAGTGATTCATACTCGTGAACAGTAACTGGGTTGCACAGGTTTTTTCCATTCTGCCCAGATTTCATCAAACGCCCGATCCTACTTCGTCCGTGGTCCGATCGAGCTGAATTTTGGAGGAGAGGTTCATGACTCAGTGACCCACAATCTGAACGGTGAAGATCAGAGTTTGACCTCGGGAACAGTGATTCGTACTTGTGAACAGTAACTGGGTCGCACAGGTTTTTTTTCCATTCTGCCCAGATTTCATCAAACATCCGATCCCGCTTCGTCCGTGGTCTGATCGAGCTGAAATTTGGAGGATAGGTTCATGACTCAGTGTCGCACAATCTGAATGGTGAAGATCAGATTTTGAGCTCGGGAATAGTGTTTCGTATCCGTGAACAGTAACCGGGTTTTGGAACTCGCCGGGATTTTTTAAGAAGACGACGTTGAAACTTTGAACAAAAGTTTCTGAGGCAAGATTCTATCCTTACTCTTTCCCTTAGGCTTCATACTCTTTGCACTCTTAAATGATTCCAGGATTAATGAAGATTAAACTAAACTAAAATGATATCTGTTTTGCTATGAAACTGGTAGTTACAGTAATGTTGTATGCTTGTTCAACCTAGACTAAGCATGTTTGTGGATGCATTGTGGTTCTGTGGTTCACGTTTTTCCTTACCACTGCTAGTATAAATTATTGGAAGGATGGGTCTAGATGATAGCTATCTTAACTTCTGTAATAGCAACTGTTGGAACTTAAATACTAGGAGGATTTGAGTTTAACACTAGATCGGTTTTGTGGAACACTATAATTTGAACATGTTTACATAGATACTGTGAATATTGTTTTGATGCTTACATTATCACAGTTAGTATCAACTGTGGAGGTTAGGATTTTGTGATACATACCCTACATATCTGTATGTCATTTGTAAGGTGTTAAATGGAAGTTTTAATTAATTCTGTCTTTATATCAGACTAAAGGGAACAACTTAAATTGGGCATGTATATGTTGTTGTTGTGACCCTGTTTATCAATGCTTATTTTATCACTGCTAACATTGAATGTTAGATGTTGGAATTTAGTTGATATATACTTGATTTATTGGTATTATTGACTACTGGAGGATTGGAAAGTAGGCACCGGTATGGGACGGTGGCATACTAAGGATGGGTTTGGTTTTTAAAACAATACCATTACCCACCTACTTGGAATAAGGATGGGATTAACTAAAAGTTAAGTCCCGTGGATTTGTATTGTCATGGCAACTACTTGTTGAGCGGCAATACCAGGGATTTTGGATGGATTTTATATATGTACTGTTATGGTGCCTCGGTATGAGCTTGAGCCTCAGGACCGATGGCTAGGGAGCGTATATGCATCGGGATGTGTAGCTGGCTACGATGGTTGGAGGTGTACCCTGTTTAGGTATAGGTACATATGCCCACTTCGTGTGCGTTTTAGCATGTTACCTCTATTCAGGTTGAGACCGGCCTATAGTCCAGTGAGAGTCCTTTAGTGTGACTATATATATATTTACGGACTATCAGCTATTGTTGAATTGTTTAGGATGTACATGCGTATCGGGCCTCTGTTTGGATTGTAGTAGTATAGAACTTGCGCGTGGGCCTGACCCACTTCTATTTTTTCAGGTACACGACAGTTCCAGGCTTAGACGTGTTCGTGCTGAGCAGAGGTCTCTATTCACTCTTCCGACGATGTAGGGCTCTTTCTATAGTTTTATTTCTAGACGTTTATTACAGTTGTTCTATCTTCCGTTTGAATGTTTAATAGGGGTCCACTAGAGATGGATTCCCAAGTTGTAAACTGATGGAGTTTTGGAGTTTGGGTTTGATGGATTTTAATAATTATGATATTTTGCAGATTCTATTTTTAGTTCCTTCCAGCTTTAATTTCATTTCTTAATTTATTTTGTATTCTGTGTTCATTATAAAATATTAATTGTTTGATATTCCCTCGGGTTTGGGCCTGGGCCTGATCAACCCGTGTCTCGGATCCGAGGGGTATCACACTAAGTCTATCACAAAATCGATCTCGCGACTAGATAGCAGAATCTCCTGAAATACATCCGAGAAATCCTGTACAATTGGTATGTTATCCAATGATACAGTAGTCCCCTCATCTTTTTTCTCCTCCACATGGAACAAATAGGTGCTACCGCCTCCTTTAGAATGTGGCATAGCTACTACATACATATTCTGACCAGGTATGGTAAAAATAATAGATCTATCAAAACAATCAACTTGGGCATGGTAGTGAGACAACCAATCCATCCCAAGTATCACATCATAAGTGTGCATGTCCAGGACCAGTAGATTGGCTATAAATCTGAGTCTGCCAATATCTAATGTCACAGGCCCATCACTCTCATGTATAATAGCTGTATCACTCAATGGTGTAGAAATACCCTGAGGTCTAGTGCATACCCTCGTCCTCATCCCAGATAAAGTAACAAAAGTCTTAGCTACAAATGAGTGTGTAGCACCCGTATCAAATAAAACACGTCCATATAAATCATGAATAGAAAACTTACCCTCAATAGTCTGAGGTGCCTGAACATCCTGTGGCATGGAGTTATACACCCTGCCATAGTGCAACTGTTGTGGTGCCTGTCCCTGAGTCTACGGCGGTGCCGGTAAAGCCAGATGTGTCTGTCCCTGAATCCGTGGAACCTGTGGAGCTGGTAGAGGCACTGGCGCCTTCTATCCCTGTTGCACATACTGTCCCTGTCCCTGTCCTGCTTTAGGACACTGCCTGGTGGTATGACCATATTCTCCACAAGTGTAACAACTACCGTGAAAAGTACCAAATGGCCTCCTCTGTCGGTTAGCTTGTGGCTGACCCTGTCCTACCTGTGGTCCCCCATTCTGTTGCCTCTGAATAGGTGCCCCATTCCAATGAGCATCTGAACCACCCTTGTGCTTCTTCCAAGGCTGTTGTCCCTGGAACTTGCCTTTGTCATTCTGCCAGTGACCATTGCCGTTTCCCTTTTTAGCTGACTGATTAGTAGAGTCTTTATCACCTCGTTTCTCACCACGAGCCTGTCTGATGTCCACAGTCAACTGATACTGTTGTAGAGCGGCGTCTACCACCTGAGCATAGGTAGTATAGGCTGGACTACCTGTAATAGCTCTCTTGATAGACCACATCAGTCCCTTGACGAAACTGTTACGCTTCTTCTCCTCTGTATCCACTTCCTCCGGTGCAAAGAGAGACAAGCGTGTGAACTGCTGCTCATACTCCGCCACTGTCATGTTTCCCTGCTGCAGATTTAGAAACTTGGTCTTCATAGCTGCCCTGACTGCATAGGGAAAATATTTCTCGTCAAAGCGAGCACTAAACTCATCATAAGACAATGTCATCCTCTCTTCCGGGGTGGTAACTGACTTCCACCACTGTAGTGCATCCCTAACTAACTTGAAAGTAGCAAGCATCTGCTTCTGAACCTCCGTGCACTGAACCAAACGAAGATGACGCTCAATGTCCTGTTTCCACTGGTAAGCTGCTCTCGCATCGGTTGAGCCTGAGAACACAGATGGACTCCCCTTTGTGAAAGAGCTCCTAGCCTTTCCCCAAGAATCCGTCTGAACCACTGGTGCTGGTAGTGGTGCCGGCTGTACCCGAGGTTGATTCCGAAGTGCAGCTGTTACCCCTGCCTCTATAGCCCGAGCAATAAGGTCATTAAGGTGAGGAGGAAACTCTGGATTTCCTCCCTGATCCCCAGTCTGCTAAACTTCCTCCTGCTCCTCATAAAACTGACCTTCATCCTCCTGACACTACCTACGGGCCGCTTCCTTTCGTTGCCGATTGTTCCGTCTGGTTCTTGCGTTAGCCATTCTATCAACACAGAAAGACAGACATCAGCACGATTAAACCGAACCGTAAAGAATACAATGAATCCTAAACTTAAGCTCTAAACAATAGAGAACGCTACGCGGAAGTCTTATACGATAGAATCCTAGAGACACTTGAACCTGCAAGGCTCTGATACCAACTGTGATATCCCTCGGATTCGAGACACGGGTTGATCAGGCCCAGGCCCAAACCCGAGGGATGTCAAACAATTAATATGTAATCAAACACATAATACAAGATAAAATAAGAATTAAAAATAATAAGCTGAAAGAATGCTAATTGAAAATCCTTAAAATAATATAATTATTTAAAATCCGTTAAATCCAAACCCCATAGGTTTACAACTTGGGAATCCATCCATTGGACCCCTTATTAAAGATTCTCAAACCGGAACTGAAAATAATAGAAATAAAGACCAAAGCTAACATAAAGGAGATTCCTACATAGTCGGAGGAATGAATATCTGTATCTGCTCTGCACGTCCAAGCTCTAACCCTGGAACTGACGAACACCTGAAAAATAAAGAAGTGGGTCAAGCCCACATGTAAGTCCTAATCTACTACAATCCAAACAGTAATTTGATACGCAGATACATCCTAGGAAGACTCAACAATAACTAGAGTAATCCATATAAGTATATAGTACACACTATAGGACGCTCGCTAGTCCAGTAGGTTTATCTCAGCCTGAATAGAAGGCAACATGCAAATACGCACCCTAAGGTGGGCATGAGTACCTAGACCTACCAGGGAACAACACCTATGTCCAGTTATCCATCCTAGGCGGTATACGCGCCCTAACCATGGTCATGAGACTCAAGCTCATACCACGGCACCATATAATATACATAAAAAGTCCGTACTCCTCCTAATACATAATACCATCCATCTGTGTAATGGTTTGATATATGTATAACAAATCCATCCCGAAACCATAGTGGATCATTCAATTCACAATTGATATGACATATGTTGGCGATGGACTTAATCTCTATGATTAATCCATCCCTTAATCCAAATTTAGGTAGGGCTTAGTGTCTGAACTAATCCGTACTTAGTATGACACCGTCCCATATCGGCGCATACCATCCTCCAGTTTTTGTAGTTAATAACACCGTAAAATTACTTATTAACCACATTCCAGAATAAACATAAATATAGTTTAGCATGTACACAACCAATTTATGCATCCCATATAAGATTTAGATATCCCATTACAGTTCTTGATATAATGAAAAGACTGTACATTTAGCTCATCCAGTTAACACAGTTGATGGAAACAGTATCAGATACTAATCAACCATACTCCAAAATTTGCATAATTACAGTTTAACATGTGTATAACTAAATTATGCATCCAATAACAATTTTAGAATCTCAATTCCAGTCATTTAAATACATGAAATAAAGCTGCACATTTAATTCCTCCAAATAGAACCATAATTAATGCAATCAACGGAAAAGGTAATCATCAATTAATTCCAACTAAATAGATTTATATTTCCGGATAAATAACTATATACTTGTACACAGTTAAGACATGTTTAATGTCTTTAATTTAGACAAAGAACCCCAATTGTTTCAGAAAATAGTAAGAACAATATACTAGTTTCAATCCTTTCATCCACTGTTTCCCAAACAAGTTTAACGTTGAACCTTATCTTTGTACATACTTCAACATAATATCATCAACATGCTTCCCAACAGTTTATACATCTCTGGAATAATTATACAGATCATCCACATTCCCTAAACCAACCCAGAAACCTTCCTACAGGCCAAACCGGACCCAGAACCACGCAAAACCTCAAGAAAAGGGGTTAGAGCCGCCTCCACTTCATTTAGAGCCGGCTCTACCCCATGTAGAGCCGGCTCTACAAGTCCTAGAGCCGGCTCTACCCTTTTGGTGAGCCAGCTCTCATCTTTTGAGAGTCGCATCCTCTAACCCGTTCGTCTTCTTCGCCTCCGGCGAAATCCAGAGCCTCTGTAGTATTTTAAACTCCTATTCTGGTGTTTATTTAATGTCCCAGATTTATTTGAAAGCCCCCGACATACAACAATAATCCCAATTAAACCAAGCTTAAACTCAAGAACGGCATGCAACAAATCACAGAAACTTTAAGAACTTACACCAGTTTGGTTCACGAGATTTATTACAGTTTAAACATGCATTCAAGATAAATTTAAACATTTATTTAATCCATTTTAATGTTGGTTTAATCCCTGGAGTCTTTCTAAGCATGTACAGAATACAGATTAAAGAGATAGAGTGGAACAGAGACTTGCCTTGAGTTTCAGACTTTGAAACTCTAAACCTCCGTCTCTGAATTGTCCGTCAACGTCGTCGACTACTGTCTTACTCCTTCGACGTTCTTGGTTCAACCCAGAAAACACCCCGTCCAACCTTCCTTGAACCTCTCTGTATAATACTCAAGTTCCCTCTCTGTTTCTTTGCTCTCACAACTCTCTGTATCACTGTATACGGGAATAGAGTTTTATGTATTTTTCCTCAAACTCTAAACCCACATAAGGTCATATATATAGGCGTAGTAGTCCAACCCTAATCCTTGTATAATTTGAGCCCTAATGCAACACTTAGTCGGCCCAAGAATAACCTAAATTATAACCTATGTCGGCTAATACGTGAATATACAGAAAACACAATCCTAATTTAAACCAATTTAATTAAATAAACCCAATTATCAATTAAGTCAAATAAAACATCATAAAATAATTTAATTTAAAACAATTTAATAAAAGAAAACAAAATAATTTAATCAATTAATTCAACTAATCACACATAATCAAATAAAATGCAGTTAAATAATAAAATTAAAAAAAACCCAGGAATATCCTTTTAAACTAGGGGTATTACAATGCACTTTGGTGGTTCAAAATTAGGTTTTTAGAAGCTTTTACATTTTATCTAACTTGAACTGATTCAAATTTTCTTGAAATAGGTTCAAGTGTAAAGTTGAAAGTTATTTTTAGCTTCTGGCTTACTTGAACTGATTCAAGTCCTTCAGACCATTTTGAAAACTCTATTTTATTGTATGTTTTGGCTTCTTATTTTGCATAGAGTTTTACCATAATGATTATGCACGAAATTGACTTGTTTTTCGAGTACAGTTAAGTTTTCAAAAGTCTCTAAATTTATGTTTTCATACACATATAAATATAAGTGATTTAGGAATGGTGTTTTCTATTTGATCGGAATTGGAGCATAATTGAAAATTTATAGATTCTGAAAAGCAGAATTCATTCATTCTTTATCAAATTCAGAATTGAAGAAAATGCGTGGAGCGATCACACTTTGAAAGGGTCAAAGCATTCTGTGTTACCCCTCATAATATATTTCCATTAATTAAACAAATTGATAATAAACGAACACAGAGTACAAAAGAATAAAGAAGAATAAATAAAATGCTGACAAGAAACTAAAATGATAATCTAATAATAAACCTCATAATATATTTCCATTAATTAATAAACTCTTCTGATACAACTGATCCTCCAAAATACAATTCGGGAATCCATACTGTGTGGACCCCTAGAAAATCCAAACTAAACAAATGACAGTAATCTAAAACAGGAAACTGAATCATAAAGGAACTCCTATGTAGTATCGAAAAAATGAAGTAGACTGATCCCCGTTCAGCACGAACAACCTCTACTCGTGACGAACACCTGAACAATAATGGTGGGTCAGGCCCACAAACAAGTTCTACTCTACTACAGTCCAAGCAGAGATCCGATACACGTATACATCCTAGTCAATCCAACAATAACTAGTAGTCCGTATATATATATATACACACACTAAAGGAACCTCACTAGACTATAGGGTTGTCTCAACCTGAATAGTAGGCAACATGCAAAACGCACATATAGTGGGCATGAGTACCTAGACCTACCAGGGTACACAGCTACACTATATCTAGCTACACATCCCTGGCGATATACACGCCCTAACCATTGATCCTGAGACTCAAACTCGTATCATGGCACCATACTCATATATATAAAATCTAGTAACCATCATATCCAGTATAAATTAATCCTCCATAAGTCATTCAACTTGTTCAGCTGACCTGACTTGAATATAAGTAGGACTTAACATTTTAGTTAATCAATTCCCTTATATAATAAATTAATCATCCATAAGTCATTCAACTTGTTCAGCTGACCTAACTTAAATATAAGTAGGATTTAACATTTTAGTTAATCAATTCCCTTATATAAAATAGGTAGGACTTAACTAATAAGTTAATCCATCCCTAGAATGCCACCGTCCCATACCGGTGCATTAAACCACAAAATCCAACAATTGATGTAACAATTAAGGAAATACATCAAACATTCCATAAATAACTATGATAAATATGATATCAAGTTATCACATAATAGGAATGACTTATTATTTCTTTAAACTTCCTATATCATATGTCCTACACAAACTGAATCTTATACATGATGATATTTTATTATACCGTTAAATAAGGATTCTCCATATCCAATTCATCCTACACATTTAATCTCAATTGCTAAAATATTTTAAAAGATTAAATCCATTCGTTTATTTAAAACATTCAAATAGCAAACATCATTATGATTGAGTCTATTTAAATTTATTAAAATCCAAACCTAATCCCTATTTAATGTTCAGGAATCTTAGGCATGTTTTTACGTTCCATCATTCCACAGATATAAAAAATACATAATTTAAACATGTAAAAATTCACATAAGAAATCAAATCAAAATCATGCATTTTATCAATTCATAACACAAGAACAGATATGAACCAATTTTATAAAAACCTATGTTTTAATCCAATTAAACATGCATAATTATTTAATTTTATGTGTTTTAAAAATCTTGGAATTTCCTAGGCATGTACGGAAACACGAATCAAAGGGAAAGAGATAGAAGAAGAACTTGCCTTAAATTTTCGGATCGAAAGTTAAACTTCTTCTTCCTTAATCTTCTCTCTATAGGGTTTTTCTCCTCATTCCTTCCTTTTCCTCCTTCCCTCTCTAACACTATCTCTCCAGTATATATCACGTGAATATTTCTAACCCCCTTCTACAACCTATAGCTATATATTTATAAGCTAAATAAAATAACCCTAACCCTTTTCCCAATCCAAGTCAATTAAAAAAAAAAAATGAAAATAAAAATATTAAAAAGGTAAGCAAAATATGTTACGTATATAATTTATGTATATGTTTATTAAATAAATAAATTATACACATTCCATTATTTATTAATGGATTATCCAATAATATTTAAGTTACCATAATATTATAAAGTAACTTAAAACATAACACGTATCAAATCTATGTATATTTTTATTATTTAAATAAACATATACATTAGATTAAATATTACTACCCAAATTACCATAAAAGTAATTAATAAATTATTTTCTCTTTTATATATATATTAAAAAGGTAAGTAAAATATGTTACGTATATAATTTATGTATATGTTTATTAAATAAATAAATTATACACATTCCATTATTTATTAATGAATTATCCAATAATACTTAAGTTACCATAATATTATAAAGTAACTTAAAACATAACACGTATCAAATCTATGTATATTTTTATTATTTAAATATAAAATATATATATCAGATTAAATATTACTACCCAAGTTACCATAAAAATAATTAATAAATTATTTTCCTTTTTATATATGTATATAATATATATTTATATATATACATACATTATCCATGGGTAATAATTCATACACATCCAACCTCCTATCCAAGTAGTCCATGGGATCCAATTGGTTGGCCCATTACTACTAACCATAACCATAAAAGAAAAATAAAATAAAATAATAAAAGAAAAGAAAACATTTAATTTACAATTAAAACAAATAAATAAATATCGAGACTATCCTTTTAAAATTAGGGGTATTATATTCTTCCCCCCTAATAAAAGGAATTCCGTCCTCGGAATTCGCCCTTAGTTTCTTCCATTATGCTTGGAAACTGTGAGCGAAAAACATCCTCATATTCCCAAATAGACGCAACCTCACTATAAGGGCTCCACTTAACTCCAATATACCAAGTGGTATATAGAGTTCCTATATTTTAAGAACAATGCGTAGGTTGTATCAAATAACAAAGTAATCCTCCTATGTGGACAAGGAAATGATCTACATACCTCCAAGTGTCATAGAATATACGCACGAACTCCTATGCACCCAGCGCTAATAATTTGGTAACGCTGATTCAGAGGTGACTGCCTCAATTGCGAAACACAATCTTCTAAAAGTCAATGTAATAAGTAAAATTGACCTTTCTCCAAAAACCGCCTTTCTTCCTACATAGAAAACAGAACGAGCAAACTACTCCATGATAGAAACACTCTAGTATACGAGTTCAACTATTTACAACAACCTACTGTTGCCTCCCAACCGCGCGCAGTTCATTATAAAGGGAAGTATCTATTTCCGACATATTTTTAAATGAAGTCGAGGTCTGATTGTATAACCCTTACTTCCATTTCCAACCAACAAATGAGAGGTATGCATTGTGAAAGATACAAAACCTCCAAAGTTGTCACACTAACCTCCTTGTGCCAACAATATCACAGACAAAATTCTGACAAGTGAAGTAAACACTTCCAACAGTCCATAAAAATCTAGGATATATGCCTCAAACAAATCCTTTATGGTCTAATTTAATCTCTCGATTAATTCCTCCGTCTATATATATGAAGTAGAGCTGCTGCTCCAAAATCTTCATAAAGCTCCTTCGAAATAGCACTTTGCATCCACTAATATGGACATCCACATGCTATAACACCACTATCACTGAACTATATAACTACTATGAAGTTCTAAAATAAGCATCACTCAAATTTATGTCCTTAAGCGATCTTTCTCAATCCACTACTCGGATTCCATATGGAAAATTGAAATTCCAAATCAATGTCGATCCTTCCCACCAACTATCACTCCTGTTTAGTTCAACTTCCATATTTGTTATAGGAAGTGGCTAAAGATTCCTATGATATCTAATGATCAACTTTCCACCTTTGTAGCAGGTTTTACACTTAGGGTAATTATATACACGTCCCTATCCGTATTTGTTCACCAAAACTGATATTTGATGTCGTGATGTACCTTCGAACCGTTTGGGTGTACCAAGAAAAATTATAAATTTCCATCTCAGTCGCCCGACAGTCATATCACTATTTATAGAAACTACTAACTCCTCCTCCAGTACCTTAAACTCCATCTGAGTAAGGTAACACCTTCTCTAGGGTCAGCTCCGATATTCAAAATTGACCTCCTGAACTACCTTGGTAATAACAAGTGTTATTATTCACACTTTGCATCCATCTAAGCCGTCTCGTGATCCGTTATATTCGTATGAACTGATATCTTACCAGCTCGATCAAAATAGACAAAATGAAACTGATTTAATTTTATCAGTCAACCAATATCCTATCTATAATCCTGACCCTTGCATCAAATCAGCAATCCCTCAACTAAATCCGTGAAAATGCTCTGTCATTTCCACTTTAGTATAGAAAATAGCTGCAAAAATCCAGTGATCTCTGATGGTCTATCTCTACTATTTAATAAATATTAGCCTTAGAGAAAAAACACTATATTCCTCTTCCTGCCTGTCCTCCAAACATCTGCTTCATACTGTGAAGCATCATATTTCTACTAAGGTGAATAAAGAACTAAGAGTTGTGAAACTCAATCCTTACATCCTTCATCAAATTTGTCTACAGAAAGTACCGTTAGTCCGGTACCACCAACTTTCGTCTGTACCCATTGTTTAAATTGGAGCATCTTCAAAAGCGAATTCTGTAACTAAATCTATCCACCACTGATCCATGATAAACTTGCCGATATTAAAAATCAATTGGTAATTCAATTTATTAATAGTTAACTATGACTTTAACTCAACAAAAGTCAACAAAGTACAACCTTTCCATACAGACCATGCACCTCATCTTTATATAAGTATTTGGTCTCACCATCTTGTCTTTGACACACCCTGCTTCTTTAAGACAAGTTAATGACAATCCGACTTCTTTATCTAACTTCAAAAGAATATGAAATCTTCTCATCCTCTACATAAGTCATCAATTTCCTTGCAACAGCTAATTGTTGCAAATTGTGACTAAAAAAATAATTCCATATTATTTATGGAAATGAAGAGACTTAGTTTCCTCTTCCATGTGCAACATCGGCAAATTCCTTCCAGTGATATACCCTCTTGAATAAATTCTTGATTAAGAATTTACTGATGAATATTTATTCAGTCTCCTATCCTCACTCGGTGTCATTCCAATAAGTACTTAATCCAGTATTAAATCCTCCTTCTGACTTGGTAACAACTTCTGAAATTTTCAAGAAGATGTTCAGCAAATCTAGCACCTCTGATATATCATCATGGCATTTTAGTGATCTTTATTTACCACTACCTCACGCATACCGAAACATTAACAATTACCAATATCATGACGTTGTAATATGATACGAATCCATACCTAACGTAAAGTATATCAAATTAATCGTTCTAGATTGTTTGACTCGTAGTGATGGTTTAATTATCCCATCCCAAAACATACCATAATGACACATGTCCAGGTCCAATAGATTGGTTAGATTTTTGTGTATCTACCAAATCCTATGACCGTATGCTCACAAATTTAGCATAAATGGCGCTATGACTCCATGTTATTAAAACAATAATTGGTTGATTACACACTTATGTCCTCAACTAAACCACATACCAAATCCCGAGTAATTAACAAAAAAATAAAATAAAACACGTATGATAAACACAATAGAACAAAATATACTCCTACTTAGGATATCGTTCTTTCTAGAAAAGAAAATCTCCTTTGAAATCAACTTTACTAAATTGTTTCAAAAATTCCTTTTATAGTTTCATAAATAATCATTCAACCTCGTAACATATCCTTTAAAACATCGCTTAAAAGTACAAATGTTTTCCTAAGCAAATACCAAGGGCTTAACCCTCATCTTCCTTATATGCGGAATGTAAACTGTCTTACTTGACTTTATAAATCAAATTAGAACGTCACAACATAATACCAATGCCTTTTTGTATGTGATTTAAAAATTATGTATTTCGTTCTGATAAGAACACATCCAATCCCCAAACTCCTGAATAATACTTCTTATATACCTCTTTTAGAGATGATAAGAAAGATTTAATTATTTGTAGATTGATCAACCCCAATTCTACTAATAACATTCACTATACTACTAGCAATTTAGATCACCTCGCGCAATCATCCCTCTTCAAGATTTAGTGCCCTCTCTATTGGACACACATAAATCTCCTCCATTAGGATCCTCTTCGGCTCCTACTCCTTGCTTGTCTCCTTTTTGAGATCAACTGAAGTCGTGTTGGTCCCGATATGCGGTGACCTATCACGTACACCTAAATCCTTCCTTGGCTTATACTTTTAAAGTAACGCCAAACGAACCTAAACCGTCAATCCTTAACTCTCCCTTCTGGCAACGAAATCGATAACATACTCCTTTGGGTCTTTATTGCTTTCGCCTTGAACCCATCCTTTTTCTAGTGCCAACCATTCTATGACTACAGAATATAATTGACATCAGCTCCTCCTAACAAACCGTAAATAAAGTACAACGAATCCTAATATGGGCTCTAAGTTTTAAGAGACGCAACGCGGAAGTCACATAACAAAAGACACTCCTAAGGACACTTGAACCTGGAGTGCTCTGATACCAACTGTGATACCCCCGAATTTCCGAATGCGGGTTGGCCAGGCCCACACCCGAATACCCGAGGATATCAAAACAAATTGATAATAAATGATCACAGAGTACAAAAGAATAAAGAAGATAAAATGCTGACAAGAAACTAAAATGATAATCTAATAATGAACCTCATAATATATTTCCATTAATTAATAAACTCTTCTGATACAACTGATCCTCCAAAATACAACTCGGGAATCCATACTGTGTGGACCCCTAGAAAATCCAAACTAAACAAATGACAGTAATCTAAAACAGGAAACTGAATCATAAAGGAACTCCTATGTAGTATCGGAAGAATGAAGTAGACTGATCCCCGCTCAGCACGAACAACCTCTAATCGTGACGAACACATGAAAAATAATGGTGGGTCAGGCCCACAAACAAGTTCTACTCTACTACAGTCCAAGCAGAGATCCGATACACGTATACATCCTAATCAATCCAACAATAACTAGTAGTCCGTATATATATATATACACACACTAAAGAAACCTCACTAGACTATAGGGTTGTCTCAACTTGAATAGTAGGCAACATGCAAAACGCACATATAGTGGGCATGAGTACCTAGACCTACCAGGGTACGCAACTACACTATATCTAACTACACATCCCTAGCGATATACGCGCCCTAACCATTGATCCTGAGACTCAAACTCATATCATGGCACTATACTTATATATATAAAATCTAGTAACCATCATATCCAGTATAAATTAATCCTCCATAAGTCATTCAACTTGTTCAGCTAACCTGACTTGAATATAAGTAGGACTTAACATTTTAGTTAATCAATTCTCTTATATAATAAATTAATCATCCATAAGTCATTCAACTTGTTCAGCTGACCTGACTTAAATATAAGTAGGACTTAACATTTTAGTTAATCAATTCCCTTATATAAAATAGGTAGGACTTAACTAATAAGTTAATCCATCCTTAGAATGCCACCGTCCTATACCGGTGCATTAAACCACACAATCCAACAATTGATGTAACAATTAAGGAAATACATCAAACATTTCATAAATAACTATGATAAATATGATATCAAGTTATCACATAATAGGAATGACTTATTATTTCTTTAAACTTCCTATATCATATGTCCTACACAAACTGAATTTTATACATGATGATATTTTATTATACCGTTAAATAAGGATTCTCCATATCCAATTCATCCTACGCATTTAATCTCAATTGCTAAAATATTTTAAAAGATTAAATCCATTCGTTTGTTTAAAACATTCAAATAGCAAGCATCATTATGATTGAGTCTATTTAAATTTATTAAAATCCAAACCTAATCCCTATTTAATGTTCAGGAATCTTAGGCATGTTTCTACGTTCCATCATTCCACAGATATGAAAAATACATAATTTAAACATGTAAAAATTCACATAAGAAATTAAATTAAAATCATGCATTTTATCAATTCATAACACAAGAACAGATATGAACCAATTTTATAAAAACCTATGTTTTAATCCAATTAAACATGCATAATTATTTAATTTTATGTGTTTAATAAATCCTGGAATTTCCTAGGCATGTATAGAAACACGAATCAAAGGGAAAGAGATAGAAGAAAAACTTGCCTTAAATTTTCGGATCGAAAATTAAACTTCTTCTTCCTTGATCTTTTCTCTATAGGGTTTTTCTCCTCATTCCTTCCTTTTACTCCTTCCCTCTCTAACACTATCTCTCCAGTATATATCACGTGAATATTTCTAACCCCCTTCTACAACCTATAGCTATATATTTATAGGCTAAATAAAATAACCCTAACCCTTTTCCCAATCCAAGTCAACTAAAAAAAAAAAATGAAAATAAAAATATTAAAAAGGTAAGCAAAATATGTTACGTATATAATTTATGTATATGTTTATTAAATAAATAAATTATACACATTCCATTATTTATTAATGGATTATCCAATAATATTTAAGTTACCATAATATTATAAAGTAACTTAAAACATAACACGTATCAAATCTATGTATATTTTTATTATTTAAATAAACATATACATTGGATTAAATATTACTACCCAAATTACCATAAAAGTAATTAATAAATTATTTTCTCTTTTATATATATATTAAAAAGGTAAGTAAAATATGTTACGTATATAATTTATGTATATGTTTATTAAATAAATAAATTATACACATTTCATTTTTTATTAATGAATTATCCAATAATACTTAAGTTACCATAATATTATAAAGTAACTTAAAATATAACACGTATCAAATTTATGTATATTTTTATTATTTAAATATAAAATATATATATCAGATTAAATATTACTACCCAAGTTACCATAAAAATAATTAATAAATTACTTTCCTTTTTATATATGTATATAATATATATTTATATATATACATACATTATCCATGAGTAATATTCATACACATCCAACCTCCTATCCAAGTAGTCCATGGGATCCAATTGGTTGGCCCATTACTACTAACCATAACCATAAAAGAAAAATAAAATAAAATAATAAAAGAAAAGAAAACATTTAATTTACAATTAAAACAAATAAATAAATATCGAGACTATCATTTTAAAATTAGGGGTATTACATATTCGATTGTGGAGTGTTGTTTAATCTATCAGCAATCATTCTACAGAGATTAATAGTAAATCTGTGGTCGAGAGCTGTTGGACGGTGGAGTCACAAAGCCAAAGATTGTCAGCAATTGATTTTTGGTAAAACGATAGGGTGTGAGCCTAAGTCAAAGTTCAGTGTACATTGCTTCAAATATAGTGGATCATTTTGCCCTGGACGACGTAATTCACGATGTTTTTCCCATAACAATTGGTTGATTTCCTCGGGATTTTCTCGCTAAAAATCCTGGTGTTATCTCTTAAACTTTATTTATTTGACTTGCACTTTATTTTTACTTTGTGTGTTTGATTTTAGTTTTATTTCGATAAAATTAAAATAAGTAAAAATTGAATAAAGGTGCAAGTAAAATCTATTCACCACCCTTCTGAATTATTTTTAATACAAACTTCCACATCTATTCCGCTATACAACTCACATCACTAAACTATCAAAGTTAGAAGAAACTATACTTACTAATAAATAAATAAATAAGTTGAAAACTATGGAAGAAAGAAAACTAATTTTAGTGAGAAAGTATAAACACTTATTAGAGTTTATTGTATATAGCTCTTGAGGATTCTATTAGGCCATATATGTTTTGTTGTTCTCATCTTTATCGGCTACATTATCTAAATAATTTTGTTTTCATCTATCTCTGTTCTTTATCTGTTATAGGTTCTTTTTCACTTGTCTCTGTATTCTTTCTTTTTTCTTTTTCTTTTTTTAATCTCAAATTGACAATGATTTGTGTTTCAATATATTGAGAGCAACGTAGATGCAACATCAAAGATGATAGGGAAGGAAAGAAAGGAACGGGACAATGACCTAGCTGTATCATACTCTTACTTCTCAGAAATGTCAAATGTTCAAGCATCAATGGAGATATCTCTGTGTGAATAATAGATGAAGACGGAATTCAGAGAGTTGTAAGAGATGAGAGAAAAAAAAGCTAAAGATTGTATTGAAACAATTTAGGATTACTTTTGTCATTTAATTTATAAAAATAGATTTTGGAGCAAATATCAGCTCCCTAGTATAATTTGATATGTTAAAATTTGAAATCACTCGTAATTGAGGCGTCCTATAAGTTTTTCATGTGAATAGTATTTTATTTATTATTATTTTTTTATAGGTTCTTATATAATTTTGACAAATTTGTTAACTATTTATTGATAAAAAAATATTTAAAATGAAAACAAAAATAAAAATTTAAAAGTTAGTACATCTGACAAAATCACCAGCCAAGCTAATCTAATTAATTTCGGTCACCGTTAATTTATAAAGAAGAAGAGAGAGCACTAAATTACAGTTTTGACAACACCTTAAATTAAAATTTGAAATGATTCCTAATTGTGCGGCTTGAATAAGCCAGTGAACTATTTATATTGATAAAAATAAAAAATAAATAAATAAAAATTGTAATAAAATTAAAGATATAAAAAATAATTACTCCCTCCGTTTCAATTTAAGTGTAATATATCGTTTGAAAAAAAAAAAAAGAAAAAAAAAAAGAAAAAAGGACAATATTTTGGGACAGACAAAAAATGAAAGTTTGACACTTAGTTTAGGAGGGAGGGAATATAATTTTAAAAATCAATTGATATCTCGATAACAAACTAAATTAAGAGGAATCTTATCAGTCTTATCATTTTTTTTTTTTTTTTTTTTGCCCTTTTTTTAAAACAAAGATGAATTCAAATTTATCAACTTTTAGAGCTCATTAGAAATCTTAGTCAAACTCGGATTAACCTGCAAATAAACTAGTCAAATCTGTTGTTTATTTATTTATTTATTTTTAATACCTTGGCAAGATGCCAACAAATATTTTATTGTCTTGACATGCAAATTAAATGGAGGGCCCAAAGGAATTGAATATATTACCAAAAGGAATTGAATTTTAAACGCAATTGTCTTCCACCGTGAATGGACTGAGAGGCTTGGGAAAATCTTTAGTCCATTTCTTGATTCCTAGCATCTTTCCTTTTTCAAATTAATTCCTACTTTTACCTTTGTGCACATAAATATGCAACTCTGATTCATAAAATTCACCACGTTAGGATGAATTGGTGATGTGGTCGGTTTTAATTGAATGCAAAGAGAAATAAATACACAGTTATATTTGGGAACACTGAATTGACGGTTTAAATTTAAAATTAAAAACAATTTAGTTAAGTCGATTCAATATTACGAAACGCAAGAAAAGAAGAAAAATATTAATCAAGCACAAACCAAGCCATGCGCGGTTATTAATTTATTCTAGGATAATTATAATACATAGCATGCTTAATTGGCCTACAAGCCAAGATATTAATTCACCACACAGATTAAACAGTAAACACACAACACACCAAACCATATATGCTTCAACTTTGTGAAACTCATCTATGTAGGTTCCACTTTATTACACAATATTTTACAAGCCCGCCATTTTTTATTTTACATCGATCAGCTCCATTTTTCATAGAGCTATTCCTTGTCGGGTCGTTGATCATCCGCGTAATAGTGGTGAGTCTCAGTGGATGTCCCTGAAGCATTCCCATAGCTCTGATTCACATCATCGTCATCACTGTTATCAGTACTACTGTCTTCAGTACCTTTGTTTCCGGCGAGACCACTATAATCGTGAGCACCGTTGTTAACTTTCCGGCCGAGATTGGCATCAGTACTCATTAGCTGACGCTCCACCAAAGTGAGCCTTTTTGCATTTGCTTCCAGAGGTCCCAAAATCAGCAAAAAGGCTACAATAAGCACAAGCAAGGTCTTCATGATCAAAGCTAGTGCTGCTTTAATTAATTCCCTGAAAAATATAAAGTTTATATAGTTAATAAAAAGATATATGTATATTATCTAAAACTACTAATTGAACAAAATAACAAATTAAGCGGTACTGCAATGAAACAAGCTAGGGTTAGAAAATGTAATTATATTATACTCTTCCTGCTTCAAGAATATATGTATGTATATGATCTATGAAATAATAGTATAGATTGCCAGTGTGACAACAAATATATATAGAAGAATTTTGGTACCGTACGTGTTTAAATGAATTAGTGGGAAGGTAAGATTACCAAATTTTGAGCATTGGTGAAAGAACAATTATTGAACAATGTGGGGACTCAAAAGTGTCTTAGCACAGAGAATATGGCCACTACAGAAGTAATTATTGTTATAGATAATTAAGGATGAATTATTAATTAATGCTGGATTTTTAATTAATAATAATTTCCTTGATTGTTTATTTTTATTTTATAATGAACCAATATATATATCTAGTGGGTGAATAAACAAGCTATATACTGTTAAATCACCACCCACGTCTCCTTTTGGAAGGGGTTTATCAATCAATCTGATTAATATTTTTTGTAGCTACACTAGTACCGAATCATCTAGGCCTTAATTACCTGTTAAGGGCAGCTTAATTCATAAGAATAGCTCGATCATGGGACTCTAAGTTTCGTATATTATGAATTTGTTGAGACCTTAGACACGTAATTTGCCGACGATTGCGTTTTAAAATTATTAAGAGCTCAAAGTGGTTTAGTGGGGGGATTGATTTTTCTTTAAAACAAAAAGTGACCTATAGTGTAGCAGTAGCACAATGGATAAATATTTATATGGTTGTATGGAGTGGCTTAAACACTTGCTGAATATGGAAAGTTTATCCCATTATTGCTTTAGTGGCATTGTCATTATATAGGCTAACTTATTTAATTGTTTTCATTAAAATTTGTTGAGATTGGAGCTTTAAGATAATTAATTCCACAAGTGCTAGCTGCCTGTTAGATACTATTAGTGATAATTTAATTGAATGGTATACACTTATGCAAAATAATTTAAGAATCTGTGGGGGTCCATATGTGAAAGTTAGCTTCTGTGTTTTTTTTTTTACCTCAAACGGTAAACAATGTAAAGGAAAATGTACAAGACCCAAGTAGGACCCAATGGAGAGCCCAACAAGCCAGGCCAACCAGAGGAACAAAAACTACAAATTGAGATACAACCACCCCAAGAAGATAGGCCCAAACAAAATATAAATAAGCTAGTTTGACTTTAATAGCCCTTGATGACAGCTTGTGATAACCCATTAGCAATGGATATTTGGCTCATTTCGGCGAGTAGAGTTGCAAATGAATCGAATTGTTCATGAATAATTTGGGGTTGATTCGTTAAGGGTTTGGTTCGGGCTCATTCATTAAACAAATGAGCCGAGTCCGAGCTCAATTTCTAGGTTCATTTAGTAAAAGAGCCGATCCCGAGTAATATTGAGCTCGTCATGAGCCCAAGCCAAACAATAAACAAACAAGCCCGAGCAGCCTAAGGCTTGGTTCGACTCGGTCATTTGTAGCCCTACCGGTGAGCAGCGGTATGAATGGAGATTAAAACACTGTGGACCGTGAGTCACCCTAAGAATAAACTATAGATACTTACGATCTGTTTTAATTTTTCTTATAACTCTGAAAAAAGTATTTAAAAACTTTGAAAATAGAAATTTGTTTTAAGGTATAATTATAAAAATTTGAAAACAGACTTTTTATAACTAAGTTTTCAGAAAACTAAACTAAATAGAATTTTCGGACAAAAAATTATTTTTAGATAACTATAAAAGACAACAATAAAATATTTAAAGAACAAAAATTGTTTTCAGAAAACTGTAAAAAGACTTGTATTTATGAACAGACAATTTTATAATAATTTTTGTTTTCAGAGTGATAAGCCTTAAGTTTTAAAAGAATTATAGACATCTTTGATTGAAAAGTTGTTATCAGTATCAGCCCAAACCACATGGTCCTAAACTTCGTGTTTATAGTTACACTATTGAATCATCAAGGCCTTAAATTAATTACCTATATAATGAGTTTCTTACGCAATGTTTGACATAATGAGAAAATAGTACTAATAAGTATTTTTCTATGTAGTGGTTTAAACAGGTGCATTCAATTATGTTTTAACCAATCAACTCTACTTTATGTTGGAGTGCACTTCCTCGCTAACATAAATTGAATTCGAGAATTAAAATTTAATCCATAAATAATTATTCTTAATGAAAGAATAAATTTGATCAAATTTAAAAAGAACAAAGAATTATCATGATAAAAAACATCAAAATTTTTCTTTTTCAGTAAATGACATAAAACAGCAATTTTTTTTTTTAGTTGAATTGGCAAGCTTGTATAAATAAAGAAAAATATGTACAACTCCATGAACATGGAGACACACCAAGGCTACATCTAGCTGTTACAAGGTCAGCAAGGACCATCCAGTTAACCAAACCAACTTGGTAACTTTCCAGAATAAACAGAAGTAAACAAAAGACTACAAAAGACTACAACATAAAACCTCAAAGATGAAGCTAATGCTATCATGTTCTAAGACACATCCTTATGAGAGGCCATTGCAATCCACCATAATTCTTAAAGAAGGAACGAGGACTGCCTATGAGCAAAAGCACAGCCCTGTTGGAAAAGTCTGCAGGTCCATCATTGATCCAATCTTTATTAGGTCTGCCCTTTTGCATAACTTTAATGAGGCAAGTCTTGCCTAACACTGCTCTTGATTGCTCTGATAAGGAGATGTGGAGGAGAAGACTTGTTCCTAAAAGCCCTTGAGTTTCTTTCCTGCCAGATGAAGTATATTGCTGCTGATAGGAGTAGCTTGTCCATGACTGATGAAATTCCCTTGGTTCCAAGCCTTAGCACACCGGTCAATGAGATCAGACCAGCAACCTGGCATGATATAAAACCCTGCTACATTTTGTATGAAGTCCCAAATGACACAACTGTATTTGCATTTGAAGAACAGGTGGTCCAGTGACTCCCAATCAGAAAGACAGAGAAAGCAGGCATTGGTTTTGTGCTTGTGCTTCATAGGCTTTGAATCCAATGTGTAAAGTCTGTTCCTAATAGCCATCCAAACAATATGACTATGCTTTGGAATATGGTACTTAAACCAAATGAGATGATGCCAAGCAAATGACAATGGAGGAGGGGTGAAGTATTCCATAGTGAGCTTGTGTGAGTAGTCCATTGGAGCACTTGGTAGCCATTGTATCAGGTCTGGCATTGGTGTTGGATCAACTGTGCTTTGGAGCTGGGACATGAAAGATTGGGATTGGAAGAATGGAACATGATGAAGGAATGATGGGATTGCCCATTGAGAATTGGAAATTAAGTTATCAACCTTGACTTGATAGTTAAGTTGAAGAGTTTTCAATTCAGTAAGGCCTAATTGATCTGAGATAGGATCATTTGGGAGCCAAGAATCTAACCACAAGCTTGTGGATAAGCCTGAACCCACCTTGTGTCTTATTAAACCCCTTGCCATTTAGTTTGAGAAGTCTTCTCCAAAATCTAGAACTCAAGGATGTAGGTTTGACAGTACAAATACACCTAGTCCTGATGAGGTACCTATGTACCCAAGCAACCCAGAGTAAATCCTTCATAACAGCATCGCCACTTAAGGAATGGTAGAATTTCTCTGTTATTGATGGGAAGAACTCAAAACACCCAACAAATACTCGCTTTTCGAAATTAGTTATCTTATGTTAAAAAAAAATTAAAAATGAATTATCTTAAAGCTGAACCTCCATTAGATAAAGTCAGCAAATTTTGGTAAGAACACTACAAATAAGTTAGTATATAAAGGGATTGACACTTGGCCACTGAAGGAATTGGAAGATTTGTCTTCCATGGAAGAGACCGATAATATCTAGCGACCACTTTTTGAAATTAATTATCTTAAACATGGGATCTCCACTAGGTAATGTCAACGAATTTTAGTGAATACACTTGAATAAGCTAGTTAGCCTAATTTGACAATGCCACTAAGTGAATGATGGCATAAATTTTCGATGGAAACAGTGCTCAAAATATCAATTGACCACTTTTTGGATTTAATTAATTCTTAAGATGAACCGCCATTAGGTGATGAATCTGACGGGACAAAATGATTTAAATAAATATAAAGGTGGTATTTTTACGAGCTGAACCAAACTGAATTGGTAAATAAATGTTATATATGCAAAACCGAATCGATAAATAAATAAGTAGGTTGAGTGTAATGTGAGCCTCATACATTTCAATCCTTCCATTAAAAGTACAAGAAAATGAAAAATAAAAAAATTGCACAAAATCATGGAAATGGAATTCAAACCAAGATATATATATGGCAAATGCTTTTCTTTTAACCAAATCATGCTTGGAAGTCCTCAATTTAATTCTGCACGATTTTGTTTGGGTTCATTGGGCTGAATTATTGAGTTTAGGCTAGTTATGGGGCTAATTATAAATAATACTAAAAAAAATATAAAAATAAAAATAAAAATAAAAAAGCCAGCCAAATTGAATCAGACTGCTTATTTATAGTTGGGTACGTTCTACTTCAATAGTTTTCAACTTTTCACTTCGGTGTTAGCAACTAGACCTTGTGCACTTATGACATTCTTATTTTTAATAAATTTTATAATGTTGTAGAATTGTATAGGATTGCATGGTGTATTCTATAATGTAATGGAGTAGTATATTGTCTAGTAGAATAGGAGTAAAATATTCTAGACTACTATATGTTTGTAATTTGAGTTTTCTACCTACGATGTCCGTTTTCTACAATGTCCATATAAAGGTGTCATTTGCTCTAATCACACTTGTCAAGAGTAATGAGTCCTTCAATCATAATAATAGTAAGTGAAGAATTAGTCCTCTCATCATCATAATAGTGAGTGAAGCCGTAAGATAACGTAACTAAAGATTTACTTTACACATGGATAGAAATTGAATCATTGTTATTAAAAACAGTAATTAAATCGCCATATTTTATGTGTTACCTATATAAATGACTGCTATACTATATCCTTATAAAAGACTAATTTTAATTTTATATATTTACAAACTAAATTGTACAAAAGACTGTAATCCAAACCGTAAAACAAAATGTGCTCGAACCAAGACAGTAGGGACAGTGAATCCAAACTAGGTTGCAACAACTCCAATTTGAATAATTTAGCTGAACACGAAAAATTCAAACAAATAACCCAAACTGTAAAACAAATTAAATGTGCTAGAACCAAGACAGTAGGGACAGGGAATCCAAACTAGGTTGCAACAACTCCAATTTGAATAAATTAGCTGAACACGAAAAATTCATGTATCAGAATTGTTCTGCATATATGTGTGTAAAATTTAGAGAAGCTTAGTTAATATGTTGAAATAGTTTTTCTTATTTCTTCAAATTCTTTACTTTATTCTTCCCAACTCTTACCCAGTATAACTCTCCAAGTACCCTAGGCTTCTAGCTAGCTTCTCCAGTTAGTTACTTAGTTATAATTTATAAATGAAGTATCTAAGTTAATTAAGCTTGAAGAATGAATAGCCTTGGAAGTAGTGTCATTGACAACAACACTAGTATTGACTGAGTTTTGCTCTCTGTTGGTGCTCTGTGTGCTTGGCAGCTTGCTTCCACTGTATTTCTTGTATGGAGGTTGTGTGTTGCCTTCGGACTTTTTGTTTGGGCCTAAGTGCCTTGTTGTTGCTTTCTTTTTGGGTAGCTTTGTATTGTTTGGTTCTTTGTTTTGAATAAATTGATTTACCCAAAAAAAAAAAAATGAATAGCCTTGGATTAATTGTTGATCTATATATCTTCATATTTCTCTATATTCTTGGTAATAATACATTCTTGATACCTTAAATCATAATGGGAGGAGGGATGTGGCTAGCTACACATGTATGTTGTTAGCATAAACGTTACCACATAGACAATCCAAGAGTGTTTGGAATATTAATTAATTCCTTGATTTCTTATGAAATTTGTTCCTAATAACCTAGAAGATTTCTAATTTTAATTAGATATATGGACTTTTAATATTAGCATTAATAATTTACTCCATGCAAAGTGTTAAATATCTACTACTAAATTTCTCTCCTTCCCTCAAAATCTCAATCTATACTAATTTATATATGCACCGGCCACCATACACAAGTGAATATGCAAAAAAAAAAAATGATGTATATATATATAAGGAATGATTAGCTTTTAAATTTAATTTTCAACTTTAAAAAAACACAGAAGATCCCTAATTAATTAGAAATCGATCACAAAACCATGCCAGCCATGGTGGTTTTATTTAATTCTAACACGAGTATCATACAAAGCTTACTCGGCCTACAAGCCCAAGTCAACAAACATCACACATGTACACACAACAACATGTAAATTGATACTTGGAACATAATTTGTGAACCACTCACGTACATGTGCCATAAGTACACACATATATACATATATACTTTTTGGCAACTTACATGTTGGTTCCACATTATTACATATATAATACAAACACACCATATATAAGTAATACACAAGTTCGATCATGCAATTCACTATGAACTAGCCTTTAGAACAAGGTAAGGACGTTGGCTATGCCGATCATTTTCGTTTTGGAGTAGGTGCTGCTATATGGATGTGAGGTTTACGATTCACAGGTGAACCTTCAGGTGTATTATATATATCAGTAGCATCATCTCTTGTTGCCAGAACCTTACGATCAGTACTGCCAGCAACTCCGCCGCCAACATTTGCATGATCTTGATCTTTACTTTTATTAACTATATGGTAGCAAGGGGTATGATTCACAATTGCACCTGCAGGTTTATTATATATATCAGTACCATCTTCCTCCAGAAGGTGCCTTTTTGCATGGACTTGAACAACTCCCAAGATCAACGCAAACCCTACCATGAGTGCAAGCAAGATCTTGATCATCATCAATTTGTTGAGTTGATAACCCTGAAAATTACAAACTTCATTAATTTTTCTACTTAATTAATAACAAAAATTAAATTAAGCTTGCTTTGCATAAAAATTAAGAAACTAAGTAATTCATTACCTGATAATTCTAGTGAATATAGATTCATATATTGGATGAAAATATATATGGATTCCAAGTGTGGGATTATATAAGGCCAATTAGATTAGTGGGTGGATAAAGATAAAACGTACGTACTGTTAGCATGCACTAAGAAAAAAGATCAAGCTTGGGGTGCACATAGTGGAAGATTGGCAACTTACCATCATTGCGAGAGATTGTAGCCACTGAAAGAGTATGTAATTAATTATTATTTTAATTGACAATAATTAAGAAACTGTCTAATGCTGACTTTTCACTTCATTAACGAGTAATATGGATTATATATTGGCCTTGCAAACTGTTCGATTTAATATCTTTCTAAATCACACACTAAAATGCTTCCAGAATATATATATATACACATACTCATTTTATATATATAATATTGACCATAGAACAATAATACAAAAGGGTCCATGAATTACCTGCAATTATTAAGGCTACCTTGATTATGCCGTTTACTAAAAAATAAAGAAAAGAAGAAAACCTTTATTATGCCACCAATGTCTATGAGCAGCCCGCACGCCGGCTGGCTATGCACATAAAAGTTGTCGGTTACATCAGTGACTAGTTACAACATGTGGCCGCCGGTCCGCCGTATAAGACTGATCACAAATGAATCAAAGAAAGACTTTAGAGGGGAAAAAATAGATGGGAAAGAAAGAAGAAAAAAAAAAAAGTTGATAGGGGCCACAAAGGTTCACCACAAGCATTGCTATCTGGCTAGCGCATTGACAAAATTTATGTGGAGTCTGCTATCTGGCTAGCCCACATCACAAGCTTTCACCGGCTAAAGGCTATCTGGCTAGCCCCACGTCACAAGATTTCACTGGCTAAACATATACCACACCAGATGGCCTAAGGGAAAATATATAGGGCATGTGTCCGTGGTAAACATGTCAAATTCTGAAAAATAGGGCGGGTATCCGTGGACACAACTAATACACACATAAATTCTTATTTATATATCTATTAAATAAGACAATTATAGAATTTAAATGTGTATGTAATATTGTTTGTCTTATATAAGATGGTATAGGATGTGTTGAAAAATTATTTAACTTGTGTTGATCAAGTGTTTGAAATGTGTTGGTGAAGTATTGACTAATTATTGATTCGTTGGCAATTGTTTAAAATATGTCGACTGAGTATCCAAAATAATAAAAATTATTTTTAAATTTTGGATACATCTATAAAGTATTGAATGTGTGTCTATAAATATTCATAAAATATCAGGGTCTTATCTTATGTCAAATACGAACGCAACTCCCGGTCCGGATAAAAGTGTCCAAACTTCTTTCGCTACCAAGGTGGCCCTTATGGAAAGGTTAATATATTTAACTGAATTATTAGTTAATGCATTAATAAGCCACATTATTAACTGTGGTCGTATCAATATATCATACAACACATTAATATTTAAACTGGTGTGAGAGTTGACAAGTAAGCTACTAGCTATGTATATACAAATAGTAGCAGACTAGCCATTTCTTCCATTAAATTCCAAAAACAAAATGGCCAACAATGTTCCTCTGAATTTCCACATTAGTTCATGTGGCTTTTAAGAGAAGATTAAATTAATTAGTGATGGTAACAAGTTTGATTAGATGAAGCTAGCTGACAAGAAGATGCTAGCCAGCCTAGATGGTAACATGGTTGCGAAATTTTCTAGTAATCATATATAGACATTCTGCAAAATTTGGATTAAGACAAAACAACAGAAGATAAACTGAATAAAATTCCAAAAATATGGAATATTTAATCAAATTAAAATTACATTAATTTTTAAGAAAATGTCCGGTATAATATTTTTATCAATTCAATTAGATTTCAATTTACATAAACTTGGCTTATTTTAAGGGAAATTTAGTCAAATAGTAAGAACTTGTTTACCATACATTCTTCCAATAAATAATTCTTTTTTTCTTGGCAAAGAGAAAACTTATTGAAAAAATAAATTAAAATGAAATTCTAAATTAATGAAGAAAAGAAGAACTACTGTAATACGAGTACCTATGACCCATATCAAAGACCCTCTAATGGGTTTGGGCTGGGCTATGTGGCCTAACATATATGAAATAATGGAACTCCAAAGAAGCTGGCCTAATCACTGCCCGGCCCAACTATTAAGGCTGCAAGCTCATCATTTTGATCACTGCCTCTCATTTCGGTATCCATATATCATGTTGAGTAACAATTCTTATACATTTAGAAATTTCGAATCTTCCCGCCAATAGAGTTCTGAGAGAGAGATGAGAGAGAATCATCTTCAAACTCCTCAGAAGGAACATCTACTAGCAAATCGGAGATCGAAGTCCATGTCTGAACAGGCAAAGAAGCCACAAAAGGTACATTTGAAACCCTAACTTATTGATCTCTCTCTGTATTCAATGTCAGTCGTATTCATATTCAAATATCTCATTTTTCTACTGTTGCAGATAAGCAAAAAATGCTTGAATTCTGTGTTTACATCAGTTTCAGAAGATGTCTCGGTCGGATCACCTAAGGACTCGATCGATTTCTCATCAATCTCGGAGGTTTATGTCGACGGTCAATTCGGTGATTCCGCAGAGGTAATTTAAAATTGAATTCGCAATTCAATGTTACCAACTCTCATGTAAATTTTTCGTACTGTTTAGTTATGAATTTGGAAATCACTTTTTTAGCTCAAAAACAAAACGCAAAGTACTTTTGATCCGGAATTCGGTGTTGGCTGTTGCTTATCGTTGGATTATTCAGTGTGTTTTTTGTATTTAGGAACTACTTTTCTTACTTTTGAAGATAAAATATTCCAGTATTCGCTATTTTCAATTAGCAATGTAATGTTGCATACAATCACTGGTTTTATTTGTATTTGGACTAGCTATCAAGAGCGAATATTATTTTTTTTTTCTGTTCCAGAGCTTCACTGAGTCGGTAAATCCAGAAATTTCGCCTTCATTAGAGACTGCTGCTCCGTCTCAGCTTACTCCGTTGTCGTCCACCATTACTGTCAATAATGATGAGAACGGTAGTGTCTCAGTCAACCGTTGCAGATCTGCTGAATCAAACAGCGTGAAGATTGGTTCCATAGAGGAAGAGATGGTAATCAATCATCTCAGGCAAGCTAGAATTGAGATACTGAATTCGGCTAATCTTCAGTCTAAGAAGCTGTTGGATGCCTTAGTCAAGGTAGTGATCGAGGAGTTCTGTGGTTTGCCTGAGGAGAAGGACCAGTTTTCGGAACTCCTTTCAACAAAAGCTCACCTTGTGCTTCTGAGTTTCTTTCTGTGGATCCTTGCTGTTGTAGGGGTTTTCTTCTTCAGTTTTGGTGTCCGAAGTTCTTTCAATGGACTTGCACCAACATAAGTCTTGCTTCGTGGGGTGTCCGTCTGCTGATCAGTGGTTAAATGGTAAGAATGCTTGCAATTCAGCTTACTTGTGCTCTTTGTGCTATTCCTCAAAATGCTTATCCTCCACTCAGAATTGCTAAATTGAATTGATCTGACAATACTTGTACAGTGGGCATTTGCTCAACATTTTGCATCTATATGTTAGAAATATATAGATATACCATTCCAGTTCTTCTGATTGGGTTTGGATATAATCACAATTAGATTTCTGAAAGAAAATATATTCTGCGAGGGTTGAAGTGGAGTACGCTGGCAACAATTTAGCAATTATTGAAAAATGTACTGGTAAATGAATTGATGATTCAATCCTCATCCTGTGGTCGTTACACTCTAAATCAATCTATATATTAAATGTAGTTTCAGGTGACCTGTGAAGTATTTTCCTATGCTAAGAGGAAAGCCTAAATGAACTCCCTAATATGATTGATAATAACCTTCACAACCTGCATGTCTCTTGCTTCAGTTAGCAAATATGCTTACAGCCTCAAGCACAAGCTTTTGGTGTGCTTCAATTTAGAGGTTCAAGATTAGTATTAATAACCATGAATGCAACATTAGCTTTCTTAGGTGTAAATAGTAAACTTATGAGCTGAACTGACCACTCCTCCCAAAGGAATTACTGATCTCTGTTGGGCATATCTTTTCACTCTCCTCCCTTCACCACTAATTACCCCATTTTAACTCTCACTCCATTCCTAACATTGAATTTATTTTGTGAAGTCTAAATGGCATGTCTAAATGTGAAGCATATGCAAGTTATCTTGCTAGTATCATAGATGTCACTCTCCTCCCTTCACCATTAGGTAGATGTTTGCTTGCACAGCAGTAATGTACTCGGTAAGTCAGTGGAGCTTAGATGTCAACCAAATATAGGCTAAAGTGACACCACTGAGAATGCAGAAATCCACCTTTTTGGTTCAGACAATGAGGTCTTGTTCTAGCGTTGACAGTATTTCCTAAAACAAGCTTAAGAAGGGCTATGAAAAGAGCCATAGGTACCAGTGTGGTTTAGCTCAAAGAGACCATGTAAGAGTTCAACAATTGGAGTAAAGTAAGTCCTGGTTTTTGTAGTAAAATTTTATCCTCTGATCTAGTTGGCGTCATTCACCTATTACTTAGACTTTCTAGTTTATCATACTATGCTCAATTGTGACAATACAATTGTAATGGGCCCAGTGACCATGTTAAATGGATTCCTTTTTTTTTTTACTTTTTTTTCTTTTTTCTTTCTCATGTTGACTTAGGTTGTCTGTCCTTTATATATATGATCCATTTATAATATTCTGACAATTAAAACTCATCAAAATATCATTTTGACAATTTGAACATAACATGTATACTGCAATCACAGAATGACAAACAGACTGAAAAAAAAAATTGTGATTGTCTTGCTTGTGCTTTATGGATGGAAAAATTGCAAGGTCCTTTTCTTCTATAACCTCTGTGATCCCCTTATGTTTCAATTTCTGCAACATCCATGTTTGTGTATGGGTCCAAGGACAGGAAATAAACCGGGATAATTTATACCTCAAAAACAGAATTTGCTTAATGTCTTTTCCTAACCAGCCTTTCAATCCATTCATTTCAAAATCCTTCAATTCAAATGAAGCCTTAATGTCTTCTTTAGCGAGTCTTACAATTGTTTTTAGGCATTACACTTCTGATTTGAATATTTGATGTACTTCACTTTTATGCCCTAGAATAGCCAAAATCTCTGCATGACCTTTTTTCTTGGGAATTCTATTGTTTGCTCCAACAGTTCTGTAGTTGCATAATTTCAACCTGAGGGTTTCTTATTCCGTTTTTTTTTTCCTCTTCCTCTTCTTCTTCTCAATGATATTCCATGATCTTCCAGCCACTGTATCCAAAGTCCCTTAATTTGAAGATCCTGAATGTTGATTGCTGATCTAATAAGAAGCCCATCCCTGAGTCATATGCATGACATTGGAAAGAATTCGAGTAGAGTACTAGTTCAGATATTTTTCAGTTCAGTTATAACTTCCAGAGGACCCGACAAAGACAAGTTCACCACCTCTCACTCATGTGTAAGTAAGATGATCATTGTTTGGTCAATAATTAAGTTCCATCTAATATTGTTTAATGATGACAAGAAGCTTAACCCTCTAACTGCTTAACAAAAGAAGCATGGATCAGGTAAAAAATCATTGTTAGAAAATTTGTGAAGAAAGTCATATATTCTCTACATAATGATGAGTGCATAAAAACTTTATATATTTAAGTGGTATTATGTTTTAAATTCCTGAAGGTGCAAACTACCAAGAGTTTGATTGATTGATGTCATCTGGTAGGTCAAATGTCTGTGTTATTTGATCATTATTGTAGTTCATCTTTTTTCCTCGGAGGGTGGCCCTTTGGGTATCAAATAGGTTCATAGATCATATTATTATTAATAGAAGATCAAAGTTTGAAACTTCTGGTGGAATAATTTCTTGCATCATCTGATATCATTCTCCGATCCAACAAAATTTTTACATTTTATATAAACATGGGATAGAAATTTCCATGGTTAGATATGATCAACATTTCTCTATAAATGAAATATGTTGCAATTAAGTTGAAACACCAAATTACCCCATTTAGACTTCTCTAAATATGTGACATAATATAGAGAAAGAAATGTTCAGAAGAGAATGTCATGTAAAGAGATCTGGAGTTGTATCTTCATCACCAAGAATTAACGAGCTTAGCAATTGTAAAATTCTTTAATAGAAGTAAAGTGCCCCGTCATAATAACATTTAACAAATCCTTAACTAACGTAAAGAAATCTAGGTGATCCATATAATCATTTGTGTTAAGTGGAATATAATAGAGGTAAAAGTAGTAAAACATAAGCAGTCAAAAGATTGTTCAAATAACATTAAAAAATAAAAAAATAACAATGATTTTGTCAATTTACACCAACTTAGGGAGCAATGCAACAAGACAATTTCAATGTGGTCCCTTTCAATTGGGTAATCAAATTCCTTGAAGAGCATAACAGATGTCTTATCCATTGGTTGGATTCTTGTAATACACTTATTAACCAATAAATTATAATATTACATAAAAGTAAATCATACAAAGGTATGATAGACTCTCTGTTGGAAACTTAAAAAGAAAGGATAAGTAAGAATCTGAATGGATGATTGAAACCAATCAAAACCACTATTGATGGTTATTAGTGGATGCAGGTAAGAATCCAATTTGACAATTTAATACATTATTGATGGGGTCAATTAGATAGCTAGAAACCGACTTGCCACTATTGATGGTCTAAATGCCAATAAACTGGCTGGGTTACACAACTGGGAATGTTAGGTTTTGTTCCAGCGACTGTTACAATTACCTGCCGACTTATCTGCCAGGCTTGCTGGCAAATCTTTCTTGCCTTTTAATAACTTGTAAAGTCACTCACCGGGAAAGAGGACAGATAAAAAAATAAAGATAAGTAATTTATGCTGAGCACCCTTGTTTACAAAGCCAATATGAATATATATATATATATATATATATATATAGAGAGAGAGAGAGAGAGAGAGAGAGAGAGAGACTTACAGATGATGATTTGGTGTGATCCACAGAAACTTGCTTAGCTGTGCTTAAAAGCAAAGTTTGGTGTAATCCACCAATTTTTTATGAAAGATTTTTTTTTTAAAAAATGTTTGTTAATGACTGAGGCATTCTAGCATACAATTATATAATGCAGTGCTTCCATTAATTAGTTCTTTTGTAAAGAAAATTTTTCTTTGCATGTGCTGAGTGCACTTTTGGGCATCCAACATAATAGACTAATTATTTAAATCTATGGCATTTCTTTATTTTTTTATAGAATTCATAGCATCTGGTGGAACAAATTTATCTCCTCCTCTTAAACAACTAAAACCTACTATAGAGTATAGACTATAGAGACACTACATAAAATGGATTTGAGAGAGACCTAAATCTTATTCCCTGGTATCCAAATTTTCCAAAGACATAGTGCTCGCCTTGAATTGGAGGATTGAGAGCACATCCTTCTCTAATTCTCATTTCAAGGCATATAAACCGTGTTCACGCACAGTGACACACTTGTAGTCTTGTACATATATTTTTGGGTTATATGTATGCATAAACATATAGAACATCTAGATGTACTCTGTAGGTGCACCCTCAATATGATACAACATACCAAGGCGTGCTGGAAAATTCAGTACCTTTCATGATACAATGCTGATTTATAATTTCTTTCCTTCAGGACTTTAACCTATAGTCAATTGCAATGTTCTCTAGTTTGAGTTTTATAAGATTACATAATCTGGTATTCTGGTGCTTATTTCAAAAGATTAAATATTTTGCAATTGTCCTGAAAACCCCTACTGATCAATGAAGATGACATTTTTTGCAATTATTTGGATAATGGACGTTATAAATACTTTTTAACCGTTTTTTGAATTGTATAGCATTGATAATAAAGCTATAGCAATGTGACTAAACGCAGGCCTCTTTATATTGCCACTACAACGAAAAGCTAAATGTTCTGCCAGTCTGTACCATGGGAATAGAGCTAGGCAATGAGACTATTTGTGCCTCTTCATTATTAAAACTCACGGTTACCCTTATTTACATTAAACTGGTTCATATTCGTTCATGATTTGTCATATATTTTCCATTTTGAGAAGTTTCCTATATAATCAAATAAGTTCGTCATTGCTAAGTCTTGCAATATAAATGTTACATTTAGAAGGTAGAATATACAATTAATTCTGCTTTCATTGTTCTTCAGTCATTTGAGACTGTTTATCAGCATTAATGAATTAAGTGTTGGGCTGTAATTACTCTACACTTGACTTTAAAATATATGCGACTCCCTGTGCTAGATAGTTTCTGTCTTTCTTCTTGGGAACTTAAAGTCGAGGTTGATCTGATGTAAAAGCTGTCGTGGTTATTTGATTTCTGGGAGAGTGAGACATGAATTGAAGCTGATGTAGAGTGGAATGAGTTGCTATTGGGGTTGGTCACATGATATATGTTAATAGATTCAGATGCTAATCGTAGATGATTTACTTGTTTGCACAAATTACATATGATTCGAATATTGATTCATATACGATCTTCACTTGTAGTATTTTCCACAATGTGTGTAACCTTTTGAATAGATTCCTGAAACCCTGTTTTGCTTCAGTTGTCAGGTTAGCGTACGAATCCAAACCTTCATCTAGCTGAATGATTCACATTTGGCGACTCTCTAGCCTTGTTGAGGTATGCTGTCTGGTTTAGGAGATAAAAGTCATCATATACAGAATGGCTCTATTTGTTTTTGTATCTACTACTGACATTTCAAAAAATTGCTTATCTTACTAATGGTCCGAGTGAAGAAGCCAAATTATATAGATAGTAGGCAATGGTTTCTGGATAAAAAACCAGTTTTATGAATTGTATATAAAAACACTAGTTGTTATTTCAGTTGAGTCATCTCTCTCTCTCTCTCTCTCACACACACACACTCACACATCACTGTTTTACGGTGTCTAGTGGAAGGGGGGCAGTAGCTCGAACACATAATAACGCCTGGTATATTGTATGGACAGACACATGGTACAATGATTTTGGTGAGAATGTGGATTAGGCTCATGATTTACTTGAATTAAAATATAGACAACTCATCATTAGGTAGAGGCATTGTTAGCATTCTTATACCCTAATTCCAGTTAGCAATCCTTTTAATTAAGATTGTTGGGTGGGAGGGATACATCAGCTACAAATCTACCATATGATGTATTTATACAGTGAATGCACTCAAAATTTTGAATTTTTCACACATCCTGTATTATACATTGTGATCTATTATTATTGATCTAACTTAATTTTTTCTCCCGGTAAATAATAAGAAAAATCTAGGATATATATATGTGTGTGTGTGTGTGTGTGTATAGAAATAGGTAGTTACTTTAATAATTGATAGCTATTGATAATAACTAGTGTTAGTATAAGAAAAAAATATCTGTAGTAGATGGAAAAAGAGGTTTCTTGCTGGAAATGTGGAGCATAACTGTCAACACTTACTTGATAAAGTAATAACAGAAACAAAAAAATAAAATAAAACAACAAAGCAGAAGATACAACAAGTGCCAGAGAAACATTCACATGCATTTCCCTTGTTTATCATTTCCATAGTGCACGATCACCTTCATCAATCATTGCACGGAATGAAACAAAAACACAGAGGGACCCAATCAACGGTCAGTGGAAGCCAACACCTCACAAATTAAAACCATTCAAATGTTTGCACGTCATGATTCATTATATCCAGATATTTTTTTTCCCCTTTTTTTTATTTTATTTTTTTATCAAACCTTAAATTTAGTACTGTCCAATTGTGTTTATAAGTTGAGGTAAACTATATGAATAATACATTTAAGGAGCGTATCTATAAAAGGTAGTTTAAAACAACCACCCAGACCATATATGATATTCTAATAATTAATATTTTCTTAGTGAAAACTTTATTACAATAGAATTTTTTTTTTTTTTTCAGAAGCAACCATACAAACACCAAATATGCATTTAAGTGGATATGAATTGGTGTAGATGTAGAGTCGAATAATTGTGGTGCAATTCCTTGATAAAGATGCTTGTTATGCGATGGTTATAAGGAGTCAGGTGGTACCTGTAAAGAGAAAGAGAAGCTATCACATTTGGTGGCAGGTCCAACAGTGAAAAATAAAGGTGTTGATGGTAGCACATGGAAAATGATGGTAGATGATATTATTGTGGTTCACCGTACCACAAGCATGAAGAATCTTGGTGCTTCATAGGTTGCATCTTTTAGTATGCTGGATTCAATTAATTCCATAGTACTATTAAAAAATATAATAAAAAAAACGCATGCTATGCATTTAATACATTCACATCCTATCATGAGTTGTGATGCAAATATCATCTCTTTATGACAAATAGAAAAATAAATAAAAAGATAAAATCCTTATCTTTGTCAAAGTCATGGGCTACATATCTAAGTAATTCATCATTGGTTTATTAATTGAGACTACACTGCAGTTACTTGTCCCACCAAAGTATTGAAAGGAAATATTGAAGACGGACTTAATTATTGGCACTCCATCTGCACTAAAATAGATGAGTATTTGTGGGTTACAATTTTTAAAGTGTTCATCTATTTTAGAAAGATGAGAGTATTAATTTTACATTATATGTTCTGAATTTCAAAATTATTTAAAATTTATTACTAAAATAAGCAACTAATCTACATTAATAATGAGATTATATAAAATTTCTTGAGGCTTTGATAACGTGTGATCCACCACCACCGTGTATTTCTATGTATACTTTATTTCACTACCATCATGTTTTTTTTTTTTTTTTGTTAAACTACCATCATGTTGTTATAAGCACATATACAACAATAAGAAGTGTTTTCTCTTTTAGCTAGTCTAGTTGGATGCATGAGACTTTCATTTATATATTTTTTTAAAGATAAAATAATTTTACCATTGGGTCAAGAATTACCTTCAAAAATTTAAATAAATATCTCCTAAGATAATAAAATACAAAAATGAGACTTGAGGGGAGTGTATCCACTTAAGGTCTGAATCTATTAAAAAAAAAATTATTATGAATCGCTACTACAAGTAAATGAGTTAATTTTTTTAGTCGTTTTTTATTCATATTTTTTATTTGTGTTTCAGTCCGTGATTGGTTAATAATTCCATGATAATCTCTCCTTTACACCGGAAAGAAGTTAACAAGGGTAATTCTGTCAAATAAAAGTGATAAGAGATCAAAAAGCAATAAATAGTGTGTGACATACATACATATATATATATATATATATATATATATATGGAAGCGACGCGTGTTATCGTGTTGATACCCACCCTTTGAAGCCTTTTAACTTGCTCCTCTCTCCCTCCCTCCGTTGCAGAGCCAAATCCGCCGTCGCAAAACCTCTCTCTCCCCACACACACACACTAAGAGACACATATATGTATAATATGCTCTCCTTAGATCCATACGTTGATTCTAGATCGTTCATCAATAAGAGAACCAGAAGCTGAGTTTCTCAAGAACGTTTCATTTTCTCCCAAAGGTAAATATCGCATTGTTTTTGCTTACTATGATCATCTCGATTTTCTTTCTTTAATTTTGCGTTCAATTGCTTATCTTTATTTGGAGATTAGATTACAAAACCTAAATTTCGCAATTTTTTTCTGCTATATCACCGGTGATGTTGTTAATCACATCCTAATTTTGTTGCTAATCGATTGTTTAAACTCTGCTTTCGAGTTATCAGATCCTCTTGTTTTTAAATCCATCTCTTTTGATTCGAATAATCAATTCACGTGATTGAATCTACTGGTTTTGGTCATCGCAGAGGGAAATTCGAATCATCCGATCCGATTCGATCATACGGAATCGACGGTGTTGATTGATGGCGTCAACTCTGATCTCGAATCAGGTAACGAACTCGGACAGAGCGCTCGAGTCAGCAAAGAGGAAAAAGAAGAAGAAAAGTCAAGCAGCCATCAGAGATCAAACTCAAAACCCTAACAACAATTCCAACGAGATTCAATGGAAGTCCGAAGTTCAAGAACAAGTCTACTCTTCGAAACTCCTCCAAGCTCTCCGCCAAGTCCGGCTGAGCTCATCTTCGTCGTCGGCTCCGAAGGGCCGTCTCGCCGTGCGCGAAGCCGCCGACCGAGTCCTGGCCGTGGCCGCTAAAGGAAGGACCAGGTGGAGCCGTGCCATCCTCACGAACCGGCTCAAGCTCAAGTTCACGAAGAACAACAGAAAGAGAGTGGCGGTGAACGGCAACAGCAGGTCGAAGAAGCCGAGAGTGAGTGTTTTGCGGTTGAATTCGAAGAATTTACCGGCGGTGCAGAGGAAGGCTCGCGTTCTCGGACGGTTAATTCCCGGTTGCCGGAAACAACCGTTGCCGGTGGTTTTAGAAGAAGCCACGGATTATATTTCTGCGCTGGAGATGCAGGTTAGAGCCATGTCTGCTCTAGCCGAGCTGCTCTCGGGCTCCGCTTCTGACAGCGGCTCAAATGTTTCGGCTCTTACTCAGCTCGGTCCAAGCCGGCCTCCACCAATCTGATTTCACTTTCCTATTTCTTCTATTTTTGTTTTTAGTTTTACTTTATGTCTCTCTCTGTGTCTCTTCGGTCTCCAGTATTTCCATGTCAAGTACATTCTCTCTGAGAAATGATAAAATCCAAATTTTAACAGAAAAAGTAAAAATGGACGCTAAGTTATAGTTAGGAGATATTTTACAATACAGGTTATTTTGACACGTGGGATCACTTCCATCAAAGTTATCTTTTCTCTTTGATAAATAAAAAATAAATAAGAAGATTTGATTCGGATGATAATAAAGAGTAGCAGTCAGTTTTGGTTTCGTTAGGTAAATAGTTTATAAAACGATTTTTCAAACCAAAGTGAATAAAGGGCGCACCAAAGAATAAAAATCCTTTATTAAGTAGGTGGAAATAATATTACTCTTTATATTAATAGGTTTCAACATAAAATGTCACAAGGAACAACCAAAATGGTGCGATCAACAGTGAGGAATTGAATTGTAGGTTGGTTGGAGTTGTTAAATTTCTTGGATAGTTCCCGACTACATGGTTTCGGTTTCGGACTATTATAATTTAACATATAAATAAATATGTTTATCTTATTTTATTTTTTATTTTTTATTTTTTTTTTATGTAATACTGTGATTGTTTGGATAGCCGATCATATAATAATTTTTCATGACATATGGTATATAATAGTAAATATACAGGACTAGCCTTGAAAGTAGTGGGTAGCTTGTGAATGAAACCAAAGTGGTATTAATGAGGATCTGTTACATATCATGTGCCGTGGTGTCCCCACATCATATTATGGTTTCATGACACCGCCCTATTCCTATTGTGGGCAGCATGTGAGACACTACCTCTGTTCCCCCCAAATGCGGACCAGACCCATTTCAAATCAGTCTCTGATTGCTATTGTCAATCTGGATCAACATGAAACATGAATTAATTTATAGATAAATGCATTTTGAACTTTGGTTCATTTGTCTTTGACTAGATTTATCTTGGATTTGTATTGAGCACATTAAACCTAGATGAAACAATATTACATTACATTTTTTTTTTTTTTTTCCTAGCAAGAGTTAATAGTTAGTTGGGAAGATGGGAATCGAATCTAAAAATAATACGGTGAGATATGATAGAGGCACTTTTGACCTAACCTTTTTAATAATCGGACTACACCATTACATTACATAATAAGTAGAAACTGAAAGGTATAAGTGAAATACATTAATGATGCAGTCAATATCTTTTTAAGATAGTATTATTTTAATCATAAACGACTAATCCTACTACCATGTGGGCTAAAAAGGGCAATTAGTCCGACAAATTAATGAAAAACAAAAGTAACATGCCACATGGTTAGTCATGGACCTAAACCTTGATTAGGACCCAAATTATACATATTGATTGTTGAGTTGACAGTTTCAATAAACCGACCATGTCCCGATTAGCAAAAGCTATACAAAACCTATATCACAAATAAAGAATTTGGGCTCCACACATAACCAAATAACAGTTGGTGAAGCATATGCAATAGCATTAAAAAAAAGTAATTAACACTTTACTTTTTGGGGCTTAATTGATTCTGATATGCCATGTTAGAATGAATTAGATTTTCACATAGTTATGATTTTATTATAATAGGTGATGAAAGAAGTGCATGGCCTCTAACTTTGATAAAAGTGGACTTGTTTGCCCCATATAACTGGAACAACAAATATCATTTTCTCTGTAACAAATATCATTCTCTATTATTATGAATAAATATATCTGCTTAATCAATCTAATGGACATGCATTGACTTTGGTAAGAATCACATGCACTTCATTAATTGTGTAGACCACTTGTTTCCCTTCTTTTAGTGGGACCAATTTGACAGCTATGTGGGCCCAAAGAGGTGAGAGTATCCTCTATTTCCTCACAAATAAATAAACATCTCAAAATCATAAATCCACCATTCACTCTTGAATGTTTTATATGGTATCACTAGCATTCTATTAGAAATATGCCCACAACACAATCAATAATATCCTTACAATGTTACGTAAATATTTTGACTAAATTTTTTTTTTAAAAAAAGGAAAAAAGCTATTATGAGGTGCTACGAGTTCTCGATCTTTTTGGTGTGATCATATAGAGATATTCTATTTAAATTGTCTGAAGAATGATTATGCTATAGTTAAATTTGTATGAAAAATTATATAACATTCTAAAATTATACGTATCAGACTATTTTATGTGAGTTAAGATGACATCAATTCACAATATTTTCATTCATAATAAATCACGTGAATCAATACAAAATTTGAGCTACAAATACAACTTTCTTTCTTCTTCTTTTTTTTTTTCTATTAAATTGCATGTCTATTTATGTATACACATGCATATTATATATACACACATATTGTGATCCTAAATTATGGAGCTGTTTTTGTCACTAATTTGGCCGTTACATCCATATTTATTTGGGACATCCCTTCTTTATTGTTTGCGACGGGGGAAACTGAAATATTGTTGAAGTGACACAGATTTTAGCAACATGATTATGATTGCAACTCCATATGCCACAAAATCATTAGTCCACATGTGACGTGTCATGCCAGCCTCCAACAACATGGATATTGCAGCTCTGCTTTTTTTTCCCATTTATCCACTTTTCCACGTCAGCAGCCTACGGTCTTCATCTGGGTCAGGTCAGCTGCCCCCTCTTTTTTCAATTATTTTATTTTATTTTTCTTGCTTTTTAGTACTACATGGTCTGCAAGCATGTGAGGACAACAAAAGCGTCACAAAAGGAAGGGAGGAGGAGAGAGAGTGTTTGTGTGTGTGTGTGAGAGAGAGAGAGAGAGAGAGGACATTGAATAAAAATACACTAGTGGTGCATAATTAAGCTAAAGTTTGATAGACACCCACATGGAGGGGTCACCAAAACTCACAATCAAAAAGCAAAGGTTGTGAAGATGGCAAACGCCACATGGTTCACCACTGTATCAATGTAGCACGAGGAGGAAGAAGAGAGAGAGAAGAGAAAAGGAAATATTGCGATGGGTTTAGAATTAGTTTTATAGGGATTGTGTATATTTGACTATTTTCAAATCCTGTAATAATGAAAATCGTTTTACCCTTTTAAAAAAATAATGGGATTCTTCTTCCATTAAATAAGATAAGTTTATAATTACATTTATACATAGCAAAAAAAAAAAAAATTGAGTTATGACACAGATTCTGTTCGGACTACTTTAATGTGAGTGGAGTTGATTTTATCATAAATGAAAATGACATTATCGCTGTGTTAGCTTCATTCACTTGAATTCTATTTTCAATTGGAATCCCGTGACAGTGAATAAAAGTAGTTTTCAGATTACATCCAATTTTTAAGCACATTTTGATATGAATAAAGTTTTAATTGGCTATCATTCTCAACTTCCCAATTAGTCCCATAGGCTCAGGCTCAAACCATGAGACACCCATTGAATACTTCAAAAACCACAAAGATGGTTGAATGTCATGGGGACCAAGATTGGGACCTTAGGTCACATTTTGGGACCTCTTAGCCCCCACTAGAGAGAAGCAACACCAAATAGAGCTAATTGTTGGTGACTAGATTTCGTAGATGAGAGACCTATTTTCACCTTTTTTGGTCATGTGCAATGTATCTATGTCCCTCTTGCAAGGTGAGTCCTTATCGCTTAAAGGAGAAAGGATCTAGTAGAGAGATAAATAGATATAGAAGGACAATAATTTGAAGGGGCGGGGGGGCCAGAAATTTCAATTCCATTCTTAGGGTGCCATGTACTAGTATTCAAGATTCCTTTGTTTCTTACTTTGCATGCTGCTTAATTTGTCTCCCGTGTTTGTTTGAGGAGGATCCCCTCGTTGCTGGGCTCCGTTTTGACACGTTGGTCTCAGTGTCGGCTGACCATAACAGTATTAAAACAGCGTCGTTTGGTGCACCGATCTTACACAAGGCTCAAGAAAAATGGAATGTTTTGATTGGTCGGAAGAATTCAATACCCATTGCCTCCGGGTATTGTATTTTTTTCCCCCCTCCAACTGGAGGGAATCCAAATCCGTGTTTGAGAGCCAACTACACAAGCATTTTACTATTCCAGTTCCTTTTGATTTATTGGACTGAAGGTTGATGGGTGCTAGGAATTTTTACTTTTTCAGAAATTGGTGGCTAGGGAATTCAAATGATTTATAATGAACAAAATTGTTGGGGGTAAGTTTGTTTGTTTTCCCAAATTTAGTTAGAGAAAGGAAAGAGAGTATGTGTAATTAAAAGGAATCACTTTTCTGTCCTTGATTAAAAAAACAGTAATAGCTCATTCAAGTCTATTAAAGGGTACGGAGGAGGGGATCCTTTGCCTTCCTTCCGTGCAAAAACATAAAAATTAAAAAAAAAAAAAAAAATTGTTATTACTAATCAATGTAATGTAATATAATTATTTTATAATGAATGTAACATCGTTGCATAAATAATGTTAAGTTATTACATAAATGATATAAGTTGTTGCATAAGTAATGTAATAACATAAAACAGGACACATGATAAAATGATACAGAAAAAGATTCAAGTTCTTGAAAAACTTAAAAGTTACCACTGCTCAACTTTAATGATAATTCATTATATATATATATATATATATATTTATTTATATTGTTGTTATTCAAGACCGCCCCTCTCATATAATTTTTTTGGTGCTTTAAACTTGAATACATCTTCCCTTTAAAAGTTGGAGAAAAGAAAATCTTATATATTCTTTCATTTCTTCTTCTACAATTTCTAACTAATCTAAAATCTTTTCACTTTTATTTTTTAAGCCAAGAAAAAAGATATGTTAACCTAGACTTAAACCAAGAAAGATATTTTTTAAGGGAATCATTTGCTCCCTTCTATTTATCTGTTTATTAAATTTGTTTTCTCATTATTGTTTCCAATAACACAAACTGAAAAACCCTTCCTCCCAGCATAAATAACTTAGAGAAATTCAAATGCCACTACTTTATAAAACTATTAACCCAGATTTGATATCTAACCTCTTTTATTGCCTGATTTGATACCTAACCTCTCTTATTGCCTGATAGTGTCCATCAAACATAGCATTCAAATGGTTGTTTCTTGTCATCTTTATCCAATTGAGTGTGATTAGACAATTCCAATAGGTTGTGTTTTTATTATTTTTTATTTTATATAATTGATTGATGATGTGCTTAGCCTTGGTAAAGCTCTTTTAGGAAACCATCAACATCCCCTGTATTGTTTTGGAAAATCTTATCTCAATTGTTGTGCACTTGGGATTTACCTTCAACTAAGAGTGATTTCTGATTGGGGCTAAAAGTAAATTCCTAATTCCAAAGTTTTCTAATTGTGTTGTAATGTTCAAAGGGGGAATGATAATTGAGTTCTGTTTTTTTTTTTTTTTTTTTTTCCCTTTCTAAAACATGAAATGACAAAATTGTTCTTTAAAAGTATTCTCACAACACACAATTACTCTGTTGTTTTGCTGCTTTGGACCTGTTGTCCTTGCTTGTACATTTCTTATATTTGATTCATTTTACCTTCCGAAAAAAAGAAAGATTAAAAATAATAAAGAAGAAAAAAGAAAAATGTGGATAGCAATAACAAAAATGAAGTGCCAATATCACATTCCTGTTCAAAATATATGTTTTGATTTGGTGCTATGTTTACTGATTGAAAATACTCATTCCTAAGTCATCGCATTGGTCAACCCCCAAGCATAGTTCGTCATATCGGTTGATACGTTACGTGTCTTTATAATTTTTTTTTAAGGATTCGATATCGTTACATGCTTTCATCAACCGACTATTTCAACTGGTTTATACCAAGATTTGCCCGAGGCCGTTACAATGCAACCGCGACCAATAATGCGACTACGAACCAAGCTCTCAAGTTCCAACCTAGATCAAAATCTTGCAATTCCTTTAAGCAAGTGAAGTTTATCGCTATCAATGATAATTTTCATTACTCTAATGATGTAAAATTTGGTTTACTTGTCCATTTCACACCTTTATAGTAACAAAACTTTTGATAATGACGAATTTCACCCACTTGACCTAACTACGAAAAAAAAAGCTCTTTGGAGAGGTTTTTGATCCCCCTTGTGGGCTTTGAAACTGGCCCGAGTGAATTATGGCTCTGCCCAATATATACATGGCAAGGTGCAAGGCGGAGCCAATTAAGGCCCCCCTCACTTTACTCCAACCTACTATATATAGGTATATGTTTTTGGTATATATATATATATATATATATATATACACTTACATGATAATTTTAAATAGTGTTCCCTCTCAAAATTTTAAATTTTTTTAATTTTTTTTTGAAAAAAAAAAAAAAATTACATATATACCTTCTTCAAGTATATAATATATTTTTCCTTTTCTAATTTTTGTTTCCTTTTTCAAAAAAATTCTTTTTTCACTTATGTATAATTATGTATTTTTCTATTTTTTAAACTTATTTCTTTTTATCGATGACATTTGTGATTATATTAAATTAAGATATTATTAATTAGTATTTTGATTCTTATATTTGTAACAATATTTTTTTTTACTGTATTTATTTAACATATTATTTTACAACTATTTTTTTTTATTTGCCTTTTTGATTTAAAAAAATTATGTTGTTATATTTATTAAATTTTTTTTTTAACAAGTGCATTATGCCCCTCTGAAATAAAATCCTAACTCCGCCCCTAACAAGGTGTGATTAACGAAATATATTACATCTTTTGAATTTGAAATAATTCGAAGAATATATCATTGCTCGTCTCAAACAGTATTCTGCTTTGCATTGGAGCTGTCTCATCTATGCATGCAACATCCTCTTTGGTCTCCTAGTCCTACAAATATACTACGCATTTATTTTGGCTACAAATATAACAACAAATAAAAACAATTTTATCATGATCAAATTGTAAAATCTAGCTTACTGCAAGCAAGATGCACAATAATCATACTTACCCAATATATATATATATATCAATTCATTGTCTGATATTTCAACTATGTACGGTTAATAAACTAATTTGAGGTTAAACTGTGATTTCTTGGCAACAAAAAAAACAACATTATAGAATCCATTGGTGAAGGCATGAAGGTACGTGGAAGCAATACACACTGCAAACATCATACAAATGCATGCATTTGACAAACCAAGATTCTGCTAAACGATATCCATGTGCTCTAGCTGTCATGACTTATAAAGAGATTATATCCAAACTAACCTAATGTGTGTTCCTAAATGTGTGTGTGTGTGTGCGTGTGTGTATGGTTGGTCTTAACAAAATGTGTATATAAAATTTAAATTAAATTGCAACAATTAGTTTAGAGTCCCCGTCACTCTCATACATTGAACCAAACATGTCAGAACATGATTCATAGTAGCCTAATTTGCAACATGTATAGCCGGCAGGCAGCTGAGAAATTAATTTGATTCATGAATTTGATCAACGACTCTGTAATTCTATCCAAAACAAAACCCAACATGGGAATCCAATATTTATTCATTTTCTGTTACCAAAAACATTGACAAACATGCAGCCCTAAGTACCATTAAAACCTTATAAATTATGGTTATCAGGCCACCTAAGTGGAAAAATGAGGCCGATCGCGACGGACCCTAAATGTTGTCACTGATTGAGCTAGCTAGAATGGCTAAAAACCCTAAATTTATATTGAATTGGGAAAGAGAAAGAGGAATAATCCAGAGTGTTTTGATGAGGAGGAGAGGATAGCCAAGGTGGGTGTTTGAGGAAATCATGTGAGAGCATGTGCAGTGAGTTGGAGACGAAAACAACAAGCAAGCCCTAAGGGACACTTAGGTCTCCCACATTCATTCATCCCCATTTTTCTTGGACTTGGTTGGAGTGTGGACCCACTATTGCATATTCCATATTATCCTAAAACTATGCCAACCCTTTTCCAACAACATATGTATAAATGTCTTATGCCCTCCGAAATCCAATTGTGCCCATCCATACTACATATTTTTTTTTTTCTTGTATAGGTCTTAGTTCAGGTCCTTAATTGCATCATGGGAGCTTCTCCACAGTCATTCAATGCCCTTAATTTGAAGGGTATGTTCCTAGGAAATAAGGGCACATGCCAGTACTCTTCAGATGATGGTTCTCTATGGAGCAAAGTTTTGAGAGCCAATAGAGGAGGAGGAGGAGGACATGGACGGAGGAGTAGGCAGAGGAGGATGTTGATGAAGAGGAGGGCATTTCCAAAAGGTTGTGGTAGGCCCACTAATGGAATTGTGAGAAGGGTTAGAATTCTCAAAAAACTTGTTCCAAATGGGAGGTCCAAGGGCTTGGATGGTCTTTTCACAGAGACAGCTGATTATATTTTGTGTTTACAGATGAAGGTGAAGGTTATGCAGATGATGGTAAATCTGCTGTCAAAAACAGATGGTTAATCAATAGGGTTGAGAAATTGATTTGTTTGTTTCATTCACTTTTTACTCCTAATTATTTTCAATGTATTTTTAGTGTACAGATTCAAACGGGCTTAATTTGCTTATGCCCATTGTAAGATGGTGGTGCCACATAAGTCTTCAAGCAGTGTATTTACTGTGTTTCTCTATGTGTTCTTTGAGTTTGGCCAAATTATTGATTTAGTGAAAAAAAATTCTTTCTTTGTTCAATGACCTTCATAATATTTGATCATGGGCTAGACTTTTTTAACTTCACGCAACTTTTTAGTGCAGACCTATTATCATATTAATTGTAAGGAATTATATTTGTTTCTCGTCTTTGGATATAAGTACCAATACAATAGCATAAACTCTAAAGGCAAGCCCAAGTCAAAAGGAAAGATCCAATGGAATTTCAAGGCTATTGAAATTGGACTCGGCCCACTTTCATATTTACTCTTCTAGTTCTGGGAATAAAGCTTAGCCCACTCTCAAGTCTTAACCATACACAGCTAGCTATCCACAGGGTCATTGTGTCACTTGAATCTATTATATCACAAGCTAAGTGAGAATATAAAAATATAAAATCTAAGTCATAGAGTAGGAACGTGCTTGGAAGAAGAATTGTGGGTAATTAGGAGGAAAAAAATAAATGAAAGATTAGGATGGTGATTAGCTATTCTTGTTTGGATGATAAAGTGCGGAAGAAAAATAAAATGAAGCAACTCATAGTCACAATTCTTCCATTCCCTTCCCTTTCCATATTGATATTTAGGATGATTTCTTTTCCTTTATGTTCACTCAAATCTCAGAATTTTAACAGAATGTGACAAATGGAGTCCTAATTTTAAGCTTATTATGCCATAGATTTCCACCTTTACCAAATGAGTAGCATGCTAAAAACTGATAGTAAAGATTAGGGTTAACCACTAGCTAAAAACTGATATTGATCCTATAAATTAACAGTGAACATCCATTATGTATTATTATTTGATCCATGTAAATTTAAATAGAGGAGTGTTAAACACAGTCGCACATCTTGTTGGTTGAAAAACACAATTATAGAACTTGTAATTAATGCCTCTTTCTTATTTTTTTTAAACAATAAAACTTAAACTTTTAAGACCAAATTATCCTTTTATATTTCTTCTTTTTTTTGTACGTATATATATATATATATATATTCTTCATTTTTCTTTGCTTACCTATCTTATTCTTTTTTCTCTCTCTTTTTTTTTTCAGTTGTTTTTAATTATATATATATATGCTCACTGTGTGAATAGTTTTTCACACTTTCTCCCTCTTCTTTAGATAAAGAGAGAGAGAAAAATATATGTATATATATGTTAATTGTATAATAAATATATGTGTGTGTATATATATATAGAGAGAGAATAATATTAAGTGAGAGAGCTTGGAGAGATGGAAAAGCTTTCATTCATATATCAAACAAAGATGCATATAGCCTTTTTATAGGCTGTTTACCCGAAGCTTCCCAAATAAGCCTTTATAAGGCTTTCACTGTACGCCTCTGCAATCTTCCCTTACAAGCTTCATTGTGATCTCATGGATTACATAATCCATTGTGGATCCCACACACTTTTATATATATAACACTCTCCATTGGGGTCTACAATATTACACTAGAAATATGCCTCGTTTAAACCTTATTAAGGAAAATTCAGTGGGACAAAACCCTAGTGAAAGAAAAAGAGTACAATATTCTTGTGCATCAAAAAATGGTATTGCATAGAGAAAAAACTGCCTTATTAAAACTTTGTCAGGAAAACCCAGTGGGACAAAACTTGGGCGAAGGAAAAAGAGTACAGCATGCCAATACCTCGTTGAGTCTTTGATCACTTGCTCCCCCTCATTAGATCAACCCTGAAGATCCTTTAGTTGACGCATTCCAATGTTGTGCACCAACTTTTTGAATATTGTAATTGGAAACGTTTTAGTGAATAGATCTGCTAGATTTTCACATGAACGTATCTTCTGAATATTAATATCACCCTTTTTTTGGAGTTCATGTGCATAAAAGAATTTTGGTGAGATGTGTTTGGTCCTGTCATTTTTAATATACACTTCTTTTATTTGTGCAATGTATGCCACATTATCTTCATATAATACTGTTGGGCTATCTTTTATTGATGAAAGACCACATGTTGTTCGAATATGTTGGATCATTGACCTCAACCAAATGCATTCCCTGGTTGCTTCATGAATTTCGAGTATCTTAGAATGATTTGAAGAAGTGGCAATAATTGTCTGTTTCATAGATCGCCATGATATAGCTGTGCCGCCACAGGTAAACACATATCCTGTTTGTGAATAAGCCTTATGTAGGTCAGAGAGATAGCCGGCATCTGCATATCCAACTAATTGAGGACTTGATGCATTTGAATAAAACAATCCCATATCAGTTGTGCCACGAAGATATCGCAATATATGTTTGATTCCGTTCTAATGTCTGCGGGTTTGTGCAGAACTGTACCTTGCTAATAAATTGACTGGAAAAATTATGTCAAGTCTTGTGCAATTTGCAAGATACAAAAGAGCACCAATTGCACTGAGATAGGGTACTTCAAGACCAAGGAGTTCTTCATCGTCCTCTCGAGGACGAAAAGGATCTTTCTTGATGTCAAGTGATCGGACAACCATTGGAGAGCTCAATGAATAGGCTTTATCTATATGAAAACGTCTCAGAATCTTTTCTGTATATGTTGATTGATGGATGAGAATATCGCTCGAAAAATGTTCAACCTGCAGCCCAAGGCAAAATTTTGTTTTGCCGAGATCTTTCATTTCGAATTCTTTGTTTAAATAAATGGCCGTCTTTTCGATCTCGTTCAATGTTTCCACAAGATTCAGAACATCAACATATACTGCAACAATAATAAAACCAAATTCTGATTTGTTAATAAAAATGCATGGACAAATATGACTGTTCACATACCCTTCTTTGAGCAAGTAATCGCTAAGGCGATTATACCACATTTGTCCAGATTGCTTCAATCCATACAAGGATCGTTGTAATTTTATCGAGTACATATTACGTGATTTTGTTTCAGGCATTTTAAATCCTTCTGAGATTTTCATATAAATATCACTATCTAGTGATCCATATAAATATGTTGTAACCACGTCCATTAGATGCATATGCAATCTTTCTGTGACTGCCAAATGTATTATGAATCTAAAAGTAGTTGCATCAATCACAGGGGAGTATGTTTCCTCATAATCAATACCAGGTCTCTGTGAGAAACCTTGAGCTACAAGTCGAGCTTTGTATCTCACAATTTCATTTTTCTCATTACGCTTTCGTACAAACACCCATTTGTACCCAACAGGATTAACACCCTCAGGTGTCTGGACTACTGGTCCAAATACTTCACGATTAGCTAATGAATTTAGCTCTGCTTGTATCGCTTCTTTCCATTTTGGCCAATCATTTCTTCGTCGACATTCTTCGACGTTTTGAGATTCCAGATCCTCATTATCAATATCAAGAGTAACGAGATATGAGAATATGTTGTCGACAACAATTTCATTTCTATTCCATCTCGTTTCATAATTTAATGAGATCTCATCATTTTCAGATACCTTTGCCTCATCAAGGGCATGTGCCTCATCAAGGGCCATATCATCATCTGTTACTTTTGCCTCATCAATATTTATTATTTCATCATTTTTAGGTACCTGAGACTCATCAAGAGCCTCTGCTTTATCAAAAGCTATTATCTCAGATTGATCAATAAAATCTGTTGCTCCTTTTGTGGCCTCTTCAGGAGTGCCAGCTTTTCTTTGTGATTTCCTCTTACGAGGAACAATATCTTTTGCACCGACTGGTCTACCACGCTTTAAGCGTGTTGCATTTGCTGCATTACTGACAGAAGGTCCCTCAGGGACAGCAATTCGTGCTGGCACATTTGCAGCTGGTATATGTGATTTTATCACTTTCTTTGTATCAGTAAATGCATCAGGTAATTGATTTGCAACATTTTACAAATGAATGATCCTCTGAACTTCTCGTTCACATTGGTTTAAACGAGGATCAAAATGAGACAATTCCAGGGCATTCCAAGTAAGATCATGTTGCTGCTGTGCCTTTTATCCCCCTAATGGTGGGAAACAGTCTCATCAAAATGACAGTCAGCATATCGTGCTTTAAAGATATCACTTGTCAGGGGTTTAAGATATCTAATAATAGATGGAGAATCAAAATCAACATAAATTCCAAGTCTACGTTGAGGACCCATTTTAGTACGTTAGGGTGGTGCAATTGGCACATATACAGCACAACCAAAAACTCGTATGTGAGAGATATTTGGTTGTTGACTAATAACAAGTTGCAATGGTAAGTACTTATGATAAGCAGTTGGTCGTATACGAACTAATGATACAGCATGCAATATGGCATGACCCTAGGCAGAAACAGGTAATTTTGTTCGCATAAGCAAAGGACGACCAATTAACTGAAGTCTTTTAATAAAAGATTCAGCCATACCATTTTGAGTATGAGTGTGTGCAACAGGGTGTTCAACATTAATTCCAACTGACATGCAATAATCATCAAAAGCTTAAGAAGAAAATTCAGCAGCGTTATCAAGACGGATTGTCTTAATTGGGTAATCAGGAAAATGTGTCTGTAATTTGATGATTTGAACAAGAAGTTTAGCAAATGCAATATTATGGGTAGAAAGCAGACAAACACGCGACCATCTTGTTGAGACATCAATTAAAACCATAAAATAGCGAAATGGTCCACAGGGTGGATGAATTGGCCCACATATATCCCCGTGAATTCGTTGTAAAAATGGGGGAGACTCAACAATGACTTTTGAAGGGGATGGTCTGATAATCAACTTACCTTGTGAGCAGGCAGTGCATAGATGATTATTTGGTAAGATGATTTTTTGATCCTTTAGTGGGTGACCATGTGAATTTTCAATAATTCGACGCATCATTGTACTCCCTGGGTGACCAAGTCGATCATGCCAAAGTATAAAAAGTTTTGGGTCACAAGATTTTTTATGGATCACAGCATTTGACTCAATTGTTCTAATGATTGTATAGTATAACCCAGAAGAAAAAACAGTAAGTTTTTCTAATATCAGCTTCTTGCCTGAGGTAGTGGAAGTAATGTAGAGATATTCCACATTTCTTTCATTTGTGGTCTCAATATGATACCCATTAGGACGCAAGTCGTTAAAACCCAACAGATTTCTCAGAGATCTTGTAGAATATAAAGCATCATTGATTTGTAATCTTGTTCCATGTGGTAAAATGATGTTGGCTCGTCCGGAGCCTTCAATCAAGTCGGTGGGACCTGATATGGTACTGACACTGACGTCTGTCAGAGTTAAGTGAGAAAAATATTTTTGATCTCGAAGGATTGTATGTATTGTTCCATTATCTGCAAGACATATGTCTTCACCATTTATTTTGGAATTAGTCAGATCCATTCCTATTCATGCAAATTTCTTTATCAGAAAAGAAACTTTTATAACAAAATAAACTTTAATACAAACTAGAGGGTAAAAACTTTAATACAAGGAAAATAAAAACATAGTAGACAGAATATGAAAAGAAAATAAGGTTAATTGGTGTGGACATTTTCAGCACCAATCAGGAAGTTTATCTTTTCATCACAGTCCTCAAAAAAATCTGATACATACAGATTTGTGATGTTAACTGGTTCATCATGATTAATGAAATTCATTTTCAGATTTGTGGTGTCAATTGACTCATCATTATCAAGGAAATTCATTTCCTTTTGTTTTCCCTTTTCTTTCATTGAGGCATGGTAAAGTTCAGCCAGATGTTTAGGTGTACAACAAATACTTTGTCAATGCCCTGTCATGCCACACCGATAACAAGTATTATCGTGTGCCTTGGAAGGTTGAGCCATATCCTTCCCTTTTCCCTGTTTCATTTCATAATGATCTCTCCTTTGAGGATATGATGTGGATCTCTGATTGCGAAAATATGAGGATTGATATCCTTCACGATAATAAAAATGATTTCTACTACGACCATATTCATTATTGTGGTAGTTATTTTTTCCACAACCATATTCATTTCTACGACCACGTCCACGTCTGCGTCCACGACCACGGGATGAGGTAACATATGTTTCAGGGATCAGTGTCGATCTAGTTGGACGGGATTGGTGGTTTCTCAACAAAAGCTCATTATTTTGCTCTGCCACAAGCAAACATGATATCAGTTCTGAATATTTTTTAAAACTACGCTCTCGATATTGTTGTTGCAATAGTACATTCGAGGCGTGAAATGTGGTGAATGTTTTTTCTAGCAAAAGTTCATCAGTAACAGTATCACCACATAATTTCAATGTAGAACTGATTTTGAATAGAACAGAGTTATATTCAATTACAGTTTTAAAATCTTGCAACCTCAGTTGCAGCCAATCAGCCCTGGCCTTTGGGAAGATGACTGTTTTTTGATGATCATATCTTTCTTTCAAATTATTCCACAAACAAAGTGAATCTCTTTCGGTGAGGTATTCAGTTTTCAGTTCCTCACTAATATGGCGCCGGAGGAAAATCATGGCCTTTGCTTTATATTGCAATGATGCATCATTGTCTTCTTTAATTGTGTCTCTAAGACCCATGGCATCCAAATGGATCTGAGCATCCAGAATCCATGATAAATAATTTTTGCCAGAAATATCCAGAATCCATGATTACTTCTTTCCTTTTTTTGTTTTGTTTTTTTTTTTTTCCTTTCAATTCTTTCATTTTCTATATATATATATATATATATATATAGATATATATAGTAGTTAACCATACTCTTAATAGATTGGGAAACCATACTTCTTTTATCTCATTTATTAACTAAAACTGAAATTTTATAATATTACTTCAATTAAAACTCAATCTCATGCCCATATTTTAATTAAATTACATAAAATATAATAAAAAATCCATCAAGGTGGAATATATATAAGACAAGTAAACAGAAAAAAGAAAAAAAGTAAAGAATGAAGTATAGCCATGTATATCCAATCAGGAAAGAAAGAATAAAAAAAAAAAAACAATTGTTAAAAATAAAAATACAAAAAGAAATAAAGTTAAATATATGTAACAAAGGAAAGAAAGAAGGTCATTAGGTATAAAGAAAGAGAAAATAATTTAAAAGGGTAATTTGGTTTTAAAGTTGATGTTTTTTACTTCCAAAAAAATAGAAAAGAGACATTAATTACAATTTATTTTTCAACCAATGAGATGTGTGACTGTAATGAACAGTGTTTTACACGACTGTGTTTAGCACTCCTCATTTAAATATTTAGGCTAAAGATTTTGCTATAGTTATTTTGTGAAGATGGGTATTTTATTTACTAAAATATAATAATAACTTGCAAAAAATGACTACCTTTTTTCATGCAAAATTTTATTCCAAAAAAACATAATCTAAAAAATATCTTAATGACATATAGACGACGACCTTTTTGATGACATTGGCTTCCGTTTAAATCCAGGTAAAACCTAAAGTTGGAACCAAAATACACACACTCTTGTAGCCTGTGCAAAGGAGAAAGGAAAGAAGAGAGAAAAATGGCATCTTCGTCTGGAGTTACAGAGAGAAGGGGTATACCTGCGGCCTCGTTTGTGGAAGATGTCCAGGCCTATCTCGCACATTTGTCTCTCGACGCCAACTCTTCCCTCGTTTTCCTCCAAGAAAGGTCCGCCCTTTTTCTTCTCTTTCTCTCTCTCTATATATATATCTATATAATTATAGTCGATAACAACATTCTTTGGAAATCCCAGATCAGAATATATTTGATTTTTAGTAGAGAACTTAGTAATCATAGTCTTCAAGGGTACCTTTTTCCTTTCCTGATAAGTTTTTTAACCTAAATTCTTCAAGAGTATTTGGGCTGATTAATTCTTCAGATTTGTTTTATTTCATATTAGTTTGAACTTGGCTTACTTGTGTCTAGTGTCTCATTGCTTAACTTAAAACTTTTAGTCATGATGTACTGGTGTGATATCAAAATTTCTTAATTTAATTTTATTGCTTAAATGGTGGTTTGATTAGTTGGTGATCCTGGGGCTCAATGAGAATGGGATTGTTGTTTAGTTGGTTGTACTTGTACAAGCTTCTTTTCTTCACTTAAAATGTAGGACAGTCTTTATTCTTTTCTAATTTATCTAACCTTGTGATTCAAATACTTTAGCCTTTGTTTGATTAGTGAGAAAACAGAGAAAAATGAAAGCAAATAAAGTCGTGCCACTTGTGTTCTACCTTGTTTTGTTTTCGCAAGATATATTGAGTGACTTGACCTGTCTTTCCCCTTTTTGTCAATACATTTAACACCATTATTGATTTCTGTATACATGTCTGAACCATAGACAATAGTTTTCTTTATGTTAAAAATCTAGTATTGTACTGCCACTCCTTGTATTTTAGGGAGAGCGCACCTTCCGCATGTTAATCAATTAAGTTCAACTCCTTACTTGTCCTCTCCAGTCTCCCCACCCCCAAAACAAGCACTCTGGACATCCCTGGACAGGTCACGCTAAGATTATAAATAGACCTCTTTGTTTCATGAGCGAATTGATCGATAGATAGTAAATGGGTCGGTTTGAAAATCAATGAATTGCTCAATAAACATGAACTCATACATTTTGATTATTTTTTAATATTTTAATGTTATGCAATTCTTGATGAATGCATTAATGTCAATGTAAATAAATGTACTTTCTGACTGTGTTTAATGTAGTTTCTGACCGTGTTAAATAACTGTCTTCTTCTTTTTTTGTGGTAATCCATTGACACAGGAGTATGAATTCTAGCTTTTGGCTTACTTTTACTCTCTTGCAAAATTTAGGATGGAATTGAAAGTAATTTTAAGATGGAATCTTGTGATTGAAAATACAATATTTGTTTTTCCTTATGCTTTATTACTAAGAATTATGCCCCTAAATGATGGCATAATGGAATTTGCATAGAAAACCCAAAATAGGTGGTTTAACTCTATCCTGTACAACATAAGAGAGAGTCAGCATGAGGGCTTGTCTTAAATACATCATGCACAAATGTTTGCTGTTTAATGCATCCAAAGGATTTTCTGCTCCAGCTTTTTAATTTTATTTTCCTACTAGTTCCTTGATGTACTTGATGCTGAACTCTTTTGCAGGCTTCAACAATACAAGCAAGCTGAGATGAAACTTCTGGCCCAGCAGAGGGATCTTCAGGTGTTTTTATCACTGAAAGCCCTTCTCTGCGTCCTTTGCAGTGTACATAGCATTGCTTTAACATTCAAATTTACTAATTGTTATTGCCTTGGCTAAAAACTAAGATTTGACTAAATTGAAAATATATATATATATTTTTGATAAGTTTAACTAAATTGAAATTTGAACTGGCGGAACTACTAATAAGTTAATTATTGATTGGGAATCGAATATGGATTAAATCCTTCATGCAACCCATGTTGTTATTATTATATTTGGCATGACCTGTGGACATAAACGTTGTTGTTGTGCTTAGAGAGGATAAAAAATGTCATACATCATAATTCAAAAACATTTCGGCTATCAGCATGGTTATGTATCTACTATGACTGGAATATGAGCAATATAGCCAGTGTCCTTGGGCATCCATTCATCATAAATTACCAGCCAATAGAAAAGTAAAAGGAACAACTTTATAGCAGATCCCTGGATGAAAATGCAGTTCAAAAATGTTCTTTAGCACATTTAAGAATCAAATATGGCTGGAAAAACTGCTGTTATGGACTCCGTGTCCTTCAACAAGCGTCCAGCACAACTCCCTCTCTCTCTCTAGATAAATGAGGGTAGGGGACATTTTGTGGAACAAATTGGTGGGCTTAATTACATGAGCAAAAATAGAGAATTGGAGCCACAGCCTTGAATCAATTTTATGTCCTTAAGGTGCAAATAAATAAACTTCATCTTTCTTCTTTTTTTTCCTATTGAAGTTGCAGAAAAATCAATTTGACTGGTTCTTTCAAATTATGATCTCGAGCAGTGAAATTTGGAAATTTTATGTTTAATAATCTTAAAATAAAGTTGTATCCTAGACGTATATCTGAATTTGTTCGTCTTAATTGTAATATCCAAACTATAATTATTCTTTTACATGTTAAATTACATGCCTTTAAAGTTTGCTTTAGACTATGATCATTTTTTTCTGACAAAGTTGAATAGGTTAACTTATGTTCAATCAAGTCTGTATTTAGATATTGTTGTACTTTCTCTTCACCTTTATGAGAATTTGACTCTCGGTTCCTATTTCTTGTGGTTACCAGGCAAAGATCCCTGATATTGAGAAGTGCTTAGACGTGGTCAGCACTTTGCAAGCTAAAAAGGGTACTGGCGAGGTTCGTTGTTATAATGTTACAAATGTATTTTACATAAATTATGTTCGGATTCAGCAAACCCATTTATAGCTGGGCTATTGGCTGATACTTGAAATTAGCATGGTGGTTTACTTGTTTGGGGGGCAAAGTTGAACTAGTTATGTTCGATTCTCATTTCTATGAATGCATACAATCTAGTCAATTAATCTGGCAAATGATGTGATGCGGTGGTGAGGCACTTAAATCGTGAACAATAGTTGATAGAATTTTAAAGGAATCCAAGGCCTTGTATTCTTCTTTCCAAATGGCTATGCTTGCTGAATTTGATAAATATTGGTTGTGGCAGAATCTCTTGTTCAGGTGATAAGATATGAGTCCTCTAAGGCTGCATCATTGTGCTATCTACTGGAAAATGAGTGTTATTTGTTTTTTGTGCAACATAATATGATCTAGCTTATTAGCTTTTTTTCCTCCCTTTGTGAGACTCCATCTCAGGCTCCTATAATGTTAAGATTGTTTTTTTCTGTACCCATACTGGTCTAGCCTCCTACATTCTTAGTCGTGCTAGGGGTATTCTGGTGGTTGATAACCAACCAAAGATAGGTAGCCTTCACTGACAAGGATAGAAAGTGTAAGGTTTTCTTTTTCAAGTATTGTTAGTGGCCTGTGTTAAAACACAGCAATCGAAGTGAGCCACATCTGAGTCTTTAGGATTGTTTTGGCATATTTTGCTGCGCAGGAATAGTAGTACTAGATCTTAAAGTCATAGCAAATGGAATATGAAATGTACATTGTAGGATTCTAAATTGTCACATGTTGGTGTAAGTTAGTGATCTAGTGTGTCACATAATTATAAAGTTTATGGTTTTAAATCAGGACAAATCTTTAAGCTGATTTTAACCTCCTCATATTAAATTTTAGATTATCATATCACTTAGTATTGCATTTTTGTGGTCCTGTATTTTTGTTGCAGGCACTCATTGCTGATTTTGAAGTCTCAGAAGGCATCTATTCACGAGCATGCATCGAAGATACTGATTCAGTATGTTTATGGCTGGGAGCAAATGTCATGCTGGAGTATTCATGTGAAGAGGTATTTCACTTGGAATCTAAGATGTTTCTTGAAGTCAGCTTTTTACAAACCAACACCAGTTTAAATTAGCTGAAACTTCAAAGTGCAGGCCACTGCACTTCTGCAAAACAACTTGGAAAATGCGAAAGCCAGTTTAGAAGTTCTTGTTGCAGATCTGCAATTCTTAAGTGATCAAGTGACAATTACTCAGGTAAAATTGGTATTTTAATCTTTAAGGAGCAGTTATTAAAGAGTTCAAGCTTTTCCTCAAATGCACAAGGTTGCTATTTGTCTCATCTTAATTCATTTGAAAACGGTTGAGCAGGTCAAGGCATTAAATACACATTGCACAATTAAGCATCAGAGGAAATCTCTTTTCAATGTTTTGAAGTCCTAGCCACAGACCTTAAAAAAATTTGTAGCTAGCCGTTCATTTCTATAAATGTATAAGCTCATTTGATCAGATTAGCTGGTTAGCTGGTTGTGATCTTTTACCAAATAAGTGCTATTGACCAGGTAACAATTGCTCGTGTGTACAATTGGGATGTTCAGAAACGCAGAACGCAACAAGTTGCTGCTGCTGCCAAAGACTCATGAAAAAGTTCTGTACATCCGGAAAGAGGTGGCAAATCCTGCTTTTCTAGCGAAGAATATGGTTTGGCTGTCTCTTATTTATTCCTTTAGGTGATAACATTAACTTCCCTTTTTGATTGTAAATTAGTAATATTAGTTGATTGGGTTCTCATCTTATTTGAGCTCTAGTTCCTTGAGTTTTGGTTCTGAAAATAGATCTGTTGTGTGAGAAAAATGTCATGTTACTCAGACTAGCTTTGTTGATTGGTGAGACTTGTTTGGGCTTGACTGTAACGGTATGATTGGCGAAATTCAAAATAGCGTACCTTCATTTCATGTAGCGTGCACTATTTTCCCATTGGTGAGATGATTCTTCTGAATTCAGTATGCTTGAATAATAACCGAACTAAGACTCTAGGATGTAGTTGCAGTTCAACCTCAGATTGTAGTTTTGTACACATTATTTCAAATTTGAAATTTGTGGAGTTATTGCAGCTTCTTGTAATGGGGTCCACAGAAGGGTTGATCATGACAGAAATTCGTCGGCCAAGTTTCATCCAATGAAGCACCTTGGCATCAAATTTTTTTACCATATCCAATGATATTTAGTGCGGTCTTATCTCGTCCTTCTTCAAAAGAAAGAGTGGTGGATTAGAATACTGCATTTTGAGTCAGAAATAGCATTATTAATCTCAAGTGCCTTTATAGAAAGAAACAATCAATTTTTTTTTTTTTTGTTGTCACTTGAGCCTCAACATTTGAGTCTTCTGTTGCGTCAATTGTGTGTGTGTGTTCAAAGGTGACTCAAGAATTAGGCAGGATAGCACTTTGTGATCAAGGGGAAAATTTTACTGCTGATAGAGACTTGTATCTCAAGTCGACCAAGGTTTTCACAGGAGGTGTGAAGACCCTGTGGGCGGGTGCGAGGCACTGGCAAGTTATTATACTGGGCGAGATACGGGTGCACAATTAAATAAGGAAAAGATGAAGTGTTTATATGTGGTGGTGGTGTTATCTCTAATTGGTATTGAGGTCTTTTGGGAAAAAGTTCAAGAGCAAAACTGTGCGAATTAAGACTTAAAACGGACAATATCATGTCATGTGGTAAAGTAAATCTTTGCAAATGGTGTTAGAACTCGGAGGACTCCGGTATTTTGGTGATATCTAAAGTCAAAAAAGATGGGCAATTTTTTAAGCATGTGTAGGGATAATCAAGTGATGAGCATAACTCAGACTATATTGTAATACCCACCACTTTCTGACATGAAAGCTTGTATTTGAGTTTTGGACCATTTTGTGACGTTTGATTTGAGTTTGCTCCTCCTCCTACCACTATGCTAGTATAGGGTATGGGCTTCTCTAAAGTCTAGGCTGGGGGTGGTCATGGTATGTGTTATTTTGGCATTCCACTTTTGTTAGTATTTAAAAACTAGTTCTGGTATGAACTAGTTTATGCTGTTTATGTAATTTTTTCTGCTGCATATACGTACAAATTTATACATGTCATGTTTTTCTTTATAAATCTTGGCTCTCTTAATTTTAGTAATTTCCTTTTCGTTTTCTTTTTACACTCTAAAAGCTTCATCTGCACATTTCATCTTACATCCATATTCCTTTTATCTCATATGGGCGAAGAGCGAACATATATGCATTTGAATTGTGCCAATAACCCCTTCTTAAGTAATTTGTACGCTAACCGACAAGTTAGATCTAAAACAAGTTGAACGCTTTTCTTTCCTTTGGTATATTTTAAGTGATAAACATCAATCCCACCTTTATAACAGTGGACGAATGTGGCTGTTACCTGCGGGTGTTTGAAAATGATTGTGATACAATCTTGTTTGTTTTGTTTGTGATGATCAGAAGATGATGGCAGTCCTAGTAAATAAGTACACCTGAGGTGCATGGAATCATCATGTACGATAAATATAAATATACGCTTTTTTGAATCCCACTAAATTTTCAATTCAATTTACAGAAACGTACCACTCAGCCGCGGCTGATTTGTCTGTATCTGTGTTGACGCGTTAGATTAGAATACTAAGTGTACTATTATTATTATTATTATTATTATTATATAACAACAAACAAAAAAAGATGTTGACTTTGACTTTTGCCATGTGCGACTCTGATCTGAACAGGACAGTACCCCAAAACTCAAAAAAGTAACTGGGGTCTCCAAAATGGTAACCACTCCCAATTTGATTTTAATAGCCACAATTCTCGGTTTCTGTTTTCATACTTCATCAAGGTGCTTGGTTAGGGCATCGGGTGATCACGATTATTTACACGTGTAATTTGAATGATCGTGTTCGTCTATTCTAAATTTATACATTTCGAAAAAAAAAAGGATGATCTATGTTTTTTTTTTTTTTTTTCTTCCTCACACATCTGCTTCAATGTTTTGGAACCTGAAAATAAAATTTGATTGTAGCATGAAGTAGTCTAACTTTGATCATAATGTGTGGAGTCAGATGCATGGCTAGAAATTGAAGTTGAATGAGTGAAAAAGATTTGAGCATTTTCACAACCATTTTTCGTACTGTTAGGTAGTATTCTGTTTCAATGGTACCACAATGTTTCCTTTCGCTAGACCCGCTACGCAACTGCAAGGACCGCAAACTTGTTTTTGACCACATAATACCCTACCATCTCACCCCCACAATATATATCTCTATTTGTTTATATATGTAAATATATACCTATATCTATATGTGTGTGTGTGCATATATAAGTCAAGTCAATGTTAATAAATGTTAAAAGAGAGTCAAAAACACAAGGATGTGAGAGATTTCAGCCATACGTTAAAATGTCAATGGAGGCATTCAAACGCTGTGGAACACTTCAAGGCTCCGACATTAGGCTCCATCAAGAGATAAAACTCTTGATGAAACCTTGAGAATAAGCAAATACATGAAATATCTCTAGAGCAATATATTGTGCTCTTTAAATATATATATTTTTATCATTATATCCAATATTATTTATATTATAATAATTTATAAAAGATGGTATTATAATCTAAATTTTTTATAATAATTTCACTTGTCTTCTCTTTTCTCTTCTATCCGTATTTGTAGAGATGTAAATTTGTAAAAGAAAAAGAATGAACATTCTATTTTACTCTCTCCCTCTGTCTCACATCTTTTGAATTTTAAATATAAGGAAAATAAAGTTTGAATTTTTTTAAAAAAATACTTTCTCCGTCCCTTTTTAATTATCCATCTTGTAGGCTGTAACTATAAAAGAACCTAGAAAGTAAATAAATAAATTTAAACTAAAACGTGTCATCTTGTAATTATAGGACATCAGTAGTAAGGACGCAAAATTATTGAGCACTTCATATAGTTAGGTATTTTGGTTGACCATTAACAAGTATAAAAAAAGAGACACTCCTAATCTGAAATCAGTCTCGTGACCATGTCAGGTCCACCTTTGAAAGTTTATAAAAACTAATACACTAAATATGGGCCACGTGGACAATATATATTTATATATTAGTGAAAAAATCCTGATGAGAATCCTGTTTAAAATTAACTACTAAATGGGATGGAATAATTAGTTGTAGTACTCTACAATTTTATAACTCTGTTTATATATATATATATATACATATATAATCATTGCTACTAATTTCTGTTTACAAGTGACGTAGTCCGTGATGCCAAACATTTATCTAGAAACAGAATCATACAAATATAGTATAATTAGCTATATGGCTATACATATAATATGGGTGTCTAGATTCATCATGTATCAAAAAAAAAAAAAAAAAAGGTAGAATAAATTTTTGCCTCTAATCTTTATACAGAAAATTCTATTCAACTATTCCTTTCTAAAATTCACCTACTATATACCATTATGTATATATATAATCATATAGTAATATGAATAAAAGAAGTAAAATAAGGATGGTCGGTTATACTAGTTATCTTCTTTGCAGATTGATTGCTAAACTAACATCGGACAATTATAGCGGTTAGAAATTTAGTAGGTATTACATTATGATTCTTCCTTTTAAAATTATTGGCACCAAATCAATAGAAAAAAGACACGAAAATAGACACACCTTATAAACATTATCTTTACACTAGCTTATAATAGGGGTGCACACAAAAAATTAGTTGAACGAGTAAACCGAATCAGATTGGTCAATTTGGTTCGATTTTTTTATGTTTCTGTCCAGTCTCAATTTCAGAGACAGAATCGTTTATGAACGGTGTAGTTTTGGTTTGGAATCCAATATGACAAAATCAAACCGAATCAAAACTTTAGATATATATATATAATCATTAATAAGATGAGTCTTTTTTTCAAATTTTCTAATTTTAGCAAGAAACTCCTAGAATGGATTATGGGAAACTCAAACCCTCAACCTTTTATAATTCAATTCGATTCAGTTTCAATTTTTATAAAATTGTTAGGATCAATTTAATTCCAAAATACACTAAAATCAATTCAATCCAAACCAGGTGCTCTGTGACTCCTACATTATTATAAAACAATATGAGATAATAGCAGAATAAAAAGGATTATCTCGTCCCTACCAGGAGTATATAATATAGAAATATATTCATAGTGAGAGAGTATAATATTATTGTTGCATTATTTCATGAATCAAAAGGATAACAGTCACATGGAATCATCTCTAGATTTATTATAATTATGAACGAACAAATGTTCAAAGTTTTGACTTTTGACGAAGTGTCTCATATTCCCACACAAATCGAAAAAAAAATGGGAAGTTACATTGGGAAAAGGGACCACAGTCCATATTGTCATTATTATATAAGTCCGCATTTTGATTTTTAAAGGGGTAACAGATACATGTGAAAGAGGAAGAGATGTACTCCACATTTAAAATTTTGACCACAGTTTCACTACTTTTGCTAACGAAATGGTAATCATACAGTCAAGTTTTAGGTAAAAATATGAATTTTTTTCACCTTTGTGTTTCACAACTTTGACTGGATATATATTGTATAGGGCAGTGAATTGCTAACCACTTCTTTTGCAACCAGGAATGCTCATCGGTCACATCTAGACGGGATGGATATGTTGTTTTCATCTTTTGGGTGATTTTTACGTTGTTTTTTTTTATTTTTGTTTGATTTATTTTTTATTCGATAGGGTGGATTTGTTATTTTTTCTTCCGCTAGATCTCTGATTTAGATCGATTTTTATTTTTCCCAACTTGATTTGATCTTATGCGAGGTTGAATGTGTAGAGAAGCTTCGTGGATGCAGTTTTGAAACTGTTGCCTTAATGATAGCCTAACATTTGGTCACTCCAGTTGCTGCTATTCTTTCTTAATGGTTTCAGTTCTAGAACGGTGGTTCTTTCTCAACAAATCTAGAGCATGTTCTTCATTTTTCTTATTTTGTCTCATGATTTGTATGTCTTTATCTGGCTTGGGTTATGTCTGTCACTTTGACTTGGCCTTTGTGTTTTCCAAATGATTAAAAAATAATAATAATAAAAAATAAAAAAATCATATTCTTAATTATTTATGAATTATATTAATTTCACAAAGATTGTCTAGAACGTTTTACGCAAGCCAAGATGTTCTAGAATTGTTTGATTAGTGTATGATATTTTGGACTACTCTGGGAGCTAAACCCATATAATATTATGAACAAACTGCAAATTGGCGTGGACACTTAAAACATGTTATTATAGTGTTCAACAACATACTTGCTGAAACATGTTATTATAATAACCAATCTACTCATCAAGCAGGTTCCACAAGGACAATGATATTTTTATTAGAAAGTTAGAAGGAAATATTTAATTTTATTAAGAAAAAATATTGAGTTCTAAATCTCATTTAAATTCAAAATTCACAGAAAATAGAATATGAAAAATTATGTACCTTTTCTCACTTATATTTTATTTATTTAACAATATGAAAAATTATGTACCTTTTCTCACTTTTATTTTATTTATTTAACAAAACAGTTAAATCTTAGAAATCAAATTATAATGAATCGCCAAAAAACAGGTGAGGAGGAATTCCTGCGGATTTGGATCTCCCCATTAATTTTTCTCTCCAAGTATCTTCAATTTATCATTCAATAGCTATGAGCACGTTACGTCATTAATTTTTGTTTGAATTTAGTTATGGATGTAATCACAGCATAGTGAATTATTATGCAAGTGATAAGAGTTGGTTCATTTCGTCCCTATTCACAGAACCATCTGTATTTGTTCATAAACATGCATGTTAGACGCAAAATAATCAACCATAGAGAACCAAAATGGAGATTCCTCCTTTCCATTGAAGAAGGGAGGAACCAAAAATATTCTAGTCGTTGAACTGACGATAGAACAACCTTGATTAGTTTGTACCTTAAAACGATTTAGAAATATTACAAGCCTTAGCACGATATAACTATCATTAAAAAGGATTGCGTGGTCAAATTTGTAATTTAAAACGATTAGAGTGGTCAATTGTACTTTATATTCAATAGACGGTGTTGATAAACAGTGTTGGCTTGTGGAGAAAGAGGCAAAAGCAATGTCTGAGACTCTGAGTTGGTGACGCGGAAATTTTATCAGCATGGGTCACAGCTCGCACGAGCCCAAACTTCTTTCACACGCTCCCTACAACCTTTCTTTCACACGCTTGCCATAACGCGGTCCGTCACTTTGAACCACACGTGCCCAAACTTCTTTCACACGCTCGCTTCAACGCGGTTACTCTCTCTCTCTCTCTCTCTCTGGATTTTTGTGTGCATGGAACAACTAAAAGTTATCGTACTACCTGCCCTTTAACAATTTCGTCTTGACCCTCACTTTGTGTGAAAATAGTGCCTTGGTCCTTACAGTCTTATTTCTTTCTTCTAGATTGAAAGCTTACCCTAAGATTTGACAGATATATGGTAAATAAGATAATATATACATATACATATATATGAATAATTGAAAAAAAATACTAAGACACACCATTCTCCTTAATAGGTGTCTCTGTAATGTTTTACATGTATTATTGATCTAAATTTCATATTGACTCTTATATTATATAATTATATTTTACTATTTTGCACTTTCGCTTTCACTTTATGTGTAAATAGTGTGTAATTCCTTACAATCTTACTATTTTTCTTCTAGATTGAAAACTTACTCTAAGATTTTTGCGGACATGGAACAACTAAAAGTTATTGTACTACCAAATGTGCCCTTTAACAATTTCGTCTTTGACTCTCACTTGGCGTGAAAATAGTGTCTAGGTCCTTACAATCTTATTTCTTTCTTCTAGATTGAAAGCTTACCCCAAGATTTGAAATAATTGAAAAAAAAATATTAAAACACACTTTTCTTTTTAATAGGTGTCTCATCATGTTTTACATTTGTTATTGATCGAAATTGACTCTTAAATTATATATTATATTTTGCTATTTTGCGCTTTCACTTTCACTTTATGTAAAAATAGTGTCTAGTTCCTTACAATCTTATTTCTTTCTTCTAGATTGAAAACTTACTCTAAAATTTGACAAATACATGGTAATTAAGATTATATATATATATACACGCGCGCGCTTGCGTGTGAAATAATTAAACTGACCATATTACACATTTTACCATTTCAAAATAATCCAATAGAAGAACGAAAAAACAAAATAAATATGAGAATCATATAATCTATCCTGAGTAATTAAGACAAGATTGTATTAATAAATTTTTGCATATTTAACTTGTTTTGTATGCTACTATTGGGAGGTGATTCCATCACCTTTAGTAATACGTACATTTCTTTTTCATATTAACATCTGAAAAACCTACAATTTTTCGAAACCTACCAAAGTTGGGTGTCACTAGTGATTGAAAAGTTTTGAATCATTAATTTTTGTTAACAAATTACCGTCACAATAAATATTGTTTATGATGGTGTAGACTATGCAACTGTTCTAGCTTAATTAAAAAGTTTGAGGGACCTATAGTCTTGTATATTTAATATATGGAGCCATGCACATAAAGAGATCGAAGTCTAGACTTTATGAACCATCAATGAAACGCAGTAGAAGAACTTCAATGCAATGCTTCATTATCTATCAGATTGCTAGTCAACCAAGCATATATCAAGTACTTTCGTACATATTTTAATCAACTGTTTTACTCAACGAAAATTAACATCACTCGTCGGATAATTCATCATGTTGTAACAATTGTGAGAATCAATAATTAGTAACGAGGAGAGAAGAATGCGTCTTTTATGATATTTGATGTAGCAATCTTGTGGGCGAATGTGTGAGCATATATAAGTGGTATCAGTAGATTATCACACTGGGCGAGTTACAGATACACAATCTCACATTGCCTGAGTATGGATGGAGCAAATATTATATATAAATTAAACACTTTTCTATAACACAACGCGTTTTAAAGCCGTAATGGCCGTGAACCTACCAAAACTCTAAGCGTGCTTAACCTAGAGTAGTACCCGGATGGGTAACCCTCTGGGAAGTCTCTGATCCAAGGGAACTAAAAGCGGACAATATTGTGTCTGAGTAGGGTGAGAGTTGTTACAATTAGTATCAGAGTCTGACCCAGTCAGAAGTGTAGCCAATGGGGACTTTGGGCCCAAAGGGGTGATTGTAGTAACCTTGTGAGCGGGTGTGTGTGAGCGTATGCAAGTGGCACCAGTAAACTACCACATTGGGTAAGCTACATGTGCACAATTCCATATCGCCGAAGTGTGGATGGAGCAAGTGCTATACGTAGATTTCGATATCAGAATCCACCCCTCCAAAGAGCGACAATGTGTTCTACACTAACCAACACTCCCTCCCGATACCACTTGTTGGATTGCATCGTGCTTTCGAGTGTGTCTGGGTGCAAAATGCCATAAAAGGCTTGACTTTCCCTCATGGAACACCAATTAATTTTCATATGAAATGGCACGGCTCGATCAAACAGAGGCATTGCATGCTACACTGACCAACATAACCAACGCTCGCAAATACACACTATGAATTTTGATATTATGTATAATTATGAAATGGCAATATATTCAGCACCCCACTTTCGTACTTTTGCACTTCTCCATTTTTTAAAAACAAAATAGTAATAATAAAATTCAAATAATATAATATTATGTTCAATAGTACCAAACTAATGTCTTGAAATTGAAATTCAAAAAAAAAAAATTAAGTTTGAACTAATTTTTATCCAACTACAATTTCAAGTCATCAATATATTATTTACTATTAAATATAACTGCTAAATGTCATTTGGCAACTCTATCTTAAAAGTAACTTTTATTTATTTATTTAAAATTCAAGTGTTCGTTAAAATTGGAATGCCAATTTTACCTTCAGTTTATACTCTACATTTGCACTTCACTAGCACTTATTTTTTAAAAATAAAAAATAAAACAGTTTCCTTAAACACATAATCGCACTTCAATATCTTTTCAATAATTACAACTTGTTTTTAATTAAAAAATATTAAAGAACTCATTTCCATATATATAAATCCCGAATTCTCTACGCACGTGTATGTTGTGCCGGCCATGTAGTATAGCACCACCTATGTTGTACTACACTCGATCCCAATAATATATATATATATATATATATATACCGCGTCCGAATGTTAGATATATTTAAGTGCATTTATGTGAGTGGAGGATCATTTCTATATATATAAGTCCCAAATTCTCTATACACGCGTGTGTTGTGCTTATCTCGTGCAGTACATCACTTGTGTTGTACTACACTCGATCCCAATATATAATATGGGTCGTGATACCGCGTCCGAATGTTAGACATATCCGAGTGCATATATGTAAGTAAAAATTATATCATGATATAATCCTTCACTCACATTAAACAGTCCTATATGTCCGATTTTTATATATACGCACAAGTGTGAAAAATTTTCATTCAAAGTTAGTTTTTTTATTATTCATTTTTTTTAAAGGAAAGTGTTCAGAAGTTAACTCCGCTAATTGTTTCGAACGTAAAATATTTTTTCCCCGAAAAAGATTTTTCTTTTTGAGATAAAATGTTTTTTTTTTTTCGGTATTTGGTAAAGATTTAGGTTAAGGTCGATTCCATCGAACATAGTATGTAAAATAACTTACCGATAATTAATAGATAAATTATTTTTATTATATTCTAATTTTTTCTTCGTAAATATTTTACAATACCCAAACATCAAAAAAAATAAAAAATAATTATTTTCTAAAAAATATTTTATATCCAAACAAACCAAACTTAAAAGAAAATTTTGATAAAAAAAATTTAAAATAATAATAATAATAATAAAGAAGTAAAAAAGTAAAACGGCGAAAAGATTTATCTGCGGATTACATGCACACGAGCCAAACTTTATCGAGCCGACGTGTAAGAAAGGGGACCTTCCACACATAGTAAAACCGGTTAAAAGTCAACAGGCCGCGTATGAAACCGTGGACTATTACTTTGTCGGGCCAGTACTGGGCTTGGCGGTGCTCTAACAATTTAATGCCCAAACATATTTCCGTACACACTGTCCACCGGGACTTGTCGGTCAACCCAAATGTGAAACGAAACCTCTCAAATAAGCCAACCAGTTCCCCAAAAACACCTTCTCTTATTCTCTCTCTCCTCCATTTCTCTCTCTTAAATAATTTCTCTCTACAAGACTACACACCTCTCTTCCTCTACATCATCAAATGAAGGAGAATCTATGCTTCTGATCAAATCTATGGAGAAGAGAGAGGATCAAAAATACACTGATAATTTGATGGAGTGTGTGGCATTTTCCGATCAGATTCCGACGAGCTTCGGTTTCTCAAGCTTCTTTGACATGCCATGTGAAGCTGAAAAGGACTCTTTAGGCTTCATGGACATGTTGGGTATCCAAGATTACAATCCATCTCTGTTCGATTTGCTTCAGAAGCCGTTGCTCACACCGCCACAGCTTCCGTCCACTCCGGCCTCGACTGTGCCGGACTCGTCGGAGGTGGTGAATACTCCGGCCACTCCGAATTCTTCATCGATCTCTTCGTCGTCAAATGAAGCAGCCGCAAACGCTGAACAGACTAAAACTGTGGAAGAAGAGGACCAGGATCGAGACAACACTAAGAAACAGTAAGCATATATAATTTTCTAATATATATATAATTATATGTGTGTGTATATACACTTTTTTTATTATCTTTTTTCCAAAGTTATGCATGAAAGATAACAGAAAAGAATTAATTTAGAAAACCCATCAAAGGGGGAAATGATTCGCTTAAGTGTGTGAATATGTGTAGATTTGATATATATGAGTTTGATTAATTTTATATTTTTACAAGGGAAGTATATATAATTAATCTGTTTGTGGATTTAGGTTGAAACCCAAAAAGAAGAACCCAAAAAGGCAAAGAGAGCCCAGATTTGCGTTTGTGACAAAGAGCGAGGTTGATCACCTGGATGATGGGTATAGATGGAGAAAGTATGGCCAAAAAGCGGTTAAAAACAGCCCTTTTCCAAGGTATATATGTGTGTGTATATATGTGTGTGATTTTGTTAGATTTGATTGCCAATATTGTGTTTTATTCTAGGAATATGATTGAACTTTGTTAAAGCTTTTGTGGGTTTTTTGTTGTAATTATTAATATATATATATTTATTTATTTATTTTTATATTTTTATATATATACAGGAGCTACTATCGTTGCACCACTGCAGCATGTGGAGTGAAGAAGCGAGTAGAGAGATCTTCCGATGATCCGTCGATTGTCATCACCACCTATGAAGGTTCACACACTCATCCATGCCCGATAACGCCTCGCGGGAATATCGGAATTATGCCGGAATCTCTCAGGCTTGGTGGTGGCGGTGGCGGCGGAGTTGGCTCCTTTGTTATTCCGCAGCCTAATTACTATCAGCAGCAGCATCAACAACCCTATATCAATAACCAAACACCAGCAATACCTTCTTTGAACTATAACAGTACTAATGGTTCTTCATTTCCAGCTTTTTTTCAAGAGAGGAGGACTTTTTGCCCCTCTTCAACTCCTTTGCTTACAGATCATGGGCTTCTTCAGGACGTTGTGCCTTCCCAGATGCGAAAGGAGCCCAAAGAGGAGTAGAATTAAGTTGTTTAATTTGCTTGTTATATATAGGCATATATATATATATATATATATATATATATATGTATGTATGTATGTAAGTCTCTGATCAACTGACTGATCATGGAAGGGTTCACTTTAGATAAGAATCCTTTTAGTTTTCGTACTTACCATTACATTGAGACCTCTTTGATCAGTGTCACTGTAAAATATTGACTAGTCTTTTAGTTCATAGAGGAACTTGTTTAATTAATTTATACTTAATTGGTTCTTTTTGTTAATTCTTTGTACTTAATTACTTTTTATTTATATCTAATTAATTATGGAGATTTTGGGTTTTTTTTTTTTTATCTTTTCCTTTTTAGTTGGATCTCTCTTTATTCGTCTTGTCGTTCTTTTAATTTATTTGATTGCATGTGCCAAATATATGTTGGTATATATTTTGTTGAGAATTTTTACTGGTTAGGGTTTCTCCATTGAGCAAGTTGACAGGTTTTCTTCCATCTCTTATTGTGGGAAATGGAGACAAGAATAAACTTGGGAACTTGATTCTATGCCTTGTTGAGAGAGGTCAGTATATATTAAACCCTAAGAATAGAATGGTTCATGGAAATTTGTTAATTTAGACTTAATATTAATTAATGTGAATAATGTGATATGTTGAAATACGTCTTGATCGATTTCCCACTTTTTGATGCATGCAATCTCTTTGTATGGTGTAGTTACTTTAATCATACGTTTACTTCACACCAAATTATGGCCTTAATTGCTACTATATCTTCAAGCTATATATATATTCACACACACACATATACACACAGGTGGTGAGGTAATAGGAAGTGGTTGATTGGTAAAATGGTGGTGTGAGATTTTGGTTGATATGTGTGTGGTTGCTTAATCTTAACATTGCTAATGAAAAACATGGTTTTCATGTTCATTGAAGTTGGAAGGTCCTTGTCCAAATTAAATGACACTGCCTTTACCAGGAATGTAGAGTTTATTTCGAATGCAATGCTGCTTCTAGCCATACATACGAACTCTAACCTATGTTAGGCAGAGAGTTTCTTTTCATGAAAGGCTTATGGATTTGTACAATTTCTTGCTTTATCCCATCCTTAGAAGAGCCAGCCATGATCATGTACTAGGCTACTAGCATATATATATACAAATATTCGGTCTAGTATATATCTGAAGGCACACACACACACACACACACACACATGCCTTTTTCAAAAGTATATTGTATGTACATGCATGTTATTGTAAATCTATACAATATAGCTATAAAAATGTGTGTGTGTGTAGAGAGAGATTTGGGATGAGAATAGTATTGAGTAATCATGTTCTGGCCAACCGACCTTTTCTAATGTACAAATTTCTCCATTTAAAGGCATGACAACAAGGAGAGTTATCAAATCTTATCTTCCTCTAAATGGACAAAATGTATGGAACAAGCTGAGATTTATGGCTAAATATGTTGACAACATCCATTGGTAGGTATAAGATGTACATTGTGGATTCATTATTCTTGAAGTGTAGTTTTGAGAAAATCATATAGATAAACCGCGCGCGTTTAATTGAAGAAAATAAAATACTTTGCTGGTAATTTTGAAGGGTTTTGAGCACAATATTAGTGTGAATGCTTTTTTTTTTTTTCCCGGTAAGTAGTGTGAATGTGCATGGGAATGCATATTGGTGGCTAAGAAAAAGAAACATATAATGATTGTCATGTTTGATTGAAACAAGAAGGGGAATATTCTTTTGCAGGGGTTGGAGAGCGTTTGGTGCATTCTTTTAAGCATTATGGAAACATAAAAGTGGAGGGAAAACGTGTTTTGTTTACACTTTCTCGAGAAACTTCATTGTACTTGTAATTATTTCTTGCATTCTAAGCAATTCAACCATTAATAACTTGAAGTTGATATTCTTAATTTGCGGTCCAAAAGTACTGAATTTGTAAATTCATATATATATACAACAATAACATTTGAAATGTATATACATGTGAACTAATGAAGCAATTAAAGGAATAAAAATGCGTCATGAGTTATCTGATCGATTAACTTCAATAGCTGTAAAGGAATGCCAGTTTTCAGTATCCATAGTCGACTCTAGCTTCAAATATTCTCTGATGTACAATAAATTATAATATTCATCATAGCTGGAATTTCATGGAATTTTTTTTTAATTTATTTTTATATCTTTTTGTTTGATGAATGAAAAGAATCCACGAAAAAAAAAAGAATAAATTTATGGTGGCAATACCTTTTAGATACAATTTAGTCAAAAAGTAGATCCCTGTACTGTTACATAACTCTTTCCCCAAGAAATATAAAAATAAAAAATATATAAATAAATAGAGATAGAAATTATATCCCCCAAAATGTTTACAAGCTGTCTTTTTCTCTTTAAGTTAATTCCTTTTCTAAGCCATATATGTATATAGTTCATACTTTTAGGTTACATTCAAAGGTCATACGTAGTTGATGATTTTAACTTATGCTTGGTCGAACCCAGGACTTTAGGATTAAGCATAGGCAAGGGTCTAGTTATTTGATTTTCCAAATATTTTGATGTCACATTTATATCATTATAATTTATATCCAATGTCTGGTTTATTCATAATAGACTTGCTGGCTAAGCATGCGGTTGAAAAATTACCCCGCTAATATTTAATTTTAATTTTTTTTTTTTTTTTTTTTTTTTAAAGATCTAATATGTGAATAAAATAGTAAAAATGTCAAGTTAATTAGCCACCACTTTGTGTTGGAGTAAAGCCCATTGGACCAATTGTCTCTTCATTAGGCCACTAGTTTTACAGGCTTTCTTTTGTGATTCTTTGTGGTAGGAAAGCCCATTGGACAAATGGGCTGTTGTTTAAGAAACTGGGCTTTACAGGCCTCTTTTATACAACATAGTTACTGTTGTTCTGTAGTAGTTGTTGTTATTTATTTTGATAAGTACCACACATATTCACAATGGTCACTTTCACAATTAAGTGTCCTTCACAATAACTTGAATTGTTAGAAATCTTAAACCCCTCTATTCAAATAACATCACTGGAGTTGGTGCAACACACTATCTTGTAATGCAATAATCTCATGACGAAGTGCAATATTATGAAATAACAATGTAATGTATAAGTGATGTATAGTTGTTGTGCAAGTAATATGAATTGTTACATAGGCGATGTAAAGGTACAAGACACGGCATAGGATGAAAAAACACAGGAGAGGATTCAGATTAAGTTTCTAGTACATTGTTATTTTCATGGCAAGGAAAAGTGTTAAGCAAGAGAGAGAGAGGTAGGTTAGGGTCCAAAACTCCTTCTGGTGTAATTGACATTAATGTCTTAATTAAGATCTCTCTCTCTCACAACAACATGAAATTTGAAAGATTCAAAAAGCATGAAGAAGCACATGGCATTAGGTGAATAAATGTAGATTCTGCATGTCCATCATCATGAACTGAACTTTTCCAAGCCTTGACTATGCCCTCCTTTACTTACCAACTCTTTTTGTACATATTTCATCATCTACTCACTCACTCACTCTCTCTCTCAACTCCTCCAAGCTTCATCTATATAAAGTTCCCAACTATCCAAAGCTAATTAACAGTGTTAAGCATACAAAAATGGCCTTTTACTTGGCTTTTTTCTGTTTACTCATGCTCAAGTTCTCAATCACCATGGCAAACTTGCCTAACATCTCCAATGAAGCATGCGCCGACGGTGCTGCTACTGTTGTATTGCAATTTGGTGTGTATCAAGATAGCTGCCCAGAGGCTGAGCCCATCATCTTCTCTTGGGTGGAAAGGGCAGTGTCCCAAGACCCTAGAATGGCCGCTTCTCTGCTTCGACTTCATTTCCACGATTGCTTTGTTAATGCATGTCATGTTTCAAATTTTTTGTTCTATATATATGATGGATCATATCAATAGTTTAATATTAATGAACACAAGTTTGGTTGCAGGGATGTGATGCATCAGTGTTGTTAGATGACATGGGAAATTTGGTTGGGGAGAAAACTGCAGCACCAAACTCGAATTCACTGAGAGGGTTTGAAGTGATCGATACGATCAAGTCTGATCTCGAGTCAGTTTGTCCTGAAACTGTCTCTTGTGCTGATATTCTTGCAATTGCAGCAAGAGACTCTGTTGTTCTGGTATATATGTGCTGTGTGTTAGTGATCACTACACTGGTTCTCTCTAACTATTGTGAACGAGTACTAGTGTGGTTGTGTACTAATTTGCATTCTAATTCCCCAGTCAGGTGGCCCGGGCTGGGAAGTGGAAATGGGAAGGAGGGACAGCTTGACAGCAAGCAAAACAGCAGCCAACAACAACATTCCAGGCCCCAATTCGGACGTCCCAACACTCGTCACCAAGTTCAGAAATGTTGGTCTCACGCTTGCTGATGTCGTTACCCTCTCAGGTAGCTTGATTTTGCTTTACTTTCATTATTTTTAACTCAGAACATGCATGTTTGGATGCTGAGAAAACGTTCTTTCTTCTCTTTTGGGAGGTGCACACACAATGGGCAAAGCTCGATGCTCCACATTTACCTCTCGCCTAAAGGGTAATAGCAATAGCGACTCAAATGGCCCAGACATTGATGTGGCCTTTCTTACCTCTCTCCAGCAACTATGCTCAGAAGCAGATAGCAACACAACGCTGGCACATCTTGACCTGGTGACCCCGTCAACATTTGATAACCAGTACTATGTTAACCTAATTTCTGGGGAGGGATTGCTTCCATCTGATCAGGCTCTTGTGAATGGAGACAGCCAGACACGTGAAATTGTCGAATCTTACGTAAATGACCTCGCACTCTTTTTTGAGGAATTTAAGAGGTCAATGCTCAAAATGGGAAGCTTGGGACCCAGAACTGGACAAAACGGTGAAATACGTAGGAACTGTAGGTTTGTGAACGCCTAGTTACTGGTGTGCTATGAGTTAGAACATTGCAGTGGTTGGTGTTATGAAACTCTAAACTAGTGATGAAATAATGTTTTCACCTTGTTAGCTATTCAGTGAAATGATTGTTGCAGTATTGAGGACTAGTGCTTTTAACAATTTTCCTAGCATCCAAACATTTCTACAACACATTCTGATGGAATCTTGAAACTAACAGCCCTTAAATTAAATGGGCAGAAAATTTTGGTGGTGGGTTTATTTTCCATAGATAGGAGTTCGGAAATTCCTAGCACCCAAACAACCGACAATTCATAGTTGTATTGATGAATTGTTGGAAGGAGTTACCAAGAAAAACAAATTTTCGAGATAACGTATTTCCCAAAAGGTTTAGAAATTCTTAGCACCCAAACACATCTATAACACAGCTCCCCGATGAAGTATTGAACCAGTCAACCATGAATTTACCAAGACAACAAATTACCAGCAGGTGCACTTTCCAATAGAAGAGTTTCTGTTGACTATAGTTAACCATTAATAAAACGGGTGTAACTCAAGCAGATGGCCTTCAATGCCAACTAGGGTTTAATGGAAGACGTCATAACAACTAATCAACGTACAGGTTTAAGCTTCAATAACTCATTGATAGCAAAAGATTATTACAAGAAGTTATCATAACACTGAGCAGAGGAGGTAGTCGGACCATGCAAATTCAAGACGCAGAATCTTTAATTCATTAAGCTAGTTACGTTGACACTGTAAAACCTCACTATGATGATACGAAAATTTTGTTCCACATTGCCGCAAGGCATTTAAATTAAAAGCATTCATGCCTGCCGGCTTCTCCATTGTCAGAATTTGATTCCGTTCTAACTCGAGCAACATTCTTCGATCAGCCACTTTATCACCAATTTTCTGCCTCTGGTACGCTTCAAGTTCCTGAAGATAAAAAGTTGTCAAAATACATAATGAGTATTTGTTTATTAATTTACTTTTTGGATGAATTTCAGCTGAAAATAAGATGATGCATCGTTTTAAAAACAAAAAAAAAAAAGAGGGCGGCTTAGGATTCTTGTAAGTTTCCAAAAAGCAACAACAGACCAAAACCTAAAGCAAGAGAAAGTCAGCAGCACCTGCAGGTTTGGTTTTCCACATCCATTCCTGGGCAGCTTGAAGCCCCTGCAGCAGAGATACAAATGGGAATAAATTCAGCGATCAATCATCAAAGAAAGAAGACTGAGACAAGGAAAATTCAACAAGTCATACCTGCTGGAAGCGTGTGGGATCATTGACTAAACTAGCTGCTACCTGTTGCGGATAACCAACTTCCTGCAACACCAAAAGCCAGAATGACCATAAGCTACCAGTGTTAAACCATGACAAATTGAGCCAAAATAAAAAATCCTCAACAAATCTCTAAAAAATGTATTATGGCTAGTTGCTTAGTTATATTGGCATAATGGCATTTCAACTTCTGTACATTTGAGTTACAGACAGTTCAGCCAGGTATATCATACAATGCAACAGTTATCTAGTAAACATCAACCCTGAAAGAACATATTTTAGGGCTCTCTTTTGACTACTTCAGAGAAAAACAAATCCTGATAACAGTATGACGATGCAACTTTAAGATGATATTTTCTCTTCCATGTGCTTTAAGGATCGCCCTGTAAGTACAGCTTATGTATAATCCATCACCAATACAAGACTAGACAAATTGCATGGCTAGGATTACAGTTATTGCAACTACCAGAAGTAGCTCATTTGATGAAAAGTCAAACCTAGCAATTCATAATTCATACTTCCAAAAATCAAATCATTTAACTTCTAGATAAAAGAATTACAGGAATACTTTGCAGGGTAATTAAAAAGAATATTCAAAACCATATGTTGAAAAAAATGCAACTCCAATCAACCAAATGGTAGTGTGTCCAAAAGAACCAATAACTCCCCAAAGCAGAAGAACCATGGTTGAAAAAACGATTTATCGATTTAACAATATCACAGGTCAAAGATAGCACTCAGGAAAAACAAGAGCGAGTAAAAAAAATAAGTAATATATTATAATTCTTGAACTATTTAATAAACAATTAAACCACTTATTTACTGTCCAATTTAGCAAACAATTCTGAGGGCTTAGTGTGTTCTAAAGGTTTATTTTCAGCCCAATTCAGCCAACAATCCTGAGGGCATAGTGTCTCTCTTAATAAACCTTGCTTTATTTATTTAATAAAGCAAAAATGAAGTATTCTTAAATCCAGGATAAAAAGCTAATTTGGGCTTAGTGTTATATATAACAAATTTACAACTACAAGTTAAATGCATGGACTCTTCAACACAAAATAGAACTACTAATATCCTTAGTAAGAACTTAATTCCATCACAAGGGAAGAAAAGTACATTAATAGAAGTATTAAAATTTTGTAACCAATATATGATGTACCTGGATAGTCTGGTGATTGGAAACTCCAGAAGCCTGATACTGGAATATCAAATAATCAAATAAGTAACATAACCAAATATATATGTATGTATATGTATATATGTAAAGTACAAAATGAACACTGACTGGGGAAGATAAAGAAGTTTGCTGCAATTGCTGCGGGTGGCGGGGTTGCATCTGAAGCTGTGTCTGAAGTTGGTTTTGAAGCTGCACTTGTGCCTGAGGAACTTGGTGTATAGACAGACCTTGAGGGTGAGATTGCGTCTGAGGCTGTTGAATTGATGGTTTTGGTTGTCGCTGCTGCTCAAATAATGCCAACTCCTCCGGTTTCTCCCACTACAGGTTCAAGTCACAAACATTTGTCACATAAACTGAATATATATATACAAACATAGAGAGAGAGAGAGAGAGAGAGAGAGAGAGAGAACAACAGAGTCAATGGAAAATTTTCTTACTCTGCTTTCACCGGTTGTGCTATTGTAATAGTACTTGTATCCATCGGGGGAGGTGTGCTCTGTCCAATTACATTTTACAGGAGCTACAGCTTGGTTTGTCACAGAAACAACCGGAGCAGCAGAGGTAGCAGGGGGCACATCGGCTACTGGTGCAACCGCAGGGGTGCTGGAAACTGTCTGTTGTACAATCCCAGTCCATGAAGGCTGCAGCAACGAAAAATTCTCAGCAGAATTTCCAAAGGTAGTCAAAGATAATTAAATGAATGTGCAAGTCAAAAGCCAATATAGCGGCCAAAGAAATTGTTTAAGATAGAAAGAACTGATAAGAGACTATCAAACACTAATGTGAAACGAAAGCAGCTGGTAGATCTATATATCAAAAAAGGGTTTACCAACATCCTGACATGGCAAATATGTAGGCAAAATGGGATCTACTACAACTGTAACAAACAAAATGAATCTATTCCACACCTCATTTCACAGGTATAAAATGAATATCCAGTCTCAAATCCAAATTATTCTTAAAGAAGCAACATTTTAAACTCTCAAAAACTATTTTTCATGGCACTAAGGAAGGCATTAACCATGCAATCTACAATGACTGATGGCACACATAAAGTGGCTAAACCCTGAACTAGAGCAGACCTATTTGATTGCAAAATAAAAAATAAAAAAATCAGCTTGTTAAGCAAACAAATATCTTCTAATTTCCTGTAGTAATTAATAAATAAAGCATACCCTCTAACGTCTAAATTTGTAATACCTGCTGTTTAGCAGCCTGAGAACTCTGCTGTGATGTTAAACTTTGATTAGATGGTTGCATCGACTGCAGCTGCTGTTGAAGCTGAGAAAATGCCTGCTTAGATGACTGGTAGCTTGCCTGTAGATTTTGTGTCTGTTGTGACAACATCTGAGCTAATTGAGAAGGTGACTGATGTAATGGCTGAAGCATTTGTTGCTGAACAGGAACGGGAATCTGCTGTTGGTTTGCCATAGCAGAAAGAGCATGCGGCTGCAAGTTAGAACTCTGAGGGGCTTGTGCTGTAGCAGATGAGGCATTCTGCTGGATATGAGGCTGAGAAACAGGTAACTGTCCACTCAAACCGTGCAACTGTTGTGATGGAAACGCCTGACTGAAGGGGATTTGATTAGCAGCTTGTGGAAACTGCAGTTGACCAAGTTGCCGGAGTGGTGCATTGGAAGTTTCAGTCTGCGAGTAAGATGATGGAATATGAGGATGTAGCTGCAGGGAAGATGGCAAATGCTGTGGTGACTGAAGTGGCTTCTGTAATGGTGATACTTGCTGGCCAATAGATAGGGCTTGTGACAAAGACTGATTATAGCTCTGAAACACAAATCATGGAAACCATGAATTCCATTTTCTCCAAAGAACCCAGATACCACATGAAGGCTTCTATAAATCAATCTGCATATACCTGTTGTAATGCAGAAGATGAAACTGCAAGTCCTGGAAAGGAACCATCCACAGAGCCACTCAGGGGACCACCCTGAAAAATATGCAACGATAATAATTAAGAAAAAAACTGGTACACAAGTGAATCAACTGAGAAGAAAGCAAAAGCAACAAAAATATAACTCCCGCTAAAAAAGAAAGCAAAGCAAAAAACACATTATGATATACAACACTGAAGCACCAGATTTGGTCTATGTTAAGAACATTTTCCTCAGAGAATAAATATATATACACACACACACATACAAACACATGCATATATCAAGAGGAACGAGCTACAGGATCATCGAGTTTTTCTTACCGGAGTTGAAGGCATTGCCATATCACCAGACCTAGGGAGCAACTGACTCCCAAAACCATGCATGCGAGCATTAGAACCTGGTCCCAGATCCTGTGGACTCATAGGATGCCAGGCATTAGGTGGAATACCACCACGCATAGGCTCGACAAGATTTGGCGGTGGTCTGCACAAAGTAAGTTCACAAAAGAAGTAAAAAAGTAAGAACACTGAAAGAGTATATAAACCGGGAATAAAATGATATGAAATGAAATTCACCATAAAAACATTACATAAAAGAAATTCACCATAAAAACATTAAATATAGTACCTATTCCCAGGTGCTTGAAACCGAGGGCCAAAGCCTGGACCCCCAAATGCAGGACCACCCACCCTGAAAGTGAAAGATAACGTATAAAGTAAGAATATAGGAAAGTACACTTGATAATCAATATCAAAATAGGATATGATGCCTCCAAAGATCCACCTGAGCAGATCTTTTGGGCCATGGAAAAAATCTGTATGTGTCACACCAAAAAGTCTCTCATGTGGATGCTCAAGCAATAATATTTATGTTCATTTAGCATGCACTATCAGAAGTTTACTAAATTAATTTCTTGCTAAGCCAAAGTAGGAAATAAGAAACTCTCAACATTGAACCAAGGGGTATGTGCCCAGCCTGCACATTGCACTAATCAACTTATAGCACCACGCATAAAACGGACAACAGGTGTACATGAAGAAATTATAATAATGCAATATAAAAAAATAAACCTTGATTCTCCAGATCTAGGCCTCTTAGGATCAGCAAATCGAACAGTTAATGGTTGATCACAACCCTAACATGCAAAAGAAATGGTAAATGAGTAACCTTCAATAACAGAACCAGAGCACAGAAAAGCAGTAGAAGAATGAAGTAAGCTTACTCTCATTATATATATTCCATTAAGAGCATTTATAGCTGCCATTGCCATTTCTCTCTGAGAATATTTAACAAATCCACATCCTTCAAAATAGGTTGAACATATTCATTAGGAATGTATAGAAACGTGACAACATTAATCATAGTAGAGACCTTAAACAGTGATTGGAAGGAAGGAATTATCCTCACATGCCATTGTATAGATGAATAGATATTTGAATTAAAGCAAATAAAATGAAGAGATAGTAGCAAACATCTAATAGCTGCTTTAATCCATGATACCAATGTGAGACACCATATTCAGGTAAGAAGTACGGCTAAGAAGGATGCCTTCTTCCAATCCCATTATTCAAATTATAGCATGATTGCAAGAATTAGCAAGAGTATAACAAGACAAACCACGACTCTGCTTCAATTCGTCACGCATGAGATAGACATCTTCAACTCGACCATAAGGTGAAAAAATCTGACAAAGGAAAAGGTAGCAATCAGATAATATTTATTTGTTTGCATTAAAATTAATCAAAGGGAATATTGAAAACAAAATTAATAAAAAAAATAGCTAATATTTCTTTACTCCATTGGATTCAGATTTGGGAGTTGGAAAAGGAAAGATTCAATACAAAGTGTGAAAAGATTTTCAGGAAGGAAGGAGCTAGAAGTACACTAATTCTAGAAAAAAGAATAGCATGGGCAAATTAAACTCATCAATACACATGCAACATACTTCCTCAACTTCCTTTTCTGTAGCTTGTTTGTTTAGTGAGCCGACAAATAATTTGTACTCAACTGCACCTACCATAAAAGGGAACAACATCAGAAACAGAACGATCAGAAAACAAGAATTGAACATTAAGTACTGAGACTATAATTTATCTCAAAAAAGCCTCTGCCAAGGCAGGCTGGTTCAAGCTGAAAATTGGGGAGATGAAAACCTCTTTTATATTACATATCAAACCATGAACAATCTTCTCTATTCCCAATCTCATAACATTGGTTTCTTTAAAACACTTAGTAACTAATTCGTAAGGCATAATCTATTTAACATATGTTTACAACATAATGAGAGAGTGGGAAAATAAAAATCCAACCAACAGATTTGAGTGTGCAGAAAACCTCATAAGATCATGTGCAAGCATGAAACCAAGAAAAGTGGATCACGCAGACCACAACCATGATACACAAGGTTTACATTGTTCACATCAAAGCCTATATACACAGGTGAACAACCAAAAGAATACACTGCTAAACCATCAATGAGATTACTCTCTGAAGATCCACCAACATCTATCACAATTCATTTGAGAACCCAAACTCGCTTACGCCACAACCTGTTATTAAACTGCAATCTGCTTTAATTTCCATGATCCCATGCTGAGTCAACACATGATGGTGCCACCAAAAATTTTGTAAGCCTTAGATTGCTTTGAAGGAGGCCACTCCCTCAAAGACCCTTCCGTCACCAAAGGATTACATGTTTCCACTCTTTTTTCACTTTAAAAGACACTCCTTAGAAAGAGGCCACTCCCACAAGACTCTTTTGTCATACAAAAAACTACATGGTTTCCACTCTATCTTACTTCACAATGGCCTCGTCTTTCTAAAATACCTGAGCAACTTAGAACCATATTTGGCTAATAGCAATCCTAAAAAAAAGCTTTAATCATAATAGCCTAGGAGAAAAGGGAAAAAAATGTCTTATAAAGCTGTCATATCAGCCTAGTCTTGTGTGAAATAGAGTTCACCGCTATATGGCTGATACTCATATCGATTTTGGCTGAATCTATTACAACTCGATTGAGTCTCAAAACCTTGCAACAACACTAATCATTTTTGCCTGATCAATCTTGCAAAAAAAACAAAAATACCACCAGTCACTAGGCACACTACTCACTAAAACCCAAATCTTAAGCAACCAGAACACAATAAAACTATCTGTCAGCCTCAAAATATAACCACCTTCTGAAGAGTGTTAAGGGACAGCATGTTTAAATCCCCCAGCAATAACCAAAGATATTCACAAATGTTACATAATACCTGAATAACAGATATGTTTGATATACAACAAGCACAAAGTATCCTACTAGAAGATTCTCAAATCCATTTCAATGTTTCCGGTGAAATCAGCCCTAGACCAACTTAATAAAACCATATAGAACAAAAAAGAATGTTATCATTTCCCTTCGACTAGAAGGCACTGAGCGTCTTAGCCAATCAACTTTCTTTTTTCTTTTTTTATAAGTAAAATAATAAATAATAATAATAATAATAATAAAGATATGCTGTGTTTTGTCTAACACGTAAGGTTTCATAATGTGAAACAACAAAAAAATTTAATGACAATAGCAATTGTAATTGAAGAAATAACTCCCAAGGAGGGAGAACATGATAGTGTTTCATATGTATGATTATCTACCCTAATAGTCTACATAACTGGTCCTCATAATTATGACCGTAAGTCCTGAACGAGATTCTTCTCATGAGTTCCTCTAGAACCCTCACTTTTATTATAAAGAAAGCACTTAGAGGGGAAAATTCTTCTCTAAGAACTCAATTAAATTTCTTAACTGTACGGTCTTTACACCGTAGCTCATTATAACAATTTGTTGTAGACAAATAACAGCTAAAATTATGATTTTCCATGCTACAGCTGGACATTGAAAAAGTGACTCCATCTAATTAATCAAAGAAACTGCAGAGACATGCTATTTAAAAAAAAATAACACTCTATTAGCTTAACGAAAATTTCTCTCTCCCAAACAAAAATGTTCTTATACAAATATGCAACTACCAGGAAAGAAGAAAGTAGAAAAACCCATTCAGGAAAAAAAAAATGTAGAAAACCAAATATTGAAAGTCACATAAAATTACCAAGGCGTTCGCGTTCCCCATCAGCATATCTAACTTGGATAGGACCCACTCCCTGGAAAATACACATGTGTGTCAAACTATCAAACATAAGTTAGCCAAGTGCAAATATAAGACAGGAAGAAAACTCACCCCAGGTAAAGTATGTTGGTTGTGTAATGCTCTTATGGCCCTATCAGCTTCTTCTGAAGTAGCATATTTTATAAAACAACATCCTGCAGAAACAAAAAGATAGTGTACCCTGATTTCATCCCTGATTTCATCAAGTTAATTCTAACTTCCTAATGATGATACAGATAAGACAACCAGATAAAAGTGCATGAGCCAATAGAGTATGAGCTGTAGGTTAATTTGCTGTAAAAGATGAATACGATTTTTAAGCATGAAGGCAAAAAGACAAATTATTCCAAAAAATCTTTGAAAAGTTGCTACCAAAATCGCAGTTCCAGGATACACACATGTATCGTTTTGCACAGTATTTCAAACATAAAAACCCATGCTATGGAGTTCAATGTCCCTGTCAATTATCTACAAGGCTGACAGCTCCTAATTATCAACTAATTATATACTATTCAGTCTTAATTCCATCACCACAATGTCGAATTTAAACTTTAAAACCACTAGCCATCTACAACTAAAATAAATACCCAAGTCTGCGTATGTACAGTCACACAACCTAAAAACTTAAGCCATCCCAAGTGCTGTTGGTCAGGAACCACAATCTTGCCATGGCAACAAAAGCAGAAAAGGTTAAATAATCATTATATTCAAAGTGTGTACAAAATAAAAAGTCCCTGTCAATCCTGAATGGGTTAACCTCAAATCCTTAATACGGAAACTATGCAAATGCTTATTAGGATTGACAATATTTGAGTCCTTCAATCCTTGAACGAACTTAACATGAATCCGATTCTGCAATAATTAAAAAAATCCCACACAAAGCCAAATTCTACATTTTTTTATTTCATTTTATTTAGGAAGGGACTGTTAGTCAACAGATGTCACCACCACGCCTGTATTTTTACCACATTCGCACAAAACCACAGCACAAAAATGCGCATTCAGACATATATGTGTGTGTGTGTGTGTCTGTGCTTAAGCAACCATCAAACACCTTTTGCTTGAACCAACAGCCCATGTGCAGCAGAGTGGGCATTGATACACAGAATCATATTTAAAAAAAACACTAATTTCACGCCAGCACCTCAATTTATAATATCAAATGGACTGAGTGATTATTCATTTATACCACCAAGATCAAGTATACTATATATGGTCGAGGACTTTACCAACTTTGACTTAAAGCTCATAACTGAGGTCATAATAACATTCAAAGAAATAAAAGACAAAACACCACCATCTAATTAGACAGAACATCTAAACAACATAAACCATTTTGAGATCCCTGCACTCATCACATCAAACATCCAAAAAGAAGTTCCCATCATAAGTAAAACTGCCAACCACTTATAGTATTTGGTAACCTAATTCACGTATCTAAACAGTGAGTAGAATCGAGGGCATTCATTTGCTGTAAGAAAAGTATTGGATACATCTGAGGAGTAAAAAGTCGACTTGCATCCATAGGTGTAAAAGCAATTAAAATAACGAGCCTCTATAACATGCATACATGATCCACCCACAACTGAACAAAAAAGTAACTGGACAACTGCCAGGAGATAACAGGTAGAGCAACATAAATCTGCACGAAAAAAAAGTTGAAGAGCCAACAAGGTAAGGGCAATCTCCCTGTACAATAATTTGAAACAAACTATTACAGACAATATATACACAATATGCATCCAACCATATCAACTATGAAGTCAATAAGCCATAAATTTGACATAAGGGATCATGTTTGACAACACAAAAACTTCAAGCAGCAGCTATAATGCCATCCGCAGGCCAAAATCATAAACTCAATAAAGGGCTCGCAATTAAGCTATGGCTACCTTTTAAAATTGTACATTTTATTCTTAAAATAAAATTTCCCCTCCCTGGGCCTATGATACGCTTTGTTGATTACATTACCTAATGTCTTAAGTAAGCTGATAGAGCCTTTTTATACCTTCTTCATATGATAATTACACAACGCCATACATATAACTGCTCAGCTTAATATTTAACCACACAAAACTCTTGCAGAAGGATGGAGGTTGAAAATAAAATTCATCCAGGCACCAAAGGAAAACGTTGCCACTGTATCAAGACGAGAGTGTGAATATCCATCAATATAAAACTACAACCTTCACACCACTAAAGCCACCATTCAACCAAAGAATTTCACAATAAAATAATATGTACAAACTACAAATGAGCTTGCAGAGTTAAATATGTAACTTGAGACATGGATCTTAATTTGGATAACAGAAGCAAATCAACCATTAACGTGGTCTCAAGAAAACTGAAAAACTGTAACTATGAACTCGTTGTGTCTGCATACAATAATTGGGGGCCCCTTATGAAGAACTGAACACAAAAATAATGAGATTCCACATGCTACATCCATAACATCCACAATTACACATGATAAATTGCCATTTTGAATTCCCTGAAGCAATGCCACTTAAATCGTGAATGTCGTCAATGCTAACAATCAACTCAGATAAACGAGGCTACATTTTAAGAGGAAGCGCTGACATTTATACGACACAAACTAACCAAAAAACCAAAAAACCAAAAAATAAAAATAAAAATAAAATAAAAAATAAAACATCACATTGACAGCCCTCAGGCCTGCAGCAGTTGGGGGTAAAAAAACTGGTTAAATATATGAATGGAGAGCCCGAGCATATGCTGATAGATAATGCCCATACTTGATGAGTTGCTCGCCATAATTTAAAAGAGCTAAAGGTGGGGAAGAAAAATAGCAGTAGCAAAAGCCAACTACAACTGAAACACTTTGCTTAGGCATACACCGCCTCAATGGATGAAATGATAAATAAACAAAATACTAGGACACCAAATACAGAAACATCCATAAGATTCACCACAACTCAATAGAGGATGCACCACTAGTTAGCCTACATTGCAAAAGAATTTCAAATGAGTTGCAGCGAGCTTCCAAGGAATTCAGCTCACTAACTCAAAATAAAGAAACTCGCAGAAGCAAGTCATCTCCCCATTATCATCAGAATCACCAAATTAAATCAAAAAACATCACACCACATCATATCACATGCTGAATGTCCAACTCCTGCTCAGCTAGAATGGAGCAAAATTGTGGGCTCCAAAAGATACACATCCATCCTGAGACCATACATCAGTGACGTACTAGCTAGCTTCAAATAATATCCAAGCAAAAATATATCACGAGCCACTTGCTTTAATTTAAAGAAGACAACTACTACAAATAACCAGAAGAACTATTCATTCTATCAGCTTTAGGTCCATAGCTTCACAGTGTAGCCTTTCAAAGACCACAAACCAGAAATCTCAAAACTAACTAAATTCAAATGCCAAACCATCTTTGATTGACAAGGCAATTTAAAATGCATCTCACTCTGTCAAAGTTGAAACTAGTACGTAGACAAGCCAAACAATCCAAAATGAAGAATTCACTCTACCAGGTTATCATGATAAGAAACCATAGACATCCTCCACATAACATAATAATTAATGCCCATTCATTAGCATAAATCCAAGTATTGTTGTTTGACTTGCTGTACAACTTTGCACTTCCACACAGTATGACATAAAAAGCTACAGTTATGTACTAGAAAGTCAGGTCAATTACAAATGACTTGCTGGATAATGCCCACCCCACCCCTGCTGCAGCCAGTAGCACAAGAGCAAGATCTATCTTCCAAGTTCCCAACCTCTATATATAACCGTTTTTTAGTAGTTTTATTCTTGTCTTCTTCTTGGTTGACAGGACGAACATAAAAGAAAGGTTGCCACAAAAACCAAGAAGCCCGAAAATTGTTGAAAAAACTGAGACGACACATAAGCTTACAGTTGCTCCCATCAGCCCCTCAAAGGACCTGAAAAGAGATATAATATAGATTGCAATAAATTTCTTAACTAACAGTAGTTGAACATACCTTGTTGCTGTCCTGTTCGCTTATCTTTGATCAAAGCAACCTCTAACACATTCCCGTGTTCTTCAAACAAGGGGCGGATCTGGTATCAAATAAGCAATATTTTAATGACAAGAACAACTGTGGTCGGATCGTGGCAGCTAAATTCAAGAGATAAGTGATAAGCAATTAACTCAATATATCTTCACTAAACTAGTAAACATGGATCGAACCTCAATAGTAATAACTGAACAGATTAAAGAATTAACTGTATCCAGTCTATTTCAACAAAAGCACCAGAATTAGTTAAATGTCCAAAAAGGGGATCAATTTATATAAATGTGTGCATGTGCAATGAAACAGTGAGAGCATGCAAGAAATGTATACAGAGAGAGGGTGGGCGGATAAGATGAGGAGGACATTACAGAGATACCAATTAAAAATGTAACAAGGAAGTATGATAACCATAAACAGAAAGTACAACGAAGGTTCAAAGATGCAAGAAATTCAACATGATTCAAAACTATATGAGAAAGTAGTATACTTTCTGGAAAGACTAAGCTTGAAATTAACATCTCAGTTATGATAACAGCTTCATCAAGTTACTTACATCTTCTTCAGTGGCAGTTTTTGGAACAGATCCAACAAAGAGCTTGGCAAAGGCACCGCCATCAAAATGGTCTAAGAGAAATAGCAAATAAGTACTTTAGGTGAATGAGATGAAAGTAAGAATGTAAAGTCAGTAATAACAAGGACCAATACAAGTAAAATCACATACACAGTACAAAGTACAAACACTAACGAAGATCATGAATTATGATAGCCATGAGCTGTCGGTCTCTGATACCACATTGGGATCCAAAACAAGAAACATCAATGAATATACTGAAGCAAACATATGAAAAGAACAGAAAGAAAGTTGAATAACTTTTGAAGCCCTTCTACAGTGATTCTTGATTAAACTACTGATGTAGAAACAGAAGTCTCAGTCGATGATGTAATAAGTGAGTGGTTTTATAAAAAGACATCGAGTACTAAAGACATTATCAAAGCTCTTTGCACAAATATCAGAAATAATGCTAGAATTTTATCTAGCAACAAAATATAACCTCTGCAAACTCTCAACTTCCCTTCAATAGTAAACCAATATTATTGCTTCTATCCTTCATCTCCACCTTTTGTTTTTCAGACTTCTTTTCAACTCTAAAGCACAGAGTCATAAAGTTAAAATTATGTTTCTTCTAAGCTAATAAAGCTTCTAAATTCTTTCAGCCTTAAATTTTAGAATGCACAGGACTTGAGCACAAAAGTCTTAATTTGCGGAGAAATCATAAGATTAAAAATATTAACTTTTTGTAAAATTTCTGTTGGATATCAAAAATAAAACATATGTGAATATATTTCTCTGTATATTTTCATTTTTCCCATTTGTACCCAACCGCAAGAGCATGTTCTTAAGCCATTCAAGAAACAAAAACAAAATACAAGAAGCAAAACTTGTGTCAAAACTTGTGTCAATGTGTCAACCAGGTGAATTTTCAATACTGAAAAATTTGCTTAAACTCATACAAGCACAGGGGACAGAAAATAGGGGTTCTGAAGAATTTTAGGGCGTACCTGGAGAACCTCCTCTGCCTGAGAAAGGATGCCCTCGTTTCTGGCCGGAGAGAGGCATCTCGTGATTGAAATCAAATCCACCGCCTCCTCCTTCACCGCCCATCGTCGGGCGGAATCCTCCGCCTCCACCGCCGCCGCTGGGAGGGTAACGAGGGGGGCTGTCAAAAGGACGGTGATTATGTCCGGCTCCGGAAAATCCACCGCGGAAATTGTTAGGGCTACGGCGGTGGTGGTGGTTGATGGGGCCATCGGAGGAGCGAGGGGGGCCTCTGGAGTTCCTGTAGTGGGGTGAATCTTGGTTGTTGCCGTATCGCTCTCCCCTGTGTCTTTCCATCTTCGAAAATCACCAAACCCTAACCCTAAAAAACAGAGCACGGAGAGATTGAGATGAGTGTGAAATCGCGGAGAGAGAAAAGGGTGAAGGTAGCTGGGAACGACGTAGCGTCGGGAAGAAAAGTGATTCAACTCGTGCGAATGTGACTACTACTGTCTTCAATAGTACTATGGATGTAAAAATACAGTTGACTTTAATATACAGAGTAATATTTTTTTTTAACCATATAATATAAGTAAGAGTAAACTGCATTGATAACCCTAAGGTTTCGTTCAATATCAATCAAATACAAATCAAGGACTTTTTTAATAATGGCACTCTTATGTGTTTTCAAATGTCATATTTGTACTTAATTATTTAATTTAATTAATTTATAAAATATCAATCTTATTAATTAACGAAACTACTATCATCATTAAACTTTTTTCTTTACCCTAATCTCTAGCTCTTTTTTTTTTTACTCCCTCCATCCCAATTTACATGTTACTTATGGGAAGTAATAATTTTTAAGAAGATCGGTTTGATAATTTTATATCATTTTAAAGGTATGAATAAGTATCTATGCATGTATTTTTAAACTTCAATGGGTGTGGATATAAAAAAATTCATTAATCATCTGAGTGGCGGCGTTGACCCAAAATCTCATGGTCTCAGTACAATTCAACCTGCAGATCATGGTAATGAAAAACGACGTCATTCTGGTCCTAAAATTGTCCCTTCCTTTTGTACTCGTCGTACTTTCTAATCCTTACGTCTCAATCTGGCAAGTTGGCAACAATAGCAACATAAAAGGTAAATTTAGACTCTCTTTCCGAGTGTGAGCAAATTGCACGTAAGGAAACCCATTGACATTCATTATTTGACTTCCCTTAAATCGCCATAAAGTAATTTTGAAGGTAAAAAATGAGTAATGTTTTTATATTATAATAATATATTACATTACACTTTATATAAAAGAATAATAAAATTTTTATTTTATAAAATTTAATAAACAAGTTTATTGGAAAGAAAACTTTAGTAGCATCATTTAATATGCATGCCAAATCTCAATGGGGGTTAAAATAATAAATTTTAACCCCAGAAGAAATAAAATGTAAATTTATGAATTCCATCCATTCAAAAGTATAAATCAATTAAGTGTAGTAGGTTACAATTTTGTATTGTTTTTTGAGGGATGTTAAACACAGTCGCGGCGTGATGGTAGAATCTCAGTCGCAAATTTAACTGTTGACGCGTATATTTTCTTTTCCGATAATTAATTACTATTTATCTCTAACTCCTTTTGGGGCTCTCATTATGTATAATTGCTATACTTGTCTCTCACCCTTAGAAAGAAATTCAGAAATCATTCACAGTTTCATCTAGAGATATACATAGAATATAGAGACTATGAATCTGAAAAAATCAAATTTGAAGAGAATCGAAGCTGAAAACTTGTGTTTTTAGAGAGAGAAAAGGACGAATGCAACAAAACCAGATTATACTTTTTTTTCATCTAATTTTTTTTATCTGAAAAACAACTGAATACTTCTCAACAGAGAATAAGGATTTAAAAAAATCATTTATGAATTTCAAACATTTAATTTCAAAAAAAAAAAATTTAGAAAGAGAACCAGGTTATAGTTCTTTTTTACTGGATTTTTTTATATTTTTTTATCTGAAAAATCAGAGAATAAAGGAAAATTTTAGAGTTAAACTTCAAACATTTAGACTTGGACTTTTGAAAAAAGAAAATTTTAGAGTGAGATGGAATGAAGAGAATATTTCCACAAATAATTTCTCAGTTTCTTTTTAACGATAAAAGGCTAGTATAGTAATTATACATAATGAGAGCCCCAAAAAGAAGTTAGCAGAAAAATTGTAATTTATTATCGGGAAAAAAAAATACACGCGTCAACAATTAAAATTGTGACAGAAATTCCACAGTGGCGCCCGCGACTGTGTTTAGACCCTTCTTGTTTTTTTGTCCGACGAATAAACTTAAAAAAAAATAATAATAATAAAAAACAATCTAACAAATAAATTCCCTTCAACCTAAAACTATACAAATATTTAAGTGAGCAAACTTGAATTTAAAACCATTGGCTCCATTATAAATCATACAAAATATTTTTTTTTTTTTTTTTTTTACCCGGTAATGGTTAGAGTATAGTTCGTAAGGTTAGGATACTCAAACCTAGGACCTGAAAGTGGGGGACACAGTTAAGACCTGACTCTTTATCAGCCACATATTTAAAGTTTTAAACCACACAATTGATGAGAACATATTAAGTTTTAACAAGCAAAAAATTAGACTCAAATTAGTCTTGTTGAGTTTAGTTTCATTAAAATTTAATGATGACAATAATAATAACAATAAAGGTAAGATTGAGATTGCTTTAGATTCTCAACTTAACCTCCGCAAACCCAACTTTAATTTGATATTTTTTGACTGATTGGCCCAAATTGCATCCTAATCACACTCACCTTAGAGCATCTCCAATGCTAAAAACTATTTTTGCATTGCATCCTAATCACACTCACCTTAGAGCATCTTCAATGCTAAAAACTATTTTTGCATGTCAAATCTATATTTTGATAGGTGCTACAGTGTCAAAATATTATATTTTAGCAATTCTGCTCCAATTATACATTTTATCCAAAATATTATTTTTTAACACAATCACCATTTTCTCTTTTCAACTACCATTTTTAGATAGAATATGGAAAAATGTAAAAGAAACTCATCTATCATAATACTCAAATTAATCACCAATTTGCACAAAGAGACTTCAAAATTAGAACTTCATTTTTGTTTTTGTTTAACAAAGAAAGGAAAAAGAAAAAAAAACTACAAGTCTCAGACAAGTATAACTAGTGAATACTTTTGTTAGACTTTCATTTATAAGAAAGAAGACTTTCATTTACATGCATTCAAGAAAATTCATTGTATCTTATGATAGAAAACCATCGTCAAAAACTAAAAGATAAAAAAAGTTCATACAGTAAGTCCACAATAACTCACTGTAAGGTCATGAAAGAGAATTAAAACCGAATTTAAGAATAAATATTCCATCAACATATAAAATAAAATTCCTTGAATGGGGTGTTTTTATAAATATAACCAAAATAATACAATTACACGAGGAGATAAACTCCAATACATAAATAGGAATGGATACATTTCACTCCCAGCAAAAAGACATTAAAACAAACTAAAAGATTAGGAACTTATTAGCCTAAAAGCCAAATCTAATCAACACATGAACAGCTTCTCTTTGATCTTCAAAATTATTTCGTCTTCTATCAGAACCATTCATACAGAAACATTATCTGAATGTGCAGCAGAAAGCTATACAATTTGAAATGTCATTAATTGCAGATAGTCAATAAATCTTCCAATCTAAGATTGAGATATGCTAGCATATCCCAAATTATAATCCTGACAGCATATTCATAAGAGTCTTTTATGCTATCGTGTAATGTTGAATTTTTACTTGACCAAAGTTATGAGATACTGTATCACTCAACTAAGTATTGAACTTCAATATTTCGTTATAGAGAATTTTCCATTTAACCTTTTTCTGGCTGAAGGTGAAAGGTAATAATTAATGAGGAGGCATATCGTACTTCTGTCCAGACTTCTGATGATGCCGTCCATCAGTGGTTTTACTTTTACATAGGGAAGGTAAGTGCTCTATGATTGAGATTAAAATATTTGTCCTAGCTCAGGGTGCCCAGAATCTGCTGTAATGATTTTTGGCAAAAGCCAATAAATAAATAAATAATAATTAGTGTGCTTGTGAACCATTAACGATCCCATTTTTTACTATTGGATTTTACCGAATTTAGCATTGCTTATTTTTAATTTAATTAAAGCACAAATGACATTTTAATCAGAATTAGAAAAAACACTTACGTTTTATTAACTATGATGATTTCTTTTCTTATTGATGCGCCAACCAAAATTTAAACCCAAATAAAATGGAAACATGGAAACACCAAGGTTCAGTTTGGTACAATGAAAATGGGGGGAAGAGAAAAGAAAGAAAATGGAAGAAAACAAAAAGTTGTGTTTGGTATAAAATGTTGAATGAAAAGGAGAGGGAATGGAGGGATTTGGAAGGAAAGACTAAAGCATAAACATAACTTTTGTTATCCTCAAAAAGGAAAGAAATGAAATGAAAGGGAAGGGAAGTTAATATTTTTATTAAAATTTTGTTAATACTAAATTTAACCCTTATATTTATAAGAGAAAAATTCTATAAAAAATGGCATGATTGTAAATTCATTACATTAATTTTTTCCCCCTTTTTTCCCAAATATAATAATTATTATTATTATTTTTTCCCCCTTTATTAATCAACTAAACAGAATAAGTAATTGACATTATCATCTCCTTTCCTTTCTTTTCTATTCTTTTCTTTTCTTTTCCACTGTACCAAACATACCACAAGTGACATAAAATACAAACCAAAAGAATAAAATAAAGTCTCCACAAAGGTCTCATTTAGTTGTATTACAGAAATAAACATTTTGGCGGACATACCACAAGTGACATAAAATACAAACCAAAAGAATAAAATAAAGTCTCCACAAAGGTCTCATTTAGTTGTATTACAGAAATAAACATTTTGGCGGAGAGAAGGGATTGTGCTATTGTGGTTGTTCTTGAATCTCTCTAGCATCAGCCGTCATGATTGAACCCAATTTCACTCTGTGATGGACCAAAAAGATTAGCAACAATTAATAAACATACCTTGGAATATTTATCGATATTTTTGCTATCAAATTTGATTTTCAAAAACACACTATATAAAAATCAAATTACACAAATCTTCACTTCTTAAAAAAATTCCAACGTCAATATCTTTATTTTATAGAAGTGTTTGTACAATGTATATATATTCATATATTTGTATATCTATATTATATATATGCAAGAAAAAATAAAAGTGTTTATACAATATGTATATATATTCGTATACTTTTGTATTTATATATAGGCAAGATATACATGTATGCATTTTGATGTTGATGATCTATGACTTATTAGTAGTTTGTAGTTTTTCAGATAACATGCCAAGTTAACTAGTTGGAAGATATTATCAATATTTTACACTTATGATATTATATATATATAAGTAACTTTTATACTAAAGTAATAAGTGGAAATATATGTTAACTTTAGGATACGAAAATATAGGATGTAAAATAAGAAGATGAACACAGTATATACATGATTCGGTATTAAGGCCTATATTCATGGATAAAAAACTTACATTTTTCTTATTGATTATAGTACTTGATGTGTTTGCATTATATTGATACACAATATATAAGAAATAAAGTTAACAAAAGAAATAAATCAAGGAGGAAAGAAGGGAAATAAAATGAATAAATCAATAAGGAAATCAAGATACATACATACATACATATATATATATATATATATATATATATATATATATAATATTTTACATATATATATAAAGAAAGAAGGAAAAAGAAAACGAATATAATATGTATGTATGTATATTATATATATTTCAATATTCTCCCGCAAATTCAAGATGGGTTTCTCGAAACTACCTTGAGTTTGGGGATAAAATATTGAAAACAGTGGTGGAGTCTAGGGTTCGAGTCTTGCTGGGTGTTCTTCCGAGTCTTCAGGAATTAGTCGGGTTGTTGAGGGATTTTAAGGGTTCATTTCACTCATGAAAAAAAATAAATAAATAAATAAACGGAGAAATGGACCAGAACAAAGTTGAGAAATGGGACGGAGCTACATTGGGAGACATTTGGGTAGTGTGATACCATGTTAACTTTATGATTCAGAAATATGATATGTAAAATAGGAAGATGAACGTATTATATACACGGTTCGGCACCAAGACATTCATCCATGTATAAAGAGCAAATAAAGTTGACAAAATTAATAAATCAACTAGGAAATAAGGAAAATAAAAGGAATAAATCAAGAAGTAAATTAAGGAGCAAAGAAAGGAAACTAAATATAATATAATATATTATTCATATATATAAGGAAAGAAAAAAAAAGGAAAACAAATATAATATATATTTTAATAGTATATAAGTAATTTTGCTCCTTTGATTGCCCAAAAATGACCTGAAGGGGGAAGATGCAATATTTCTATAGTTTAGGGGCTGACTTGGTATAAAAAATAATTCAGGAGTATCTTGCAACTAATTCATGATTTTGGGAAGTTTTTTACATTTTTGCCAAAAAAAAAAAAAAAAGTTGAAATTGGAATGGATGAGTCAACCGAATAAATATAATTATTTCAGTTTTGAAATGTGATTATCTTTGCATAATATATTGTGAAATGTGATTATCTTTTAAGTAAGGTGAATGCAATAATAGAACTGAAGGATAATTTTCTTAAATTTTGCTTAAGCACAATTCTATTCCTCTTCCCTCCAAATTTCTTTCTGACCAATCGACCATAATAATGATTTTATAACTTGCCAAAACATTTTTAACCCATTGGTATGATCTTTGCCTCTACCAAAAAAAAAAAATTGAGAAATTTAATTCAACAATGTCCCGATTGTAAATTATGAGTGTGCTCAGGGGCGGAGGGAGTTAAGCCCCAGAGGGGGCACGTCTCCTTCCCGAATTTTCTCCCCTCTTATATTTTATATATACTTTTATTATAATATATATATATTTTTCATAAAAATATAAAAAGTGCTCCCCTTAATTTTCTCATTCCCTTATAATATTCCACATATATATATTTTTTCCTCTTAAATAGTTTACTTAATCCTTATATTCTATATTTATAATTAGTTTAATCTCAAAAATATCACTCTCTCTCTCTCTATATATACTTATAAACATTAAGTTATATATATGGACATTAAACTATGTGTACAATATTACAAAATGTGTCCTTCTTGAACAAATTTTTTAGCTCCGTCCCCGTGATTACAAAAATGTTTTGGTTTTTCCCCTGAAGTAACTAGTATTGTAATGGCATGGAATCAAAGAAACATACAATTTATCAGAAAAATTGTAAAATTTCTAGCATAATACTCCATATAAGAACTTCTTATGGCATAGAAATACGTGTGAGCAAAGCATTTTCGTGAATATAACTGTCGCTCCACTTGTGGTCATTATTCATTTTACTCGTCCACCTTTGTCGATCACACAAAAAGAATTAGAATATTAACATTTGAACCGACAAAAATAATATCTTGAGTCTAGAAGTGGCCAAGGGAAGTGGCCCCTAGAATTAGGACTCTTATTAATAGTGATTTCTATATATTCCGATTGGGAAAGAATATATATCTAATTATCTAATTATATTTTATCCGGAATCACAATCTAAACAACCATTCCTTCCCCGTAAAAGGCCAAAAGCGAAAAGCCAAGCACCGTTTGAGCGCAGCTTTAATTGATTGAGATATAATTGTGTTTCAAGAGAAATCATTGATTTCAGTCCAAACGAGTCAAATGGCGAGACACGAGGAGCTTCCGCTTCCCATCTATAACACTCTGGAACCAGTGTACGGAGAGGGACCCGAAGAAGCTCAACTTCGATTCGACAATTTGAAATCTAAGTTCATCCAACTCTTCGGCCATCCTCCTGACGTTTACGCTCGATCTCCTGGTTATCTTTCTTCCAATTCTCATTCAATATTCACACACACATACATAAACTTCTAATATCTATATCTATATATATGATGATGATGATTTGAACGGTTGTTGATGAATCTATATGTGTGATGCAGGGCGAGTGAATTTGATCGGAGATCACATCGACTATGAGGGGTACTCGGTGTTGCCGATGGCGATTAGGCAAGACACGATCGTGGCGATCCGGAAACACGATGCTGGAGAGTCCGAAAAGCTTCTCCGGATTGCAAATGTTAGCGATAAGTACCCCATGTGTACTTATCCTGCTGATCCCCACCAGGTGATAACTCTTTTTTCTTTTTCTTTTTCTCTTTTGGTCCTTTTTTTTTTATTTTTTTTATTTTTTATTTTTTTTCCTTAATCACTATATGTGAGTATGTGTTAATGCTTAGTGTTGTTCTGCATACTTCTATCTGATCTTCAAGTTTGTTGGATTGGCCTAATTGATGCAATTTTGGATTTGTCTTTTGGCTGAGCATGTCCTGTAATTGTTGGGTTCACTTCCATTTGTTTGATTGGTCCATATAGTAATTTATTTATTTTTGATAAGTAAGATAATTATATAGTATTGGAGGTAAGAAACTGGTGTGGTAGGTATGATACAATGATTTTGTTATATTATATGTTATGAAGAATTTAGCTAGTGAAAGTTTACAATTGTGTTTTTAATGGATTTTTGTGAGGCATCAATGAGATTGTCCTGAGATATTCTTTTAGAAGAAATGGAAGCAACTTGTGCATGAACTTTCCAAAGGAAATTTTAATTGACACTGATAGATTAGATAAACAAAAATGGAGATCAAATAGGCTAAACCTATCAAGGAAATTAAAGATTGCATGTTATGCTAATGCTACAAACTTGGATTAGCATAATTGATGTGATTTTTATACATCTGGGATTTATTTGATTTACTGCTAATGTGTTGTTTATAATTTCCTTTCAGTAGTAGTCTTATTTTTTTTAATAATTTATTTCGTATTCTGTCAAAGTGATTGACCTTATTTTATCATGCAGGATGTTGACTTAAAAAATCACAGATGGGGTCATTATTTCATTTGTGGGTGAGACATCATGTCATACTCTTGGCTATTTTTCTTTGTAGTATTGCCTCAGCTTTGATGGTAATGAGTAGTGACATTTTGATTGTTTATTTTTTTTTATGTAGTCCTTTGCTTATAACGAACAACTCAAGGTTGAGTGATATTGAGCATGGCTATGTTAACCCTAACTAGCCATGTTTAGGAATGGTATCGGGATAGGATATAATTGGACACTCTATAGACAAACTTGCCCCTAAAGAGAGTCCCTCATCTTAAGTTATCATGGACCCAAACTAGGACAGAACAAGGGATAGCATGAGGTGGGTGGAACAGTTGTGGGGGTCACATAATATGAAATTAATTTTAAGTGCACCTAACTTGTCGCACATGCATTTATCCAACACGCTTACGTAGACTTTAGACAATTGTGCAGAATGTAAAGAAGTGAGGCTTCTTTTTTAGCAACTTAGGTTCCTCCTTTTTAAATTGAGTTGTAATGTGAGACATCTGCTTCTAGTAGTTTCTTGATTGCATCATTCGAACAATGTTGTTTTGCTAAATTAATAATCTTGAAACAACATTATTTTGCAACAAACCAAAAATGCATTAAGAAAATGTTAACATTGCCTGTCTCATTCTGAAATACCTCAGAATGATTCATTTTCCCATTGATTTGTTTCACACTTTATCTCAGCTCTAAAAAATTGTTGTACAATATTAGGGGAAAGAAGGTTGAGTTAACATCTAAGGAAAGTGATTCAAATATGGGTTTAACCAATTTCCTATTAGACAGCTGATTGGTGTTAAATTATTTACTACTGGTACAAGTTGAAGTTAAACCTTTATTCATAGTTTCTGAAGTTCACAATGTATATGTGCATCGGTGCATGCATGTTTGTTGAATTACATTTGTTGTCCCATCCCTTTACAACCACCTCACAAAAGGATTTTATTTGAAATGTTTATATAAAGGCGCATAATTTCTGCTATTGCATAAACTTTTGGTTCATATCCTGCAGGTATAAAGGTTACCATGAGTATGCTAAATCAAAAGGGCTCGACGTAGGTCTACCAGTTGGACTTGACGTCATTGTTGATGGAACAGTTCCTACAGGTCTACTTTCTCCCTTCTCAAGTAGTATTTCATTGTCACGACTGTTTGTTTAACCATCAGTAATCTCAGAACTGCATAAGTTATGTAAAACAAAGTTAATGATCTGAGAAACCTCTTTTCCATTTAGGGTCTGGACTGTCGAGCTCCGCAGCATTTGTTTGCTCTTCTACAATTGCTATAATGGCTGCTTTTGATGTGAACTTCCCAAAGGTATCCCTACCGTTTTTAAAGTGCTTTATTTGGTTGTTGTGGCATCTTAATGAGAATATTTGACTTCAGATGCAAATCGGACCAAGCACATTTTATAAGAACATCATGTAGCATGCATTTGCTGAAACATCAGTACAAGGAATTTGTTTTTCTTTGGTATACTTTTGTTATTTTAGATAAAAAAAGATCAAGAACTATTTGTTTACATGAAATAATGGTGATTTTGTTACATTTATATTTCCTATTTACTTGTGTGTGATATTTTGGTCTTCTAGTCAGTGTGTCTAGGGAGAGATTCGAGGGACTAATTTGAAATAGCTGAAAAAAATCCATGTGAGGTGTTTCGTCAAATTTTTTTTGGCAATATCTAGTACTTCCACTTTCTTTATGTTGGTTCCAGCTCATACCATGTTGAGTCAATTACTTTTCTGACAATTTCGTCACTAATGTGCTTAAGGCTTGTTAAGTATCTGACATTGACATGAGAATTGACTTCTTTGCTTATAATATTATTTATGCTATGTTACATTTGTGCTTTAAATCAATATTACCTTTAAATTAGCAGGGAAAGATAATATCCTACCAACACACTGGTAGAAATGTTATAATTTATTTTTCGTATTCTGATTCTAGTTTTATTCTTTATTTTACAGAAAGAAATTGCCCAACTTACGTGTGAATGTGAACGACACATTGGGACACAATCTGGTGGAATGGATCAGGTTATACTTATCTTGCTAATATGATCTCATTACATCTTTCTGTCTCATCAGCCTGGACTATTCCAAGAGGACATTGTTAAAACCTACTGCCAGCTCTTATCAAAACGACGAATAATTTCTATATTCCAACTTATAATGGAATTGTATTTTCTTATTGTAACCCTCCCGGAAAATTGTGTGTTGTCATGCTCGTCATATGAATTAACACTTATTTTCTTTTTGGTCAGATTAGTGGCCATGACCTATCTGTACATTTCTTGTTTCTCGTGACAGGCAATCTCTGTCATGGCCCAAAATGGGTTTGCCGAGCTGATTGATTTCAACCCTATTCGTGCTACTGATGTTCAGCTTCCTGGTGGTGGATCTTTTGTGATAGCCCATTCGTTGGCTGAATCCCAGAAAGCAGTCACTGCAGCCACAAATTACAATAATCGGGTTGTTGAATGCCGGTTAGCTGCTGTAAGTTTATTTTAATTCTATTTTCAACAAGTTACTTTAATTATGTAGAAGCTTTGTGTTTACTTTGTGATCTAAACATATTTGCAGTATATTATTCCTATATGGTCCTCAAATTTCCGTGTTGAGTCTTCTGGTTTCATCTTGAGACTTTAAAAAAATGCATACTCACATTTCAAGAAAATTAACGGAGCTCAAGTGCTTGAGGTGACCTTTGGCATTTCAACTTAAAAGTCTAAAAGCTACATTTTTTACTTACCTGGTAAAAGTTATGATATAAATTATTAGTTTGTAGATTAAGGTCACTTATTGACCCTATACCTTCTATAGCCATTTCACAAGAACCTAATTGTGGCCATCTATCAAGGTCAAATTCTTAAGCATCTTCGATTCCATAAATCCTTTTCTAAGATGATGATAGTACTGTTTTTGCATTCGAATAATGATACTTGTTTTTGGGTAAGATAGTGATACCTATTATTATGTGTTTGATCATGTTCTCTGTACGAAGAACTCACAATTGCTTTTAATTTTCTACCGTAAAATTTATTTTGTACGCATAATTGAACTAGTGGTTTGCAGATTGTACTCGGTATAAAGCTTGGAATGAAACCTCAAGAGGCAGTATCCAAAGTGAAAACTCTTTCTGATGTAGAAGGGTTGTGTGTATCATTTGCCGGTAATCATGGTTCTTCTGATCCTGTCCTTGCTGTCAAGGTATCTTGAATTTTTATTGTCTACATCAAGTACATCTTTCTCTTTTCCTTTTCCTTTTCCTTTTGGATTTCTATCTGTATTACACCTCTCCTTATATAACACCCCATTCCACAGGCGTTTTTTGGGTTTTACCTAATTACTGAGATTCATGATCGTTGTCAGATAAACATGATATTTCCTATCCACTCATCCGCATCAGGTTCTGATGGTTTCTTTCACTGCTCCAGGAACTTTTGAAGGAAGAACCATATACAGCTGAAGACATTGAGAAAATCACGGAGGACAACCTACAATCAATCTTTGCCAATTCTCCAACTTCTCTGGATGTGCTGAAAGTTGCCAAGAACTATAAGTTATTCCAGGTAGGTTTTATAGCTTGGCAAGAACTGCTTTTAGCCATATTCATGATGATATCACAATTTAAAGTTTTAGACATTACTTGTGTTTTGCTCATTGTCTGGTTTTGTTAACTAAGCTAAAACCTTAAGTTTGTTTAAAAATGGTGGTTGTATGTTAAAATGTTTGCCTCTGGATTTGATTTGTTTGTTTTTGGGAGCTAGTATTTCACATTGTTTTCTGGTTGTATTTTTGGGATCAAACTTTTACTCTACTACTACAGTTCCGGAATCTCCTGATGCTGTATTTTCATGTGTTTTTTGTTCGTCTGTTATCTGAAAAATTTCCTGTAATTTTGTGGTAATTTTAGGTTAAACCATTGGATTTTCCCCCAATTATCACATAAGAAAGGATGTGAACAACAATAAATAGCCATTCATTGGCTTTAACAGTTTGTATTTAAGTAACACATGAAAGAATAGCTGGAATTTTCCAAATATGAATTTTGTCTTGCTTAGCCATTAATTAGCCTTTTCAGACAGTTAAGAGTTAGTCCAGAGTAGCTGGATGGAAGGTTTTTAGATTCTGTGTCTATGCCAGGCTGGGAATGTAATGGATCTAGATGCTTTGTTGTAGAGAGCATAAAATTATTGTTTATCAGTGTGGATATGTCTTGTTAGGTTAAACATTGATTTCCCCCCCCCCAAGTATTCACATAAGAAAACAAAAAATATTTGTTAATCAGTGGGATATCTCCTGTTAGAAATATATTATCAACTTTGTTGTTACTTGTTTCTCCAATCATTTAGTTTGCTTTTAGATACCACTGATGACACTTTTCTCTTTTTCAAAGCTTACTCTGAATTTTGGTCTAATATTTCTTATCCAGAGAGCTTCCCATGTGTATTCTGAAGCCAAGCGCGTGCATACTTTCAAGGATACTGTATCATCAAATTTAAGGTGAGTTTTGTTTGGTATCATAGACTTCCAACGTTTCATTTCTGTTATCAGTGTTTATGCATTTTCAGTGAATTTTTCCTTGTGAGACAATCCCTTCTAAGCAATAATCTGATGAATTTAAAGCTTAATGCTTGGGAAGTTCACGGTGTATCTTAAAATTGGTGATTCAACTCTCTTTCTTCCGGATTAAATTGATATATTTCCTGCGGAACTTGAATGACTGTTTAAAAATATTAAATAGAAAAAAGGTTCTCAACAAAGTTGATCATCGTTGTAACTTTGTATTATTGTTACTACTGTTTTTTGAATTTTTTAGGCTTCAATTTTTGCATTCTTCTTCATGTTTTGCCATGGTAGTATTCTGGGTATTTGCTATTTTAGAAAGTGGCTGCTATGAGGCTTGAACTTGAGCCAGCAGTACTGATGCTTAAGCATTGTACTGCTGAATCAAACAGCGACTGTGTGTTGGCACATCCTAATTCCAAAAAATGCAATATTTTTTGTCTCTGCCATTCAGTTCCACAGTTATTTTGCTTCATGTTCAGTGTCCAAATTGGTCTATCTGGTTTGCTTGAAAAAGCTTAAGAATTAAATGAACATTCTAGAGTTTGGTCTGGCGGCCTAATATGTAACTTTTTGATTTTGATAACCAAAACCCAATTCTTTATTCATATAAAGGTTTTAGAAAAAGCAAATGAGAAATTTGGAATTATTTCAATTATTAATTAATTAATTTATTCTGGATACTCCTGCTTTTGAGTTGTTTTTGCAGTGAGGGGGACATGCTGAAGAAGCTTGGTGACCTTATGAATGAGAGCCACTATAGCTGCAGTGTTCTATATGAGTGCAGGTATGTGTTCAGTCCCAAAACTGAGCTCACATAAACTAACAGTCTTTTATGTGATTTTGACGTGATGACAAGAAAGTGTGACTATGGTAAAGATAATAATGACACTAGGAATGTGTACACAACATCTTCAACATGTGGTGAGAGAATGTGATTCTTTTGCGCGTTTAGCAGCTCGGCTATTCTTGAGAACATGCATCACATGCTATTTCTTAGAGATTTGTGCATAATTTTTTTTTGTTACTGGACAAGTTGACCGTTCTGCAAGATATCCTCCTGTGTATGTTGGTCTGTGTATATCATTATATCCCTATTAAGCATCTCTTCACCATCACTTCAAAATCACATAAAAGACTGTTAGTTTTTGTTTTGTGATACAAGATCTGCAGAGTGCATAAGCTATGCATTTACTCCTCACATATACTGATATCTTTCTGCTATTACTCTAATTAGCTGTCCGGAATTGGAAGAACTTGTAAAGATTTGTCGAGATAACGGTGCTGTCGGGGCAAGACTTACAGGAGCTGGATGGGGTGGTTGTGCAGTCGCTTTAGTGAAAGAGAGTATTGTCCCACAGTTCATTCTGAATTTGAAGGTTAGTTTTCGATTTTCATCCTTGACAAAAACTTGCTATTCACAGATAAGATTTTCATCATTGGTAAAAAATTGCTATTCACATATTGTTACCATCATGTTTCGTGTTTGTGTCAGGGTCAATTTTATCATTCAAGAATGGACAAAGGAGTGATCAATAAGAATGATCTTGGCCTCTATGTTTTTGCTTCCAAGCCTTCAAGTGGTGCTGCCATCTTCAAATTTTAGTCTCCGTTTCTTTTTAGCATTTTTTTTCCCCTCTTGGCAGTCAGATATGGAAAGACTCTTCTTTCAATGATACCAACCCATCTTAATTTATAAATAAAATTGAAAAAAATTGTCCTCCTCTTGTTGGAGTGTGACACATTGTCACGGCCAAACTCAAATATAGAGTGAAAGATTTGAGTGGGCTGATGGGTCTGTTGCCCTCTTTAAGTTTTTGGATTCTAAAATATGGCCCACCACATGGAATTATTTTTTCATGGGCTATGATACACTTAAATGTCCATGTCCACGTCCACATGGCTTTGCAACACAATTCTTATCGACCTTTTGAGTGTGCGTGCGTTTCAAATTTATTTGATAAGCTTGATATAAGCTTTCCATGAATGAGCATCTTGTAGGAGCATTCGGAGGGTGTCGAATAGGAAATATGTGAATAAATGTGTCAGTCCCGTGACATGATGCATGCAAAAGATGGAGTTGCCAGGACCGAATCCTCTACACTATTCTATCATTAAATCATGCTTTAATTCAACAATATTACTAAATATTAGTGTGTGAACACTTGCTTGATATTGATGGCTGATGGTTGTGGTGGCCCGTATCATATACTGTAATATTTAGTTGTTACGCTGTTGATTATGAACTGCTGTTAAAAACTTGCTTTACCCTCAGGAAAAAAAAAAATAATAATAATAATAAACAACAACAACTTTGGTATTATTTTTAATGGACGATGGATGATAAGATTTGAACTCAAGGTTATTGACTAGGTAACATGGTCGCTCACCTATCAAAAATAAATTCCCTGCTCAAAAATCTGACTGAGTAACGAGTTGTGGAATAATTTCTCTTGACAATTTAAACTTTACTTGTATTTTTTATTTTCTTAACTGGACAAATAATTTAAAAATTGAAAAATTATTAAATGGTCATAGACCATTGACACTGACCAGTTCAATTCAAACTTAAGAAGATAACCCCTTAATAAGGAAATATCAAGGTTAATTTCCATTTAATCAGTCTAAATTAATATCAAATGATCTAAAACTATCTAAAAATATCTTGAAAATGAGTGAAGCGTTTCACTTTAAAATAAAAGTGCTGTCATTAGGATTACTGTGCATGCATGTGACTCATCATCCTCACCATGAGGACCGGATCTTCAATTTATATCACTAATCCAATTTGAAATGAATAATAATAGGGAATCGAAGAATTAATCCCGAATGAATATATAATTTGATGTATTTTTGACCACCTCATATACTTAAACAGTTTTAAAAAATAATTATTAACAAATGACAAGTATATTCTTAATATTTATCCTTTATTTTCTATTGCTTCACTTCTCTCTATAAAATTCTATTCATTTTCTCTTTCTCAAATTTCAGTTCTGAATTTCTTTCATAATTATCTGCAACCCTCTAAAAATCAAAACATCTCAGTGAAATAATATATAGAGAGATAAAACAAGGGTTGGTTATCACAGTTTTCAAGGAGGCACCACCACGGAGGTGGTGCCATGCAATATCTCATGTGCTTGTATTACGTGGGTAAATTCCCATTAGCTGTCACCTTACATTATTAGTGAAATACTATTAAAGTTGTGGTCTGTTTGACAAGCTGTTTATATTTTTCACACTGACGTGGTGCCATGTAATATCCCTTGTGCTTGTATCACTTGGGTAAATTCCCATTAGCCATCACCTTACACTTTTAGTGAAATACCATTAAAGTTGTATTTGATTGCGGGCGTTGCTTGGCCAATAATTACGACTGTATTCATGTCGTGTTAAATATTAGTACTCTTAAGTGGTATAAAATAGGAAGCAAAACATATTTAATCCATTCATTATTGTCATTTGAATAATAATTTATTTGTTGTCCAAAAAAGTCCAAAATGAAATGCCAAGTGCTTAATGTTTTTGAACAGTAAAACAGTCACACATACACCATAACAGGAACGGTACCCAAAAATAATAATTATTAAATAAAATGTAAAAAGACTTTTTTCAACTAACATGTTTTAGCAAAATTGTTTTAGTGCTTTTGCATTCTAGATCTAATGTAATAAAATTGGATTGATTTATCACAACAATTGAGTTTTTAAAACTTAATGTAACTTTCTAAAAAAAATATGAACAATTTTATTGGGAAATTAGTATTCCAATGTAGTATAAATTAATATATAAACAAAAGGATGTTGAAAAGAAAATTGTCATCAGGATTTGAAATCTAAATAAGAAAATTAGAATCATGTTTGGGTTGCTGGACACATTAACCCAAGCCTAACGATAACTAAATACCCAACTTTGCCCGAACATTAAGTTCGACCTTTTACGCATGAGTTATCATGCGTGCCCAAGTCCAAGTGGTTGTAACTATTATACACATAAACTACCATGCGCATTTCTATTTTTGAGAGGATAACATAATGGTCATATTATACTATGGTACCAAAGATATAATGATGTTACAACCGAAACGGTTTAATAAAACTGAACACGTCCCATTTTACTAAATTGCACGTCTTGAGAATTAAAAACCAGTCAATTTTTTCTGAGTAATCTACTCTGCATGAATAAATTAAAAGGAACAATAGAGACATACAAATTAAAAATATATATATAGTCAAACCCAAAACTCCACGCCCATATCTTCCTTCCCTTCATCTGAATGATCTAGTCATCCATAAGATACACCCAACTACTAGATGTTGTCAACAAGAAAAGAAATTTTGCAATTCTACTGCCATATTTTGTACTAAGATCAAAGGCTAACATGCTTCCATGCCGTAACTATCCACAAATATAATTAATCGAAAAAATATAGATCTTTAGAATAAACTGCATATGCAATATCAGGTTAAGAATAGTTCATTAAACATATCAAGTTACCAATAATTTGAGCATACTCGAATTATGATACACCATGTTCTTTATTTTTTCTTAATTGAGAATTAGCATCATAAGGTGTGGAAACAGATTTATAATTAAAGTGACCAAATTTTTTAGTATCTTTTCAACACAGTGCTCTTGAGAGAGCATGATACCATCACATGTTCTAGTTATTTTTATTCATAGAATTATACCTGCTTCTCCCATATATTTCGTCTCAAAGTGAGAGGCCAAAACATTTTAGTCTCATTGATTGACAATCCCAATATTAGTTCCCATAATAAACGTGCCATCCACATATAAACATATAATCACACACGTGTTATTCATAGATTTACAATATATACATTTATTTGCCTCATTAATCAAAAAAACCATTTGATAATAACAAGTTATCAAATTTATCATGTCACTGTTTGAGAGCTTGTTTTAGGCCATATAGTGACTTAACCAATTTACACACTTTACGTTTATTATCTGAAACTATATAAGCTTCCGGTTGATTCATATAAATTTCTTCTTTTAACTCACCATTTAAAAATGCAGTTTTAACATCCATTTGGTGGATAATAAGATTATTAATGGCAATTAGAGCAACCAAAACTCTAATAGAAGAAATTCTAGTTATAGGACCAAAAGTGTCAAAAAAATCTATATCTTTCATTTTCTTAATATAAGAAAAATTCACATGACCTAGTCTACCAAGCCACGTGTCAAAAGAATCAATCAAGTAAGCAGAATTAGAAACATTTTCATTCATGATCTCAAGAACATTCAAAACAAATAGCTCCTGATTAAAATACCCATTTTCATTCATAATTTCAAGAACATTCAAAACATATATATTATTTTCACATTATGCTCATTAACCCATATGCCATATGCCTGCATTTATGCTTATTGCATCTGCTTTTTCAAATCTTTCATATCAAAGTGAGAGGCCAAAAATATTTTAGTCTCATTGACTATCATTGACTATCTGAATATTAGTTCCCAGCATGTCGTCCACACATAAGCATATAATCACACACGTGTTATTCATCTATGTGATTGGTAGTCCCAGAGTCTACCACTCTATTCTTCGCATTAGCAACTATGTTCATATCAGAGACATAACAACCGTAGCAATAACTTCTGTCCCAGTTTTACAATTTCATCATAGATAGACAAATTCAATTAAATTAATAATTCACAAAGCACTCTACACTTTTGTAGAAAATTCTTAAGATATATATATATATATATATACTAGGAAAAGGTACGTGCGATGCACGTGGTGAATATTTTGTAACTTATAAAATTTTTGTCTTCATATTGATTAATAAAAATTTATTTTATATTAATAAATAAATACCGAAATATTTTAAAATTGGTGATAGAGTTTAAGTTTCGTAAATTAATAAATTCTTTTATGTTTTTATATTAATACTGAAATATGTATATTTTATTTTTTATTAAATAATATTTTTTTATTTTAATAGTGAAATATTTGAGTTTTGCAAAGTAACAAATTTTTTTAGGTAATTTGAATTTTATTAGGTAATTTGTAATTTGAATTTTATTAGATAATTTTAAATTTAGTATAATTTTTAATTTACAATAGAAATTCAATTATATTAATTTTTAATTAAATTTTAAAATAGAAATTCAATTATACTAATTATACATTAGATTGAAATTGATATAAAAATTTATTATATGGAGTTTATAGTTTTTGGAAGACCCTAGGTTATATTTTATTTTCTTTAAATATGTAATTTGTGGTAGAATTTTATAGATATTATTTTATTTTATTTAGATATATCTTTGTAAAATTAGATTTTCTTTTATTAAAAAACTCATAAAAAATAGATAAATACAAGGGTTATATACTTATATGTGATAGAGTTCTCTTTTTGTATTAATTAATAAATATTTTTTATATTAAAAAATAAATACTGAAATGTTCAAATTCTTTAACATTTATATTTTATTTATATGTATTATTATATTATTATATATTTTATAAATATATCCTTATCTAATGTGATAGAGTTATAGAAATTGTTTTATTATACTTTGATAACATGGTTCCCAAAATGGCATTGGAGTTGAAGATATGAGGACTTTTGAAAGATTGATTCAGTTTTAATTATGATAAAAGGCTTACTCATTTTTTAATAAAAATAAATTTGGGGTATTGAAATGATTTGAACTCAGCGGGGTTTCATTTGTAATTTTTTATACCAATTATTAATAATTCTTGTCTAGTTATATTATATTTTATTAAAAAATTCATAATAAATACATAAATAGGCAATTTTTAATAGAATTTTATATAAACTCTTTTAAAAAAATATTTTAGTTTCTTTAAATATATCGTTGTCTAATTAGATTTCCTTCATAAAAAAACTCACAATAAATAAATAAAAACAAGTTATATGTGATAGAGTTTTAAATAAAATAAAATAGATAATATGTGGTAGAGTTTTATAGAAATTATTATATTTTCTGAAAATCTATTTATAATAAATAAATAAATAGGTTATTTGTGTTACAGTTTAATAGAAATTCTTTAAAAAACACCTTTTATATCAATTAATAAATATTTTTTTATATTAATAATTCTTGTCTAATTAGATTTCATTTTATTAAAAAACACATAATAAATAGATAAATAGGTAATTTTTGTTAGAGTTTTACAGAAACTCTTTTCAAACCTCTTTTATATTAATTAATAAATATTTTTTTATCTTAATAATGCTTGTCTAATTAGATTTTCTTTTATTAAAAAAACTCATAATAAATACATAAATAGGTAATTTGTGATATAGTTTTATAGAAACTCTTTTTAGATTATTTAATAAATAATTATTTATATTAATATTACTTGTCTAATTAGATCTCCTTTTATTAAAAAACACTTAATAAATATATAAATAGAAAATTTGAGTTAAAATTTTATAGAAACTCTTTAAATATTATATCTTTTTCTATTGTGATAGAGTTTTATTGAAAATAAAATTTGTCATTTGTGATAGAGTTTTATAAAAATTATTATTTTACTTTCTTTTAATATATCCTTGTTTAATTAGATTTAATTTTATTAAGAAACTCATAATAAAAGTTAATTTATGGTAGAGTTTTAGAAAAATTAATTTATTTTATATATCAATTAATAAATATTTTTTATATTAATAATTCTAGTCTAATTAGATTTTCTTTTATTAAAAACTTCATCATAATAAATAGATAAATAGATTAACTTAAATTTTATTAGATAGATTTTAGAGTTTGATTGACATTTTTTTTTTTTTTTTTATAAAAACTATTTGCATATCAATTAATAAATATTTTTTTTTAATAAAAATAGATAGTTAAATACTGGAACTCTTTACACATGTAATAATACTATAGATAAAAACTTTTTTATATCAATTAATAAATATTTTTTTATATAAATAAATAAATACTTAAACACCTTGGCACAACTTCTTAGTTTACTCAGAAAATTAGGTTTTTTTTTATTAAAAAATTTATAATAATAAATAGGTTAATTTGAATTTTATTAGGTAGATTTTAAAGTTTTATAGAAGTTTTTTTTTATAAAAAATCTTTTCATATCAATTAATAAATATTTTTTTATATAAATAAATAAATACTAAAATACTTAAATTCATTCCACATTTAATAAATATTTTTTAAATAAATAAATAAATACTGAAACTTTAGATTTACTTTTATTAGAAAATTCATAATAATAAATAGATAAATAGGTTAATTTGAATTTTATTAGGTAGATTTTAGAGTTTTATAGAGTTTTTTTTTTTTTTTTCTTTTATTATTATTATTTATTTATAAAAACTCTTTTCATATCAATTAATAAATATTTTTTTTATATAAATAAATAAATACTAAAATATTGAAACTCTTTTCACATTTAATATTTTATTTTTTTTAAATATATACTTGTCTAATTAAATTTAATTTTATTAAGAAATTCATAATAAAAGTTAATTTTTGGTAGAGTATGAGAAAAATTATTTTATTTTATATATCAATTAATAATTATTTTTTATATTAATAATTTTTGTCTAATTCAATTTTCTTTTATTAAAAAATTCATAATAATAAATAGATAAATAGGTTAATTTAAATTTTATTAGATAGATTTTGGAGTTTGATAGAGTTTTTTTTTTATTTTTTTATTTTTTTTGTCTTTTTTTAAAAAATACTTTTCATATCAATTAATAAATATACTTTTTTATAAATAGCTAATTAAATACTGAAACTCTTTGCACATTTAATAGTAGTATAGATAAAATCTTTTTTTATATTAATTAATAAATATTTTTTTATATAATTAAATAAATACTGAAACACTTTGGTAGAACTTTTGTATTTTACTCTGAAACTTAGATTTTCTTTTATTAAAAAATTTTAATATGTAATACGTGTTAGAGTATTATAGAAAATATTTTTAAACTTACATGAATTAATAAATATTTTTATATTTTAATAATACCTATCTAATTAGATTAGTATTTATTAAAAAAAAAACTCATAATAAAAGGTAATTTGTGGTAGAATTTTAGAATTTTTATTTTATTTTTTATATCAATTAAAAATATTTTTTATATTAATAATTCTTGTCTACTTAGATTTTCTTTTATTAAAAAATTTATAATAAATAAATAGGTAATTTGTGTTAGAGTTTAATATAAACTCTTTAAAAAACTCTTTTTGTATCAATTAATAAATATTTTTTATTTTAATAATTATTGTCTAATTACATTTAGTTTCATTAAAAAAATAAATAATAAATAAATAACTAGGTAATTTGTGTTAGAGTTATTTAAAAACTCTTTTAAAATCTCTTTTTGTATCAGTTAATAAATAATTTTTTATATTAATAATACTTGTTTAATTATGTTTCTTTTTATTAAAAAACTCATAATAAATAGATAAACAGGTAATTTGTGTTAGAGTTTTATAGAAATTCGGATAGAGTTTTATGAAAAATAAAATAGGTAATTTGTAATAGAGTTTTATAGAAATTATTTTATTTTCTTTAAATATATACTTGTCTAATTAGATTTAATTTTATTAAGAAACTCATAGTAGAGTTATATAAAAATTATTTTCTTTTATATATCAATTAATAAATATTTTTTAAATCAATAATTCTTGTCTAATTAGATTTATTTTATTAAAAAATTGATAATAATAAATAGATAAATGGGTTAATTTAAATTTTATTATGTATAATTTAGTGTTTTATCATATTATTTAATAAATATTTTTTTACATAAATAAATAAATACTAAAACTCTTTACACATATAATAATAGTATAGATAAAAATTCTTTTTATATCAATTAATAAATATTTTTTTATATAAATAAATAAATATTGAAATACTTAAACTCTTTACGGGCTACTATAGTGAGTCTAGTGACTACTAGAGTAGAGTTGAGTCAAAAAGGTATGGTATAGCAGCCTTTCCGGGCTACTATAGTGAGTCTAGTGACTACTAGAGTAGAGTTGAGTCAAAAAGGTATGGTATAGCAGCCTTTCCGAGCGAGCCTCTGGGATCTCCTATAAACCCCCATGATGTGGTAAAGGGAGACCTTCATGTCCGGTTCGGAGGGCGACAGAGCTTCTGTATTTTACTCTGGAATTCAACTCTTTTTATATCAATTAATAAATATTTTTTTATATAAATAAATAAATACTAAAACTCTTCGGCAGAACTTCTGTATTTTACTCTGGAATTCTAAATTTCTAGAATTCTCAATTTTTGTACCCTTTCCTCCTTCCTCCATGCCTCTATTTATAGGCTTCTTGGATGAATAGGATAATGACATATGTTCTTTTCTGATAATGACATAATCATAACTGGGCCGGGTCAGTTATATTGTGATAATTATCCATAAAAAATAACTAAAAATAAGAGTTTTATATAGAATATGATTGATTTTATTAGGTAATTTTTAAATTTTTATAAAAACTATAATTATCTATAAAAAAAAAAAATTAAAAATAAGAGTTTTATATAGAATGTGATTGGTTTTATTAGGTAAATTAGATTTTCTTTTATTAAAAAACTTGTAATAAATAAATAAATAGGTAATTTGTGTTAGAGTTTAATATAAACTCTTTTAAAAACTCTTTTTATATTAATTAATAAATATTTTTAATTTTAATAATTCTTGTATAATTAGATTCAATTTAGTAAAAAAACTCAAAATAAATAGATAAATAAGTAATTTATGTTTTAAAAACTCTTTAAAAAACTCATTTTGTATCAGTTAATAAATAATTTTTTATATTAATAATAATTGTCTAATTAGGTTTCCTTTTATTAAAAAAACTCATGATAGATTGATAGATTGGTAATTTTTGTTAGAGTTTTATACAAACTCTTTAAATATATCTTTGTTGATAGAGTTTTATTGATAATAAAATAGGTAATTTGTAATAGAGTTTTATTGAAGTTATTTTATTTTCTTTAAATATATACTTGTGTAATTAGTTTTAATTTTATTAAGATACTCATAAGAAAAGCTAATTTGTGGTAGAGTTTTATAAAAATTATTTTATTTTATATATCAATTAATAAATATTTTTTATATTAATAAATTTTGTCTAATTAGATTTTCTTTTATTAAAAATGAATAATAATAAATAGATTAATTTAAATTTTATTATGTAGATTTTACTGTTTTATAAATTTTTTTTTTTTTTTTTTTTTTTTTTTTGCTTTAGTAAAAACTCTTTTCATATCATTTATTAAATATTTTTTTATATAAATAAATAATGAAACTCTTCACATATCTAATAATAATATAGATAAAAACTCTTTTTATATCAATTAATAAATATTTTTTTATATAAATAAATAAATACTGAAAACTCTTGATAGAGCTTTTGTATTTTTCTCTTTTCATATCATTTATTAAATATTTTTTTATATAAATAAATAATGAAACTCTTTACATATCTAGTAATAATATAGATAAAAACTCTTTTTATATCAATTAATAAATATTTTTTTATATAAATAAATAAATACTGAAAACTCTTGACAGAGCTTTTGTATTTTTCTCTGAAATTCAACTCAATTAATAAATATTTTTTATATAAATAAATAAGGGTTTCTGTATATTATTCTGAAATTCTGGATTTTTAGAATTCTCAATTTATGTATCCCTTCCTCCTTTCCCATGCCTCTATTTATAAGCTTCTTGGATGAATATGATGATAACATTTGTCCTTTTCTGATAATGACATAATCATAATTGGGCCGGGCCGGTTATATTGTGATAATTATCTATAAAAAATAACTAACAATAAGTTTTATATAGAATGTGATTGATTTTATCAGATAATTTTTAGAGTTTTATAGAAACTATAATTATTCATAAAAAATAACTAAAAATAAGAGTTTTATATAGAATGTGATTGATTTTATTAGGTAATTTTTAAAGTTTTATAGAAACTATTTTTACAAAAACTATTTTTATATCCATTAATAAATATTTTTTTATATAAATAAATAAATACTGAAATACTGAAACACTTTGCACGTTTAATAATAGTATAGATATAGATATAGATATATTCAATGACTTTTGAAAATTCTAGCTAAGAAATTTTTTAGATCAATGTAACACATAAAATATCTAGAATTTAGATATTATCAGCAAGTGTAAAAAGTAAATTTAGGCTATAAATATTCCAAGGGTCTCTTATATCGAAACCATGCAACAGTTTAGTAGTTGTCACAAAAATTTAGGATCAAAAGAAGATCGCATCACCTTCCGTTATAAAATCAGATTTTATTAAAGCCTATAAAATAAAGTGAGAAATCCCAAAATGTTCAAACATTTCAGCCGACATTAATACGCTTAGAATGTTGACAACACGGACAAGAATTGATGCCATGATGAAGAAGATTGGTGTAGACGACTTTGACAATTTTGATTAGGGATGGGAGATATATATCTAAATTAATTAATATATTAGTTACTATTTTAATTTAGGATTTGTTTATTATCAGCATGTGGTTAGAGATGATTTCTATCACATCCTATGCTTTAATCAGTTGTATAAAATATTAGTTGGTATTATATTTGTGTGGTGTACGGTGTTTTTATCTTTTTTTATTTTTTTATTTTATCGGAGCAATTGTGTATGCACAGCACCACATTAGTGCATTTTGCTAATTCATGTTCATTTATATGTTTAAGAGGAGACGGAGATTGTTTTCTTACAACTTGAATTAGGAGAACAATTTAGAGTAAGAAGGAAACTAATTATTTTCTAAAAAAATACCCATTTTAATTGTTTGGTTTTGGTAACCTCTCAGAATTGAGTTAACAAGTAAAATGGACATTGTGGTGGTTGAATAAGTGGAAATTAAGTACTGTTTGGTAACCTCATAATTACACACTTCTCCATTTAAGATTTAATGCTAAATTATACAATGTTTTTCAATGATGTACTATCACTGAAATTCATTATAAGACCATCTATTCTGTTCTTGCGACTGAAAAGAAGAATTCATATATTAGAAAGAAAATATGTTTTAATTCTTTTCATTAATTCATTTTAATTCTACCAATTGGTCAGCAGTCTAGCGGTATCAGATTTTTACTTCTCAAAGGAAGATTAGAGGTTTGAGCTTCAGTAAAGGTATGTGTATGTGAGTAACAACTAATAATAATAATAAAAAAAATCATTTCAATTCTAATCATGCAATTTTACCATTGAAATAATTTATTGAACCAACTAAACAACACCCAACTGCAGAGATATAAAGCAAAACAAATAAACAATCAAAGGCCATGAAGAAGTAGGGAATCTGTAGCAGAGCAATGAAGAGGAAGATGACTTGAGAAATGAAAAAAAGAACACCCTACTTAATTAGAGCATCCGGTGTGAGGAGCCAATTTTGATTCATGTATTAATAACGTCAAGAAAAGGAAAGACCAAAATAATAATAATAATAATGAAAAAATGAGAAATAAAACAGAGAAAATTATACATGAGAAGATTGAGGAAATCATAAAGCAAAACACAAATCCAATTTTATTATTATTATTTTTTTCCTTTTGTGAGAAACTAAGAGGATGTTGGTTCATGTTATATTAAGGTATGTATGATTAGCATGCAATTTGTGCCGATAAATCCAAAAATATCTAATCAATTGAAGGAGTTTATAAATTTGTTTTTCAATTGAATTGAAATTTTTTGATCCAAGCTGAATTTGAATGAGAGAGAGAAGTTGAGATCACAATGCAGGTTTAGTTTTTGTGGACACCTCTAAGAGACTTAATGGTGGATGATTATCAAAAGACATGTTTAGTGTTTTTTTTTTATTTTTTATTATTGATAATGGCACTCGGCCCTTATTTTGTTTGTATATTTTGTTCCTATCTTTTGGGCCGTTATTGCTTTTGGTCGGCCTTGCTTGTAAGGCCCATCTTTTGTCTTTGGCTGATGTTTTTTTTTCTTTTTCATTTTTTTTTTTTTTTTTTTTACTTACCACCACACCCACCTAGGCACCGGTTTTAGCATCCAGACGACAATATTTAGACAAAGTTGCACGGTAGTATCTGCAACAAAAATTATAACCACTTCCATTCCTGCTAGCACACTGCAATCACAACAAAGAAAGCCCGTAAACCACTATTCTCACCACGAATGCTTATGATCTGGCTTTTATACACTTAAATTATTGTATATGAAATGAAAAACCACGTTTGTAGTGCATTTAAAGAAACTCAACATAGATTGCAAAAGAGGAAGAATAATTATCAAATTGGAAGTTTTGATCGATGAATGAGAACAAAAGATATATGACTAACGTCCTCCTTTTCTTTCAGAAGCCATGCGACTTTCTATAACAGATTCAATCAAATCCGAACTGATATACATGTTACTGAAGCCTAGTCAAAAGTATAACATTTATTCCACAAGGAACTTATCACAATGGACATTGTCTACATGCAATTCAATGTAAAAAGTGTAAGCTTAAGTGCTGGGTGAATAAGGTCAAGGAGTGGCAACAAAAGTGCTGGGTGATGTTGCACAAGCATATGTAGACACTGAGCAAAACAAATGAAATACGGAGTATTAATTAAACCGCTGGCAAAAAGTTTCAATTATCTAAAAAGTGCCAGATGCATACCTTATGGGAATCCACGAGGTATAAGGATGGAATTTGTTGTATGTAATCTTTGGAAGTTTGTAAATGTACTCGAACCAAAGATATCCGATCTAAAAATTATGTTTGCAGCAGACAGAAATATAGGAGAAGATCGTGCTGGAAAAAAGATATAATTCCATCAAGGAAATAAGCACAACAATCGTCTTGATTGAAACCCTGTGTTGAACTTCTGCTAGCTTCCTCTAGTTTCTCCATCCAACTCTCAACCTACTGTAAAAAATGCTAACCATTTAGCCATTGACTTGAGATTTAAGAGGGGGCAGAGAGGCAAGCAGATATTTACAGCTCAGCCTCCCCTTCCTAGCATTTAGAAAGAAAAAATATATATATTGAATGTCAATTTGAATTATAATATTTGAAAAATGACTTAGATCAGCATCAAAACTTACTGTTGGATGATAGTAAGCATATATCATTCCGATTATCCATATGTAGCGATCAAGGCCTGAGTGAAAATGCCACTCATGCAAAAGGGGATATTTCGGTTTTGAAGGATCTGGATCAGAGTATAAAACATGGAAGAAGATGAAAAGAAGGATGAGAACGAAGAAGAGCAGGTGGACTCAATATTGAGTTTCTGAGCTCATGAGCTGTGTATGCAGTTCAGTGATGATCAAGGTGAAGCTAGTTGGGTTAAAAACAGTAGCAAGCTACTAACCGAGAAGGAAAGTAAATGGGCTCCAAACCAGATCAAACACGTGAGGTACTTTCCACATTAGAATGTCCACTAAAAAAGGGCAATGATCTTTACCACAATGACTTTTGCATTCATTATATTTGTTAAAAATACCAAGTGCCCGGTAAACCATAAGAGTGAAAAGAGTATGCATGGGACATATGTAGTATAGCATGTAACTGTTGTTAAGAACGATGTAGCAAAGTAACACTAAGAAGTTAAGCCGCCATATCATCTGGCATAAAAGAAACAAATACAGTCAGAAGCAGATTATTGTGAAGAGAACTTGGATGAGAAATATTAATTGTAAGGGACAATGTAGATGAGCGAACATAGCAAGGCTGAAATATTTGCAAACATAATAATAAGAGAAGTTCCTAAATCCAATCATCCAAACATATGCAGCTATAAAAATTCTTATTGAATTATAGCTTTCAGTTGCAGCAAAGTAATGGTACATTAAAAATAATACCTGTAAATAAAAGAAAAGAGGGTAAGACACCATTTATATGAAGGGAGCATTATGTTCAAACAATCCCTTATCCAAAAAAAAAAAAAAGACTTCATGGTGTGGACAACAGAAACAATAACTGCCTGCAACCTAAGCAGGTGGTTTTATAAGCAAGCATATGTATAAACATTACAATTAACATGATGTAAAGTTTAGGGGCCGAGAAAGAAAACGAAGTGAATATAAATTGGAAGAATCATGCATCAAGATATGTGCCCTAATTGCATGGAATTTTTTAGTTCTGTATTTTATCTGAAACTTCTAGAAATCAACTGGGACTTTTATCTCATAAATGGGTGCCTATTTGAAGTAGCCTAAAAAAATTAGAGGTATTATTGGGGGATATATTACATGGGTTAATGCGGTTTTCCTGGTGAAACATATAGAAAACAGTATATAAAGCAGAAAATGAAAAACTTTTAAAACAGTTCTCATCTTAAAACAGAATGTCAAAGCTGCTGCAATGTCTTACCGTTCCCTCAACTCATGTCAATTTCGGTATTTCTCTTCTAACATTGACCTCAATGTGTGCCATGCCACTGTTCCTCATTGGTTTATTATTGGAGTGAGTTATACATGATCAATCTATCTTAATTGTAAAATACTCATTTCATCTCTAACATGTGCTAGTCCCACCATTTCAAAAAAAAAAAAAAATGTTGTTTCTAATTTTATCCTTTTTTTTTTATCTTACAAAAGATCCATCTTAACATCCACATCCATGTATAGTCACTTCATGAATGTATTGTTTCTTGACCATATGTAATTTTTCTAGCATGCCTGTCAGCCAAATTGACATCAGAAATTCAGAATGGCTGTCACCGAATAATACAAATTGAGGAAAAATGTAAGGAGGAATAGCAGTCTGTCCAGCTTCAGCATTGAAAGGTAGATGATAAGCATTAATCCCTGCCGAAAACATGTGTCTTGCTCTAAAGTGTGAGTTCCCTATAAGAAAGACAGATACTGCAACTAGCATTCTAGGATTACGCTAGTTATGCACATTGATTACCAAAATTGAGTTTGATCTCCTATTTGTTCCATTCAACGTCATTTACACTCGAAGGCTAAGATCAGTTGGCAAAACAAATGTAAACCTAAGGAAGATGGGGGTTTAGGTATTCCCCACATTGAATTATGGAATAGAGCTTCTATTCTTAAGCATATATATGAATAAGAGGCACAAAAATCTTTGGTTGATTGGATTCACTGCAACTTACTCAAATAAAAGAGCTTTTCGATGGTCAAAATACCTCAGCAAGCCTCTTGGACATGGAGGAAGTGCTTCAACTCAGACCATTTGCTAGACCTTTTCTCAAACACAACATAGGCAATGGGAATTCTACCTCCTTCTGGTTCAATGCTATCAAATATATGTGAAATGGAAATCTTCTATTGCTGCTAACAGGGGTGATGCAGGAATGGGATCTCCCATCTTCCTTCATTACCAACAACAATGCTCCACTCAATAGTAAATGGAATGTTGCTCTGGTTCATGACCTAGACCAAAGTTTCTCTGCGTTGGATTTGAAATTGGGGGGTTGAACGTTTGTGTTTTTGGGTTGGGTTTCTTTGTTTTGGGTCCGGCCTTGATTGGCTTGGGCCTATTGTCTTATCCTTTTTTTAGGCCCAACTTACTATTGGGCGAAGTACTCTGTATATTCTTCTACTCGTTCAATAAATTTGCTTTACTAGGGATATAAAAATAATAATTAAAAAAACTTGCTTTACCCTTTCAAAAGGAAAAAAAAAAATACTTAGGTAGTAAAGATCTACAACATACTGTGCATTCCTCCCTTTTTTTGGACAGAATAAACAAAAAAATAAAAATAAAAATAAAAAATCAAAGGCGAACTATATGGGATATATGTGTATTACATTGATATATATATATATATAGAGAGAGAGAGAGAGAGTGGGGAGAAGAGTTCGTTATTAGTAGTTTTTCAAAGAGGCATCACCGTGGTGCCATGCAATATTCCTTGCTCGTTCCCCTACTCGCATCACGTGGATAAATTCCTGCTACGGTGTCAGGCTGTCAGCAAACAGCAGTCACTCACTGTAGGTAACCAACGAATGCCGGTTTTGGTAATTTGGTGAGAGATATCCACTAAACAAATTAACCGAGAAAAAAAAAAATATTCACTAAACATATTTTACTTATGATATGTTTGGCAACCTGTTTTGGTTGCGGGTTATGTTTGGGTGGCAATTCGTGTCGACTAGCTGTGTTGATTTAATGTTAAAATTAAAAAAATTCGTGACACAATTATTACATGGTGACATGTAATTCGTTTAATAAATAAGTTTACTGTTAAATTATTTTGATACAAAGTCAATATGACTACTCAAGCATTTTTATTTATGTTTTTTTGACTACTCGAGTATTTTTATTTATGTTTTTATCTTCTTTCAACTAGAGGGAAGGTGGATTCGTACACAAACACATTCATACGGAAAGTTGGACACTCTGTCAACGAGGATTAATATCCATGGTCCAAACATCTTGCAAATCTATATAATAGAGAGAGAGAGAGGGAGAGAGTGTGTGTTATTAGTACTTTTTCAAAGAGGCATCACCGTGGTGCCATTCAATATTCCTTGCTCGTTCCCATACTCGCATCACGTGGATAAATTCCCACTAACGGTGCGGGCTGTCAGCAAACAGCAGTCACTTACTGTAGGTAACCAACTCATGCCGGTTTTGGTAATTTGGCGAGATCGATATCCACAAAACAAATTAACCGAGAAAAAAAAAAAAAAAAATTTCACTAAACATATTTTACTTATGGTATGTTTGGCCCTGTTTTGATTAGCTGTGTTCGTATTATTTTAAAATTAAAAAAATTTGACAAGGACGTGACACAATTATTATATGAGTAACATGTAACTTGTTTAATAAATAAGTTAAAATTGAATTATTTTGATACAAAGTCGATAGACTTGATACGGCTATTCGAACATTTTTACTTATGTTTTTATCTTGACAAACTAGAGGGAAGGTGGACTCGTACACAAGCATATTCTCTCGGAAAGTTGGACACTCTATTAACTAGGCCACTAAGTAATATCCACGATCCAAACATCGTTAAAGCAAATCTAGATCAAAACTCATTTATCACATTCCGTGTTCGAGTTTTGTTATTGTGTTATGCTAAATATTGTTATCGTAGATGGTATCGAAACATGTTTGATAATTGAATATTACCACATGAATAGTACCATATTTGTTGTTGAAAAGAAGCCTTAAAACAAACACAATATTAGTAGTTCCTAATGTTTTCGCATCATAACAAACACATTATAGTGATAAACAGTATAAAAATAAATAAAAAGTTTAAATTATATCAAATCTTTTTTGACTAGTGATTTTATTAGTCAATCATCTAATCAAATTGAATTGTATTGTATTTTTCATAGCAATTCTTTAGAATTAGGTTTGGATTGCTAACACATTAACCTTAACTAAAGAGTCCCAACTTGCCCAAGCCCAACCGGCCCAGCTTGCCCAACAAAATTCGCCTGGATATATATAACGACAAAATATCCAGCTACAGTAGGATTGAGCTATCTTACGCGTAAGTTATCTTGCGCACCCGTGCGTACTACATTATAGAGAGAGAGAGAGAGAGAGCGCGCGTTAGAGAGGAGATTAGCTAAAGAGAGAGAAGAGTAATTTGCAGAGAGAAAGAGAGAGAGAGAATGGTGGAGAAGATACGAAATGGGTTAATCTCTGTAATCAAGGGAGAAAACACAGCGATGATGGTGAAGAAGGTGGTAACTAAGCGTGTGAAGAAGGGGTTGGTGGAGCTTCGTTTCAACAGCAACACTGAAAAGGTCCTTGAAGAAGGTGAAATCAGGTGAAGAGAAGTTGGTGGATTCGGTTGTCTCAGTCACTCGGCCGGCAGCGAACGAGAAGTCAGAAATCTTCTCAGGCGAGACAAAAGGCGATTATCAGAAATCTTTTATTACCTTTAAGAATTCCTTAGCGCTATTTGAGAAATCTGAAAAATTAGAGCGTTTTATCCCCTTCTAAACGTTGTCGATACGATCGGACTGAATAATGATTTTAAAACCCTTATATATAACAACAATAGGGGGAGACGACTTCTCTACAAACAAGCATATCTAAGTCTCCCTTTCTATCATAAAAACTTAGATATCAATGGTTAGAAATAAATCACACCAAATAAGTTGGAAAACCACAATCCAACGGTATAAAACCATATTCCCAATTAGACTACCAAATTGAAAAGTACAAACTCAATCCATCAAGTATCAATAATCACATTGCAATCTTATTTTAGAAAACGTAGTGCATAGGACCATAAAATAATTTTTATTATTTAAATATATATATATGTATAAATTACAACAATCTCCCACTTGATCCATGCACTCTAAGTTTTATAAAATGACACTATGGATTACAACACACTTTATAAAAGTCGGTGGCCACTCATTTCTATTTAGAAAACACAATTATCGAAATTGATGGATTGAAACTTTAGAATACTCTCCTCCATAAATTTCCTCAATAGTGGATCATGAATTCGTAGACAAGTAATATATTAGTCTAAACAGTTCCATGGTCTCAAAACCGATTCCATCTAGGATTCAAGCAAATATAGTGGTTTTTACGGTATTTCATGAGATGTGCAAACTGCACGGGGTCTAAACGCACACCTCATTATCCGTCCTGCTTCATACCATCGCGGTATGTCACCTGAACATATTACAGCAAACCACCAACATTCTGTTCAGTGTGAGGGTTTATCGATATGGAGCCAATCTCATATCTAGCCCAAACTATCCTCATAGAGTTTGAAAAACTCCCATAGGCAAACTTTAATATTTATGTTTGAATTTACCATCGCGGTATGTCACCTGAACATATTACAGTAAACCGCTAACCATCTGTTTAGTGCGAGGGTTTACCGATATGGAGCCAATCCCATATCTAGCCCAAGTTATCCTCATAGAGTTTGAAAAACTCCCACAGGCAAACTTTAATATTTATGTTTGGATTTACCAATGTGGTGTCAATCTCACATCTAGTCCAAACAACATCATGAGTGTATTACCACTCCCAGACAAATCTTATATTTGGATTTACTGATATGGTGTCAATCTCATATCTAGCTCAAACAACCGCATGAGTGAAATATCACTCTTAGACAAACATAATAGTACGTGCATAAACCATATATATCAAGATAATATAATAATGTATCATAACTTTATTTTGGATGTAAATAACTGTCACCATAAGGTGTAAACTGGAGGAAAATAACTGTCACCACAAGGCGTAAAAAAACTAACTGTAATGTAACATATATAAAAGAAATGCCGGACATCATAACATAATAACTCTCGAACACCTATCCGAATCACGTACTTTATAAATACTTTATTAACTTCGGCTAAAGACCTTTAGTGAGAGGATCTGTAACAATTTTTCTGTAACCATAAGGAAAAATTCTTTAAACTTTAACATTCTCACGCTTGAAAATGTACTTTATGTCAATAGGCCTACTACGCTTGGTCACTATTAAAAATTTCTATTTACTGAATTAATGTAAGCCTTTAGAGAAAGTCCAAGTATTCCTTTAGCGTGATCTCTATAGATTTTAATGCTAAAGACATACTTTGCATACTCATATCCTTCATGTCAAAAAACTTTACATAAAATTCTTAATATCATGTATCACATGAATGTCATTGCTACCTTGCAAAATATCATCAACATATAGGACAAGGAAAACAAAAAATTGACTCCCACTGAACTTGAGGTATATGCATTTATCCATAACATTCTCTTTGAACTTACAATTATTAACCACTGTATCAAAATTTTGGATACTACTACTGTAAAACTTACTTAAGTCATAAATGAGTGATAATGAAAGAATGACTCTTAAAGAGTCCTTTAATGAAACTGGAGAAAATCTCAAAGAAATCAATACTTAACTTTTGCTTAAGCACTTGGCCATCAATTTTTGTCTTATATCCACCAGACACCTCAAAATCACCAACTACAGTATACTTCCAAGCTCTAGAAGATCTCCTAAGCTAAACTGGCTTAGGAACTAGATTGGAAACTAAAGAAAGGTCTACAAAGAAGAAATAACTAAATGAGTGGGAATAATTGAAAGAGTGGGAATTAGAGCTTTAACTGAAACCATTACAGAAAGTGGAATAAAGCCTGAAATAAATAGAATAGAGAAGTTCCATGTAGAATATATATGAAATCATTAAATACTGCATGATTATATTGCATACACACAAGACAAAGTAATCGTTCTATTCCATTGTCATGCACGTGAAATAAGATAAACAATTTTAATCTTGAAGTAACTTGATTTCAAAAGAAACCAATACCTTATACATGTAATATAATGTTTAATCAATGTCTAATAAATTGAGAAACCAGCCAACCTATATAGACACAAAAGCATGATCACAATTAAAGTCTCAAAGGTTAATTTCCATATTAAACAAGATAGATAAATACAATTGATGATTAAATATTTTGATACCTTTAAGAATTCCTTAGCGCCCTTTGAGAGATCTGAAAAATTAGAGCGCTTTACCCCCTTTTGAAAATTGTCGATACGATAGGACTGAATAAGGGTTTTAAAACCTTATATATAACAACAACAACAGGGGGGGGGGGACGACTTCTCTACAAACAAGCATATCTAAGTCTCCTTTCCTATCATGGAAACTTAGATATCAATGGTTAGAAATAAATCACACCAAATAAGTTGGAAAACCACAATCCAACGGTATAAAACCATACTCCCAATTAGACCACCAAAATGGAAAGTACAAACCCAATTCATCAAGTATCAATAATCACATTGCAATCCTATTTTAGAAAACGTAGTGCATAGGACCATAAAATAATTTTTATTATTTAAATATATATATATATATAAATTCCAACAACTATTGCTGTAAAACTTACTTAAGCCATAAATGAGTGATAATGAAAGAATGACTCTTAAAGAGTCCTTTAATGAGACTGGAGAAATCTCAAAGAAATCAATACTTAACTTTTGCTTAAGCACTAGGCCATCAATTTTTGTCTTATATCCACCAGACACCTCAAAATCACCAACTACAGTATACTTTCAAGCTCTAGAAGATCTCCTAAGCTAAACTGGCTTAAGAACTAGATTGGAAACTAAAAGAAAGGCCTACAAAGAAGAAATAACTAAATAAGTGGGAATAGCTAAAAAAAATGAGAATAGGAACTATAAATAAAACCAATAAAGAAAATGGAATAAAGTCTGAAATAAATGAAATAGATACTGAAAGTTGCTCTTCTGCAAAAAGAAACTACAGTATTTTAAACTCCCACTGGATTCACCACTCTCATCAAATTTGTATGATATATATCAACAATCTCCATAGGTATACTGGATAGTAAAATATTTAATCCTTTAATCTTTCAGGATGCCCAACAGAATAATAAATGATAGTGTGAGATAAAGCTCCTTGATATCTAAATTATATAGCTCTGTCTCTATAAGACATCCTTACACTTTCTATTTTCTGCAACTTTATTCTGTTCAAGAAAACTAGGAGTGGTGTACTGTGGTACAAAACACTGCTCTTTAAGTATGTGCTGAAAGTATTACGATTTACATCATCCTTACTATTCTCCCATTAAAATTCACCACCTTAATCCGATCTTAAAATCATAATCTTTAGTAATACTTTAGTTTAATCATAATATTAAAATCATTAAAATTCTCCACTTTCAACTTTAGTTTAGTAGTTTTTACACACATCAAGTGCTTCGAACTTCTGGTATATTAAACACACAATTATACCTTGAGAACCCATCAATGAAGACAATGAAATACCTTTACTGCAAACGAGTTACAATAAGAAATGGACCACAAAATTCGGTATAAATATAGTCTAAAAGACCAAATGACCGACTAGCCTCAAAATTGCGTTTCTTTGCATCTGTCCTTTGACAGAACCAATGCATAAAATTTGTGACCCAATTAATCTCATCCTTGACCAAGCATTCAAGTCTATTTTGAGAGACATTCCCCAATATCCTATGCATAACATAGATGAATCATCTCTAACCAAAGCACGATTTTATTCGTAAGGCATCGAGTCTATAGAAAAACAAGAAACAAGTAGGATCACATCCGAATCCATCCACCACGTCTATACCTATACTTTTACCAGGTTAGGCTCAACTATTAACATGGGAATTTTCTTTTCCTACTTTGGTTTTCTTTTTCACCACAATAACCTATTCTTTTGATGTCCTTTTATTTATACAGAACTAACATTTATTATTCTATGATCAATGTCTTTTCATGTATTGTTCTGCCTTTCTTTATTAGCCTTACACACTTTCTTGCCGCCTAGTTTCTTCTTGAAACTATTCTTACTATCACCACAAGATAAGCTGACGCAGTTTTAACACCCTTGAATCGTTCCCATTCAATAACACAAAATGCTAACAGCTGGTTAATGCCACATTTAACTTCTTGTGAATTATATTTCACCTTGAAAACTGAAAAACCTAAGTAGAGAATAAATCAAATATGATTCCCTGGTACCTTAGATCATTAACCAGCTTGCACATCATATGGATGTACTCCCTCACTGAACCGTTGCCATCATATCTGACTAACATAAACCATGTCAGATAATAGTATTGTAGTTGTTTCTTAATGCCTATTAACTCTTTCTTGATTAAATCAAGAAGCTCCTTGGCAGTATCAAAACCAGAATACCATCCTGAATAGTATCATCGATAGAAACATAAATTAACCTAATGGCATGGTAGTCCCTGTAGTCCACTTAAAAATGTAACAATTTTTCTACCTAAGAAGACTCCACATTGGGCATATGGGTTTCTTCCTCAAAAACATAGACTCATGGTTTAAGAAACCCAATATAATATCAAAACCTGTCTTCTAGGCAATATAATTTTAACCATTCAATGGTTCAATCTCTATGAGCTATCTTTAAATTGCGGAAGCGTTTGTAACCTGAATAAATGTTATATTGAATAACAACACATAAACAACATATAAAATAATATGTCATAACTTTAGGGATTATTACTTTAATTCGTGCTTGGAATTTTAAGCCAAATTTCTCAGGGTGTTTTACTATGTGCAAAAACCATCCACCCTGCGGGAACAAATAAAATACCATCTAAAAATCACTTTTTGGCAGAATTTTAGATTTTACTTTACTCCCAAACCTGCAATAAAATCGCACATAGACCTATTCGATTATACTTGAATTATTGCTAAACACTTCCACAACCTTTTGGCAAGAGGGTTATTTAGTTACAATTCAAGCACTCTCAAATATTCTACTCACTTATCCCACACTAAGACATTGATCACCTTTTGACAGAACAAATGCCCTTATGTAAGTCAGTGCACTATAAGACTTCAATAAGACCAATGCCTTAAAATTTAAAAAAATAATAATAACTTCCATGAGCGTGTCACCTTTTGGCAGGCATCACCCACTTTAGCTATTACCTTTGAAACTGTCACTTTACTAGTCTTCCTAAACCCCAAGGAAGAACCTATACTGCAGAAGTTCCATTTATTTAAGTTCAACAACTTCTTTATAATGCACATAAATTAAACCCAAATATTAAGGAACACTTGATTTCACTGTAATATAAATGGCTTTAATACAAATAAAATAAAGCCTCTTCATACATCTTAAGAAATTACAGTTTTAAGATGCATGCACGAAACTGAAATAGTAAAAACATGATCACAATTTCCATAAACCTATTCACTTTATCAATTTCCTAGCTTTGGATTTAAGGAGAATGTTGGAGACAAATGCATATATCTCAAGGTCAGTGGGAGTCGTTTTATTATTCTTGTTTTATATGTTGATGATATCTTACTAGCTAGCAATGATATTCATGCGATACATGATACGAATAATTTTTTATCAAGTCATTTTGATATGAAGGATATGGGCAATGCTGAGTTTGTCTTGGGTATTAGGATCCATAGAGATTGTACTTCAGGCACACTTGGTTTATCTCAAAAGGCATATATTAATAAAATTTTAAAAACTTTTGGGATAGAAAATTGTGCACCTGGTGAGGTTCCAGTTGTAAAAGGGAATATTTTTTCAGAGGAACAATGTCCTAAGAATGAGATTGAGAGAAGTAAAATTGATGTCACCGCATATGCGTCTGTAGTTGGAAGTCTGATGTATGCTATGACGTGCATTAGACCAGATATTAGTTATGTGGTTGGGATGCTTGGAAGATTTCAGCAAAATCCAGGTATTGCTCATTGGAGGGCTGTGAAGAAAGTTTTGAGGTATCTTCAGAGAACAAAGAGTTTGTCTTGGTATACAGGAAATCAGATTGTTTGGAGATAGTTGGTTATTCTGATTCGGACTATGCAGGTTGTTCGAGTAGTAGGAAATCCACTTCTGGATATATTTTTATGTTGGCTCAGGGAGCTATATTATGGAAAAGCTCTAAGCTATCTACTATCGCAGATTCAACAATGTATGCAGAGTTGATCGGTTGTTATGAAGCGACCAAACATGCCATGTGGTTGAAACAGTTTATTGCGGATTTAAAGGTTGTAGACTCCATACACAAGCCTTTGATAATTTTTTGTGATAATGAAGCTGTCACAAAATATGTGAAAAATGAAAAATTGACCAAGCGTAATATGCACATAAATGTAAAGTACCTTTACATATGCGAGAAGGTTAAACAAGGTATTATTGAGGTTCCCCATATAGATACAACAAGGATGATTGCAAATCCTCTCACTAAAGGTCTTCAGTCAAAAATATTTAAAGAGCACGTGATTCGGATGGGTATTCAAGAGTTATTGTGTTATGATGTCTGATTTCTCTATTATATCATGTTACATTGCAGGTTTTTTTTTTTTTTTTTTTTTTTTTTTTTTTTTTTTTCAGTTTATTTACACTTTATGGTGACAGTTGTTTGCATGAAAATAAAGTTATGATGCATCATCATCAATATTATTATTACATTGTTGTATATGATATGTGCACGTATTATTCTTGTTGCCTGAGAGTGGTATTGCACTCATGAAGTTGTTTGGGCTAGATGTGAAATTGGCACCACATTATGGAGGAGAGTGTTCTAAAGTTTCAATTCATTAATTTCGATAATTGTGTTTTCTAAATAAAAAATGAGTGGCCACTCGACTTTTTATAAAGTGTGTTGCAATCCATAGTGTTATTTTATAAAACTTAGAGTGCATGGACCAAGTGGGAGATTGTTGGAATTTTATATATATATATATTTAAATTATAAAATTATTTTATGGTCCTATGTACTACATTTTCTAAATTAGGATTGCAATGTGATTATTGATACTTGATGGATTGGGTTGTACTTTCCAATTTGGTGGTCTAATTGGGAGTATGGTTTTATACCGTTGGATTGTGGTTTTCCAACTTATTTGGTGTGATTTACTTCTAACCATTGATATCTAAGTTTCCATGATAGGAAGGGAAACTTAGGTATGCTTGTTTGTAGAGAAGCCGTCCCCTCCTGTTGTTGTTATATATAGGGGTTTTAAAACCCTTATTCAGTCTTATCGTATCGACAATTTTCAGAAGGGGGTAAAACGCTCTATTTTTCAGATCTCTTAAAGGGCGATAAAGAATTCTCAATCTCAAGTTTAATTTTTTAATCAGGTATGAGATCAAACCCTCTCTTTAATTGATGATCAATTTTGATTTCTACTTGTTGTTTGTTAATTAAACCCAGCAATTGGTATCAGAGCAAGGTTAGGGTTTGTAGAAATCAAAATTGTGAATTGAAAACACATTATATATTATTTAATTTAAGGGCAGGATAAATAAATAAATAAATTTATATTTGATTGCAAATTGTGTACATGTGTTTTGTACTGTTTGTATCGAATTCTGTCTTTGTTTTCCGGATATTTGTGTATAAATTAATTACATAATATAATAATTGTTCTATAAGCAATAAATTGATGCGTGGATAGATGTATATACATATATCAGTTAATGTTTTTATGTTATTATCATGAGTGCACGCGGAACGAGGTGTTGAAATAATTTAAGCAATCAACTGATTCATGTATATAAATATGTCAATTGGATTCTTTGTATGATGTTATTAAATGGTACACGTCGAACGAAGTTGAAACAAACAATCTGTCATATACAGTATATATCAATTAGTTTCTTGTTATTATGTACATCTAGCCCAAACAACTTCATGAGTGCAATACCACTCTCAGGCAACAAGAATAATACGTGCACATATCATATACAACAATGTAATAATAATATTGATGATGATGCATCATAACTTTATTTTCATGCAAACAACTGTCACCATAAGATTTGCAATAATCTTTCTGTAACCATATGGGAAAATCTTAATAACACTTAAACTTTAACATTCTCACGCTTAAAATTGTACTTTATGTCAATAGGCTTACTACACTTGGTCACCCTTAAATTGTTTCCATATACTTAATTATATAAGCTTTTAGAGAAAGTCCAAGTATTCCAGTAGCGTGATCTCTATGGATCCTAATGCTAAGGACATACTTTGCTTACCCATGTTCTTCATGTCAAAACTTTACATAAAATTCTTAATATCATGTATCACATGAATGTCATTGCTACCTTGCAAATTTCATCAACATATAGGACAAGGAAAACAAAAATAACTCCCACTGAACTTGAGGTATATGCATTTATCCATAACATTCTCTTTGAACCTACAATTAGTAACCACTATATCAAAATTTGGATACCACTGCTATAAAACTTGCTTAAGCCATAAATGAGTGATAATGAAAGAATGACTCTTAAAGAGTCCTTTAATGAAATTGGAGAAAATCTCAAATAAATCAACACTTAACTTTTGCTTAAGCATTTGGCCATCAATTTTTGTTTTATATCCACCAGACACCTCAAAATCACCAATTACAGCATACTTCCAAGCTTTCAAAGATCTCCTAAGCTAAACTGGCTTAGGAACTAGATTGAGTAATGAAAGAAAAGGCTGCAAAGAAGAAATAACTAATTGAGTGGGAATAACTGAAAGAGTGGGAACATGAGTTTTAACTGAAACCACTAAAGAAGGTGGAATGAAGCCTGAAATAAATAGAATAATTGCTGAAAATGCTTTTCTGCAAAAAAAAAACTACAATATCTTAAACTCCCACTGGATTCACTGCTCTTGTGATACCCCTCGGATCTGAGACGCGAGTTGATCAGGTCCGAGCCCAAACCCAAGGAATATCAAACAATTAAAGTATTTTAAATTGAACACGGAATACAAAGTGAATAAGAAATAAAAGTTAAAAACTGAAAGAATCCTAAATTAAAAAGAAATCCTCAACTTAAACTAATTAAAAACCAACTTATTCAAACTCCTCTAATCCATACAACTCGGGAATCCATCTCTAGTGGACCCCTACTGAAACTCGAAACTGAGATGAAAGTAAAAACTGAAGATAAAATCCAAATCGAACATCTGGAAAGAAATCCCACGTCATCGGTAGAGTGGAAGTCTGTATCTGCTCTGCTCGTCCAAGCTTTAACCCTGGAACTGATGAACACCTGAAAAATAAAGGAGTGGGTCAGGCCCACATGCAAGTCCTATTCTACTACGATTTAAACAGTAATCCAATATGCAGATACATCCTAGGTAGACTCAACAATATCTAGAGTAGTCCATAGATGTATATATAGTACACACTATAGGACGCTCGCTAGTCCAGTAGGTCTGTCTCAGCCTGAATAGAAGGCAACATGCAAATACGCACCCGAGGGTGGGCATGAGTACCCAGACCTACCATGAAACAACACCTATGTCCAGTTATCCATCCTAGGCGATATACGCGCCCTAACCGTGGTCATGAGACTCAAGCTCATACCACGACACCATATAATATATATATATATATATATAAAGTCTTTACTCCTCCTAATACAAAATATCATCCATCTGTGTAGTGGTCTGATATATGTATAACAAATCCATCCTAAAACCATAGTAGGTCATTCAATTCACAATTGATATGACACATGTAGGTGATGGACTTAACCTTTATTAAGTTAGGTAGAACTTAGTGTTTGAACTAGTCCATACCTAGTATGTCACCGTCCCATACCGGTACATACAATCCTCTAGTGAACACAATTGACAAAACAATATTAAATAGTCATCAACCACACTCCAGAATATGCACAAGTTAAATTTAATGCATGTACATAAATGTTAGGCATTCATTATAGAGCCCAAAATCCAAATTCAATAATGTAAACTGCTACAATAATTTTAAGCGATCACATTCACCAACACAGTCCAGGAATTGATACCGCTAATAGGATTTTAAGTATCAATTACATCCAAGCTAAGCATAGGAAATTTTAGTTAATTCCCTATACTAATAATACTATGGAAATATGATTTATATTTATAGTTAAACCATATATAACAATCTTTCTAAACTTCAGAATATAAACCTAGCAAATCCTCCGACATTGTCCATGAATTGATAAAATTCCATAATAGTTTAAGTAACAATAAACACAATCTAAGTATAGTTGAGTTTAATTAAGTCACCATACTTACAACACTGTAAGAAAAATATATGATTATATATAATTAGGTTTTATATAAAACTCTTGCCAAATTCCAATATATAAAATTAGCATAACAGTGAGCAAGTTACAAATTTCCTCTTGGGTTTTGCTTGCTCTATTCCTCAATCCAATTGTGAATTTAAATTTTTCCATCACAATTCCAGCCTTATACAGTCCCACACATCATTTAAACAATTTAAATTAATTGCAAAAACCCAAAAAACCAAACAGTTTAAAAAAAACCCACGTTACAATGCATTTCAAGGTAGAGCAGGCTCTTAAAATGGGAGCCTGCTCTATTTTTCAACCTAAAGCCGGCTCTAGGATCTTAGAGCCGGCTCCATGACACCTAGAGCCGGCTCTCCCCTTTGGGAGCCGGCTCTAAGAGGTTTGGAGCCTTCTCTCCTTCCTCTTAGCAACCCTCGTTCGTTTTAGCTTCAACTGCTTCAATTCTGGTGATTTACAGAACCCTCTGTGATGTTTTTAATCCTTGTTCTAAGCTTCAACTCAGTCCTAGATTCATCTTAAATCTTTTAGATCCAACCCCAACATGTATAGGATCTAATTTTTTTTAAAGCCACGAACACAGAACCTCTGCTAGAAATTTTTAAGCAAGTTTTTACAGATTTAATTCTAATTAATTTTGTGCAATTAAATACTGCTCTATGGACTTGTTTTAGAGTTCAAACTCAGTCCTAGATTAATTACGAGGCATCCAATTACAATACTAAGCTCACTTAGAACAATGCTTCATTGTAAACATAGAAGGAACATATTACAGAATTTCAATGATTATGAAAAACAGTTAATACAATGAGATCAAATAAATTCATATATGCATGGAAGACATGTAATTATGTTTGTTTCCATCCATTTTAGCCTTTAATAAAACCCTGGAGTCTAACTAGGCATGCACAGAACACGAATTAAAGGGAAAGAGAAGAACAGAGACTTGCCTGCAATTTCAGAATTTGAAACTGTAAACCATCGTCTCTGAGTTCTCCATCAACGTTGTCGACTACAGTTCTACACCTTCAGCACTCTTGGTTCAATCTAGAAGCAACCCCGTTCCCTTCTCCTTGAACCTCTCTATTAAACCCTCAAAGATCTCACACTCTGTAGCTCTCTGTTTCTAGGTACGTGAACAAAGGTTTATGTATTTGTTTTTCTAAAACCCTAAACCCACATAAGATATATATTTATAGAACCCTTTAACCTAATTCTAATACGTTTACAACCAAGAAAAACAAAACCCTAAAATCCACTCCCTAACTATGTCGGCGTGCAAAATAAACCCTAATAATACAACCACAAATAACATTTAAATGCAGACCCACATAGGCACGTAAATAATAAAAACTTAACAATACAATTCAGTGAATAAAACAAACCAAAAATACATTTTAATTTACCAATTAAAACAAAAACAATTAATACAATAAAATGAGCAATTAAAACAGATAAAAACAAATAAACAGGCAATTAAAACAATTAACTTAATAAAAACGTAATTAAATACAATAATTAAATTCCAGAACTGTCCTTTTAAAATTAGGGGTATTACAGCTCTCATTAAATATGCATGACATATTCCAATAATCTTCATAGATCTACAGGACAGTAAAATCTCGAATCTTTTAATCTTTCAAGATACCCAATAAAATAATCATTGATAGTGTGAGTATCAAGCTCCTTGATATCTACATTATATAACTTTGTCTCTATAAGACAAACCCACATTTTCTCTTTTCTGCAACTTTATTCTGTTCAGGAAAACTAGGATTGGTGTACTGTGGCACAATGCACTGTTCGTTAAGCATGTACTACGATTTACACCCTCCTTAGCATTCTCCTATTAAAACTCACCACCTTAGTCCAATCTTAAAACCATAATCTTTATACCAACTACTTTCAACTTTAATCTAGTAGATTTTACACACATCAAGTGCTTCGGACTTCTGGTGGATTAAGTACACAATTATACCTTGAGAACCCATCAATGAAGACAATGAAATACCTTTACTGCAAACGAGTTACAATATGAAATGGACCACAAAATTCGGTATAAATATAGTCTAAAAGACCAAATGATCGACTAGCCTCAAAATTACGTTTCTTTGCATCTGTCCTTTGACACAACCAATGCATAAAATTTGTAACCCAATTAATCTCATCCTTGACCAAGCATTCAAGTCTATTTTGAGAGACATTCCCCAATATCCTATGCATAACATAGATGAATCATCTCTAACCAAAGCACGATTTTATTCGGAAGGCGTCGAGTTTATAGAAAAACAAGAAACAAGTAGGATCACACCCGAATTCATCCACCATGTCTATACCTATACTTTTACTAAGTTAGACTCAAATATTAACATGGAAAATTGCTTTCATGCTTTGTTTTTCTTTTTCACCACAATAGCCTTTTCTTTTATGTCATTTTATTTCTACAGAACTAACATTTATCATTCTATGATTAACGTTTTTTCATGTATTGTTCTACCTTTCTATATTCTGTTTAGCCTTATACATTTTCTTGCCGCCTAGTTTCTTCTAGAAACTATTCTTGCTGTCATGATAAGATGAGCTGACTTAGTTTTAACATCCTTGAGTCGCTCCCCTTCAACCACACAAAGTGTTAACAGCTGGTTAATGCCACATGTAACTTCTTGTGAATTATAATTCACCTTGAAAAACTGAAAAAACCTAAGCAGAGAATAGATCACCATGTGGACTAATTACTTATCATCAAATATGATTCCCTACTACCTCAGATTATTAACCAGCTTACACATCTTATAGATGTACTCCCTCACTGAACCATTGCCATCATATCTGACTAACAAAATCATTCAAATAATAGTATTGTAGTTGCTTCTTAATGCCTATTAACTCTTTCTTGATTAAATCAAGAAGCTCCTTGGCAGTATCAAAACCAGAATACCACCCTGAATAGTATCACCGATAGAAGCATAAATTAACCTAATGGCATGGTAGTACCTTTAGTCCACTTAAAAATGCAACAATTTTTCTACCTATGAAGACTCCACACTGGGCATCTGGGTTTCTTCCTTAAAAACATAGACTCATGGTCTAAGAAACCCAATATAATATCAAAACTTGTCTTCTAGGCAATATAATTTTAACCATTCAATGTTTCAATCCCTGTGAGCTATCTTTAAATTGCGGAAGCGTCTGTAACCTGAAAAAATGTTATATTGAATAACACCACATAAACAACATATAAAATAATATGTCACAGCTTTAGGGATTAATACTTTAATTTGTGCTTGAGGTTTTAAGCCGAATTTCTCAGGGTGTTTTATTATGTGCAAAAACCATCCACCCTGCGGAAGCAAATAAAATGCCATCTAAAATCACCTTTTGGCAGAACTTTAGATTTTACTTTACCCCCCAAACCTACGATAAAATCGCATATAGACCTATTTGATTATACTTAAATTATTGTGAAACACTTCCACTACCTTTTGGCAAGAGGGTTATTTACTCACTTATCCCACACTAAGACATTGATTACCTTTTGGCAGAACAAATACCCTCATGTAGGTAAGTGCATTGTAAGACCTTAATAAGACCAATGCCTTAAAATTTCAAAAAAATAATAACTTCTGTGAGCGTGTCACCTTTTGGCAGGCATCACCCACTTTGGCTACCACATTTGAAACGGTCACTTTACCAGTCTTCCTAAACCCCAAGGAAGAACTTATGCTGCAGAAGTTCCATTTAATTAAGTTTAATAATTTCTTTATAATGCACATAAACTAAACTCAAATATTATGGAATACTTGATTTCACTATAATATTAATGGCTTTAACATAAATAAAATAAAGTCTGCTCATCTTAAAAAAATTACAGTGAACAATATAATAATAACATGCACATCAATTAAGATTTAAAATCTCAATTCTTTATATACTTTAATTAAAATCAAATAATAAAAAACTTGATGCATGTATATTATATGTCTGATAAACAATTTAAAGTACTTAATTGAATCTTTAAATCAATCAGGATAATACTGCTTGCTTATGGCACGTAAACCCCTATAAAATTTAGGCCAAAATTAACAAGTATCATTAATTACTTAATAAGTTCATTGAACATAGAGTGTGGCTAGATAGCCACGCAACCTCACCTTGAACCAAAAAATGGTCACTTATACTGTAATGTAACATGAATTAAAAAGTTTTAACCTGACATCAAATAGTTTATATATATATATATGATATATATACTGTGCAAAGTAAATCATTCCATAGAAACTATTGAAGTATTAAATCATGCACCAAAGTTTACCCTTAAATTTTGTACTGTAGTTTCAAGAGAAACAACATATCTAATAGCAACATCCTTAACCAATTAATAAGGCAACGTAATAAGTATTATATACACTTGTTATATTAAATAAATATTTAATCCAAATCATGTATACAATCACATATATATCCATGATGTACAAAACACTCCATCACCCCGTTAGACCATTCAACTCAAGCCAATGCTATCTTTCATGTCAATGATGTCACACCTACTTGGTAAAAACATGCTGCTCGTGTGCAAGATGAGTTCACATAATGATAAATATCATAATATATTTATAAGACCCAAAAGATTAAATCATTAAACTTGATAAATTTATTTTTCTCTGGGCAAGACTCACAAAGTCAATTGACGTGTGTAAATCATCTAATCAATACATATGCCATTCAATAATATAAAATCATATACACCGTGCCGATATACAATTTAACCGGTTGATTTATACTTTTAACACCCAAATCATGAAGATAAAATCATGAACCGGTAATTAGAAAATAATATAAAATATTTTGATTAATACAATACCCATGTGCATATATTGATTAATATAATACCCATGTGCATATTCACTTTAATAACAATTATCAATATAACACCTATAGTTTACTGTTCACCAATCAAAATTGATAAACCATATAACTAATTACTCAATTGGAAAAGTACTGCTTTGACTCTTGGTCAATGGTCATGTAAAAATCTGATTGATGATAAAAAGAAAAAAGTGTTTTCAATCATTTTTTCACATGAGCTAATTAACAATGAATTGAATGTTATATTAATTGCCTTTTCCCTCCTCGTTCTGCGTGCATACATTATGGAAAAAACAAATTCTGTTTACAATTGCATAACTGATTCATGCTTAAAATAATTCTCGTTCGGCGTGTACAATATATGATAGCATATTAAGACAAAACCTTATATGCTTATATATAAATTAATTACAAATCCATGTATATACCAGTATAGACACAAAATTTTTAACCTTATGATGCAATCAGTTTGATTTCAAATACACCATAAATCAATCTTTATTATTTTTGATTTCTATAAACCCTAACTTTGCTCTGATACTAATTGTTGGGTTTTAATTAAATTAATTCATGTAGAAATCAAGAATACTTTAATTAATTAAACAGTAATTTAGATATCGTACCTGATTGATAATTAAACCACATAGTACCTTTAGAATATCCATGTAATTCTCTGTGAGTTCCTGCAAAACATTAGAGCGTTTTACCCCCTTCTGAAAGTTATCGATACGATAAGTCTGACTAAGGGTTTTAAAACCCCTATATATAACAACAATCGGGGGGGACGGCTTCTCTACAAACAAGCATACCTAAGTCCCCCTTCCTATCATGGAAACTTAGATATCAATGTTTAGAAATAAATCATACCAAGTAAGTTGGAAAATCACAATCCAACGGTATAAAACCATACTCCCAATTAGACCACCAAATTGGAAAGTACAAACCCAATCCATCAAGTATCAATAATTACATTGCAATCCTACTTTAGAAAACGTAGTACATAGGACCATAAAATAATTTTTATTATTTAAATATATATGTAAAAATTCCAACAATCTCTCACTTGGTCCATACACTCTAAGTTTTATAAAATGACACTATGGATTGCAACACACTTTATAAAAGTCGAGTGGCCACTCATTTTTATTTAGAAAACACAATTATCGAAATTGATAGATTGAAACTTTAGAACACTCTCCTCCATAAATTTCCTCAATAGTGGATCATGAATGCATAGACAAGTAATATATTAGTCTAAACAGTTCCATGGTCTCAAAACCGATTCCATCTAGGATTCAAGCAAATATAGTAGTTTTTACTGTATTTCATAAGATATGCAAACTGCATGTGGTCTAAACGCACACCTCACTATCCGTCCTACTTTATACCATCGCAGTATATCACCTGAACATATTACAGCAAACCGCCAACCTTCTGTTTAGTGTGAGGGTTTACCGATATGGAGCCAATCCCATATCTAGCCCAAGCTATCCTCATGGAGTGTGAAAAAAAAAAAAAAAAAAAAAAAAACTCCCACAGGCAAACTTTAATATATATGTTTGGATTTACCAATGTGGTGTCAATCTCACATCTAGTCCAAATAACCTCATGAGTGTATTACCACTCCCAAACAAATCTTATGTTTGGATTTACCGATATGGTGTCAATCTTATATCTAGCCCAAACAACCTCATGAGTGAAATACCACTCCCAGACAAACATAATAGCACGTGCATAAACCATATATATCAAAATAATAATAATAATGATGCATCATAACTTTATTTTGGATGCAAATGACTGTCACCATAAGGTGTAAACTGGAGGAAAAATAACTGTCACCATAAGGCGTAAAGAAACTAACTGTAATGTAGCATATACAAAAGAAATAAAATATATCATAACATAATGACTCTCGAACACTTATCCGAATCACGTGCTCTATACATACTTTATTATCTTCGGCTAAAAACTTTAGTAAGATGATTTGTACTAAGGGCATAATTTATTCATCTGCTCTCCGGGTTGTTGGTCATGTTGCTGGTGTGACTTACTCCATCTTGACAGAAAGAATGTCGACCACCGCCAAGAGGGTAGTCCAGAAATTTGTTTTGGGTGATTTGGGTCTGATATGTCAAAGACAAAGAGGGAGGCACGGATGGAAAGTAGGATGCATAATATGGAAATAAAGATGGATATACTATTGATGAAGAGTGGAGTGAACATCGCGAATATTGAAGGACTAATTGGTATTGAGAAGATCAACAACAATGCTAATGGTAATGGTAATGGTAATGGTAAGACCTCAAAAAACCCCTAATGGCGGTGGTAATGGGGGCAACGGCGGCAATTAGAATGGCACGGGTCCGATTTCATCGGATAAATTAATTAGGTGAGGTATTTTTGTAGTACGTCGGTTTTTTTTTTTTTTTTTTTTTTTTTTTTTCTGGTGTTAATTTGATAACTGTTATTATAGATTTTCTATAAATCCGTGTGGAGTTTATTGGAAATTTCATTGTTTCTGTTGCTGGGGCATTAGGAGTACAAGTTATTTTTGTTTTTGTTTTTTGTTTTTTGTTTTTTGTTTTTTTTTGTTTTTTGTTTTTTTGTTTTTGTTTTTGTTTTTGTTTTTGATTGATTGAGTAATGCTTCTAAAGTAAGAAAGAGTATTCATTAAGTAATAGGGAAAAAAATAATAATTTCAATGGAGTTTGACCACAGGTCAAAATACTGTATTACATCAAGAAAGGACAATTTTATGACACAAATTATACTATATTACATCAAGAAAGAACAATTTTATGACACGAATTATTTTTCACCACCATGATCCTTGCTAATGAACGTATTTGTTGTGTACAGTGGGTACAAACGATGGAGAAGTTGGCTGATAGAGGCATGACTATTGTAAAAGATGATGAAATTAAATAAAGGTGGAAAAGTTATTTTGAGAAATTAGTAAATACAAATTATATATGAAATTTAGATTTTGAAAAACTTTTCTAACATATTTTGTTCATAGGTTTTATTTGACGTATTTACTATGCATGCAGTGAGAATGTTTCTTTATTGCATAGGATTCAAATTTTCAAATCAAATCGGATTTGACACAAAAGCATTATTGAACCGACGTATGGAATTACTTAGAAATTTGATGCAAAGGCCTTCTTGTCCAATCAATTTGAAATCGAAGAAGCAATCCAGCAAAAATAATACAGTGATTTACTCTGAAAAAGATAAAAAATAAAGTGATAAGTCTAAAGAGAAAGGGTAAAATGGTAATTAAAGGACCGAAGGGGTTATGAATCTGAATCAGAGAATCAGAGGACGACGTGATCGGGTGGAAGGGAGTGGTAACACTTGATCCTTTAATTGAGTGCAGCAACTGTTCACTCAAACCGCCAATTTCTCGCCCTCTTTCTAGTAATAGTACTGTATAGACCAACTTTCTCTCTCTATATAGGCAGAGCCAGCATGCATCAAATATTCCAAACCAAAAGCATTATTGAACCGACGTATGGAATTACTTAGAAATTTGATACAAAGGCCTCCTTGTCCAATCAATTTGAAATCGAATAAGCAATCCAGCAAAAATAATACAGTGATTTACTCTGAAAAAGATAAAAGCAAAGTGATAAGTTTAAAGAGAAAGGGTAAATTAGTAATTAAAAGACTCGAGGGGTTATGAATCTGAATAAGAGAATCAAAGGACGACGTGATTGGGTGGAAGGGAGTGGTAACACTTGATCCTTTCATTGGGTGCAACAGCTGTTTAGTCAAACCGCCAATTTCTCTCTCTCCTTAGCAGTAGTACTGTGTAGACCAAGTTTCTCTCTCTATATAGGCAGAGCCACCATGCATCAAATATTCCAAATCAAAAGTATTATTGAACCGACGTATGGAATTACTTAGAAATTTGATGCAAAGTCCTATTTGTCCAATCAATTTGAAATCGAAGAAGCAATCTAGCAAAAATAACACAGTGATTTACTCTGAAAAGATAAAAAGTATATTGATAAGTTTAAAGAGAAAGGGTAAAATGGTAATCAAAAGACCGGAAGGGTTATGAATCTGAATCAGAGAATAAGAAGACGACATGATCGGGTGGAAGGGAGTGGTAACACTTGATCCTTTCATTGGGTGCAGCAGTTGTTCACTCAAACTGCCAATTTATCTCTCTTTCTAGTAGTAGTACAGTGTAGACCAACTTTCTCTCTCTATATAGGCAGAGCCAGCATGCATCAAATATTCCAAACCAAAAGCATTATAGAACCGACGTATGGAATTATTTAAAAATTTGATACAAATGCCTCCTTGTCCAATCAATTTGAAATTGAAGAAGCAATCCAGCAAAAATAATACAGTGATTTACTCTAAAAAAGATAAAAAGCAAAGTGATAAGTTTAAAAAGAAAGGGTAAAATGGTAATTAAAGGACTAGAGGGGTTATGAATTTGAATCAGAGGACGACGTGATCGGGTGGAAGGGAGTGGGAACACTTGATCCTTTCATTGGGTGCAGCAGCTGTTCACTCAAACCGCCAATTTCTCTCTCTAGCAGTAGTACTATGTAGACCAACTTTCTCTCTCGATATTGGTAGAGCCAGAATGCATCAAATATTCCAAACCAAAAGCATTATTGAACCAACACATGGAATTACATAGAAATTTGATACAAAGGCCTCATTGTCCAGTCAATTTGAAATCAAAGAAGCAATCCAGAAAAAGTAATACAGTGATTTACTCTGAAAAAGATAAAAAAACAAAGTGATAAGTTTAAAGAGAAAGAGTAAAATGGTAATTAAAGGACTGGAGGGGTAATGAATCTGAATTAGAGAATCAGAGGACGATGTGATCAGGTGGAAGGGAGTGGTAACACTTAATCCTTTCATTCGTTGCAACATCTGTTCACTCAAACCGCCAATTTCTCTCTCTCTCTAGTAGTGGTACGGTGTAGACTAACTTTCTCTTTCTATATAGGCAGAGCCAGCAAGCATCAAATATTCCAAACAAAAAGCATTATTGAACGCAAAAGCCTCTTTGTCCAATCAATTTGAAATCGAAGAAGCAATCCAGCAAAAATAATACAGTGATTTACTCTGAAAAAGATAAAAAAACAAAGAGCTAAGTTTAAAGAGAAAGGGTAAAATGGTAATTAAAGGACTGGAGGGGTTATGAATCTGAATAAGAGAATCAGAGGACGACATGATCGGGTGGAAGGGAATGGTAACACTTGATCCTTTCATTAGGTGCAGTAGCTGTTCACTCAAACCGCCAATCTCTCTCTCTCTCTCTCTAGCAGTAGTACTGTGTAAAACAACTTTCTCTCTCTATATAGGCAGAGCCAGCATGTATCAAATATTCCAAACTAAAAGCATTATTGAACCGACGTATAGAATTACTTAGAAATTTGATGTAAATGCCTCATTAACTAATCACTTTGAAATTGAAGAAGCAATCCAACAAAAATAATATAGTGATTTACTCTTAAAAAGATAAAAAAACAAAGTGATAAGTTTAAAGAAAAAGGGTAAAATGGTAATTAAAGGACTTGAAGGGTTATGAATCTGAATCAAAGAATCAGAGGACGGCGTGATCGGGTGGAAGGGAGTGGTAACACATGATCCATTCATTGGGTGCAGCAGCTGTTCACTTAAACCGCCAATTTCTCTTTCTCTCTAGCAATAGTACTGTGTAGACCAACTTTCTCTCACTATATAGGCAGAGCTAGCATGCATCAAATATTCCAAACGAAAAGCATTATTGAACCGACGTATGAAATTACTTAGAAATTTGATGCAAAGGCCTCGTTGTCCAATCAATTTGAAATCAAAGAAGCAGTCCAGCAAAAATAATATAGTGATTGACTCTGAAAAAGATAAAAAACAAATTGATAAGTTTAAAGAGAAAAGGGTAAAATGGTAATTAAAGGACTGGAGGGGTTATGAATCTGAATCAGAGAATCAGAGGACGACGTGATCGGGTGGAAGGGAGTGGTAACACTTGATCCTTTCATTGGGTGCAGCAACTGTTCACTCAAACCGCCAATTTATCTCTTTCTCTCTAGCAATAGTACTGTGTAGACCAACTTTCTCTTTCTATATAGGCAGAGCGAGCATGCATCAAATATTCCAAACCAAAAGCATTATTGAACCAAGGTATGGAATTACTTAGAAATTTGATGCAAAGGCCTCGTTGTCCAATCAATTTGAAATCAAAGAAGCAATCTAGCAAAAATAATATAGTGATTTACTCTATAAAAAAAAAAAAAACAAAACAAAGTGATGAGTTTAAAATGAAAGGGTAAAATGGTAATTAAAGGACTAGAGGGGTTATGAATCTGAATAAGAGAATCAGAGGACGACGTGATCGGGTGGAAGGGAGTGGTAACACTTAATCCTTTCATTCGGTGCAACAGCTGTTCACTCAAACCGTCAATTTTTCTCTTTCTCTAGCAGTAGTACTATGTAGACCAACTTTCTCTTTCTATATAGGCAGAGCCAGCATGCATCAAATATTCCAAACCAAAAGCATTATTGAACCGACGTATGGAATTACTTAGAATTTTGATGCAAAGGCCTCCTTGTCTAATCAATTTGAAATCGAAGAAGCAATCCAGTAAAAATAATACAGTGATTTACTCTGAAAAAGATAAAAAGCAAAGTTATAAGTTTAAAGAGAAAGGGTAAAATGGTAATTAAAGGACTTGAGGGGTGTTGAATCTGAATTAGAGAATCAGAGGACAGCGTAATCGGGTGGAAGGGAGTGGTAACACTTGATCCTTTCATTGGGTGCATCAACGGTTCACTCAAACGGCCAATTTCTCGCTCTCTCTAGCAGTAGTACTATGTAGACCAACTTTCTCTGTCTATATAGGCAGAGCCAACATGCATCAAATATTTCAAACCAAAAGTATTATTTAACCGACATATGGAATTACTTAGAAATTTGATGCAAATGCCTACTTGTCCAATCAATTTGAAATCAAAGAAGCAATCCAGTAAAAATAATACAGTGATTTACTCTGAAAAAGATAAAAATCAAATTGATAAGTTTATAAAGAAATGGTAATATGGTAATTAAAGGACTGGAGTGGTTACGAATCTGAATCAGATAATCAAAGGACGATGTGATCGGGTGGAAGGGAGCGGTAACACTTGATCCTTTCATTGGGTGCAGTAGCTGTTCACTCAAACCGCCAATTTTTTTTCTCTCTCTCTAGCAGTAGTACTATGTAGACCAACTTTCTCTCCTATATAGGCAGAGCCAGCATGCTTCAAATATTCCAAACCAAAAGCATTATTGAACCGACGTATGGAATTACTTAGAAATTTGATGCAAAGGCCTCCTTGTCCAATCAATTTGAAATCGAAGAAGCAATCCAGCAAAAATAATACAGTGATTTACTTTGAAAAAGATAAAAAAAAAAACAAAGTCATAAGTTTAAAGAGAAAAGGTAAAATGGTAATTGAAGGACTGAAGGGGTGATGTATCTGAACTACAGAATCAGAGCACGACGTGATCAAGTGAAAGGGAGTGGTAACACTTGATCGTTTCATTGGGTGTAGCAGTTGTTCATTCAAACCGCCAATTTCTCTCTCTCTAGCAGTAGTATTGTGTAGACCAACTTTCTCTTCTATATAGGCAAAGCCAGCATGCATCAAATATTCCAAACCAAAAGCATTATTGAACCACGTATGGAATTACTTAGAAATTTGATGCAAATGCCTCCTTGTCCAATCAATTTGAAGTTGAAGAAGCAATCCAGCAAAAATAATACAGTGATTTACTCTGAAAAACATAAAAAGCAAAGTGATAAGTTTAAAGAGAAAGGGTAAAATGGTAATTAAAGGATTGGAGGGGTTTTGAATCTGAATCAGAGGACAATGTGACCGGGTGGAAGGGAGTGGTAACACTTGATCCTTTCATTGGGTGCAGCAGCTGTTCACTCAAACTGTCAATTTCTATCTCTCTCTAGTAGTAGTACTGTGTAGACCAACTTTCTCTCTCTATATAGGCAGAGCCAACATGTATCAAATATTCCAAACCAATAGCATTATTGAACCGACATATGGAATTACTTAGAAATTTGATGCAAAGGCCTCCTTATCCAATCAATTTGAAATTGAAGAAGCCATCTAGCAAAAATAATACAGTGATTTACCCTGAAAAAGATAAAAAGCAAAGTAATAAGTTTAAAGAGAAAGGGTAAAATGGTAATTAAAGGACTGGAAGGGTTATGAATTTGAATAAGAGAATCAGAAGACGACGTGATCGGGTGAAAGGGAGTGGTAACACTTAATCCGTTCATTGGGTGTAGTAGCTGTTCACTCAAACCGCCAATTTCTCTCTCTCTAACAGTAGTACTGTGTAGACCAACTTTCTCTTTATATATAGGCAGAGCCGGCATGCATCAAATATTCCAAACCAAAAGCATTATTGAACCGACGTATGGAATTACTTAAAAATTTGATGCAAATGCCTCATTGTCCAAACAATTTGAAATCGAAGAAGCAATCCAGCAAAAATAATACAGTGATTTACTCTTAAAAAGATAAAAAAAAAAAAAAAACAAAGTGATAAGTTTAAAGAGAAATGGTAAAATGGTAATTAAAGGACTGGAGGGGTTATGAATCTAAATAAGAGGATCAGAGGATAACGTGATCGGGTGGAGGGGAGTGGTAAAACTTGATCCTTTCATAAGGTGCAGCAGCTGTTCGCTCAAACCGTCAATTTCTCTCTCTCTCTAGCAGTAGTACCGTGTAGACCAACTTTCTCTCTCTATATAGGCAGAGCCAGTATGCATCAAATATTCCAAACCAAAAGCATTATTGAACCAACGTATGGAATTGATTAGAAATTTGATGCAGAGGCCTCCTTGTCCAATCAATTTGAAATCGAAGAAGCCATCCAGCAAAAATAATACAGTGATTTACTCTGAAAAAAAATAAAAAGCAAAGTGATAAGTTTAAAGAGAAAGGGTAAAATGATAATTAAAGGACTAGAGGGGTTATGAATCTGAATCAGAGAATCAGAGGACGACGTGATCAGGTGGAAGGGAGTGGTAACACTTAATCCTTTCATTAGGTGTAGCAGTTGTTCACTCAAACCGCCAATTTCTCTCTCTAGCAGTAGTACTGTGTAAACCAACTTTCTCTCTCTATATAGGCAGAGCCAGCATGCATCAAATATTCCAAACCAAAAGCATTATTGAACCGACATATTGAATTATTTAGAAATTTGATGCAAAGGTCTCCTTGTCGAATAAATTTGAAATCGAAGAAGCAATTCAGCAAAAATAATATAGTGACTTACTCTGAAAAAGATAAAAAAAAAAAAAAACAAAGTGATAAGTTTAAAGAGAAAGGGTAAAATGGTAATTAAAGGACTAGAGGGGTTATGAATCTGAATCAGTGAATCGGAGGACGACGTGATTGGGTGGAAGGGGGTGGTAACACTTGATCCTTTCATTGTGTGCAGCAGCTATTCACTCAAATCGCCAATTTCTCTCTCTCTAGCAGTAGTACTGCGTGGACCAACTTTTTCTCTGTGTATAGGCAGAGCCAGCATGCATTAAATATTTCAAACCAAAAGCTGACACATATCTCAATTATGATTGGAGCAAACTCTATGAGCCAATCATCCAAGAAGTTGCTAATCACGTATTTCTCATCAGATGTCACAACCCATTCCAGTGTTGTGTAGATAGCAACACAATAGAAGACACGTGGAGAAGAATTGGAAGATGGTATTTATGTATACATACGTACATATGCCTTGTATATAGAGAGAGAACTGACATGTGATTGGGGCTTTAAATCGAATGGTTCGGTGGTTTAAAATCATAACAGCAAAAATTTAATTCCAATTCTAATCAGCATAATAGAAAATTTAATGATTTGTCACAAGATGCAAAATAATGTGCTCAAATAATGTATCATTAAAAAACAATTTTTTTTTTTTTTTTTTTTTTTTTTTTTTTCACGCCTAAATGTTTTCCCACTTTCCTAAAATTTTTGTTCATGCTATTCCCACTTTCCTAAAATTTGGAAGTGCTGGAAGGTTTCCATTACATCAAGTCCAGAAAATGTTAATTTAAAAAAATATTTAAACTCAGTTTGTTTACGTAAAATATTCTTTTTGTAAAATATTCTTTTTAAAATAAAATATTCTTTTACTTTTACTTTGTCCGAGTTTGGCAGAAGTTTATGTCAAGATTGAGATCGAGTCCATCGAGAGGGACATATAAAATAACTTGCCGAAAATTGATGGATAAGTTATTTTTGTTAAATTTTAATATTTTTTTTCTTCATAAATATTTTACGATAAAATAAAAAAAAAATATTTTACGTCCAAACAAACGAAGCCTTAATAAGGTAACATTTTTTTTTTTTTTTTTTTTTTTTTTTCATGCTGAATAATAAATAAAATAAAATAAAAAAACCCCCCAATCATTCATACAAATCATACGCAACTCACACGCCTACTTTACTCTTTTGGAAACTCGAACTCTCACCAATGCTAGAAGAAATATCACTTTACTTAATTAGTTAATTTAAAAAAAAAATTTACTTAAAATTATGTGTGTGTGTGTGTATATTCATAGCTACGTGATAACAATTTCGAATGGATATTTTGGAGTGTGACCATTCAATCTTATTTGTTGAATAAAACTTTTGTCATATATAGCAGATAGAAATGGATGGAGGTGATCATCAAAAATTAATTTTAATTATTTCGTCAAACAAAGAAAATAAAATTCACATATCATAGGTAGATAAGGGGCATGGTGGATTGCATTAAATAAGAATTCAATTACACTTTAATTACAAAAGTAATCCAAACAGTGGATTTGGAATTGGATTTGTGGTATTGTAATACCATGAAATTACAATTCCAATGCAATCCAAACCAAAAGTAGCATTGAGTAATTTCATTCAGGATTCAGACTTAAACTTCATTTTTGTTAAGCTGATGTGGTTCATTTTGAGTTCTACATCTATGTAAAATGCAAAGAGTCAAACTCTCACCAATCAACTCACTATAATGCAGAGGAGAAACGTAATTTTGGGTCAAACAAGGAGGAGGAAGATAGCCAAAAGTTTGAGTAACACTTGCCTGCGTTCATCCTTCCTGCTGACGTGTCCCTCTAATATTAAGACACCTGTCCAAAACTAAAAAATAATAAAAATATGAGTAATGCCCATTGTGCGGGTTAAACCGTTTCTCCTTATCACTCTCTTCTCTCTCTCTCTCTCTCATTACTTGCGCAGGACGAAAGTATTATTCCAAAAGTTTTTGTTTGATTTCAGTCCTAAAGCAACTTCTCAAACATTCCCAGCATCTATAAACATAAGCTCAAGTCGCAATTCCCACGAGTAATCAAACTCATACTTTTTAAGTCAAATGGATACTAAGATAGGTAGGAGAAATCACCTATGCACCAGTCTTACGTCCACAATATTTAACCAAAGTTTCCCGGTAGACACTACATAAAAAATGATCTTCACTTCCATACCTACTAGCGCACTGCAATCACAACAAAGAAAACCAAACATCATCTGTAAATCATCATCTGTAAACAACTTCTATGCAAATTTCATACAGCTAATAATATCTAAAAATTTCAAGTTCTACACCATGAACTTGAAAATGCAAACATTAACAACATAAAATTGTCCAATGAGATGAACTTTTCAATTAGAAACCTACTGGAGAAGTATATACACATCTAGACATAGGCATTCACACCTTTACCTATACATTTGAGATAAAGACTCTTTAAGCAAAGTATATACACATATAAAGGATTTGAACATAAGATTTGTATCTTCTTCATCAAGAACTCATTTAAATTAAAATTTCAAATTGAATTGTAACTGATTAAAATACATTGTGTTGCCACAAGACTATACAAGAGTAGTTAGCATTTAACACCCCAAATAAAGAGCATATATACCTCTTTGAAGAGCTTAGTAGTTTCATCGCATGCCCATATGTTAGTTTTCATAGTATAGTCATGGAAATTATCATACTTCTAAGGACCTGCAAAGAGAGTTATCAGCATGATATACACATGAATGAGAGAGCAACTCACAAAGAAAACATATGTAACCGCAGCCAAAAGAGAAAATGAAAAGGCCCAATGCAACAATTTTATATTGTTCTTGGATAATGACCCTAGCCTCCTCTAAGTTTTGTTATAATCGTCTGAGCCTTCCATTGTAGTCGCAGAAATAAACCTGACCTCCCTTGTCAAAGATAGTTTTCTAACTAAATCCCTCATCTGTCAACTGTCAGCCCAGTCTACAAAAGATTGCATCGATGCCACTAAAATGAATTTCATAATGTGATTTGTACCATCAGATATCTCAGAAGCATGAATATGGATACGTGACATTTAACGACATAGCATGGACACGGCAAAAGCTTGGCAAATAGTGTAAAAATAAAAATATACTTTTTTTTTTTTTTTTAATAAAATGATAATATTACAAGAGTGATATATTTTTCATCAACTTTTTTTTTTCCTGATAAGTAGATTATTTTTGTATCACCTAAGAATAAAAAATTCCACAAATCACAATAACTATTGAACTACAGCAACAATTCTCTCATTTAGGAAGAGAAAGAGAGAGAGAGGGAGGACTAAAGTATAATATATAAACTTCCTTTGTAAAATTTGTTGAATAAAAAACCAAAACTAAACAAAATCTTACAGTTGTTATAGGGAGAAAAAAAAAAAATAGTTGTAGAAGTTTTAAAGCCCTTGTAAAACTAGGCTTTGTTGCAGAAAAGGAAAGATGATTCTGCTAGGAGAAAGATAAAATAAAGAAAGAACAAATAAGCAGAACAACGATTACATTCAGGAAATGCTTTATTGAAGCTGCAGAGGAATAAAGAGTTTTATGGGAACAGGACAAGAAAAGAGAGAGAGAGAGAGAGAGAGAGAGAGAGAGAGAGAGAGAGAATTTGTCGAAGAAGAAGAAAAAAGGCTTGCCAATAGTCAAGCTTTGATGATTAGTCATAGCAAGTTCAAACTTGCTTGCAAAAGAGAGCAATACTCTTGCCTTTCTTTTTACTGTTTGTGATCTTTTACTATTTAGACAATTAATAAGCATAAATGATTGAGTAAATTAAATTTCTTGATATATTTCATTAAATAATAATAAAAAATTTTATTTTATGACCTCCATATAATTAAAAATTTCAAAGAATTCCACATATTTACATTTTGAACCATCTTTTCTTGAAGCTATTTAAAAATAAATAAATAATAATAAAAAATCTCTAGTGAGACACGCATGTCTTCAACATATCCAAAAAGGGGAAATATTCAAACACATTTTTTGGCATGTTCTATGCATTTCGACCCATGTCTGACACGCGTCTGTGTTCGACACTTCAACCTTGTAGGCATGTCCATGCCTACTAACTAGGATAAAACATCTCCATCCCACATAAGTCGTATGAAATGATTTAATACCCTCATTTTGATTAAAACATATGGGAAAAAAAAAAAAAAAAAAATCCCTTAATATTACCATACAGATTATTTCCCTTTTTTCCAACCCCCGCTTGCATTTCTCCTTCCTCACTTCTCCCCCACTAAAAAACCATATTATACATATATGCATATATATAGAGATTCATATATAATTTGTTGCCACCTAATACATATATATGTTTATACATCTTTTTTTTCCCTAGTTGGTACTCCCACACACATGCCTCTTCTGAGACTTGAACCCCTAGCCTCCCTTTAAGAGGTAAGAGGCTGATACCGCTAGGCCACTGGCCTGTTGGTATATATGTATATGTATCTATTTCGCTCGAGCATAATAATAGCAGGTTCAATTACACAAATGGATGAAATACGAACTGGGATGCATGCTAGTAGTGTACATCATATGATTTATGCCATTTTTTATATACAGAAATGCTTGAGTCACTACATGTGGAATTCCTCTCTAGCAACTAACTGAAGATTTTGTTCCATTTTCCCAAGATGGAATTTTTTGACTCACTAAAAGTGGAATTCCTCTCTGGAAAGTATATGTGTCATACCTTGCTTCTAAGATACATTTGGAGTGAGTCCCAAAAAACAAATGATTGTTAAATGATACAGAAAATTGGGTGAAAGAAGGATAAGGACCATGTAATGGAATGAGAAAGACTAGAAGACGCTGGTGCAGAGGTCTATGCATTACGGAATCAATAAGTATTCAATTGCTAGAAGTTTGAGAAAAAAATATGAACAGTACCCTAAGCTTTAAAGTAAAATCAGCATAAGACCGTGATCCCTACCCAAAAGATCGGTGAATAGGACATGAACTAATGGAATCAACCGTTTATAACTGAAATGCAAATTTGAACGAACTAAAAGAGCAAATTAAACGATTCAATCAATCAATCAATCCATCGCATCCAGAGTATAACATAAATCACATCCACACATGAACACAGAAATTTAAATGGGGAACCCTAGAAAGGGAAAACCATAGAACCTAGCCAGACAGATAAAAATCAACAATGAAGAAAAGGTGTGAAGTTACTAGATTCTAACCTAGCCTCTACGGCTTAGACTTAAGCAAGACCGAAGCAGCTCCAGCCACTAATCCGTCAACAGATTCGCTCCTCACACAATATGAATTCCTCAACAGGTATCATCCCTCTCGGTGCATGAATATGTTACTGAAGATGAATTCTGCATGATGATTAGGGTTTCCACAACACGAGTGATTCTAGATTGCTCTCACTTTTAATGCAAAAGCATGCTCTCTAGATTATGTATAACATCCCTAGTTTTCCCAAACCAAATGGGTATTTATAAAGAGTTTAAGCATAAAAACAATTAGGGTTATGAGCGAATTCCTTCATCGTTATTCCCCTGGCTTTCATGATCAACCCCTGGCACATTTAGGCTTTGATCTTCGGCCATCCTGGTCCTCAGGACCCAACACAACATTATTCTTATATATTTCCTCCAGAAGATGTGAAAGTTGTTGATATGTCCGAGGTAGGATATACCCTAAAGGTTGACACCAGCTTAATATAATAAGGTTTAGAATACCACAAAGATGTGTGCTTGCTGCTGTATGCTTCCTGATTAACATCTGATGTTGCACTGCTTTATGCTGAATCAAGTGGTCCTGAAAATAAGTGTGTATTGAGTGTTGTGCAATTTACTGGGTTCCTTAGCGGGCTATGCCTAGGTTCAGTACATGCATGAGGCCCAACATAGCTAGGCTTAAGGGTTATTAGTGGGCTCTTGCCCTATATAGCTCATAGTAAGAGACGATGCATCAATATTGCTTGGCTCCTTTGCAAATTTTTCTCAATCATCAAAGTGTCCATCGAAGTATGTTTGAAAGATGTGTCAAATAAGTTTTTGGGCAAGGGGAGAAATTTCCCCTTGGTGTTCTTAATGTCCAGCATGGAATTCAATCATCAGAAACATGTGTAAGAGAGATGAGGAAACAGTGGATCACCTTCTTTTCATTGCCCAGAGGCCTGGGACTGCTGGCTGCTGTTGGGTTTGTTTGGATTCCAGTGGGCTATGCCCAGGTCCCCAAGAGGCAGCCTCGTCACTTGTTACGCTGTACCCACCCCGTTAGCTCTATCCAGCCTTAGATACTCGCACAACATCTCTTATTCATATATCTGCACCCGCCTTCATACAGTTAGATACAAAATTATCTATTTTTGAAACAGGAATTAAAGTGGTGGGACCGGAGAGGGTGTATAATGGGGGCCCAAGTCCTTGATTTCTGGAAGGTTACGCCTTTGTGCATTTGGTGGTATTTATGGCTTGAAAGAAATACGAGATCCTTTGAAGGAAAGGAGAATTCTTTTGATTAGTTCACTGAAAATTTCTCTTTTGAGCATTATTCACTATTAGTCACAAAGCATTTTTCACTATTTGGTAAGAGGTGTCTTCAAAACAACTTTTGAAGTGAAAGGTTTACACTTATTAGTCACATAACCTAAGTTGTTTCCATTTGTAGCTTTTTCCATTGGGAGTAGTTTATGACTTTATGTAGGTGTGAGACCCTTGTATAAATTTATGTGATATCTCTGTGCTCTTTTTCAGTTGATTTTCTGAATCTTCAATTTTCTTGATAATAAATGATTTTAAAGTTTAATGCTTCGCCTAGCTCTTGTTCTAAGAAATAAAATTTTCCTTCAAGGTCTATTTTTTCTTTTTCTTTTTTTAAGAAAATTAATCAGAATCAAAATTTTAGCTTTTCGTTCTCGGCTTCTTCAAAAGTGTTATCTAGCATTTTAATTTTCTATTGTCTTTCTTTGTCTTAACAAATTCTTCAAACAAATCATTGAAAGTGAGTAGTTTAGAAGGTTTTCCCTTTTGATCCTCCCTTTCACTCACGGTAAAACTCTCAGCACCACTATCAGTGTCACTGTCTAGCTCCGTTTCTTCTTTTGTATCACCTATGGTCATGTTCAAAGTGAAGTAATAAGAGACTCGTCTTCATTCTAGCTCGGAATTTCATCCCTCTCAGATTCTGACGAATCAGAAAATGTATCTTCTCTTCTTTTTAGTACAATCACTAGCAAGATGTTCTTTCCCAGCACAGTTCCAACGTTAAATTTATTTTTTCTTTGATTTTTTGGATTATCTTCTCTCTTTTGAAGAATTGATAAATTTTTTCAAAGACTTCATAAATTTTCTAGTTAGCAAAGCAATCTTCTCTTCAATTTCATCACTAGGATTTTCATTCTCCTCTTCTCTAATGGCTTTAAGTGCAATAGACATTTTTTTCAGTGGAGGTAAATTCAATTCATTCACTTGAAAACATAGATGCCATGAGTAATCCAGATGATAACAGCATGCCAAGATTATATTATGGTACTGAAGATATAATGATGTTACAACCAAAACCGTTTAACAAAACTGAACACATCTCATTTTACTTCACAGATGTGAAGAATTATTCTTCGCACAACTGAGAATTAAAAACCAGTCAATTTTTTCTCAGCAATCTACTCAACATGAATAAATTGAAAGGAACAACTGAGACGTACAAATTAAAAATAAAAATAAAAATTCAAACCCAAAACTTCACTCCCATCTCCTCCTTCCCTTCATCTGAACGATCTAATAATCCATGAGATACACCCAACTACCATATGTTGTCAACAAGAAAACAAATTTTGCAATTCTACAATCATATTTTGTACTAAGATCGCAGGCTAACATGCTTCCATGCCGTAATTATACACAAATGTACTTAGTCGAAAAAATAAAGATTATCAGAAGACAAGAAATGAGAAGAAGAGAGACAAAGGATTGCCGAAAAAACAAAAAGTTCCATAAAAAATAATGAGAATGAATATATAAAAAGCAATAAAAGAAGAGAAGGAAAAACAATAATTGAAACAGATAATGTGAGACAAACGAAGCAATCCAAGAATACATTCAACAACAAAAATGGGGAAAAGCAAACTCCTAGCACATCATAACCACAATGGAAGCATACAAACTAAAAATTACTCAGGACAGAAGCATCTTCCTTACCGCGACAGTTTTTTTTCGACTTCATTTTATTGTAGGCTTGACAAATGTCATGATCAGTCCCATATGTTTTTCCACACTGCATTCACAACAAAGAAAACCAAGCAATAGGTGTAATCCATAAACCATTATATCCCCACAAATACTTCTATAATCTTGCTTTCTTCATGTTTAATGGATGTATCATGTATATAAAGAAAACCTATCCGTAGTACCACCAAATAACTAACAAAAAATGAATAGGAGAACATTGGCAATAACAAAAATACATGCATACTTTATTAAAAATATAATAGCAGCCCGTAATGCAGTGCAACAAATTCAACTACACAGTTACGCTTACCAGAAAAGAAAGAATTTAAGATTTGACAGAAAAAATAATTTACAATGACATTTGATTTCATCATCATAGTGTAATCATCAAAAAATGCTAGGGTTAGGTGCAAAAAAAATTTTAAAAAAATAATAATAACTGAACTTTGATTCATGTATTCAAAGATCAATTTCTTTTTTGGTGAAGAAACTTCTACCTTTTTTTTTTTTGAATCAGATGTACAAAAACTAATTCTTTTTTATTATTATTTTTTTTTTTCCGCAATTTCCAAGCAAACACACGCACGCCCACAATATTGCCCCTAACAGGGTTCGAACACACAACCTCTCCTTTGGGGAAGAGAGATTATACCGTCTGGGCTAATGTCCATTGGTTTACAAAAAAAATTCTCAATTACTTAGGGATGTAGACTTTAGTCCCAATTCTAATTGTTTTAAAAGGAAAAACATAACAGATTGTTAAGTCAATAGGACTTACGTTGACAAATTTTGTAGATCTAAATTGAGTCGATAACTTTGTTTTAATTTCTAGCTTAGTTTAAAAATTGTCAAAAGTTAGTTAGCGTTAGTTACTTCCCAAGGTCGAAGATGAAATTCATACTATATGTACTCTGGTAATCTTCATCTTCAAGGATATAAAGGTAAATTGACAAATACTGCATTCACCAAATTAGGTAATCTTCATTCATATCTTGGGTTTTTAAATTTTCATGTTTCAATTTTATTTTGAATCCCTAAATTGTTATAATTGGCATAAAAAAATAAAAAATTAAAAAAAAGGTTCTTGAAAACTTCATTTTTGAAAAAATTTCGAAGTACAAAACCAAACGAAGACTTCGATCCATCAAGGTATTCAAAGGTCTCTTAAGCGATGTTGATCAACGGAAGTTTTGATCAATCAAACCTTTCTAAGAAGTAGTTACAAACTTGGTTTTTAACTCTACCTACCCTAATCTCCCTTATGTATTAGGAAAGTCTTTTCTTACACTCTCAACAATCTCCCTCTTTCTCTCTCTAACTTCTATTTATAGTAGTGTACATTTGCCCTAAAACCTCTCTATTGACTCTGGGCCTTTCTGAGTTGGGTCTCCTCTTCGGGCCGTAATGGACGGAAGGCCCGTTCATAATGCTGACGAGGTTGGGCATGGAGATGCTCTGATGGTGCTCTGGGCCTAGTGGATCGATATGCATGTGGCCCAATAGCGTTCCGGGCCTAGTGGACCGGTCTGAGTGTAGCTCGGGTCACTTTTTGTACCTTCACCTGCCCCCCAATCTCTCTCTAATTAATTAGGGTGAGATCAACGAGGGAGAGGACATGTATGATGTGACGGCTCGATGTGATGGCGTGGGGATACGGATGGTTTGGACAGAGTTCCGTGCTTTAGGAGCAGCGGCTTCATCATTGTTGTGACGCTTCGGTCAACGTGAGACTCCCCTTTAAAAACCTTGGTCCGTGCTTCTCTTCCCTCTTCTATTCTCTTCTCAACATATTGGCTCTACTTTCGTTCCTGGCAACAAGAAGTTCCTCTCCGGCGAGATTTTTCCTGTGGTTTTCCAATCGCTTTAAGATTGTTTTGTTTACATAGAACATGATAAATGCCCCTTGTTTCCATACAGACTCTGTTCGGGATCGTTACTCTGCAAAGGGACTATGCACTCCCCCTTCTAGGTCTACATCAGTGAACCTTGCGCGACTTTCTATCAGGACCTCGGGTTCCAGTCCTACAAACTATCACAGATGATTCCATTTAGATTTACATTTTTAAATCATTAAAAGCTATGGAGAGGATGTTTCCTTATTTCTAACCCGTGACTTTCAGGACACAATGGAGTAAACTAGTTTTTTTTTTTTTTTTTTTTTCCAACAATTTTAGTTAGGGTTAATTTCATTGACACTTCCTGAGGTTTGGACAAATCTCACATGGACGCACCTTTCGAAAATTACTATTACTCACATTACAAACGTTCGAACAGTTTTTCACACATACCCCAAACGTCACTTTTCAGAGGTGTCAGAGCACTTTTTGTATGTAAAATGACATTCTTATCCTTTTGACTTTGTGTTAACTTACTAAAGAATTGTTTTCAATATAAAAAGAATTAATTATAAATTTAAACTCAAAGTTGTTTATCTAAATTAAATATATTATATATAAATTTTTATTTAAATGTATATGTTAATAAACTTTATATGTATAATATTCAATTTCATGTTTTTAAATGTATCCATATATATTTAATGAGGGCAAATTTATGCTTTAAGTTTGCTGATATTTATAATTAAAATGGATTTTTAAAAAAAGGGGGTAAAATTGTCATTTCACAACCTTTTAATAGTAAAAGTGACAGAAAAGTCATTTGGGGTCTTAGTGATATTAATTTTTGAAAAGTGTCTCCTGAGATTTGTCCAAACCTCAGGGAGTGTCAATGAAATTAACCATTTTAGTTAAAACTCAGCACTATTTTTCAACCATTTCAGTCCCTATATAATTTCAATAACATAAAATTTCACTTCCCCGTGAGGGAGTGAAGTTAAGGTATGAGGGTAAAAAGCGCATCTTAGGAAAGAAAGCTATAATCACTCCTTTTGTTTGATGGGCAAGAAGGAGGATATCTCTTGTTTTTACTAGTACTAGAGAAGTGGTATGGTCTGAATAGCATATTCAAAAAAAAAAAACTAATTCCTTCTTTTTTCTTATTCTGCTGACTTTCAAGAGGACGGAATGTGACCTCTTTCTTTCAATCCCATCCTACCTACCCCAAGATAGAAACCTTATTAATCCTATCCTTCCATTTAGTCTTTCCTCTTACCAAATTGACCATTGCATTTTGCCCATTAACTTAACCAATATGCACATGCTTGATAAAAAAAATCTCATAGCTTTGAACTCATTTTCATTCCAGTTATAATTCATCTATAAAGAGGCACAACAAAGAAGGTTTTGGAGGTCGGGGGCGTTTCTCACTTAACTCTGTTTGAGAGCTTCTGCTCGATGATGTATATTTATACAGCACAGGCAGATGCTTAAGGGTAAAATACATATTCACTCCAACTTTCTATTTGAAAAGAAAAAGGTCGTAAGCAACCTGATCAGAATAAAAGTCTATGAATTCAAGCATTCAACAACCTTGAAATATAGTTTCAAATAAAGTGTGCATATACCTCTTGAAAGTACAAGGAAAGCTCATCACACGTATAAAAAGTACGACCAATTTCACTGACAGTATCCTGAGTTGTCCTCTCTACATTGGCGGCAGCAGCAGCATTATCTGCGAAGAAATAATTAACAGAAAGATCTACATCTGAATGAGAAATAATTCAAAGATATTTATTATAATATTGAACAAATTTAGCAACAAATTTTTTTTTCCCTGGCACAAAATTTTAGCCACAATTTCAAAAAGACCGGATGTCACACACAAAATTTTGCACTCCTAACGTCAAGAACGAACCACATAGGAAGAATTACTTCAACGTGTAAAGTGTAGATGGATATATACGCGTAGATATAAAGCATATATATATATATATATATATATATATACACACACGCACATTCATATTCATGCATAGATACATATAAGGATAAGGATGGTTACCTTTACCATTTAAACGAGAGCTCCTACCAACTCTGCCATCTCCACCACCACTTCTTGCCGCAATAGGCGTATCAAATAACATCGAATCAGAGAAAAGAAGATGAAAATACTACACAGATCAACCAGTATAAAAGTATAGAAATAAAAATTAAATAAAGAAAATCATAATTTTATACATATAAAGCTCATGGCCTACCTCCGCCACCGCCACACCACCACCACCATCACAACGTCCCATAATTCAGATATAGACAAGGACAATTGGGAACAGAAACCCTGAACGATCAAATCTGGTGCTGTATAAGAAATTTTTGGATTAACTTTTAAAACAATGATGGGAATGTTTGGGAAAGATTTGTACTCCGTATTAGATTGAAAATTTCGCTCACCAACTGATGTAATTTGATTATAGGGCCTACAGGATCTTTTATTAATTTTAAATTAAAATAAAACAATAAGCGCATAAACCACAAAATGTCATTGAATAAAAATGTTAACAGTAGTCTTAATTTTGAATTAATTAAATAGTTATTAAATTAAATATGTGTGATAATACAATTCGAATATCACTAAAAAAAAATTTAATGTGTTACTTCCAATAAAATAAAATTTCAAGTAATCGTGAACTTAAAGAATACAATGTCCCTGCAATTTCAATACCAATAGTGAAACATTAGACAAATTCAAAATCGACAATCTTTAAAATATGGCTACCATCAAGAAAAATAATTATATTTTTTTTAGTATTTTTTTTTTTTTGTATTATTTCATTTAAGAACCTCGATGTATTATTATAATGTTCCTAATTCCTACCATAAATATTATATCATTAAGTTCCAAGTAAGATATAAAAATTGTTTAGATTCTCATATGAGAAAATAAATTATTATTATGGTAAAAAAATTATTTCATTAATTACATTCACTAGTTTCATAATAAAATTACAAAATACTATCCTAACCCCAACTCTCGTTTAATAAACGAAGACGGAGGAGCTTTGCTAAAGCCTGTTTTTTCCGTCTTTTATTTTGCCTCAGGGTTGCAATGTGAGTCTTTAGAAGTTTGGGAGTCAATTACAGTACAAGACTTGACAATTCAGTGGATTTTTTTTTAATGACTTTTGATAGTTTTTCTTTTTCGGGTAATTAAGGCTTATAATAGTTAAGGGGTGGATTTTGCAACAACTCTAAGTGTTTAATGTTTTATTATTATTTTATATTTTTATAAAAGAAGAAAGGGTAAAATATAGTCACACTTTCTGATGTTTGACATAAAGACAAACAGATGAAAGTTATTTATTTTTTTGTACAAAGACATCCCTTTAAGTTTGAAAAATGAACGACAAAGACATCCTTTTAAATTTGGAAAATGAACAAAGAGATCCAACAATGATGAATGGACTTTATTACCTCTTAATATAAAATTAATATTTTAATTACCTTTAATGGCCTTGGATTAAACCCAAACCCTTTCTTTTCTCATTTGTATATATATTTCTTTCTTGCAAAGGCGGCCGCTGATGATGCAGATGTTGTCTCCCATTGATATCATGGCAAAATCCTTCGAAACAAGATTCTCCTCTAGGCCAGGAATGGAGGTGACATGACTCCAAGTATTGTTAAGTGGATTGAAAGAGTCTATCCAAGTAGGTATGTTTACATTAGGTGCTGGCTCTCTGAAGCAAACTGAGACATAGATTTGAGGGCGTGAAGTGGAGTTTTCCGGCGATGGAGGCGGCGTGGAGTGTGACGAAGGGGATGGGAGGGAACCCATTGAATTGGTGGTGGGGGGGTGGTGGTAAATTTTAGTGTGCAAGTCTAAGGTACATTATGATTGTCAAATGAGAAATGTAATATAGATGGAAGTTAGATATATAGTATTAGTGTAGTGGAGAAACCAAGAAAAGGGTGATTTGTGAGCCATCGACTAGTACGAATGCTGGGGGCAGCATCCTAAGCAATCTTGATGGTGAAACCTAGGGTTTTCTTGTTCATGATTGGTTGAATTTTTATAGCGGGTCGTTGTCTCATGTGTTGTTGTTCACGGTGGATTTTGGTGAATTCAATGTAAATTTTAGGGGATTTCAATACACATACACTACATAATCGTCGCCGCCGCCGCCAAAACCCGCCTAATTCCAGCCCATCACAAATTGCCGCCGTCGCCCCCACCCACACAATCATCGCCTCTCAAACCCACCACCAATCCACGGCCTCTCCCTTAAACCCAGATTTTTTTTTTCTTGTAACTTACCGGGTTGAAGATATATTAGATGGCTATCTCCTCCAACTCATCAGCCACAGATAGATACACGACGCTGTCCGGCAAATAGGATTGAATCGATGACAAGGGACATATGCCTCTGTGTGTATACATATATGATAGCAGATAGAGAGAGAGAGAGGCGTAGATTGTGTGATTGGAAGAGAGAGGAGAAAAAACATTAATAAAGGGCTCTTGTGTTATTTTGCTTGGTCTGATATTTTGTAATATATCTAAATTTAATATAGAGGGATAATTTTGTATTTTCATATGACTTAAGGCCTTATTTGAATAGAATTTCAAAAAACAGAGTGTCATTATCCAAAAACATGAATAACTTTCATCTGTCTGTTAGAGGAGGTGTGAGTGTACTTTATCCAAAGACGAAAATTTATAGGGTGGAACTTTGGAGGGTGATGATTGAAGTGGTGAAATTTTGTGTTGGAGGAAGCCGTATGGTAGTTTCACTGAAGCAGTGAAGCGTGCCAGAGTGTTGGTGTTAGAAACTGAAGATAAGAGGAAAACATGTGTTGTTGACATTAACTGCACCTTCACAAAATCTATTTATGATTGTGAATACGGTAAAAACTACAGCAAAAGTAGCATTTCAAGATATTAACTGCAAGATGCCCATAGAAGGTAATTAAGATATCTCAATTTTAAGATTCACATTTGATAGAATTGGATGCAACATGCTTTTGACAAACTAACATAGCTAATAGGTCTTATTCACAACATTGATCACGAAACATTGTTGTTTCAACACGCTCTTGGCACAATGTTGAATGCAATCGTGCTGGTAATGACTATAATGGTATAAAAATGTGAAATGAAAACTATAACACCACCTCATTTAGAGGTTGAATCATGTACACTTTAGCGGTACAAATTAATGAGATAACAAGGGAAATGGCAACCTCCAAGTGGACCTTGAATCTATCAGCAACCTCTTTGTATACAGTAATTGTGCAATTCACCATTGTAACTTTTTGTCACTCTGGTAATTGGTGAAGATTCTTGTAATGTAGCAATATGCTTCATCCATGTTCAAACCACACAGATGAGACTGTACACTATAAACTCTCACACCTGTTTTTCAAGTGGATCAGAAAAAAAAAATCAGAAATTAATAAGGACAATCGATATAAAATAACTACAATTGCAGATGGTTAAGTGAACCGGTCATTGCTGCTGCAACAATTAAAGTTCGATTGTAAAGCATGATATATTTCTTTGAGAATGAGGGCATTCACGTTGCACAAATAATGCCAAAGGTTGGGCACGTACCCAATTTGCACCTCTGTGCACTAAACTTAAAAGGGTCACACTAAATAACAGCCTTATAGATGATTGGTTGTTCGGTTCACGTGACTTGTCAATGTGAATCATTTTCCATGCAATTAGGGAGTTTATGACATGATCCCCACCATATATGCTTCCTTACACCTTGATTCAAGCTACGTAGAAATCATTTCTTATTCAATTATTGACCAAGGACCTATTCGCTATGGTACTTTGCAATCAAGATATATCAAATTTTCCATCTTCTTGTTTGAAATACCAATAGGCAAACAAAATCGGGAGCTGTTTAAGACATTTGTCAGTCCATGAGAAGGGTAGTGCATGCCTCACATTATTGTTATACGCGCCCACTTTCATGTGAACTAGTAAACAACAAATTTGACAATCTCATAAACCCAGACTCACAAAATAAATTTAGGAAGAATTCTTACCATCATTTGAGGGATCCTTAAGAATATAAAAGACAGTGTGTATAAAACACTTGAAATTGCTACTGCTGCAATTATATTGTGGAGTAGGCGTTTGTCGTCTTTACTTGGCACAAATGCCGTTTTCAATGCATTTGTCAATTCAAAGAGCCTGTATGAAACCTGAAAGCAAGGGAACCACATAAGTCGCTTCACATTACCATGAGATTTCCAGTGACATCATTTACTTACTGCAACATATACGGAAGTGGTGAGCATGAAGTTCAACATCGGGTAGTTCGGGATCAAAGAGAGCAACAGTTTAGGCTGGCCATCAGGCACACCTGATCTGCATGCCATATGGCATAGTTTAGAATAAATAAAAATGTGTGTGTGAGAGAGAGAAAGAGAGAGAGAGAGAGAGAGAGAGAGAGAGAGCATATGCATATATATAGTGCCCTTTTCTGCACAGCTAATAAAATAATAATTCCATCATTTTCTAGACGCTTAAAAGAAATCGCGAAAATATTACTTGATCCTCTCATTGTTTGGAATGATCTTACGCATGGTCAGAGGCACACTGTTTAATGATTGAACTGGATTAACCCAATGAACATCCAGTTCATGATTTTAACATCTATAATTTTCTCTGGTTTCCTACTTTCTTAATCCATCAAATTATAACTTTCTGTTCAGCAATTAAAAAACAAACCAAAAGGGTCGAATGCCTCCTCAAAAAAGCATTTACGCCATCTGCATGTTATAAGCTAAAAACAACTTCCATTAACCACTGTGCATGTATCATTTGTAAATTGACTAAAGCACTATCATATCACGTGCATACCTTAACCATATGTGGATCTGTGAAATGTAGGTCTCTAATGTGATCTTTCCAAGCCATCTAAAGAAGCAAACGAATAATACCACAACAAGTGTTAAAAATATATTCCAATCCATAGACAAAAACTTCTAGGATCTATTCAAAATTCCCAGCAAAGATATCTGAAGCGTATGGTAAGACTATAAATAGAGAGAAGAATTTTTAAGTATCAAGTTAAATTGAAAGCCACTTACGCAAATAAGGTCAAGGAGTAGCAACGAAAGTGCTGGGTGACGTTTCGCAAGCATATGTAGACACTGAGCAAAACAAATGATATTACTTAAACAACTGGCAAGAAGTTGCAATTATCTAAGAAGTGCCAGAGCAGTGGGGGAAAGATATGCGTACCTTATGGGAATCCATGAGGTATAAGGATGGTACTTGTTGTATGTAACCTTTGGAAGCTTGTATATGTACTCAAACCAAAGATATCCCACCTAAAAATTATGAGTTTGCATCAGACAGAAATATAGGAGAAAAGATCACGCTGGAAGAAAGATATAATACCGTCAAGGCAATAAGCACAACAATCGTTTTGATTGATATCTTGCGTTTAACTTCTGCTTCCTCTAGTTTTTCCATCCACCTCTCAACCTACCATAAAAAATGCTAACCATTTAGCCATTGATTTGAGATTTAAGGGGGCAGAGAAGCAAGCAGATATTTACAGCTCAGCCTTACCTTCCTAGTACTTAGAAACCAAAAAATATATATCTATCTATTGAATGTAAATTTGAATTATAATAATTGAAAAATGACTTAGATCAGCATCAAAACTTACTGTTGGATGATAGTAAGCATATATCATTCCGATTATCCATATGTAGCGATCAAGGCCAGAGCGAAAATGCCACTCATGCAATGGGGGATATTTCTGTTTTGAAGGATCCGGATCAGCGTATCCTGCAATGAATTTTATATAAAATATTATTTTATGTGTGCAATTCAGTGATGATCAAGGTGAAGCTAGTGGGGGTAAAAACAGTGGCAAGTTACACACCAAGAAGAAAAGTAAATGGGCTCCAAACCAGATCGAACACTTGAGGTACTTCCCATATTAGAATGACCACTAAAAAGCAGGCAATGATCTTTACCCCCATGACTGTCCCATTCTCATTATATTTGTTAAAAATACCAAGTGCCCCATAAACCATAAGAGTGAAGAGAGTATGCATGGGACATATGTAGTATAGCATGTAACTGTTGTTAAGAACAATGCAGCAAACTAACACTAAGAAGTTAAGCCGCCACATCATCTGCCATAAAAGAAATGAATACTGTCAGAAGCAGATTATTGTGAAGAGAACTTGGATGAGAAATCTTAATTGTATAGGACTACGTACCTGAGCGAACCTAGCAAGGCTGAAATCTTTGCGAACATAATAATACGAGAAGTTCCCAAATCCAGTCATCCAAACATATGCAGCTATAAAAATTCTTATTGCATTGTATATTTCAGTTGCAGCGAAGTAATGGTACATTAGAAATAATACCTGTAAATAAAAGATAAGAGCGGTAAGACACCATTTATATGAAGGGGGCATTAGGTTCAGACAATCCCTTGTCATAATAAAAAAAGAAGGTTTTTTTTTTTTTTTTTTGATAAGTAATATTGTATTAGAAGACTTCATAGAGTGGACAACAGAAACAACACCTATGTGCAACCCAAGCAGGAGGCTTTGTAAGCAAGCATATGTGCCCTCATTGCTTGGAATTGTTCAGTTCTGTATTTTATCTGAAACTTCTAGCAATTAACTCGGACATTTATCTCATAAATGGGTGCCTATTTATAGTAGCCCAAGAAAATTAGAGGTATTATCGTAGGAAAATATTACATAGGTTAAATGCAGTTCTCCCGGTGAAACATGTAGAAAACAGTATACAAAGCAGAAAAAATAAAATCTTTAAAACAATTTTCATCACAGAAAGTCAAAGTACTGACGTGTCTTACTGTCAACTCATGTCAATTTTAGTGTCTCTCTTCTAACACTAACCTTAATGTGTACCATGCCACTGTTCCTCATTGGTGTATTATTGGAGTGGTTATACATGGTCAAACTATCTTAATAGGATTGTCCTCATTTCATCTCTAATGAGTGCTAGTCCCATATTTCAAAAAATATGTTTGTTTCTAACTTTATCTTATTTTATCTTACAACAGATCCATCTGAACATCACATGTCAGTAATAGTCGCTCTATGAACATATTGTATCTTAACCATATGTAATTGTGCTACCATGCTCCTTACCTAACATTATTGTTATTCTTATTATCTTAATTAGCAAGAGATTTCCTGAAAATTTGTCAGTCACTAATTCCAGAGAGAATTACAGGAGTGTGAATAATGTAGCATAATTGGAATATGTGAATTAACCACTTATTCATAAGGTTGAAAGCATGTTTAATGGGAATCTTCTGGAAATTTTGAGGGAACACCAGATACACATTATTTCTATATGGTAGCACAGATCTTACATTTGTTGGTAATAGATAACATATCTGATTTAATCCGGCCAATCAGCTCTAGTGGCAGGAGATTACTGCTGGCTGTAAATGGAAGTCAAGGAATGATTCTATGATTTCTATCCCTCCCGGACCCTCGATCAACAAGGAACACACTAAGTAATGGCCTTTATAGAAAAAATAAAAAATAAAAGAAAGAAAGAAAGAAAGGAGTTTACTTTGCCAAAGAGAATAATTTCATAGTGTACTGTGAAGGTTTTATATCTATAGAAGGTGAACAGTATCCACCTTCAACTTGAACGCCAAGGCGGGCTTTCCCCAACTGCTCTCTCTCTCTCTCTCACACACACACACACACATGCAAACAAATTAAAATTTTCTGTTGCAATTCCCTCTCTTCTCAAGAATACTCTTTTTATTTTTATTTTTCAATATTAGAAGTTTTCTATGTATTGACTGCAAGATGCCAACATGGAGTGAAGGAATAGTTATGCTGGGGAAATAATGAAATGAGCCAGAGATCATCACGTTTGATCATACCCTTACAATCTAGATAAATCAAAAGAGAACACTAGAAAAAAATTAGAAAGTGCAAACAATCTTTTCTTTTACATTAAGAAAAAATAAACAAAATCACAAGAATTAAATAAATCATCTTGAAAACTGACTAACCTGCATCCAACCTTTCCACTCCTCAGTTTGATGCCTGTTTAAATAAAGTATCGGTTTCCCTGAGAATGGTGACTTATCATGATGTATCTTAAAAGAAGTAACTGCCGAAACTATGATGAGAAGGAAGTAGAGAAACAAGAAAAGATCCCGATTGTAACTCTGCAAACACAAATGATGGTAAGGAATAAGCTAATCAGAAGCCCCAACATTATCCCCAAACAAATTAACATTCAACAGCATCACTGGCTTAAAATACATCAATGAAACATATATGCAATTCAAAGCAAGCTTCAGAGGTTAAAAAAATAATAATAATAAAAAGTAAAAAAGTTACCAAATGGATGCAAATTAACAAACAAATAAACTTGATTACGATTTTTTATCAATAAACTTTAATAGTGGACACAAATTAGCACATAGTCCTACTCAACAGCTGTAGCACAAATATGCATTATCCTACTTGACCAGGATGGCCCTGCGAATAGGGCTGTGATCAACACCATGTCTATCATTAATTATTGTTTTGCCAATATGATCCATGGGATGAGGGTTAAATAATAAATTTAAACTATAAATGATATTTCACAGAAATATAAATAATTGTAGTAGATATAATCAAATTTAACAGAAGATGAGAAGGGCCATTATCTAGTATTGTTTCTACCTACTAACTAGGATCCAAGAAGGATGGACTAAGGACGAACCTAACATTTGATATTACTTTGCATAACGTGGCTGCTCTCAGACTCAATTTTGTATTTTAACACTTCCCAGTCTAGATTATACTTTTGCGCCAAATTTACAATGAAGTTGAAATTGTTCAAGAGTATACATTCTAAAAATGTTTCTAGGTCACAAAGATGCGTTGAACTAAAGAAAGAGTAAAGCGCATGGCCATCTTGGCTGTGTTCCAATACATAAAAGATTTTGGGAAGCACTAAATTGTACTAGTGTTCATGTCAATTCATTTTTCTTTACTTTTTCATTTTCTTCCTACAATACAAAATTTAACAATATCCACATGCCGTACCAGGAAATCATTCTGAAAATTTCATAAAATTCAAGGAATGGAAACACAAGTCAAAAGATAATAATGGATGTGATAATTACAGCTTCCTCTTTTAACAGTTTACGTATTGAATGTAGATGCCACCAAAGATGACATCAAACACCCGCAGAGTGGAAGGAAAGTTATAAATGAAGTTGTTAAAAGCACCTTCTTTGATTCGCTGAAGAAATTTGTACGGTCACATAAGTAGAAGTAGATCAAAAGGGCACCAAATTCTGACCTAGAAAGAGAGAAGAAGAAGAAGAAGTAAATCACTGATCCTCTGTCCTTCAGAATTTTAAGCATTTAAGGTTGCAAATCTTAAAGATGAATAAACTTACATGGCTCTTAGTATCAACCGGTTTTCAAGCAAGAAGGACTCGTCCATCAGAATGAATCTGAACAAATTGCAGGGCATATAAGCATGTCAAATTAGCCACTGATAAGTAAATAAAGAAGCCAAAAGTTGTTACAAACCTGCCAATGTGAGACGTCACAGAGGAACTCCGAACTCTAGGAGAAGCTGACTGGAGACCTCCCCCTTCCAATAAAACAGCTCTGTCCTCTTCTTTAACTGTTTCATTTCCCAACTCAACCAGATTGACATCAGAATGCCTGCCAGTGATACATACACAGGGAGAAAAAATGTAAGGAAGAATAACAGTCTGTCCAGCTTCAGCATTGAAAGGTAGATGATAAGCATTAATCCCTACTGAAAACATGTATCTTGCTCTAACGTGTGAGGTCCACATAAGAAAGACAGACGCTACAACTAGTATTCTAGAATTATGTAAGTTATGCACCTTGGTCTTGACTACCAAAATTAAATTTGCTCTCCTATTTGTTCCATTCAGCTTCATTTACACTCAAAGTGCCGCAGATCCTTGAGTTCTGGATAACTTTTGTGAACATGGTTTTCGGTTTCTGAAAACTGTCACCTTTTTCTCTCTTTGATGCAAAAGGTCTTCAAGTTACACAGTATTTTTCTGAATCCAATTCTATAGTGAATTAAGCCAATTTGAGAAAAATTTCAGAACAAACCCCTTTACTCCCCCACAATAAAATAAATAAATAAATAATAGAAAAGGCACAATTAATAAACTCATACCACAATCCCTCTTTTTAGCTGCTAGTCTACTTCATGTTTTTAACAACCAATTTACCCCTCCATATGCCAGTTGCTACTAGAGAAATAAAGCAATACTTTTAACTATATAGAAACAGGTGCAGCATAGTGGTATCTCCTTGTTTTCAAACAAAAAGAGGTCGAGGGTTCAAGTCCTCATTGGGGCAAAAGAGAAAAACGTTCAACTATGTATTTTCATAAATGAAATGTTTTAACCATATATATTTTCCTAAATGACTTGTCATGTACACAAATAAATCATTAATTATTGTACATATTAAATATTTTATAAGGCAACCATCTAACAATTTCATGTTTCGTTTCAAATGACTTTATCTTTTAGTAGATAATACCAATGAACATAAAAATGATATACTGTAATGTTATTGACTTTGTTTTCATATTTAAATACAATTAGTGTACTCCCATAAATATAGTAACATGCATAAATACAAAACAGATTTACATTGCTGTCACTAGTAATCATGAACATGTCATGAAGCAGAAAATTTTAGTGGCTCAACCAATGTAATTATTATAAGGGTGTTCCTCTTACTTCAGTATTCAGGTAAAATGAACCACCCGAGACTCACCACATTCATCAAATTGAAGACGCATATTTTTTTTTTTTTTTTTTTTTTTTTTTTTTTTTTTTTTTTTTGCTGTCTCTTTTTATCAGATAATAAGATGACAATTTTTTATTTCCTTCTAGAAAGGGGGAACGAAAACGAAGTATACAGCATCCCTTTTTCTGCACTCAAGACTATTACAATGTCAAAAATAGGAATTTTTTTTTTATAGGAATGTCACAAATAAAACATATAATATGGCAGATTTCTAGCTCAAAACTATTTCAATATTGCAACAATAGGATGTGTTTTTCTTTAGGAATGTCACAAATAAAATGCATAACAGCTAATATCCTTCACCCAGATGACTGAAACCAGAACATATAACAACCCTTTTTTCTTACTCGAGAACTTATTTTAGTGGCACAAATAGAATGCATCTTGATGGTATTGTCATAAATAAAATGCTAAATTATTTACCATATATTTCGCCTAGATAACTGACCCAGAAAATCAAAAGGCAGAGCCAAGTATATAAACCTAGTCAAACAATTCAAGGAAGGACAGAACTAACAATAATATCACAGTATACCTTTTAAGGATGAGAACATTGAGAAGCCTAAAATTTGAAGGGATAACAACATAGATCTAACAATAAGCGACTTCAAGAAAGATACAAGAACAATATGTATGATGTTCATGTCGTCAGTAATTCCAAAAATATTCAGCATCGTTTTTTGAGAGTAGTGGCAGGCAAAAACGACTTCAAGATACAGAAAGATATAGGTGAGTAAGAACTTCAAACTCATGCATTTTAAAAGGTGTATAAAAAATGATCACTTTCCTAGTAAGGGCATACATTCTGCACAGGAGCTGGGATAAATAATATCCAGAGTTGAACAACTAACTCACAATTTTGATGAGACTGAGTTTTTCTTGTACTCCAAATATTCTGAATATATCCAAGCAACAAATACTGGGATAATACCAAGGAAAAATGACACCTGCAATTAGTAAATAGACAAAATTTGTCAAGCATGTATTACCTTAAGCCACAGTTACTAAAGCAAGCGAACACGAAATGGATGAAGAAAAATGCAATTCTGATTATACCAAAGGACGAAGAGATTAAAGATGAAATAAGCAGTATAATTGGCATAGAGCTACTGGTTTTTTATGTGATAAATGTATACCAAATTATATGAAAGGGAAAGACTGGCTATCTTATGTGAAGTAGAGTGTTGGGCATTAGAAAAGAAACAACAATAGCAGAAATGCGAATTTTGAAGTGGATGCTCAGAGTAATTGGAGGATATAAGGTTAATAATCAACGTGTGAGGGAGAAATTAGGAGTATGGAAGTATTCAACGCTGACCTGTAGACGGTCAGGTCAAAAAAGGAAGATTGGTTTGCATAGAAGGTAAACAACAAAAAGGTCAAGCAAAATTTAACATGGAATGAGGTATATGCTTAAAAATGTAATTCTAATAGGATTAATGCCTGGCACCGGCGATGGTGATGAGAGCGAGATCAACCTCATCAATGACTAATAAAGTTTTTTTTTTTTTTTTTTTTTTTTTTTCCCCCCCATTTTCTTGTCCCTTTTTTTCTTGGTAAGTCAAACTCAGCAACGTTTAAATGACGTGCATGTTTGAACAATACTTACACAAAAATATCTAAAGTTTAAATTATAAAGAAAAATCTAGTATCTCAATTGTGTGATCCACTGTTCCGAAAAGTGAAATCTAGTCTTAAAGCTTGATTATTGAATAGTAAAGGAGCATAGAATCAAGCCAGGCAAATCTTCAGTCAAAAAGCGTACTATTTGTTCCATTGGGGACTCCAAAAAGAGCACAGGTGACTGCATTGAAAAACAATAGCTGAACTTCTGTACTCATTTAAGGGATGTCAACTCAAGTAAACAAGCCATAATCCCAACAACTTCAGTTTGGCTTCTCTAGTCAGCTCTATGTTGAGCGGAATCCTCAGTTAATTCCAAGGTGGACTACTATGTAAACATATTAATTCATATGAAGATAGTAAGATATCCTCCTCTCCTGAGCCAGTTGTTAAACTTCTAATTTGATAGTCCCCCACTTGATTTGACGGATTTACAATTCATGAATGCCTCCTTTGCTAGAATTCTTCTTATTTAGATAAGTGGAGCTTAAAGAGTGTTTTGGTTGTAACAGTGCCATTACATACATGCTGTTACGAACTGTCTGTAAGTTTTACATGGCATTGCTTACACAAAATAAACTCAATTGTCAAGCTCAGCAGCAAGCCAAGCACTATTGATCACTTTGAGCAAGAGATATAACAACTTAAGAGTTAAATTCACACAATGACCAACAAATTAACATCAAACAAATGTTTTATTATGGTGGCAATGCCACTAAACCATAAATAAACTTGAAGTGACATATATGTAGGATACAATCAATACATGAAAACCTTATACATATACCTTGAAGTACAAATTGAGCTTAAACTAAGTCATAATGAATTGATGATGGTAAGTAGAAAATGAACAAGTTGGAGATTTTAGTCATCTAAACCAAAGTGTAACTGCAATTATGCATTCAAATTCAACCAATTTAAAACTACAAACAGTTTGTATATATCGGCTCGCATAAGCGGTGCAAGATCTGACAGTGTACAAGCTCTAGACGATGCACCGACAATTATAGCAGAAATTACATACCTGACCAGGGGTTAAAGGTCCATAGATCATCATCTTTCACAAACAACCACGCCTCTCACAATATTTCACACTAATATAAGCAGTAAACCAATGAGCATTCCAATATACGTATACACATATATACGTGTGTGTATATATACACACACTGCTCGCTCAAGAACCAGATCTGATAGAAATCAAACGAAAAAAATCTGGTTTTCGAACCAATGAAACCCTAGATTTGTGGTGACAATGAGGTTCAACTACTCGAGGAAGTGTTGGAGAGAAGGAAATTACAGAGAGTGAGTGAGAGTCTGAGAGAGAGTAAAAATGGAAGGAACCAAACGCGAGTTTGGTCGAGAATAGTTAGTTGGGAAATATGCATCCCTACGTATCTCCAATTTTTTATTATTTTTTTTTATGTTGGTCCACGTTTCTGGACCGCCTGATCTTAATCGGATGGTGTGATTTGGTTAAGGGCAGTGAGCTGTCACATAGTATTAAGATAGGAATTGGATTATAATTATGTCTCTGAATGCGGAATATATCGGCAGGTGATGAACATTGACATGCTAACTATTTCTTTTATTTGAAAAAGAAAAAAAAAAAAAAAATCTTTGTGTACTGGAATTACAAAGATTAAAATTGCGAACTAATAATCAAATGTTAATTAATTCAAGATTATCTCATTATAAGATTTCATATGACTATTTGTATTAGTTTGTAAACGACTCAACAGTTTAAGACAAATATTTTAATTTCTCAAGTAATTTATAAATTAGAACTTATGTTTCTCATAACATAACAAAGTTGTCAAATCAATGTCACTTATTACTAAGGAGAGATATTTATTGTTGAATTAATATCGCTTTTATGGTTGAATTAATTTTATTTATCAAAAAATTTAACATGTTTCACACGTGAATGAGTGAACTGAACAAAATACACTCCTCTAGCTCAACTAAATAAAAAGAAAAATATAAAAAGTTATTTTATGTTAATAAATCTATGTAATTTAAACGGAAGTGTTTAAAATGATTTGACTTAGGTGCTGACTTGTTCACAATAATTTTTTTTTTAAATGTTTTAAATCATCATGAATAAAAAATTGTAGAATTATTATGCAGAAAAACAACTATTCTTATTATTTCTCCCGCTGACACCCAAACACTCGGTTTATATGAGATTCTAAAAATAGCCCTTCATCCTGATTCACTATACGTGGACGAACACTGGAAAGGTACAAATAATTCAATCAACTTATTTTTTAAAAATAAATAACTTGTAAAATCGACTTATTCACTAAAAATTGTTGTAGTGATGTGGTCGGCGATTTTCGAAGGTGAATGTTGATGCCACCGACATGTTGCATGGGACCGACGGAGCCACATCAGGATTGACGAACACCTCTTTTCGGCCAACCAAACGTGGAGAAAAAACATGAATGAATAGTAGCATTAGTTACTTTGTGATCTTTGAGATCTGCGAAAAGGCCATGTACAATTGGTTAACTCCGAGGATCAATAGACTTTTGAATTTTACAGTCTGGTCATTTCTTGAAGGAATATGATAAAAGTTTTATCCTCACCAAGTGATGTGTCATTCATTCCTTAAAATAATTTGGAAGTGAGATATTTTATTTTTATTCATCATCAATTAAGAGTCTTTATTAAATACAAGTGATTGGATTGTGAAAAAAAATCAATTGATAAGTGTAGCGGTAGTCTTTTTTTCTTTAAGAGCAATGTTATAAAAATTGATCTGTTTTTGTAGTTACTCCAATAAGTCCAACAAGAACTCTTTTCAACTTTTAAAAACAATAAAACATTTTTCTATGTAATTTATCACAACCACCAATTCTCACATAGTCGATAAAATAAAAAAAGAAAATCTAAAATGTGGAGCTACAGAGGGCTTAATGCTATAAAAATTGATTTGTTTTTGTAGTTACTCCAATAAATAAAATCCAACAAGAATTCTTGTCAACTTTTAAAAATAACGGAACACTTTTCCATGTATTTATCACAATCACTAATTCTCAGATCGGTTATGTAATCAATTAAAAAAAAAAGTCTAAAAAAAAAAAAATCAACAAATTATCATTTTTGTAGGTAAATAAACTAATAGTAATAGATATATATACATTTGTGGGTAAAGTGTAAAAAACATCTTTTTAAGTATACTCTGAGTAGCACTTTTACTTTCTATTAAAAAAAGTGTGCAATAAACACTCTAATTTTTTAAAATTGTGCAAAATTACCCCTATGTGCAATATCCATTTTGTCCTTTTAATCTTCCGAAAATACCCATCATTCTCTCTCTACTCTCTGCCGCCGGTTCCTCCCAAACCCCCCCCCCCCCCCCACCCACACACACACACACACACACACACACCCCCCAATCTCATCCATTCATATACACACACACACACACATATATATATCTATATATATACAAGGCGCCTGCGAATCAGAGAACCTTCGCCAACGAGTCCGGCGACAACGACTCGGTCCGTGTTGGAGGACCCACAAACCCTCTTCTCACCGACGGTGGTCTATCCACCATCATATCGAAGCCCAGTGGTGCCTGCAGCATTGACACCAACTCAGCCACCGTCATAATCTCTAAGGAAGAAGACGACTTGCAGTAACCAGCGCGTGTTGAAGGGCATGAAATTATGTCGTCGCCGCCACTACCGCAGATCGATTTATTAATGACGATTCGGTAAACCCATGGCCGCCACCTGCAAATCAAGATAGGTGGTCGTGTTGTGCGTTATTGGCTTTCAATTTGGGGTTTGGATTTGGTGGTCATCGTTCGAGATTGCGTTGAAGATACCCAATTCGCACGTGACGGCAAGCTGAAGAAGATTTCGGCGATGACGCAGAGCCCCGGAGAGCAGATTCGACGCAGATTTGATGGCGACTACACAGCCGACGGTAATGACGCAGATTCAACGGCGTTGAAGTCTGTCGTTTGGTGCTCGCATCGGCAACTCACAGCTCTTGTAGAGAACTTAGAATCGAACAAGCTCTCGAGTCTTGCTGGTGTTCATGGTCGCCAGAGTTGCTTCGCCGATTGGGTCTCTCTCACTGTTTGAATATATTGAAGGTCACCACCCATGGATGTATCTGTATTAGGCTTTGTTATTTTACAATTTAGCTTCACCCCGAGTCCAACTCGGACGAGTCAGCCATGGCCATAGAATTCTTTGATCCATCTCCACTTCATCTCTCTTTCCCCTCTTAACACAAAAATTGCAGTGGCGTCTTGGTCGTCGTTGTCATCAGTGGAGATGAAAGTCGTTAATAAGAGGGGAGAGAAACGCGGAGATGTCGTGTCGGTGTGGCCGTCGTTGGGTTGTCGGGGTCGTCGTCGTTATCGGCGAAGGTGGTTGTCGTCGGCGGCGGCAGGACCACTGCCGGATTTCCCTAGATATTTGCAGAGTGTAACTTCCGGCGGCCGGCACTACCTTCGCTGTAAGTCCCCGGAGTTTCATGCTGTTCGTGAAAACTGAAGCCCAAGAAACCGAAAAGGGTTTCGCAGAGTCCTTTTTGGTCTTTTTACAGTTTTTTTTTTTTGTATTTTTATATATTTTATAAAATTGTTGATCAAGGGTACTTTAGTCAAGTTCAGTTTTAAATTTTTCTGAGGGACTTGATTGCATCAAATTGAAACTTGAGGGGTGTGTTTTGCACGGGAGGGGTGTGATATGCACCCTAAGCATACTTTAGGGGTGTTTTTTGCCCTTCACCCTTTGTATTTGTATATATGGAACAAAAACCGTGAACAATGTGGAGCTACAAAGGGTATAATGCTATAAAAACTGATTTGTATTTGTAATTACTCCAATAAATAAAGTCCAACAAGAATTCTTGTCAACTTTTTAAAATAACAAAACACTTTTTTATATATTTATCATAATTGCTAATTCTCATATCGGTAAATAATCGATTAAAAAAAAATCTAAAAAAAAAATCACAAATTATCCTTTTGGGTAGGTAAATAAACTAATAGCAATAGATATATATACTTGTATGTAACGAAAACTATGAGCAATGTGGAGCTACAGAGGGCATAATGCTTTAAAAATTGATCCGTTTCTCTAGTTACTCCAACAAATAAGGTCCAACAAATTTTTTTGTAAGCTTTTATAAACAACAAAACACTTTTCTATGTATTTATCATAATCATTAATTCTCACATCGGTTATGTAATCGATAAAATATATATATATATATATATATATATGTAACGATGAACAATGTGCAGAGCTACAAAGGGCATACTGGATTATGACTGTAACTCAGCAACAGCCCACTGGTATATTGGTTCCACAATCACGGCATCTCAACAGTCCCAACTTATCATATTTGCTTATACAAGTTTGTGTTGGCCCGCCCAATCCAAGCACTATATGAGCTTGGTTAAGTTTAGAAGCCCATTATACGTATTACTTCCTAGGCTAGGCCCATTAAGGTCCACCATCTGTAGCCCAATACATATCTGACCAGCCATTGGTTATTAGCCACGTCATGGTTGCGAGAAACTTCGAGAAGACAAAAAGATTTGTAATTCTACCCCTTTATGTAACGGCATTGGGTGTCCACTTAGTGCTCGACACTTGGGTTCTCCATCTTTCGACGCGTGGATTCCCAGGGAATGTAGACCGCAAACCGTGTTACCCTCTCTCGTCGTCGCCTTTGACACCGTTGCAATTTCAAAAAGCAAATCAGTAGCCAAACACCATCCTAGTTCCTATCTGGCTTCTTCTTCATTGTTATTATTAGGGTTCTTCTCTTTCTCTCTCTAACTTCAAATCAGAATTTCTGCGCTGTCTATACATATATATATATATATATATATATATATATATTTATAACTTCTATTTATTTTTTGAATTGCAAACCCTAGAGCTATTTGGTTTAGGACACTTGCTTGATTCTCTCTAAGCGATCTGAGTGGTGTGTATGGCATATGAGAGACATAATCAAACAAGTGTCATCGTTGTTCCTAATCACCAGTTCACCAATTTTCGAGCTGCGAACCCTCCGGTGACCTTCGTTCCTAGACAGCCTTTTGGTGTGATAAACCCTTGCTTTGGTTCAGTTGTGCCTCAGTTGGTTCCGGTCAATCCTTCTGTGGTTGTTCCCGTTCGTTTCGCTTTGAATCCAGCTGTTTTGGATCGAATGGAGGAGGCGAGGTCAATGTCTCTGCTTCAGGTAGCTATATATGAAAGACCTTTTATGTGAATCTCACCAAAACGAGAAATCTTCCTGTCCAATTGCCTAAGAAGTTCTCTGCAATTTTTTTCTCTATGAGTTTTAGGTCATGATCTTGATTTATTATTGTCTGGTGTTTGTAGTTTATGGCAAATGAAGGACTTACGCCTTCGTCAGAAGAGGAAATCAAGAGGAAAAATGCCATTGACACACTCAAACAGGTATTGAAGCTAATTAATTAAGAATAAAAGATTGTTTTAATAACTTCCTAAATCTTGATATCTCTGTTTTCATGTAAGCTTATTTTGTGGGTTTATGTTTATGGATATGCATGTCTATGTATATGCTCAGCACAGGTAATAACATTCGTAAGATACTACTAAATTCTGATTATTATTATCTGCAAGTTTCTATTTGGTGTGCAGCATTGTGTTAAAACTTTCTCACTGAGACATAACTTTTTGCATTTCCATTTTTTGGGATCTGTTCAAGAAATTAATTTTACCTACTCTAATTAGTATTTTGAAATTTTTATTTAAAATGAAATTAAGTATCTTAAGAAATTTCTTCCTGTCGCGATGTATGGGTTTATTAACAAGGAAGTCGAGTATTTTGGGCAATGTTGTTTCATTGGGCTTTTTGTTGTGTTGATCCAGATACTTATTGTTATTTGAGGTACATGCATACCGACATCAGTGCGTTCGCCATGAATTAGATTCACAAGCATAGATTTTCATCTAGTATTTACTAGCTTCAACAAACTTACTTGATGGTCACTGTTTGTAAATCTCAATCTTTCACATCATTTTTCAGATAGTCACAAATTGGGTTAAGAGGGTGGCTTACCAGCGTCGGCTTCCAAAACACCATATAACCTCTGCTTCTGCCACAATATTAACATATGGATCATATGGACTTGGAGTAAGTTTTTTGTGTGTGTGTGTGTGTGTCTGTGTACTTATTAGTGTTTTCGTCTTTGAGCTAATCGTTTTTGTGTTCAGCATTGTTATTTTTATTTCTCCATTGGGCAAGGGATATATATTTTTTTCCCTATGTTCATGTTCTGTCTCGCAGATGCTCCTACTTTTCTGTAATTCTTGATGGTGTAATGATGTAATATTGAACTCTTAGAAGTTGTTTCTTTTTTTTTTTGGTCCTATTCCTTTTCTTGTTTGGTTTTGTTTCCTTTTTTAATTTGATATAGGAGAAGCTTCTTGTCTTGTGCATGCATCATTCTGAAGATATTGCCTCTCTATGTTCAGATCTATGTTATTGTTATCAAGCGTCCATCTTTTCACTCAATAACTATTATTTTCTTCCTTTTGGCATTCACTCAATAAAAGTGTATTTTCCCAGGTTGCATTTGCAACGGTACATGTTCTGGAATTATGTGGTTACTAATACATTCGGAGAATGTTACAGACTTCCAGAAATGGGAATATTCAAGAATATTTTGGTGCTCAGTAGGTTGTCTGTTGAAAATAGTTTTAATTCCCAATTTTTATCACATAGAGGTTTCACATCAAGCAGAAACCATATAGATCCAAATATCCACTACTATAACTGCCAATTGGGAAATCTTCATCTCATATTATATATGAATGAGTGTTCATATGGCTTTGGGATGCATGAAATGATTCATAGCTCTAATGTCCCCGGGTTACACCTTGTGTTGAATGTATGAGCATGCGATATGTGTATGATACATGAACTTATTTAGACATGTAGATCCTCTGAATGTGATGACAGAAAAGAAGAAACTGATCAAATATGTTAGAAGAGTGTGGCTTCCTTTTTCTCACTTGGAGAGATATATGCAAACATTTTTTTCCCCCACCAAATGTCCTTTAATTTGGATTTTGTGCTTGAGAGTATCTTAAGTAACATCACAACTCATAATATTTGATGTCCTTAAATTTGCATGTGTCTTCGTACCGGTACCAACTTTTGTACACATTTGGGTTCAGAGAGTTCCGTTGCCTGGACTAGATATGCAGTCACACCGAATACATGCATTTGGGCCCATGAATTAGTTGTTTGTTTTTAGGAAGCAAAAGATGAATTAAAACAGAGTGTTGGGTTATTAGATTGTAAGATCTTGATTATGAGTCTATCTGGATTTTGAGCATCATTGATGCAATACGGCTTTCATGAGAACTTTGTCAAACACGTGGTGGGTGAGAAGCTTGTTGCTTTTCTTTTTATTCTTTTAAAATCTATTATATGATGTGAAAAGACTAAAAAAACTAGTAGATAAAGAGAGAAAAGAAAGAAGATGGGAGAGGGTGGGCAATTCCATTTTTGGATTTTTTTTTTTTTTTCGATAGATTCTTTACAAAGCAACTTCATCATCATTGCAGTTTTTGGAACTTCTCACTTCACAAGAGAAGAAAAAGAAATAGGGAGAATTCAGCAAACATAATTAAGATTATAGTCCTCTTAGGGTAGTAAGAAATAGTAGAATAACAACAATTGCCGTCTAGATTTTTAAAGGGAAATCTGTGAAAAGTCTAAAGAATTGTTTATAAACTAATAATAACTCAAAATTATATTGATTAAGTCTTCTTAGGCGGAGAAAGCAGCTGTTCTTTTATAATATAGCTACTAATGATCCTTGATTCTTCCTAGAATGACTTCTAGGATCCCCAACAACATTAATAACACATTTACCACTTTCCTAAGCTACCACTTAATAATTTCAAACCCTAATCAATACTTCTTGAAACAAGAATGAAAGATTTGTATGTTAAGATGTGAATCCAATATTGATTAGAAAGCAAAAGTCATTAAAGAGGGAGCACGTCAACTCTCTCAATAAAGAAGAAAAAATAAAATAAAATAAAATAAAATTTGTGGGGAACTGAATTGTCTACCTTAATACTGAATTGTCATCAAGAGCACACTCCCATACTGATAAGCTACCACTCGGTAATTCCAAACCCTAATCAATACTTATAGAAACAAGAATGAAAGATTTGTACATTAAGATGTGAATCAGATATTGATTAGAAAGCAATAGTCATTGAAGATGGAGCACGTCAATGCTCTCAATAAAGAAAAAAGAAAAAAGCTTTAATTTCATCAGGATTCTCTTCACCCGTCGTGAGCAAAGAAATCTGTTGCGGGGAATGGAATTGTTTCCTTAATTCTGAATTGCATCAAGTGCACACTCCCATACTGATAAAATATCTAGATATCATAGGACATGGCAGTGTCCATGAACGATCGTATATTATAATTTTACTAATTGTAATGAAAGCAAATATGAACTAATCGCTGTACACATGAAAGTTCTTACACTAATCCGATATTGATTAGAAAGCAATAGTCATTGAAGAGGGAGCACATCAATGCTGTCAATAAAGAAAAATAAATGAATTGCGGGGAACTGATTTGTTTCCTTCATACTGAATTGGCGTCAAGTGCACACTCCCATACTGATAAAATATAGAGATATCATAGGACATATCAGTGTCCATGAATGATTGTATATTATAATTTTACTAATTGAAAGAAAGCAAATATGAACTAATTGCTGTACACATGAAAGTTCTTACAATACATGTAGTGTATAGGATTGCACACATGTTTCTACAGTAATTTTGAATTCAACTAATGAGATGGAACAAGTTATTGTTTAAATGACATGATTAGAATAAATTAATTGGAAAAAAAACCATTGAAGGGCATACTGCACATTTTTTATTGTAGAATGAGGATGCACAAGGCGATTGCCACCTGATGATTCATATATTTGGCTGTTGTTTAATAAGATTGCATTTATGTTCTTAAATTCCCCACATTTGATTTCTAGAATAAAGAAATGGTTACGGTTTAAAGCTGCTATAGCTAACAAGCTTACCAAGCAGTGGGTTTTTAAAAAATCACCCGCATGCATAGTAAATGAGACTGGATGGTCTTAGGATTCTGAAAGTTGCTACGCTAACAACAATCACTTGCATGGGGTGGAATTCACTTGTTGGTTATTGTTACAAGTACCAAAAAAATTTACCAACTAGGGCTAGCTGGCACCTTCGGACCATTAGTTCCTAATCCTCATACAGAATGCACTGGAAGTGTAAATAACAAGTAGCAATCTTGATAAATAGTTCAATTAGCTGTAATTCTTAGATGATATTTTATATAAATTTGTGATATTGCCAATTTGTTGTATGTAAATCAGTAATTTACATACAACAAATTGGCAATATCACAAATTTATATAAAATATCATCTAAGAATTACAGCTAATTGAACTATTTATCAAGATTGCTACTTGTTATTTACACTTCCAGTGCATTCTGTATGAGGATTAGGAACTAATGGTCCGAAGGTGCCGGCTAGCCCTAGTTATTCTTTTCGTTCCGGCGCTAGCTAAGGTATGAGTAATGTTGAATTGCCTATCAAAATTCTTTGTCAAATAGAAAATAATTAAAATATGCTTTCTTGTATTCCTTTTTGAAACTTTGTTAAGGTTTCTTGTGGTACTTTTTTCTTTTTTGTATAATTGGAAAGTAACTCATGAACACATGCACCAACTGGAGTTTGAACTCTCAACATCTCCTTTGGGGGAGAAAAACTTTATTGTGCCTGTTTCACCGTGCAACGGGCGCATCCAGATTGTTCATGATATGCCCACGCGTGTATTACACACGCAGTATATGAACGGTTGGATGTGGGCATAATGAAGTTTTTCTCCCTTTGGGGAAGTTAGAGGACATACCACTCAAGCCAATGCTATGGCGGTTCTTGTAATAAATGTTCATTTCTTATCCACACGAGTTTTGGCACGACTCGCTTCTTCCTATGGGTATACTCTTCTTTTCCAATCTCTAAGGGGGTCTCTATTCCTTTAGCGGCGTTCTTCCTCTCACCGCCTCTGATAGACTGATACCCGATTGACTCAATTTCTTATGGAGTTGATTGCGTTTTCCAATTTTCGAAGGTCTTTGTCAGTTTGTAAAATTGTTCATTGAATTGGATAGTTTCAGTAGTAATTTGAATCAAATGAGAGAAATTACTGCTGTTGTTGTAGAGTTCAACCTTCACCTTATACGCGTATGCATCGCAATATGCATTGCAGTTGATTTGGGAAGTTGATGTATTTTTACAGCTTTTGTCAATTAACAAATTCTACTTTATCCAGGTTCATAATTCAGGGTCTGATATTGATGCTTTATGTGTTGGCCCTTGCTTTGCCACTATGACTGTAAGTGATTTTACTTGCTTGATCATTTTTTTCATATATAAGCTAGCACAAGAAGGATCACTTGTTACCTCATGATGCTTGCAGGACGATTTTTTTATTGTTCTGCGCAACATACTTAAAAGCAGACCAGAAGTAACAGAAATTCATTGTGTGAAAGATGCAAAAGTTCCTTTAATGCGGTTCAAATTCAATGGGATCTCAATTGACCTTCCATACGCTCAACTTAAAGTAAAATCTGTTCCCGAGGTGAGTTTGGAGACGGTGTAACACAATATATGTTCTCAGAGCTCTTATCAATTCTGTGCTCAATGTTGGTTTTGTGGGCAAGGCCCTTAGGGCTTCGTAAAAGCATCTCACATTACTCTCTCCGAGCTGATTCTTTTTGTTGAGCTCCTGTAGATTCTCAAGTTTCTCGTGTCAGCATGTTTAAATTTAGTTTTTATCTACAATATCATTTACAAATACCATATTATTATGAGTTATCATCTGTCGTCTCCTTTATGGATATGGATATTTTGACATGCCAAGCATCTGATTTGTAGAATGTAGACATACTCAATCCATTCTTTCTGAAGAATATTGACGAAACCAGTTGGAAAAGTTTGTCTGGAGTACGTGCTAATAAGAGTATTCTTCAGCTTGTGCCAAACTTGGAGGTAGGCGTTAATTATATGTTTCTCTCTAAATGTGTTCATATATATTTTTTTGGCTTATAAAGATGAACATCATGGTATCATTCTTGTTCTTTGTCCAGTGTTGTAATACCTCGATTCGGATTTATTGTTAAAACCTTTATAAATAAGTTTAGAAGATGCCTTGTGATAATGAACTAAACCTTGTTGGATATAATTGTTAAAACGCTTATTCTGCATGCTTTTTAGTTATGAATGTAAGGATAACCTGTTACTATAAATTTTGCAGAATTTTCTCACGGAAGAATGATATTTAAATTACAATATACACTATTTGGAGATTTTTTACATGGGTAGTGCACAAAGTGTTGTTTCGTCCAAGTCATTTTTATATTGTCATGTGCTAGACAGTAAAATGGATGGTTTTTCTTATTGGAATTAGGTTTCAAGGTTCATTGTGATTGTATTGAAATTAATTGGTAAATTTATTATGCCGATTTCCAGTCGGCTTCGGTAGGTTGACATTTGAAGCTGTGGGTATTATGTCCATGAAAAAGATATTCTTTCCCTTTCTGTTTGATGCACAAGTATGCCTGATTTCTTTTTGAAGATGGGAAGTGATGTTGATAAGTACCTCATCGGGTTATTCCCAAATTTGCTGATTTGTGGTATTAATATATGCAGAATCTTCTGGAAGCATCATATCTTCCTTCTTATGTTTCTTTTTATTACCTTATGTGGTTTGAGTTAATTGTAGATATCTTACATTCTTGGATTGATCCGTACCAGGTATTTCAATCATTGCTCCGATGTGTTAAATTTTGGGCAAAAAGGCGGGGGGTGTATGGTAATGTAAGGACATCTGCTTGGTGTTAATTCTTACTTCTACATAACTTCTGGCATTTTTAGCTTGTGTTGTTTTGCCTTTTGTGGAAATTGGTCTTATTAATTTTTATTTGCTCACAGTTACTTGGGTTTTTTGGAGGAGTCCATTTAGCTGTTCTTGCAGCTTTTATTTGTCAAAGGCATCCAAATTCCAGCCTGAATGCTCTGATTTCAAGCTTTTTTGGTACTTTTGCCTTTTGGCCTTGGCCAACTCCGGTAAATCTGCAAGATGGAGTATTGCCGGTGACTAAAAATGCCACAGAAACACGGTCTTTGATGCCTATACGGTTGCCATGTAGTCCACATGAATATTGCCATTCCAATATTACCAGAAGCACGTATCAGAGAATCAGAACAGAGGTCCTACGAGGTCATACTATGACTAAGGTAATTATGCTGTTTAATAGAACTTTAATTCTGCAACTTGCTTGTGTTGTGTGTAAACTTCTTGTCGAGTCACTAGTGTCAGTAGGTCATATTTGATGGATTTTGGAAGCTGTGATTTTTTTTATTATACTTTAGTACACTTGGTTATGCATGTTTTCCTGACATTGCAGGATATCTTGAGGCCAGATTTTGATTGGGCTAACCTATTTGAACCCTTTCCATATTCCAAGAAATACACAAGATTTGTCAAGATATGTCTTTTGGCTTCTGATCGAGATGAGTTAGGAGATTGGGTAGGTTGGGCCAAGTCACGTTTTCGCTGTCTTCTCGTAAAGGTAATTTCTTAATTATATACAATTCCCCCCTCCCTTCCTCTCTCTCTCTCTCGCACACGCGTTTGAAGGACAATAAGCAAACAAGCTAAAACCTAATTAGTGATGTACTTGGGCAATGAATAGAACGCATTAATTAAGAGAAACAAACATAAAAGGAGGTAATTGGCATCACGCACTAACCTGGTGAACATGAACCTGCTTGTGAATATATATATATTTTTGTGTGTGTGTAGATTTTGAAGGTATTCCATTGTATATCATCTTCCCTGAAATGATTTAATGAGCATTCTTAGAATTTACCTGTTTATCTGTAAGCATTATTTAATGAGTTCTGTTGATAATGCCTCATAGTAGATGGATCCCATGGGAAAAGTTCATGCTAAAACTGAAATCTAACCTGTTGGGCAGCTTGAATATCGCATCTTGTTCTTTTGTATCCATTTGTAGTGCATTTTCCATTGAGTTTGCCATTCATTTATGTTTATACTTTCCTGATCTAAAAAGGCTTTATTTATTTGTACAGTTGGAGGAGTTGCAGGGTTTTTGTGACCCAAATCCTACAGAATATACTGATGTGGATGTAGGAGAGCCGAACGCTGTGTTCTACTGGGGCTTACAGCCTGGCGGGAACAACTTCCTTGATGTGGATTATGTTGAGGAAGATTTCTTGAACAATATCAGTAATGGCTACCAAGGCCCTCCTGGAAGGATAGGGTTATCTGTCGTGCCAGCGGCTCAGCTACCTAAGGACGCTCGGTATGACACTGGAAGCAGCAAAGGGACAAAAGCACGCTGGCGAATTTTAGATAGCAATCATCAAGGGGTCCCATTGTACTCGAAACATTTACCTCACTACTTCATTGGGTATGCGGCTATGGATGATAATTCCGATTACCCAAGTTATGGGGGGTAGACCCTTTATAATCGCAATTCTTTTGGTGTCGATTCTTATTTTGTTATGCCCTCCCTGGCTCACAATTTTGGCTTTCTTGTTTGCACAGTTTTTAGCAATACAGGTGCAACATAGAATATAATTTTATTTTTTTATTGAATGGGGAGGTTGTAAAAGCTAAAGGTTGGTGGTGGGAGAAAATCAAATAGGTCATGTAGTTTTCATATATAAACTGTAAAAAATTCTTTGTTTTCTATATTTTCATATATTTCACAGTAAAAGCTTTTGTTTGGACTACTAGTCAGGAATCGCTGGCTTTCATCTCCTCATTATATGGGAAAACAAATCTGGGTTTTGGCAGTGGCATGGTAGACTTGTATGTTGATTGTCAGGGGTGGAAATTTATGACTCCTCAATCAAGAATGATTTCAAGTCAAATATGCTGTCTTGATCTGAGTCGGCTTGTATAGCATTTTTATTATGGTAGTCGATAGTAATATTATACAGCAGCTCATTTCTGGTTCCCTTCTAAGCCCATTAGCCTATAAATGTCTCTCTCTCACAATGTGGATGGTGAAGAATGTTCGAGCCTCTCTAAAAAGTGAGCCTGCGAGTAGTGTGAATATATATATATATATATAAATTGGTGGATGGGAGGGGGTTCGACTACATTTCAAGTGCTGAATGCTACTTGTAACGTGGCAATTTAAATTCAAACTTATTAAACTGTCTAAATTTATTCGTCCATTAAAATTAAATTATTTGGGCACCTAAATTTAAGTGAGTGGGTTACAACAAGTAAAAAGTGGGTAATCATACAATTCAATGATTAATAATGGGTTAAGAGTGGTTACCTATCTTAACCCTCATTGTTGAGTAAGTTGTATTCATGATTTGTAGTATTGGTCACGGTCGCGGTGTAACGGGGTTGGACAAAGTCAGTGTAAATATCGTGTATACGCCGCGTATCAGACGATAGGGTGAACCATGGTTGTATAGTGACTTTTTCCAAAATAAATTTTTTTAAAAAAAAAATTGTAACTCTTGAAATAAAAAAATTGATTAATATTATTGATTAAGTTTTATAGTGACTTTTTCCAAAAGAAAAAAGGAAAAAAAAAATTGTAACTATAGAAATCAAAAAATTAATGTAAGAACAAATTATAATTTTTTTTTTTTTTTTAGCCATGGAAGGTTGGAATGGGTTAATCCTTTTTAATCCGCCCATTTAAACTTTTACCTATTTATGACCCACTATTGGTGGATTGAGAATGAATTATTACCCATTCATACCCAACCTATCCAAAACCCGTCCAAAATCTGCCCAAACACACTCTGTAACCCCTAACTCGACAGAAAAGGTTGATGAAACTTATCCCAAACAGCACTTGTAATTCTAATAGCAAATATATCAGCATTTCAGTGATACAAAATCTTAAGAAAAATAATTTGAAACAAAATCTGTGTGTATATATAAGTACGTATATCTATATCTATATCTATATAAGAATCTTTTGTTTGGAATAAATTCTAGAGATCATGATATGATTATTTATATTTATATACCAATCTTTTTATTTGGAATAAATTCTTGAGATAATGACGACAAAGCCCATAAATAATTCCCTTGCAATTTTCTATGTAGTGTGATCGATTGAATCAATGTCTAGTCATTAGTCATTATCAATCTTTTGTCATCAATCAATGGAGCGATATAATTTGGGATTTTAGGCAAAAAAAATATATATATATAATTTGAGATTTTAGGGGAAAAATATAAAGTTGGATATTAATATCAAACAATAGTTATTTATGCTTTGAAGTTAATTTATTTTTGTACGGATATGCCATTAATTGATTTAAAATAGAAATATCAATATATATATATATATATATATTTATAGTATGATCCAATTATAAATAAATGCATATATATATATATATATATATATATATATATATCCTTTAAGTATAAAATCAAAAAAGGTAATAAATAAATAAATAAAATGAATGCGGATTGATCCAAAACAGAAGGAGAGAAGCCAATTAAGCTGTCTATATAAACAACACTTTGCTTTCACTAACATCTATCATCATCCAATCTTCTCTTAAACCATATATTCCACTCCAGTCTAATATTAGTACTGCAATGAAGGGTTTGTTTCTCTCCCCGAAATTCACCTTTCTTACCACCATATTTGTTATACTATCAATCCAACGCTGTGTGATGGCACAAGATTTGGTAGCCTCAACATGCAAGGCAACGCCACACGTTCAACTCTGTCTCTCGACCCTGCGATCAAACCCTAAAAGCGCCCATTCAGATGTTGGAGGCCTGTCCATCCTTATGGTCGATGCCACGAAGGCGAAGGCGACTCGGACGCTGCAACAGATCAAGACCCTTAAAGGGTCCACCCCACAGTTGCAGAAAGCCATTGATGCGTGCACTTTTGCTTACAAGATGATTCTAGAGGTTGACATTCCAGAAGCTTATGAGGCTTTGCCTGGTAATCCCAAGTTTGGTGAAGATGGTATGTCTGATTGCGTCGTGGAGGCCCAAACTTGCGCGAACAGCTTGAAGCTGTTCAATTCGCCGGCCACTGGTTTGAACCAAGCTGTGCATGACCTCTCTGCTGTGGCCACCTCCATAATTAGGATGTTGCTGTGAGGGGTTGGTGTGTTCGTGGATGTATTTTTCATCCTCTAAAATAAACTAATTAATCTTTTTTCCACCAAGTTTTTGATGCTCATACTGTTGAGTGAGTTTTTTTTTTTTTTCCTAAACTTTATCCATTTTGACGGAGGATTATCAGAAATTCTACCAGTTAACGTTGTTCCTAAATTTTCCATGTACTAAAATTTAGAACAAATGTGTTAGAAATTGAATTTAAGTATGTTGAGATCTCTTTTAAATATTATTATTTTTATTTTCAATACACGTCATACATGCCATGGTCGTTTAAAAAAATTGAGAGGGATGAGACTATGAGCTGATCGTCTTTTGATTAAAAAAAAAAAAAAAAATAGGAGTAGTTTTTATTTATTTATTTATTATTATAACTCAGTGGTATTTGTGTAATTCCTTTGATACCATCTACGTATACCAGGTACTGTATATTCTTTCTTATTTATGTTTTTATTGTTTTAATGACTGTACAATACCTAGGGAAAAGAGAATAAATACTATAAAATAACAAGCTGGCCTTGGTACATTATTGACCTTAGTGATCTCATTCAGAGCATTGGACCTTCAATTATCCATTTCTTGGGAATGGAAATATTTGACAGACAAAAAACATGACATAATGGATCTATCCTCAAATCTCTAGGTTAGGGATTCTGGCCAAATAATTTGTGAAAAAAAAAAAAAAAAAAAAAAAGTCAAAAATGTTTGGAGCACCAAATCAGATCGGATTTAATCGAATCGAAAAAATTTAGTAATTGAAAGAGTATTTTGGTTAACACCCCATACATACCATATATATAAGAACCTCCCATGGCTTAGCCACAGAAACATGCTTGGTATTGAAGCACCTAAAGATAGAGTTAGCTATACTACATTTAATTTTTCATTAGTGCAATTGAAAGTAGCACCTAAAGGATATGGTTAGCTATACTACATGTAATTTTTCATATTTTTCATTATCGCAATGGAACTATCTAGGCGACGAGTAAAGATTGAATCTTTAAATAAAAACACCTCAATCAAGATATGAAAACACCTCAATCAAGATACCTGTCATTTTTCTTTATTACTGGAACAACATTAGATAACCATAGAAAAACATTATAAGCTCTCAGTGATCCATAAGCATCCATTTCTTAGTATATCAACATATCCAACAACTTAATACCATCTATATAATATATGCAGCTTATTGAAAAACATAATATATGCAATGACAAAGGATTCTGCAGAATTCAGCAATTCCTTGAGAGTTTGTAAGAAAAGCCGGTAAGGAAAACCTCCAAGACCGAGTTTCATAAGAAATCTGCCTCAAATTCTGGTTGGCAAGGATAGTTGCTGGGGCGGCAACTTCAGATTCTTTAATTACATGGAGATTTTAGACAACACGGGCAAAGCTCCTATGGTTATTACTCGTGCACAACATTAGTATATGTATGATGCGTATAAAAAAAACAAAACAAAAAAACAGTGGATCTACTCTGTTCCCAATTCTGTTCCATTCATCCTGTAGCTCTGTTCATCTTATCCCCGGGATCTGAACCAGAAACAGACTCCGCTAAACTGCAAACATTTAGATTGGTTTTACTACACTGCCACAGGGCTCTTGTCATTAACAATTTTAATTTAATTTTTTTTTCTTCAAAATTGCAAGATATAACAGGGGGTGTACATACTTGGGAGACACAGAACCAGGTATATTGGGATCACTTGTAGATGGATTCCAGTGGTACCGAACTGAAATGAGACCACCCTCGGTGGCTTGAGCCGACTCCGGTGAGCCCTCAAAGCTTGCAGCTGAACTTCTTCTAGAGCACATTCCTGCAAGGATAATGCAAAGATCATAAGCAAATTTTCTCTCTTGCCAGTAAGATTATGAGAGTGAAATTTTACAAATAATTCAATCGTTGACTTAGTCAAATCCAGCAATACTTTTTTATCTTCTCGCTATTGAGCTGAAGGGACATATGATTTGTTCAAATTTCAAGCTAAAAAAGAATAATAAGGTCTAAAATTTGACTAAATAAGTCCAGAAACTACTGATATCAACAATCACATGTGCTTTATAGATTGCTTAGAGAACATTTTGCTTGCAGCTGAAGGGTGTTGGAAGCACATGTGACATTGTAACAAGATACAAGTTTCCTATCAATGATATTGTCTTAACCCCCCACACAGAGGGATAGCCTTATTACAATGCATAGTGTCGACAGACTAAAATTTCCATTAACTACTTAAAAGAGCGAGAGAAGGAAAACATAAATTTGGACACTTACGATGCCTTCCGCTGCATAAGAAAGATCAAGATAACAATTTCATCTTTTTTACCATATTATTTCAATAAAAGAGTGAAGCAAAACTAATATAATCATTTTAAACAAATATAATTGGCATGAAAAAATACGTACATAATCTAATGGAAAGATAACATAACAATTGAACGACGAAACATCACTACTGAGAAACTGAACAAGAAGCTTAAAAATTTCAGCGAAATTTATGCCTCATTGTAACAAGAGATGCAAATAGCTACATGGAGAGACTACAAAAAAAATCATATACATAATGCCAGCATCCTACCCTAATATCTAATATAAATACAAATTAAAAACCACCGGCTTGCTACAGATAACGAAAAGAAAGGTTAGTAACGAAGTAATTAGGAATCAACATGAGTTAGGGATGCAGGAACAAAATAAATCTGTTAAAATATAGGTGCTATGAAATATAAACCAACAATATACTAATCAATTAACAATAAGTAGTAAAACAAAAATTGAACAGCATTCCACACTCAACAGTACAGAGAAATATCAAAAGTAGATGAGTTGGGATGAAAATTCAGAGGGGGCTGATTCACAATCAACCACTTCTACATCATCCACATCAAAAGTTTGTCAGTATATCACTAAAAAAGATGCTGAAGCAGGACAAGTTCCATTCGGACTAGCTAAATTATCCACAAGGAAAACTATCAATATTTAATATAGATATATTATAAGCAAAGTTCACATTTTACCTTGAAAGACTATCACAAGACAGAAGAGAATGGTAAACAGCATGGCGAATAAGTTGCCATTTGATGACGATGCCTTAGAGGCTTTCATCTTCTTCAATGCCTTCATTCGCTCGATTCTTGCACGTTTCATCACGAGAAGTTCAGAGATCTCTTTGATTAGCTTCTGGTCTGCATCATCCAATGATGGACTTCTGGGGGGTCGAGGAGGTTTGGGAGGCTTTTTAGCACTCGTCTTCTTACGTTTTTCCTTCCCTGTATCCTCTTCTCCCTCCACCTTCTTGTCTAACAACTTGACATTTTCATGGGAAGCCTTGGTGCCATTTGACATATTGCTGCTTAAATTAACCCCATTTTCACTCTTGACTGACCCACTGCAGACCTTGGAGAAAAATGTTTTTGCTAGTTTGGCACCGAAAACAGTATCTGTGCTTCCCACTTCATCATTAGTAGTCCCACCACTCTCAAGATCAACTGCAAAATCTCTATCACTTGGAAGTGTGCAATCCATTGAAATTAATATGTCAACTTTTTCTCTCCACACACTTCAATTTCCACAACCCATCAATTTTTCCCTCTAATACCTAAAATTCAGATCTTTGCCCCGGAGCTATAACCCAAATCGCCTCCTCTTGCCAAGTATGCACCAAATTTCAAGGCAAAGACCGATAATAACTAAACTACTACATCAACAACTTCTCAACTTTTGCTCATGACTAGAACTACTTCGGCAATTGAATCCTAACTCCCTCTTTCAGTCAAAGCCTCCTAATCAATCACGAATCTTCCAACGGTAAGCTCCAAAGGTTCAAACAATGAAGTAAAACCTGAACGCATAACGAAAACAAAATTAATTATTGTACAAAAAATTCAAAAAAAAAAATTTTCTTTCAAATTCACTATATATGTTTGCATATCTACAAGTCACTGAATTCAACCGAGGACACAGAAATGCAATTAACTGTAGCTAATATATATATATATATATATATATATATATATATATATATATATTGTAGAATGCATACATTCAAATATAAGCTTGAGCTGTAAAAGGGAGCTTAACAACAATTCAAAAGAATCTGATACACTTGCAAACAAAGTAAACACAAAAATAAGGCATTTAATCAATCAAACAATTGAAAAAAGAGAAATCAAAGCAAACACAAAAATGAAACCAAAATATATATTGTACGAGTGTGTACACCAAATCTACAAATTGCAGCAAAGAAGTGCTCTCACCAGGCTTATGAGCTTACAATGCGCTAACAACTAACAAAATATATATTGTACGAGTGTGTACATATATATATATAGATACACACACGTTACACATACACATAAAATGAAAAGATGAAATACCTTTGAGCAGAAGTGAAGAATCCCCAGATCCAAAGGGGAGGAGCATCGAGTGAGACGAAATGAGGGGGCTATTTAAGATCTTTCTCGAATCATTCAGACAGAGGTAGAGAGAGAGTACTAAAGTGTGTGTGTGATTGTGTGTGTGAGAGAGAGAGAGAGAGAGCGCGACAGATGAGGGTGAGCGCACGAGGGTTATTGGGTTTTTGGGGACAACCGGGAAAGTGCTGATTTTTGACAAACTTAAAATTGTGTTTTTCAGGGTCCTCTCATTCAAAGTGTGATGCTGTCTATTACAAATTTAAAATAATCAATAAATAAATCTCCACCGACACAAGTCACTATAGTTTGCAATTACATCCCTCAAATTTAACATTTTTGCAATTGTTCCCTCTTTATGATAATGTCACTAACGGTCGAGACATCTGTATGTGTGTGTCTATGTGACATTTCACAAATTAGATAGCTCCATTATTAATTTCAGTCAATAATTTTTTCCCAAATCGATAGAAGTCTATGTAACTTTTAAAGCGATAAATTTTTTCAAATCAAATTTTTATTATTAATGACGTAAAAAGTTTGAATTTCATCTTTTCAAGATGTAATTACATATTATGGCATGTAATGAGGCAAAGCATCTGCTTTGATTCTCCCTGTCCCTCTTTAGAAAAGAAAAAAAATTAAAAATAAAGATAATATATATATATATATAGACACACACAAATTAACTATCTTTTTTGTTATCTTATGGCGGTGAAGTTGAGACTAATTCAGTAACTCACCTGACAGCAAGTTGATTAGTCATTAATGGTTCTAGCTAATAGTCTCTCATCGGTTTCGGATATACAGTATATTGCAGACTGGCTCAATTTTTGGTAAATAAACCGGCACAATTATTATTATTAGCATTATTGATAAATAGACTGGCATTGGCACATCCCGATTGTATACATGTGTGAGAGGCTCTGCACGTACTGGCATTGGCACATCCCGATTGTATACATGTGTGAGAGGCTCTGCACGTTCTCTCTCTCTCTCTCTCTCTCTCTCTCTCTCTATATATATATATAATATGGTGTTAAATTATGAGCAGAGAGTAATATACACAGTATATGTTAAACTATGAGTAGAGAGTAATATACATAGTATATATTAACTCTCTCTCTCTCTCTTGCTCTCTATATATATATATAATATGGTGTTAAACTATGAACGGAGAGTAATATACACAGTATACATTAACTTTTAATTATGACATTAGCATCTAATCATATGACCAATTGAAAGCATAGTTAATTTAAAAAATGATAATTTTCAAAATTTATCATTAATTATAATTGGGGTAAAATGATTATAATGAACAGTTTATTAAAGGAAAAAATATATATTTTCTTAATCAAGATTAGCCGTGAATTGCATAAAAAAATAAATAAATAAATAAAAAAGAAAAAAAAAAAAAAAGAAAAGAAGAAGAAGCAGCAGCAGCATTGCAGATCATTATTCATGACTAATGATACTCCGGGTATGATACGTAAGCCATCAATTGTTAAAAAAATCTTTTCATTTTTCTTATCAATAAAAATAATTATACACCTCTAAACTACTATTACGACATGTTTTTACCTTTGAGGAAACATTATTTGATTCTAGCGCATCTAAATGCAGTGCACTGTTATTGGATTACAAAAAATTATTATTATTATATTTTATTCCGGCTCCATCTTACATGTTTTTATTTTTGAGGAGAGATTATTTGATTCTAGGGCACCTAAATTGCAGTGCACTGTTATCGAATTGAGGTCTCCAATCCGATTCATGGCCACTCTTGAATTAGACAAATTTTAATCCGTTGATTTGTTATTCTATGAATTGTATCGAATCAGTGTAATAACGGATTGAATTGGATCCGCGAATTGAATTTAATCTAAATTAATTATCCATTATTATTTTTATAATTAATATTATTTATTATTAATTTATTTTTTAACCATAAGCAATAGATAGTATTTTAATTTATTAATATTAAATTCATTTATTTAAATAATTATTTACTAATACATCCTTAGAATCCATTAAATTATTATTAACTAATATATTTTTGAATATATATTTCATGGACCGGAACGAATTTTTAACAGCTCAATCTGTGATTCGATCCGTGGGTTAAGGATTCAATTTTTTTTAATTCGCCATCGATTCGTGGGTGTAGTAATCCGATCCGATCCGGATTCACGGATTATTTACCCACCCTTATTTTATTCCGCCTCCATCTTTTAAGATCTTGGTTTATCCTTGCAGCATAAGGATTAATCATAGAGTTTTATTTTTTCTCAATTGCAATTCATGATTAATATGATTAAGGAAAACATAATTTTGTTAGGGAGGTAATATTCGCACTTAACTTTTCTCCAATTATACTCCATTTATCTTTTTTCTTTTAAAGGAAATGATAAGAAAATTCTTAAATTCATTAATGCACAATTCCTTATTTTATAATGTCATAACTACCCTTTATACAACTTTTAACTCCTTTTTCACCTTCTTTAGTTCCTTTACTAATTTTTTTTTTTTTCTTTCCCTGTGCTATAATTTCTTTCTTCTTTTCTTTCCCCCTTTTTTTGAAAGTTCTCTCGAAGAAGATAATTTATTTAATACTAATAATTTTTTTTTTTTGGCTATCAAAATAATTTATTCAATCAATGTAATTTTTTTTTTAATAATTTTTTATCCGTCAAAAGAAATAATTTATTCAATAGAAATAACATTTTTTGTATGGTCGATCATATCACAAGAGATAATTTATTTAATAGATGTATATATATATACATCTATTGAATAAATTATCTCTTGTGATAATTTATATATATACATATTGAATCCTGTTTTCTGTATTTTTTTTTTTTAGATCTTGATAAAAGAAAATTTCTTCAATAAATATATATTTTTGGGGTTTTTTTTTTTCCTGTCATAAGAGATAATTTTTTTAATGGTTTTTTTTTTTTCGGTCCAGTCAAAAGGGGCAATTTATTCAACATAAATATGTTTTTGGTCCAATTAAAAAATATATATATTATTCAACTTTTTTTTTTGGTCCTGTAAAAAGAGAAAAATTATTCAATTTTTTTTTTTTTTAATCTCATTAGAAGAGACCTAAATTATTAAAAATTAGAGAGAGATAAGGAGAGGAAATATAAAATGGTAGTTATGTCATTTAAAAAGTAGTAATCACATGTACGTAAAGTTAAGTTTAAAATTGTCATTTTATTTAAGATTGTAGTGCAAACGTAGAAAAGTGGAGTGCGAATATTGCTGTCCTTTTTTTATGAGTCATGCTATTTAGACAAATAAAAATCTACTATTTCATAGAGTCTATGTAGCTATTTATGTATCAAATATAATGAACCTATATTACAATATAAGGTAATTAACTATTTAGAAAGTTGTAGTTCATTTTTTAGGTTTCATCTTAATCTAGTATCTTTGTTGGCAATTAAAGTTTCAATCATCATATATATCAAATTGTGTATTTATTATATATATACATCACATTGCATCTCTTTTTTTTTTTTTTTTTTTTTTTCTTCCATTGCATCTATGTAAGAACTCTTGAGATACCTTCAACATTCACCTTTTATATATAATTAGATTGTGTATCCCTCGTTATATATAAAATATTGTGTCTTTGATCATTAATATATATCAATTACTTTGATAAGCATTTGTTAATTATTATAATGATCAAAGTTAATAATCTATTTGACTCCCAGAAACAAAAATAAGGAGAGGAATTAAAAAAATAAAATAAAATAAAATTTGCAAAGTATTGAAAAATTGTAAAAAATACATTATAATTTTTGTTGTAGATTTTGTACCAATTAAATTCTTATATTTAAGTATCGTGAGAGTTGAAGTGAAAAAAAAAAAAAAAAAAAAAAAAAAAAAAAAAAAAAAAAAAAAAATTGATGATAGAACAATAAATGGAAAACTAAAAAGATAAGGAAATGAAGTATGGAAAATTGAAAAATCAGGAAAGGAAAAGGGGAACGGATCCTCTAAGTTAAACTTTCTCTAATTATCATAAGTTGAATTTTTTACATGATGACATGTATCATTAAAATATATCTATGACTTATATTAAACAATTTCAGCTAATTTAATAAAATTTAAAAAACTACACCGGATAAATAGCTTTACGAAGACGTAAACATTTCTCTCTCATATAAGATCTCTCCTCTTTTTTCCAAAAAAAGATTGCTCCCTCACTCTTTTTTTGAAATAATAGTATTGGCTTGGATGAAGAAGGTGATTTGAAATAATACTAAATCTTTGGTTGATAATAACTCAATATATTTTTATGCAGATTCAGATTTAGATTTAAACTGACGTATAAATTGGTTAAGATATTTTAAAACTTTTCTCTCGCAGTTTCCTAACTTTTATTAAATTATGTAAAAAATTCAACTTAAGATAACTTAGAGGAGTTTTAACTTAGATGATCCAAGTCCGAAAAAGGGACGTATTTTATGGAAACAAACAAGATAATAATAATGTCTATTTAAGTTGAAATTTTCTAATAACTACATCATATTTTATCTCTGTCGGTATTAAGTCAGGTATTAAAGTAGTCAATAATTTCATTTTCCTTTATTTATTAATATGATTAAGAAAACATAAAAAAATTTCTTTCTAATAAACTGTTCATTATAGTTATTTTAACTCAATTGTAGTTGCATATGCCTCAATAGCCTGTAGTTGCATATGTCTCAATAGCCTAGTGAGTTACTAATTTCAGTGAATTTTGGAGTTTGGAGTACCAATATGTTTTGACTTTCTAGATTTACTAATCTAACTTCTCTCAAAAAATTTCTCAAAACTTGAGGTGTGAATTTTTGCCATTAATTCGTGCAAAAATATATATAAACAAGTAATACGGTCAAATCTCAAGTAATGACTAACCAAACCAGCAAATAAAAGAGATGAGTACTCCCACCGGAAGTCTTACCTTGGCATATATAACACATTTAATTCAGAGAGAGAGAGTAATCCGAGCATGCCAAGTTTTCATTATCTAGATTTATCCAAGTTTTCATTGAGAGATATCTATGATATCATTTAAATTCATGGGTTTTTTTTATTTTTTTTATTTTTTATTTTTAAATAAAGATTGAAGCACATAATAGGTTACTTTCAAAGCCTAATATTGAAAAATCTCATTTTATAAATAGAATTTAATTGTATATTACTACTAAAAAAATAATTATATTCGTATAATTAAGATCTCAAATTTTAAAATTTAATCTTTGACTGTCTCAAACTCATTTCATTCCTTCCTTATGCTACAATTCCTTTCATTTTAGTATGCCAATATATACAGGATCTTATAGGTGTCAATGAAGATTTTCTCTTTCCTCAACTACCAAAAATGTGAAGGAAAAAAAAAAAAAAAAAAAACAAACAAAAAAATTGATTGCAGAAGAACATCCCATAATCAACATATATACCAAGGTCCCTGTAATTAAATTGCAAACCCTAGTTCATTTTCTGTGTCCATATAACCATGATGAAGAAAACGTTCTTCTACAACTTTATGCCAAGTAGGGAAGAAGAAGATGCATGCAATGCAAGCAACACCACTTTTCAGGTGACTCGTGTCCTAGTGGAGATAAGGGACGTGTACCCACCACCAGTGATTGATCCACAGAACCCATGGCAGATCAAGAAGAGTCTATCCCAGTACGAGGTGGTCACCGGCAAGCTCATCGTGCCGTTCAAGGACGCGTTCGATCACGTTTTTCGATACTGGACGCTCCGGATGGCCAACCATGTGGTGCTTGGCCACAAGCTGCATGTCACTGTGTGGGATGTGAGTGAAGACAACCACCCTAGGAGGTACCGCAATGAAGGGACCTTCTTGGAAAGGAATCAGATGATGCCTACTACTGATGATGATAATGACGAATTCTACATTCTTGCTTGCTCTGATTTGGTCGATTACAGGGGATTGCGTGCCGGAGATGAGATTGGGCTTTTTTGGGATCCTAGATGCTCAGCTTTTCAACTCAAGTTATTATAATCTTTTAAACGGGTACAGCTCTCATAGTCTCACGTTCTGTGTGACCTAGAACATTATTTCATTAGATAATAAATTGATAGTAATTTTGATAATGACGAAGAATCCATCCCTATGAATATTTTGATGCAATTTTTTGTTTCAATTTATGAGTTTTGATTTTAGTGTTTGATACATTTTTTATTTTAGTGTATTCGAACATATATATGAACCATCTTTTGTAAATTAATTTATTTTTGGATTGAAACGGGATACATTTTTGAATAAATAGATTTCCATCAATGAAGATTCACCAGAATTATTAAAGCAATGAAAACGTGTCATTATTTCCATTTTTATTGCTTAGGGATATGACATATAGAATGACTACTTTAGAGGGTCAATTCTCAAAACTTGACGATGCAATCTTCAATTTTAGTAAAGGCCCGGAGAGGATCCAAATCCAATGATTGTCAAACGCACAACACATTTAAGGTTCAAACTTGGGTCATTCTAGGACAAGCTTGGACTTGCCAAGTTTGAGAACAAGAGGACACTACTTAAACGAGATATTGGTATTGTAGAGTATTTTTTTATTATTATTATTTTATTTTTACATTTAACATTATTATTTTGCACCAAAAATTGCAATCGAATATGAACCTACATTTATACATTAAAAATCTCCGAACTTTTGCTAAATGATTTGTAATTTCCTTCAATGACACTTGCAAATCTAATGTTTAAACTTAGATGTTAGAAAACATTTTAAACTGTGAAGAGAAATTTTTTATTTTTTTTATTTTTTTTTCTCTCAAATATCCAAATTTCCGTTTCTTGAGCCGAGATTTTAATTTACTCGGTCCACACTGGTCCAGCAGAAAAATCTAAAAGACACTGGTCCAGCAGAAAAATCTTAAAGATTTCAAGATGTTATCAAAATTTGAGGAGAGATTTCAATGTTTCACTGATAGAGTGATAGGGATCTTTATTTATTGGACCCATCTCTTCAATTATTGAATGATTTTAGATATGTGTTGATTATATCACATTCGATCACCAGTTTTTATAAATTTTTATTAAGCGTGGGTTACCACCATGTGGATTATATGTTATTAGTTACTGAATTGTTTAATCAGATACTGGTCTACTTTTGTCTTTTCGGATTTTGAATCCAACTCTCAAATCTTGAATCTGCAAAGTCATATATTCAGACATAAATATGGAGAAACTAAGCATAGATCGAATTTGATATATAAACTATCTTATGTAGGTGTAAATGAGACATCATGCATTTGATATATACAAATAAGTTTTGGTGTCATGAGTCTTATAATAAAAGTAACATGTCTTTAGTTGTTTTTCTATTTTCAACCTTTCGATCAGTTCGGATCCGCCTCAATGCGAAGATAAAACTATATATATATATATATATATATATATATATATCAAAAAAAAAAATTTTAACCTCATATTGATAGGAGTCACGGGCACTAAACGGGTCATTTAGTCCTAATATGTCTTTCAGCTTGTGTTTCTAATTTCTGAATGAGTTTAGTTATCAAACTCACAACTATACGAGTGGTTTTAACACTTGCTTTATCTAAAGGATGGTCTATCCACCAATTAGAGGTCAATAATGTAGCCTTGTATGGTCTCAAGCAAGCCCCACGGTCTTGGTTTCATTAATTGTGTTTGCGATTTTTTGATTTGGGTTTTAATTCTGATAAATCCGATATTTCTCTATTTATTCGCAAAATTAGTATTGATACAACCATTCTATTAGTTTATGTTGATGATATCATTGTCACTAACATCAATAATTTTGTTATTTCCAGTGGTGGATCCAAGGGGGGCTTGGGCTGGCTTGAGCCCCGCCCCCCCCCCCCCCCCCCCCCCAAAATTTTGTTTTTTGTTTTTTAGTATAGGTATATTTAGCCTAATATTTAAAAAAGGAAAAAAAATTAGTAGTAGTAGTAGTATTAGCCTTCTAATTTTAAGCCACAATTTTAAAATAAAGGCTCAACCAAATAGGCCCAAGCCAAACAAGCCCTAAACAATCACTAAGCCAAAACACAGAAAACTCCTAAATTCCTAATTTTGTATAAATCAGAGAGCTCATTCCTTCTCTCACTCTAAAGTCTAACCCTATTTCCTCCAAAAATTTTTAACTTTTTAATCTTTCGATCCCCAATTTTTCCTTGTTTAATATTAACCCCCCTCATTAACAATTTCTGGATTCGCCCTTGGTTATTTCTACATTAATTCAAGACCAGAATGCCTCATTCACATTAAAAGATCTTGGACCCTTACACTTCTTCCTTGGAACCAATATGCATGGTACCAAGCATTTTATCACTTGCAGCAACAAGATTCCAATTTTCTGAAAACTCTGGTCAACCCTATTCTGATGTCACTTTATATCGTAGTATAGTTGGAGCCTTGCAGTATGTCACCATCACAAGACCTGAAATTACATTTTCTGTTAGCAAGGTGTGCCAGTTCATGCAACAACCTACAGATGTGTGTTGGACTGCTGTCAAGCGTATTTTATGCTATTTAAAGGATACAATCAGCTTTGGTCTTCACTTGCAACGCTCCCAATCTTTGCCATTAGAGTCTTATTCCGATGCCGATTGGGCAGGTTGTCCTGATGATCGGAGATCCACAATTGGCTATTGCGTTTTTCTTGGGCTTGCAAAAAGCAGAGCACCGTTGCTCGTTTTAACACCGAATCTGAGTAGCGAGATTTAGCATATGCTGCTGCTGAACTCACATGGCTACAATATTTGCTTTGTGAAATTAATGTCTATCTCTCCACTCTTCCTATTTTGTGGTGTCACAATCTTAGGGCCACTTATCTCACTGCCAATCCAATTTTTCATGCCCGCACGAATCAGTTGTTTTGCTTAACAATATATGTACATTTATATAGACCTGAATCACACCACATCAAGTGTGACATATAGTGCTAAAATTGAAAGAGAAATCTTTCATGGAAACATTTTTCCATTTTGGTTAGATTAAATCGGCACAGTCTGCCTAGTTAGTGATCAATTTTAGCATTATATCTCACACTAGATGGATTGAGGGCTATAGAAAATGTACATTATTTTCATTTAAGAAGTTTGACTTTTCGTGATGCCACTTGGGAAAAGGAGAAAACTTGCGCACAGTGACCAGTAATGGTCAATATTTTTATTTTTATTTTTATTTTTATTTTGTACTTATATTGTTTTAAAATTGCAAATATGTTCCTCTCAAAGTTTTCAAATAAAAAAAATGCCCCTCAATTTTTAATGATTTTTAGTTGCTTCTTTTTTTCATTTTAAAATTTACTTTTGTCTCATAAAGGGTATATAGATTTCCTTCAACCATCCATACCAAATTCATATTTCTTTTACTCTATCAATCTAAAGAGAGGTATTTAAAAATCTTTGTTAGTGGTCAATTTATTGGCCTTAGGTCCATACACAGGAAATTCTAATTCCTTGACCTTCAATCATTCGTGATGGCTATGCAAAATTGAAATTTATTTTAAACAAACGAAATAAAAATTTGTTAAATTATTGTATATAATAAGGCATTTGTGCAATAATAATTTGAAGCATTAGAAATTGTTTTGTACAATTATAAATGAATTAACTTGGCTACCTTATATGAGGTGACACTCAGCTCATTTATCAATGTAATACCCAGATCATGCTTAGATGGACATGTATTGCCATGCCACCACCTAATCTGGGACGGATCTAAAAATTTATATAAGACGTGACAAATTTATATAGATGGTTTTTTTTTAATTAATTTTAGTAGGGATAAATTCAAAATTTTATAGACATAAATACAAAAAAGTATAAATTTAGAAATATAAAATGCAATAATAAAAAAATTTCCGCCCCCACTGAGTTTACAGTAACTCCAAGATTGCACGTGAGTGCTGAATCTTGGGATGCTTTGAAAAAAAAGTAATAACTAACCGGATCTCTCTCTAAATATGTATATATAATTATATATTATACACGTATATGAATATTTGTAAAGGAAAAAATTAACATCCACTCTTATATGGTCCCATATTTTTTTAGACATTTTATACTCTTAAAAAGTCACCTCTAAACTTTTATTGTAAAGATTATTTGAGTCATTTTTAATGTTATACGAATTAATTTGTATGAGCAAGAAAATTTTAAAAGACAGACACACATACAACAACAAAATTTCGGTATATAAGTTTAGGACAAGCTTGGTTAAAAAAAAACAAAAGATTTAGGAGAAGCAACGTAGAGTAATTAAAACCAGCGCATGTTGTAGACTAGTTGAGAGTACCTAGTATCTACTAATTAGTAAGTGTGCACACGGTTCCGGTTCCTACGGTTCCTAACGCAATTGGAATCGGAACCGAAATCGTTGGGACATGGAACCGGAACCGAACCAAACCAGTTCCATGGTTTCGCTTCCTTTTTTTATTTTATTTTAATTAATGACTCTAAACCCATTCATAGTGCATTTTGATATATAATATTGTACATGGGAACATACATTTACTATATATATATATATATATATATATATATATATATATCTTTGTATGCATCAATAGACATATATATATATATTAGTAATTATATATTTAAAAATATAATATTTATAATTATTTAACGGTTCCGATTCTAGAGTCTGGAATAGGAACCGAACCGTTATCCAACGGTTTCAAAATTTTAAAATAGGAACCGAAATCATTATCCATTGGTTTTGATTTCAGTTCGGTTCAGCTTCACAATTTGTTTGTGCACCCCTACTAATTAGCATTTCAGATGTAATTGGTTACTAACACATGCAAAGGTCCGTATCTAGCAGGTTAGGCCTCATCGGCATTAGGGCTTCGTAGCTGGGCTTAGACGCCCCTTCTTTTGTAATGAATTCTAACTGGCTCGGTCATTGTGCTCTGTTTAATTCTGACCAACACATATTTTACATATTAGGATAAAGTGAGAGAGAGCGAGCGTCTTTGTGTAAGAAAATTAATTCATACTTTTTTTTTTTTTGAATGTTAGATTGAATGTAATGATTATTTTTCAAACTCACTTATATTATTTATTTTTAACACAAAATCCCTCTCACCTTATTTTTAGTTTTTATATTTAATTTTATCATTACCACCCACTTTAGCAATTAAAGGTAATTAACAAAATAAAAATATAGAAGTCTTTGAAATAAAAATAATAGCAGTATGCATTACTAATTTTTTTTTTTTTTAACTAAAAACAAAAATTGTTTTTCTTAAGATGTTTCTTTGAAATAAATATATTTTCGGTTCACTTCACCTCTATTTTTCACACAAAGAATAATTAAAGACAGATCATTTGTTTTATATCTTTGAACACAAGTGTTGAATAATTCAACAAAAGAATTTGTGTCAAACTTCACTCCTCAAAATCTAGTTAAAGCCAGTTTAGTAATATATATCGGCATTATTTTTCTTCAAATGATTCTATTTTTATTTTGGTAATTACTTTTTATAAATATATTATGTGATAATGGTAAAATTAAATATATAAACTAAAAATAGGATGAGAGTGGTTTCTTAAAAAAAATGATATAGGTGAGCTTGAAAATGATCGTTAAATTTAATCTAACGATCTATATAAAAAGTGTAAATTAGTTTTCTTACTCTGGGTGAGGACTCTCTTTCTCTCCCTCTATATATATATATATATATATATATATATGCGCATATAAATCCCACATTTGAAAGTAGGTGCAAACTGAGTTCTGAATTGTGTATGACATTCAATTGTGTATTCATCCTTCGTGATCATTGATGTAATGTGTTAACCTTTTTTAATTCTATAACATTTATTGCCTTTGAAAAAAAAAAAAAAAAAAAGTGCAGATTGTCTTTTGTAGTACCAATGTACCATATTGATAGTTAAATTTTATCAATTTTTAAATAGAACTCTAAAAAAGTGGGGCGATTAGGGTAGACAATGATAAATAAGAACAACATTTTTTAAAAGTGGGACGATTAGGGAGACATCGTAAATAAGAATCTTAATCATAATGTCCAGTTTAATTGAAGGGATAAAAAAATAGATGAAAGAAATGGATGACGCATTCTTAGAGAAGGAAATGTGACTTTCTTACTTTTAATTGGTTAAATGAAATGTGTAATAGAAATGTTGAATGGGGTAACACATTTTTTTTTGTTTAATTGAAAGGAAGGGAAATAAAGTTTTTATATTCTTTTAACTAATATGCTCTCATTATTTAAAACTATAAAAAATCTATATCTAGGTTAAAAATAAAATATTCGTTGTGTTAGATATTACTTATTTCTCTGTCATTTTTCTCCCAATTTTGGACTAAAAGAAAAATACAAAGGAAAGAGGGATGCCTCATCCCTTATTGCTTCCTCCTTTATTTCTTTCCCTTAAACTAAACACGAAAAAGTTAGTTTATTCCTCTCTCATCCATCCCTTATCAATCCTTCTCTACAACCACAATATAAAATTTTATCATCTTCTTTTAAAGGAATAAAAACAAATTAAAAATTTTGAGTTTCATTTTTAATCGAAATTTGTAATTTGAAGTAGAAACATCAAAGTTATCAAACGAAAAGAATACAAAAGGGTCATAAAAATAATAGTATTTTTCTTGATGAAAATTATACCCCAAATGTCGTCAGTTTTGGATCGGTAAGACAATCGCATTGAAATTATAGGAATGTATTATTGATTCTCTTTCCAAAAAATATGCGGATCCTATCTCAATTTCCTTGCCCCTCCTTCATGGAAAGATATTCAGCATTTAATGATAAATCAAGTTCACTTAATTCAGTCAAATTTAAATTGCATTATCAAATAAATTTAAGGGTAAAGTACAGTCACACCCCCTGAGGTTTGGCAAAAGGACAGACAGATGAAAGTTAGTTATTTTTTTGACAATGACACCCCCTCTTCTGAAATTCCGTCCAAACAAGATCTTAAGTCATATGAAAAGACAAAATTACCCCCTCAATATTAAATTCAAATATATTACAAAATATCAGATCTTGCAAAATGACACTATAACCCCTTATATATAAATACATACATATACACACGCGGAGAAAACGTTGGTGCCTGGTAAAGCCGTAAAATTGGTTGCCGCCGCCGTTGTTAGTGGCGGCTGCAGTGGAGGGTGGTTGGAGGTTGAGTTTCTTGGAGGTGGGTTGTTGTTCTTGGAGAGACGACGACGCCGCACACCTCCCACACAACGAAAAGATCCAGTCAGAGAGGGTTGGGAGGTGAATCGAAGAGATCGGGTGTTGGGAGGCGAATCGGAGAGGATTGCGTGACCGCCGTGGCCTGTGATCTTAGTAGATTTTTTTTTTTGTTTTTGGATTAGTATGATCTTAGTAGAAAATATGGCTGTAGAATTTCCAAATATGTGCTCTTATCTGTGATTTAGTTGTCATTTACGTGAAATTTGTGATAGATGGTTGAAATTGGAATAACTTTTATCTTTCATGTGAGAAAATCCTTTCCAAGTTTATCTGATGTTAAAAATTTAGGGTAAATTACACTGATATCCCTAATATTTTTGTTACATGGATCTTTCTTTTAGCTGAAAAATAACACTTACTTTCATCGTCAGGTTTGTCCAACTTTGTTAATGAAGTATGCGTTTTTACAACTTTGTCTATAAAATCTAGACATATTGTGTGATGACATATTAACTCTTCCTTAGTTTTAAAGGTGTGTCTAGTCCTCCCAAAAGCTCCAAGCTTAGCTAGAGCACCTCAACCTAGTACGGGCCAGGCTCTTCAATCAAGCTGATTTAAATACTTCTGGCTCGCGATTTTTAGTAGACTCTAGGCTAAAAAAGGTGTGCCTTTTTTTTTAAAAAATCATGTATTGATATCATTTTCTTTTTTATTCAATGACTATTAAATTAAAATGCTCTATATCATATCATGATCGTATTGTTTCAACCTAATAAATTTTTTTTTTTTTTTTTTTATAAGTAAAAATCAATTAGAAAAGCGTTCAAAAGGGGAACGCGTCCCTAATACAACAATGAAAGTGGAACCTAAAGACCAATAGAGTCCAAAAGATCAACTAAGTAATTAGTCGAGGAGCAATCGCTTCATTTCACATAACAGAAAATAGAACGAAGAATATGCATTTTCAATGTCGCCAAATGTTTCCTTTCCTTCGAAATTTCTGTTATTCCTCTCTCTTTCTAGATGCATCACCAAACACAGTGTGGAACTATCCTCCAATAGTCACGAGTGTGGCTTTTCACTGGGCATCTTGTCTATGTGTTAATCAGTTCTATGGAGGACTGAGGCATTACCCAATGGACGCCAAAAATGCCGAAAATGAGGTTCCAACAATCATACGCCACAGGACAGTGCATAAGAATGTGATCCACAGACTCACCATCTGTTTTACATATTCAACACAAATTAACAATAGTGTTTCCTTTTTTCCTTAAATTGTCCAACGTCAAGATCTTGCCCCAGACGGCAGTCCAAACAAAGAATGCAACTCTAAGTGGAACCTTAGAATGCCATATAATCTTCCATGGGAAATCATGACCAACGAAATTAGACAAATAAAGGAACATGGACCGAACACCAAATCTACTATGAGTGGAAGGGACCCACAAAATGTCATCACTGCTTCTACCAACGTCCTTCTGCTGATGCAACAAATCTAAAAAAAACACATACCTCGTCCATCTCCCAATCCTGAAAAAAAGGCCTAGAATGCACGTCCCATGTAACCCCACTAATATCAAGCCGATAACTGTCAACTACACAGCCGTGCCTATTTTCGGCAATACTATAAAGTCTGGGAAAATAATAAGACAACAATTGATCTCCACACCATAAATCCTTCCAAAAGCGGACACGCCTATCATCACGAACCTTAAATCTAATGTGTTAGGAAAAGACATCCCAACCCTTCCTAATGAATTTTCACACTCCGACGCCTCCCGCAACAGAGACCGACGAGAGGACCAGCCTCCACTCTCCTCCCTAAAATGAAACGAGACAATCCTTCTCCACTGGCGATGTCGTTCCCTGTCAAAAAGACATCCCAACCGTTCCTAATGAATTTCCATACGCCGACGCCTCCCGCAACAGAGGCCGGACGAGAGGACCAGCCTTCACTTTCCTCCCTAAAACGACACGAGACAATCCTTCTCCACTGGCGATGCCGTTCCCTGCCGAATCTCTATAACCACTTCCCTAATAAAGCTTTATTAAAAGGAACCAGCTTTCGGATGCCTAAACTGCCTAACTTCAAGGGTTTACAAAATATTTGACAAAATTCATAAATTTATGGTTTACTACTTACATTAATTGCATTTAGTGCTTAATACTTGAATATTTATGATAATTCATAATATGTTTAAAGTTTGCTGGATTATGTTTTTTAGTTGTTTTAGATTTATTTTTTTTATAAGTAATAATTGATTTAAAAAGGCGTTCAAGAGGGGAACGCATCCCTTATACAGAAGTGGAACAGGGGTTTAAGGCCCTAAAGAATCCAAAAAAAAATTTTAAATCATCGGGAGAGGAACAGGACTTCCTCTTCACGTAACTGAAAAGAGAACGAATGATATAAAGTTTCAAAATTGCCGTGGACGACTCTTTCCCTTCGAACATTCTACTGTATCTCTCTTTCTATATGCACCACCATACACAATGTGGTACAACTCTCCAATAATCGCGAACAACACTACTCACACGGCATCCTCTCCAAATACGAATCAAATCCTTAGGATAACGAGGCATAACCTAACGCATACCAAACAGACAAAAGATAAGATTCCAATAATCCCTCGCTATAGGATAATGCATGAGAATATGAGCAACTAACTCACCATCTTGTTTGCATAGGCAACACCAGTTAACAAGACAGTTACCCCTTTTCCTTAGATTATCAATCGTCAGGATCTTACCCCATGCAGCAGTCCAAACAAAGAATGCCGCCCTAGTTAGAGCCATAGAACGCTAGATAGTCTTCCACGGAAAATCAACGATATCAAAATTAGAAAGACATAAGAATAAGGATCGAACTTCGAAGCGACCATGGGAAGAGGGAATCCATGTCATGTCGTCACAATCTCTGCCAACTGCCTCCTGTCGATACAGCAAATTCAAAAAAACACATATCTCGTCCACCTCCCAATCCTGAAAAGAGCGTCGAAAGTGCACGTCCCACGTAATCCCACTACTATCAAGCCGATAACAGTCAGCTACGTAGGCATGTCTATCAACTGCAATAATGTATAATCTGGGAAATAAACAAGATAAAGGCCGGTCTCCACACCAAAGATCCTCCCAAAAGCGAACCACATCTGTTATCACGAACTTTGAATCTGATATAAGTACAAAAAGTATCCCATCCCTTCCGAATGGATTTCCACGCCCCTACTCCTCCCACAAGAGAAACCAGACAGACCAACCACCACTCTCTTCCCCATACCGGCATGAAATAAGTCTTCGCCAAGGGGGATGTCTTTCCCTCCCGTACCTCGACAGCCATTTTCCCAAAAGAGCTTGGTTAAACGGGACCAGTCTTCTGATACCAAGACCACCAAACTTCATTGGATTGCAGACTTGTTCCCAATTGACATGGTGATACGTAGTTGTTTTAGATTTATAATCACATTTAATTTTGTTAATGCATATGCATATGAAAAGATTTATGAGATTAATTTACTAGATTCTCTTGGTTAAAAAAAAAACCTAGATTCTCTTAGTTGATATAGTAAAAATTCCATTTAGAGTATTTTTTATTATTATTTGTGTTGCATATCTTGAATGTTATGATTGTACATTGAATTGACAAGATATATGCACTTTTAGTTAGCTAATCCGTTGAATTGATATGTTGAAAAAATTCTTTAATTTGGTATTGACAAGTTTGTTTCATAGTTTAGTTATTCTTTATATACTTACATTTAGTATGCATTATTATCACACAACATGTATTACTTCGATTGGGCTTGCCTTATATTTAACCTTGAGCTTAGTGTCACGGGCTTAGAGTTTTAGCACCACTCTAGCTACTCTCGTGCGGCACCAAGACGTTGCTTTCACTCTCGCAAGTACTTGGTCAGCCTAACTCCCGTGCACACCTTAGCCAACACACTCCCCTCGTGCGCTTACTAGTGTTGTAGTTGCCCTCGCCCTCTCCTCACTTGGCTTGCACACTCACACACACTAAGGCACTTAAGTTGGCAAGGAAAGAACACTTCTATTACTTCAAAGAATGCTTTGTACAAGGCTAACACTCAAGCTCTCTACAAGGCTCTCAAGACTCACTCTAGGACTTGTTGGTTGCAAAATGAAGTCCTACTCCCATTTATAGACATCCCCATCCCTAATGGATGGCTAGGATGCATTCTAACCAACGGTGGAGATTGATTCTCTAGAATCTTCTTTCACCTTCTACACATCTCCATACATATCTACAACATTCTAGAACCCTCCATACTACTCCACACAATTCTGGAGAATTCTAGAACCTTCCACACACTTCTAGAATATACTACACATATCTAGAATCTTCCACACAACTTTAGACTACTCCGGAAGACTCTAGAAACTCCACTTGCCATGCAGCGTCCTCCTCAGCGTCTGCGTGTCACCTGCGTGGTACAACCTCCATAGGCGGGGCGTGACATTCTCCCCCACCCATTTCCGTGACGCCCTCGTCACGGTTTCTTCAGCTGACCCAGCCTCTCGCAGGTTATCAGCATTTGCGCATATGTCCTTGGCCCAAACGTACGAGCGTCCTTTGGGAGATGTGAGGTCCTCACGAGCTCCATCGTGTTGACTGCCACCTCTGGACTCTCCTTCCTGCCCATGAGCGGCACCATGCATGCGGCCTTGCCTTCTTCACCTCCAAGTATCATTAACGCACCAAGGCATGGTAGTGGCGCGGCGTTGTTCCTGTCCATGAACTCCAGCCACAGCACCATGTCATGGTCGTCCATCTCCGCAACCTGGAAGTCGGCCTTGCCCTTCCATCCTTGCATGCATTGCTCCACCTCCTTGCACACTCTACTCACGCGTGCGTCCTCGGAGTTGACGGCCTTGATCCATCCCTCCGTCTTGTACATCTCCAAGCCAAGTCGTTGCGCCTCCTCTGGGGTAATGAAGTTGTGTGTGGCACCCGTGTCCACCAACGCTTGCACGGCTTTGTCACCAACCTGCGCATCCACATAGCTCACCCCAGCTACCTTCTTTGCCTTGCCCTTCTTCTTGGTGTCATGCGCCATGCTACTCAGCATCTGCATAGCCCCCATGCACCTATCTTCATCGCTGCCCGCATCGTCTACCTTGCCCTTGCCCTTATCCTTCACAAGGGCGCTCATGGTCTTCTTGTTGGGGCAGTGTCGCAATATGTGCGGCCCTTCGCACAAGTAGCACTTCGGCTCCCACTTGCCCTTATCGCGACGCTCCCCTTTGCCACTAGCCTTAGACCTCTCCCCATGGTCCTTGCCCTTATCATGGCGTGGGCGTCTCTCCTCATCGCTGTGCTCATCATCACTAGACTTGGGGCGAGCCCCGTTTCTTGAAGCGCCGGTCTCCCCCACCTTTGCCGTGGTCCCTCCTGGGAGACGTGGCCCTCTTGTCATCGCGCCTAAAGTCTTCGAGGCACTCCGCTATAGCCATTGTGGATGCCAAGTCTCTAGGCTCCCTCCTCCTTAGCTCCGTGGCCACCTAAGACTGCAGCCCATCTATGAACAAGCACACGCGTTGCCGCTCCGGCATCTCTGGGATCTCCAGCATCAAATTGGAGTACTCCTTCACATACTCCCTTATGCTACCCTTCTGCTTCAGGCGCCTTAGGTTGATCATGGCCAGGTCCTCAACGCACTCAGGATAGAATTGCCTCTTGAGCTGCCTCTTGAACTCCTCCCATGTGTCAACTGCTCTTGCGCCTCTACCAGTGAAGCGCTGCCTCCACCATAGAGCGGCGGTGTTTGTGAGGTACATAGTGCCTGTCTGCACCTTCTCCTCATCATCCTCGATCTCCATGCACTCGAAGTACCGCTCCATGTGCCAGAAGAAGTTGTCAATCTGGCGCGCATTCCTTTCCCCATCGTACTCCTTGGGCTCCGGCGCCTTCTTCTTCCTTGGCTTCAGCACAACCTCGCGCGCCTGGGAGAACTCCTTCTTACACTCGGCAATCTCCATGCGCAAGTCGTCTACCCGATCATGCAAGTCCCTTTCTTTCTCTTGCGCCTTGTTGGCGATGCCATCAATCAGCTCGTAGAGCTCCGCCATCCTTCTCTCGAGCCTATTAAACTTGGTCTCCGTGTAGACCAAGTGTGCGGCAAGCTTCTCCTCCAAGCTCTGCTCTAAGATGTGGACTTGGTGGTCTCCTCCGCTAGCCATGTCTACTCCAACAAAGCTCCCTTGACGAACCTAGCTCTGATACCAACTGTCACGGGCTTAGAGTTTCAGCACCACTCTAGCTGCTCCCGTGCGGCACCAAGACGTTGCTTTCACTCTCGCAAGTACTTGGTCAGCCTAACTCCCGTGCAAACCTTAGCCAACACACTCCCCTCGTGCGCTTACTAGTGTTGTAGTTGCCCTCGCCCTCTCCTCACTTGGCTTGCACACTCACACACACTAAGGCACTTAAGTTGGCAAGGAAAGAACACTTCTATTACTTCAAAGAATGCTTTGTATAAGGGTAACACTCAAGTTCTCTACAAGGCTCTCAAGACTCACTCTAGGACTTGTTGGTTACAAAATGAAGTCCTACTCCCATTTATAGACATCCCCATCCCTAATGGATGGCTAGGATGCATTCTAACCAACGGTTGAGATTGATTCTCTAGAATCTTCTTCCACCTTCTACACATCTCTATACATATCTACAACATTCTAAAACCCTCCATACTACTCCACATAATTTTGGAGAATTCTAGAACCTTCCACACACTTCTAGAATATACTACACATATCTAGAATCTTCCACACAACTCTAGACTACTTCGGAAGACTCTAGAAACTCCACTTGCCATGCAGCGTCCTCCTCAGCGTCTGCGTGTTGCCTGCGTGGTACAACCTCCATAGGCGGGGCGTGACATTAGGCTCTAGAGAACCTGTGGCTTCTTAGTGTGCCTTAAGCCTTTGACAACTATGAATCTTTCTCATTAAAGTATATACACTATACAATATGTTTTATACATTAAGTCGGTCTTTCTCAACTAATCAACTGAATCTCTTTGCAGTACTTTGCAACTGCAATGTCATCTCTTTTATCAATCCTTTGTTTTGGAAAGTCCACTACAGCATGTACTTATCACCTCTCCCTCAGAATGAGGAATGATGTTGAACATGAACGGAGATGGCGATTCCAATCAATGCAGAGAGCAATATGTTTTCTTATTAGGGATGTAATGAATTGGGTGTGCTATGGAGGTTAAGTGAGGTTTGGTTTCATGGACTCTTATATAAACTCAATAGCCAATTTTTTTTTTTCTCTAGACTGGTGACCTTTTTTGAGAAAATTCTTCTAGTCCTAGTAGGGAGAGAATTTAAATTTGTGAGGCTAAAGAAAATGAGGGTTTTGAGAGTTTGGTGAGAATGAACTATGAATAAAAGAAGCTGAAACAAAGCTCACAGCGTTAGGCAGATTTGAGAGAGATTCGTATTTGTGTTTGTATATGTATTTATATAATACAAGAGAGAAATAAGAGGGGTCTTTACGTGAAAAAGACTCGAACAATAATTCGACTTTAAGAGTGCCATAGGGAACTCTTTCTTGAATCCTCCCTTCAAATGTCTCTTTGCACCTACCTAGGCCAAAATAAAATTGACCATAGTAGGGTTTACCATTGCCATGGTGGCCTTTGTTAACATGAAAACCCAAGCCATAGTCAGTCTAGTGTTTCCGATGATCTACTTTGTTAGGATTATAGGATTTGTGTTGGCAATATTTTGGAACAAAACTTGGAGTCTGTAATTTTTGTGTATTATATGTTTTATAGTGTTTAATTAGGTAAGTTAGTTGTTGGTACCTTGTCCAAGGGTAGATCCGGCTTTCAAAGTACTTCAAGGACAAAAAGGTAAAAATAGATACTACTCATGGATATTCACCATAGTGGTTTGGGTAAAGTATCTTTTTGATCTTTAAAAACTAGTTTGAATTGAATTTTATGTTTTAGGAAGTTTTTGAATTATTTTTCCAAAAGCTAATGGTAACGTGGTTGTTTGATCCATTTAGATATCAGTTGAGTGCTACTGTCTTGGTCTTGGTCTTAATCAATTGATACATAATCCGTTCAATCAAAACCTGCGAACATTAGTTTCCTTACAACAAAAACAATCCTTTTTCCCAACTACTTGGGATCGGCTACATTAATCATATGTTTCCATTCCGTCGTGTATTAGTAGGATTCTTGTTCATATTGGTTATGACAAAGTTTTATGCTAGCTGTGTAGCTACCTAAGGCAACTCTCCTCTTTTATCCGGGCTTGGGACCAGCTAAGTAAAAAAACAGAGGCGGAGTTGCAAAAATTAGTTTCTTTGTTGAACTAAATCTCTTGTAACCCTGCTAAAACTCTTCAAACATCCTATTGGTTTCAGAAAACTAGGGATGCTTACACAAAGATAGATATTATGTTTTTGAATTAAAGTGAGAGCATTAATTGCTAGACTTTATTTTTCATTCATCATTCAGACTAGAATGATGAGTGAGTCCTACAAGGTGCTGAAACCCTAATCTTTGTGCATAATTTGTCTTCAACAACAAATTCATCTAAACAAGCAAGGAGGAGCAGATTGCGCGAGAAGCGAAACTGTTGGTAGATCAGTGGCTGGAGGACCTTTGTTGGTCTTGCTAAGTTGCTTAGGTTTGAGTCAGAGGGTCTAAGTAATTCTAGGGTTAGAATCTAGTAATTTAGTTATAAACCGTTTCTTCATAGTGGATTTCGACATGACTGGTTTGGTCCTGTGCTTTTTCCGTTTCCAGCTGTCTATCTAAATTGGTTAATTAAATTGTTTAATTTTCTCTCATAGTTATTTTAAATTTGAATTTCAGTTATAAATGTTTAAAATTCAAATTCCATTTAAAGTTGGTTATTTCGTAAGTCATAATGTATTCACCATCCCCTCTGGGTTTAGATCACTACCTTGCGTTAACTCTAACTCAGAGCCTAAGGCTTGCTTCATATTTTTCTCAATTGGTATCAAAGCAGGTTACTCTAATTTAGTGCATAGATTATGGATAGACTTGAGAAAGGTGGCTCCAAATCTAGGCAACTTTTGTTTGATTGTACAAACTTGTGCTATTGGAAATCTTGTATGAGGGCATTCCTTAAAATTATTGATGAAAAAGTGTGGTAAACTATAGAGATATGTTGGGAGCATCCAACTAAGGATGTTGTAGGTAGGGAAGTCCCTAGACCTAGTAGTAATGAATGGGGTAAGTCTGTGAGTTTATGCAGCGGAAGATAAGGTGAAAAGTTTAGGTTTTTAAGGAAAAGATTAAAATACGTGTCTTTATATTTTAATCAGCTTTACTTAATTTAACAATTAATCAATTAATCACATGTAAGATAAAAGTAAAGTCAAGCAAATAGAGTTTGAGAGATGTCACCAGGATTTTTAGCGAGGAAACCCTAATTTGTAGAATAGACCTATTGTTATAGGAAAAACCTTATAGACTATGCAGTCCAAAGTAAACCGATCCACTATGTTTGAAACAAAGTACAATGGATTTTGACTCAGGCTCACATTCTATCGTTCTACCAAATACCAATTGTTGACAATCCTCTAGCTTTGCGACGTTCCGTCCAATAGCTCTTGACTTCAGGTTTATTCTTGATGTCTGTAGAAGGATTGCTGGTAGATCAAACAACACTCCTCGAATGCTTTGACCCTTTCAAAGTGTGTTCTCTTCACCCTTGTTCTTCAAGATCTGAATTTGATGTAGAAGAAATAGACCTACTTCTCTGATCGTTGTAGATGCAATATTCAATAGGCTTTGAACACGGTTAGGATTTGAACTCCACCCTAAAATCACTCGTGTTTATGTGTATGTTTTAGAAATAAAACAGAACAATCATATTTGATTTTCTGCAAAATATCTTTCAGATAGGCTTTTAATAAATCAGAAGTTGTAATGCAAAAGCCGTACTAACCTAGATGTAAATCAAGGTTTATATAGAATTTCAAAGACCTAGATATGCATAGGAAAAGATAATTTTTGGCATAGGACTTTTGGAAGGAATTTTATATCAAATAAGAAGTTTAGACAAAACAGGAACCTATTATCTAAACTGTATTAACATGTGGAATCGGTAGCCGACTTTGGAACCGGTTCCCAAAGGACAAAAAGCTTTCTTTGAAGTTAAGGTTCCTAAACCAGTAGCAAAGGTTGGTACCAGTTCCCACATGACAGAATCGAAAGGGAAGATTTACTAGTTTGGAAATTTTCTGTTTTGGAAACTTTGAAGAAACATACCATGTATGTATAGTGTCCTAAGTGGGAAACAACTTTTAAAGTGTTGTTCATACCTTTTTCGTAGATCATAGTTTATCAAACTTGAACAACTTTCCAATTCCGTAGCTGATCTCGATCTTGATGTGGTAACTTGAAAATTACACCTCGATCGGACTTGTTTTGACACCGAAATTAGCCAATTACAAAATTTATATCTCACAAAGTCCATAAAACTTTTACAAGGGAGGTGAGTTTTATTTGTGAAACTACAATGGAAGGTTCATATGGGATTAAGGCAAGGATGATGATGCTGATGACAACAATGGAAGGTGTAGATGATTATAATAAAACTTAGGATGCCAGTGTCATTCCAAAAATACAATATGAAATTGTTGCCTTGCACTTTTTCCTTTTCTATTTTAGCTTTGCTTACATATATGCTCTTTCCAAGTTGCTCTGTCATTCATGTTTATATCATGCTGGTAGCTTTCTCTGCAGGTTCTCCAAAGTATGATAGTTACTTTGATTATTTTATGAAAACTGACAGTGGAGGGTGCCGGGCTGCTAATAAGCTCTTCAAAGAGGTATATTTTCTCTTTATTTGGAAATGATTAAATGCTAGCTACTCCTATATAGTCTTTTGGCAACACATGGTTTTAAATGTTTTACAATTCAATTTGAAATATATAATTACAATCAATTCTTTATGAAGAAGATATGAATCTTATGTTGAAATCCTTATTTACGTTGAAATGCCAAACCTAAAGTGCTACACCCTGCTTAAATAGTTTCTATCTCAAATGTATTTGTAAATGCGTGAATGCCAGTGTCTAGATGTGTATATACTTCTCTAGTGGATTTCTAATTGATAAGTTCATCTCATTGGACAATTATGTGTTGCTGATGTTTGCATTTTCAAGTTCATGGTGTAGAACTTGGTATTTTTAGATATTATTAGCTGTATGAAATTTGCATGGAATTTGTTTTCTTATATTGGTAATAGTGTTGTTATACAAAGAGAGAGTTGAGAGTGGAATACTCACTAGAATTGTCATATGAAACCAACCTAGGAGATGGTTTGAATATGTTGCCTTTTCTGTATGCGCATTTTTTGCTTTCACAACCACACAAAATATAACAAATTTGGAAGTAAAAAGTTCAGCCCAAAGGAAAATTTTATTTTTTACATGGATAACCCACACAGGGTACCATGGGCTAATGTTGGAGATCAGTCAATCCTCTAGGCAGATGAAATATTTATGACCTGACGTTGCTAGTCTAAACTTTAACCCATCACAATCCCACCAAAGTTATTACTTTTCTAAGTTTTCTTACTTTTCTTCTTTATGCCTGATTTGATGCTTGGCCGGACTAAGTCCCGGGAGTTTTTGATCCCGAGGAGAATTTTCATTTAATAGGCAGCGATCCATAGGAATTTATCAAATCCTATTGATTCATCAATAACCATGAAACCAAGAGCAACCCATGATTAATGGTAGTCAATGGAGGATATCTCTGTTGGTAGAAGTTACTAATATTGTTACTATTTTGGAATTTAGGGTTGCGGCATGAGTGTGGGGGGCAGTGGACAGGTGGTGTCTTATTCATTTAGGTCCATCTCTAGGGCAACATTCAAACCGTTGTAGTCCCACCAAAATCCTTTTTCTTCTTCATGGGAACTCATAGTAATTTATCTCCATCTTCAATCTATCATATCCTATTCATTCATTACTGGTGGCTGTGTGTGTTGGTCAAAGTTTCAGATATTGGTACTATTCTGAACTTTTGGGTTACCGATGTGCTGTTTTTGGATGTGGGCAGTGGGCCACTGCTGTCTTGTTTGCCGGTGACGGTCACCATCTTAGAAAGACTAAAAGAGAAAGAAGGGTTCTGAAAAAGAAGTAGATAGAGAAATAGAAAGAATGGGAAAAGGTCCATTCTTCTGCTTTGTTGATTGTCCAACTCACTAAAACACTGGTCTTTCTCCCCGTGATTTTAATTTTTAACAGTGAAATCCTTTTATTTTTGTTGGCAGTGAAGACGAAATTCTTGAATATGAACCTGAGTAGTTGGTGCCTCTGAAACATCTTTGGATTAGTTTATATGGAGCTATTATTCATAAGCTTGTTGACCTATGAGCCTTCCAGGTCAACGGGGGCTGTGTCAGACTGTCAGGGTGGCAAATCCTAGCGAGTCTGCTTGCCGCCTTGATCTCCCAAGATTGTGAGAGAATACGAGTCTGAAGAGAGGGTTTAAGAGAAAGGAAATTGTCTGTGATCATGAAGAGAAAAGTTGTAACGGAGTAGCTAAGTTGCAAAGGGGTATTTAGGTCTTTTTTTGCTCGTCCTTCCTTTTTATTATTATTATTATTATTTTTTTTTTTTTAAGACCTATTAAATAGCTGCAGTGCACATTGTTGACTAGCAGTTCAAGCGGGTGTCTGTGTAATCTACTTGTTTTTTAATTAATATCTAATTAAATAATTTGGTAAAATATACTGACCCCTTATGAGGTTTAGGATAATTACAAACGGCACAAAAGAATGACCTTAAAATGCTGTTTCCACCACCGCCACCATACCTCCTCGCCGTCTCTTGCTGCTGCCACCTCCCACTGCCGTATTTTAAAATAGTAGGAGAGCATATTTTGTATGGTACATTGGTACCTATATAATATATTTGTTCCAATTTGGTTTTTGTTGTTTGAGATCTTAAATTTGGGTTTTCTTCTCAATTTTGGAGAACTTAATTCATCAAGTAGTTGATTTTGGTGGAAATTCAATTTTGATAGTTACTAGATTGCTAGAGAGAGCTTTGTTTTAATTGTGGGTTTGAGACTTGTATCATGAGCAGATATAGACTTCTGTATCATGGAACAACCACTTAATTTTTTTTTGAAATGAGTAAGGCTCTCTCTGCAACCAACAGTTACATTGTAGCAGGAAGTTTTAAATCCATCTCTCTTGGCAACCAACGCCTTGAAAATCCATCCCCCCCTCCCCCTCCCCCTCCCCCTCCCTTCTCCCCTCTCTCTCTAAAACTATCAAAACCAATAGTAGTGAGTATGGCGCTGAAACTGCAAGTCTCTCTGGCTCTTCCTTCTGTTCATTGACAGTAGTCTCTGTATATATGTTATATTCTCTCACCTTATCATCACTATTGTAATCACTATTATTCCCTTATTGATGAGTGGCAACTTTCATTAGAAATACTATGAAGCAATAGATTTCCATTAGAAAAAAATAGTAATGAAATACTATCCACATTATCAAGAAACAAATACAATTTTGTATTGTTAAAATAATAATAATAATTTCCTAACTTGAACGAAAGTTTCCTTGCCAATTTTCATCCAATACAATCTCTAGCTAAAAACTCTTATATCTTGCTCATTTGATCAGAAATTCTATGATCAGATGTAAACTTGAAATTGTCATTGGTGGCTGGAGTGAAAGTTCGAGAGAACTGTGAAGGAGGTTGAGTGAGATGAAAGGTATTAGTATGGGGTTAATTTAGTCAATGGTCATTATATGAAAATTGTTTGAGATCAAATTTAGGCTATTAATTTCTTTTTACACAAAGCTGAGGCAATTAATTTATTATATGAAAATTCTTTGATGGTTCTAACGGTTAGTTGACGGAAAGAAATCGTTGAGCACACATTTACCCAATCTTAAGGGGGAGTCACTGTTTTTTACCCTGAATAATTGTTTTGTTCACCATTACCTAATAAGCAATTCCAAGCTGGGAGTAGTGCCATCTGGTTGATAAATTCATAGATCGGTCTTGGAATTCTGTTGAACTACATTTTGGGGTGACTACTTTTGGTTTGACCTTCATCTTTATTACTAGTAATTATTACTACCATCTGCTATTTTGTTTTTACCTGTAAGTAATATTATGTTGAACAAATCAATGAGAGTGTCCGTTAAACCCTTGTTTGTTGCTAAAAGAGAAATGGAAGCAATGAACTATTTAGTCTCTTTTTTTTTTTCTTTTTTCTTTTTTTCTTTTTCTATGAACATTTAAGTTATTAATCCTTGTGCTTCTATATGTATGTGTGGCTTTTGAGTGCTTATATTGCAATTTAGAGTGTCATAGAAGGTAAGAGACGGAGAGGGCAATAAAAAATAACATGGGATGAGGTAATTAAAAATGACTCTAAAAAGCTTCATATAGTAGGTTAAATGGTCTGTAATAGAAAAGATTGGAGAGAGAATTCATGTGACCAACTCCATTCATATTGGATTAAGGTAAGGATGATGATGATGATGATGATGATGATGAGTGCTTATATTGCAATTGATGTGCCTTAAGGGCATGGATGACTTATTCATCCGTAATTATTTTATTTTATTTTGGGATAAATGTTATTCATATGTAATTTTTATGGACTTGAATGAATGAATTAATTTATACTCTTAAACTATTTCTTCCCTATGAGCTTCTTTATCTTTGCACTGTTTGCTAAGAAGTTTTTTCATTGGATGAAAGCTTTTGCAGTCTGTTTGTATGAAGATCAGGTTATAGTACCACTCTCCCTAATTTTCTTCTCTTAGGCTTCATTTAAATCTATATCAGCTTAACTCCGGTTAAAATCTGTTAGTAGAAAGAAAGTTGGTAAAATGCTTAGGTGGATTCTGAAGGAAAAGGAGAGAGGACGTTACAAATTACACAAGTGTATAATATCTTTTATTCTCATTAGCACTCTAAAAGTGCCAACTTGATTAGTTTCTTTAATGGTACCATATATAAAGAGGGTTTTTCATTACATGTAAGCATTTGTGGGGACAATAATGGTTTATAGGTGCTGTTTGGTTTTCTTTGTTGTGATTGCAGTGTGTTAGCGAATTCGGAAGTGGTGATCATTATCAATGTACCTACTACAGAGGACTTTTGTCCCAATATTGTGGTGGCAAGATGGATGCCTAGTCTGGTGCCTAGATGGTTTCCACCTTCTTGGTGGTATCTTTTGCAGAAACTTGGCTTAAGTTATGATAAACACTCTTTTATTTTTCCTTTTTTACTTGACAAAATATGGTTTTTTTCTTTAATTATTGCACATTGAACAGCTGGTTGACTAGAATTCTTGCACAAATATATATGCTAAAATATCTAGAGTTATATGGATTATATTGCAAGTTGTAATGGCAGCCCTGTGTTACTACTAAGTGTTAATTACACACATTGAATGTTCAGAGAAAACTCTTTGCTATGTGATATCACCAAAGGATGGATGAAATTCAGAGACTTTATTCGGTTTTCTTATTCGCATCTCAACTTATAATTTTTCATGGTTATAAGGATATTAAATATCATACTAATGCTTTTTTTGGTAGGAAAAAAAAAATTGGATAAAATAGAGAGATGGATAAGAGACTTTCCTAAAGGCAAAATATTGTCCTTCTTTTCGTTTGGTTGGATGGAGGAGGAGGAAGGGTACCGTCTTACTTTGTTTGTTAAGAAAAAAGGGTTAATATAAAAAAAATTCCATAACACTCTTGCTTGCTTGTCTTCTTTCAAAGGGTATTTATTTCTTCCTTTCTATATTTTCTCTTTACAATCAAAAGAATTTTTACAAATCAAATTTTTAATTGCTGGTACATGCTCATAAAATTATATAGTATTGGGTAAATTACAATAACCTCCTTGAGGTTTGGCCAAAACGTGAGGTTGGGTTGTTTTTAGAGTGATTTTACTCTTCTACCCTAGGTTATTATATGGTTAAAAAAAAAACTAAAATCTCTTAGTATGTTAAGTCACAAGTTTGACCTTTGTTTTTTTCCTCTTCTCACCTCCTCTCCACCAACGCGAGACCCTGCACGCCACCTCCTCCCACCACCATCACCGGTCACCACCACCACGTTAAAAAAATATATATATACACTTCTTTCTCTTCATCCCTCTTTCCTCTCCCGAACTTTTATCTCTAACGTCATATCTCTCCCTCAACGACATTTCAGACCATGATATATGTATGTATGTGTATATATCGTTGATATATATATATATATATATATATATATATATATATATATTCAATTTGGGCGTATACACAAATAATTCGCTGAAGCCAATACTTTTTCTTCTTATGCAATTGTTTTTGCCTTGTGATTTCCATATAATACATTGGCAGCATATCTTCCCAAACGATGAGCTATTATTGTTCAAATGACCTGTTTTTTACACTTGCGTTAGTCAGATAACAATCATAACACATTCATGTTTAATGTGAACACTTAATGGGTTTGGAACCGAGACTTCTCTTTCATGTTCTTTGCTAAGGGGCTTTCTATGGATTGGGATGGGGGCAGTAGGAGGTTGAGAGAGAAGGGAGAGAATGGAGAAAGGGAAAGAGAGAGAGAGAGAGGAGAGAGGTGGCGGCGGCGGCTTTAAGAGGTAAGGAAATAAGTATTATAAACAAACTTTGTTAAAGGGATAGTTTGGTCCACTCATGCATGTTTTTATTTTATTTTTTTGTCATTTCATAGCACTATAAGGGTAATAGAGTCTTTTAGACTTAGTTGATGGATATTTCGGTCGCTTCAAATTAATTTTTTGAAAAAAAATTATTACTTGTTGTCCAAGAGGGAAAGTAATTGCAAAATCAGAGGGACACATTGCAAAAAAATGATAAAATTTTAATTTATTTGTAATTACATCCGAATTTTAGAGGAGGTGATTATAATTTAACCTTAAATATATGTAATGCCAAGCATTTGGTCTCATTGAGTTAGCACCAATCAAAATTGAAATACGTGTTTTTGATATTAAAGCACCACATCTCTGTCTGCCTATAAGAGAGAGAAAGTAGTTGTACAGTGTAAGAGAGAGATAAAAATTGATGGTTTGGGTGTCCGACGTAACAGAGCTGCTGCACCCAGGAAAGGAGAAGTGGTTTCCACTTACTGCTCGTTCACGTCTATTACCCTTACGGTGCTATGAAGTGGTCTCCGACGTAACAGAGCTTCTGCACCAAAGAAAGGAGAAGTGGCTCTGATTAGAATTGAACACAAGATGTGGTGGTTGCAGTCTCTCCCTGTCTGACTTGAAAGAATCTTTGGTGATGTCACACGATCTTTTTTTTAATTTTAATTTACTAGTATTATTATTATTAGGTTTTTTGAGTTCTTGTAGGTTGTGCGTTGTTGTTGGGAGAGGGGGAGAGAGTTGTCAATACTATCATACAAATTATATGTCTTTGATTTGATAATTAAATATGTATGTAAACTAATATCATACATACGTATAAAAGAGGGGGAGAGAGGTGTGTAGTGTAGTGGGACAAATTACAAACAGTGGGTGTTGAGTCTGTTGACCCTGTTACTACAAATTACGTAGCCGCACAGATTCCACATTTGGTCAGACACTAGCCGAGCACACCTGTGGTATGGGAGACAGACAATGTTCTTTCTTTCCCTTTTACCTCCTCCTCAATCCTCATCCATATATGTAAGTGTGTATATATATATATATACACATACTATATTTTTATTTACACCCACTTTGTTTTTTGGGAAAGAATAATTTTCAATCTCACTGTGTTAATCTTGACTTTCTGACTTTTGATACCTTATATAGTTATAATTCATCCGCCATTAAATGATCTCAGGTTCTCTCTCACACTAAATGTATGTGTTCATTTTCTCTTATTTGCAAAACTTTGACTGGGATAAAAATATCCAGTTTAAATAACTTAATTTAATAAAAAATTGCTCTATATCTTGTATTACAATCCACAGATTTTTTTTATTTTTTTTACAAATCAAATTTTAAATTACTGGGATATGCACATAAAAATACATACATATAGTTTATGTAATACCAAACATTTGTCAGCGCTGCTCCTTTTTTTTTCCTTCAAAATTCTGATTCCAAACTGACTTCCTTTGACAATATTGAACATTTAGAATTTAGTAATGAATGAATTTGAGTTTACATATATAACTTGAATTGAAGAAATACATATATAACTTGATCTCATAATGGTCCAGGTCCAATTTGAGCTCACATTTATTTATTTAACTTTTTTGCTTATCAATGAATAGCTTCCCTCTCCAACTGGGGGAGCTTGAGTTCAAGCCTACGAGCTTATAGGCACACGTGGAAGAGGGTTTCCAATTATCAAAGTAACCCTATCTAAAAATAATAACAATTAAATATAATTAAAATAAACAAATAAATAAAACTTGAAACATTTATGTACTAAGGTTTTCATATTCTTGGATTTATTTATTTTTTTTTTCTATTTTTCTGGTAGGTGACCCCATCTTTCAATTAAATTAAAGCAAGCATAACATAAACAAAGGGATGCATAAACTCAAAGGTAAATTCATCACAATAACAATAGAGACTCAAAAAAAAAAAAAAAAAACTACAAATACCATATGGATTTGAGATAATAGATTTGAAACCCTAATTCATATCATTGAGAGACTCCAGAACATAGACAGATACTAACATAAACATAAGATGCATAGACTCCAGAACATAGACAGAACCTCGCAATAACAATAGACTCAGAAAAAAAAAAAAAAATAACAAACTAACAAACCTACACGTATCATATGGATTTGAGATAACATATTTGAAAACCAAATGCATCACATGGAGGGACTCCAGAACATCGGAAAAGAAGGCAAGCAACCCATGCGAACCTTATATGAGATCCGTGGGACTGATGTCATCGTCTCCGTTTCCCCCATTAGTCTTCCCATTCTTGTCTTTCCCATCCTTGTCTTCCTTTTTCTCATCTTCCTTTTTCTCGGATCCATTGTTTCCGTTCGGAGGAATCTCCACTCCCAAAACCTTGCACATGTGGCTCATTTGCTTTTGTGTATTTTTCGTGCTCATCAAAATCTTATCAAGTTTGGAATCATCCAGCGTCAACTTTCCAGCCATTTTGTTTAAAGTCTTAGTGAATCCATCGGTGTAGAGAGAGCGAGCGACTGCGACAACAGTGGCTGCACCTTGTCCCAAGCCTACAACCTTGGCCGTTTCGCCCACCCAGTCAACACCCGCATCAGTTTTGAGTACTGACGGCCGACCATCGGACAGCTTCCCGTCCGCTGATTTTTCCTGCTTCTTTTCTTCTTCCTCGGTTGACGTTTCTTGCAGATTTTTCACGTCTGGTGACTTCTTTTCAGCCGGTATCTTCTCGTCCGACATTTTTTCCGGTATCTCGATCTCAGGCGTAGTCTTCTCATCTTTCTTGGTTTGAACTGACAACTCCGATTCCGGCAGACCTTCCACTGGAATGTCCTCCAACATTTTACTTGTCTCGTTGCAGAGATGAATTTCAACCTTGGATGGAAGGCCTTCCTTCTTCGACTGTTCGGCGGCTTTGTCAGTGAGATGAAACTCCACCACATTCACTGGAACGCTCTCGCGGATGACTTTCGTGATCTGGGACTTCTCCGACTTCATCACAGCTACAACAACGCCTCTCAGTTTCTCCATCGTTTTCTCACTCTCTCCTCTCTCTCTCTCTCTCTCTCTCTCTCTACTACTCCTTTCTGCTGCTCTCTATCTCTACAGCTTCCACTACTCCTTTCTGCTGCTCTCTCTCTCTACAGCTTCCTTGCTCCTCTTCCTCTCTCTCTCTCTCTATATAGATATATAAAATTTTCGTAGGACAATAAACTCCTACTTTTCATAAGAATTTCCAACCAAGTCCTACAACTTGTACAATTCCTCTTTTACCCTTTTCATATATTATGTTGCTTAACTATTTTTTCCCAAACAATTATGCCAAAATTCTGATTGAATATAAATAATTTAAAATATATTTTATTTCAATCAAAATCACTATACATTATGTTTTTAACGACCTTATAGAGAGCATTATGTTGTTGACCGTCGCTCATAGTCAAATACTCACTCAATCATAAGCACCCAAATGTTACAGCCAAAAAATTTTAACAGTCCTGTATAATCTATGCTAATAATATTTGGTGATTGATCATTAAACATGCTTTCAACCTTATGTTTAAGATGTCAGTTCACATATTCCAAATTATGCCACATTATTCCAAAGCAAAGTGCCTTCTCTAGCGTGCTAGGAGCGTTTCGAAGGCAGGTTTAGATAAGGAATTTCTCACACGGGCTAATTAATTTATTGTCATTGATTGAAACCAGATAGCTACTTACTTTGATAAGTAATGGGAAACAAGCCATTAAATTTTCAGGAAAGCATTGCTAATTGAGATATACTACATTATTTCAATGTAAAATATTTTTCTTTTCATATAAAATACTTCTTTTTTTTTTTTCGGTGCTTAATAAATGTTTAGATCGAGTTCATCAGGTGAGATATATTACGTTATTTAGTATATAAATATAAAGAGGGCTGAGTTTTTTTTTTTTTTCCTTATTTTTTTTTATCAGCCATTAAGACCAAGTGAAATAAAAGAACTGGGAACATTTCCAAAAACAAAAATGGAAAATAAAATTTTAAAAAATAAATCCTCATGTTTGTCCTACATTTATTAAGTGACACTAGCGTGGTAAATAGTAAGAAAATTTGGTTAGACAAATACAATTCAGTCAATTTATTTGCTTGAACTCACCTTTCCTGAAATGCCACAAGGACAAGATATGTAGCATCAATTGTCAGAGCCGTGATTTCATTTTGATTTATAGTTTATTTATTTATTGTTGTGGGTAGAAGCCTAAGTTCTTTCAGGATGTTGGTAATTTCAAAAACCCGGAAGCTAACACATGGTTATGGATTTTAAGTGAAATAATAAAGAAAAAAAGAGAGAGAGAGAGAGAGAGAGAGATTAAGAGGGTTACCTTATTATTTCAAAGTTTTAGCACTTTTTTTTAGGATTTATTCACATGGCTTTGGATTTAGCATTTGTGAAATTAGGATCGTATAACCTTAATCAATCTGTCTCATCAACAAAGAGTAATTTAAATAAAATTAACACATTTAATTACATAATACCATATGATTGACTAAGCATGCTTGGATAATGCACCATTTTTTTTAGATCAATAAGGTGGGGCCACCAATGCCATTCACCACCATCGACCACCGCCATTGCTATCGTCACCATCATCCACCATCATTACTGTCGCCTTCCAACACTACCACATATACCACTATCGCTTTCTACCTCCACCACCATCGTCACCACCACCACAACCATTATTTATTTTTAAAAAAATTATAGAAGAATATCATTTTGTTAATTTAATTTATTTGTTACTAAAAGGGGTATTTTGGAAAACTCAATTTTAAATTTATTTCATTCTAAATTTTAAATTGTCCAACTAAACACTAAAATGGTTATTATCAATCAACCCCTACACATCTCATATTTACTATCAAACAATAGAATGAGAATGTTCATTCCAATCTATTTGCATTTTCATTCATTTCCACTTACAATGTTCATTCCAATCCATTTCATTCCCACTTACATTCTATTCTCTTCCTGCAACTGAACGCACAGATCTACATAAGATTTTAAAGGAAGGGAACAAAGATTTTTTTTGTGTCTTTTCTTGTATAAAATATTACAAAATTTCACTCTTTTAATATATAGTTGGTCCTACTAATCTTCTTCACTTTAGTAACATTTGTTCACGATGCTTAGTTTTATCTAGCTGTACAGAGTTCCCTTGCTTGAAAACAGTTTTCTATAATTACCTTTTCTTATAATGCACTCAATTACCTATCCAAAAATAATAATGATTATTATTACATGATCGGGACAAGTAGTTCCGGCTAATCATAGGCTGTTACACAATTAAAAAACTAAATAAAATTATTAAATAGTTTTAAATTATTTATATTTGGTGAACCAATTTATTATAGAATCTCCTAAGAAAGAAATGACCCAACAAAGTGCCATGCTTTGTTAATTCATTTTCAAAGAATAACTCTTTTTGGACGGAGAAAGTATTACAGAGAAATTTTAATATTAATTTTATTGAATTAGTCTCCAAAGTGTTGAATACCATATAATATTTTTTTTATAAATTTGACATTTAATTGGGTAGCAATCCGTGAGTAACTGGGAACATATGATTATGTACCACATAAAAATTTGACAACTCTATATATATATATATATATATATCCTCTTTTCCAAGTGTCTTTCTGTGATGTTTGTCATTTTCACCATAACAAGTAGTGGATTTCGGGTTTGGCTGTGTGATCCCTGATGAGGAATACCTGGTGGTGTTAGCCACGCGTTGCATGATTGGCTCATTATGCGTACGGTCGGACATATCATAACATAACAGATTCCTACATCCAAGAAAGGGGCAAATCGTTACCACTAATTGTCCTTCCCACCCGATCACGTCATTTGATTCCTAGCCTCCTGCACTTATTTTATTACGATTTTACCCTTTCTTTTCTTTCTTCCCCTTGAAACCTTCGTCGCCGCCTTCTTGTAACAGTAACCTTCTTTTCTCTCTTTTCTTTGACTTCTTATAATTGAATTCATACCCTGATATTGCTTAATTTGGTCATTAATTATTAAACGGTTAAGTATATAAACTACTTTTAAATTTTATTATTTTTTAAAAAATAATAAAATAAATAACACTTTTATTATTTATTTTGAATATATAAGTTGATTAAAAATTTAAAAATATTGCAAATAAGACCTTATTTGCACTAAATCCTTAAAAAAGTACTATTATAAAACCATGTGGATTAATGGTACTAAATATCCAAAATGGCCTTTTGAAGTTCCAAAAATGCCCTTATCTATATTCTATATAAATCTCATGCCTCTAAAATACGATCATTTCTTCAATGTCATTTTATAACAATTGATTTTTTTATTCTTTTTAGGATAGTTTAATATTTTCTTGGCTTCATGAAAGGTGGTCGAACGTAAGACTTTTATTTATTTAAAAAATGAAAGTTATAGAATTTTGAAAATTTACATGTATTATATACTCTATATACATACTTATATAAGTTTTTTTTTTTTTTTTTTGGGAAGTTTATATAACTATTTTTTTCACACAATACATTATAAAATTACAAATTATGATTTAATTTATCAAAGATATTGTGCGTTTTTAATACCCTTTACATGACATTCTGGCATGACTCCTTTTTATCTAAAAATCAATATGCAGCAGCGCGTGTAAATTGGAGAGAGAGAGAGGGGCGTGTGTAATGATGGACATGTGTAGTGACTAGTGAGACAAATAGTGGTACGTGAGAAAGAAAGGCAAAAGCAAAGCACGTATACGGCGCACACATCCCCAGACAGTATGTGAGCACACCATACCAATGGAGACACTTCTCCTTTTGTTAAAAAATGAATAAAAATAGAACTTAAATCATAAAACTGCCTGTAATATTATTTTTTATCATAAAATTTTAATTGTTTGTAAAAATTTTAACAGTATTATAAAATTGTCACTTTGCTTCAATTCTGTGATATCAACCCGTTAACTTAACGCGTGATTAACAAATGTTTCAGCAATCAAAATTTAATAAAGAAAATATTTCTGAATAATATTGTAATTTGTAAAATATAAATTTGTAATAATATTGTAATTTGTAAAATACTAGAGTATAATATTGTTATTTGTAAAATATGAATTTTTGTTAATACGATTAGAATTTTTACAAACAAGTTGATATTTTATGATAAAAAAAATGATATTAATGAGAGTTTTATGATTTAAGCCTATAAAAATAAGAAAACATACATATTTCTTCTCTTCCTAAAGTTTAAATGTAATTGAATTTGGTCTTAACAAATTAGCAAAATTTCAATTCGATTTGATTTCAACCGTGAAACATAGATTGAATCAATTCGGATGTACAAATTAATATTTGGGAAAATTACATATAAATGGAGTCAAAGTTTCATATTTACTTAGAGGCTGAGTCAAAGTTTCATATTTTTCTAAAATGGATTGCGGAGGTGGCACATGATTTTTTACTATTTAGAAATTGTGGTGCCTAAAATACCCTTCCGCGAAGGTACTACTTTTTCTTCGAAAATACTATATTTTTGAACTAAAGGTACTACTTTTTGACGTCCAGATACCATATTTTTTAAACACCCGCGAAGGTACTACTTTTTCTCCGAAGGTACTACTTTTTTGAACTGAAGGTACTACTTTTTTGTTAGGGAAGGGCATTTTAGGCACCACAATTTTTTAAACAGTAAAAAATCATGTGCCACCTCAGCAATCCATTTTAGAGAAATATGGAACTTTGACTCAGTCTCTAAGTAAATATGGAACTTTGACTCCATTTATATGTAATTTTCCCTTAATATTTATCCAATTCAAAACGGTTCCAAGCAAGTACCCCAAACCACTATTCAAGAGCAAACACAGATTATATGTAGAGCATTCAAAAAAACAATTACAATCTGGAGAACCATCCATTTTAGAGGCTCATCACTCATCAGTCATCACGTGCCATCTCTTTTGTATATGTATATATACATATATATAAATATAGATATACATATAGATATATGTATGCGTATATACCGTTTTGTCCACCTGTTTTTATAACAATACTAGCAGTGAAATTCAGGTCTGGTGAGGGAAAATGTTGCCAGTGATTGGCTCATTGAGTTTGAACCAATCCTAGTTGAGATACGTGTCAACTTTTGACATATTGACGCGCCATCCTTTCATGCTATATAGAGAGAGAAATACTATATAGAGAGAGAGAGAGCGAGGGAGAGATTGCCGTTTGGGGGCTGTCTGATATAACTTCTACTGCGCATGACCGTGTTCCCCGCGATCTCGTACTCTTATTCTGATCCTGATTCATAACCCCTTCCAATTACCATTTTTACCTTTTTTAAAAAACTTTTCACTTTGCTTTTTTCTTATTCCAGAGTTAAATTGGTGTATTATCTTACAGTGTTATTACACCATCTTTTCAATATATAGGCATATTATGTACCGTAGTCTCTTATAATTGAATAAAAGATTTAGTGGACAAATATAAAATGAAGGAAAATATATATTATTTACAGCTAGCACAAGATCTTTAAAGGGGCCTTCTTTTTTTTTTAATTTTAATTTCAATACTGAATTTTAAATCTAAATATTACATGTACAATATGTTTTGAACCCATGCCTCTACTCAGCTTTATCCAACTTTCAATTGTAAAATTACAAATTGCTTCCAATTTAATTGAAATTTTGATGCTCGCTTTAATTAATTTAAGAAGAATGAAAGATTGTAGCGTGAGAGATAGCGAGAGGTGGGTAGTGTAGGGAGGGTGAGATGGTGTTTCTGTAAATAATCGGTACATTTCTTGTTAGTGTCAGAATTTCCTTTGCGTAGATGTGCTTTGCTCCAGCCTCTAGCCTATTTGCGTAGACGTGCTTTGCTCCAGACTCCAGCCTATCCAATTTTGTACCAGTATAGCATTACACCACACTCTCTTTGTCATCGAGTACCATCACGCGCGTGTATTATGAATTGGTGGAAATCCGTGAGGAATATATCTATCTTTATATATTGCACACCGTTTCATATCGGGTATGCAAGTCCAATTATTGATGTCATAATTTAAAAAGAATAAAATTAAACATGCTTTCAACCTTATGTTTAATAATGTTTGGTGTTTTTATCATAAAACATGCTTTCAACCTTATGTTTAAGTGGCCAGTTCACATATTCCAAATTATGCGACATTATTCCAAAGCAAAGTGCCTTCTCTAGCGTGCTAGGAGCGCTTCGAAGGTAGGTTTAGACAAGAAATTTCTCACACACAATCTGATCAATTTGTTGTCATTGAATCATTGATTGAAACAAGGCGGCTACTTACTTTGATAGGTAATGGGAAGCAAGCCATTAAATTCTATGTTATTTCAATATAAAATATTTTTCTTTTCTGATAAAATATTTTTTTATTTTTATTTCGTTATTTGGTAAAGGTTTAGGTTGAGTTTATCAGGTGAGAAGTGTAAAATAATTTGTTAAAAATGAATGAATAAATTATTTTTATTAAGTTTTAATATATTTTTTTGTTCATAAATATTTTACGACATCCAAAAACTATAAAATACATTATTTTTTAAAAAAAAATTTACGATCAAACAACTGGAGAGAAATAATACCAAGATAAGGAGCATTCTAGCAAAATTACATAGTGGTAACCTTCATAAAAACAACCATGATTGAGATGTGAGAGATATACTTCGTTTTTTCAACGTAAAATATTTTTCTTTTCAGATAAAATATTTTTTTAATTTTTCGGTGTTTAGTAAAGATCTAAGTCAAGTCTATCAGGTGAGACGTATAAAATAATTTATTAAAAATTAATGAATAAGTTATTTTTGTTAAGTTTTAATATATATATTTTTTCTTAAATAATTTACAACAACCAAATACCATAAAACACATAAAATATTTCCCCAAAAAAAATTTAAGATCAAACAAATGGAGATAAAAATAATACTGAGGTAAGGAGCATTCTAGCAAAATTACATATTGGTAACCTTCATAAAAATAACCATGACTGAGATGTGAATGTTAAAATTGATCTGTGGTGATTAAAAAAAAATTAAAGGATAAAGCTAGGTATAGACAAACATATTTTTATTTGAGGTGGTGGGATTAGCCCTCTCGTTAGAGATGGGATTAGGATATATAATCAAATTAAAATAGTTTGACCATTTATTACTTATTTTAACAATAAATTAGGGATGGCAAATTATAATCGTGTCATATCGATATAACAGTATTTTACTAATTAAACAGCTCAATTCGAACACGATTCGTTTAATAATTGTGTCAAGAATTCTCAATACTAACCGGAACTGTTTATTAAATAAGTTATACGTGTAAACCGTTTAATAACATATTTAATAATATCAAATATTTTATTATTTAAATTATTAATAATACTCGATAAAACATTAAATACTAGAAAAATATAAGTTTTAATCCAACCAAATTACTAAATAATTTCTAATTTACAAAAGAATAAATTATAAGATACAAGTTTAGATAATTATTTTGAAACTTAAATAAAAATTTACTTATGACACGTATAGTTAAACGGGTATAAACGGGTTAAACTTATCAACCTAAACATGAAACGATTAACTAAACGGGTTAATCATGTCGATCGGTTTACAATCCAAATCCGTTTAAGGTCAACACAAACCCTTTTAACTCGTGTCATATCAGTAGGTTGTGTCAAACTTTGTCACTCCTACAATAAACCGGAGAATAGTGGCTTGGTACACATTGAGGCAAAGGTGTATCCAAAAAATAATAATAATAATTATTAGAGGTAATAAAAAAAAAAAAAAAAAAAAAAAAAAAAAAAAAAAAAGAAGAAGAAGAAGAAAAGAAAAGTTTTAGTAGTACTAGTCCACCCCAAAATAAATTAGCCCACCCTATTATTCATTTCTAAATCCGCCCTTGCATCAAGGTAATTAGAAGAGAAACATTGAAATTTACCTGATACACGAGTAAGGGGAAGAATTACCCCGTGATCCATTGAAGTTTTAGAAATAGGAAAAAAATTGATTCAATTTTCTTGATTATTTATTCTCAAATTTTACTAATTTTAATTTCAAACACACCCTTAATAATATCTCTAACTATGAAATAAAAATTCCATATAAATGGATTTTTTTTTTTGGCGAGATGCAACTTTTTATTAACCCGTGAAATGCGAGTGGTCCGTAGATACAACCACAACTCATCCCTTATCGAGAATCCATACATTTTATGAACAATTATCACTTGATTGAGAAAAAGTTTAGATTTGGCACATCCGTCAATTTTTGAAAATTAAATAAAATCCTGAACTTAAAAAATTCCATGCAATGTGGGCATGTATCATGATACATGATTTCACCGATTAATATTTTACTTTGCTTTTTCTCAACCCGGCCCCCTAAACTCTAGATCATGTTAACAGTATACAATTAATTAAAACCACGTGCTTTGGTTGCATGTAAATATTGTTTGTGTTGTCCCCACTATGAAGTCTTTTTTATCTTTTTATTTTTTTTTTTTTTTGGGTAGGTGATGATTGTTTGAACCTAAAGCCCCCTTCATATAAATGGTGTCATACCTCTTTTATTTTATTTTAAAGGTATTATTTTTAGACTAATGTAGATATTGTTTGTGTTGTTTCTTTAATCTTTATATATATATATATATATATATATATATATACATGTTGAGACTAGGCCCTAGGGTCGCAATTGAATCAAGGAAAGTTGGCTCCGTCCCAAGGGTTGGTTTAGCGGGTCATAATTTGGGTCTTGGTGCTTCATGAATCATATGATCTTTGAACATTTAATTATGTAAGTAATTTTTGCGGAAATATTCACACACGTTAAGTTATAGTTAAGTTGAACCCTAAACTTGTTTTGGTGCACGTGACTTGTAGAATGTAGCTTGTGCCTTGAAGTGAATTAGTCTTATACATAAAGTGTGAGGATAACTCATTGTAAAAAATAATAAAAATAAAAATAAAATAAAATAACATAAAATAACAAGGAAAGCCAAAGATTTTGCTCTTTAATATTAACTTTATTATTAATAATAAATTAGTTGTTAGAGGATCTTTGAATTGATTATTACTAACTAAACTCAAGTTTAAACTAAAAGTTGAAGCTCCATGTGGTTAAATTATACAAGTTATAGACATAAATATATATATATATATATATATATATATATATATATATATAATTTTTAAAAAAATAGTTGAGTAAAAGTAAGTTATTGTAACGACCCGCTCCACTACATGGTATGATATTGTCCGCTTTGGGCCTGAGCCCGCACGGTTTTGCTCTTGGGTTTCACCCCAAAAGGCTTCATACTAATTGGAGATGACACACTTACATATAAGCACTTCGCCTTTCCTCTACCTAGGCGATGTGGGACTTGTGCACCTATAGCTCGCCAGTGTGGTAGTCTGGCAGTGTCTCCACACCCGCCCACAAGGTCATCACAATTCACCCCCCTTGGAGGCCCGACGTCCCCGTCGGCACACTTCCGGCTGGGTCAGGCTCTGATACCATTTGTAACGACCCGCTCCACTACATGATATGATATTGTCCGCTTTGGGCCTAAGCCCGCACGGTTTTGCTCTTGGGTTTCACCCCAAAAGGCCTCATACCAATTGGAGATGACACACTTACATATAAGCACTTCACCTTTCCTCTACCCAGGCGATGTGGGACTTGTGCACCTATAGCTCGCCATTGTGGTAACCTGGCAGTGTCTCCGCACCCGCCCACGGCACACCCGCCCACAAGGTCATCACAATAAAAACAATTCTACAAAACACAATAAACTCATAATTAACAAACGCATAGGTTAGGAATTGTTAGGGAGGCAAGTTATGAAGTTCATTGGCTAAGATTATAATTTACAAGTAATATAATGGTTGAAACTAGGGATGGCAATGGGGCGGTTTGGGACGGGTTTCCCATTCCCCATCCTCGCCCCCGTTTAATTTTGGTGCCCCCAAAACCGCCCCATAACCGGTTAATTTTTTGCCTCTAATCCCCATAACTGCCCCCGCCCCAGCCCCACTTACCCCGCCCCAGCCCCATCATCCACCCCATAACCGATTATATTTTTATTTAAACATAATCATAACACACACACACACACACACACATATATATATGGAAGTGTTAAGTGTAGGGTTTCCAATATATATATATATATATAGAGAGAGAGAAAGAGTGAATGTTAATTTGGTAAATATATTAACATGGGGTGGGTATGGGGCAGGGATCTTAGTCCCCCGCCCCCGCCCCCGCCCCCGCCCCGCCACCGGCCGGTTTTTTTTTTTTAACCCTCATCCCTACCCCATTTAAGTAAACAGTTCTCCAAACTCGCTTTAAATGGGGCGGGAGTGGGGCGGTTCCCCACCGAATTAGGGATTTTTGCCACCTCTAGTTGAAACGATATCACATTGAACCGGTATTCGGTCGATCCGGTCCCTTAACCGGTTTACATATATTATCATTAGGGATAGAAAAGGATATACCAATCATTTCCATTTCTTTTTGTTTCTTTTTCCATCCCTTGCTTTTGACATTATATTAAATATGTCTTTCTTACTCGCTGTAAAAATTCATTTAGATGGCAATTCCGTCTTTTCATAACAAAGGTCACTCCATTTGCCGCACCAACTGGCAAAAAGCACGGCGAGCGTTCGCATATTGCATCTCCTGGCAGAGAGACAGGGGGATGAGATTTCAGTTTTAGAGAGAGAAAGATTATGCTTTTTGAAGTTGTTTAGAAATTAATGGTGCTAAGTTGTTTACTGGTTTAGCAAGAGTGGAAATTGAGGTAGATTTTCGGAATGTGAGAGACGGAAAAGAAGTTTCCATGTGTATGTCTCTGTCTCTATATATATATATAGAGACAGAGACACACACACAGAGGGAATGGTGCTTTTGGGTGGGTGTTTTGGATGGTTGTGGGAGGGAAGTGGAAAAAGCCAACTTAACTCAATTGAAATGCATCATTTAATAATAAGAACAACTTGCATACCACCCTGGACTCATTTCTGACTTAAAACTTCCATCCATTGTCAGCATACATCCACCATAAATAGAGTTCCGATGAATCTCATCATATAATTTAATAATATGAGAGTCGTGACAAATTTATAATGAATAGAGGTGAAATTTTCTCTGCCATAAAAAGACATCCATAACCACTAAATCAACTAAACCAAAGTCACACAAAACACCAACTTTATTACAATTATCATAATAAAGAAAAATTGAGTAAAAATAAATTTTGACTGCAACGAGCTAAAATCTGTCCCCGTCATGTATGTCCATCACGTTCCTACTCTACGAGCACCTGAAATGTGATAATGGGGTGAGCTTAGCAAGAAATGCTAAACACAATCATCGTTCAGCAAATTAACCTTACCTTGTAATCCCATATATATATATAAGCAACTCAATAAATGCATTAATTAAATATGCATAATCCAATTAATTATAAACTCAATAAATAACCATCATTTATTTTTACTAAATCTGCATATCTCATATGTGTCTCAGGCTCCCATCCCATAAAGTGGTGTGAATCGTATAGTCTCTGACTACTGAAAACACACGTGTGGCTGGATTGTACGTCTACTCTGGTAGATCCAGATGATCCCTGATCACGTACACACAATAAGGGCTCATTAGACCCATGGCCATAATAATAGGGTAGTGCACTCCCAATTAGGCAGGTCCCGGACTATACCCAAGAGTCATTATAAGGTCAGTCCCTGACTACCCCTCCGACTAATCCAAACTCATCCATTAATTGTTAATTATGGTGAATTATGAAATACATTATTAATTAATAATTAAATTAATAATTAATACACCCGAATACAATTTTAATTTTAAAACAGAACTCTAAAGACCCAACCAGTGAGAGTACAAAATTTCTGGATAAAGTTTAACATTAAATATAAGACCCTGCAAAATTTCAGAATCTAACTCCTAATAGTTTTTCCGTACTCTCCCTTTTAGTGTTGAGAAAATAATATATTTTTTTTCTGGGTTTAATTCGGTAAACCTACCCAAATATCATTTAAAATTTTGAATTTAACCAAATTAGGTTCTGTATATAAAAAAAATAATATTAGTTTCATGATTTTTGAAGCATTAATATTATTTATATTTCTTATTCATCATTCAATCAAATAATAACTAACAAAAAAATAAATATTAAGTATATTATTTTGTGATGCTGACCCACCACTACTCACCATTAATGCTTGAGAATCACACATTCCTCCCAATATGGTTCTAAAGTACCAGTGAGAAACTAATTTCAATATGTATATACTCATAAAACTTTCTTTTCTAATTTAATTCCATATATATATAAATTGTACTCACATGCTAATCTGCTAATCCACTCAATCATGTATTAAAGTGAATATATATATATATTAGATACCATTCTAAGTTCAAGTTGACCCAAAAATCCATACTACAACTTATGAAATTCATGGAAACTTAATATAATTAATTCAAGATCTTCAGCTCTTATTTGCTATGACCTCAAATCCTAATTTACCTTTATCCATTCTGTATTCATATAACAGCATGAACAGAGAACACCAATTCACATGATCATGATAAAATTCCCAAATATATATATTTATATAACAACACGTTTAAATAGTTCCACATAATAATATATACCAATCAATTACCCACTTACCCCTTACATATATACATACACATGCAGGTCCTACGTAATTACCATGACCCATAATGATCGTCACAACACTACAACTAATTAGATTCCATAATTCTTCATAAACATGTCATATATATGTCTAGGTTATTCATACTGTTAACTATCCATATTGATGAAATTATTCTTATTTATCATTGCGTTAACACATGCTATAAATATTATTTCTATATATTTAATAGGCAAAGTTACAAATATATACCAGTATAAAAAGGAAGATTAACTTGCCTGATAAATGTCGTTAAACCTTTCTCTCTAGCTGATCCTTTGGTCACCATCTTTTTTTTCGGCTACTGCAAATTGACAATGTAATGTCAGTAACCGTTTTATTTCTTTCTTTTACGCAATAGAATAATACCACTTATAAAAAGATAAAAATATATCGGTAGTGACCTAATTCAGGATGCCTTTAAAAATTCAACTTTTGAAAAGGTAACCTATTATCTCTAATATTCTCAAAAAAAAAAAAGTCAACTAGAAAAATAAATACTCCTAATAAAAAAAAAAAATACGGATATTACAGATGTCATCGTTTCCGTTTCCCCCATTAGTCTTCCCATTCTTGTCTTTCCCATCCTTGTCTTCCTTTTTCTCGGATCGATTGTTTCCGTTCGGAGGAAACTCCACTCCCAAAACCTTGCACATGTGGCTCATTTGCTTTTGTGTATTTTCCGTGCTCATCAAAATCATATCAATTTTGGAATCATCCCGCGTCAACTTTCCAGCCATTTTGTTTAAAGTCTTAGTGAATCCATCGGTATAGAGAGAGCGAGCGACGGCGATAACAGTGGCTGAACCTTGTCCCAAGCCTACAACCTTGGTCGTCTCTTCAGCCGGTATCTTCTCGTCCGACATTTTTTCCGGTATCTCGATCTCAGGCGTAGTCTTCTCATCTTTCTTGGTTTGAACTGACGACTCCGATTCTGGCTGACCTTCCACTAGAATGTCCTCCAACATTTTCTTTGTCTCGTTGCAGAGATGAATTTCAACCTTCGATGGAAGGCCTTCCTTCTTCGACTGTTCGGCGGCTTTGTCAGTGAGATGAAGCTCCATCACATTCAATGGAACGCTCTCGCGGATGACTTTCGTGATCTGGCACTTCTCCGACTTCATCACAGCTACAACAACGCCTCTCAGTTTCTCCATCGTTTTCTCACTCTCTCCTCTCTCTCTCTCTCTCTCTATCTACTACTCCTTTTTGCTGCTCTCTCTCTTTACAGCTTCTTGCTCCTCCTATTCCTCTCTCTCTCTATATAGATGTATAAAATTTTCGTAGGACAATAAAATCCTACTTTTCATAAGAATTTCCAACCAAGTCCTATAACTTGTACAATTCCTCTTTTACCCTTTTCATATATTATGTTGCGTAACTATTTTTTTCCAAACAATTATGCCAAAATTCTGATTGAATATAAATAATTTAAAAATATATTTTATTCCAATCAAATTCACGATACATTATTTTTTTAATGACCTTATAGACATCATTATGTTGTTGACCTCCGCTTATAGTCAAATACTCAATCATAAGCACCCAAATGTTGAAATTTTTTTTTAACAGTCCTGTATAATCTATGCTAATAATATTTGGTGATTGATCATTTTAAACATGCTTTCAACCGTATGTTTAAGCTGTCAGTTCACATATTCCAAATTATGCCAAAGCAAAGTGCCTTCTCGAGCGTGCTAGGAGCGCTTTGAAGGTCGGTTTAGACAAGAAATTTCTCACACACAATCTAATCAATTTGTTGTCATTGATTGAAACAAGGTACCTACTTACTTTGACAAGTAATGGGAAGCAAGCCATTAAAATCTATGTTATTTCAATGTAAAATTTTTTTCTTTTTAGGTAAAATATTTTTTTTATTTTTATTTTTTGTTGTTTGCTAAAGGTTTAGGTCGAGTTCATCAAGTGAAAAGTGTAAAATAATTTGTTAAAAATGAATGAATAAATTATTTTTATTAAGTTTTAATATATTTTTTTGTTCGTAAATATTTTACGACAACCAAAAACTATAAAACACAATATTTTTCAAAAGAAAATTTACGATCAAATGCAGAGAAATAATACTGAGATAAGGAGCATTCTAGCAAAATTACATAATGGTAACCTTCATAAAAACAACCATAATTGAGATGTGAGAGATATTTTTCTTTTCAGATAAAATATTTTTTTATTTTTCGGTATTTGGTAAAGATCTAAGTTGAGTCTATCAGGTGAGTCGTGTAAAATAACTTATTCAAAATTAATGAATAAGTTATTTTTGTTAAGTTTTAATTTATATATTTTTTCTTAAATAATTTACAACAATCAAACACCATAAAACACATAAAATATTTCCCCAAAAAAAATTTACGATCAAACAAATGAAGATAAAAATAATACTGAGATAAGGAGCATTCTAGCAAAATTACATATTGGTAACCTTCATAAAAATAACCATGACTGAGATGTGAATGTTAAAATTGATCTGTGGTGATTAAAAATAAATAAAAAGATAAAGCTAGGTAGAGACAAACATATTTTTATTTGAGGTGGTGGGATTAGCACTCTCATTAGAGATGGGATGAGGATATATAATCAAATTAAAATAGTTTGACCATCTATTACTTACTTCAACAATAAATTAGGGATGACAAATTATAATCGTGCCGTATCGATATAAGAGTATTCTACTAATAAAACAGCTCAATTCGAACACGATTCATTTGATAATCGTGTCAAGAATCCTTAATACTAACCAGAACTGTTTATTAAACAAATTATACGTGTAACTCGTTTAATAACATATTTAATAATATCAAATATTTTATTATTTAAATTATTAATAATACTAGATAAAATATTAAATACTAAAAAAATATAAGTTTCAATCCAACCAAATTACTAAATAATTTCTAATTTACAAAAGAATAAATTATAATATACAAGTTTAGATAATTATTTTGAAACTTAAATAAAAATTTACTTATGACACGTATAGTTAAACAAGGTCCCAAACTCATTTAAAGTCAACGCAAACCCTTCTAACTCGTATCATATTGGCAGGTCGTGTCAAACTTTGAACCCGCGATCATGGATTCTTATTTTGATCCTGATTCATAACCCCTTCCAATTACCATTTTGACCTTTTTTAAAAAACTTTTCACTTTGCTTTTTTCTTTTTCCAGAGTTAAATTGGTGTATTATCTTACAGTCTTATTACACCATCTTTTAAATATATAGGCATGTTATGTACCGTAGTCTCTTATAATTGAATAAAAGATTTAGTGGACAAATATAAAATGAAGGAAAATATATATTATGTACAGCTAGCACAAGATCTTTAAAGGGGCCTTGTTTTTTTGAATTTTAATTTCAATACTGAATTTTAAATCTAAATATTATATGTACAATATGTGTTGAGCCCATGCCTCTACTCAGCTTTATCCAACTTTCAATTGTAAAATTACAAATTGCTTCCAATTTAATTGAAATTTTGATGCTCGCTTTAATTAATTTAAGAAGAATGAAAGACTGTAGCGGGAGAGATAGCGAGAGGTGGGTAGTGTAGTGAGGGTGAGATGGTGTTTCTGTAAATAATCGGTACATTTCTGGTCAGTGTCGAAATTTCCTGTGCGTAGACGTGCTTTGCTCCAGCCTCTAGCCTATTTGCGTAGACGTGCTTCGCTCCAGACTCCAGCCTATCCAATTTTGTACCATAACAGAATTACACCACACTCTCTTTGTCATCAAGTACCATCACGCGTCGTGTATTGCGAATTGATGAAAAGCCGTGAGGATTATATCTATCTTTATATATGCACAGAATTTCATATTGGGTATGCAAGTCCAATAACTGATGTCATAATTTAAAAAGAATAAAATTAAACATGCTTTCAACCTTATGTTTAATTTCATATTGGGTGTTTGATCATTAAACATGGCTTTCAACCTTATGTTTAAGTGGTCAGTTCACATATTCCAAATTATGCGACATTATTCCAAATTATGCGACATTATTCCAAAGCAAAGTGCCTTCTCTAGCGTGCTAGGAGCGCTTCGAAGGCAGGTTTAGACTAGAAATTTCTCACACACAATCTAATCAATTTGTTGTCATTGATTGAAACAAGATAGCTACTTACTTTGATAAGTAATGGGAAGCAAGCCATTAAATTCTATGTTATTTCAATGTAAAATATTTTTCTTTTTAAGTAAAATATTTTTTTAATTTTTATTTTTCGTTGTTTGGTAAAGGTTTAGGTCGAGCCAATCAAGTGAGAAGTGTAAAATAATTTGTTAAAAATGAATGAATAAATTATTTTTATTAAGTTTCAATATATTTTTTTGTTCGTAAATATTTTACGACAACCAAAAACTATAAAACACAAAAATTTTCGAAAAAAAATTTACGATCAAACAAATGGAAAGAAATAATACTTAGATAAGGAGCATTCTAGCAAAATTACATATTGGTAACCTGCATAAAACAACCATGATTGAGATGTGAGAGATATACTTCGTTATTTCAGCGTAAAATATTTTTCTTTTAAGATAAAATACTTTTTTATTTTTTTATTTTTCGGTATTTGGTAAAGATCTAAGTCGAGTCTATCAGGTGAGGCGTATAAAATAACTTATTAAAAATTAATGAATAAATTATTTTTGTTAAGTTTTAATATATATATATTTTTCTTAAATAATTTACAACAACCAAATACCATAAAACACATAAAATATTTCCCCCAAAAAAATTTACGATCAAACAAATGGAGATAAAAATAATAGTGAGACAAGGAGCATTCCAGCAAAATTGCATATTGGTAACCTTCATAAAAATAACCATGACTGAGATGTGAATATTAAAATTGATCTGTGGTGATTAAAAATAAAAAATAAAAGGATAAAGCTAGTTAGAGACAAACATTTTTTTATTTGAGGTGGTGGGATTAGCACTCTCATTAGAGATGGGATTAGGATATATAATCAAATTAAAACAGTTTGACCATCTACTACTTACTTCAACAATAAATTAGGGGTGGCAAATTATAATCGTATCGTATCGATATAAGAGTATTTTACTAATTAAACAGCTAAATTCGAACACTATTCGTTTAATAATCGTGTTAATAATCCTCTATACTAACCGGAACTGTTTATTAAACGAGTTATACATGTAACCCGTTTAATAACATATTTAATAAAATCAAATATTTTATTATTTAAATTATTAATAATACTCGATAAAACATTAAATGCTAAAAAAATATAAGTTTTAATCCAACCAAATTACTAAATAATTTCTAATTTACGAAAGAATAAATTATAAGATACAAGTTTAGATAATTATTTTGAAACTTAAATAAAAATTTACTTATGACACGTATAGTTAAATGGGTTGAACTGCTCAACCCAAATACGAAACAATTAACTAAACGGGTTAATCATGTCTTACGATTCAAACCCGTTTAAAATCAACACAAACCCTTCTAACAAAAAAAAAAAAAAAAAAAAGTTTTGGTAGTACTAACCCATCCCAAAATAAATTAGCCCACCCCATTATTCATTTCTAAATCCGCCCTTGCATCAAGGTAATTAGAAGAGAAACATTAAAATTTACCTGATACATAAGTAAGGGGTAGAATTACCCAGTGATCCATGTAACTTTTTATTTAAGGTGTGTTAGACTTTATAAAATTGAAGTTTTAGAAATAGGATTGTTTCAATTTTTTTAAAAAATTGATTCAATTTTCTTGATTATTATTCTCAAATTTTACTAATTTTAATTTCAAACACACCCTTAATAATATCTCCAACTATGAAATAAGAATTCCATATAAATGATTTTTTTTTTTTTTGGCGAGATGCAACTTTCCATTAACCTGTGAAATGCGAGTGGTCCGTAGGAACAACCACAACTCATCTCTTATTGGGAATCCATACATTTTATGAACAATTATCACTTGATCGAGAAAAAGTTTAGATTTGGCACATCCGTCCATTTTTTAAAATTAAATAAAATCCAGAGCTTAAAAAATTCCATGCAATGTGGGCATGTATCATGATACATGATTTCACCAATATATATTTTACTTTGCTTTTTCTCGACCCGGCCCCCTAAACTCTATACAATTAATTAAAACCACGTGCTTTGGTTGCACATAGATATTATTTGTGTTGTCCCCACTATGAAGTCTTTTTTATCTTTTTTTATTTTTTTGGGTAGGTGATGATTGTTTGAACCTAAAGCCCCCTTCATATAAATGGTGTCGTGACCTCTTTTATATTTTAGGGATTTTTACATATGATAATAGGCAATTCAAAATTAAAAGAGAAATAAAATAAGGGTAAGAGATTTATCTTACTCAAAATCTCTATGGAATTATAAAAAATATCTGGTTACCATATGTAACCAAAGTTACCATTACTGTAAGAAGGAAACGATATCATCTTGGATCAGGGAGAATCTCGTTTCAACAACTACTACCATTAAAGGTACGCCATAAATTTTATATATAATACTTATCGGATATTAGATCGTCGAGTACTAACTTGACAATCGGAGTGCACCCGACCGGCATCACGCCGGTCATCACTTCTCTTGTCGTGCAGGAATCGTTACGGGCTTCGGAGTGTGTAGATTTTTGGCATCAACAACATATAAATGGGGTTAGGGCCTCATATTTACATATTTTATTTTTAGAGTAATGTAGATATTGTTTGTACTGTTTCTTTAATCTTTATATATATATATATATATATATATATATATATATATATATATATACACACACACACACATACATGTTGAGACTAGGCCCTAGGGTCGCAATTGAATCAAGGAAAGTCGTCTCCGTCCCAAGGGTTGGTTTAGCGGGTCATAATTTGGGTCCCGGTGTTTCATGAATCATATGATCTTTGAACATTTAATTATGTAAGTAATTTTTGTGGAAATACACGTTGAGTTATAGTTAAGTTGAACCCTAAAGTTGTTTGGTGCACTTGACTTGTAGGATGTAACTTATACCTTGAAGTAAATTAGTCTTATACGTAAAGTAAGGATAATTCAATGTAAAAAAATAATAATAATAAAAATAAAATAAAATAAAATAACAAGGAAAGCCAAAGATTTTGCTCTTTAATATTAACTTTATTATTAATAATAAATTAGTCGTTGGAGGATCTTTGAATTGATTATTACTAACTAAACTCAAGTTTAAACTGAAAGTTGAAGCTCCATGTTGATAATCCATACAAGTTATACACATATATAATTTTTTTAAAAATAGTTGAGTAAAAGTAAGTTATCTCATGTATTTCATTTAGAAACTTAAAAACACTTTTACAAAATTAATTAACAAACGCATAGGTTAGGAATTGTTAGGGAGGCAAGTCATGGAGTTCATTGGCTAAGATTACAATTTACAAGTAATGTAATGGTTGAAACGATATCACATTGAACCGGTATTCAGTCGATCCGGTCCCTTAACCGGTTTACATATATTATCATTAGGGATAGAAAAGGATATACCAATCATTTCCATTTCTTTTTGTTTCTTTTTTCCATCCCTTGCTTTCCACATTATATTAAAAGTCTTTCTTACTCGCTGTAAAAATTCATTTAGATGGCAATTCCGTCTTTTCATAACAAAGGGCACTCCATTTGCCGCTCCAACTGGCAAAAAGCACGACGAGCATTCGCATATAGCACCTCCTGGCAGAGAGACGGGGATGAGATTTCCGTTTTAGAGAGAGAAAGAAGAGAGAGAAAGATTATGCTTTTTGAAGTTGTTTAGAAATTAATGTTGCTAGGTTGTTTACTGGTTTAGCAAGAGTGGAAATTGAGGTAGATTTTCGGAATGTGAGAGCGGGAAGAAAAGTCTTCCATGTGTATGTCTGTCTCTCTATATATATAGAGAGAGAGAGAGACAGAGAGGGAGTGGTGCTTTTGGGTGGGTGTTTTGGATGGTTGTTGGAGGGAAGTGGAACAAGACGATGCAGGTGATATACAGCAAATCAATGTTAGGTTTAGATTCGGACACGTGGAGAGTACACTATTTAAAGTAATTTAAATAAGATAGGTGAAAAATACACTCCACTATTTTTTATAAATGCATTTCACTTTTTATGTAAAACAATATTACTGTCCCTAATTCAATTAAAGAAAACAAGTATTAAGAACATTTATATCGTTTAGTTTAAGAAAAACAAAAGATGAGTACATTTATAAATAAATAAAAAGGATTGCATTTATCATTTTATATATTTTGTAAATGTTATCTTACAATTACAATAATAAAAATTGCACTCCTATAAATACATCCGAATTGTTGATAACAAATCTGAATTTAATATTTAATGTGAAACAATACTCCTTTAATATAAGTATAACGACCCTTCTAATTGTATATTAAATTTGATTAAGTCTACAATACTTGTTTATGTTTATGAGACAGATGATTCATAGTTAAATTAAGTATCTAACCCTCACATTTTCAATGATTCTCGATTTGACCTAGCTCAATCCATGTGTCACATTGGCAATGAAATAGTGAATATTGATACATACATACATACATATAATTCTCTCTTGGAGAAAATGATGACACACACACACAAAAAAAAAAAAAAAAAATTATTTAAAATATAAAATGAATAAATAGAATAGATATTTTTTAACCCTTACTTTAAGAAATCATATTTTATAATTCTCTTAAAACATATTTTTAATTTTAAAATTTGTGAATATTATTTTTGAAAAAGTGAATCTAACGGACTATGAGTTCTTAAATATTTTAATCAATTTTTTTTTTTTTTTTGTTATATATATATATATATATATATATATATATATATATATATATATATTATCAGGGCCTTAAGTTCTTAATTAAAAGCCCTTTTTCACATATTCACTTGGGATAGGTGACAAAAATTTAATTACACCGGTTGTTGTAGTGAAAACATAACACAACTTATTAAAAACTGACACGTAATAATATAACCCATTAAAATAAAGCACTTTTACTTATATAACATGATACAATTGGTTGATGGCATAGATAATGAAGTATTTCAAGGTGTAGGGAAGTCTTTCTTGGGAGCAAGGAGTTCAAATATGTTAAATGCTTGTGTAGGGATGTCAATGGGATAACGACCAACTGGCTAATCCATCCCCTCCCCTGGTTTAACAAAGATATTCCGTTTTCGTCCAGAATTGTTTATTAAACAAGAGCGGGGTAGGGTAGGGTTAAAATAGTATTTAATTTGTAATTGTATTACGAAACTAAGGAATTTATATATGTTATGTTTGGTATGTAAGAATAGAATGGAATGGAATCAAAGTGGTAATGGAACTAATGAAAATAAGAATGAGAATGGTCTATTATCTGGTTACAAATATGGAACGTGAAAGAATGAAATGATAATAATAATTCTAGTACTTGATTAGACCAATTTAAAATTTAGAATGGAATAAATTTCAAATTGTATTCTCCAAAATACCCTCTAAGTGACAACTAAATTAAATTAAAAAAATAATATTCTTCTACAATTTTTTAAAAAGAAATGACAATGGTGATAGATGGCGGTGACAATGGTGGTGGAGGTGGAAAACGATAGTGGTAAAGGTGGTGGTGTTGGAAGGCGGTGGTGGTAAAAGGCGACAATGATGATGGTGGTGGAAGGCGGTGACAATGGTACTGGTGATGGTAATGGTGGAAGGCGACAATGATGTGGGTGGAAGGTGGCAGTGATAGAAGTCAGTAGCAGTAGCAGTGGTGGAAGGCGATAGTAGTGTAGGTGGTGGTGATGCTGATGGCTACATTAATGGTGGCAATAACAAGGTGAAGGCAATGGATGTAGCGGTTGGCGGCGATAGAGTTGGCGGCGGTAGAAGGTAGTGAAGGCGGCGATGGTGTGGTGGATAAAGGCAGCAATAATGGTGACAATGGCAATGATAATGGTGGAAGGCAATAGAAGTGGCGGTGGTGAAAGATTACAATGGTTGTGGCGGTGGTAGTTGATTTTTTGATTTGGAGCATAAAGGTATTTTGATAATTTGATTTTTTTTAAAAAAAAATTACTTAGGAATGAAATGGTAATTCCATAGTTTTAGTTGGGGAAAAGAATTTTATTCTAATGGGATGATTATTCCCACTTTAAATTTCGTACCAAACTAAAAAAAAATTGAATTGAGCTTTTTTTTTTTTTTTTTTTTTTTTTTTTTTTTGGTTGACATATATTTCGTTTCATTCATATACACCCAACACGATATAATGAAATAATTTATTTTTTTCGCTTTAATTAATAATTTATTTTCTCATCCGTGAACATCACTTGATATTTGAGATATAATATTATTGTAGAAAGAAATGAAAATAATACAAAAGGATACCATAATTTTTCTTTAGATAAACACATCCAAAAGGTTGCGAATTTTGGATTTGTCTAGTTTTTGTCCGGACTCTTTCAGAGGAACGTTGTGCTCTTGACACGGGGATGACGGGAATGGTTGGAACATTGGGTTGAGAAGCGGAAATATTTGAATAGGATAATTTAGAGTTTTGCTTAATACATTTCTCTAATAATTTTTAATACAAAATATATTACTTATACGGCTACATTTATTAATTATTAATATACTGGGTGGGACCAGGTGTGTTTTTTTATCATTCTGCTTACATGGACACTTATATTATAAATTGAGTATTGTTTTAATATGCTTTTAGATTTTAAATGTTCAGGGTCTTTAAAATTTTATTTCATTTGAAATTCCACGTTAATTTTTGTTTGTGATTTTGGATTATATTATCAAATAATAATTATGTAAATGGTTATCAAATAATTTGGGAGAGAGAGAGAGGGTGGTGGCGGGAGGGGGGGGACGAAAATAAGTATTAAGAAAAAAATTTTATTAAGAGATAGTTTGTTCCATTCATACATGTACTTTTTTTTTTTTTTCAATTCATAGAACTACAAGGGTAATAGAGTCTTTTACATTTAGTTGATGGGTATTTCGGTCACTTCAAATTAATTTTTTGAAAAAAAATTATAACTTTTTGTCCAAGAGGGGAAAGTATTTGCAAAATCAGAGGGACACATTGTAAAATAAATAATAAAATTTTAATTTATTTATAATTATATTAAATTTTAATAAAGGTCAGTATAATTTACTTTAAAAATATGCAATGCCAAATATTTGGTCTCCATTGAGTTAGCACCGTACCAATCAAAATTGAATACGTGTCTTTGATATTAAAGCACCACATCTGTGTTTATCTCTGGTGCTACGCTAGCCCTGCCTATAAGAGAGAGAAAGTAGGCCTAACAATAGTAAGAGAGATAAAAATTGATGGTTTGGGCGTCCGACGTAACAGAGCTTCTGCACCCAAGAGAGGAGAAGTGGTTTCCACTTACTGCTCGTTCACGTCTATTAGCCTTATAGTGCTATGAAGTAGTCTCCGACGTAACAGAGCTTCTGCACCCAAGAAAGGAGAAGTGGCTCTGATACCCACCCCTCACTCCTTCACTTTTACCCCATTTTGCCCCTCCTTTAAAACTTTTCACGTTATTAACCTACATTTCTTCTTCTTCTTCTTCTTCTTCTTCTTTATTAACAGTGAGCTTCTTATAATCTGTAATTTTATAAGTTGACATGCATTCACAGATTTTCGTGAACCAATTTTTATTTTTTATTTTTTATTTTATAGACACCGAATTAAGGCAATGAAACCCAAATAAAACTAATAAATACCCACTCAAGGCACTTTGTAGATGATGAATTAATTCTCACTGCACTAGTGATAGCGCGGGTAAATTGTGTGAGAGAGAGGGAGAGGGATCTAGTGTGTGTCTATATATATCAAATCAATTTAGGGATATCTTTTTAGAAATACTTAAGTATGTATTTTTAAAAATCTAAGAACTAGATCCCTCAACACTCTACAATCAATTAATACTCGGTTATTATTGATGAGTGCTTATATTTATATATATATATATATATATCCTCTTAAGGATATTGGATACTCTAGTTAGAATTGAACATTAAATGTGGTGGTTGTATAGTTGAAAGAATCTTTGGTCATATCATGTCATAAGATTTTTTATTTTATTTTTACTAATATTATTATTATTAATTTTTTGAGCTCTTGTTATACGTGACAAAAGATAATTTCTTTTTCATATGTTTGGAGACTCAATTCTAATTTAATTTGAATGGTAAAAACACTATATTAAGCATTTCTTATGCCTTTCACTGTGAAAATGTTGAAACCAGCAAAGACTTGGGTCATCATTTGTCCTTCAAACCATTACCTCGTGACTCTGATTGGGCACTGGAGGGTACCTCTGCAAAGGCATTAGAGAGAGAGACAGAGACAGAGACAGAGACAGAGAATGGGAGAGTTCTGAGCTTTTGGCTTGTTTTTATGCATGGGAAGTTACATCCTGCTGTGACTGACGGCTCTGATGTAATCGGAGTTACAGACGGATAAGACTGAATATAAAATTATATTATAAGACATATAAAATTAATTGCAACCTTTATTGACTTACATATATATTCAAGTATGGTAAATGTATACTAATATCATCGTATATATATACAAGTATGGTAAATGTATACTAATATCGTGTACATTAGTTAAGAAAATTGTTTAAATATGTACAATATGTTTAATATCAAGACTTTAAAAAATAATAATAATAATAATAATAATAATTAATATATTGTAATTGTACATTGTCAACGATCACAAAATAAAATATATATCAATACTATCATCAAAACAAATGGAGGTATATATATTCTCTCACTAGACTAGGGGAGAGCGCGTGTAAGTTGTACGTGTTGTTGAGAGAGGGGGAGAGAGGTATCAGGCGTGTGAGGTGTAGGACAAATTACAACAGTGGGTGTTGAGTCTGTTGATTCTGCTACTACAAATTACGTAGCCCGGGTATGGGAGACAACGTTCTTTCTATCCCTTTGACCTCCTCGTCAATCCTTATTCGTATATGTAAGCATATATATATGTATATATATACACACACACACAGTATAATTACCTTTTCTCTACAACTTCCTTGCTCCTCCTCTTCCTCTCTGGCTCTCTCTCTAATCTCTATAGATATATGAATAAAAAAAATTCGTAGGACAATAAACTCCAACTGTTCATAAAAATTTCCAAGCAAGTCCTATAACTTGTACAATTCCTCTTTTACCCTTATCATATATTATGTTGCTTAACTATTTTTTTCCAAACAATTATGCTAAAATTCTGATTGAATATAAATAATTTAAATATATATTTTTTTTCAATCAAATTCACGATACATTATTTTTTTCACGACCTTATAGACAGCATTATGTTGTTGACCACCGCTGATAGTCAAACACTCACTCAATCATAAGCACCCAAATGTTAAAGCCAAAAAAAATTTAACAGTCCTGTGTATGATCTATGCTAATAATATTTGGTGTTTGATCATTAAACATGCTTTCAACCTTATGTTGAAGCGGTCAGTTCACATATTTCAAATTTTGCCACATTATTCCAAAGCAAAGTGCCTTCTCTAGCGTGCTAGGAGCGCTTCGAAGGCAGGTTTAGATAAGGAAATTCTCACACGAGCTAATCAATTTGTTGTCATTGATTGAAACAAGATAGCTACTTACTTTGATAAGTAATGGGAAGCAAGCCAATAAATTTTCAGGAAAGCGTTGCTAATTGAGATATACTATATTATTTCAATGTAAAATATTTTTCTTTTCAAGTAAAATATATATACTTTTTTAGTGTTTGGTAAAAGTTTCAGTTGTGTGCCAGGTGAGGAGTGTAAAATATCTTGTTAAAAATAGATGAATAAATTGTTTTTGTTAAATTTTAATATATTTTTTTGTTCGTAAATATTTTATGATAACCTAACATTAGAAAACACATTATTTTAAAAAAAAAAAATTTACGGTCAAACAAATGGAGAGAAAAATAATACTGAAATAAGGAGCATTCTAGCAAAATTACATATTGGTAACCTTCATAAAAACAACCATGACTGAGATGTGAACGTTAAGATTGATCTGTGGGGATTTAAAAAAAAAAATTGAAAAATGAAAGGATAAAGCTAGTTAGAGACAAACATATTTTTATTTGAGGTGGTGGGATTAGCACTCATTAGAGATGGAATGAGGATGTATAATAAATTTAAAATAGTTTGAGCTTCTATTACTCACTCCCACAATAAACTGCAGAACAGTGGCATGGTGCACGTTGAGGTCATTAGAAGAGAAATATTGAAATTTATTTGATTTAGAGTAAGGGAGAGAATTACCCAGTGATCTGTGTAACTTTTTATTTAAGGTGTGTTGGACGGCATAGAATTGAAATTTTAGAAGTAAAATTGGTAGAATTTGAAAAAAAAAATTTATTTAATTTTCTTAGTTATTATTCTCAAATTTTATCAATTTCAATTTCAAATACACCCTTAATAATATTTCTAATTTTCTCAGGCTATTTAATACGAAGACACATCTATGAGATAAAAGTTCCACATAGATGGATTTTTTTTGGCCTGTGAATACAACCACAACTCATCTCTAATGGTGAATCTATACATTCTATAAACAACTATCTCTTAATTGAGAAAAAGTTTAGATTTGACTTATGGGTCGATTTTTTTAAAATTAAATAAAATCCAGAACTTAAAAAATTCCATGCACTGTGGCCTGTGGTCATGTATCTTGATTCATGATTTCACCAATTAATATTTTACTTTGCTTTTTCTCGACACTCTAGATCATGTTAATTATAACAGTATACAGTACAATTAATTAAAACCGCATGCTTTGGTTGCATGTAGATATTGTTTGTGTTGTCCCCACTATGAAGTCTTTTCTAATTTTTTTTCCAAACATTTATGCTAAAATTCTCTGCGACGGATAGAGAAAAGGCGAAAAGTAACGGTTTCGTTTTGGATGTATTTGCCGCACCAACTGACAAAAAGCACGACGAGCGTTCGCATATTGCATCTCCTGTCAGAGAGAGAGGGAGGGGGATGAGATTTCCGTTTTAGAGAGAGAAAGAAGAGAGGGTAAGAGTATGGTTTTTGAAATTGTTTAGAAATTAATGGTACGTGCTAGGTGGTTTACTGGTTTTGCAAGAGTGGAAATTGGGAAAAATAACCTTCTTGTTTTGAGAAGGCCAAATTATCCATTAAAGTCAACTAAATTACGCCTTGACCTAAACAAAAGTACCCTTCTTTCATTTGGATCACTTGTCTCACTTATTTATCATTCTCATAACCACTTGAATATCAATATAGCCATTGTCCCCCCTCTCTCTCATTACCAGACGTGGCTCTATCTCTCTACTTTAAGAATTTGTCTCTGTAATTTATTCATCTCAAGAACTTCTCTCTCTATTTTATTCATCAAGGAGAAGGGCCTGTTACTGGACAATGGCTATATTAACAGGTTAATATATAAAGACGTTACACATGCAAATACATACATATATATATATATATATATATATACATACAAACACTTACACCTGAAAATACATATATCTATCTACAAATATTTGTATCAAGTCAAAACCTTAACTTTCCAAGGTTAGCAGGGTTTTCTGAATTCAGCAGATGGAGCAAAGAGGTGGGGTTGTCTCACTGGTGGCGAGTTATATATGCATATATGTGTATGATTGTGTTCTTGTGTGTGTAATATATGCATATAAAAATAAGAGAGGAAAGAAAGATAAATAAATGAATATATGTGTATGATTGTGTTCTTGTGTGTGTATATATGCATATAAAAATTAATAAGAGAGGAAAGAAAGAGAAATATATGCATATATGTGTATGATTGTGTTCTTTTTGTGTATATATGCATGCATATAACAATAAGCGAGGAAAGAAAGAGAGAGAGAGGAGGGGCAAACACGTAACTTACTCATACCAACTCCCTTCCAAGATTCTTCTTTTAATGGAACTGTCTTGTGCACTAAGGTTATATGGGTAAATTCATCTATATCTTCTAAGGTTAACTAGTGAACTTGGACCTTTCTGAAATATCGTGCCTACTTCAATATTAGTGTACGAGATAAAAACTTCAGGGGTACTTTTTGTAATTTGTCCATTTAAATAAGATAGGTGAAAAATACACTCCACTATTTTTATAAATGCATTTCATTTATGGAAAACAATAGTATTGTCCCTAATTCAATTAAAGAGTATTAAGAACATTTATGTCCTTAAGTTTAAGAAAAACAAAAGATGAGTACATTTATAAATAAATAAAAAGGATTGCATTTATGGTTTTATATATCTTGTAAACGTTATCTTACAATTGCAATAATAAAAATTGTACTATTATATAAATACATCCGAATTCAATGTGAAACAAGATGATAACGACCATCTAAATTTAATATTTAATGTGAAACAAGACTCCTTTAACATAAGTATAACGACACTTCTAATTGTATATTAAATTATTTGATTAAGCAATTCATTACAAGTATTCGGCGTAAGTATTATTATATACTCTTCGTTAATTATTGCACATTGAATAACTAGTTGATTAGAATTCTTGCACAAATTTCTATATGCTAAAATACGTGAATTATATGGATTATATTGAAAGTGTAGTGGCAGCCATGCGTGTTGTTAATTATTATACACTTAATGTTTACTTTTAAATTTTTATCAAACTAGGATTTTGTTTGTATTGACGTAAAATATTTTTTAAAAAATATTTTTTTATTTTCTGGTGTTTGGTTAAACTAAAATATTTATGAAGAAAAAAAGTTAATAAAATTTAACAAAAATAAATTTTCATTAATTTTCGGTAAGTTATTTTGCATGTCCAGTCCGATGGACTCGACTTTAACCTCGATATAGACCTTTGTCAAAAACCGACAAAATAAAAATATAAAAATATTTTACCTGAAAAAAAAAATACATCCAAACAAATATAGGGCAGAGATTGAATGTTTATTGTTTAGAGGAAGCTATTTGCAATGTGATGTCACCAAGGGATGGATGGATGGAATTCATCCAACTCATTAATTCAACCGAATAATATTTCAGATACTTTATTTGGTTTTCTAAGGTGGAACTGGTATTTTAGAATGGGGTGAGCTAATTTAGGGACTAGTAATAGTAATTTTTATTTTTTGGGCTAGACTTAAAAGTAGTATGGCAAAAAATTTTTTTTTTTTGGAGTGGGCTGAAGTCCACTTTCGCCCACCCCTAGATCTGCATGTAGTTTCTTATTCGCATCTCAACTTATTAATCAACTTATTAATTTTCATGGTAACGAGGATATTCTTCTCTTTACCCAAAATATCATACCAAGCCATTATTTAATTTTAGGTTTCCCGTGGACTTCACAATGTGCACATATACACTAGATTGCAATATAGACCAAATTGTAGAACCCTTGTATTTATTTTTTATGTTTTTTGCACAAGGCAAAGAGGGGGCGGATGAGAAGGCTACTTGACTCGCAAACACCAATGGTAGACCGACTGTATTAGAATACTCTTAGCATCACAAGTGGCATCAATTATTAAATATATATATTTTTTTTGAATTCCCACTAAAATGGAAAGTGAAGTAAAATTAAAAAAATAAAAATAAAAAATAAAAAAAAACCCTCATAAGACTAGCTCTTTCCTACTTAAAATGAAAAGTGAAGTAAATATGGGTTGTATGTTAGTCAATCAAGGTACCTATTATATTACTTGACCTATTATAGTTCAAATTTTTGGATGGGATCGCAAAATACTTTATTTATTATAGGTGGTATCAGAGACAGACCCATCCACTATCACACCAAGCGTACTCTTGGGAGGTGTCTGGTTTTTGCTAGGTAGGCAAGGCAATCAAGTGTCCACCCGGGAGGTGTTACAGATTTACAGTTAATATCAATCATTGATTTGTTGTCACACCAAGCGCACGCTTGGGAGGATACTATTTAAAACTCTGGTTCCAAACGAACAAAGATGTCACTTCATTTGACAATACTGTTGAACATTTAGAATTTACTAAATACCAGTTCCTTAATTGAACATTTAGAATTTACTTGGGTAAATGAATAAATTTGAGTTCACACATAACTTGTATAGAAGAAATAATATTACAATCTCGTGGTGAAACTTTTTATTTTTTATTTTTCTGACTCAATCGCAAAACACAAACCGAGCAAGTCATATTTCTCACACAATTAAACCTAATACGGAGTACTACTCTTTCAATCTTCACAAATACTGTGGGTGTGAACACACACACTATAGTTGAACACCAGCAGCTTATAGGCCCATGTGGAACAACAAAAACCCAAACGGGCTCCCAATTCTCAAAGCCCAAGCCCACCTAATCAAATGATCCCTATTGAAAAATGGAAACACATAGCCAAATTTTCAACCCATGGTCTATTAAAAATTAATAAGAATAGTTGTAATAATCAAACAAATAAATAAAACTTGAAACATTTATGAAAAGCATGCTTCCACAATCGTTTTATTACCATTCCTTGACATTTTGGCAGAGCAAATCTCAATGTCATTGCTTTTGCAAAGTATAAGCACACATAAAATTTGGTGTACAGATGGACCAAATCAGTTTTGTTTATATAGTGTAAGCATCGCTTTCAAGAGAAACTGATTCTTTTTATATTATATAAACCTTTTTCTGTTTTTTTTTCATCGTACTATTTTCAATTTTGAGCAATTTAAGAAAAACTTGTTCACACTTTCCAAAATTCCAAACCAAACATAACCTTTGTGTTTGAACCACAAAGCCCATAGGTGGTCAAGCCCATTGATTTGGGTATGTAGGAATATTGACAGTTTATGAGAGTTTATCTCACAAAATGAATCCATACCAAATTCATATTTCTTAGCCTTTCTTTTCTTCTATCACTCTCTTTCCAACAGTCTTAACACAAAATTTGCACTTGCAAGGAGTGATTATACTAAATTTCTTGAAGCAAAATCATGTTTGACTCTTCAAAAGTTTTGTATACTACTTATGAAAATAAAAATAAAAAATAACGAAAACAAAAATAACCTAGCCAAAAGTCTTGCATATGGAAAACGTATCATAGTTGATCTTTATTTTAACTTGTCATTCTCATTGTCATGAATGATAAACTTGGAATCTAGCCGTTGCCCATACTGTCATCAGAATATCTCGATAAGTCTTTGAAATGACCATGTGTCAATGTGAGGGCCAATTCACCATCTGGTGGAAATCATTTCGAGGTTAAATTCAAGATCATGCCGACAGATTAGCAATCTTGTGGAAATCATTTCGAGGTTAATTTCAAGAAGATCATGCCGACAGATTAGCAAGGTTTTGCTCACATTGCCAAGACTAACCAAGCCTACTGAAACCTTGCATCTGAAGGTGTTGCTACAATCTCACGAATAGAGGTAGGCCTGTCAATTAATCGGATTCGGATTAGATCAATCAAATTCATATCCGATTTGTTAAGCAAACGGATTATTGAATTCGGATCACTAACGAGTTCTCAGACTGAATGTCCCAATTCATATCCTATTTAGCTCGGATCGAATCGAATTCAAATTTGGATTAAAATTATATTTACTGCTATATATATAATTATAAAGAGTATGATATTATTAGTATTATTAGCATGTGGATGAGAACACCACATTATTGTATATATAACATTATGATTTTTTTTTTTTTTTGGATTACCTCTAATACAATTCTAATAGTAGTATTGACATATATGTATAGATATATATATGTAAAATTATTGATAAATAATTATATATATATATTTAATTAAATCGGGTCAGATTTTTATGGGATCGGATTGGATCAGCATAATCCATATCCGATTTGTTAAACTAATGGATTATCGAATTCATATCGTAATCCAGTTATCGAATTTTTTGTTCAATCCATATCCGATTAATCGAATCAGAGATGGATCAGGATCAGCTCCATTGATAGGTTTTTAGACAAGGGGTGCCAATATTGTCATAGGACGGGAGTACCTCACTGATAACAAAACAAGTAAATACTTTGACCAAAAAAAAATTTGCTGAAGTCCCCCATAGCATAGTTTGACTCTACATAATGTTACCTTGAATTCTAGATTATTTCATATTTGTGTAGAAATTGTGGAGCGTACAAATTGGAAGATTCTTGAATATCGAACGGCTTGTAGATATATTTATAAAGCTAAAGAAATTCTAGAAATGTATGGAGTTTTGTAGTTAGGTAGATATTTGACTAGAAAGTTTTTAGATACTAGATTTCAACCATAGATCGGAATGCATCTAACACTATAAATATGTTAAGTGTTACTTGTAAACTAGTGAGTGACAAGCTACAAGTTTAATAGTAAAAGAACTGAAAAAATTGAGAAAAAAATATTAATGTAGAAATTGTGGAGTGTACAAAATTGGAAGATTCTTCAATATTGAATATATTTATAAATGAAATTGTAGAAATGTATGGAGTTTTGTAGTTAAGTAGATACTTGAGTAAAAAGTTTTAGATACTAGATTTCAACCGTAAATCGGAATGCATTCTAACCGTGCATTAGGGAAGGGTATACTATAAGTATGTATAAGTGCCCCTTGTAAACTACTGAGTGAGAAGCTACAAGTTTAATAGTAAAAGAGCTGAGAAAAAAAATATTTATGTACCACCAATTAGGAGCTAATATTTCATACTCTACTGTCAAAGGCTCACAGTGCCTCGGACCACCTTCTATTTTTATTTTTGAATTTATATACGAAAATATGTTTTTTTGGTATATGAACCCACCTTTCAACTAAATAGAAACCACTGCATATGGATTCTCTATAATTTATGCTTAAAACAAAATTAAAAGAAACAACAAATTAATTAAAACCATGAGAAATGTTCATGTATATAATACCAGATGTGAAATCTACTAATTCCTCACGTACCAAAAGTTAAAGCAAACAAATTAACATAGAGTAAAACCAAGGCCATAAACCCCTTACTAACTTACACCAGATCGATCTGTTTGGAAATTAATAGAGAATTAAAATATAAAATTCATGAGGTATCAAATATTAAAGCAAGAGCCTAACAGAGACATTTGCTACATATCACATGCTCAAACTTTGAGATCTTATCAACACTAATGAATGATCGTTGATCATTTTATTTTAAAGTTAGTTTCGTTTTGATTCTCCATGTAGAAACTCTTTCTATAATGTGACACTTGAATTTAAAGTAATAATTAAATACTAGATAAGTGTGGTGTTGTCTGACTAATTAAATTGTTTTTCAGTATTTAGGAATTTGTTTTCGAGCCTTCACCACTTCCTCCCTTCTAACCACTACTATATTTGAAACAGAACAAGATGACACAAACACTAAAGAAAAGAAAAGTGATAATTGAGATTGATATACTTCAAATGTCCAACTTCTTGATAGTCGACTTGGTAACAACACCATAGCCCTTGTTAAAGGGTCCAGCCTAACCATTTTAGCCCCAATCGGTGGTGGGCCTCCATGGTTTGATTTGGTGTGGGCCTATCCAACCATGACCCAAAGAGCCCCCCAAGAAAAAGCTCAGCTTCCAAGTACTCTAAAAGATCAACCATCTGATTTGGGTATGTAGGAATATTGACAATTTATGAGAGTTTATCTCACAAAATGTATATAAGTTTTCTTTTCCAATTTGCAATCCATACCCAAATTCATATTCCTTAGCATTTCTTTTCCTCTATCACACTCTCCCTCTCTCTCCAATAGTCTAACACAAAAATTGCAAAGAGAAATATATATATATATATATATAATCCTTTCTTTCGATTATTGTTGATGTTTATGCAAAATTGGACTTTCTTTTAAACGGAAGACATTAGAAGATTTTATTAAGACATTTGTGCAATCATTTTTGTAAACATTAGAATTTGTTGTGTACAATATAAATGTACTAATTGGGGCACGTTGTATTATGAGGTGATAGCCTGACACCAAGGTTCATTTTACCCACGTGAGATATACGATCAAAGGAATGCTTATACGGACGTGTATTGCATGCCACCACCTGCTTGATTTGAAAAACTAATAACGGGCTCAAATCCCCTGCTGTGAGTTACCATATAGCAGAGGATTTGAAAAACTAATAACGGGTTCAAATCCCCTGCTGTGAGTTGCTTAATGCCGTGTTTGGGTTGGCACAAGAAAAAGAAGTACACAAACGGCACAGTAACTTAACGTGCCAACTGTAAAGTCAATAAAAAGAAAAAAAATTAAAAAAAAAAAAGAAGAGGGAAAGTTGAAATAAGCTGCCGCCCCCGCCCTTCTGCAGTTTCACTTTCCCCTTCTTCCCTTTTGCTTTTGTTATTTCCCTCCTTCCTTTTTCATTTTAATCCAAACTCTTATTCCTCTCTCTTTGTTCCATGAAAAAAAACATATTGCTTTTGAATTTCTTTTTTATTGGAAACCCTAATTCCTCTCTCCTCTATTCTTACTTTTTTATAATCTTTTTTGAATCAAAACCCAGATTACAGTGTGCTGATTTCTCAATGCAATGTCAACTATTCATCTACAGGAAGGAAATCTACAATAGACCTGATGTGGTATTTACAATTGACCTAATTAATGCTTAATTGTTGGTAAGTGTTATTAATATTGTGCATTTAATATATTGTTAATTTACAGTCGATTTAGAAAATTTATGATTCTTTCATTTGTCATCGATCTATCATTGTATCATTGTAATGAATGTAAAATCTTCCATCATTGATTTTTAGAACTGAATTGGCTTCAGTAGGTATGAATGTGTTATCAAAAAAATTGGTATTAAATGCATGCGGCAACCAAATCGGGCTGGAAACGAAAAAATGAAAAAATGCATAAAGGAACCGGCTTCACCCAAAGTGGAGCTGCCTCCACTACCAAGTAGAGCCGGTTCTACTACAAAGTAGAGCCTGCTCCACTTTGTAATTGAGCCTGCTCTATTTAGAGAAGGCTCTAAATCACGTAGAGCAGGCTCCAATAAATATTGGAGCCTGCTCTAGGTGATTTATTAGACATTTCAGAGGTTAATATTTAATATTTATGAGAAAAAAAAATTGTGAAGTTTAACAAATAGGAACTCTGATCACCTTCACCATCAAAATAAGCTATTGACACAGTTCTGTAAAACTAATTTCACACCTCTATAAAACTAATTTGACACCTAAATTTAACATTTTTTAATTCTTTCATTTGTCATCTGTTAGTGTAAATTATGATATTTTTCTACTTGAAATTGACATTGGTTAAGCATTCTAGCATATTTGAAATGTTAGATAATTGTAGGATTTTTTTCTATAATCTTCTCTAGTGAATGTAAAATCTTACATAATTGTTTTTTTTAACTGAGTTGGCTTCATTAGGTACCAATTTGTTATCCAAATATTTTTTCTTCTCATGTATGCGGCAATTACACATTTCACAGGTTATTATGTGACATTTATGAGAAAAAATACATTGTGAAATTTAATAAGTAGGAACACTGATTACCTTCACCATCAAAATAAGCTATTTACACAGTTCTACTAAACTAATTTCACACCTCTGCAAAACTAATATCACACCTACATTTAACATTTTTTAATTCTTTCATTTGTCATCTGTTAGTGTAAATTATGATTTTTTTTTTTTTTTTACTTGAAATTGACATTGGTTAAGCATTATAGCGTATTTGAAATCTTGGATAATTGTAAGATTTTCTTCAATAACCATTCTAGTGAATGTAAAATCCTCCGTAATTGTTTTTTTTTTTTAACTGAGTTGGTTTCATTACGTACCAATGTGTTATCCAAATATTTTGTCTTCTCATGTATGCGGCAATTACACATTTCACAGGTTATTTTGTCACATTTCTGAAAAAAAATACATTGTGAAGTTTAATAAGTAGGGACACTGATCACCTTCACCATCAAAATAAGCTATTCACACAGTTCTACAAAACTAATTTCACACCTCTGCAAAACTAATTTCACACCTAAATTTAACATTTTTTAATTCTTTCATTTGTCATCCGTTAGTGTAAATTATAATATTTATTTACTTGAAATTGACATTGGTTAAGTATTATAGTGTATTTGAAATATTGGATAATTGTAGGATTTTCTTCTATAATCTTCAATAAGCATTCTAGTGAATGTAAAATCTTCCATAACTATTTTTTTTTAACTGAGTTGGCTTCATTAGGTACCAATGTGTTATCCAAATATTTTGTCTTCTCATGTATGCGGCAATTACGCATTTCACATGTTATTATGTGATATTTATGAGGAAAAAAACATTGTGAAGTTTAATAAGTAAGGACACTGATCACCTTCACCATCAAAATAAGCTATTCACACAGTTCTGTAAAACTAATTTCACACCTCTGCAAAACTAATTTCACACCTAAATTTAACATTTTTTAATTCTTTCATTTGTCATCTATTAGTGTAAATTATGATATTTTTTTACTTGAAATTGACATTGGTTAAGCATTCTAGAGTATTTAAAATCTTCGATAATTGTAGAATTTTCTTCTATAATTTTCAATAACCATTCTAGTGAATGTAAACTCTTGCATAATTGTTTTTTTCTTAACTGAGTTGGCTTCATTAGGTACCAATGTGTTATCCAAATATTTTGTCTTCTCATGTATGCGGCAATTGCACATTTCGCAGGTTATTATATCACATTTGTGAGAAAAAATACATTGTGAAGTTTAATAAGTAGGGACACTGATCACCTTCACCATCAAAATAAACTATTTACACAGCTCTGCAAAACTAATTTCACACCTAAATTTAACATTTTTTAATTTTTTCATTTGTCATCCGTTAGTGTATATTATGAATTTTTTTTTCTTGAAATTGACATTAGTTAAGCATTCTAGCGTATTTGAAATCTTGGTTAATTGTAGGATTTTCTTCTAGAATCTTCAATAACCATTGTAGTGAATGTAAAATCTTCCATAATTGTTTTTTTTTTTTAACTGAGTTGGTTTTATTAGATACCAATGTGGTATCCAAATATTTTGTCTTCTCATGTATGCGGCAATTACACATTTCACATGTTATTATGTCACATTTATGAGAAAAAATACATTGTGAAGTTTAATAAGTAGGGACACTGATCACCTTCACCATCAAAATAAGCTATTCACACAGTTCTGTAAAACTAATTTCACACCTCTGCAAAACTAATTTCACACCTAAATTTAACATTTTTTAATTCTTTCATTTGTCATCCGTTAGTGTAAATTATGATTCTTTTTACTTGAAATTGGCATTGGTTAAGCATTCTAGCGTATTTGAAATCTTGGATAATTTTAGGATTTTCTTCTATAATCTTCAATAACCATTCTAGTGAATGTAAAATCTTCTATAATTGTTTTTTTTTTTTTAACTGAGTTGGCTTCATTAGATACTAATGCGTTATCCAAATATTTTGTCTTCTCATGTATACGGCAATTACACATTTCACTGGTTATTATGTCACATTTATGAGAAAAAATACCTTGTGAAGTTTAATAAGTAGGGACACTGATCACCTTCACCATCAAAATAAGCTATTCACACAGTTCTGTAAAATTAATTTCACACGTTTGCAAAACTAATTTCACACCTAAATTTAACATTTTTTAATTCTTTCATTTGTCATCTGTTAGTGTAAATTATGATTCTTTTTATTGTAAATTGGCATTGGTTAAGCATTCTATCGTATTTGAAATCTTGGATAATTATAGGATTTTCTTCTATAATCTTCAATAACCATTCTAGTGAATGTAAAATCTTCCATAATTGTTTTTTTTTTTAACTGAGTTGGCTTCATTAGATACCAATGCGTTATCCAAATATTTTGTCTTCTCATGTATGCGGCAATTACACATTTCACAGGTTATTATGTCACATTTATGAGAAAAAATGCATTGTGAAGTTTATTAAGTAGGGACCCTGATCACCTTCACCATCAAAATAAGCTATTCACACAGTTCTGCAAAACTAATTTCACGCCTAAATTTAACATTTTTTAATTCTTTCATTTATCATCCATTTATGATTTTTTTTTACTTGAAATTGGCATTGGTTAAGCATTCTAGCGTATTTGAAATTTTGGATAATTCTAGGATTTTCTTCTATAATTTTCAATAACCATTCTAGTGAACGTAAAATCTTCCATAATTGTTTTTTTTAAAACTGAGTTGGCTTCATTAGATACCAATGCGTTATCCAAATATTTTGTCTTCTCATGTATGCGGAAATTACACATTTCACAGATTATTATGTCACATTTATGAGAAAAAATACATTGTGAAGTTTAATAAGTAGGGACATTGATCACCTTTACCATCAAAATAAGTTATTCACACAGTTCTGCAAAACTAATTTCACACCTCTGCAAAACTAATTTCACACCTAAATTTAACATTTTTTAATTCTTTCATTTGTCATCCGTTAGTGTAAATTATGATTCTTTTTAATTGAAATTGGCATTGGTTAAGCATTCTAGCGTATTTGAAATCTTGGATAATTATAAGATTTTCTTCTATAATCTTCAATAACCATTCTAGTGAATGTAAAATTTTCCATAATTGTTTTTTTTTTAACTGAGTTGGCTTCATTAGATACCAATGCGTTATCCAAATATTTTGTCTTCTCATGTATGCGGCAATTACACATTTCACAGGTTATTATGTCACATTTATGAGAAAAAATGAATTGTGAAGTTTAATAAGTAGGGACTCTGATCACCTTCACCATCAAAATAAGTTATTCACACAGTTTTGCAAACTAATTTCACACCTTTGCTAAACTAATTTAACGCCTAATTTAACATTTTTTAATTCTTTCATTTGTCATCCGTTAGTGTAAATTATGATTTTTTTTTACTTCAAATTGACATTAGTTAAGCATTCTAGAGTATTTGAAATCTTGGTTAATTGTAGGATTTTCTTCTATAATCTTCAATAACCATTCTAGTGAATGTAAAATCTTCCCTAATTGTTTTTTTTTTTAACTGAGTAGGCTTCATTAGATACCAATGTGTTATCCAAATATTTTGTCTTCTCATGTATGCGGCAATTACACATTTCACAGGTTATTATGTCACATTTATGAGAAAAAATACATTGTGAAGTTTAATAAAAAGGGACACTGATCACCTTCACCATCAAAATAAGCAATTAACACAGTTCTGCAAACTAATTTCACACCTCTGCAAAACTAATTTCACACCTAAAGTTAAATTTTTTTAATTCTTTCATTTGTCATTAGTTCGTTTAAATTATGATATTTTTTTTACTTGAAATTGACTTTGGTTAAGCATTCTAGTGTATCTGAAATCTTGGATAATTGTACGATTTTTTAGCCCTTTTCATTAGTTCGGTAAATATTTAGTATATATATATTTTTTGTCACAAGTTATAGAATCTGACTTTAACGTTTTGATGGACCTTTTGCTTGTTGTAGCATTCATACTGAAGTTATCCCAATGGATAATGACTTTAAGTATTAATGATGTGAGAACAAGCGTTCCAATCGTTGCCGAAATCAATATTTCTGAAAACTTAGTAGCAGAAGTTGTCAATCCCATTGACATAGAATTCACACCAAAATTGAACATGTAGTTTGACACTGAGGATGAAGCATACGACTTTTATAATGCTTATGGGGGTAAAGTTGGATTCAGTATTCGTAAGGATTATGCAAATAAAAGCCGTAAGACAGGAAATATTACAACAAGCAAGTTTGTGTGTTCCAAACAAGGTTTTAGGGTGAAGGACAAGAGGGATATCCATACAAGAAAGCCCAGGGCGGAAACTCGAATCGGTTGTGGTGCACTAATGCAAATTAGATATGACCGCAAGAAGGGAAAGTATGTTGTATATAATTTTGTCGAATCTCACAATCATCCGATGATAATTGAAGAATGCACACATATGATGCCATCACAACGAAGAATAAGTGTTGCCCAAGCAATTGATGTGGAATTGGCCTGCCAATCTGAAGTTCCACTCGGTAATGCATTTGAGTTAATGAGCAGGCAGGCTGGTGGGAGGCAATCAATTGGCTACACCAAAGTTGATCAACAAAATTTTCTAAGGACAAGAAGACAGAGTGAGTTAGAATACGGAGAGAAGACATGGCTGATGAATTATTTCAAAATTCAATCTTGTGAAAATCCTTCATTTTTTCACACCGTGCAGTTGGATAGCGATGAAATGATAACTAATATCTTCTGGGCAAATTCGAGAATGATAATTGACTATGGGCATTTTGGAGACGTCGTCACATTCGACACGACTACAAGCTCGTCCAAAGTAATCGTCCTTTTACGGCTTTTCTTGGTTTGAATCATCATCGGGAGACTGCTGTCTTTGGACTAGCATTGATGTATGACGAGACTGCCAATTCCTTTGCGTGGCTGTTTGATTCATTCTTGAATGCAATGTCAGGTAAGTAGTCTAAATGTAATTTTTTTTTTTTTTTTTTTTTTTTTTTTTGCAATTATTAAAGGCTGAAGTTGATCATGCCCTTTTAATAAAAATCAGAATCATACTGAAAAAGTATATATATATAAAAAAAAGAAAAAAAAAAAAAAGAAAAAGGAAGGGTTAAAAAAGGGCATGATCAACTTCAACCTTTAATAATTGAACATGGCCATTCTTTTTTACCTTTTTTATGTGAATTACTTTTTCAAATGAAGATATTTTATTGGGCCATAATGTTCTTGCCTTCAAATTTTCAATCCTGTTAAAAATTTTAGTGATGATGTATGATAAGATTGCCTATTCATTTACATGCCTTTTTTTTATATTCTTGAATGTGATGTTAGGTAAAGCACCACAAACGATTCTTACTGACCAAGATGGTGCAATGGCAAAGGCGTTGGCACAAGTTATGCCGAGGACAAGACATTTACTTTGCACGTGGCACATCATGGCAAATGCACAGAAGCATGTAGGCACCATTTTTAGGAATGATGAAGGGATTAAAAGTGTGCTGAGTCAATTCATGTACTGTTATGATGATGAGGATGATTTTTGTATACAATGGGATGTAATGTTAAGGGACTACAATGTTGTTGGTAACACATGGTTGAAAAATTGTTTGGTTTAAGAGAAAAATGGGGTTATCCATTTGTTAAACATTGGTTTATCGCTGGAATGCGGACAACGCAGCTGAGTGAAAGTTTAAATAGCTGCTTGAAAGAGTACTTAACTAGGAAAATGAGTATTCCAGATTTCTTCATGCACCTTGACAGGCTATTGTCAGATAAACGGTACAAGGTATATCAAGCTGAGTATGGTTTACTCAGTAAACTACCTAGACTTAAACAAAATTGTCCCATTCTAAAACAAGTGGGCAATATGTACACATTGAAGATTTTTGAACTTTTCCAGGACCAATTCATAGAAGCTTGTGTGGTTGGTACCGTGGAAGGAACAAGTTTTGATGAAAATGGATTATGTGTTTCTAGAGTATCTGTTCATGATGGCAGTATGGATCAGACTGTAACAAGGTGGGATGATGGCTTTCTAACTTGTTCGTGCGGGAAATATGCAATGGAAGGTATTTTGTGCAGCCATGTACTTAAAGTACTGAAAGACGACACTCAGTATTTCAAAGAATTACCTTCTATGTATATACTAAAAAGGTGGACGAGAAAAGCTAGGGATAACAGCATACAAGACATCCGTGGATGTGAAGTTATTGCTGATCCTAAACTTGAAGTACGCAGAAGGTATAGGATGTCATGTCATTTTTTTACAGAAATCAGCTCATTTGCATCCGAGAAAGAAGAGGTATTCAATAATTTGATGCTAAAGGGGATGAAATGGAAAAGGAAACACATTAATGTTGAAAGGCAATGTTTCGATGTTGAACAAGAGGCAACCAATTCAGCTTTTTCAACTGAAAGAAGTAATAATCATAAACATAATGAAAGTATCATTGGGGAAGCCGTGACCGGAAGTAATGCCAAGGGTATAAAGAATAAAGAAACAGGTGGTAACGGACCAAGGCGCAGGAAGAAGAATAAGTTTGAACAATACATGCAGAGAAAAAAAAACTATGCGAAACGAAAGGTTAATTTAATTTATTTTTCTATTATTTGATAATTTAATTTTTCAGTATATGTCATTAACATTTTGATATTAGCAATGTCATAATTTTGTTTTTACAATGAATAAATCTATTATTTTGTAGAAATCAAATGGCAACAACAGTGTTAGTGTAGGTGTAGGTGGCAGTAGTACCGTGCCACCTATTACATATGTACGTCTGAATGTGAGTTTTCTCCTTTTCTTAAATGAAAACATTGATTTTTTATTTTTTATATATTATTATAATTTTCAGTATGATAATCTCTTAATTAAGAATGTTTATATTGAAATAAGGGTTGTGACATTCCTAGCGACGCCACTTGGATTTACGAAGATCATCACCCATGTGCACGTTTACATTCGGAAACAAATATCGACCAAATGACATATTGCCCTACCACTAACTTCAGTCATCCCAGGACTCCACCAACTGAACAGGTTTAAACAAACTTTTTTTCTGAACTAGGTATATAAAAATTAATGAACATTATTTCATACTTTTGAAATCCATTAGTTAATGAACATTGAGAATATATTGGCAGGGGACTCCATTTGTTTCGTATCATGAATGCCGATTCTCCGATTATCTTGTAAGTTTATCTCTTATAAAATTTATGTTTCTGCAATATATTCTAAACATATATGTTTTAACTTTGCATTAATTAACATATGTACAAATATTGTTTTTGTATGATCCATTTTAAGGATGTTGATCACACCAGTGGTGACCGTAATTTGATGCCAATGTTGGAGGAGACAACATCCGAGATCAATCCTCCAGCTCGGCAAAATTTATTTTGAGTTAAGAAATTCATGACAAATTGATGGTGTATAGGTATACTATGGTTGATGGATGATAACAGAATATAGTGGCATAAAAAATATATCCCTTTTTGAGTAAAGATTTGTAAATGTATGGATATCTTGTTCACTTTTGTTTTTTGGGTTTTGTATATATGGAAAATGAAATGGATTTTTATTCAGGCCTATTTATGTCAATTGAAATATGTATGTGTACATATATTGTTTAGTCCATTTTGTTTGTGATTTGGGACAGGTTGAAACCATTAATTTCAAGGTGACATGGTTCCGTGAATGGCATTTGGCTATTTTCTCCAATGATGGCGATACTTAATTGCCTCTTGCATATGGCGATTTTATGTTAGACAGTGTTAATTAGATTATCCATCCCAAAAGTTCCATTTTGTTACTTCAAAAGTTAAATACAACATCACACTACATACATCACATTACATACATACACATATATCACATTACATACAGAAAACAATATCAACGGTTATCATCAGTTGACTATGACTTTTTCTCCAATGATGCCAGACACTATCAATATGTGGAGATCGCAATGGCAAAGATTACATTTTATTTTCTCCTCATTTATTCACTCGACCATCCACCATTTGACGTGAACCATGTCACCTTCATAGTTCGGTGGTCCATAATCTTCCTCACAACAAGCAGGAATGTTATGAAATAACCCATTTGACCACCCTCTTTTCACTATTGAAATCATTTGTTCCCTCCGATGTTTTATGATCAGTTTATTTGTTATGTCTGTGTTCATGTTCGAAAGTTGTTGAATACCATTTACTTTATCAGCATCATTGCCATATATTAATGCAATGGCTAAAGCAAACTTACAACCAGTATGCTGAAGATATGCACCTTTGGTTAGAATACTTAGGCCATCTGCTCGATTTTGATGCAAGAAAAATAGCTCCTACATCCAACATAAAGTTATTAAAAATAAACCCGATTAAATTACTTTCACAATTTAGTAAAGTGAGTGCAAGCAACGTACCACTCCGGAGACAAACATAGCCTCCAAATTGCCATCATCAACACATTTTTGCATGAACACGCATCGCAAATAGTAAGTATCACTGGTACCCCCCGTTTGTATTTCGTACAAAGGATTTAAAACTGAGAAGTCGTAACATATGTGGCTCCAAACACACTATAGCTAGCTTATGAGAACTGCACATATTTAAAGACTTTTAACAAAAAATTTCGTGAATGAAAAAAATATTATAAACATAAAACAATAATGTACAATTAAATCCTTACCATTGTTGAAGTTGTAGTAGGTCTTGAAAATTATTTGCTGCCACTCTACTAACCACCTCACTGAGCAACGGCGGTGGGAGTTCTTCTATTTTCATTTTCTGAGCCAACTTGTTTTGTGTATGCTGGTTACCTTTTGGGGGAAGGTTAACCATTGGTTTACCAGAAAGGGAAGAACTTATGGTGGATATATAGTCAATGTGCATAGCCAATTAATGTGGTAGGTTAGGATTAGTTGAACACGAAATTGTGTAATAACTCACAACATTAGCTGTAAATGTATAATTAAATGCACTGCTTGTTTGATATGACTAAGTATATCTACAACAACAAACTTATATAGAGATATTTGGTTGAACCGACAAATCTCTTCTAAGTACATTCACCATCTCAACTAAGTATTCACATCCTGTTATTTAAGTAATAGCACATATGAAATTATCTGAATTCACCATACTGTTTTTCTGATTTGAAGTGAATATAGATAAAATAATATGTGTGTGTGTGGGCGCGTGTGTGTATATTAATAAGAAAGCATAAAAAAAATTTATATTCCTTAAAAAAAATACAATCTTCACCTTCATAATTAAGTATTCACACCCTACTGTATAAGTAATATCACATACAAAACTATATGAATTACCCAAACCCTAGAAGGAGCCGGCTCTTGTAAACAAGAGGAGGCGGCTCCCTAGCCTTGAGAGCCGGCTTTCCTTTTTGGGAGCCTGCTCTTTGGATGGAAACTTCATTTCGTTGAAAAAAGCTTTTAGAGTCGTCTCTAATTGAAATGGAGCCTGCTCTAATTTTCTGAGCCTTCTCTACAAATCTCGAGCCTTCTCTACTTTTGTAGAGCCTTCTCTACTTTCCCTTGAACTTTCTCTAATTTTTGTAGAGCCTTCTCTACTTTCAGTAGGAGGCTTAAAATGAATTCTAGTATGATGTAAGGCTCATATGAATGTGTTTAAAAAGCTAATGAGCTAATTTTATGTTCTTTGAGAGATGAAATGAGAATGATATGCATGAATTGTAATTTTGAGCTTCGAATCCTATCAATATGCATCTATCAAGATACTTAAAAAAGCAATAGAATAGCACATTAGCATGATAACACATCTTTCTCCCCCTTTGTCATCTCAAAAAAAAATGGGAGACTAAATGAATAGATAAAGAAAAATAACTTGCCATTTCAGGAAATATCAGAGAAGAATGAATTAAAGGGCAAAAGATAAGCAAATATGGCAATTTATAGATAACATAAAGAGAACGTGAACACGAGTACCATATAACAGATAAAGGCACAGTTTATAAAACACAGAAAATGCTTCTCTAAAGCAAATAAAGCTAATAAGTGCACACAAAAGAGGGTTTGAAATGGAGAAAAACTGTTCTAAGGAGAAGAAGGTCCATATTGGTTTTGAAATTCTGTAAAATCGTCATTAAGATGAGCGATTGCCATGTGCATTTCGTCAAGTTGAGTTTGTTGTTTCTCAAGAGTGGCTTGGTTTTGACGAGTCCCTTTGAGAATTTCCAACAAGAGAGCACGATTGGTACGATTTTCAACTGGAACTTCCTCATTTTCATCATCGTTATCACTTTCATAGTCGTCTTCATCCCCATCATCAACATCCTCAATCTCTTCTCCCCTAGTTCGAGCCTCTTCTAACCTTCGTTGCCTAGGATAAAACCACACATTATTGTAATCCCTTTTTAGCCCCATTGACGCAAGATTGGAGGCAGTGAGAATGTGTCTTGGCCCTGGTTTGACTACTTCACGACTATCAAGCGGAACCTTCTTAGCCATAAATATGTGAGAGAGAACCATGGGATAATAAAGAGAGACCTTTTTCTTTCTTTTGCATGTAAGAATGTGATGAAATATAATGTATGCAAGATCAAAGTGCTTGCCATTTAAGACACACCAGATAAGAAAGACGTCCATGTGGGAAACTTTGGATCGATTGCCAGATTTGGGAAGAATAGAGTACATGATGATCTTGTGAATCAGCCGAGCTTCCATAGTTAATTGTTTAGTGTTGACTTCTCTAGTATTTGTTACATTTGAATCATAACTCATTTGCCGAATAGCCGCGAGTTTATCAAAGCCTTGTCCTTCAAACCAGTTGAAATGAGAATAGAATTGAATTCCATCCACAGAGGGAAGATGAAGGATTCGAGCAATGCTGTTTGTATCAAGGTGAAAATATATTCCAGCCACATAGCAGTTAAGTTTTTCTTGTCCAGGCATTTCTTCAAGATGAGTGTAGAATAACTTTACTAATTTTGGATAGTAACCTTCATTCATTCCAACAAATGATCCAAGGCCAATTGCATCAAACAATCTATACGTGTTGAGATGAAGATCATTGCAAATTGTGTCAGACAACACCATTGTTGTGGCCACTTTTCTATGCTGAAAGAATTTGTCATATATGCTTTTGTATGTGGGGTTTTTATATAGCATGGTGGCAGAGATTTGAAGTGGAGGAGAATTTGGTTCACTAGGGCCTGATTCATCATTATGTTGAGTAGACCGTTTTTGTCCACGAAAGGGATTCTTTCTACGTGAGGATGAAGCCGTGGACATTTCGAGAAATTAAACTGAAATTACAGAGGAATTCTCTGAATAAAAATCTAATTTAAAAGGTAATGAAAAAATTCAATCTCAAATAAGTGTAGACAGAAGATTAACAGTAAAACAAATTGAATCAATGGAAAGGCCTAGTCAAAGTTGCACATTTAGTTAGAATTTTGAGGGAAAAATAAGTTATCTAGACATGAAGAACCAAAATGGAGGCATACTAGAGGATTCAAATTTAAACTGAAATGGAAGCATATGGAATTTTAACAGGACAGTGCATGGAACAGTCCTAAATTGTTTGCTTGATAAACAAAAAAAAAATTATATAACATGCTCTAGGGATTGAGATATATATAAATTCATCCTAAGAGTAAGAATTCAACATAATTGTGAAATGTACTACTCAAATGAACCAAAGTCATCACAAGTATTCAAAAATAAATTTAGATAATAAAACACAAAAACAAACAAAAATATTTGCCAAACTAATTTTTTTTTTTTTTTTGACAAAATTTATGCAAGAACACAAGATTTGATCAAAATATGATGGATCAACAAATTGATTAAAGGACAAATGGAAGTTTGTGCATAAATTTTGAATTTGCAGACCATAAACTAAGCAATTCTTTCTAGAATAAGTCTTTTACATGTGAAAGAAAAAGGCTACATTGCAATCAAGGGTCTCATGGAATGATGAAATTAAAGGAGTAAATTAAAAATTAATTACTGAACATTCAATAAACAAGTAATGAATTTATGAAATGTAGAAAAAAATAGATGAAAACTTACTTGCTTGAAGAGACTAGAGGAGAATAAAGAAAGCCCTAGCCGAGATGCTCTCTGGAAGTGAATGAAATTATGCCCAACAGTGAGTAAATGATATACAACAGAGAGCAATTCGAAGGGCCATATTAAGGAGATGGAGCCGGCTCTTGGGATTTAATGGAGCCGGCTCTTGAAGTTCAATGGAGCCGGCTCTAAGTTGTTGAGCCGGCTTATAATAAATATGGAGCCGACTCTCAGAATTTTTAGAGCCGGCTCCTTGCCAAGCAAAAACAAAAAAAAAAAAATAAATGAAAAAAAAATAATGGACAGCCGGCTCAAGAAGAAACGTGGAGACGGCTCAACCCAATTTTTTGGAGACGGCTCAATTAATTTGTAGAGCCGGCTCTTTTGGGCTTTTTCAGAGATGCCGAGAGATGGATGTTTAAGGCATTTTTAGGAGCCGGCTCTTCCCTTTTGTTGAGCAGGCTCAATTGTCTGCAGATGAGATCCCGAGAGTTGGAAAAAAAAAAATTTAGCACTGAAGGAGCCGGCTCTGCCTTTTTCTAGAGACGGCTCTTCCTATTCCAATTTTTGGGAGCCTGCTCTCCTTTTTGGGAGCCTGCTCTTTGGATGGAAACTTCATTTTGTTGAAAAAAGCTTTTAGAGCCGTCTCTAATTGAAATGGAGTCTGCTCTAATTTTCTGAGCCTTCTCTACAAATCTGGAGCCTTCTCTACTTTCCCTTGAGCCTTCTCTAATTTTTGTAGAGCCTTCTCTACTTTCAGTAGGAGGCTTAAAATGAATTCCAGTATGATGTAAGGCTCATATGAATGTGTTTAAATGAGCTAATTTTATGTTCTTTGAGAGATGAGATGAGAATGATATGTATGAATTGTAATTTTGAGCTTCGAAATATATTCAACTAAACTTTGACATTGAACCTTAGTATCTCACCATCCTATCTACCCTTTTTTTCATTTCTTGATCATGATCTTCTAGGCTTGATAAAGATTTGCTGAAAAGCTTGAATGATCTTTGAAGACTGAGTTGTTCTTTATTTTCTTGCACTTTGATGCTTCTTTGAAATCATTACTTGAGTGTTTGGAATGCTTGAAATAGAACTTGTAACTTATCATTAAGGATTGAATGATTGAACAACTATACTTCACTCAATGAAAATATTAGTACATAAACATCATTAATGGGTTGTAATCATCAAAACATAAGATTGACCTTTAGATAACATCCTTAGGCCAACACTTGTATTCAATTACATCAAAGGATCACACAAGTCTCCAATGAAAGCTTTCAGTTCTAAAAATGGAAAAGAATTTAAGACAGCCTTACGTGAAAGCTTTCAATTTTGAAAATGGAGAACAATTTAAGACAGTAGAGACTTGCTAAAGGATATATGTTAATGAGGTCAACATGACCCATGGTGTGTAGAATCCAGATAAATAAACCTGACGCCTTAAAAGGCCCTAAAAAATATGCAGAGGATAGAGTGTGTTTCAGACCTCACTACTAGGTATTTATTTATTTAATTTGATACGTCAATATTAACTGTGAACTACTCAAAAACACCATAGTGGGTGCAACCATTTACTTGCAAAACATATAAAAGCAATAAAATATATGCTCTGATAAGCTTAGATTTCCTAAATGAATCAATCAAATAAACATGTTGAGATATGAAAAGTAGTTTAAAAATTGACCAGATTCAGTATATGAATACAGAGCCAACTTTTTACAAAACTACCTTGTACCCAAATTTATACAAAACTAACATGTACAAAACATTCACATAACAGCCCCATACAAGCCTGAATCGTTACAAGGTACGACAAAAATAAAACGGAGTAACTTTCATGACAAAAGGCATTCCATTGACAAAAATTAAACCTTAACATAGCACCAGTTTCATCACCACCTAAAATTAAAGCTTGCAACCTGGTGCAAATTTAACTTTTCTCCCATGCTTGGCACTGTTTTTCAAAATCTCTTGCCTATATTCGTTCAAAGGATCCGTCAAAAGTTGCAGTGCCATTTCTATACGGATCACAGTAGAGTCCGTCTGTACCGTTACATAGAAGTAACATACTGTTAGGAAAAAATATATATTATGTTTAAACCACTGTAAAATAGAAAAATATTTCACAATGACATTATACTAACATTGAAGCTTCCCAACAATCTTCTGCCATCCCATAACTCCATGAACCTCATAAGAAAAAGTCCACATGAATGTCTGAACAATAATTAAAAATTGTATAAGAGAGCTACTGAGGAAGTTCATGTCAAACATACAAGTAATAAGTTAAATAATAAAAAGATTTCAAAAATATAAAGTCAAACATACGGGTCAGGCTGCACGGGTAAATCTTGATGCTTTATGATATCATAAAAATCCAATTTTTCTCCTAGTGCAATGTCAAGAAAATCTTTCTGCAATACAAAAACAAAATTACTAACAATATGATCATATCAAATTAAAAAATGAAATGAATTAGAATAAAAGAGTTGTATACCACCAATAAACCATAATTTGTGTGCCTAAAACCAAGTCCGCTGCTACATATGTAATGAATAAGCTTATCCGGACGGTGAATGACAAACAAGAACCAATGATTACTGACGCATGCAGGGAAATAGAACTGTTAAACACATGACATATATTAGTAGTGGAATATTGTCACAACCAGAAACCATAGGCAGAAGACATGGATTGTTAAAGAAAATAACATACCAACTCAGATTTACGAAAGTCGCTGGTCTTTATTTTTAATTTTCTGCAGTATTTGTCCCAGGCGCTCACCAAGCGTTTCCTGCGCTCCTCCTTATTACTTACAAACTCCACATTCTCATTCCTGATGTAACTTACCGCAAAACTGGAAAAATAGTACTTCATTTTCTTCTCATCCTGTTTTTTGTTTAGAAGCGTCGAATAACAATCAATTACCTATAAGAAAGGAAAACCATATGTTAAGGACAAAAAAAAAAAAAAAAAAAAAAAAAAAAAAAAAAAAAAAAAAAAAAAAAACCAAATTTAACATGGACTAAAAATATGAATGGGGTTAATATTCATGTAATCCACTCACAACATTTGCCACCCACTCATCACTGAACATCGTAAGAACATTAGCCCGATTTAGTTGTGCAGCATCAATACTTACCAAAGTTTCACTAACATAACAGAATAAAATAAGTATTTAAAAAATATTGAACATAAGATTAAGCATAAAAAAGGGCATGCCTAGAATCTGTCATATCCATTACTTACGTTTTGTCACGGTCAGGGGCTCTGACATATTTCAACAACAATTTGTCATCAGTACTAAGTCTAATTTTTTTCTTAGACTCTGTTTGGTCCCAGGGAGAGTGTGCATACCGTGACCTACCTTGTCGACGACCACTAACAATTTCTTTGGGGACATAATCATCAACTCCTGTCATGTATAATCAATATCAATTACTAATTTAAGATAATCATAATAGGATAAATGAAAACATGGTTGAGCATTTAAAGAATTATACCTATAGGGATGTTTGAGAAATTGATATCCTTTTGTGCCTCTTGCACAACATTTAAGCCATCTTCAACACCCTCCCCTGCAGCCTCCAGATTACCCGTCCCAGCATGAGCCATGGATTGGTCAGTATTTGAGATACTGGCTTCGACATTTGATTCTTCTACATGATTAAAGCACTTTTCAACTTGGTCAGAATTGTCATCAACTCCACATTCATCGTTAAATTCAACAATGTCATTTTCATCAATATTTACTCCTTCACCGCTTATTCCATGAACCACTAAATGGGGATCGAAGGAGTTGCTTTGCGGCTGCATATTCAAATGCTCACCACTTTCTTCTCCAATACTCGTGCGACCTGAACTGGTGTTACTGTGATGACCCTGTGGGCGGGTGTGCCGTGGGCGGGTGCAAGAGACACTGTCAGGCTGCCACACTGGCGAGAGCTACAGGTGCACAGTCCCACATCGCCTGGGTAGAGGAAAGGTGAAGTGCTTATATGTAAGTGTGTCATCTCTAATTGGTATGAGGCCTTTTGGGGTGAAACCCAAGAACAAAATCGTGCGGGCTCAGGCCCAAAGCGGACAATATCATACCATGTGGTGGAGCGGGTTGTTACAGTTACCCTCCACAGTACCTTTCTTTCGTTTCTCCCGTCGCCTTTCCCTAATGGATTGAAGTCTCCTGAAAATTTGGTTAGTATTTTGAAGTTGCATCTTCAATTCTTGAAAGCAGCGCTGCACACATCAGATAATAGGTTAAGAAGTTGCGATCTTATGACAATAAGAACAAATATACAAAAAACAACATAATGTAATGTAAACTTCATAAAAATATCCATTTATTAATGGAATGTATATTTACCTCGTATTCTGAGTCCGAACTTGTATCGGCAGTTGAATTGGTCATACGAGATGTGCAATGTGAGGGTGACGAATAATAATCACTGATAGGGACTTCATGACCACTTGTAGAATTGGTTGTGGGACGAGCCTATCACAAGTGTTTTACACTCGGTTATAAAAATAAATACAACTATGATGCTTTAATTAATTAAAAATTAAAAACTACAAGTACAAAAAAAATTTAAATTACCTGACCATGTCCAAAGCCTCCCATATTTTCCTCCCATTGAAGGCGTTTCTTTACATTCTCATCTGTCCAAAAACTCACAGATTGGACATCCTCTTTGCCGGGCCATTTCACATCAACTCGGATGAGATATAGTAACTGAATTCAATGACATCAAATAATTAACATATATACACTTGCCCTGAGATATAGAGGTTTGAGGAAAGGCTTTTCTTTATCCAATATACTAAGTATTTTAAAAGGTAACATTCAGTAAAAAAAAAATATTATACCTGCAGAAAAATTAAACACCCTGTCCAACTCTGTCTTTCTTTTCCCAGCTTTTTGAGGGGTTCAACCAAATGTTTATAAGTATAACCACACCAGTTGTAAGTCCTAATTGAATTGACTTTGTTCACAGATTCAAACCCTCTTAGGTGGGCATTACTCCGACCATTTGGCCTTAGGACTGTTGCACATGCAAATAAAACAAATGCTCGCTTAAAATCGTCACCAACATCAAGTTGTGTAACCTTGTCTTGCAAAGCATTTATGTGCATCCCTCCTGGACTACGAAATCCACAATTATTTATCCGTTCTACTTCAACATCAGAACCTTCTGGCACGTCCGTTTCCCCACAAGGCAAGCCAAATATGAAATTGACATCATGTGCTGATGTAGAGATATATTCATTATGGCCGACTTTAAGTAGACCGGTGTGGTAGTCGAAGTTACTGAATATATAACGAAAGAGGTTACAATCCAGACGTGTGCATTTTAAGTTCAGCAACTTCCCAAAGCCAATTTCCTCAATCGCTTTGATCTTCTCATCACCAAGTTGGGATACACATTTGACAAATTGATCGATCGAGCATCTGTGCCAATGATTCTGATTTTTCTACAGATCAAAGTTCAATTAAATGATCAATTACAAAACAAAAATACTATAAACAAGGGACCGTGCCTCAAATAATGAAACAATAATAGGACGGAAGGGAAGGCAAAATGACATAATACCTTTTGTTTGGGGGCTTGTTTTGGTGCATTTTTTTTCCTTTCCGCTTCTTCTTTTTCCCACTCATCCTTGAAAGGTTGTTTTTCAGTTTCACTCATTTTATTCCAAACTTCTCCGGCATCTTTACTGATTTGTGCATAATCAACTTTTCTCTAATTCTTGGAAGGGTTTTCTGCTTTGCACTTCTCCTAATAATATTTCCTAAAATTATAAACACAATGAATAATTAAAAATTTTAATACCATTTAAAATTTTCTAAACTTTATTGCTTAATTACATTGCGACTTTGTTTTCTATACATCAACATATATATAACTAAGGTAAGAACATTGGTGCAATACATCACTTTAAACAAAAAATATAATTAAATCAAGTTTAGTAAAAAAACAGAAAAGTTAAAATCAGTGCCAAGGATCTTCATAACATTACTTGATAACATCACAGTCCACAAAATAAGTCCAGCACAAACAATTTTTCATGTGCCTTTTTAAATGGGTGCGAATCCTCTAAAGTGCAATAATGAAAAGAGCGACATCTATTTTTTTTGTTTTTTTTTCTTCCAAATATTAAAAAAAACATACACTTAGCTATAGATTATTTAACATATCTTTGAAAATTTTTGGGGAAAGTTTACTGTTAATTGTCACATTCACCACCTTCATCGTCACCGTCTAAAGAAAAAATTTGGCAAAATTTTTTATTAATTGCCACACTCAACACCTTCACCATCTAATTAAGGTATTCACATAGTGCTGAAAAACTAATAGTCACTCATAAATCTAAGTCAATTCAACATAATGATGTTATATATACATACTTATATACTAATATATATTCAGTACCTTAGTCTCAAAGCATTCTTGTATATATACATATATATATATATATTGAGTTATTATATTTCTTTCTAATCAATATATATTCAGTACCTTAGTCTCAATATTTTCTTGTTTTATTTCTTTCTAATCAAAATTTTGTATTAATCAAATCAATAACTTCAATAAAAAAATATATGGAAACAACATAATTTATCATTACAAAAAGAAATTTTTTAAAATAATAACAGAATACATGAAATTTATAATAATTTGATCTCATTGTCATTCAGGGTTTTGAAAATATACCTAAATTTGAAGAAGCAAGGTCCATGATGGCTTACAGTTCGTCCCTTCTGCTTCAGTTTTGAACTTCCTACAGTGTTTTTCACACTCTCAGTCTGTCTCGATTGACAATTAACCTTTCTACGCTTTAAATGACCTCCACCTTCAATGTCATCGCTACTACTTGATGATTGAGATGGAGAACTGGCAGAAAAAGAGTATGAAGAATCATCACAATTACTTTCACTATCTACAGCAATTCTTTTTCCATCGCGTTTAGATGCCACATCTTTTTTTTTTTGTTCATCTTCTTTGGCTTTTGTTGCAATTTTTCCCTTTTTTTCAGCGCGCCTGGCCACATGCTTAATCCTTCCCATTTTATGTTCCTAGATTATGAGTTCATAATGAGATGTTGCACTTATAAAAACAAATATCATAATAAGACTTTAAGTAAATTTAGAAGCATAAAAGTTAAAAGTTACAAGCTTAAAAGATCATATTATTTATATTTTATTTAAAGTTAAAAGTTAAATTTTATCATATAAAAAAAGCATCCAAAAAAACACAGTCACATGTTAATTTAAAGAGGATTTTGAAAGGGATTATGAGATATTTAGTTGTCAACAATTTTCACTTTTATGTAATTGAATTTTTAACACAATCACGAATCTACTCCAAAATTGGAGAATGAATATTGTGTGGTTATAGACTAAATAATGAATTGGCAGACTTCACAAAATTTCGCATTCATCAATTTTTATTTAGTGCAATAAAAGAAGAAGAACAAAAAGAAGAAGCATATTGAAGGGATTAGATGCCTAATGACTAAATAATGAAAGTCTGCAAACTACTCTCTTGGCAGACTTCACAAAATTTCGCATTCATCAATTTTTATTTTGTGCAATGTAAATAAAAATTAATGGAATTTTAATGTATTCGTAAATAAGAAATTATTGCAATTATTACAAAAAGCATACAGACTTTACAAACATATATATAATTTTACCTTTTGCAGTCCATATTGGATTATTTTAGTTCACAAAGTGATGTAGTATAGAACTTATAAATAGTTTAGTTATTTTACACATAAATAGTAATTACTTGAGTTATATGTTAGTTTTTAACGATTTTTGGTTCTATGACTTTAACATGGAGATCTCCACATTACTTAAGTAAGTTTATGCAATGCACATGTAAACTTAACTACATAAAGTATGACGCTTTTAACAACTGTGGTCTTGACATGTAAGCAAGGAGAATACTTGGTTGTAGGCTATGTCACATAATTCTAACATAGGAGAGAGATTGGTCTTAATTTACAGCAAGTTTCAAAGTGATTTAGGGTACTTGAGAAACCAAGTACACTGATATTCTGTGATTAAATCTAATAAGGAGCTTTATTGACATACTAGAAACAATGAGCCCCCCAAGCTACTGGTGGAATGACCTAACAGACAGAATAAAATTAAAATTTGGAAATTGATGTGGAAAAGTAACACAAAAAAAACCAATACATGATACATAAACTGATCAGAATCATATTTTCCAAGTAAATTCTTAGTTCTCCTGATTAACTCGACTTGTTAAAGCTACTCAATTATGAACTAATCTTTTCTTTGTCACCAACTCATGACCTTGTCAGGGGCAATCCATCACTCATCCTAGAGGTTTTCTCAACCACCACATTTACTTAGATTTTTCTGACACTTTAAATGGTGAACTTTTCATCACCATTATAAATTTAATCAATTTTGCCTCAGTAGTAAAAATATTAAAACTGAATTCAACAAGCAAGTTGTAAAGATTTAATTCTAACATAGGAGAGAGATTGGTCTTTATTTACAGCAAGTTTCAAAGTGATTTAGGGTACTTGAGAAACCAAGTACACTGATATTCTGTGATTGAATCTAATAAGGATCTTTATTGACATACTAGAAACAATGAGCCCCCCAAGCTACTGGTGGAATGACCTAACAGACAGAATAAAATTAAAATTTGGAACTTGATGTGGAAGAGTAACACAAAAAAAAAAACCAATACATGATACATAAACTGATCTGAATCATATTTTCCAAGTAAATTCTTAGTTCTCCTGATTAACTCGACTTGTTAAAGCTACTCAATTATGAACTACTCTTTTCTTTGTCACCAACTCATGACCTTCTCAGGGGCAATCCATCATTCATCCTAAAGGTTTTCTCAACGACCACATTTACTTAGATTTTTTTGACACTTTAAATGGTGAACTTTTCATCACCATTATAAATTTAATCAATTTTGCCTCACTAGTAAAAAAATTAAAACTGAATTCAACAAGCAAGTTGTAAAGATTTAATTAAATTTACAAATGTAGATAAAATTTAGACAATAAATCATATCAATGGTAATCACAACTGTGACCTTCTTATTCGTGAAAAATAGCAGCATCTAAGAGCATAAAAAAAAGAGTAAATTCAACTTAACTAAACAGAAACAAGGCCGGCAAAGATAGCGAAGCAAACCGTGGCCGGAATTTGACGGCAAGCAAACCAAGGCCGACGAAGATAGCGAAGCAAACCGTGGCCAGAGAAGAACCCAGAATCAAGGCGCCGGAATTTGACGAACTAAGGCCGGCGAAGATAGCCAAGCAAACCGTGGACAGAGAAGAACCTAGAATCACGGCGCCGGAATTTAACGGCAAGCAAACCAAGGCCAGCGAAGATCGCGACCAACAAACGCTGAATTTTGACTCTCCTTTCTTTGATCGAAACCCAAAGAATTTAGGGTTCTTTGCCGCCGTTTTCTTTTCTTTGCAGGGGTTCGTCTTTTCTCAGATTGTCAATAGGGTTAGCTTTTTGAGTATTTGTTTTTTCTTTTTATGTAATAAATTACCATATAAGTTAACGGAAGGCAGATTTAATGGAATAATGCGTTTTGCACCATTTTCGTGGAGCCCACAGACATATTACAAACTGAAGCATACGTGGCCAAACTAAGGCCTTTCATCAGCTCACAGCAGGGAACTGTAGGGTAACTCACAGCAGGGGATTTGAGCCCGAAGATTTTACATTCACTAGAATGGTTATTGAAGATTATTGAAGAAAATCTTACAATTATCCAAGATTTCAAATACGCTAGAATGCTTAACCAATGTCAATTTCAAGTAAAACAAAATCATAATTTACACTAACGGATGACAAATGAAAGAATTAAAAAATGTTAAATTTAGGTATGATATTAGTTTTGCAGATGTGTGAAATTAGTTTAGTAGAACTGTGTAAATAGCTTATTTTGATGGTGAAGGGTAATCAGTGTCCCTACTTATTAAACTTCACAATGTATTTTTTCTCATAAATGTCACATAATAACCTGTGAAATGTGTAATTGCCGCATACATGAGAAGAAAAAATATTTGGATAACAAATTGGTACCTAATGAAGCCAACTCAGTTAAAAAAAACAATTATGTAAGATTTTACATTCACTAGAGAAGATTATAGAAAAAAATCCTACAATTATCCAACATTTCAAATATGCTAGAATGCTTAACCAATGTCAATTTCAAGTAGAAAAATATCATAATTTACACTAACAGATGACAAATGAAAGAATTAAAAAATGTTAAATTTAGGTGTCAAATTAGTTTTACAGAGGTGTGAAATTAGTTTTACAGAACTGTGTCAATAGCTTATTTTGATGGTGAAGGTGATCAGAGTTCCTATTTGTTAAACTTCGCAATTTTTTTTTCTCATAAATATCAAATATTAACCTCTAAAATGTCTAATAAATCACCTAGAGCAGGCTCCAATATTTATTGGAGCCTGCTCTAGGTGATTTAGAGCCTTCTCTAAATAGAGCAGGCTCAATTACAAAGTGGAGCAGGCTCTACTTTGTAGTAGAGCTGGCTCTACTTGGTAGTAGAGGGTAATCAGTGTCCCTACTTATTAAACTTCACAATGTATTTTTTCTCAAAAATGTCACATAATAACCTGTGAAATGTGTAATTGCCGCATACATGAGAAGAAAAAATATTTGGATAACAAATTGGTACCTAATGAAGCCAACTCAGTTAAAAAAAACAATTATGTAAGATTTTACATTCACTAGAGAAGATTATAGAAAAAAATCCTACAATTATCCAACATTTCAAATATGCTAGAATGCTTAACCAATGTCAATTTCAAGTAGAAAAATATCATAATTTACACTAACAGATGACAAATGAAAGAATTAAAAAATGTTATATTTAGGTGTCAAATTAGTTTTACAAAGGTGTGAAATTAGTTTTACAGAACTGTGTCAATAGCTTATTTTGATGATGAAGGTGATCAGAGTTCCTATTTGTTAAATTTCGTAATTTTTTTTTCTCATAAATATCAAATATGAACCTCTGAAATGTCTAATAAATCACCTAGAGCAGGCTCCAATATTTATTGGAGCCTGCTCTAGGTGATTTAGAGCCTTCTCTAAATAGAGCAGGCTCAATTACAAAGTGGAGCAGGCTCTACTTGGTAGTGGAGGCGGCTCCATTTTAAAGTGGAGCCGGCTCCTTTATGCATTTTTTCATTTTTTCGTTTCCAGCCCGATTTGGTTGCCGGCTCTACTTGGTAGTGGAGGCGGCTCCACTTTAAAGTGGAGCCGGCTCCTTTATGCATTTTTTCATTTTTTTCGTTTCCAGCCCGATTTGGTTGCCGCATGTATTTCATACCAATTTTTTTGATAACACATTCATACCTACTGAAGCCAATTCAGTTCTAAAAATCAATTATGGAAGATTTTACATTCATTACAATGACAGATCGATGACAAATGAAAGAATCATAAATTTTCTAAATCTACATTGTTCCGTTCAAAACAAAAATTTCACTGTAAATGAACAATATATTAAATGCACAATATTAATAAGATAGCAAAGCAAACCGTGGCCGAAATTTGACGGCAAGCAAACCAAGGCCGGCGAAGATAGCAAAGCAAACCGTGGCCAGAGAATAACCCAGAATCAAGGCGTCGAAATTTGACGAACTAAGGCCGGCGAAGATAACGAAGCAAACCGTGGCCAGAGAAGAACCTAGAATCACGGCACTGGAATTTGACGGCAAGCAAACCAAGGCCAGCGAAGATCGCGACCAACAAACGCTGAATTTTGACTCTCCTTTCTTTGATCGAAACCCAAACAATTTAGGGTTCTTTGCCGCCGTTTTCTTTTCTTTGCAGGGGTTCGTCTTTTCTGAGATTGTATTGGGGTTAGCTTTTTAAGTATTTGTTTTTTCTTTTTATGTAATAAATCACCATATAAGTTAACGGAAGGCAAATTTAACGGAATAATGAGTTTTGCACCATTTTTGTGGAGCCCACAGACATATTACAAACTGAAGCATACGTGGCCAACTAAGGCCTTTCATCAGCTCACAGTAGGGGACCGGATGGTAACTCACAGCAGGGGATTTGAGCCCACTAATAATTACGTGTAACAAGGTCATTTGTCCCTAATTAAAATCGGATGAAAAAGTTATTTGGTATAAATAGATGAGTATGTAACATTATCCAATAGTTCGAATTTTTGGGTAAATGGGCAAGCGCCCACCCGTTACAGTTGGTATCAGAAACAGACTTAATCCTTGATTCGGTGTCATGTAGATCTGTCAATGGATTGGATTCTGATCCGAATCTGAAGATGCAAGAATTCACTTCTTCTTTCTCTCTCTCTCTCTAGAATTCTTCCAAAAAATTCCCCCCTCTTATCCACCTGTAAGGGTCTATTTATAGACCATTACAATTATTATTGTTAACTGATTACATTGGGCCTATATTCAAAAGTTTTCTTCCTTCTGGACCTGATCTCCCAAGGGGCTTGATCTTCCTCGGTGGATCCTCCAGGTTCGGCCCATTCCGGGGTGCTTTGGCATGGGCCCTACTTTAATTGTTCGACCCGATCCCGTTCCAGCGAACTATATCCGCCCCATGCCACTTGCTGCATCCTCAACTGCCCCCATAATTACCCCTTATTGATTAGGGAGTAATTATTAGAGGCTGCTAATGATAACCTGACGGCTCGAGAAGATCGCGTGGGATAATGGACGGTTAGATTTAGGGGTCGGCGTTTCGAGATTCAAAAAACCCATCGCTTTCCTAACTCCTCGGCCCTTGGGCTTACCTTGTCTTTATAAGCTTCATAGATGTTCCATCGATCCTCTTTACAATCCCCATCTCACTTTCTGTTGTTCAAATCTTCTCCGGCGATCTCTTGCAAAAGATCCTCCATCTAGTGGCCTTGTAGTACTTTTTGCCGTTCTCACTCTCTGAGGTTAGTTTCATTTGCATTTTTCTTTTGGAAGACTTATTTCTCCTCCTTAAAATCTTCATTCATTTTCACCATGACAGTAGATCTAGACGTTCTTCGCATGAAACTTCACCTTCCCGACGATGTAGAAATTAGAAATTGCCTCCGAGAGGTGAATATTAGAACCGGTGCTGGCCTTCTTCCCGGCGAGGTCCTGTTTTCACTCCTCCATCTTAATCTCTTTAGGTTTCCTTTGCATCCCTTCTTTTGCTATGTTTTCAACAAGCTAAATCTTTCCCCTTTGCAAGTAAACCCAAATTTCCTTAGGATTTTGTCTGTTATGCTACTCTTGATTCGTGACAGAGGTCTGGATCTGGACCTCATAGATCTTCTCCTCTGTTACAAGGTTAGCAAGATCAGAACTGATGAACCGTTTTATCACTTTTTCCCCATTGAGAAGAGGTCCATCTGCACAGATAAAATCAAATCCGAGAAAGGTTGGAGGAAAAATATAATTGGGGTTAGGGGAGCCTGGTTCTCTCTAGCTGCGGAGGATTTCCCTATCCCGAGCACTTTTGGAGAGTGCTCTGTCTCTTTTTACAAGAAATATAAAAACCATAAGAGTGACTGTCCTTGCGAGATTTGCATTCCTCGTTTTTGTACTTTCTTGTGCCATTCCTTAGGCATTCCTTGTGATGATTTGAGCTATGGTGTGTGCAGGGATAGGGATAACTACCTGAAGCAGTACGTTCTGACCAACGTTCCCTCCTGCTCGGACCTCCTCACCTTAGACAATCTCCTCGATATCTCATTCCTCGGCAAGACAATGAGCCAACTCCAGATCTCTTCCTTTGGCAGGAAGAAAACTGCCCCCAGGCCTGCTATCACCCTTGCATCAAATTCTTCACCAGCTTCAGCATCTTCCTCTGCTACCCTTTCTGATACCACTCCTTCCACCGATCCATCCGTGACGGCTACTGACCCGGTCGCTAACACAGCGACCGCCAGTCCGAACGTTACCCCTTCTGTCAGCAATCCTCCTAGTTCTACTAATGCTTCCGCACGGGAAAAGGCAAGAGGAAAAAGGCACCAACCTGATAGTGCCCTCAGCATCGATGATGTTCCTTTGTCTCAGAGGGTTAGGCCCTCTGGGCCTAATGTGATATCCCTAGCGAGACCTTCTCAGACTAGGCCCCCTACCCCTTCTGGGCATGCCTCCGCTTCAGGAACGGCGCCATGGAACCCTCGCTTCATTCGAACAGACGGATCGTCTGTTAAACCGACTGAGACCATGTTCAAAGATGGTCAGACCGCAATGGCTTACTACAGGAGCATGTGGACTCCCAAGGACATTGAGGTAGCCAAAGGTCTGTCTTAGAGGGAAGTGTTCAGCCGATTTCCCTTATCCGCCATGGAGGTAACTTCTGCCCCTTAGTCAATAAGTCTTTACACAGTCTTTACACTTATTTTCTTCTAACCATCTGCTCGGCTTAACCAGTTGTCCTGTATATCTCTACAGACCCTGTACGGGATGATGGCTATGCAAAAACAAGTTGAGCATGCGAATGCCAAGGTCCGTGCGCTTTCTGACAGCCTTAATGCAGCGAACAAGGAGAACGATGATTTGGCTGCTCAGAAGACCGGGTTGATGGTTCAGCTTGGTAAGATTGAAAAGGAGAGGGATTCGCTGAGGAAGGAGACTGACTCTCTTCAAGATGAGAGGAATGCATTGCAGCACGAAAAGAGTGTCTGGCATACCGAGCGCGAATCCCTTAAGGCTGAAAAGGAAGAACTGCTATGCCTTCTGAGTGATGAGCAATCCGCTCGGATGGCCTTTGAGAAAAGGGCCTTGGACGAGCGCAACGCTTTACTCGATACCATCAGTAGGGTAAACGGTGGTATGCTAGCTCTGCATGCTCGGTTTTCCAGAGTTGGAGCCCTCAGATATGCTCAGGGGTTCCGAGAGGGTTATGCCGATCGTGTTCCGGATGAGGGTCAGACCGGTTCAACCCCTGATAATGTTGACAAGGAACTGGATATTGACCCTCCTGGTGTTTATGCCGATCCAGACTCCACCGCTGCTGAGGACATATTTGATGAATGCTAAGAGATTGCCTCTTCTCGGATCACTCCTACTCCTTCTGCCGCTCTGACTTTGGTCATTCTTCCTCTGTCCACCTTGACTCCATCTGTTATTACTGCTGAAGATAACCCTCAGCAGAATGATTCTTCTAACACTATTGAGGGTAGGACTCAACAGAACGATTCTATCATTCATCTCAACTCTCCACCTCGTGAGGATGATGATACCAACAATAATGAGGAGACAGCCCAACATCATCAAGAGGCTGATAAGGCAAACGCCTCTTAGTTATAACTCTTTTTTTTTTTTTTTTTTTTTTGTACTGACTTTTGTATATTCGCCATCTTTACACCTCATCTTTTTTGTAACTCTTTAAACTTTATTAATGAGATGGCCGACTTCTGATCAAGCTCTTTATGTAAACTCTTTTTATTTCTTAGCAAGTGCCTGGCGTTCGGCTCATAGTGCCAGCTGCCACTTTCTTTGCGTAGGTGCCTGGCGTTCGGCTAAAATGCCACTTGCCACTTAGCTTTTTATTTCTTAGCAGGTGTTTGGCGTTCGGCTCATAGTGCTAGCTGCCACTTACTTTGCTCAGGCGCCTGGCGCTCGACTAGAATGCCACTTGCCACTTGGCCCTCTCTTTTTTTTTTTCTTAGCAAGTGTTTGGCCTTCGGCTCATAGTGCCAGCTGCCACTTACTTTTCTCAGGCGCCTAGCGCTCGGCTAGAATGCCACTTGCCACTTGGCCCTCTTTTTTTTTTTTTTTTTAAAACAAGTGTTTGGCGTTCGGCTCATAGTGCCAGCTGCCATTTACTTTGCTCAGGCGCCTGGCGCTCAGCTAAAATGCCACTTACCACTTGGCCCTCTTTTTTTTTTTTCTTAGTAAGTGCTTGGCGTTCAGCTCATAGTGCCAGCTGCCATTTACTTTGCTCAGGCGCCTGGCGCTCGGCTAGAATGCCACTTGCCACTTGGCCCTCTCTTTTTTTTCCTTAGTAAGTGTTTGGCGTTCGGCTCATAGTGCCAGCTGCCACTTACTTTGCTCAACCTTTTAAAGAGGAGTATAATCTTTACAAATCTCAGAAACTTGTACATTCGACTGTGTTCAATTAAAAATGAACAGCATTCAGTATTGAATCTCAACTTTTTATTGATAATACCTCTTCAGAGAAGTAGCATTCCAAGGCTTGTTAACCAGCCTTCTGGCCATGGTTTCTAAGGTATATGCCCCCTTTCTTATGGCTTCTGCAATTCTGTATGGGCCTTCCCATGGTGGCATCATCTTTTTGACTATTCCCACCTTCTTTTTCAGAACCAGATCACCTGGTCTAAAGTCTCTGTGCTTTACTTTCTTGTTATGGCTGTTCGCAAGCGTCTGCTGGTAGGATACGAGCCTTACCGCTGCTGTATCTCTTTTTTCTTCCAGCAAATTGAGGTTAAACCTTAACATACTGTCATTATGCTCACGGTTCCATGCCAAGCTTCGAACAGTCAGAACTAAGTGTTTGACTGGTATAACTGCCTCGGTACCATACGCCATGGTGAATGGGCTTTCTCCGGTCGGTCGTCTTGGGGTCGTTTTGTAAGCCCATAGGATGTTCGGCAGTTCATCTAACCACCTTCCTTTCTTTTCTTCTAACTTCTTCTTGATACAAGTAAAGATCGTTCTATTTGTAATTTCCGCCTGTCCATTGGCCTGTGGGTGACTTACTGCCGCCAGCTTTTGATTAATTCCATATTCCTCCAACAGCTTTCTTACTTGCTTACTGTCAAGGTTGGTCCCATTATCCATGACGATTGACCTCGGAACACCAAACCGGCAAATAATATTACTCCAAATGAATCGTCTCACATGAGTTTGAGTAACGCTCGGATATGGCTCTGCTTCTACCCACTTAGTAAAGCAATCTGTAGCCAGCAGCACATACTTGTTCTGAGCTCTGGCAGTTGGTAGAGGACCAACTACATCCATCCCCCACTGTGCGAAAGGCCATGGTGTGGCCATTACATGCAAGTCTTCAGGTGGTTGGTGAATCAGTGGTCCGAACCTTTGGCACTTATCGCACCTTCTGGACAATTCTTTCGAGTCTCGCGACATGTTCGGCCAGAAGTACCCTTGCGCCATTGCTTTGTGCGCTAAAGATCTCCCCCCTGAGTGATTGTCACATACACCTTCATGAATAGCTCGTAGTATTTGCCGAGCCTCTGTGGGGGTAACACATTTTAAGTACGGTCCGAAAAAAGATCTTCTGTACAACTGGTTATGCACTACAGCGTACTTCGCAGCATTCGCTTTAATTTTCCTAGCCTCGTCTCTTTGCTCAGACAGAGTACCATCTCGGATGTAAGTTATGATCGGATCAATCCAACTTGGCTCATATGGAATAACATTCACTTGCCAAGGATCCGAGCCTAAAGGTTCTTCGAAAATGGATGGCTGGTTTAATATTCCCACTGGAATCACCCTTGCCAATGTTTCTCCAGAACCCGAGGCACTACATGCTAGCCGGTCGGCATTTTCGTTATACTCCCTTGGAATTTGAATGAATTCAATTTTTTCAAAGTTCTTGGCCTCCCGCACAACAGCAGAACGATATGCTTCCATCGTTTCATCCTTGGTTTCATACTCACCCCTCACCTGCCGAACAATTAACTGTGAGTCACTGAAAACATTCAAATTCTTGACCTTAAGCTCCTTGGCAAGCTTAATTCCTGCCAGCAACGCTTCATATTCTGCCTCATTGTTTGTGGCTCCGAATTCAAACCGAAGCACTTGGCTTAAGGCTGTACCTTCTGGCGTCTGCAGTTTGATCCCAATGCCTGCACCCATCTGATTTAAGGATCCATCAACGAAAAGTTTCCATAAGCAACCACGAAGATTCTCCTCCACGTCCTCTGAATCACATTCTAGTAAAAATTCTGCCACCGCTTGCCCTTTGACTGCTGTTCTAGGTTCGTATGTGATATCAAGTGAGCTTAACTCTATGGCCCACTTCGTCATTCTTCCTGAGAGATCTGGTTTGTGCAGGATTATTCTGATAGGGAAAGTGGTTAGAATGATGATATGATGGGATTCAAAATAATGCCTGAGCTTTCTTTTCGCATGAAGTAGCGAGAGTATTTTGAATAACGTCTTTCGGCTTCAGTCATTGTTTTGCTAACATAGAACATTGGATATTGCTTCCCTTCTGCGTAGCGGATCAGAACGCCACTTGTCGCGATGCTAGATACTCCGAGATATAAAAACAGCTTTTCGCCCGATTCTGGAACTGACAGTACCGGAAGGTTTTGCATATACTTTTTCAGAGCAGTTAACGCTAGGCGCTGTTCATCCCCCCAAACCTGCCTGCTGTGGCTTCGTATCGTGTCAAAAAATGGTTTGCATCAATCTGACAGTTTGGAAATGAACCGGCTCAGTGCAGCAATCCGTCCCGTAAGTGTTTGCACTTCTTTGACTGTCGTCGGCTCGGCATTCTTAGTCAGAGCATATGCTTAGGTAGGGCTTGCCTCGATGCCTCTGAGATTAACCACGTGCCCTAGGAATTGGCCTGAACTTACACCGAATGAGCACTTGGTTGGATTGAGCTTCATTCCATATCGCCTCAACACATCAAACACGTCTCGCAGATGTTTCACATGATCAGCTTTCTTCTTACTTTTTACCACCATGTCATCAATGTAAGCTTCCACTGTCTTCCCTATTTGTTCCTTAAAAATTTTGCTAATAAGTCTTTGGTAAGTTGCTCCGGCATTCTTCAGTCCGAATGGTATAACTTTGTAGCAATACGTCCCGCGTTCGGTAATGAAAGAAGTTTTTTCTTCATCAGCGGGGTCCATGGGGATCTGATTATAACCTGAATAAGCATCTAAAAAGGTCAAGCGTTCATATCCAGTAGTTGCATCCACCATTTGATCAATCTTTGGCAGCGGGAAGCTATCATTCGGACAGGCTTTGTTTAAATTGGTAAAATCAATGCATACGCGCCATTTCCCATTTTTCTTCTGCACAACGACCACATTCGATAACCAGTCAAGGTAGTACACTTCTTTTACAAACCTCGCATCAAGCAGCTTGTCAATCTCCTCGGCAATAATTCGGTTGCGCTCGGGGGCAAACCGTCGCTGCTTCTGCTTTACAAGTTTTGCATTGGGGTTAACGTTCAAGGAATGACAAGATACAGAAGGATCGATCCCTGGCATGTCTAGGTGACTCCATGCAAACACATCTGCGTTTTGAGACAAAAAATCAACTAATTCTTGCTTTTCCTCCTCGACGAGTCGTTCCCCCACTCTGGTTGTCCGTTCCGGTCGGAACTGATCGATCTGCACATCAAATAGGGGTTCTTCAGTCCAGCCTACTAGCTCCTCTTCCCCACTCTGCTTGGAGGGAGGCTCCTGTAATTGCTATCTCGGACTTGCTGAACGAATGGGAGCTTTCCCCTTTCCGGCATGTTTCAGTGTTACAGAATAACATTATTTAGCTGTAACCTGGTCTCCATGAATGTCAATCACTTTGGTTCCGTCTGGCCCCAGGCATCTCATTACTTGATGCAGAGTGGAAGGAACACCTTGAACTCTGTGGATCCATCCTCTGCCCATCAGAAGATTGTAAGAGGGATGAATTTCAACAACCACAAAGGTTTCCATCAAAACCCTCTCGGCAGCATGCACTGCTACCTCCACCGTAACGACGGGCTCCACTCGCTTTCCATCAAACCCTAGTAGTGGATTCCCGGTGGATTTCAACCGATCCTGTTTGATCTCGAGCCGATCGAATGTATCTCTTAGCATGATATTCGCACTACTTCCAGGGTCAATTAGAACTCTGCGCACCAAGCATTTGGCCACTGTCAAACTTACGACCAGCGGGTCCTCATGAGGGATTTGAACACGCAATAAGTCTGTTACGTCAAACTTTATCTGTATTGATGCGCTCTGTTGGTGCAGAGTGTTTACACTGCCTATCCTTCTCTTCATCCGTGCCTGGCGAAGGCGTGTGCGAAGCAGTTCATCTGACTCCTCGGCAGGTTCTGGCCAACCGTGAATTGCACTGATTACTCGAACTGGTTGCGTGTTGTGAGAATTCGACTTCTAATTCTTCTTCACGTGCTCCATTGGTTGGTTCGGTTCCACCGCTGGTCCTTGAATTTAACTTGCGAACTCCCCTCTGGCTATCAGCATCTCTACCTGTCTCCTTAGGTTCCTGCATTCGTTAGTCTGGTGGCCAAAATCAGAATGAAATGCACAGTGCTTAGACTGATCCCTCTGTTCGAGAGGTTGTCTGATTGGTAAAGGAGGTCGGAACTTATCTTTATTTTCTTGGTACAGTCTTGCTAGGATAACTTTCAATGGAGTAACCAGTTCTTCCTCTCTGGGCCTCTTCTCAGATTTCCACGAGGAGCATTGCGGCTGAACCTGTTTTTGCTTGATCTTTGCTTTGGTCTTTTCTTTCGTGGATATGACGGATGTCTTCCGAGCGTTTGCCTCCTCTTCTTCTTCCAACCGCACAAATCCATCGGCTCTTTCGTTAAGTTCATCCATAGTCTTCGGCGTGTTCACCACCAAGCTTGTGTGGAATGGGGTGCCACGGTTCATGGCCAGTATGAATGCTTGAACTGCCATTGAAGGGTGACATTCAATAACCATGCTCTTGGTAAGGTTAAACCTGGTTAGGAAAGCCTGGAGACGCTCATCAGTATGTTGCTTCATTGTGAATAGGCTCGAAATATCTTTCGCTGGACGCTTGGTTCCATAGTATTGGCTTATGAACCGATCACACAAGCTTCGAAAACTATCCACTGAACCCCTCGGCAGGTTCTTAAACCAATTCAGAGCTGGTCCGGCCAAACTCGTAGGAAAGCACTTGCACATCAAAGAGTCATTCTCAGTGTTTAGAGCCATTTTCAATTGGATGTGATACACGTGATCGATCGGATAGGTCGTTCCGTCGAATAAAATGAAAACGGGCATGGAAAATTTCCTCGGACTTGGAGCATTCAGAATCTCATCTGTGAACGTTGAATCAACCGTTCGAGCTGCTGAACGGAGTGCTTCATTTTCCCTCTGGAACCCCGCAGTTACTCTTTGGTCTACCGATCTCCTCTCTGAGCTGTGATAGTCGAACGTCGTCATGGAAGGCCGATAGGTCGGATTGAATGACCTGTCCTCAATAAAGTCTTTCCGCCATGGAGGCATAGCTTTGTGACGATTCAACTCTGTTGCTTCACCTCGGTTGAGCATTTCTTGATGTGGATCAAAAGTCATTGCTTCGTTTCGCCTGATCTGCTCACGCCGTGGATCCATGTGAGTTGATCCTTCACGATCATCAATACGACGAAGATTTGGCAGCAAACTATCTCGGCGGATTTCCTCGCGGTTAGGATCTACTAGATTGTTTCCAACCTCCCCACCGTGATGTGCTGCATCGGTACGTGCACCTTCTTCTCCTACCGGGAGTGGTCGTGGAATTACTGGAGCTTCTTGACGCTGCATTTCAGTCCTTAGATCCGCATTTTCTCTCCGGAAAGCTTCGATCATGTTCATCAACTCATCAAGTTTCACTTGCTGGACGTTCTCAACTGTATTGGAGTTGTCACCCCCTATCATGATTCCGGATCGAAGCAAAGGCATGAATTACGAACTCCAAAACAGATCTAAGCGTCACCGGTGCAAACTCCGTTAGATCTGGGCTTAACTTCACCGAATCGTGATCACTGTTTGCTAGATCTGAACTTTTCCAGCTTTGAACTCACCGGATCTGATTACAATTGAACAAATCACAATTGCGTCATTCCGAAGCAAATGCCTCAGAATCCACAATAAGCAAGAATTCTCTCTAAACAAACTACAATCTCACTGATCTGGATTCAACTTCCAGAAATCACACTGTATACTCACAAACTCGATTGAACTAATATGATACTGATCGGGCTCGAATTGATCTTCTTCCTCGATTCCCACAGACGGCGCCAATTGAAGATGCAAGAATTCGCTTCTTCTTTTTTTCTCTCTCTCTAGAATTCTTCCAAAAAATTCCCCCCTCTTATCCACCTGTAATGGTCTATTTATAGACCATTACAATTATTATTGTTAACTGATTATATTGGGCCTATATTCAAAAGTTTTCTTCCTTCTGGACCTGATCTCCCAAGGGGCTTGATCTTCCTCGGTGGATCCTCCAGGTTCGGCCCATTCCGGGGTGCTTTGGCATGGGCCCTACTTCAATTGTTCGACCCGATCCCGTTCCAGCGAACTATATCCGGCCCATGCCACTTGCTGCATCCTCAGAATCCGATCCGATTAGTCGGATATGGATTGAACAAAAAATTCGATAACCCGTTTATGATCCGAATCCGATAACCCGTTATCTTAACAAATCGGATATGGATTTTACTGATCCGATATGATAATAATCCGATCCGAATTAAAATTTTATATATATATATAAGAGTCCAGCCCAAAACCCATCTCCAAACCCACTATTTATTTGCAAGCCCACTCTTATTCCAAGTCCATTCCTCCTTTAACCTATCAAAACCCTAACCCATATCACACAACAACATTATCTCTTTTCACTCACAGTACCCTTGCCGCAAAACCACGATCTCCCCAAACACTCCCATGTAGCAGAGTTGCAACACAAATCAAAAAAATGAACCCATCGACTGGCGACCGGCTGCAAAATATTACTCCTCCCAGGTTAGTGTTCTTCCTTTTTCTCGTCCGATCTCACTTCTCTCTTTCATATTTTTTTTTTTTTTAAAGTTAAAAAAAGGAGAGGTATTTTGAAATACCTCAAAGTAATATGAAGTGTAATGAAATTTTCCCTTCTATGCGTAACCAGTTTTGAGCCTTGCCTGTGGTTTAAGAGTTAAGCCCCAAACCAAAAGGCTATAAGGTGAACCAGTAGATCAGTACGTACATACGGTGTGAGATTTAACACTAAAATTGATATCCAAACCGAGCTCTTTCAAGCTAACTCCATCTGAATCATTATATATATATATATATATATATATATATATTATGTTGAATTACACCAATTCGTATTTGTGATGTTGAAATATCGTACTATAATACCTCTATTGTCTACGAATAGAACTTGATAGACATTATTCAGTGTTTTGGTTTCTATGTTTACTAGATGCCCTAATCTGTGTCAAGTGTGTATCGGATCAAACTATCGGATCGGACATCCGATAATCAAACAAATCGGATATGGATTGACTCAGTAAAAATCCGTCGAATTATCGGACCGGATCGAATCACTCATTATGCTTATTGGATTCGGATCGGATTAACCATGATCCAATCCAAATCCGATCCGATGACAAGTCTAATGTCATGCCAAGCATCCGGCCCGAAAGGCGTCCTGGTGAGCACCCCGAGTAAGCAAGGTGGCCCGAGCTGCAACGAGGGTGCTGCGAGTTTGGGTTGGTGAGAATGTAATAAGGGTCATTTGTCTCACATGAGAAAGTGATTAGGTATAAATGGGTGGGTATGCAGTACTACCCAATAGTTTGAGTTTTTAAGTAAATGGACAAGCGTCCACCCGTTGCACTAACCCTTCTATATATATATACACACACACATATATATACAAATATATATTTATATATAGTCTTCCATGGACCACCAAAATGTTAGCTCCCAACCTTGCAAGTGCAATATATACATATATATATATTTTACAATTTTATATATATATCACATAGAAAATGAGGCTAGAAAAACTGGAGACAGAATTCAATTTTACAAATATATAGTTGGGAGCTAACAGTTTGGTGGTCCATGGAAGACTGACAATTTTGACATCAAAATATATATGAAATCGATATCAATGAGACAATGACGTATATCATATATTTTTACCACACGGCGCACACATTATATGAATTAATTTGTATGAGCAAGATAAATTTCAACTTGACCCTTGAACTATTTTTTTTTTTTTTTTTTTTTTTGTTTCCTTTAGGCAGTCCCTTAACTTCCAAAGCGGCAACTTGCCCATTCAGGCATTCACTCAAAACCCCCGTTTCAATCCGGCTGTTAAAAATTATCACATGCCTTTGCACGTGATAGATTATTTGGCTGGAATGATACTCTTACCATCATTATAGCCTAAGGGCATATGTATTTATATGTTGGGTAAATTACACTCATATTTATGTATACTTAGATTAAATTACATTTAGACCTTATGAGGTTAAATTATTTATCAACCAGGTTAACATTTTTATTTTAAATTTTACTTATATTTAAATTAATAATTTAACATTTTATTTACACCTCAAATATTAATTTTTAATTTTTGATAGAGTTATAATATTTTTAAAATATTAAATGACTATGATACCCTTTCACTATTTTTGTCACCAAAATACCCTCAACTACCTATCCTCTTCTTCCTCCTCCTCGTACCATCATCATCATCCCCAATTCACCCATTAATTCCGCACAGTACTTTTGATATATATATATATACACACCCACATAAAAACACAGCCAAACAGGGGTTGGCCGGATAGATGATGGGGCTGGCAGCGGCTAGCACTTAAATATCCGGCGGTGGAAGAGGACTGGCGGTGGCCGAGCTCGGAACAGCTACTGCGACGGCGACACCAACTCAGTTCCGGTCAGCGATTCGCCCCGATACGGGGCTGGTCTCGATCGTGATACTGAATAATGAGATAGGAGTTGAGGAAATTGGGGAAATTTGCAGGGAATTGAAGATAAGGTGGGAGTGGTGGTGATGGATGGTAAACTTTGTAATTCCCTTGCTGAATATCCACATGCACACACAGCGAGACCAGAAAGAAATAAGAACAATTAAAAATCACAATTCCTGTCTTAACAAGCAACATCTAGTAATCATCTTCCACCAAAAACTTCTCGATTCAATATTTTACACAAAACTATGAAATTAACAGTTAGATTATAGATTTATCAAAGTCAAAGCTCAAAAAAAATCTGAAGAAACTAGATGTAATTTGACCGATCGTCTTTTTCTACCACAAAAATCAGCAACTATGAAATAAACGGTTAGATTATAGAGTTATTAAATAGATTTAGACCGATTATTTTCTTCTATCAAAAAAATCAACTCCTCTGGCAGATTACACACAAACACAGTTATGTCCACTCGATCACGTCACATCCACAGTCAAGCTCGTCAATCAATCAAAATCTGAACACCACAACCACAATTCACTTCGATCCGATCAGTGAAACTGAAAGTAGATACGTAGACATATACCTGTAGGGTTGGGGCGGTGGTGAAGGAGTTGTTAGGTAGGGGCAGCGGTGATGGCTAGCGGCGATGGAGGTGTTGGGTGCTGGTGGTGGTGATTTGTTTGTTGGCAGTGATCCGAATTAGTGATTGTATATGGTGGGCGTGTGTGTGTATATATATATATATATGATTGTCTGTTTTTGTGGTTGAATTGGTTTTTTTTTTTTTTTTTCGTATTAGATTTTGTGATGAGTAATCCATATATTTTTTTAATGTTTTTGTGTTAGATTTCAAAGGTTGGAGGACGAAATCGGCGTGAAAGAGAAACCGCAGAGAGGAGAAGAGGAGGTTGGATCGGAGATGATGAAACTCAAAATTATAGAGGGGTTTTTATGTCATTTGATATTAAAGATATTTTGTATTAAAAAATTTTGAGGGTAAAAAAGTTAATTCACATGTATTTGGGAAAAAAAAATAAATTGATATATAACTGAAAAGTTAAAATCAAAATCCCGCCTAACTGAAAATAATTAACTTATATTTATATAATTTATCCTAATATTTATCTATATATATTGGAATTGACATGAAACTACAATATCTACCCGGTGTGTAATTTATTTATTTATTTTGTCTAAGATAGGCTGAACAAAATTTATTTGTTTCTAATCTCCGCCACTAGAACTGATTGGTTGGATTCAATCAGCGATTGTGTGTGTTAGAAACAAATGTAAAATCTAGGAGGAATTGCAAAAAACTTCCTTGATTATTACTTATTCTCTGATTATTACTTATTTGCAAGAAATTATCGTTGTAAATATTTTTGGCAAGAAACTCTCCTCAATTATGAGGAGGGACTGATTTAATTTACCTCCGTTTAACAATCTTGTGATGTAATTTTTTCTGATCAAATTACCCTTAGATTTAGATTTGTAGTGTAAGAAAATTAGAAAATATGTAATTATTTCTCCTCTATCCTTATATTTTCTTCCCCTCTCTCTACACAACCCTCGAACACGACAATAAAACTCAAAATTCAAATCCCAAAATGTTTTTTTTTTTTTCTCAATTTTCTTTTGTTTGATTATGTTTCCTTTCCCAAAAAATAAAAAATAAAATAAAAATAAATAAAAAATGTGTTCACGGCATCATGATTGCTGTCACAAGGGTAAATTCTGAATACGAATCTAGTGCCCTGTGATGGCACTAAGTCAGAAATATGAACAACTTTTCTTTAAATTTCTAACTTAGCTCAACTAACTTATACTTGCTGCCTAGAACACACAGCAAGTAAAACACTCTCACACACAAGTATAGTTGCAAGAATGTAAAAACAATAACACTCACGATTTTACAAAAGCACAAGGCTTCCAACCTTTTACTATTATTCACAAAACAGTACAAGGCCTCAACCTACAGAAGCATACAAGTGTCTCTCACAACACAACTCTGTGTCTCACTCTCAATCTCTCTCTCTACAGAACCCACATTAACAATATATAGGCAAACTCTCAAAACCGCCCACAACTGCCCACTAAAGTGGTGGATGACACCCCCATCCACCCATAACTACCCACTAAAGTGGTGGATGACACCCCCATCCACCTAGGGTCATGTTGGCACCCACTAAGTGTGCCAACACTACATATGTAGTTGACAAGCCCAACTACTAGCTTGTTGGCACGCTCTGCTTATGCCACTTGTCTACAGGAAGTTACACATTATCTGCCACCTTCTATAAATCAGCATAGTGGAAGAAAACCGACTCTAACTACCTGTGTGTTATCCCCTTAAATCTATGCCACATGCATGGGAAGTTACTCAGCACACCCCCACTCTCCATAATATATGCACACGAGTGGGAAGTGTTAGCAACTTCCCATAACCAACTGAGTCCACTTAGTGGGAAGTGTAACTTCCCCCAACCAACTGAGCCCACTTAGTGGGAAGTGTTAGTAACTTCCCCCCAACCAACTAAGCCCACTTAGTGGGAAGTGTAACTTCAACCAACTAACTAAGCTCACTTAGTGGGAAGTGTAACTTCCCCCAACCACTTGAGCCCACTTAGCCATCTTCTATGACCATAAGCCATGTCTGAGTCCCCTGAACCAACCTTGCACGCTGAGCCTTGCCTATGCCCACTGCCTTGTGCCCATGTCCCTGACTTGACTATGCCACACGTCCATGACTTGTGTAGTCTATGCTTAAAGCAACATCTGAGCCAATCTTGTGAATTTAGCCCGTGCCAAGCCCACTAATCTACACCCACATATAAATGTCTCAAAGTGCACGACATCCAAATCAAGTGCCGTCTGCGCCAACCATCTTCTATGGACTCAACGTACCTCCCATAAAGATCTCGAGCCAAAACTCCAAGCTTCACTTTTTTTGCCATATTTACGAAAATGCCACTGGGCACCCCAGTGCACGCTGACAGCATCCCATGGCTATTGAGGGGCTTGTCAAGGTCCCAACCCCGTAACAAACCTCCCCCACTTAAGAATTTCAACGTCCTCGTTGAAGCAATCACAAAGTGTCATAAGTCTCTACTTGCAACTTAGCATGTTGGCCCCGACTAACCCGAATGCTGAATATTAACACTGCAACAACTTCACTGCTGCAATTAAATAATGACATAAACCCCAACCTCCGCTTTGATTCATGACATGAATTCCGAACACCTTTGGATTCTGTCCTCACAACCAGCAACCCAAATCAGAAAAACAAATAAAGAGGAAATTCACCATTACCAACCTTGGCAATAACTCTGTGAGCATCTCTGCATAGCCTTCCCCTAAAGCCACGCGCCCACCTGCACCTATCATGACGGCATGAAAAGAGGATTGACCCAAACATTACCCTTATCCGAGTCTGAATCTCCTCCATTGGCTTCTTCACCAACCATAACATTCACCTTCTCCTTCTTAGGACAGTCCCTCGCCCTGTGTGGACCCTTGCAAATGAAGTAACCACTGTCCAACTTTGGCCACTGCTGGTTAAACGTCGCCTCTGATTTCCCTTTGTGTTTCTCTTCCTCAGCAACACCATACCTCTTGGGCTTGTCACCGAACTTGCCCTTCTTCTTCAGTTTGCTGGCGATAGTAGAGTCAGACTTTTCAATCTGCAAGTCCACCAGGCTGTCTGCTACAACTATAGCAGAAGAGAGGTCAATCACTCCGCTCTTCCTTAACTCGATCTGTGCCCATGATTGCAAGCCTGCCATTAAATTAAACAATTTGTCCCCATCGGACATATCTTTGATATCCAGCATCAAAGATGTGAACTCTTTCGCATATTCACGCACTGTACCCGTATGCTTAAGTCTCTTCAACGACTCCCGAGCCACCCAGCCAGAATTTGCTGGTAGAAACTGCTTCTTCATTTATTTCCTCAGCTCTGCAAATAAGTTAATTTTTGGGCGTAACTTGTCCTCCACCCGAGTTCGCCACCACAATTTAGCATCACCTATGATACCCCTTGAATCCGAGACACGAGTTGATCAGGCTCAGGCCCATCAAACAATTAATATTTTAAAAACGAACACAAAATAAAAAATGAATTTAATAAATAAAAGTTTAAACTGAAAGAAATCTAAAATATAAAATCCTTTAAAATTAAATACTTAAAAACCCGGATAATAATAATCCAACTCCAAAACCTCCAAGGGTATAACTCGGGAATCCAATCTAGTGGACCCCTAATAAGAAAACCAAACTGAAATAAAACTAGAAGAAATCCATAATTAAGTCATAGAGAGAGATCCTACGTCGTCGGAAGAATGAGTGACCGTCTCTACTCAGCACGAACCAGCTCAAGCCTGGAACTGACGTACACCTGAAAAATAGGAGTAGGTCAGGCCCACGAACAAGTTCTAACCTACTACAATCCAAGCAGAGACTCGATACGCATATACACTCTAACCAACTCAACAATAACTATATAAGTCATGTATATATATATATCCACACTATGGACTCTCGTTGGACTATGATACGGGTTTCAACCTGAGTAGAAGGCAACATGCAAAATACACCTGAGTGGGCATGCCTACCTAAGCCTAACAGGGTACACCACAACCAGCATAGCCAGCTACGCGTCCTACTGCATATATGCTCCCTAACCGTCGACTCTGAGACTTAAGCTCATGTCACGGTACCATAATAATATATTTAAAATCCGTTCATCACCTGTGATACCCCTCGATTCTAGAGCCACGGGTGATCAAGTCCGAGCACAGAATACAAGGGATATCAAACAATTAATATTTAAATAAGCATTGGAATACAAGATGAATTAAGAATAAATAAATAAGCTGAAAAGAAACTAAATAATAAATCCCTATTTTAAAATCCTCAAATAAATAATAGTTAAAAAAAATCCAATAATAAAATCCTCCAATCTTCGGATACTAGTAATTAATTAAATTACAACTCGGGAATCCATCCTGTGGACCCCTAATAATATCCTAACTGAAATAACTGAACCGAAATAAAAATAATAGGTAACTAATGAAGACGAGTCCTACATAGAGTCGGAAGAGTGAATGACTGTTTCTACTCGGCACGAACAATCTCTAAGACTGGAACTGACGAACACCTGAAAAATAATAGTGGGTCAGGCCCACAAACAAGTTCTAATTTACTACATCCCAAACAGAGACTCGATACACGTACACATCCTAATTAATTCAGCAATAACTAAATAGTTCATATGTAGATATATACACACTAAAGGAACCTCACTAGACTATAGAGTTGTCTCAACCTGAATAGTAGGCAACATGCAAAACGCACATATAGTGGGCATGAGTACCTAGACCTACCAGGGTACACAACTACGCTATATCTAGCTACACATCCCTGGCAATATACGCACCCTAACCACTGATCCTGAGACTCAAGCTCATATCATGGTGTATAATTATATATTTAAAATCCGTCCTATCCAACCATCAAAAATAAACTATCCAATTATTATTTCAATACTATGTCATCCAACTATTCCGTTGACCTGACACGAATAAGTAGGACTTAGCACTGTGGTTAATCCGTTCCCTTATTAAAAAAAATAGGTAGGACTTAACTAGTAAGTTAATCCGTCCCTACTATGCCCCCATCCCATAATGGTGCATTAATCCATAAAATAGCCAAATAAAAGTTTCCAATCCAAGAATAATGTAAATAATATTTACATCTAATAATCCAAAAATATGATATAAATCATAAACACATTCTTTGCATTTACTTGAGTAAAAATATCAATTCCAAATAGTATAATTTAATTTACAACACAAGAAATTACCATGCTTATCAACCAAATTGTACATCTCCATGTTCTGATTAAATTAATTTAAATCTAAACAATTGATCAAAATAATTTAATCCAACAATATTTAATTAAGTTATCCTTTTAACATTAATTAAATTCCATACTTAGCATGTAAACTTAAATCATGCATTACAATTCTTAATGAATCTAATTAAATTAAATAAAAATTTAATTTGAATCGATCAATCAAAACTAACAAATATTTATTTATAATTTTTTTTTTTTATATTCTAACATTAAATAGATTAATATCAAAAATATTTAATGAACAAAATAATACTATCAAATAATACTATGAAATCAAAACAGAACAACAACTGTATACAAAACAATTTAAAGAACAATCTAAATAATCAATTTAGTCCCATTAAATCCATTGATTTTCTACTTCCTCGTTGGACGTGCATACCATATGAACCAAAAAGGAAACCAATTCTAGTTATAGTGACGTGCATACCATATGAACCAAAAAGGAAACCAATTCTAGATATACTGATTGTCCTTAAGCCATTGTTTGTTTGTGTATTTTATTATATACTTTTTTTTTTCCTTTTTGTCTTCCTCGGTCAGCGTGTATATGCAAAAAACAAATTCACAATTTGTTTTCAAATGCTTATAGTGTATCAACTGATTCATGCAAAATATTGGCCTCATTCGGCGCACTTTTGCAGATAATAAATCCATGTATCCAGATTGATTCATGCTAGTAAATAAATTAAATTAAAACACAATGCCATCAATAGTGTTAAATTCGGTGAAAGAGAAGAATTAAATTCCATTATTAAAATATGAATTTAAATTGTCAAATTAATCAATGAAATTTGATTCAATTAACTTATTTACAGAACCTATAATTAATCTAGCATGTATAGAGTACGAATTAAAGGAGAAGAGAAGAATTAGAACTTGCCTTTAGGGATTTGATAAAAACCCTAGCCTCCTTCTTCCTTTTTCTCTTCTTTCCTCTTCCTTCTTTCTCTCTCTAAAATATAGTACGTGATATATTTTCTAACCTCTTTCACAACTCTATAGTTATATATTTATAGGCAACTAAAATAACCCTAATCCTTTTCCCATTCCAAGACAAACTAAAACAAAATAAAAATAAAATAAAATAAAATTATAAAAATAAAATAAATAAAATAAAAATAAAAATAAAACAATTAAATTCCTAAATAAATACACACCATCACATACAATTCAATTTAAACAAATAATTAAATCAATTAAACAAGTAAACAATTAGATAATTAAATGCAATTAAAACTATTAAAAAAAATACCGAGACTATCTTTTTTAAATCAGGGGTATTACATCACCATCCATAATAAATCTAGTAAGTTGTTCAGCTTATTCAACTGCACAGACTTAACATAGATAACAAGTAATCCAGCTAGTCATTCAGCTTGTGCAGCTTCTTTGACTTAGCATAAATATAAGTAGGATTTAATTATAATCCATTCCCTTATTGTAATTCAGGTTGGATTTAGTATTTTGTAACTAAACCATTCCTGGTATGTCACCGTCCCATACCGGTACATACAATCCATCCGTTCAGAAGTTGATAATACAGATCACGAATGTAACTACCAACAAATTCACAATAAGCAGAGTCAAAATATTAAATTGAACATGCTTACTTTACCCCATTACGCAGTTATCCAAAAATTTCTAATTCAGTCAACATATGTATAAGTAATTCATCCATTATAAGCATATAATCATTCTGTAATCTAACATGTTTACTCCAGTAACTGATAACTCTTATTATGAGATATATCAATCAGTTCCATATTGAACAAATAACAAATAGATAAGCTATCATGCTTATATCGAATTACCCATGCAGAATTCTCTGACACCTGAGATTACACAAAATCCGTTTCCCCGTTCCTTATTCCATGACAAGTATAATATTAATTATATTAATTATCATGCTTGTCTACTATTTATCAGTACAGAATTAAACAAATTCCCATTCACAGAGAATAATTAACCCGAGGTTTAGAAACATTAAAATCCTCCACAATTAAAATAACAACAGTTTTATCCATTATTAACTATTGTTCAAGCTATGAAGATCTATGGTTCATTATGCATTAAACCCACTCTCTGAAGTTCAACAAGGCTTAGAACATCTCAAAACACTCCAATAAAGCTTCTAACAGAATCTGAAAATGTGAAAATCCAAGCCCCGTAGCCAAAACCGTCGCCGAAAAACAAAAATCTGGAAACCGGTTGAAAGAGCCTACTCTTTCTTGCTTGGAGCCGGCTCTCCTAGTCTTGGAGCCAGCTCTAAGTCCCCTAGAGCCGGCTCTTTGATTTTAAGAGCTTGCTCTTTGTTTCTAAAGAGCCTGTTATTCTAACTTTGAGCCGTCTCTCTTCCTATGTCTTCATCGTTTTCAATTCCGGTGAGTTTCTGATGAACTGACCTTCATCCCTAGGGTTCCTAAGTGTTTAAATTAGATTCCAATGTGATCAAGAAATATTTTAATTCCTTATTCAATCAACGATATCAATTAAACATGAATTGTGACACAAAGAATTTAAACCGGGATAATTTTCCATTCATGAACGTGTTGTTCAAGTGATCACCCACGTGAACTATATTCAATTTAATATTGTCCCAAGGTGTTCCAAAATTGATTAAACCCATTTATTCATTAATTAACATGAATGCAATTATATGGTATATAGGAAAACATCTAAACAACAGTATATACTTTACAAACATCGACAGTTTTAACACAACAGAGGCATGGAAAATTTCAATTTAAATTTTAATCCTTATATTCCCTGGAGTTGTATTAGACGTGCAAAGAACATGAGGCAAAGGAAAGGAGTTAGGATTATAACTTTCCTTTGAGATTTTTGTTCAAAATCTCTACGTCGTCTTCAAAAGTTCCAGCGACTCCCACTGTAATCCTCCTCTGTTCCTGCCTCCACTGTCGTGAATAGGGTTCTTTAACCCTAGGTAGAACTTCATAACGTATATTTATGGGTTTACACCAAACCCTAGTTTAATTCAAACCCTACACTAAATCCTTAGTTGGCCCATAGAAAACCTAATTAATGAATTATGTCGGCTACATACGTGACTTCTTAAAAGAACCCTAATCTAAATCATTAAATGAAAACAAATAATTAACTTAAAATAGTGATTCAACAAAATAAAAATTATGTCATTTAAACAACTTACCAATTTAAAATTAAGTCAAATAACTCAACTAATTCACATAAGTCAAATAATTCAAATAATTTAAGTAATTCAAGTAATTCAAATAGTCAAGCAACAAAAACAATTTAAATAATTAAAATGCAACAAATTAAATAATAAAAAATACCAGGACTATCCTTGGACTATCTTTTTAAAATTAGGAGTATTACATCACCAGACAAATATATACTGGTAATAGTTACCTTCTCATTATTTGGAATGTGGGCTGCTCGAAAATATTGCTCTATATCCCACAAGAAATTCTCCATATCTTTGGCACTCCTCTTGCCCTCGAATGACTTTGGTTCTGGAATTTTGATTTTAGAAGATGATGGCTTCTCTCCCACAACAGTCTGATTGTGCATGGCCCTCTTCAACAGAGCCACTTCGCCCTCCAAATCCTTCACATGATCTTTAAAGAGGTCTGTCATGGACATCACATCATCCGTCATAATCTGCATCTTTGAGTTTGTCTCCCCCACAAACTCTTTAAGCATTGATCGTATTGTCTACAACTCAACTGCAAACAATTCCATCTACTCCGTCAAGGCAGCAGCATCGTCAGATTGTGGAGCACCCACCAAGGCCTCCAAATAAGTCACACGATCTCTAAGAGCTTCTGTAATGTTACCACCGGCCATGATGAACCCAACTCTGGGCTCTGATACGAATTGTCACAGGGGTAAATTCTGAACACGAATCTAGTGCCCTGTGATGGCACTAAGCCAGAAATATGAACAACTTTTCTTTGAAAATCTAACTTAGCTCAGCTAACTTAAACTTGCTACCTAGAATACACAACAAGTAAAACACTTTCACACACAAGTATAGTTGCAAGAATGTAAAGACAATAACACCCACGATTTTACAGAAGCACAAGGCTTCCAACCTTTTACTATTATTCACAAAACAGTACAAGAAAAGGCCTCAACCTACAGAAGCATACAAGTGTCTCTCACAACACAACTCTGTGTCTCACTCTCAATCTCTCTCTCTATAGAACCTACATTAGCAATATATAGGCAAACTCTCAAAACCGCCCACAACTGCCCACTAAAGTGGTGGATGACACCCCCATCCACCCACAACTACCCACTAAAGTGGTGGATGACACCCCCATCCACTTAGGGTCATGTTGGCACCCACTAAGTGTGCCAACACTACATATGTAGTTGACAAGCCCAACTACTATCTTGTTGGCACGCTCTGCTCATGCTACTTGTCCACAGGAAGTTACACATTATCTGCCACCTTCTATAAATCAGCATAGTGGAAGAAAACTGACTCTAACCATCTGTGTGTTTTCCCCTCAGATCTGTGCCACATGCATAGGAAGTTACTCAGCACACCCCTACTCCCCGTAATATATGCACACGAGTAAGAAGTGTTAGCAACTTCCTCTAACCAATCGAACCTACTTAATGGGAAGTGTAACTTCCCCCAACCAACTGAGCTCACTTAGTGGGAAGTGTTAGTAACTTCCCCCCAACCAACTAAGCCCACTTAGTGGGAAGTGTAACTTCAACCAACCAAGCCTACTTAGTGAGAAGTGTAACTTCCCCCAACCATCTGAGCCCACTTAGCCATCTTCTGTAACCATAAGCCATGTCTGAGTCCCCTGAGCCAACCTTACACGCTGAGCCTTGCCTATGCCCATTGCCTTGTACCCATGTCCCTGATTTAACTATGCCACACGTCCATGACTTGTGTGGTTCATGCTTTAAGCAACATCTGAGCCAACCTTGTGAATTTAGCCCGTGCCAAGCCCACTAATCTGCACCCACATATAAATGTCTCAAAGTACATGACATCCAAATCGAGTGCCGTCTGCGCCAACCATCTTCTATGGACTCAAGGTACCTACCATAAAGATCCCGAGCCAAAACTCCAAGCTTCACTTTTTTACCATATTTACGAAAATGCCACTGGGCACCCCCAGTGCACGCTGAAAGCATCCCATGGCTATCAGGGGGCTTGTCAAGGTCCCAACCCCGTAACAGTTGCCAACGATGATAGTGGTGTGTTTGACAAAGATAAGTCCAAGGCACCACCATGTTGACACAGCCCTAACCCAAACACCACTATCATCCCTCCATCGCCATCACCACCAACATACTAGTCCCTGAAAAATCAAACATCAAGCCAAACCCAAGACGCAGAGTTGTTCACAGCCACCATCGCCGGAATCGGGTCACTAACACCACCACGTCGTCACTGGTAAGTTCAGTGCACCGCCCGCTGGCCGAGAAGCTATTCTATTCAGCCATCCTTGCTCATTATCTCTTTCTATCCAGATAATTCTATCTCTAGTATATTTCAGAGAATGCAATTGATGATGCAAATATGAAAAGGAAAGACAGAAATTTGGTGTCGGCCGAATAAGAAAAAAAAAAAAAAAATGAAAGTTGAAGTCAAAGGTTAAGACATTGAAATAAATAAATTAATTAAAAAGTTAAAGAAATAAAAAATGGTCAAATATTTTAGGAACTACAGGCGATGACCCAGATGTAAACATAATTTGGTCAAAAAAAAATTACCTTACAAGATTATTAAGCGGAGATAAGTTAAATCACCCCATCCTCATAGTTAAGGGGGGTTTCTTGCCAAAAATATTTAGAATGGAGATTTTTTGCAAATGAGTAATAGTCAAGGGGGAATTTTTGCCTTTCGCCCTAAAATATATGCTAATAATACTATATAGGTAGATAAAATCCATATTTGGTGTTGCGCATTAAACATGCTTTCAGCTTAATGTATATGTGGTACACACACACACACACACACACTTTGGTGTTGCGCATTAAACATGATTTCAACTTAATGTATATGTGGCACACACACACACACAAAACACACACACACAAATCTATTTAAAATATAAAACATACACACACACACACACACAAAAAATCTATTTAAAATATAAAATGAATAAGTAGAATAGATATTTTTTAACCCTTACTTTAGGAAATTATATTACACACACACACACACACACACACACAAAATCTATTTAAAATATAAAATGAATGAATAGAATAGATATTTTTTAACCCTTACTTTAAGAAATCATATTTTATAATTCTCTCAAAACATATTTCTAATTTTAAAATTTGTGAATATTATTTTTGAAAAAATGAATCTAACGACCTTGAGTTCTTAAATATTTTAATCAATTTTTTTTGTTATTATATATATATATATATATATATATATATATATATATATTATGAGGGCCTTAAGTTCTTAATTAACAGCCCTTTTTTCACATATTCACTTGGGATAGGTGACAAAAATTTAATTGCGCCTGTTGTTGTAGTGAAGACATGGCACAACTTATTAAATGCTGGCACGTAGTGATAGAACCCATTAAAATTAAGCATTTTTACTTATGTGACATGATACAATTGGTTGATGGTACAGATAACGAAGTATTTAGAAGTGTAGGGAAGTATTTCTTGGGGTAGGTGTTCAAATATGTTAAATGATTATGGAGGGATGGCAATTGGATATGGACCTAACGGGCTAACCCATCCCTTCCCTTTCCCTGGCTTAACAAAAATATTCCATCTTCGTCCAGAATTGTTTATTAAACAAGAGCGAGGTAAGGTTAGAATAGTATTTTGTAATTGCATTATGAAACTAGCGAATGTATATATGTTATGTTTGGTATGTAGGAATGGAATGGAATGGAATGGAATGAAAGTAGGAATGGAACGAAAATAAGAATAAGACTAGAATAGAATAGAATGACCATTCTCAGTCTAGTGATTGGTTGCAAATATGGAACGTGATGCTCTCTTGAATGTTGCCACAAAATGGTGTACTTGGTGTGTGCTAAAAATAGTGCATAGTGGGCATTAGCTTTTAAAATTTATAAAAGCCACTAAACACTTATACTGTGTAGTATGAAGTGAGAAGGGGATCATCCACAAAGATTGTAAGGGTACTTGGAATAAAACTCGGATTAGTAGGTCAATAGATTAAGAGAGTTTGGTTTGGTTTGATTAAACTATAAACTTAAAACACATGCAAATGAAAATAAGCTAAATTAAGTAAGGTTACGAGAATAGGAGAGAGGTCTTAAGGCATAGAAATCACCACTAAGCTCTTCCTTTGAACCACTAGACTTCAGCAATTTGGGGAAAGATCAATGTTATAAACCAAATATGTGTGCTACCAATTACAATAATGAGCATGGATATAAAAAACAAGTATGAATTGTCTACTTAATAACAAGTAAGCTAGGATGTAGTACAATTCATGAAGTCAAAGTATAAACCATTCAATAAACCCACAATTGTAGCACACATTAATATAGAGAAATATACAACTTGCAGCTATAAGAATGGACTATCAAACTCAAGCATGGATTGTTTACCTATTTAGGAATTGAAATGCAATTACACTACAATTAAATTAAGACAATGAAATTAAAGCAATTAAACTAAGGGTGTAGAACAATCTATCAAGCATAAGCATAGCTTATTAAATCAATCAACAAGTGTATCCAATAATAACCATGCATAACTATTAGTAGATTCTCAATTTAATCACAGATAGACATGCAACCAACCTAGAGAAACTAGTGTCAAGGCATAATTCTCAATTTAACCACACATGGACATGTAATTAATCTAGAGAATTAATGGGAAGAATTGAACCATACAAATCATAAACAAAACCAAGATTTATATATTCACAAGGTTATAACATCCATTACAACAAAAATTCCCCCAAAAGTTAAAGATCTAGGGTTTATAGTACAAGCCTATGGCTCTTCCAAGCCCTAAGATGGTGTTTAGCCACTCATGGATGTGTTGGATATGGTCAATGAGCCCTCAAGGGCAACTTCCAAGCTTGGCTCTATCTTCTTCTTCTTGGTCTTTGACCAGTGTGTGCCGCACCACCGTCAAGCTTGAGAGTGTGTGGATTTTAAGGCGAGGGCCAAAAGTTTTACATTTATAGAAGCCACTACTACCCTTTACTATAAATATAGCTAGGGTGAGTAGGGATCGTCCCGAGGGATTATGAGGATCGAGCAATGTTGTGGAATTATTATTAGGGCTAGTAGGTCGAGTGATCAAACAATTGGTTGGTTGGTTGATTAGAGAGCAACTAAATTAAACTAAGTGATAACAAAAGAATGCAATTAAGAGTAAGTAAGAGAGAGAGATCTTGGGATTTAGAATCACCACCAAGCAATGCATTTCTATACCATTGACAAGTGATTAATGAGGGCAAATGGCGTGTTGCAATATTGGTGTGTGTGTGTTTGGTTGATTCAACAAGTAAGGATGACTAGGTAAGCATGTATTGTCTAAACATCATGTGAAAGGCACAATATATCTAAGTAATGAAGCATATATTGTCTAAACAACGTGTGAAAGGCACAATAGATCAAAACAAGTCATTAATCCTTTCATTAAGCTCACAATCCAAATACAACACAATGTTAGAGACATATGCTACTTGCATTTAAAAGCTTGGATCATTAAACAACAAGCATAGATTGTCCTCCCATTTAACACTACACTACAATTACACTACATCTACACTACTTGTGATACCCCCGGATTTTCGAATGCGGGTTGGCCTGGCCCATACCCGAATACCCGAGGATATCAAAACAAATTGATAATAAATGAACACAGAGTATAAAAGAATAAAGAAAAATAAATAAAATGCTGACAAGAAACTAAAATGATAATCTAGTAACCATCCTATCCGGTATAAATTAATCCTCCATAAGTCATTCAACTTGTTCAGCTGACCTGACTTGAATATAAGTAGGACTTAACATTTTAGTTAATCCATTCCCTTATATAATAAATTAATCATCCATAAGTCATTCAACTTGTTCAGTTGACCTGACTTGAATATAAGTAGGACTTAACATTTTAGTTAATCCATTCCCTTATATAAAATAGGTAGGACTTAACTGATAAGTTAATCCGTCCCTAGAATGCCACCGTCCCATACCGGTGCATTAAATCACACAATTCAACAATTGATGTAACGATTAAGGAAATACATCAAACAATCCAGAAATAACTATGATAATATGATTTCAAGTTATCACAAAATAGGAATGACTTATTATTTATTTAAGTTTCCTATATCATATGTCCTACATAAACTGAATCTTATACATATGATGATATTTTATTATACCGTCAAATAAGCATTCTCCATAACCAATTCATCCTACACATTTAATCTCAATTGTTAAAACATATTAAAAGATTAAATTCATTCGTTTGTTTAAAACATTCAAATAGCAAGAATCATTATGATTGAGTCTATTTAAATTTATTTAAACCCAAACCTAGTTCCTATTTAATGTTCAGGAATCCTAAGCATGTTTCTACGTTCCATCATTCCACAGATATGAAATATACATAATTTAAACATGTAAAAATTCACACCGAAAAATTCACGAAGCGTCTGCAAGGCTATGCGAAGATGTCTAGCATGAAAATAAACTAGGGGAGAGGCACAATCCATCAAGGAATAAGTATGAACCATTAAGAGAATCACAAGATCATTCCTTTAAGCACTATGTTTTGACAATCTCCAAATCTATAACATCAATACACATAGACATGTATCAATAACACAAAATCTAGAGACAAGCACATGAACATCTACTCTAGCATACATAGACATATGGATAGAATGAAATGATCAATTGGAAGTATTAAACCACATAAATCATTGAATAAACAATATCTATATATATCAAAGTGTCAAAACATCAATTACAACACTAATCCCTTAATAATACAGAAGATTAAGATATAGAAAGCATGCTTGGAGCTAACTCTAGCCCCAAGAGGATGTCTAGCCACTCATGGTGATGTTGTTCCAACCCTCAAGGGCTAACTCCATGGGAGAGGCTTGCTCCTTGGTTGATAAAGAGTCTCCAATGGTGTCTCCAGCTCCTCCTCCTCTGAGCTTGCTCTCCAAGAGATTAAACCCTAGATTAGTCTATATGCTCAAAAAGTGCATCATATTCCTTTTATAGGTAGGTCAAGTGGCACACAAAATGAGCTGGGGTCGTGCAAAGAATATTCTCTAATGATTGGATAGAGGACGAATTGCACAAGCTGAAAATTTAACTTTTTTCGCACTGGAGGAAGTTCGATCGATCGAACCTTGGACTTAGATCGATCGAACTGGCTGAGCTTTTTGGGAAAAGACAAATCCGAGATATTTTGGGAGATATTTTTGGGAAAAGGACAAAAGTGGTTAGTAGGTGGGTACAGCTGTGGATATGATCAATCATTTGAATAAGGACAAAAGTGTTCGATCGATCGAAGGGTGGTGTTGGATCGATCGAACTTTTGGACTTTATGCTTTTGGTCTAAGGCTTGGATCTATCTTGAAGTGCTGAGATCGATCATTGTTCGATCGATCGAACCTTGAATTTGGATCGATCGAACTTTGCTGCTTCCCACTTTTGGCTTCATTTGCTTTCTTCTTTCTCCACTTTGCTCATTTCTTTGTTTAATCCCAGAATTGCTTCAATTAAGCTTTTATTTGGCTGAGTTAGCTTATTTTCGGGATAAGTGCCTGAAAATGGAAATAATACGAAATCAATCTAAAATGGTAAAGTAAGATAGGTAAAGGTACTAGAATGCCTAAGTTTAAGGGGTTTAAGTACGCACTTTTCAGCGCTCATCAGTCTTCTTGGTAGAAACCCTAGAAATCTTGAAGTTCTTGCCTCATTTCTTCACAAAATCCTAATTATAGAGAGAGAAAACTATGTATCTAAAAGTGAATATAATCTAAAATTAGCTAACCTTTACAAAATGGTTCCTTTTGCCTTCCATTTAGAGGCCAAAATGGGTCAGAAACAAACCCCAAAATGATTTAATCCCACAGCCAAAAGTTAGGTGAAGATCGGGCGAAATCGGGAATAAAATAGCTCACTTCCAACAGAGTTACAATCGATTGTGGCTTTCTGCGATCAATCGTCAACTTCTACAATCGATCATTGCTAACGTGGCAGTTTTATCTTGACAACTGGCAACCTTATCCGCTGAGCTAGCGCTGACATAGCATTACGACCAATCGTGATTTCTTGCGATTGATCGTGACTTTGAACGAACAATGAGGTGGCAGCCTAATCCCTTTATTGACGTGGCTGCGAACGACGACGTGGCCTGTGATCAATCATGGAATGTTGCAATCGATCATGAATCTCCAAGACAATTTTCTAAACTTTTTTCGGATTTTCTACTCGACTCCAAAAAAGCTTAAAAAAACTGTTTTTAACCCGTTTGAACCTTATTGACCTGAAATGAACAAAAACACAAATTAAAACTAAAACGGGAAAGTAAAATAGATGAATGAACTAAAATACCCCAAGTTATGTGCTGAAATGTGCAACATTTAAGCACTTATCAGAACGTGTAGGAATGAAATGATAATAATTTTTCTAGAACTTGATTAGACCAATTTAAAATTTAGAATTGAATGAATTTTAAATTGTATTCTCCAAAATATCCAGTGACAACTAAATTAAATTACAAAAATAATGTTCTTCTACAGTTGTTTAAAAAAGATATGACAATGGTGATAGATGGCGGTGACAATGGTGATAGATGGCGCTGACAATGGTGGTGGAGGTGGAAAACGATAGTAGTGAAGGTGGTGGTGTTGGAAAGTGGTGGCGGCGGTGGTGTTAGAAGGCGGCAACAATAATAGTGGTGGAAGACGGTGACAATGGTGATAATGAAATGAATTTTGGAATTGTCTAGTGTTTGTCTAGACTCTTCTAGAGGAACGTTGTGCTCTTGACATAGGATGACGAGAATGGTTGGAACATTGGGTTGAGAAGTGGAAATAATTATAATAGAGTAATTTAGACTTTGCTTAATACATTTCTTTAATCATTTTTAATACAAAATATATTACTTAAAAGGCTAAAATTATTAATTATTAATGTACTGGGTGGGGCGAGGTGTGTTTTTTTTTTTTATCATTCTGCTTACATGGACACTTATATTATAAATTAAGTATTGTTTTAAGAAAAAAGTGCAAAAAACCTTCCTGAACTATTGGAAAAGTTGTAACTAACCCTCTAAACTATCAAAATTACAGAAAACCCCCTGAACTATACAAATTTATTACAGATCACTCCATCCAGTTACCGGCCGTCCAAAAACGAGCGCGTAATTCTCACGCAACAAACAAACAGAATTTTTTGGACAATAATGCCTTTTAATATATGAAAATACCAAATTGTCTACTGCCAAACACGCCCTAATTACACTACATATTTTAGGGCCAAACACGCCCTTGCACTGTATGTCGCTTTCCCTCTCTCTGCTCTCATGTTTATTACTCCATCCCCGCGGTGACCACCTCCATCGTCCGTTCATGGCCACCATCGCCACCACCACAGATTATTCTTCCCCCAAAACAAAAATAAGTTTTGGTTGCAAAGATCTAGAATTTAAGGGGGAATTGATTGAAAGATTTAACACAAATATTTGGGCAGCAGTTATGATTAGGTTGGGCAGGTGGATTAGAGAGAGATACAGGTGGATTGTAGAAAGGATGGTAAAGGTGGCTGGTTGGGGAAGAACAAAAATTAGGGTTTGTAATGGTGGAGAGAGATTGGTGTTGAATGTTTTGTTCAGCGGTGGAATCTTGAAAATAGGGCGGTGAAGGCAAGAGCGGAGGAGGGGGCATCATCTTGGGTTGGGTGCGTGTTGCTTCTGGTGGCTGTGAGACGTCCTCTCTACCGCCGGCCACCATCATTTGAAGCCAAGGTCGCAGCCGTTCAGTCCCACCGGGTGCCATCAAACCTAATCACGGCCGAGCTTCTTCATAACAACCCATCACCGGAATCGCGACTTTTTTAGTCGCTGATTCCCTGTCGTCCCGAACCAGCAATCTCCACCGGCAACGCCGGCACTATCACAGCTCTGCCACCAACGCCGTCGATCCAACCCAACCCTCTCTCCTCATTGGACGCTGTTGCTGCAGACGTTATCTCCTGACTCTTTTATCGCCTTCTACCTAACTTTTCCCTCCCTACTCGCCGCTCACCACCACCACCCACAAGCTCTCCTTTAAACCAATCTCTCTGACCCAAAGCCAACTCTTTTAACCCAACTCTTCGTCGTTGCACCATCACCCCAAGCTCTCTACGACCGAGCCAACAACCAAGCTTTCCCCTGAATCAGCCTCTCCTATTGCTGGCTCCTTCCTAAAATGAATACATATATATTGTTTATATATATAAATATATATATATATATATATATATATATATATATATATATATATTGGAAATTCTTTGAAATATTATGAGACGAGATGAGTATGGAACCTACGAGAAAACACTAGGAACAGGAATATGCGTGTTCGTAGGTACCTATGTTTCGATTCGATTTCACATCTCTTTGTATTTTCTCTACTATCAATCAGAAGAGAAAATCATAGTTTGATGCCTTTTTTCAATCCGAAAGAGACGAAAATTTTTCGAGAAAAATATATTGTGTTTTCACTATTGGCTTCCCCAACTCAAGCCTCTCCTTTTTGTATCTGCAATTTGAGTTTTGAGAGGGGAAAGAGAGAAACATGGAGTCAACTTTTGGTCAAAACTCCTTCGAGGGTAAAACATACTTTTTGTTTTTCCAGTTAAGTCAGTCACTGGAATGGACTGAAATGTAACAAATTCATAGTTCAGAGGAGTTTTTTTGTAATTCAGGGGAGTTAGTTGCAATTTGCAAATAGTTACGGTTTTTTTTTTTTTTTTTTGCACTTTTCTCTTGTTTTAATATGCTTCTAGATTTTAAGGGTGTGTTTAGATAAATAGGGGAGAAAAGAAAATAAAGGATAGTATAAGTTATGAGAGAAAATAAAATAAAAGAAAGGATAGTACTAATTTCTATTTGTATTTGGATAGATATGAGAGAAAAGAAAAGAAAATAATAGTTATTCTTATTTGAATAAGATAAATGAGAGAAAAGAAAAGAAATGATAGTGATTAAATTATCCTACCCTTACAGGTCATTAAAATTAAATGCTACATATCATGCAATTAAATGTGTTTCTTTGGTGGATTATATTCAAATAAATAAATGATTAATACTTGTACAAATAGAATCAACTTTACAGCAGCAAATTATTGAAAGCAAACTAATTGGGACATGAATGGAATTACATTTGAGTGTGTTGATTTCTAAAGGGCATTTTTGGTATTAGTACTTTACATCTTATTCCCACTATCTTTTCTCTCCCTATCTTCTCAAATTGGGAGAGAAAGGCAACAAAAGATAGGGAGGGATAGCTCCCTATCCCTCCACTTAACCTACCTAACACACATCTTCACATTATCCTCTCTTTTCTTTTCTCTCCCTATCCCTCCAAATCAACCCTACCAAACACACCTAGATAGATAGGGGAGAAAAGAAAGATAGTATTAGTCATAAGAGAAAAGAAATGATAATAATAATTTATATTAGTGTTTGGATAGATAGGGGAGAAAATAAAAAAAATGATAGATATTCTTGTTTGGATAAGGTAGATGAAAGAAAAGAAAAGAAAGAATAGTAAACAAATTACTTTTTTACCCTTTCATAACCATGGGACTTTAATGGAATAATAAATTTGTATATTGATTTATGGAGGCTAATTTTGGTATTATTAAAATACTACTTAAAATCACTATGCTTTCTTTCCCTATATCTCCTTAGGAAGGAATAGCTATCCCTCCACTTACCTTACCCAAACATAAACTTACACTATCCTCTCTTTTCTTTTTTATTCTTATCCCTCCAAATCCACCCTACCAAACACACCCTAAATGTTCAGGTTCTTTAAATTTTTATTTCATTTGAAATTACTCCCTAATTTTTGTTTGTGATATTGGATTATATTATCAAATAATTATTATGTAGATGGTTATCAAATATTATCAAATAATTTCTGTTTGTGATATTCGTTTATTTCATTTAATTTAATAATTATTTAATTAATTCAAAATTAAGTATGGAACCTAATTATCATCAAATAAGGTGCTCTTAACATTTTCATTGTTTTAGAAGTTATCCTTATCCCAAATTTTGTGATGATGTAGCGTACGAGTTATTTCACAGCACCAGATTTGATCGTTGAGGGTTTCTGGTTCCCAATTGTCCTTGTCTATATCTGAATTATGGGACGTTATGGTGGTGGTGGTGGTAAGCAATCAACTTTATAGGAAAATGAAATTATGATTTTTTTTTTTCGCTTAATTTTAATTTTTTACTTTCGGGTTGATCTGTGTGGTATAGTCATCGTCTTTCCTCTGATTCGATGTTATTTGATACACCTATTGCAGCAAGATGTGGCGTAGGTGGCGGAGGTGGCAGATTTGGTAGGAGCTCTCGTTCAAATGGTAAAGGTAGCAATCATTATCCTTATATATATCCATACATGAATGTTCGTTTGTGTGTGTATTACTCATGTCTATATATATATATATGCTTTATATCTACTACTACACTTATATGTCCGTATACACAATAGTTAATTCCACCTTTGTGGTTCGTTCTTGTTAGCGTACCACTGTTTCTCTGATTTTCCTTTTTGACGTTTGAAGTGCAAAATTTCAGTGCTTTCAGTGGTGATTTTGTGTGGTCACTTATGGTCTCTTTCGATGCCAAAACCTGAAGCGAAATTGTGCCTACATTTGTTCAATATTAAAATAAAAATAGCATATTTGTTGTGTTGTGTTTTCTTCTTTGGTGCTTCTATGCTTGCATAAATGCTGTTTGCAATATATTCTGGGTACATCTTCCTGTTAAAATTTTCTCTGCAGGTCTCGATGACCATTATCGTAATGCTGCTGCTGCCACAAATATAGAGTCTTGGAATAAGGAGTATGCAGGCTGTATTGATCGAAGTTTTATGTCGTGCGAAGAGCTTACCTTGCTCTTTAAAGAGGTATATGTGCTCTTTATTTGAAACTACATGTCAAGGCTGTTGAGTGCTTGAATTCATAAACTTTTATTCTGACCACATTGCTTACTAGATTTTTCTTTTCACATAGAAAGTTGGATTGAATGACTATCGCACCACACGCCGACTAAAGAGTATTTTACCATGAAGCATGTGCCCGTGCTTTACAAACGTACATAATTCCTTCTCTAACTTTCAAAAGAAAGGAAAATTAAGTGATTTAGTCAAGTTGAACAGCAGCTCTTAAAACAGAGTTAAGTGGGAAATGCCCCGACCTCCAAAATCTTTCTTTGTTGTGCCTCTTTAGAGATGAATTATAATTGGAATGAAAACGAGTTAAAAGCTATGTGATTTTTTTGTCACGCATGTGCTTATTGTGTAATTTAATGGACAAAATGTAATGGTCAATTTGGTAAGAGGAAAGAGTAAAAGGAAGGAAAGGATGGAACAAAAAGGGAAAGGATTAATGAGGTTTCTATCTTGTGGTAGGAAGGAGGAGGACTGAAAGAAAGAGGAAGGAATCTTCCAAGCTGATCACATACCCTTTTATGTTTTAAAATCCATGTAATGTAGCACGAGACCGGTCATCAATAAATGTAATAAAGGCTAAACAATTTCTTTTTGGCTCGCTCTCTTGCCATGCCCCCAAGGTTTCTCAAGAAGGGGAGAAAGAGAAGATTGATCCGGTTGGTCCGGGGGGACTTAGCCCTGCTTTCTGGGCTGCTTACTCATCTGCTCATGAGTCTGGTTACACAATTACTTTATCGTGCTTGTGCTTGCTATGCTAATACACATTGCTGTTGATCAATCTAGCTAGATTTTTGCAATCAATGCAGCCCCAATCAACAACCAAGCAAACGGCTCTCCTCTTGAAAGTCGGCAGAAATAGGAAGGAGTCTATTTTTTCTTTTTCTTTTTTTTTTTTCTTTTGGGTTTTGTTTATCTATTCTGACCATAACTTTTTTTTAGTGCGTAAATAGAAATCTTCCTTGTTCAATCTAACAAAAGGAGTGATTATAGCTTTCTTTCCTAGGATGCCTTTTTAACCCTCCCACCTTAAACTCATTCCCTCATGCCAAATTATGGGAAAGGGATACTTCCATGTTAATGAACTAATATAGGGACTGAAATGGTTAAAAAATAGTTCTATGTGTTTTAACTAAAATTGTTGTTAGGCAAATTAGTTTCTTAAAAATAATTATTTCTCATATTTATATAGTACTTCTTTTGTTCTCTTTGTAGAGTTTGACTTTCATTTTATTTATTTATTTATAAATGAGATTGAGTCAAATCCAACATGGGATTATTATTTGCATTTCAAGGCGCCTTTAAACTTTGAAACTAATAAGTTTTAACAATTTAAAATTTTTAAATCTAAATGGAATAATCTATATGATAGTTCGTAGGACTGGAACCCGAGACTCTAATAGAGAGTCGCGCAAGGTTCACTGATCTAGACCCAGAATGGGCAGTGAATAGGTCTTGTAGGACTAAAATCTGGTTTAAACTACATTAACTGCAATTCATCTCAAAATTATAGCAGATGATAAAAAGATATCAATTCACAACAATAAAAACATAAAGTAGTGGACACCATGTTTGTATGCGGAAAACTCTTAGGGAAAAGACACGGAACCTAATTTAGGCAAAGCCAAATCCACTACATGAGAAAGAGATTTACAAAATAGGTTGTAGGTTCTACCCCTAAAATTCTCTAGTTACCTCATGACACAGAAGACTTCAAGCTTTATCCTGAAAGTCTCCAGTCAGACCTTCCGCTTGTCAACAACACCCGTTTCTCATGAATTCATTGAGTACTTGAATTTGTTGAACTGCAATATGGGCTGCCAATTTTTTATTTTTTATTTTCTAAATAAATCATGCATTCACTTTTGTTATTGATTAGGTTCTCCTGTTAATGCTATTTATTTATTTATATATAGTTTATTTGGTGGTACTATGGATAGTTTTTTTTTTTTTTGGGTGTGTATATCCATTAAACATGAAGGCAAGATTAGATGTATTTGTGGGGAAATAATGGTTTATGGCTTACAACTATTGCTTGGTTTCTTTATCGTGAATGCAGTGCGCAAGCTCTTTTGGGACTGATGATGGCATGTGTCAGGCCTTCAGTAAAAAGATGTCTAAAAAAAACTGTAGCGGTAAAAACTGTGTTTCAATTATTCTTTCTTCTTCTCTCCCTTTGTTGCCTTTTCTATTCTCATTGTTTTTTTGGAACTTTTTGTTTTTTGTTTTTGTTTTTCCGATTATACTTTGTCTTTCTTCATCTCATTTTCTTGTCTTCTGTTGATCAATTTTTTTTGGAAATAAGTACATTGGTGGATAGATACGGCATGGAATCACATTAGCCTGTGATCTTAGTAGAAAATATGGCAGTAGAATTGCAAGATTTGTTTTCTTGTTGCCAATATCTAGTAGTTGGTTGTATCTTACTGATTATTAGATCGCTCGAGTGAAGGGAAGGAGAATATGCGAGCGGAGTTTTAGGTTTGACTAATTTTTTGTTTTATATGAACGTATCAGTTGTTCCTGTCAATTTATTCATGCTGAGTAGATTACTGAGAAAAAAATGACTGGTTTATAATTCTCAGTTGTGCAATTTTGTTTTTTCCTTCACATCTGTTGTAGAACAGGATGTGTTTATATTGCCTAATAACATTGATCATGCTGTTTCCCCAGTTAACAAAAAATATGTAGCTATAAGAATCATACCAGCAACCTTGGTCCTGAAATTCTTGCTTTCACTATTTATAATGTATATATTGGATTTTGATCCTTGGCCTTTGCAACTTAGATCTTTATGCCTTTTATAGAGAAACATTTTATTTTTGAGTCTTATTTAAAATCTATAGGAAACTAGAATTTATATTTATTCTATGTTATTATTTCGATTTATGGCTTTAAAAGCTTGAAAAATTGAAAACTTTAAAATTATAGGGTAGAATGCTTTGAGGTTTACCTTGATCGATGAAGGGTGTTTTGTAGAAAATTATATTTAAAATCCAGAGAGCCTCGATTAATAGCTTGATTGATTGAAATCACTCCAAAGAGGTTTGATAGGTACACTGATCCATTGGGAGTGATTCGAAAACTCAAGTGCTCGATCAATAGCTCAATTGATTGGGAGTTGTCCAGAAGTCCTCAACTGATAGGTTGATCAATTGATGTCATGTCTGTCTGTTTCCTAATGCAGGTCGCACGAAATTTTAGGCAACTAGAACCTTCTTACATATTTTCAAAACTTCCTAGTAACTCTAATCTTAATTGGAGCAACACTAGGACCCTAAATCTCTATAAACAAAGACACCCAACTCATAAATCCTCAATAGCTCTCAGCTGTCTCCCTAAACCCTTACAAACTCTCTCTATACATCATATGATTGATTATATGATGTGTCGAAAATCGATTGAATAATTGTTTTATTGCTTTTAGATTTTGGGTTTAATGGTTTGCACATTGGTGTAATGCACATGTATAGTGTTTTATTATTATTTATGTTTTGTAGCTTATATCTAGGTGATAATATATCAAGTTATTGGTTCTACTCAAACTACTGAAGAACTGAGTCGAATTTAGTCATTTTTATTTTTATTATTGTTCAAATTTCTAACAGTTCTGTCACAAATTGCCAAAGGGGGAGATTGTTAGGATTTTAGGACTTATGTTGGCAAATTTGTGGAACAAAATTTGGAGTCCATAATTTTTAGTAGTTTTCTGTGCTTTAGAATCTCTAATTAAACGTGTTAATTGTTGTTACCTTATCCAAGGGCAGATCTAGTATTTCAAAGTCTTTAAGCAGAAAAGGTAAAAACAACTGCTCATGAACACTCACCACTTATGGTTTATGCATAAAAGTATGTTTTGATCTTCAAAAACCTCTTTTGGATTGAATTTTATGTTTAGGAAGTTTCCAAAAAATATGTTTGCCTAAACCTAACAAGAACAGGGTTTTTGGGTCTATTAAGGAATCAATTGAGTGCAATATTATTTGTGTCATTCGGTTTGATCCCTGCAAAAATCAGTTTTCTTTTTGAATTGATACCCTTATAACCCTAATTGTTATAATGCTTAAACTCTTTATAAATACCATTTTGGTTTTGGAGAACTTGGTATGTTACACATAAACTAGAGGGCATATTTTTGCATTGAAGTTAGAGCATTCTAGAAATTCTAAATTTCTCTGACCTTATTCATTCATTTTAGATCAGTGAGTGGGTCCTATGGGGTTTGGAAACCCTAATCATTGTGCTTAATTCATCTTCAACAATGGTTGAGGAGATCATATTGCGTGAGGAGTAGTGGCTGGAGGACCTGCTTCGGTCTTGCGTAAGTCTGGGCCATAGAGGCTAGGTTAGAATCTAGTAACTTAGCTGCACCTTCTCTTCATAGTTGATTTTTAACTGCTTGGCTAGGTTCTATGGTTTTCCCTTTATAGGGTTCCCCACGTAAATCCCTGTGTTCATGTGTGGATGTGATTTATTTTATATTCTACATTCCATGGATTGATTGATTGAATCGTTTAATTTGCTCTCTTTTAGTTAGTTAAAATTTAAATTTCGGTTATAATTGGTTAAAATTCGAATTTTGGTTAAAGTTAGTGAATTCCATTAGTTTGTGACCTACCTACCGCTCTTTAGGTCTAGCTGACGGTCATGTACTAACTTTACTTTAGAGCCTAAGGTACAGTTCATATTTTTCTCGAACTTTTAGCAATTGCTTGCTTATTGATTCCCTAATCCATATTCAATAAACACTTTTTAGAGAGGAATTCCACTTATAATGAGTCAAGAAATTCCTTGTTGTGAAAATGATATAAAATCTAAAGTAAGTTGACTAGAGAGGAGTTCCACTTATAGTGACTCAAGCGTTTCCATACATAAAAAAAGGGGCATGAAACCCTTGGTTAGTTGCCTCAGATGAGGTCCACTACTAGCATGTGTCTCAATTTGTATTTCATCCATCTGGGCAATTGAACGTGCCTTTATTATGCTTGAGCCGTATAGATGTATATACATAAATATGTATTAGGAGGCAACAAATTATATATGAATATACATACATATATATATATATATATATATATATATATATATGGATATTTGTACAATAGACCTTTTTAGTAAAGGAGAAGTGAGAGAGAGGGAGAAATGAAAGAGCAAGTTGGAAAAAGAAAGGGAAATAATATGTATAGTAAAATTAAGGGCATCTTTTTCCCCATATTTTTAATCAAAATGAGGGTATTAAATCATTTCATATTACTGATGGTGGATGGAGATGTTTTTTCCTAGTAAGCATGGACATGCCTAAAAGTTTGAAGTGTTTGTTTCGAACACAGACCCGTGTTGGACATGGGCTTAAATGCGTAGAACATGACGAAAAATGTGTAGGAATATTTTCCTTTTTTGGATATGTTGTGGGAACGCCCGTCTCATTTTATGGATTTCCTTAAATTACTTCGAGAAAAGATGGTTAAAATGTAAATACGTGGAATTATTCTCAATAGTACGGTGACATAACATAAAAAAAGAGAGGAGGATTTGTTTTTAATGATATGTATCAATAAATATTATTTACTCTTTTATGTTTATTACTTGTTTAAAATTGTAAAAGATCACAAAAAAAACAAAGAACAAAAAAAAGAGGCACGATTCTTGCTTTCTTTTGCAAGCAAGTTTTGAACTTGCCATGCGAAGCTGGCAATCGGCAAGCCCTTTTTTTTTTTTTTTTCCTTCAACAAATCCTCTTTCCCTATCTTCTTCTTTTCATTTTTTGGTCCCTTTCCCATCAGAAAACTCTTTCTTCCTCTACAGCTTCAACAAAGCATTTCCTCAACATAATCTTTATTTTCATTTCTTTAATTTTTATTTCCTTAAATATCTCTCTCATAACAGAATTCTCTTTCCTTTTTTGTAACAAAGCCCTAGTTTTACATGGGGTTTAAAAATTCTACTTCGGCTTACTTTCTTGGTCTCCCCCTCCCCCCCCAACACACACACACACACACATTCATTCCCTAGACAACTGTTTTTTTTTTTTTTTTTTTTTTGATAAGTAAAAATATATTAGAAAAACGTTCAAAAGGGGAACGCATCCCTAATACAAGAGAAAAGATCTAAGGACCAATAGAATCCAAGAGATCAAAGAAATCATCAATCGAGGAGCATGTACTACCTCTAACATAAAAGAATAAAGAACGAAGAATATGAAATTTTAAATTAGCTAAGGACGATTCTTTTCCTTCAAAGGATCTGTTATTTCTCTCACGCCACAAACACCACCAGACATAATGAGGAACAATCTTCCAATAAGCACGAGCTTGTTTCTTAACAGGACAGCTTTTCCAAGCGTTAATCAACTGAGAGGAGTGCTTAGGCATTACCCAAAAAATGCCGAAAATGCTGAAAATAAAACTCCAACAACCAAACGCCACAGGACAATGCAAAAGAATATGATCCACGGATTCACTGTCATCTTTGCATAAACAACACCAATTAACAATGATGTTGCCTCTCTTTCTCAAATTGTCCAAAGTCAAAATCTTCCCCAATGTAGCTGTCCAAGCGAAGAACGCGATTCGAAGAGGGGCTTTAGAGCACCACACGGACTTCCAAGGAAACTCGGAACCAATGAAATTGGATAAATGAATAAACATAGAGCGGACATCATACCGACCATGAGCCAAAGGAACCCACAAAATATCATCACACCCTATGCCAATATCCTTCTGCCTATACAAAATATCCAAAAAAGCAGAAACTTCCTCCATTTCCCAATCCTGAAAAGACCGCCTAAACCGCACATCCCACGTAACTCCATTGTTATCAAGATGATAACAATCAATCACGAAAACATGCTTATTAGTTGCAATGCTATAAAGCCTAGGAAATGAGTGTGAAAGCAACTGGTCGCCACACCAAAGATCCTCCCAAAAACGAACATGCCTGCCATTACGAACTTTGAATCTAATAAGAGTAGAGAAAACATCCCATCCCTTCCGAATAAATTTCCACAAACCAACGCCTCCCGTAATAGTAACTGGAAGAGATGACCAACCCCCACTCCCCTCACCAAAACGACACGAGACAACTCTTCTCCACTGACGATGTCGTTCCCTTCCAAATCGCCATAACCACTTTCCTAAGAGAGCACGATTAAAAGGAACAATTTTTCGAATGCCTAACCCTCCGAATCTCAATGGTTGGCAAACTTGATCCCAATTAACAAGATGATACTTAAACTCCTCTCCCCTTCCACCCCACAGAAAATCCCTCTGAATTTTTTCAATTCTATCAGCAACAGAACATGGAATTTGAAACAAAGACAAAAAATAGGTAGGAAGGGATGAAAGAGTACTCTTTATAAGTGTGACTTTCCCACCCTTAGATAGATACTGCTTTTTCCATCTTGCTAATCTTTTCTCATATCTATTAATCACTGAGTCCCAATTCCCAACCAGAGTAGAAGAAACTCCCAAAGGCAATCCTAAATAAGAAGAGGAAAAGAACCAACTCCGCACCCTAAAACAGCAGCTAAGGAGGAAATATCTGGAACATCCCCCACTGGAACAAGCACACTCTTTCCGACATTAATCTTAAGCCCAGAAACTGCTTGGAAGCAAGCAAGAGTGCACCTCAGATATCTGAGTTGAGAAATATCAGCATCACAAAATACCAAAGTATCATCAGCAAATAAAAGATGGGAAATCTGGATCTGATGATCAACATCTCTGCCAACTCTGAACCCCCTAATGTAACCCAAATCTTCCGCTTTTCTCATTAATCTAGTCAGACCTTCCATAACGATGAGAAAAAGAAAAGAAGATAATGGATCACCTTGTCGCAGACCACGTGAGCTAGCAAAAAAACCCGCAGGAGAGCCATTCACAAGAACAGAAAACATAACTGATGAGATACAAGTGTCAATCCATTTTATCCATCTATCACCAAATCCCATCCTCCGAAGAAGATACAAAACAAACTTCCAATTAACATGATCATAAGCTTTCTCGATATCAAGCTTACACAAAACGCCAGGAACCCCGCTTCTTAATCTAGAGTCAACACATTCCCCAGCAATAAGAACAAAATCCAAAATCTGCCTTCCACCAACAAAAGCGTTCTGCGATTCTGAGATAAGACCATCCAACACTTTACTCATCCTGGAAACAAGAACCTTGGCAATAAGCTTATACATACATCCGATTAAGCTAATTGGCCGAAAATCCTTGATATCAGATGCACCGCCCTTTTTAGGAATTAGAGCAATAAAAGATGCATTCAAAGATTTTTCAAATGTGCCATGAGAATAAAAATCCTGAAAAGTACTCATCACCTCCTCTCGTACCACCTCCCAACTCTCCTTAAAAAAGCGCATAGTAAATCCGTCTGGCCCTGGTGCTTTGTCCCCGTTGCAACTAGAAAGTGCCTTAAGCACTTCCTCTTCCGTGAATGGAATCTCAATACTATCCCTATCCATCGCAGAAATAGTATTAAATGGAAGACCATCTAGAGTAGGTCTTCGATCCAAAGTTTCAGTGTAAAGCTGCTGGTAAAAAGAAACAATTTCTCCGCGCACATCTTCTTCTCTCCACAAATCAAAACCATTAACCCGAATACTTCCGATATGATTACACCTTCTGTGAGCATTGGCCAGTCTATGAAAGAATTTTGTATTCCGATCTCCATCTTTTAACCACAAAGCCCGAGACTTTTGACGCCACGAAATCTCCTCCATATGAGCAATCTCAGCAAAAACTGCTTGACAAGAGGCTCTTTGAGAGCGTAAAGACTCCCTACTCTGTCCCACCTCAGCTAAACGATCAAGCTCAGCAATATCAGCAAGGGCTCTATTCTTTTTCCATTCAAGATTCCCAAAAACTTCTTTATTCCATCTCTTAAGCTCAGTTTTAAGAAACTGAAGCTTTCTAGCTAACACAAAACTAGCAGAGCCTGTGAAAGACCCTTTTTGCCACCAAGACTGAACCTTCCCTTGAAAGTCTTCAGATCTAAGCCACATGTTTTCGAATCTGAAAGGAGTGCGTCTAGATCTCAAACCACCACAATCCAAAACAAGAGGTACATGATCAGATGTGACTCTAACCAACACAGCCTGAGAGACATCCGGGAAATGCTCTTCCCAAGCCCCAGAAATCAGGAAACGATCCAATCGAGAAAAAGTAACCGGTTCCCTACCATTAGACCAAGTAAAAGCCGCTCCTTCCAACGGAAGATCGATAAGAAAATTATTGTCAATAAATTCTGAAAACATGGTCATTTCTGAAGACCACCTACCTCCTGTGGATCTCTCAAATGGGGATCTAACAGAGTTAAAATCCCCACCTAAGCACCAAGGCAATGACCATAAGTCCTTAACAAAGCAAAGCTCTTCCCACAGGACTGGTTTATCACTATCAGTAACAGGCTCATACACACCTGAAAACGTCCATTTGAAATTGTCTTCTTCCATCTGAAACATGCATGACACCGAGAAAATACCCTTCCAACAGTTCAAACTTGACAACCATCTACGATCCCACATGAGGAGAATACCACCTGAAGTGCCTGTTGCATTTAAAACTTCAAAGTCCACAAACCTACATCCCCAAAGACTCCTGACAATCTCAGCAGTAATATCAGCCAATTTAGTTTCTTGTAAGCAGACAACATGAGCACTCCACTTCCTCAAAGCGACCTTGATAACTCTTCTTCTTTTCGGGTCATTAAGACCACGAACATTCCATGTTATAAGTCGTAGCTTCGTGAAGAACCAAAAACAATCAATTCACCTCCTCCCCTTTTACCACTCCTGGTTCTCCCCCTTTCTTTGGTCGACCCATTCTTTCCATCGTAGTTAACACAAGAAATCAAATTCTTCACTTCCTGTTCGCCTTTCCGATGTGAATTTCTGACTTTGACTTCTTTGTGTCACGAATAGGTTCACTGCTACCATTTCCTGCAATAATTTCGTGGAGAATACACAGGGTTTGTTCCTCATAACCTTCTGCAGAGACACCCAAAGCTTCACTAACTGCTCCAACATTCTCGATGACCCATTCCATGCCCAGATCAGTGGTTGTCTCCAAACAATCAGGCCGCACAACAGCCAAAGGTTCCATAAAGTCCACTTCATCGTGAATAGGATCTGTCCCGGAAAAAGATACGTTAAAAGGGTGCTGCTGAAGAGCAACATCAACCTCTCCTTCCTGTAAAATCCCCTCTATTTCCGAAGCATTAACTTCTTTGGATGGGATTACTGAAAACTCCTCATGCTCAGATGAAAAATTGCTCAAACCTTTAACTGAAGTAAATAGCCGAAGCTCTTTAAGCAAAGCTACGGCTGAATCATTATTCAATTTGAAATGCAAATCTTTTCCAACACAAACTGTCACTCCATTGAAAAAACCCGTACTCTCGGTAGTAACCTTTGAGACGTCCAACTCTGATTTAGAAGTCGAAATCCCAATGATACTTCTCTGTTGACCCGAAACATTCTCAACAACATTTTTGTCGCTAGCCACTTCACCCGAAGAAGAAGGAGAAGAAGTAGAAAGAGTGTTGAGAGAAAGATTAGGACTCAAACCTGGAGAAGAAGTGCGAGAACGTGCGACCCATTTCTGCTTTTCATTCCGAGTCCACCGAGATCCATGGCGTCCGACGTTCGTCAATCTCCTCTCGGATTTCATCCAAATATTAGAGGGTTTGGTATGGGCTTGTGATTCATTAGGACCAGGTTTGATGTTTGTAAGTGAGATAGATAATGAGTTAGGCCCTTTTCGTACCTTTCTAATAGGCCCAGACTTGAGAGGCCCAGTTTGGAGTTGCCCAGTTTGACCAAATCTTAGTGGCCCTTTCTGTAGTCTTCTTCTAACAGGCCCAGAACCCAAATACGCTCTGTAAGGTTGAGATTGAATGAGCCCATGATTATCAGGCCCAAATTTCCTAACCTGTCTTGATAACTTATGGCCCAAAGTAAAACCTTTATCAGCCCGAAAATAATCCTTCCTTACCTTATCTTCAAGAGATAAGGATAAAGCTGAATCTGAAGGGGTAGCCCACCGTTCACCACGTGTACACCGGTGTTGCTCATCAACGACGCGTTTGCTCGGCGTGTGAATCTCACCTCGTCGTCTACCTCCAATAAACTTCACCTTTTGCTGAATTTCACGATCCTTCAGCCACTGTTGAATTTCGAGAATCCATTCTTCACCTTTGCTAAGAAGCTCGTTCCATTTTTCTTCCGACATAAGATGAGATCCGTCACTGCCTTCAAGACTTTCCGTTGAAGGAACAAGCTCCGGCGAAATTTCTTCCCAAATCGCGACCTTGTAGCAGAAAGTGTCGTCGTTGATATACACAAACTTCGGACAATCACGACCAACTCGTACTATTATCCGAACGCTTTCAGCATCCCTGGTCTCATCTGCGTCAGATCTGACATAACCACCACAAAGTTCTCCCACTTCGACGAACAGAGCATGGCACCACAGAGCATGGCACCATAACAATCACGACCAACTCGTACTATTATCTTTTGTTTAGTTTTGGCCAAACCTGTAGGCTGCAGTCTCTCTCTCTCTTCCTCTTCTTAAATGAGAGAATTGTTTCTGTAGTTCATTAGTTATTGTGATTTGTGGAATTTTTATTCTTAGGTTAATGGAAACTAATATCACTCTTATAATATTATCTTTTATAAAAAATTATAAATTTATATATTCACTGTTTGCCAAGTGTTTGCTGTGTTATAAATGTCATGTATCCATATTCGTGCTTCTTAGATATTTTTATCTGATCCAGTGGTAAAATTCACATTAGAAAAATTCATTTTGCTGGCATCAACACAATCACTTGTTGACTGGGCTGACGGTTGACAGGGGGAATTTGTTAGAAATGTTCCTTTGACAAGGGAGGTCAGTTTTATTTCTGAAACTACAATGGAAGGCTCAGATGATTACAATAAAACTTAGAGGTTTGTTTGGCGTTCCAAGGCTCCCCTTTACCACGGCTCTTTAGGATTGCTATGGATATGTAGGACATGGTGGTCAATTGTTATCATCTTGATAGCGGGAGACTTGTCTTGCGATGTTCGATTCAGGCGGCTCTTTTAGGACTGGGAGATTGAGGATGCCACTCGTTTTTTGGAGTTGTTATTTCGCTAGGTGATTATGGCTGAGGATTCTGATAGTTGAATTTGGGCATCTAACTCTCAAGATTGTTTTGATGTTCGGTCCTTCTTCAGGTGTCTCATGGAAGAGCCTGGAGGTCCTTTCCTTTGGAAGTCTATTTGGTGTTCCAAGGCTCCCCTCAAGGTGGCCTTCTTTGCTTGGACCTCTGTATTGGGAAAGATTTTAACCCAGGATAATTTGAGGAGGAGAAAACAGGTGGTGATCAATCATTGTTACATGTGCCTTCGTGATGAGGAGACAGTGGATCACCTTCTTTACATTGCACCATGGCCAGGGATTGTTGGGATTTGATGCTTGGTTTGTTTGGGATTCTCTGGGTTATGCCTAGATCTTCTAGAGGGTTGATTGAGGCTTGGAGAGGTTGTACAGTGGGGGCTCATAGTCAGGATGCTTGGAGGGCTACGCCTCTTTGTGTGTGGTGGTGTATTTGGCTCGAGAGGAATATGAGATATTTCGAAGGAAAGGAAATACCTATTTTTATGCTTAAATTCTCTATTCTTTCCCCTCTTTTTTGTTGGGTTTCAGGGAGAAATTATAGATCTTTAGAGGAGATTGTTGATTTTTTGGCCTCTTTGAAGGCTTAGAGGCTCTTTTTGGCCTTGTGTATTTCCCAGTGTCATTATCCAAGAATACGATATAAATTTGTTGCATTGCGCCTTTTCTTTTTCTCTCTTGGCTGCAGTTACATATGTTCTCTTTGTGAGTTTCTCTCTCATTCATGTGTATATCATGTTGATAACTTTCTTTGCAGGTTCTACACAGTATGATAGTTACTTTGATTATTATATGAAAACTAAAAGAGAAGGGTGCGAGTCAGCTACTAGGCTCTTCAAAGAGGTAAATTTGCTTATTTGGAAATGATTATATGCTAGCTACTCTTATATAGCCTTTTGGCAACGCATGGGTTTTTAATCAATTAAAAATATTTAATTTAATCAATTCTTGATGAAGAAGATTTGAATCTTAAGTTGAAATCCTTATTTATGATGAAATGCCAAACTAAAGTGATACACCTCGCTTAAAGAGTTTTTATCTCAAATGTTTTTGCAAGTGTGTGAATGCCTTTGTCTAGATGCGTATAATTTCGTAGGTTTCTAATTGAAAAGTTCATCTCATTGAAAGTTCATCTCATTGGACAATTTGGTGTCTTTGATGTTTGCATTTTGAAGTTCATGGTGTAGAACCTGAAACTTTTAGATATTAGCTATATGTAATTTTCATGGAAATTGTTTTCTTATGTTGGTAATAGTACTGTTCATCTCATTGGACAATTTGGTTTTTTTGATGTTTGCATTTTGGAAGTTCATGGTGTAGAACTTGTAACTTTTAGATATTAGCTATATGATTATTTTAGGAAAACTAGAAGAGGAGCGTGCGAGGAAACTACTAAGCTCTTCAAAGATGTTATTTGCTTATTTGGAAATGATTAAATGCTAGCTACTCTTATATAGCCTTTTGGCAACACATGGGTTTTTAATCAATTAAAAATATTTAATTTAAATCAACTCTTTATGAAGAAGATTTGAATCTCAAGTTAAAATCATTATTTACGATGAAATGCCAAACTAAAGTGATACACCTCGCTGAAAGAGTTTTTATCTTAAATGTTTTTGTGTGTGAATGCCTTTGTCTAGATGTGTATAATTTCTCCAGTAGGTTTCTAATTGAAAAGTTCAACTCATTGGACAATTTGGTGTTTTTGATGTTTGCATTTTGAAGTTCATGGTGTAGAACTTGAAACTTCTAGATATTAGCTAATATGAAATTCGCATGGAAATTGTTTTCTTATGTTGGTAACAGTACTGTTATACAAAGAGGGTTGTGAGTGGAAGACCCAATAGGAGTGTAGGATTGTCATGTATGAAACCAACGGAGGAGGGGAAATTTGAACATGTTGGCTTTTCTTAATGCACAATTTTTATTTTCTACAACTAGCAATCACAGCCACACAAAATATAACAAATTTGAAAGTAAAAATCAAGCCCAGAGGAAATTTTATTATTTATTATTATTATTATTATTTAACCCACACGGGGTACCATGGGCTTAGTGTAGGAGCTCAGTCAATCCTCCATGCAGAAGAAATCTTTGACCTGATCTTGCTAGGCGTCGGGTTGTCGTCATTATTATCATCCTTGCCTTATTGCCATATGAATGGGGTCAGCCACATGTATTATCTTATCTCCATTCTTTTTTGTCACACGCCATTTCACCTACTATGTCTTAACTTTTTAAAGCTATTTCTAATAACTTCTAACCATGTTATTTTTGGTCACCTTCTCCGTTTCTTACCTTCTATGACAACTAATCTTCCTTGTCTTATTATTGCATTTTTTTTTTTTTACCTAGTTTGTCTTATTATTGTATTGTTAATGGGACATGTAATTATTGGATTGTTCCCTTAGAAAATTACTAAGTTACCCTTTCAAGTTTGAATATATATAATCAAGTTTAAGGGTATTTTATGGAAAGATGTGAAGCGTATTATTTGAACTTTTAAAGTGGACAAGTATTTTGGGACAACCCAAAAAGGAAAGATGGACAAATAAATTGTGATGGAGGGAGTAGCAAATAAAAGCTGTTTTAAGACACTTGAAAGAAACAAAGAAAAAAGAAAAATCTCACAAGGATGGCGCCTCACTCAAAAGGATGAAGCATTTCTTTTTCTTTTTATTATTATTATTATTATCTTTTGATGAGTACAGTATTATTAAAGCCTCTCAACTGGGGAGCGCATCCCAAAACAACTACACATGGGCCAAATAGGGCTCCTAAACTCTCAACATATCCACAAAATCCACAAACTCTCCTATAGATTTATAGTTCCTCCCAAGAACCCCAAAAAGTAAAGAGCTAATAATAGAGACCTTTAGCACCCACCAGGAGTCTTCTCTCTATCAAAGGACCTCCTATATCTCTCCCTCCACAAGGCCCACCGTAAACGCGGGCGTCACCCTCCAAGCATATTGGACTTGGGCCCCAGTACATCCTCTCCAAGCCTTAAGTAGTCTTTTTCAAAACTTTGATTTCTCCTCTCTTTTTTTTCGGAGTTGGTACGCACACACACATGCTTCCACTTAGGCTCGAACCCCTACCCTCCCTTTGATTTCTCCTTTTGTATAAGACCTAATGGTGATGTGTTAATATATGCATGCAAAACCTTATTCGCATTCAAAGTAATTTAGATTCTTGCCTGGAAAGATTTAGATGTGTTATAACACTGTACGTCATTTTTCAGAAATTAGAAAACTTATCTTTTGCATTCTGTTGTCAAGCGTGCTGGTGCTATATATGAGTACCTGTACTTCTAAACTTTAACTCTCTGGACTAATGAATACCAGCAAAAAGGGACGACTAGTGCTCAACTTTTTATCATGCTAAGTACTGGTTCTTAAAATCAACTAACGATGCTCAGCTCATTGTTTATTGAGAACACTCTGTCCAACTCCAAAACAAAGTTGAAAATTTATAGAATTTATTTTGAAAATTTATAGAATTTATGGTTTTCCAAACAGAATGTTCAGCAACGTTAGTCGATTTTAAGAAAGATTACTATTAGAAACAAAGACAACAAAGGATTAGTTTTAGAAACAAACACACTGATGAGATGACTGTAGTAGTGCCCATTGGAGAATGCTGCCTCGTGGATCAGTATAACTGGTGATTCTGAAGAGTTATCACGTACCTCTTCAGCTTGAAATTTTCTTCTTCTTGTTTGAGTTGGGAATCAATTTTTTTTTTTGAAAATACTGCCTCGTTTTGGTCTTACTGAATTTCCAAAATTTTCCACTATGACGAAATTGCAATTTACAGACTCTCTCCCTCTCTCTCTCTCTCTAACACACACACACACATGCTCACTTGCCTCCTTGCTTGGGAGAATTGCATGCCCACAATGTGTGCTATTGTCCGGTATCGTTTTTCATAACTCAGTTAGTGATTAAGTAATATTTTTTTTATATGCATACATCGAGATGCAACATTGTAACCATTTTACTTCGGGAATGCAACATTTTTGCATTGAAAAGTTGCATTCGCGATGTAACGGTGTTGCACATGGACAACAAAGTACAATACAATGGTGCTGCTCATGCACAACAAAGTTTCAAGGTGGAGACGTCCATGTTCATCGTGACTGACTTCAACATCTTTGGTGATGTTAGTCCTTCTCTTGGTAACTGATGTTCAGGTCCATCTCTAGGGCAACATTCTATCCATCACAATCTCACCATAGTTATTACTTTTCTTCTTTATGAAAATTCATAGGAATTTATCAAATCTTATTGATTCATCAATAATCATGAAACCAAGCACATGGTTAATAGTCAATGGAGGACATCTGTGCTGGTAATTGTTACAAATATTGACTCCATTTTGTTGTGACAGACTATTACTCAAGCCGATGCATTTTTTCCCGTGGTTTGAGATTTTAGATAATACATATTGCAGATTTAATTCTTAAGAGAGAAAATGGGACTATGATGTGTTCCTGCTGGTGTCTTATTCGTTTAGGTCCATCTCTAGGGCAACATTCAAACCGTTGTAATCCCACAAAAGATTCTAAATTTCTTCTTTATGGGAACTCATTGGACTTCAATCTGTCATATCATATTCACTCATTAATGGTAGCTTTGTGTGTTGGTAAATGTTGTGATAGCAAAAGCGTGCGAATATCAAGATCCAATGAAAGCCAACAAAACAATCACACACAAACAAAAGATATAACGGGGTTCGGCCAAAACTGGCCTACATTCACGGATGAAATACCACTCTAAAATAGAAACCTAATTAGATTATAATTTGAGGCACAAGACACAACGATAAAATTTACAGATGTTGGTACTATTTTGAACTTTGGGGAACAACTGTGATGTCTTTGGATATGGGGGCAGAGGGGCCAACGCGGTCTTGTTAGCCAGTGACGGTCACCATCTTAGAAAGAGAAAGAAGGGACCTGAAAAAAACCAAAAAAATAGAGTGAGAAAATAGAAAGAATGAGAAAAGGTCCATTCTTCTGCTTTGCTTTATTGATTGCCCAACTGAAGAAGGTGAGTCAACTCACTATAAACACTGGTCTATCTCTCGATTCTAAAGATTGTAACCGTGAAATCCTTCAATTTTTGTTGGTAGAGAAGACAAAATTCTTGAATTTGAACCAAGTAGTTGATGTCTCAAACATCTTTGGATTAGAATATGCGGCGCAAATATTCATGAGCTCGTTGACCTGCGCACCTTTCAGGTCAATGGTGGCTGCGTTGGGGTGGCAAATCCTAGCGAGTCTGCTTCAGTCTTGATCTCCTAAGATTGTGAGAGAATGAGTCTGAAGAGAGGGTTTAAGAGTAAATTTGTAGTGATTGTGAAGAGTAAAGTTGTAATGGAATAGCTGAGTTGCAAAGGGGTATTTAGGCCTTTTTTCTTATCCTCATTTTTTCATGTAAATAACTATTAAATAGCTGCAGTGCATAAGCAGCAGTTTGTTGACTAACGATCGAAGGGGTCTCTGTAATTAAATAAATCTTGACATCCTTCAAAACCTCATGGGGTGTTTGTCATTTACTTGTTTTATAGTTATTTTCTAAACAATTGGTTAAAATACACTGACCTCTTATGAGGTTTAGGGTATTTACACATGGACACAGCATAAAAGAATGGACTTAATGAGACTATGTATCCCTGTGGCCTTTTTATCCTTAGGTTCTAGATATTATTATAATGCAAAAGATCATCAGAAGTGAAATGACTAAACAACCCCTACACATTACGACACTTGTGTCAAAACTCTAATTCTCTCTCTCCTATCTAGTCCCTCTTTCCATTTTTGTCTTTCCTCTCTCCCTCCTTCCACCACCGCCATCTTGTCCCACCACTTCCACAACCACCTCCTCCACTGTGACCACCTCTCTCTTGACATCCTTCTCTTGCCATCTCCTTCTAGTGCCATCACCTCCACCCACCACTGCAACCTCATCCTGCCTCTTCCACCACTGCAACCTCATCCTGCCTCTTCCACCACCATTGCCACCACCACACCATCTCCCTCCTCTCCACCTCTTGCTGCCACCGTCTCCCACTGCCATATTTTAAAATAGTAAGAGCGCATATTTTGTAGGGTACCTATATAATATATTGGGTAAACTACAACTATCTCCCCTGAGGTTTGGACTAATTACAACTAAACCTAAGGTTTGCCATTTTGTAATAACGTGTTCCCTTGAGGTTTGCCTATTTTTGCAAAGACCTCCCAAACAGTCCTTTTTGTCAGAAAAAATAGTTAAAGTGACCAAAATACCCATCAATTAAGTCTAAAAGAGTGTATTACTCTTAAAGTGTCATGAAATAACAAAATAACCATGCATTAGTGGACCAAAATACCCCTTTTTAGTAAATGAGTGACAATATTAATGTATTGTGCGTCCCTCTCTCCATCACTGTCCCTGACTACATAGCTTTTGGGGATTTTCTGTTACGTTATTAATTGGGTTTTGGGTTGGAGAAAATACATGGAGATGGGGTAGTTGAAGTCTTGAAGATGGGTTATAGAGAGAGAGTGGTAGTTGGTCAGCGGTGGCGTTGGTCGAAGAGGTCGATGGCTCCCTCATCAGCGCTATAACTCTTCATCATCTGAGGAACTCTTGAGCTCCTCTGTACCTCAAAGATGGGTCATGTTTGAAAGTGAGGAGACCTAACTCCATCAATGTGTTCAAGACAAACCCACTCCATCACCGGAATCAATAGAGCTCACCGGAAAGCTTGGCCGACTGAGACGTCGTTGAAGTCCATCACCACCACCCATTATCGCCTACTACAAACAACCCCATAACCCACCCAAAACCTCTCACTCTTGCAAAAAATTCCGACAATACCATTCACACTCGAATCTAAAAACTCACAAACCGTCCCTAAACCTTATACCAAACTACGAACCAAAACCTAACCTTAGTTGTACAAACCAGTCACCAAACCCATACCCAATCAAACTACAGTGAACAGTCTTGCCAAAATTGTGAATCCTTGCTTGCCGATCAGAAGCTTGTGCGCCGGTCAGAAGCTTGCGCACCGTTCAGTCATGCCGCTAATAGTTCATCATCACTGCTCTTTTATTGTTGGAATCCATTGTCACCATCGTCAGTTTCTCATCGCCGACGTTGAGCCACCTCTGGTCGTCACTAGGAGTTTCCTGTGGTCGTTGTTATGGTTTGTTAGTGTAAATTGTTTGGGACAAGATATATAAGCATGAAGCTTATCATGACGTTTGGACCGCTGTCGATTCCGTTGTGGGCAGTGGTGATATTTGTGTTACAGAGAGAGGTTAGAAAGAGAGAGAGACTTGAAATCAAGGGCGAGATTCTGATCGCCGTGGTGAACGAGGCGGTGGTAATGAGCTGCTGTAGAGATGGAGATAAAAGAGAAGGAGATGAATAGTGGGAAAAGAGAAAAAATGGAAATATTTTTTTTGGACAAATATTAGTGGGCAAACAGGTTATTTTCTATTCCTAGATATTTTCTCCATTTTTAGTAATACAATAATGAGGGTATATAAGTAAATTCATAACCAAATCTGACATTGGGGTGTCTTTGCAACAAAATGGCAAACCTCATGTTTAGTTGCAACGAGTCCAAACCCCTCAGGGGAGGTCATTGTAGTTTTCCTTAATATATTTGTTCCAATTTGGGTTTTGTTATTTAAGATCTTTTCTTCTTTTTTTTTTTTTTTGAATTTTTCTTCTCAATTTTGGAGAACTTCTAGCCTTTAAAAGAGATGATTTTGGTGGAAATTTAATTCTGATTTAGTTGTTGCTAATTGCGGGTATGGAGCTAGACTACTAGAGAGTGTGTTGTTGGCAATTACAGATGTAGACTTCTGTATCATGGAACAACCACTTGAATTTTTTTGAAACGAGTATGGCTCTCTCCCTCTCTCTCTCTATGCAACCAACTCCATGAACACCCCCCCCCCCCCCCCAAAATTCTCTAAAACAATCGAAATGCATAGCAGTGAGTGTGGCCCTGCAACTGCAAGTCTCTCTGACTCCTCCCTCAATTCATTCGCAGTGGTTTGTGTATTTGCATATATATTATATTCTCACCTTGATCATCACCACCATTATCACTATTATTCCCTTGTTGATGAGAGGCAACTTCGTTTGAAAGACTATGAAGCAGTAGACTCCCGTATAAAAAAAAGGAATGAAATACTATCCAGATGATCAAGAAACAAATGCAAATCGTATTGTTAATAATAATAATAATCTCATTAGATCTGAAATTCTATGAGCAAATGTAAACTTTGAAATTGTCGTTAGTGGTCGGAGTGAAAATTTAAGAGAACTGTAAAGGAGATTGTGCTAGAGGAAAAGGTATTATTGGTATGGGGGTAATTTTGGCATTATATGAAAAGAGTTTAAGATTAAAATTTTAGGCTATTAATATCTTTTTACGTAAGGCCAAGGCAATTAAGTTATTATATAAATTTTTTTGATGGTTCTAATGGCAAGTTGATGGGAGAAATATCATTGAGCACACACGCCAAACCTCGGGGGTATATAGTGTAATAAAGGCTATTCTTCTATGCGTGTGATATTTACCCAAACCTAAAGCAAAGTATGTGTTTTTTACCTTGATAAATTGTGTTAGTTCATCATTACCTAAGCAATTCCAAGCTAAGAGTAGTGCCATCTGGTTGATGAACTCATAGATAGTTCTGGAATTCTGTTGAACTTCAATTTTGAGTGACAACTTTTGTTTTATCTTCATATCTATTGCTAATTATTCACTACGATCTGCTATTTACCTTTTACCAATAAGTAATATTCTGTTAATGAACAAATCAATCAGAGTGAAAGTACACAGTAAAAGGATTACTTATATTTTGGCTACTTGAAACATTAATATACTAGTCACGGATTGCAAAGGTAATGCAATCTGTGACTACTTGAAGTTTTGTTGGTAGTGTTGAGATTTGATAAGTGAACTACTTGCATGGTTGATTATTTAGTATCTCTAGGAATGTCTGGTGATCAATAATAACATTTCCTCTTTATTATGTGAAGTTATATTCTTGAAGAGTCTTGTATATGCTAATTTAATTAACACGTTTTTATGGCCATGGTATTGTGTCTGTTTAACCCTTGTTTGTTGCAAAGAGAAAAGGAAGCAATGAACTACTAAGTTTATAGTTTATTTTTTGGATAAATAATGAACTATAAGGTTATGAACCCTTGTGTTGCTATATGTATTCGTGACTTTTGAGTGCTTATATTGCAGCTGTTGTGGTTCAAAGGACATGGATGGGTTATTCATCTGTAATTTCATTTTATTTTTTATTAGTATAAATGCATTTCCTCAATATGAGCATCTTTACTTTACCTTTGTACTGTTTGCTAAAAGCTTTTTTCATTGGTGGAAAAGCTTTTACAGTCTTTTTATATGAAGATCAGGTTTAAGCTACATCACACACTCCCTAGTTATCTTCTCTTTGGATGATTTGAATAGATTGATTTCTTCTGTAAGAATTCCATGTGGACGGAGTTAAATACGATGATCATCCACTCTTTTTATATTGGATTGCATGTGGACGGTGTCCACTGATATGTTTCCTGTTGCAACAAATGTTATACTTTTGACTATGCTTCAGTTACATCTATATCAACTTGGATCTTGCTGAAATCTGTTATAAAAAGTCGATAAAATGCTTGCATGGCTTCCGAAAGAAAGGGAGGACATTACAAGTGTGTACACCGTGTAATAGTTTTTATTCTCATTGTCAATCAAATAATACCAACTTGATTCTTCTTCATCCTTTGTAATCTATCTTTAGCATTTGTGTGGGAAATAGTGGTTTACAACTGCTGTTTGGTTTTTCTTTGTTGTGATTGCAGTGTGTCAGTGATCATGGAAGTGGTGGTGATTATAATTATTGTAGCTTCTACGAGGAAACTTTGTCTCAGTACTGTGGTCGGAAGATGTAGGTGGTTTCCGCACTTGAAGATCGATTGTAGGTCCTCCTTTGAAGATCGATTGTAGGGACTCGGCTTAAATTATGAGTTTGTTTACTTGTGGGAATTGCTACTTGGAATGTTATATAAGTTTTATATGTTATATGCATCTAATTGGGGCTCTACCTCTAGGTTGGGCCTGGGCTTCTCCCCATTGTGTTTTGTTTAGGTAACCAGCAGAGCATACTTATTAATTTATCATCAGTTGGCTTTTTAACTACCTCCACAACAAAAAGTGTTAAACAGTCACATGGAAAAGGTTTATATATGTATACAGAATTGTTCACTTATTTTTTAGTGAGCAGTAAAAAAATAATTTATTTTGTTATATCTAACGGTCAAAATTTAAGAGTGAACAATGTATATATATATATATATATATATATTTGGATTTTAAGTCGAATCTCTTTATCCTCCATAGAATGGACTCTCAATAATCTATCTCAAAAAATCACCATGATTTTTCTTTCATTCCTAATCTATCTCAAAAAATCACCATGATTTTTCTTTCATTCCTATAGATGGGGGCGAAAATAAATAAGTAAATAAATGTTTGAATATATATCTCTAAAATAAGAAAGACACACCCATAAGTTGTCTTAAAAGGTAAAATTACTTCATAACTGGTATGACTAACATGGCAAAAAAAATAACAATTACGAAACACAACATAAATAAACACACAACATAAAGAACAAAAGTATATATCAGTCATTTCCATTTCGTTTTTGTTTCTTTTTCCATCCCTTCCTTTCGACACTGCGACGGATAGAGAAAAGGCGAAAAGTAACGGTTTCGTTTTGGATGCATTTGCCGCACCAACTGACAAAAAACGCGACGAACGAGCGTTCGCATATTGCATCTCCTGGCAGAGAGAGAAAGGATGAGATTTCCGTTTTAGAGAGAGAAAGAGTATGGTTTTTGAAGTTGTTTAGAAATTAATGGTGCTAGGTGGTTTACTGGTTTAGCAAGAGTGAAAATTGAGGTAGATTTTCGGAATGTGAGAGACGGAAGAGAAGTCTCCATGTGTATGTCTGTGTCTATATATATGTATATATAGAGAGAGAGAGAGAGAGAGAGAGAGACGGAGAGGGAGTGGTGCTTTTGGGTGGGTTTTTTGGATGGTTGTGGGAGGGAAGTGGAACAATCACATGCAGGTGATTTACAGTAAATCAACGTTAGGTTAGCTTCGGACACGTGGAGAGTAAAAGTAATTATGAGAGAGGTTTGCTCCACTATTTTCCAAGTTCACTAACAGTATGGACAGTTCAGGTTCAATTCAGACTTGCTTTTTATAAACAAGTTTGGGTTCCATTGATTTTTAAGTTAGTTTAGAAAACGAGCCCTGAATTTGAGACTCCGCCCCAATTAGATGTATAAGGCGGAGTCACAAATTGAGGGCTCGTTTTCTAAACCAACTTAAAAATTAATGGAACCAAACTTGTTTATAATAAGCAAGTCTGAATTGAGTCCGTACTGTTAGTGAACTTGGAAAATAGTGGAGCATACCTCTCTCATAAAAATTACTTTTACTCTCCACGTGTCCGAAGCTAACCTAACTTTGATTTACTGTATGTCACCTGCATGTGATTGTATTATATATAGTACATAAACAAAAAGCGGGAATTTTTGCCACGAAAAAAGAAAAAAGATATTTACACTTTTACCCTTATGTGTACTATATATATAAACAAAAATGGGAAATTTTTTCCACGAAAAAAAAAAAAAAAAAATTATGTGATAAACAATGTTTTCACATAGAACTTTTATAGAACGTTCGGATAAACCCATCCCATTTGTATTATTATTGCCCGATATAGTAACAATGCTTTCGCCATTTTTTGTTGGCACTATTTACTCAAACATACTTTCCTAGCCTTATTGGAAGCTAATGCTGGCTTAATAATTTCTACTCTAGTAGTTAATTATAATCAATGATTGAGATCTGCTCCACAAACCTCTCTACTCCAGTATTATATATCTACAAAACTCTCTATAATTTTATAAATATATTACAACCACTCCATATTAAGGAACTCTTTTTCTACTCCAAATTTCTACACACGTGTAAGAATTTAAAACCCAACTCTTTTAATGCATGCACCCATGTGTATAAATATATAATATTATATAGGGTAAAGTACAAAAAAATTCCCTTCAACTATTTGCCATGTGTAATTAACCCCCCTGAATTACAATTTGTTCCCTGAACTATTGAATTTGGTGCAACCTTCAATGTGATATCTCCGGCCAATTGGTAAAAACGAAAATAGTGAAAGACAATTTTACCCTTATAAAAACTGCATCGTTTCAGTTAAATTCTCAACAACAAAAATCAACCTTATCACCATGGTCTGACATGGAGGGTGTAATTTCAACAACCACTTAAAATATTGACAACATAGACCACCCTTATCACCAACCTTATCACATCTATCCACGTGAAGCTTAGAGAACTGAAGAAAGCTTTGGCTAAATGGATTTTCGATCTCTCAAGAGTTATTTAATCAGTAAGGCTCTCAACTTTAATACGTTAATTTGTAAATGTAATGTACATAATACGATTTTTTCTCTCAACTATTATACGTTTATTTGTAACCATGATGGTACTTGATGGTTGCTTCGTAGTGGAGCTACTGCGCCTGAGTGGCATGAGTTACAAGGTAATACTAATTAATTTTTGCTCTTATATAAATTAATAGTTTGATAGTAAAGTCTACGAAATCATTATTATTCTTAATTAATTCTAACATATACATAATATATGCAGAAAGAGCTTGCAGATGATCCTATTTTTGCAATTCGTTGCCACAGAATCTTGGTCGTGATCTACTGATGCTCGAAAACCAACTGCCTCTGTTTGTGCTTCAAAAGCTATTTGATCAAACAAGCCCAGGTAAAGACTTGCGCTCCAGTTTTTTGAACCATTAAGACCTGGGAAGGAGGCAATTGAAAACCTGAATGTAGAAAAAAATATGTTATACCCACATTTGCTTGCATTATTTCACTCAAGTTTTGAATCCACAAATCCTCATCCTCCACCTACTCCAATCCAAAATTCGAGCACTAGTACACACACATACAGAACATTTTTCAGGAAAGGGTTGGGTGTATTCTGCCAAATCACTAAGTCAGCCGGTGTGACATGAAGTTCAATGATGAGGACAACGTGCTTCAAATCCCAACTTTGTTGTATATCTCTACGAACTCCATTGCTGAGGATTCACCAATGGAGCTCATTATTTGCCAAAAAAAAAAATCAGAGAGACAAAGCAAAGCTTCAAATAACTCTTGATTGAATGATATATATATATTTAGATTTGGGGTATCAATATCGATGGATAAACACATTTCTTTCACCTAAGCTGTGGCTGATCGAGGAAGATAAACAATGAGACAATTTAAGGGTTCTGACCATAGGGCAATGTTTGGTTGGGATTTAATGGTAATCAAAAGGGCATTATGGTCTTTTAGCTTCATAAAGGGTTGTATGGTCATTTAAAGAAATTTGGATTGTCACGTGACCCATCATGTGCGTCTTCATGGTCAAATTTAACCGGCTTATTACCGGATAGGGTTGATTGCACCAAATTGATTAGTTCAAAGGGGTTATATACCAAATTAGTAGATCAGTAGTTTTTTGCTATATGACCAATAGTTAAAGGGGTTTTTTTTTTTTTTTTTTGGCACTTTACCCGATGTATACATATATTTGTCAGCTTAGGCTAATACATGTAGTTATGTAAGAGTGGATCTTACAGGCCCACCCAAGCCATGGATCCTAAAGCCCAATTAATTGATTGTTCAACTCTTACCAATTTAATAAAGTTATTAATTTTCTTCAATAACGAAAATAATTTCACTTCATGACATTAATTAATTAAAAAAAAACCGTCTAAGATCACAAATTAACCCTCCTGTTTGGGTACCTCTAAGATAATACCATCAGTCCAATTCCTGATTATTTAATATTTTGGCTTTTCTGTTTCCATTTGATAACATAAGAAATTCTTGTTAGAGGAAAAAAGTTTGCACCATTCTACAGAAGCATAAGCCAAGAAAGTGGTGACATATAAAGGCACAATTGCAAAAAAATCACCATACAGTTCATCTGTTTTTATCATTGAGGTTCTATTCTTATTGTCAATTTTGATTGTTAAGATATAGTAGAATGGTAAACGGAACGAATTCGGCCCAGATGAGGCAGAGTTGTTTTCTTTTTCATATAATTTTTTTTCATTGTCTAAATTTAATTGACATTGCCTAATTAGATTATTAATTTTTAAATTTATTTAGTAACAATATTTTTTAAAACAATCCTATTACTAATTTTATAATAATTAAGGGGATTGGATTTAGTGCCATCAAGTCTTAAGTTTCGAATCCTCCTCTTAAATGCAAACAATTTCTTGAAAGGTGTGTGCGAGTACAATAACATTATATATACAACCCCATGTCTGTTTGAAAAACAATTTTAAATTTTCAAAATTCTAACTTCAATCAATAACTTTATTAAGCTAAAATTTGTAACAATTGAAAGTGATTTTTTTTTTTTAGTGTTTGCCAAATCCATCTACACACACACACACACACAAAAGAGATGCAATTTATTTTCTTATTTTTTCTTATCAAAATTCAAGCGATTTGTATATACGTAAGTAATGGTGGTTACAGGTGACCTATTTAATGGGCTAACAAGCCTTACAAGGGGGAAAGGTCCAAAACAAAACAAGGTCCATCATACAATTAAGTAAAGACAGACAGTCCAAGCGTTGATGCGAGTGATATGATTTCACTCTCTGATACTAATCCAATTTGGAATCATTATTATATCAAAATTTGCGACGAACACATAAATGAATTGCTACAAGCATCAATACTATGTCCATTATCACATACATATATATATATATATATATATATATATATATATATATTGTTGCACGAAACCTACTTTAGTCAAATTAATTGACCATACTTTTAAAGGACAAGTGAATGTTCCGGACGACCAAAAGAAGCTATAAATTTAGCTAACTAAATTAAGTGAACCAGGTATCTCTTATAGAACTTTGTATACCACGCAATAAAAGACAAGAAAGCATAATATCAATTTAATTTCATAATGAAGAACATTTATTTTTGTTATATAAGATAGGCTAAACAAACTCCAAACACATTAACATCACTAGCTAACATAAATAAACCATCCTCTCTAACGGCTTAAGTTTGCTTCAAATGTGATCGGGCGATATTACCATCTGCTCCCTTGGGATAGAAGCCACCAGGGGTATGCTCATTTCCGCTGCCATACACAATTCGTAGTATCTCCTCAGGTGTTCTGCCATACCCAAGAGAGTTTTTATTCCCAGCGAGTACATTGCCCCTAGTTTTTCCCTCGGCTCCTTGAACCATGGGGACGCTAAGCCCTTCGTCTTTCAATCCTGCATGTCCAAGCTTATTCCTCAACTCCGAAATCCGGTTGGTGAACTCTGCAACAGTGATTCCATAAGGTTGTACCTTCAATCCAGCCCGCTCGTAAAGCATTGCTCTGATAACTGCATCTTGGCCTGATTCCACTGCCAAAAGCCCCGCCACAAGCTGAAATATATATATATATATATATTTGCACCACACAAAAAGTTTTAACAATTATATGCTTTGAAAAGGCTTTGTAGATATTTCATTTTAAGTTATTATCTTTTTGATGCTGTATGTTGAAAGTTGAAACTCTTTGAAGAATGTGACACATGGCTGGATTAAGAAGAAAATTGGTGACAACAATAATATTAATGGCAGCAGATCGATTAGTGAGATAGGGGCATACCCTTTTGGAAGTAGAACTTTGGAGTTTAGGGTTTGCTCCAACATAACCAGTGAGACCAACATAAGGAATAACATAAGATGCAAGTAGGTAGTTAATTTCATTGGCATAAGGATCAAATGGTGGAACCAAGGCTCGTCCAAATGCATTGTTCATCACGTTTGCAAACGCTTCTGCGCTTAAGTTCAGCAATGGCCTTGGAAATCCTCTCACTGTTTTCTTAATCGCCCTGCGTTCAAAAAGTCACCAATCCTTTCATTTATAACTCAACAATATATATATATATATATATATATATATATATAGGTGCATTTATATAGATCTACACACACCATATCAAGTGTGACATATGCTGCTAAAATTGATCACTAGTCAAGATTGTGCTAATTAAATTTAAGAATTGTGATACAGAATTCGAAAGTCCGACACATGTAACAGAAATAATGTAAACACTGAGTTGTGTCCGACTTCAGATTAATTATTTTTTTAAATTTGAAAAATAGGAGAAAATTTTCTAATGAAAATATATGCAATAATTAGAGAAAAGTGAGAGTTTAGATTGACATTTCTAATGAAAATATATGCAATAATTAGAGAAAAGTGAGAGTTTAGATTGACATACTTCAAATGTCCAACTTCTTGATAAGAGAATTGGGTAATAATATCCCTTGTCAAAGGGTCCAATTTAGCCATTTTAGCCCCAATTGGTGGTGGGCCTCCCATGGTTAGATTTGGTTCAATCCTATCCAGGCCATAACCCAAAGAGCCCCACAAGAAAAACTCTGCTTCCAAGTACTCTAAATTTAGAGGAAACTCTAAGAGATCAGAATCTGGTTGGGGTATGCAGGAATGACAGTTTATGAAGAGTTGGTGTGAGAAAGAAGTAGGGAAGAGGAGGAAGAAGATGAATAATGTGATCATTGAGAAGGTGGTGGTGGTGGTTGTGGAAGTGGACAATGCCATGGTCATCTGTAATTTGTCTCTGGTGTTAGTGTTTCTTGGTGCTGTGTTTCTCTGCCCACACACATATATATAGATGTATAGGTGTGTGTGGACTTGTACGAGTGTCAGTGTGATGCCACTTGGCAAATGGAGAAACCTTGGTCAAGACTTTGAGATGCTACGTGGGACTTGGATCTTGAGAGGGTTGGACTCAAGAGAAGGACTAGGCGGGTAGGCTGGGATTCTTTAATGGACATTATCTTGCATGCTGAGGTGGCTCTTGATCTTGGCATGCTTTGAATGGTAATAACTAACCCCTCTCTCTCTTTCTATATATATGTATATATCATATATATCTATATAAATCTATCCATCTATATATCTATTCTAAAAGTAGAGCTAATTTCTTAACATTTTTTAATTTTTTTTTTCCACAAAAATAGTCACATTAAAAGCGCACAATCATTCACAAATTATTGTTATTAATATTATTACCTAAACCATTTCTTTTTCATGTTAATTAAGAGTTATTACCTTCTATCTATATCTATACTATCTAATCATTCACAAATTATTGTTATTAATATTATTATTATTCTTAACAAATTCTAAAAGTGTAGCTAATTTCTTAACATTTTTTCATTTTTTTTTCCACAAAAACAATCACATTAAAAGCGCACAATCATTCACAAATTATTGTTATTAATATTATTACCTAAACGTTTCTTTTTCATGGAAGACGTTGATTAAGAGTTATTACCTTATATCTATATCTATATCTATCTTTATATCTATATGTCTATTTATACACTATTCTAAAAGTGTAGCTAATTTCTTAACATTTTTGAATTTTTTATTCCCCACAAAAACAGTGACATTAAAAGCGCACAATCATTCACAAATTATTGTTATTAATATTATTACCTAAACGTTTCTTTTTCATGGAAGACGTTAATTAAGAATTATTACCTTCTAAATTAAATTATGTATAAATATATACTAAGTATAAAAGTGAAATATACCTCTATCTAATTTATTAATATATATTTTTTATTTTTTAAAAATAAAAAACTTAAAATTATATTATCTTTAAATATATACTACTATAAAAGTACAAGATTTTTTGATATGTTATATATTTTTTCTTTTTCATAATGTGAAATTTGAAGAGACCACACCAAAGTGACCTTCCTAATGTGTGCATTTTTCAGTTTTTATGACACACTACATAATTAATACTCCCCATAGATGGAACTAAGGTGCTCTTTGATAAAACTGAAAATTAAGCATTGAAAATTTCAAGTTGAATTTTAAGGGCTGAAACTTTAAGTACTGAATGTATTAATTTGAAAACCTGTTTGATTACATTTTAATTTTAAGTGCTGAATTCATTAAAATTGTTTGTTATATATAAAAGCTGAAGTTTAAAAGTTATACATATTACATTTTTGCTCTCAATATCTAATACTCATAACAGTTTTATATTTATAATACCAAAATATTAATAAAACAACCATATTCACTCAATGAAATAAATAAATATATAGATTTTGTATTACATAATATTTAAAATATATGAGTTTTGGATTGAATAATATTTAGGTAGGATATTGAAAAAGGTGTTACAAAGATTAAGGAAAATACTTGAAAAAGAATTATTTAGGAATAAAATTCTATTATATAAATATTTGAAGGAAATTTTAAATCTATTGGTTTTGGATTACATAATATTTATGTAGGTATGGTGTTACAGAAATTAAAGAAAGTAAAATTTAAAATATATGTGTTTTGAATTACATAATATTTATGTAGGGTATTAAAAATTGTGTTACAAAAATTAAGGAAAGTGAAAAAGAATTCTTATCTAGGAACATAATTCTATTATATATTTTCAGGGCCTCGTGGGATTAGTCGAGGAGCGCGCAAGCTGACTCGGACACCCACGATTAACAAAAAAATAAAAATAAAAAATTAATTCTATTATATAAATAATTAATAAAAATTTAAAGTATATAGGTTTTGGATATCAAAAAGAATGTTACAAAAGATTAAAGAAAGAAAAATTTAAAATATATGGATTTTGGATTACATGGTAGAGTATTGAAAAGAGTGTTAAGAAAGTATGTGAAAGACAATTCTTCTCTGATAATAGAATTCTATTATATAAATAATTACATAATATTTTTGTAGGGTATAAAAATGGTGTGGGTATAAAAATAGTATTAAAAATATTAAAGAAAGTACGTGAAATTGAATAGAATTCTGTTATATAAATAATTATTTTTTAGAGTGAATCAATATAAATGGTAACAAAAAGCTATATACGTGTTTAAAAATTAAAATATATTAGGTATAATTATGTTTTTTATTTTTTTGGAATTTGTTACATGTAATTCATTTTCATTAGAAAAATTGCAGAGAGAAACCCTAAAAGAGATAACACAATTATATGAGGGTAGAGTAGTCATTAAAAAGTTATTTTTTAAACCCAACCACTTATTGTGTTCTGCGATAAGCGATAAGTTATCCTTCCTCACGCTTAAAATTTTGGCCTCTTTTAAGCGGTACTTACCATGTTAATAACTTATTTTTAAAAATCACTTACCGTGTTCTGCATTTAGCGCTGAATTAGGAAATCAAACAGGCCCTAAGTAATTAATTATTGATTGCCCATCCAAATTTCAATTATATTTAAAAACGTTTCTTTTTCATGGAAGACATTCATTAAGAATTATTACCTTCTAAATTAAATTATGTATAAATATATACTAAGTATAAAAGTGAAAGATGCCTCTATCTAATTTCTTAATATATATATTTTTATTTTTAAAAATAAAAAATCTTAAAATTATATTATGTCTAAATATATACTACTATAAAAGTACAAGATTTTCTTATGTGGTATATATTTTTTCTTTTTCAGAATGTGAAATTTGAAAAGATCAGACTAAAGTGACATTCCTAATGTGTGCAATATTTCAGTTTTTATGACACACTACATAATTAATACTCCCCATCTAAGTAATTAATTATTGATTGCCCATCCAAATTCCAATTATATTTTAAAAAATTCGTGACATCATTTTCTCCATTGCATCAAGATTTACTTTCTAAATAAATTATCTATACACACACAAACACACATATATATACATATGCATACTACATATAAAAGTGCCAAGGTTTTTTTTTTTTTTTTTTTTTCCTTCCTTCTGTTTCTAAACATTTTGACCTTTTTCGCAATAATGAATAAGGTATTTGATATTTCGTATGTTATTTTTCTCAAATAAAAAGTCTCATTAATTAAAACACATAATAATTTAATTCAAATAAATTAAATAGCCCATCAGTTTCAAAAAGCTTTAAACTCGCAAATATTTTCATTAAATGTTTTAAATACTATTTTTATGGTTTTTAATTCAAATGAATTGAATTAAATAGTTCAGCTACCCAAAAATTCTCAAGTGACTTACCATTTTCTATTATATCTATATATAACATGCATGCAAGCATGCAAATGCATCCATAGTTTTCAACATCATTTATTTGTATAGCTTCTTATTGTTAATTTCTGTAAAATCTGTGTTTTTACTCAACCATTTTATGTGTGGTACATTGGTATCATCTCCTTAATAAAATTGTTGTAGTTTTTTTTTATTTATATGGAAGGTGCTTCAAACAAAGTGAATAAAGTGAAAGGTGATTACTTGGCTCAACTCTTCATTTGATTATCATTTTACAAATTCTATTTTAAAATATGAATTGAAACTTGACTAATAATAGTAGTTTGATATACCCACTTTCTCATGTTTTCGTGCATTTTGGATTTGGATTAATCAATAGCGGTATGTTGGTTTTAATTGACATCTTTTTTATTTACATTATTCGTGTGCCTTATTCTTTATTAATTTGTTTCTCTTTGTTCCATGAGTGTTACCATAGAACCATGTCTAATTAGTTTTTAATGTAAATTATTTTGAATCTTTTTCTTTGTTTTAGTTTTGTTTTTTTTGTTTTTATAAAAAAGATTCAAGAGGAAATAAGCTTGAATTGATTTCCAATTACATTCTAAATTAAATTATCTATAAATATATACAACGTATAAAAGTGCAAGATGCCTTTGTCTAATTTCTTAATATTTTTTTATTTTTTAAAAATAAAAAATTTAAAATTATATTATCTCTAAATATGTACTACATATAAAAGTACACGACTTTTTTTAAATGTTTCTATACATTTTTCATCTTTTTTTTAATAAAATATATGAAATTTGAAGAATCTATCTGATATGTTACCTATTCTAAAAGTGTTGCTAATTTCTTAACATTTTTGAATTTTTTTTTTCACAAAAAGAGTCTGCCTAATTTCTTAATATTTTTTTATTTTTTATTAATAAAAAATCTTAAAATTATATTATCTCTAAATATATACTATGTATAAAAGTACTCACTTTTTTTTAGTTTCTATACATTTTTCACCCTTTTTATAATAAAATATATGAAATTTGAAGAATGTATCAGATATGTTACACACACACACACATATATATATTATTTTTTTTTTTTCAGAGACCACACGAAAGTGATCTTCCTAATGTGTGCAATATTTCAATTTTTATGACACACTACATAATTAATACTCCCCATCTAAGTAATTAATTGTTGATTGCCCATCCAAATTCCAATTATATTTTAAAAAAATCGTTAGTTTAATATATCAATTCATATCCTGACATCAATTTCTCGATCGCATCAAGAATTACCTTCTAAATAAATTATATATACATATACATACTACATATAAAAGTGTCAAGGTGTTTTTTTTTTTTTTTTTTTTTTTTTTTTTTTTTTTTTCCATCTATTTCTATGCATTTTGACATTTTTTGAAATAATGAATAAGGTATTTGATATTCCATTTGTTTGGACTTAAAATTAGAAAATATTTACGGAGAAAAAATATATTAAAATATAACAAAAATAACTTATCCATCTGTTTTCGACTTGTTATTTTACAAGTGCTGTCCAATGAACTTGATCTCAATCTCGACGTAGACAAAGAATATTTTACCTGAAACAGAAAAAATATTTTACGTTGAAACAAATGGAGCCTTAATGTAAATTATTTTGAATCTTTTTCTTTGTTTTTTTTTTTTTTTTTTTTTTTTTTTTTTTTTTTTTTTTTTTTTTTTGAAAAATTCAAGAGGAAATAAGCTTGAATTGATTTCCAATTTCACCATAAAGTAATTCTACATATATATGGAAGCATAAATAAAAAATTGATTGGTTAAATTGAAAAGTTTATTTATTAGAAATTGTAATACAAACTATTACTTTAGGGCTTCGGGCATTTCAAATAACAATGTTAGATTGTTTCAAACTTTTGATATATTTTTTTCGTTAAGAATTTATTTATAACTAATTCTAAGACCAATAATTCCCTGTATTTTCTAATAAGCAATTCAAATGCCTGAAGCTTTATAATGGTGAATTATGTGCTTCATTGGGTGGGTAAAATTTTTTCTTGTATATGCTACTAATGCTTTTTTAAGTTTTAAATATGTTCTTAAACTCCATTGTGATGACCCTGTAGAGAGATACTAACAGGCCACCACACTGACGAGTTACGGGTGCACAATCCCATATCGCTTGGAGAATGGAAATGTGAAGTGCTTATATGTAAGTGTGTCACCCCAATTGGTATGAGGCCTAATAGCAAAACCATGAGGGCTCAAGCCCAAAGCGGACAATATCATACTATGTGGTGGAGTGGGTCGTTACAAATGGTATAGGTGGATTGTGATAATCCTGTGGGCGGATGCGAGATACTGACAGGCTACCACACTTGCGAGCTATGGGTGTACAATCCCACATCGCCTGAGGAATGAAAAGGTAAAATGCTTATATGTAAGTGTGTCACTCCAATTGGTATGAGGCCTTTTAGGGTGAAGCCCAAGAGTAAAAACGTGTGGGCTCAAGCCCAAAGCGGACAATATCATATTATATGGTGGAGTGGGTCCTTACAAAATGAGGAGTAATCAAAGTATTTTTGTGAGGGGTGAAACTTCTCCCAAAAAAATTTAATTAACGACTTTTCTATGGTTCTTACAATGATTTCATTAAAAATGCTAGAAGGTTGATTATAGTGGAATAAATCAATAATAATATTACAGGAATGTAGAGAAAAATCAACCCTAATTTTTAAATGTCCGATTGTCATACCAAATGTTTTGTTTCTTCTAACTTGTTACCCTGACATAAGTGATCACACTTTATTTTCTAAGGTAAAACATATAAAGAGATTCGTCATTTTTCAATTTATGAATTTAAAATATTATTTTAATTGGTATATATTTTTGTAGTAAAATGTTATAATTGCTCTTCAATTTTGCTAGGTATTTCATATGATAAAAGTTAAAGTTACTTTGTAAGACATTGTATGTTAATTACTTGAGTGCTTTTGAAAGATATTTCATATGATATAGCACATGAAACCAATCAACAAAACAATTAAATATTTAATTGTGCTATATATATTTGAGTATGATGGAGATTTAGCACAAATGGAGAGTTATGTGATGTATGACTAAATTTGGCGATAGGATAGGATGTGAAAATCTAGCAAAGAAATGCGTTAGCAGTGAAGAGATGAAGTTAAAGAAATCATATTCGAATTATATTAGAGTATTATAAATAGAGCTAAATATATATTAACAAGTTTGTTTTTTTATTTTTTATTTGATAATCATTTATTACTTGTAACAATTTTTAGTTAGGTTATTTTATCAATTATATATATATATATATATATATATATATATATATATATATCATAGTTGTCAAAAGCGCCGAAGGCGCGCGCCCGAGGCGCGAGGCGCCTACAGGCGCAAGTCCTGCGCCTTTGTATGCATAAGGCGATGCCCTTTGAACAGGCGTGCGCCTTTACATAAGAGGCGAGAGGCCCCGGGCGTAAAAAAGGCGCGCCTCCTTTAATTTGTTAGTATTTTGTTATTAGTTTATTATTTGCTGTTTGTTTATTATTTATTATTTGTTTATTATACTTTTTAGACAACTTTACTAAAAAAAAAAAGAATAAATAAAAGCAAAAGGAAAGTGCAAAAGTGAAGTGAGTCGGCTAGGGCTGAGAAACTTTGAAGCAAAGAGAAAGAGCTTGCGATTTGAAGGCTTGAAGCAAAGACACGATCTGAATCTGCCGACTTTCTCTCACAAATCACAATCTGAATCCAGGTAAGTTACTGTTCTCTCATTCTTCTCTCTTCTTTTCTCTCTTTTTGGCAGATTCTTCTCTCTTCTTCTGCAAATTCTTCTCTCTTTTTTTCTCTCTTCTTCTTCTTCTTCTTCTCTCTTTTTTTCTTTTCTCTTTTTTTTTCTCTTTTCTTCGGCAGATTCTTCTTCTTCTTCTTCTGCAGATTCTTCTTCTTCTTCTTCTTCTTCTTCTACAGATTCTTCTTCTTCTTCTTCTACAGATTCTTCTTCTTCTTCTTCTCTCTTTTTTTCTCTTCTCTTTTTTTCTTCTCTCTTTTTTTCTCTCTTCTTCGGCAGATTCTTCTCTCTTCTTCAGCAGATTCTTCTTCTTCTTCTTCTTTATAGCAAACTTTCTCTGTGCACAGTTTTTTTTTTTTTAATGAAATATGTGTCTTCTTTTCTTTTCTCTTTTGAACTGAACTGTAAGTTTGGAACTGGACTGCAGCTCTGTGTCTTCTTTTCCCTCTTTTTTTTTTTTTTTTTAATGAATTGAACTGGAAGTTTGGAACTGGACTGTAACTCTGTGTCTTCTTTTCTTTTTTTATGAACTGAACTGGAAGTTTGGAACTGGACTGCAGCTCTGTATTTTTTTTTTTTAATTGAAATGTTAATATTGCTTTGAAATTGAAATCTGGTTTTGCTAATTGACATGAAATCTGGTTTTGCTAATTGAAATCTGGTTTATTTTGTTACAACACCAATAATTGACATGAATTTATTTTGTTATCTTGAATTTGAATGTAGTTTGTACTTTAAAAGATGCCTAGTATTTTATTGTCTATGTTTGTTTTAGTTTTATCTCATAATTCTCATTAGTTGACTTTTGCATCTTTATATTATTATGTCTAATTATTTACTGTTAAACTCAAGTACTTGGTTTAGTTGGCTTTGGCATCTTTATGTTGAATATTCAACTTAAGTAATTGATTTAGTTGACTTTTGCATCTTTATATATAGGTTTTTTTTTTTTTTTTTCAACGTGCGCCTTGTTTCAGTCGGGCGTGCGCCTCGCCTTGCGCCTCAGGCTCCAGGAGGCCTTTGCGCTTTTGTGCGCCTTGAACCTTTAACAACTATTGTAATATATATATTGTTTTCACATGTAGAAAGAATTACTTTTCTTTATTGTAATATAAATTCAACTATAATTTTCATATATTAACTTAAATTCATAAGTGATTGCATATGTTTTTTCTTCCTTTGAATTTTAATTTTAATTTGGTTTATTAATATTATTTTGAAGATAAGGGAAATGAGATATTATCACTAATATATTGAGTCTTCTTCTATTATTTATATATTTATACATTTGTAGAAAAAATACATCCAATTTAAAACTACACGCACGCACACACACACACACATATATAATATAATATTGATAAAACTATAATTTAGTGACATATATCATATGATATATAAGGGAAATGAGGCTTTATCACTAATATATTGAGTCTTCTTCTATTATTTATACATTTATATGTTTTTGTCAGTAATATTTTGTAGAAAAAATACATCCAATTTAAAATTACACACAAATATATAATGAGAATTTCTTAACATTTTTAGATTTTTTAAAAATACAAAATAATTTTCATTAAATACTTTACATTATAATATATACTTATATACTTTTTAGAATTTCAATAGCTACATATGATTAAATGAGTCATCTTTAAATTCCAATAGTCACATATGATTAATGAGTGTAAATATATTTTTATTATTTTAGATTTTTTAAAAATACAAAATAATTTTCATTAAATACCTTACATTATAATATATACATATTTACTATTTAGAATTTTTTTTTTCCTTAATATATACTATTTAGAATTTCAATAGCCACATATGATTAAATGAGTCATCTCTGAATTTCAATAGTCACATATGATTAATTAGAGTAAATATGTTTTTATTATTTCTATACATTTTTAACAATTTTGAATTAGACTATTTATTTAATGGTTAAAATAAATAAAGAGTTAATAAAAGTACTTTTTATAACTAAATACACACATACCGAAATCAATATTAAAAAAAAAAAGTGAAAAAAAGAAAAGAAAAACATTTTTTATCCCACTTCTTAAAAAGCAACCCATTTTCCTTCCCCAAAAATTCCATTCCCTAATGCACAATATTAAAAAAATAAATAAATAAATAATATAAAAAAAAAACTAAATGTGTAAAGAATTTCTTAACATTTTTTAATTTCAAATTTTAATGTGTAAAGCACTTTCTCTACTTCTTAATTTTTTAATTTTTTTTTTTTCATAAAAATGTCTCATTAAATTATGTAATTATTCATACCATAATGATACATTTTTTTTTACTATTTTTTTTTTTTGTTGAAATATATTTTTTGGTTACATATATTTATATCTAAAATAATTTATTTTCTATTCTAAAAATGTAAAGAATTTTTTGAATTTCTAAACATTTTTCATATTTGTTAAATAAAATAATTTTGTTAAATGTATCTTTTTGGTTATATATCTATACCTAAAATAATATATTTTTTATTCTAAAAGTGTAAAGAATTTTTTGAATTTCTTAACTTTGTTCATATTTTTTAAAATTAAAAAATAAGGTTTTTGATTTGATTCAAAGTGTACAAAATATTTTCTAATACAATTTATTATTTGATTAAATATAATTTTTAATCATAATAATTGCAATTCAATTGCTCTTAATTACGATTTAACATTTGTGCCTTTTGATATTTTTTTTTCATTGTTTTAACCGAAAAGTAATAGTATACCATTTTCATTTCTCGCTTCATTTTCTGCACTGAACCAAAGAAGTTGTAAATAATCTGCTAGCTTGAATTGCACAAAATTGTTTCTGAATTTGAGAGATTCTCTGGAGTTGCATTAATGGAGAATTATCTATATCTTTTGATTGGCCAAAAAGGAAAACAAAGCTTCTCTCTTTGATATTTTATTTGCTTCCCTCTTTGATGTTTTATAACTATGGTGTTTTTATCCAATTATTCATTACCAATTCTTTATTGTTGTGATTCACTTCGGATATGGCTCAGCGGTTTACTGACTGAATTTTGGAGCTTAGCAAGCTCAAGGTCTGGTGTTCGAGTCCCGCTGGGTGTTCTTTGTGGCTAGTTTCCGCTACCCTTGCAGTAACTTACCTAGGTCGGGGGAGGGAGGTGTCCTTCCGGATCTTCGGAGATTAGTCGAGTTGTTGAGGGACCCTAAGGGTTTGTGCCATCCTGGACACCCCGGGTTAATAAATAAAAATAAAAATAAAAATTTCTTTATTATTGTGAGACTTGCATATTTTTTCTTATACATGGTAACAATATATTCTAACATTTCAGCCTTTAACTTTCAGGAGACATTGCTTCAACAAATGAATATGGACCTTATTGACCAACCCTCGTGGTTTTGATTGGAGTTTTAGAAGGGAAGTGGATAATGAGTATTAACGGTTGGTACATGCTTTTTAATCGTGACAAATTTATAATCAAATATTAGCATTTTAAGCTTTTTTCCATGTAAATCTTTTAACTAATCTCTTGTTTGCACTTGACTATTTATTTATTTTCTTTTTTCTTAGTCCCTTCTTATAGTTTTGCATGAATTATGGCTTGCGTGAAAGCTATGAAATCTGTTGATGGAATGATTATGAATCTAATACATCCATGGGATCTGAATTGTCCTCTTCAACTTGAAAGATTTAAAACCTTAAACAAGGTCATTTCATATCTAGAATTTTAGTAAAAGATTAAAAAATTATAGGATCTAAATTTAACATTTGATTTATGATGTGTAAACTCCAGAGGAAATCCCATACTAATTAAAATTATAGAAATTTCTTAACATTTTTTTTTTCTCTCATTAAAAAGTTCATTAAAGTATAATAATTCATGCCTAATTAATAGTATAGATTATAAATGTATATATTATATATGACCTAATATTTTATGAGAAAAGTTGAGGAAGGCCAAAAGAACATGTTATTTAATCCGATTAATTATACTATTTGATTGTTCAGATTCTTTAACTCTTTTTATATATAAATACCATAATTTTTATATTAAAACTATTTTTATATCAAATTAATTATACTTTTTATTCTTCATATTCTTAAATATAAAAAAGGAAAAAAACTGAAAAGGAAAAAAAATATATTCCAACAAAAAGATATGAAAAAAGTTTAGAAATTCAAAAAATTCTTTACACTTTTAGAATAAAAAATATATTATTTTAGGTATAGATATATAACCAAAAAGATACATTTAACAAAATTATTTTATTTAACAAATATGAAACACGTTTAGAAATTCAAAAAATTCTTTACATTTTTAGAATAAAAAATAAATTATTTTATGTATAAATATATGTAACCAAAAAAATACATTTCAACCCAAAAAAAAAGAGGTCTCATTATGGTATGAATTATTACATGATTTAATGAAAACTTGAATATCTCCATACTATTGTGTTAGATGTTCAAGAATTGCAACAACCAAAAAAATGTATCATTATGGTATGAATAATTACATAATTTAATGAGACATTTTTATGAAAAACAAATTAAAAATATTAAGAAATAGAGAAAGTGATTTACACATTAAAATTTGAAATTAAAAAATGTTAAGAAATTCTTTACACTTTTAGTATTTTTTTCTTTTTCTTTTTTTTAATATTATGGATTAGGAGATATGAAAAAAGTTTAGAAATTCAAAAAATTCTTTACCCTTTTAGAATAAAAAATATATTACTTTAGGTATAGATATATAACCAAAAAGATACATTTAACAAAATTATTTTATTTAATTAAGAAATATGAAAAACGTTTAGAAATTCAAAAAATTCTTTACATTTTTAGAATAAAAAATAAATTATTTTAGGTATAAATATATGTAACCAAAAAATACATTTCAAAAAAAAAAAAAAAAAAAAAGTCTCATTATGGTATGAATTATTACATGATTTAATGAGAACTTGAATATCTCCATACTATTATGTTAGAAGTTCAAGAATTGCAACAACCAAAAAAATGTATCATTATGGTATGAATAATTACATAATTTAATGAGACATTTTTATTGAAAACAAATTAACAATATTAAGAAATAGAGAAAGTGCTTTACACAGTACAATTTGAAATTTAAAAATGTTAAGAAATTCTTTACACTTTTAGTATTATTATTTTTTAATATTGTGGATTAGGGCATGGAATTTTTGGGAAAGGAAAATGGGTTGCTTTTTAAGAAGTGGGATGAAAAATGTTTTTCTTTTCTTTTCTTTTTATCCTTTTTTTTTTAATATTGATTCCGATATGTGTGTATTTAGTTATAAAAAAGTATTTTTATTAACTCTTTATTTTAAACATTAAATAAATACTCTAATTCAAAATTGTTAAAAATGATAAGAAATAATAAAAATATATATACATTCATTAATCATACGTGACTATTGAAATTCAGAGATTAATCATATTTAAAAGCAAATCCGTTCCTTCCCAAAAATTTCCTCCCAAAAAAACTTTATTTAAATAAAAAAAAAAAAAAAAAAAAGTAAAAAGGAAAGGAAAAAATGTACCATTTTTTGTTTTTAAAACACATGTCTACCAAACTTCAAACATTTTCTCTATTTTCAATTTTTTTTGTTATTTTAAATTTAGAAATTTTATTAACGTATATATCAACTATATATAATGTTTTAAAATGCCTCCAGAAAGGTTTTAAAAAAAAGAAAAAAAGAAAAAATTGGTTAAAGCATAATGAATCATGCATCATTAATAATATAGATTATAAATGTATATATATTATATATGACCTAATATTTTATGAGAAGAGTTGAGGAAAACCAAAAAAACATGTTTTTAATCCGATTAAAAGTGAAATGGTACCCTTGGAATTTTTAACCTTAAATTTTATTAAAACTATATTATTTTTATTTTGATACTTAAAATCTCCAACCAAGTATTTCATAACTCTTTTTTTTTTCACTTTAAATTAAATCCAATTTCATTAAAAAGTATTAGTGGACATTAATTACTTGAATTTCATATCATGTTTTTAATGGTCGATAACCTTTGGGATTTTCAACCTAAAAAAATGTCATTAAAAGTGGACTACAAAACGTGTACAACCTCTTGAAATTTTTAACCTTAAATTTCATTAAAAGTTTATTATTTTTATGTTTAATGCAAAACTTTTGTAATTCTTGAAATTTTCAAACTTTAATAGTATTTGATGTCTCTTAAAATTTTGAACAATAACATAAAAGTCTATTATACAAACAGAGGTAAAAATTACAAGATCAAGCTCCAATATTGAGGGAGTATCAAGATTAGATGTCAACAAGAGCATTACAAATAGGGATCATAAGAAGAAGAAGTATCAAGGAGCATATTTCATCAATTAGCTTTGGTAGTGAGAATGAGAATTCATGTGCGACAAATCAGTTGCATCAATTAGCTTGGTTAAGTTATTTGCTTGTTTTGAATCCTCTACTCAGTTTAACTCACAGTGATGAATTCATATTAAATTGTTTTAATATTAGGTGTAGTGATGATAAAATGATTGTTAAATTTCGTTCAACAAATTAACAATTATTGAGTTTTTTTGTACTCATGTTGAAGTACTTATTTGAATATGAGCATTTTGTTGTATTCTTCCTTTGGATTACATGTACCTTTTTTTTTTTTTCCTAGACTTGAGTTTGGTTGTTCATATTATCCAAAGCCTTCAATTGTTTTGGATTTCATTTTATTTGCATTTGTTAATTCAATTTTTAAAACATTTTTGCTTAATCTTCCTTGGTCCCGTTTCTTGAAAAAAATTAGATGGTATTTGTATGTCAACTTGTTTATGTGAGTTTTGGATTGCTATTTTTTATTTTTTCTTTCTCCATTGTATTTATTTTTTGAAAGTTCGTTCATCTCGAGAAACTTGAGTCCATGAAAGGAAAGTATTAACAAAAATGTTATAATATTATAGAAAGAAGAAGTGTCTTCTTTCTTACAATGCAAAATGCTAGAAGATTATTCCTTTTGTGCTTGATCCATGTGGATTACAAAATGATAATTATATATATATATAAACAATTATATTTTAGTGATGATCAAAGGATTGTTAGGTTTCGTTCAACAAATTAACAATTATTGAGTTTTCTTGTACTCATGTTGAAGTACTTATTTGAATATGAGTATTTTGTTGTATTCTTCCTTTCGATTACATGTATTTTTTTTTGTTTCTAATGAGGACTTGAGTTTGGTTGTTCATGTTATCCAGAGCCTTCAATTGTTTTGGTTTTCATTTGATTTGCATTTGTTAATTTAATTTTTAAAACATTATTGCTTAATTTAGATAGTATTTGTATGTCAACTTGTTTCTGTGAATTTTGGATTGCTATTTTTTCTTTTTTCTTTCTCCATTGTATTTATTTTTTGAAAATTTATTCATCTTGAGAAACTCGAGTCCATGAAAGGAAAGCCTTAACAAAAATGTTATAATGCAAAATGCTGGAAGGTTATTCCTTTTGTGCTTGATCCATGTGGATTACAAAATGATGATTATATATATATATATATATATATATATATATATATATATATATATAATTGATTAGAATCTATATTTTAGAATATATCTCAATATACATGGTTTTGAGTTTAAAACACAAGAAGCGAAATAAGATATTTTTTGGTGCATGATGATCATTTAAAATATTTGAACGTGAAAATATATGAAAATTGCTCCACTGAGAGATTTCTACATAGAATTATAATGGATAGAAGTGTGATAAAACTAAAAAAATATTTAATACAAGTAACAAAAACGCAAATTAAAAATAGAAACTCATTTGTGATATAAATGACATATGAAGATATATTTTCATATTTCTTGCTTCACATTGAAAAGCATCAAATCAAATAAATTATAGTTTATCAACTTAATCACTGATCAAATAATTTTTAAAAAAAATTATTATAGTCTTATTTATAACTTGGATTTACACCACGTGCATCTGCACGTACTCTTTTGCTAGTATATATATATATATATATATATATATATATATATATATATATATATATGTATAACTTGTAAAATTAAAACTTCTGTTAGAGATTTGAGAAGTTTTTAAAATTTCTTTATTGCATAAGGTTTTTATTGGGTCTATTTAATTTTATCTGAGTGTTTTATTTATTTTAAATTTGGTTAGTCTATTTATGTTGGCCTATTGATTCTATTTAATTTAAATATTTATGTAAATTAGTGCACTTATTTTAATTTGGCCGTTACAAACTGTTGGATTTTATCTATATAATTTGGCTTCTATTCTTATTTTTTAACTTGACTTTTATATCTTTTGTTCTTTCATTACTTTTATATATTTATATGCATGTTTTATAGGGACGAGATGAAATTTTGTACACAGCCTTTTCATGAACGCTCCTATATGTCTCTTGATAGGCGTGTATTTATAAACTTGTCGTTATCAAATACACTCCATATTAAGATAAAATACCTACAACCACTTAACTAAAAATGTATAATGGCAAGTAGGGTCGAACCACGCATTTAAGTGAGTTTTTGTTTTCGAACAAGAGATTTTAAAACATTGATTTTGAGATTTGTCACGACCTATGGAAATAAAATTACAACTAGAAAACAAAACATGAAATGGAACTAACTTGCTTGAAATTAAATAAGAATGAAACTTGTGAAAATAACTTGTCTTAAATTAAAAAAAGTTTTAAAGAAAATTACACAAGGAAATAATGTCTCAAAAACTACAACTATCTATAACTATCTCACTTTATTTAGCTCTATCTCTAACTCTACACACTTTTGAATGCTCCAGAGTCAACTATTTATAGCCAAAATTGTGTATCCACAATTGTTGCTTTCTGATCTGACTTCCTTCTTCCTTCATGCCACCTCTCTACACCATACTCTGACATTTTCTGTATCAACCACTTCTTCACATTTTCTTCCTAACTCTGACCACTTCTATTTCAACCACCTTTGTTGACTTTTCTTTTCTTTTCTTCTCTTTTTCTTCTTTCTCTTTCCTCATCATTCTCTTTTTCTTTTCTTTTCTTTTCTTCTTACTCTCTCTTCCTTTTCTAGCTTCTTCACGTGGCTTCCTTCTTTATTCTTTCAATATATATATATATATATATATATATATATATATATATATATATATATATATATATATTGCAGATGATGATGTGGCATGCTGACTATATGGAGGACCAAAAAGACAATGTTTCTTGTCTTTGGAAGGATTCAAATTTGGGAATTCATGAAAGACATTTGAACACAATTCCATCTCAGCTACAATGCTCCTTGTGTTTTCCTTTACTTAGTAAAACATATAATCTTCTATGTTATGTTCTCCATTTTTGCTTGCATTCTTCCCATTCACGCATTAACACGCATTAACCCCTACAAAACACAAAACAAGTATATAAGAATATTTAAATAATATAAAAGTCTAGTTAAAAACTTATTTTGGTGCATAAAATAATAGGTTTTGTATACTTATCAAACTACCCCCAACCAAGCTTTTGCTAGTCCTCTAGCAAAGAAAGGCAAAAATAGATAAGTTCACAAAAAATATTACTTTTATTAACAAAAAGATGTGCCACTTTCGCAGGCAACTTTCGATTGCATTTACCATATGCAATAAGGCCTTAAACCACTAGGTTACCCCTAATGGACGAGTTATAGCCTCATGAGGGTTTCCAGTGAAGGTACTCACAAACTTCCAAAGAATTTTCCTACATATCTACAAAATGAAAAGTTTCAGAGATGAAAATATCAAGTTTTTTATATACAACGAGCTCCTAAGGTGTTATAAAAATAAATATTTCAAGAAAATTCATCCATAAACAACCTAGAAGTAGAGAGTGTGTGTGTGCGAAGTCGACAAAAATCCATTTTCAAATCCAAGTGATGAAATTCCCAAATCTTTAGAAAACTATGTTTGACTTCAAATCTTACAGTAAATATCTCTTTTAAAGAACATCTCTTGAATATTTGGCTAACTGCATCTCTTAAATGTATGTGAGTAGGAACTCTATTTCCAAAGTAAAATCAAGCTCACATACTAATTATTTGGAAGACCGATACATATAATAGAAGAGTCTCATGATAGGATTGTTGATCACTTTTGAGAGAATGTCGAGTTACCCACCATATCGCCTTCTTATTTATTATGCACTATCATACCTTGTCTAAAAATATTATTGAGCTCAATTTGCACATAAATGTTTCTGAGAATGAGGGGTTTTCAAAATACTTGAAAGGGACACTTTACTCTTCTTTTTTTTTTTCTTTTTCTCTTTTTTTATTATTTATTTTTTATATATATTTTTTTTTGGGAAGAGGATATGAGTGACTTCTTGATCCCTTTTTCTTTTACACACAGTCATCCCTAACATTTCTCAGAAAAATAACAAGATTACAAAAGGTAATGAAGGTATGATAGTACATAGTAAACTAGAAGACTTATGTTTCTCTTAACTCTATGTGATTTCATTCTCAATAATCTACTAAGATGAAGGATTATGAGACTAATAACAAATTTTTATCGTGTTATCCAAGAAATTTGAGTCATCTTGTAACTCAGAGTTAGCGTAAAGCTCTCTAAAAAGATGAAAGGCACGAAAGCACACATGATTTTAAGTCTCTAGTAATAGATTCTAGATTCTTGGGAGATTATTCACTTTTTTCTTTCAAGCTGCGACTTTGTGTAAAAAAATTTCTACTTCTAAATTCTCATGGTGCAATGTCTATCGTTATATCACCTTAGTAACAAGCTTAATCTCAATCTAGAATAATGACATCTCTTAACTTTCACAAAGTAGAAAAACAGGAATTTTTTTTTCTTATTATTTATTTATTTTTTTTTTTTTGTGAAAAGATTTTCAAAAGAGGTACATGTTTTGATAAATCTGTACTACCTCCAAACAAAATAAAACACTGTCCCTAGTGTTTGAAAAATAGAGCACTAAAAAGTGGTGAATGAAATATACAATGTACCACTGGAGATAAAAAGAAAATTTGGAACGAATTACCTCAATTGATTTGGTGCTTCTGAAGTACAATCCCTACAGATAGTCATTACAAAAGAAAGACCAAATGTCCTGAAATTATGACAGATTGTACCCCCAAACAAAATATAAGCATAGCTAAATAAATAGAAATAATGAACTGGGTTGCCTCCCAAAAGTGCTAAGTTTAACGTCTTCAGCCAGACGCAAGGGGGGTAGTACCCCCGGAGAGATCAATCTGAATAGACAGGACCAATGAGGAGAATTTCCTCAATTTCATGAGATTCGAGCTCAAGGAAAAGCTTTAGGCAATGAGTATTAACTTTAAACAATTCCCCAGTCGTGGGGTCTTGTACCTCAATTACACCATGACTTGCCACATGTTTGACAAAGTATGGGCCGGACCAACGTAACCGTAACTTCCCGGGAAATAATTGAAGACGGGAGTTATACAAATGAACCTTTTGTTCGGGGGAAAAATCCTTTCGAAAAATGTGTTTGTCATGTTCCAACTTTATTTTAGCTTTATACATTTTGGAACTTTCATAAGCATCATTTCGAATTTCTTCTAACTCGTCAAGCTGGAGTTTCCTATGTTCACCGGCTTTATCAGAGTCGAAATTCATGGCCTTAATGGCCCAATAAGCACGGTGTTCCAGCTCTACAGGCAAATGACAGGCTTTGCCATAAACTAAACAGTATGGGGACATTCCTATAGGGGTCTTGTAAGCAGTCCGGTATGCCCACAAAGCATCCTGAAGCCGGAGGGTCCAGTCTTTCCGTGTAGGATTAACTGTTTTTTTCCAGTATTTGCTTGATTTCCCTATTGGATACCTCAGCCTGACCATTAGTTTGTGGGTGATATGACAGGGCCACTTTGTGAGTGATACCATATTTGGACAATAAACTTCCAAAGATTTTATTGCAAAAATGTGAACCATTATCACTTATAATGGCTCAAGGTGTACCAAACTTAGGTAAAATTAAGTCTTTGAAGAAACGCACCATAACTCGATGGTCGGCTGTCTTGGTGGCTAAGGCTTCTACCCATTTGGACATATAATCAACGGCCAAAAGGATGTAAAGACATCCATATGAGGAAGGAAAGGGTCCCATGAAATCAAAACCCCAAACATAAAAAATTTCAACAACTAGAACAGGTTATTGGGGCCATTCATTACGTTTGGTAATCTTACCTAACAATTGGCATCTATGACAAACCAAACAGTAGGTGTGGGTATTCTTGAAAAGGGTGGGCCAATAAAATCCCGACTGTAATATTTTTGCAACGGTTCTTTTAGAGATAAAGTGGCCATCACAGGCCTGATCATGACAGTTGGAAATGACAGACTCCTGGTCTATCTCAGGGACACACCTACGGATGATTTGATCAGGACAATATTTAAACAAGTAGGGGTCATCCCAAAAATATTCCTTAACCTTAGCTAGGAATTTATCTCTCTCCTGTTTGGACCAAGTTGAAGGAATTTGACCGGTCACAATATAATTGACAATATCAGCATACCATGGGGCATGAGTTATTGCAAATAAATTGTTCATCCGGAAAAACATCCGAGATTGGAATGGATTCAGTAATGGACTCAACAACAAAACGGGACAAATGATCGGCCACCACATTATCAGAGCCTTTCTTATCACGAATCTCAAGGTCAAACTCTTGAAGAAGTAGGATCCAACGGATCAACCAAGGTTTGGCATCTGCTTTGGACAAAAGATGTCTTAATGCAACATGATCAATATAGATAATGACCTTGGAACCGATCAAATAGGAGCAAAATTTGTCAAAAGAAAACACGACGGCTAACAACTTTTTCTCTGTGGTGGAGTAGTTGGTTTGGGCATCATTCAAGGTTTTGCTAGCATAATAGATGACATGTCGTGCTTTCTCAACCTTTTAACCTAAGACAGCTCCTACTGCATAATCTGACGCATTACACATGATTTCAAAGGGTAAGTTCCAATCTGGCGAACGAATGATGGGTACAATGGTGATAGTTGACTTTAATTGTTCAAAAGCAAAGTGACAGGGATCGGTAAACTCAAAGGGTATATCCTTCCCTAACAGATGGGTGAGAGGTCTTATTATCTTGCTGAAATCTTTAATGAAACGACGATAAAAACCAGTATGACCTAAGAAAGCTCTAATATCCCGAACAGTTTTGGGAATAGGTAAACTTGAGATAAGGTCAACTTTGGATTGATCTACCTCAATTCCTGCAGCGGAGATATTATGATCGAGGACAATTCCTTTTTAACCATGAAATGACACTTTTCCCATTAAGAACCAAGTTAGTGTCACGACAACGCTGAAGAACAAGAGTAAAATGGTGAAGACATTGCTCAAATGATGAACCAAAGACAGAGAAGTTATTAATGAAGATTTCAAGAAACTTTTCAACCATGTCACTGAAAATACTCATCATACACCGCTGAAATGTAGCAGGTGCATTGTATAAACCAAAAGGCATGCGATGATAAACAAATGTGCCAAATGGACAGGTGAAAGTGGTCTTATCTTGGTTATCAACGTGGATAGGGATTTGATTATACCCAGAGTAACCATCTAAGAAGCAATAGAAGGATTGACTAGCTAATCTTTCTAACATTTGATCAATGCAAACTCGTCATCCAGTTTGGACACGAGTAGGAACCAATTCATTATGGTTATTGGATACGACGGTGATGCCTGATTTTTTAGGGACAACATGAATGGGCCTTACCCACTAACTATCAGTAATGGGATAGATGATACCGGCATCAAGAAGTTTGATAATTTCAGCACGAACAACTTCCTTTAAATTAGGGTTAAGTCTCCTTTGGGGCTGCCTATAGGTTTTTGCATCGTCATCTAAATGAATACGATGTTGAACCACTAAAGGACTAATGCCACAAATATCATCAATGGACCACCCTATGGCTGCATGATTTTCCCTAAGAACCTTAAGAAGTTGGGTTTTCTGATTGGTAGTTAAGTCCGAAGCAATTACCACAGGAAAAATGTCAAACTCACCTAGGTAAGAGTACTTTAAAGTCTCAGGTAGAGGCTTTAGTTCAACATTGGGTGGCTTCTTCTTAGTTTCGAGGGCAATGGTAACTGGAACAGATAATGGTTCAAACCTAATCTTCGATAGTTCAAAGATTGGAGTGGAATCGAGTAAAGCATTGACCTCACCAATATAACTATCCACATTAAACTCATCACAAAATTGTGCTAGACACTGTTGGAGTGGATCCTTAGGGTAAGAGTTCTCAAAGGTGTGAGCGGCTAATGACTCAATGAGACAAATTTCTTCAATGGAATCTGAGTCAAGGGGTTGCTTCATCGAATTAAACACATTGACTTCCAATTTCATGTTTCCAAAGGTTAAAGTCATACTACTGTGATACCCCCGGATTTTCGGATGCGGGTTGGCCAGGCCCACGCCCGATTACCCGAGGATATCAAAACAATTAGCAATTTAATGAACACAGAATACAATATAGAAAACAAGAATGAATAAAATTTTGCTGAAAAGAACCTAGAATGATAATCCAATAATTGAAAACCTCAGAATAAATAATTTCATTGATAATTAAAACTATTTTGATACAACTGATCCACCACGAATGGAAATCGTTCTCCAATTTATACAACTCGGGAATCCATCTAGTGGACCCCTAAAATATCCAATGGTACTCAAAAGACTGGAACAAAACCCAAGTCTTAACCTGGAATAAAATCCTACGCCATCAGTAGAGTGAATAACTGTATCTGCTCAGCACGATCAAGCTCTACAGCCCAGAACTGACGAACACCTGAAAAAAATAATAAAAGGGTGGGTCAGGCCCACTAGCAAGTTCTAATCTAACTGCAATCCATACAGTGACCCGATACGCAGATACACCATAGATACCTCACAATATCTATCTAGTCCATACATATATATATCCACACTATGGGACATTCACTGAACTACAGTAGGGATCTCAACCTGAATAGAAGGCAACATGCGAATACGCACCCAAAGGTGGGCATGAGTACCTAGACCTAACAGGGTACACCCAACCTACTATAACCAGCTACACGTCCACTGCATATACGCACCCTAACCAACAAGTTTGAGACTCAAGCTCAACTCGTGGTACCATAAACATATATATCTAAACTCCGTTCCTAACCATTCACCAGAAATCCAATAAGTCATTCGGCGTATTCAACCGTACCGACTTATATATATATAAGGAGGATTTATTTAACAACCCGTTCCCTTATTCCAAAACAGGTAGGACTGAGTATTTTAAATCAGTCTGTCCCTAGTATGCCACCGTCCCATACCGGTGCATACAATCCACAAAGTCCATATAATTGATAGAACCAGTCATACTGTTCACCAATTAAAATCCATAAGGTAGGAATTAGCATTTTGAGCTAAACCATACCTAGTATGCCACCGTCCCATACCGGTGCATACCATCCTCCATATCCATGTAAATTACAACATTCAAATGATAAGCAAGTAATTTACAATGCAAAACCAAACCCAGATAATTGACAGAATTTTAATGTGAGAATTCAGCAATTAAAATCCAATACATAATTCCAAATAATTGGTCAAATTTAATATAAGAATTCAGCAATTATAATCCAATATATGATTCCAAATAATTGACCGAATTAAGTATTTCAGCAATTATGTTCCAATACATAATTCCAGGTAAATTACAAGGCATAACTAATAAGCATGTAACTTATAGTCCAAAACCAACCATCCACATCGTTGTAGAATAGTATTTAGTATTTCAACAACTTAAAACCAAAACCATGTAAATTACAGACTACGAATGATGGTACAGCAATTTAAAATCCAAAACCAATATCCAATTAATTACCGAAGATTTTTAAATGTTTCAGCAATATAAATCCAACCAACTAACCATATAGTTGCAGGGGATGAATTAATAAATCAACAACTAACTTCCAGAGCCTGCATAGATTACATCTAACACATCAATGACCCTATAATATATTTAAAACCATTTTATAAATATATTACATCCCACTCGAATGCCTAAAAATAAGCTTAAGCATTTAATACTTCATCCATCCACCAACCGTATGCAATTGTACATAACTGTTATACAGTTTGATCCGTTAATTTAGCATTAATCTTAAATCAATTTAGGGTCTTAATAACACCCAAAATTAACTATTTAATCCCCCCGTGAAGTCTCCTTAAATTTCTAAAATTTAATCAAGCCATTTAGTTCCTTTCTCTGTTAGTAGCATACACCGTTGTATATTTTTACACTGCTTCATCCTTTGTCTTAAAGACTTAAACCATGCAACATTAAGTTTAATAACACTTAAAATTAACTACTTAGACCCTCTGTTAAGTCCCTACAGTTCACTAGAATCACTCAGAAGCCCAAACAGTGCTCAAAACACCAAACAGAGCCCTAAAACCACTTTCTGGACGTAAAAATAAATTGGAGCCGGCTCTTGGAATGGAGGAGCCGGCTCTTCCCCTATTGGAGCCGGCTCCAATCCCCTAGGAGCCGGCTCTTGCTGAAGGGGAGCCGGCTCTTGACTTCCTAGAGCCGGCTCTCTCCCTTTTGAGAGCCTCCAGTTCATCCCTGCTCCGTTTCCGTCAATCTGCTCCTTCTCTGGCCAGTTCCTACCCCTCTGCTTGTTTCTTAAACTGATTTAAAGGATCTAACACCCTCCTGATAGCATCCCCAAGGTTTGATTATAGCAATTTAAGTCAATTACAAAGCTTAAGTTTGCTACCCAACTTAACATGCTGTTAGTATGAACACTGGAACCATATGCAAATTGAAGCAGAACGGACTGCAACACGTATTTAAAATAGAATAATAGCATCCCTATAAGCTTTGTATAACCCCAGTAGTGTTCCTATACTGTGTTTACAAAAGTTGCAATCACATACAGAGACTAAATTTACAACAGAATCAATATACTTGACGTACAGGATACTGAAACAAATATACACGAACTGTAAATATATTGGATTTTAAAACAAACAGACTATCACCCAAGCATATAATAAACATGTAGGTTTCAATCATTGATTAGTTATTCCCTAGAGATCATCTAGGTGCACAGAACACGGCCCAAAGGGAAAGAGGAAGATAGAACTTGCCTTTGTAATAGTTGGTCTGCTTTCCTCTGTTCTGGCCACACTGAAATACTGCTTAGCCTCCTCTTACTTCTGTGTTTCCCTTCTCCTAGGTTCGGCTTTGAAACCTCAGTCGAGAACTCACAATTTGCTCTGTTATCTCAACCCTTACTCTGCATCTCTCTGTGTTTTGCAGAACCCTCTACGTGTATATGCTATGTGATATATCGTAAAACCCTAGCTTAACGCATAATGGAGTATTTATAAACTAAATACTAAAACCCTAATCCTTGTCACATTGAGATAAAGCCCTAAACTTAATCCGAGTTTAGTTAGATATCAGATGCTTATGAGACGGCTCCAAAAACCCTAACTAAAACGTATCTAAAACCCTAGTTAATGGGAATGACATAATTACCCTGTTCAAAAATTAAATACTTAATAAACAATTAATTTAAACCCATTAATTAAATCAAATAAGGAAGCAACGAATCACTTAAAACACATAAAATAAATAAAACAAGTAATTAAAATAAACCAACAAATAAAGAATTACACCCTTAATTAAAATAAACAATAATAAATCAATTAAATCAAATAATCCAATTAAGTCAATTAATGCACACAAATAAACATTTATTCATAAAGTTAATAAATAAAATAAAAATGCACATAAAATAACATTTAAATTCCAATTTTATCCCTTTTTAAAGTAGGGGTATTACATTCTTCCCCCCTAACAAAAGGAATTCCGTCCTCGGAATTCACGAAACTCTGAATTAGTTTTACTCCATTCCGTTGTGGATTCTGCCTCCGTGTAAGGGCTCCACTGATTTCCAAATCCGTAAAGAAAAATATATATGTCCGATATACATGACACACAAAAATTATCCAACATGTAAATTGTATTTAACAACTACTCATCCGTACCCAAATTTTGATATAGGGTAGAGGTCCATATTCCTATAACATAGATATGTAAAACTTCTATGCATCCCATCCCAATGTTTGAAAACACAAATCAATAGGTTACCGCTTAAACGGAGAAACACCATCCATAACAAATCAATCTAATTAAGACATAAAAACTGACCTTTCTTAATCACGCTCCTTGCTTCCGATATAGAAGACAACCCAATCAACTGTTCCTTAACAGGAAAAATTGTTAGTGTATGAATGGAATTAGTTACCATATCCTATTACCGCCTCCAAACTGCGCGTAATCCACTACAAAGAAGAGTATATCTCTCTAACGTAAAATGAAGTTAGGGTCTAATTGTATAACCCCCCGCTTCCATGTCAAACCAACAGGTAAGAAGTCTGCACCGTATAAAATACAAAACCTTTTACGTTATCATACTATCCTCCCTGTGCCAACAATATGAGAAGTGAAAAAAACACTTACAACTTTCCATAAAAACCTAGGATACCTATCCCAAGTATCTCCTCCATTGTATATACTTGTGTCCCCGACCAATCCATACTCCTAATCCGGATTAATTAACAAAAATGAACACGTAATATCAAAAGCGAAACACATAACAATCAAAATGACACATATAATAACAGAAATGAAACACGTAGATACACACAACACATAAAACAACCAAAATATAATCATTTTTAAGATATCCTCCATTCCAAAGAAGAAACTTCCTTTGAACTCAAGTTCGCAAAAGTCCGTTCCATAGTTTCGTTGGTAATTATCCAACCCTGAAACTGATCCATTAACCGTAGCTTAACTGCACAATCGTTTGCTTAAGCAAATATCCAATGGCTTAACCCTCATCCACCCAATACGCAAATCGTCTATCATGGCTTTATTAAAACAACTTAGCACGTTACATCCTAATTCCTATACGCTCCAGAATGTGATATAAATCACGTCTTTGTTCTGGCAAGAACTCCATCCGATTCCCAAACTCCTAAAGAGTACTTTTCCAATTAACTCCTTAAGACATGATACACAAATTCATCCATATGTAGATTGGTTCACACCAATTCTACCAGTATCATTCACTATACTACTTGTGAATGAAAACACATTTGTGCGATTCGTCATCCTCAAATTTCAATATCCCTTTTCTTGGATACGCCGAAATCTCCTTACTCAGGATCCTCTTCAGAATCCCACTCTTCGCTTCTCTCTTCTTTGAACACAACTGAAATTATGTTGGTCCCGATAAACGGTGACCTACCACCTACACCTTAATCCTTCCTTGGCGTACACTTTCTAAGCAATGCCAATCTTCGAACTAAGCCTTCAATCCTAAGTTCTGTTTTCCTGCAAAGAACTCGACAACATACTCCTTTACTCCGTTAGGTCCGTATTGCTTCCGTCCTGGACCCCATCCTCCTCCTAGTGCCAACCATTCCATAACTATGGAATATAATTGACATCCGTTCCTCCTAACGATCCGTAACAAGAGTACAACGAATCCTAACATGGCTCTAAGTTTTAAGAGACGCAACGCAGAAGTCTTATAACGAAAACACTCCTAAGGACACTAGAACCTGGAGTGCTCTGATACCAACTGTGATACCCCCGGATTTCCGGATGCGGGTTGGCCAGGCCCACGCCCGATTACCCGAGGATATCAAAACAATTAGCAATTTAATGAACACAGAATACAATATAGAAAACAAGAATGAATAAAATTTTGCTGAAAAGAACCTAGAATGATAATCCAATAATTGAAAACCTCAGAATAAATAATTTCATTGATAATTAAAACTATTTTGATACAACTGATCCACCACGAATGGAAATCGTTCTCCAATTTATACAACTCGGGAATCCATCTAGTGGACCCCTAAAATATCCAATGGTACTCAAAAGACTGGAACAAAACCCAAGTCTTAACCTGGAATAAAATCCTACGCCATCAGTAGAGTGAATAACTGTATCTGCTCAGCACGATCAAGCTCTACAGCCCAGAACTGACGAACACCTGAAAAAAATAATAAAAGGGTGGGTCAGGCCCACTAGCAAGTTCTAATCTAACTGCAATCCATACAGTGGCCCGATACGCAGATACACCATAGATACCTCATAATATCTATCTAGTCCATACATATATATATCCACACTATGGGACATTCACTGAACTACAGTAGGGATCTCAACCTGAATAGAAGGCAACATGCGAATACGCACCCAAAGGTGGGCATGAGTACCTAGACCTAACAGGGTACACCCAACCTACTATAACCAGCTACACGTCCACTGCATATACGCACCCTAACCAACAAGTTTGAGACTCAAGCTCAACTCGTGGTACCATAAACATATATATCTAAACTCCGTTCCTAACCATTCACCAGAAATCCAATAAGTCATTCGGCGTATTCAACCGTACCGACTTATATATATATAAGGAGGATTTATTTAACAACCCGTTCCCTTATTCCAAAACAGGTAGGACTGAGTATTTTAAATCAGTCTGTCCCTAGTATGCCACCGTCCCATACCGGTGCATACAATCCACAAAGTCCATATAATTGATAGAACCAGTCATACTGTTCACCAATTAAAATCCATAAGGTAGGAATTAGCATTTTGAGCTAAACCATACCTAGTATGCCACCGTCCCATACCGGTGCATACCATCCTCCATATCCATGTAAATTACAACATTCAAATGATAAGCAAGTAATTTACAATGCAAAACCAAACCCAGATAATTGACAGAATTTTAATGTGAGAATTCAGCAATTAAAATCCAATACATAATTCCAAATAATTGGTCAAATTTAATATAAGAATTCAGCAATTATAATCCAATATATGATTCCAAATAATTGACCGAATTAAGTATTTCAGCAATTATGTTCCAATACATAATTCCAGGTAAATTACAAGGCATAACTAATAAGCATGTAACTTATAGTCCAAAACCAACCATCCACATCGTTGTAGAATAGTATTTAGTATTTCAACAACTTAAAACCAAAACCATGTAAATTACAGACTACGAATGATGGTACAGCAATTTAAAATCCAAAACCAATATCCAATTAATTACCGAAGATTTTTAAATGTTTCAGCAATATAAATCCAACCAACTAACCATATAGTTGCAGGGGATGAATTAATAAATCAACAACTAACTTCCAGAGCCTGCATAGATTACATCTAACACATCAATGACCCTATAATATATTTAAAACCATTTTATAAATATATTACATCCCACTCGAATGCCTAAAAATAAGCTTAAGCATTTAATACTTCATCCATCCACCAACCGTATGCAATTGTACATAACTGTTATACAGTTTGATCCGTTAATTTAGCATTAATCTTAAATCAATTTAGGGTCTTAATAACACCCAAAATTAACTATTTAATCCCCCCGTGAAGTCTCCTTAAATTTCTAAAATTTAATCAAGCCATTTAGTTCCTTTCTCTGTTAGTAGCATACACCGTTGTATATTTTTACACTGCTTCATCCTTTGTCTTAAAGACTTAAACCATGCAACATTAAGTTTAATAACACTTAAAATTAACTACTTAGACCCTCTGTTAAGTCCCTACAGTTCACTAGAATCACTCAGAAGCCCAAACAGTGCTCAAAACACCAAACAGAGCCCTAAAACCACTTTCTGGACATAAAAATAAATTGGAGCCGGCTCTTGGAATGGAGGAGCCGGCTCTTCCCCTATTGGAGCCGGCTCCAATCCCCTAGGAGCCGGCTCTTGCTGAAGGGGAGCCGGCTCTTGACTTCCTAGAGCCGGCTCTCTCCCTTTTGAGAGCCTCCAGTTCATCCCTGCTCCGTTTCCGTCAATCTGCTCCTTCTCTGGCCAGTTCCTACCCCTCTGCTTGTTTCTTAAACTGATTTAAAGGATCTAACACCCTCCTGATAGCATCCCCAAGGTTTGATTATAGCAATTTAAGTCAATTACAAAGCTTAAGTTTGCTACCCAACTTAACATGCTGTTAGTATGAACACTGGAACCATATGCAAATTGAAGCAGAACGGACTGCAACACGTATTTAAAATAGAATAATAGCATCCCTATAAGCTTTGTATAACCCCAGTAGTGTTCCTATACTGTGTTTACAAAAGTTGCAATCACATACAGAGACTAAATTTACAACAGAATCAATATACTTGACGTACAGGATACTGAAACAAATATACACGAACTGTAAATATATTGGATTTTAAAACAAACAGACTATCACCCAAGCATATAATAAACATGTAGGTTTCAATCATTGATTAGTTATTCCCTAGAGATCATCTAGGTGCACAGAACACGGCCCAAAGGGAAAGAGGAAGATAGAACTTGCCTTTGTAATAGTTGGTCTGCTTTCCTCTGTTCTGGCCACACTGAAATACTGCTTAGCCTCCTCTTACTTCTGTGTTTCCCTTCTCCTAGGTTCGGCTTTGAAACCTCAGTCGAGAACTCACAATTTGCTCTGTTATCTCAACCCTTACTCTGCATCTCTCTGTGTTTTGCAGAACCCTCTACGTGTATATGCTATGTGATATATCGTAAAACCCTAGCTTAACGCATAATGGAGTATTTATAAACTAAATACTAAAACCCTAATCCTTGTCACATTGAGATAAAGCCCTAAACTTAATCCAAGTTTAGTTAGATATCAGATGCTTATGAGACGGCTCCAAAAACCCTAACTAAAACGTATCTAAAACCCTAGTTAATGGGAATGACATAATTACCCTGTTCAAAAATTAAATACTTAATAAACAATTAATTTAAACCCATTAATTAAATCAAATAAGGAAGCAACGAATCACTTAAAACACATAAAATAAATAAAACAAGTAATTAAAATAAACCAACAAATAAAGAATTACACCCTTAATTAAAATAAACAATAATAAATCAATTAAATCAAATAATCCAATTAAGTCAATTAATGCACACAAATAAACATTTATTCATAAAGTTAATAAATAAAATAAAAATGCACATAAAATAACATTTAAATTCCAATTTTATCCCTTTTTAAAGTAGGGGTATTACAACTACCATTTTGACAATTGATCACAGCATTAGCGGTAGCTAAGAATGGTCGACCTAAGATGATAGGAATTTGCGTACCTTGGGTAGGTTGGGTATTGTGATACCCCTCGGATCCGAGACACGGGTTGATCAAGCCCAGGCCCAAACCCGAGGGAATATCAAAACAATTAAAGTATTTTAAAGCGAACACAGATGACAAAATGAAATAATAAAGATAGAATAAAACTGAAAAAAACATTAATTATAAAACCCTCCATGCATAACTGAAATAATAAAACTCCGATCCTCCCAAAACTTCAAGGTTACAACTTGGGAATCCACTGGTGGACCCCTAACCAAAAGTTCAACTGAAACTGAAAATTTAAAATAGGAAATGCTAGAAACATCGAGAAAATCCTACGTAATCAGATGAATGTGAGACTGTTCTTGACAAACACGATCAAGCTCTAAGGCTGGAACCGTCCTGTACCTGAAAAGAATAATAAAGGAGTGGGTCAGACCCACGAGCAAGTTCTAATCTAACTGCAATCCATACAATGACCCGATACGTAGATACATCGTAAACACCTCACAATATCTATCTAGTCTATAAATATAAATATATCCACACTAAGGGATATTCACTAGTCTATAATAGGGGTCTCAACCTGAATAGAAGGTAACATGCGAATACACACCCAAAGGTGGGCATGAGTACCTAGACCTAACAGGGTACACCTCAACCTATTATAACCAGCTACGCTTCCACCGCATATACGCACCCTAACCAACGAGTCTGAGAATCAAGCTCAGCTCGTGGTACCATAAACATATTTATAACATCCATCCAAATCTAGGGTATGTAGTTCAAATATTTAATAAACTGACATACAACAACCCAACTGGTTAGTCACCCAACTTATTCAGTTGATGTGACTTAACCTCCGTCCATTAATCCAAGAAGCCACTCAACTTAGTTGCAGTTGACATGTCTTAACCAAAATTAGGATTCAACATTTATAAATCCATTCCTTAAATCCGTTAGATTAGGTTTAGGTGTTTGAAGCTAAACCGTCACCAATATGTCACCGTCCCATACCGGTGCATATTATCCTCCATATCCAGGTAAATTGCAATGTATACATAATGAACAAGTAATTTACAGTCCAAAACCACCATCTAAATAATTGCAAAAAAGTATTTAAGATTTCAGCAATTTAAATCCCAGAATTAAACCATGTAGTTGTAGGAAACAGTTTAATAGTTTACACAACTAGCATCCAAAGCATGCATAGACCCAATCCAATATATCAATGACTCTATCATGCATTTAGAACAAATTCTATAATCCCATTATAGTCCAACAAATTGCTAAATTAACCTAAACAATTTATTTCGTCCCATCCGATAATAGTGTACTAAGTCATACGCTTTTATACTGTTTTATCCTTTCTCTTAGAGACTTAAACCATGCATCAACTAGTTTAATCACACTTAGAATCAAGTAATTAAATCCTCTGAAAAGTCCCCACAATCCATTAGAAGCATCCCAAGGCCCAAACAGTGTCCAGAATACCAAACAGTGCCTTAAAAACTATAAAAAATAAAAAATAATCGTATATTGCAAAGGGAGCCTGCTCCAAATTTTGGGAGCAGGCTCTTTCAGCCTAGAGCCGGCTCTAGGAGTCCTTAGAGCCGGCTCTACTTGTTGTGGGAGCCGGCTCCCACATTGTAATACCCCGATAATTTTAAAGGATTTATTAATTAGGATTAATTATTTTATTTTATTTTTCAATGATTTATTTTATTTTATTGAGTGCTAGATTAATTATCTTATTTTAATTAAGTTATATTTCGTGATTATGTATGATGATTGATTGTTTGTGTGGTTGATTATTGATTGAATTATTGGTGTGTTGATTTTATTGGTATTGTGTGACTTAGTTGTAAATTCTTGTTTGTTTATGTGCTTCATGTAATTAGTTATTTTAATTTTAGTATTTAATTACTTATCTTATTTATTTAAATTAATTGGATTGGGTTTAAGGAAAGTTGGACCAAAAGATGTGGTCTTGGGTTTGTATGAAACCTTATTGGATTACTTAATGAAGGCCGGTGGTTATTTAATTATTTAAATGATCACTTTTGTATTAATTATAAATATATAAATATAATTAATTAATAATTGTTATGGAAAGATATATATATAGATATATATTTATTGATATTTATAAGTATATATGATTTAATTAACTAATGAGTTAATTATGGAAGGAATATATATTTATATATATATATGTTTATAGATATAAATTATTTAAAGATTATTATTTTAATTCATAATACTAGTTGGAATAGGATTTGGAATTTAAGGTGTATAAAAATACACATAAGGCTTTAGGGTTAGAGGTTTTACACGTTAGAAAAATAAAACAGACAGAGAGAGAGGAAGAGGAAGGGCTGACAAGGAGGAGGTCGGATCTGAAAAGGAAGACGTCGGAATTGGAAGAGATAATTAAAGCTTAAAGCGTCGGTTTCGTTTCGAAACCTTCAGGCGAGTTTTCTCTAACTTTCCTCTTAGAACTCATAAGGATTTCACCTTGAGTATCAAGGCTTTAATTAAATTTATTTGTTTAAAAATTATGGTTAGATCGGAATAATTAAAAAGTATAAACTATTATATTTGATTTTTAGATTATTGGATTTTAATTGATATATATAGGTGTTATGTATATTTTAAAATCAATCTATAGGTGGATTTGTGACCCAAGAGAGTTAATTATGGTTTCTTTATTTTCTAGAATTGTTCTGTAATTTTCTGGAATTTTTCGGATATTTTTAGGAATTTATTAGGATTTATTTTCCTATTATTTGTTAGGAAAATAAATATATATATATATATATATATATATACTAGGTAACTGGCGCACGTGGAGCGGCGGCACAATAAAGAATTGATCCAGTGCGGCGCGGTGTAGGATAATAGGGTGTATACGCCAATTAGGGCCATTTGATTAATTAAACTTATGTGAATTGATATGGTGCATCGCGGCGCATAAAACTTTGGTGCGCATGTGTATCTGGACCATAGAAGTGGTCTGGTCAACTATGGGATTATTTGGTGTATTGCAGACCATGAGAAGATGGTGCACTCGCTGATCTGGACCTTAGATCTATTATAGTTAATAGAAAATAATCTAGTGTGAGCGTGTTCACTTGCGCACTCATTTATGACCATTGGATGCGGCATAAAGGAAGTGATGGATTCAGTGTGGTGAGCTCACGGTAGCTGAAAGAGCTTAGCCAATACTAGCACACAAGGAGGCTTGAATTCAGCGCGTGCAAGTGCATAGTAAGCACGTGGGCGCGCGTGGGAAACTATGTTGGCCTAATTCGACACTATAAATTAAAAAGGTCATAACTTAGTCATTTTAAATCGAAATTGGGTCATTCTTGAGCTCAAATTCAAGGATTTTTCGTCTTCTTTCCAATGGTACCAATTTCATTATCAGATTCCCATCCTACTAGGAGATATTTATGTTTTAGTGAGAAAGTGTCGGAAAACTATTTAAACCAATATGGAGTATTTAAAGGAAACTATTTCTGACATATTTAGTTGCACTAATTTGTGTAAATATAATAAATTAATAATTTATTATGGAAGGAAGTGTGTGTGTATATATATATATATATATATATATATATATATATATATATAATTATTTATATATGGGTATATATAGTTTAATTTGTCTATGAGTTGTATGGAAGGATGAATATATATATATATATATATATATGTATGTATGTATGTATGTATATTGATTTTAAATAATCAAGGATTATTAAAGAAGGTGTTAAACACATATATACATTAAATAACATATGTGTAGGTATATATATATATAAATCATTTAAGATGATTAATATTATCATTCTTATTTGGCATATCTTAATAGGCTGGTTGTTAAATTAATGATATGCGTATAATATGCATGTGATGGCTATGTATGATTTAGCGTATTGTTAATTTTAAAGTATATTCATGGTTAAAGTGTGGGCATGGATAAATTGTCAAATGATTAAATATATTACCTAAATATTTGTATGAATAGAATACATATATGGAAAGCATGGATGAATTGCTAATTAAATGTATGAATAAATATACCTGTGGAGGCATGGTTGAATTGCCAATGTATAAATATACATACACGGAGGCATGGTTGAATTGCCAATGTATAAATAAATATAATTATGGAGGCATGGTTGAATTGCCAATATATAAATAAAAATATTTACAATGGCATGGTTGATTTGCCAAAGCATAATTACGTTGTTATGTGTTAGATGATTAAAATATCATCTATGGTTGTTGTATGTATGGATTGGATTAGGGTTAGATATTCTTAAATGAGAATAGTTTAGTACTTACTGGTTAGTGTATTATTTTACATTAATAAAATAATATTGGGGAAGACGTGGATTATTTGTCAAAACTTGGATTTTGGATATGTGATTTAAATAATTTAAATCATCATCGGGTTGGGATTAAATAGAGTATTTCTTTTATTATAATTTGTTGTTTAAATGATTAGACAACTGACTAGGATGGGATTAAGGTCAAAGGAGTTTTTATAAAATGAAATGGTAGATTGGTCTAGGTATGAATATTATTTTAATAATTATTTAATAGGTATGGAAATTTAATAAACCTATTAATGGATGTGATTAGTATAGTATATATAATTATATACAGACATGTATATCGTGCTTTATTAAAGTTAAAACTTTATTAGGTTTGGTTTTGATCAGAGATGATCTGCTTATTGGTTTTCAGAGGCCTGGTAGAGTGAACTTGCTCGTAGGGTTTAACCCACGATTTATTTTTCAGGTTATTAGAGGTTTCAGTCTCGAGGTTGAGGATCCGCAGCTGGGAGACTGTCATTCGTCTATTCATCTTGTGTACTTTTAAATAGTATTGGATTATTGGATAATGTTTAAGGGGTCCTTGAGTTATGGGATTTCCGAATTGTAATTGTTGGAGAATCATTAAGTAATATTTATTTATTAGTTTTCTTCAGCGGTTTATTTATTCTTTATTATTCATCTTTGTATTCTGTGCTTGTTAAATACTTAAATTGTTTTGATATCCCTTGATTTTGTGCGCGGATTTGATCAATCCGTGTTCCAAAATTAGGGGGTATCACAGTTGGTATCAGAGCACTCCAGGTTCAAGTGTCCCTAGGGTGTCTTTCGTTGTGTGACTTCCGCGTTGTGTACTCTTTTACTTAGAGCTTAAGTTTAGGATTCATTGTATTCTATATTCGGTCCGTTAGTGTGTCCTAATGGTAAATCATTGCGTCTTATCAGGAAAATGGTAAAACACCGATTTAGAAGGTATTGGTAAATCGTTGAGTCTTCCCCTAATTTTGAAGTATCGGTTTTATGGATTTATGCACCAATAAAATAATATGGAGGTATTTTAGGGACGGATTAACGGAATAGTTAAGTCCTACCTATTTATTTATGAATTGTATGGTTTAATGCACCGGTATGGGACGGTGGCATTTCAAGGACGGATTAACCAAAGAAGTTAAGTCCTACCTATATATTTATAAGGGAACGGATTAACCATAGCGTTAAGTCCTACTTATTCGTGTCAGGTCAACGGAATAGTTGGATGGTATGCCATTGAAATAATATGGTTGGATAGTTTACTTTGATGTGGATATAATGGATTATATATATATATATATATATATATATATATATATATATATATATATATACATACACACACACATATATGGGCCATGATATAAGCTTGAGTCTCAGGATCAGTGGTTAGGATGGAGGCGTATATTGCCGATTGAGATGGGTAGCTGGGTTTAAGGATGTGTGGGCTCTGGTAGAAGGAGGACTCGTAACCACCTTTGTGTGCGTTTTACATGAGATACCCACTATCCGGTTGAGACTGCTTTAGTCCAGTGAGAGTCTCTAATGTGTATTTATATTTATCAATTATATAAATATGGAATTAGCTAATTACGTGATGTGTCTGCTAATAATGAATATGTGTGGATGGGTTAATTTCCACACGGATAAAAGGAATAATGAAATTTGAAATTAAATAATCAAAGTTTTTATTTCATGGATTTGTGAATTCCGAGGACGGAATTCCGTTTGTTAGGGGGGAAGAATGTAATACCCCGATAATTTTAAAGGATTTATTAATTAGGATTAATTATTTTATTTTATTTTTCAATGATTTATTTTATTTTATTGAGTGCTAGATTAATTATCTTATTTTAATTAAGTTATATTTCGTGATTATGTATGATGATTGATTGTTTGTGTGGTTGATTATTGATTGAATTATTGGTGTGTTGATTTTATTGGTATTGTGTGACTTAGTTGTAAATTCTTGTTTGTTTATGTGCTTCATGTAATTAGTTATTTTAATTTTAGTATTTAATTAATTATCTTATTTATTTAAATTAATTGGATTGGGTTTAAGGAAAGTTGGACCAAAAGATGTGGTCTTGGGTTTGTATGAAACCTTATTGGATTACTTAATGAAGGCCGGTGGTTATTTAATTATTTAAATGATCACTTTTGTATTAATTATAAATATATAAATATAATTAATTAATAATTGTTATGGAAAGATATATATATAGATATATATTTATTGATATTTATAAGTATATATGATTTAATTAACTAATGAGTTAATTATGGAAGGAATATATATTTATATATATATATATGTTTATAGATATAAATTATTTAAAGATTATTATTTTAATTCATAATACTAGTTGGAATAGGATTTGGAATTTAAGGTGTATAAAAATACACATAAGGCTTTAGGGTTAGAGGTTTTACACGTTAGAAAAATAAAACAGACAGAGAGAGAGGAAGAGGAAGGGCTGACAAGGAGGAGGTCGGATCTGAAAAGGAGGACGTCGGAATTGGAAGAGATAATTAAAGCTTAAAGCGTCGGTTTCGTTTCGAAACCTTCAGGCGAGTTTTCTCTAACTTTCCTCTTAGAACTCATAAGGATTTCACCTTGAGTATCAAGGCTTTAATTAAATTTATTTGTTTAAAAATTATGGTTAGATCGGAATAATTAAAAAGTATAAACTATTATATTTGATTTTTAGATTATTGGATTTTAATTGATATATATAGGTGTTATGTATATTTTAAAATCAATCTATAGGTGGATTTGTGACCCAAGAGAGTTAATTATGGTTTCTTTATTTTCTAGAATTGTTCTGTAATTTTCTGGAATTTTTCGGATATTTTTAGGAATTTATTAGGATTTATTTTCCTATTATTTGTTAGGAAAATAAATATATATATATATATATATATATATACTAGGTAACTGGCGCACGTGGAGCGGCGGCACAATAAAGAATTGATCCAGTGCGGCGCGGTGTAGGATAATAGGGTGTATACGCCAATTAGGGCCATTTGATTAATTAAACTTATGTGAATTGATATGGTGCATCGCGGCGCATAAAACTTTGGTGCGCATGTGTATCTGGACCATAGAAGTGGTCTGGTCAACTATGGGATTATTTGGTGTATTGCAGACCATGAGAAGATGGTGCACTCGCTGATCTGGACCTTAGATCTATTATAGTTAATAGAAAATAATCTAGTGTGAGCGTGTTCACTTGCGCACTCATTTATGACCATTGGATGCGGCATAAAGGAAGTGATGGATTCAGTGTGGTGAGCTCACGGTAGCTGAAAGAGCTTAGCCAATACTAGCACACAAGGAGGCTTGAATTCAGCGCGTGCAAGTGCATAGTAAGCACGTGGGCGCGCGTGGGAAACTATGTTGGCCTAATTCGACACTATAAATTAAAAAGGTCATAACTTAGTCATTTTAAATCGAAATTGGGTCATTCTTGAGCTCAAATTCAAGGATTTTTCGTCTTCTTTCCAATGGTACCAATTTCATTATCAGATTCCCATCCTACTAGGAGATATTTATGTTTTAGTGAGAAAGTGTCGGAAAACTATTTAAACCAATATGGAGTATTTAAAGGAAACTATTTCTGACATATTTAGTTGCACTAATTTGTGTAAATATAATAAATTAATAATTTATTATGGAAGGAAGTGTGTGTGTATATATATATATATATATATATATATATATATATATATATAATTATTTATATATGGGTATATATAGTTTAATTTGTCTATGAGTTGTATGGAAGGATGAATATATATATATATATATATATATATGTATGTATGTATGTATGTATATTGATTTTAAATAATCAAGGATTATTAAAGAAGGTGTTAAACACATATATACATTAAATAACATATGTGTAGGTATATATATATATAAATCATTTAAGATGATTAATATTATCATTCTTATTTGGCATATCTTAATAGGCTGGTTGTTAAATTAATGATATGCGTATAATATGCATGTGATGGCTATGTATGATTTAGCGTATTGTTAATTTTAAAGTATATTCATGGTTAAAGTGTGGGCATGGATAAATTGTCAAATGATTAAATATATTACCTAAATATTTGTATGAATAGAATACATATATGGAAAGCATGGATGAATTGCTAATTAAATGTATGAATAAATATACCTGTGGAGGCATGGTTGAATTGCCAATGTATAAATATACATACACGGAGGCATGGTTGAATTGCCAATGTATAAATAAATATAATTATGGAGGCATGGTTGAATTGCCAATATATAAATAAAAATATTTACAATGGCATGGTTGATTTGCCAAAGCATAATTACGTTGTTATGTGTTAGATGATTAAAATATCATCTATGGTTGTTGTATGTATGGATTGGATTAGGGTTAGATATTCTTAAATGAGAATAGTTTAGTACTTACTGGTTAGTGTATTATTTTACATTAATAAAATAATATTGGGGAAGACGTGGATTATTTGTCAAAACTTGAATTTTGGATATGTGATTTAAACAATTTAAATCATCATCGGGTTGGGATTAAATAGAGTATTTCTTTTATTATAATTTGTTGTTTAAATGATTAGACAACTGACTAGGATGGGATTAAGGTCAAAGGAGTTTTTATAAAATGAAATGGTAGATTGGTCTAGGTATGAATATTATTTTAATAATTATTTAATAGGTATGGAAATTTAATAAACCTATTAATGGATGTGATTAGTATAGTATATATAATTATATACAGACATGTATATCGTGCTTTATTAAAGTTAAAACTTTATTAGGTTTGGTTTTGATCAGAGATGATCTGCTTATTGGTTTTCAGAGGCCTGGTAGAGTGAACTTGCTCGTAGGGTTTAACCCACGATTTATTTTTCAGGTTATTAGAGGTTTCAGTCTCGAGGTTGAGGATCCGCAGCTGGGAGACTGTCATTCGTCTATTCATCTTGTGTACTTTTAAATAGTATTGGATTATTGGATAATGTTTAAGGGGTCCTTGAGTTATGGGATTTCCGAATTGTAATTGTTGGAGAATCATTAAGTAATATTTATTTATTAGTTTTCTTCAGCGGTTTATTTATTCTTTATTATTCATCTTTGTATTCTGTGCTTGTTAAATACTTAAATTGTTTTGATATCCCTTGATTTTGTGCGCGGATTTGATCAATCCGTGTTCCAAAATTAGGGGGTATCACAGTTGGTATCAGAGCACTCCAGGTTCAAGTGTCACTAGGGTGTCTTTCGTTGTGTACTCTTTTACTTAGAGCTTAAGTTTAGGATTCATTGTATTCTATATTCGGTCCGTTAGTGTGTCCTAATGGTAAATCATTGCGTCTTATCAGGAAAATGGTAAAACACCGATTTAGAAGGTATTGGTAAATCGTTGAGTCTTCCCCTAATTTTGAAGTATCGGTTTTATGGATTTATGCACCAATAAAATAATATGGAGGTATTTTAGGGACGGATTAACGGAATAGTTAAGTCCTACCTATTTATTTATGAATTGTATGGTTTAATGCACCGGTATGGGACGGTGGCATTTCAAGGACGGATTAACCAAAGAAGTTAAGTCCTACCTATATATTTATAAGGGAACGGATTAACCATAGCGTTAAGTCCTACTTATTCGTGTCAGGTCAACGGAATAGTTGGATGGTATGCCATTGAAATAATATGGTTGGATAATTTACTTTGATGTGGATATAATGGATTATATATATATATATATATATATATATATATATATATATATATATATATATATATATATACATACACACACACATATATGGGCCATGATATAAGCTTGAGTCTCAGGATCAGTGGTTAGGATGGAGGCGTATATTGCCGATTGAGATGGGTAGCTGGGTTTAAGGATGTGTGGGCTCTGGTAGAAGGAGGACTCGTAACCACCTTTGTGTGCGTTTTACATGAGATACCCACTATCCGGTTGAGACTGCTTTAGTCCAGTGAGAGTCTCTAATGTGTATTTATATTTATCAATTATATAAATATGGAATTAGCTAATTACGTGATGTGTCTGCTAATAATGAATATGTGTGGATGGGTTAATTTCCACACGGATAAAAGGAATAATGAAATTTGAAATTAAATAATCAAAGTTTTTATTTCATGGATTTGTGAATTCCGAGGACGGAATTCCGTTTGTTAGGGGGGAAGAATGTAATACCCCGATAATTTTAAAGGATTTATTAATTAGGATTAATTATTTTATTTTATTTTTCAATGATTTATTTTATTTTATTGAGTGCTAGATTAATTATCTTATTTTAATTAAGTTATATTTTGTGATTATGTATGATGATTGATTGTTTGTGTGGTTGATTATTGATTGAATTATTGGTGTGTTGATTTTATTGGTATTGTGTGACTTAGTTGTAAATTCTTGTTTGTTTATGTGCTTCATGTAATTAGTTATTTTAATTTTAGTATTTAATTAATTATCTTATTTATTTAAATTAATTGGATTGGGTTTAAGGAAAGTTGGACCAAAAGATGTGGTCTTGGGTTTGTATGAAACCTTATTGGATTACTTAATGAAGGCCGGTGGTTATTTAATTATTTAAATGATCACTTTTGTATTAATTATAAATATATAAATATAATTAATTAATAATTGTTATGGAAAGATATATATATAGATATATATTTATTGATATTTATAAGTATATATGATTTAATTAACTAATGAGTTAATTATGGAAGGAATATATATTTATATATATATATATGTTTATAGATATAAATTATTTAAAGATTATTATTTTAATTTATAATACTAGTTGGAATAGGATTTGGAATTTAAGGTGTATAAAAATACACATAAGGCTTTAGGGTTAGAGGTTTTACACGTTAGAAAAATAAAACAGACAGAGAGAGAGGAAGAGGAAGGGCTGACAAGGAGGAGGTCGGATCTGAAAAGGAGGACGTCGGAATTGGAAGAGATAATTAAAGCTTAAAGCGTCGGTTTCGTTTCGAAACCTTCAGGCGAGTTTTCTCTAACTTTCCTCTTAGAACTCATAAGGATTTCACCTTGAGTATCAAGGCTTTAATTAAATTTATTTGTTTAAAAATTATGGTTAGATCGGAATAATTAAAAAGTATAAACTATTATATTTGATTTTTAGATTATTGGATTTTAATTGATATATATAGGTGTTATGTATATTTTAAAATCAATCTATAGGTGGATTTGTGACCCAAGAGAGTTAATTATGGTTTCTTTATTTTCTAGAATTGTTCTGTAATTTTCTGGAATTTTTCGGATATTTTTAGGAATTTATTAGGATTTATTTTCCTATTATTTGTTAGGAAAATAAATATATATATATATATATATATATATATACTAGGTAACTGGCGCACGTGGAGCGGCGGCACAATAAAGAATTGATCCAGTGCGGCGCGGTGTAGGATAATAGGGTGTATACGCCAATTAGGGCCATTTGATTAATTAAACTTATGTGAATTGATATGGTGCATCGCGGCGCATAAAACTTTGGTGCGCATGTGTATCTGGACCATAGAAGTGGTCTGGTCAACTATGGGATTATTTGGTGTATTGCAGACCATGAGAAGATGGTGCACTCGCTGATCTGGACCTTAGATCTATTATAGTTAATAGAAAATAATCTAGTGTGAGCGTGTTCACTTGCGCACTCATTTATGACCATTGGATGCGGCATAAAGGAAGTGATGGATTCAGTGTGGTGAGCTCACGGTAGCTGAAAGAGCTTAGCCAATACTAGCACACAAGGAGGCTTGAATTCAGCGCGTGCAAGTGCATAGTAAGCACGTGGGCGCGCGTGGGAAACTATGTTGGCCTAATTCGACACTATAAATTAAAAAGGTCATAACTTAGTCATTTTAAATCGAAATTGGGTCATTCTTGAGCTCAAATTCAAGGATTTTTCGTCTTCTTTCCAATGGTACCAATTTCATTATCAGATTCCCATCCTACTAGGAGATATTTATGTTTTAGTGAGAAAGTGTCGGAAAACTATTTAAACCAATATGGAGTATTTAAAGGAAACTATTTCTGACATATTTAGTTGCACTAATTTGTGTAAATATAATAAATTAATAATTTATTATGGAAGGAAGTGTGTGTGTGTATATATATATATATATATATATATATATATGTATGTATGTATGTATGTATGTATATTGATTTTAAATAATCAAGGATTATTAAAGAAGGTGTTAAACACATATATACATTAAATAACATATGTGTAGGTATATATATATATAAATCATTTAAGATGATTAATATTATCATTCTTATTTGGCATATCTTAATAGGCTGGTTGTTAAATTAATGATATGCGTATAATATGCATGTGATGGCTATGTATGATTTAGCGTATTGTTAATTTTAAAGTATATTCATGGTTAAAGTGTGGGCATGGATAAATTGTCAAATGATTAAATATATTACCTAAATATTTGTATGAATAGAATACATATATGGAAAGCATGGATGAATTGCTAATTAAATGTATGAATAAATATACCTGTGGAGGCATGGTTGAATTGCCAATGTATAAATATACATACACGGAGGCATGGTTGAATTGCCAATGTATAAATAAATATAATTATGGAGGCATGGTTGAATTGCCAATATATAAATAAAAATATTTACAATGGCATGGTTGATTTGCCAAAGCATAATTACGTTGTTATGTGTTAGATGATTAAAATATCATCTATGGTTGTTGTATGTATGGATTGGATTAGGGTTAGATATTCTTAAATGAGAATAGTTTAGTACTTACTGGTTAGTGTATTATTTTACATTAATAAAATAATATTGGGGAAGACGTGGATTATTTGTCAAAACTTGGATTTTGGATATGTGATTTAAACAATTTAAATCATCATCGGGTTGGGATTAAATAGAGTATTTCTTTTATTATAATTTGTTGTTTAAATGATTAGACAACTGACTAGGATGGGATTAAGGTCAAAGGAGTTTTTATAAAATGAAATGGTAGATTGGTCTAGGTATGAATATTATTTTAATAATTATTTAATAGGTATGGAAATTTAATAAACCTATTAATGGATGTGATTAGTATAGTATATATAATTATATACAGACATGTATATCGTGCTTTATTAAAGTTAAAACTTTATTAGGTTTGGTTTTGATCAGAGATGATCTGCTTATTGGTTTTCAGAGGCCTGGTAGAGTGAACTTGCTCGTAGGGTTTAACCCACGATTTATTTTTCAGGTTATTAGAGGTTTCAGTCTCGAGGTTGAGGATCCGCAGCTGGGAGACTGTCATTCGTCTATTCATCTTGTGTACTTTTAAATAGTATTGGATTATTGGATAATGTTTAAGGGGTCCTTGAGTTATGGGATTTCCGAATTGTAATTGTTGGAGAATCATTAAGTAATATTTATTTATTAGTTTTCTTCAGCGGTTTATTTATTCTTTATTATTCATCTTTGTATTCTGTGCTTGTTAAATACTTAAATTGTTTTGATATCCCTTGATTTTGTGCGCGGATTTGATCAATCCGTGTTCCAAAATTAGGGGGTATCACACACATCCATGGAGCCGGCTCTCACCTCCTTTGAGAGCCTCTGTCCCCGTTGCTTCGTTTCAGTCCATCTGCTCCTTCTCTGATCAATTCCTACCACTCTGTTGGTTTCTAAAATAGATTTTAAGCATCTTATTAACACCCATGAGCATCCCAAAGGTTTGATAACAACCATTTAGAATCAATTACAGAGGTTAAATTGGCTACCGAACTAACACGCGTTAGGAACAAATCTGCAATTATTTTGCATTAACAGTTCTAGTCCAACCCCTCTGTTCCTCTTCACTACTGATCTTTAGAGTCCTATAACACCCCATAATCATCCCCATGATTTATTTACAGAGGTTAAAAACAATTACAGAAACTAAAATTGCTAACAACAAAACATGCTTAAACAGAGAACTGAAACAAGACTTGCAAACATTTAACAGAATTTATTTTAACACGCAGAGATCATCAATATTTTATATGGTAAGCATTTAAGTTCTGATTTTAATAATTAATTAAACCCTAGAGATTATCTAGGTGCACAGAACACAAGCCAGATGAAAGGAGGAAGAGAAGAACTTGTCTGTAGTTTTAGACTCAAAACTTGTTGCCGTCGTCCTAACTTCCGAAAACCACAGACTACCTTCTAGCCTTCCTGGTTCTGGTCTAATCCACCAAAATCCTCCCTTGGTACTCACTGTTCTTCTCCTTGACAACTCTTACAGTGCCTCCGTTCACAACCCTCTGTACTAAAAACTTACTTCACGTTTATGTAATCTGAATTATGATTGTAAACCCTAGGCTAAAGCATAATGGTTGTATTTATAGGTTTAACTCTAAAACCCTAATCCTTGTAATTTTAGAGACAGAGCCCTAATCTTAATCCTAGTCGGCCCATAAACAAAACCTATGATTAAATTCTATGTTGATGCCCAAAAGAAACCGTGAGTCAATTAATGTATTTAAAAACTCACGTAACTTAATTTTAACATTACAAGAATTATAGTAAGTTAATTTCCTAAGTTTAAAACAGTGAATTACAAATAATACAATTAATAATTTACGAAAATAGACACAACAATTAAGAATTTAAATAAACCAAATAATGCACATAAAACCAATTTAATTCAAATTTCAAATAACCAATTAAACAAATGAAAAACAATAAAATAAATCAAAATGCGTTAAAGACAATAAAATAAATAAAAATGCAATACAATAAATATTAAAAATGCCGAGACTATCCTTTTAAAATTAGGGGTATTACAGGTATCTAGAACAATGAAATCAACCAGGTAATAGAAATCAGTTATTTTCACTATCACATCTTCAATTATACCCCTTGGAATTTTGACAGAACGATCCGCTAATTGGATCCTAACATCAGTTTTCTTCAAATTATTCAAGCCTAGCTCCAAATAAACTGAATACGGTAACAAATTCACACTAGCACCGAGATCCAACAAACCATGGTCAGCAAACTTTTCTCCAATCCTACAAATGACAGTTGGATTCCCAGGGTTTTTATGTTTAACCACGGCTTGATTTTGTAGGATGGAAGAACAATTTTGGGCTATGAAAGCTTCTTTTGGGATGTTGGTTTTCCTTTTGACTAAATCTTTGATGAACTTTGCATAAGAATGAACTTGTTTAAAAGCAGTGAGAAATGGAATATTGATCTGAAGATTTTGAAATATCTAAGATCTCACTGTATTGTGACTCCTTCTTATTGTTGACTAATCGAGAAGGAAATGGGGCAGGGGGAACATAAGATTGAAGATAGATTGGATCAGATTCAGAACCATTGTCCTCTTTGGTGTTAGGTGGGTCTGATGCACTAGACTTGGATAGTGCACTTGTAGTTTGGGTGGGTAGCTCAACTTGATTATTGACTTTCTTCCCTGACCGAAGGGTTAAGATGGAATTCACTTGATTATTTGATTGGTCAGTGGGAGGAGAAGTTCCAATGTGATTCACTTCTTTGCCTCTTGGATTAATTTTAGGTTGGCTAGGCAAGGTACCCTTTTGTCTTTCAGATAGTGCAGAAGTGAGTTGAGTCAACTGACTGTGGATAGATTGCTGACAATGAGTTGACTATGAGTTAAGAGGTCAAAGTGACTCTCTAACTTTTGAATTCTTTGATCTAATTGCTTGTTAGATTGATCAAGATTAAGGGCAAGCATTTTCAGAGTGCCCTCATAATTGGTAGCACGGTGGTGCTGTGGGGCAGGAGCAACATAATTGCTCATTGGATCAATTGCAAGTTCTCTATTTTGATTGAATTAATTGTTCCTAGGATAATATCCTGGAGGGATAAGAGGACTTTGAGGTTGTGCTGGCCTATTAGGATTACCTTGGAAACCGGTAGGACCACCTAAGTTTTGCGGAGCCAAATTTTGTCGCCACGAAAAATTCGGATGGTTTCTAGTATCGGGATGATAAGTCTGACTAAAGGAATTAGCCGTCGGTTTCCTATAGGTATTAAAGGCACAAACTTGTGCATCTAAAGGGTCAGATGTACAGTAGATTGGACAAGCCTCAGTGGGATGAGATGAACTTGAATAGACATTGCATTTTGCAATTGTTGACATGAAAGCAAAGGCAACAAATTTTTTATTCAAATCTTTAACTCCTTCCGCTAGACTTTGCATCACTGATTTGAATTCAGGTTCAGGTTTGATCTCAAAAGGATTGGAAGTTCTTTTGGAGGGATCATTCCTAGAGAATTCGTCATCACAAGGGTCCAATTCCAACTTTACGCATTCTCAGCAAGAGTTGGGATTTAAACTTTCCTTGGTGCATTGACTCAATCATGGTTCGGTCAGTAGGAGAAAGCCCTTTATAGAAAGAATGAACCAATTGTGCTTTCTCAAAGCCATGATGTGGGCATTTGAAAAGTAAATCATGAAAACGCTTCCAAGTTTGATGGAATTGTTCTTCAATTTTTCATTTGAAAGTGCTTATGGCATCTTTCATTAACTCAGTTTTTTGCATTGGATAAAACTTGTTCATGAATTTTTTAACAAGTTCATCCCATGTTCTAATGGAGTTTGGAGGAAGAGAATTGAACCATGAGGAAGCTTTATCATCTAAGGACAGGGGAAACAGACACAATTTGACACCCTCATCATCTAAATGCTGATTTTGAAAATACTGCAAATGGTTAGGAAATTCCCCAAATGGACATAAGGTTGTTCATTTTCAAATCCATAGAATTTAGGCAACATATTGATAATATGGGCTCTAATCTCAAATTAAGGCCCGACTGGAGGAAGAAAAATACAATTGGGTGGATTGGCTGTGATAGGGGCAAAATAGTCATTCAAAGTTCTAGGAGCAAGTGGGACAACCGGTTGTGCTGGTGGAACAATTGGTGGAACTGGTGGACCAAGTGGTGGAATTGGTGGATCCATTGAAGAATAATTGGATTTGGAAGAAAGTAAGGATGTTTTCTCCAAAGCAAAGATTGAAGGATCACTAGAACAACGGATTAATCGTTTGTTAACTCTTAACCAGTTGGGCATACAAAACGGACACCAAAGAGAACACGAATTTTTTTTTTTTTTTTTTGAGGGAAAGCCCTTGAGAATTAGATCCTAAAAATGGGCTAGACACTGAAGTGTACACACAAACCACACAAATATTTTTGGCTTTTTAATCTTGAGCTTAAATTCAAGGATGATGATTTTTTTTTCTAAAGTAATTAAAGCTCCTATGAAAAAGCTCCCACTCTCTTCTAGAATAATTTGAGGCTTACCAATTAAGGCTTGCCAACAAGACAACCAGGAAAGTTTCCAGGAAGTGTGGGGAAGACGAGGCCTGCTTAATGACGGTACGCTCACACCCTTAGACAAAACTTTCCTTAGACATTGTCAAGTTAGAAGGTACTCACTGGAGTGACCAAAAATTAAGTCTGCCCAAGAGGGTCCTATGAGCTATGTGAAAAACCCTATGGCCAATGTCTACTTGATTTTAAAATTAAATTAAATTTGGCTCGGGTTTGACAAATGCTAGGATTTAATGATTTGTGGGCTACGGAAAACGGGCGATGAAATCCCGACCGTATCTTGTTTGGGTGTTTACCCTTAAGTATCTTATGCAAATGCTAATTAAAAGATGTACAAATAAAACAATCAATAAAATAAAAATAAAAAGGGAGTGAGAGTGTGATTTTTTTTAAAAAAAAAAAAGGATAAAGAAATACAAAAATAAAATAAAATAAAATAGAAGAAATTATGAACCTAAGGTTACGTCTAAGTTATTCTATCCTAAAATTTGCATGCAAAAGTTAATCACCTAAAAAACAATTAATTTTTTCTACTCTAAAAAAAACATGAAACCGCTAACGAGAGATTTGAGGTACTTACTTGGAAGACAAAGTTATCATTTGTCATTTTTTTCACGTGTGCTCCAATGAGAATATCCAATCTTTTGAATGTTCCAAAATAAGTCCCCAATTTGAATCGGCAATTTTTTTCTTTTCTTTTGTTTTGTTTTTTTTTTTTTTTTCTTTTCAGAACTGGTTTACAACAAACCCAGTTTGTAGAACTGGTTTAGATTCTGGTCCAGGTCCTGAACTAGGACAATGCTACACTTGTAGCCAAATATGGGCTATTTGCCTTTGATATACATATATACTCCGTATATAAATATATATATATATATATATATATATATATATATATATATAATAGGGTTAATTACAATAACACCCCCTAATGTTTGCCGTATTGACAATCATATATAAGTTAGGCTTTTTTGTACAATGACAGTTGTTGGAAGTGACCATTGGGGTGTATTTGTTAACTTTTTCAAACTTGAGGGGGTGTCATTGTTCAAAAAAAGTCTAACTTATACATAATTGTCAATACAATAAACCTCAAGGAGTCTCATTGTAATTAACCCTATAATATATTATACATATATATCATATATGTCTATGATGTCTGTCAAACCTAGAAGAAGGACAGGGAGGATGAGATGGGCAGCCGGCGACAGCGTGCTTGGCCGGAGGAGAGATGGCGACGGCTGAATCGGCCGTGATGGACGGCGGCGCGGCGACTTTTTACTCGGCTGAACTCGTGGCGGTGAGCTTGGAAGCTTGCGGCGGTGAGGATGGCGCGATGGACAGGACTGCCGTGCAAGGAGAAGAACGGCGGCCGTGATGGCGGCTTGGGCCGGAGGTGTGGCGACGGCAGTGCTTGGCGGGCTTGGAGGAAGGTGGGCTGTTAACTCGGCAGGTGAGAGGAACGCCTGCCGGCGATACAGAGCCGGCGATGGGCTCGGATGGCAGCGAATCTGCGACCAGAGAAGTCGCGAACCCGGTGAGAATGGAGGACTGTGGTGCTGCACCGGCGAGACAAGACGGCCAGAACGGGCCGTGAACGGAGACGGGGACAGCGGGCAGTAAGCTTGGGGCTGTTGGCTGGACTGTAAATGGGTTTCTGTTTTTGAATTTTTTTTATTTTTTTATTTTTTTTTATTTTTTTTTTTTTGGTGCCTTTCTAAAACTGGGAGGTGAAGAAAACCAGAATTCTTTCCCTTTTTTTTTTTTATTCGTACCAGTGATGGTTTCAAAAAATAAATAGAAAATCAAAATGGATGAAACAAACAAATGAAATAAAATAACCCCAAGTAAAAATAGAAAATAGATTGTAGCAAAGAAAATAAATTGGTTCAAAATGTGAAACTCAATCTTAAAACTCAACCATTTGATAGGCGTGTGTCAAATACCTTCCATATCAAGATAAAATACTTAGAACCATTTAACTAAAAATGTCTAATGACAAGTAGAGTCGAACCATGCATTCAAGTGAGTTTTTATTTTGGAACAAAAGATTTAAAAACATTGAGATTTGTCACGAACTATGAAAATAAAATTACAACTAGAAAACAAAACATGCAAATGAAACTAACTTGCTTGAAATTAAATAAAAATGAATCTTGTGAAAATAACTTGTATTAAATTAACCAAAACTTAAAAAAAATTACACAAGGAAATAATGTCTCAAAAACTACAACTATTTATAACTTTCTCACTCTATCTCTAATTGTACACACTTTTGAATGCTCCAGAGTCGGCTATTTATAACCAAAATTGTGTATCCACAATTGTTGTTTTCTGATCTGACTTTCTTCTTCCTTCACACTACCTCTCTGCACCATACTCTAACATCTTCTATATCAACCACTTTTGACCACTTCTATTTCAACCACCTTTGTTGATTTTTCTTTTCTTTTCGTGGTTTCTTTCTTTATTCTTTCAAAATATAATATATATATATATATATATATATATATATTGCAAATGATGATGTGGCATGCTGACTAGATGGAGGATCAAAAAGACAATGTTTCTTATCTTTGGAAGGATTCAAACTTAGGAACTCATGAAAGATTTTTGAACACAATTCCATCTCTGCTACAATGTTCCTTGTGTTTTCTTTTGCTTAGTAAAACATATAATCTTCTATGTTGCGTTCTCCATTTTTGCTTGCATTCTTCCCATTCATGCATTAACATCTACAAAACACAAAACAAGTATATAAGAATATTTAAATAATATAAAAGTCTAATTAAAAACTTATTTTGGTGCATGAAATAATAGGTTTTATGTACTTATCATCTCTCCACCCTAATTTGTACCCTATTTTCATTATATGTTTCTTGTTATTTTATTTTCTATGATAGTTATTCTTTATTCATTATTGTACACATTTGTATTATTGGTTACTTAAAATATTTGATGTATTTTTCTTTTTCCATCTCAATGTGCAAAATTAGTTTTATATGTTTAAAAGTGTAAAATAATAAAATCATGTATTGTAACACCCATTATGTTAAACCCGGGTGTATTGTATTTTATTATAAAATTAGAGATGAAGGAAGTGGTGTATGTATTTGTGATACCCCCTAATTTTGGAACACGGATTGATCAAGTCCGCGCACAAAATCAAGGGATATCAAAACAATTTAAGTATTTAACGAGCACAGAATACAAAGATGAATAATAAAGAATAAATAAACCGCTGAAGAAAACTAATAAATAAATATTACTTAATGATTCTCCAACAATTACAATTCGGAAATCCCATAACTCAAGGACCCCTTAAAACATTATCCAATAATCCAATACTATTTAAAAGTACACAAGATGAATAGACGAATGACAGTCTCCCAGCTGCGGATCCTCAACCTCGAGGCTGGAACCTCTAATAACCTGAAAAATAAATCGTGGGTTAAACCCTACGAGCAAGTTCACTCTACCAGGCCTCTGAAAACCAATAAGCGGATCATCTCTGATCAAAACCAAACCTAATAAAGTTTTAACTTTAATAAAGCACGATATATATGTCTATATATAATTATATATACTATACTAATCACATCCATTAATAGGTTTATTAAATTTCCATACCTATTAAATAATTATTAAAATAATATTCATACCTAGACCAATCTACCATTTCATTTTATAAAAACTCATTTGACCTTAATCCCATCCTAGTCAGTTGTCTAATCATTTAAACAACAAATTATAATAAAAGAAATACTCTATTTAATCCCAACCCGATAATGATTTAAATTGTTTAAATCACATATCCAAAATCCAAGTTTTGACAAATCATCCACGTCTTCCCCAATATTATTTTATTAATGTAAAATAATACACTAACCAGTAAGTACTAAACTATTCTCATTTAAGAATATCTAACCCTAATCCAATCCATACATACAACAACCATAGATGATATTTTAATCATCTAACACATAACAACGTAATTATGCTTTGGCAAATCAACTATGCCATTGTAAATATTTTTATTTATATATTGGCAATTCAACCATGCCTCCATAAGTATATTTATTTATACATTGGCAATTCAACCATGCCTCCGTGTATGTATATTTATACATTGGCAATTCAACCATGCCTCCACAGGTATATTTATTCATACATTTAATTAGCAATTCATCCATGCTTTCCATATATGTATTCTATTCATACAAATATTTAGGTAATATATTTAATCATTTGACAATTCATCCATGCCCACACTTTAACCATAAATTAACTTTAAAATTAACAATACGCTAAATCATACATATCCATCACATGCATATTATACGCATATCATTAATTTAACAACCAGCCTATTAAGATATGCCAAATAAGAATGATAATATTAATCATCTTAAATGATTTATATATATATATATACCTACACATATGTTATTTAATGTATATATGTGTTTAACACCTTCTTTAATAATCCTTGATTATTTAAAATCAATATACATACATACATACATATATATATATATATATATATATATATATATATATATTCATCTTTCCATACAACTCATAGACAAATTAAACTATATATACCCATATATAAATAATTATATATATATATATATATATATACACACACTTCCTTCCATAACAAATTATTAATTTATTATATTTACACAAATTAGTGCAACTAAATATGTCAGAAATAGTTTCCTTTAAATACTCCATATTGGTTTAAATAGTTTTCCGACACTTTCTCACTAAAACATAAATATCTCCTAGTAGGATGGGAATCTGATAATGAAATTGGTACCATTGGAAAGAAGACGAAAAATCCTTGAATTTGAGCTCAAGAATGACCCAATTTCGATTTAAAATGACTAAGTTATGACAGTTTTAATTTCTAGTGTCGAATTAGGCCAACATAGTTTCCCACGCGCACCCACGTGCTTACTATGCACTTGCACGCGCTGGATTCAAGCCTCCTTGTGTGCTGGTATTGGCTAAGCTCTTTCAGCTACCGTGAGCTCACCACACTGAATCCATCACTTCCTTTATGCCGCATCCAATGGTCATAAATGAGTGCGCAAATGAACACGCTCACACTAGATTATTTTCTATTAACTATAATAGATCTAAGGTCCAGATCAGCGAGTGCACCATCTTCTCATGGTCTGCAATACACCAAATAATCCCATAGTTGACCAGACCACTTTTATGGTCCAGATACACATGCGCACCAAAGTTTTATGCGCCGCGATGCACCATATCAATTCACATAAGTTTAATTAATCAAATGGTCCTAATTGGTGTATACACCCTATTATCCTACACCGCGCCGCACTGGATCAATTCTTTATTGTGCCGCCGCTCCACATGCGCCAGTTACCTAGTATATATATGTATATATATATATATATATATATATATAATTATTTTCCTAACAAATAATAGAAAAATAAATCCTAATAAATTCCTAAAAATATCAGAAAAATTCCAGAAAATTACAGAACAATTCTAGAAAATAAAGAAACCATAATTAACTTTCTTGGGTCACAAATCCACCGATAGATTGATTTTAAAATATACATAACACCTATATATATCAATTAAAATCCAATAATCTAAAAATCAAATATAATAGTTTATACTTTTTAATTATTCCGATCTAACCATAATTTTTAAACAAATAAATTTAATTAAAGCCTTGATACTCAAGGTGAAATCCTTATGAGTTCTAAGAGGAAAGTTAGAGAAAACTCGCCTGAAGGTTTCGAAACTAAACCGACGCTTTAAGCTTTAATTATCTCTTCCAATTCCGACGTTCTCCTTTTCAGATCCGACCTCCTCCTTGTCAGCCCTTCTTCTTCCTCTCTCTCTGTCTGTTTTATTTTTCTAACGTGTAAAACCTTTAACCCTAAAGCCTTATGTGTATTTTTATACACCTTAAATTCCAAATCCTATTCCAACTAGTATTATGAATTAAAATAATAATCTTTAAATAATTTATATCTATAAACATATATATATATATATATATATATAAATATATATTCCTTCCATAATTAACTCATTAGTTAATTAAATCATATATACTTATAAATATCAATAAATATATATCTATATATATATCTTTCCATAACAATTATTAATTAATTATATATATATATAATTATATATATATATATATATATATATATATATATAATTGATACAAAAGTGATCATTTAAATAATTAAATAACCACGGACCTTCATTAATTAACCCAATAAGGTTTCATACAAGCCCAAGACCACATCTTTTGGTCCAACTTTCCTTAAGCCCAATCCAATTAATTTAAATAAATAAGATAATTAATTAAATACAGAAATTAAAATAACTAATTACATGAAGCACATAAACAAACAAGAATTTACAACTAAATCATATAATACCAATAAAATCAACACACCAATAATTCAATCAATAATCAACCACACAAACAATCAATCTCATACATAATCACGAAATATAAATTAATTAAAATAAGATAATTAATCTAGCACTCAATAAAATAAAATAAAATAAATGATTGAAAAATAAAATAAAATAATTAATCCTAATTAATAAATCTTTTAAAATTATCGGGGTATTACAGTATTCACAATCTTTGGATCCCACATGTTACTAATTTATTTATTTATTTTTGGGTAAAAATAGTAATCCAGTTTTTCTAGGCTCATTTTTTCTCTAATATGTTATGTTGCAAAGTTCGGAACTAATATTTAGGAGGAATTATTAGATGGTTCTGGATCATTAACACTTGATGGACCAATTAAATATAGATTCTCGAATTGAGAAAATAACCCTACAAAAGTGTATTAATAAATTACAAAATTTCATAATGGGAGAGTCTTCATTAAATTAGTCCACCAAATGTTAAATAGATCATCTAATAATTTCTCAATATTCAGATGGTCCATGGATCATTGAGAAGTATGACATTCATGCATATGCATGTGTAGGTCCGATTCGGATATCATATGGTCGCAGCTAATTACACGCAATTAATTATTAACCATCTAACTGTAGTTGAGAATAACAGGGAATTGGATTTTAAGGCCCCACCTAAAGCTTTTAGTCCATTTCCCCACTTCGGTCCATGCGAGAGCGTTTTGGGTTTTAAGGCCTGAGCAAAGTGTCTAGCCAACGTTAGGAATTGGGTTTTGAGGCCCAACTGAGACACTCCAGTTGGGGCGACATGTGGCTGCAGGGAAAGGATCGTCACAAAGGATAGTCAAAACCCTTTTTCTTCGCATACAACAATAACGCTTAGCTGCTATATAGTGAGATTTTGAGAAAGTTGTACGGACAAATTGGACAATAAGATCACCACAGAGAGCTTAATTTCATCTTCACCTTAAGGTACGTTCCGGACAATAGCTTTCAATTTGTTCAGTTTTATAAAAAAGTTTTAAATTTTAAGATCATTTCTCGAATCTGAACACTGGCTTGTTTAACGATTCATATTTTTTCTTTGGATCGGAACAATACCAGTTTGAATCCAAAATTTGCTTGTTTTGTTCATCTATCAGCTATAATTGTTGTGAATTTCTAGAATTCAATGGGTTTAGGGTTTTAGTTGTAAATGCGCAGTCCATTTAAGTAATTTAAATTTGGGTTTTTGCTTCGACGAACGATGTATTTGAAAGAGGGATGTTCATTGTTGTTAAAAGTTCACAAACCTTCTATACCTTTTGTCCTCAATACAATCCCAATTCTAAATTCCAGTCCACAAAATGAACCAAATTTAACCCATCTTGAAGAGTTCCAAGTTCTAAAGAGGTTGAAGCACGAAAAGGACATCAATTTGGCATTAGAATATTTCAAATCCATAGCGAATTCAAAAAAATTCAAACACACCCATCTCACCTATCAATTGATGATAAAAAAACTTGGGCAAGAATGTGAGATGGATGGTGTTCAGTACCTTCTGCAGCAAATGAAGCTGGAAGGCATTAGTTGCTCCGAGGACTTGTTCATTATCATTATTAATTCTTATGGGCGAGCTGGGGCTGCCGAGCAAGCACTGAAAGCGTTTTATCGGATGCAAGATTTTGGGTGTAAACCCACAGTTAAGACTTACAATCATCTCTTGGATGGGTTGCTTAATGAGAATAGGTTTCATATGATAAATCCTATTTATAGTAACATGAAAAAAGATGGGATTGAGCCGAACGTGTATACTTATAATATCCTGTTGAAGGCATTGTGTAAGAATAATAGGGTGGATGGGGCTCACAAGTTGCTTGTAGAAATGTCGAACAAGGGATGCTGTCCTGATGTTGTGAGCTATACTACAGTAGTGTCAACTTTGTGTAAGCTAGGTAAGGTCAAAGAAGCTAAAGAGCTTGCCATAAGGTTCACCCCCGTTGTGCCTGTTTATAATGCTTTGATAAATGGGGTGTGTAGAGGACACAAACTTGATGAGGCGTTTCAGCTGTTAAAAGAGATGGTGGAGATGGGACTTGAACCTAATGTCATCACATACACGACAATCATCAATGGTCTTGCTGATGTGGGGAGTGTTGAGCCATCTCTTGCTGTTTTGGCGCAAATGCTTGTGAGAGGTTGTAGTCCAAACATTCACACCTTTGCTTCCTTGATAAAGGGTTTTTTCTCAAAAGGAAGATTATATGAAGCTCTTGACTTGTGGGACCGAATGATTAGAGATGGAATTTTGCCCAATGTTGTTGCATATAATACATTGATACGTGGTCTATGCTCAATTGGGAATATGGGCAGTGCTGTATCTGTTTCTATTCAAATGGAAAGAATTGGCTGCCCTCTGAATGTGACGACATATGGTACATTAATTGATGGCTTCGCAAAAGCTGGAGACTTGGTTGGTGCAACTGATACATGGAACAGGATGATAACCCATGGTTGTCATCCTAACATTGTGGCATATACCTGCATGATGGATGTCCTTTGTAGGAACTTAATGTTTAACCAAGCCCAATGTCTTATAGAAAATATGCTGATCGAAAATTGTACACCGAATACAATTACATTCAATACATTTATCAAAGGTTTATGTCACAGTGGAAGAGTAGATTGGGCAATAAAAATATTTGATCAAATGGAAAAGTATGGGTGCTCACCTAACACAATAACATATAATGAGCTATTGGATTGTCTCTTCAAAGAGAACAACTTTGGAGAAGCGTTTGGGCTTGTTAAGGAGATGGAAGAAAGGGGAGTTGAGTTTACTTTAGTGACTTATAATACAATCATTTATGGCTTTCTTTGTGCCGGAATGCCTGAGGAGGCCATGAAGCTTGTGGGAAAAATGTTGGTCAGGGGCTTTCTTCCTGATACTATAACATTTAACATGTTAATTAATGCCCATTGTAAGCTTGGTAAGGTTGAATCTGCCATTCAATTACTGGATGACATGAGCACAGTGGGCTCACCTCCAGACTCGGTTACTTATACTAGTCTGATATTTGGGATTTGTGAGTGGATTGGTGTTGAAGAAGCCACTATTTATCTTAACAAGATGTCAAATGAAGGAATCACCCCCAACGTTGGCATGTGGAATGTTTTGGTCCGATCTTTGTTTAGCAAGATAGATTATATGGGGGCAATGGACTTTCTGGATAATAGTATCATTGATAGTAGATATGACACTGGAGTTTGAATGATTCTGCCTGAAGACCAATGGTCTAGCAGATGGGTACTCCTTAGCTGTCAACATGGTGTAACAGATACCTGTATTCACTCATGAAATGTGGATGATATCTCTTTGGTGGACCGATGTGTTGTGTCCAAACAGTCCAATGACCATGCATGAATCTCACGCATCGGAAATGGAAAGGACAGCTTCATCCAGTATTCAGCTTCATCCAGTATTATTTATATTGTAAGTGCTCTTCAATTAATATTGTTATTTACATGCTATATGTTCTTTGTAGGATCGGTTTCATGGCTCGATGAGTAACCGGGCAGTTCTTTCTTTTTTTCTTTTCTGATAATTCTGCTGATAAAACCTGTTTGCTAAAAGTTTTCAGCTGTTTATCTAGATGCATATATGTTAACCTTCGATAACATCTTTTGTTTAGGTCACTACAACTGCTTGAGCTCATAAAGTAAACATGAGCGGATCGCTCATCACGGTTTCCCTGTTTCCTGGTTATGGTATGGACACCTGCAAAGCACTTCTTTTTTAAGGAAATTCCTTTGTATTTGACTTGGGAGATTGGAAGCTAATTATTATTTTGTTTGTTGCATTGCAGCAATGGTTAATCCAACACGTATTCCTGATCACAGTTGTTTTTGTGATGGGGTTTGAGCTCAACCTGCAGTGCTTGCTAAAGGGGATGGTTGCAGAACCAAATTGAAGAGAAAATGGCTTTAAATGCGAGAAATATCCATCTTTGGACGAATAATACTTCTCTTAAGATGAGCAACCATGAAAAAATGGATCTCATTCCATACAAATACATTCAGTAGCACCATCTTCTCTATAAAGCAACTTTAATTTCTATTATGATTACAACAAAATTAATAAGTGCCCATAAATTCCTTTCTAAGAACTTGTTATAAATATATATATATATATATGAGTGAAAAAATTCTATTGCCTTATGAAATTAGATATTTTTATTCCCTTTTTATTTCCCAAAAGGCAATAAATAATTAGATATGGGTTATGGTGTACAGTAATTTTGAGAAATAATTGTGTTATTTATTTTTAATAGGCGAAGTACATGTATAGAAAAGTGAGATGTGGATTTCATATTTTCTAGAAACCGAGTACTATTTTTTGTAACATGTTTTTCAGAAAATTACTAGTCACTGGAATTTTTAATTTCACAAGAATGCTTACGCCTCCGCTCGTTATATTCATTCGCCTCTCGGGTCTCGAGCTGATCGAATCACCGAATACACAAACTCTTACTCTCTCTCACATAAACACTTCCTGAAATTTCGTATTTTAAACAGTTGATTCGGTGAAATCTGAGGCTAGTTCAGTAGCATATGCTGTTGTTTGAATCGGGTATGAGACTCCTTTTGCGTTCTACATTTTGTTTTATGAAGTGCAGTTGTTAGTATACCTCCTGCTTAATTGGGCGAACCTAACCATAAAGTGACTCTTTTCCAACTCCAATATGATACCTCATAAAAAGTTTAGGATATGTTAATATCCTACATAAACACCTTTACATTTTATAATTCCACTTATCTCCCGTGTTAGCGACTCTTTTACCGTTTCACCCATAAAATGTTTGCTGTTATTTCAGACATTGGAATGGCAAAATGGTCAGGCAAGGGGAATCTACGCAAACCAACAATTCATGGGAAGTAAGTGAAATTATAAAATATAGAGAGAGTCTGTGTAAAATATTGACAAAAATCGAGAAAGGTAAGTAAAATTTACACAAAAATGAATTGTTGCGGTACTTTCATACAAGTAGCTCCACATCTGGTGCAAGGTACATCTCAGCACAAGTTTTTAGCTTCAGCTTGTATCAACTCTTGCGAATTATTGAAGTCTCAGCTAAGACTCGGATTTGAACACTACTGTAAATTGCAGACAATGAATAGAATTCAGAGTCCCACAACCTCTTCTAAGACTTTAGTTATCCTCTTGTAACACATGTTAAAACAAATTTTAAAATATTTTCTTTTAAAGAGTAATCTTTTTCTGTTTTGGAAATTGTTTCCCATTTCCGGTACTCCTGAAAAATAATGTCAAATAGCAGGGACGGATATTATTGCATTTTATACCCCTAAGTTTATACTTTTTTATATTTAAATCCATAAAATTTTAAAATTGCCTCCACCGAAATTATGAAAAAATCTCTCAGTATAAATTTGCCCCTCATATGAATTCCTAGATCCATCCCTGTCAAATAGTAAAAGAACAAAACATTATGACGCTACCATATTACTTACATGATATTAACATCTTTCTAGGCTCTTATAAGTGAATATAAGGATTTATAGTACCTAAATCATTCTAACTGAGAAGTGAGAAATAACGTCTAGTTTAATCAGGGTTATACAACAACTATAAATCAATCATGACCCCCCACCAGCACTGGAGTTAAAACGTTATAACGAGACAAAGGCATGAAATTAATCCAAATCTTGTTTTTCGGATAATAAACCTAAGGAATTATTTTAACAATAAAACCTGATTTTCACAAGTAACATGCTGCTTAGACTTTTCCACAATTAAACTAATTGATATGCTTGTATCTGACGATTAGTTTGCTGCTCATTCAAAGAAAAAGCCTTTCACCAAGCTCTATGTCTGAATATAAAAACAATGGACAACAACATTTCTATCATCTGTGTTTGCTACTAAAGTGTGATTTTGACCAAGATGTACATTTTGCTACAGAACATAGTGTATAAAACCTTGATACATATCACTATACCTAGACAATAGGAACTAGTGTACTTCATTTTGATAAGAGAGGGGGACTTTTTTACCAATGAAGCCGAAAACTGGCAGCCTGCATAAGTGGGTGAGCAAAGTATGCGCCTAGAGTCAAAGCAGTGATTGATACATATGGCAATCGAATAAATTCCTTATAGTAATCTCTGGGCAACTCCTGACGACCATCAAGGATAGCTGCAAATGGAATGACACTTGTTCGGCTCTTCACAGCCTCAAAAGCTTCACCATATCGTATGGCCAACCTCCTATCTCCATTCCAGACACCAAATAGATGGTGTCCAATTAGGCCAATGGATGCTGCCACTGCTACAGAGTTGCCGATCCAGAGTGTGTGAGCTAGGCACCATATCACCTGTCCGGCCATCTACAAAAGAAACTTACAAAACCCTGATCGGCAATACTAATTGCAGAGAGAGAAAAACTCAAGTCATGTGGGTTGGGGAGATTGGGTGAGAAAATAACATATGACTAACCAGTTTTTACATGGCAATTTCCTCCACAAATGAAAAAAGAAGAAGAAAAAGAAAGAAAAACCTTCACAATTACATGGGAAGCTTTGATCCTAATGACCTAATCCATCAAGATTATTTAAGAACAACGAGGTATTGTTCGTGCAAGTTTCCTCCAAAATGCTCAGAATATAATTAACATGTAATGTGCAAGGAAATTCAAAATTGAGATGATGGATACCTGCGGGTGCCTGGTAATTCTCATAATTCCGGTTTCCCAAAGATGCATTTTAGGTTTGTCGACAGCTGCTACCTCTAATAAATTAAAGGTTGAAGGGTAAAGGAAAAAGAAGGAAATAAAATTAGAGAACCACACTAGTTGATGTATCCCAGGAACACTCTGGAGCTGCCATAACTGCATCCCATCATATCTGTGGTTAATGAAGTACACCTGAATCACAACCCTTTAAAAGGTCAATCAAGTTTATTTAAACAAGGTTCTATCAGTTGTTTTAAGGCACGAATTCAGGAAGGTGTGGCAGGGAAAGCAGTAATAATCAAACTTACAGGACCACATGGTCCATAAAAGAGGGTTGGGAACTCACAACAGTACTGACAGCCAATGGAAGAGATGTCCCTGCAAACAAAACTCGGAAGGCACGTTCTCCTATGAGTTTCTCACCTCCATCTCTGAGACTAGCCAGGCCACTGTGGACAATGGCAAAAACTAGAGTAAGGATCAACATTACTACCTGCAGAAGAATGTTTGAAGGCTCAGCTCTCGGTAATGTGAACTTACACGAGAAGGATAAAATAGCAGATGGCTCCTTACAGTAAAAAGAGCCAAAGTATGAAGTTCATTCCCAGTCCCTCAAACATTACAATATTTAGTGTCACAGTTCAATAATGTTTGAAGCATGTAAATGGTAATACAACTGCATATGTGAAGTGTATGGGATATTTGAAGTATTATAGGGATTGGTAACAGAATGCACGGGGCATACCGGTAAATAATCATGATAAAGTTTTCCAAGAATATGGAATGAGAAATTTAAAGGTACCCCATTTAACGACACTTGGTATCATTGTACTCCTTATGAGTCATGACAAGAACAAATACACTCCTAACCCAGGTTTCTAGTATCTAGATTTGTACAAAAAGTGATAATGTCAACCAAAATAATTATGAGCAGCGAGATATGGTAGAACTGCTGAGAGTAAAGAAGGGTGGCATCTATAGACAACCTCAACCGAGAAATAAGGAATCCACATTCTGATTGAATTCAAGTTCGAGCAGCTAAACACATTATTGAAAATACTGTTTTTTGACCTTGCTGAATTTTGTAATTTCTAAATTCAGTAACCATTATGGAATTTCTAATGTAAACAAACAAACTTCGGAAGTTCCTATCAAATATCTCAGTACAACATTCAGAATTTAATGCAATAGAACTACAGGCTGTACAGAACTGCAAACCAGAAAACCCTAGAGATGTAAAATACTACAAATGATTTAGAGCTATGTTTGAAGCATGAAATTGGTGCCTTGTAATTGGGATTGGAGAAAAATTAGTTTAAACTTTAAACCAATTTTCCTCCAATTCCACTTCCAAGGCGCCAATTCCATGCTTCCAAACGCAGTGTATATATAATTAATGAAAATGGACTCCAGAAAGAAGTAACAAAAAAATAATAAAAAAATGCTGTAACACTCAATAAACAACACTCAGGAGCAAATTGAGCAATTCATATATGTGTCAATTAGAAGACTCTATGTACTACGGGTGTCAGTAGGAGATGGTTTTGATTATAAGATGGATGTCTCAAAGCTTGTTCCATTGAATGGAGCTTTTAATGGGCAAATCCGGTGTCTCTGAACATTATTTTTCAACTTTTATAAAACAATGTAATACCATGGTTGGAGGAAGCCAATGGGATCTTTAAAAGACAAGCTTTACTTAGACGAGAACACTGAGGAGGTTAATCCCTCACCATTGGTCACAATAGAGCCTGAATTTTATCAACAAGCAGTTGGAGAGTATGAAAAATTAGTATGGATGGAAGAGCAGGAGGGAGTGATTGTATAGAAGCGTTTGTTTAATTTTAATTAGGACTAAAGTGTTTAAAATGTTCAGAAGGGAAAACTGTTACCAAGTATGATCTGATATTCAAGTAAGTTATTATTTCAAGTTTTGGATATATATTTTCCAGGAAATCACCCACTTGTAAGAACAATCAGAAGCATTTAGTCTAGTCTTACATTGTAAATATTCTTAAAATCTTGAAATTAGAAGGAATGCCATGTGCATCTTTAACTAAAGAACCATATTACATCTTTGATTTATTATCTAAAGGAAGAGGATCAGATACAAATCTAGAACCTTCTCAATTTTTTTAGAAATTTTATCAAGAAGTGGAATAAAGTCAGCTCGAAAGGGCATCAAATATTTTTAGTCCCCGTCCATATGATTCATATTACAATCTGAAAAATTATTTAAATATATGCAATTCCTTATACAGAAAGACCTTTAAATTGCACAATCAGTAATGTGAGTTTAAACTAACTGCACCAGGTGTAGACCAAGTTTCATGACAGGCTCTAATCCTGACACCAACAAGCGACCTAGTAGTTTTAGCATAACAAATAGAGGTTTCCATGTTATTCGAGTCAATTGTACAAAAACAATTGTACAAAAACAATTTCCAATTTAAATAGCCCCAGATAATAAAAAATCTAAAATCCAAAGTTCCAAACTTTTTTCTTCTTTAGCTTTTAACCCAACAACAAAGAGAGCAGATATGGGATAAAAATCAAACACACACATGAACTGTTTTCCATCAATTGAAGAATTATACATACATACACAATATATATATATATATACACAAGTTTATATCACAATTACAATCATAAACTCACCTCGTGGCTTTCTGATAAGCTCGAAACAGCATCAATAAATATGTGTCCGAAGCCAGAAGAGTTGTCAATCCAAGCCACATCAAGTATAAACAGTACAATTCCTAAAACTCCTGTGAAATAAACCCAAGAAGAAATCTTCTGCTTGGCCAAATCGAATTCCGCTGAATCCTCGCCAACAAGAACCTCTTCGGTTCCCGATATTGAAACTTTACCATCAGTTTCTCCTGCAGAAGCGCCGGCGAGAATTTTCCGGTACCTTCCCAGGGTTTGTGAAGTCAACTGTGTATTGTTTAAAAATTGTGAATTGGAGGTTTTCGTGGGTATAGCAAGAGTGAAAATAGAGGTAGATTTACAGAGAACTGTGTTGGATTTACGAGGAAGGTGAGCGAGGGAAGAGAAAGGATTCGAGAGGAGAAGAGAAGTCGCCATGTGTGTGTACTGTGTAGATATAAGTATATGTATATAGAGAGAGAGAGAGAGAGAGAGAGATGGAAAGGGCGTTTATATGTAAGCAGAGAAGAGAATCTGGAGGGAGGGGTGCTTTTGGGTGGGTGTTTTGGATCGCTGGTGGAGGGAAGTGTAGGCATCACCTGCAGGTGATACGGTAATCAGTGTTAGCTTTGAAATTTGGACACGTGTAGAGTTAACCAATCAATTTTCTGTACATTGCTGGAGTGATCTAGTAGTAGTACGAAAGAGCGTGGCTGCAAGGTTGGTATGGGCTTGAAGATGGCCCACTGGTCCAATTTTAGTTCAGTCTCTAGTATTTTAGGCTTCAGGTCAGGCCTACTTTTCGTATGGTACTTATGGTGGTTGAAGGCCGATATTACTTGCTACTGTATTTACGATTGTAATGGGTATTACTGTTACTGTGGTTATAAATATGGTTGAAGGTTTTTCATTGGGATAATTTCGCTTAGCTCCTCTGGGCGTAATTACAGATAGTACCCTTAATATTTCAAATATTACCGTAATCTCCCTCAAGGTTAATTCTGGCATAACACTTTGTCCCTTCCGGTAGCAGTCAACACTGGTCGAGGATCATTTTTTTGCTGATATCATCATTTTTAAAGGTGAAATGTCACATTTACCCTTACAAAGATTGCAAAGACATTTATTCCTTCATTTTTAATTGAAAATTACGTATTACCCTAATAGTAAGGGGAAAAAAATTACACTCTCTCTTTAAACTCTGATGTCCTCTTTCTTTCTAAACTCTCTTTCCAAAGCCTCTGATATGTATAACTCCAAGGATATTCTGGAGGATTCCAATAATCGAAGGGTGGTGCTCGCCCTGAATGAAGCCTTAAACGCTCAAGACGTCAAAATTGTCCACAAGCTTCTCACCACTGACCTTGAATGGTGGTTCCATCGTCCATCGTCCTACTAGTATATGGTGTGCTTGATCACTGGCACTACCTCGCCGAAAAACTGCTTGGAATTTGCTCCCCTCTCTATCGCCAATTTCGGATCAACGATCTTTGTCGAGGGCTGCAATCACATCTATTTAATCTCTTGGATCCACGTCTGGACCGTCGCTGATGGGATAATCACCCAAGTCAGTGAGCTATGAATAACTCACCGGCGATGAGCAAAGATGTGCTCAATCGATGGTGAACAAGGACGTCAGTGACGTGACGGCAGTGAGATTTGAACGGCAAACAAAAAGGACGAAACGACTTACCGATGCTTACCGGCGTGAGGTCTCGACGGTGAGCAAACAGCGAGGAAAGAAACGACGGCAGTGATGGAGGACTGATTTGCGGTCGGTGAGCATAATGGATGTAGAAAGAGAGAGTGAGCCTGGTGACGCAAGACACCTGCGACGCTTTAATCCGGTGATGAAGCGAACTGAAACGGCGGCGGCGATGCATGATCTCAACAGCGATACCAACCATCGATAAGCAAGAACGCTGTCGTTGAACCAGTAGCGGCAATAACTTGTTGGTGAGGACTGCAGCAAGCTTGGTTTTTTAGTTCTGTTATTGAATCTTATGTTTGTCTAACTCTCGAATGACGCACATGTGTTGTTTGATTAAATGCTTCATCGGAATGTTGTTACTTGCACCACTGTAATCTCTGCATTTACAGATCTCGTCTAAATCCAATTCCCTTTGTTGAGATTGCATATACATATACATATATATATATATATATATATATACACACACACACACACACTTACCATATATGTATAAAACTATATATGTGTTTTATGGTGATAGAAGTGTATGAGGTGAGATGTGTGGTATCAGCAGTGGCTATGGTGGTGCAGAGGTGGTCCGTTGTGACGAAAATGGAAGAAGTGTTGGGGTTTCAGAGTACAGATAAATAAGTAAGCAGACTTTAATGGGGTTCAACAATGGTGTTGTTCAGGTCTTAGATCGATTTAAGGCTCATATGGATGGGATCAGGTCTGGGAAAAATGTAAATTTTGTTCCCTGGTTCACTTTTTTTGTCTTTCTTTGTTTTCTTTTCCTCACCATTTTTTTCAATTAGGGGTAGAATGGGTACTTTGTTAAAGGTTTTTTCAATTAATAAAATTAATTTAATAATAAAGGGTAGTTTAGTCATTTAACATGGGTTTCTACCGGGACTGACCTCAGTCACATTGGAGGGAGGTTACCGTAATATTTGAAACGTTAGGAGTACTGTCTGTAATTACGCCTAACATCAGGAGAGGTAAATGAAATTATCCCGTTTTTCATTTTATGGAGAGCTATTAAAAAATATTGGGATAATTTCACTTACTTCCCCTGAGGTTAGGCGTAATTACAGGCGGTACCCTTTACGTTTCAAAAATTACACTGACCACTCTCCAAACTGATCGGCATTTTATTCCGGCCATTGACCGTGTTAAATGACTAAAACACCCTTCAATTTTTTGTTAATATCACATGAAGAATATCTTTCTTTTTAAAATTACTAGATTGTCCCTAATGGTTTTGGAGGGAAAAAAATTGACGGCTAAATTCCATCATCTGCAACCCTTTCATTTCACTCATTATATCAGGCAACCCATTCATTTCCTTTATTTATATCATTGAACCCTTTTATTTCCTTTACATATCTCATACAGCCGGTTCGAGAGAGAAACAGAAGAGAGAGATGGAGAAGCACAGAGGTGAAGAGTTTGATGCGTTGCTTTTCAAACCCTATATTTCTAAAGACTTTGATCTTCTGTTCTCTTTGCTAGCCGTTACATAACCATAATCGTTCAACAAGCAAATATCGGTACAATATTTTCAGAAGCAGGCATCGCTGGTGATGGTAAGCCTAATTTTTTGAAAAAAATTAGGGGTTTTGCTATTCTTGTTGAGGTCTTAGGGTTTTTGCTTTATAGATATATAATAGGTTCCTGTTCATTGCTATTTTGTTATGCATGTCTATTTTCGCAGTGATTTTTAGGGTTTTTGTTATAGTTGTTCATAGTGTTTCGTTTCTGATATATATATATATATATATATTGTCTAATTTGTATTCTGATTTTGCCATATTAATATGTAACGAGTATAGTTGTTTATAGTATGAATTTTTTTTTTTTTTTGAATCTGGATATTGTTGGATAGGTTATTCGACAAGACATAATTGACACTTATATCTGGTATGTAATTATTGTCAGAGATTTTTTTTCGTATCAACACTAATATCAGTTGTTGAATAGGTTTTTTTATGTGCATCCTTTTATTATTATTATTATTATTTTTTTTTTTATGCAACGAGTGTAGTTGTTTCATAATCTGGTTTTTTTTTTTGTTTACAGTATATTTGTTCACAATGTTTGGTTTCTAAAATTTTAGTGAAAATTACCATATTAAAATAATTTAGTGAAAATTCATTATATATATAGAATTTTTTTTCTATATTGATGTGTGTTGAGATTACCATATTGAAATAATTTAGTAAAAATTCATTATATATATAGATTTTTTTTTTTTCTAAATGTTTTTTGTATTCTATATATATAATGAATTTTCCCTAAATTATTTTTATATCTTTTTTTTTTGAGATTACCATATATATAATGAATTTCCACTTGGATATATTTTTTTTTTATTAATTTTTTTTTTTATAGTTATCCTAATGTTTTTGTATTTTGATTTTTCCATATTAATATGTATTGACTAAAAAAATTGTGCTGTTATTTTGAAATATGCATGTGATTTTGTTATATGTATCCTAATGTTTTTTGTTATGTGGTATAAACAGATGGCAGATTCTGAATTGCATGACATTAATGTGCACTACAAGTCCACTATGAAAGGAATTTATAATGTTGACCCTGATAGGTACTGTTTTATTGATTTGATGGATGACGTTTTACAAGTGTCTTTAGAAAATTTACCTGCACAATTAGGAGTCTCAATTATCATGCATTGTGATTTGTTTGGGAGTCATGAGAAAATGGTAGTGCAAAGTGATGCTGATATGTTACAAATGTTTAACTTGCATACTAATCCTTATAAAAAAATTTGTTCACGTTCATGTTGAGTTAGAAACTGTTGAAAATTTAAACATGGTATGTGAGAGGAATGGTGCTGTGAGGGATGGTGAAAGGGATGGTTGTCCAAGGGGTGCTCATGTAAGTGGTGGTGAAAAGGATGGTGGTGAAAGGGGTGGCAGGGTAAGGGATGGTGATGAGGATGATGGAGATTATATTTATGGTTTCAGTTCGGAAGATGAGGAATAGGAAGATGAAAATGAAGGGTATTCTAGTGATAGTGGACTAGTAGATGAAGGTACTATGGGGGGAGTTCAAATAAGTAGTGATGATGGTTTGTCAAATTATGGGTTAAGGGATGAATGTGGATCAGAATCAAGTATTGAAATATTGGGTGATACTGATAAAAAAGATAAGGCTAAGGGTAAATCCTTTCATCAATGTTTGTTTGTGATAGAATTTCATAGAGTTTCAGGACAAAAGATTGAGCTAGTGAAAGGTCACCTATTTGACAATATTAAGAAATTTAGGGAAGTGTTGAGGGATTATGCAATTCAAGAGTGTTTTAAAATGGTTAGAAAAAAAAATGAAAAAGCTAGAATAAGATGTCATTGTGCTGCTACAAGTTGCCCATGGATGATACGTGCATCACATCTCTTTGATAAAATCACCTATCAGATTAAAAAAATAAACAAAGACCATACTTACGTGAATGAGAGCACTTCTAGGGAAGCAACATCAACATGGGTTGCTATGAAGTTTGCAGATATGATAAAAGAGAATCCTGAGATTAAAATAGCATCTTTGGGAGTTACAGTGAAAACACAATATGGAATTGAACCTAGTATAATGCAGTTGTATAGGGCAAAAAGGAAGGCACTAGAGGAAATTGGGGGTAATCATGTTGAAGCTTACACATTACTTCCAGCTTATGCAAATGAAATTGATAAAAAAAAATCCAGGAAGCTTGGCTAAAATTAAGAGGTTTAGGGCAAATTTGTATGCGAACCCAGTCTTTAGCAGAATTTTCATCTGTTTTGAGGCACTGGCCACTGGTTTGAAGAAATGATATAGACTATTTATTGGTCTAGATGGCTGCCATTTGAAAGGACCCTATGGTGATGTTCTACTTGCAGCCACTGTACTAGATGGCAACAATGGCCTTTTCCCAGTGGCCTATGGTGTTGTGGAAAGTAGGGCTGCAACTTGGGCGGGTTAACCCAGCCCAACCCAGAAATTTTGAAATTGGGGCTTATATTCACAAGTCGGGTTCATGTTTGGGTTGGGTTTTGTCAAAACCTAGACAAAATCGGGTTGGGCTGGGCTCAACCCGAACCCAACCCTAAACCCATTTTTTTTTTCCCATCATTTCTCTCTCCTCTCTCTTTCTCTATCTGCCGCCGTCCATGGGCGAAGCTTGAGAGTTGAGAAGGGGGCCTTTTTTTTTTTTTTTTTCTCTCTCCTTTCTCTCTCCGCTTTCTTCTTTTTCTTTCTCTTTCTCTTTCTCTGTCTTCTTTTTCTTTCTCTTTCTCTTTCCCTGTCTTCTTTTTCTTTATCTTTCTTTCTCTGCCGCCGTCCATGGGCGAAGCTTGAACAATCTGGGTTTTGATTTTTTGAACAAATCTGAAATGATATGGCGAAGCTTGAACCAATCTGGCGAAGCTTGAACAAACTGGACAGCGGGCGATGGAAACTGAAAGATCTGGGTTTTGATTTTTTGAACAATCTGAAATGATATGCTGATGTTTTGATTTTTTGAATAATCTGAAATGATATGCCGATATGGGTTTTGAACTTTTGATTCTAGCACACAGATAGATAAAATTGAAATATGTGGGTTTTGAACTTCTGATTCTTGTAGATTTTGTAACTTGCAGTTGGAGAGAGAGAGAGAGAGAGAGAATGAAGCTGGAGGCGATAGGGGGGCTGAAATGATTTGCCTTAAAAATATTTTGTTTTTTTATTTATAATAATATAATCAAATATATATATATATATATATATATATATATAATAATATTATATATATATATAATATATAATATAATATATATAAATTTAAAAAAAAAAAAAATTAAAAAAAAAACCTCAACCCGTCAACCAAACCCAACCCGTCCGAAAATATTCGGTTCGGGTTATGATCATAACTCATGGTGAGTACAATTCAGGTTGGCCCAACCCAACCCGCTTCGGGTTGAGGTTGGGTTGGGACTGGGCTGGGTTGGGCCAACCCAAGTTGCAGCCCTAGTGGAAAGTTGGGGTTTTTTTCTAACACATCTACAGATTATGATTGGCAAAGATTTTGAGGACAGCCCATGGACTTTCATGTCTGATCAACAAAAGGTATTTTCATATTGAATGTTATTTAATTTTTATTTTATTATCTTTGGTAAATTTAATTGTTGACATTGTTTTAACTGTTTTATATAGGGACTGGATTCTGTAATTTCTTATATCTTTCCTAAGGCCCATCATAGATATTGCTGCAGACATTTATTTAATAACTTTAAAAAGAAGTACCCTGGTTTGTTGTTAAGGAAGTACTTTTGGGGGGCTGCAAGAGCTTACAACCAAGCTAACTTTGATATTGCCATAAGACATTTGAGGAATCTTACAGAAGAAGGGAATAATAATTTGATGGAATTGCCTGTATCATCATGGTCTAGGCATGGGTTTGATGAAAATGTGAAAAATGATCATGTCATAAACAATTTAAATGAATCATTTAACAATTGGGTTGGTGCACAAAGAAATAGTATACTTCTGAATATGTTAGAATGGATTAGGATAAAATTGATGGGTAGGATTCAAAAGAGGTATGAGGTGGCATGCAGTTGGCAAATAGTGGTGACTCCTAACATTAGGAAGAAGTTGAACCAACTCATAGAGGAATCTAGACAATATAGTGTAATATTTGCTGGAGCAGATGAATATGAAATAATGGATGAAACTGGTACAACTGTGGTAAACCTTGGTGCTAGGACTTGTGTATGTAGGGCATGGCAAATTTCTGGCCTCCCCTGCAAGCATTTAGCTGCTGCAATGGCTTACAAGAGAATGAATATTGAGTTGTTTTGTGATGAAAAATTGAGTAAGGATGCTTATTTGGAAGCTCATGGGGGAATGATACATCCCATAGTTAACTTAAAACTATGACCACCTACTCATGGTGATCCACTTTATCCTCCTCCACCTTAAAGAAGGCCTGGCAGGCCAAAGAAAAATAGAAGAAGAGATGCAAATGAACCTGCAACAGGAACTAGTCAAGTGAGAAAGTCAATGACTATAAGATGTATGATTTGCAAGGCTCTTGGACATAACAAAAGAACATGTCCAAAAAATACAAATAAAGTCCAGAAGGGAAGTTCTTCAAAAGCTGCAAATGGAAGTGGTCTAGAGGGAAGTTCAAACACATCTCAGATAATTTAATTATCTGGTTTAATTTAATTAAGTGTTTTAATAAAAACTGAATTAGTGCATGCTATTTATTCTTATATTTTGTTTGTTTTTTAATATCAGAGAGTTTGGAGGGGGCTTTATCACAGCCCTTGGGTACAAGCAGTTTTTAACCTCAACTTGGTAGAGGCACAACTCAAATGGTAATTTTTTATTTTTTATTTTTTTCATTTACAGTTTTCCTTATTGGCCATACAATTATTTGAAATTATTGTGGTTGTTTAACTCAGGCAGTTAGAGGTGGGAGGGGTGGTATAAGCAGTTCTCAACCCCAAGGTGCTACATGGAGTTTTTGGTGCAATCAATTCTCAACCCCAACTTGGTGGAGGGACAACTCAAATGTTAACTTTTTTATTATTATTTTTTATTTTTTTCATTTACAGATTTACTTTATTGGCCATACAATTATTTGAAATTGTTATGGTTGTTTGACTCAGGCAGTTAGAGGTGTGATGGGTGGTATAAGCAATTCTCAACCCCAAGGTGCTACATGGAGTTTGGGTGCAAGCAATTCTCAGCCCCAACTTGGTAGAGGCGCAACTCAAATGGTAAATTTTTTTATTTTTATTTTTTCATTTACAGATTTACTTTATTGGCCATATAGTTATTTGAAATTGTTGTGTTTGTTTGACTTAGGCAGTTAGAGGTGGGAGGGGTGCGTCTATGTCTCAGCCCCAACTTGGTAGTGGTACTTCTTCTGACATGGTAAATTATAATGTCATGTAAATTTTAGTTATATATTTCGGTTTTTTTTTTTTATTTTTTTTTTATTTTTTTTTTTTTTGAGCTCCATTTATTTGTTTTCCACAGGCAATGTGGTAACTGTCATGCTGTTTCAATCCTTCTGGCCTCCCCTGAAGAATGTTTTTTGTGTTCTTATTTGAAGCATATGTGGATAACCTATCACTTTTGATATTACTATTTTGTTTTGATGGCATGTGGAAAAGTGTTTGCTCATGGTTAGAGTTGCATTAGGAGCATGTGTGGATAAGTTGTCACTTTTGGGAAACTTTGCTTGCTACTTGTTGACAATTTTTGGGATATTGCTGGATAGGTTTTTGGACAGGATATAATTACATACTTATACTCATGGGTCATGGGTATACTTTTGGTTGTTTTGTGTATGTAATGAAGTGGAGACAGTTGGATTGAACTATATATAAGCTTTTGGTTATTTTTTGCATGCCACTGTGTTTTGCAATGGAGTTCATACTATATAAGCTTTTGGTTATTTTTGCATGCCACTATGTTTTGCAATGGAGTTCATACTGTATAACTTTCATATATCTTCTTAATAGACTTATATTGCTTCTAGTTTATATGGAACACATAAGTGTTATATTTCTTCAAAAATAGACTTACATTGCTTTTAAACACAGTACAAACTTAATAGCTACTAAAATGTTTTTAACAAGGCTAAGAAAGACAACAACAAAGCTGCAATAATGAACATCTTCATTTGTCCATTTCTTGCTTCAATCAGATCCAACCGCCTGTTCATCGCTTCATATTGGTCTCTCAGATAAGCAGCATCATCATTTCGTTGAACTTCACCATCTTGATTTGTAGATGATTCATAACCACCTATTGTACCAATGGGGTTGCACTATTCCCACAATGAACATTTTTTTCTTTCACAGGTATAACACAACTTCCCTTTATTGTGATAAGTGTCGTAAATTGTAACCCTTATTGCAGCTGTTACACCACAATTTATTGCAGCTGTTACACCACAATAACAAGTCATACTATTGTACCTCAAATTCCTTAGAGCATTGCCTCTTGCAATATTTGAGCTTGACTGAGACATCTGGTTAAACAATAATGAAAAGGAAAAATAAAATAATTAAATAAAACCACAAAATATGTATATATATATATAGAGAGAGAGAGAGAAAAAAAAAAATCATATATATATATATATATATATATATATATATAGCAGACCTTGAAGGAGACCTTAAAGAGTGTGGGCTTATAAAGATATTATGTAAGGGTTTTTTTGTCTTTTTATTCTAGGTACATAGATAATTTTAATATAAAAATAAAGGTTAAAATGTCTTTACAAATATAGTAAGGGCAAATGTGGTATTACAGGGTTAAAAATGACTAATGTCATCATTGACCGACGTTGACTTTCACCGGAGGGGGCTAAGTGTTACGACGGAGCAAATCTTGAGGAAGGACGGTGTAATTTTTTAAACGTAAAGGGTACCGTCTATAATTACCCTTAACCCTAAGGGAGGTAATTACCATATTTAAAGTAATTTTTTCAAGGAAGGTGAAAAATACACTATTTATTTATTTATTTAGTATGCATTACTTTTAGTGTGAAGTGACATTATTGTCTCCCGTTAGTCAATTAACAAGAACAGAGTATTAGAGGCATTTTTGTCATTTAGTTTAAGAAAAACAAAAATTAAATATTTTTATAGAAAAATTGATTGCATTGATCATCTCCTTTTTTTTTTTATACCAAAAGCAATCATTTTTTAAAGCAGAAGGTCCAAAGTTCTACGAATACATAGAAATTCCACTTGCCAAAAACTTTTTATATCAGTAATATTTGTATCGCAAAAAGAGTAAAAAAAAACTACTACTTGGTGTAACCAAACACAATTAAAATGGGTCTTAAATCTTAATAAAAAGAACTTTTTGTTAGAGGTGTTAATTTATTCCGATTTGGTATATTTATGTCCAGCAAAGGAATGGTATGACTAATAAACATGTTATAAGGAGGTTTCATCAGCACTGAGTTCCAAGGGGGGACGAAAATGTATGAATCCTGCCCTATCCCAATTTTATAAAAATTGCATATATATTCTTACTTTAATTAATTTTATTTTTAAAAGAAAATTAATTTTATATTTCTTAAACAACCTATACTTAAATTATTTATTTAATTTTTCCTTAAACCTTTTTCTATGTGCGTTTTGTGCCTTCTTCTATGTGCGTTTTGTGCCTTTTTCTAACTAGAGGAGTGTCCTCCTCACCTCATGCCTTATGCCTGCTATTCCACTTTAAAAATTTGTACAACTTGCTCGACAAATTAGTACTAGTACCAACCTTTATGAAGTGTAGCCTCATGCACGTGCCTGACTCGTGGGATTTCAAATCTTTGGCCCCCACAAGATACACCAGTCTTTTCTTGATGGATTAGAAGAATTTTCATTCCTTACCCCTAGTCACTATCATCTTCTCGTAGCCTATAGGACCCGAATAAACCGTTCATCCGGTCGAATTGAAGGAACCGGATAGGACCGGTTTAAGTGTAACAATACAAAAGAGTGAGAAGTTTGTACCACCCTTTAAGTGTTGCACTCGTTAACCACATAAATATATCAAATAAAGGAAACCAAACAACCCCAACATGTAGTTGCGTCTATATTTTATTAATTTATTACCAATTGGTTTCCTTTCCTACCCTCCATAAAGTAGTACTCGTAGTTTTAACACGCACACGGAAAAGAAAACAAAAAGAGGAAAATGAATCCTGTTTTAACATATATATATATATATATATATATATATATATACACACGTAAAGGACATTTGGATTTTCTTTTGAAATATATTTATAAGTTTGTTAGATATAAATATATATATATCTCGGGCGGAGCCGGTTAATGCCCGGCCCTGCCTATTATGTATATATACTAAACATATTTTTTCTTATATATATATGAAAATAATTCATATAATGTCCCCTAAAATTTTTATTTTTTAAAATTAACTCTTAAATTTATATTTTTTCTCTTTAAATTCGTTTAATTTCATTCAAAAAAGTTACATTTTCATTTTTTAAACCAACTCTATTTTTTTTTTTTCCTTTCAAAGTTTTCTAATTTTTCTTTTCTTCTTCTAATTTTTGTCAAACTATTTATCTTTCTTATACTACATATTATCTTGCAACTAATTTTTTCTTATTTATATTTATTGCCATGTTTATTATTATTATTATTTTTTTTATACTGTGCCCTAGATTTAATTTCTGACTATAAGTGTACATTATATTCAAAATGTGAACATGTATATAAATATATAATTTAAAATAACTTTAAATCTTTTTGTCGTCCATTGAATGGGCATTCAAATTTTCACATGTACAAATCTAACTCAAAATATCATCAGCAACGAATTCTTATGGTAGAAGGGCAGTCATATATAAGTTGTCCTATTTTTGTACAATAATATCTCTTATCAGAATTTTTGATCTAAACAAATCTTAATACGTTGAAAAAGATGAGATTGCCAATCACTATTTAATTTATTTTTATTGTAAATTATCATAATTCATGAAAAGTCATTTTTGCCCTCGGTATATACATACATATATACACACTATTACTGCCACTTCTTGTAGAGAGATTTGAAGCCGGTGGATGGAGGACGTCGGCGGCGGCAATGGTTGTGGTACGTGGTTCATGGCATGGTGAGGGCATATATATATACACTCATATACTACATATATAATAAAGTTTTTAGGTAACTTTAGAGAGAGAGGAAGTTAAAGTTAGAGAGAGAGAAGTTAGTATTGATTGAACCAATGAGTAGAAGTTAGTGGCAGCCGTGGGTGGATGTTGGCCGTGGCAGTGGTGGTGGTGGTGGTGGTTCATGGCATGGTGGCGCTGGGTAGTGGTGATAGCCATAAAAATGAGGACGGCGGCGGCAGTGGTTGTGGTGGTTCATAGCATGATGGCGGTAAATAATGGGTGTTGATGGGCTTGGTGGTAGTAGATGGTGATGAGGACAACGGACGGTGGCTATGACAAGGTCGGGAGAACCAAGGAATGACTAGCATGACCCAAACTCGGACCACTACGAACACGGTAGGTGGAGGACGTCGGTGATACCAATTACCCTTTGTCGCCGATGATACCAATCACCCTTTGTCGCAGTCGTCATCGCCGAAGACTTCACCGGCCTCAAACTTGTTCTATATCACACTCCCACGCACCAAGATTTGTCTTTACGAATAGATCTAATGCGCGTACATGCGCTCCGACGCTGGCCACGCTCCGAGCTCCCTTCACGTCGCCGAAACACCTTCCTCTTCTAAGAAAACCCAATAAAGTTGAATTTCGGGTTTTATTTGCGGAAATGAACAGTGGTGGTGGTCGTGGTTCTGAGGGTTGGGATATTGGTAGTTATAGATGTGGGAGTGGTGATGCTAGTTGTGGTGGCAGCGGCGGTGGGTGAATACAGTGGTGGGTGGTTTTGGGGATGAAGACGATGGTGGTGAGGGGTTTAGGGGCGAAGAGGGCTAAGGATTTGGTGATGGGTTTGAGAGAGAGGCAGTGACGCGCGGCTTGTTTAGGTTAGGGTTTGATAAAGGAAAGAGAAAAATAGAGTGGGGAGAGAGAAAAATTAGGTTTCTCGCATGACTTGTACCCGGTAATCCATATAATTTAAGGATATTTAAGTTAATAAAAAAATTGTATTATTTAAATTGATATTTTAATGTGTTAGAGTATAACAATGATATTTTTATTAACTTTATCAAACCTAAGATAATATTTTTGTCAAAAAAAACATATAAGCCACTATATGTCGGCATCCTTATACCAAACCTGAGAGTTTGCCATTTTACTTTACCCTAATAACATCCAAATAACTTGGTTAATTGGCGCCTATACATCTGCAGTCAGTCTCAGAATTTAAAATGACTATGGGTTGATTATTAGTTACAAATTAAATATAAAAAATAAAATAAAAATTCAAATGATCCAAGGCTAAAACAACGTCACTTTGAACCGATATTCGGTCAATCCGGTCCATCCTTAACCGGTTTATGCATATTACCACTTGTGGGACACACCGATAAATACACAAAGATAGAATAGGATATGTCAGTCATTTTCCATTTCTTTTTGTTTCTATTTCAACCCCTTTCTTCAAATCCTCCCACACGACCTTGACTACATAAAATATCCTACTCGCTGTATGTAAACACATCTGGATGGTAATTCCGTCTTTTCATTACTTCAACTAAAACACTTCCATATATTCGGAGCGAGTACAACAAACTTAGAAACCAAAGCGCGTACGGTTATAACCTCCCACTCTTAAATGAGACTCTCTGAGACGGATAGAGAGAGTGACTACGAAAGTAACCGTCTCGTTTTGGAAGCATGTGCACTCGCTCACGCCTTCCACACCACCCAGCAAAACGACGACGAGCGTACGCGTATCGCATCTCCTGGCAGGAGCGATAGAGGAGCCCCACACAGATTTGTTGTAGAGAGAGAAAATCAGAGTGAGGGAGAGGGAGAATGAGTTTTCTGTTTTAGAGAGAGGAAGAAGAGAGAGAGAGAGAGAAAGAGTGTTTTCATGGTGAAAGCGCAGCGTACGGAAGTCTCTGAAACAAATCTGCAGCACCAGCTCTGAGTCTTACAGGGAGATGCTATTCTCTCTACCCCTTGCTTTTCATCTTCCACAACTCCCGAGATAACTTCAACTTCAGCTTCATTACACCTCACTTTTCTTCTTAGCTAGAAAGATACATATACAGACAAAGAAAAGAGAGCTTTTTTTCTGTGTTTTGTCGGAAAATCTTCAATTTATCGTCGGCGACAGGTGATTCAGATTCAGAGAATCATAACCTTGAAGAACTTCTCACAGGTCATTAATTTTTAGTATTACTGTGCTTTTCACTTTTGTTTTCTTTGTTAATTTCAAGATTATTGGCTTTCTGATCTTCGACATTAATATCTCGGAGAGTTGTATACTTCATTGATTTTGGTACATTTTGATATGGGAAAAGCCAAACCACTCACTTGTATGTCTTTTGAGTTCTGTTCATTTTGTTCTACACACAGAGTTTGGCTTTATTAGCCTGAGTAGTGACTTGTGACTATACATGAACTTCTTTTGCAACACTTTTCCAAAATCATTTTATTATTTTAAATTAAAAGGTTCCATTGATCTTTGATACGATCTCAAAAGAAGTAGAAAACGAAATATCGATCGTGCGTTTTAGATAGGGTTTGTCTTTCTCTCTATAACTGATGCTTCCACACACACATCTATGTGCATTTTCGTACTATATATATTATATATACATATAATTGCAAAAAGCATGGATTAATAGGCTGATTACAAATGCAAGCTTTACATTTGGAAAATAATATCCACGGTCGAAGGACTCTTAAGGGCTGTAGACGCAGCCATTTTGTTGTTTATATAGCCCATTAACATTCTGACCCTTTTTGTAATTTTTTAATGGTTTGAGTTCTGTCAATCTTTCTCGAGCCCAATGCCTTTATATAAAGTGACCAGCTTTTCCGGGTTTTTGTTCTCCACTCTCCACCACTGATAACATTCTGGGTTTCTCCACTTATAATGTTTCTTTAATTTGTGTAAGATGGGTGTGTGTTTGAACTCGAGCTCTGGGGCTTCGTTCTCAGTGACTGGTGTTTTCAACAGAATCTGAAGGAACGGTTTTGATTTTCTGGATGGTGTTTTTTTTTTTTGGTATTTAATTAAAAGATTGGTTTTTGTGAAGTAGTGTTTGTCATTAATTAGTGGATTTACTGTGTCTAACAAAGTGTTTGACTTTTAAAACCAGGTTTTGCCGTTGTGAAGAGGATGGACAATACAGAGTACAGACGTTCTTTAATGATGCAACAATAGCGTATTAATCATCCCATCTGCCTTCCATAACGGCCAGGTTTCTCTCTCTCTCTGTGTGTGTAGAGGAAGACCCGTGCTTTCCTCAGTTATTATTTATTTATTTTTTAAGATTGCTTCTTGATTTTGAGAGGTCGAAAGTTCTGAGTTGCTCTTAAGATGGTTTACTTCTATCTTCCTGAAAGCTGTTTTTATTTGGGAAGGTTAAAAGCTGGCTTATTTCTAGTGCCATCTTTTTCCACCTTTCTATGGAAAACTATACTTGAAATGAAATGTTTTGAAAAATGATTCTTATCATTAAATATTCTTTCAATCTGTGAATGGGAGGTGTTGGAAGTCTCAATAAAACTGAGAAGATGTTACACACAAATTATTTATATATTTATATATATTTGTTGGGTTGGTGTGGTCACACACTATGCACCCGTTTGTTCCATGGATACTCAAACTCTCAACAAGGAGAAGATACCACTTGGGCTAAGCCTTGGTGCAAGGTTGCACAAATTATTTGATTGTATAATTTCTAACAAGTTTCTAGGAATAACATGTATATTTAATTGGTACGTGGAGGTTGCTTATGGATCATACAAGAAGGATTTTCTAAAAATTGCTGTCTAAAAACCAACATTTTGGTATGATATATGTTTTTTATGTGATTATCTATAGGAACTTGTTACCGAATGGAGTAAAGTTTGTCATTGAGATTCAGATTTGAGAGACTCTGAAATTGTCATATCAAGCTAGCTTGGAGGTAATTTCTGTTTTTATTTCTTAATCGTAGCAAGGATATGGGTCCTTCAGATTAGCTGAAACTCGAGCTTTTAATTAAATTGTGTTCAGAAAACATTTAATTTCATAGTGTTCCTTTTGTTTAATTGGCTAAAAAGAGGCTGCCCTGATTTGAGCTTTACTTTTTTTCCTTTTTTCTTTTTTTTTTTTAGTTTTTTGTTAAATACGTCAGATACTGCATCCATATCGTCCCATTGGGACTCAAACCTGAGATACTAGCTGGACTGGGCCTTTGTCAGTTCATCATTAACCTCTTACCAGAGATTGCTATCTCACTTTCCAAGTTCAATGAGGAAACTCTGAATTTTCTTCCCAAATACCATGATTTGTTAATAGTATTTATTAAGAATAAAATTGCCTAAGAAAAATGTGAATAAAACTGTGAATTTGAAGATTTGTCATCGTTCAAAGATGGACATGATTTAAATTCTACAAATCATGAATTTCATGTTTCACCTTGCAGAATATATCTCTCTAGTTTCAAAGGTGGAATCCATACCGATTAAAGCTTCCTGCAATTGATCATCATCATTCATCAGAACTTGGTGCAGAATGAAAAACTCAGCTCTGAGATGGAAGGCTTCTCTTGTCTTCATGTTCTATTGCTTCATACATTCATCCTTTTCAAGTGCAAATTACTTTGGTGACATTGAGTCATTAATTGCTCTCAGAAACTCTCTTGTCCAGAGAAGAGATGTTATTCCGAGTTGGTTCAATTCAAAGATCCATCCATGCAGTTGGAGTGGCATAAGGTGTGAGGGTCCCATAGTTCATGAAATTGATTTATCTTGTACATTGTTACCCTTAGATCTTCCATTTCCGAACAGTCTTGGAGAATTCAGACATCTGAAGCATCTTAACCTCAGCCATTGTGCCCTCATTGGCCATATTTCTGAAAGTTTTTGGCATCTTGAGAATTTGGAGATCCTGGATCTGAGTGATAATAGACTGTTTGGGATGCTGCCTCCTACCCTCTTGAACATGAAAAACCTTAGAAAACTTGTACTTGATGACAATAGCTTTTCTGGCAGTTTACCGACGACAATTGGTCATCTGAGAGAACTAAATGAACTATCGGTCCATGCAAATGCATTTTCTGGTAATCTTCCAGCAGAGCTTGGAAACCTACAAAAATTGCAGTCACTTGATCTTAGTGTAAATTTCTTCACTGGGAATCTACCTTCCAGTCTGGGTAACCTTACAAGGCTTCTGTACTTCGATGCTAGTCAGAACAGATTTACAGGGCCAGTAATTCCTGAGATTGGAAACTTGGGAATGCTTAGAACTCTTGATCTCTCGTGGAATTCGCTGACTGGATCTATACCAGTGGAAGTAGGCCAACTGACCAGCATAAATTCAATGAGTGTTGGAAACAACAACCTCAATGGGGCAATACCAGATACAATTGGCAGTCTGAGAGACCTACAGGTACTTAATCTCCAGAGTTGCAGACTTTCAGGAAAAGTGGCTGAAGAAATCTCTAAGCTGACAAGCTTGTCGTACTTGAATATAGCACAGAACAATTTTGAGGGAGAACTGCCTTCAAGCTTCGGCAAGCTGACAAATCTAGTCTACCTTCTTGCTGCCAATGCAGGACTTAGTGGAACAATTCCAGGGCAATTGGGAAACTGCAAGAAACTCAAGATTCTAGATCTGTCCTTCAACTCATTATCTGGCACATTACCTTATGGTCTTGCGGGCCTGGAATCACTAGACTCGCTTATCCTTGACTCAAATCGCCTATCAGGTCCTATACCTGAGTGGATTTCCAGTTGGAAACGAGTAGGGTCCATAATGTTAGCAAAGAACCTCTTTAATGGGTCTCTACCACCACTCAATCTGCCATCCCTGACCTTACTTGATGTCAGTACCAATTTGCTCTCTGGTGAGTTGTCTGCAGAAGTATGCTCTGCAAAGTCATTGGCCAGTATATCGCTTTCGGATAATGATTTTACTGGTACTATAGACGACACTTTCAGGGAATGTTTGAATCTCACTGATTTGGTGTTGTCTGGAAATGATCTCTTTGGTGAAATACCTTCTTATTTGGGAGACCTCCAGCTGGTTACACTGGAACTGTCAAAAAACAATTTCTCTGGAAATATTACTGGTCAACTGTGGGAGTCCAAAACACTTATGGAGATATCACTCAGTAACAATTTTCTTGAAGGTCAGATTCCGGAGGAAGTTGCCAAAGTTTCTAATCTGCAGAGGTTGCAATTAGACAATAATCTCTTTCAAGGAAACATCCCAAGTTCCATTGGTGAGCTCAAAAATTTGACTAATCTGTCTCTACGTGGTAACAAGTTGACTGGAGATATCCCCTTGCAGCTTTTCAAGTGCACAAAGCTGGTGTCTGTGGACCTTGGCGAAAACAGGCTTTCAGGTCCAATTCCAAAATCCATATCTCAGTTAAGATTTCTCGACAACCTGGTGCTATCCAATAACCATTTCTCTGGTCCAATACCTGAGGAAATCTGCTCTGGGTTTCAAAAGGTGCCTTTACCAGACTCCGAGTTCACCCAGCATTATGGCATGCTTGATCTGTCCAATAATGAGTTTGATGGTCCCATTCCTGCATCGATTAAGCATTGCATTGTCCTAACAGAGCTACTCTTACAGGGAAACAAGCTCAATGGAAGCATTCCTCGTGAGATTTCAGGTCTGATGAACTTAACTTTCCTTGATCTCTCTTTCAATTCTTTGACAGGACCAGTTATTCCTCAGTTCTTCTCAATGAGAAACCTTCAGGGACTTGTTCTTTCACATAACCAGCTTATTGGCTCAATCCCTGATAATCTAGGATCAATGACACCAAGCATAGCCAAGCTTAATTTGTCAAATAACTGGCTCACTGGTTCATTGCCTTCATCCATATTCACCATTAAGAGTTTGACCCATCTAGATTTTAGCATGAATTCCATCTCAGGACCTCTCTCTTTTGACTTTGGAACCACCAGTTCTCTTTTGGTCCTAAATGCCAGCAACAACCACTTGTCTGGTAACCTCGGTAATTCTCTTTCTAATCTGACCACCCTTTCCACACTGGATGTTCACAACAACAAAATTACTGGCAGCTTGCCTTCTTCACTCTCTACTCTTTCTGCCTTGACATATCTCGACTTGTCTAATAACAATTTCCAAGAGTCTGTACCTTGCAATATTTGTAACATAGATGGGCTTGCCTTTGTCAATTTCTCTGGAAACAGATTCACCGGCCACGTACCAGAAACTTGTACACAGGCTAAAAGATGCATACCAAACCAACCTATTCTCCCTTCCGCACAGGGCTACCCACCTGCACAGATTTTAACCCGTGCTTCTGTCTTGGGCATTGCACTTGGTGCCACATTTGTTTCCCTGGTCCTGTTCATTTGTCTTCTCAGATGCAGGATGCTGAGACAAGAAGCTGTGATACTTGATGGGGGAAAGGGTAAGCTTGTGACAGCAATTGAACCTGAGTCCTCTGATGAGCTTTTGTGTAAGAAATCAAAGGAGCCACTAAGCATTAATATCGCAACCTTTCAGCACTCGCTATTGAGGGTAAACCCTGCAGACATTTTATCAGCGACTGAAAATTTCAGCAAGACTTACATTATAGGTGATGGTGGATTCGGTACAGTTTATAGGGCGTCACTGCCCGAAGGTAGAACCATTGCCATCAAAAGGCTTAATGGAGGACACTTGCATGGTGACCGTGAATTTTTGGCTGAAATGGAGACAATTGGGAAGGTTAAACATGAAAACCTGGTTCCATTGCTTGGATACTGTGTCTTTGCAGATGAGAGGTTCTTGATTTATGAATACATGGAGAATGGAAGCCTTGATGTGTGGTTGAGGAACCGTGCAGATGCAGTTGAGGCACTTGACTGGCCTACCCGATTTAAGATCTGCCTGGGCTCAGCTCGAGGGCTTGCCTTTCTGCATCATGGTTTTGTTCCCCATATCATTCACAGAGACATCAAGTCCAGTAATATCTTACTGGATAGCAAGTTTGAGCCACGGGTTTCAGATTTTGGCCTGGCAAGGATAATTAGTGCATGTGAGAGCCATGTTAGCACTGTGCTTGCTGGAACATTTGGATATATACCTCCTGAGTATGGTCAGACCATGGTGGCTACAACCAAGGGTGATATCTATAGCTTTGGAGTGGTGATGCTAGAGCTGGTGACAGGAAGAGCACCAACGGGTCAGGCTGATGTTGAGGGCGGCAATCTTGTTGGATGGGTTAGGTGGATGGTCACAAATGGGAGGGAATATGAGGTACTAGATCCCTATTTTTCTAGTTCAATGGCATGGAAGGATCAGATGTCGAGTGTTCTTGAAGTTGCACGGTTGTGCACACATGACGAGCCTTGGAAGCGGCCAACCATGCTTGAGGTGGTGAAGCTGTTGAAGGAGAGTAAGATAGAAACCAGTCCCTAGGGTGATTGAACAGGACCGAAAACTCTAGGCGATTTCAAGTCCAGAGAAATGATTGTCGGTTCAAAATTAGATGATTCATATATGTGTAGTTCATGTTGTAACTGAGGATGTGTGGTTTTAAAATTAAGAATGTTATGTAAGTGATGTAGAGCAGAAGCTATAAAAGGGCATTTGAAGTCAATAATATCTGCATTTCCTTGGGCAGGTTTAGAAAATACCCTCATGTGGCCCAAAGTTTGTAGCCTTGCTAGAGTGTAGAAAGTGACTTACAAATATAGCTTAAATTTCCAGCAGAAGCTTTCATTCTTTTATATATCCCTTCACACACACTCACACACACACACACACATATATATATGTATATGTATATGTATATATAAATATGCGTGCTTCAACTGCATTATAACAGCTAATGTCATTTATGTGCTATCCTAACCCTAGATTGCACCACTCTTAGTGGTGAATGGTTAAACTTTCTGGTTCTGTGGGTTAAACTTTCTGGTTCTGTCGGTTAAACTTTCATGACTCCCAGTCTGCAGATATCCTGGTTTGTTGGAGATTTTAAAGCTACTAAATACAATTATGCAATGCATTGTCTTAAAAGGCTTAGACAGATATTTACACAATTATCATAATTTTTAAATAAATAAATAAAAACTCAAAGTACAAAAAACATAATGAAGCAGAAGCTTGATAAGAAAAAGGAATGGAGTAACTTTAAGTTCACTAAGTTAAGAGGAAATGATTACTATTTGCAATGCGCCATGAACCATAAAAAAGTAAAATAAACTTCTGGATAATTACCAATAAATAAATAAAAAATTAATAACTAAAGGGTAAATTATACAACCTCTCTTACAACTTGACATAATTACAAGGACTTCTATTATGATTTGCGAAATTACACGGATCTCTTTTAAATTATTATTTTGAAACGGAAATAAACCCCACCGAACCTTATGAGGCTCAATTGGGCTCGAGTTTTCACAACTTGGAAATAAAGAAATATATACTTGGGCCTGCTTTGAAACTTAAATAGTAAGAGAAATCGCTTGGGATTCACTCTATGTTTTGATGCTAAGTTATTCAATAGGATTGGAGGTGAGAAAAGGAAGAGAACAGTAAAAGCAATAGAAATGCTAGCGTGCTCTTCAAGAGAGGAAAGTGTATACATGCATATAGAGGCCCACCAGAGAGAATCATTAGGAATTAAGGGTTCAATTCATGACACAAAAATCATGACAAAATTAGTTGGTATATATGAGGCTTACATATATATTCTCATTCCTCAAATTGGACTAACAATCAGCAAAAAAATAAAAAATGGATTGAATTGCACAGTTTAACCTAACTAACAACTCCAACCCACTCCATCATAATACTCTCTCTCTCTCTCTCTCTCTCTCTCTCTCTACCAAACTTGGATGCATCTTTACATTTCCACACGTAAAATTATTCTAACTTGCCAACAAAGCCAACACAGTTTTCGATATAATAAACCATTTTCACTTCCATGCAAGCCTCAAACACTTGACATTAACATATCCAATATTTTCTGCCTTTTGGTCTATGAAAAGATGAGAAATCGCATGGAGAGATTGGTAGTTCTTCCAGCTTTTTCTATTGGCTGTGTTTCGCATGCAAGTGTTGCTGTAGTTGACACAAACCAATCCAAGAAGTCGAAATCGGAATCAAGCACAACTGTAACAAGTATGATCTCTATTTCTCTGTGTGTGTGTGTGTGTCACTGTGTGTGCGTGTCACTGTGTGTGCATGTCTCTGACTGGTTGTTGTTGTTGTTGTGTTTGATGTATTTTCCAAGGAAGACAAGAAGGAGATGAGAGCTCGTCTGGCGTGAATATGAAGAACTCTAGGGGTAATTTCCTGGCTCTTCCAAAGCCTAACATCTCCAATGGGATACACAGATTGATTAGGAGTTTTAGAAATTTTTCTCAATTGTTTGGTAAGTGTATGATGATTAGTTACTGTTTAAAGCATGTATGTATTAATTAATTTGAAGATCGATGACTCTAATTGCCTTGAAAATAAAAAGTACAACAATAATAGAGCTCGAAATACAAAATAATCTCATATATAACATATGGTTGCTGAAGTTTTTAACTATTTACTTTGAATATCTTGAGAAAAAAAAAAAAAAAAAAAATTATTTGGAATTTTTTTATCTCTATTTTCTTTTCTCTCAAAAATTATTTACTCATGTAAGAAAAAGTTGGAAATCTATTAGAGATATGTTTGGTTCTGTGTTTCGAATAGAACTTTTGATTCTTTTAAGAAATTGGATGAGGAATTCATGGAAATGAGCCTCCAAGTGTGTGTGTGTGTGTGTGTGTTTTTTTTAAAAAAAAATTTAATCTTAATAGTGAATATAATATATCTTGTTAATTTATGAAACCATATTTTTCCTTTGCCATTTGGATTTTCTGTAATCATGTCTAAACCTCTGTCTTCGAGTTTTTGTGACGAAACTTTAAAGTGATGTTCTCACTTCTCAGTAATGGAAGAACAATTTCATCCCTGTAATTTTCTCAGAATGATCAAGTACATTTGAATTATGAGAACTAGTATGTAAAAATGACCATTAAAATTGTCAAATTGGTCAAATCTCATTCATAAGGCCATGAAAACATTGAAATTAGCTATGTCAATAACATCAACATAAAGAATTAGCCAATTAATATTCTAATATTTTTGGATCAATTTCATTTATTTATTTTTTTAATTTTTATTTATTTTTGCAGTTTACAAAGAAGAGATGGAAGAGATGGAGGAGATGGAAATGGAGATCGGACTTCCAACGGATGTTAAGCACGTGACACACATAGGTTGGGATGGGAGTACCACCACCAACCCTGTAAAAGGGTGGGAAAATCTGAAAACTCCAGAAATACTTTCTTTCCCTACAATTTCTCTAATGCAATTTGAGCTTGCCATGGCTTCACAAGCTGACCAACCTCAACCTCTGGGCGTCAATACCTCCAAGTTTACTTGATATCATGGTGGTGATGATGATAATGCTAATAAGCATGTGATGATCAATGTAGTATACACCTTGTTACTGGTTTGATGATGATGATGATGATGATGATCAATATTATTGATTGTAATGATGGTTGTCATGATGTGTGGGGAAAAAAAAAAAAAAGAAGAAAAATTACAGTGAAACATTTTGGAACAAAGAAGGTTCTAATTGTATGTTTTTTGGTACCTTTTTAAAAATGGTAACCTTTCATATTTCTTCTCATTTCTGAGACACATTTTGTCTCACATGAATACATTTGATCATTATGAGTTCATTGTAGGTTTTTACACTGTGAGTGATGAAATGGTTCCAAGGCCATTATGAGTTTTTGATGTTGCTTTTAAGAGCACCGAATCCGCATATTCCAAACAGAAACTAGTAGATACAACAGTAAAGCTGTTGTTTGAAGTCACTAATATACAGAGATTACAGTTGTGCAACAATTCAAACGGAAAATATTTTTCAGTTCAGAAAAGAGTGCTCTGTTTTGAGAGCACACCCAACCAAAAAAAATACTAACAATAAATAAAAATCTAGAGAAAAAAAAAAAAAAAAAAAAAAAAAAAGAGTCCAACATAAAGGTGAGGATATTTTGAAATCCCAAAAGTCCTCGACCCTTCAGATTGTCAAATCAAAGATGATTTGATGAGTAATAGTAAAAAAGTCAATATTTTTTAGTCACAAATCACCAACACAAGAGAAAGGGAGAAGAAAATGAACATTTGGATCTATAATTTCAAAAACACAACCACCAATACTTTATTAACCAAAAAAAATTAAAGTTAATACCTCCAAGTTTACTTGATATCATGATGGTGACGATGATAATGCTAATAAGCATGTGATGATCAATGTAGTATACAACTTGTTACCGGTTTGATGATGATGATGAATATTATTGATTGTAATGAAGGTTGTCATGATGTGTGGGAAAAAAAGAAAAAAAAAATTACAGTGAAACACATTTTGTCTCGCATAAATACATGATATGAGTTCATTGTAGGTTTTTACACTCGGTGATGAAATGGTTCCAAGGCCATTATGAGTTTTCCATGTTGCTTCTGAGAGCACCGAATCACATATTCGAAACAGAAACTAGTAGATACAGTAGTAGATACAACAGTACAGCCGTTCAAAAATTACAGTTGTGCAACAATTCAAACGGAAAGGAAAATATTTTTCAGTTCAAAAAAGAGTGCTCTGTTTTAGCTCTGTTTTGAGAGCACACCCAACCAAAAAATAATACTCAAAATAAATAAAAATCTAGAAACAAAACCAAAATAGACCCTACAAATTTACAATGACCCACGCTTTAGGTGCTTCTTGGTAAGGCAAAATGATTAATCCATGAAAGGTCGGAAATTAGAAAGAAAAAAAAAAAGGAAAAAGAAAAAAGGATTCCAACATTAAGGGTGATGTTTTATTTTGAAATCCCAAAAACTTCAACCCTTCAAGATTGTCAAATCAAAGATGGTTTGATAAATTCCAGTAAAAAAATCAATATTTTTGAGTCACAAAGAAGAAACATATGGATCTATAATTTCAAAAACACAACTACCTTTTAAGATCGATTTTTACCCAAAATAATAATAATAATAATACTAATAACAAATAAATTCTGTGCCAATGTATGCATAAACTAAAGACATATATATGTAGAGAGAGATTATTAGATTAGATGCAAACTAAAGAAGAAGAATGGAGAAAAAAGGAATTGAAATTGTAGGCATCATAGCGAGCCGAAAGCTGATTGAGACAGCATAATGGCTTTCTGAGATGCCCTAGTTTTGTGTTAGATCCTCCACCGCCATTAAGAGAGACAGCCCTTCCGAGATCTATAAGATCAAGGTCTCGGCTACTATGTCTTTGGAGGATCTGCTTAGGGTTTGGGCTTCTCTCAAGTAAACCATTTTATACTGGGAAAAACTATATGACTGGCAAAAATGATTGGATTAATTTACTTATCACCCTCAAGTTTTTTAATATTTTATATAAACCCTTTTAAATTTTAGGATTAATTACATTCATACCTCTTAAAATTTACTTTATTGATAATCAGATGAAAGTTAGTCTATTTTCAAACAATAATGCCCCTCAAGTATGTTAAAGTTAACAAAAACACTCCAATGGTCAATTATCATGGTGGATTGACATTATTGCCCTTTAACCTTTAAAAGTTATTTTATTAGACCAAAAAGCCCTCGTCTTCCCTGCCCCTACTCTCTCTCTCTACCCATACCTGCCCACCTCCTATTCTTCATCTCTGTCTCTACCTCTACCACTATAGCTGCCGCTACCACCATCACAGTGCATAACCAAGCATTTGTTTGAAAAGGGTTTCAAGCATGTGTTTCGTGGTGATGATTGGATTGGTAGCCATGTGCATCACCAAACCATTCTTCACTTTTTACTCTCTTTCTCTCTCTTCGAACTTCACATTTTCCCACAGTAGATTGATGACTTTATTATCAAATGTCTATGGATGATTAACTTAAGGCTGCGTTGTAATAGTAAGAAAATAAAGGAAATGAAAAATGACCAAAAAAAAAAAAGTAATTTTCTAATATGTATTTAGTTAAGATACAAATTTATCCAAGAAAATTGTAAAAAAATATCATGTTATAGTTTAGATATCTAAATTGTCCTTATTTTTATAAAAATGGTAAAACAATAAAAAATTAATTAGTAGTAAGTGTATAAAAAAAGGTGGAGTTTTTAATTAATTTATACTTTATAAATTATTATTTATTTCATTCATATATGATGGAAACAACTAAAAATGAAAGTTAAGTTAATTAAAATTATATCAACGATCAAGTTGTTATTGGAATGCAAAAATAGGAAAACAAAATAAAAAGATATTGCTTGTGTTTTATGTAGGAAACGTTTTGAGAAAATAGAGGGTTACGAGAATCTTAATTTTCTAGAACTTTTCCTATCTAAACCAAACTCCAAAAAATTTCAAAATTTTCTCTTTCCTTTCTTTTCTCGTTGATTCTATCTAACCCAATGAAACCTGAGAAATCATAACCTCAAGTATCAAATTAGACATAAAGTAATCCGTGTAAATCAAAAGTACCTATGATTTGTGAATGCAATTTTTAAGTTGAAATGATCTCCTTGTGAATTCTTGATTATTTTGATTGTTGTTAAGAAAATAATCTCTTAATAGCATTAGAGAAGTGTAATTGGTCCTTAGCAAGTCACATCCAAAACCATCAACATCTCCCCAAAGAGGAAAAGAATTAGACATTCTTCAAAGTAACGAACATACAGAGTAAAGTCTTCAATTGATGATTTCAAATTTGAATTTTTGAATAGTCTAACTACAAAAAATTTTGCCTCAAATTTTGGAAGTTGGAAGTTCAAAAATTTTTTAGGTAATTATTCTTTACATGTGAGACGGGGAATTACATGTATCCGGTGGTAAATTATGGGACACTCTAATAAACCCGACACCACCATCATAAAAAAAAAGCAAAAAAAAACTTAATTATTTTTATTAATGCTAAACCATTTTTAACTGGACTAAATAAACCAACAAGTAAATGGTTTTGCTTTGAAAAAAAATAAAAAATAAAAAAATAAAAAAATAGTTTTGCTTCGGCTTACAGCATACTAAAGGATCAAGCTTGCCTCCATATGAGCCCAATAATATGGGTTTTCTGAAAGCTACAAACGTACATGTGCCCATTTTGAAGCATTTGGGCGGGGTACAGTGATTGGGCTTATCAGGAAGCCCAATTAATGCCCAGAATCTTTATAGCTACTCTAATAGAGACCGGGCCATTAATTCTTTTAGTTTCAATTTCGGTAAGTCGGCCCTATAAAAAGTTCAATCCACAGCAAAAGAATTTCAACAAAACCAGCTCTTTTGGTCGGGACCGTAATCTAGGGTTTGTTGAAGCACTACAGAGTTGGTTCCTCGTCCGGTGTTCAGAAATCCTCAAATCGGTTCTAGCTGCATAGTTTCTCTGCCGGAGATATCATCACCATGGCAAACAGTGTGTAGACTCTCTCTCTCTCTCTCTATATATATGCGTATCGGTATATATGTCTCTATATGCATAGACGTATCTATTCAACTTCATATCTGTTGGTTTTTGTGTTTTGATTGCAGCGATGGCTCGGTCATTCCTACAAGTGGCAGCAACAGAGGAGGTTGCCTCTCCTCTGAGAGTGGTTCAGATCGAGGGATTGGTAATCTCTCTCACTCTATATTTATATAGATATACGTGTCTGTTTTAGTTTAGATACCTTAAGTACTGAATCAGTTATTGTGAGGACTTGAAGGACTGATATTTAAAAAAATATATATGACATTTTGATGGCAAATTTGTATATTCATGTTAACTTTTATAATTCTTGCGTAACAAGTATGCTTGCAATTTGTCTTATATTTTTCGTATAAAATTACCATGAACCAGGTTATATTAAAGATAATCAAACACTGCAAGGAGTTTTCTCCAGCTCTGGTAACTGGGCAGCTTCTGGGGTTAGATGTTGGCAGCGTTCTTGAAGTCACTAACTGTTTCCCCTTCCCGGTATGTAACAGCATACAAGTAATAGTTCCGATTTTCTTTGTTGTCTGGATATATTTAACTATATTCATGTGACAAATATGGCAGATCCGTGAGGAAGATGAGGAGATTGAGGCAGAAGGTGCTAACTATCAGCTTGAGATGATGAGATGTTTGAGAGAGGTTAATGTTGACAACAACACTGTTGGATGGTGAGTTTGGTTCTACATATTCACTCATACTTGTTTCTCGTAAAGGTCCCTTTTTTTGGGTCATTATTGTGATGCTAGGGTTTGCCAACAATGAAACATATGATGGTTTTGTTCCTTTATTATTTTTGCTTTCCCTTGAGATGATATTTTTGATCTATTTTATATCACAAGAAGATGTCCTGATATGAATTTCTGTATCATGTTACGGTTGATTTTTTTCCCAGCAATATATAGTATTTCTTCCTGAGCCCATTTGCCGATTTTTTAATTATACTGATACAAGTATATGCACCCATGAATGTCCAGAGACTCCAGACACATAATCCTTTTCAAGTTGTTGCATATGGTTGTGTTGTGTCAATAAATGATATATAGTAAAAAGAATAGTCTATTTGACCTGGTGATATTTGTTAAATGCTTGGTATGCAAGACATTTTACCTTTGGTGATAGTAAAAACCTCTCCCAAACCTCCTCCACTAGAACTTTGGCATCTCCTAACATCTTGCAACTGTAGTGTTTAAGCTGAACATGCTGGAGAAGAATTCTTTGTCTTTTGACGAGTTCCACTTGCTGTTCAAGATCCTGTTAATTTTGATTGCTCTTCTTCCTGTACAAAATGTGGGATATAAAACTATTGTTTCGATCCTTGATATAATCCCACATAATCCATTGATCCTGCATAACAAAGCCCCCAGTTTAATTATGCTCTAGACTCATTGAAATTTGTGGTTCATGCTCTTGAAGCCAAAAACCATTTCATTCAGGATTAAAGGCAGCTGGCATTTCTAATTTATTGCTCACTGGCTCCTTTATTATATCCTTTATCGAGATAACTTTTCAAATTGTGTATCTACGTTACACCTTTTCCTGTCCTTGGGGTGGCCATTAATATTTCAAACAGGAGTGTTGTATCAATCGTCTTGGTATTGAGAATTATCTAAATTTTGGACTCTGATGGGACGTGCAATTTTGATGCCCAAGGTGGATCTTGTGTGAGTTATCTTGTTGGCATCAATCATTTAATCGTTCTAGCTACTTGACTTTCTAATTTTTTCCAGTCTCCAGGGGGAATTATTTATTTATTTTTTTGTTTCTAGTCTCTATTGGACTACCAAAAAAAAATTGTCCGTATTCTCTGATTTATAACAATCAAATTCTTCCTGATCCTGAATAGACCTTAGTGTCCCTGTTTTTAGCACTAGATTTTGTCTCATCCTTATAAAATCACTTATAATTTTGTGTCATTGCTGGGAGACATGGTAGTTTGATATTTTGAAATTAACTTGTTACAGAACCTAGGCCTGCCAAGTTCGGAAATTCTTGTCAAAATGGTGATGAAAGGATTACTCTATAGAGCATGTCCTATATATTGTGAGAACATGTATTAGGATTTTGTGTTGACGCAACAGCTTGAAATTTTTTGCCATTTTTGTGCAATTTTGAAGTGGATTCACATGATAACTTCATAATTATTGTAGTTTCATAATTATTGTAGTTATAAACAGCATTGCTTTTTAAGCACTCGGGACATTCCATGTTCTCTTTGTAAAAAGGTGTGGTTGCCTGAGAGGTTATACACTTTTGGTTTGAACAAAACCTGTGTAGGAAGCATTCAGTGTCAATTTCTGATGAAATGAACTTTTGGGAAATATAGATTTTTTAAGTACCGAATTTAGTCTAGCATCTTCATTGTGTTGTTTATATAACCAACTGTGATGTTGTTAAGGGGAATGTTCAATTGTTCCTTGAGTAGAAATCTTGATGCTCGTATATATGCATGTATTGACCATGCACCTACTTATCAAAATAAATGAAGTGTATGAATGGATATGTGATGAATTGATTGTTTGGAAGATTGATATGAGTTCTGACTGATTTGTCCATGCAATGTTGAATTTTTCTCTTCAACATTTTCCAGGTATCAATCAACTTTGCTAGGTTCTTTTCAAACTGTGGAACTGATTGAGACCTTTATGAATTACCAGGTTACATATTTTTAACACTTTTCTGGTTACTCTAGTTGTATGTAATAGCATATTTTATATTAACATGATGCATGTGATTGATCTATTATGTATTTGTGGTTGCAGGAGAATATAAGACGGTGTGTGTGCATCATCTATGATCCTTCAAGGTCCAACCAAGGCGTTGTTGCTCTCAAGGCCTTGAAGCTTTCAAATTCTTTCATGGACCTTTATCGTAATAACAATTTTACTGGAGAGAAGTAAGAGCCTTTGCTGTCATGGAATTAATCTTTGGACACGAGTTAATGAATGAATCTCATTTTTCTGGTGTTTCGCTTTGTAGGTTGAGGGAGAAAAATCTGTCATGGGTGGATATTTTTGAGGAAATACCTGTATGTGTCTGATACTTCACTATTCCTTCTTTAAAATGAGTATTATATTTCAACTTTTATGGTCTATGCTTGTGTACTCTCAGCAGGATTCAGAAGAGTAATATCTTCTGTAGTATGACTGCTCTTCTTTTGTTCTTATGTGGAGTAGTATTTTATGACCAATGTAAATTACCCGAACGTTTCTTGTGTATGAGCCATGTTTCTCATTGGTTTTCACCAAACAGCTCCTTTCGGATGTCCTACTGTATGATGGAAGCTTTAAATACAATTAGTTGCAGGTTAAATTATTTATGGTAATGATTTGGAAATTAATCAACAACCGTTTTTACTAGGAGTATTGAGTTCTTAGTCTACGAGGCTGACTAGTGGAACATAGAGTTTCTGATGTGCAAAATGGTTTTTGTCCATGAATTTTTTGAACTTCTATCTCATATATATATATATATTTTGATAGCATTGTGAATTTTTGGATACTATATTTTAGACGAGCTAGAAGACTTCATTATGAAAACTAAATGGATTTTTATTCTCATATAGCTTCTAATGCTGCCTGTTATTTAACAGATCAAGGTTTCAAATTCTGCTCTTATCAGCGCCTTTATGACGGGGCTGGAAGCCGATACACCCATCACCCAGGTAATTTTTATCCATTTTGTGGGACTATTAAACAACAATAAATTTTATTATAACAACTTGTTCTTTTCTCTTTGTTTTGCCAGTGTGATTATGATCGGTTGCAATTATCAACCAATCCGTTTATGGAGCGGAACGTGGAATTTTTGATTGAATGCATGGATGATTTGTCAATGGAACAGCAAAAGGTTAGGCTTTTATTTTGTCTTGGGTTTCCATTGTTTGATTGGCTGTTCACATACTTAACAAAAAAAAGAAAAGATTGACTGTTCACATGACAAGACTTCCATTTAAATTTCAGTTCCAATTCTACTATCGGAACCTGTCTCGTCAGCAAGCCCAGCAGCAGGCATTTATTCAGAAGAGAAGGTAGGAGCAAATTTTTTTGCCTTACATGGCTATTTGGCAGATGCTATACTACTGTTTTGGTTAAGTGAGGAACTCTTTTGGTAACTATGGGTTTCCTTTTTGTTGATATCCTAATATATCCTTTTTTATTGTTTAATGTTTTAGCATTTTACGCTTTTCAATGAATTAGGTGGGAAAGCTGGTAATACACTAAAGAGATAGAATGATGTCAACATAGAATGCTTATGTGAAAAGGCTCCACAATATATTGATTGATGATTAAAAGAAGGAAATGAATTGTGTTGCTAGATCTACAATAACCTGAAACCCATTTTAAAACAATTCTTAAATATCTTAGGTTGGTGTTCAATGAGATCATGTTTTTATAATGATGGTAAATTTATTTGTTTCATAGTTGGAAATAGGCTTTGTTGAGTTAAGTCGTATGCACATCAATCATGAATATGTCAGCACCACTCATCTAACACATGATGTTTTAGCTCTATAATTTAACATGGTTTGCAATTTCTCCATCATCTTACACAAAATAGCCTAGGTAATGGGAAAAAATTCACCTTTTGATATATATTAACCCTTCATTTGCACTACATCCTTCCTTGTATTCCTAGTTTTACAAAAATTACATTTCAGGTATTAATTTTTCATCTTATCTATTTCTAACAATCTTGATTCTAGAGCTTCTCTTCAGATCATTGACACTTGCTCTAGTTTCATCAATTAAAATAATGCCATCCAGCATATATCATATTATGCCATCCTTTTTTGTTCATCCATGACTTTTGGCAAAAAGATGTAAGCTTTACAGTATTTCAGAAATTATTTGTTTCTCCTACAGCTATTCTTATTGTAGTCACAATTTCATCATCTATGTCATTTAGCTAGTATATTAATACTTATATTTGGAACGCCTTTCTTTTCTAAAATTCAAGGCCCATCAAAGTTTTTATTTAAATCTGTAGAAACCATATAAAAGATCTTTCTTCTCTTGATTGCTTAATACCATAGTTTCATGTCTTAATTAGTGTTCAATAACTTTTCCCCAGAGTTTCAAAGTATGACTTAATTGTGATCTGGTAAGATGATAATTTTTACTACTAGGGAAGCATTTTTATAATATGATTAAAAGTTACTTCTACTTTGAGATGTAACGTTACACCTGTAGATAATTTTTGAATGTATAAGAAAATATATCAGGTTCTGATGCGCAGTTTTCCCTAAGCACAATTTGAAGAATGGTAATGCTATATGTTAATTCAGGCTTTACACGTGTGCATTGTATCTGTCTCTCTTCTTTTGTTTTATCATTTTTTTATTTTGTTTTTATGCTTATAACATGTTTATTTTATTTTTTAAAGGGCAGAGAACATGGCACGCAAAGCTGCAGGAGAAGAGCCATTACCTGAAGAGGATCCTTCAAATCCCGTCTTTAAGCCAATCCCTGAACCCACACGGTTGGATAGCTTTCTCATAACAAATCAAATTGCCAATTACTGCAACCAAATCAATGGGTATGTCTCAATTACTAAAAGCAGGCAGAAATGTTGTCGTTTCATATGTGTTACCAGTTATCTTCCCCACTTTATCTGTAATCAACTTCTTTTTGGGTGGAGAAGAAAATTACAAAAATTACACACTTGAGTTACCTATATATTCTGATGAACATAATTGAATTTTGTTTGAAGTTCATGTATTGATGATGTATTTGTGGACTGTAACATTGCAGGGTTGCCGGACAGAGCTTCAGCAGACTATATTTGACGAAGGCTTTGCAAGATAATTGACATGATGTCTGGCTTAAAAATTCAGTGTTCTACATCTATTATGCTATGTTTGGAATGTTCCGAGTCCAGGAAAGAATTATGATGTTTTTTTTTTTTTTCCCTCTTGTTTTTCTCTCTTTAGATACCAGTTAAATTGAGCAAATTAGTATACCAAACTTGTAGAAGAAATTTTGGATGTGAAAGGAAAGAACAAATTCTTCCAAATGGTGCAATAACATGTGATGTGCGTATCATCTTCTAAGCTTTTGAGAGGACAGCAGACCTCTCTTATCCAAATCTAAAGGATAGAGACAGAGAGGGTGGTCCATTTTCCACTGCACCTTTTTTTTTTTTTGCTTGCTTGTGTGAATTTGCTCTCTCTCTCTCTCTGATTGAAAGAGATTCAAGATATAAGAAAATTATAGATTCTCAATTATTTTTGCATGTATCATGAATATATATAGAGAGCTTCATCTAACGAATTACTTTATCTTTGTATATTTTAATAATATTTGATTTTGGGATATATTTTAATTTGTTTCAGAATCTTGAATCAGCACATACAATTATAGAATAAGGATTCATGCTAAGTTTTTAGTTGAAAAAAGGAGGGAAAAAAAAAAAAAAAAAAAAAAAAAATTTAGTTGAATTTCTCCGATTATTTATCCTATTTTTCTGAATAGCTAAGAATTATGAATCATTTCACTACCAATATAATTCATACGTTACTCTGCAATGGTAATAAAAGGATCATCAAATAGGTATTGTCCTATTATGCGTACCTGGTTCATTGATTTAAATAAATACGATGTAGTTGGAAACAATTGCTAAAAAGTAAAAATTGAGTAAAATAAATAGTTGGAAACAAATTACTAAAAAGTAAAAATGACATATCGAGAAGTGTGTAGGTGTATATTTATAATTTTTGAGTAGTAAATTGTAATTTAAAATTCCTACAAACAAAAAAATTCTTAAAGCATTCTGTGGTCTACCTTCAACGACTAACAATAGGATGGCAGTGATTTGATTCTGGTACAGGGAAAAAGACATATAGATCCCGTGACCGTGTGGTATGATGGCTACAACACCAAATACAAACACGTGAACGCTTCAGTGTCTAATATATATATATATATATATAATCCCATTCGCCACCGATACACATTACATTGGTAAGTCCCCACTACCATTGAGGCGTCGCATCGGAGAAAAAAATTATTGGCAATACTTCTTATTGATATAAAAATGGCCAACCTCAGATAATTGATTTTTTTTTTTTTTTTTTTTAAATGTTCATTGTTGTTGTTACAGATACAAGAATATTACATTGTTAATTTCTAGTCCACTTTGAGAGCACTCATTTTTGAGAGTTTTGTGAGAGCATTCAATTTTAAAAGGAAAAGAAATAAATAAGTCTTTGGCTCCTTTTGTCGGTGGACATAGATATACGTCAAGTCTAGCGGACTCAGAAATGGTCTTTTTTGTGTTGTGTTTGTATATTGCTGTCTTATTTCTTTGTACCATTGAATTCCTAATAGTAGCCCTTCTACACCATTCTTTCTCAACATTAGTGATAAATATTTTAACAATAGTGAAATATAATCAAAACCATTGAATATTAAACCAAAAAATAAAAAAATAAAAAGATTTTTCCTTCATCATTCTCTAAGGTTACAAATCAACCGAATATTGGAGCTTGTTTAAGTTTGGCTTGAATTCTTGTCAAGCCTAGACATAGGTGTCCAAGTTTGTCTCAATGTCTATTTATGTGCTCAGGATTGTCCAGTTGGTTCGTTTAATTTGAAAGACAAGCTTGTGATTTCAACTTGATTTTTAAGATTTAGAAAAACTTCAGCTACAAATTATACTTCATTCACCAACTTTTGTGCTAACTGTCTCATGTTCATATTAAGCATTATTCACGAGCCAAAACAAGTTGAGACAACGGTTACTCAATTTCACATTGGTTTATTAAACAAGTTTGAAAATAGAGTTCACATCCTTTGCTGTTACAGAAACAGCATGACGGTCTAAATCACTCATACGTGTGGCACAATCACATGTGTGAGTGATCGTACTGTCCACTACAGTACAACACGTGTGTTGTAAGTACTACAGAGAATTCGGACTCTTCAAGATTTCGTTTAAACTCAACTGAATTTGAACTAAGACGGCAAGTCATTCGTACCCAAACTCTTCATGACCAATCCAACCTCGTTTGCAGCCTAAATGTGTCTTCCAAAATCCAAACATGTCCAGCCCTGTACCAGAAATCACTCAAAAATAGCACTTTCTTTGCAAGCCCCGAACAAATCACAACATACCATTATGACAATCTACTTGTACAGATGTTCACTTCAATAGTCAACTATATAATAATACCAAACTGACTAAAATTTCAGAAATTATAGCAATTAGGATTCATTTGAAAAACACAACAGCGTACACTAAAATGTCAACAAAATGCCAACAAATATTACAATTAGGAATGGAAGAGAGAAGAAATTTAAAACCACGAGAAAACAAACAAAGTCACAGTGCTAGTCTTGATCTTCTCAGAATGCTTCCATTCTTTGTGGAATTGGGGTCTTGATGACTTGCAATATTTGCACCACCTCTGCCATTGAAGGCCTGCTTGAAGGTATCTGAGAAGTACATACCATAGCCAACTTGAGAACCGGCAAAACCTCTTCCTCTGGGTACTGGTTCATGCTTGAGTCCACACACTCTAAAGCATTGCCTTGCTCAAGCAAATTCCTCACATGGTCGCCGAGTATTACAACATTGTCTTCTCCGTATTCAATCGGCCTTCTACCGGTCACGAGCTCAAGAATCAGTACTCCAAAACCATAGATGTCACACTTCTCATTGACCCTCAAGCTCTGGCATGCCAACTCTGGGGCAACATAACCCAATGCACTCTGAAATCGGCTACTCATTATGTGCTTGTCGTGCTTTATCAGCAGCCTTGTCAGTCCAAAATCTGATATCTTCGGGTTCAAATGCTCGTCAAGTAGTATGTTGCTCGGTTTTATGTCGTAGTGTATGATTGGTGGATGGAAGGTGTGGTGCAAATGAGCAAGTCCCTTGGCTGTCCCGAGTATGATTTTGAACCGGTTGGACCATGACAGAGGTGGAGTACCAGGAGGCCTTTCATGGAGTTTGGTTTGTAAACTCCCATTTGGTGCATAATCCGAAACCAGAAGCTGCAGTTGATGAGTCCAGTAATACCCTTTTAATGCTATCAAATTTGGGTGCCTTGCTTTCCCCAAAATTCGAACTTCTCTATCGAAATCTTCAGGGTATTGGATGATGTTTGATCTAACTAGCTTCTTTACTGCAACCATTCTCCCTTCTCCTCCCAAGGACGCCTTATAAACGGTCCCAAACACTCCTTCACCGATTTCACCTGCCTTGTTAAGTAGGGATTCAGGACTAGTAACCCAATCCGGAGATGTCTGGGAATCGAACAACACAAGCTTCCCTGTGGGGAGAAGTCCTGATCTCGAGGAGCTTGAGCACATGCTCTCCAAGGCGTTGTCGATGAATGCTAGTCTTCTCCTAGCAGAAACATTCAACAGGCTTACTACCATCACTCCAACTGCAATCACAGCAGCTGCTGAAATGGCAACAACAGCTGACACACTGAGGAACCTGTGGTGCCTGAAATTTGGGGAGTTTATTGAAGTATCGTTCCCCGGGTTATGATCACCATTTTGATTGCCATAGACATAGGGGTTAAGAACTAATGGCTTTGGGACATTCATCTTACATGGTCCCTTCAACAAGGGTGAGCAAATACCCAAATTTCCCTGTAAAGCACTTTGATCTAAGTTTGGAAATATACCTTCAACAGGAAGCCTCCCTATGAGCCTGTTATAGGATATATTCACAGCAAGTAGGTTTTCCAACTTGCCAAGCACTAGTGGTATCTCTCCACTCAGCTGGTTGAACTCTAAATTCATAATCTTGAGCTTGCTCAACTTTGAAATGGATTCCGGAATCGAACCAGTCAAGTTATTGTAGGACAAGCTCCTGCAACAATGAGAATCACAATTACTATTTAAGTATATTTATTTTTCAAACATAACATGTATAGAGTCATTCATAGACATATTACATATAGTGAGACTTACAGCAAATTGAGAGATGAACAGTTCCCAATATCTTCAGGAATTGGCCCTGTCAAGGAATTTCCATCCAACTGAAGAATCTCCAAGCTGCTTGATTCACATATATCACCCGGGATCGATCCATATAAAGCACAGTTTCGGAGATCTAACACCTTTAGAGTCTGAAAGTATCCGAGCTCCGGGGGCATTCTCGATTGCAGATTGTTCCATGACAAGTTCAAGTATGTCAACTTGGAGAAAAGGCCCATCTCTGCAGGAATATCTCCTCTGAGATTGTTTCTCGACAGATCCAACTTTTGAAGTGATTCAAAGAGCTTGCTCGAGCCAGGAGGGATTGAACCACTCAGTTCATTCCCTGAAAAATCTAATTCCTCCAATCCCATATCAAACAAACCCTCAGGAATGCTACCATTGAAAGCATTACCTCCTAACCGAATCACGGATAGCTTGGTAGAGTACACCAGTGACATTGGAATGCTTCCACCTAATCTGTTCTTGGACAAACTTAAATAATTCAATGATTTAAGGTCACCCAACGAGGATGGAAGGGCTCCTGTGAGACCGTTGCTCGAGAGGTCTAGGAATTCCAAGCTGCTGCTCATGTTACCAATCCACTGAGGCAAATCACCACTTAACTTGTTCTTTGACACACTGAAGAAAGTGAGTGAATTTAGCCTATGAAGTGACTCAGGAAGCGATCCGGTGAAGCCATTATCACTGAAATCCAACCTACTCAAGTGTGGACATAGCCCAATATCAGCAGGAAGTGAACCAGAGAAATGATTTCCTTGTAACTGGAGATTTTTCAGGTTGTGTATGGCTGAAATGCCTAGTGGTGCATTCCCAGACAAGGCATTGTGTGAAAGATCTAATGTCCTAATCCTCATCAATGACCAAAGACCCTTGTTGAAAAAAGGGTCACCAGAGAAATGATTGTTGGAGAGATTGAGACTATTCAAAGTGGTGCATTTAAGAAGTGTACTTGGAATTGGACCTTCAAGAAGATTTCCAGATAAAGAAAGGAATCGAAGAGAAAAACAGTTTCCAAACATGTTATCAGGGACAGGTCCAGAGAGTGAATTCTCTGAAAGGTCTAGGAATTTGATTGAACTCATGTTAGTGAGAAATGTTGGAATGAGGCCCGAAAAGCTATTGTGACTAAAGTTGAGCCTTTCAAGACTACTGCTGAGAGTTAACTCTGGACTGATAGTACCACTAAAATTGTTATGAGACAAAGATAGTACCTTGAGATACTGCAACTTTTCGAGGCCTCTCCCGATCTTCCCTGACAAGCCTAAGCCGTTGAGTGACACTGCCGTGACCCGGCCGGTCCTAGGATTGCAGTCTATGAAATCCCAAGAACATGGGGAGTCATCATCCTCACTCCATGAGTGCAAGTGTGAGGAAGGGTCATGAAGGCCTGATTTGAAGACAATCAGGCCTAACACATCGTCGTTGAGCTGGACAATTTGGTCACTGCCAATGCAACCACTCAGTGAAACCACTGAAATCCATGAAAAGAACAGCAAATGGAGAAAACCCATCCTCGTCATTACCTTATCTCTCACTTTCTGAGTTAGTTAGCCATGACAGAAGCAGAAAAAGATGGCTATTAGGTACTATAGTCAAGAAATTTAGTTGTGAGTGTCCCTGAGATGTTGCACTCTGTGTACCAAAATGAGAAATTTCAAATTACTGTGATCACGAGAGAGAGAGAGAGAGAAAAAAACAGATGGGACAGTGTATTACCAAAATAGTGCAAATTTGTTGTCCAGTGAAAGGGGAGAGTGAAAAGATGGGGGTGGATAAAGGGCAAAAGTGGAATTTCAAAGGAGAATGTTATGGTGATTTGATAAAATTCTGAGAAATGATGAGACAAATTGAAGGCCAAGTCTTGTGCTATATTTGTCACTTTGTTTGATCATTGTTTCGCTTGTCCAGGTAATTGAACATGAAAAGTACTGATTGGAACACAAGAATCTCTTGAAATTCACAAAATACTACCATGTACCACCAATTTCTTCACAAGATCCAAACCTCAGTCACGGGGTCGCTTCACTTGTGTGCCTTGTGCTAGAGGTTAAAGTAGGTGGTCCCTTACAATTTGTCCATTTTTATGTCTTGTCAATTAAATATTACCTAATTCTTAAAATAAATTAAATATTAGTATCTAATTATGCACCCAAAGCAATATACAAATTATGTTACTTTGTTCAATTCAATCCTAATATGATTGAATCTATCTATATAGATTCAAAATTCGTTCCATTTTATATAATATATATACATGCTTGAAATTTCGGGATTTAAGTGACTATTTAATTTCAATGGTTAGAAGAGGTGAGTTTCATAAACAAAACTCTTCTAATTTAACAAATGAAATTAAATTTATAATAAAATTTAAAAAATATAAAACACATCTTATCTATTGAGTTTCATAAACAAAACTCTTCTAATATAACAAATGAAATTAAATTTATAATAAAATTTAAAACATATAAAACACATCTTATTCAATAGATGAAAATGAATAATTCTTTTTTATTTTTTTTTATTTTTTTTACTTGCGAAAAGAATTCCCTAGCAATTATAGTTGGAGCAGCTAACTACACATGATGCTACCCTCACTAGGCTCCACAACTTGAAGTGGAAGAATGGGGTTTTCCATCATTTTGTCCCATGAACACTCTGTCTAAACTTGTCACTTGTGAGGAAACTACAGCTGGACACATGTCAAAGATTGGGAAGAAAGGATGGTCAAGATTTCTGTCCAATCGCACTTTGGGAGTGATCTTGCTAGGTCACCAACAGGTGATGTAATAACAACATTGCTCCAGACTTTTGTTTCTGTTTTGCTCGTGGACTGTTTGTTTGTATCAAATTCATGTGCCTGGATGGATACCCCCAATATCTTAAGCATCTAATCACTGCAATGTTGTCTTATTGGGTTAAATATACAGGAACTACTATTATTTTTCTGATCCTTACCTTTCTTGGAATATATACACACACATATACATATATGAATGTATATATACTTCCCAACCCAAGGTAATTGATTAAATTAAGTGCATCACTGTAAAATGGACGACCCCTCCTCACTTGAACCACTGATGCTCTAAGAGATTTGTCCCACTCTGAGGCAGAAACTTATCAACAATTACACACATATATACTTTTACTATTCTTTAAAAACTGTTTTTAGAGAATAAAATTTAAATATTGTAATGATTGATATAATAATTTTTTTTAGTTTCAAACACATTAATCAGAAACAGAGATTACCATTACTAGTTCAAGGATGACATTATCTATCTTGAAAATTTTCTATTTTCTATTATCGAGGCAAATGAAGAGTTTCCATGACTGTCAATTGATCGGAATACCACTAATATCCCGGATATTGTGTACTTTCTGGACGCACAAACAATCAAGAGAGATTGACAATGGCGATGATGCTTTTATCTTTTGATTCAAAATTACATTTCACTGTACATGTTATGGGTAATGTTCGAAACAAAATTTCACTATTATATCGGTTGATCAGGCTGACCACCATCAAATTAATAGAGAATCCCATAAAGAGCAGATTTGCGAACCACTACTTTAGCTCCTTAAGGAGACGATTCGGATGAATCACACAAAGGAATCAAGATATCCATATGCGTGTCTTCTGTTATACTGTAGCAAGCTGGCATAAGTCCGGTCCCATACTCCAACATATAATGACTCGTCATCTGGACTCAGAGAAACCCCAGAAATCTCCCCAAAGAAGTCGATTTCTTGCCTCTTCTTATAATCAGCCTTGGTGCTATAAACATGGACAAAATCTGCAGGTTCAGCCACCACCATAAACTGCCCATCTGATGAGAAACGAATTGATCGGACCGCACCCATGTTCCCTTTCAGAATTGAAACCGGCGTTGACAGGTTTCTCAAGTCCCATACTCGGCAGGTCTTGTCCTGATTTCCAGTAGCAAAGATGTTTCCATCTGGGTGCCACGCAGAAGCAAACGAGTAGTCTAGGTGACCTACCATTGTAGCCACAGTCTGAGAAAGCATTAAGAATCGTAATATCAGTATCAATCAATTTCTCAATCGCAAGTGCAAGTAATTTCTTGTCTTTTTAAAATAATGCTCCAATTGCCACCAAGTAATTTCTTCCTCGAACAAGAGGACAAGCACTACATGAAGCAACAAGTATAGTAATATAGCTGTCTTATTTTAACACTGGGCATATACATCTCTTAAACTAGAAGTAAATGGTAAAACTGATTTCTTCGGAAAATATTCTGAATATACTTTTCACTAAGAGCATGACACATTATGATAAGGGAACCAGTTAAAACACGTAAATTTCAATTCCTGCTTACTAGTGCAATTTCCAACAAAGATTATTACAGCCTACATTGCCTTTGGATAAAAAATGGATAGGAGGAATTTTTTAATAACCAATAGAAGAACCTCCAATTGCTTATAAAGGTCACACACAGTCCCACTTGGTGGACGAAATCTTCTCGGTTGACGCTATTATGTTGAAAAGACCCTAATTTTCTCCAGATTCTACTTATCCAATTTCTTAGTTGTAAAATCTAAACTTTTTTTCTAGCTGACCCCAAGTAGTTAGAAAAAAGGTTTGATTGTTGTTGTAAAATATGAACTTTTTCCTTTAAAAAGGAATCACATAAAGGTGACTTTATTTACCTTCCCATTCTGGGAATCCACAAGCAATCCATCCAGGTGATCACCAACAACTGTAATAAGCTTGCGGTCTGGGCTCAATGATGTGTGCTGTATCAATAAAAGAAAGTCAGACAAAATAAGTATAATTCCTGATGTATGCTGCATCAACATAAAATAATGCAAGTCATACTGCACCAGTATGAACAATTTAACCATTATATAAGCCTAATATGCAAAAGTCAGGCCTAATGTTCTGGTGAAAGATATTTAGACATTTTAAAGAGAGATCGAGGTGAATCAGATGAAAAGCACTGTATACAGGTGTTAATGATTTCTAACTCTCATTTTGAAATTCTAAAGGAGGACCAGAGCAGAGCAGACGATGTGGTGCAAATCACTGCACAAAGGTCCTAACAATTTCTAACTCATTTTCTTCAACAACTAGTGAGCAAGAACACATAACAGTGTAGTTAAAGAGAAAATCATAAGCAAAAAAGTTTCACCAATTTACAGCTTCAAAAAATCCATCTGAAGAAGTGACTAAAGCATACTACTTTGTCAAAATCACAAAAGGGAAGTGGTAGGAAAAAAGAGATCAATAATCAATCTAAGGTTCAAGTGTACTAACATTCACTGGCCAAGGGAAGCGGAAATGATTCCAAAGCTGAAACCTCTCCATGTCATATACTCTTACACTGGAATCATTATTGGATGCCATAAAATCGATTCCACCCCTGCAAAATAATTTTTAAATCGATATGTGTCCAGTGAGACAACCGACCTTGTCCATCGGTAAATTACAACAGCTATATACCTTGGGCTGTCATATATCTCAACAGCATTTGTGATGGCATTATCCTCGTAAGTGGTCCTTGCACAGAAGCTTACTCCGGGTTTATCCAGACGCTGCATCATTTAAATAACTTATACACTACTAAGAAGATCACCATGAAAGCAAGATATAAAAAGTGAAGAAGAGACGGTCTACTATTGCAGAAGACAACCAACTGCACATATTGAGGTAACTAAGGAAAATGAAGAGTAGTTGCATGTCCAAGTGGTTGCTATCACTTCAGCAGTCAGCATAAAAAAAATACACCAGCCCCAGTCAATTGACATCAAATCAGAGAGAGATATATAGAGAGTATAAAATAAATAACACCACAAACAGAAGCTGTGTTGTTATTTAAGTTATAAAAGAGGCCATGGTCCCCTCAGCTTATATTTGACCAACTCTGGCAATAGCAAATAGCTTAAATATTGACACCAAAATCATTATAGAAGAACTTTAGGAATGTGCCCATGAAAACATAAAACTCAAGAAAAATTTATCCTGGTGCATTAGGTAAAATACTGAGTCTTACACCTCAATTTGTGAGGCTTATGTGAGTCGTAAACTTCAAAAGTCACAGTGAAAAATAGGTAGCTTGGACAACTTCAACAAGTTTCCATTTGTTCACTTCTATTTTTATTTCTAAGTTCTTTGTGTGGTAGTTCAAATAAGCTACAAATTAGTCATTGCAAAAAATAATAGTATGTGAATTAACAAAGATATTTCATTTCCAACCATCTTCACAAGATCAATTCAATCCATTCAATATTTTTAAGTATTTTATGTGTTATTGGACAAGACCCCACAGTAACACCTGTATTGAATCATTCGAAGGGGTGAATATAGTCTAAAGTAACTGGGAGCAGAAGTGCCAATATCCAACACGTTCTATTCTACTTGATCAAAATAAGTGTTGAATCAGATTGTAACATTAGAAGACACTATGGCATTCAATTCTAAGTCAAGCTACACAAATAACCTTTTCATAAACATAAACAAAATCATGTCTAATAGTAATCTTCTTCTCTAATTTTAAAGTATGGGAAAGCTTCAAGGGTCCTTTGTTGCAAAAAAAAAATTGGTGATCCAAATAGGTAAAAATGCACCGTTACAAATTAAAACCTGGCATAGAATGATGTTACAATCGAGATTGCAAGAGAAGTCAAATTAATACTCTAACCAAAGTAAGAGGAAGAATCGGATGAGAAAACCACATAGAAGAAGTGGAGGATAAAGTGAAGTCCAATGCAAAAATAATTCCGAAGACAAAAATACCATTACTTACATTTGCACGTGCACAGCTATTTCTTTTCTTTCTTTTTTTTTTTTTAACTCATGTGCACAACTATTTCTTGTGCCACTTTTGTGATAAAAGAGAGTCCATATGCACACACATTTGCACAAGAAGTCACCAAATCATATTATTACCCACCCGCCCCGCCCCGCACCCCCCTTCCCCCCCCCCCCCCCCCCCAAAAAAAAAAAAATCAAATCAAATCTTTGGGGATACATAAGTACAGTTTTTGTAAGTGTATACCCAACAACTGCTAGTGTTTGATAGATTCTTACGAGATTTAAGATGTCTGAATTTCAAAATCCATTTAAATTTAGCATCAAGGAGGAGTGAACAGACAAAGAAAGAATTATCATGGAGTGCATATAAGATTGTAGATAAGAAAAAGTATCCATGATGCAAGTTAAATACTTTGATCATACCAGCACGTAGGTGGAGCAACTAGCAAGTAGGGGTTAGAATGAGGCAACTGAAGTATGGAAACAGATAAATCATACTAGAAGTATGGAAACAGATAAATCATACTAGAAGTATGGAAACAGATAAATCATACTATATCTGCTTATAAAACCACCCCACATTGTGCAATTGCCTATCTCATGTTCAGTAGTATAGTCAAGGAATCTGACCTCGCCTTTTCTTCTCCCACCTCACCCTCAAATAAAAAAGAAAGAAAGATACTGACAACTGCACATATATCAACTCACCTTACAAGTAAGTTCTCCTTGAAAGCCTCCAGCAACCAAAAAGTTTCCACTCACTGCTAGCGTGCTGATCTGCGTTTGTGTAAAACCTTCTAACAAGCTTCCCGCATGTCTCTAGATGACCAAGTATTACAAACAATCAGCTGAACAGAACATTAGCGCAGAAAAAATAAAATTGGGGGGGGGGGGGTTGGTTGGGGGTGGTGGACATAAATAAGACTTCTTTTCAAATTGAGAAACAAACAGAAGGATGAACTAGAGTCATGCTCAAACTGTACAAGGAGTATGGCCCCTTTTTGGACAGCTTCAAATAATCCAAACATCATATAGGAATAATTCAAATACCTCAGTTGGCGCTATATGACCAGAGAAATTGAGGACTTCCGACAATTTGCAGGATAATGATGACCAGTGCTTAACTGAATAGTTTGACATGAGATACACATCATGTTTTGAAGTAGCCCATATTAAGTTCCTGAGCTGCACACAAGATGCAAAGAAGGCTGTCATTTATGGAATAAAACTTACCCATGCAGTATGCCAAGTCAGCTAGGCAGCAATTAACGTAGAGGAAATTTTGGTCCCAAAAGAAGTCGAAGGTACAGGTCGAGAAAGAATTGCCAGTAATAAATAAATAAATAAAAAGAATACGTTAGACAAAATACACAATGCAATAATGCGAACCCCACCCCCACCACAATAACAACACAAAAGAAAGAAAAAAAAAAAAAAAAAATGAGGACACTTCTAAGAAAGAATTGTCTATATCGAACACATGTCAAACATCAAGACTTCTTGATGAAAAATATTCAACAAATTCACTTGACATGTCAGGTTTCCGAGGCAACTCACTACATAGTATGTGTATGCCTCAGATGAAGCTCCTGTTGGACAAAGTACAGGTCACCAACCAAGAAGTCAATCCATCTCACCAGGAGTAGGATGCTTACTTCAAGGACCTGTATTTGACACAACATGACAAGAATATGGGGATTAAGATATGGATATGTCATAAAGATCCAATTGTTGGATTATCTGAGGATGAAAGAAGAAGAAGATCACACTTGCTAGAACTCTTCAAAATTGAGATCTTCAATTGCTGAAGTATAACATGTTGGAGATCAACAATCACAAATAACACAGCAAAAAATTAATAGCAGTAGTATGTGAAAAAAGCAAGAAGAAGAAAATGCTGAATGATGATTGTACCTTCTAGAGCTCTTTAAGACCTTCCGTTCTAGACGCTCACTGCTTCTCAAGCAGGAAAGTCAATTTGACAAGAAAAATACTTCTAAATTTCAATATTTCTTCTCGACTTATTTTGCATTTTCAACATAGTCCAATACCTTTGTATTTTTCTTTTATCATCATAAGACCTTCTAATTTACTATATTCCTCCTCAACATCTTTGTCATTTGTAAACTAACACAAAATGCTAATGAATCCTTAAAAATCATCACATGTTATTCAAGAATACCTCCACAGGAAGTTAAATGCTCTTAATTTGTTATATAAGACGTGACGTGTATGTAATAAGTTTCCATGAACATATATCTAATTTTTGACTAAACTTGATTCGAGTTCTCATATCCTAAGACTCAATAATTAGGCAAGTCTACAATTCGATATGTACCTGTTCCCACCCGAATCCGAATAACATAAATTATGCACGGACCACAACCTGATCATTGAGATCACAACATCCACTATGGCACTGCACACCTAGGCCCCGGGTTACAATGTGACACATAGGTAACATATTGATTTCTCCCAGAGCTCAAAAATCTTCCTGCGGATTGCCAATGACCTAAAAGGATGTTTCACTGAACAGAGTAGCTGAACTAGAGAACTACCCCAAATACTAAAGGTCGAGGCTAAGGCACCATATGGCATGTGCATTAGCTTTAGGTTTGTATCAAGACGCATGTCCCAGTGGCCACCGTAAACACGTCTGATGGAGATTGTACACCTGTACAGGTAGGCACGAGGACACGTGGTTGTTCAAGGAGATCATACTTTTGGCAATATAAAAGACCATGTGGCAAGTTGATCATTGATCAAGTAGAAATATATTCTAAGGGACAAGTCATAATTAACACAAATAAGTACAATGTGAAAATATTAGTAATGACAGTATAACATGAAAAGCTCATCGTTCCATAACAACTTTGACCAATTTTTCCGACATGCATGCCTGTGAATGTGGTGTGTGTAGTCATGGGTGTTCTGTCAGGTAGGTGGGGGTAGGGGTGTTTGTGCGTGAGGAGAAGTGAGTGGGAGAAAAATAGATGTGTATGTAACGAAATTCATTAGAGGTTGACCCGATCACATGGAACTACACACACACACACAAACACACACACACATATGTAATGATAAGAAAAAGATTTTATGAATCTAATAGACTACTGCGTTAACAAATCTTCTAAGAAGAAGTTGATATTTCACAAGAAAAAAATAGATACATAAACTGAAAATTCCACAAACCTGAAAGTGCAGGATTGTTGGGTTCACCAATCTTGTATTATGAAAAAATTCATAGTAAATGCCACCCTTCTCAGTTTGTTTGCATTCCTACATAACATACACCAATAGATTCAACATATGATCATCCAAAAAAGAAAGTAATCATTTATCACCATTGACCAAAAAAAAGAGGGAGAGAGGAAAAAGAAAAAGGTCAAGTAAGTGACCTTGTCTACAGCTTCACCAGATAAAGGTATGTTCTCATAATTCCTGTATTGTTCAAGTCTTGTCAATCTGTAACTTTCCCTCGTTATATTCAATCTTTCCCAAGGAATACCCTGAATATCTTTGCCTTTCCTTGCTTGGGCAGAGGATGTATCAGTCACCTTTGTAAGCTGCTCAAATTCAAGAAAAATCTTAATTTGGCGGGGACCCATTTTAATACAACTAAATAAGTAGTTGAGCAGTCCCTAAAAGCTAGAACAGTATGTCAATTTAATATTGCAACAACGCTTAGAAGGAAAGTATACACACCATATCATAATCATCAAGGCCCATCTCTCCACCACCTTCCCCATTGTGTTCGCCATCCATCTCGTCGACGAAATCATCCATATTCCCATCTTCAGCCATGTAACCAAATTGGTCAACCTGGTGATGGGACATACTCTAGTATCTGCAGTACATGGAACTACAAATTAGTAAACATTTCAAACCCCACTTCACACTATACCGATCAAAGAATTCTTAATTCGCTACATACTCTAGTATCTGCAGTACATGGAACTACAAATTAGTAAACATTTCAAACCCCACTTCACACTATACCGATCAAAGAATTCTTAATTCGCTAAAGGGAACAATTGAACAATCCTCCAAGAATACCTAAAACAAAAACTTCAGTAAAATCCTGAACTTTTTCCATTTTTTGGTGGGGGCAATAGATAAGATAGAAGAAAATATTACAATCTTTTAAACTAAAAATATCTAATTTGTAATCGGGTCTGGATAAAAACATCATAACCTCCCAAAAAATCCATGACAACTAATAACAAATCCAAATTTATATAATAAAATGTTGAAAATAATCAGAACTAAAACAACCGTCATACCCAAATTCATGTACTCCTCCCACACAGAAGAAGAAGAAAACAATTCTGAATACTCCACAACTCAAGTTCCTTGAACCCACAAAGAAAGACAACAATATCATTTGTACAAATGAATAAGAAAATCAGCTTGGAAGATGGGGAAGGGGTTGAAAAATATTACAAAAATATGTCTTTTTTAATTAGTATACACAAACATCCACAGGGAGACACAATCAAATATTCAATTTCTTCTAAACTAGAGATTCAAAAATCAGAATAGAACCACGATTGAGGTGAAATTATTGTCCGAAAACAGATAGAAGAAGAAAAAGAAAAGACCCAAAAAATCAGAAAACAGGTTATAGTAATTTCAAATCATTTCACAATGTTTCCATAGGTTCCTCAAATTGAAAAAGGTTAACAGGAAGGTCTATTACATACCATAGAAAGCCGAAATTGCTGTAACTACTGAAACGAGCTCATTCATTCAAACAAACACATATCCAAAGCAAATCACACACACACACACACATATATATATATATATAATACACATGTAGTCAAACAAATTCAATATAAAACGATTAAAGAAGAAAGTGATTATAGAATATCATACTTGACAAACTGAAGATTCTTCTGAGGGGACTATGAAATCAATTTTTACTCTGAAAAAACAAAAACGTCCCTCTTCTCTTCTCGAGAGGTCTCTGGTTACGTATTTTGTCGGCAAAAACCGTCTTTATGTGCCAAATAAAATGATGAGAATGCACGCAACTGGCATGTGTTGCTGTGCGCCAATTGAGAGAGAAAGAGAGAGACAGAGAAAAAGAGGGGAAGAGAGGAGAGAGAGAGAGAGAGAGAGAGAGAGACGGTCTGGTCCCTCTCCGATCTTTTGTACAGTTTTTATGTCCTTCTATTTCAAAAAATAAAGCCACTTTTTCTTTTTAACAAAATATATGGAGTGTATATATGTATTTTTCATTATAGTAAATTAAAATAAAAACAAGAATATTGAACTGTTTATTAAGTATTTAAAAAACCGTTTATTGTTTTTTTTCTTTTTTTCTTTTTCCTCTTGTAAGGTGAGGAGTTGTCATTTAACTATTTCTTAAATTTTGTTTATTAACAATTACCTAAAGCAATAAATATGCTACAACAAATTTCATATACTCATTTGACCACTTGGCTATATTAAAATTTAAAAACTAGATCCAATTTTTTTTTAATGAGCATATGAGACTACGTGTTACTTGTTCTTATTGATAATACTGGATCGAGGATTAGTCCTTAATGTTATTGTAATTATTTGTTAAAACTAATAAATATGTATAACTTACTCTACTCTTGACTATTATATTTATTGAGCACCAAGGCCTAGATTGGTTAAAAATAATTGAAAGGAAATGAGGGTATATGATTTTTTGAGTTCAGTATAAAATTTTGAAAATATGAGAAAGAGAATAGAAGGATTTTGAAAAATATATCATAACTGAATAGAAGGATTTTGTTATCCTCTTAAAAATGAATGGAAATGAAAGAAAAAGTTAGAATTGACTTGGTTTGTTATTCTGGAAACACATAATAATAAATTTATTAAAATAATTTTATATCTTTTACTTTGTTAATTAAGCAAACATGATAAATGGTTAACATTATACTTTCATTTTTTTTTTTTTTTTTGTGCCCTGTTTGGAGTTGTTGTTGGAAAGGAAAAAAAAAAGAGGGCAGGGCACAAAAAAAAAAGGCTTTTATCAATATAGCTGTCAAAAAATTGTGGTTAGTAAAAAATATCTAGGTATTTGGTGACAACTTTTCACAATTAAATTATTTGACAACAATATTTTTTAAAATACATTTATTACTAATTTTGCAAGGAAAATGATTATTGCACCGAATAATTGCAGTAAATTGCTACACTTACTCTTTTAATTGGTAAAATAAATTAGGAAATGGAACTCTACACTTAATTGTATTTGGTATAAATATCCAATTAAAAATTATTCTCTTAGGCAATTCACTGCAAATATTTGGTGTGATATCACTACTCATTTTACAATAATATCCTTTCATAGAAAATTACCATATTTGATAATATAATTTTATTAAGAAATTAATGTAATTGCTCATTTTACAATAATATCCTTTCATAGAATATTACCATATTTGATAATATAATTTTATTAAGAAATTAATGTAATTGTCTTTACAAATTTTTTAAATATATATATATATAATGAAAAAGAATTGCTTAAAATATCTAACCCGCAGTTTTGAAAACTTCATATTTTAGTTTTATTCAAAAATTCTACTGAAGCAATTATTCAAATCGATTTTAATAGTAGAAAAACAATCCTAGACAAGCTCAAAGTTAAGAATCAATTATTGAGTAAAGTATTTGAATTCCATTAATTTATATCACGGTTTATGTTTTTAAGTCTCTTCTAAACTAAATTTAGCAAAAATTCAATTGTTGAGTAGGAAAAAAAAACAATTATTTCAATAAATTTAACACAGTCCATATTAAAAAGCTGTCTCGATTTTGTGACACCTCGTAACGATATGTTGTTAAAACAAAATCTAATTACAATAGGCTTTTTATATTCGAAATTTCACAATAGTAGTTGCCCAAAAGAATCTATGTGGTTCTTCTAATATGGATTGTGGATTCAAATTTTTTTTTTTAATGAATTAAACGTCTTCTTTAATTAATAGAAATTCAAGTGAGACCAAAATTTTAATAACACAATTCTCTGTAGTGTAAATCAAAATTTCGATTGTTATGCTTAGAAATTCGCTTCATTCGGAAGAGATTGAGATGAAAAACATGACAAACAAGCAACCAAACAAACCCTTTCAAAAATGATTCTTCCAGTTTTTACCATATTGGAAAAAATATACTATCTCATGAAACAAGGTCATAAAGCTAAAAAAATAATAATAATAAATAAATAAAAGAAAAAAGAAAAAAAAAAACTCATCTACCCATAATTTTCCTAGCTCTATTGACTTATATTTTTGGGTAATGATAATTTGATTATTGAAAATAAAAATGGAGGGTCGCACTCCACGTTTAGTTTTATAAATATGTATTAAAAAAAAAAAAATACCCTTTTTGTTGAATGTTTCCATTTCGAATGTCAAATCTCACAAATATTTCAACTATTGACCAAACCTCCAAAACATCATAATAGTTTACTTCTTTATTTATTTATTATTATCTATTGAAAATACCAAAAACATGCTAGTCCAAAATCTAAAACTAAACCAACTCATTCTTGATTTGCTTGGTAATTGCTTCTATTTCTATTTTTATTTAAAATAAAAATAATGTTTCTGCTATGAAATATATTCCGAATTAATAGTTGATTGGAAGTGTGTTTTATAATGTAAAATTTGTTACAAGATTTTTAAAAGTAAAAATATATTTAATCAAAAAGTATTACAAGGTTTAATTATGAATTATAATAAAATAAAAATAAAAATTGCTCAGACTATACTGTTTTGCTATAGTGTGAAAATATTAAGAAATTTTTTTCATGGAAGCTTTTTATTTTTTATTTTATAGCAGTATTATTCGAATAGTAACAAAAGTTATCAAAATATGTTCCGATTTTTATATCAATACAAAAAGAACAAAACAAAAAACACTTGATAAACGAATATTTATTTTCATAGAACTTGAGCTTTCAACAGTTTTATTTTCAAAAAATAAGATATTATCACTAGATAATAGATTTATGTACACAAAAAAAAAAATTATTTATATTTAAAAAAATTTCTTTTGCAAAAAATTTTATTTATATATATTTTTGAATTTTTTCTATTCTTTTTATCCAAAACCGACCGAGTAAAACTATAGGCCCCGTCGCTGTACAATGATGAGCCCCCACATGATAAAGGATGAAGAGTTAGTTGCAATCGTGGACTTTATTGACCAAAAAACCAAACATGTCTTAGAATTTCAGTCCATTTATGAAGAGCCATATATATTATTTAGCTCTCAAACAAATTTAACCACGTGGGACAACTAATTACTATTATTATTATTATTTTTTGGCTAATAGTACAACTAATTAAAAACAGAGAAATGAAGAAACTTTCACATGTACTTTGTTTGGCATGTGCTTTATTACTACTACAAGTGTTGGTGAGAAAAGAAAAACAAAATGTTGGCTATTGTGACAATCATGACTGTGATTAGCATAGTTTAGAAAGAAAACTAGACAAATATGTATAAAATATAAAAATAAAATATGATAAATTTTTTACTAATGTTTTGAATAATACTCCATAAGATATTTAGAAATTTTTATCTGTGTCTTACAATTTTTCTTCTCACTTTAAATTGTATAATTGAACAAAAAATTCATTCACACCATACATTGTATGAATGATATCTGATATGACTGTTATATATTTTTTGTTTTGCTAATTACCATTTTAACATCCTACCTTTATTATAAATGGAGATGTTATGAATGGTGGGAAAGAATGTTTTGTTCATTGGTGAGCAAGAAATATATATATATATATATATATTATAAAATATACATGTTTTAGTTGATTCACCATTTTGATCATTAATTTTTGGAGGAAAAAAAAATTAAAAAAAGAAAAAGAAAAATTGGAACTTTGTATTATCACTACTATTTTAAGTGATAAATTCTACCTCAAACTAGATTCCAAGCCTGTCTATTTTTTTTTTCTTTTCGTCTAAGAAATGAATAGACAATAATCCAATAATACCCTTTTATTTTATATCATATTAAATACACTTGCACAAATGACTATGAAAACCGTACTACGTATCATATTAAATACACTTACACAAATGACTATGAAAACGACTTAATACATTATATACATCATAATTAGTGATAAAGTTAGAAAAACGTAATTTTCATTTTGGAGAACAAAATGTGAGTTTGCGGTGGCTGAAAAAGTAAACTATTTTAATGTTTCACGGAGATTGGAGGCTTTTGAGGATTTTCTAGGTAAAAGGATAAGGTTGATAAGGAATTATAATATTTTAATGACTTTTGATTAACCTATAAACTAGGTGCATTGCAAAAGGTATGGTAAAATTTTCACCCAGGTGGAGTATGTTGTAAATAACCTCACGTGAATTTCATTTTCAATATTTTGTAGAGTTGTATAGTTTTATCTGAAAAGACGCCCTAATAATAATTGTATAAATTGAGTTGTAGACAGAAAGCGTCAAGGAAAGGTCCGTTGAGTTCTTAGCAATTATATTTCCTCTGTCCTAAATTAGTCTTCTTTTAAAATTATCCTTTTAAAATTATATATATATATATATATATATATATATATTAGGTTTTGAGATTTTTAAAAATTTAAAGATAATTATGGAAATGTAGCATTATTTTGCTTGGACTTTTTAAATGGGACAATTAATATGGACATCTTTACATGAAAAGATGGACTACTAAAATGATGGTAATGAATCGGATCAGATTCGTGAAATAAAGATTGGTTTTTTTTTTTTTTTCTTAAATTTTTTTTTGACCATTTCAATTTATCAACATTAATTCATATATTTAAATGATCATTAATTAATATAATTTTTAAAGTCCATTAAATGATTATTAACTAATTAAATTAACTAATACATTCATTGAATATATATATATATATATATATATATATATATATATAGCGGATCGGATCAGAATGGACTCACGGATCGGATCAAATCGAATTTTAACAGCCCAATTCGTAATCTGATCTGTGAGCTGCGGATTCAATTTTTTTGAATCCGGTACCGATCTGTGGGTGTACCAATTCGATCGGATTCATGGATTCATGAATCATTTGTCCACCTCTAATTTGGAGATTCAAACCCTTACATTTTGAAAGCCGGAAGAGATGTCACTAAACCATAAAGTCCTTGAAATATATGATTTAAGTAAAAAATACAATTTTTTTTTTGGTAACAAAAATGCAAGTGTTATAAACTATGATTTTAATTAACTGAACTCATAGATTGAGAAATTGGTAGATGATATTGAATCCTAATATAAGTGTCAAAACTCAACAAATCAATGAATGAAATCGTTTGTTTATTGGTGAAATCTCTTCTAATCATTCTATCACATTATGAGTTGTAAACTTGAGTAAGGCTTCTAGAAAAAATTATGATGCTGGTATATATGAGTTTTATATTACAATGAGGAGTGTTTTTGACTGATAATATATATACTTAATCTCTCGAATCAATCATTACATATGCGCACGACATATATTTTATTTAATTAATTTCAGTGGATCTTTTTGAAGTTTAGATCGTTTCATTCCATGGGTGACCATTTTTGAACATGTCACGAGCATTGGGAAAAATGCTCAAGAGAAGGACTCAAATGAATAGTTTATTTATACATCATTAACGGCTTAATAAAAAAACAAATGGGATGTTATCATTTTTACGGAAGAAAAACACACACACACAAACAATTGCTGTATTATCTCCTTCAAAAATAAGAAGAAAATATAATATCACCACATTGTACGTTATAAATAAAAACACAAGGACACATTGCGTATAGTTATCTAGATTTATGCAAAATAAGAAAGAATTAAAAACACACACACACACACCCTTTTTGACGGGAATTTTTAAAAAGTTTTCAAAACTAAGATTGATGTTTAACATTAATGAAATATTAGGTAATGCCAGTTTGTATGGAATATATATATATATATATATATATGACAGGATTTGATTGTTAACTTGTGATTAATTAATTAAAGGGCATTTTTATTGTTAATGATAATCACAATAGTTGTGGTGGCTGTGCATGTGATATATTATTCCAATTGATCGACTCCGCCAGTCCACGAGTCCACTTTTATACACCGTTAGTGGAACAAAAGTTTCAGAAGCTATATATATATATATATATATATACTGCGAAAATCAAACATCTTCATATTTGTGCATATAGTGATGATTTTGATATCACCATTTCAGGACACTTTATTGTTTGATTTACTTAACAAATATACAGTCATGAGAGATCAATGGCAATTTTTTTTTTTTTAATCAAATAGTTACTCCATATTACTTACCAAAAAAAATAATAAATACTCCATATAAATATCTTAAAAATTAAAAAACTTCCATATTTATAAATAATAATAATTAAAGATGTTAGTTCAACTCCAGTTAGCTGTAGACGTTAGCAATCCTTGTCCAAAATTAATGTGGTTGGATGACTTTGACACGTCAAAGTTTTTGTTTTTATTTTTTATTTTTTAATTTTATTTTTCCTGATAAGAATGACACGTCAAAATTGATAGTCCATAAATGACAATATATATATGCATATATTATATTGAAGGATAGTGGGTGACAAACAAACACAGCTATGGCATTATTGTTGGTGGTGATGAGATTCATGTATTGATTTGTAATATATGGTATCATTACATATATATATATATATATGCCAATAAAACTTTAAATTTTACTATATGATTAGAAGTTGTGGGGAACATAGAGAGAGCTTTTTATTGTAATTCCAAGTCATCCATCCATCATAACTCACCACACAATAATATCATTTATATTTCATCTCTCGTGACCACACCACTTCGATGCCCTCACAACCTAATCCTCAGCCACAAGTCACCATCACTCCATCTATCATTTACATCACTAACTTCTTCATGCTTCTCATCTAATCATTTTACAATTTGTTAAAAGGTGTATTCATTTATATTTCACTTTTCATCTTATGTTCTTCATTTTCTTTTTCTTTTTGTCTTCAAAACTAGTACTACTTTATATCATTCATTTTATGGTTAAACAAAATTAATTTGTATGTGTGTGTGTGTGTGTGTTCATATATATATAAGGCCATCAATTTTATAAATTATGTTCATTTCAAAAAGTTATATTACAAAGTTTGATGAAAATGGTTTAATTTCGAGTGGTTTGGTTCATTTCAACCACAAAAGGTGTTTTAATTCATTAATGAATTGACAATGAGAGGTTTCAATTAAGAGTTAATAGACTATGACACCTGAACTCCAGTTTTATGCATTTGTATAGGTTGTCACATTCGACAACTACTTTAAAAATTATGATGGAATTTACATCTATGTGTCTCTGTCAGCTTTAGACAATTTTAGAATTTTCCTCCCACTAATCTGCAAAACCTTGTTGTTTTGTTCATGACATCAAAGTCTTATGCATGCCACTGAAAATTCCATGAAAAAATGTTGTGCATGTTTTAAACTTTTAATTAAGGAAGAGTCTTCAATAGGTCCTGAAATGTCCAACTAAAGGAAAAAGAAAAGACTTCCATGTCATAATTAGAGTGCTTCTATATATTATTATTATTATGTCATTTTGTGAGATTTAAATTATATTTTTGTGTTTGATGATGAAACCATAGATTATCAATCAACCAAAACAATTAATGCAAACACAATGCATATTATTTGTCCAACCAATTAAGTGATTTTATCTTATAGTATCATATTTAAAAAATACTGAAAATTCATGGAAAAATATTGTTTCTCACTAAAATTAAGCATTGAGAATAATTTTCTATAAAATACCGTGTATTGGCAATTCCTTATTGTGAAATTTTAAAAAGAAAAAAAAAAATGTTTTTTTTAGACTGTATCATATAAACTACAAAGCTAACTTCTACATGGGTGATCCCATCTAAACATATTATAAACATATTATTTACAATCTTATCTTATCTGCTAATATTTGGCCACACCAATTTGGACTGGATCTTAGACAACAATCAGATTGTATCTTACAAGCCCAAACCAATAAGTAGAATATCTTACAAGCCCAAACCAATAATTTTTTGTATTTAACTTTATTTAAGGTACGTAAAATATTTTTAATTTTTTTTTATTTTTTTGTTTTCTGGTGTTTGGTTGTAGTAAAATATTTACGAAAAAAAATTTATTAAAATTTAACAAAAATAATTTATCGATAAATTTTCGACAAGTTATTTTACATGTTCCGCCTAATGGATTCGACCTCAATTTCGACCTAAGCTTTTACCAAACACAAAGTAAAAATAAAAAAATATTTTACCAGAAAAAGAAAAAAATATTTTTTAAAAAGAATATTTTAGGGCAAAACAAAAAAGCCTAAATCTGATCCAAACTTCTTGTAATAAAAACAGAATGGGGATTCGATTGAAAATTTTGCCGTCCATAGTTCTTGCTGACCATAAGTATATTTCCTGAGACCCATATTTGTCATGTACCAAGTAACACCACATTTAAGTTAAAACTACATCTGGCAATGTGAAAGCTTAGAAAAAAAACATGTACAAAAACATAATTTCACCATCCAAATTTTAAATGTTATCTTTTATCTCAGTTGAATAAAATAAACTTTGATCATTAATTTTTTCTTTTACAAATTAGCCCATTAGTCTAATGGTATAACTTTTTACTCCTTCGAAAAGATGAGGGATTTAAATTCAGTTGGATTCAAGGCCGTTAGTAAACACAAATGGTGTCAGTACTTATCTAGTTGTTTTTAAAACGAATATTTGTAAAAAGACACAATGGTGTGATGTTTATGTTGGTAAAAGGAAAGAAAAATAGGGGATTAGTAGGTTTTTTTTAACCAATTTACCACAATACCCTTATGATATAATTTTACAAAAATTAGGGATGAATAATAATTTATTTATTTGGATAGAAGAGAAGGGAATAAGTTTATAATTTCATATGTTTGCTAAAAAAGAGAATGAAAGAGAAAATTTTAATTATTTTTACTATTATATCCAATAATATTTATAATATTTTATTTATAGAGGATAATAATGTAATATAAAACTCGTATAATTTATGAGATATTTAATTTAAAATATTTATAATAGTCCATTTTGTCTTCAGCCTATATTTTTTGATAAGTCATCATTCCAATTCTCCTTTCTTTTCTTCTATCATCTTTACCTAACAAAGAAAATTTCGTTTATTCAATCTTAGTTTCTTTCCACATTTCTCCTACCAAACACAACATTAATGAATATCACTTTATTCCCACTCAGCTCACAAAGGGTGTAGAAAAATCCGATTAATAAAAAAATAGAAAGAAGAGAAGAATCCAACCCATCTAAGCAAGAGAATAGGATGACGATGAAGAAAATGATGTCAACAGAATCCAACCCATCTAACCAACATTCGACGATACAAATTGAATTTTGTTAATTTAAATGCAAACACACAATTAAATTATACTCCAATTAAAAATAATTGGACCCACTTTTTGGCTATTGCCAGATTCCCATTAAATTCGATTCATCGGCCACAAAGAAGAAAACAAGAACACTAAAATCACACAACTTTATCTTGTTGTAGAGTCATATGATATGAGTGTGTCTTTGAGGGAGAAGATAGATTCTGATGCATCGCCACCTCCTTTGAAGGTCAACTTTTAACTATTTATCCTTACTTACATTTCTAGAATTTCTCGGGATTCATACATTTCTTGTCACTAACTACTTTGATTAAACAAAATTAACCCCTTTTTTTTTTAAGTTAATGATGGTGATGTCCGGTCTTTTAAAAGTTACAATATTTGACAAACAAGTGAAATTTCATATGTACTAAGTAATTACCTTAACGGTAGTAGTTGCTCGTTGGAAAAAAAATATTTCAACCCTATAGTACCTACTTCATATTAGCCTCAATCAAATTAAAACCGCCCATTTTTGTCGATAATATGAAATGAGAAGTCGTCCTTATTGGGTTCGGGTATCCAATCCCTATTCTATGTGAATTGACAATTTATGTATGCTCCTGAATAGTGGGTATGCAAACTAATACAAAAGTAAATCCCACAACAAATGTGGAAGGAATTGGAACTTATTTATTTTGGAGCGGCATAGATTCCTCCTTAGGTCAGTGCATAGAAACTGGAGAGGAAACACAATGTGAAACCAATGAAATGATTCAGCTGCATATATATACACACACACACACACACTTTGATTTGATTGGGTCTTTAAAATGGAGAATAGATGGCATTTGGAATATTAACACCGTCCAACAACAATACGTGAATATGCAATCCTCCTAATGTATTCCATTTCCATAATCGGCAGTAATGGCTACAGTTTCAAAATCTGTTTTTATATATATATATGAAAAGTGCATGCATATATCACCAATATTTATGAGAAGCCAATTGGAAGAAAACCCCAATGAATTAAGTTTGGTCCAATTTCTCAAACCATGAAGCTCTTTTTTCTTGCTACTAGAATACTTGCGTCACAGAATTTGATCCCCCATCTAGAGTTTTTGGAGGAATGGTAGTGTGGGGGGAGGCAGATTGATAATACTAGCGTGCTATGTTATATTACTCTTCTCAAGAGTAAGTAAAATATTCGTGTCGGATACATATTATTCGGATATGGGTATGAAATATGTGTATGACACTTTTAGTTGAACATGTACTTAAAAAATATATCTACTCATTCAATTACATTATATTATTATTTTAAAATAAGTTAAATACCTATATTAAATATTACATTAGATAAAACCGATACTTTACTTTAGAAAATAAAATAAAATAATTAATTAAATGAATATTTAGCCGTGTCCGTATGTCTTTCTATTTGAAGATTTGATACGTCTGATACATGGATACATACCCGTATTCGACACGTACTCTATTTATATAAATATATACATATATATTGATAGCAAGTAACTCATACACACACTTTTGTCCCTTGAGTGAAAAAAATTGTACGAGAGGGAATGAAATTAAATAACAAGAATATATAGTGGGATATTATCAAAAATTGGATGGAGGTATTTTTAAGATTTTAACAAAAATTATATGTAAATTTATAAATAATAAATGTTTTTAAGATTTTAACAAAAACTATAAATAATGTCAACGCGCAAAGATAAAGTTGTGAGAGCCATTGTTGACTTAAAAGTTTGAGAAAATACTACAAGAAGTATCGGTGCCAAATAAGAGATTATACTTGAGCATCGACGCGTGAGATGATCAATTGTTTGAAACTGCTGCTGCTATCACCTGAATTGCTTAAAAGTGACAAATTAAACCAGAATTACTCATTGTGGTATTGGCCGATGCTTAACTGAGCATATAGTTAAAGAAAGCTTCATTTTACTTTCGAGACTACAATAATCACCTGATAGAGAATTACAAATCAGTCCTTTTTCTTTTCTATTCTTAGGCCTAACGGGCCGAAAGGCTGGCAACCGAGGCCAACAAGCATGGTCCAGGGACCAGGACGGAGCTCATCCAAACATTCTATCATATAGGGATCTACAAAAGCAGTGGCCCAAGCAAATAAAGGATGTACAAACAAGCAAAATGTTATATATGAATAGAAAGTGACTGAATATATATGAATTGGATTAGCATACCTAATAACTTAAGTTTTTAAATTAAATTGCAAAACACTCGGTCCATTATAATTGGTACTTAAGCCAAATTCAAATCTGGAATTAACCTACTATATATTTCTTTTGTAATTTTTTCAATTTTGATCAATCTTACTTTTTCAATTTTGTTCTAACACAATTGTTACAGGTAAAGCGTGACACAATCTGGAAAAAGGCTCAAACATTTCTTAATAAAAGTTCATGGAACTCAAAACAAGCAAAACTTAATTATTCAACTAAAAATAAACTCATTCAAGTAGTTCTCCACATATATGTGCAAGAAATAGATTTATTGAAGTCACTTTCCATAGGTGCATCCAGTAATCACCTTCATTTATACATTACCACAATATACAAAAGGCAGTTACTTATATAACATATCCGATCGAGCATAATTAAACCTTGCTCCTCTGCAGGCAACCTAAGGTTTAGGTACTTCTCATATATATATATATATATATATATATATAGAGAGAGAGAGAGAGAGAGAGAGAGAGAGAGTAAAAATTCAAGAGTATTCCATCTCTAGGATTTTGTCATCAAGTTGAGTGAGCTCCCTGTAAGCTTCTTATAAGTGACTTGGAAGAAGAAATGGTCCCGGACACCGCAAGAAGAAAGCCGAGGGTGACAAGCAGCAGATTAAGAATCAATTCAGGTCTTGATAGCTGCCTCCAAAATATCTTCATGTAAAAAGTACAAGGGAAAATCATGCAAATTCCCACACTGACAAGCGATCCTGTAAGGCTAAGAACATGTTCGAAATACGGAACAGAAAGAGCCAATGTCAGTATCACCAGGAGTAGAATTGAACCAACACAGCCCCTTATGATCACCCTTGTCCTTGACTTCATCTTGATGGAATGATCAGAGAGCCCCTTATCCAGCTGCATCGCGAATGGCGCGAATTCTAGGGCATACTTTGTCATGGGTGTCAACACTGTTGCCCATAGTGCAATCTTTGTGATAATCTGATTCCTTGGCATGCTCAGGGTGAACTGAGCACTCACTTGAGGCCCAAACATCTTCGCGCCCATGAAGGCTAAGGATGTGTAGAGAAATGTGACCAATGAGAAGCTCACAATGGACACTTTGGTGAACTTGGAGGGGTCTTTCATGGCCTTGTACAAATTGGGAAAAACAATATGACCAGCAAAGCTGAATATGTATAGTCCTGATATAGCAGGAATGTTTTCGAGATGAAGAACTGGGATGGGTTGGTTAGGTTTGACACCTCCGAAAATGGCTGTGCATGCCACTGTTGCAAAAATAAGGAGTGACATGAAAATACCACCGGTTGAAAGAAAAGATATGGAAGAAAGATCCCTCAGCCAAAGACTAGGAAGTGCAACCAGGACCGCCATCACGGTCAGGAGCTGAGATGTGGAGAGGTTAGTCCATGACAAGTTGAAGTGTGTGCCCATAAAAACTGTGGTCAAGTTGTCATGGAGAGAGATGGTGTAGGAAACAAGGGCCATGAAGATTTCCAAGTAGATGAAAGTTGTAGCTATGACTCTTCCTTTGGTGCCAAATGCGTTATGCCCGATATCGGAGTAGTTTCTGGACTTAGGGTTCATGTCAAGGCATTTGCCAAGGAGATGAGAACCATATGCACATATCACACCAAGTCCTACAAGCAGGAATGCAGAAGCCCACCCTCCATTTTCTAAAGCATATGGAGTTGATAATTGTCCCAATCCTGTCAATTAAACAATGTGTAAACTAGTCAGAAACATTTATCATAGAAGAGTAACATGCAACAACAAAAACAAATTAATGTCTAGAATCCCATCACTGTATAGATATTGTCTATTTTGCACGTATTTTTCGTACTGAAGATTTTCAAAACGTGTCATCTACACACATAAGTGTCAACAACCTCTCTCCCATACGATGTGGGACGTGTGTCACAATAAGTTCGACATAGAAATAGAAGAAGCTAGGTAATACTTGTTGAAGAAAAGTTCAATTACTTACCTATAAGCATTCCCACCATGTTGATGACTGCATGAGCAAAGGAACTGTTGGCCTCAACATCTACCTCATTAACTGCAGTAGAAGTGTTCATATCCTCATGAGCATGGTTGTTTTGGCACTTACATGCCTTGTTTTCCTCTACGCAGACGTCACAGCTCACCCACTGCACGACAGCCAAGTTCTCATTTGCAACTTGGTTGCGATGATGAGGCAAACACTCTGAGTCAGAGCAAGGTGACTTTACAATAGACTTCAACTTCTTCCCCCACATTCTCTGTGTTTGTCAAGTTTTGTTCCTCAAAACTTGGATATATCTATAGAATAAAATCAAGATATATATTACTATATGATACTTAGGTAGCTAGCAACTTAAGCTTGTATACAAAGTGAATGCATGGGTGGGCTATATTTATAACATGAGAAGTGTGGCACAAATGTACTCTCCCTAACTACTACTATTTGTGAGAATCTGTCTGATATTGTTGTGACTAAAAACAGTGATTCCTTACGTTATGACAATACGTAATTTATATGCTTATTGCATAAATTTCAGTATCTTTCAGTGTAATGAAAGCAATTGTCAAATTTGGCAACTCGACCAGAAGATTTGCTTCATACATTTCTAGAATTTCCCGGGATTCATACATTTCTTGCCACTAACTGCTTTGATTAAACAAAGTTGACCCTTTTTCTTTTTGATGATGGTAATGTACGGCCTCCTAGAAGTTACAATACCTCATAAACTACTACAAAAACGTGAAGTCTCACATGTACTGAGTAATTAGCTTAAGGGTGGTGATGGTTGCTTGTTGGAAAAAATATTTAAACCCTGTAATACCTACTTCATATTAGCCTCAATCCAATTAAAACTGCCCATTTTTCTTGATAATATGAAATCAGAAGTCCTCCTTAATGGGTTCGGGTATCCAATACCTATTCTATGTGAATTGACAATTTATGTATGTTCCTGAATAGTGGGTAATACAAAAGTAAATCCAACAACGTACAAATGTGGAAGGAATTGGTACTTATGTATTTTGGAGAGGCATAGATTCCTCCTTAGGTCAGTGCATAGAAACTGGAGAGGAAACACAGCTGTCCTTCCAGGAGTATGTCATCATACACACACACACTTTGATTTGATGCGCAGAAAGTAGGAAGTAAAGCTAAAAGGGAATGTTCAATATTTCTTTCAAGATTGGGTATTGAAAATGGAGAATATATATGCATGACATTTGGAATATTAACACCGTCCAACAAGAATACATTAGGTGAATATGCAATCCACCTAATGTATTCATTCCATTTCCATAATCGGCAGTAATGGCTACAGTTTCAAAATATGTTTATATATGGAAAGTGTATGCATATATCACCAATATTTATGAGAAGCCAATTGGAATAAAACACCAATGAATTAAGTTAGCTCTTTTTTCATGCTACTTGAATACTAATGCCACAGAATTTGATCCCCCATCTAGAGTTTTTGGAGGAATAGTGTGGGGGAGGCAGAAGGATAATAGAAGTGTGGTTATATGAGACTTATCTAACCAATATTTTATCTCTCTATTTATATAAATATATACATACATATTTTTTTTTTGGGAAGTTAAGCTGAAATATATACATACATATTGATAGCAAGCAACTCACACGAGACTTATCTAACCAATATTTTATCTCTCTATTTATATAAATATATACATACATATATTTTTTTTTTTTGGAAGTTAAACTGAAATATATGCATACATATTGATAGAAAGCAACTCACACGTACGCTTATTGTCTTTAGAACAACTCTAACTTCTTCTTCTTCTTTTTTTTTGTAAATTTGATGTGTCATAATAGATTTATATAAAAATTTTAGATTATTTATTTTTAGTTCCAATGCGTTGTTTCATACCTTTTGTATAAAAATATATCATTCAATAACAACCAACCATTATCATGCCTAAACCTCAAATAATTTTTACAAACTTACTTAATATAACACATAATTTTTACAAACCAACTTAATATAGGGGTAATTTGTTAATAGAATGAGAAAGAGGGAGGAGAAAGAAAATATGGTGTGGCTATGTAAAAAAGTTGTGTAAAATTCACAAAAAGAATATTTTAACAGACCGCTGGAGATGTTCTTAGTGATTGACAAATCCAAAAAAATTTATGAGAGACTTCGATCTCTAAGTTAAAACTTCTTTAAATTATCCTAAGTTGAATTTTTTACAGAATGACGTGTCATTTAAGATATATTTATAACTTATGTTAAATCATTTCAGCTAATTTAATAAAAGTTAAAAAAACTGCACGACATTAACTCCTCTCTCTCCTCTGCAATAAGAGATAACTCTATTTATTTTCTGATAGGCTTGATTTATGAAATGATTAAGAGTTATTGATTGCATAATCAATATTACTTAGCCAATAGTTACACTTAATTGAATGCCTTTCTATTCAACCATTTATACTTCAGTTTAAATCTGAATCTGCAAAATAAAAAATAAAAAAAAAACCAAAGATTTAGTATTTCTAAATAATGAAGAACATTCCTGTAGTTGTGGGATCCAAAGGGTTTATTGATCCTATGGGGGTGCAAATCATGTCATGGGAAACTATGTTCAAAACTTAAATTTTACAAAAATCATTTAATCAGACTATTAAATTGAAAACCTATTATTCATGTTTCTTTAATCGATCAAATCACCTCTTTCATTTAACCCAATTCTATTATTTCAGAAAAGAGAGATAAGGAGCAATCTTTTTTTGGGAAAAGAGAAGAGATCTTATAAGAAAGAGATGTTTATGTCTTCGTAAAATTTTTTGTCTAATATATCTAAATGACGTATGTCATTATGTAGAAAATTTAACTTATGATAACTTAAAAAAAATTTAACTTAAAGGATCCAATAGGGGATGTGAAATTCAATAACAAAAATATATAGCGGAGTATTATAAAAAATTGGATGGAGGTATTTTCAAAATTTTAACAAAAATTATAAGTAATTTTATAAATAACAAATATTTTTAAAATTTTAACAAAAAAATATAAATAATGTCAACGCGAAGATAAAGTTATGAGAGCAATTATTAACTTAAAGTTTGAGAAAATCCTACGAGAAATATCGGTGCCAAATAAGAGATTATACTTGAGCGTAGAAGTCTGAGATGACCAATTGTTTGAAGCTGCTATCACATGAATTGCGTAAAAGTAACAAATTAAACCAGAAATTACTACACTACTCATTGTGGTATTGGCCGATGCTTAACTGACCGTATACTTACGCTTTATCTAAAGAAAGCTTCATTTCAAATCAATCCTTTTTCTTTTCTATTTTTGGGCCTAACAGGCCGAAAGGCTGGCAACGGAGGCCCACAAGTATGGTCCAGGACCAAACCCATCCAAACATCCTATCACATGGGGATATACAAAAGGATTGGCCCAAGCAAATAAATATGTACCCAAAAAGAAAAAAAAAAGGCTAAATGTTACCGGGAGTTTTGTCTTACGATCCAGATTAAAGATGATTGGATATATATGAATTGGAGGTTAACATACCTAATAGTTTAAGCTTTTAAATTAAATTATAAAATACTCAATCCATTATAATTAGTACTGAAGCCGAATTCAGTCTTTAATTTGGAATTAACCTACCATAGACTTTCTTTTTCAATTTTGTTCTAACACGATTATGACAGGTAAAGCGTGACACAATCTGGAAAAAAGCTCCAACATTTCTTTATAAAAATTCATGGAAACCAAAACAAGCAAAACTTATTAAAGGAAAAATCTCCACATATATGTTTGAGAAATATATTTATTGAAGTCACTTTCCATAGGTGCATCCAGTAATCACCTTCATTTATACATTACCACAATATACAAAAGGCAGTTACTTATATAACATATCCGATCGAGCATAATTAAACCTTGCTCCTCTGCAGGCAACCTAAGGTTTAGGTACTTCTCATATATATATATATATATATATATATATATATATATATGTAGAGAGAGTAAAAATTCAAGAGTACTCCATCTCTAGGATTTTGTCATCAAGTTGAGTGAGCTCTCTGTAAGCTTCTTATAAGTGACTTGGAAGAAGAAATGGTCCCGGACACCGCAAGAAGAAAGCCGAGGGTGACAAGCAGCAGATTAAGAATCAATTCAGGTCTTGATAGTTGCCTCCAAAATATCTTCATGTAAAAAGTACAAGGGAAAATCATGCAAATTCCCACACTGACAAGCGATCCTGTAAGGCTAAGAACATGTTCGAAATACGGAACAGAAAGAGCCAATGTCAGTATCACCAGGAGTAGAATTGAACCAACACAGCCCCTTATGATCACCCTTGTCCTTGACTTCATCTTGATGGAATGATCAGAGAGCCCCTTATCCAGCTGCATCGCGAATGGCGCGAATTCTAGGGCATACTTTGTCATGGGTGTCAACACTGTTGCCCATAGTGCAATCTTTGTGATAATCTGATTCCTTGGCATGCTCAGGGTGAACTGAGCACTCACTTGAGGCCCAAACATCTTCGCGCCCATGAAGGCTAAGGATGTGTAGAGAAATGTGACCAATGAGAAGCTCACAATGGACACTTTGGTGAACTTGGAGGGGTCTTTCATGGCCTTGTACAAATTGGGAAAAACAATATGACCAGCAAAGCTGAATATGTATAGTCCTGATATAGCAGGAATGTTTTCGAGATGAAGAACTGGGATGGGTTGGTTAGGTTTGACACCTCCGAAAATGGCTGTGCATGCCACTGTTGCAAAAATAAGGAGTGACATGAAAATACCACCGGTTGAAAGTAAAGATATGGAAGAAAGATCCCTCAGCCAAAGACTAGGAAGTGCAACCAGGACCGCCATCACGGTCAGGAGCTGAGATGTGGAGAGGTTAGTCCATGACAAGTTGAAGTGTGTGCCAATAAAAACTGTGGTCAAGTTGTCATGGAGAGAGATGGTGTAGGAAACAAGGGCCATGAAGATTTCCAAGTAGATGAAAGTTGTAGCTATGACTCTTCCTTTGGTGCCAAATGCGTTATGCCCGATATCGGAGTAGTTTCTGGACTTAGGGTTCATGTCAAGGCATTTGCCAAGGAGATGAGAACCATATGCACATATCACACCAAGTCCTACAAGCAGGAATGCAGAAGCCCACCCTCCATTTTCTAAAGCATATGGAGTTGATAATTGTCCCAATCCTGTCAATTAAACAATGTGTAAACTAGTCAGAAACATTTATCATGGAAGAGTAACATGCAGCAACAAAACAAATTAATGTCTAGAATCCCATCGCTGTATAGATATTGTTTATTTTGCACGTACTCTCCGTACTCACGATTTTCAAAACGTGTCATCTACACACATAAGTGTCAATAACCTCTCTCCCAGACGATGTGGGACGTGTGTTACAATAAGTTTGACATAGAAATAGAAGAAGCTAGGTAATACTTGTTGAAGAAAAGTTCAATTACGTACCTATAAGCATTCCCACCATGTTGAGGACTGCATGAGCAAAGGAACTGTTGGCCTCAACATCTACCACATTAACTGCAGCAGTAGTCTTCAAGTCCTCATGAGCATGGTTGTTTTGGCACTTACATGCCTTGTTTTCCTCTACGCAGACGTCGCAGCTCACCCACTGCACAACAGCCAAGTTCTCATTTGCAACTTGGTTGCGATGATGATGATGTTGAGGCAAACACTCCGAGTCAGAGCAAGGTGACTTTACAATGGAGTTCAACTTCTTCCCCCACATTCTCTCTGTTTGTCAAGTTTTGTCCCTCAAAACTTGGATATATGTATAGAATAAAATCAAGATATATATTACTATATGATACTTAGGTAGCTAGCAACTTGAGCTTGAATACAAAGTGAATGCATGGGTGGGCAATATTTATAACATGAGAAGTTTGGCACATGTATTCTCCCTAACTACTACTATTTGTAAGAATCTGTCTGATATTCTTGGAAGAGAGTGTGTTGTGGTCTCCACCAATTTAGTGGATATTATTTGGTTGCATGAAGCAAATCTTCTGGTTGAGTTGCCAAATTGGACGATTGCTTTCATTACGGTGAGAGATACTCAAATTTATGCAATAAGCATATAAATTACGTATTGTCATAACGTAAGGAATCACCATTTTTTTTGAAATATTATTCACAATTGACAAGCACATTATTCGGGCTTTATTCAGTGGTATAGTTGATAAAGCGTCTAACTAGTTATGATCAAATTGATCATATCTATTTTTTTTTTTTTCTGCAACGGGTCGTCTTTCCCAATCACCGACCCAGCATTCTCGCTGGTTTGACCTTCATGGAACTTATGTACGCTCTTCTCATTTTCGGTTGACAATTGACTCTGAAATCATCGATCAGATATAGCTGTCATAGATTAACATGGTGCCCCCATGAGACACGAGGGAATGAATTTAGGCCGAGAGATTCTAATTGGAAGGGAAAGCAAGGCTGCTGAGGAAGAAAGAAAAGCTAATATACGCGTACACGAATTTACTTTACTATTATTCCCATGATTTTGTGTATCTTTTGGTTGTCAATAGTTAGGATTCCCCATAAGTGGTGGTTTGGGGGGAAAATAAATTGATGCCAAACGAATCATATCAAAATGTGAGATGAGCTATGCCTTATATATTTATTAGAGCAGAAACTGACGCAAATTGTTCTACTTGGGAACTTTGCCATATGATCAAAAAAAATTGGTGTTTGTTGGGGAAAATGATGCCAAACAAACTCCCATTTGGGAATTGGGAAATCGACTTCTTTCTCCTAGGAAGGAAAAGGGATACGATTCGAGAGGGACAAGAATGTAAATTGATTCCATAAACTAAGTCCATTTTCTAGATATATTGAAGGGACAGGGTTGATGTCACTCACCACCCATATGTCCTCCTATATTGGATTCAATATTTAAATATGACTTTATTTGAACAAACCAAAAATTAGATGCATGGTTGAGGTGGTAAAGCATCTCATTAAGGAAATGAGATGCTATGTGGACATTTGTTGTTCTATGCATACTTTCAGTGTCAATATTTATAGGATAAAGTGTTAAAAAACAAAAAAACTCTGTTATATAGTGAATGTATAAATATTTTTTGGTGTTCAACAAAAAAAAAATACCCTTAAGACAATTTAAAAATAAAAAATATTGATTTCAGTTTTTAATGTATTTTTGGGTTTTTATAAATTAAAAAAAATAAATAAAACTGACAGTCACAAGATATTATGGAACAATTTGTACATATTTTCAAATGTTAAAAGAATTTATATATATGTACTAAATAGTAAATGTTCTGCATAATTTTTATATAACATTGAGGTTTTTAAGTCAAATTTTATGTACACAATTTGATATAAAATCCAGATCCTTACATAAAACGAACTCAGTTGGGATCAAATACACGAGATCCGACCCCGATCAAGGCAGATCTTTTAAAGAAAATCCATATCCAACCCATTGGTAAATCAATACTCAAAATTATATTCGAAAATAGGAAAAAGACTTAGGATCGAAAAGAACACCACTTCATGCACTGTCTGATATCCGTGCCACAACAGCCAAGTGACATGACGTCCCTTGTCATAACACTAGACTGACACTGTTACACCAACACTATGTGATGCCACAACAGATTCAGTTCTAAAACTAGACTAGTTACATGCATATCATACACACTCACGTCTTACTTCTTTAACAAATTTATCTCTTCCTAAGATTCTATAAATGGTGATACATTTTTTAGGTTAAAAGAACCTAAAATTGCATTTCGGGCACTTAAAATACAATTATATGAAAACTTTAAAGAGTTCGATGCACAAATACACCAAATCACAAAAACATCTACAATTATTATAAAGAAATGAGTATTATCAATTGAAACATCATAAGCAAGCACTCGCATTATAACAATATTTAATTGCTGTGTGTAACAAAATAAAGAAAATGAAAAATGGAAGAGAGAAGATTACGCAACGGACCACAATCAAACAAATAACCTTTTAAATTTTCTACTTGTCAATGGAATGATGATACACCAAACAAGAACAGAAGAAACTATACACAACATTTGTACGAGTTCTGCACTTAATTTTGGGGAGTCAAGTATGAGAAGGAAATCATTCCTATATAAATACAGTTACATAAGCGAATCGGCTTTTCAGTGTTTATCGAACACACCAATTGGAGTGGACTGTCATAAACTGTACACATCCATCAAAGTACGTTGCTTTTTCTCAAATAATTATTGTGCATGGCTTCCTCAAGTTAATCTATACACTGAATAAACAGCCCCATTCTTCAATTACAGGGAGATGAAGCAGATGGCACGATCCATACGATAATGTTCCAAACAGATTCTCCCAAAAATCACAAGCAGGATGAAAATGCAGTTGGGAATGCAAGAAATCAATCTGATGAAATGGGGGTGACTAATCTGTTAAGTGAGAGAGTCTATTAAGCTGATAAGAATTTCAACTAATAAAACATGTAAAAAGCACAGTTAAATAACAGTGAAAATGGACAATTTTATAATCGCGAGAAAGGGTTAGTAGCGTACAGTTCAAAATTCAATGATGCATTCTCCGAAGCTGGCTGCCGGGTCACCAAGTACCAACTCTTTGGCAGAATCATTAATCACATCAGCAAAAGAAGCATCCTGAGACATAAAACATCAGGTATCTATAAATACAGGATTTATTATAAGAATCACATAACTTGAAGAGCACCATGTCCAAGTGAATTGGTGAACCATAATTATGTCAAACAAAAGACCCTTTTTCTGATGTCGTACAACAATCACGAATTTTATGCAGTGGTATTTGGATTTCAGACACAGGAACTAAATCATATTTAAGCGATTCTTACATAGTTATGTTTAAGAACAACTTGGTATATCATAAGTTCATAACTAAAGAGACAAGTGGGTCGTTCGAAGTTTGGTCTCATTATCTACAGCGAATACAGGGTCTAGTATTTTGGAACATTTAACTCTATGGAGCTATGCAATGGACTTGCACAAAAAGAATTCTAGAAACAACGAGCATCAGGAGGAATCAACAATATCTACGAACAAGTAGTCATTTATTAACAGGATGTAGGCTTTACATCCAAGTTTTTTTTTTTTTTTTTTATAAGTAAAAATATATTAGAAAAGCGTTCAAAAAGGGAACGCATCCCTAATACAAGAAGAAAAAAGATCTAAGGACCAATAGAATCCAAAAGATAAAAGAAATCATCAATCGAGGAGCATGCATTTCCTCTTACATAACAGAACGAAGAATATGAATTTTTAAATTAGCTAAAGACGATTCTTTTTCTTCAAAGGATCTATTATTTCACTCACGCCACAAACACCACAAGACACAATGTGGAACAATCTTCCAATAATCACGAGCTTGTTCTTTAACAAGGCACCTTCTCCAAGCGTTAATCGACTGTGAAGAGTGCTTAGGCATTTCCCAAAAAATAAAACTCCAACATGCAAAAAATAAAACTCCAACAATCATACGCCACAGGACAATGCAAAAGAATATGATCCACGGATTCACAATCAGCTTTACATAAACAACACCAATTAACAATGATGTTGCCTCTCTTTCTCAAATTGTTCAATGTCAAAATCTTTCCCAATATGGCAGTAACGAAGAATGCGATTCAAAGAGGAGCTTTAGAACGCCAAACAGACTTCCAAGGAAACTCGTGACCAACGAAATTGGACAAACACAAGAACATGGATCGGACAGCATACCTACCATAAGCTAAAGGAACCCACAAAATATCATCACACCCTCTGCCAATATCCTTCTGCCTATACAACGTATCCAAAAAAACACAAGCTTCCTCCATTTCCCAATCCTGAAAAAGGGCGCCTAAACCACACATCCCACGTAACTCCAGTGTTATCAAGTTGATAACAATCAATCACGTAGACATGTTTATTGGCTGCAATACTGTAAAGTCTAGGAAAGGAGTGAGACAACAACTGATCTCCGCACCAAAGGTCCTCCCAAAAACGGACATGTCTGCCATCACGAACTTTGAATTTAATGTGTGTGGAGAAAACATCCCAACCCTTCTGAATGAATTTCCACACACCAACGCCTCCCATAATAATGACTAGAAGAGATGACCAGCCCCCACTCCCCTCACCAAAACGACACGAGACAACTCTTCTCCATTGTCGATGGCGTTCCTTTCCGAATCTCCATCACCATTTTCCCAAGAGAGCACGATTAAAAGGAACGATTTTTCGAATGCCTAGCCCGCCTAACCTCAACGGCTGGCAGACATAATCCCAATTAACAAGATGATACTTAAATTCCTCTCCCCTTCCACCCCATAGAAAATCCCTCTGAATTTTTTCAATCCTTTCAGCCACAGAGCATGGGATTTGAAATAAAGATAAAAAGTAGGTAGAAAGGGATGAGAGAGTGCTCTTAATAAGTGTGACTTTCCCCCCCTTAGATAAATAATGCTTTTTCCATCCTGCTAATCTTTTCTCATATCTACTAATCACTGGATCCCAATTCCCAACTCATGTAGAAGAGACTCCCAAAGGCAATCCTAAGTAAGTAAAAGGAAAAACACCAACTCCACACCCTAGTACAGCAGCTAAAGAAGAAATATCTAGAACATCCCCCACTGGGACAAGCACACTCTTTCCAACATTAATCTGTAACCCAGAAACCGCTTGAAAGCAAGCAAGAATGCACCTCAGATATCTGAGTTGAGAAACTTCAGCATCACAAAAAACCAAAGTATCATCCGCGAACAACAAATGGGAGATCGGCATATGATGTTCAACATCTCTGCCAACACTGAACCCCCTGATGTAACCCAAATCTTTCACTTTTCTCATTAATCTGCTCAGACCTTCCATGACAATAAGGAAAAGAAAAGACGATAATGGATCTCCTTGTCGCAGACCACGCGAGCTAGCAAAAAAACCCGCAAGTGAACCATTCACGAGCACAAAAAACATAACTGACAAGATACAAATTTCAATCCATTTTATCCACCTGTCACCAAACCCCATCCTCCTAAGCAGATACAGAACAAATTTCCAATTAACATGATCATAAGCTTCTCGATATCAAGCTTACACAGAACACCAGGAACCCCACTTTTTTATTCTAGAATCAACACATTCCCCTGCGATAAGAACAGAATCCAAAATCTGCCTCCCACCAACAAAAGCATTCTGTGATTCTGAAATGAGACCATCCAAAACATTACTCATCCTGGAGACAAGAACCTTAGCAATAAGCTTATATAAACATCCAATTAAGCTAATTGGCCGAAAGTCCTTAATATTAGAGGCACCGCCCATCTTGGGAATGAGACCAATGAAAGAGGCGTTCAGTAATTTCTCAAATGTGCCATGAGAATAAAAATCCTGAAAGGTGCCCATCACCTCAGCTGGCAGCACCTCCCAACTCTCCTTAAGAAACCACATAGTAAACCCATCTGGCCCTGGAGCTTTGTCCCCGTTACAACTAGAAAGTGCCTTAAGCACTTCCTCTCCGTGAATGGAATCTCAATCCTATCACTATCCAACACATAAATAGAATTCAAAGGAAGACCATCAAGAGTAGGGGAGGCAAAATTCAACACGACCCGCCAACACGACACGAGTTAAATGGGTAATGGGTTTACCATAAACGGGTTCGTGTCGTAAACGGGTTGACACGAATAACTCGTTTAGTTAAACGTGTCGTGTTCGGGTTTGTGTAGTTCAACCCGTTTAACCCGTTTAATTAAATGCGTCACCCGTAAACCCGTCTAACCCGTTACCTGTTTTGACCTAATTAATAGGGGACATTTTGGTCATTTCATAGTTACATAAGAAACCCTATTCTTATTATACTGTTTATACAAAATAATCAATTATCAAACTTAGTAACTTACGCAGCCAACCAGACAAAATAAACCATTAAACCTTATTCAGTCTCTCTCGCCTCTCGGTCTCTCCTCTTTCCTCTCTCTCTCTCTCTTTGAATCGACAGTCCAGACAACTCCCCCTCTCTCTCTCTCTCAAATCCACACCACACCTCGAGCGACCAAGAACACTACAGTCTACGCTTTGAGCGACCAGCGAAGAACACAAACCTTGAACAATCGAAGTGAGTTTTCTACTTTTCTCTAATTTTTTTGTCTTTTCTCTTTCAGATCTACTTAGAAACAAGTTTTCTTTAATTTTTTTCTTTCAGATCTACTTTTAAACAAATTTTATCTATTTTTTTTTTCCATTATTATTGTTGGTTTTTAGAAAGTTTGATGTATATATTATATGTATCACGCTCGGTGCTTCTGTCTGATGTATATATTAACAATGATAACCACCAACATCAGACTGTATATACTTTACTACAAATACTAGCTCTCCTGTATATAGAATTCTAGCCCAAATACTAGTGTAACTCACTAGGGTTTGTTTCATGCCAATTAAAGAGATTAACATGAGCCATCTAACAGGACACTGACATTTACAATGTGCTATCTTTGTAAAGGTGGTGAATAAACTTAAGCAATACAGACTTGCAGTTTAATTTGATATCTACATATCCTACTATATTAATTCCTTTGTATTTTAAAGTTTAATTTGATCTTAGATATATTTTCATTGGGTAGTGATCATCTTGCAATGTTGTTGTTACTCATACATGATGTCACATGTTTGATCATTGATTGTAGGACAAGAAATTAAGTTTATCATGACCTCATGATCATTGGAATCTTGTTAAACCCACTGTGTGTGCACACACACCTGATCTTCCAATTTTGTGCGCCAAGAACAAAATTAATGGCTCATTAATTTACTGAGATTGAGATTTATTGGGCTCAATCCAATATTTGGGTTTTCCAAATTATTACATGTATATCCTTATAATGATGAGAAATTTGGCTCATTTTTTGCAAGTTAATTAAGTGGTGCATGGAATATATTGCTCAAGTTTGGTGGTTCTGACATGGTGAACAAGTCTTGATGAGATTCTTGACTCAAATGCCGGAGTTGCACGAGGCAACTAGGTTTGAGAGAAAAACTTACACAGTTGCCACAAATTAAACTTACACAGTTGCAATAATGAACATACACAGTTGCCACAAATTAAACAACTATCTTCCCCTTGAGAAGTGGCAATAATTAGGTTAATGTGACTCTCTACAAGCTCCTCCATAGATCTCTGTATTCCTTGCAATTTGTATATGGTGAGAAATCATAGAAAAACTTATGTGGATAAGGTTTAATTTGTGAAAGATAGAAGAAGATCAAAGAAGAACCAGAGAGAGAGAGAGAGAGAAGGGAAAGAACAAAGAACAAATGGAATATTTTAACCACAAATACTAGCTCTCTTGTATATAGAATTGTAGCCCAAAAAAAATAATAATAATTAAGAGTACATAGAATAGAATGAGAAAAGAGATTTCAGTAATTTTATTTATTTTTAAAAAATGATTAACTTTCGTGTATATTTATAGAAGATGGCATTTTAATCTGATAGTCTTCACACTTCAACTAATTTGTTACGTACATTCTTTTATATTTCAATCTGTTATTTATTTATTTATTTTTTTATCTAAACTTATTTTACACTTACCTGTTTTGTAGGAATTTGTACTTTTGGGTGTTTCAGAAAAGAGTGCATGCAAATTGCAGAAGGAAGTTTTTGAGTGGATCTTTGGCTTTAAGAAGATTGCATGTTACTCTAACATTTCTATTAAATATTTTTATTTCGGTCTGTAATAACTTATGACTTATTTTTATTTCAGTCTGTAATAACTTATGACTTCTGACTTCATTTTTATCTTTGGCTTTTAATCTCTCTTTTGGACTACATCACAGTACAAAATTTCTAGTCATGTTTGCTAGTATTTTAATCTTTGGCCACCTTAAATAGGTTAAGCGGGTAAACATGTTAAACAAGTTAAGCGGGTAAACATGTTAAACATGTTAAGCAGGTTAAACAGGTAAACATGTTAAACATGTTAAGCAGGTTAAACAGGTCGGATTTGATGTGTCTAACACGACACGTTTATTAAACGGGTTATACGTGTCGTGTCGTGTTACCCGTTTAATAAACGTGTCGTGTTCAGGTTTAAGATATGTGACACGATTATTAATCGTGACGTGTTCGGGTTGACATGTTTAGTGTTATACCCCTAGTTCGACACGACACGATTATGACACGCGAACCTGAATTGCCACCCCTAAATTCAAGAGAAAGTCTACAAACCAAAGTCTCAGAGTAAAGCTGCTGATAAAAAGAAACAATCCCCCCGCGCACCTCGTCCTCCCTCCACAACTCAGAACCATTGACCTGGATACGCCCGATGTGATTACATCTTCTGTGAGTGTTAGCAAGTCTATGAAATAATTTTGTATTACGATCTCCATCTTTTAACCACAAAGCCCGAGACTTCTGGCGCCACGAAATCTCCTCCATAAGAGCAATCTCAGCAAAAACCGCTTGGCAAGAGGCTCTTTTAGAGCGTAATGATTCCCCACTCTGTCCCACCTCATCAAGACGATCGAGCTCAGCAATATCAGCAAGAACTCTATTTTTCTTCCATTCAAGATTCCCAAACTCTTCTTTATTCCACCTCTTTAACTCAGTTTTAAGAAACTGAAACTTTCTAGCTAACACATAACTAACAGAGCCTGTGAAATTCGCTTCCTCCCACCAAGACTAAACCTTCCCTTGAAAGTCCTCGGATCTAAGCCACATGTTTTCAAAGCGGAAAGGAGTGCGTCTAGAACTCAAACCACCAAGTTACCACTCAAGAAAGAAGTATAGGTATCTTTTATGTAAAGAGAATTTTGATTTTGAGAAAAAAGCAGCCAGAAAGGTTGTCAACTTGTGGTACTAAATCATATGCGGTATGCCCAAGCGAGGTATAAAGCTAAGAGTTTATCAGTTTTTAACATCAGTACATAGGGGATGAATTAACTTGAGTAGACCCTTGACTAACAAAATATGTCCATAAATATGTATATGTATATATATATATATATATATATATATATAGTCATACTTTTCTCACTGAGATTTTGAATGGGATGGGTTGATGGTATGATCTGGCCAATTCATTGACAAATTTGTAAAACCAGAAAATTTTCCCAATGAATGGAAGAAAAGCACTCAAACACCCAAATAAGAATACAACTGACATACTAATTTGTTCTAGAAGTGGTTGTACTGACTTTTGCTACGAAACACTGTAGGATCAAGCAAAGGTTAAGTCAATAAAAATCACTATCTATAAAAGAAGTTATTTTTGTTAACAACTAACCAAAAGGAATTTTTAAAATAAGAAACACAAAAATAGCGTATTTATAGCCTCAAATAATTTGTGGCAGAATCCCTAGTATACAAAAGGGAGAGATTTAAGAGTGTGTGTGTGCGCGCGCGCATATATATCAACTAGACAAACTGATGTGATCATGTTTATGCGTGATGATGCAGAAACTAGCAATTATAAGACCAAACTAATTAATTTGCAAAAACCACAAGTTTACATTAGAATCAACACTAAACCCTTGCTTTTCTATATATCATTTTTCTTAGTTATGGTTGTTAATTTAATATTTTAATAAAATAAAATAAAATAAAGAATTTGAAATACACAGAATGGAAGTATCCCAAATTCCCAATTACCCTCTACTAGGATAATTTGAGAAGACAAAAAAAAAAAAAAAAAAAAAAAAAAAAAAAAAAAAAAAAAGAGAGAAAAAAAACCACCTATACAAGGAGAATGAATTAGGAATGGTTTCCCCTAGCACATCGATAGCACACACATCGTGGGTCAATCCCTTGCTTTCCTAATCTTGTTGCACCCTCTCTTAGGGCTCGTTTGGATTGACAGAAAAAGAAGGAAAATAAAGGAAAGGAGACAAAAGGATAGTTAAACTTGTGTTTGCTTTACAAAAGTGGAGAGAAAGGAAAAGATTTAGAGTTCATTAACACATTTGAACAGTAATTTTCGTATCCTTCCAAAAGGGGGGACAAAGCAGAGGGAAAGGATAAGGAGTTAGTAATCACCGGTTTTGTTCCCTTTTTTTTTTTTTTTTTTTTTTAATAAAAAGTGAATTCCTGTTTTTGCCTTACCATTAACAAAATAAAACAAAGCATTCCTCTTTTTTTTCTTTTTTTCTCTCCTCTATCTCTCCCAAACATGGTCAAAGGTTATCATTTTCTTTTCCTTTCTTTTCTCTCACAAGTTATCCAAATACAAGGAGAGGTTAGCAGTGTCCCTCTCATTTTTTTTATTTTCTCTCATAAATAATGCTATCCTCTCATTTCTGTTCCCTCCTAGTTATCAAAACGAAGACACTTCAGGAATTAAAGTTCCCCGTAGGGGTAAAGTGGGTGTGTGAGTGTATGTTTCTTGCCAAGGTAGAAAAAAATAGGTACGAAACTAGGTCCTTTAACAATATTTATTTGGTAAATTATGAATTATAGTATAATTACAATATTTATTTGGTAAATTATGAAGTATAGTATAATTATACGGTGTCTTCCTTGTTTCAAAAATTATACTGACCAACCCTGAAATTAGTACTTTGTAATACATTCCTCTTCTACATTAACATTTAATAGTCGAAGGACAGAATTTGTTTATGTTTAATAATTTAAATTTTAAAATACTAGATTTCCCAAGTCTTCTCACTTTATTAACTCTTTTTAACTAAAATCCTATATTAACCACCAAGGCCAAAGAGGCAAAATCACGCTCCCTCTAAAGGTTGTCCAACAAAATGTTTTTTCATAGGGTATGTGGTATAATTTTTGAATCAACAGGAGATCCCCATTTAATTACTATACCTCAGGGGAGGTGAGTGTAAATTTCCGCATTCATTTTTGACCATGTGTGTGCTTGAAATTTAGATCGAATTCCCAAAATAAGTTATTAGTTATATAATTCGATACAACCATTAATTTTGCAGAAAGTAAAAAATATGAATGAATGATGCAAGAAAGGATAAATCATTAATTAGTAGGTTATTACACTGACCTCCCTGGGAATCGATGAATTACGTGTTCCCCATTCTTTAAAAATTACATTGACCTTCCTCGTTAAAAACTTCCTATTGATAATTTACTTATTTTGTCTTTTAATACTTTTGAAATAGAAATTAAAATAAAATAGCTATATCAAAGGTAAAATTGGCATTTTAAATTTTAAATAAATAAAATCTACAAAAATCGTTGAGCAGTATTCACCATCATCGGAGGGGGGAATTGATTATTACTCCGCCTATGTCATGTTTAGTGCTTTATTTTTACTTCTTTTTTTTTTTTTTTTTTTTTTTTTTTTTAATTACCTGACAATACAAGTGCCTTATTTTTACAGAACTTGTCCCAAGTCTGAAAAAAAGGAGGGTTGTGTTAAATAGTTTGAGAGTTTTGGAAGGACCAATATGAACATGAATCCTAAAAATATAAGGAAAGAAATGGTAAGATGTCATTTGAGTTAGACTATGGCCTCAGAGTGGAATGAAAAAATAAGATTCCTGAAGCCGACTCAAATAATTTAGAAAATGCATTATTGAGTCGAGTTAAGGAAGCTCAGTGTAACTAAATGTCACCATCACCATGAGGCTCACCGATTTGACACATGAATAGGCCACATTGCATCTCTTCTTCTGGATACTGTGTGACTAAATGAAAGCAAAACTTATGGTAAAGCACAAAGTATAAAATTTTCAGATTAGATGACATAGATTCCCAACTACCTAATACCTAGTACAGCCACAGAAAACAAATTAGGTAAATTTTCAACAATAAACTGAAAATTCCATGAACTTAAATGAAGAGGCCTCAGAAAATGCACATTAAGATGATTTTTGGACTGGAATTCGAAAGGGGTGGGATGATTTTTGCAAACATGTTCGTTTTCGGATCAGGGATGGTAGGAGGATTAGATTTTGGGAGGATATTTGGTGTGGGGAACTTCCTCTTGCGCTCGCTTTCCCACGGCTCTACAGGATTGCTTCCCATAGGCAGGCCTTGGTGATTGACTGTTATCATCTTGATAACGGGAGATTGACTTGGGATGTTCTGTTTAGGAAGCATTTTCACGACTGGGAAATTGAGGAGGTCACCCATTTTTGGGATTTATTGTACCGCCAGACAATTACAGCCAGGGATTCTGATTGTTGGCTTTGGAATCCTAATCCTCAGGGTTGCTTCGAGGTGAGGTCTTTCTTTAGGTGTCTTACAGCTGGCTCTGGAGGTTATTTCCCTTGGAAGTCTATTTGGCGCTCCAAGGCTCCCCTCAAGGTGGTTTTCTTTGCTTGGACCTCTGTCTTGGGTAGGATTTTAACCCAGGATAATTTGAGGAGGAGAAATCAGGTAGTGGTTAATCAATGTTATTTGTGCCAGCGAGATAAGGAGACTGTTGATCACCTTTTGCTTCATTACAACATGGCTAGGGGTTGCTGGGATTTGATGCTTCGGTTGTTTGGAATTCCATGGGTTATGCCTCGATCCTCTAGATTGAGGCTTGGAGAGGATTTTCTGTGGGGGCTCTCATTCGGGACGCTTGGAGAGCTACGCCTCTTTGTATTTGGTGGTGCATTTGGCTTGAGAAAAGTCGGAGATATTTCGATGGACAGGAGAAGCCTATCTCTATGCTTAAGTTATATATTATTTCCACCCTTTTTTGTTGGGTTTCTAGGAGAGATTTTCGTTCTTTGGATGAGATTGTTGTTTTTTTGGCCTCTTTAAAGGCTTGAGGCGTTTTTTTGCCTCGTGTTTGTCCTTGTTTCGCTCCCCTTTCGAGCGCTTTTCAATAAATTTTACTTATCAAAAAAAAAAAAATGCACATTAAGATGCCAGAGGAAAACAACATTACTCACAAGTAACAACACAATAAACTGAAAAACCACCACCCCCAATCAATTTAAATTACAAACTACTACACATTTTACCCTATATAAAAAGATGCCCAAAACTTAAGTTATGAATGTACCTTAAAAGGGTTTTATAAAAAGAGAAGTGCAAAATGGCTTATTAAAAATTATAAGGTACAATATTTAACATTTTATTTGACGTAAATTAAGATGAAAATTAGGTCATTTGAAAAGAACAACATATTTTTTAGGCAAAGAATGGATAGTACACTAAACAATAATTTATTGTAGTGAAAATTCCTTCCAAGTCCTACTTTTACATCTAAAAGACGATCAAGTCTTAAAAAAATTTATCAGGACAAATAAGTCCTACTTTTGCAATTTATTTCCATCAAAGTTCAAATTTAATTTTTTTCCACAAGATTACCCATATTATTAAGGTTTGCTTTTGTTAAGTAAATTTCATTAATGTTTGGGTGCATCGCTAGTATAGGTTACACGTACTGTAAAGGATAGGAAGGTGTAGAAAATAACAAGGGACCAACGAACAGAGACGATCCGGCAAGAATCAAGCAAAAATGTCGACCAGACCGGATCAAGAACACCCTCCACCTCACTCCCATCACCAAAATCATCCCTCAATCCGGCCTCCACAAGACCGCTGACATGGCACCCTTGACCTCTGAACTCTTCAAGATTTGCTTTGGACCAAATGCAACCCCAAATTAAGACCCTCTTGTCCCAACTCAAACCCCATTTTGTCTTCATTGACTTTGGACAACAATTGTTTCCACCATTAGCCTCTCAATTTGGCCGGTCCGATCATCTCCTGCCACCCACCGCGTGCTCGAGGAGATATGGGCCAAGTGGTTAGGTCAATTTCGGGCACAGCCCGTCGTTTTCTGTTCATTTGGGAGTGAAACATTCCTCAAAGACATCAGATAAGAAAGCTGGTTTTAGGGTAAGAACCGATCACTAGTTTACCATTCTTTGTGGTTTTGAATTTTCCGGTCAACATCGACAGAGGTGCCGAGTTGGACAGGGCATTGCCGTTCTCGGAGAGGGTGAAGGATAACAATATAGCAACAATACACCAATGAGGGTGTTCTTCATCCAGTTGACGTTGCCGGGAAGAGAAGAAAGAGACTCGAACACCATAAGAGCCAAGACGGAAGCTTGTTGGATTGTTGCACAAAAAATGGGAAGACTGTGAAAAGGAGGGGAGCTTGTTGGATAGTTACACAAAAAAAGAGGGGAGCTTGTTGGATTGATTATTCTCCGATGAAAGCAACAAACGTTGCAATCCTGCCAAACGCTGCAATTCGCATCTTTGAAGACGATTGGTACTTTAATAATAAGGGTAATCTTGGAAAATAAAATAAAATTTGAACTTTGGTGGAAATAAATTACAAAAGTAGGAGTTGTTTGTCGTAATAAATTTTTTTAGGACTTTATTGTCTTTTAGGTGTAAGAGTAGCACTAAGAAAGAATTTTCCCTTTCTTTTACGGTGATTTTGATCCCAGCCCAATTATAAGGGAAGTCAAGCTAATGTAGGAGGGATGGAAAAATTGATGGAAGTAAAGGGGAAAGGATGTCGTATCCCTCACATTTTGTTTGGTTGGATGGAAAGGATAATGGGAAGGATGGACAATGTGACTCCTTATTTTGTTTAATTGGAAGAAAGGGAATGAGAGTTTTTATAATTTTGAAGATAATTGAAAGCTAAAAATGGTATTTTATATTTATAGATTAGTTTTCCTGTCTATCCCTCCTCTCTTCCACCCAATTTTGGGCAGGTTAGGAAGGATGCTTCCCTCCTTGCTTCCTTCCTCTCTTCCCTTCCTTCCAACCAAACAAGGGAAGCTTCTTTTACCCCTCTCTTCCATCCTTCCTAGTTCCTTCCAACCAAACATAACAAATGAGCATGCATCCCAAGGCGTATTAGACAAAATTATACTAACATTAGATAATACTTCTAAAAACAAAATAGATATAAAAGGACCTTGACATTGTTTTGAATTTTCAGATCAGGACGTTCCAGCCAGGACAGAAATCAAGAGAGCATGATGGGCCTGGGCCAAACTCACGCCTCCATTTTGTCGGAATGGCCCAGCCATTTTTACAATTCTACAAAAGGAACAAAATGTAGGACACGACTAGCTTTGGATGGTAATAAGGCTGATCACAAATAGATTATTGTCAACATGAAGGATCAACACGAAACGTGAAGAGCTAATCCTCTATTTGAGCAATTTATCAATTAAAGTGGAAAATGATATAGGAACACGAAAAATTACGCCATTGGAATTTGTACCAAATTGACACTATATAAATTACAATAGCAGTTTTTTTTTTTTTTTGGGCAGATACAATGGCAGTTATTTCATTTATAGCATTCTCAACTTTTTACAGTGATTTACAGATTCAATGCATACTCACGTTGAGAGCACCCCCATCGTAGCTTTTTCCATAACCATTCCTGACATTGTCAACCATCAATGTGAAGACAAAGTGAACCTTCCTATATTGAGAATCTTGCTAACGTTAAAAACAACACATTTATTGATTTGTTATGTTCACGCTTAGAAGAGGAATCAGCTTAAGAAAAAGAAGCGGAACCACTTTTGGCGCCTTAAGAAAAGAATCGGAGAAAATTATAAGAACTGGAGTGCTAGTCACATCTGCCATGACCAAACAGCAGGCAACAAGCAGCAGATTGTTGTGAGGAACAGTTTTTCTCCGAAGGAAAGGATCTCACAATGACCTATATCAACAATGGAAAACCTCTGCATAATGAAGATTAAAATTTTATCAGTATAAGGAGAAAGGAACCAGCAAAAGCAGTATATTGAAGATGAATCAGTAATGAGATAATTGGCAGGAGAAATGATGAATCAGTCATGAGATAATTGGCAGGAGAAAAAAAATGATTTTGAATAAACACAAGTGGACACGTAGGAAGAGATGGAAGCCAACTAAGAAAAGACAACTAAAAAGTTGAAAAGAGGAGAGAAGCGCAAGCACAAAGAGTTGATCTGAAGGACACTATCACAATTATGACAATGAAAATGTCAATATCGGCAGGTTTAGCAAACACCATTTCAACATGTGGGAAATCAATGGGCAGGGTTCGTGGTTGTAAGATTCACTGTTGACACATCACTCACCACCCTAATGCTTCTAGAGTAATATTTTTTAATCTTTTACCGTGATTGTTCTCCAATTCAATTACCAACTTTTTGCCCATTTAGCAAAAAGGATGAGTCTGCAAATATAGATGTCAAATATAATATGGCATTTTATATTGTTTTAATTATTTCCTTTTGCTATGTAATTGGGTATTCTGTACCACTTGCATGTCCTTTCTTTTTCCTTTTTCAGAGGTAGTAGTGTAGATGGCCAAGGTTTTAGGGGAAGTGATTGTTGATGGTGGTGAAGGTGGTTTCACCCATAGATTGGATAGCTAGCATTGCAAATGATTATTCTCTCTTTTCTTCTATCTGCTCTTTCCAGTATCCAAACAATTGTTACTTTTAAAGTGCTTTTTCATTTCCTTTAATTGGGAGAAACCTTTGAATGCAGGTGTGGTTAATGTAATTAATCTCATTAATCAATTAGAAAAACCAAAAAAAAAAATTCTAGATGGAATTAAGGATGAGAATTTTTTCAACTTACAGCTGCCACGCATGATGCACCTTCCTAAAATTCAAAATTTCGTCAAGGGAATAAACATGAATTAGCTGTTTATCATCTCCTTAGAATAAAGACTTCACAAGTGGATTTATTAGGCCCTATATCACATCATAGTATAACTCTTTGTAGAACAGAGCAGAAGATCTGTAACTTCCTGAGAAAATATCTCTCATATCCTTAATGGCATAAACATTATAGTCTAACTTGTCTACTCGAAACTTTTGACCAACTCCTGGTATTACTAATAAATTGCATCACCTAATTTTTTGTTTTAAATCTTTTTTTCTTTTTCTTTTTCTTTTCTTTTTTTTTTTTTGGTGCAGAATCATGACAATTTAAGTAACTAAAATAATACCATCAATTGTTTATTTTTACTTGCAAAAATATTCAGAGTGGAACTGTGGAACAAGTATACACTAAACCACTGAAAGACCAATGTCCAATTAGTTCTAGTAAAAGCAAAGTTCTATTTGCCCTCTTCCATTTCTATTTGCCCTCTTCCATTTTGAAGGCAAGCTGCTTTTCCATCAAGGTATTTGAACAGCAGTACTTGTTGCCTTTCGTGACAACTCTTAACGTTCAATTTCTCCACCCTCACATTCACAGTCCAAGATATACCAATATATAAAATGCATTGATTACCACTACCACCAAATCCTGCAAAGCTATTATCAAATGAATATCATAAACCATTTTCCCTGTGTAACCCTAAAATTGTTAGAAACAAGGGCCTTTGTCATCTATAGCAATTTCTAAAGGATTCTAAAACTTCCATTTGAGAGGATCCTCCCCACAGCATCGATCAAGCTAAAAGCTGAATCGACAACTAATCCCCATTGTACACCCAATATGCTTGGAGAAATCATTCCACTCTTCTGCATAACACATCACCTCTCAAAGTCATAGTTCCTTTGAACCACTCTCACTCCAAAGGTTATTCCTGCTCCGTACAAACCTTTTTTCAACAGCACTTGGTTTAATACTTCCTTGTCCAATTTCGCAAGAGAACAAGCCATATATCTTACACCACCAAATGAGATTTAAACCCTATCTCCAATACTCCCCAAAGCAAGTCATTCTATAACTCTTCTAGCACGTTCTGAGTTGAAACTGGGACTGTGAAAAGCAACAAAATACATTGATGAAGTACACTTTCCTTGAAAAGATAATCCTACCTTTAGAAAACACATTGATGATTATGTCATAATAATATGAATTATGGTACAGTACGGCCATATTATACTGCAATATATACTACTGTTGCAAAATTATAAGATTGTAAGGCACATACATTACACAGTGAACAGGATTAAAGAATTAGCATAATCAACAAGCAAAAACACACAAAATGTGTATTTTTTTTTCTGAGATATGGTGCCACACCATAAATGTGACAGCCATAATGTTACACAATATATAAGGGTATATATTGTGATCCTGAACTACATTGCACGCTAAAGTCAAGCCACACCGACAATCGGGTCAATCAGTTGGCTGAAGACTGCCAAACTATGGCTCAGAGCAAAGTCGCAAACTGTAGCTCCAAACTATTCTCATACAGCTGTCGGTACTAACTAGCATCTTGGCATATCTTAGCTGTCTTGTGCGACATGGAAAAGAATCTCTCTTCAGTCTGAGATTCCAAGGTGGGTGTCATGTATCCTCTTATTTCAAGGAACTGTTGAGCCACATGGCTTTATGTGGGTTTCGACAGCCAATACATACATACATACATACATACATATATATATATATATATATATATATATATATATATATATATAAATTCCACTGCTCTCCTTTCCATGACGTGTTTAGATTTGACGACTTCTACATTTATAAACTTACACTGTGTGATGAATCATACAAAATGATTATTCGTCACAAGATATGATATGCATATGTATCATAACAATAAATTATTTTTTTATTTGTATTCACACATAAATTTTGTGTACAATTTACGATTAGCTCACTCAGAACGTAATCATCTTAGAGCCTCATTAATCTTTCATTTCCAATTGTTTCTGTGCTTCAATTTGACTGTTTCAAAGAAGATAAGAAAAAAGAATCCAATGCAGCATACCAATATCCCAACTCTAGACAAGAAATGTTTCAAGAAGCACATTTTAAACAAGCAGCACATCAGCACTAGGAACCCATAACATTAAAAATATTAAAGAACCCAAAAGATCAAGAACCGTGCTAACCTATCTCATTCTCCTCTCCATTCAATCAATTCACTGCGTGGTGCATATAGCTTTGCTACTTGTTCCTCTGCCTCTATGTCATTAACAACACCCCGGCATCTTGGGAAGCCACAATAACATGAAAGTTGTTCATCAATTGAAAAAAATCTGCAATTTAAATCAAGAAGTAAGTACACACAGTATCAGACAATGAGAATATAGAGCATGGTTTAGAGGAAAACCTGTAATCATAGGTCAGTTCTTCCCATTGTTTAATATCTCTTTTGGCAAATATAATTATATGCTCATCGCCATTGACACTTATAACTCTTGAATAGCAATTTGGCTGCAAGAAATGGAACAGACTAGTAAAAATCAATGATCCACGAAGCTGTAATACTATACCTTCATATAGTTTCAGAGTACTATAAATACATGCAATATTGCAATATCAGCTCCTCTTCTATGAGCTTTTTACGTTACAATTCAAGAGAATGAATTTGATATGGGTAGAATATGCCCTATGGTCGATCAAATACCAGAAAGCAAATGGAACTAAAAGAGTTTGAGGCAATTAACCAGAACAAGGGAAAATGGGATTCACATTTCTACGGAAGCCAAAAAAAAAAATATAGAAAATTACAATTAAGGTTCAATAAAAAAATTGAAACAAATTTCACATTGATAGTAATGTGTCAAATAAATAATGGAAGCTGGGTAAAACATCATAACAAGATGAGTATACAATATGTTGATAGTCAAGATTGCAATAAAAGTATCAAAAAATTTCCGTAAATATAATGGGAATGGAGAAAAATTCAGAAATTTATAAAAATGCTTGGAAATAAAAATGTATTCTACTTATTTGAAAAGGTAGTCCAAATAAAATAGTATGTGAATGCATTTGAGGCCCACAAACCCATCCATGCTATAAAATATTAGTAAAGAATTGGGAACTACTGCAGATGTAATTATGAAAACATCAAAGTAAAATTATTATCATGGATTTCAGAAGTTAGCCTACTATATACAATCAAATTTGGATGATTCTATAAATTTGATTTTGGAAATCTGTCTGACTTCCTAACTTTCTTTAAAAATAAAAAAATAAATAAAAATAAAAAAAGAAGAAGAAGAAAGAAATAAAAATATAAAAAAGAAGAATAAAAGGAAGAATATAAGATGAGAGAGTCGAGCATTTATTTGATTATTGTTTTTTGTAAATAGGGTCTGCTTTCCAAACAACCCAAATATAGTGGGCAATTGAGTATGAGTAGTCCTCTGCAACGGTTCTATAGTGTCTTACAAAATATGGGTTTTAGTTGTAGAAATTGAGGGGGGGGGGGGCATGATTTTCTGCAACTTTAATACAAAGTAGCCATGGATCTGATATCCTCTCGAGACAACTTGCCAAACCACGTAAATGATAAATATTGTATTCATTTTCTGTTTTATTTTTATTTTTTTTAATGTTCGTTATTGATCCAGTGATTGTGAACCGCACCTTCAATGAAGTGCTTTTGAAACCATTAAGCAGATGCTTTTTAGCTATTAACAGTCAAGATAAGCACATCAATCATATTCTATATTTTTTATTATTATTATGGACTCTAAAATAATATATGAACTTTGATTTAGCTAATACTATTAGTAAATAATGCCAAAGATTCTCCTTTTCAATCACATAGAATGGCTAAGCCTGATGACTTATGTTGTTATTTGTGCATATGGTCTAAGAGACCATAGCTCCTAATCACATTTTAAGCCTGAAATATGTTCAAAAAGGTGCATCAAAATTTATAAGGTCCGCCAAGAAGATCATCAAGGTTAAACTACAATATATCATAAGTTGGAAATAAAAAATTTATATATAGAGCCCAACTTAGTAGCATATTTGCTACAATTCACTGTAGATCGCTGCAACATAAAGAAATGATTGATTGCAATGATATTTCAAGTTATACAAACATATTAAAGAGTTTCAGGTATATGTGGAACTTCAAGGTTTCTTTGACAAGTAGTTTACAAATTACTTAACTAGCAGGAACTTAACATCTAACTGAACAATGAAGAAACATTTCAGAAAACACGTTCTAATTAAGCAATACACTAAATAAGTAAGCAGCAGTTGATAATACATACTTCACATGAGTGATTAATCAAATGTGCAATGCTTCCGGCCCTTGTGGCATCAATGACATGCTCATCATCAATTCGGAACATGTAAGTCCCAGCCCCCTGCAATTGAAATATTGTTAAACATGCTTTCAAACCACACTTCAGATTCATGCTCTATATGTCGATTTTGAGTATGACACTTCTAAAACATCAATAAAAATCAGCTACTACAAGAGAAGAATTTGCCGTCCAAATAAATTTGCAATATCATTCTAAAAATTACCCAGCAAGACAAATTCACCAGAGAGCGCTACAAATATAGCAAGAGTAAAAAAAGAAAGAAAAAATAACAATACAGTCCACCAATCTAGGAGCATATGATTCAACTAAACCATCATTAACTATAGTTGTAGGTTTCCATTGTAAAGTTTTATAAGGCAGTTGCAGAGTTAAGCTTTATGTTTCAACAATAGATGTTGCACAATTGCCATTTTACACCTTCCTTCTAGTAAAAGTTATGTAGCATTAAAGGAAGCTTAGTCACATCCGTGGTTGGATTTTAAACAGCAGAGAGCATGGATCCAGACACTTAAAATCGTCAGACTCAAGCTCAAAAGTTTGAGCAAAGACTGGATTCACATGAGGTTTAGCATGGTCCAAGCCAACTGCACCGCTATATATAGACTCCCTTGGAGAAATCGTTAAGTGATCAAGCAGAGCACCTTTTGAGCACCAAAGTTCATATCAGCTGTATAATGCACTAAAAAAACTGTGCTACTTGGCAATTTGCAGTGATTTTAATTATTTACCAGAAGTTACCAACTCCAATTCATTTTTGTTAAGCACCATTAGTCATTAACTCCAAGCATAATATGAAATGTGAGTAAACTCAAAATACTTAACCTTGATAGAAGCCATAAATTTCAAAAGCAACACAATCAAAATGAAACAATTAAGGACATAAAAACCAAGTTGATGCAACCCTTTTCTCATGTAAACAGACTAAAACCACACACATATAGATATAGGTTTTTGATTGCTAGTTGCTCTCAAGTGTCAGCAAAAGCCATCCATCTAAACAATTGGTGTTCTATGCATAAAGGGACTTCTTAAATTGCGTTCATGCAAGTAGTGCTCTGATGAATGCAGATAATAATAATTTAGAAGGTGCTACCATGACTGCATACATATTAAAGAACACAACCCACAATATATTTAAACAACTCACCACTAGCGAATTGTATATCAAGTGTTCTCGTCGGTCAGCTATTGGGGGTCTAACAAGTTCGCCAGTATATTCAATCACCTACAAAGAAATAAAATTTATTACATATACCAGATGCTACAAATTTTTAGAAAGATCTAAGATTCTTGTCTTAATCAAATCATGTTACCATGTCTCCTGCTCTGTGTGGGTGCTTAGCAAAGATGCCAAATCCATGTATTCCAGATTTCCCTGGAGCCAAGGGCAATCCAATAATCAGCAGAAACAAATTGAATAGAGGAAACTTTAGATCAATCAACTACATTTTTGTTATAGATTAAAAATTAAAAATTAAAAAGGAATATAACATTTTAATTATATAATAACAAATTTCCTACTTCTACGTGCTCACCAGGGGAAGAGGGGCAGGGGACAGAGTACGAATCAAGATATCATAAGTTAGCATATCCAAAACCTTTATGAATTTACAGTATGCTACTTTAATGGAAAGACCACAAGACGTGAAAATGTTCAAAATAGAAAAAAAGTGCAATTCGATTTCATCAGCCAAGTAAGAGCATAAATAATGTTAAAAAAAAATAATAAATAAATTACAATTATTAAAATTATTAAAAAAGTAATCTCAGGAGAGCATTATAACAAAAAGGAACAGAAGACAAAGTAAGATCCAATCAAAGTAATTAGGACATAAAGATAGAAACATAATAAGAAAGGCAATAAAACTAGAAAAGAGAAGGAATTCATCAGTTGGGGGGAAAAATTAAAAATTAAAAAATAGAAAAAAGAACTTCTATAAATAAAATTGGTGCTACCAATTGTACAAAGAACTGGATATACACCCACTTTAAGTGATTATAAAGATATTGAAGAGCATCCAAATTCCTCGCCCCTTTGATAAGATAATCATCTTAGAAGTAATCCCATATTCCTTATTTTTGCTTCGTCAAAAGTTAGAAGTAGATAAGTCTCTAACATCATTGATCTCTAACAGCCCCTTATTTATTAAGGGTGGGCAAGTTTTTTAAAACACTAACCAAAGTCTAACAATGAAGCAACTTTGAGTGGTACAGTAAGAAACACCATTGCAGCTTCAGAGAGGGACATTAAAATGAGTTGAAACACTTGGCCTAGAGTTGTCATACCCATGGTCCCACAACTATCAAAAAAGATCCATCTGTCTCTCCAAAACTAACAAATCGAAATAAGCAAATATTTCAGCATGAATCATCTGTATTAATTTTCTCAGAAGTTTGGAGAGCAAAAAAATATTATATTTCAAATGAGTGACCCAAATAGTCCTTTGTGTGTGCGTGCGCGCGCGGGTGTGGGAGTGTGTGTGTGTGTGTGTGTGTGTGTGTAAGAGAGAGAGAGTGAGAGAGAGAGAGAGAACTACTAATTAGTACACCACCCAGTAACAAAGGATTAAATGATTATAAGCCTAAATCAATACAGGAAGAAAGAAAGGATGCCATGAGCTTCGTTCTTCGAAGCATTTCATGACTGCAAACATCATTACGAGCTATTTATACTATTCCAAAAATTTAACTCTAAGATCCACCTCGTATTACCAGACCACCATTGCAAATTAAAACTATGCACAAATTGAAACGTATAAAAAGATTTAACTTCAATTAAGGGAGAATTTATGAGAGAACGTGATATTGGGTTGACTAGATTCAGAATGGACTTCTTTAAGGTAGTCTGATACGAGAAAATGATGCCGGTATGAGGATTTGAAGTTAACTTTATTAAATTCCATTCCAGTTAAATTGAATCATGTTAATTGCTTTCCAGAAGCCTCAAGAGGACTGGTTGAGTTGATAGCCCAGGTGGTGAGTTGAAGAGGCAGCTCTGGTTGAATTATAGTAAAATTGATTATGATGCTACTGTGAATTTAGTTATTATTGTGTCCAGGATGAAGGCGGGCTGTAGCAGAAGAGGTGCTGGCAGCTTTGATCTTGGTGGACACAAGGCTTCAGTGAAACTGACCCTGTCAACGATGGCAGTGATGATACCGGTGGAAACAGTTCAAATATATTTCCACAGATCGGAACAGATATTAAGGTAAATCGAGTTTCCTTGGCAAGGCATGATATTGAATTTCCAGTACTGGTAAGGTGGCCGTTTTTTAGTTTGTAGCATTAATAAAGTAATGTGGTGGTTGCAGAAGTAACAGTGTTAAACAAATATAAAATCTTGGATGAGAATTAATGCATTTTCAAACTAAGAGAAATACATTAACAGAAACAAATGGAATGAGCCAACTAATTAAAATAAATAAAATTGACTTAGGCCAACAAACATCTTAGTATTCTGATGCCAACGGAAAGGAAACAGTCCCCAGCGACGGTCAAAGCCCACCGAGTAAAGACTGATATATCTCTAATCGCCTCAGAGCATAGGTTTCTAAAGGAAAAAAAGAAAAGGCCTCAAGTATGGCTAATTAACTGATGATATACTGAATCATATTGGAGGAAACTTGTTACAACAGAATAACAATGTTGTCTCATCCATTACCCTGAACTACCACATACAGACTTTTGGAGTCCCACGTGACATAAGTGACATCGTTCCCACACACCGTCAATAATACCGTAGAGCATTGCCACATTTCATCAATTGCCCTTTTCGTTTATTAGAAATCACTTGTCATACCTTAATTACAGCTTCTGCAAAACAAAAATTTACTCTTTTCCTATATAAAATAAAGAACCATAAAATTGTAAGCATCAGATCTGTGCGCATACTATCCACCAGCACAAAAGGTGGTTGTTTGACTTTCCAAACAGCAATCAGGACTCAATAACAATTTTGTACAAAGCCACCGGAAATATCAATACAGATAAATGCAATTTTTTAATAAGCATATAGTGGCAAGTCTCACATAGCAGAAACCATACATGAAAAAACATATTGCAAGTGCACAATAAGAATGACATTGTTAACGTAGAACATCGTAAAAAAGAAAAACAAAATTAACACATGATACTTGTAAAAGAAAGACCTGAAAGAAAGCAAAACTCGAGCTTACCAAATGCTAGTCTCTTTCTAAAGGTCTCCCTCATGTGTCTGTATTTCTCACCCATAGAAAGTATGCTCTTAGGAGCATCAAGCTGAGAAGCTTTTAGCTTTTGAAGGGAAAAGGAGAATTTAGAACCAAAGAGTACACTAGAAGATAATGTGTTGCCCAACGATGCACGTTGGCAGTATCCACCAACCAAGTACGGCCTGTTCTCTACAAATAAGCGCTTCAAGGAAGCAGCAGCAAGAGCTTCAGGTTCTTTCCTTCCTCTTCTCCCAAAATAATTATAAGGCTCTGCACACATAAGGAAAAGATAGATTCAAGATACATGTACCAATTCATAGGGAAGATAGAAGTTAAAAATTCAAATAAACAGCAAAAAAATATAACAACCAACACAGCCATCAATTAGATGCATATATACTCATGCCTGCATTTCTTAAAAATATTCCAACTTGCTTCAGGTTCTACACAGAGAGGGGGGGGGGGCCGGCGCTCCCCCCGGTGGTTTCTTAAAAAGAAAAACACACTCTCAGCTCTGCTATGGTTGTTGCATGAAGCTATTGTGGCTTTTGATGTTTTCGGCGGTTGCTTTAGTATCACATTGTGCAGATTTTTATAAAGTTCTAGAGAGAAAATCTTGTAAAGTGTTTCAGAAGAGGTTACAGGAAAATTTTAGATTGTAAACTTTTTAAGAGAGTAGAGAAGGACCGAGTGCGACTAGGCTGAAAATAGAGAGAGATATTCAGCAAATTGATAAAATGAATACCCTGGCACTTAAGAATCACAAACAAGAAAAAGAACAGAGATTTTGGGAGTTTATGATTGATGTTGCCAATTTCATTTTAAATGTGGATGAATCACTTCAATGTCAATTAAAGAGGAATGTGCATTGATTCTTTCTCATTGACAATAGATATAAGAGTGCACAAAGACACCCAGCTCTCTTTCTCTTGTCAAATCTCTCTACCTTGCTTCTAATAAATATTTACTTCACAATCTCTTAACAAATTTTTAAGATGATATTATCTGATGTAGGACGGTTTTAGTAGGTTTTATATTATTTTTATTTTTATTTTTTGTATAATTTTGAGGGAGTTTAATTTTAGGTTTTTAATTTCCTTCTACAATTAGTTTCTTTAAATTTTTAGTTTACTTAAGCAATTAGTTTCTTTTAGGTTATTAGTTTGCTTTATAGTTTTAGGGTTTTATTTATTATAAAAACATGTGTACTGCAATAGCAAAAAAGATCAATCAATTTTATCAATAAAATATCGTATTCCTCTATGAATTTTCTTTTCCTTGTGGATTCAAGGTACCCTATCTTGTGGATTCAAGATAACTCCCATTCCATGTGAATGTTTATCGCTTCCACTACGTCAGTTGGTATCAGAGCCTTGTCGTACCCTGGTTTGATGGTGAGTGATCGTTATGGCAGCAACCACTCTCGCGATGTTGATCGGGGAGTGTAGGCCCCTTGGGCAGCCATGCATACTCAAGATCGGTTCGTAGCAGCAATTTGTGGCAACCAAGTTAGTGATTCAGTTCAAGTTCACGCTGATGATGTGTCTCGCAGCCAACCGAATATGGGTTATGTTCCTGTATATCCACGTAGGCCTCCAGGTTATGCGGATTCTTTTGATGATGAGAAGTTCAAATTTCGAGAAGTGATGGATGGACACGACAGAAACTATAGTTATCCAGACAATCGTAAGTTTCACAAAAAAAAAACTCGATTTACTTACTTTCGCTTCTAGTTTTTGTGCTGAGGATGTCTTGGATTGGCTTAATGAAGTTGAGTACTTTCTCGAGTATTTTGACATAACCGAACACAAGCAAGTTCCTGTTGTAACAATCATGCTTAAGAAAGGTGCTTCAGCATGCTGGGAACAAGTAAAGACTAACCATAGGAGGCATGGAAAACAACCTATACAATCATTGTGAAAGATGAAAAGGTTGTTGATTGCTAAATTTTTAACGCCAAGTTATCAAATGTTGTATCAACAATATCAAAATTGCGCGAAAGAGAGATAGCTTTTCAACGATGGCATCGAGAATAGTGATAATTTTGTAGAAGCAATTAGTGAAACTCACAAGATTGATTGTGAGAAAAAAATTATTGTTTCACCACTTGTAGTTGAGGATGATAAGATTGTCTATGCTTTATCCATTAAAGATGACTTGAGAAGGCTCTCGATAAGAATACTTCGGAGACCGACTCCGAAGACTTAACTAATGGGTTGAATAAATTAGAGAAGAATGTGAGAGATGAACGGAACCAAGAGTCAAAGACCACCTTCGAGGACATAATTGATGGTTCAACAAAACCACAAATAGAACAAGAGGTTCAAGACCATGAGCAATACAACGTGGGGCTTGGAGATTCTTGTCCAAGTAATCACATGGTTCCGTCTTTGAAGGATCACGAAGAAGACTTGGAAGAACATAATGACACTCATTCTTGGGTCCAGAGTTGTGAACATCAGTTTGGCGAAGTTGGTGGTAATGGTTTGGCTCTTAAGTTTGGGTATGAACAATCTCAGTTCGCATCTTAAGATGTAATTGTAGTTGTTATGGATCATACTTCTATGTTGGCCCACACGTTCTCTCAACTTTTTTTTTTTCCTAGTTGGTACTCACACACACATGCCTCCACTGAGGTTCAAATCCCTGACCTCCCTTTGGAAAGTAGGGGTCTGGTACCGCTAGGCCACACCCTTTGTCTCAAAGGTGAGTTGTGCAGAGCTAATAATAAAGGAAAGTCAAGTCAAATATGTTATGTTGGAAATCATATATGGTTTGATCAATTTGTGCATAATGAGCTTTCTCATGGACCTAATAGTTGGGAAAATAAGTCTACTATCGAAGGTGAGCAACAAGGATCAGCTGCTAATTGGTCTATGAAAATTTTAAATTGTATGCGAAATACAGGATGGAAGAAACTTTTGACGCATTACGATTCAGTCTTCAATGGTATAAAATTTTGTTTCTATTATTTTTTTTTTTTTTTTTGATAAGTAATAATTGAATTAAAAAGGCGTTCAATAGGGGAACGCATCCCTTATACAAAAGTGGAACCAGGGTTTAAGGCCCCAAAAAAGCGAAAAAAATAATTAAACCATCGGGAGGGGAACAAGACTTCCTCTTCACGTAACTGAAAATAGAGCGAATGATGTGAAGTTTCAGAATCGCCATAGACGACTCTTTCCCTTCGAACATTCTACTATTCCTCTCCTTCCATATGCACCACCAGACACAATGTGGTACAACTCTCCAATAATCGCGAACAGCACTACTCACACGGCATCCTCTCCAAATACGAATCAAATCCTCAGGCTAACAAGGCATAACCCAACGCATACCAAACAGACAAAAGATAAGATTCCAACAATCCCTCGCCACAGGACAATGCATGAGAATGAGCAACTGACTCACCATCTAATTAGTCTCAAAGTAATTTAAGGACAAATTTTTTTAAAGCTAAGGGGACTAATGTAGGACGGTTTTAGTAGGTTTTATATTATTTTTATTTTTATTTTTGTACAATTTTTAGGGAGTTTAATTTTAGGTTTTTAATTTCCTTCTACAATTAGTTTCTTTATATTTTTAGTTTACTTAAGCAATTAGTTTCTTTTATGCTATTAGTTTCCTTTATAGTTTTAGGGTTTTATTTATTATAAAAACATATACTGCAATAGCAGAAAAGATCAATCAATTTTATCAATAAAATATCATATTCCTCAATGAATTTTCTTTTCCTTGTGGATTCAAGATAACCCCCGTTCCATGTGAACGTTTATCGCTTCTGGTATGTCATTATCAATTCTCTCTTTACTTTTTTCTCTATTCGGGTTTTCTTATTCTTTACTTGGTGAGTGGTTTCTTAGTTTCAACAAGTGGAGTTGGTCCATGTGGACAAGCATTGCCAATGATTGCTCTGACTGGAAATTGGGAGAATGGACCCCAAAAAAATAGTCAACAAATGGCAAAGAATAATTCAGGGTTAAACAAAATAAAAAACTACTCAGCAAAAATTATAGACTTTCAATCGAATTCTAGGAATGTAATTTTATCATTACCATCACCACTGCTACCAAACAAACCTGATATGGAAGGGTAATATAAACTAAAATTTCAAGGGAGGTTCATAAAATTGTCAGAAAACAGATTTTAGAAGAAGAAGAATGAATAAAAACAAATTAAATCGTACAATTGTTTCTGGCGAATTACTTGAAGTTTTCAAGCTTCAATTGTTAGTATGTCTCGTGTCTCAGCATGCACAGATGCAACCACACATGGATCTCACTAACAATCTTGAGAAGTGATCAGTTACAGTAGTCTCATAAAAGAACAAGACATAATATACAATAACATACCACTGCGAGCACAACCGGATGGGTTAGATGGAGGTGCATAGTCTGAATATTGACAGGTAATCCATCCTATCCGTTCATCAGTGGCTGCATGCTCATTAGATGATTTCCTATGCTTTTTGCAGTAGGAAAGCAGACGAATGCACTGATCCTCCTCATCCTCATCAAAAGAAATGAGATGTAGTCTGTCCTCATCCTCAAGCTAAGAACAAAAAATAATAAGATATGAAAAAAGAGCATTCAATTAAATAAAATATAGTGCAATATTTTCCAATAATATACATATATATATGGTTTAAATTTGTAAAGGCACAAATGAAGTAACGAATGAACAAGGTACCTCAACACAAAAGCCAGCAGCACGTGCACAAAGGGGGTGATATGCTACACGACAAGTATTGTTTGAACACTGTAATTACCATTTGGAAATTAGTTTTCTAAATAAGAAACAGCAGAGAAGAAATTTTATTCAGAAAAAAATAATAATAATAATAATAATCCAAGTGATTAGGAGAATGAAGAATCCCTCACAAGTGATTATAGAGAGCGTATCAATTAAAATAACTTGATACAAAGAAGACAATCCTACAACCCCTATCAAAACGAGGCTCTAGGGATGGGGAGGGGGTGTTACGAAAGGTCCCTAACAAACACAATCGACAAAGCTCCTTTCTTAGTGGAGAAATGAGACTGCTCATTACCCAATCTAGGAATCCATCAGCCTGTAATGCTACGAAGACATCCATTCTATTTCTCATGAAGTGACCATAATGCCACAAACCAAAAGCCTATAACACCAATTGAGAACTACCTCTACATCAGCCTGTAATGCTACGAAGACATCCATTCTATTTCTCATAAAGTGACCATAATGCCACAAACCAAAAGCCTATAACACCAATTGAGAACTACCTCTACATCACCCTCAGTCAAACAATGTCTAAAACCTATTTAGTAAACTTCCTTTAAAACATCCAAGAGGGTTAGATATTCACCCTTGGCCCTTCCAAGATAGATGAGACCTCTGCACAGAAGGCTAAGATTTTAACAATGTAATCAAGACAAATGAAAATTTATTTAATTGGTTATTCGCAATGTAAAATTGAAATGAAGTCAACCCCAATAATTAAGTCCAGCTGGAATCATATAGAAGATAGCATGGATCGACTGGTCGCCATCTAGGCCCCAGCAGACTGCTGTAAAAATATTTTTGACACCACAAACCATCCTGAAAATATCGAGAAGATTAATGCACACTTTGTGTAAAATTCTCATAAACGGTTATTTTGACACTTCTCCAATAAAAAAATAAAAAATTGATGGCTTTCCGATTCCAACACCACTCTAAATTCTCCATTCTAAATCATTTTCCTGTTTCCATTAATTCCATTTCCCAACTCTGCTTCTCATTTTTACTTTCCACACTATGTGCACATCCAGGTAATAATGAATGTTTTAGATTTAAATGACCTTGTTCACAAGGATAGCTGCAAGTATGGATCAAGTTTATTCCACTCATCTCAGCACACAAGCACTTGGAATGACCAACCAAATTATTTTCTTCAGGAACACAGGAGGTCAACAATGTAAAAGGAGGTATCGCACTTTTAATGAAGTAGCAAACCCCAACATAAATGGCCACAGATATCATATATTCCTTAAAAAGTTTTTGTTTTTTTGGTCCATTACTAGTAAGAGGCTTCACTTTCTAAAATAAAAGCTATGGCTAAACAAGCCAATAATAAGTATATTAAATGTATGAATCTAACCATCTAAACCGAAGAAATCACTTAGAACAGCATAGGAAATTTTGAGGCTACAAATGCTAACTGGGTCATCTAAAAACAGTCAAATTCATACTATTAGCGAGTGTCAAATTTCATTCAGTTGTTACCTTATGCTACAGTAGTCTTAACCTTCAATAATGCAGAAAACTACTGTATCCATAATGGTATGTTTGGTTGGAGGGAATGATGGGGGAAGAATGGATGAGAGGGGGGATACAATAACTCCTCCATGTTTGGTTGGAGGGAAGGGAAGATGGGGAGGAAATAAGGAGGGATGCTTTATCCCTCCTTTATTTGTATTTTCCTATCCGTCCAAAATTGAGGGGAAGAGAAGAGAGAAAGAAGGATTATAACTAACAAATATATAATTTACCTTTTTAACCAACCCAAAAGTTTGTTTGTTAAGCCCTACTGCATTAATGAGGGTATATTGGTAAAAATGATATAAAACAATCTTTCCCTTCCTTCCAACCAAACAAAAAGTGAGGTACGCAACTTCCCTTCTCTAGGGATGCCTCATCTATCCCTCCCCTTCTCTCTTCCATCTATTTTTCCATCCCTCCAACCAAACGGAGCATAATAGTCAAAGCTATTTAACATGCAAATTTTAACAAAGACCATAATTGCTATAACTAGAAAAAAAAGCACATTAGTATATATATATACATATATATATATATGTTTAAGAATCTTTTAAATGCCATGGTCCTCCATACACTAACTGAATGTGCATTCTCCAAAATTGAACCACCGAAATTTACATACATTTTACATTCTGAAAGAACTGCACAATTGAACTGCTCGGCAACCACAATAATAATAATTTTTTAAACCAAAATTTTTAAGGGCATCGAGAGGGATTTCAGGATTTTTGGTTTGTGGTCGAAACAGATTCGATTTCTTCTAATTTTTTATATTTAGTAGTTTTTAGTGACAAGGTTTCTTATCCTATTTTTTAGTAATTTTTAGAGACACAGACAATTATGTTTGGGTCACAAAATCGCAATTCAAGATGCATTCAATATTTTGAGAAAAACCCTAACAATGTGACGCGCCTGTTGGACACGTGTCCATGGTGTGTCTGTGTTCTGCCTGCAATGTGTTTGAAAATTACGAAAAAATCCGGACATGTCTTTTGGCATGTCCAATACTTGCCAGGGTGTGTTCAACAGATGTCGGGGTCTGACACGAATTCTTTGACCTTTTAGGCATGACATTACTTCATGTGATCCAAGTTACACAGACAGTGCAACAACTATAATCAGAACGGTTGCAAAGTCTCCTGTAATCACGATAGACGTACTTTCAGAGTCAACATTGAGACCCAAACCTTTCCCAATGATCATAGAAAAGCTCCTTCCACATTTAGGAAGAGGCACCCTGTTGTATTTTCCTTAATAAAAGTATCATTTTACGCAATGACACAAGATTTAGGTGAATCTGAACATAAAACCATACAAAGGTGATATAAAATTAGAAGGTATGGAGATGAATAGGCAAAATCAAGACCACATTTTCGTTCCTAAAGTAAATAAAACTTGAAAATGCAAACATAGAAAAGTGATGCTTCAAATCCTCAAAAAAAACAATTTTTTACAATGATGTTTTAGTAACATCCAACAAATTCTAAGTCGCATTCAACAAATGGCAATGGCTACATAATCAAAGAATTATTTCGCTCATGCTGAAAGCACCAGAAGGGCAAGAAGCCCAGAAGAAAAGAGAGCACAGTTGTGAAAAGAAGAGATGCTTGCCGAGGACTCACTACAACTCAGAAGGAAATATTCAGGAAAGGAAGAGAAAAAGAAAAATGTAAACAAAGATGAATGTTATAAAAGGTCACAGAGAGGTTATGACATTGTTGATTTTTTTTTTTAGTTTTATATATCATAATTTTATTTTTTGGGGGTTGGGCAAAATTATAATTACATGATTACATTATTTTATGCTTTTCATCTTTTTTCCTTTGTCATTCAAAATTTTCAGTTCGGACATAAAAATGTACCAAATTTAGAAAAGAAGAGTACCACAATAAGAAAGTTTAAAATTAAGGATAAACAACTCGGGATAACCTTTCATGTGATTAAGCAACAATTACAAGCTTACCTGGATGCAAGCCCCATAAGCAACACCGCAAATGCTACATAAAAGCTTCCAACGGTCCTAAAAAAAAAAAAAGAAGAAGAAGAAGATTAGGAAAAATTTAAGATATTAAGATGACGCATTGCTTAAACTGTATGATCTAAATACCCGAAACAGATGTCCTTTATTTTTTCTTTCTTACTTTTATCTTTTTTCTATATGACACTTGCAATGCTTAATGTTCACGAAAGAGATTATAAGTGATTAACAAGGATACCTTTATCCTCAAAATAAATGGTGATGGTATTAGTTTCAGGAAATTTTAAGTATAGAAGATCCTCGCAATGGAAACTACTAAAATTGATAAAAACAAAGGAGGTACCTTATTGATTCTGCTCAGCCCATCAATAGGCTCCATTTTCTTGACATCAGATAAGCAAGTTTCTGAAAAATAAGAAATCGGTGACTTATCAAAAAAAATAAAAACATAGAAATCGGTGAACAGAAAAGATAAATTTTTTTTTTTTCGAAAAGTTCAAGCAAACACGCACAAAGGCTCCCCTAGAAGGGCTAGAAGACTCAACCTCCCTTTGAGGAGGAAAGATCATACCATTTGGACTATTTCCCATTGGTAACAGAACAGATAAATTTGAAATAAGAAAATGTACAACTCACACTAGAGATACCTGGTATCCATATCGCACAAGCAAGATGAGCCCAGCGCCCATCTGTTGTAGGCTTCATAGCCCCTCCTAGCAAAAAAAAGAAAACAAAAAAAAAAATTATTCACTAACTAAAATAATAATTAAAACAAAAAACAAAAAATCTTAATGACATCAGAGTACCTGTAACTGGACAAAGGCAGCAGGGTGGTGGAGAGTCAGGAGCCCCTGGACGACATAAGTTGCATAACCAAAGTACCCCATCAACAGGCTCTAATTCCCCATAGCATCTAGCATGAACCTGAGCATCCATTAGGACCATTACTATGGGTAAAACCAAGAAAATGACTGAAAATAGGTACCAAGTACAAACATCAACCGTGATGAATTAAAAAATAAATAAATATTGTGATGAAAATTGACACAAACATCAATAAATAGCAATTTAACAAATTGATAACAGATAGTCATTGAAAAACATATTTGATGCTTTAAACTGCCTGAGATAATGTCGGATCCCACAATTTCTTTCTACTTTCTCTAGGACAGTTAAGTATACTCGCACGATCATGCCACCAATAGGGCTTGAAACATCAACCACCCCTTTGGCGAGGTGGAAATAACACTCAAGCCAGGGCTTTAATGGTATCAGATCCCACAATCTCAAATCAGTTTCCCATGATTAATTAATCAATTTTATTTAGTAGTAAAAAATAATGGATACTTAATATTTTGAACAACCACAGCAGTTAACCAGAGTTAATGGATGGCATAAGTAGGATAACCAAAATACCCCATCAACAGGCTCTAATTCCCCATACCATCTAGCATGGACCTTAGTAAACACTAATGAAACCCAAAATGACAAAGAGGCACAAACATCAAAACTTTCCAAATTTCAAAATTAAAAAAACGGGGGAACGAATCCCAAGGGGTTGGCACAAGTGGGTAAGTCACTTGGCCCTGGTGCCTCAGGAAGTAACAGGTCTAAGGTTCGACTCCTCTTGGGTGCAAACAATTCCTTGAGAAGGGGGGGTGAGTATCAACTAGGAAAAAAAGAAGAAGAAAAAAAACGGGGAACCCAAATTAAATACTCTCAAACATCAGTAGCGAAAAAGCAATTTAATAAATAGACATTATGGCAAATATTACTTTTTATGTTTAAAACAACTTCACAAATTCCAATTGACACACATGCTTAGAAGACATAGTAGATTGGTGTACAAAAAGCTTTACCATCATTCTGCATTTATCACACTGCAGAAACAGATTATTCTCGTACTCCTGAAAACCAAACAATCCCATTAGAAGATTCTACACATGAAATGTCAGAAACATAGAAACACTAAAAAGCATTAGTAAAAGGAGGTAAAAACAATCAGAAGAGTAGTAAAATGCAAGAACAGAAGCACGCCCAATCCATAAAAATCGAAAAGATACAGCTTCCAAAGCGAAGAGCAGTATTCAGTATTTAAACAATAATATAAAGGTGAAAATGCACAGCAAGTGAAAGGAGACAATTATTATGAATAACAGGGGCATAACATAATAAAAACATGATTGAACAGAAAACTTGCTTTTTCACCTCATCCATGTGGCAAACACTGCACCTATCCAGGTCATTCCAATTGACACGAACAGGTCTGTAACCAACAGGCAGGTCTCGATATCTTGCAGAGGTTAACTTAGAGGATTTTGAAGGAAGCTTGAAATTTGATAATTCCTGCCAGTAGCAATGACAATAATTTACGACAGAAGCTTGAAAAATAATAGTAGAAATAATAAATCAGACAAATTAACAGTGATTACTGAAACTGACTCATCTACTAAGTACTATATTACTGTATAACAAACATCCTTGGATAAAGGAGGAACACGTGACACAACAAAATTTAAATATACATAGAACGACAGAAGAGAAGGAAAACGAAATATTTACTGGCATGATACATAATGATCTACACCTGTATAAGTTTTGAAACTTCAGGATCAGAAAAACCAAACATATCAGGACCAGATCCAAAGATCCTTTCTATTCCACCTTCAGCTCTAAAACTGTCAGAAATAATGCATTTTGACTTCCTTATCCTTTTGTAAATTTTATTCCAGCAAGCAGATGGAGTGAATCCTTCAAACTGAAAAAAGAAAAAGAATTGTCATTTTAAGAACGCTGCATTCAAGAAATGGTTTCGAAAATAAGCATGGAGGCCTATAAATAAAACATAGCACTTGAAATTGCCATGGAACAGAAAGGACAATAAATGTAAAAAAATTGCAATTCACACTCAAGCTCCAACTATTCTTTCCCACAGTTTTTTTTAGAAGTTTCCAACGTCTCATTCCGGCCAATTCAGGATCATCGCCCAGCATTCACTATTTTCACAATAACTGTCCATCCTTGTGGAACCAAATTCATGGCAGTACAACTTGTGACAAAAAACTACTTCTGAACGAACTAGAAGAATGATGGAGATGGGATCCTTTTAATGGCTCAGTCAAAATGTGATACAATATTACACATGAAAAGATCTCCATGTTCCTGACCTCTTGAAAAAATAAATAACTAAATCCATTTACATATTGGCAACTACAAACTCTAGATCACTTATCAATAAAACATGAAGCAACTGACAATAAAACACATTTTATGCAAGTGTGAAAAAATATAAACATCATTGGGAAATTAGTTTCATGTTCTTGGCGGGGATATCAAGAAATTCATTAACACAGAAAATAGAACCCTAAATACAAGAAAAAAGTTTTATTTTTCATGAATTTTGATGTTGGGGATACAGATATTATATATGAACAAGAAATAGATAGAGTATCAGCATTTATGGCTACAGAGAATTATGCTTTCCAACATTAAAAAAATTAAAACTAAATTCCAAAGACAGAAAATGAGACACACACACACACACACAGAATTGCAACTTGTTTGCAATCATGGTATCATGAATTTAAAACTGATATTTCCACACAATCCTCAGATTATCTCAGCATATTAAAATTCCCAATCCAACCATCTCCATGTAACTTTCCTTAGATGTAGCCTATCAAATGGACTGGATATTGACTGGAACCAGGTCTGATCCGAATCCAATCAAATAATTCATAAATTGAATATTTAATCGCACAATCCGTTAATGATATGAATCTGATAGTCCGTTAAAATTAACAAATCAGATATGGATTATGATCAATCCAATCCAATAATAATCCAACCTGACCATAAATAATATATAATATGCTATACATATATTATCTATTATTCAATTGGCATGCATTCGATGGGGAAAAAAATGTTGTTTACATAGTGATTTATCACATATAGTATTGAAACCCATAAAAATTTCAGTTTTTTCCATTTTTTAATTTTTTTTTCTTCCCTTTCTTGGTTTTTTTTACTCTTTATTGTTTTTTTCTTTAACCAAGAATCAAATATCTTACTTTTTTCTAATTTATATTTTACAATTTTAACAAAAATTACAGGCCTGCTTGGTTTGTAACTATGGAAACAGTTTTCTGAGAACAAAAAAACTGTACAAAAAACTCTGCTTGGTTAAAAAACAGTTTTTAAAAACTGTTTTTTGAAAACTCGGTTATAAAAATGCCCCTCTGTTTTCTGAGTTTCTGGGAACTGCTTTCAGAGTTCCAAACCAAGCAGGCCCATATCTTAACCAATCGGTTATCAGGGATATCCAATAAACTGCAAGATAGCATATAAATTTATTGGCAGATGATCCGTCAAATTACAAGATTGAATCAAATTGCAGGTGCTCCCTATCCTTACACCAATCCGTTGACAGCTCTAGTAAAATGAGAATATAACAGGATGTCCTAATTATCAAGTATATCAGTTTATTACATGTAACATCACATTTTAATGCTTAAGATAAGGTGACCACTAGATGAAGTATATTCAAGGAGAACAAATCAGATGTAAAACTTATATATACAATTCAAACTCGCAGAATGCCCACTGAGATGAAGCATAGATTTGTGCTTTTCTTCCAAATACAAGCGAGTGCTGGGAGGGGGAAGCCTTGGTACCGACCTAACCCTAGAGCTTGGAGGGGAGATCTTGGTGCTGACCTAATCACTTGGTTTCCTAAGCATCATCTTTGTGTTACTATCAAGGGTTAAGTGCAAAAAACCCCCCTAATGTATAGGGTTTGTGCAGAACTAGTCCCTACTTTTCGAAAATGTGCATATTAGTCCATAAAATTCAAAAAAGGTACAAATAAGCCCCTCTGACCACTTTTTTGCAAAAAGTAAAAATGAAAACCCTATTTTACCTTTTTGATACCCATTTTGCCCCACCCATATGTGTATTAAATTGGCCATTGCCTATGTAATTCGGGTATAACCCATGCAAGTCTAACCGTTTGCAGATTCGGGAACGATCCAAATATCTCCGGCATTGGACCAATGATTTTATCAACTAAACGGAAATCTCTCTCTCTTTCTCTCTCATCTCTGTAATGTCTCAATGATGGCTCTAGGATTGGGGCGAGAATCTGATTCAATAAACCCTCTCTCTTGGGGGCCAATAGACGGAATGAGATAAGGTCGCTATCTCATCAAGCGAAATCTGAGAGAATCAAGAAGCAGCTAACCAAGACGAAGCCCCATCTTCGTCCAGAGAATGAGAAACAACAATAACAATGAATGACGAAGAGGATTTTCCTAGAAAACCATTGTTTTCTCTCTTAACAATCACCGCAATTTTTTCTCTCTTCAACTCCTCCACGGCGGCCGATGGCGGAGGTTGCAAAGCGGCCGTAATGGCCAAGCTTGCCAAATCCATCTCCCCAATGCCGTCCGGCTCCAACCACTGCAAGTGGACCGGCGTCTCCTGCGACTCCTCCGGCCAAGTCTCCAACATCAACCTCTCCTCCATGGCCTGTATACTACAAAAACAACAACAAACAGTGTCTCTCTCTAGACCTCTCTCTCAAATTCAGCAGTCAAATAGACAATCACACTGTAAAATTCGAAAGTAGAAGAGATCTTACACTCAAAATCTAGCCGTTGGGCGAGTTGGGTTTCTCTCTCTACCCAAAAAGACTACAACTTTATTTCTCTCTCTACAAACCCCATTTACATGCACCTGGAGAGAGAGAGAGCAATACAAAGCTCTGATCTTCAACGAATTAAACCCTCGATTAATATCATAAATAGAAAAAAAAAATTAAGTTAAATAACGGGAAAAAAAAAACCAAAAGACAATGTTAAAGAGAGGAGAAAATGTTTAGAGAGAGAGAGAGAGGAGAGAGAGAGTGTGTATGTGTTGGAGCCTCTCTAGTTAATGGGTGGCAGTTGTAAAGACCGAAGGTAAGTTTTTTTTTTTTTCTTTTTTTTTGATAAGTGGATAAAAGGGTCATTTTACAGGCCTGTATTTAGAGTTATTAATTTATTCAACTGAAGTGAGGGTATTATCGTCATTTTATACCATAAAGTGACCTATTTGCACCAAATTGATAGTACAGGGGGGTTTTTTACCACACAGGGACCGTTTTGCACTATATCGATAGTAGAGGGGGGTTTTTTGCACTTAACCCTACTATCAACCTAGAAATTGATACATGTAGTCTCTGATCAAACTAGAAGAACAAATTAAGTAACCACTTGTGTCCTTGACTATACTACAACAATGTAAAAGGCAATTACCAAGCCCGTCTCATAGATGCAAGGTGGTAAAAATAGTGGCCTGACTACATAACTAAGCACCAACATGAAGATGTAAAAACTATCTTAACATGGGAAGGGAGGAGAGAATAATAATTCAATACTTAAGTTTGGAAGAGAGAGGAAACAAGAAACTTAAAGAATTGATTACGACAGACAATATACTGAATACCAACCTTCATCCACAATGGCATTAAACCAATGAGAATGTAATGATGGTTCTTCTACTGGGGTGGTCTTAGAGGTACACCTCATGATGGTTCTTCTATTGGGTTCCATGAAGGCAAGGTTGGTGGGACAAGGCCCCTTGAGGCATAGAGAGATCATAACATAATCCAACTACTAGGCCCTCCCTTCTTGCCTAAAGAAATAGGTATCAGATTTCAATGTTCTGGCCCCGTCACGGAATTAGACTTAAAAGAATAGCATGTGAATACAAGACAATGTGCCTAGTGACCAATGCTAAGCAGTGTTTGGGTTGACTATCCATGGCAATAGAACTGAAATTGGCCCATAAACACATCAATGGAACAACTTATCCATTTGTTTAAAAATTCAGGATATTGCAAAAGAGAAGATGGATGAAAGCTTGCATTATATCCTATGAGATTTTATGCTTTTCCGACTGACTTCTTCAAAAACACAATTGACATCAAGCAGTAAGAAATGCTTTTACCTACTCTTTATTAAATAGTCCAGATTCTGAGTTGCTAGACCATTTGTAGATTGCAAATGAAAATTATTTTTCTAATTATATATCGAATGGGTTGGTCACAAGTTCACAACACTAAAAGTTTAAATTTCTGAAAGCCAAAAATTGTATTGTTTGTAACATGTAAAAAGTACAACGCGTGATGGAGAGCAAAAACCAAAAAAATAAGAACAAAAACCAAAAAGATAAGAACAAAAACCATATAATAACAACCAAAGAAGTTGGAGCAACTACAAATTCAAATTTTTCGGTGCAAGCTTATTGCATTACTTATACCTGTTCTCCGTTATCCACTGTAACTCTAAACAGAGGCCGGATCTTTAAGTCAGCATCTCTCAGCACTTCCATCTTATACAAGGAAAATGCACCTGGATCTGAAACCCCAAATAGGAAAGCAAAGGACATGAAACATTAACAAATGTAACTAAGCCCAATATGGTCAAAATAACTAGAGGAAAAGGATGTGGCAGAACTATAATCTGCAGCAAAATAATGAATGTCTTCAAAAAGAATGATTCACCTGTTATTGAAGCAAACTTCCTGAAAGCAGTATATCCTTCAGGCCAGATGAATCTCTCATCGTGGAAATAATCTGAGTCCTTAACAATCTTCCCTGTATATTGGAATGCTTATGAGTTGAATAGTCTCATTAATCAAGGAACGTTCTTTTTTTTTCTAAGTATTAATCAAGGAACACTCTTACTTCATAACAATTACAAGTTAAAATATATGATCCATCAAAAATGTTTTCTTTTTTTCAGGGGTGGGGGCAGGGTTTTGAAGCTATCTCAGAAGTCAAGTATAAAGACTGAGTGTCATGTCCTAAAACAGTTAAGACATCAACTCTCAATGATGAAAACCTAATTACTCGTGACAGTATACACACACGACACAGTGCATGTGAAACAGAATGTCATAACAGCTTTGCAGAATGCAGTGGCAATTCAAAACTAAAGAGATTTTTTTTTGTCCCCCTTTTTTGAAAGGTAAACTGAAGAGAATTACCAAGGCTCAATACTTGCAAATCGCCTATCTCAAATGGGCAAGTTCTAAAGCCTTCCAATTTCCTCTGTATCCCGTCATGTCCTGCATATTCTTCACCTGAATCAGCACTGCCTTCATTCTCTTCACTTGCACTTCCACTATCAACAGCCTCAATACCATTTTGCAGCCTCGACATTCTGCTTGGAAGCCTCTGTTCGCTAAGATACCTGATAAAAAATAGATACTCATACCTCATCTTTTTATTTTTGAAACTTTTAAGCACTAATGATTATCCCGACCAGAGAGAGAGAAGATCAGTAAAAACAACAGTATGAAACAACATACTCTTCATTCTTCTTATTTTTTAACACACTTCGTAAACTATAAAAATATAACAGCATATAGGAATGACATCTTGGTTTGACTGACTGACCTAGACACTGGCAATTGAACTAATGACCTGGCCCCCTAACTGGGTTGAAAGGCAGTCAAACTTTCAATAACTACTATTGTAACTCTAAAGAAAATCCTACAATGATAAACAGAACAGAAATTCAGAATGCTCCAGCATTAGAAAAACCCTGAAGGGAAGGATATAAATGAGCGGAATCATTGTGTTCCAATTTCTGGCCTTCTGCCAAAAATCCAATGGGACCTAGGGGCCGCTATAACTTATGAGCTGCTATAACCAAAATAAACAAAAACAAAACCAAAAAAAAGCTACATCTTGCACCTATGAGCCGCTATAACGATCCAAGATTAAGGTAAACCCATAACATGGTGTGAGGAAAAGGATTTGAAAGGGAACAATGGCAGAAAGTGGCACATGAATCTGGAATTTTTACGCACTAAAAAGATAAAATACTGCAAAGCAAAGCATTGAGGCAAAGTCAATTGTGTGCAACAATTTTCAACCTTGAAGCTAAGCCTGAAGGATTCAAGCATAAGCTCGCACAAACAGTGAACATAGAAAGCAAATCACAAACTGAAGCCATTAGATGGGCAGATGGAGGGGAAAATAACCAAATAACACAAATTTGTTTCACCAGGTCTATATCCTCTGCACAAATTATTCAAAATCTAGTCAATACGAATTAAAAACGTAGCTATAAGGCGCACGAAACAATGCCTCAAAAAATATGAGATGTGATGAAAGCATAACCATGTCAATACATGGAGAAACATATACATGATAAGAGTCAACCATGCCAAGAATGACTAAACATGCTAATGCTATGCAAGATAAGAAAAATGCAAATTTAGGCTGAATAACAAATCATAAACATCATTTTCTCCTGACATTTAAATTGAAGGTGGAATTTCCAAATGTAAGCTCACGTTTTTGCTTCTTCCAAGCTTCGAATGAAATGTGGTTTCTTGCACTTTAGGTGGAAAGAAGAAAGAAGTCCTCTAAGAAATGAGATAACCTGTTTTGTATTAACCCTGGATAATCACGAGGAAAATGACAGTGATATTAGCCTGAAAGATATAAATCATTAGTGCACGAAGAGCAAGATACTAAAAGAAACAACACTGAATTTCTAGGGGGAAAAGAGATAATATGAACTTTGGTTGATATAGTGAGAAAAGATATGATAGGATATACATAAACTAAAATTATGCCATTAGAAAGATCGGAGTGACAAAATAGAATTGATACAACGGCAAATAGTTGGGACAAGGCTTTGTTAGGTCGGTTGAGTGTTCACTTTTTGTATAATCCTAATAGTTTGTAATAGATAGCAAAAAAATAAATTCCTTAACACTAAAGAATTGCATACCTTGCAAAATCATGTGTACCAAAAAATTGCACTGTAACCGATTTTCCTCCTAAATTTCTATTCAAACTTATACAGTCACCGATGAGAGATTCGTCCACGACAAGTGCTGGCCACATAGCATGACCTGCACCAGAACACTTGAACATAAGTGTTAGAAGAGATAACCGCAAAATGAAAATAAAGGAAATGCATTTTCACAGGAAAATTTATCAAGCGTGTGACTAACTAGAGAATTATCATCCACCAAAACTATTAACATAGATCAAATTGATCACGCAACAATTTGCATAATACGCTTGCGAAGGTACTACTACCTTCTTTTAGGATACTGATAAGTGGCCCATCCTATATATATTATCTATATAAATCTAATGAAATAATTCAGGTCTCAGATAAACACCGGGAATTCATAATGGAAAACCAACTAAAAGAATTAAAACCACCAGAATTTAACAGTACTAGTTCAACTTGAGGCTTCAAAATTGCAACGGATAATTTTAAGTAGTCTAAAATATTTTTAAAAAGTTTGCTTCTGCATCACCTTCGTTTAAGCATTAAATGAGTTTTACAACATGTCAAGCTCACATTTTGAAAACAAGCCAACAAATCTTGAAGTCCAGTGCTACTGCATTGCAATCAGTTCATTTCAAGCATGGAGAAGTAGTGAAAGCTAGATGCCAACATCCTTTGGGAGACTCCAGGTACATTTGCATTTTGAAGAAATAAAAAAGGCTTTCATTGAAAGAACATAGGTCCTGGCTTAATTTATATTAAGATTTAAGAGAAGGGAGAACATTAAATGCTAACTGAGCAAAATGCAGGACAAAGTCATCAAAAATTCTGATAAACAAAAATAACATAGTGAATTGTTTGCATAGCAGCTCAATGTAATCCGGTATAAGCTAGGATAACAATGAATTGTGCTCCTGAACTCATCATAAGTCAATCATCCACGGCTACAAGTTTAAATGATCTTCACACGAATCACACCAACCAAAAGCTTCTAAAAAACAAGAATTAGGCTAATATTGCTATGCATCAATGCGTAATTGTCTGCATTTGCATGCAAATGCAATGTGAATCAAAGCATATGAGGATGGGTATAGCCCAAACAGCGCTCTTTCACATTTCACGAAACTTATTCAAGTACATAAAGACAGGCACCAATCATATATAACTAAATGTTGCTTACAATTATATTAAATTTTAAAGTGTTTTCAATAATCTAAATTACTATGTAAAATTTAGGTTAATAATTTAATTTGAGGTTTTAAAAATCCTATGTTTACCATAGAATATAAATGTATATACATGTGAGTATTTATGGAAGATATCCTTGATATTAAAAGCATATTCACCAATTTATCAAATATTTATAAAACAAAGGTACTCGTTAAATAAAACAGATTACTTTTTTGGTTGTGGTTATCAGCTCTACCTCACAATAGTGTACATGTTTATTTCCTTTATGGAATAAAATCCATCAGAAAAATGGTAGTTGATATCAAATATTGTTACGACAAATGCAACGAAACCAAGAAACAATCACGAAACAAGACAGAAAAAGAAACATGCCACACACAAAGATTTAGCATGTTTCAACACATGTCGTGTCTACGTGCACAGTGAAGATCCGGCAAAATGTTCCACTATGCGAAAATCGGGAGATTACAAGTTTCAACCCTGAAACCCTAGCTCTCACTCGCTCTCTCCCTCTATTACAAGTTTCAGCCCCCAAATCCTAGCCCTCTCTCTCTCTCTCTCTCTCTCTATTACAAGTTTCAGCTCCCAAATTCTAGCTCTCGCTCTCTCTCTCTCTCTCTTCTGATTTTTAGTGCCTCTCGATATCCCACTCCAAACCCTAAACACCCTTATATATTAGGTTGCAAGACAGTACTAAATAGGGTCCACGGCCCGCAAGCAAAACACGGGGCAAACGGGTAGCAGCACAGCCTAGAACCAAATTTGGACCACAACATCACAAATATGATCAACTTTAATTAAGAAACAATGCCAGAGCATTTTCCTTCCTGATGCCACCACTTCCAAACCAATAAAAGAAGCAAGCTAAGAATATATATATATATATATAGACACTTCGCAAAAATTAATAAACCATGACACCATATGCACCAAAATCCAATTATACCTTTTTCTCTATCAAGGACCTTCAGTTAAGATTAGGTGCCATCAAGACAATTTTAAAAAATACTTCAGTCCACATTTTTGTTACTTCCTACTTAAATTAATTTACTTTTTCAAACTTCTGATAGCAATTCAAAAATCCTCATTGAACATGACAAAACGTCTTAGACAACTTACAGCTGTCCTTCCTCTAATGGTGAAACCATTAAGTGTTTTCAGATGCATTCCCTTCCTATTCTATCATTTCTTGTCATTTCACTCATCCATCTCATCATTTTCATTCCAGTTTTATTCATTTTATTTGAAATTTTGTTTTTTAATCTTGCAGGATTCTAGTCTAAACATGGTTCTCCCTGGCAGTACATTATAAAGCTTTTATTTCAATTTGATAGGTACTTGTCGATCATGCAGCACTGCATATATAAAGCTTAATTTATCCCACTTTCATTTTATCTATGCATCACGGAAACTTCCCAAATAGAGCCATGTCTATGTGGGAGATGACTTGCCTATGACTCACGTTGACATATCAACCATGCTAAGAACATGTCCACGTTTTGTTTAAAAGTAAATTTTGAAGTGTAATTGTCTCCAAACGATTGGTGCTTATACATATATTCTGCAATCATATATGGATAGAAGGGTGTCGGCACATACCAGTGAGTTTGGCCCATATGATATCGCCATGTCCATGCTCATGGCAATCATCAAAACTTGCAGCCAACACAACCATCTCGCTAAAATCAAGACCATCAGTATCTGAACTTTTAGTATTGCAAATCAGATTCAGATGTTGCATCTCCTCACAAGAAATGTAAAATGTGATTTCCTCATTTGATAACATCAAATTTTCCTCATCACCATCCTCATATTTAACCTGGGCATATTTCGCTGATGTTACCAATTTGTTTTCACAGACATGACGTATTAGACCAAATAGATATAAACATGTACAGGTATAGGAAAAATACATGGTGCCGGTCGGTCAACGGATTATACCCAACAATACGGCCAGAATACCAAACAGCATCCAAGGGCCAGTAAACCTGTTTACACCAAACTTAACTTTAGTAACAATGTGAATATAAGCATTACAATTCAAAGATTACAAAAGATTTACAATAAAGTGCTTACCTTGCATTGCAATCCAATGAAAATCTTGGGATCAATGCCATCTAAACTCAATCTGCATTTAACTCAAATTTACAATTTTGGATTTTCCATTACTAATTTGATTGCCCAGCGTACACGAATACAATTTAGATGAACATTGCAAATTAGTAAAGAAGTGAATAACATACCGAGTCCATCTCTTGAGTGACCTGGAATTGACCATTTGGGAGTTATCAGTGTTTTGACAATTCTCTGAAAGATTACCCTTTCTTCGTCGCCTAATATTACTGTTTGCATTATGGTCACGGTTTAGGGTTTTTCTCAACCGAGGCGTGTCACTCTGTTGCAACACGCTTGAATCAACACCCAATTTGATCAACTCAGAGCTCCCAAACGTCCTCTTCTTTTTCATTAATCTCCTGACCTCATCTTCACTTTCTTCCATCTCAATGCTTTCCGACTTCACTACAACTTGAGTCGACACAGAGGAATCAAAAAACGAGGGGTTTTGGAGAGAATGCCGAGGCTTCTTGCGACGGCGAGAGTAAAAGTGAAGGAGGGGTGGTTTCTTTTGAGACGATGAGCACGGCGGCGGTGCCTTGAGATCACCGTCATCGTCATCAGGACCGTCGAAATGGTCGACAACGAGGAGCTTTCGGGCTTTGACCTTCTTGGACATGACGTTGGAGGCTCCACTGGCGCTGACGCATGGAGATGTGGCCGAGTACACGTCGCAGAGCGGGACGTACCGCAACGGAGTGCCCTTCTCGACGTCCTCTTCGTGCCCGTTCTGTAGTTGTCGGTGTTTGTGTTCGTCTTTATTGTTATTGTGAGTGAAGTCATTGGAAATAAATGCCATGGATTTGAGAATTAGGGGAAGTTTCTATATATATAGATAGAGGTATAGATTATATATTTAGAGAGAGAGATGGGAAAGAAAGAGAAAGAGCTCTCTCTATCCCTCAATGTGTTGGAGAGATTTTGGGGGTTTTAGGATTTTGTTAACAATGTGAATAATTTAGGGTTTTCAATGGGAAAAGGACATCAGATTTTGGAGGGAGGTTTTTCCTCCGAAATAATCTGTTTCCCGCCGTGGCGAACTGAGACCGGAACATTAGCATTTTTGTACTCGCTCATGTGGACACGTATAAATTAATACATAGCATTTAGAGAGCTGAAAATATCACCTGCATGAACTCCGATGCAATTCCTTTCTCTGTTTTTTTTATTTTATTTTATTTTTGAGGGGGTGAAGTTAGATTTAAATTGAAAATCAACAACTTCCATTAATTTATAATTTATACTAAAGAAAGGGCTATACAAATTCAATTGATTTAAGACTTTCTCATTGAATTGAAATTTGTGAAGTTGAATAAATTTTTGGTTTAACTTTTTAAATTTTTTTTTTTTCAATTTTCAATTTCTTTTTCAATGTTTCAATTTCATACAACCCAACACATTTCAAATATTTTGTTTCAGACTTAAAAGGAAAAATAATTGTAAAAAAAAATGATTTTTACACTAATAAACATTTAATCTTTTTAATTACTCATCTATTCCATAAATAAATGAACGGTCCCTCAACTTACTTATATTTTACGTACATAATTAATGAAAAGTAACTTAATTAGGCAAGTCACTATTTAGTATGAATATAATTACTCAAATAATAATCACAACTCAAATTTAAAGTTAAAAACAATCATCGGTGGCTCATCTCATCCAACCAAGAAGACATGACAAGTCATTTGTATCATAATTGTCATTTATGTTAAATTGTTACCATTAACTAAACAATATACAAATGGAGCATGTGTTACGTTGTTTATTTGTGCCTTTACAATGTATGTCCCCACTGAAGTGAAGTTAAAAGAAATTTATGTTACTTTTTGTATGCAGAAATTGAATAGAATTAAATGAGAATGAGACTCATTCTATTATTTTATTGTAAATTTGAGATGCACAGGAATAGAATAATAATAATAATTATAATATTTGTTTGAACTAATTTAAAATTTAAAATGTAATAAATTTAAAATTGAGTTCTCAAAAATACCCCTCTTAGTAATAAATAAATTAAATTAACAAAATGACATTCTTTTATAATTTTTTAAAAATAAATAGTGACAGTGGCGGTAGTGGCAATAGTTCAAAGTGGCGGTAGTGGCAATGGTTCAAAGCGGCGGTAACAGTGATGGTGGTGGAACACGGTGGTTGTAGTGTGGTGGTGGTGGTAAAAAGAGATAGTGGTGTAGGTGACGATGGTGGAAGCCAATAGAGGTGACTGTAGTGTTGGTGGAAAATAATGGAGGCGGCGGTGGCGATAGTGAAAAATGGTGGTGGATGGTGGCAGTGGTGAAGGTGGTGGCAATGGTGAAAGGTGATTGCGGTGGTGGTGAAGGTGGTAGTGGAAAGAGGTGGGCGATGGTGAAAGTCAATGGCGACAGTGGTGGTAGAACGTGGTGGTAGTGGTGGAAGTCGGTGGTGGTGAAAGACAAAAGTGGTTGTGGTGGAAGGCAGTGGTAATTTTTTAACTTGGAACATTAGGGTTTAGTTGTGAAATGGATTTTCATTCTAATGAAATGACCATTCCCAATTTAAATTGCATACAAAACAAATGAATGGTTGGAATGGGCATTCTATTCCATTATATTCTTGCACGCCAAACGCAGCATTAGAGAATGATGGAACGTGCTTCGATTGTTCTGTTAATATAAAATTGGAACGGGAAAAATTGTGGATATATGGATGAGACATCTCTTACAATTCATGTCATCTTCGTTAAAAATTGATTAAAATATATAAAAATTGAAGGGGATGCTTGTGGGTGTCAGGCACGCGCTGTTGACATGGACAAACTAAATAAAAAATATATATATGATGAAGTGTTATGCCAACTCATAAACTTTAAAGAATAAAATTTAAATAAATTTAAAGGATAACTCACATTAACAAAACATTTAGAACGAGAAAACTAAGAATTCAAGACATGCCGACAATACCTTAAGACACGGATATTGAGTGAAAAAACACGAGATTAATTTAGGTTAACAAAAAGCAACCTTGATGCATGGTCCTTAAGTCCTAAAAACCTTGAGATACCTCGGGTAAAGCAAAACTTGAAAGGCAAACTTCAAGTCCGAGAACCCTGAAACTCCTTGTGTCAAACAAGCCTTTAAAGACAAGCTTCGAGTCCTAAAAACCTTGAGGCACCTCGGGTCAAGCGAACCTTGAAAGACAAGCTTCGAGTCATGAAAATCATAAGACGCATTAAATAAAGAAAACATCGAGGGATGAACTCCAAGTCCCAAAAAAAACTAGAGACACCTCAGGTCGAGCAAAACTTGACAAGTAACCCTTTTGAATGCTTTGGCAAAACAAAACCAATGACGTTGAAAGAACATAGGCATAATCCCTCACAAATCAAATAATATCCTTTCAGGGCATTTTTAAGGATTGTGGAATAGATGATGAAAAGTTAGAACATGCATCGATTAACAAGCTCAACCAAAAGAGCAGTGAAATATGTGCCATGACATAAGAAATTACCATCACAGTTAATGTTACAGTTGGACGATTAATGCTCAACTGCGACGGTTGTCAAGGAGCCAAATGATTTAATACTTGTACTAAACATTTAAGTTGGATTTAAATATTTGTATTATTAAAATCAACAACTTTCATTAAATTATAATTTACACTAAATAAAGAGATATACAAATTTAATCAATTTAATTAATTTCTTTCAACAATTAATGAGAAACGATAATTATTACGTGGGTAGACAACCTCAAATATCATAAGTTAAACTTAAAGCTAATTTACACTAAATAAATGATAATTATATCACGATTTGCGTTTACATTTATGTTAAATTATTATTATTAACTAAATAAGATATAATTGGAGCACGTGCTGCAATGGTTATATGTTCTTTTACGGTATACATGTCTCGAATATGGTGAAGATAAAAGGAACTTATAGCATGATGGAACATGCTTCAATTGTTTTGTTGATAAAAAAAATATGACATGAAAATGTTGGATGGATGAAGCATCATTTCCAATTAATGTCGTATTCACTTAAAATTGAGCAAAAAAGGAAAAAAAAACTGAATGGGAGATGTTTTTGGGTATCAGCCACGCACATGGACAAAATAAATAAAGCAAAAAAAAAAAATTATGCCAACTAAGAATCTTAAAGAATAACCAACTCACACCAACAAAAACCTAAGTATTATAAACCCTAAAATTAAATACAGGTCAATAATACCTCGAGTCCCGAAAAAATCACAATATTAACTTAGGTTAAAAAATAATAATCTCGAAGCACATTCATTGAGTCCCGAAAACCCCGAGGCACTTTTAGGTCAAACAAATCTCAAAAGACAAACTTCGAGTCCCGATAACCTTAGGCACATCAGGTCAAAGAAGCCTCGAAGGGAAGACTTTGATTCCTAAAAACCTTAAAACACCTCATGTAAAAAAAACCCCAAAAGGTAAAATTCGAGTCCCGAAAAACACCTTAGGTCAAGTAAACCTCAAGAGGCAACCTTCAAGTCTTAAAAAAATCAAGAGACACCTCAAGGTAAGCAAGCCTTAACGAGCAACCTTCATGAATGCTTCGACAAAACAAAAATGGTGACATAAGTGGAACATAGGTAGGATCCCTCATAAATCATCTATTAAAACACTTAAAATGATTGTGAATGGATGGTGAGAAGTCAGAACATGCCTCGATTAATGGACCCAATCAAGGGAGTAATAAAACGCGTGCCATGACACAAACCATTACCATCACAAATAATTTTACAATAAGACTGTTAATGTTTAACTATAACTGCTGTCCAAGAGCTGAATGAATTTAATAAATGCATTAATCATCTAATATGTCGTTGCCACTCTAAAATGGATTATAAGGAATAATTTGACCCATAATGATGTAAAGGCAACTTTGTTTTACTTGTGAACTATAATTCTAAATGTTGGGTAATACCATGTTAAACTTCAAACCTCTGGGATTTACTAAAAAACCTAAGACTGTAAAAACAATGCTTGGATCTTGCCCTATCAGTTGTCATGCAACATGATGTGGCTCTATAAAAAATTGACATATGTTCAAAAATAAAAAATAGATCGTGTAGGTTCAAATAGGTTACCCGGATGGAATCCATTTGAGAAACCCATTTTATGTCTTTCATTTCTGCTTTGCTTTTCCCCTTTAACCCTAACCATAACTAGCCATATAAGGCCGGTGACCCTGAGGATGAGGTGGACAATGGAGATTTTGACGGCGGCGATTTGGGGGACGGTGAGGTTAGGTTAGGGGTTTCGAAGACAGCGATGTGAGTGATGCACTTCATTGGTGCCCGTGGCAATGTTGTAAAGGGCGGTGGATATGAAGGTGGTTATGAGATCGAGGTTGGAAACAATGATGAGGGCAAGATTATGGGGATGTAGGTGCTGAGATTATCAGCAAAGCCGCCGAGTTTGGACCATACGGTGGTTTTGGGGTGGAGTATGGGGAAACGATTGCGCCACCATTGGCGGCGAATGAGAGGGGTAATGGAAAAGTTTGATGATTATTCTTCCATAGAGGACTGTGGGTGTTGACTATGTGTTGGATTTAGGTTTGGATTTTCAGACAAAGGTAGAGAGAGAAATGAGAGCAAAGACGATCTTTTCCATTAGATTGGGACAGTTGCTAAAATTTTGTATAGCCACGTTATGTTGCAAGACAAAGCTTGTTTTGTATAGCCAAATCATTTTATATTTATTAGATTGGCACAGTTGCTAAAATTTTGTATAGCCACGTCATGTTGCAAGACAAAGCTTGTTTTGGTCGGGGCAGGACCGAAGCATTGTTTAGCTTGTAAATATGGGCACGTTGGAATATTAAATGCAAGACTCAAGGAATTAAGAATCACTGTAACTATAGCCCAATTACTATTATGTAATACCCCTAGTTTCCAAAAGAATAAAATTTAAATTTAAATTTGATTTCTTGGGCATTTTTAGTTGTTTACGTGGCTATGTGTTTTTATGTTTAATTGATTTAATTGTTTAATTGTGTATTTTTTTTTAATTGTTTAATTGTGTATTTGCATGTTTATTTGAATTAATTGATAAATTGTTTTATGTAATTGTGTTTATTTGAATTAGTTAATTGTTTAATTGTATTTTGATTTTCTGTAGTTACATTAATTGTATTATCATTATTCTTTCACGGACGTAATTGTTTTAATTAGTTAAATGCATTGATTGTAATTTAGGGTTTTGCTTTAGTTATGAATGCACGGGATTTAGGTTAGCCAACATAATTAGTAGTTTGGTATTAGAATTAGGTTTTCATAAGACAAAGCCTATATATATATGAGTATGAGGTTGCCAAGGGTTTTAGAACCCTAAACACGTAACAGTGGAGGTGACGAGATATAAAGAGTCTTGAGAGTGAAACTTGAGAGATAAACAGAGAGGTTCAGGGAGGATGGGACGGAGTGCTTCTGGGTTGAACCAAGAGCAACGGAGGAGTGGAACGGCAATCTAGGAAGTGGTCGGAAAATTCAGAGACGGAGTTTTAAGGTTTTGAACGGAAACCTAAAGGCAAGTCTCTATTCTAACTATTTCCTTTAAACCTATGTTCTGTGCATGCCTAGGTAGTCTATAGGGTTTTAATTAACGTTAAAACTGATTTTATAAGTATGGTTGTAGTGAATTTAAATGCATTAAATTAAAATATTTAATGGTTTATACATGTTCTTGTTTTAATCACGATTTAGTTGATTTTTAAACTGGTTTATAATTAATGTCGATGATGTATGACACCTGCATATAATTAATTACGGGACATAAATTAAACCTTATATAGTTAAATAAAACAATACGGAGGCTTTGAACTTCGCCGGAGGCGAAGAAGACGAGTAGTTTTGAATAATACGGCTCCCAAATGTATGGAGAAGGCTCCCAAGTGTATGGAGAAGGCTCCCAACTTCTTAGAGCAGGCTCCCATGTTAATGGAGCCTCCTCTGGCCCATAATTACGTATTAAACTATTTTAGGCCGTGTTTGGACTGCACAGGGTATTTCTACTTCGTTTAAATTGCTTTAAATGATGTATATAATTGTTATATACCTGAAAAAATATAGGGAAACAATAAGGATTAAGGAAGGGACAGTGTGAACTTATGAGAAAAATCTTACATGTTGCACTTTGGTTGTTAATTAACTTACATACTGGAACTTGGGGATTCTTATATAGATCATTTTATATTGTTTAATTATATCTAAACAGAGTTATAAGTATAGGGAATTACTTTAAATCAACTATATTTAGTTTGGATTAAATTGATATTTAATTTATTGTAAAATTGTATCAATTCATGGATTGTTTGGAGGATTTAATTGCTTAGTTGTGCCTTAGCAATTTACAGGATTAGAACATGATTTTTAGGTCTTATAATGAATGACTAATATCATCATCTATGTATTTAACTTTATTTATACATATCTTGGAGAATGGTTGATGAATACTTATTATTGTGTTATCAATTATGTTATTTGGAGGATTGTATGCACCGGTATGGGACGGTGGCATATTAGGAATGGACTAGTTCAAACACCAAGTTCTACCTATTCTGAAATAAGTTGGATTACCTAGGGGTTTAAAAGGCTTGTTGCATATGCTAAGTGCAATCGTGTTCCCTTTGAAAGCGGCGTTATCCATTTATTGTTTTTTATACTTGTATAATTGTTCATTTTATTCCTTTATTTTTTAGTTCATTGCTAGGGACTATCAATATTTAAGTTTGGGGGTGTGATGAGCGCTGAAAAGTGTGTATTTAAACCCCTTAAGCTTAGGCATTCTATAACCTTTATCTATCTTACTTTACCGTTTTAGATTGATTTCGTGTTATTTCCATTTTTAAGCACTTATCCCGAGAATAAGCTAAATCAGCTAAATAAGAGCTTAATTGAAGCAATTATGGGATTAAACAAAGAAAGGAGTAGAGTGGAGAAATAAATAAGCAAATGAAGCCAAAGGTGGGAAGCAGCAAAGTTCGATCGATTCAATTTCAAGGTTCGATCGATCGAACACTAATCGATCTCAGTACTTCAAGATGGATCCAAACCTTGACCCAAAGTATAAAGTCCAAAGTTCGATCGATCCAACACCACCCTTCGATCGATCGAACACTTTTGTCCTTATTCAAATGATTGGTCCTATCCACAGCTGTACCACCCACTAACCACTTTTGTTCTTTTCCCAAAAATATCTCAAAAAATATCTCGAATTTATCTTTTCCCAAAAAACTCAACCAGTTGGATCGATCCAGCCTCAGTTCGATGGTTCTCAGCTAAGTTCTATCGATCCAAGTCCAAGGTTCGATCGATCGAACTTCCTTTAATGCGAAAAAGTTAAAAAGCCAGCTTGTTCAATCCGTCATCTATCCAATCATTAGAGAATATTCTTTGCACGACCCCAGCTCATTTTGTGTGTCACTTGACCTATCTATAAAAGGAATATGATGCACTTTTTGAAAAAGAGACTTAGCATTTGGTAGATACAATTTTATAGGCTGTTCTTAGGGTAGAAGAAAAGAGGAGGAGGCTAGAGACACCATTGGAGTTTTTCATCAACAAGGAGCATATTTCTTCCATGGAGTCAGCCCTTGAGGGTTGGAGGAGCATCACCATGAGTGGCTAGACATCCTTTTGGGGCTAGAGTTAACCCCAAACATGCTTTCTTTATCTTAATCTTGTGTATTATTGAGGGATTAATGTTGTAATTAATGTTTTGACACTTTGATATATATAGATCTTGATTGTTCAATGATTTATGTGGTTAAATGCTTTCAATTAATCATTTCATTCTATCCATATGTCTATGTATGCTAAAATAAATGTTCACGTGCTTGTCTATAGATTTTGTGTTATTGATGCATGTCTATGTGTATTGATGCTATAGATTTAGAAATTGTCAAAACATAGTGCTTAATGGAATGCTCTTGTAATTTTCTTGATGGTTCATACCTATTCCTTTATGGATTGTGCCTCTCCCCTAGTTTATTTTCATGCTAGTAGTGTAGATGTAGTGCAGTGGTAGTGCAGTGTTAAATGGGAGGACAATCCATACTTGTTGTTTGATGTTCCATACTTTTGAATGCAAGTAACATATGTCTCTAACCTTGTATTGTATTTGGGTTGTGAGCTTAATGAAATGATTAATGACTTGTTTTGATCTATTGTGCCTTTCACATATTGTTTAGACAATATATGCTTCATTGCTTAGATATATTGTGCCTTTCACATGATGTTTAGACAATACATGCTTAACTAGTCATCATTACTTGTTGAATCAACCAAACACACACACACACCAATATTGTAACACACCACATTGCCCTCACTAATCACTTGTCAATGGTATAGAAATGCATTACTTGGTGGTAATCTCTAAACCCCAAGACTCTTCTCTCTCTTATTTATTCTTATCTGCATTATTTTGTTATCACTTAGTTTAATTTAGTTACTATTTAGTCTAATCAACCAACCAACCAACCAATTGTTTGATCACTCGACCTACTAGCCCTAATAACGATTCCACAACCTTGTTCGACCCTCACAACCCCTTGGGACGATCCCTACTCGCCCTAGCTATATTTATAGTGAAAGGTAGTAGTGTTTTTTATAAATGTAAAACTCTTGGCCCTCGCTTTAATGCACACTCTCCAAGCTTGACGGTAATGCGGCAGACCGGTCATATATGTATTTAACCGTTGTTTGGGAAAGTGGTAAAACTTTTCCTATTCTTTTTGTAGCTTACATATATATATATATGTATATATTTCTTATTCCTCGTATACTTTATTTCCTTTCTCAACAAATGGTCTCTCTCCTCTTTTATTACAAGTTTATAATTTTATTTATTATCCATTCAATACTCATTACTCTCGATTTGAACCCATTTTTATTCCATTGAAGAATTTGTAGGAGCATTGGACTGGGGGGTTTTCTAAACTAATTTATATTGTTACTTTACTTTAATTACTTTTAGTTTTATTAATATTTGTTATTATAAATTTGTGTGTATATATATATAGATATATATTCATATATTTTTATATTTTAACCAAACTTAAATATAAGAACCTAATTAGAAATTTTGCATTTCACAAAGTAAAATGGATGGTATTTAAATAAAAGACCACTTTTATTTTTCGCCTAAGGTCCCAAATTATATTGAGCTACCTTGGTGCTTATAGTCTCTTTTTAATGAAAATTCCGCATTCTAATAAATGTTTTGCGCGGGTAAAACCTTATGTATAAATGTATCGCATTTGAAAGTTCGCCTAGAGCCTCTAAAAAATTTGAGAATCTCAGGGCTGACCTTGGATGTCCCCCACTCCAAAACATGTTCTATACCACCTCTGAAAAATATATTGTTAATATACATGGACACTTAAATTAAGACACTTGAATATGTGAAAATTGTGGTAAAATATAAACTAAATGCCTAGTTTTTTTTTTTTTTTTTTTGGGGGGGGGGGGTATAAGGGGTATTTGTCCCACATCGGATTCGAATGGAAAATAAAAGGGGTATAAATGGGTGGGTATGCAGTATTGCCCAACACTTTAAACTTTAGGCTAAATGGGAAAACGCCTACCTGTTACAATTGGTATTAGATCCAGACCAGTCTTTGATCCGGTGCCAAGCTAAATGCCTAACTGTGAAGGTGTTCGGGTGAGCTACCCGGGTAGGCAGGGTGGCCCACCGCAACGAGAGTGTTGCGAGTTCGGATGGACAAGAATGTTACAAGGGTATTTGTCCCACGTTAGACTCGAATGGAAAGTGAAGGGGGTGCGTATAAATAGGTGAGTATACAACATTACACAACAATTTAAGTTTTTGGATAAATGGATAAGCGCCAACCCATTACATTTTCACACATTCTTATATGGTTTTATGGGTGACAATTTTGATGATAACCTTTTAATTTTTATTTATTTATTTATTTATTTTTACAGTCACATTCAAACAAATTTAATCTTCATTTTAAGGTTTATGTAAAACTTTCAAATTGAGTTCTCTAAACACTATCCAAAAATTTGAACTAGGTCCATTTGAAAATCTTAGATTGAGAATGAGTTGATACAGTGTTAATTTCAAGCCGAGCTGCTTATTTGCCGAAGTTGTTATATGTTATTTATCAGGGTTAAAAAGGGAAATTTTTTTTTGAAGATTTTGGGATCCGTTTAGTATGGATTATCCATTTATGAGTACCAACAAAGGGGGTGTGCTAAATTTTAACAATGGCCTCAGGCTAATGCATGTGCGGCGTATGACAATTTACACTTTACATGGAAGGAACAAATTCTTTGAAGTCACTTTGCCCATGCGGTGCACATTACTTGGCCCATATTTGGCCACGCCCTAATTTGTTTAAGTGCCATTGAGACTGTGTTTGGATGCGGCAATACAGGACTCAGTCGATGTGAAGTGGCTATACGTCGACCGGTTGGGGGCTTTCGGTTGACGTCTGGTCCTTAGGCGTTGATCGGTATCTCTAATTTTTTAGGTTAGATTTATGTGTGACATTAGTTATTCAACATCATGTGAATACATTCTTTTGATGGTGAAGGTAGTGAGTGTGATTTAAATTTTTTTTTCTTTCTTCATGCATACAGGACTCGGTCGACGTGAAGTGGCTACACGTCGACTGGTTGGGGACTTTTGGTCGACGTCTGGTCTTTAGGCGTGGACCGATATTTTTAATTTTTTGGGTTAAATTTATGCGTGACATTAGTTATTCAATATTATGTGAATATTTTATTTTAGTGGTGAAAGTGGTGGGTGTGTCAAATAATAACACGTGAATACATTTATGTATAATATCACATAATAATATAAATAATATGTTGAGTTAAGTTGCATTTATGTGACATTATTTAGTAAGCACTATGTGAATACCTTATTTTGAGGGTGAAAGTGGTGGTGATGGAGTACTACATCGATATTATTTAGTCGGTACTGTGTGAATACCTTATTTTGAGGGTGAAAATGGTTGTGAGGGAGTACTGCTTTGTGTAATTACTGTATCTAAACGTGATTTTAATACCTTATTTTGAGGGTGAAAGTGGTTGTGAAGGAGTACTACTTTGTGTAATTACTGTATCTAAACGTTTAATATCACTTAAAAAAATAGAAAAAGGTAACCAACTATAGACCAAGTAATATACACCGGCACACCACATGAGATAGCAGGGCAAATTGACCAAAGAGGATTCGCGCCCATAGACTGATAGCTCCGCGAAACCCAAACGTACATGCATTGACTTCCCTAACCTCTCTATCAACATTATCACTGTATCATACATAATATAATCTCTTCAATTAAAAATTAAAATAAAAGTTTAAACTGGTACACATGCATCAAAACGGTGTCGTTCTCGTGCACGCAACACGACTTCGACTATGCGACTGCATAAATAGCAGTTTTATCGAGAAAATTACAACAAGGGCGCAAATCCTCTGCTGTAGATTTTCATGCCGTCCCCTGCTATAAGTTTTCATGTGATTTTTTTTTGGCCACGTCATTCACTACTATTCGACAATTGAGACCGTGTTTGATAATTTCACCACCATTTATAAGTAACATTTCACCACCATGTATAAGTAACATCACATGATCTAAAAAATAACATCACAGGAGTTTAAAAATAACATCACCATTTATGTGCATACCTTAATTTAAGGATGAAGATACTTATAAATGATGGTGTAACATTTCACCACCATTTATAAGTAACATCACATGATTTAAAATGTAACATCACATGAGTCTAAAAGTAATATCACTATTTATGTGCATATCTTAATTTAACGATAAAGATTCTTATAAATGGTGGTGAAATGTTACTTATAAATGGTGGTGAATTCAGTTACGATTATATATGACATTACTTAAGAAATGGTGGTGATGTTATTTTTTAGATTATGTGATATTACTTTTAGACTTTTGCGATGTTACTTATAAATGGTGGTGAAATATTAGTAATGCAATTGTCAAATACAGTGTTAGTGTCCATTAAGGTGGAGTAAAACGTGGCCAAACCAAGGTCACTTATTGCTCAATGTAGGAAACTGCTTGGGAAGTGCACTGTAGAGGATTTGCGCCTTACAACAAAACCCATTTTGACAATTCTCCGAAAAATTGAAGGATAGTGTGTTAAAGGGAGTTATTCCACGTACAGCGCGTGAAGTCACGGTCGGAGTCAACCAATTGTAGTTAAACAAACAAACTCTAAACCCTAATGATTTAAATACACTCCCTTCCTTCGCTGTCTCTCTCCGCATCCCTTCACTCTCTTTTTCTCTCTAATCTTTTCTATCTCCCTATGCTTCAGCTAGCGCTGGCTTTGTGTAAACCCTAGAAGAACAGCGCTACAAAGCCATCTCACTGAAATTCAGCAAGGGTTTTAGGTTCTATTAGTCTTGCTCGATCATCGGAATTTCATATTTATAAATTTACGTACACATATAAGAGATATAAAAATTATGGATCTTCATAGCCTCGCCGTTGTCCTCCAAGCTGCACTTAGCCCCAATCCCGATGAAAGAAAAGCTGCTGAACAGAGTCTCAATCAGGTAATCAGAATTCTATCTATTTCTTATTTCTTACATGTTAATTTTCAGTTATTCGTTTCTCAATTATTGATGGAGAAATGGTTGATTCTTGATCCGGAATTCTAATTAATCGTTGTCTGTATGTTATTGATTTCGCCGGATAAATATCATGTTTATTGTCGTGTTTTGTAGTTGAATGCTTTTGCGATTGTTTGATCAGCTGCACAATTAATTGATTTATTGATCGGTTGCTGAAAAAACTGTAGAATTCAATTTATTGCCTAAGATGTAAATCGTTGTTCTTTGTGTTGTTACTGGTCTAACAATTGGTTGCGCTTGTATGTATGAACTGTTTTGTTATTTGTGGTGTTTTACAGTACCAGTACACACCTCAGCAGTTGGTGAGACTGTTGCAGATTGTTGTAGATGCTAACTGCGACATGGCAGTACGTCAAGTTGCCAGTATTCATTTCAAGAATTTCATTGCAAAGAATTGGTCACCTCATGATCCTGGTCTGTCAATTCCACGAATTTAATTAGAGTTAAAAATTTATTTGTTGTTCTGTAATGCTTATTATGCATTTTTGTGGCAATGTAGACGAGCAATCAAAGATCTTGCCTAGTGATAAAGACTTGGTCAGGCAGAACATACTTGTGTTTGTACCCCAAGTTCCTCCTTTGTTGAGGTGCGGTGTTTAAACTACACATTTATTTATTTATTTTGCCTTATTGATCATGTATGCACGTATATGTATTTTGATATGGGTGACTTATCAATATCTGGTTTCATTTTTCTCGACAGGGTACAACTGGGTGAGTGCCTCAAGACAATGATCCATGCAGATTACCCAGAGCAATGGCCAAGCCTTTTACACTGGGTGAAGCATAATTTACAAGATCAGCAAGTTTATGGGGCTTTGTTTGTCCTTAGGATTCTTTCTAGAAAATATGAGTAAGTCTATGATGCATATCAGTTATATCAGAAACAATTGCAGAAATTGTTTCTCTATTGGTTACCTTGTTGTTCTTCTTCTTCTGCTCCTTTTATATTTTATATTTTTATTATTTTAAATTATACTTAGACTGTTAAACTACTGATTGTCTTGAGCAAAAAATTACAATTAGTTTGCAAAGAGGCGGGTGTTCCAGTTGTTGAAGCTGATAGACTAGGGTCACAGTTATCAGCCTTCTTTTCATCTTTTATTTTCTACCTGTTAAACTGATTCTATTTGTGCCGAGTCCTCAACATATCTTCTATCTTTTGTTTGCTGAAGATCTCGAGGACTGTCTCACCATCGACTTTTCTATACTTTGGATAGTTTTTAGAGGCTCAAGGCACACTAAGGCGCCAAAAACCTTTTGGAGCCTAAGCGTTAGGTGCAATACTCACGCCTGATTGAAGTAAGGGGCGTGTGTAATAATAATGCATAATCAAACATATTTATTATTATATATATATTCAGAATCAAGTAGTAATTGCAATTAATGCAAGCAGTGGACCACAAGGCGAGGACAAGGACGAGGACAACGGATATTTTAATTTAGTACTAATTAAATGAAAAGAAAATGATTTAAATAAATGATTGAAAATTAAAGACGTGCCTTTTTTGAGCCTGGAGCTGGCTAAAAATCTTGATCCTGGCTGTACTAGGTTGAGGCGCTCTATTTGAGCCTTGACAAGCCTCGGGCTTTTTTGGAGCCTAGGCGCACCTTTAACAACTATAGGCTCGGAGGGCCTTCTTACTCAAAGGTTTTTCAACCGATCCATTATTTGCAAAGAGAATAGCAAACAAGGTCAGGGTAGATGTACATTGAATTTAATTTCATTTGTGAAAATAGGTAATTGTTAGTATATTTCCTTCATTACATATTTTTTTTTCTTTTTAATTGTAATATTCCTATCCTGGCAAGGTTCGTGACATCTATTTTAACCACTTTGGGTGATGTAAGTGACCGATAGAAATTCGAACAAAAAATCGTAAGTGTTTGAAATTACAGGGAGATGCAACAATCTGCACACGACTTGAGCATTGTGCAACTGTGTCTAACTGAAGCGTTCTTTCAGATTATGTTCTATATAAATCATTATTGAATTTTCCAGTTCTTTTGTCCTGTTTTTCATAGGTTCAAGTCAGATGAGGAGCGGACACCAGTTCATCTCATTGTTGAGGAGACATTTCATCATCTGCTAAGTATATTTAACAGGCTTGTCCAGATTGTCAACCCTTCACTGGAAGTAGCAGACTTAATCAAACTCATTTGCAAAATTTTCTGGTCATCCATCTATGTATGTTCTTGCACATGGAAGTAATTAACATGCTTCGTTTGTCAGGATTCATTTTCTTGGTGTAGTTCGGATGATGTGTTTAAATTATTTATTCATGTTAAACAGATAATATTCTTATGTGTTCATCAGCGTACAATAAAAACATATCATGATTTGTTTTTGAAAACTTTATGGCAGTTTTTTAGCTTTGTATGAAGCCCAAGGCTTTAGAAGTCGTGCTTGTCTAATATGTTATTGTCTTCAACAAGCCAATATTGGGAGCAGCACAGTGTCTGTTTGATCTCATAGATAAATAATGATGATTAGCTTAGGGAAAAAAAATAACGATGATTTTTAGTATCACGAGTAATAAATGGAAAAAAATTATCGTCAACAAGCTAACGTTTGGTGACGCACAGTTTATGTTTGATCTCGAATATAAATAATGACGATTCTTAGTATAATGAGTTATAAATACAAGAAAAAATACATCTAGCGTTTCATTTGCAGAGTTTATATAGCAGAATGCCAATCTTATATTTGTTCAATTGGAGAATATTCTGCATTTGAGATTCATAATTTGTCTGTCTTTCAATCGTTTCAGTTGGAGATTCCGAAGCAGTTATTTGATCCAAATATCTTCAATGCTTGGATGGTTCTTTTCTTAAATATATTGGAGAGGCCTGTCCCATTAGAAGGCCAACCTGCAGATCCGGAGCTCAGAAAGTCATGGGGATGGTGGAAGGTTAAGAAGTGGACGGTTCACATATTAAATCGCCTGTACACCCGGTGAGTTCTTAGCTTTAAGTTTACATGATCAGCATAAGCTTGATAACCAATATTGACTTACCTCTGGTTTTTACCATGTTTACAGGTTTGGAGATTTGAAAATTCAAAATCCCGAAAACAGAGCTTTTGCGCAGATGTTCCAGAAGAATTATGCTGGCAAAATTTTGGAGTGCCATTTGAATTTGTTGAATGTGATCCGTGTTGGTGGCTATTTGCCTGACAGAGTTACCAACCTCATTTTGCAATATCTAAGCAACAGGTTTGTGTTGTTTGCTTTTCAATCGTTCTGTCCTATTACATGTTATGCTCATTCAGGGTCATCAGCTCCACAGTTGCATTTGTTCTGTATATCATATGAGTGTTGTGTTTGTTGCTAAATATGCCTACTTATATTTGTATTTTTTTCTCCTCCTCCTTTGTCTTCTCCCCTATCCTCTTTTTGTTTTCTTTCCAGGGCATAGGTTTGGTTGGATTAGATTGGGGTGGAAGTATGATTGCTGTTCATGAAACAGGGAGAATATTTTGTAGCAATCTTGGGTTCTAGTCTTTTGTCTAGCTAAACATCTTAAGTTTTTTTTTTTTTTTGGATAATACTTTTTTTTAGGCTGATTTCTAGACTTCTTTTGGATTCTTCTGCCATAAGCTGACTAAAGCTTATTATACTTGGTCGTGTAGATACTGGCATCACTTGGTAGCAGCAGGAATGATTCTTCTAATTTTTTTGCCCTCAAGAACGGGTTGGGCGAAATCTTTGATTTTGTCATCTAATAGGGTAAATAATAACCTCAAAGAAATACTTGCCCCCACCCAAAACCTCAAAAGGAATATCTGGCGATAAAAGTAGTGCAAAAAATGGAATTAATATGGATTTGCTTGGACTCATGATGCATTGATTCAGGTGCTGCTTTCCAAATCTTGGTTTTGTAACATTATCAAGAAATGCTAATTATGAATGTCTAAACACTTGTTTTATGTGTACTATGGGCCTGTTTACTAACAGGAATAAATCCTGTTTTCTACTTTCAATTCCTAAAAATATAAACTAAAAGTACAAATTATGTTTATTAATATAATTTTACTTTTCTGTTTTTAAGAAGTACTTTCACATTTAATGAAGAAAAAAGAAACTGAAGATTTGTTACTTTCTCTACTTTCTCCACTATACACCGAAAATACTTTCTGTTACTGTAGCATTCCCTCGTATCACCCATTCACCCATTCTCAGCCGAGCATCACCCATCATCCTCTCCCTCTATATCATCATCATCTCATCCCACCATTCTCATCGACCATTACCCACTCGTCATCCTCTTCCCCCTCTATCATCATCATCTCATCCCACCAATCGGCAAAAATGGAAGACACTAACCACCGACGACGATGGAAGACACCACCCATCACACTCTCTCTATCAATATTGCTTTCTCTGCTCTCTGTCTATCTGGACGAAGACGAAGATGCCGACGAAGACGATGATCTAGTTTTTGTTTCTCTGTATTTGATATCGGATCAAAGCCCCAATCACTCTTTCTTTGTATTCAAAATTAGATCGAAGCCCAATATCTCTCTCTTTCAAATTGAAGTATTCAGTCAAATTTGGACACCATAGCCCAGAAATATGGATCGATGATTTCTTCAAATTTTAGACCACCGGAATCGGAGTCTTTTTCTTTCTCTAAACCACTATAACTTGGTGTCTTTTTGTTTCTCTCAACCACTCACTTGGAATCTTCGAATTTGGAGTCTTCGAATCGCAGTCCATTGTGTTTGCAATAGTTTGTTGGGGCTTTGTTTGAGTCCCGAGCTTCTACTGGGTTGTGATGGTGAAGCACTCCGCCAGTACTGCAACAATGGGTTGTGGCACTCAGAGACAAGGATGGGTCAAAAGATCATCAATAACTGGTTTTTATGGGCATTCAGCAGATCTGATTGGAAAGGTTTGATAGGTTTTCTGGGTTTTTTTTTGTTGGGTCTTCTCTCTCTAACTTTCTGTAAGCCCTGTAATTAAACTTTTTTAGAGAGAGAAAGATGACCCCAAAACAAAATTAAAATTAGAATTACTAAACTTACTTTTCAATTTTTTTGCTTTCAAAATATTGGAAATAGAAAAAGTTACTGAACATGATATGCTTTTCTATTTCAGTTTAAGAAAGTAAAATTATGATTTTACTTTTGAAGAAAGTAAAAGTAAGAAAGTGAAAGCGTTAGTAAACGGGCCCTATATAAATTATTTCATAAAACCATTTAAAAGGTACAAATTCATGCAGTGGTTTGTCATTGTGGTATAAATACCGAAAAATAAGGCCAACACTGAGATTGGACAAAATTCTACGACTACATATTTTGAGAATCAACTGTATAAAAATGCTACTAGGGTTGTATGCTTTATACATGTAAACATTATGAAAAATAATTTCTATTTTGTAGCTTTTATTTTCTTCCAAAATATTTAGTCCATGGCAAAGTGTTCAGAAGAATCAGAACTCGAGACCCCTATTACCCTCACCTCCAAGAGACAGTGTTATTACCTGCAATGTATGGACTTTTCTGGTATTACTGCAATGCATCCCACAATGTCCCGGCTAATGTTGTTGTCAATCACAAACACTTAATTGACAGACTTTAGGATTTTGATATGATTTTTCTTTGGTATTAATAGGGCGGTTTATTTTCTTCCTTTACTAGGACCAGGTCTTGTCAGCTCGGCTGTAATTGAGTGGTCTTGGCCACTAGCTCACATGTAGTTGGTTTGACATGACAGTTTTTTTTTTCCTTGCTAAACATGGGTTCTTATTGCTACTCCATACACACCTGATATTGTGTCCTGCATGGCTACTTCACAACTGTTGAAGTATCTGTGTGACGTAGGACTGACAAATGCCCATTAGCATAGTAAGGAAGACCATTCTTGTAAAGTTCTAGGAAGATTTACTATGCTCCATATTTAAAGGATACCAGTGATTTAACACTCAGAGGTCCTGAAATGTTCATTTTATATGTTTTTCATGCTTCCCCCTATTTTTGGAATTATAATTGATGCAGCTGAAGGTTTCTACTCTCTAGTCTCTGCAGATCATTAGTTACACCCCCCCCCCCCCCCCCCCCCCTTCCTTCCTCTTGTCGGTTTCCAAATCCATCATGTTTTCTATTTTCATTTTTTTCTTGTATCTACTTAAGTTCAATTAAAATGACAATGCAAACATTTAACTTTTCCATACTTTCTGGTTTCCCTGATTTTAGATTTTTATTCTTTTGCAGCCTTTCAAAGGCTAATATGTACACTCTGCTGCAACCAAGACTTGATGTTGTTCTTTTTGAGATAATTTTTCCACTTATGTGCTTCAATGATAATGATCAAAAGCTTTGGGATGAAGACCCGCATGAATATGTGAGGAAGGGTTATGGTTAGTCATTAAAATCTGATTTTGTTGCCTTCGATTAAGTGTTTTAATTTGACTGATTTATCTGGTTCAACCAACCATTGTTTTGCTGCAGATATAATTGAAGATTTATATAGTCCTAGGACAGCGGCAATGGATTTTGTAAGCGAGCTGGTAAGAAAACGTGGGAAAGAGAACCTTCAAAAGTTCATCCTATTCATTGTGGAGATTTTTAAGAGGTATTTGGTCACTTATGCGGATTGTGGTATAACATCGTGTAAGAAATTACAATGGGATGCTGTGATGGCGCTAATTTCTCATGTCTATTTTCCTCTCTTTCTAATACAGATATGATGATGTAGCGGTGGAATATAAACCCTATCGACAAAAAGATGGTGCCCTTCTTGCTATTGGAGCACTATGTGATAAATTGAAACAAACTGAACCTTACAAGTCCGAACTGGAGCGTATGTTAGTGCAACATGTGTTTCCTGAGTTCAGCAGCCCTGTTGGCCATCTTAGAGCCAAGGTATGTTGTACATTTCATTTTGATTAACTTTTTCCTTTCATTGTGCAACTACATAGATCTAGTGCACAAAATATGTTGATATTCTTTTGTTCCCATGTATTGATTTATTTTGCAAAGGTTTATTTCCTTGATAATCAATGTTTCATATGCAATTTTGTATTTATTTATCATCTTCACTTTTTCTGCCCACTTGCAAAACAAAAATATGAAATTGGATTGATGATCTTGTGCTCTAACCACATAGTTTGGAGGGCTTGGATGACTGTCTGTTGAGTTGAGTCGGGGTTTTCTAAATTAATATTATCTACCGATGAAATTTGAAGTTTTTGTAGAAGTCATCTTGTTAAAATATCTTTTTATACTTGCTAAAAAGTTCAAATTATTGGTTAATCAACATTGATGGAGGTTGTATCCTTTAATTCTTCTCCATGTACAAGACAATTGATATATTCATTTTTTTTTTTCATGTCGGAAATATATCAAGAAAATAGTATCTTATCGGCCTTCTATGTTGGATTGACCTGTTACCGTTTTTTTTAAATTGGAGAACTTGTGGATGTTCAGTGGCGTCCCAAGCTAGAGATGCATGGAGGGCTGTCCCCCTTTGCTTGTGGTGGGCCTTGTGGAGGGAGAGAAATATCTGAAACATTATGTCTAAGTTGTATTCCCGCCCATCCTAGGGCTCTTTGTTGTTCTACTTGGATCTCCTTGGCTACAATCATTTCTAATTTACAAATCTTATCTTGGATGTTTTCCCTTTTTGCTATTTTTTCCAAAGCTTTTAGCTTATTCACATGTGTTTTTTGTATGGTCTGGATATTAGGCAGCATGGGTTGCAGGACAATATGCTCACATTAACTTTTCAGACCCAAACAATTTTCGTAAAGCATTACACAGTGTTGTTGCTGGGATGCGCGATCCAGATCTTCCTGTTCGTGTTGACTCGGTCTTTGCTTTGCGTTCTTTTGTTGAAGCATGCAAAGGTACATATCTGTTTGATACCCAAATTCCTTTAAACTTCTCTCTACTTAAAATTTTTGATGCTTTTAAAGAAACGGATTCTCTTCTTTGCTGTGCAGATCTGAGTGAGATTCGACCTATTCTTCCTCAACTACTTGATGGTATGTAATTTATGAATCTTTGGTCATTAACTAAGTATTGTTTGTGCAAATTTATTCATGGATTGTTATTGTCTCATTTTTCTTTCAGAGTTTTTCAAACTTATGAATGAAGTGGAAAATGAGGATCTTGTGTTTACTCTTGAGACTATTGTGGACAAGTTTGGGGAGGAGATGGCACCTTATGCTTTTGGATTATGCCGGAATTTGGTGAAAATTACTTTATGTTGTCTTTGAGAATTTTTAAACTGTAAATATCGTTTTGTTTTCTCTGAAACTCTTTTTGCCTTTGTATTCTAGGCTGATGCATTCTGGAAGTGCATGAATACTGCTGAAGCTGATGATGAAGCTGATGATCCAGGTGCTTTGGCAGCAGTTGGTTGTTTGCGTGCCATTAGCACAATTCTTGAATCAGTGAGCAGGCTTCCTCACCTTTTTGTCCTCCTCGAGCCAATTCTGCTTCCAATAATGCGTAGGATGTTGACTACTGATGGACAAGGTGTGTATGCTACTTTAAGCATGTTTTATTATATTGTTGGAAATTTCGTTGTTATACAATCCTAGTAGTTTGATACTATGTTACATGGACTCGGGTACATGTGTCTGGGACGGCTATGTATCCACGCGTCGGGCGTGTCAAGTTCCAAGCAGGACACAAGGACACTACTAAATATTCATTTTATTTAATATATATTTTTTATATTCTTTAGATTAAAGTAATGTTTTTGTGTAATATAGTGACCCGAATAGACGTTTCACTCATTTGAAGTAATAAAATAACAAAATGAAATTATTGGATATATTTTTTTGGTGCATGTCCAACCAAAATTGTTGGACACATATCCCATACCCATGTCTGAATAATGTGTCGGACACAGGTACTTCCCCTACTTTGGAAGAGCCCAAGTAACATAGGATTGATATCATATATCTTAATGTGTAGATTTTTGTGACTTGGTACTATGTTGGGAAATATAATTGTTCTTTTTTTACCCCCCTCCATTCTGTAATGATGTCTGTATTGTTTTTATGTTAGTTAAATTGTTTACCCAAAAATTTTAAAAGCTTAGTTTGAGTTTGATGAAGCAATCATTACAGAAGATTTAGAGATCACCCTGCTTTAGGAAACTTTCAATGACCATGCTTATTATTATTACTTGTTTTTGCTATAAGTTCAAAAAACCTGCCTTTTTTGAACATTGAAAAAATGCAAATTGTTGATGCTTTAAATAATTTACATTTGATGGAAGATTCCTGAAAAGAATTTACATTAAATAATCAGAATGTGGGAGCCAACTCAAACATTCAGAGCTGATAACAGAACAGATGATATACCGTTCTTAACTCGCAAGGAAGTGTTCCTTTTGTACTTCGTATCTACTCAACTTATAATACCAGTTGTAAATGATAAGTGGGCTCAAGTAGTGCCTAGAGCTTGGTTTGACTAACTATGCACTTCGTTGATGAAGTTTGGTTGCACGAAGAGTCTGAATGATTTTTTTTTGATAAGTCAGAAGAGTCTGAATTATCCTTTCCACAAGGCATCGCTGAGTAAAAACTACATCCTTCTTCTGAATGTAGATGGCACAGCTGATAGTCAATGAGGCAGAAGAAAAGTCCTTTACGCTCATCTCGCCTAGGTCTTAGGTATCAAGCTCTTCTGGGTAGTTTCGTGTGAAAATGCCTTATATTCTCAAATTTATTTGATTACTTTTACTAAAGCTCTTGTTTTGTTGTCTAAAATGATTGCTGAAAAAATAGACATTGCAATTTGTATAAATCTTTCTGTCTTCTCTCTCTTTCTTTCTCTCCCGATGAGTTTCCTTTTTGTTTTAGGGGCTCATGGAAGTATTTGTACCTTCTATTTTTGACACCCTCGCGAGTTGCTAAGTTTGAATTGCTCATCTAATGATAAAAGCAGAGATTATTTGACTTAGAGAGCTTCATGTTAACATGATTTTTTAAGGGTCGCTTTGATAATATTTTCTTTAATTTCTACCTATTAGTAGTGCTTTATTCCGGTCATTGGTTTGGTTTTTTTATATGGATGGCTTTTCAGTTGAAGGGCTTATCGTTTACCTATCATGTCTTATTCCATTTATTATTCCCAAGAAATAGAAATCTATCACTTAGGGCTAGTTTGGTAGGTGGGAATGGAATGAAATAAAGTGGAATGGAATGCTTTTAATTCCATTCATTTGTTTGGAAAGTAATTTTAAAGATGGAATGCCCATTCTCCACCTTTCTCGGAGAATGGTCATTCCATCATAATCATTCCACTTTTCAACAAGAGGAATGGGCATTCCATTATCACTTAAAAAAATACGGAGTAAAAATAATACTAAAAATTGCTTTGCTTGAACGATGTGATTACTAACACACTTTTCTCAAACAACTCAAGCCACATCAGTTTTGCATCAGAAATCGACATTGAAGGCGATCAATGTTAAACAACATTGAAGACCAAATCAACCATTGAAGGCGGTCAACAACCAATCCGAAATCAGCCGGAAATCAACCATTAAAGTTGATCGACGACCGATCTGATATCAGCCGGCAATTTGATCCATTGAAGTCGATCGATGACCAATCTGATATCAACTGGCAATTTGCATCCATTGAAGTCGATCGACGATCAATAAGCCGGCGATTTGCATCCATGGACAGTGATAGGCGATAAAGCACCGACATATGTTGATGAGAGAGATGCATGTCGTTGAGATTGTATTCTTGACTAAGAAACAAGAGTAAATTTCAATGTCGATGAGAGAGATCCAATAAAAGGCAACTTCTCCTGATATTCCCTCCTCAGTTTCCAAATATACATTGTTTTTGGAAGATTGAAAAAAAGAGAAGAGGAGAAAGAAAATATATGTTACGCATATATAAATATATATATATATATATATTTATTTGGTTTACATATATATAGACAGTTTTCCTTTTTAAGCCATGCATAACGAAACGAGAGAATGGGAATGGTCATTCCATTCTCTGGTTCATTCCATTCCTACCTTATTTCATTCCTCCGTACCAAACTAGCCCTTAGTACTTGTAGGCTCTTAGTTGGATGGTTATTATTCCTATCATGGAGCTTGTGTATTTCCTAGAACTTAGAAGGCATAGATATTGTGGTACTCAAAAGACTGTCTTGTTATTTGATTTTCTGTTTAACTTCCTACACCTGTAATATAACTTGGTTACTAAGAAAAACTTGTTTCTTCGGATTCTTCCTCTAATATAACTCTTTTACTAATTTTTGATCTTTCAGTGAGAGATATTTCATTCAATTTCTTATTTCTCAGTCCAGTTTGTTGTTCAACAATTATATATCCTTTTTATCGAGGCCTTGCTTGGTGTAGTGGTAAAACAATAACAAAGAACAACTATATCTTAATATTTATTCATTCAGTTTGCTCTTATGTATGGTTCTAATCTACATATGTTTCCGCAGAGGTCTTTGAGGAAGTTTTGGAAATCGTGTCGTATATGACATTTTTTTCACCGACGATATCCATGGATATGTGGAGTCTTTGGCCATTGATGATGGAAGCATTAGCTGATTGGGCTATTGATTTTTTTCCAAGTACGTTTGTGTATATTGCCGTGTATTACTGTGTCTCATTTACTGTCGATACCATCTTGGCAATCCTTACTAATAATTTTTGGTATTGAATTACTAATAGTTTTTGTACCCATTTTTTTTTTTATGTTTTGGTTTTCAGTTGTGTATTTTCTTTGCATTTTAGGATTCTGACGTATTCTGCTAAACTGTGGGGTTTCATTTTTCATTAGCATGTCTATAAATCCTGTTATCATCATTTAGTGCAACTGCTGAGAGTCTTATGGATTGCCATATCTGATTAAAGATTATTTTGATGATAAAGAAACACTTTACTGTCACAAGTCATTGGAACTGGGCTGATTGATTGGTTACCTGTGAATTCTATCATCTAGCTCTACTAATCCTCAAACCCTGACGTAAGGGGTTGACCACACAAGCCAACTCTCCTAAGCCAAAGAGTCCAGAGGAGGCACCAATATTGGTTACCTGAGAATTACTTGAAGCTGTATAATTTGAACAGTGATAACTTAGGTTATCATGAAGCTTTACTTGTGTTTGGATGTACACAGAAATGGAAGTATTAAATCATGAATTTGAAGTGTATATCATTGAAAATTTGATGTATTCTTTTGAAAGCTTTTTTTAATAATTTTTATTTTTTTAAAGTAACAGCTTTCTTTAGTTTTGAAAGTTTCTGCATGCTAAATGTGGTTTGACTAGGGTTATGACCTTTTGATAGAGGGGAATGAGGAAATAGGACTCACATAGCCATCCCTAAGAAGTTGTGAAAAAGCTTTGTCAAGTTGATTTTGCCAAGAAGAAGCAATTTCTAAGCCTTAGGTGTCAAAGATAAAGAGTGGTGATTAGTTGGAATATTGAACTCCTTTAGTAATTTATATTGACAACTATCACATTGGTACTTTAACCGTCATAGTTGATAACAGCCATGGATTTGTATAACTCCATTTTGGTTATGTCGTGGTCTATGTTAGTTTTACTACACCTGTTGTGTCACCCAGCTGTTATATAATCCCATGGTGTACTCTTGAATGTATGTAGCAAACCTAGGCATTGTTCCGGAATACTTTCTATTTTGACGTGTAAATCATTGAAAATTTGATTTATTATTTTGAAAGCTTTTTTTAATATTTTTTTATTTTTTTGAAGTAACATCTTTCTTTAGTTTTGAAATTTTCTGCATGCTAAATGTGGTTTGACTAGGGTTATGACCTTTTGATAGAGGGGAACGAGGAAATAGGACTCACATAGCCATCCCTAAGAAGAAGTGAAAAAGCTTTGCTAAGTTGATTTTGCCAAGAAGAAGCAGTTTCTAAGCCTTAGGTGTCAAAGATAAAAGAATATTGAACTTCTTTAGTAATTTACATTTACTATCACATTGGTTCTTTAACTGTCGTAGTTGATAACAGCCATGGATTGGTATAACTCCATTTTGGTTATGTTGTGGTCTATTTTAGTTTTACGACACCTTTTCTGTCACCCAGCTGTTATATAATCCCATGGTGTATTCTCGAGTGTATGTAGCAAACATAAGCATTGTTCTGGAACACTTTCCATTTTGTGGCCGTTACTTATTTTCCATCATGCCAAGAAAGAGTGAAACTTATCTAAGGGTCCTGAAGATTTTCTTACTATTCTGATGACTCACATTTCTTCTAGTTCTATATATATATATTTTAATTTGTATTTTGGGTTTTGTATTGGATCTTGATTTTGTAGGAACTATAGGTTAATTTTTCATTGGTGAATACTATGTTCTTTCCTCCTAGTTTTGCTATGCTTTACCATTTGTAGTTCATCACTTGTAGAAGTTCCCTCTGCTTCTCTCTCAAATTCACTTTGGTTTTTGCGGATTCTATCTTTTGCAGATATTTTGGTTCCACTTGATAACTATATATCCAGGAGTACTGCACATTTTCTTACGTGCAAGGAACCAGACTACCAGCAGAGTCTTTGGAATATGATTTCATCTGTGAGTTACTTTCATCTTTATCATTGTTTTTTTTGACTCGACTATTGAGTGCAAGCAATTATTTACGTAATATATGTGTGTGTGTGTGTGATGAGATAATTATCTGATTTTTTTTCTTTCTATGTTTCTGTTCTTTTGTGCTTTCTTTACTATTTTTCCCCCTTCTATGTGATTACTAACTGCTTAATTTGTCTTCTATCGTGCAGATCTTGGGAGATAAAAATTTGGAGGATAATGATATTGAGCCTGCTCCTAAGCTCGTCGAAGTGGTGTTTCAGAACTGCAGAGGGCAGGTGGATCAGTGGGTTGAGCCATATATTAGAGTTACAGTTGAGCGGTTGCGTCGTACTGAGAAACCATATTTGAGATGCCTGTTGATGCAAGTGGTAAGGCACATGGAATGGGCTTCCCATTTGTGAAAAAATCAAGTCTCTTGGATGTCTTTTTTGGTTGTTTTATTTTCCCTTTTTGTTGACTTCTTTTTATGCTCTATTTTCCCGACTCTGTGGACAATGTGGAGAGAGAAGAAGAGGAGAGAGAGGGGGGGGGGGGGGGGGAGAGAGTTGGAGGAATGGATTAGTTTTACCGTAAAATTGATTTCATCCTTCTCTTACAAGTTGGTGGCCAGCTAAGTAACAAAATAGACTCGTGTGTCACTTGGGTATGTGTTTCCGATACGTGTCTAACATGTCTAGTCAGACATCGATCTAATATACATATCTGAAAACTCTCTTCTTTTTTGTTTTCAGGATTCACTCCCCTGTTGAGCGCCTTCCAAAAAAAAAAAATTACTTACAAAATAAAACTAGCTTCTTGTGTTTTCTTTTTATTATTATTGCTTCAAAATGAGTGAACACACTTCTATATAAAACACCATTTTACCAGAAAAAATCCTGAAAAGAATTTTAATTTTTAGCTGTGTTCTGCGTCCTTGGGAGATTGACACATACTGTAGCCAACACCATGCCCTGATCTTGTAAAACTTTACTGGTTTTTATTTCTATATAAAAAGACCACTGGCACATACTGTAGCCAACATGCACCCCCAAATCTTGTAAATCAGTAACAAGTAGATGTACTTGTCAAAAAAAAAAAAAAAAAAAAAAAAAAAAGGTAACAAGTAGATGGCAATTTGCCACCTTGGATGGATATTAACTTTAGACCTAACTATAATAAAAGTACAGTAAAATCCCTACGAAAAGAACTCAAAAAATATATACTGGCTTAATTTAGCAATGAAAATTGACGATACAACTTTACTGAAATTCTAGCTATGGATTGATAAAATTTAATAAAATTTCCGGAAATTACTATTACGTTTAAATATATATTTTATTACTTGAACAATGGATTGCATATATTTTGTTAATTCTATTCAGAGGACGGTGTATCTCAATATTTATAAGTAATCCAGTTTTTAAAGGTCGGGGCATCTGTCTATTTCCAGAAAGGGTGAAGCAGTTGTTTCTTAAATCCAGGAATTTTGTCAATTAGCTCTTCAGGAAGCACGGTCAAGGTACAGTCTTCTCAAAGTCACATTTATGGTATACCGGTGACTTGGGGCACTGAGATAATACCTGTGAGAGTTTGGAATGTTACCTACTAGATCACGTACCTATAGTAGGAAAGAGGGAGAGAGTCTTCGTGCGAACTTAGTGCGTGAACATGTAAATCTAGTTACTGCATTCACCATTATTATTTTTTTATAGTGCGTGGAGGGTGGTTGATTGCATTTTAGTATTGTGTTTGTAATGTCAATTCATTTAAAATTTATTATGGATGTGAGTTGGGAGTTCCCTAAAATACGTTGAAGATTTTCTTTTGCTGTAGTATTTCATCATCAAAAGCAATTGTATTGTTTTGCAGATTGCTGATGCTCTTTACTACAATGCATCATTGACACTCAACATATTGCAAAAACTTGGTGTTGCCACAGAAATTTTTAACCTTTGGTTCCAGATGTTGCAACAAACGAAAAAGAGTGGGGTTCGGGCCAATTTCAAAAGGTATTTGTTATTCTTGTTTTCTTGGGTTAATCATGAATACTCCTCCCTCTTCCCCTTTCTTCAGTGTGACATGCATTTCGTTTTTGATATTGCAGGGAACATGATAAGAAAGTTTGCTCCTTGGGATTGACATCATTGCTTCCTCTTCCTGCGGAACAATTGCCTGGAGACGCTTTAGGGCGTGTTTTCCATGCCACTCTCGATCTACTTGTTGCCTACAAGGATCAAGTGGCAGGTTATTAGTCTATTACTTCCTCTTTCTCCCCTTCTTTAATGTTTCTTTGATGACTCAAGTCCCGACTGCTGGATTTTGAGGTTCATCAATGCTGCTTTTAATTAGGGGTGGCAATTCGTGTTCGTGTCGATGTAAGGGTATTATATTAAATAAGTAAACCCAAACCCAACCCATTCAATAATCGTGTCAAAAATCCTCAACACTAACCCAATCCATTAATTAACAGGTAAACGTGTTAACCCGTTTAATGACTTGTTTATCAAAACGAGACATTTAATATTAAATCAAATACTAAATAATAGAAAAAATTTGTTATAATTAACCCAAATATTCAAAATAAAAAGAAAAATAATTAGACATAGACAAGGTTTATATTGAAATGACTTAACTATCCATAGTAATTGGGTTTAAAAAGATAACATATTACATAGGTCATATTCACGATTATAACATGCTAAGTTAAATGGGTCATAAACATGTTGCACGGGTTGAACCCCTCAATCCTAACCCGACACGGGTAAGTAAACGGGTTAATCGTGTCGACCCTTTTATGACCCAAACCCGTTTATACCAAACCCAAACCCTTTTAACTCGTGTTGTGTTCGTGTCGTGTCGTAATTTGCCACCCCTACTTTTAATGAATGCTAGTTGCAAGCATTATATGAGTGGTTATTGTTTCATTTGTTCTATAGTTTCTGTTGGTCCATAATCTTTTGTTTGTCTTGATCTCATGTGAACAGAGGCTGCAAAGGAAGAAGAGGTTGAAGATGATGATGATATGGATGGTTTGCAAAGTGATGATGAGGACGATGATGGTGATGGGTCTGACAAGGAAATGGGAGTTGATGCTGAAGATGGAGATGAAGCTGACAGCATTAAACTTCAAAAATTAGCTGCACAGGTCTAATAGTCTCGTCTACTTTTATTATTTGATGAGCAGTTGCATGAAAGTGAAATTGTTTCATGTTGGTTTTCATCAACTTAAATATATTCTTAAGAATGCAGTAATATCAAGAAAACTGATGATAAAAAGTAAAAACGAAAATTTTCTTGTGGGAAGTCCTTGTGTTTGTTAAAAAAAAGTAAACTTATCAGGTATAAAAAATCAAATATCCTGTGGACAGTCCTCGTATTTGTTATTGTTTGTTGTAAAAAAGTATGCTTATCAGGTATAAAAATCAAATTCTACTGCAGTGAGATGGGAACATCGTTATGCGACTGAAATTTTCTGATTATGCTAAATTGCTGCTTATTACTGGTTCTCTAAATGGGGGGTTTAGTAAGTGGTCAAATAACACGAAGGTTAACATGTGACACTAATGAAAAGACGAATGAGAATGTGGTTTGCTTAGAGTTTCAAATTGAGCAATATATGCTTATTACACTCCCTATAGTTGTACTCCATATGTACCTCACAATCACTTAGTCGTGAAAAGAATCTGGCTGCAAGAATTTATTTAATGTTAAAATGTGATGAATGAATATTAAAAAGGGTAAAACAGTAGGCATCTTGGAGGATTCTCTCTTTTAGCTGCTTCGTTACTCTTAGTTTAGAAATAAATGGTAAAAATAACTTGTACAAAATGTTAGGTACACATGTGATGGTGTTTTGGGTTTTCACCTGATCAGAGTCTTGACATTTTGGGTCACAGGCAAAGGCTTTCCGCTCAGCTGATTCAGATGACGATGATTCAGATGACGACTTCAGTGATGATGAAGATTTGCAATCACCCATTGATGAGGTTGACCCTTTCATTTTCTTTGTGGACACTATCAAAGGTAACTGCAAATTTCTTCCTTTTGTCCTTGTAACTCTAGAGATTCATTTTGGGTTTGTATTGACTGAGGTAAAAATGTTTCCTCGTGTTTCTCTATCATTGAATCTAGCTTTGCAAGCATCAGATCCGTTGAGGTTCCAGAACCTCTCACAAACGCTTGACTTCCATTATCAAGCACTTGCTAATGGTGTTGCACAACATGCTGAGCAGAGAAGGGCAGAAATTGAGAAGGAAAAAATAGAGAAGGCGTCTGCATCAGCTGCAGCTGCTTCATGAAGCTGGCGTAGACGATGTTGTGGCTTGAATTTTTCTTTGCTCTCCCTGCCCTTTGGTCATTCCGTTCATTTAGTAATGGCTTATGAAAACCAAGAGTTGTTGCAGAGTCTAGGTGGAGTTTTTGATGGGTTTACCGGTCATGGAGTTCAGTCAGCCCCAGTGGGTCTTCAGGGTTGAATGTACATCCAAGTTACCGGAGATGAGCAGAATGTGGAGTAAGGAACTCCACAATTCCCACATTATTTTCTTAATGTGGGTTTTGGGTTGAGTCATTGTCTGGTGAGTCGGCTAGTCTATGGCAGTAGATGCCTGTCTTCACCCCATCATTCCTTTTGTATTAGGCTTTTATAGGGGATCAAATGCCCATTTCAGGGTACATTGGTTTACAAGCCCTCAAATCTGGTTTAGCAAGAAGGGTTTCACTCATACAGGTTATCATATTTCTCCGTCAGTCACTTGGATGGATCACTTGCAGCGGTGTATTGATAATTTTTTGGTGAAGAGCGACATGCAAATTTTATTTTTTCTTTTTCCTTTACTTTTATCCGTTATAATAGTTTTCAGGTTCAATGTGTCATTGGTTAATTTGGGGGTTGGTATTTTTTGGGTCATGGCAGAAAGCTCAAGCGAGCTGCTTTGTGGTGAATGTAAAATAACTATTTTTTCTTGTTGATTGATGAGGAGGCTTGTGTTCAATATTTGTTACTGGTTCCTTGTACGTTTCATTCTTTGACAGTAGCATAGATCTATCCGGTTGAGGAGTGCCATTTGATGATTATTTAGGAAATAGTTCTGTTATGACATATTTCTAGCTTACTCCCTTTCAAACTTAACAGAATTATTATTTTGAGGGTCAAATGTATTTGTTTTGAAATCGAACCTCCATTATTTTATTTTCCAACAACCTAGAAATTTGCCCAATGAGATGTTTGATTGCTAATTTGAATGTGTCTCAGTTCAGAAGTGTATTAGGAGATGGGCAAGGGTCTCACTAATCTTTCAAGTTGTAGAATTGTTTACTTTTAGGGTCTAGCTGTGTAACGACTATTTCCAAAACATAGTATGATATTGTCTGTTTTGTATTCGACTATTTCCAAAACATAGTATGATATTGTCTGTTTTGTATTCGAGGTTGTACGGTCGTGTTCTTGGATTTATCACTACATATAAACACTTCACTTTTTTCCGGATTGTGCACTCTAGTGTGGTAGCTTGTCTTCACGCCGGCCCACGGAATTTCCATCCGTAAGGTGGCACAATCACCTCTCCTTGGGGCTCAACGTCCTTGTTGGTCAGACTTTCGACTGGCTCTGATACCAATTGTAAATACTCATTCTATCATATGATATGATATTGTTCGCTTTGGGCTCAAGCTCGTATAGTTTTGTTATTGGGATTTTTCCCAAAAAGCCTCGTATCATTTGAAAATAACACTCCAACATATACCGTGGTGAACATGTATCTTGCCTACAAGGTTATGGTATGATATTGTCCGCTTTGGGTTTGAACCTGCACGGTTTTGATATTGGGTTTTACCCTAAAATGCCAAATATTATTTAAAGATAATAATACCAAATATAAGCATTTCACCTCTTTGGATGTGGTAGCCTGCCAGTGCCTCTAGCACTTTCCCACAAGGTTCACTTTTGGCACCAAATATAAGCTTCCTTACCCAAGGGATGTGAGCTGATATCATTTGTAACGACCTATTCCACTATAGGTATGATATTTTTCGCTTTGAGCCCGAGCATATACAGTTTTGTTCTTAGGTTTTACTCCAAAATGCATCATACCAATTAGAGATAACATCACATATGACACACCCCGACCACAAGTTCACCACAGGTTATTTTGGCCTCTAAAAAGATTTTTCTTTTATGGGCAAAATATGTACTCCATATTTTTTATTTTTACTTTTTCAGTATTCAACAAAGTTTTAGACCGAGATTGAGGGGTTTTAATATATATAAATATATTTGTAAATATTTTACAGAAATCAAACACTAAAAAATAAAAATAAAATTTTTTTTTTTTTTGAAAAACATTTTTACATTCAAGGTTATTTAGGATGCAAATTTCCAAATCTTCAACCAACTTCTAATATACTTAAATTTTGTCATTCTAAACGAATGTTAGAATTGCTTTAGTGCTTTAAAATTACGTAAGTTCATTCTTTAGGTTCATTATACAGATAACTAACAACTCTTTCTCCCCAATGATTAGAGAGCAAAATTGTTAACTGATATTAAGAAAGTCAACAAATCAACCCCTTCTATTTGTTAATTGATTTTTAAACCAATTATGTTATGTTGATGATGACGGTTGGTTGATGATAAATATTGGTAGTGTGTTCTGATAGGGAAACATATAAACGAATTTCAGCCTCAACATGTTCCATTTAAACAAAAAGTCTGATTTTAAAAGTGGAACGGCATTGGTAATACATGTATTTTGAAAAACATCACTAATCTCTATTAAATATTTATGCAGCATAATATATTTGTGTTATTATGGCAAATATTCAAGGGGCTCGAAATAGGTTTTTATTTATTAATTATTTTTTTTATGAGAGTTTGACTTTCAAGTTTTTATCTTGAAAAGTTAAAAGTTTTATTTTTGGTATTTTTTTTAATATGGATTAAAAACCTAAATGGAAAAGAAAAGGAAAATTTTGTAAGAAAAAAACTTTCCATAACCATTCAAATTTTCCATATATATATATATATATTTTTTTTTTTAAAAAAACACAGGACAATTTTACTTTCTTGAGAAAAATATATGAAATTCCAATTACACCCTTCTCACTTTCTAAAATAAATTGTATTTATGCGTGATTTTTGGTAAAAATATTATAATAGGTAAGAATATTATAATAGGTACTTCTCTCTTCAGGTATCTTACAAAATTTTATAATTGAGATTCTTAAATTATTTTTATTCAAAAAAATATAAATATTAATTAAATATAAATTTATTTAGAACTATTGCCATATTTAATTAAAAATAGAAAATTTAGGTAAATTAAAATATTTTCTATTACTTTTAATAATATTCAAACTATTAAACAATATTTTTTTTACAAATTTCTTAAAAAAAATTCTTGCTAACCAAATAAATTCTTTAATTTTTTTTTTTGTTTTTTTTTTTCATCTAACCAAATCCGCCTTACTTTAACGACCCCTTTGTACGTGAATCTTTGGATTGGGGTATGCAATATTGCTATTGACACGGGTGAGACGTCTCTGTCTCACTAATACGCAGAGTTTTCACTAATCTCACATTTCTTACTTCGTTTCCAGAAAACTTGTAATTCTTCATTAGAGAACAAAAACAAGGTAAGCGGGATAGACAAGTTTAGCATTTTCATCTCAATTTCTCTTCTCTCTACTCTTTCGAGTGTTCTAATTAATTTAGTAGTTGAAGGTCAGTTGTGCATGCAAAGAAGAGGAATACGAAGATCGTCGTCGGCGATGGCCACAACTTTCTCTCTCCGCAACGCTGCAATCATCGCATTCGGGATTCTTTTCGTTTTCTGTATATCGATTTCGACCGCCGATCACCGTTCCAATCCCAAATCTTCTCCCTATTGCGACCATGAATTCCGATTGGTAAATTCAATCCCATCTGTCTTCTGAGTCCTCTGTATTGCATGCTTATTGTTCAATGAGATCCTTAGATTTGATTTAATTATATGTATCTTTTAGTGTATACGGAATAACGGATTGGGAGAATGTTGAAATTTGGATGGAATTGTTAGATAAAACTTTATGGTTTAATTCGTGAGTATGATAAGCCTGCTGAAGTGCGATTTTACGAGCTATTAAAGACATTTTCCTGTAGTTTAGTTGCTGCCAAGTCTGTGCGTGTAGTTAAGCTTTGATGTCAACACATTTAGGCTCCAATTGTTTAGATGTAAATATTTTTCAGAAAATATATTTTTTTATTTTCTAGTGTTTGGTTGTTTTAGGAAGAAAAAAAATATTAAAACCTAGCAAAAATAACTTACCCATCAATTTGTCAAGACAAGTTATTTGACCTAGACCTTTGCCAAACACCAAAAAATGAAAACAAAAAAAAAAAAAAATACCTGAAAAAGAAAAATCTTTTCCGAGGATTTTTTAAGAGGCTATTTGTTCTGTATTTCGGTCTTCAATGCGGATACATGACTTTGTATGCTGTATGCACTCACATGTTTGCTTTTGACAAATAGAGTTTCTTGTTAGGGGACTTCCAAATCTTAAAGCAATTTTTAGGAACTCACATTCTTTCCCAAATTGGTTCGGTTCTTGGGTGAACTATCAGCATATATGTTTAAATGATTCTTAACTAAGAGCAATGATGTAGATGAGTGCAAGGAACACCCTTGGATAAGCTATGATAGTCCAACTCATGTAGAGCAGCTTTAAGGTAGGTTTTTGGTGGTTTATTGCTGGTCTATCAAGGCCAAAACTTGGTGGAGATTTTAGGTTTTAGATTTTTTGTTTTGTGGGTACTAGGTTCAGTGTTTTGAGGAGGAAACTGATTACACTTTGTCAAAAGAGATTTGAAGTGCAAAAGAAATGTTGATTCAATATGTTTTTTGAGTTTTTAAGGATTAAAAGTGATGAAAATTTGAAGAGGAAGAACATTAAAAACTAAAAGCTAGAAATCACTTGTAGAGTGTGTTTTTTTATTAGTGCACCAGTTAGGAAAAGTGACACAGGGTAATATTAGGTGAAGAGGAAGGCCAAAGTTAACGTGGGTAGAGTTAGTTAGAGAGGATATGATAGCACGTGCATTGACTCGGGACATTACCTTAAATAGAGTGGAATGGAAACATTGGATTCATGTAGCCGACCCCAGGTAGGTGGGAAAAAGGCTTGGTAGTTGTTTAAGTATATGTTGAAAATGCATTTGTAAAGCAAGACAATTCCTTGTGGCGGTAAACCCTTACTTTGAAGAACTTACAAAAAAAGAAAAAAAACCATTTTAACTGCTATTTTACGGAGAAGCAAGTCTTACCCAACGGAGAACAATTTAACATGCCTCTCTATATGTGTGATTTTTTTATTAGTCTTTACATTATCATTATAGTTATAAATGAAGTAATATGGTTCTTTTTACTTAATTTATTTTTCAGGTCAAGGTTATGACCTGGGTTAATGGTGTTGAAGGTGAAACATTAGGTGGGCTAAGTGCAAGCTTTGGTGCTGAATTGCCAAGACGTGCTAAAGAAGCCCTCAGATTGCCTGCCATTTTTCCAAATCCGTTAAACTGCTGTTCTAGTTCCTCTTCAAAGGTTGTGTACATCTTCATATTAGACATTCTCTCATCTACTTGTTGCAGTATCATTGAAAATTGGTTGTACTTTTTAGTGAATATTGTTTTATCTTGTCCTCTTGTTTGGTTGCTGAGAAATTAAGGAAAGGTAAATATAAAAATATTTCGATAATAAGTTTTGTTTTTTTTGGTTCAGACATTAAAAAGAAGCTCATCTCAAGTAAGCCAAATGAATACATACTGTGCTTAGTTGATCTGATGATTTTATTTTCTTAATTTTTGAATAATTCGTTTGGGGAAGGATGGAATTTTGCCAGATCTTTTTTTTAGAAATGATTAGGAAGAAATATGGTTCCTGTAAAATTGTTGTGTTAAATTGTCTCTTCTAATTTTTGTAGTTAGATGGCTTTGTTGTTTTGTCTCCACGCGGTGATTGTGATTTCACGACTAAAGCTGAAGTTGCACAATCAGGAGGTGCAACAGCCCTGTTGGTGATAAATGACAAAGAAGGTTTAATATTTAATGCATTGAAACACATACATTTTGAAATTTAATTTATTAAATTTATCCATTGTTACTTTATACCATGTTTCTGACCTGTTTTTGTTCTCCCTTTTTCTACCCCCTTCCTTCTTCTTCTGCCTTTTTGCAGATCTTTTTGAGATGGCTTGTTCTAAAAATGATACTACTTCAAACATTACAATTCCTGTTGTGATGATCTCAAAGACGGGAGGAGAGGCTGTAAACAGATCTATGGCAGGTGGAGGGAGTGGTGAGTGTTTGAGTTGATTCAATTTTGTCAAATTTTTGGTTGTGCAGACAAATTTCTGGTTTTAGAATGTTGAAACTACCAAAAAAGGGTTTTTTTTTTTTTTTTTCTTTTTTTCCTTAAAGAACGGTTTTGTTACCTAGGCAGTAATGAAGGTAGATGAATAGAAGGTGATTTATTGAGAGACTGGGACTCACTAGTGGAGATAGCGAATGAGAAAAAGGAATTGTTTAGTGTGCAAGATTCTGTTCCCATTGTCAGGTGTTTTGAGAGTTCTTTCTTTTTGACATTATTAGAGAGATTCTAGATGGGCAGGAATTTGGCTTTTTCGACCAGTTGACTTATGTTTGATCAATGTGGCAAAAGGAGTAAAGTGCTTTCTCTTTGTTAGGTTTTACTTCTGAATAACTTTGTGGGGTTCGCTAAAGAAGTTTGTACAATAAATGGGAAAATGTAAATTTAAATTTGTGGTTTTTATCTTTTTCCAGACACACATGGTAGCAGCACTTACACATGCGCGCATGCTTAAACACTATTTCCTTAATTCCTCCCACGAGTTTCTACAGATATCACCAACCTTCTTTGTGTTTTCTAAAAATTATTTTAACCTCCCACTGAATTTTTTACTAAACTAGCCCTGCTTCTCTTCCTTTGACTTCATGTTATAGCAATACTTTTTCACTCCAATTTTAATTTCAGTTTGGTGCTTTTAATGCTATTTTATTTTTAAAAATTGTAGTTTGTTTTTTGGAAATGACAATTGAACAATAATAATGACATTTGAAACGGAAATGTTCTGATATACATGATATATATGACGTTGTTGAATAACAAACTTAATAGAATCTACATGAATGATAGCCATTAGGTTTCCTGTTATTACAATTTACAAAAAATTAAGAAACAGTTATAGCATTCATTGTAACCATGATAAGTGTTGCTAACCAACCTCTATGACCATGGAAAAAGTTCTCTTCAAATGAATTAAGTTGACAGCATATTTGAAATAAGGTTCATAAATTATTTTGAAACTGTTATTTGTGAGTGTGTTTTTCATCTAAGTCACCAGAACAATTTTGAAGTGTTATATTAAACTCTAAGAGAAATCAAAGATGATACATTCAACGTTAACTGAGGAACTGTAGAGCAAGACATCTATGGATTATTGACTGAGAAATATGATGTAGCGGATTCACTAAAAGATGATATGCTGGAGCACAAAAGAGCTAGCAAATTCTTTGTTCAAATCACACCGTTATTTTCTATTTTTGTTTCTTTTATATAGACATTTGACCATTAATTAAAGGGAGTGAGGTGAATGTTATGAGGTTTTATAATTTTAGAAACCACGAGTAGCAGTGTTATTTTAAGAAACCCTAATCGCTGTAACCTCTCTCTCCCCCCTCTCTTTTATGTTTGCTATGTGTAATTAATATGTGAAAAGTACATGTTAATAAATTTTAGGTTTTTGCATAAATGTGTGCCCACAACTCATGCATGAGCTTTTCTCGTTATCTGCATTTTATGTGATGTGCTTGTACTTCCATTAATGAAGTTTCTTTTCGTTTGATGATTTAGACATAGCTAACCATAACTCTTCAATGTAGTGGAAATTCTGATGTATTCGCCAAATAGTCCAATTGTGGACTTCTCAGCTATATTCTTATGGTTAATGGCTGTTGGAACGGTTGTCTGTGCTTCACTTTGGTCGGAGTTTACTGGGCAGAATGATGACCGCTACAATGAACTATCGCAAAAGGTTTTAAATATATTTCCTTCCATTGTGTCCTTGAAGTTTACAATATCTTTAGTTCCAAATTCCAATGCCTATGACATGCATCTGTCTTGTTATAAGTAAGTAAAAAGTTTACTCATCTCAACTAAAAATGATTGAATTCTCATCACAGACATAACACTGACTTTAGTTGCATGAGAGAGAGAGAGAGAACCTTGTTGAGGGAGGGTGTGTTATTTGTGGGAGAGATGTTTCTTCTACTTATATCAACAGAAACTTGAATAAAAATTTACCTCTAGTACACAAAAGCACTCGTAAGACTCCCTCATGGTTGGATTATAGATATTTATCATGCCCAATAATGTTACGTTGTCCAGAAAAGCAATACATCTTTGAAGCTATAGTCTGTGTGTTACGTAAATCTTCTTCTCATCACCATATATCATACAAAATTGCAACCTACCTCTTTATGTGTGGTTATGTCATGGAATACTAGGTTTTGAGTAGTATATATAGTAGTTTGACTAACACGATTTGTTTCTAGGTGTGCCTTAAAAGAATTTACATCTCTCGCAAAATTTCCACAGCCCATTTTGTACGTGCCAATGATTTTTCAGACTCAAATAAAATAATGAAACTCTCCTGCTGTGCTGAACCTTTGAAAGTTGACTCAAAGCAATCAATTTTCTCTCTAAGTCCATTTTCTAGCGTGCTCGTTAAGTTATCTTTTTTTGCCTCTCTATGGAAATGAGGAATCTTATTTAATAAAAGAAGGGTCTACACCAATTGGTGCCATAGCTCTGTATTCGTATTTCCTGTTCTTGATCTTGCCACTACTCTGGTTCTTGCTTTTCCACGTAACCGTGTCGCCACCAATGTGTAATATGCAGACCTAACCCCAACAGAAATAGAGAATTGATACCGAACCCAGTTTGCATCACCATGACCAAGTATACTATGAAAACTGGAAATCCTAAATATTTTGTTTTGTAGGGTTTATTGTGCTGTAAAGAAGTAGAATGAGAGATAAGAGATAGAGGAGAGGTAAAATAAAAGGAAGAGGGAGGTATCTGGACCACTTTTTGCCGGCTCTTAATTGTAATATATCATTGGCAATTACGAAAGTATCCCTCCCAGTTGCATACCCAGCTTGCCAAGAATAAAGTGCAACACTTGACACCTCTTCAGTAGATATAACTGCCAACTGCTCTCCTGATTTCACATAAGGCAGGAAAATCAGACATGCACTTGATTTCTTATATGATGCCTATCCAGTTTGATATGCTTGGTCTGTTATGCTTGACCATAGCATGAATAGTTTGTTTATTTTCTAAGATTTTATCGTTCAACGAAATCTTAACCACAATAGTTCTCACATCCCATAAACCAGTAGATCTAACTCTGTTCCGTGCCCAACTTGGATCTCCTATCAGTTACTGATTCAGCCTTGTCAGTGTCTGAATAGATTCGTCTCTCAAATGACTTGTTTGGCAAACAACAAGCCCTTTCCTGGAGCTGACTTGAGGTAACAAAATGTCGTAAAACTTTTTTTCCATTTTATGCCTTACCGTGACCAGCTTATCGTCCCTAACAGTTTCTTCCTCCTATTCATCCACAGGCTCCCTAGAATTATTTCTGTGAAGGGCTCTTATTTCTTCAGAAAGAGAATGATAAGACACATAATTAAATATCATATTCAAACTGTGTAAACCATTGAGCCATTTTTAGATATTAAATTACCAGAGGTAGCCTGGAGAATTGACTGTTCAGTTGGAGTATAACTTTGAGCCATCACCTCTTTAGAATTACTCCTGAATTCTGATTAGTCTCCTGCATCTTCTTGTTCATTATCCATTTCAACTCTAGATACACCACATACAAGTTTCAATCACCAATGAAGAGGAATAAGAAATTTTATATATTACACCAACCAATGAAAATAAACCTCAAAAGACTTCAGATTGTCAAAATCAGCCGACCTTCACAAAAAAATGGGCTGTTAGCCATGATTCTGATTAAATGGAAAAGTAAAGTGGAAAGGGAGGAGAAGGAAGGAAAGGAAGATATTGAGAGAGCTTTGAATGTCTCTAACAACGACTATTTGTATAATATAGCCTGCATAAGTAGAATACATGTGGGTATAGAGTCATCACGAACATCTGGAAATGGAGCAACTGGTAGTCTCGTAATTTGAAAATCTACAAATGCGTCATTATCAAAAGGAGGAATTTGTGGAGAAAGAAAGATGTACCCTCAAAGAAGGTAACATTGACACTGCCAAAGTAATTAGGAGATTATGAATTCCAAACTTGTTTTCCTTTGAGTTCGAGACTGGCCCATGGAGAGGCACTAGTAATTTGTCTAAGGCACTGAATAAAAATCTGTGCAAAACAAATACAATCAAGAATTCAACGGGGCGGCTCAAACTATGGAAGCTGTTGGAACAAAATGTAACGAGTATTTTGGCCAATAAGAACAGATAAGGGCATCCGATTAATAAGCTAATATGTTGCCATAACATTGTCATGCCAAGACTCTTTCCCTGCAATCCTGCATGCATATTTAGGTTTGAATGCTTTTAGTCAAATGTCCATTTTGTACTCTCGGGCAACATCATTTTTCTGAGGAATATAACTATAAGAAATTTGATGAATGAGACCAGGGTCGCTGGTAAACCGCAGAGCTTTGACAATATACCTAAATTCATTGTAAATCTCAATTTATGAGTGGAAAAACCAAACTGAATATTGTGAAATCAGAAAGAAGAAATTTCGGAAAGATCTTTCATTAGGTTACCGTTAAATAATCATTTATACACAGCACAAGTAAGCAAAACATAATGTTTTTAATTCCTATTGGATCTCATATTCCATTGTTTACTAATTTAAAAGGAGGAGTAATTTCTTATAAAAAATAATAAAAAAAAAAACTAAAAAGGTGTGGAGTGATAATCCTTTGCTCTGGGTGAAAGTAACTCTTTGTATTTTGGTTAACTGACAATCTTAAATTCAAATTGGACAAGGACTTTAAATTAGTAAATTATTTAGTAAATTGGTATTTTTATCTTCTCTTCTTTTTGCATTTAGTTTTTTTTTTTTGGTATATATTTTCATCTAATCCGTAGGTTAATGTTGTCTCTTCTTTTACTGGTCAGGAATCTTTGAATGCTGGAACAGTTGAAGATGATGCTGAGAAGGAAGTCCTTGATATTAGTGCAAAGAGTGCTGTAATTTTTGTCATAACGGCATCTGCTTTTCTGGTGCTACTTTATCTGTTTATGTCGTCTTGGTTTGTGTGGCTGCTGATTGTACTTTTCTGCATTGGTGGAATTCAGGTATTGAAATTCATTATTGTTATGTCCTCTGTTTTGTTGCTAAATTATGATTCTGATTGTGTACCAGCATGAGTAATAACCAATTTTTCCCCCCTAGTTTCACGAGTAATAACCATTGAAGCATGCTACCTGCTACATTTGCTTCATCTGCTTTGGTTGAGATGATGTGCAATTGCCTGCTTGCCATAAATTAAGGGATTATTAGTACTACAAAAAGTAAGGATGGTGCACTTGTGTAGGTATTTTATAACACTCCATTTCTAGGAAACTAAAAATGAGTTTTTGAACATTTATGTTCAGGTCAACTAAAATCCATGCAGCATAACAATAATAAATGTTCATCAGTTTGCGCACGGTTGGATACTTGACTTGCCCGTAGATTTTTGAGCACCTAAACTATTTTCCTTCTCACTCCCCAGTTTCACGTTGGATACATGCTGTTAATATGAAAAAGGGGAACGGTCGTTTTCTCATTCAAACTAATCTGACAGTTCATGAACATTTCATTCGTAATATTGCCACTCATATATATATGTGTATAGAATTTGTAGGAAGTTATAATATCACAATAACAAATAAGGAATAATGATATCTTAAAATGATTTTCAGTAACAATATCATGAAATGATTTGCTGAGTGATTTAACCTGCAGTTCGCTGGTTGCCTCTTTTGGTGGCTTATGAAAATTATGTTGAGCTTTATCCTAATTAGTTTTCAATAGTGAATGTTTAGCCTTCCTTGTTCAGAACCTGTTTGGTTTTAATATTTTGGTACTTCTGGGCTTCTTCAGTTTAATTCAGCTTTATGTATATATATATATATATATATATATATATATATATATATATATATTATAGGATGAAGATTGACACTCATCAACTGCGCAATCCATTAAAGTATTGTTCACTTTTTTTTTTTAATTTAAATTGTTGATGTATGCAGATCGAATGAAACAGTTCCAGATTTTTCTTTCCTGTCACTTCTGAATGAAATTGGTAGTAACTAATCTTAGTTTTTAACTTCTGCCTCATGCTCATTAATTTTGTTTTTGTTATCAGGGAATGCATACTTGCATAGTATCTCTTATGTTAAGGTATAGTTGAATGCACTTCCTTTATGTGTAAATCTATGAACTAGCCATTTATGATTAATATATTTCTTCAGTTCTCTCACACTCTGTTCCTTGTCCTGATTTGATTTGTTGGGCAGAAAATGCAAAAACGCTGGGCAGAAGATGGTGAATGTGCCTCTTCTAGGAGATGTTTCCGTTCTCTCTCTTGTGGTTTTGTTATTTTGCTTTGCATTTGCCATTTTGTGGGCTGTAAATAGGAAGGCGTCCTATTCATGGGTTGGTCAAGATGTTCTTGTAAGTTTGATCTCTATCACAACCAAGCTAGTTTCATGCTTTAGCGATGATAATTGCAATACACACTTCTTTTTTAGCACGTGCTGAATGGTGATTGTACATTGAAATTTTTTTTTGCATGTTTCCTCTGCGAGCTCCTAAAAACTCTCTTTAACCAAGCGTATGATTGTTATCTGCATGTATAGATTATCACAATTTTATAAACACGTGTATTATATGTGTATATATGTATGAATTCATAAGTTGTTACATTTTTGTATGATGCAGTCTATTGTTTGGTGTAGTGGTAAAAGCTTAAATTGCCAACCCTGACAATGCAGGTTGGAGTTTTAATAGAGTTGGAAAATGATGCCACCAGTAAAAATTTTATGTAATCTACCCCTACCGTTCATTGTCCACATTTACTGGGACAAATATTGACTATCGAATATGTATATAAAATTAATGTATTGCACCCCTACCGTTCATTGTCCACATTTACTGGGACAAATATTGACTATCGAATATGTATATAAAATTAATGTATTGCTTTACTTTTAGTGTTTTTTTACTTATCAAAAAAAAATATCCATGGTTATAAGCATCGGTTTTTCGAAAGGTATTCAGCGGTCTGAGTTCAGCTTTAAAGTTTATGCTCTATTGATGATATTATATGATTCACAAAAATAGTGATATAAAAGCATACATAGGAAACAATAGAGATATTAAAGTGTACGTTCTATTGGTGAGGTAATTATCCATCAGTTACACTTCTGTATGAGATTTCGGTATATTGATTTATACATGATTTTAATGTAGTTGCCAGTGTCTGTGAAAACTTTGTTTCTCCTTTTATAGCTTCTTTTGCAAACTATTAAATTACTTACATGATGGGTCAAGAAGGGAAAATTAATCTCTCTCTCTCTCTCGATCTTGACTGGGGAGAGAGTTAGGTTGGGGGGAAGGGATCTTCTCTCTCTCTCTCTCTCTCTCTCTTGTGCGGGGGCTGGGATTCTTTATCATTTTTTATTGCATCACGTATAGGTTCTATTTCAACTGAGTTCTTATCTACAATTTTTTGGTCGATTTATTATATTTTGCAGCGACAGTTTTTGTACTTTATTATGGTACTGTTCTTTACAGAAAGCTCATTTTAGATTTTGTTATCTAGTTGTAGTTTCTTCTATTGGACGATAATTCATGATTGACCACTGAAGTTTGTACTGGACTATGATTTAGTTTGTATCCTTATACACGTCTAAGGCCATTTGACTTGGTATCCATGATTTTCTGCTTTACAGATCATGTACTCATTTTTTTTATGACTATGATACATTCATTTTTTCTTTTCTTTTCAGTAAAATGTTTATTTGTTATTAAATTATATTCTGTAGGATTGAACCGTCTCAAAATTTTATATTTTATATGCTGCCTCGTACTTTTTGACATCATGACTTGGATTTAGTGATAGTCTACCTCACTTGGCATAGTGAACTAGTAAAATTTAATGTCAGCTGGCATGCTACCCTGGTAATAGGAATCTGCTATTTGATCTGATTGTGCTTGTGTGTTCCTTACAAGCATACATGACAGCTCAGAGTAAAGAAGGCTGAGATATATTGTTGTGTAATATCCTTTCTTTCTTTTTTTTACTGTTGAGTTTATATATTGCACATCGAGGGACTTTTTTTTTGTTATTTCATAAAATTGGCAATCTGTAGCTTCTTGAAACCTTGTTAAAACTCCACTGTTTTCACTCTCTCATGAAGAAAAATGATCACGTTTTAAACAGGTCTTTGTTTTTGGCAGGGTATCTGTTTGATGATAACAGTCCTGCAGATGGCTCGATTACCTAATATAAAGGTACCTAATATCACAATATCTAATCTTTCATTGCTCATATTTGACATCTGTCACCTGATATTGTTATTTTTCTTTAGGTTGCTACGATACTTCTTTGTTGTGCATTTCTTTATGACATCTTTTGGGTCTTCCTATCACCATTGATTTTCAAGGACAGTGTTATGATTGTGGTAAGTATCAGTCTCATTTTACTTAATATTTTTTTCTTGTATCAGTCTCATATTACTTAATATTTTTTTCTTGTATCATTAGGATGTAAGTTGCTTTTTTTTTCCTATATGTGGCATGGAGACATATGAAACAGCTTTTACCACTTCCAGTCATGCAGAGGCATTGGTCTAGCAGTTTGTTTCTGCTAGTTATATTTTGAATAAAATTCTCCAAAAGTTCACACAGAACTTCCTGCTACACCAAAAAAAAAAAGAAGGCATCTTTGACAGGTGGTACTGGCCTAAAATCACTTTACTGTCTGTAAAAGAACAAATACAATTGAGATTGTATGTGCATCACCTTTTCTTCTTTCTCAGTAAGCATTGATGGACTGGTTATTTGAGAAGAAACTCCAATCAAGGATATTTGAAGTTCTATATTTTTTCTTTGTTTGTTTGTTTTTGTTTATCTGGATTTGTCTCTTTGGTTGGTGGGGAAGGGTGTGGACTGTGGAGGCTTTAGTTGAATGCCAACTTGACTTCATAATAGTCAAATTATCCACAATAATATCATAAATAATATGGAGAGAAAATGTAGAAAAGATGGACATGTTAGGTTTGCAACCAGTTCTGCAGTTCATCTTATTGTGCTGTTAGTTCAGATTGACTCCACGTATAAAATGACTTCTTTGAAGCATTTCATTGGAAAAAATTAGTTTGACATTGAAAGTGATATAAAAAAATACAATACATTTGGAAGTTGTAATTTTAATATTTGAAGTAGGACGGTTATTAAAGCTCACTAAAATTTAATAGTTTACAAATTGTAATCAACAAGGAAACAGACTGTAATGCATGATAGAGAACCACACCTTTGAAACATGAAAAAACAATGAAAGATGCCACACTATTATTTATGACTAATTGAAAATTTTCAGAATCTCCAGACTGTCTCCCTGATGGCAAATCATCTCATCAACTGTATTTAGGCTTTCTGTTGCAAGAGAAACAAGTAGAGGGACTGAAAGATGCATCATTTTCATTTAGTGTGACAGTATTATTGTCATTTAAGACTGTTTGGCATCTGGGATACTAGTACTTGGTCATGTTATTTGTCATTTTCTATCTTTGGTTGGGTTTAACTGTCATTCTAGGAGTCTGAAGTTCTTATTTGTAAGAATTGTTTTCAGAATTCTATTTTTCCAGTGTTCCTCTTTTGTTTTTTGGTCATTTTTTATTTTTGAAGAATGAGGACAAATGATCTAAACTATTCCAAACTCCCGGCTGTTGGAGCTTGGGATGGTGAGCAAAGGTGCTTCTTCAAGCTTGGCTTAATCTCATTAAAAATTTTGCTCTCTTCATTGAGCTTAATTGCTGCAGTTTTTATGGCACAGAGTACGAAATCTGAGAAACCTATGAAAAGCGGTTTAAGTAATGAGTACCATCAATTTTTGCAAATAATACCGAGGTTAGGTCTGTAGTCTGTACCAGTCCACCCTCCCGGCATACTAGTGAAGCATACTCTGTGAAAGTCTTTTTTCAGCTTGAGCTCGGTTTGTGTTGGACCGGCAATCGCTGTAGTATGCTAGTACAAACCCATCCATGAGATGAGAAAGCTGCATTGTTGCGACATACTGCGGCACTGCAACTTAGATAAACTACAAAGGTATAGAAAAAGAGGCTCCTTTCTTATGGCTCAAGTATATAAAAATCAAAGCAGCTATTTAATAAGGATTGGAATGCTGACTTTCTTCTCTGCGAATAAAGATTTTTACTGGTAGAGGGTGTCACTTATTTGTGATAAATATATTTCCTTCCATCGAAAATAATACCTTTAACCTCAAGGGCCCAGCCTAAGTGTCCAGAGGGGGAGTAGTCCCACCCAAAGGGTGGGGACACCCTTCTTTTTATAGTTTGTTGTACAATCTTCCTATAACATATTCTCAATGATTGGCAAAGAATTTGGCATGCATCAGAAAATTTATGGACGGGTGAGTGGCTATCTACATTGTTTAAACCTAAGAAAGGGTGTGCTTTCTTCTCAAAATACGACAGAGCTCCTCTGAGTACTTTGTCCTGCCTCACACAATAGTTGGACTGGTTTAAGTTGAATATTGATGGTACATGGATAACCTTGGCGGTCTTGAATTAGTAAAATACTGGATCAAATTCACATGATTTTTGCTTGTTCAGTATTGCATTATTAAATTATACTCTTATGCAATAGTAAAAATGAACATTACTGCTCAAGGTCTTTCTTTATGTGCTCGGAGTGGCCATGGTTAAACATTTATTTTTGTCACACTCTTGTTTCTTAGTCGCTGTTTTTTAGAAGCAAGGTGCCCTTGGAACTTGGAAGTTGATCTCTCGCAGTATGCCATAGAAAACTTAAGGTTGTTAATATCCCGTCATTCTTTTCATAAATACATTTTAAGGTGGCCGCCTCCACAGGAAGATCTCATTCGTTTCTGATCACATCTTAGTTTCTGGTGGATGTGCAGTTAGATAAAGTCAGATTACCATACTTAAGATGCTAATTATTTCCCTATGTAATTTTTCAAATGGTTTCACTTTGTGAGATATGCCTTCAGGTCCACCTTTTTTTTCTTTACTTACAGGTTTCCCTGTAAAACCTCCTTTCTTGAGACGTGGTTAAATTTTAGCCATAAGGGAGAATCATAAACACTAAAAGGAAAGCTATCAATATATATATATATATATATATATATATTTATATTTAATTCTCAGTTATGGATGCTGCTATGCTTTTAATTCTTCTTGTTAATTTGATTAATACTCATGAATTTGAATTATTAACTTAATTGGGCTCGGATTTTTTTTATAATTAAGTGAACGACGAACATGAGTTTTCTTCTTATATATTTAATAGGTTGCTCGAGGTGACAACAGTGGTGGAGAATCTATTCCAATGCTTTTGAGAATTCCTCGACTTTTTGATCCTTGGGGTGGTTATGATATGATTGGCTTTGGGGACATTCTCTTTCCTGGTTTGCTCGTTTCATTCTTTTTTAGGTAATGTCTCTAATGGTTTAATCTTCTAATAATTGTTAATAAGAGAAAGACAAGTCCTAGTTGGCATAATTCTTTGACAAAGTTTAGATCTAATTTACTTAAAGAAAAAAATGCACAAGTTCCAAATTTTCGTGCAAAAGTGAAAAAAAAAAAAAGGCATGGTACATCTTCCTATCATTTAGTTCTTAGCTTTTTTGCATATATAAAATGGCAGTCTATCTTCACTATAAGATCTACATGTCTTGTGATCGTCAATTGTCCTTGTTTATGGGAGGTGATATTTAAAGTTCTTTCTTTATGTTGGTCTTGACACGTTAAATAGTCAAATTACCTTTCATAGTGTCTTAATGTATTAGTGTGTTAAGCGGTAATTTGACTATCGTGTAGTTCTTAGCTTCTTTGACTGAAAATTTTGGCAGCTGTATATCTTAAATACAATTTGCTTTTAATATGACCTTTTACATGTCACTCTAATCTCTCTTCTTAGGAAGAGTAGAGCCGCACCACTCAATGTGCGTGAGCACATGTACACAGTGTATAATGACACAACTGGGGCTTACTTTCCTCTTCTTGTTGCTCTTGCATCACTATTTTTCCTTTTAATTTCCAGAGATTACCCATGCTTTTTCAAACTGAAGTATGTTTCTTGCTGTTGACATACTTTGGTATCAAATTCTTCTGTTTGGAAATATACTTCGTTAACTATTCAAGACCAAAATTGCTGGTGTTATTTTAAATCTAATTACTGTGGATCTAACCCAAGTAGTGTCTCTTCTTCCTCCCATACGGGAGGTTGAGGGTCCAAGTTCCATTGGGACAATTGTGTGTGTGTGGGTGGGGGGTGTTGAGTCTTACCTGTCAAAAAAGTGACGTAAAAAAGGGGACATTTTCGACTTAAATCAATTTCTCAATGCTCCTAAAGGGTTAGTGTCAAAGAAGAAATAGAGGACTAGAGTACCATTTCACATGGCATGGATGAATTTGTACAGATATTTTATACTAAAGCTCTATTTCTCTCCTAAACAAGAACCTTTTAACTTGAAGTCGTCCTTCAGTGTTTTCAGGATCTTGCGCTAGATGCGAAAACTATGATGCTTTAGAACTCATTTCCTTTTTACTTATAAGCTTTTGCGATCAATTTAGTTTTACCTTTCCAATTTTATTTATCAGTTGTATCCTTTTTCTTTTCTTTTTTTTGTCTGGTGGTTGCAGATTTGACAAAGCCAATAAGAAGGGTGTACTAAATGGATATTTTATTTGGTCCATAATTGGCTATGGATTCGGTGGGTATCTTGCATTTCGTCATTTTAATTCTTTTGAATCTCCATAGCATTGACTTTCTTTTGTTAACTTAAAAGTTAAAATATGATGGCACTTTCCTTTTTTTGGAATAGTAAATTATAATGTCATACTTGCCTAGGAGGATATTAAGTTGAATAAAAGAGCAAAGTGCAAACCTAGTGCACGAGTCTCCTACCATTGTGGGGTCTGGGAAGGGTTAAATCTACTCAGCCTTTCCTCCGCTTGCGGAGAGATTGTTTCCTTGTTTCGGACCCTTGACCGTCACAATGGAGCAACCTTACCGGTGCGCCAAGGCTTGCCCTCAAAATAATAGTTGATTGAGATTTGGAATTGTCTTTTTCTATCATGGCACAAGTCCACTTCCTGTCAAAATAATTCTATGCATTGGACTGTTTTCAATTATTTGTCTTTTTATATGATTAATGCTTTCAGGCTAAAGTTTAGATCTTTCTTTAGTTTATCCCTTTCGGCACCTTGGGTATGGCCTTTTTTTCTAGTAATTTCCGTATTCCGTTTTGGTGCCATCTTTTCAATGTATTTGAGTTTATATCTTATATTTTTAATTTCTTTCACCATATTTCCTACCTAATAGTTTCTTATAGGCATATTATATTAAACTGCTGCCTGTTCATGATCTGTATTCATTTGATGGAGTTGCCTGTGGTAATAAAGACGCCCGTCTTCGCTTCACACCAGGCAGAAATGTAGAAAAGCAATGCACAGATGGTGCCCCATCAATCAGGGGAAAGTCTGCCATCTGTTCCATTTTTGCTGCGGCTTGGTATTAATGCAACACTTCGGTTTTTGCTTGAAAAGAACACCCCGTATTTACTTGAATTTTTTTTGGATTCAAGTTCTTAAAGAGTTGTACAGTGGTTTTACGTTCGCTGTCAGCCATAATCTAAACTCTCTCTGCTTATTTTTTCTTTTTAGGCTTGAGACTGAATATGTAACTATAAGACACCAAGCAGAACATGAACATAGTTAATCCAAACCCTTTTCTATTTGCGGGAAAGGGAATCTGTTTAGTATTGTTCTTTTTTTTTTTTTTTAAATGCAACTTAATAATCAACAACCAAACTGAACCCCTAGGTCTGTCTAGGTGCTTGCTGGTTCCTTATTTTGATTATGTGATTTTGATTACTTGGTGATTATGTGATTTTGATTACTTGGTGAATGTTCTGTTCATATTATTGTGAGAGCGTCTCCTCATACATCGCATTTGAAAATATGCTCACGACCAAGACTAATGGAGGGTTCCTCCCTATCCTTTTCTGCAGGTCTTTTCTTTACTTACCTAGGCTTGTATCTTATGGATGGACACGGTCAACCTGCTCTCCTCTATATTGTTCCATGTACATTAGGTATTAAATTGTGTGACGACAAATTTAAGTAGACTTTTCATTTACTATATGCATTTGCAGATGGAGAGGAATTGTTGTTAGATTATACTTTCTAACTTTTTACCTCCTCTTTAACTTTGCGAATCAGGTCTTACCATCATATTAGGTTTGGTAAGAGGTGAGTTGAAGCACCTTTGGAACTATGGCACCGAATTACCCCCACCTAGGGGCCCTTCAGGGGAAGCTTGAGGCATCAGATTGCTAGCATCTTTTAAACCAGGGGGTCAGTGACACTGATCTACAAATGTCATGGACACACAAAAATTGTAATGCCATATTGGCCCCATTTAGGATCTCAGGGTGGAGAAATTGCAGGGCCTTAAAGGCAGTTCACTCTTTTGATTACTTTTAATGTGTATTATATCCTTTATATATATATATATAGTGAAGCTCCATTGTTAATCAGGCTTAATGTTGTAACATATGAAATCACTCGTCGTTATTGTTTGCTCCGAAATTGAAATAATTGCATAGAAATGCGGGCAATTTATTATTTGCCTTTTCTTTTTCCCCTTTACTTTTTGTCTCCTGTTAATGTTGGTTGTGAGTTTTTTCATACCAACACCGGAGATTAATAATAGTTGCATAGATATGGAAATAAGGAATGCTATTGTGGGAATAGAGTGGGCATATACCCCAATGGTATAACCTCCCCGTTTAAAGAGGGGGAGTGTTTCGAGCTCGAGTGTGGGCAAACTGTGTGTTTGAGTGGGATTGTGGATGGGGGTGGTAATTTGTGTTGGTATGTCGTGTTCGTGTCGACACGATTAGGGTTGGCACGAACACGATCATTAATCGTCTATATGATCATTGACACGACACAATTATTATACGTGTAACATGATACGATAAGTCTAATTTATTTAATAAATGGGTCAAGACTTGACAAGACACGAAAAGATATGTTTAAATCATTTTTGATATGAATGACTTTTTATTTCACATTTTTATACGAACTATGTTTATTTGATATGTCTAGTTAATTGTGTCATAATCATAATTATAGGGTCAAACATCACACATTTAGTTAGTGAGTCAATATATTTAGTTAGTGGGTCAATTCGTGTTAACACGAACATGATTAGCCCAAATTTAAACTATTGGTATGCTGTTTTGGGGTCTCAATGGTGGGTAAGAATAACAGTGGCTAAAAGCTTTAGTTGCTTATGACGAGACGGTTTGAATTGTTCTGTTGGCCAAGTGGTCAATTAGCAGACCCAATTTTTCTTTCCTTCCTTCTTTTTCCTTTTATATATATTTATATATTTTTACAATTTGGGTTGGGTGCCCTTTGATAATTATCACCCACAAATTATTACCATTTTTGGCTGGTAAAATGAAATTGTAAACGTTGTTTTCCAAACATTTCTTTTTGAGGTGGATGAAGAAGGATGTTTAATTGTTAAACCAATAATAATAAAAAAAAATAACAGCAACAATGTGTTCTGCGAGGGGAAAGGAAAAATAAATTTTCTTGTGTTCTCTCAAATAAGATTAAGTACTAAAAACGTTTCAATAAATAGTCAATTATGAGTAAAATTGTAGAAAATAAATTGTAAATCTAAGAGCTTACTTGGTTCAGGTTTTTTTTTAGAATAATTTTTTTTTTAATTCTCTAAAAGTATATAAAAATCTATTAACAGTTTTTGAAAATTGTTTTATAAAAATTCAGTTAAAAAAAAATACGTATTTTTAGAAAATAATTTTCTGAATAAAAAAATCAAACGGACCATAAATCTCAATTAACTATTCCCATAATGTCTTCCAATTAACCGAAAAATGACTAGGTTAAAGAATTGTTACTAATGTTGACAATAGAGGATTTGGACAAGTACCTCGGTCGTTGTCTCATAATTGCATTTAACTTCTCTTATTTGTTTTTGGTTTAAGGTCATATATTCTCTAACACTTGCACTTGCACTTGGTGTTTATTTATTTTAATTCTGGTTATGAGTCCGTGACGGATGGATCTATTTGTTTATCTGTTTTGAGCGAAAACGTAATGCAAATTTATTCCTTCGTGTTCTTTTCAAAAGTGACATCTATAGTTTACTTACATAGGTTCACCCAGGTCAATTTGTTGTTTCCATGTGAAATATTCTTTCTTAATTGCATAGTTGTAGGAATTTGTTTCCTGGTGATTAAATTTTATTAATCAAATTCTCTCTCATTTTGACTCATCATTGTCTTTTTATGTTTCTCGCCTCTTGGTAGTAACTAGTAAGGAATAAAATCGGATGAAAATAAAATCATGGATGAGATATTCAAACAGAAAATATTGTGTTATTGTCTCTTTTTATTCCGTTGAATTGAAAAAAGAGAATAACATGATTACTATTTTGTTTGGTAGGATAAAAAAGAAAAAAAGAATGTATTTTAAATTGTTTTTGTCTTGTAGTTATTTTTACTATCATTGAACTTATCACTCGTCTCACTCCCCTCTTTCTTCTCATATTTGAAAGAATGAAAATTTATAAAGAAGAAATGACACGAATCTATCACATTCTTTTTCTCTCTTGATTTTTTCTCTATCAAACAAAAAAAGTTTATGGCTTGTTTGGTCTGTAGTTATAAAAATAGTTTTTTATTTTTTGAAAATCGTAATTTTTTTACTTGGTTCAGTTTTCTGAAAATTTAATTATAACAATATCTCTTTTCAGAAAAATAATAAAAAATTATTCTCTGAAAATTATTTTATCAGTTATTAAAAACTATTTTCAAATTTACAAATCAAACATGCTTCTACTCCTTTATTTTTCTAATTACCGAACGAAAGATAAAAGAAATAAATACTAAAATTGTTGAAGTCCCTTAAAAGTGAAAAGTGTGAGTAAATAATATATATATATATATATATATATATATATATATATATATATAATCCTCTACTAAAGACACCTGGAATTGGGAAAACTCCAAAAGGAAGGCCAACACTCCACATATTTAATTTTTGTTTTATACGTCACAAAAATCCTAACAAATCAATTTGTTTAGCCTCATTAATTTTGACCTTTATACATACATCAAATATTGTAGTTGAAAGGCCAAGATTGTCTTTTGGGTGAGGTATAGCCGCCGTTGAAGTAATAAAGATTATAGAACATGACTAAACCTAAAACAAACGCAAAGCATTATTGGATAAGCAAGTAATCAAAGATTAGACAAACAAAAAGAAGAGAAGTAAAAGGTTCCATCAGACAAGTTGGTCACTAGACCCATGTGCCTTCATGTGGTAGTTGGCCCCTTGTGGGCCCACAAAACCACTCTTCTCCGACCCTCCCCCACTAAGAGGTACCGTCATTTGGAAATGAATTCAACACACCACTTTTTACTATATATCACATGTAACGTGTATATACATTACCATACATATATATATTTATATACACCTATGTTCATTTTTCTTCTCCAAACAAATTAAAGAGTGTACGAGGTTCTCCTTATTACGGAGGTTCTAAAAATAGTGACCTCCAACTCAAAATAGATTACGCTAAGATTTACCCTACTCAAATTAAGATGTTAAATGGTTAATATTGTAAGAAATTAACATGTTACATATCCCTTTTTCAAGCTTTGTAGTGGTCTTAATATTCTCTAATTTTCTTTATCATCATCATGTCTGTAATATATACATACATATGTATATATATATAGCGTGTTTTCTACGCTGTGTGATGAAGAAAGATGCACGTATGGTTGCTAGCTAGGATTACCTTTTTGTTATTATTATTATTATTATTTATTTGTGATAACAATATTCTATGATCTTAATTAATATTTAAAAATAACATAAAATAAGATAAAACCTTGATTCCCAAGCCTCCTCTCTCTCCAGCCATCCAAATTCAATCCCTTCCACCCCATCTTCCTTTATTTTCCTTTATTTCCTTCCTTATTTTCCATCTTCCTCAACATCCCATTCTCCATTACAAAGAACTTAATTCTCTCTCTCTGTCTCACTTAATTCTCTCTCTCTGTCTCACTTTCTCTCTCTCTCGCTTGTTTGTTTCTTTTACTTGTGTCAGAGAACTAAAATTTGCCTTTTGTCCTTGCAAGCAAGAGGCCCCTTTGTGTCAGAGAAGAAATCTGTAAACTCCAATCCCAGTCAATTCTTGTCAGAGTTAGTTATACTAGTAGAAGCAGGAGAGAATCTTCAGCTAGCATCTCCACATCAATACACAAAACCCTAAATTCACCATTTCTCAACAGCTATCAACCTTGTTATATATACACACACACACACACACACACACACACACACACCATGTATCATCCCAAGGGACTTTCTTCAAAAACTAGCTCTTTCAAAACTAGGGTTGCTAGAGTATTTCTCCGATCCCTCCTGCGAATTAAAAAACAAAAACCCATCTTGAAATCTTCCAAGAACACGTATGTGCGCAGTCAGAAGATAAAGATGGCTGCCTATTCATCCATGGCTCGCGCTGTTGGGACGCGGAGAGCTTGGAGCCGGGCACTCCTTTTCAAGCTTCGAGTGAGACAGCGAGCCGGTGCGGTGGTGAGAAGGAGATCATGCTTTGGTGGAGAGAAGAAGAGGGTTACAAAGATTAATAAGCCCTCCGGAGATCAGCTCAACCAAGCTGAGAAGCTTCGACGGCTAGTGCCCGGCGGTGAAGCTATGGAGTTCGGAGACTTGTTGGAGGAAACAGCACATTACATAAAATGTCTTGCCACCCAAGTTAAGGTCATGAAAAGTATTGCTGATCATCTATACTCTCCTCCAGCTTAATTGATCCATCAATTGAGTATGATCATGCTACTCTACGTTTTGAATACTTAAAAAGAAACATGAGACACATGCGAGCGAGGTACGTGTTGATCATAATATATATAGAAGAAGAGATCGAACGGTAAGTTAATTTTTATACCATGAAATTAATAGTTTATAAATATATATGTATGGTTTGGTCTTTACATGCATTATATACATATATAAATATATATTTATACAAACTGGTTGTACATAGTAGAGACTTTCATGTACATAGAATAATCGATCTATCCCACGGTTGTACATATTTGATCTGTGTGTTTGTGTTAGATTTTTAGAAATTTGGGGCAAATGGTCTGAATGTTAAATTGACAAATGCTGCATATGAAGAAATATTAGTCCGGTTCAATTAGGGTTGATGGTAAGAAGGTGATATATAATTATATATATATATATATATATATATATATATATATATATATATATAGTTGAGGTGAATTAATGACGGTGGCTTTTGATACCTGTGGTTTGAGGGGTGATAACGGCCGACAAACAATTAAAAAATTTCCTATCTCTGCAGATATTATTGTATTCATTCATGGATTTTCATCATTAATGTTCAAATATATATAATCAATTCTGCTGCCGTGTCGAATATGTCAACTCACAACAATAAGAAAAAAAAAAAATTATTCTGTTAATAATATATAGATCAAGAGTCTATATTGACAAAAAGGTTTTTTCTTTTTTTCTTTTTTTTTTCGGTATATGACCATATTGACAATAAGGTTGATATATACTTTGATCATGTTAGTTTCATTTTTTCAACTTCTTCTTTGAATTGGAAATTAATCTATGGCTGATCCAACTTCTTTGTTGCATGTTTTCTCTCTCTCTCTCTCTATATATATATGTATATATAAACTAATCTGACCTGAAAAGCATGGGAAACCCATGTGTTGTCCGTTTGGCTAGCAGAACAATTGCCTTTTGATGATTAATGTCTGGCTTGGTAAGGGAAAAGGAAAAAAGAAATAAAAATCATTCAGAAAGAAAAGGAGCGGAAAACAAGGAAACTATTCCCTCTCCATGTATACTTTGTGACTCTGCAAAGGAATGTTTGCTTTGGACAAGAATGAAAATGGCAAGGCTGCACATGGGGTGGGTCCACCATTTCTCTGATTGAGATAATTAAGGGCCCACTAATTAAATTAACCTTCTAGATACATGGGAACATCTCTAATATTATAGTATATTGTTAAATTAAACCCACTGAGAGGGTTGCAATTGTATACATGCAACACCGATTTATAATTTTCACTAGGTGTTTTCATATGTGCGTGCGTCTGAAGAATAAAAATAAAAATCACTAATTTTATATTTTGACGTACATTACTTATATTACACAGTATATTATACACCTAGTTCCTAAAGAGAGATCGATTACAGGAGAGTACGTAATATATACTTTCATATGTTTTGCATGCTTGGTGAGAGAGAGAGTCTTGAGCGCACACAGACACACACACAGATATATCATTTCACCACAATGCTGGAATTGACGTGCAAAAAAAACTTGGTCTTCCGTCCGCGTGCATGCCATGTGATTTTGTCCAAACACGCTCTTAGTACTGTCACATGGATAGACAGACACTTCGTTCGAGTTTGTGAAAATGACTTCAATATATATACATCTGAATATTCTATATATAGAACATGCTAGATTTTAAGATCATGTCGATCTTATGGGTATGGTATATGTAATCTACGTGAATTTTGTCAATTAGGACCACGGATATATAAGACATATAAGTGCATGCTTGTTTTCCATAGTTAAACAATTTGTTCTTTAATTTAAATTCAACAGTGTATTTTTCAATGCTGAAAAAAAAAATGTTATTTTTGTCATTACTTTTATAGTTTCTTCCTTACCAATTGATATGTGAGGTAACCTTCTCATCCTCAGAGAGAATGGGAGAGATTCGAGCGCGAGCATGGGCAACCGCATGTGTTTAATTTACCATTAAAAAAAAAAAAACTCTAAAAATTAAGAGTGACCCTTATTAGTGATAAAAGAAGAATTATAGAGTAACCAAATAAGAAGAAAAATTAATTTTCATGGGAAATGTAGCGGGCATGGAGGATGACCAAAATTAACAATATATGATGAAATTATTAGAAATGATTTCTTATAGGAGAAATGATTTTAATTGAAAAGAATGAAAACAGAGAATTCACGTGTGATTCCGTTCATGGAAGCCATGGATGATGATGATTTCTTAGCAAATGAAATGCTGCAATATTAAGACAAACTCATCTCTCTTGATTTCTATTATGTTACTTTATTTTTGTAATTTTATATAATATATTTACTTTAATTAGGAAGGAGTTTTTTTTTTTTTTTTCCTTTATAGTATTATTTTTAAAATTTTCTAATTATGTGTATGCTTTCAGCCCTGTTTATTCTTCTTTGCATGGCTTGGTTCTCCACTATTTTTTCTACACATAATCGATTCACAGAACGTGATTGCTATGTATGTGTACTTTCATATACGTGGTCTTTTGTGTTTAATCCCGTAAGAACTGCATTCCAATCATGGATGGATTAAGGTTTTATGATCAGAAATCTATCTGATCGATTTATATCACAAATGAATCATGACTGGATTGAAATGGAGAGCTTTCTGATCATAGAATAGAGTATGCGCCCACTAAGAACTGCTTGATCAATTTCTTTTAAAACTTTGATAATAAACATACTCACACACCTATTTACCCGTATAGAGACTTAATATTTGTGCCGTGAACCATGCAATACATATGTGCCTTAATTAAGGCGCGAAGTCTTGATTCCGGTGGACAAATTAAGATATGAATAAAGACTAGTGGCACTTAAAAAAAGAGATGATCATAAAACCATTCTTAATTAGTAATGTACATTAATTACAATGCATCAACCATGCATTACTGGCATCAACGGCAATAAGAGTACGTCCATTAGTAACTGATATATATATATATATATATACCTAGAGAGAGGGAGAGGGCCATGTACTTCCTATACCAAGTTGTGAAACCAGAATCGGAAAATACCAAGTATGAATGCAGGTACTATTAACTGACAACACATACACACGTCCAAAGGCACACGCACATATATACATAGATTGCATATATTAATGATTATTACATTTACAATTCATTTGTGCCATTTTCAAGTCGGCCACCAAATTTCAAATACAAGTGGGAATTAAATACACACACAGACATATATGCAAGTTCTTAAAAAAAAAAAATTAAGGATAAACATATGATAACATAAGGCTATGTTGGCAGCTGTCCCATTTATTTAATTTATTGGAGAGATAGGTACCCTACTATGTTAAGCATGCAGTCCAGCATCGAAAGGTACCCCGGTAGCCGGCAACCACTGATTCCCGGAGATGAACCCGCCCACCGTGAACTTTTCCGCCTCAGTAGTAGCGAGAGATGCATGGTAGCCAGGCCACTGAACCCTACCAGAAGTGGATGACCCCGGCCCCGAATTCATATACTCCCCATAAAACAAGGATTTTAGGGCAAAGTTACCGGACCAAGGAGCCCACCCTTGTGGATGTATTGAGTCATCCAAAAATGACTCCATGATCACTGTCCTCGAATACGCTTGCCACGGCCGTCCGAGAAACGTTTTGACCTGAGACTTGGCCGGGGCTAGGTCAGATGTTGCTGTTATTTTGCAGTTGATTATAGATATGCCGGTGTTCTCATTAGGGTCAGCTCGGCCTTGGGCGGTGATGAAGTTTTTCTGTCCAGACATGGGTTTTCTAGGGTAAATGTTGCAGTTTTGGAAGACCACAGCTGAGTTTCCGAAGATGAAGTCCACTGTTCCATAGATATCGGTTTCGGCGTAGAATTGGCGTTGGGAGTGGGTGAAGAGGGTGTCTTGGTAGCCGATGATGGAGCACCGGTAGATCACCGACTTATCCGATCCCACAAGGAGAGCCACGGCTTGGTGCTTTGCCGGACCTGCGCTGTTCATGATTGTGATGTCTCGAGCCATGAATCCATCGCCAATAGCAGCTGAAATATATATATATATATATATATAGTGAATGAATGGTCAGATATGATGATGCATATTTACAATTCAAAATAAAAGTTTAAAGTAGAAGTTTTCGGTGTAATAGGACTTGTGGTTCCTTTCCAGGAAGAGATTGATGCATTTTCCTTAGTTGCCAGATAAACAAAATAAAAAAAATAAAAAAATAAAAAAAAGAGAGAGAGAATAAAAGAAAAAGGAAAAAAAATGGAGAAGCATATGAAAGAAAAAAAAAAGCTTCACTTTCTTTGCCTTTTTTTCATATTGTGTTGAACTTATGCTATATTCGGTCTAGAATTGGAGTTTTAGAATTGAAATTGGTGAAATTAAAAAAATAAAAATAAAAATTTAATTCAATTTTTCATAACTTTAAACTAAATTTTTCTTTAATACACCAATTTCAATTTCAACAATCCAATTCTATACAACTCAATATAGTCATTATCTTCCTTCTTCTTCGTTAGAAGTTAATTCAAAGTTCAAATCCTACTGAAATGCTAGTTAGTGTGTATGAATTGATAGAATTTGATTTTAACTAGTTAATTAAATGACAAAAAATTAAAATATATTCAGCCAGACTCTATCAAGAGCAAACTTTTTCTAATGCTTGTCATGTTTGAGTCACACTTTATCTTATATAAAAATATCATGAGGCAGTTTAGTGGTATCTAATAAACCTTAATTTTAACATATATATATATATATATATATATATATATATATATATATATAATTAATCATTATTGCCTCGTCCTTTTAAGTCACACTTCTAACAATTTGACCAAAGAAATTTATATATATTATATATATTAAAATTTTGTGTTTAGCTAGATATTTTATATTAGTGGCAAATAATGAATATATATATAAGATTTTGAATATAAGTACACATTGATAAAAAAAAAAATATGGGCAATGTTCATTATTTGCCACTAATATAAAATATCTAGTTAAATACAAAATTTTAATATATATGATATATAAAAATTTCTTTTGTCAAATTCTTAGAAGTGTGACTTAAAAGGACGAGGTAATAATGATTAATTTAACCTCATTTGACTCTTCTTACACAGTTAAAGAGAAATACAAATATTATATTTTTTGTTTTCAAGTCAACAAGTCAATTGATGTTGGAACTTTAAAATGTCTTTTACTGAGACTTTTGAAACATTAACGTCTTAGGCCAATAGATTGACAAAGATGTTCTATGTGACTATTATCCAAAAAGAATTTTAAAAATAAGAAAAAATTGAAAATAATGAATAAAAATAAAAAAGAATATTTTTTTTATGCAATAAATAACAAAAATAAAATAAAAATTTCTTACAAACAGTGGCAGATTTATATGTTGTCCATCCGTCTTTGGAATTTCTACTACCCACAATGACTGTTTTGCCCTTCCCATCGCCCACTAACATAACGTTTTTCTTTGAGGCGGGAATCTGGAGGTTTTCACTATAAGTCCCGGCTTTCACGTAAATTACACTCCTGCCATCGCCCGCCAATGATGCCAGTGCTTCACTGATGGACATATGCGTTCCACTTCCATCCTTAGCCACCACAACCTTCACTCCAATCTCCTCCGTGGAAGCTTCTAGAAGCTTCCTCTCTGGCATGGACAACCAATCTGGAAACCGGTCAGACAGTAATCTCCGGCCACCACCACCACCTAGGTTAGAATTTTTTTTAACCCCTTTTGTATTGGCAGACATGTAAAGTGCTAGTGAGATGCTTATGAAGTGACTCAAATTTTGTGCCGCACCAACCACCATGCCCTTGTCTACCTCAAACTTGTAATCTTGAAGGCTTTCCATACATGTTGCTTGATTGGTAAGAGCAGCACTAAGCCATGTCTGAACATCATCAACTTGGAAGCCGGTTTTATCCCGGTTGAGCACATTACTGAGCCGGTCCAGACTATGATCGAGCAACTCGATGCAGTCATTCATGCCAATGACCAAATGGGCACGACCCTTTGGGTTCATCTGGCTGCTAAGACTGTGAGCAAGGGCTCGAACTGCAAGGGCTCTAGCAGATTGAGCTCGACCCTTGCTGAATTGGACGGAGAGATCGAATAGTTCCATCGGAGTTTTTTGGAGCACGCTTGTTGTTGATGATACTAGGGCTGAAACACAAGCTTCTTGGTAGAGTGTGTCATTGCATGCATTAATAGTGGCTGGTCTAGAAATATGGGACGTTGGTGGATATATATAACGTTTAGCACTGGACATTTTGGTACTAAAAAGCATAATGAATAGGAAGGCTAAGCATCCCGACAACATGAGTTTGTTTCTTCGTCCTCCATGAGAGGTGCTTAGTCTTTCATACAAGCTCATGCTCAACTGTATAGAGAGGGAGATATTTAGAGAGAGAGAGTATGATAATTAAGAAATTATAGGACTGAGAATATATAATAAGAATTGTTTTCATGCATGCAAGTGGTTGTTTCGATGTCTCTACCAAGAGGGGTATAAAAGATAGGTTCAAAGTTTGTGGTGATTGTGAGTGGGGGTGCACTCCTTACCCTTGAATAGGCCATGACAGCTGTGACCTTAAGTTTTTGATGTGTGAGTCGAACATTATATGATGGTCATTATTTTGTTTGCAAATGGCGGCAATTATCACAATAATAATTTGTACTTCATTACATTTAAAAAAATTAATCTATGATCAGGACTTTGATCACAGGACCATCCAAAATTAAAAGTTGTTGCAACTAAATAATTAATGAAAATAATTTGTTTTTTGTTTTTGTTTTTGTTTAATTTGGGTTAATGAGAACCAAATTAATATCGTTTGCATATATAGTCTTAGGTGATATATACCACATAGAATGTAGATTGTTAAAGTGCTCGGTTAAAATGAAAAAAAAAGAGTAATTTACATAGACAATAACGAAGCGAAAACTAATATAGATTGAAATAATATACTAAAAATAATTTTATAGGAATCATATCGTATAATAATAAAATAAAATTGGAAAAGAGAATAATTAATTAAAGTGATGGACCCTATTCATTTGGGTAAAAAACAAGTATGATCACCATGATTTAAAACAAATTTCATTTACCATTATTAAGAAGAAAATAATAATAGTAATAATAATAATAATAAATTTTAGAGGTACGACTTTCATTAATCTTCAAAGTTGAACAAAGATTGTTATCACTAGATTCGAGCTTAAATATAATACTGCAAACCAAGTAAATAATATAAACTCAACATATAAATAAGAAAAGTAACTAAGGAAATTTACTTCTTTTTATTTTGACCTTTCTCTTCATTGGTTTCCACAACTTTAAACATTATTATCATTATGATAAAGAAATGACACTTTCATTTAAAGCTTTGAATTTTCTATGATCATATACATGTGGCAGACAATAATATAAACGAAAAGTCCTAATACAAAAGTGTTTTCAAGATTTTCTTCTTTCTTTCTATTTCTGTCGGTTGAGCTAATATTTTAACGGACCATATATATATATAATAATAAAGAGATACAAAGGGCCCAAGAGAGGCCAAGAGGAAAAAGGAACACAAAAGGCCAACCCAAACAGGGAAAGGCCAACCAAATTAAAGAAGGTACATAGTAGCCAAACTCAAAAGAGGGGAACAACAACAACAAGGAAGAGAATCCTCAGCAACAATGTGGAGGATAGCCGTTGCTAACGGCGTTAACCGTTAGAAATGGATGTCCTAACAATTCCGGTAACTAAGCTGCTTCCAGCCCTCTTGATACTTCACCTCTGTTCACTGATCAGGAGGGAGTGGTGGAGGACGAGCTGCGATTGGAGAATAAGACCATTCCAAAGCAAATTGAGAGTAGGAATCCTTATGGCGAGATCTTAGAACTTCAGCAACTGAATTACATACAAGTTGTAGCACAAATGGTTGAGAAGAAGGGGAGGATCTAAATATCCTATTGTTCCTTTCCTGCCAAATGTGATACACCATGGAGGCAAGGGCTAAACGGCAAATATCTATTCTGGGGGAAGAGTGATTCCAGTGGTGAGCAGCCCAGAAGACAAATTGAGGCCAACTTTCACTTCTTGTGTAAAAACAACATTTGTGTTGAATGAACTTCCATAAGGGGGAGACAAATTCACAATCAAAGAAAAGGTGAGAGTGTGAATCGGGTAAGGTTGAGCATAGGTGGCATACATTAGCAGAATCAAGATAAGACATACATTTGGAGTCCAATGTGGAGAGTTTGGATTGATCCACAGAATCATTTTGTGTTTAGGGATGGCCATGGAGTTCCATACCAGGTTTGACCAAGGTACAGCGTAGTGGGCTCGGGAAATGGCTGCTATAGTATGCTTAAGGCTATATATAATATATAAGGCTATATTATATATTGCATAATATGCAACTTAATAGCAAAAAAAAAAACAAAATATGATTCAAAGCTTTGGATTTTCTATGATCATATACATGTGGCAGACAAAAATATAAACGAAAAGTCCTAATACAAAAGTGTTATCAAGATTTTCTTCTTTCTTTCTATTTTTGTCGGTTGAGCTAATATTTTAACGGACCATATATATATTATATATTGCATAATATGCAATTTAATAGCAAATATATATATATATATATATATATATATATATATATATATTCACTATAAACAACGGGTTTTTGAAGATAACATTTTATTAGAAAACCTAACTGCCACAGGTGATGAGACATCCTATGGTAGCGACCCAAAATCTAGACGGCTGTTAACTTTCGGCAAGCATCACACACACACACACACAAATAAAAAAATAAAAATAAAAATAAAAATAAAATATTGTATGCTTGCTTTTAATTTACATATATGAAATTTGTAAGCCGCTGGATGAAGCTTGTGTAAATCATCATTAGAACATCTCCAAGAATATTGACAAATATATATGTATATAATTATAATGCTTTTGTAGTTACTAGCCCACACCAATTAATGACCGTTATATATGAGAGTATAATTGTCACTATGTCAATAATTTTCTTTATATAATTATATAATGGTCATTAAAGAAAATTATTGAAGATATAATTGTATATATCAATAATTTTATTTATATAATTATTTAATGGTCACTACATAAAATTATTGAAGTGATAATATATCAATTATTTTCTTTATATAATTATATAACGGTCATTGAAGAAAATCATTGAAGTGATATATATCAATATTTCATAATTTATATATACCGAACAAAAAATATTTCTTTATATATAATGGTCATTAAAAAAAGTGTTTTTTTTCACGACAAAAAAACTTTCACTGATTAAGAAGAATTAAAATCAGTAATAAGTAATAACCAGCTCTTTAATAATATATATATATATATATATATATATATATATATATATAACAATTTCTACCCTGCATGACATACTATGCTAGACGATGAGCTAATCCGTTCTTATTACCCACTAAAAGAAAACTATTGATATCTATCCACTTCAACAATTCTCTTTAATGACCATTAATATTACATATGTATAATTTAGTGCAAAGGGGGTGGTTGTTAAAAGGATAGAGATACTCTTGCAAAGTCCACACATGCTTGAACAATGGTTAACTGACATACGAGTTCCGATTAAAAAGAAAATGACGGAAAAGGGTTAATTATTTAAATCGAATTTGTTTCAAAATTGATCGAGGTAGAAATTGAAAGGAAAATGAAGAATAGTTTAACCTTTAAAATAGAGTAAATCCATCTTTTGGAAAATTGACGGAAAAATAATAGAAAAGTGAATGATTTTTCCATTTAGTCCCTATTTATCTAAACAAATGAAATTTTTGCTTTGCCGTTACAACATAAAATAATCATATTTTTCTCTTTTACCATTTTTTTCAAACTTGGTATGGTTTCTATAATTTATTTCTTTTCTCTCTTCAATGATCTAAACAAAAAAAGATACTTCCTTTGTCTTACAAAAAGTGTTTCTTTTTTAAAATCTAATTTTTTAAGGGTGTAATTTTTATATATTTTTTATTTTAGTACAGTAGTAAGGAATAAATTTTCAAATGTACTCTTTTATATATGGTGGGTTCAAAAACTTTAATTGTTTTTGTAACTTCAAGGCAATGAGTGTAAATTAAAAAAATTTAAAACAAAAGTACATTGAATTTTGTATTGGGACAACTAAAAATGAAAATGTAGATACTTTTTGTGGGATTGGAAGGAGGATTAGTTAGGAAAATTACTAGGAGTTGGACTATTAGACTTTGTATTATTAATACAAAAGATTAAAGAAAGAGATTAATTAACGGTGGAGTCCATACTCCCTCTCTCGCCAAATATTTATCTTTAACATGATTCTCTCCATGTCCCTTTTCCACGAAAAGATATCGGGAATACCAATGATTTGGTATGTTCACTCAATTAGAAATTTAGAATATACCATTCAATAAAATAGGTTTCTCAATTAATTTGAATGGTGTATTTTCATTAAATAAACAAGCCATATAACATCTTCGGCTCTTAAAGTAAGGGTTTGTGCAGAAATAGTCTTTACTTTTTGAAAATGTGCATTTCAGTCCATAAAATAATAAAAAAAATAAAGGTGCAAATAAGTCCATCTGACCACTTTTTTTTGTCAAAATTGACATAAAATAAATTCAAAAATCCTATTATGCCCAGGTTAAGTGCAAAAAACTCCTCTCTACTATCGATATAGTACAAAATAGTCCTTATGTGGTATAAAACCCCTCTAAACTATCAATTTTGTGTAATTACCCACATATTCGCATAAAAATACAATAATACCATCTCTAATATAAATGATATAATATTTAAAAAATTAGGCAATGTAAAATTACCATTTTAGATAATTTATTCTTTTCTTTTTCCCCATATATATATATATATATATATATATATATATATATTTGATTGATTTATAGGTGGTGGTGGTAGAAGGTTTAGAGGCGCCCAAGGTGATAGAGGAATAGGAGGAAGTGACCGGCTTCGGAGGAGGAAGAAGCCTCGGAGGCCCCATAGGTGGCGGCGGCTTTAAAAGTCGTGGTGGCAGTAGAGGTGATTGTGATACCCCCGGATTTTCGAATGCGGGTTGGCCAGGGCCACGCCCGAATACTCGAGGATATCAAAACAAATTGATAATAAACGAACACAGATTACAAAAGAATAAAGAAGAATAAATAAAATGCTGACAAGAAACTAAAATGATAATCTAATAATAAACCTCATAAAATATTTCCATTAGTTAATAAACTCTTCTGATACAACTGATCCTCCAAAATACAACTCGGGAATCTATACTGTGTGGACCCCTAAAAAATCCAAACTAAACAAATGACAGTAATCTAAAACAGGAAACTGAATCATAAAGGAACTCCTATGTAGCATCGGAAGAATGAAGTAGACTGATCCCCGCTCAGCACGAACAGCCTTTACTCGTGACAAGCACCTGAAAAATAATGGTGGGTCAGGCCCACAAACAAGTTCTACTCTACTACAGTCCAAGCAGAGATCCGATACACGTATACATCCTAGTCAATCCAACAGTAACTAGTAGTCCGTATATATATATATACACACTAAAGGAACCTCACTAGACTATAGGGTTGTCTCAACCTGAATAGTAGGCAACATGCAAAACGCACATATAGTGGGCATGAGTACCTAGACCTACCAGGGTACACAACTACACTATATCTAGCTACACATCCCTGGCGATATACGCGCCCTAACCATTGATCCTGAGACTCAAGCTCATATCATAGCACCATACTTATATATATAAAATCTAGTAACCATCCTGTCCAGTATAAATTAATCCTCCATAAGTCATTCAACTTGTTCAGCTGACCTGACTTGAATATAAGTAGGACTTAACATTTTAGTTAATCCATTCCCTTATATAATAAATTAATCCTGCATAAGTCATTCAACTTGTTCAGCTGACCTGATTTAAATATAAGTATGACTTAACATTTTTGTTAATCCATTCCCTTATATAAAATAGGTAGGACTTAACTGATAAGTTAATCCATCCCTAGAATGCCACCGTCCCATACCGGTGCATTAAACCACACAATCCAATAATTGATGTAACAATTAAGGAAATACATCAAACATTCCATAAATAACTATGATAAATATGATATCAAGTTATCACATAATAGGAATGACTTATTATTTCTTTAAACTTCCTATATCATATGTCCTACACAAACTGAATCTTATACATGACGATATTTTATTATACCGTTAAATAAGGATTATCTATATCTAATTCATCCTACACATTTAATCTTAATTGCTAAAATATTTTAAAAGATTAAATCCATTCGTTTGTTTAAAACATTCAAATAGCAAGCATCATTATGATTGAGTCTATTTAAATTTATTAAAACCCAAACCTAGTCCCTATTTAATGTTCAGGAATCCTAGGCATGTTTCTACGTTCCATCATTCCACATATATGAAAAAAATACATAATTTAAACATGTAAAAATTCACATAAGAAATCAAATCAAATCATGCATTTTATCAATTCATAACAAAAGAACAGATATGAACCAATTTCATAAAACCTATGTTCTAACCCAATTAAACATGCATAATTATTTAATTTTATGTGTTTAATAAATCCTGTAATTTTCTAGGCATGTACAGAAACACGAATCAAAGGGAAAGAGATAGAAGAAGAACTTGCCTTAAACCTTCGGACTGAAAGTTAAACTTCTTCTTCATTGATCTTCTCTCTAAAGGGTTTTCTCCTCATTCCTTCCTCTTTCTCCTTCTCTCTCTAACTCTCTCTCTCTATAATATATTACGTGATATATTTTCACTTATTTTTCAACCTATAGTTGCGTATTTATAGGCTAAATAATAACCCTATTCTTTTTTCCAATCCAAGTCAACTTAATAAAGAAAAATAAAAAAAATAAAAAATATTAAAAAAGTAACTTAAAATATGTTACGTATATAATCTATATATATCCTTATTAATTAAATAAAATATATAAATCAGATTATTTATTTATACTAAAGTTACCATAATATTAAAAAGTAACTTAAAACATGTTACGTATATAATCTATCTGTATCCTCATTAAATAAATAAAATATATATATCAGATTATTTATTTATACTAAAGTTACCATAATATTAAAAAAGTATCTTAAAACATGTTACGTATAAAATATATGTATATCCTTATTATATAAATATATAAAATATATACATCAGATTATTTATAATACTAAAGTTACTATAATATTAATAAATTACTTTCCTTTTTATATATATGTATATACATATATATCTATATATATACATATACAACTATCCATGGGTAATTATCCATACCCATCCAACCTCCTATCCAAATAGTTCATGAGACCCAATTAGTTAGCCCATTACCACTAACCATAACCATAAAATAAAATAAAACATTTAATCATTCAATTTACAATTAATTATAATTAATCAAATACATCATTTAAGCACATAACCTAATTAAACAATTAACACATAGACAAATACAAATAATACATAGACACATAATCAAGTAATACCTAATTCAATTAAACACATAAACAATTAGTATAGACAAATACAAATAATACATAGACACATAATCAAATAATCAAGTAATACATAATTCAATTAAACACATAAACAATTAGTCAAATAATCAATTAAATAATTAAAAATATAATTAAAATAAATAAATAAATACCGAGACTATCCTTTTAAAATTAGGGGTATTACAGTGATGGCCGAAGGGAGAGGAAGGGGCAGAGGCAGCCGTGGTAGAAGTGATGGAGGGAAAGGCAGAAGGGGCTTCGGAGGAGGAATCAAGAAGCCCCGGAGGCTCCCGAGGTGGCAGTGGCTTAAAAAATTGTGGTGGCGGTAGGGGTGATCATGAAAGGGAAGGAAGGGGCAGAGGCGGCCGTACGTGGTGGTGGAATGTAAGGAGGGAGTAAAATAGCGGTTGAGCCTCATAACCATCGCAGAGGCCCTCATCACCGCCGGACTGTACTTGGCCAACCCCACTGACCTCTTCTTCAGAGGTGGCAGAACCACTCTCGTCTGGAACCATCTCATGAGGTTCACCATCCGCCGTCTCATCGTCGTAAAATGAGGCCTCAACCTTAATTTCACCGTCAACGTTAACCAAACTCCGGTGGTAAGCTCTTATCCTTACTAGACGGCAAATACCAGCAAATCCAGACCCTTCTCATCAGTTGCCATATCACCGATGACACATTAATGGCGTCACGAACTCGCTGTCCTTCATCGTCGCCAACAGCCATCAACAGCTGGGTTTGTGATATGGCTTTGTTTGATGACACACTGAGTTAACTCAATAGATCGGCGCTAAACTTTGGCTATGGGGTTGAATTGAATGGCCAGAATAAACATAGTGATGGTGGTGATGGAGCGTAGGAGAAAAGGGTAAAATAGGAAAAGAAAATGGCAAAATAGGGCTTTTGAATTTATTTATGTCAATTTTGATCAAAAAATGGTCAGAATGACTTATTTGCACATTTTTTAATTTTATGAATTGAAATGCAAATTTTCAAAAATAAGGGACTATTTATGCATAAACCCTGTATACCAAGGGTTTTTTTGCACTAAACCTATAAATTTATATTAGAGAGGGTATTAATGTCTTTTTATGCGAACATGGGGTAATTGCACCAAATTGATAGTATATGGGGATTTATACCACACATGGATTGTTTTGCACTATATCGATAGTAGAGAGGGGTTTTTTGCACTTAACCCTTAAAGTAAAGGTGCATGTGATAATATTAATAGGCTAACCACTACTTTTTTTTTCTCGAAAATTCAAACAAAACACAATGTGAATATTTACAAGAAAGCAATTAAGTCCAGAGCTTGGCAATCAAGCTCAAACTACTGTATCAATACACAAAGAACCAATAACCTAACGGCTATATATTCAAAATGAAATATAACTGAAGGTGGTGAATATTGGAGTAGACCTGTCAATAGAGCGGATCCTGGTCTAGATTTGATTCGATTAGTTGGATATGGCTAGATTGAAAAAAAAATTCGATAACCCGATTACGATTTGAATCCAATAATCCATTAGCTTAACAAATCAGATATGAATTATGCTGATTCGATCCGATAATAATCTGATCCGATCTGAATAAAATTATATATATAAATAATTATTTATTAAAAATTTTACACACACACACACACACACACATATATCAATACTCCTATCAAATTTGTATTAGAGGTAACCCAATTTTTTTTTTTTTTTTTTAAAAAGTCACAATATTATATATACAATAGTGTGGTGTTCTTACCTACATACTAATAAATCTCTATATATACTAATAATATCATACTCTTTATTCATTAACAAAAAAGCAATAATTTTTTTTTTTCTTTTCCTTTCATATTTACCTTATCTTTTGTTTTATATTTTTTTTCTTATAATCATTGTTTTTTATATTCTCTTTTGACATTAATTTATATATATATATATATAATTATTAAAAAATCTACATTTTTATCGGATCGAATATCGGATTTGGATTAACATACAAAATATCCGTCAAATTATCGAATCGAATCGAATTAACTAAAATACTTATCGACCAGCTAGTCAATTCTAAACTATAACAATCCAATCTGTTTACGAATCTATGTTGAAGTGAGAATACAAAATAATGTATATATACAAAACACTCCTTTTAATTAGCTAGTTGGGCTAGCTGGGTTAACCAGCTAGTCAATTCTAAACTATAACAATCCAATCTGTTTACGAATCTATATTGAAGTGAGAATACAAAATAATATATATATACAAAACACTTCTTTTAATTAGCTAGGTGGGTTAACCAGCTAGTCAATTCTAAACTATAATTTCTATTGCACGGCTTATTCAAGTAAGTAGTATTTGCTTACTGTTTAGTGAGGGGTAAGTGGTTAATTTCAAAGGTAGTTCCTTCTTGTTGGTTGCTAAAAGGACCAAATTGATTGATTGAAAAGTGTTTGGTTCTAATTCTGTAACTCCATCCAAATTTTTATATATATAAGGGGGAATGAAGTTGTTTCACCATCCAGGGTCCTATATATATTTCATAATTATTAATGCGCCTTTGACGCACACATCTCATAAAAATATTTTATTGCATTCTCGTATTTAAAATATAAAAATAAAAAAGAGGGGAATATATATGTAGCATCTACATACATATATATAGACACAGTTATTATTATTTATTTTTATTTTTTCACGGTGACAATATAGGACACTTCTCCAATTTTTTTTTTTTTTTTTTTTTTTTTTTTTTTTTAATTATGAGATTTGAACTATCAGCCTATCCCTTTGGATTTATGTATGCACACGTGCATAGCTTTTTATTTTTATTTTTATTTTTATATTATTATTATAATATATATATTTGAAAAAAATCACGTTAGGATCAAGTTGTGATAATTGTGTAATGAGTATTCTATTTCAATATTATATTTCTTAATCTAGAAACTCACACACCACATGTTCCTATTGGGACGTGAATTCTTATGATACTTTTTGAAATTTTAAAATAAAAATTTAAAGATTTAAGTATTCACATAAACAAAGTAGGTGCGTTAAAAAAATTTAACTCAAAATTTTCATTTTTCTGTTATTCAAATTCTTAAATGTTTAAAAATTCCTATGGTCTTTCCCTTTAATGCTTTTTCCATATAACAAAACAAAGTCTTGAGAAACATTTTTTCCTTTCTTTATTAATGTAACCAATATTAAAATCATTATTTCTAGTTTCTTGTCATGATACTGCTTCAACCATGATTATGATTATGGATTTGTGGATATTGAAATATGATTGTGGATTTGTGGATACTTTAATCACAATGGGCCGTTTCTATGCAAATTGGTTTATGAGGTTAAATACTTCGACGTTAATAAATTGGGTTGAACTGAACCAATTTATTTATATAGCTCATAATATGATTAAATTTGAATCCCTTATCACCTTAATTAATCGCATGGTTGGAAAAATCAAACGGTTTTATGAAATCATGAATTATATTGATATAACAAGTTTCAAATATAAAAAAACTAAAGTCAATTCGGATAATATGATGAAACTTATTTACAGAGACATTATATATATACTTTTTATATATCTGATATGTGACGTGTTATATTTGTGTGTGACGTGTCACTTTTTGTAATACATTTTGTTAAATGTGTTATTTTTCTTTCATTCTTTTTGAATTTCGTCGTATTTAGAAATGACAATTTGTCACGCGGGAACGGGTACCACCCCATTTATAGCGATTTTGGGGGACCTTTTAGTTTATTTGGTCTGAAATAGTTCTTATTAATGAAAAACTGCGCACGTTCGGGCGGGGAGAGGTCACCCCGCCCTGCTCTGCCATGTTTGGGTAGATAAATTATTAAACTGCCCTTATTTTATTAGTATATTTAGTTAGCTTTGGAAACCATATGTCACATTTACTCACATTCTCAGCCGTTTTAGAGAGCCACAGAGCCGTACGAATTAAGAACGATTATACCATTGAATTTTATGTTAAATTATTGATTGCCCGATTTTTATGAATTTTTTACAATAGTTATATAATTGAATTTGAGGATTTTTTTTTAAACAAAGATGAAATTTTTTGGAACTAGGTGGGGCGGGTGCCCATGAGATGAATTAAACGAGATGGGGATGGGTGGTAAGACCCTTGTTTAGGTGGTTTTGGGCGGGAACGGGACAGTGATTTCTAAACGGTTGCGTGGGCGGGGATGGTACGCCCACCCAATTCTATTTCCATTGCAATCTGTATTTGTAACGCACGTATTCAAGTTAAGTTGTCATTTATTAAATTTTTTTGATATTCTATAACAAAAGTCTATTGGACTCTGAAATGAATGAAAAAAGGCTGGCCCAATAACAGACCCAACAGCCCACACACATATCAAAACCCTAACCGACCTTGGGCCTTCTATTTCGGTCTAGAAGGACATCAGGCCATTGGGCCGAATCGAGTTTAGATTTCCGTTTTCGATGCTTATATACGCAGCGAAAATTCATTCCCCCTCTTCCTCTCCCCTTCCCCTCTCCACACACACACACACACACACACACACTGTTCTTCGTTTGCTGGAAGTTTCACCTTTCTTCGATTATATTCTGTTAGTTCTTATCATCATGGACTTGGATCCAGAGGACGTATTCAAAGACGACGATGACGACCTAGAAAATGAATTCCATCAGGTCTCCTTTTCTTAGTACATATCTTTTTTTCTGCACACTTATTTATTTTGGTTCATTTATGTTTATTCCCTTTCTCCGAGTTCTTCTGCAAATATTCCATTTGATTTTTATTTTTATCCTATTCCGAATTAATAATTGAGTGTTGAATATATATTTATAGGCGAGAGAGTCTAGCAAAGAGCTGGTGGTGTACCTGGTGGATGCTTCGCCCAAAATGTTCAGCACTACTTGTCTCGGGGTTTGCACTTTAATTCTTCGTTCTTCCTTTTTCTTTTAGCTCTCTCTATGTTATATATGTGTGTGTGTGTGTGTAATTGTTTGGGTTTTAATGGCTGAGTGGCTATTTATTAACAAAAAATTACAAGATTGAGATTGTTGTTTGAGTGGTGCAATGCATATTAGTGCTTCAGTTATAAATTCTTCATTATTGAAGAGTGAGAACTTGATTACGTTTTTGAACAATCTTTTCTTACTCTGAGTTTTTCTTTTTAGTGTATATTGTTGCTAAGTGAGTGCAATCTATTGAAAAACCAATGCTGCCCTTGAATTACTTGTAATTTCTCATTACATTTTTTGAGAATGTAATTATTAGCTTTTTGGAAATAAATTGATAAAAAGAATCACTTACAGAAAACTATCTGTTGCATACATGCTGTAGATTACCTTTCTTTTTCTTGTATTAATTTAATATTTATTATTATTATTGACTCTGGAGATTTACCATCACAACCCATCATTAGTTCATGCCAACATTGGGACAACTTGGATCATATGTTATTCCAACCCTAGTCCTGATAGTTTGGACCTAAAACAACTAGGAATTTTGTGTTCTTTTCTTTCATTTTATCATTGATTTTTCATTATTGCAATGGAATTTGGAGAATATTTATGTGCTATTTCTTGCTTTTTTTTTTCAAAAAAAATTTATTTTATTTTATTACTGGATTATTAAGATATCTATCAAAGAGTTCATTTCTTGGTCCTATAGTGAAGCTCAGACTCCCAAGCATGAGATTGCAGTTTGAATCTTGGGACTTTGGGGACAATCATTCTACGCGAATAATGCTAATGATTACACCTGTTTGAATTCATCCCTTTGAGCATCCTCAATTAACAGAGACTAATGATGTTTGTTTATGCGAGATTCAGCACGACCCGGACCGGCATCGTTTCCTGCAATAAAGAGGCCTTGACTGGCACTGGAGCTCAAGAGTAGAACCAGGAATTTAGTATATATTTTTTTCATACCTCATTGGTTGTTAGGGACCTCCTCTTATAAGCAGCTCAGCCTGAGTTTGTTGCAAGTTCAGAGGAAACATCGTTGGGAAGCTTATCAGCTTACTGAGTTTGAACATCACATTCTTGATCCGGATAACCACGTTTTGAATTTCAACTACACGAGCCCATCATTATTTAAATTCGAACCGTTCTACCATAATATTTCTTAATATATTTACTTTGCCTTTATCCCAAACGAATGGTCGGCCACATTAATTCTGTATTTGTTTGATGTTGATCATGTTTGGCATGATTTGAATCTGTTCAACTTTCCGATTCTGTTTTATGTTGCCCTAACTTATCTTAATTTATTTATTTTTATTGGTGCAACACCTCTTAATTAATTTAAAGTTTCTGGATGTTGTTATCATTATATGGTTATAGTCAATTTTATCTTGCTCGTGCAAGGTACAGACGGTTCGATGTTAGCTGTATTTGTTTGGACAGATATATATAATAATAATAATAATAATAATAATAATAATAATAATAATCAATTTATAGGTACGTTTTCCATATTTTTCCTCTGATAATGATAAAAATGTCTTCTATGAAGTTGTATTATACTTCCGTTGGTATACTTAAACTTGTATATCTACTCCTACCAAACTCCTCGCATCCAGTCTCTCTCTAACTCTTAAAGGAGTTTCTCACCGTCGATACTTACTCAACTAAGAATTAAAAATATATAAATATACATATATATTGTTCGGGGACATTTGAATCTCACTTCATCATGATGAATGACCAACATGTGGTGAGATGATCACCGTTTATCACATTTAGGATTTTCAAGGGACTGTTTTAACTTTCGTACTTTCAAGATGTATGACATAGGAAGCTTTTGTGGGCATTGGATATCTGGTAACGGTACCTTAAGCCTCTTAGCAGATTGCAAATTGTCTGCTTCCAGCATGTGGGGTAGGCAAATTGTAGTTGCTATAGATTATTTTGAACTTTTGTCACTAAATTTATTGGTCAAAGAATTTTGTTAAACAATAGAAAAAAGATAAGCTTTCTCCATTAACTCATCCGTCTGGTTTGTTTAAAGTAGCCTCCATTCTCACACGCTGAACACTAATATTCTCTTGTTTCTTTTATCTTTTTCTTTCTCCTGATTGATATATATCAGTTTGCTATTCTTCACAGACTATTGTTCATAAAATGTTAGTGATTGTTTCCTATATTAACCTAAAATGATCAGCTTTCATTGATCTGTCAATACATGCAGGAAGATCAGAAGGATGAAACTCATTTTCACGTTGCTGTCAGTTGTATCTTGCAGTCACTGAAGACTCAAATCATTAATAGATCTTACGATGAAGTTGCAATCTGTTTCTTCAACACTGTAAGATGGTGACTATGATTAAATAGAACATTTTTTTTTTTTTTTTTTGTAGATTAATTCAAATTAACAAAATGGTTGACCACGTACACTATACAGCTTCCTTTTTCGGAGCGTGCCTTTGTATCTATGTACGTTGTTTCTTATTTGTAGACACCATGTAAATATACGCTTCACTCTTGAAACTTATAATGTTGTTGCTTATAACTTGGGTACTATATTTTAATTTTGGGCAAATCAGCTGAGCTTTCCTGAAGTTTGGCCTCAGATAGAACTATTGAAATTTTTTTTTCCTCAACTTCCCTCGAGATTTCATTGATTATTTGATACCTCCCCTGCTGTCAATGAACAGTTATCCCTGTTAAAATATTCCACAGAATGCCTATTTTGCCCTTCATTTTCAATCTTAAGACTTAAATAGATTTATTCACAATTTGACTCATTATCTCAAAATTTTTAGGACTAGATGTTTCAATATTTAAATTTGGGGGCTTGGCTGGTAATTTGTCCTCTAATTTGTATGTGTTAGCCTCTGGGTGAGAATTGATCTTCTGCTTTCAGGTGAGAGAAACATTTTTCATTCGTAGATATAGGGTATGGGTTTGATATGTATGGCAGCAGATTTAACTGAATGGGAAAAACTGATGATTCAGAATAGTTGTTGGTGGAAAGCGGTAAGGGAGCTTGCTTGGTCAATATTTTCCTTTGTTAGGGGAAGAACAAAAATGGTTATATGAAGTTTAAAAGCTTGCACCTTATCTAGCGTTCAAGTTTCAAAAACTAAAAAAAGTTTCTTTTATGTGTCTTTTCGTATTGTTTAGAAGAATGGGCTTTTCAGTTACTACGTATTTTAATATGTAGGCCAAATTGCTCAAGTGGGGCTGCTAAACCCAGATAATGACTTGCTTTAAGCATGATCTAGGTGAGCGATAACCAAGTTTGCTGGAGCCCCTAGTAGCGTAGAGGCCCTAGTCAGCCAACTAGGAATGCAAGTAATGACATTTGATAATATTGGATGAACTGGAAAGTGAATACCACTCTATTATTATTTTCCAAATAAAAAAATACTTTATTTTTCAAGATCCACAGTTCACTGCTCTGCCATCCATTTTTAACTTAACAGCCCAATCCAGAAGAAAAGTACCACTAAGGGGTGTCACTTTCCAATCGATGTGTCTTGTTAAAGTGTGATTCTTACATGGCCTGCTTATATTCTTTTCCCGCACTTTCCGCTGACTTTAGTGGGTAGAGATGGAAAATATGTTTCTGGATTTCTATCTTCTAGTACATCGAATTTCTTAGTAACTCGCTTTTGAAATGTTTGAACTGCATTACCTGGCTTATTAGGTGTTAAGAGCTGAGAATATGCTAGCTACTATATGATATTTTTTTATACAATTCCATCCATATTTTCTTTATTATTTTGCAGAGGGAAAAGAAGAATTTGCAGGATCTAAATGGTGTTTTTGTATTTAATGTTGCTGAACGCGAGTGTCTAGATCAGCCAACAGCAAGGCTTATAAAAGAATTTGATTGCATAGAAGGTAAACCCTAAGGGGGCTGTCTTTGTTGGTCTATAACCAATATGTACTATATGATGATTCGAGAATTTTCAGAATCCTTCTGGTTTGACCCTCTTTTACAAAAAAACGATATTACCCACTGGGGTTATTTGAGTTTCAAGTGAATTCAGTTAAAAACGTTTTCGCAAACAGCTCAGTTCATTTACAGCCTTGATGACTTTATCTTATTTTTATTTCTTTGTGCAACATAACAACATTGACATCATATTTTCCGGAGATGTGCAAGCACCATATGTTATTAACTATCAACTGTTCTAATTGTTTAAGCTGTTAGAGGCTATTATTACTTAGGCATTATGTTATCAACATGCCCCTTCACATTTGTGCAGACTTTGCTCTACGAGTGGTTCAAGCACCTGCATTGCATGTATTACAATTATCAGATTCAAATCCTTGCCTGCTCTAACTAACTCACTTAGAACTTAAGGTTTTGAAGATAATGTAACTTGAGTATTTATAGTATCAACTCTTGGTAGCAATTCTCAAAATATTTTGTAAAACCCCTCTAGCTGCACAAAGCGAACCATTACAAACATAAACTGAAAGCTTATATACTGGTATTGGAGGAATGCACATTATTGAAATCAAAGCCCAGCAATAAAAAATTAAATTTTAAAATCTCGTCCCCTTTCTCTTTCTACCATTTTTCTTGATTTCTTTTAATAAATTTATCAAATACATTCGAGGAGTCCTACCTATAAAATAAAATAAATTAAAAAAAAAACATTTGAGGAGTCCTTTAATTTTTTTTTTTCATAAGTTGCATATGGGTCATTGATCTTGATGGAAATATTTATGAGACTTGTGCATTTTACATTCAATGTCCTAATTATTTCCTATTCTTCAAGTTTAAAGGTCCTTGCATTCTTACAAGTTTATTGTGTTTTAATTGAATAATTACTATTGGAGTCTGTAATAAACTGTCATAATACTATGAATTTCCTGAAACATTGCTAGATGCAAAAAAGGACGTAATTGAGTTCATTAAAGGATCAAGAAAAATATCTAGATTAATGTAGGAGCTAAAACATCTGAGAATGCGGTCTCTTCTCTACCAGTGCATTCCTTGCAATTTTTCAGATGAAGGAGACTTGTTAATGTGTATGAGCCATATTAACATTAGGGCTAAGCATTTCCTTCACTCAAATTCTTGGTTTCGCATGCATCCAAATGTTGACCAGATACACCATTGGTATAGTAGATTTGTTGACAATGGAAGTCCGGTTTGATTCCTGAACTTGTATGTATGCAGAATCATTTACTAAAGAAATTGGAAGCCAGTATGGAATCTTGTCTGGGTCTAGAGAAAATTCTCTTTACAATGCTCTTTGGGTTGCACAAGCGTTGCTGCGTAAAGGGTAATATTGCATTGTCTCTTTACCTTTCACTACTTTGAAGAAAATTATTATTATCACTATCTTTAATCTATCATTTTTTTTTAGTCACTCATCTAGTTTTTACTAATAGTGGCTATAATACTATTTCAGATCTGCAAAAACAGCTGATAAACGTATTCTCTTGTTTACTAACGAGGATGATCCTTTTGGGAGTATCAAGGGAGTGACAAAAATAGATATGACAAGAACAACGTTGCAGCGAGCTAAAGTAACTGATGGGAGTTCTATATAGCCTTAGTTGGATAATATTGTTAAATGAAGTTTCAGTAGTGGAGACTTAAAGCATGTCATTGTTGCATTTTTTCAGGATGCACAAGATCTTGGTATCTCAATTGAACTTCTCCCCTTAAGTAGGCCTGATATGGAGTTCAATGTTTCCCTCTTCTACGCTGTATGGTCATGCTTTTACATCTCAAGTGTTTCAATAACGTCCATTGGTGGTTGTATTCATTGAAATCAGTAACTTTGAACCTTTGTGTACCAGGAATTGCTTGGATTGGAGGGTGATGAACTTGTTCAGTTTATGCCCTCAGCAGGAGAGAGGTGTGTGTTCTATCAGAATTTACAGCATTGCCATGCATGATTGTATTGTTTACTCCATTGAAGTTGGAGGTAGTGTTGCATTATTAAAATTGAGTTTTGTTTTTGTAAATGCATCTTTCTAAGAAAATTGGAAAAATTACTTTATTAGGTTAACGCTCCATGGAGTGTTAAGCTTGATGTTCTGTATTTACTCTAGGGCCCTGAAGCATGACAAGATTCTTCTACATATGCAAGATGGATTATATTTTGTTTGATAAAACTACACATGTAACTGTGATCTGAATGATGCAAATGCAGCAAATGTTTCCATATTGGAATGACTTTTTTTGTGTCCTTTGTTTAAAAATTGTTTTCACCACATAGAGCATCAAATCTTTCTTATTTTTGCATGATTCAGCAACAATCATTGTGTTATCATGAGTTATTTATTAACTTATTTCTGTATTACGACATATGTTGGAAGTCTGCCATGGTTCCCACTGCATTTCAGTGATCCTAGGCAATCAGTAGGGGGTATAGAGGAAGGGATGTAGAAGCTTCACTCCAGGAAAAAAAGGAGCTCAAGTGGGCTAGGGGTTAGAGACATTTAAGCGTTCCAGCACCCTGCTTAGTGGGACCAGAACTGGGAAATGCCTCTTACTACACCTTATGATTTGTGGTATAAATGTGATATTACAAGGATACATTTTTAAAGTGTTGACTGTGAGTAGGGGTCTTCAAAAAGCCCATGGCCTACAGCCTGGGCCACTAGACTGAGTGGAGTGCATGGGCTTTGGCCAACAGCCTGGCCCGCTAGCAGCCTGCTAGGCATTTAAAATAACAATTGGCCAAGTGGCAGCTCGCCAGGCCAAAAATTTGAAGAAAACTTTTAGACATCAGTTTATTTAGCTGTTGGAGAACAATAAAATTTTCTGCTGAACTACACTGTTTTCAACCAAATATTTCCAGTCCTCGATTGGCAATTTATCGAATCCAATAAGCTTTCCAATTTTCATCATTATTTAGCTTCGTTTACTAGAATGTTCCTTATTATTTGAGGAGAGAACGATAATGCGTAGCTTCTCTTACATCTGTTGCTGTAATATGACTCAGATGCTTGAACTGTTAAAGAAAGAAGAATATGAAAACTTGATACTATTGGGACAATCATTCCAACAGTAGTTTACGAATTCATTATTTTTCCAACTCATGTGACTAGGAAGCTTATTGCAGTGCAATGACTTGGATTTCTGACGTTGGCTTGGTCTCTATTTCTTCAAAAGGTGTTGTGAGAATTTGTCAGCTATAATCATCAGCTCCTTTTTTTTTGTTGCATTAGATGCATTAGCAGTGATAGTGAGAATAAGCAAAATACGTTTACCACTTGATATCTGCTAATCCCATCTATAATTTCTTAGATTCCCTTTCAAATCATCATCAATATTTATTATTTGCGCAAAAAACCCAAATTTTTTTTAGGTATCTCTGAGTTTGAGAACGCCCTTAGTCTTGATACGGGATTTAGAAACATCTAGAACCTCTGAGGGTCACATCTTCAACATTTTATGTTTTTTTTATGCATGGAAAATCCTTGATTCAATAAACAAGTTATTGAATATTAATTTCTAATACAAAACTGAGAATTCTTTTTCCTTCCCAGTTTCTTTTACTTTGCTCGACTTGGAACTTCCAGAGTAGGCAGCTGGCATTCTGACTTCTTTATGTAGCGTGGTATTTTTTTTTTTTTTTTGTGACACAATTTTTATTTTAAAATTTATCTTCAAATCTTGGATTGTTTTTTTGTAAAAAAATAAAATAAAAATAAAGGCTGTGATGTGTCAAAATTTGGGTTCCGAAGGTAGCCACTTTGTGAAAATAAGGCAGTGTTTAGATACTGTACCATGTTCATCCCTCCTATCACATTGGATTAATTAGAACACTGCTCGATGCTAAACATCTAAATGGAGTAATCACTGAAAATGAAACAAGGAATAACCACAAGTCTAGGGCAGATAGGTTATCTGAGGGGTGTACAAGTACAATGTTACATGTTAAACTATATAGAGTCTGTCCTATTTTATTATAATTGTGCTTTAGAGTGTACTCTCTCTCTCTCTCTCTCTCTCTTCAAAGCCAAATTTCAATCATCAGAACAGGAATCTTTAGAGAATTATTAAAGACTGGGAAATGTTGCCACCATCTTGTTTTCTTCTTCTTCCTTTGTTCATCTTTTGCCACTTCTATTATTTTTGGTACATGTTGATGTTTGTATTTGTACATTGTTCCATGAATTGTCATGCTATCTTTTGTATCAAGAGGCCACGAAGATTGTATTCCATCATCCCCCCTTGGCAAGTTTCATATTTTTCTTCTTTCTTGCATTCCAACTTCTTCGAAATCGATCACGTTCCTCGTGGATATCAGCTCGCTTGTCATCCATTTCATCTATCATTTGACTTGTCATTTGCTCACTCTTTTGGTAACCTTATTCATGTCCTATCCTTGACAGAGATCAGAGATCCTCGGTATAAATCTAATCACCATTTTAACCTAAAAATTGCCTCAATTTCTGCTGTTCCTCTCAAGCCAAATTCTCTATTGTTTCCACTCTTTTTTGTTGTGTCTCAGGTAGAGATTATAGATCTTTAGAGGAAATTGTTGATGTTTTTGGCCTCTTTGAAAGTGTAATGGCTGTTTTGGCCTGTGTTTGTTCCCTTGGGATGCGCTCCCCTTTTTGAGCGCTTTTTATACAATTCTTACTTATTAAAAAAAAAAAAAAAAATTCTGCTGTTTCCTCTTTCATGATTTTTGGTTGAAGGACTATTAATCGCTTCAATGTTTATATTATGTGCATTATATATTTGCTTGGTTGCATGGGCTAAAATTTTGAGATCATAGTTCGTAGATGATTTCTTTGTTTGTTAGGTTGCATTAATTCTGAGCTGCTGTTTGTTTGAGTTCATTCAGACCTGGTAGTGTCAAACATTTACATGCCAAACACTTTCTGCCTGGTACTAGCTTTTATCAGTTTATAAAAATAATTGTTTTTTACTATCAGAATTGCCGATATGAAAGATCAATTAAGAAAGCGCATGTTCAAGAAGCGAAAAGTTCGAAGAATCACATTTTCAATTGTCGACGGCTTATCCATTGAGCTGAACTTCTATGCTCTGATTCGTCCGACCATGCCAGGTATTCTTGTTACTATTTTCCTTCTAATTTTGAGGCATCAAGATCTATATGCCACTTTGTCAATGTAGTTGATAAATAATTTTTATTTTTCCCTTTACTTCTTGTTCATAGGTTCAATTACCTGGCTTGATTCTGTCACTAATATTCCTCTAAAGGTAATAAATTGTCAGATCTAATTTCTTCCTTCGTGGTTACGCATATACTGATAAACTCGGAAGAGTATATTTCGTTAGGGTGTCAATTCCTCAAGTGAATCAATGGTTTGAGAATTCACTTTGGCACTTTTGAGAATGTGGTTTTATTTCACAGTTTCTTACAGTTGGTCCTCTACTAATTAGTTATCATGAAAGACACAAGATTTATTCTAACAATCTAAATTTGCTGCTGAAAAGATAAACTTATCTTTTTCTTTAAAAGATTTATATAATTTTTTCATTAAATGGCATATTATGATAATTTTTGGCTTAAAAAGATGCATAATGTTCTTTTGTACCATTATACTTGTTGTGCCTTATTTTTCCACAAGTGAACAACAAAGTTCCTACTTGTAATTTCAAATCAAACCGATTATGTTAGGAGTAACCAGCATTTTTTCCCATGTGCAACATAAAGAGGGAGAGTGACCTTCAAATTTTAAGGTGTGAAGTGATTATAATTTAAATAGTATCTAACTGATTGAATGAATCGAATCATATAAGAAATGTAGGGGGAAACAAATAAAAGGATTACTCCCTCTATCCCATAATACATGTCTTGCATGGGGAATCCAACTTTTTATGGTAGTGGAGTTTTAATAGTTTTCTATTGTATTGATAAGAGTAAAGTTTCAAATATGCCCTTACTAAAAGACAAAATTGTGCTCCGTAATTAGTGCAGTTGATCATCTTCTGTTGCACTGCAGTATGGCCAGAGACTGCTGGGTTTTGATGTTTGGTTTGTTTGGAGTTCCCTGGGTTATGCCTTGTTCCACTAGAGGGTTGATTGAGGCTTGGGGAGGCTTCTCAGTTGGGGCTCTCATTCGGGATGCCTGGAGGGCTACTCCTCTTTGTATTTGGTTGTGCATTTGGCTGGAGAGAAATCGGAGATATTTTGATGGAAAGGAGAAGCCTGTCTCTTTGTTTAAGAGTTCTCTATTATTTCCACTCTTTTTTGTTGGGTTTCAGGGAGAGATATTAGATCTTTAGAGGAGATTGTTTCTTTTTTGGCCTCTTTGAAGGCTTGAGGCTTTTTTTGGCTTTTGTGTTTCTTTGGGATCCGCTCCCCTTTTGAGCGTTTTTTTTAAATTTTTACTTATCAAAAATAAAAATAAAATTAGTGCAGTTGTATAGTTAAAAGGATAGTTTGGGAATGTTATAAAAAATAGTACATTCAATTTTGGAATAGGACATGTTTTTTGGGACATCCCAAAATGGAAAGATGGACAACTATTTTGGGACGGAGGGAGTAAATTTTAAGGAAAATTGAAACAAAAGCTAAGTAAATGAAGGAATATGTCAAATGATGCAAGTTACATAGTAATAAATCATCTCTTAAAATAAATACAGGAAAATGAAAAAAAAAAACTAAAAATGAAATGAAAAATATCACTAGAAATCTAATCTAAGTGAAATAATTGAATATCATTTCTATCTTAGACACCTAATCGCTCAAAGTGCTACCAATTTCAATGAAAAATGAATGAAAAATGAATGAACAATGAAACTCATCTAACCTCTCTAGGAGTATCTTGGGACTGGCAATAATGTCCTTTCTGATAACCTCAATACACATTCTTTTTATCACGCATCTTCTTGTTTGAGCATTCACTGTTTTTGTTGGCCTTGAATGAACCATATTGATGACAAAGAAACCGAAACAAAATAAAATCTGGACAATTTTGTGGAAAAAGTGGGAAATATTGTGGTGCTAAATGACATACCTTTCGGTAGTTGAACAAGTGTTCCATAGAATTAGTGATGCTTTGATGGGATAAGGCAAAGTCAGTCTATAAAATTTTAGGTGTTTTGGCATAGATCGCTATTTATTTCATATTTTAAGCCATTTCTTAATTTTCTTTTTCATATTCTAAATAAAAACTGTTGCATTATCTTTGTATACATTTGTGTATACATATTGAACTGCCATTATCCCCTGCAGGAAGGGGGATGTGAAGTTCATATTAAATACAATGCCTGCTATCACCTCGTATTCAATGCTTTAATGTGTATACATAGCTAATGACAGTAGTTTGTTGTTTAAGTTCCTTCTAGAACATTTGTGATGAGGGCTGAAATATATAATACAACACATAGAATGTTTTCTATTCTGAGTGTTTACTAACTCTTCGACTTCCATATAAGGTTTGGGAATTTCTTCAGTTGGTTTAGTATCCAGCCATGTCATGATTGGATCTTTTCTTTATATAATATAGAAGCACATTGTTTATCAGTATCTCTTTTTGGTGACCCCACTTAGTTCTTGATGTAGGATCAGAAAAATACTGATACCACTTGATGTATAATAGAAAATAAAGAAGGGGACCAGAAGACAGAAGATGAGATGAGGCTAACCAAAAAGTGGGGAAACAGACAAAGGGAATAGAAAAAAATAGACTGAAAGATGATGCTAGACAAACTGGGTTGAGAAGAGCAAGAACAATGGAGGGAAGAAACATGAGAGAATCCTATAATCACACTTATTACTCCATAAAAAAGCTGAATACATTCATTACATAAGAGCCTTTATATAGGCAAAATCATAAACAAATACTAAAAATCCCTAAAATAACATAAAGTACTAAAATATCCCGAAAATTAAAAAGTAACGATGTTCTGCACTTGCTCATAGAACAGATGCATACAAACTAAATTTGTGGTTATGTAGCCTTCTTCACGCTGTGTCTGTATAACACTTGTTTAGGATTTCCCACGCATCTAGTTTGATGTCTGTTTCACGCTACTTACTCAAGCTATTTGCTGAATCACACTTGTTTAGGATTTGCCATTCCTCTGTGTTCGGTGTCAGTTTCACGCTACTTACTTAGGCTGGTTTGCTGAATAATTCAGTGAGTTGGTATCTTGAGGAAAATTAATCAATATGTTTTTTCTAATTGAGGGTCGAATTCGAGTATTGTGCCAGAGATACAGGAGCACTGCTTTAATTATTGTATAATTTACTGCTTATGGAAAACAAAACAAAATTTAATGAATCAATTTTATATGAAGCTGTGTTCACTACATTAATTGATTAATAGTTTTTAAAAGAATCAGTATTAACAATCTTGTCTTTTAGTTTGTGTACTCGTTGATTTAATAAACTCCTAGTCTCGTACACTGCATTGCTGTTATTTTAAAAGAAGGTTTAGAATGTAATACAAGAAAAAACTCACATCTTGAGGGGTTGCCTTGTTGGGCCAAATTCACAATGGTTTTCTGGATCATAAGTCTGTCCTTTTGTTTCTGAATGGGGAGGGTTGCTGTAAGAACAAGTTCTAGCTCAGGTTCTTCCTCTTGGCATTGTGCAGGCAGAAAGATCCTTCGTCTGTGCAGATACAGGTGCATTGGTCCAGGAGCCTCCCAGACGTTTTCAATCTTACAAGAAGTACACTACAGGCTCTTTAGTTCATCGTTTTTATTTGGCGTTCACTGGGTCACTGTTATTATTTATCTTGAATGATTTCTTGTCCTATCATGGTAGATTATAATTTTAATTCCATCAATTTATAGTTTGCTACTGTAGTCCTTATTGCAATATATAATTGGATATTTTTCTGCTTCAAAATTTTTATTAGATTTATTCTTATATAACTGTGCCCGATATGTCTTCTCTACTCAGGTTTTACATAAATTACTGCATTTTCTTATCTTTTGTTGTGGAAAACTTGGTCTTTTGCTTGTAATGCCTGCTAGAAGTTCTAGTAACATTTGGAGCTTTCAACGTTGATAAAACCCACCACCAGTTGTTGAACCCACACATCATGGTGAATTTAGATGCGTTCATCTCTATTGGTTTATATTCATCTTCATTCTACTGATCATCGCAACTGAATAGAGATGGTGATTTCTGTTAGTCTTCTGAATCTATCAATTTCCTGGCTCCTATCAAGGAAATTTTGGATGGGGGCTGGAGATATACCGGGTGATGGATTGTATTAAGTTTCGTTTCCTTGTATGGATTTCATCTAATAGTGCTTTTGATATGGGTTTTCAATATTCTCATAAAAAAAAGGGATAAATTAACTGTCTGAAGCATAAAAGAAAAGAGCTTACTTCTTTTTAACCTTTTGGCATTGATGGCTGCCATTAAGCAATTTACGTGGTTGTTCAAGGTGATCAACATCTCACTGATCCACTTTTGCTTATGTACTCTCATTACATCTGTTCATGCTGGTCATGTACTTGGCTCACCGCTCTTCTTGATTGTCTGCATCTTGAAAATTTTCATGTGTGCAAATATGTTGTTTGGCTACCACACTTGTTTCATAATGGAAGATTTTCATAACATGTGCATTTTCTATTTTTTACACCCCTTAATATGTGCATTTACATTTCAGTGAGAATATCAAATTTTCTGTGGAGGAGCTTTCAGAAATCAAGAGAGTATCAACAGGTCATCTCCGTCTTCTAGGTTTTAAACCGTTGAGTTGCTTAAAAGATTATCACAACTTGAGGCCATCAACGTTTGTTTTTCCTAGTGATGAGGTTGTTCTGTTTCTTACCCTTATGCAATAACTCAAATTATCTTCTGAATTGTTTTTTATTTTTATTTTTATTTTTTGTGCTTTTACAATTCCCTGTCTTGCCCTTGTGTTCTTCTGAAAGGTTGCAGATCCAAGTTGTATATTTTTACCACTAATTATGTCTGTTTTATCACTCAAACTTTTTTGACATAAGTTGAACATCTCTCTCTCTCTCTCAAATTAATATATGGAGCTCTAAAAAGGTGAAGTAAGGCCCCATTTTTGCTGGCACTTTTATGTATGTATATATGCTTTGACTTCCATAAGATATCTCAGTGTTGTTTGATTCTGTACCCTAATTCCATAAGATGCTTTTATGAACTTTTAGAAACATTAAACATTAAAAGGCCACATCTAACAAATTTTATTTTTAAATTAAAATTCTATTTTTCAAAGAAAGTTGCGCAAGGATACCAGTGAATGTAACTTTAGGATGAAAGTAAGTGATAACATGTAATGAGAAGCATACAAACAACAATTGTAGGTCCACTTACCCGTATCACTATATTTCTGTAAGTTAGGCTCCTATTTTTTTGGAAGCAAAGCACTTTCTTCTCACCTTTTTATCTACTCAATTTAGATTAACGTGGTTATTGAATGTAAAAGTTATTCCTTCATGGTTAAGAACTAAAAAAAGTTAGCTGCTTAAGCTCACTGCCCACAAACACACAATGACTTGACAATATCTGGAAACCTTCTTGAAAATGTCTTTCTATTATGCAAGGAATCTGCTATCTGTTTTCGGTATTGGTTTTTATCTTGACTTCATATTCATCAATACCCGAACCAAAGGACACACAAGGACACATTCGTATTATCTAATAATTTTCATATTTTCTATGATAAAAGGTGTTTATATGTAACATAGAATGTTCTATGTGACACTTCACTTTTCTTAGTGGACCATATGGCTTACTCCTCCAGGAAGTAAATGTAGGAATTTCTTGTGAGATAGAAAGGCACGAGAAACGAGCAAATCAGTTGGAAAAAAACATAAGACTTTGTATCCTTCAGAGATGTGAGAAACACTTACTGGTTTAGAAGGTGCCAGGATGGGCTTTTCTTTCAGTAGGGATGGATGTTGTGGGTTGCCTGTCAGCATGCCTGTTATCTACTGACTGCACACATGCTGTGCTGTTGCACCCTAAGCTTGGTGCATGTTGGCATCTTTATAACTATGTAGTGGTATTATTTTGTAAAATAATCTTAGATTTGACATCTCAAAAGGGTGAGGTTTTATTGTGCCAGATGTGTAACTTTAGTTTTGAATATATGGACAGACAGACATGTAAATGCCATGGTCCTGTTTCTAGGCTTACAGTCTTACACCCATGTTGTACTATCCTTTCCCCTATTAATTATATTCACTTTGTCTGCTTTTTTCCTTTGCTGCTTTCTTGCTGGCTTTCTTGTGTGTGCGCTTTTGAGGTAATCCTTTTTAATGTGCTTGCTTGTTGAATGCTTGTCAAGTGCCACTCTGCTCCTCTATTCTTAGAAGGGTGGGCTCTGATACTCTCTCATGCATCCCAAAGTATTTTTCATATCAAATATTTTATTAGGTAAATTACTGTGGTCTTTTGAACTCTCAGTTATTTATTAGCTGATGCAGGAAGTGATTGGAAGTACTTGCATTTTCATTGCTCTCCACAGATCCATGTTACGGCTCAAACGGTTAGTACATGAACAATGTTTACACTTAAAAGTTAAAACCCGATTTACTCTTAGACTTTAGTCACCAAAAGTACTCTATATTCTTGTATGTTTTTTATATGTCATTGTTTCACATCTGTATGATTGGATTTCTGCTCCATGCTACCAAAATCCCTCGGTCATTAACCTAATAATCGGTTAATGAATTACTTATCAAAAAAAAAAAAAAAAAAAAAAAAAATCGGTTAATGAATTAATTTTCATAGCTTTGAATATCACATCAGAAGTTCACACATCCACTTGCAGATACTTTTCCCCAGTTCCCCCACCAATAAATAAATAATTAAAAAAGAATAAATCAATAAAAAAAAAATCCACAATAGCTTCAAACCTCACTCGTATGCGAAACCTCTTTCACCATGCTAATCTCTTTCCATCACTCTGCTTTACAACCTGTCCCTTGCTACCACGTCCCTTGACAAGTTGAGATGTTTCATTCGGTTTACTAATTTCACTAGAGAGCACACCAAAACTGATCCCACCACCCTTATGCCTCCTTACAGAATGTCTTTCTATAACTTTTTTAATATTTACTTACCAAAAAGAGAACTTCTTCAACATCTTCGCACTGAGGCTGGAACAAGACAGAGATAAAGCACGCAGAGGTAGCCACCTATTGGAAGAATGAATCTTCCTTGCTCAGATACTTCCTTTTCCAAACAAAGATTGCTAGACTTGCAAAGATGGTCCTTAAACCATCCCAATCTCAAAATTTCTTGCTGAAAACTTCGACCCCGATATGGGAAAAAGGACCCCCTGTCAGAAACTCATTGAGCACAGAAACCAGCTGGCATTTCTTTATTTAGAATAGAAAATTCTTCTTAGAAATATAGAATTTGACTCGCTTCCTCTATTAGGTCCAAAAAAATGTGGATATCCCGAAATCCTAATTGGACAAGATCATATGCTCTCTTGATGTTGAACTTGTATTCTACTTTTGGTTCTTCACTCCTGAACATAGAATTTACACATTCATTTGCAGTGATGGTATCCACAGTTTGAAGACCTCCAGCAAAGGCATTCTATGAGTTTGAAGTTACCCCTTCTGACACCCTCCTCAAACTCAAGGCCTACAATTGGATATTAGCTTATACACTCCATCTAGGATGCTAATAGGACTAAATCCGTCATGCTTAACACTTGGTCTTCGTTAATAATAAGTGAGAATCGATAAAAGACGATTTCAAGCTCCATTCCAACTCTCCTGTGGCATGAAAGTGGTTCATCATTGCAAGCACCATTCTCTCTCACCATAACCCAACGTTGCTGTGAAGAAGCCATCATCATTCCATTTGACCTTGGGGCTCTTCCAATTGCAACTCCAAAGGATTCCATCATCTCTCCCTTTGAGAAAGGACATTTATACAGACTCCCTGTCTCCATTCAAAATCTTGTTGAACTCCATCCCATCGGTTCATGGTCTCAAGAGCAAATCCTCCAGATAGATATTTTTACCAAAACAATTTTTTTTTTTTTTTTTTTTTCCAAAACAAAATTGCAATGGCTATATAAAAATATAGTATAAAAATTGTTTTTACATATGATTGATCCTCCTTTGTGGATCTGCCAGCAAATAAAAAGATTTAGCGTTCCTGTCTCCTTTGCTGAGCTTAAAGTGCCCAAGTATTTTGTGTGACTCATCTCTCTTACACCTTCAATGTTCTCATGCACTGGCTTCCTCTCCTCCACTCTAGCCCTCATGTCTTAAGTAAAAAAACTTACACCTTCTTTTCCATCCAAACCCTTTATTTATCCTAGCCCATTTAATTTCCATCATTCCAGAATTCCCAAAGACTTTCTTGTTCCATTTATTTAAATCGTCATTCAACATCTTCAATTTTTAAGCTAATATAAACCCTGGACTTTCTGCCACCCTATAATCCTACCGCCACCCAATCAAGTTCCCAGGATCCTAGTTTCTGAAGTCGCCTATACTCCAATTTGAATGGTCCTTTCTTGGTGAATGCTGTGGGATTGAAGTTGAGACCTCAATATTTTCATCAAACTAATTTGATTTTTTTAAATTTTATATCATGTTTTTTTTATGTTTGTTTTTATATATGTGCGTATGATTGGTTTGCAAAATAGTCATAGAGGTATATTGTGAGTGACACTTTCGTGGGTTTTACTTTTTTTAAATCAGTTTTGCAGTTGCATTTTACGGGAGTTTCACTCGTCCTCAATTGGTTGCCCTTGTTGCACAAGTAAGATATCATTTTCTGTAAGCGCGTTGATAGGCCAGAAATCTTTGATGATGGATTTAATATTTTGATCCAACTACAAAATGATTGTTTGGCATCAACTGCAACCCGCAACAGAATAAACAGTAGATGAGTATTTTTGCTAGTCAATATTCAACTACTTGCTTGTATTCTTGTAGTGCTTACTGATTCATGTCTCTTCTGTTGTAACGTTTAATTTATTTTTATTGTTTTGAAGGAATTCTTTTCTTCCTTTTCACTAGAAGTGGCATTTGTTTCATTTTCAGGCAGAACTCTGCAAGTAACAAGTGCATTTCATGCTTTGTTGAAGTGTAGGGTTTAAGCCAGCAATTAATTTAAGTTGTAGGATTCTTCAGAGAGAAGAGAATTAAAAAAACGAAAAAAAAAATTAAAAAAAAAAATCAATTTTTGGCTCAGCTATAGATTTTCAATTTCTATGACTAACTAATGAAACACATATTATCTCCTTTGAGATCTTTCTAGTCTTCTTCTTCTTTTTTTCTTTATTCTACTTTGTCATAGAAAATTTGAGTCAACTTTAGATTGGACTCTCTCTTCTAAGGTCATTATACTTCTTACACTTATTTTCTCCTTTGAGATCTTTGTAGTCATTTATTTTTTTCCCTTATTCTATTTTGTCATAGAAAATTTGGATCATTTTTAGATGGGACTATCTCTTCTAAAGCCGATTATACTTTTTCTTCTTCTTCTTCCTTTTTTTTTTTTTTTAATAAATGCTCTCTATATTTCTCTTCTTTCTTTCTTTGACTTGCCTTTTTAAATTAAGAAACAAGAGTTCCAATTACCTACCATCGCAAAGTTGGACATGACCCGCACTAGTATTTGTATTTATTGTGTTTTAGTTTAAAAAAGACAAGGCCTCTATCTGATTCTCTATATTTATATTCCATAATGATGGTCTTGTTCCAATTCTTCTAACTAATGTTAAACAGATTGTATCATCTTTCATAGGTCCATTTATTTGATCTATATTTAATTAGTAATAAATATTTCTTTGTGAATGTTCTATATTTTGGCTTCTGAACAGTCTTATGCTACTACTTTACACACCAAGTTTTTTGTTCATCTTCGAAAATTCAATTTTTTTATGGAGTCATCATTTGATCCAACTAGAAATATCAATTCCGTGACTATAATCCATCATATTTCACATTTTTATACTTCAATATGAAAGGTTATTTAGGAATAAAATTCTGTACATAGATTTGCAAATTGACAAGTACTATGGGACATTGACAAAATAAAATCCGGATGAAAAATTGGGATGGATGGAGTATTTTATTTGTGCATTTTAATTTACTTTGGATTCTTTTCATGCACCCATGTTCCCCCACTTGTGGCTTGAACCCTTTGCCTTGCCTTTGAGGAGGTGGAGGCCATTCCACCTAGGCCAAGGGCCCGGTGGCATAGTAGTTAAAGGCTCAAGGTGCACTAAGGCGCCAAAGGTCTTCTGGAGCCTAAGCGCAAGGCGCAGTATAAGGCGCGAGCCTGATCGAAGTAAGGCGCGTGTGTATAATAATGCATATTTAAACATATATTATTATATATATTCATAATCAAGCAGTAATTGCAGTTAATATAAGTAGTGAACCATAAATTTATGAATTTTGTCAAATATTTCATAAGGTTAAACAATACGATATATGGTATAGAACCTTTTAATTTAGTAGTCATTAAGTAAAAATAAAATGATACGAATAAATGATTAAAAAATACAAGGCGCGCCATTTTTGAGCCTGGAGCCTGCTAAAAAGCGTGAGCCTGAGGGCTTTATGTGAGCTTGATTGAAGGGGTCTGGCCTGTAGCAGGTGGAGGCGATCTAGTTAAGCCTTGACGAGCCTGGGGCTTTTTTGGAGCCTAGGCACACCTTTAACAACTATGCCCGGTGGTGATAGTTTTTCTTTTTGGTAGGTAAATTTCACAAACGCATACCCATTTGTCCCATAGGGGATCCTAACACTCACCTTTTTGTTTGAAAGGAGGAGAACAAGAGGACTGCACTTAAGTGCAGAATAAAATAGAATTTTTGTTGCCAGGAATTGAACTTAGTTCTCTCCAGTGGGAGCCGATGATCCTAAGTTTCCTAACCGACTAGACTATAACAGATTTTAAACAGACTTAGTTGGGCACTGAAAAGATACATATCCAACACATCAGCAAGTATAACAATCTTGTTGTAGAAGTGCTGCTTCATTGGGATAAAAAGGTAGCAAAAGGACGGCTAAACTTGCTAGGATTTAGGAAGAGTTACCTTGTGGGCTATTGCTTCATTTGTTTGAGATCTCATATAGATAATTTAATCATCTTCCATTTTAGGACTTATAGAGTACATGTGGTGAAAAGTTGATTCAGTGATAATCATGAAACCTTTAATTCACTCTTTGGTGATGCATGGGAGATCATGTTAATACATTCTATTTATCTTCTGTTTGTGGCCATGACCAGACTTGTTTACTCATGCCGCCGTCATTTTCTCTCCGAAAAAATTAGAAACAATATGAGAAGCCAGCACATAGAGGTTGGGTGACTGGTCAGCAAGTATGCTGGTGGCAGGTCAAATTTGAACTCTCTTTCGAGCAGGATCAACTGGGTTGATGTTCTCAATAAGTCTATATGGTAGTAAAGCTCATGACACTAAGCTCCAAAAACAATTGATGAACAAAATTTGATGACCATTAGGACAATAAGTTATTTGGCTAGCCTTCTCCACAATTTTTAATCCTTCTGCTGCTCTTGTGGTTTTATTTAATATCTTTTAGATTAGCTAGTCGTGATAACCTCACTAATTTTTGTTAAACTGCAGGATGAGATAATCAATGCTAGTGGTCAGGTTGAGCCTCCAGGAATGCAGATGATATATCTTCCATATTCTGATGATATTAGGCACATTGAAGAGGCAAGTAAATTTTTTTGAGTTGGCTGAAAGGGTTGATTATAAATTTGGCACTGATACTACTTGTGGCATCTTGCAGCTTCATGCTGATAAAAATGCCTCAACACCTCGTGCAACTGAGGATCAAATTAAAAAAGCCACTGCTTTTATGAGACGTATAGACTTGAAAGATTTTTCAGTTTGCCAGTTCGCTAATCCTGGTAAATGTCCATACTCAGCATATGTCATTTTGTAACATAGAAGCTCTTGTAAAAGCGGTTAACTGTGTCTCTAGTATAAATTTTGTTTCTGTTGGACTGATGACTAATTTTAACTTGTCTTATAAGTGTTATATACTCTGAAAGCATTTGAACAATGAAGTTTCAGTTTTAATGGTCTATAACCATATTTGTGGGCAAACAACTTTCTGAGATATGTTAGTATACATGTATGCAAGCAGGAAACTTGCCGGTATGCCTATCTAGCATAATGTGGTTCACAGTAATTAACTTCACTTTTTGGTGAAAATATTATAGAATTCCACCATAAACTTTCTATCTCTGATTAAATAATATCTTCAATGGTTTTGGTTGATTATGCTAACTTGTTTTCAGTTTTCATATTCTATTTTTTTAAATAACAGAAGGTTCTGTTATTTAATATTTAACTTGATAAATTAGAATATCTTTAAAAATTACATTGGCCAAAGTCATCAACTAGTAATTTATGTTACTTGGACTTGGGTACATGTATCCGGTACGGTATGTGTCTAAATGTCAGACTTCCCTACATCCTACATCTTAGGACTTGGCTTGAAATGTGCCCAAAACTTGGATATGGGTACGTGGTCATATATTACATACTTGAAAACATAATATGACGCTATAGTTCTTTTAAAATGTACTCAAATAATAAAGAAATCTAAATGAAATATGGTGAAAAAAAGAGAGATTCCATCTATCTCACAAGCAGGTAACCCTTCGTTGCTGTCACATATGAGCTTTTTTTTTTTTTTTTGATAAGTATCTGTCACATATGAGCTTTTCTTCTTCTTCCATCATCAAGATTAGAGGATCCAAGTGTCGTATTTGGTTATGTGTATCGGTCACATATCCCATACACTTGTCGTGTCATGTTGACACCTGCATGTTAAGTGGAATAGGAGAGTCCAAGTAATGTAGATAATAATCATGTTGGTTCATAAATGCTTGCTTTTATAAAATTATTTTTCTTATCTGCCGTCTTTGATTTGCAATTCAGCATTTGTATGGACATTTTCTCGGGCAATATAATACTGGCTGAGCTTGGTTGATCCAATTTCTTTATCTAATTTAATTTTCTGTCCTTGTAATTTCTCATCATTTTGTTCTATTAATTTCTAAAGGGCTAAGTATATAAAACACCCCTAAGGTTTACTTTTTGAGCAAATAACTCTCCTCTTTTTTTATTTTGGGTATAAGACTCCCTTAAAAATTTAAAAATGTTGCAAATTAGGACTTTCCGGCAGTCAACCGTTTGAAAAGTAGCATTAACAAACCATGTGCCTCGCACATGACTAATTAATTGTATTAAATACCTATAATGTCCTTTGACTGAATTTTTTACTATTTTTTAACTGAATTTTGTATACTATTTTTTACTATTTAAATACCGAAAATGCCATTCTTTAACTAAATTTGTTTAATAAAGGCCATAATAGTCATTTTACATTAACTAAATTTTTTACTATTTTTTATATTAATTGTAAGAAAGGCATTTTAGTATTTTTATCACTCCATTAATGGCCGAATGAGGGGAGGTCCTTGTTCACCCCTAAAATAAACGTTAGGGGGTTTTTCAGAACGTATAAGGGGTTATATGAGCTATATGCATACTACAGGGGTGCTAAATGCTAAAGAAAGTAGAAATCATATTGCAATATTAGTTTTCCGTTTTAAAATCTTTTCACAAGTCTCACCGTTTACTATCTCTAGTTTTTAGCAGGATGTTTTCTTTAGTATGCTGACTGAAACAAATTCTTTCAGCCTTGCAGAGACATTATGCAGTATTACAGGCCCTTGCATTAGATGAGGATGAAATGCCTGAAATCAAAGATGAAACTGTTCCTGATGAAGAAGGCATGGCTAGGTAAAGGGGCATTGATACCATTTAGTGTGGTGTTTCATTTGTATCTCAAAAATAGTTCAACCTTTTCTGTCAACAAGAAACATGATATATGCATACCAATGGCAGACCAGGAGTGGTTAATGCATTGGAAGAATTCAAACTCTCTGTTTATGGTGAAAATGACGACGAGAGGGACGATTTTGCTGATCGGGAAGTAAGTGAAGCCTCCAAAAAACGAAAAGCAATTCATGACCATGCAGTCCAAGAGTGTGCAAACTATGACTGGCCCGACCTTGCGGACAATGGAAAGGTAACTTCCTTTTTTGTTGTGTTTGAGTGCATGGTATTAAAAGTTAGTTGCATGTAGTAAGGAGATGCCTAATTCAAGTTTTCAAAATAAGGTGATTTCCATAGAAGTTTAGCTGCTTGAAAAAATTACTCTTTATATCTATACTCTGTCAAATGTAATCATGCTTTTGAATTTGATGATTTTGCATATCTACAATTCCTCAATGTCTAGGTCGTTTGCAACAATATGTTTTCTTTGTGTTTGGTAAATTATATAAGTGGAAATTCAAATAAAAAATTGTTTAATGCTACTAAGGACCAACTAAGACATTAATGCATGAAGAATAATTACCTAATAAGTATATTTTTTTTAATAGAAAACAAGAACGAAAAAGTACATGCTACACCTAGAAACTAAAGAAAGTGACACGAAACTTGCTTTTAACATGGTACATGCTAATAAATAATTTTATGCTTTCATTCTTGCTCTGGGTTAATGATCTATGACATAACATCACTGCACTCGAAAAATTTTTAGAAGGGGAAAAAAAAAATAGAATTTTACTTCAACCGTAATCTTAAGTAAAATTTATACTTAATTAAGATATGTGAGAAAAAATTAAACATTTCAAAATGTATGTAATTGACATTTAGCTAATGTCATTCAAGTGGATTGATTTGGTTATTCTTGAGTTTGTGAGAAAAGGGAAGATAGTGGATCGACTTGGTAGGATTGCATGAGTGTTGAGAAGGAAAGCTACATATTATATAAAAAATCATACATATTATAAGGAAAGCATTAACTGTCTCTCTTCTGAAAATCATACATATTATATAAAAAAAATTAAAAAAATTATATAAAAATTAAAAATGCTATCTACATTTGTATAGGTTTATATATATATTTATATATTTATATTGATTATTAATTCTGCTTCAAACTTGCAAGGAAAATGGGATGCTGTTAGCCAAGTTAGATTAAATATTGAAAATTAAAGAAACAGGTCTGCGTTTAGGCCATCAATTCGATAAATTTTGAATTAAAGCCAAACATTATCCAACTTCTCACAGATTATAAATCATAATCTTTGATTTAGTTAACTCCATGGAGAATATAATGCCTGTGATTCTTATCATTTGCAGTTGAAGGATTTAACCGTAGTGGAGTTGAAATACTACCTTAGTGCCCAAAACCTCTCTCTTTCTGGGAAAAAGGAAGCTTTGATCAATAGGATTTTAACACACATGGGAAAGTAGGGAGCGTGTGGCTTTGTAAGCGGTATGACTGAATGAGATTTTGTATCCAGTTTGTTGGCATCAGAGCTGAGCTTTTATGTTGTTTGGCATTGTCTGTGATGGCAGCAATCGTTTTAATGTGTAAATGGCTTTACTTCAAAGTTAGCATGTATGCCCAGTGGCATTGTTTTGTAAATCGGATGGATAATTCTGTGAAAGGAGTTCTCTTTTTGACAAGTCACCGTATGTGGTAGCTTTACAGCGGTGTATATATCCTATTGAAGAGTCTTGGAGATGCAATACTTGTATCAATCACAGCTCCCCTCTATCTCTCTCTGTGTGTTTTTGTTTTTAGAACATTCACAGCACGCAGGTACAAGACAATCCAGCTGTTGGCGTGGCCACAGTGCAGATACCAATGACAGCCGATGATGGCAATGGTGATCAAGACTGGTCACAGCGAAAAGAGACTTGAGACTGATTTATCTTGGGGGTGAAATTATTTTATTTATAATAGTAATTGAAGATTGATTTTGGTTTATAATGATTACAGTCTGTGTGGTGGTGCAATGCTTGTTGGTTCTCGAATGATATGGAAATCAGGACTGGTGAAACTGGTTCACAGAAAAGATGGTTCTGGACGATGTTTTGAAATCGTCCCCAAAATTGCTCACTTTAAAATTACTAGGAAAGCTTTTATTAGCGAAAGAAAACTAGAGTGGCTAGGTGATAATTGTGCAACAAGTTAACATGCTTTTTTAAAATTAAATTTTTATGCTAAATTCCACTCATTTTCATTGCAAAATTACATTATAATATCCAACAAAATGACAGCTGGGTTTGTTTATAAAACAAGGCCAGTAAATTACGTTTCATAACTAAAACATAAATTATTTGTGACAAAACAGTATACCATCGCTTATTCATCGTAAAAGAAAAGAAAAAAGAAAAAAATATGAGCCGTGCTTAGCTTGGTTATTGTGGGGTTGCTTAAATTTCTGCAAACTAATTATATGGGTGGGTCCTAATCTCTCTCGGGTTCGTGGGCAAGACTGGAAATTAAGATCTACTTTACAGTCAAGTCAACCCAATTACTTGCCCAAAAAAAAAATTCGACCCACTTCCTTTTAACACTTGACCTGAGGACTGCTCGATTGTCACTTTCAACTACTAAACATTTTTTTTTATAAGTAAGAATTAATTAAAAACGCTCAAAAGGGGAGCGAACCCCAAAGAAACAAAAGGGCCAAAGGGTACCTTAAACCTTCAGAGAGGCTAAGAAAACAATAATTTCTTCCATAGATCTATAATCTCTCCTTGAAACCCAACAAAAAGAGAGTAGAAATAACAGAACTTAAGCATACAAACAGACTTCTTTATCAATGAAAGCAAATGGTTTAAAGAATGAACAATCACAATTCTCAATGGATTTTCATCAATGAAAGCAAGCAGCGAAAACGATTCATTCTTGTCCCATACTATCTCGCCACCAACATAACATATGTAGTATTTTCTGTATTTTTACTTTCTTTTACAAAATAACTTGCAGAGCATAAAAAGATGGGAGGGTACAAGCACAACAAAATTGGGTCTCAAAATCCCAGAACTCTTCCCATTACTCATTTCTCTTTATCTCGGAACTAGTAGGTATCGGACCATAGAGACATACACGGATATCACCTTGTACTACTCGCTCATGAAAGTAGCTCTTGTACAAATCCCAGAATTCTTCCCTGCAAAATGACATAACATTGAAGAACAGAATCAACTGTTTAGTATGGCATTCCCCCCTCAATGGTTATTTCCTTTTGGAGGTATGCATGTGAATAAAACATGTAAGAGTTGACTTTTGTAGGTTTTAAGATGTCAATGCTTGCCAGGCCAAGTTTACAAGGCAAATATCTTATTGAGATGTTTATATACCATCTCCAAGGGATTAGTTAAAAGACAAGGCACACTCTAAAAGGAGGCAAATGATACTAAAGAAATCGGGAAAGGTTAGTACTAATATCAGAAACCTCGACCAAATGTTCTTGATGTTAGCATGAAGATGATAACAGAAAAAGAAGGGGAAGGGTATAGTTGAATTTTAAGGCAAACCTGATTTGAGGAAGTGTAAACAAGGAATAACCCTTAACATCTGTGTGCATGTCAAGCATAATAACTGCTAATCTTGATAGCCCCAATGCCTCCATATCCATCAACTTCTTGATCCTACAACCAATTTCAGAAGCATCCAGGAAATGAAATTATACATGCGAAAATAGTAATGAACTGAAAAGTGGGGGAATAGGAAGAAAAAGATAAAAGGCATTTCACCCAGTACTGCAATGTTATAATCAACAAAGTAATTAAAAATTGAAATACATAACCAGCTTTTACAATGGAAACAAAATTTTAATAAAAAAAATAAAAGATATACGAAGTAGTTGACGAGATCCAGTGCCAAAAGATATACTAAGCAGGTTAACTCCCAGAGAGAGAGGGAGAGAATACAATGATGAAGCATATCTCTTATCTTCTAACTGGAAAGAAAAAAAGAGGGGTAAAAAGTATGAGAAAAGAGTAATCTTCACGACCAATAACTTAGTACAAGGGTCAAAATGCTTCAAAATTGATATTGTATGTGTAAGAAATCCTAAAACACCATGCCCTGTTTATTCTCCTACTTGGTGTGCATTGAGTTATGCTAAAATATTGTAGTATTTGCTTGGCTGCTAGGTCGGAGGCTACGCAAACAAAAGTCGGGCTCGGCAGTCTGCATTTAGACCTGCCATTGGATCGGATTTTGATCCGAATTTGAGCCTATAACTAGGATATGGGTTGGAACATTCAATCCAATACATTAGCAATCCGACTTATCAAAAAAAAAAAATACATTAGCAATCCGAATCCGATAATTATAAAAATGTTGTTCATCATTATTTTTTATTCTCCTCCCACTCTCTATTTTGTCTCTCTTTACTGTTTTTTCCCCTTCAATAAAAAGTCAATATCTAGTTTCCTACTCCTTTTTTTTTTTTTTTTTTATATATATTTTATTTTTCTTCTTCAGCTTCTCTTATTTATTTTTCTTGTTTCCTAATCATTGTTTGCCAATCTCTTTTGATAAAAATATCCTTTTTGGATTGGGCTATCGGATGGATATATGATTAAAAACAAATCGGATATGGGTTAAATTTTTAACAATCCGTCGGGTTATTGTATTGAACACAACTCTCATCGGATTCAGAACAGATCAAGCCTAATCCGATCCGAACTCGATCCGTTTATAGGCCCAGTGGCATCCCTACGTCTCATGTAGGGCATGTTGGGAGAGCCTGATAGGCTCACTAGCGAGGTCATTAAGGTATGTCTCATGTAGCACATGAAGATTCCCAGATTCACTGCACTCTTTTATTGATTTTCCAGGTGATTTAGGTCATCCATTTCATATTATGTCCTAGATTACATGGTTGTGCCACATTTGGTTCATTTGTTTATCATACAATTATTTACTGATTAAAAAATAATTCAGGTGCTTCATGAAAGAGGTTTGCCCTAATCACACACGGTTGTTAAGGTAGGCCTTAATTACATCGACCTCCCTTATTGACGTTACACAACTTATGGCTTTAAATTTGAGCGGTAAAATGACATGGTTGGCCTTTATTTTTTCAATAATTTTTTAATTAAATCATATTATCCTTATCACTAACAAAAAAAACCGCCTCTCCCCCTCTCTCCACCCGCTCCACCATCGCCAACCCCTTTTTCTTTCTGGTCACATGAAACCATGAAAGAGGCCTGAATAAAGGAAATGATTCATAGCCACCTCATGTTCCGGTTCTCAATCCAAAAAGGCACCAAAGAAAGGAAAGAGAAGGATCACCATAGATGGATCTCCTGGAACAAATCTATAGAGAGTTCTCCTTATTACCAAACCACAAAACCACTCTAAAGTCTGAACTCTCCAAAACAATTACCCAGGTGACCAAACCCCAGGAGAGAGAAAGAGAGAGAGAGACTGCAAACTTTTCAGAGAACCATCACCCTATTAGATATAAATATTTATGTCGTATATATGTATGCATAACAGGGACGATCGGACAGCCGGTTCCCATTTTTGCTCACTGTCAGCGTTTAGAATCTATTCTCTCCTTTCTCCAATAGATATGGCAAAGCTTGACGGTGTTTGTTGTAATGCCTGATATTGGTTTGTACGATTTAAGGCAAACCCATATGGCAAACAGTTTTTTTTGATAAGTAATAATAAATTAAAAAAGGCGTTCAATAGGGGAACGCGTCCCATAGACATAAAGGAAACCGGGAACTAAGGCCCCAAAGAATCCAAAAAAGAAATTAAATCATCAGAAGAGGAACAGGATCTTCTGTTCACATAACTGAAGAGAGAACGAATAATAAAAAGTTTCAGTGTCGTTGTAGACGACTCCTTTCCGCCAAACATTCTACTATTTCTCTCCCTCCAAATGCACCACCAAATACAATGCGGTGCAGATCTCCAATAATCACGAACACTTCTACCGACACGACAACCTCTCCAAGCATGAATCAACTCCTTAGTAGAACGTGGCATTACCCAATACATGCCAAAAAGCCCAAGAATAAGATTCCAACAGTCGTGCGCTACAGAACATCCATATGGCAAACAGTTATTATTGGAACTTGGTATTAAGTGATAATCCTTTCTCCAACGGATATGCCAAACCCATATGGCAGATTGTACAAGCCCAAATCTAATGTAGGCATGTTAATGTATGTGATCAAACCCTATATGACAAAGCATAGAGTCTAACAGATGCATTTCTTCCTGGTGTGAAGATGGATAAGAATCTAAAGTTGACTTCATGGAAAAGTGTTAAGAGTTAGGTGAATTCAACCACGGGTCCGCGACAATGAAATGTCTGGAGTTCTAGCTTTATTCTTATCTAATAATGATGTCGTTATACTTTAATGTATTTTAAGTTTTTAATTTTTTTTTTTTTTTTTTCTACTTTCCATAATATGGGTATTTATATAGTTCCTTAACGGCAGTTAGTCCTCCGTCAGTCAGAAGGGGTAAGCTTGCAAAAGTTGGTAAATTGATGGTGTTTTTTGCCAAAAAAAAATAGTAAGCCCGGGGGCGGGGGAGGGGGAGGTGGGTTAGTGCAATTTGGCCAAAAAATAATTATATAAAAGCCAGACTTTGATTCTGTCTCCGTTTTAGGTCATGGCTTTTGGTCTTTTAGATATGTGTATACTGAAAAGCAATTGTTTGTTGGTACATCCATTATCCGATGAGGTAAAGAATGTGGTTTTATGTTGGATGGGTTTAGAATACAGTCTTAACTAGAAGAAAAAAAATAAGCTACAGTTATTCATGGAAGAGATATTGATTATGGGTCAACTTCAACAAAAGAACCTAGTTCAGATTCGAAGTTGGTGTCGAAAGGGTAACAAATTGATGCTTGTGTACGATTACATGCCTAATGGCGGTCCCAATCGATGGATATTCAATAAACACAAGAAGCTATGTTTGATTTGTGGTGTTAATTGATTCGTGAATCCCACTGTGCTTGCGGTAAAGAGGAAACTAGGGTAGAAGGAGAAAGGGCAAAATGTATTATTGCAATTTTATAAATTTAAAAGGCTATTAACATCTTTTCAATTAAAAGGAAGGGCATATTCGTCATCACAATAAATCTCTTTGACGGTTCTAACAGCTGGTTAACAGAAGGGGGTCGTTGAGCACATGTTCCTAACCTGAGGGGTACACAGTGATATTATGCCCAATTTCGACCGACGTGTGTAATTAGAGCAAACCTCAAGAGGTACAAGTGTAATTTCCCATCATTTTTAACCTGTGTGAGTGTAATTACCCATTTATAAATTATAGAAAATAAAACAAATTACACAAGAACAGAAGTATGAGTACGAAACTACTCTTAACTTTTGAAAAGGAAAAAATGAAATGTGAAGGAGGAGGTAAACAATGCATAATAAATTACCAGATAACAGGATGATTAATATATGACTCAATAAAAAATAAATAAAAAAAAAAAAAAAAAAAAAGAGGATGATTAATATATGATAAATTTTTTAGATGGAATCCAATTTTGGCAGGCAGTTTTGCTAAAAATGGTAAGGAAATCAGACCCCTAATCATATTTTCCTTGCATCCGACCATTTATGATTTTCTCCAGATGATTATACTCCATAAATTTAGTGCCAAAGGCGAACATTGAATACCCTGATTAATAATTACCCAATTCAATGCCCCAAATCATTATGTTGAATAATCCTTCACTAGGGGTCTAGACTTGCCCCCCAATATTCTATTGTAGAGTTAGGGCTTGAAGAAACTACTAAACGCAAGAAGAGACTTGGATCACTTACCTGCTTGGTGTCCCACTGGCAATATTAACACGGTTCTTTAAATGGGCAACCTGCATATAAACAATACATTTGTACATACCATATTAAAAAAGAAAGAAAGAAAGAGGAAGTATCAAGTAGGTTGGTCAGATTTTGTTCTATGAAAATAACAGACCAAGGGATGGAATAAACAAAAAAAAAAAAACGAAGAAAAAACAACACATTCATGTTGAGAAGCTACCTGATCCTCGATCTTCATATGCTTTGAGAATAGCTTTGCAGCATGGCATTCTCTAGTCAAAGGCCGCAAACCCCTAGAGAAATGCAAGACATTCACAAGTGTATTAAGAGGAGGAACAGAAATTACATGATGTTGGTAGATCAGATCTCCTCAAATCTGATTTCACAGATCTTGCAATACGATCTGGAAGATTTGTACAAAACAAATCTGCACGAGAGCTGTGAGATTTTATACAGTTGTAGTTGACTATTTAGGAAAGTAATTAGGGTGTTTATTACAGATTTTATACAGCTGTAGTTGACTCGCGAGAGGAAAGGGATGATATACTCATGTAATATCTCTGATTTTAAAAAAGTGAATCATTTTATTCTCTCATCTTTCTTGTCTATTTCCGCTTCATGGTATCAGAGTTGGAAAAGAAGTTCTAATTCTTTATTGGTTCGTTTCTCTCTCAGGCTCTCATTGCCATATAGTTTCTTTGTTTTTCCCTCTTCTAATTCGAGTCCTTCAGTACCCTATTTTTAAGTCTTTCAATGGCAGAAACCTCAATCCAAGCCAAGCCATTCATTCACTTTGAAAATCCCACACTCCAAATTACCCCAGAAAAATTAAATAGCAAAAATTTCCTTGAGTGGTCCCAATCTGTCCAGCTTTTCTTTAAAAGTAGAGGGAAGATGGGGCATCTTCGTGGGTCAGTAAAAGTACCAAAGGTAACTGATCCTTCCTATGAGTTGTAGGAAGCAGAGAATTCACAAATCATGTCATGGTTGATTAATTCTATGCAACCTGAAATCGGCAAGCATTTTCTCTTCCTTTCCACGATAAAAGAGATATGGGATAGCGTGTCTAGAACCTACTCAAAGAGAGGAAGTTCTCCAAGGATCTTTGAACTAAAGAGAAAAATCCATAATACAAAGCAAGGCAATCCGCCCGTATCTGAGTATTATAACAATCTCATGGTCCTGTGGCAAGAATTGGATCTTCATTGACACTTTGAGATGAAGGATCCAGAAGATGCAACTTAGCTTGCTAAAATACTTGAACATGACCGACTTTTTGAGTTATTAGCTGGACTTAATTCTGATTTTGATGAAGTCAGTGGACGAGTACCGGGGAAAGAACCACTTCCCTCACTGCAAGAAGCATTTTCTCACGTTAGTAATGAGGAGGACTGGAAGGCTGTTATGGTAAAAACCATTCCTCAAGAGATCTCAGCACTCAAGGTTTTTCAAGAAAAGCCTAAAAACTTCAATCTTGCTGCTGGACAATTTAAACCAGCAATGAACAAAGCTGGTGAATCCGACACTAGGGGGTGTGATTTCTGCAATAGACCACGGCATATCGAGAGACCTGTTGGAGGTTACATGGAAAAAGGGAGACAAAGGAAACAAACAACCACCAACGAGAGTCTATCAGGTTGCAACTGCTCCAAAAGATGATCCTTCTGAAGCTGCTGGTCATGACTCTGAAAATCAGGCCTTCACTAAAGGTCGGTTGGAAACTCTGTATAAACTCTTGGGACAAGCTGGAATCTAAGGGAGTTTGAAATCAACAACTGAAATCACCAATGCCTCTAGTAACTTTGCTCAGTCAGGTAATATCTATACAGCTTTGAGTGTTTTAAACAATGTTTGTTCTAACCCTTGGATCATTGATTCTGGGGTAACAGATCACATGACTAGTGATTCACATGTCTTCACAAGAATCACAACCTATAATCATTGTTCAGGAAAGGATAAAGTCAAGGTTGACAATGGTTCCTTCATTCCCATTCATGGGAAAGGGTCTATTCCCATTACATCTTCATTAGTTTTACCATCTGCTCTTCATGTTACACAAGTTACATGCAACTTACTGTCCTTGAGTAAAGTCACTAAAGAGCTAAATTGTTCCGTAACCTTTTTCCCCACTCAATGTATTTTTCAGGATCTTACTTCGGGGAAGAGGATTGGCCGTGCTGAAAAGAGAGAGGGGCTCTATTACTTGTGTCCATAAACGGGAAAAGATGCTTAAGCTTATGTCTCTAAAGCTTTGTCTATTTAAGGTTCTTGTATCCTGAACTATTTGTTGGTCTAGAAACTTCAAGATTTCAGTGTGACTTTTGTGAAATGGCTAAGAGTTATCGAGTAACCTATCCAATAAATAATAAAAGGTCTGAGATTCCGTTTTCTATTATTCATAGTGATGTGTCGGGACCATCCCGTGTCAGTTCGTACTCAGGGTTTAGATGGTTCATAAGTTTCATTGATGATTGCAACCGTATAACTTGGATTTTCCTTTTGAAAGAAAAATCAGAAATTGCTATAATCTTCAAATCTTTTCATGCCATGATTGAAAATCAACTCGAGAAACAAATTCAGATTTTTAGATCAGATAACGGAAAGTAATACTTTAATAACCTATTTGGATCATACTTTGTTGAAAAAGGAATAGTTCATCAATCCTCTTGCATAGATACACCCCAACAAAATGGAGTCGCTGGGAGGAAGAACATTCACTTGTTCGAAGTTGCTAAAGCTCTTATGTTTACTCGGGAGGTTCCAAAACTTTATTGGAGTGATGCAGTGTATATGGATCTCCCACCAGGTTTTGAAGAAAGATCGGAAATAAGAGTCTGTAAGTTGAGAATATCTCTGTATGGTCTTAAGCAATCTCCCAGGGCATGGTTCAAGAGGTTTACAAGATTCTTGAAAGGTGGCGGTTATTTACAAAGTCAGGGAGATCATACCTTATTCCAAAACTTTATTGGAGTGATGCAGTGTATATGGATCTCCCACCAGGTTTTGAAGAAAGATCGGAAAATAAGAGAGTCTGTAAGTTGAGAATATCCCTGTATGGTCTTAAGCAATCTCCCAGGGCATGGTTCAAGAGGTTTACAAGATTCTTCAAAGGTGGCTGTTATTTACAAAGTCAGGGAGATCATACCTTATTCTTTAAAAACTCTCCAGAAATGAAGATCACAGTGCTCATCATCTATGTTGATGACATCATTGTCACAAGTAAGGATGTGGAAGAAATCAAAAGCCTGAAGGAACGCTAAACAAAGGAATTTGAAACAAAAGATTTGGGGAGTCTAAGGTACTTCTTGGGCGTGGTAAGCAAGTTTATGAATTCTCCTATGGAAAATAATATGGAAGTTGTACAACAAATATTGAGATATCTGAAGTCTTCACCAGGAAAAGGGCTTATGTTCACTAAAAATGGTCATCTACAAATTGAAGCCTTCGCTGATGCAGATTGGGCTGGATCTCCGGTAGACAGAAGATCAACGTCTGGGTATTGCACCTTTGTAGGAGGTAACCTAGTTACTTGGGGAAGCAAGAAACAAACTGTCGTAGCTAGGTCGAGTGCTGAGGCAGAATTCCAAGCAAGTGAAGTTCTATGGATCAAAGGGTTGTTTAAAGAACTCAAGCTGGAACCTAAAGGGCCAATGAAAGTCTATTGCGATAACAAGGCCGCAATCAGTATTGCACACAATCCCGTCCAACATGATCACACCAAACACGTAGAGGTGGACCTACACTTCATCAAAGAAAAGATTAAGAGTGGACAAATTTCTACACCATTCGTACCGACTACACAACAACTAGCAGACATCTTCACCAAAGGAATTTAGACAGCTAGTTTCGGTTCTCTAGTTTCCAAGCAGGGAATGCATGACATCTACATAACAACTTGAGGGGGAGTGTTGGCAGATCAGATCTCCTCAGATCTGATTTCACAGATCATACAATATGATCTGGAAGATTTGTACAAACAAATTTGCACATGACCTATCAGATTTTATACAGCTGTAGTTGACTATTTAGGAAAGTAATTAAGGTGTTTATTACAGATTTTATACAGATGTAGTTGACTATTTTATTATTTCTTTTTTTCTTTTTCTTTTTTTTTTTTTTAGCTTTTTTTAGTTGTACACTTTGTGTATATATACTCATGTAATATCTCTGATTTTAAAAAAGTGAGAATCATTTTATTCTCTCATCTTTCTTGTCTATTTCTGCTTCATATTCTCATCTTTCTTGTCCATTTCCGCTTCACATGAATCACAACAATGCATATGACAATATTTAATTGGTTCTAATACTTCATTTATAATTTATGAATGGAAAAAGCATCATACCTAAGAAGTTCCAAGGATCTTAAGGCAGATAAACTAATTATAAGAACTGCTGGATTCCCAGGATCAATCTTTCCTTCCAATAGTTGCTTTCCACAAAGGACCTCTTTCCATGATAATCCCAAAGCAGCCTTCATATGTTCACTCAGATTGTCAACGTTTTGAGCCAGGTCTTGAGGTAGCTGGAGAATGCATGTTTCTGCATGATGAAAATAAACTGCTTAAAAATTTCTTCCCAAAGCAATAAGTAATTTCCAAAGATTTTGAAAAGAATAACCCAGACAGAAGATCAGTGTTTGAACATGACTTGTTTATTCTGAATCATAATTTGAGCAATTAATAAAAGTTTACAAATGTACTTCCCCCAAAACCATCAGGAAGCATACCACAAGTCAGCAAGGCGACAAAGAACACCAATACTTCAAGCAGCCGACTTTTTCAATAAAAAAATATTCACACATACATTCACAAATGCAAGCAGATGACATTTTAAACTTTACTATGTCACTGTCATCAAATACACCATATTCTGGAAACATACCTACTATAAAGGGGAAATAAACTAAAAAGAAAAATGGATTATAAACTGTAATACCCCCAAAACATTTACAATTAATTTTAAAAATAACGGGGTTAAATATGTAATTTAGATGTTACAACTGCTGGGGTATGTATTTTTATTGAGTGTAGGTTATAATTATACTCAAACATACCCAAAAGTCTACAAGTCTAAATACCCTCACTAAACAATTTTAGGGTTAACTTCCAAAAAAATAATTACGGTTTATTGGACACAATTGTCTGCAAAGAGGAGAGTAGAGATACGACGAAGAGATCAGAAAACCTTTCGGAAACTTTGGTCAAGCAAGTTGATCTTTGCCATATTTTTTTATACATTTGTAACTTTTTTTTTTCTATATAAAAACTGAGTGTTTATTGTCCCTATAAAATTTGGCAATAGTTCATTCTATTAATGCACTTGGCACTGTTACCAAACATATTTACAGTGTCAATGAGGTAAACACATCCGTGATTTTCTGTAACCAAAACCACGAGGGGAAAAAAAACAGACGATAACCATTATTCGTCCACATTTCCTCATAAGATAGAATTCCTGAAAAAAATCCATGCAAATCAGCAAGAACAACCCACAGGAAACTTCATGTTTTGGGCTTCTTTGGTGGTGCCATGTCTTCCGGCTCTGCCTTGCGCTTTATCCCCAAGAAGTGCTCAACCTTTCTATCTCCAAGCATGGGTGTTAAACCCCAGGGAAATCCTTCTCAACAGTAGCAAAACCACTTCTATGATAAGATAGGGCGCCTTTAATCGAGCTTGAGTTTCTATCATCCTCTCCACAGACAACAACGGTGTATCAGCATTCTTCATTTGCTTTACCTTCAGGTCTGCCTGGTATTTCCTCATGCGCTTTTCTTGTTTCATTTTGCCAGGTCCCCTATCATGGAATTTATGTGAAAACAACTCAAAGTTGTCTTTTGGAGTCAAAATCCGTCCAGACTCATCTGTCCTCTCAATACGTATAACCTTTGATACATCATTATCATAAATGCCAACAAGCTTGCTTTTTTTCTTGTCCGTGTTTCTGCCACCCCATTCAACAGTTTCTCTAAGTGTTCCTTGGTCTTTAAGCAGCTTAAGTGAACCTGATAGTCCCTTCCCAACAGCAACTTCATGGGTAATTTCATCCAGAACTATTTCCTCATTCACGGGGTTTAATCATTCTCAGCATCTTTTACCTCTGTCCAACCACCATCCACATCTTCTGTTTCTAGATCAGAGGCTTTTGGTGATACATCTTCCTCTATGAAAACATCTTCACCATCAAGCTTGTGTGATTCTCCATCAAGCTGAAGACCCCACACAAACTCTTCCATCTCCGCGAAGACAACTTTGTTTTCTTGTGTCTCACCAGATGTGGGGCTTTCATTATCTGCAGTTAAATTGCTGGCGGTGGAAGAAGCAAGGAGGGCAGTTGCCTGAGGACCAGATGCCGTTACCTCATTCTGCCTTCCAAGAGCTAATTTCCTTGCTCTTTCTAAAGATTTACGGAGATCCTCATGATCACCAAAAACTGGATTATCATCTCCGTCAGCTTGAATGGTAAGTTTGCTCCAATCAGAGTGATTTAGATGCCTATTCTGCTTTAATATATGCTGATCTGTATGAATTACTTCTCATCTCAGTCTCAGATCTCCCTTGTTTCTTTTTAAGGGCCCGCCTCTTCCCATCATTTCGAAAACCGAGATCGCCAACACCCAACCCAGCAGAGACAGCTTCTGCTTCAAGGGCATTTATATCCTGCTTCTCTTTTTTCCTCAATGATTTCTTCTTCTTGGGCTTTTAAAACTGAACCATTTCTTCAAGAGTATAGTAGTCTGATGAAATCTTCCCAGTTGAGTTGAGATCTTCAAAGTGATTGTTCGTCAAAACACCCTGTATCCTTCGTCGGAACTCCTCCAGTTTCTTCTCTACTTCACCAGTATAACAACCACTTGAATCCAGAGTTACTCCTTCATCCATAACCGGATCATCATTTTTTTTTCCTTAGTTGGTACTCACACACCCAAGCCTCCACTGAGGCTCGAACCCCTGACCTCCCTTTGGGAAGTAGGGGCCTGATACAGTTGGGCCACTTGTCTGTTGGCTCATCATTGAACTTGTAGTTATATACAAATTCCCGTTTTCTTCTTTGCAGCCCTGTAAGCCGCATTTCTACGCTTTTGCTCTCCAAATTCCACGTTTTCAAGCTTGTCAACCTCTTCGTTGATGTTACCATTGGCTAGAATGCTCTGATCTTTTAGTGTCAAAACAACTGCTCCACCTTTGATTACTTTATCAAGCCCATGAAGTACTTTAACCCCACCTAGGTCTTGAGCAGTATGATGGGCTGCCGCCTCATCTTCAGTTTCTCCATGATTGATATTGTCCTGCTCCTTGAAGGTCTTTGAAAGCTTCAAGGCTTTCTCCTTTTCAGCATTCTTTTTCTCCTCAAGCTTACGGCTCTTACTAACCCATGCTAGAACCTCTGAAACGCATTCAAATTTTTCTTTAGTCTTTCTTCCTTCATCTTTGAAATGCGTTCCTCAAGCTCAAATGCTGCTTGGTGTGATCCACGCCTGACTCAACCTCAGCATCTGGTACATAACTGATGGTCCTAAAATCATCCTCGTCATTTCGATAAACCTTCACGTGCGTCATTACTTCCCTATCGTGACCACCTCCATCAACCTATATCCCCTTATCGTCATTCCCCCAAATACTTGCTCCTATCATGACCCTCAGCCCGGTGTTTCTGACTCACTTTATCTCTTTCTCTTGCCTTCACTCTATCTTGATCTGCCTTCCTATCCTTCTCTCTAATTCTCTCTGTTATGACAAAAGCAACGAACCCAAGTTGAATCAAGAATCACGACAAAAAAGTAAACACGCCACACAAACAACACAAAGATTTATACGTGGTTCACCAACAGCCTATGTTCACGGTTGGGATCCGGCGAAAGTTTTCACTATATGTAAAATCAGAGATTACAAGTTTTCAGCCCCACTCAGTTTTTGTACGAATTTCAGAGTCTCTCTCTTCCCCACTCCAAACCCTAAGTGCCCTTATATATTGGGCTACAAGAGACTAATTAGGGTCCATGACCCATGAGCAAAAAAGGGCTCAAAATATTTCCATCCAACGGGTCGTTAGGTCATAAGTGGGTCGCAACACGACCCGGCACCAAATTTGGGCCCGGCACCAAATTTGGGCCACAATATCACACTCTATTTTCCCTTTTCTCTCTAAAGTGCATCTCTGTCTCTATCCTTATCATTTGCCTTTTCCTTCTCTCTATCTTTATGTTTTTCTCTCTCCTTCACCCTTTCTCTGTCCTTTGACCTGTCCTTTGATCTTTCTTTATCCCTATCCCTGCCCTTCTCTCTTTTTCCTATCACTTTCTCTATCCTTTGACTTGTCTTAATTTGAAGATATAGTTAAGATGTATATATATAGGTTTTGGTATTCGTGTGTGTACATATAATATAATATAAACAATGCATGCGTGGATGACTAATATCTTATAGGTGTTAAAATCTGACCACGATAATGATTATTTGTTGTGATGGAGATCAATTGAAATTAAGAACACGGGGATGTTTGGTATTGACTATACACCAATATACATATACTTCATTAGGCATGGCTGAACCCTATAGAACCGAAATTTTAGAATGGATATGATTTCAATCTTGAGATTTAGATCCTTTTCGATGATCAAATTCAAAGACCCATGAATTGAGTTAGTTTTAAGGTATATTAGTAGGCCGATTTGGAGGAAGGGGCTATGGTGGTGGAAAAGTTGCAGAACAAATACTGAACATTTGGGAAGAAGACCCAAATTTAATCGACGCATCGGGGAGAGTGCCACTCACCAGAAAAGACCATTGTGGCCCACTTACAAAGTCCAACCAGATGGTCCCACTTTTGGGCCACCCGAAATAATTAAATAATTATTTTATATTTTCAATTTAAAAAAAAAAAAAATAAGGAAACAATAAAAAAAGAAGTATTTAAAATTTTTACAAAATTATGAAAAATTATAATTAAATAGCACTGACTTGTTTCGGTCATAATATACTTAGGACTAATTATAATTTATACACTTGCTTAAAGTTAACCAAGTATACTTTTCTTTTCTTTTTTTTGGATAAGTTAACCTATTGATCATGGTTTGGGAACATCAGGACCATGAGGTACACACTTGGTCAGTGGAAATCTAATACAAGTTAATCAAGATGGTTAACTACCAGTTTATTGAGATTAAAAGGGTTTATGTAATTGTGGAGAACCTAATGAAGTTAATCGAAATGGTTAGCTAATTATAGTCTGTAATTGAGGTAACGGTAACATCAGAAATGGTATATGTATTGGAAGCTCACATAGTATTTAATGAGTTATTACAGAAATTGTAAATTGTGGTGAAGGAAAAACATAATATTTTAATCAATGGGGGAAATAGTTGATGTCTTGGATATATTTAGAGTTTAGGGACCCATTTGACCCTTGAGTAGCTTTTGCGGGTTGCGTTCCCGTTTGTTAAAAAAAAAAAAAAACACACACACACACAATAGTACCAATTTACAAAAATAAAGGGGACATACAAAATTCCAGTGATTATAGAGGAATTAAATTAATGAGGCATACAATGAAACTATGGGAAAGGATAATAAAACAAAAAAAAAAAAAAAAAAAAAGAGAGAGAGAAGGAATCCACAGTATCTGAAAACCAATTTGGATTCATAAAGCAGCCCAATTAAACGTTTTATAATCTCTTTTTCAAATACTAGAAATACATGCTGGAAAGACCTACAGAACTACAGCAGCACGAATGGTAATCTAAATAGGTCACAGTCAAATGTCTTTTCAACAAGAAAAAAAAAAAAAAAATTGTCATTGGGCACATTATATGACTGCACTCCATTGAATTATATTTAAATTCTCAAGTTTTCTTGAAAGTTCAACCAATCACCCACACACAATATTGCTCCTGTTAGGGCTCTGACTCTCAACCTCCCATTTGGGAGGAGAGATCGTTACATTTGCGTTAAATTCCATTTATATATTAAGAAGTTATTTGAAAAGGGATTGATAATGGCTACGTAAAGATCACAACTAAAAAGCTATATATATATATATAAACACGATGTTAGAATTAAAACAAACAAATAGAAAGCGAAAAAATGATGAAAGTGAGAAAAAGAGAAACACCTTTTATTGAATCGAATTCGAGAGAAGAAAGGCGTATCGCATTGGCTGATTGATACTGATCTAAGAAGAAACTCAGCTGCTGAGACACAGTTGGCATTGGAATGTTCCCGTTGTTTTTGCTTTCCGAGCTTTTGATTTCATTGTTGTTGTCTTTTATCTTCTTCTTGGATTTGTTCTTGGTCTTCGCTCTGCTGGGTCCGAGTTTTTTAGGGTTTCTGAGTGCGGTTTTCGAACGCTTCTCATTTCCGCTTCCCATGGTTGTTGCGCCGACACTATCAGTTTATTGATCCTCAAGGTTTTAGGGGTTTTAGAACGGGTCTAATTTAGAAGTCGAACCTGGAAAAAATGAATGGGCCGGGCTGGGTTATGTTTAGGATTTGGAAGAACTAAACAGGAGATGGATGGGGAAGTTAGCCTGGGCTGGGTTACCATTAATTTTTTTAAGAGAAAAAAATATAACATATTAGATTGGGTTGGTTTGGATTGTTAGGCTTGGGCTTAAATAACTCCAAAGGGTTAAAACAGCTATTATGACACATAAAATAGGATGAAGTCAGAAAATCTCCTCATAATTTCAAAAGTGTGCAAATAACACTTTTCGAATTCAAATCTCACCCTTATACCCTTGTAGTATGAATACCGAGTAAATAAGGGCTTCATGCAACTTAAAATAACCCTTTAATACCCACCACCCTTTTACACTATCTAAACTACTCCTTACTAATTTTTTTTTTTATATATAATAACCTTACGAATCTGGGCTCAACAAAAATAAGTTTTGGAATAAAGAAACATTAGAGATGAAAGAAACATCAAATAATGCCTCAACGCTCAGTTTGCATCAAAAACAACTCTGTCATTGATTCTCTGACGAAAATTCACACCAGACGGTGAAGCCTGACTTAAAGATTATAGATTATATCCTCAACGTGTTTGTGGATTGAACCGGCGTGAGTCAAATTCCAATCGTAGAAGGTGATCTGACCTACGTGCACCGCCAAAGGCAAATTTCTTTTATCTTTGTTTTACCCAAATTTTGTAAAATCATGCCATGTTACTAAAATATTTAATGCCCATTTTTACAAAATTTAAAATTTTGAATTCATATGAAAAAGGGATTCCATCATGCCAATATGGTACTTTGTTTAATGCATCTATGTGGTATCCAGTTGCTCTTTTAAAGTGTGCTTGAATTGAAAGAGGACGAAGGAAATGAAAAGAGAGTGTGTTCCAAATTTGTTTAATCTATGTGGTATCCACTGGCACACTCCCTAATTTTTATAAAGTATCTTCTGTTATGTTTTTACCATTGGCGCGCTCCCTAAAAATAAATATTCCCCTGAACCATTCCACATCCACACAATAAAACCTCTTAACCACAAAAGATTTATTAATAGTATTCAAAGTAATTGTAAATCCAAATTTGTCAAATATACAATAACAGTAATTGATACAAGAGGTACCCATCCTACAACTCAGGACCATGACTCTAAAAAGTTTTCCTTATCACTCAGATCAGATCTACCGGCGAATTTGATACCGTGTGATTTTCCGTCCACCAAGCTTGGTTCAACAACCAGCAAACCAACCGTTGAGAGGAAATTAACTGATACACCTGCAATAGAAAGAATTGTGGTCAAGGTCTAACTAATATATAACCGAATACCGAATCATCCTTTGCTAGTTTTGGAGTTGACTGACGGTCATCTAGCCCAATAATATAACATTTCCATCATCAAAGAGAATGAGGGGCGAATTCAGGTGTGTGAGAGAGAGAGAGAGAGAAAAAAAAAAAAAAAAAAAATGAGTGGGTGGGTGTGTGTTTTTCTTGTCATGAAAAATAAATTAAAAATAAATAAATAAAATTACTATCCTCTCCTTCTTTCTTTCTTTCATCTCCTAACTAACGTACTTTCATTTTTCCCTAAAACATCATCGTAAGAAGCAAAGGTCCTTATTGCTTGGTAAATAAAACATATTTTGGATAAAATTTGACAAAGGAAGGGGGTGAAGATGGAAAAAAGGGAGAAAAAAATAATAATAGTAAACATACCAACAGAAAAGAGATGCCTTCACTTTCGAGGTATAGTTTTTCCATGTATTTCTTGCCATAAAAAAAATAATAAATAAATAAAAATTCACAATCCTCGTCTTCTTTCTTTCATCTCCTAAATAAGGCCCTTGTTGTTTTTCATGTGTATTTGTTACACCAACTGTTAAGGGTTCGCTTGGCATGCAATGCGTTTTAGTCGTTATGTTTTTGGTCAATTTATTTTGAGAAATTCAAAATTTTGCTTTAGTTCATCTGTTATAATACTAAACACACAATATCACTAATTTTGTGATATGGTTTTCAATAAAAAAAATTTAATATGTTATAAATTATTATAAATCAATATCAACCGTTTCAAACATAATACGAATTTAAATTTAAATATTAATATAAAAAATAACAATATCATAATGCATGTAAAATAGACTTTCATTAATGTTACTTTTTTATTTTCAGAATATTTGTGATTCAAAAAGTCAAAACAATAAGGTCAATAGAGAATTTCTTTGTCGACATCAACTAGATTGGTGGAATGAGCACAACCAACGTTTCTAGAAGTTAACTTGAAAGGATCAATTTTTTTAATAAAATCTTTTTATTCAACATTCTCCACAAAATTTTCATAAAAATTTAATATATTATGAATTATTATAAATTAATAAAAATCATTTCAAACATGATATCGATTCAAATTTAAATATTAGTATAAAAAATAAAAATATCATAATGGATGTAAAACAGACTTGCATTAATGTTATTTTTTAAATTTAGAATATTTATAATTCAAAAAGTCAAAAGAGAATTACTTTGTCAACATCAACTATATGGTGGAATAAGCATAACCAACGGTTCTAGAAGTTGACTTGACAGGATCAATTTTTTTAATAAAATCTTTTTATTCAACATTCTCCACAAAATCATCACCAGCCGACTTTTAGTTTATCTTGTCAAGGATTCACTTTGTTGAAGGATTCACTTTTAGTGCTTGGTTTGTTGATATTGGGGTGGTGAGAAACAAAGGCACCAAATTAGGATTTATAAAATGACTAAAAACTTTTACGATTAGGATTCATAATGTGGATGAGTACATTGTGTATTTAATTGGGTTTAAATATGATAAACACACTTTATCAAACAAATTAAAAAGCAACCAATATTGAGTGCTTATCATGATCAATCTATCATTTCTTCTTAATAAAATGTCCAAGTGTTAGCACTGAGCACACAATTTGAAAACCATTCATAGGACAAGGTTTCACCGCCGCAGTACTTTATAGTTGTTGGACAAGATTTCACGAATAATACAAGTCCGCCAGACAAGGTTTCACACGTATCATAATATTATGAGATGTAAAATTGTAATTGGCATATTTCAGTAATCAAAATAAGTTTGGATTGAGTTGTAATTTTATTTATTTATTATTATTGAGTCTCAATTTCGGAAGCAAAAAATTCAAGTGAAGCTACTCATGATATTCTTAGTTCGACAATGAACAACAAATAATCAAGATAAGTGTGTGAAAATCACTTAAAATAGGTTTGAAAGTTGGATTTCTTTATTTAGGGTTTTTCAACAATCCAACCTATTGGACTCCACTCTTGAACCAGTTGCATGTTCTGCGCAAAAATTATACTTTGAAAAAATCCAATCGGTTGCATTTCCATGAACCAAAAGGGAAATTTTTTTGTTTTAAATCAACTTTTGTTACCTTTTTTTTTTTTTTTTTACTAAATTAGAGGGATGTTTTAGCACGAAATTTGAAGAGCTAGATTTTCATAACCCTATAAAGTCTTTTAGTGTGAGTTTTTAAAGGTTTATTATTTTTCGGTATTTTAGAGCACTCACCTAATTATATACACTAAGTGACTTAGGTTGTTTGTTCATTGTTCGGTTGAAATTAGTCTGATTGAAGATTTCATGTCTACTGGTTGTAAAGGCAGAATTTCGTTTCAACTTCAGAAAATTAGTTTTTGAAGAAAATAAGGAGCATATCACACTTTGAATGAATCAAGAAACTCGTGAAGTGTTGGTTGATCTAATAATAATCCTTCTACATAAATTAAGAATAAGACTGAGGTTGAGTGCTGTTGGACTGGAGAGTCGCAAAGATATGAATTGTTAGTGATTGATTTTTGATAGAGTGTTAGAGTGCGAGTTTGAGTTAGAGTCAATTGTACTTTGATTCATACATAGTGAATCTTTTTGCTTGAAACGACATAAGTCATTGAGGTGTTCCCAAAATGATTAGTCTCTTCTGCTGATCAGGTTTCCTTGCTAAAAATTCGGTGTCGCTCTAAACTGTTGGGTTTATTTCCTGCTATATGGAGGAAAGCCCAAGTGGGTTTTATTAAAAGCCCAAAGCCCAGACTTTAGGGAAAAGAAAACCCTAAGGAAGTTAGTATAAAAAGAGAGAGAGGTTAGCCGCAAGTGAAAGAAAAAAAGAGAAGAAAAACGCTGGTTTTTTCCATTCTGCTCAGGTTTGATCAAACGTTCAATCCCACTTTGTCCGTGGTCCGATCAAGCTAAAATTTGGAGGAGAGGTTTACGACTCAGTGATGCACAATCTGAACGGTGGAGATCAGATTTTGAGCTCGGTAACAGTGATTCGTGCCCGTAAACAGTAATTGGGTTTTGGTAGAAAAACGCAGGTTTTTCTATTCTGCCCAAATTTCATCAAACGTCCGATCCCGCTTCGTCCGTGGTCCAATCGAGCTGAAATTTGGAGGAGAGGTTCATGACTCAATGAGTTAAAATCTGAACGGTGAAGATCGGATTTTGAGCTCAGGAACAGCGATTCGTGCCCGTGAACAGTAACCGGGTTTTGGTATTTTTCTCTCCAATTCTCTTTGTTTTTTGCCAAGATTGTTGCTATCTTGATGAGATGTTTTATAGCCTCTAATTGCGATTAGAGAAGACTTTGCGTACCCATTATTTTGGTTGATAGTGGAAATTTTAACTGGACTAGGTCTCGTGGTTTTTCTTCCTCACACTGGAGGTAAAAAATTGCTTTTGTTCTTGTGGCTTGGTGTGATTGATTTATTCTCTATTATTTTCAGCACATATAAAAGTAGAGATATACTATATTTACTTACATATAGGGAGAAGAATTATTCCGCTGTATTTATTTATTGTCATCTCTTGTAATACCCCTAGTTTTTAAAAGGCTAAAATGGGAATTTAATTTTGATTTTAATTGCATTTTTATTTAATTAAGTGTGCATTGGTTGTTTTAAATTATTTATTTAATTTTAATTGTTTTGTGTTTTAAATTAATTGTTTTGTGTTTTAAATTGATTATTTTATTTTAATTGGTGGTTGGTGTTAATTTAATTATTTGGTAATTAGGGTTTCAATTTTTTTTATTATGTCTAGGATTGGAGCCGACATATAGTTGGTTTAGGATTTATATTAGGGTTTATATACGTACAGGTCTGCTAAGGGTTTTGGAAAACCCTATTCATCTTATTCACGAATATAGGATACAGAGGGAAAACAGGGAGCAACCAAGTGCACTTTGTGAGACATAATCTTGAGAGAACTTTAGGAGATTAAGGGATGGGTTCTAGGAGGAGGACTGGAGTTAGCTAGGAGCAGTAGAGGTTGATGAGATCAATCATTGTTGCCGGAGTAAATTCAGAGACAGAGGGTTACAGTTTCATAATCTGAAATCAGAGGCAAGTCTCTGTTCTTCTCTCTCCCGTTAATTCGTGTTCTGTGCATGCCTAGTTGAGACTCCAGGGATTAATCAAAGATTAAAATAGATGAAACGAATGTTATGATTCATCTTGTATGCATGTTTAATCAATTTTTAGTTCTATTGAATTAATCTGTTTTAGTGTTGCTTAAAAGTTTTAACTGAAATCTTGTTGCGGGTTGTTTTAAATTTTGTGTTGAATTCTTGTTGGGAATGTATATTTACGCTTGTGGGTCAGTCTAAGACATTATATGAAACCTAGAATAAGTGATTAACACAGTATTAAGTTTCACCAAATTAACCTGTTGTGCGTTGTATAAAATCTCAGACAAAGGTTTTGTTGATCGTTGCTTCTAAACCTATGTTCCTTGCATGCTATCATTGAATATCAGTGGTTTAAAATGTACCTAGGACTGAGTTTGAACCTAGAACAGAGATTTAAAAACATTCCAGAGGCTCTGTTAGTTACCGGAGCCGAAGAAGATGAAGCAAGAACAGACGACGGTGTCCAAAGGAGCAAAAGCAGGCTCCAGAAAACCTAGGAGCCGCCTCTAAGCCTTTGGAGCCGGCTCCTAAAGGATTGGAGCCGGCTCCTGGCTGTTTTGGAGCAGGCTCCAATAGTCCAGAGCCGGTTCTTGAGGCAATTTGAGCAGTGCTCTCACCCGGATGCGCTCAGTTTTGGTTTAGTGCACTGTTTGGCTGCGTGGGGTGTTTTAAATGGTTTGAATTGAATTAATGGATGGATACAAGTGTTGTAGATCCATTAAACAATAGAGAAACATAAATTCATAATTTAATTAAGGATTGGACAATGCACAGTTAGGCAAGGAATTTACCGGTTGCACCTTGAATATTAAACTGTTTACACTAGAGAATTTAGAGGATCGTTTGTATATGATTTAATTAGGATTAAACATATATAAATAGGATTATAAGTAACATTAATTACTTAAATTTAACTGAATTTGGGTTGAATCAAGTTAATTTTCACCTTGTTATTCAACTACGGCAGATACGGACAACTTGGAGGATGTGAATGCTTATACCTATTTTGCTGATTACATTATTGGAATATTGATTTTGTTTAGGCTCTATAATGAATGCTTATTATTGATATATATGTATCAAATTATAATGATACATATTTTGGAGGATGGATGTTGATTATATAGTGTGGTTCAATTAACTACGCAGTTTGGAGGAGTTAAATGCTCAGTAAATTTTTATCAGCTTAAAGGAATTGGTTTAGGATTTCTAAACTTTATATTGTGTGCATAATTTGATCCTAAACTTGATATGTTATAATAAATGCTTATTCCGGAGTATAGTTGGTTTGCATCTATTACTGTTTTATCGACTATGTTAATTGGAGGATTGTATGTACCGGTATGGGATGGTGACATACTAGGTATGAATTAGTTCAAGCACTAAATCCTACCTAAATTGGAATGAGTTGGATTAACCATAAAAAGGTTAAGTCTTACTTGAATGGATGTGTATGAACCGGTATGGAACGGTGTCATATTAGGGATGGCTTAGCTCAAAGCACTAAGACCTACCTATATTGGAATGGATTAGTTCAAAACACTAAGTCCTACCTAAATTGGATTAAGGTATGGATTAACCCTAATGGTTAAGTCCATTATCTACTTGTGCCATATCAATTGAGAATTGAATGACCTATTTAGTTTCAAGATGGTTTTGTTATACATATATCAAACCACTATATATATATGGTTGATATTTTATATTAGGAGGAGTATGGACTTTACGTATATTATATATGTGCCATGGTATGAGCTTGGCTCTCAGGATCATGGTTAGGGCGCGTATATCGTCTGGGATGGATAACTGGACATAGGTGTTGTTCCCTGGTAGGTTTAGGTACTCATGCCCACCTTAGGGTGCGTATTTGCATGTTACCTTCTATTCAGGCTGAGACAGACCTACTGGACTAGCGAGCGTCCTAGTAGTGTGTACTATATATACATATGGACTACTCTAGATATTGTTGAGTTTTTCTAAGATGTATCTGCGTATCGGATTACTGTTTGGATTGTAGTAGATCAGGACTTGCATGTGGGCCTGACCCACTCCTTTATTTTTCAGGTGTTCGTCAGTTCCAAGGTTAGAGCTTGGACGTGTAGAGCAAATACAACTTGTCATTCACTCTTCCGACTAAATAGGATTTTCTTTCTGATTTTAGTTTTGGATTTTATTCTGTAAAGTTTTATCATTTGAGATTATTAGGGGTCCACTAGTTGGATTCCCGAGTTGTACGGATTTGAAAGTTTATTTATATTAAAACTTTTATTTTGGAGGTTTTACAATTAGAATTCTTTTCAGCGTATAATTATTTTATTCTTAATTTAGTTTTATTCCTGCTTGTTTATATATTAATTGTCTGGTATCCTTCGGATCTGCGCCCGGACTTGATCACCCGTGGCTTTAAAATCGAGGGGTATGACATCTCTCCCAACAAACGTTGCTCAATCAGTCAAAACTCGGATTATCCCCATTATACGTTGCTCAATCAGTCAAAACCCAAGGCTCCACCTTGACTACTCAAGCTCCATGCCATGTAACTAAGCCAATTGACTCCACCTACAACGAAAGCCCGTTGTAGCACATGTTGAGACTTCTTGTGTTTTTTGGATCTCCTTCACCTTTGGCTCTGATACCAGTTGTTGGGGCACAGCGGAAGCAAAAGAAAAAAAAGAAAACAACTCTTCAAACCATAACATCAGATATATACGTGATTCACCCTACATCCACGTATATATCTTGTGTTATGGTTTGAAGAGTTGTTTTATTTCTTTCTTTTGCTTCCTCTGTACCCCAACAATTGGTATCAGAGCCAAAGGTGAAGGAGATCCAGAAAACATAAGAAGTTTCAACATGTGCTACGACGGGCTTTAGTTGTAGGTGGAGTCAATCGGCTTGGTTACATGGCATGGAGCTTGAGTAGTCAAGGTGGAGCCTTGGGTTTTGACTGATTGAGCAACGTATAATGGGGATAATCCGAGTTTTGCAATAAGATCGAGAAAATTGAAGTTGTAGATAACTGTCCAGATTCAATTGCCATGAGATACGATGATTGACGTAATGGAATTTGAGCCAAGGTGGAGATTGTTAGGAATTATGTCTCAAATTTCCATTATTATTAGTTTCTATTTTAGAGTGTATTTTTTATGGTAATTTCTTATAGAGACGTGAATTGGGCTCTAAGAAATTGTAATCCTTGTCCACAAAGGAATTGGGTATGTGACTCTATAAATACACACTTAGGCTATTGTTGAGAGTTATGAGTTGAAAGATATGTAACCTCATGAGAGAGTACGTTAATGGTAGGGGTGAGTTACGGGTTTGGTAGAGTGAACACTGATGGCGAGAGGGAGTCTCGTGGAGTATACGGAGAACTCGGTCAAGAGTTTGTATGCATGGTCCGGTGTTAAAATTCTCTACTATTGTAATATCTCTACATATATAGTGAATCTCTTCTTATCCGTGGATGTAACCCTAATTTTGGGTGAACCACGTATATATCTTGTGTTGTGGTTTGAATTACTGTTTTGTTTCTTTCTTTTGCTTTCGCTGTGCCCCACTTCACTGCATTCCAATGCTCTCTTCCCGGATTTGACAAGAATCGGCTAACTACACCAACTGCATGGGCTATATCTGGTCTTGTGCAAATTATTGCATACATCAAACTTCCTACTGCTGAGGCGTAAGGAACTCTTTCATGTCTTCCTTTTCTTTATCTGTAGAAGGACATTCCTTTGTACTCAGTCTGAAGTGGGTAGCAAGAGGAGAGCTAACTACTTTAGAGTTGTCCATATTAAACCTCTGAAGCACTTTTTCAATATACTCCTCCTGTGACAAATATAACTTCTTGGCAATCCTGTCACAACTGATTCTTATGCCAAGAATTTTCTTTGCTAGCCCCAAATCCTTTATAGCAAATGACTTACTCAATTGCTTCTTCAACTGTTCAATCCTTGAAGCATTCCCGCCAACAATCAACATGTCATCCACATATAGCAGTAGAATAATAAAATCATCATCAGAGAATTTTGAACAAATACACAGTGATCAGAAGTGGTCTTCTTGTAGCCTTGCTTCCCCATAATAGACTCAAACTTCTTATACCACTGTCTCGGTACTTGTTTCAAACCATATAGGCTTTTCTTTAGCTTGCACACATAATCCTCTTTCCCTTTCACTTTGAAACCCTCTGGCTGCTTCATATACATCTCTTCCTCCAAATCACCATGAAAGAAGGCAGTTTTCACATCCATCTGCTCAACTTCCAAGTCAAGACTAGCTGCTAGGCCGAGTGCTATACGAATCGATGACATCTTTACGACTGGAGAGAAGATCTGATCAAAGTCAATACATTTTCTCTGACCGAACCCTTTGACAACCAATCTAGCTTTGTATCGTGGCTGTGAAGATAACTCATTTTGCTTCTTCCTGTAAATCCACTTGTTTTCCAAAGCTCTTTTTCTTTTAGGTAGCTTCACTAACTCAAAGGTGTGGTTATCATGCAATGACTGCATCTCATCTTGCATGGCCTTAACCCACTCTGTCTTTTGTTCATCTTCTATGGCTTCTGCAAAACACTGGGGCTCTCCCCCGTCAGTAAGATATCACCTTGTTGAGACATAGATCTCCCTGCTTTCTCAATATCCTTAATCATCTGATCTTCTACAAATACGATATCTCTGCTTCTCACAATTTTCTTCTCAACTGGATCATAAAGCTTGTACCCAAACTCATCTTGGCCATAGCCAAGGAATATACACTGTCGCGTTTTCACATCAAGTTTGGACCTTTCATCTTTTGGAATATGTACAAATGTTTTGCACCCAAAAATCCGCAAATGATTATAGGATACATCCTTACCTGTCCAAACTCGGTCTGGCACATCAAACTATAGAGGAACACAGGGTGTAAGATTCAACACATGAACAACTATGCTCAACGCCTCCCCCCAAAAAGATTTTGGCAATTGGGCTTGTGAAAGCAAACATCTCACTCTCTCAACCAGTGTCCTGTTTATCCTTTCTGCTACGCCATTCAACTGAGGAGTTTTTGGAATTGTCTTTTGATGCCGGATACCCTGTTGTCTATAATACTCATCAAAAGGATCAGAATACTCTCCGCCGTTATCAGTACGAATGCATCTCAGTTTCTTCCCAGTCTGTCTCTCAACTAGGGCTTGAAATTGCTTGAACACTGCTAACACTTTGTATTTTGAATTCAAGGTATATAGCCACAACTTCCTTGAATAGTCATCTATGAAGGTCACAAAGTATCTAGACCCACCAAGTGTTCTCGTCTTCATAGGGCCACACACATCTGAATGTACCAAATCCAGTATCTCTGATTTTCTCGAATGAGAGGAATTCTTGAAGGAGACTCTGCTCTGCTTCCCTGACAAACAATGAGTACACCTTTTCAGAAGTGTACTTTTTAGTCCACATAGTAGACTTTTCTTCCCTAGTAGAGCTAATCCTTTCTCATTCATGTGAGCCAGTCTCTTGTGCCACAATTCTGTTGTATCATTATCCTCCATCACATTAACAATGTCGTTGGAGATCTTTGTTTGTAGAAAGTACAGTGCAGAGTGCTTCATACCTCGAGCCATTATTCATCTTCAGATACACATCCCCAATTCCAATGACTTTAACCAAGCCATCGTTGCCCATCTTTACTGTTCCAAAATCACCAGATTTATAAGATGTAAAGAAATCCTTCCGAGATGATGCATGAATGGAGGCATCACTGTCAATCACCCAATTGGTCTCATTGTATGCAACATTTATCATCTCATCATCATAAATAATGAGGAAGTCTGCAGGAGTGGTGGTAGCAACTCTGTTATCACCATCTTTGTCATCTCCATTCTTTGTTCCCTTCCCTTTCTCATTCTTGTTTTCTTTCTTTAATTGCCTGCAATATTTCTTGATGTGTCCCTTTTTCCCGCAATGATAACACTCAACATTTGTAAACTTGTTGGACTTGCTTCTGTTGTTATCTCTGTTCTTCGGACCTATGCTTTTACTTCTCCCCCTCTTTTCTGTAACCAAGATCTCTGACTGTGAAAAGGATCCCTGTGTTTTTCTTCTCATCTCTTCATTTAGCAAACAACTTTTGGCCATATCCATTGTGATTACACCTTCTGGAGCGGAGTTAGATAATGAAGTTTTGAGCGTCTCCCACGAGTCCGGTAATGAACCAAACAACCATAACCCTTGTATATCATCATCAAACTTAATACCCATTCCAGCCAGCTGATTAATAATTCCTTGGAATGTATTCAGGTGATCAGATAAAGGAGTCCCATCCTGGTATCTCAAAGCCATCATCTGCTTAATCAGAAACAATTTATTATTTCCAGTCTGTCTAGCATATAGCTGTTCAAGCTTTCTCCATAGAGAACGTGCATGTGTCTCTCTATTAATATGGTTCAAAACATTATCATCTACCCACTGCTTGATATACTCACACACCTGTCGATGTAACAAAGTCCATTCCACAATAGTCTTGTTTTTCAGCACTAAACACCGGTAGGTAATAATCTTTCACATAAAGAAGATCCTTCATTTTTCCTTTCCATATGTGATAATTTGAACCATTTAAATTAATCATTCTACTCGTATTTGCTTCCATAACTCAAACTGCCAACCTGGCAATTTGTCAACCTAGTGCTCTGATACCACTTTGTTGGGAGAAAAGAAAGAAACAAAACAGCAATTCAAACCACAACACAAGATATATATGTGGTTCATCCAAAATTAGGGTTACATCCACGGATAAGAAGAGATTCACTATATATGTAGAGATATTACAATTATAGAGAATTTTAACACCGGACGATGTATACAAACTCTTGACCGAGTTCTCCGTGTACTCCGCGAGACTTCCTCTCGCCATCAGTGTTCACTCTACCAAACCCGTAACTCACCCCTATCATCAACGTACTCCCTCATGAGGCTACATATCTCTCAACTCATGACTCTCAACAATAGCCTAAGTGTGTATTTATAGAGTCACATACCCAATTCCTTTGTGGATAAGGATTACAATTTCTTAGAGCCCAATTCACGTCTCTATAAGAAATTACCATAAAAAATACACTCTAAAATAGAAACTAATAATAATGGGAATTTGAGACATAATTCCTAACATAAACTCGCTATTTACTTTACTTACAATTTATTTTTGCTTTGTGGGTGTTTAATTTACGTTTATTTCAATAAATTTAAATTAATCAAAAATTAAATAAAAAAATAAGTTGAATCTATTCACCCCTCAAGGTCAATTCTCAAATACTACTCATGGTCGTGGGATAAGGTTTTACAGGGTAATAACACATGTCCATCGCACCCATGCGAGTCTTGAATTTAATGAACATTCTGGTACTTGTCTCATCAAATCTTCCATGTGAGCAGGCGACACCTCACAATTTCTCCATGGACCAAGAAGACCTAATTTTGAAGCTCGTCAGCCCAATACTTCTCTTATGTACTCCATCTGTCCCAAAAAAGATGTCATGCTTTCTTTTTTGGTCTGTCCCAAAATAGTTGTCCACTTTCATTTTTCAAACAATACATTTTATATTTTTCTATATATGTCCTTGGAATTTAAAATTTCAAACTTGAATATAAGGGCAAATTAGTAACTTTTCAAGGAGACAAGGCATGTCCCACATGTTCCCTTAAAAATTCTTCCTCTCCAAAAGCAACATTTAAATTAGAGCAGAGGGAATATAAATTGAAGACTTCCTCCTCCTCCATTGAAGAGATCCCTCCATCATTAGCTCTGAGCTTTACTAGTTGCACCTTTACTTTCACTAGTGTTTAATTCTTTACTTAATTTCCTTGCACCTAGGATAATGTAGTCTAGCTATATATCTCCACTGTTGTAACACACTACTCTTTTTAATCCAAAATGTAATGATTTTAGTGAATCAATGAAACATACATTCCAATAAATTTTTATACCCCATCACTGTAATGATTCACATTGGTTGAACCTTATTATTTACATACACTCTACCACTACCATATTTTAAGTCCGGCAATTTCAATCCAACAAGAGGGCTTTTCCTTACAGACGTACGCCTCAGCGCACACATATATATAGTTAGACAATCATTGGACAGTGTCGATCGAAAAAATTGTGTTTATTGTCACATCTGGAGTCCAACTCTAGGATTTTAGCACGCTTGCACACTCGATGAACCCGACCTAAGGTGCACAAACACTAAGAAATTGCCATATTCTAAGAGCGTATCTTACAACCCCAAAATGGGGGTGATTAGAAAAGTATCAAATCGAAACAGCACTGGATCACTAAGCAATTTGGAGTGAACTATTCATACAGATCGAGTCGACCAATAACCATCTTTTCCTACACCACCATTATAACAAATAAATAAAAATGTTAAGTTTTAATAATTCTTGAGCAATAGACAAAAGCTCTTAAAGTAGTAGTATGCATCATGCTAAAAGATTAGTTCAACTGTTGGTGGGATGTACTAGGAGGTCTCATGTCATGACGTCATTTCATGTGTTTTGTTCTTGCACACAAAAGCATGATGTGTCTACATGTCATTGTTTTAGTAACAGTAAACAGTAAACAGTCACTTTGTAAACAGTAAACAGTCGCTTTGTAAAAATAATATCAATGATTAAATTTGTATTTTATTTTATTTTATTTACGGGGACAACACCAATTACATCCACGTTGAATTGAATCTCTTTTTAATATATTATTCTAATGTTGGCCGCCGGCAGGAGAAGGCAACCCAAACATATATATAATGTCCGCCGGCGACTATAACATAGTAAAATATTCAGTTCAAATGTAAGCATCCCATCAACATAGTACATGCAAGATTTAATCCCATCAACATAAGCAGAATGTCTCTACATCGATGATTTTTTTCTTTTAATATTAAATTCATCATAAACTAAATACTTACAAGATTTAACTATTCCATTGGAATATTTTTTTAAAATAAGTTAAAAGAAATGAATTATTTAATATATTTTTTTAATTTAATAATTAAATAGAAAGAGCCCACGACTCTTTTCACAAGAGAAGTCTCTTAGACTCTCCAAAATTATTTGATTTGTAATGGTACACGTTTATAAGTTAATTTAATTTTAATGAAATAAGATAAAGGAAATTAAAAAAGAAAGAAATAGAAAATAATACGACATGGTAATGTGTCCCTTTATTTGACTTCATGTGGTCCACAATCCATGGACGCTTTGAGTGACACGTGGCTTTCACTTCCTAGAGCCATGTGGCCATACATTTGCCATTTATATTGAGGACACTGCGGGACCCATCCCATGTAATGTTGATTTAATTTTGTTGGCAATAAGCTGGAATGATGATAAATAAATGAGGTAAGAAGTCAAGATTATGTTTTTGGGTTGATGATAGAAGCAAAGGCAATGCTTAGGTAAGGTGTGTGTCATATGGATCAAGTTGAAAAGGGAATCTCCATATGCTTTTGGATTTTGGAGTACAACCATAGAAAAGTTAAACACCAAAAATTTGACCTCTCCCATGTGTCATCAGTGTTAAGGTTCATATATATATATATATATATATATATATATATCACGCACGCATCACGCAAAGAAAACAAATGAATTGCCAATCAACATACAGTTGGCCACAACTCATCACCCATGATGCATCAAATTGAAGTTTTTCAAATTGTTATTAACATTTAGCTTTATATAAATCCTTGGTTTTAAATTGAAAGTAAGAAAATAAACTACTAATAAAACAATTATTGTTTTAAGTTTGTATAATGCCCGCCTTAACCATATTGAAGAAAGGGTTAAACTCACAAAATTCGCTTGTATTTTTAATTTTTGATAATTTACCTCCTTTTGTTATTAAAAGGATCAGCTCGTCACCAATTTAAATAAAATATCTTTGATGAAACTAATATTTTGATAATTTTATCAATCAACTAACTGTTTTTTTGACGATTTGTTCTTATATGATACTTTTTAGTAATAGCATATAGGAGTGGTTTGACACTACTGGTGTCTTAAGTGTCAAAAATTGAACGAGCATGGGGAGTTTTGTGAAAAAAAATTCAAATATAATCCTTGAAGAAAATCAAATATATTTTTGTCAAAGACTTGTACAATGTATTTCTTGCCAATTTGGGAAAAATAGGTGATGCGAGACAATATGAGATGCTGATTGAAAGGTTGTGATAAAAGATTGACTAGATGAGGATTCTCTTTTCTTTGTTTTGACTTTCATCCTTTTTCATTTTTGGTTTTCACTTTTTAAAGTCCAAAAATCCCTTGTAATGATGGAAATTCTCAAAGAGATTTGTACGAAAGGACCAATTAAAAAAGGAACGATGCCTTGCCTGAGGCTGTATTTAACTAACAGGGACCGACTTCTACAGCTGTATTGAACTCTTGTTACAAAGTGTGTGAAATGGTCCATGAAACATTTGTATTACGGTGGTGGTGGTTGATGGTGGTGATAGTGGCGGTCGGTGTCTGTTGTTATGCGGTAGAGACTATAGAGAAAAAATTAGATAGAAAAATGTTGTGAGAAATTCGAAAGAAAGAAAGTGATTTTATATTATAAAAAAATAGAAAGAGAATCTTTTTCCTCCCTTCACATACTTATGTCTCCACTAAGATTTGAGCCATTGACATTCCTTTGAAAAGTAAATATCTGATACCACTAGGTCACTAACTTGTTAGTTAAAAAAAAGAAGAGATAATCTATGCACAATATATATTTACCTTTATGAATCATTTCAAACAATATATCACGGACAAGAAGGATCTAAAATTAAATCACAATGGCCATGTTCTCATTGATCCTCCACCCATGACTAATTCAAGACCAGAAATCTGAAGCTCTTTTAACTTTTATTTAAGTTGAAGCGCTTTGATTTGTTCGTGTTACTAAGATGGACTAAATACTAACCTAATCTCGATTGCCACTTGCTTATTCTCTTTTCAGTTATTTTTTTCATCGCTCCAAACATGCTAATATATTTAGTGTGTCAGTTTCTTCTTCAATTCGACTTGAGCACTGGTTTATTGTTATGAGAAGAGGCAAGTAAGAGAGAATCAATCTCTTAGTTAGTACTCCCTCTGTCCCAAAAAAGATGTCATGTTTTCTTTTTTGATCAGTTCCAAAATAATTGTCTACTTTTACTTTTTAAACAATATATTTTACATCTTTTCATATATGTCCTTAGAGTTTAAAATTTCAAACTTGAATATAAGGGCAAATTAGTAACTTTTCAAAGAGATAAGGCATGTCCCATATATTCCCTTAAAAATTTCTACTCCCCAACAGTGACATCTAAATTGGGATAGAGGGAATAGTTGTGTAGAGCTAAGGCGGCTAGGGGATGAGGGGGAGAAAAAAGATAGAGGGAGGGTGGGGGTGGTAGTGACTGTCAGTGGAAAGTAAGAGTGGAGGCAAAGAGTGGGGAGTGGTAGTGGGTGAGGAGTGGTGGCAATTTGACTCCGTTTGGATTGAATTATTAGAGGGATTTGGAAACAAAGGATAGTGTGAAGTGTGTTGGGTTGTCTTAAATGAAGATAAAATAAAGGATTGCAGTGATTTGGAAGGATAACTATCCCAAGGGCAGAGCCAGTGTGTGTTTAGGGGGCACATGCCCTGGCTTGGGCCCACCCAGTATAAAATATGACTATTTTTTATTTTATTATTACATTTATATGAAAATTTCTATATAATGTGCTTCTAAAATTTTTAACCTCTAAAATTATTTCTTAAATTTTTATTTCTCTTCTCTTTTGCTCTTAAAATTCCTTTAATTTTCTTTTTATAAAAAAAGGGGTTAAATGCTTTAACATTCCCGAGGTTTGGGTTTATTGCTTTTAAATTAAACTTGAGCAAAAATTATTCTGACAACCCCCTTTCAGATTTGGTTTATTTTGCCTTGACACACCCCTATAAAATAAAATGCCTAAATTACCCTCCATCCCCACTTTCTCTCTCTACCCCCACCTCCATCCTCCCATGGCTATTCTGTGCCACTTGAACGTCCGCCACCACCGACGTCATCTCGCCTCCTTCACTGTTGCCACTCTCAGCCAAGACACAATTGTTTGGACCCTGGCTAATTTATGCTGAAAGAGATTTCAAACTTTGGCTTATCACATCAGTATATTGGTTAGCATGGTCCAAAGAGACTTTCATTTGGGCAAACAAAACCGTAGACGACCTAATTAAATAATTGATGACTACCGAATTCAATAAAACTCTTACGAAAAATATGCATACATAGTAGTCTTAAAAAAAAAAAAAAAAAATGGTGTAAAAATTATAGTATGTAATACTTTTCTATTCTTCGTATTTAGATTTATTACTATAATTTATAAAGTTAATGGGGGTAATTTTCATTCATCGCTTTCAAAATAGATAGCTACAACTATATTCAATAAAAATATTAATTATTCAACAATATTTTAGTTCTTTTATTGCTCAAGACTTAAAAATAAAATTATTATACTTCTCATTGATTTAGCATATTGTTTTGCAATGATTTTTTTTCTCTCCTTGATTTGAACAATCTATATTTGTCTTGTTTGTTGATTTTTTTTTTTACATTGCGCCCCCTCTAATTTGAAATTCTAGCTCCGCTCTTGCTCATGCCTCCAAATCCCTCATATTTTATCCTTTCAAAAAGGGGAAGATTTGGAAAGAAAGAAAAGTGGTAAAGTTATACTTTTATAATTTCAAAACTACCCTCAATAATTAAAAAAAGAAACTTATTAGGATACTTGAGCTTATAAACCAATAATAATTTGGTTGTTATTCTTTATTTTATTTTCCTCCTCTACCTTTTTCAAACAAGATACTATCATTTCTTATATTTTCCTTCATAATTTATCCAAAACATAAATAAAGATTATTATGTAGAAGTTTCGATAGCCCAGTGGGTTAGTGCCTTGGTGAAAATTTGATTCAAGGGTACATCATTTGAAAGAAGCTCTTTTTGAAATTAAAATTTAGAGAAAAAAGAAGAAGAAGGAAAAACTATACATAGATAGAGTTAAGAGTCTTAAATAGTAAATTGATCAATTTTAAAAGTTGGTTTTTCACTTTTATTGAATTAAAAAAAATAATTATGAATGCATAAAGAACTATTGTTAAGGTCTAAAATGCCCTCTAAGCTTTCATTCCAAAATACCAAAATATCCTTTTTAAAATTATATAATTTTATAATATTAAAATAGATAATTTGAAACTAGTTTAACTATCATTTAATTCAAACTGCCCAAGACTGTGATGAAAATCCCTTACCATGTTAAGATTTTTGTTCAAAAAGCAATGATAGCTCATCTTTTACTTCTCTGGAGGAGATACAATCCAAGGATTTGTCTTCTAATAAAGGACGTCTAGAAGGTTGCTCTGGTAATCTCATTATAACCATCCATATATATATATATATATAAATTTAGATTCTAACTTAGAACAAAATGGTTCTTGTCTAACAAAAAAAAGGACAATACTTGGGTTTTTCCATTGGAGATTGAAGTTCATCCTCAAGATGAGGTGGACTAATGAAATCAGAATACATATTCAAAAAACTTAAAAAGTAAAAAGATAGATATTACCCATTTTTAATGGGTCAACCCCTCCCCTCTCTTTTCTCTCTCTCCCTTCCCACACAAGGTAACTTTCCATACCCAAGTTCCATCTCAATCCCTAAAATTCCTCTTCCACCCTTACCATATTCTTATTCACAATGCATCAATTAATTCAATGCTGGGACATAACCATATTAGTAAATGAATATGCAATATTCATTCTTAAAGGTATCTGTAAAAAATTTTGTGTTGTCGTATCAAACATATATATATATATATAAGAACGATTTTATATATGAAATCACATAATTAATAAGGTGGAATTACTAAGTTGTAATATTTATCTACAGAGTAACATTGTTGATATCTAAGGCCAACATTGTTTGGCAAAAACTAGAAAATATACACCTTCTGGAATAAAGAAATGCAAATAGTTTAAAGAGTAGCGAGTACTTCCTAGAGTTACGTATGCTGATTCAATCAGTGTCACAAATATTACAAATCACTAAATGTTAGCAATTAATCACTTTTTATTATTGTCTAGTCATATCTAAACATTATAGTATTGTTACATTATTGTATATATACAGACAAAGATGAGAAATTTGATTTATGAATTTCAACATCAATCTTCTTCCTAAGTTTGGAATCTCACTTCCAGGAAGAAGATTGATGATGCTAACAATCAAGCATGATACTAACTCAATTATATTAGCCTAAAAATTTTTGGGTAAAAAACTAAATAAGAATGTGAGAAAAATAAATAAAAAAATAACTCAAATCGATTAAGTATTGTTGGAAAAAAAAATTACAAATGTGCAAATATAAAATTTGAACATACCTGCTTTAGAAATATGAACAATCCTTGCTACAAGCATAGTATTGCAGGATTAGCATAAGAGAAGAGTGAAGATTAGGGTTTTGTGAATGGTGGTAGGGATGAAAGTACGTGGAGTGTGGAGAGAGAGAATGTGCGAGATGACAAAAAAAAAAAAAAAAAAAAGAACCAACCACGGTTTAACCCAAAAAAAATGAATAATACCCATCTTTTTTACTTTTTATATTTTTTGAACATGTGTTCTAAATTTATTTGTCCACCTCACTTATGAAGATAAACTTCAACCTCTTATGGGAAGGACCCAAGTATTGTCCTAAAAAAAAAATGCAAACTTTTGTAGATGATGTCATTTGCCTATATAGATCAAAAAATTCATCTAAATTTGCTACAACTATTGTTGATTTTTTTAAAAGTGTAAATTCATTCTTAAATAATTTCATTTTATCTTACAAGTATTTACCATATTATGAATATTATGAATTTACCAGATCATGCCTTATCTTGGATTCCATCTCTTTCAGTTTTGTTATATGTCAAACTTTTTGGTCATAAGTAACACTTGTTAAATTTAGCACCTTAATATCAGTTATTAAGAACCATTTTTAGAGATAAATAATATTACTGGTTTTCATCATAGAGTGGAAAGAAGTTCACCGCATCAAGTTATGCCGAATAAAGTAACAAATTTTATTGCATGTCATCTTCTCATTGGTGACCACATAATTGATACTGAAAACAAATTTGTTCACATTTCAAAATTTTATTTTCTTGACCCTTGACTCAGATATTTTTTTAATTGAAAAGGGCAAGGCACAAAGGCCTCCATCATGATGAGCAGAGGATGAGATCATCATATCATTGGACCAAGGAGATAAACATGGGCCCTGTAGGACCCACTCCAATTTTCTCCCACGCCTCCAAGAGAGAGATGTGCTTTGGGCCAGAGCCCCCATCAGCCAGCCAACCAACCCCTTCAGTATTCTCTTTCCACATTCTCAAAGTCGTTATACAGTATACGTGTGTGTGTGTATATATATATATATAGCCGAAGCTAAATGCAGAGAGAAGCATACATATAAAGAGCGCTTATGAGAGCTATAACTCATAGCTTTCTGTTGAATCTATACCCACCAACCAAAACCAACACCAATAAGAGCATAAACACAGTCCTTTCTTTTGTCAGAAAAACCATGTCTGGATCAGGTCAAACCTCTGGTTTTCACAGGCCCAGATTAGTTGTCAAGAAGGTCTTGGCCAAGCCTCAAAGTGAAGGCGATGGTGCTGTTGTTAGGAGAAGCATTGGAAGGTACTCTGATTTTCTTCAAAAAAAATTTCCCATCAATTCTTTGGATATTATGTCATTTGGGTATTGAAATTTTTCTGGGTTTTCTCAATTTTGATTCATGAGCACTTGTTATTTGAACAATTTGTCTTATGGGTATGAATTGTTTTGTGTGTTTTATGCATTTTGATCCAATGGTTCTTGTTGCTTAGGTGTTTTAGTTTTGTCATGATTATATTGATTGCTTATAGGTAATTGATGGGGATTTGACTTTTCAGGTCAGAATTGAAGTATTTGGATCCTTTTCTCATGTTGGATGAGTTTGCTGGTAAAATTTGATGATCACCTATTTAATCATGGCACTCTTGATATCCATTCTAATGTAATATGACCATACTGTCCTTGATCATGCAGTGTCACCTCCTGCTGGATTTCCTGATCACCCACACAGAGGTTTAATTAAAATCCCCATTTTTTTCTATGTTTTTCTTTATTTATTTATTTATTATTATTTTAAAAGAATCCTATTTGTGCTCATTTTCTTGGATCCTGATTTGCATGCTGATTTTACAGGTTTTGAGACTGTAACATATATGTTGCAGGTACTCTTTTTTTAGCTACAGTCTGTTTGAAAATTTGCTTGTGAAAAGGTTGAATTGTTAGATACTGAACATTGGTTTTGTACATTTTAGGGATCTTTCACCCATCAAGATTTTGCAGGGCACAAGGGTACAATCGGAACCGGTGATGTGCAGGTAAAGGGATATTGATTGAGGTCCATGTTATTCTGAATGATTTGTTTTTACAAAAATCAAGAAGATTTTGTGTATAAATTGACAATCTTTATTTCTCTTGTGCAGTGGATGACAGCAGGAAGAGGGATAATTCATTCTGAAATGCCTGCAGGAGAAGGAACCCAAAAGGGTTTGCAACTATGGATCAATCTTTCCTCCAAAGACAAAATGTAAGAAATTGTTTTTTAGCTCATGCATTATGTTTTCGAGTTTTCAATTCATGTTCTGTTTTGGTTGTTAGCACAATTCAGAGAACCAAAATTACAATATTCAACAAATTTGCAACTGATGGGTAAATAAGTGACAGCATAATTATTTACTAAAATTGCAAATAATAATAGCCTAATTATTCATTGTGACCTTATTCCACAGAGTATTCAATAATTTTAATTGCAAAAATGACTTTTTTAATTTATTTATTACATATTCTACTCTAGTTTTCAACTTGTATTGTACAATTCAGCAATCGGCATTTATTCACTTACATGTTCAAATTTTACCAGTAGTTCCAAAAATTTGGATCATGTAAGTTAATGTTGGAGCCAAATAATCCCGGAATGATTAATCCATTACCAACTTATTATTGCCATTTGCCAAGAATGATCCTTTTCTGACTTAAGTCCTATAAAATTAAACTACAGGATTGAACCGAGGTATCAAGAATTGTTGAGTGAGGACATTGGAAGAGCAGAAACAGATGGGGCTGAAGTAAGGGTTATAGCAGGAGAATCTATGGGGGTCCAGTCTCCGGTTTATACACGAACTCCTACAATGTTCCTTGATTTCACTCTGAAACCGAAATCTCAGTTGCATCAAAGTATACCGGAATCTTGGAATTCCTTTGTGTATATAATTGAAGGGGAAGGAGCCTTTGGTTCCTTGAACTCGTCACCGGTAACTGCTCACCATGTGTTGGTGTTGAGTCCAGGAGATGGTCTGAGTGTGTGGAACAAGTCTTCCAAGCCTTTGAGATTTGTGTTGATAGGAGGACAACCTATCAATGAGCCAGTGGTTCAGTATGGGCCTTTTGTGATGAACACACAAGATGAGATTGATCAGACTATTGAAGACTATCATTACTCCAAGAATGGGTTTGAGATGGCAAAGTATTGGAGATCACAATCAGTGGGCTAAAGAAAGCTTCAAAACAATGAAAGCATGTTTCAACCCCCAAGAAAAATTTAAGCAGAAATATAAAGAGCACCACCATCTTTATCTATCACTATCTGTCTCTCTCTGTCTACATTCAAGCATAGCAATCAAGTAGGAGCTGAAAAGAAAATTTTCTTTCTCATAGGAGCAAGTGTTTCTAGAAGCCTCAAAATGCAGCTGCAGCTAGTGTGTGTGTGTGTGTTTTTTCTCCTTTTGGTGACAGTTCATAATTTAGAAGTTGAATTTTCTTTTTTTCTTTTCTTTTTTTTTTTTTTCTTTTCTTTTTTTTTATTTGAGATTGTCTTGATAGTTGATACTATATCTTGTTTTGGGTGTTGGATTGGAGGTGGAAAATTGTGGTGGGGTTGGGTTTTTGGTTGTGAGTAGGGTTCACAATCATGTCTAAACCCAGAGGTGACCAACCAACTAAAATGTAATTGCTGGAACCACTTGGTACTAGAAATGAGTTGAATAATGTGGCAGATATTGATTTGGCAATGAGTGAGGATCTTCTGTTGAAATGATGTTTTGCTTGGGTGTTTTGATTGCACGTAGTTATACATCAGCTAAATGGACTGCGGTTTGTATTTCAAACCACTTCTTAAAATGGTTTGAATATAGTCATCCTACCTATTCCTGTATTCAACGCGGATTCTCTGTTGTGTAGCAATTCAATAATATTACATTGTTTACATAACAATTTCATGTTTCAACACGAATTCTCTATATTGTGTTGCAACTCAATACTATTACATTGTTTATGTAACAATTTCATATTGTTTATACAATAACTACTTTAATTTGTTGCGTAAGTGTTACATATTATGTTGCGTAAAGGACTCAAACACAGAATCTAAACACGGGATTCTCCTGCACTACTATTGCTTGTTACATATTAAAGTTAGTTGATCCTTTTCTTCAAGTACAAAAGAATTATAAGATGGTCCACAGGAACGATTTAATCATTGCATTTCTTGCTTCAGAGGCAGTTTTTGTGTATGCCACACAAGACTTTCAACCAACATTCTGTTAAAAAGTGACTTCTTTTATTCTTAAGATTTGAAGTTGAAAAGTTGAAGGTTTACCCATCGGAAGATATTTTCTCTTTTTAGGTAAAATATATATATTTTTTATTTTTATTTTTGGTGTTTGGTAAAAGCTTAGATCGAGTCCATTAGGCAGGCGAGGCGTGTAAAATAGTTTGTCAAAAATTGATTGATAAATTATTTTTATTAAATTTTAATATTATTTTCTTTGTAAATATTTTACCCGAATTTCAAAAAAACAAAAATTCTAAAAAATATTTTATATCCAAACAAACGAAAAAGATGATTTACCTTCCATTATTTTCCACCACTTCTAATATGAATGGAAACGCAATGGACTGCTAATGAAAGGACTTCCTTTCTCTCTTTATTTTCCTTCCTTTTTATTGTCTATCAAATGAATGAAAGGCCTTCTGTCATTCCCAATTAATTTACAGGTCAAAGTTCAAACCAATTAAATGAATACATGCATGTATTAGAATATCTATATATATGTATTATCTAGTTTTTTATTCCTTTTTTTCTGAATATATATCTATTATCTAGTTTTTTTTTATATTCTATATATATCTATTATCTAGTTTTTTTTTGGGAAACTATGTGATATCTAGTTTTTTTTGGGAAACTATGGATTGAGTCAAATTCAAATAAGCCCAATAAGTCTATAGTTGATCAAACATAAGTCTAATTAATCTAATTAGCTCAACCCATCCGATATGCCTATTTACATACACAAAATGGGCCCAAGTAGTATATACCACGATGGGTTCGGAAATGTGTTAAGATATTTTCTTAACACAAAGTCCAATCTGATCTATACTCTTCTGAGTAAATTAAGAAACAGAAAATCATTTATTAGTCCGAAAAAATTGCTTTAATCCTTGTAATTGCCAAAAGAAAAGAAGGGAAGAGAAGGGGAAAATGAAATCATTTCCTTTTGTTTTATTGAGAAGAGAAAGTGGAGTGATTTTATTTTATTTTATTTTTTCCAAACACAACATTCTACATTCGACTCTACTAGCAATTTTATTTTCTGCTGACTTGGAAGAATATATAACTCAGAAAATAACATACGCACACAGGCAAGACAACAACTATATAGAGGGCAAATTACTAGGCATGAAGCTTCCATGATTACGGAGTTTTGGGGACAGAGAGAGAGAGACAGAGCCACATTTAAGGCAACACGTACAATTATATTATATATATATATATATATATAAATATATATATTATATGATAAGGTGCCTTATAAAGTTTTGGAGGCCGGTATCCATACTTCATTTTTCAACATTTGTACTACAATTTTAAATGAAATAACAATTTTAATCTTAACTTTACAAATAAATAATAATAATAATTTTTTAAATGACAAAATTGCCCTTTCATATTTTCTCCTCTTATCTCTAATCTTTAATATTTTAAGTATCTTTTTACAACACAAATAAAATAAAATAAAATTTGAATAATTTTTTTTAAGGGACAAAAAATAAAATAAAATTTGGTTATGTTGAAAAAATTGCCTCTTGACCGGATAAAAAAATAAAAAAGTAACCATTTAAAAAATTATCACTTTTGAAATGAAAAAAAAATTCTAAAAAAATATATTTATTGAATAAATTATCTTTGTGGTCAAGATTTCCCAAAAAAAAAAAAAAATAATAAAAAGTACAAAAGAAAGATGATTAAAAAAAAATTATCTCTATTGAATAAATAATCTCTTTTGACAAGACCCAAAAATAAATAAATAAATAAATAAAAGATGTTGTTTTTATTAAATATATTATTTCTTTTGACAGGACTCATAAAAAATTATCAAAAAAATAAAGTTACCTCTTTTGACAGAATTGTGTGTGACCTTTTTTTTTTTTTTATTAGTTCTTTTTCATTAAGATAAGTCATGGTTGATAGTACTCTCTTTAATATGAATCATGAGTTGCATTTTCCAACATAGTACATGGTAAATTATTTGTTTTGAGCATACACACACACACACACACACATTATTGGTTGAAACAGACATATATATACTTGATACATTCATGGTACTATGGTAGGCAACTTACCATAAGGTTCAATAAATTAACAATGTAAGACCACAGATTGGATAAAGAAATTATACAAGAAAACTTCAAACCATTTTAATAGTCAAAAAGCTAGCTTTTGATAAGTGAAACTCCTCCAATGAAATTAAAGTTTTACCTCTAAATAGGGGGGAAAATGTGCCAAATTGATATATTTTTTTTTGTATGCTTTATGATGGCGTTGTGTGTGTTATAATTTGCAAGCACATATAATACATGTGCCATGATTTCAAACGTAAAGATAAATCTTTTTCCTTCATCTTGTACCCCATCTTGATCATCATTAAAAACATGGGCAAGCTCTCTCTCTCTCTCTCTCTCTCTCTCTCTCTCTATATATATATATATATATATATATATATGATTTAATGGTTTGAACTGGGCTTAATTATCGTGCACGTGAACTCAAAACTAATATAATAATAAAATAAATTAGTTTACTGTTTAAATATAAAAAATTCTTTTTTCTTTTGAAGGAAAGAGATAGAAACAAATTATTTTTACCATACAAAATATTGTATTGCATATATAAATTGATATTATAAATCCGTATTTATTGTCATAATTTTTTTTGGAAAGTTACTTATTGCCATAAATTTACATAATATATGATTTTGTATTGTCTTTTAATTATGAAAATTATGGTCTCTTTTAATTGATTAAAAGGTTAGTTACGTACGTTCAATTAAGGAAAGTAGTAATATTTCAGACATATACTATTATATTATATCATATTATGGTATAAAATTTGAGACCCTTCTAAATTGGAGACCCTAGGGGATCACCACCTTGTTCCAAGATCGGATTATGTCTGTTCATGAACCCCAATTGATTTATCATTAAGTGAATGAATGTATGAGTTTCTTGTCAAGTAAAAACAATAAGAAAACTCAAGTTGATTTCATGATCAATGTGTCATTTGCTAAGTGGGAAATTAGTTTTCACCGTCCAACTCTGTACTAAAATGAAAATCAAAGGGAGATAAGTGCATCTTTCTTTTAAATAAATAAATAAATAGAAAAGTGTTTATGAAATTGTAAAAAAAGTGAGCACGAAAATCTTCCATTTTCTTTATTAATCTCAAAGTTAGTTGGGGAGTAGGGAGTCTAGGGACCACGGAATCTAAATTTTATTGAATAAAGTACAGGTTATCCCATGAAAAATTTAAATCACATATGTCATTCAATCTTAATACTTTCAATTCAGCCGTAAAGATAGACTAATTATATATTTTTTAATGGTTTCATGGAAAGTAGATACGAGTTCATTTGTTTTTAGTGTAAAGTGGGGGAAAAAAAAAAAAAAGTATTATAGAACTTTTAATGTGAGATTTTTTTTTAGGTAATTAAACTTTTCATGTGAGTTGTCAATTGACTACTTTACTTAAGATTTTGGAGAAAGTATCTTTTCTTTTCTCTTTACCAAAAGATAAATCACATTATATAACTTTAACATCACGCAATTAATAAGCTATAAATGTACTTATATACATTGTCTTTGATTGAGAGTTGATATTAATGCTCTATTTTTACTGCATATCAATCTGAATTGTGAATTTACAAATATGTCATGTCATAGTGAAAAGCAGTTTATATCTACAAGAGCTGGTAGCTCCCATTTCATTAGGAAGCCTTCCAGTGCTAAATTTAGAATATATTTTTTTGGCTTTATTAATAAGTTTCATTTGGGAGCAACGAACCAACATTGTAAAATTGGAATTGATAAAATTAGACTTGTTACTTTTTCTCTTTCGTATTAGTATCATTGTTTTTCTTAAGAAATTCAAAACAATTAGACTAGCTATGTTTCTTGGTCTTATTCTTTAGATTTGTTAGTCATTATTAGCGGTCGAAAGTTGCCTAACCCATTAAAATTTAAACTATATATTTTTTTTTTTCAATTTTAATTTCAATGGACTTATTCAATACTCCAAATTTAGCATTAATATTTTTGGAATAATTAGACTAGCTATATAATTTTATTTTATTTTTGTTCTTTCTAGAAATTCAATGCATTTTGACTTGCTACTTTCCACTAGTCTTTCTATACATTTCTTAATCTTAATAGAAAATGGTCGAATGTTGCCTAACCCACTAAAGACATACTAGAATGATGTGAAGTACAGAGGAATTTCCACACAAAAATAAAGAAACATGACCAAGATTCAAGAATATTGCACCTTCTTTAAGGCCTGTTTATATCAATGAAAAATATTTTATTCGGAAAAGGTTTTTTTTAGGTATAATGTTTTTATTTTTTATTTTTTTATTTTTTCAATATTTTGTAAAGGTTGGTCGAGATTTACTAGAAAAAAAAAAAAAAAAAAATTTAGGTTGAAATTAAGGTCGAGTCCATTAGATAGGGCGTGTAAAATAACTTGTCGAAAATTGATTAGTAAATTATTTTAATAAAATTTTAATATATATTTTTTTTTAATAAATATTTTACGACAACCAAACACCAAAAAATAATATATATTTTATGAAAAATAATTTACATCCAGACTAATGAAGCCTAAATTTCATTTTATTTACCCAAAAGGAAAAAGAATATTGTATTTGCATGCACATTGTTTATAGAAAGTTCACTCCCAGATAATATTAGCATAAAGTAATTGGATTAAAATTTGCTTTCTCCCTCCATTATCTCCTGTCTTAAATAGTGCAATATGATGTTGAAAAAGAATTAATGTTGTTAATAGTGACGACCGAGGAAATTATGTCAGGGGGCGACTTTTTAATAACAACATAAGTAATATATATATATATATATTAAACATCCTAACAAACAAAAGAAAATTTTCATTCATTGATAATTCCATTGAGCACATTTACAATTTTTTTTTTTTTTTGATAATTAAGCAAATTCATTAAAGGCGTTCAAAAAGGGAATGCCTTCCAAAAACAACAAAAGGATCCCATTGAGCACATTTACAATTCAAATCATCATAATAAGCAATTTTTTTTTTTTTTTTTTTTTGTTCATTGAATCATTCCATTGAGCACATTCACAATTGTCCCCGACAACTTTTCAGATTTTGAAAACGTCGTACGATAACTTTATTATCTATGCCCCTAGATATCTCCTTTTCAATATATACTATCAAGCTATCCCTCATCTATTCATCTTGTTACGCAATCGGTTCTTCACGATATTTATAGCAGAAAATGCCCTCTCTACACTAGCAGTTGCAACTGGTAGGATCCACGCTAATGTCACAAGCAAATAAACTAGTGAATGTACATTGTCTCTTTTGGTTTCCACCATTTTTTTCGCAAGGTCACCAATCCCTTTTAATCCTTCAAACTCTCATTAGAGCGCATATCCGCAATATAATTCTCAAGTTAATCACCAAGTCTCATGAGAGCATGTGGAGAAAATTCTTTTGGATAAAATTGAGCAAGGCGGATTAGTTTTTACTTTTCAAAAGCACAAAATGAATCATTTGGACACAAGCAAGCCACACAAAGCAACAACTCGGAACTTATTTCAGTAAAACGACTAGTTAGCTCTTGAAGTTGCATATCTATGATGGAATAAAATAAATCAACACGATAATGATGCAAATTGGACTTGTCATGAGCTTTACGTCGTAGTCTTCCTCGAGGTAGAAATGTATCATCCATATTAGGAATAGGAATGTCATGTTTCACACAAAAAGAAAAAACTTTATTGAGTAAAGAATCCCATCCACTTTATCTCATCCTTTGTAATCAGATCGTGTTTAATTTGACCAAGGACATAGCAACCACAATAACTTAATCTTTCCTTTGAAGTGCCTTTGACAAATCATTTGTAATTCCCAAAACAGCTCTCATAAAATGCAAACAAAATATGAAGTTAAAAGATTGTATAAATTCTAATAAAATATTTACTTCAAACTTCTTTTCTAATGACCCATCCTCTGCAAGTGTCTCAAGTACAGTAACAATAACTGAAAACATAGTAATCATGCTAATCAAAGTGTCATAATGTGAACCCCAACGTGTATCACTTGCTCGTTTAAAAGAAGTGTTTTGATTTAAGCCTTGCCCACTTGAAATCTCACCATTTTTAAGTGCCTCGATAACTATAGAAGCTTGCTTCTCTCGAAGAATATCACAAAGTTTACATGAACCGCTAACTACATTTATAAGATTAGCAACAAAAGTGAAGAGAGAAACAATATTCGCATGTTTTTTTGCCATACCCACGAGAGCCAATTGGAGTTGATGGGCAAAATAATGAATGTAAAAAGCACATTTATTCTCCTTCAAGATGAGAGTTTTGAGACCATTGAACTGACCTCGCATGTTACTAGCCCCATCATAACCTTGCCCTCGTAATGTAGAAATTCTTAACCCATGTCTAGAAAATAAAGCATCAATCGCCTTCTTGAGTAAGATGGAAGTGGTATAAAAAACATGCACTAGACCCACAAAACGTTCAATTACATGCCCATTCTTGTCCACATACCGTAAAACACAAGCCGTTTGCTCCTTTATTGATATGTCCCGAGATTCATCAATTAGAATAGAAAAAAAAAGCATTGCCAATATCTTCGATAATAACATTGAGAGTCTCCAATGCAATGGCATTAACAATGTTCTTTTGGATCTTAGGTGCCGTTAATTTGTGATTTTCAGGAGCATTTTTGAATGTAATCGCATTAATATCTTCATTATGATTCGCAAGAAATCGCAATGCCTCAAGAAAATTCCCTTAGTTGCTTGAATCCTCAAATTCATCGTCACCACGAAATGCAAGACCTTGTCGCAAAAAATGTTGAACACAATCAATTGATGCAATCAATCGTGTTCGATATGCAATTCGTGTCTTGTCCGATTGCTTGAAGAAAATTGATTGAATGTGTTGTTTTTGCTTCATTAATGCTTGGCACATACTGGAACATTGGTTGTGGGCACTTTTCGGACCTCCAATGTGGCTTTGTAATTTTTCCAAACCCTTCTTCCAATTAGAAAATCCTTCACTCACGAAGGTATTACCACCCGATTGTTCTCCAATTTTTGGTTTAAAAAGATAGCAACATAGACAATATGTTTCACCTTTATCTATGTTATATTCTAACCAAGTAGAAAATGCATTAAACCATGCGGGGTTGAATCGTCGTAAGCATTGCCCATAACTCTTATAAGGAAAATGATATCTTTTAGGTTGGCAAGGACCCTTTAGTATATATGCGCTCCGAATTTGATCTCGGATATCGGGATGGTAATTCAATATCGGAGTTCGTAGTCCAGGATCTGCAGCCAGATCCTCAAGGTTGATCTCTACATCACTTATTTTTGAAGAGCCATTATCTCTTTTTAGAGATGGTGGCAACCCTCTTGGCACAAATTTGTCCATTACTGATCAATTTCCTATAGAGAGTGACGACATTTTAGTTTGATTTCTTAGTGATCAATTTCCCATCAACAAAATAAACAAATTCAGAAATTGCATATTATAACAAATTGTGCGCCTGTGTTGTTGTGCATTGCACGAAAAAAAAGAAAAAAGAAATTTCATATAACAAAATAATTGTGCGTCTGTGCTGTCGTTCATTGAACCAAAAAAACAAAAATAAAATATTAGAAATTGCATGTACATTACTATTAGAAAAAATAAATCAAAGGATGTACGTATACAAAAGAACTTGATCTTACAAGTTGTAACACTAAACACTCCCAATTTCTCAAAATTGTTGTTATTGTACCAAGGGCCTCAACATACACCAACAATCAATTGAAATAGCTGTAAATAACAAAAATGAATAAATAAATAAATTTAGCAAAATTTTTCAGTATTTAATTTGACTTTAATAAAACTTTATTGCAAAATTTTGAACCTACTTTACCCAAAGATAAAAGAAAGTTAATTCCATGTACTACATACATCTTACAGTTCCTACTGGCTACTGCAAATGGAATAGAATATCCTACTTTCCATTGATTTAAAAGTTAAAGCAACTAAACAAGTACTGATCCAATCATCCAACCATAATTTTAGAGGCGACAAACAATTTCCTTTTATAGATAAAGTCCCTCTTTGAGAACTTTTTACAAATTACAAAACCTTATTATATTCCTTTTCGGAATCTCAATCCTCCATCTTTCCAAAAAAAAAAAAAAAAATGCAGTAAACAAATCATCTAACCAAATCACTGGTAATCTCTCTCTTTTATATATAAATTTATGTGTGTATGCATTTATATATGGGAATTGGGATAATTCTAAAAAAATAAAATTTTGTGGGTCAAAGGACGAAACAATATGGTCAAAATTAACTATATCAAACTCACCGTATTGACCGTACTGTGGTGCCGAAATCAGTCTTGAGAGAACCAAATCACCGTAATGAATTTTGAAGGTTGAATCCCTAATTTTCGTTCAAGAGGCAGAGATGAGAGTCTTGAGAGAAATGAAGTGTGAAAGAGTAAAGTTAGGAGATAAAATAATATTTTTGGGAACTTATATAGTGGGGGCATTTGTGAAATTTCAGGAGGCGCATTGTATAAATTTTTAAAAAAATGTAATATATAATACAAAAAAAAAAATCCAGAGGGGACATTGGCCCCCTAGTCCCTAGGCAGGTCTGTGCCTGGTTGTTAATAAAGTTAGTGGATTTGATTTATTGGTCAGATAACTTTGCCAACCTGACTATATATATAAACACATACATAGAGTTTATATGCCAAATTAAAGTTGAGTAATGGACCTTTAAGAAAGAAATATATATATTGGATAATTCCAAAAAAATAAAATGGTGTTTTGAAGGTGAAAGGACAAAAAGATGAAGTCAAATTTAAGTTTTCCAAATTAATGGAGTTTTGTCAAATGCTGAGCTGGACATGGAAATTAACGGTAGCTTATCTCTTAATTCCCAAATTGCCCATCCTATGTTGTTGCGAAATGAATTACCCCATTCAATTGATCGAGTCCTTCCATCAATAATGCTGATAAAGATGAGACCGGCATCAACCTCCATATCCAAAGCTTGAGTTAGAGAGAAAAGATGAAGTGTTACATAGATCTCAGGTATGTGGTCCCACCATTCACAAACCTCTTCTTCATGCTCTTGTTTTCGTTTTCGATTATCTCATTGCCACATTTGTTTCCTTATTTGTTACTGCTATTGTAACCTTGATTTTCCTCCTCAACTCCGTTGAACTGCCACTCACTGTTAATGCCGATGCGTTTTACTTGCAAATCGGAAACTTCTCAGCACCTGTGGCAATTGGGCTGCTCCACTCAATATTTTTGTCACCAACGCATTTATGGATTTCGTATCCTTTCATCATAGTCATATCTCTTCATGGTATGGCTCACTTTTCAATCTGCTTAAGCGCTTTGTCTACTGGTTTTTTCAATTATTACAATCAATTCCTACTGTTTATGCCATGTTCTTCACACAAGAACACCCTGAACAAGAACCTCCTCCTCCTCAAGTTGAAGCCGAATTAGCTGGGACTGAAGGGGACCACCTACAAGAGCAACCAAGTTCGGCCACTCACCGGAAAAATAACCTCATTTTGATATGGGTAGTTGGGTCATTTCGCAATAACATATGATGGGTAATTTGGGAATCAAGAGATAAGATACAGTAAATTTCCATGTCGCATTTGAAAAAACTCCATTAATTTAGTAAACTTGAGTTTGACTTCATCTTTTTGTCCTTTGACCTCCAAAACACCATTTTTTTAGAATTATCCCTATATAATAATAATAATAATAATAATAAGCAACACAAAAGAGAAAATATCAAAATTTAATAAAAAAACTAAAAACTTTTCAAAATTAGATATGTACAACACTTCTCCTCAAACGTCATCTTTTATAAAATTACTCTAGACTCTTATTTTTTTCACTAAAAGACAAATACATTTTGTAAAACTTTAATAAGATGAATAAATTATAGATTAAAAATTCCTTAATTTAAATTTTAAAATAATAAATATTTGGTTATATAAATTTTAAATCAATAAATATTTGGTTTATACAGAGTATATATAATACTGTATTTGTATAGTTTTATGAATTTTTACTTTGTAAATTTAAATTAATGAAACAAGAGAATAAGTAATTTCTAATTTGTGATTATTTTCTTTTGCTCTCTCCATTCAATTTTGGAGAGTTTTTAGTTTTGTATTTGTGAGGGAAAAAGAGAAAACACCATGTTATTTTTTTCTTTCCTTTTTTTTTTTCCTTTTCATTTATACTATGTAAAAGAGGACTATTTCTTTTTTAATTCTGACTTAATTTAGCCAAATCAGATTCAAAGAATTTTCGTTTTTTCTCTTTCGTGCGTTGCTTATATATTTATCAACCAATCTCCGTATCATGGTCAACTCGCAATGGTAATATATTCCAGTCACTTGTACAATGTTTTTTTTCATTCCCATGGAGTTAGTCATATTTAGCCGCTGATGGTGAGTGATTTATAATGAAAAAACTTTATGAAAGAATTTTTTTCATTTTAAAAATATATTATTATCAGATTACTAGATGGTTCATGTGTTTCTTGCCCTAGTTCTATAGTTTTACTTTTCGCCCTATATAATAGACCCAGGTGTAGCCAAATAAAATACCTCCTTTTGCTAACATTTTAGGAAGCCGCCTCACATCCATTTTAACACAAACAATGTCTTAAATATTATCATCAGCCTCACCACTGTGTGTGTGCCTTGAACTACTCAATAATATAGAAATTCCTAGAATCGAGAAAATTTGATACAAATGTAGAAACATAACTGAATATATATGTGTGTGTGTGTATATATATATATAAAGAACATAAAATTAAATATAATGCACTCAATTTGAGTTATATGCTAAATTAATTTTTTTGATTAAAATTCAAAGTGGTCTGAGCCTTAGTCTTCAAGATTAAATTAAGAAAAAATTACAAGAGAGTGGTACTTTTGCTTTTATAGGACGATCAAGTAGTCTTATTATATATGGATTACAGCAAATTAATTTGAAGCTAAAAAAGAAGTCATGACATGAAATGATCAAAATAATTTAGGAGGGTGGTCATGTCATGATTATGACTCGGGAGTTGAAGAACATGCTGATGCTGATCCATCAAGCTCTAACTAATTTATATTATAATTAAATTAATTGAAGATTTTGGTCCAATTTATGACTAAATTATCACAAAAAAAATGTAGTCTGACTTTGACATACATATATATATAGCCACCAGATGAACAGTGGATCCTCTCAAACAAATCTTGACAGTTTCTCTCATTTTCAAACAAATCTTGACAGTTTCTGTGAGAAAATCCTCCACTTAGCTCTTGTCAAGTAAAGATATATATATATATATATATATAGCAACTTCAATATTGAATCACTATATATATATATCATTAAAAGTAATCAACTACCAAATCTTGAAGAAATCTATGACAATGCTCTACAGGTGACACTATAATCTGAGCACTCTTGTAATTAACTAGTGTTGGTCATATAGGTTGGAAAATGCTTGATTCTAAAGGTTCTATATTCTTTGTTGAATTTTGAGTATGAGCTGGTTGATTAGACAACTGATTGCCATAAAATGTCAACGAGAGATATGTGTTTGTTTTTCAGCATGTAAGTTAACCTTTTTATTTTTATAATAGGTTAGGTTTTGTTCTTCTATATCTTGGGTAATGAGACGATTTTTGCAGTTGAGTTTGTGCTTTATGAGCTGTATTCTAAACGGTCATATCCTCACCGAAAATTTGAAATCAGATGGCTTTCGCATTTTTTTTTTTGTATCTGAGTGGATGGAAGTATTTGACTCGATCTTTTTTTGTTATAACGTAAAGTGTCGTCTTAAACGGTTATACTCTCACTAAAAATTTAAAATCAAATGGTGAGTTGAAGGCTTTCACTTCATTGTATTGAGTGGATGGGAGTGTATGACTCAATTTTACTTTATTAAAATGTAGAGCATTTGACTCTCCATTTTGTTTTGAAATTTTTAATTTTTATTAAAATGAGTTGATGGTTGGGGTTGGAAAAGGCAACTTTTGAGGAAATGGTGAGTGGAAGGCTTTACTTCAACACATTACGTGAATAGTAACAGTTGACTCGATCATACTTTATTGTATTTTATGGATGAGGAGTGTTTGGTATTCCATTTCGATATAAAATTTACAGTTTGAAAATCTTAATTTTTGATGATTGGGGTTGTAGGAGGCAACCTTTTGAGGAATTTAGCATCCTAACCTAACTAGGAAGACTTGAGGAAATTAAGGGCAACACACAATGATGATGACAACTACAATAACTATAAGTTTATAGTGTAATAGATTTCTGAGGCACTTCGAGGGAATTAAAGGCCTTCTCAATTAATGTAGATAAATTTTCCAATTTCATTTTCAAATTACTTATATGATGTTAATTCTCCTCGAATTTTGAAATGGAGATAGATGATAAGTAATTTTTTTTGGGTACATTAAAAATTTATTAAACAGAGAGAGGAAAGAATATACAGGGAATAGCTTTTTGGAGCAGCTAGATAACAAAAAAAATATATATTTTCATGTTTGTATAACCAATTGTACAGAACCTTAATATTAGATTCATGTTTGTATAACCAATTGTACAGATGTCAGAAGCATAAGCAATTACTAAGAAAAATGAGGAAAATTTTATAAAAGACTAAAAAAAAAATTTGTAAGAAATTGTGTTTATATATTCAATTATATTTAATAAAATTAAAACACTCTCATGGAATTCAGATTTGCTTTTCCATATCAGGTCCTTTCTCGAGCTCTTCAAGAGTCATATAAGAGGAATAAATTATGTAGTCGCTCAATGAAGGAGTGGAAGAATGATAGTAACAAGCTGGAAGAACCTGAGACACATTCATTTGAAGGAACCTTCTTTGTTAAAATTTTTTATATAATGAATGCAATAATTTAAATATAAATTTGTTTATGACACATATAGTTAAACGGGTATAAACAGATTACACGGGTTGAACAATCTCAACTTAAACACGATACGATTAACTAAACGATTTAATAGTGTCAACCCGTTTATGACCCGAATCCATTTAAGGTCAATCCAAACTCCTGTCATGTTTGAGTCCTATTAAACTTTACCGCCCCTAAATATGGTGTATGAATGTTGCTTCATGAAAATAAATGTGTTTCATAACTTTTTAAAAGTTATTGAATGAGAGTGGTACTATGTGGCGTAGTTGTGTAACTTGTGTTGCATTGTGACATGAGTGAAGACTCTCTGCCTCAATTACTCATGTTGAACAACGTTCAATACATTGATAAATAGATATACAGGAGATGGTTGGTCACAATTACATAGCGTAAGTTGGTCCAAAAAAAACTCTCCATAAAGGTAAGATGAGACGTTTGTGACCAGTAAAAAATCTCGGTAAGTATTACACGATGTAGTCTTATAAAGAATACATGGTGCAAGAGGCCAATGGTTAACACTTCAACCATTTCTTTAGAATTATTTCAAATTTCATTCTTTTTTCAAAATAACCTTTTTTTATCAGTGAGTTCAAATCCCAAAAAAAAAAACACAGAGCACATGAAAAGATGGGCAAAAAATGAAGGAAATTTTTTGAAAAATGGACATGACATGACCAGGAGGGCATGTTGAATAGTATTGAATATCCATTCCAGACCCATTCATTTTCTAACAATGGTCTACTTCGGTGTCCAATTGTGGTGGGACCAGGTGGTATATTGCCATGCATAGTTTTGTTTTTGTTAATCGTAGGACTTCTTTACCTTTCGAAAAAAAAATTGGACAACCTTTTAAGGTCAATGTTCCTTAGGACACACGACCCATATTTGGGCCAAAATTATGTGTTTATTAATTGATTTATTGGAGAGTTGTTTTAATTTCATAAAAGGGAAAGCGTGTGTTTGGCAGAACGTTACATTTTTTTATTGAGCCTCTCTTCTTGGACCTATGCCAAAATTTTAAAATAGGGATGATACCAAAACAACTCCATTGTTTTACTGCACAATCTTAACTAACCAAACCAAGAGTGGGTGAAGTGCATTTTTAACCATTTTCAATAAAAAAAAATGTATAGTCTGATAATACTTTTTCATCTTTCAAAAAAGAAAATTGAGGGTTTGAGTCCTCGTAATAATAAAAGTGAGTATATTACCCATAGAAAAAAGTACATTTTCCAAAACAATTAATGGTTATATATATATATATATATATATCTGGAGAGAGAGAGAGAGATATATTATCTGAATGAGAACGGACCTAGGCACAACAATAAAGTTGTTTTAGTACTGTGACTTGGAGGTAACGAGTTCGAATCAGATTGTGTTTCTTTGCACGAGGGTTGTGTGCATTGATATTCTATAGAAACTAAAAAAAAAACATTATAAAAATAGTGGGAATACCACAATGATATAAGAAGGGAGTCAATTAATTAAAAGGCAAGATATATACTTATATAGTTCATTCCTCCATATGAAATGATAGTCCTTGAATATGATTAAAGTTTTATAAAGACAATTACCAAAATATATATATATATATATATATATATATATATATATATATATATATATAACAATTATATCTATTGTGAATAAATTTCATTCTCTCTTGTGTATATAAATAAATATATATATAGGGCATTTGAATTCATGACATGATGAATGTGCAGTTCCATGCACCATTCCAACTCACGGATTAAGCATTTTATCAGTGGGATTGTGAGGGTAAATTTTCTCCCAAATTCTCCATATAATTGATCAGCTAGTTAAAAGTAAATCTTTGACAGTCGATGTCATACAGTACATTTTCGATTCTTTAGTCATTCTTATGATATGATTTAGTCATATTTGGCTGCGCATTTTGTGTCATCATAGTGGAATATACTATAAATTACAATGAAGAAAAAAAAAAAATTCAACAATTAACTAGATGGTTCATGTGTTTCTTGCTCTACTCTTTGATTTTACTTCCTTTTTCTCTTGGACCCAAACAAAGGCTAAGAAACAAAGACATTCTTTTTACAATACTTTTGTAAAAAACTGACTTGCTTTACACCTCCTTGTGCTTACATTTTAGGAGGCAAACTTGACCTCAAAACCATTATTAATTGGGATGTTAATTGGATGAATTAATTAAGGAGTTTTGTAGAAATTCTAATCACTTGCATGTGCCACCAAATTAATAGTGTCTAAGGTAAAGAGATGCGACCACTTTTTAATATAATTTTTTATGAAAAAGTGTTGAAGAAAAATATATAACTTAATTTTAGAAAGAAGTTTTTGAAAATAAAATGTTAAAGAGTATCTTAATAACTAGGACTTTTTTTTATAAAAAAAATGGATTTAATATACTCAAGGTTTTAGTAATCGCCGAATTTATTGACTAATGAATGATGTGACGAGTGTCAATAGCAATCACGACGAGATTTACGATTGAGACAATTATCGCATTTGAGTCTTTAGTAGTGTAGACATTGTTAACCATGTGGCTCGTATTATTCAACGATTGAAAATAACAATCGCCTCAATTTTTTTGATTTAACATATATCTTGGTAAGTGTCGCTAACACACTAATCAATCATTGTCTAATAACATTTGTTTCAATTCTTTGAAATCGTACATGTATTTGGTAAGGTAGGTGAGATTATGAAGAAAGTTTACGAGTTTAAATACTAATCAATCATCCTCTAGTACTAATGGAGGGTGGAAAAAAAATTTATTTGTTTGCTTATTAATATTATGCGCTGTATATAGAAGTATGTGGTCCGTTAATCATGATTAGATTGTCTATTATAATATTGTTTAAATCATCAGAAAATCAGATTATATATCTGACTTTGACATGTAGCCACCAGATGAACAGTACATTCTTCATAGATCCATATAGTTGCTGTGACCAGAAATATTGAACGAATTTCCACATTTCCCATGAGAAAATCCCATACTGATCAGCTCGATCAAGTCAATTTATTAAGATCACAACTCGAGTGTGAAAGTATTATTTTGAATATAAGCTAACCACAAAATCTTTAATATATTTAGATTATAGTATAATCTAAGGCCAAATGATTATGTATATTTATTTATTATATGTATGTGCATGTGTCTCGTTTTCTTAATACTTATAAGTTATGTAGGAAATACGCGATTCTTGTGATTTTGAATATATATATATATATATATATATATATATATATATATATCTTGAAACAGAGACAAAGAAATCTTAAAAAATAAAGAAAAGAGAAAAGCACTTAATTATGTGTGACTGCAGTTGTTAGAGGACTAATTGCATATTTTTGGCAAGTATAGACGACTTAATTATGCCATAGTGGAGTTATATATTTTATTAACAAAATAGAAAAAAAGTTATAATGAGAGCGTTTCAATTAAATTCGTGTTGATAAATTTTTTATTGTTCGAATGATTAAATTGCTTCCTCTTTATCTCTCAAATCACCAACTCCTTAACATTCGTGTATATCCACGCTTCTCGTTTGATCCATCCGCGTCAAATCTTTTTCACGTTTGGTGACTTTGATCAATCTCTGTCTACTTAGAGTTTGATCTATCTCTTTGTCTACAAACGCTTTTACATTTTTGTCCTTCCATTTAAGCCTGTCACAAGCTTTCTGTGCATATGTGTTATAGCTCTAGTAATTCTCTGCAGAATAAATGTTATGACCATTTGAAATTTGGTTATTTTTGGACTTTTGAAGGTTAAAAAATAATCTTATGTTGGTTATTCTACATAATGTTGCCTCCTGAATAATCTGTTGCAACTATTTTTTTTTCTTTTTTTTCTTCTTGCCTTATGAACCTGTTTGGGCTGTGAGAGGCCTATAGATTGTGTGACTTGTTAATTGAAAAATGTTTTCCAAAGAGAAATGTAATTTGAAAATGCTTAATTTCCAAAGCCAAAAATTAACTTGAATAACTAAAAAAATAATTAATTAATATTTGATGAGATGGTATCATATATGTGTCGCCAATGTGAACTTATTTCTTAATTATTTTTCTTTTCTGTTATTTAGTTGATTAATTGAATAACATTATAGTTGTAGATGCATCAAACGGTTGACAATACTTTCAAAATATTCTAAAGAAATTTCGTATATGAAATTTTCTTTTGAAAGAAGTTTGTACAATTTGAGAAGGAATTTGGATTGATTAAAGAAAAGAATCTAATTCAATCTATATGCCCTTAAACACCATGATACTTAACATAGAAATCACACCTAAACACTCCTAAATTGGCAGAGTCCCATCTCTTTCTCCTGCTGACGAAATGTACCCATTACCATTTTTTTAAACGAAAAAAAAAAAAAAAAAAAAATTGACTTCCGAGTTTCGTGGGAAAGCGACAGCCCAAACTCGTGGGAACGCACTACAGGAAGTTTTTTGTTTTTAGTAAAAATGAATGAGAGAGAAACAAAAAAAAAAAAAAACTAGAGAGAGAAGTGGGTTGACTTTCACGTGTTTCATTCAGGTATATTCGTGGTCGGTTATATAATTCGATGACTCTATGTTGTATACATATCATAATACAAATCGGTCCGCGCATGAAAGGATTTGAATAGTGCAGTCAGTCCTCATGGGTCTGGACTGTCTGTTTCATGGGGTTTGTAATTTTGAGTCGTGAAAGATTTGATAACGTTATTTTCACCCGTCTCATCAGCGTTGCTTCATCCATATAGCCATGTCCCACCTCCCACCGCCGTCCAAAACAACAAAATCTACACAAAATTAATGTCTTTCATTTGTATATTGATGTTGTACACCTATCTCTTAAGCTATTTGCATCAGCCTTTTCAAAATTTTACTCTTTAAAAATGTCACATTAATTTTTTCAATAAACTATTTGCATCAGTTTCTTCAAATTTTAATAGGTTATTTGCACCAGTCTCTTCAAATTTTAGCTCTTTAAAAATGTCACATTAACTTTTTCAAGAGTTACGTCAGTAATTTCAAGAGCTACTTCAGTAACTTTCACTCTCCAGAAACATGCACCCCATCAGGCTCTCCGAATTTTTAATTTCCAAAAAAAAAATAATAATAATTAAAAATTAAAAATTAAAATTAAAATTAATTAATTTTTTTTAAAAACTTTTCTTAAACGGCTATATTTTTCATCTTAAAAATAATGAATTGGAATAAGAAAATAAGGATTAAAAAATTCTATTGGAATAAGTAGATAAATTTGTAATTTTAATTATTTTTTTTACAAAAAATTAAAAAAATTATATATATATTTTTAAAATTATAGCTGTTAAGGCATTATTTGTGTCAGCCAAACAATGCCTTAATGGCCAAATGCATTGTTTGTGGTACACATTTAAAATTTTAAGCAAAAAAATTAAAAATAAAAACAAATTTTAAGGGGAAAAAAAAAAAAACTTTAATTTTTTTTTGGGGAACAAATAGTGCCTAAACAATATATTTTTTATTTAATGAATTATTATTATTATTATTTTTTAAAAAAAAGAGCTCAAAATAATCTAATTTTAGGTTTTTTCAAAAAAAACAAAAAATTCTGCCAAATAATGCCTCAAGGCACAGTTCAGCAACAGTGCACTACCATTGGAGGAAAAAACAAAAAAAGGCTAATGCAAAATGGCGCCATTTTGCATTAGGAAAAAACAAAAAAATAAAACAGTGATTGCGGGCTGGCTCACAGCAGTTAACCGGCCCGTGATCGCTAGTGGGCCCCACATAGTTTAGCTAGGCCGCTGTGCGACCAAAGTGCCTAACGCTCACTGAAATTGGGTTTCCGTGAGCCCCTGCACATACTCTTATAGAATGTGTTATGTTTGGAGAACCGTAACTCACAAATATATATGGTACTAACAAGACTATTGCTATCATTCCTTAACTATAATTTTTTATCATCATTTTTGACTTAATTTTTTCGTCTTAATTTTTGAATGAAATTTTATGTGAATTCTTCAATTTTCGTTAAAAATAAAACATAGAAAAATTCTTCAACAATTTTGGAATAAAATCTCACATATTATGAAACCACATATTGTGCATTTGTTAAATTAGTTGACTTAAAAGTGGAATGCCAAATAGTTCTCATACAATGAACATAATGATGCCATAACTTGCACTGAAACAACGAGCTAGCAATGTAAAACTCCAACAATGAACACAATGAATGATGCATTGAATTGAAATTCTAAAGTAATTAAAAATTGCATCATTAAAGAGTGCCACATCACTCTCTACATGTATAGTTAGTCTCAATATTTTAAATGAACAACGAATCAAAAGGACAAAGCCCAAGACAAAAACATATATAGTATTGAACTTTAAAGTCTTAAAAGTTAAAAAGTGTGTTATTCTTAATTATTTCATTTGGAGTACAAATTAGGTAAAAAAAAAAGTGATAGTGATCAATCAAAAATAGATAAACAAATGTATTCCCGGTCTATAATAGCTAGGTTTTAGCCACTATCTTAATTCAGCAACATAACACATGAGCTGCATGGAAGATATGAAATAAATGACATGTTTTTTGAGTCGAACAGTGTGTATGCATAATTTGACTCTGAAAAGCTAGATTCAAACCCAAAATAAACATTAATACTATGAACAAACATGTCTTCTTTTCAGTAACACGCACGCTTAATTTGTTCCTAAATCTCTTCAAATAAGATAATAATATCGAATCCAAGAAGGAATTAAACAGTACTGCTCCATACAAGACTACGTATGAGCTTCTAGTGCTATATATACGTACATCTATATGTACATAGATAATAACTCATACATACAAGCATATGTATGTGTGTACAAAATGAAACCCAAAATATATATTTGCAGTACTTGATATATATATATATATATATATATATATATATGATTCCAAGAGGATATATCACATATCACCATCCAAAATTATTTCATATATATATATATATATTTCTTACTTGTTTATGAAAACCCTAACTAACTTCTCTTTTTTGACCTGTTCATTCTTCCATTCAAATAAAGAATAATTCAAATAAGTGTATATTTTCTCATTTTATTTTCTTTAAATACAATTTTTCCATGTGTGTTTCAACTTTCCAACATCCATTATATATATATATATATTTCGACTAAATAATTAATCAAGTTTTTATTCAACTAAATTGAATTCTTACATCAACTTTTGGCCGGGCAAGACAATTAATGTAACATCTAAAGATATATATACACAGTTGTAGGGAATATAGGTCAGTTTTGGACAATATTGTCTTGAGATCACAAACTACTAGAGAATCAAAATTTGAATGGGCATATTAGATGTAGAAGTTGGGTGCCACTGCAGGGACATGTATATTATATTCGTATCAATTATTGTACTCACTTTATTAATGTCAAGGCATTTTTTCACTCTGCCATTAATCTTCTTTGTCTTCACCATAATGCATGAATACTTGTTTGACCTTCCCAAAAAACACAAAGTTCCCATTTTCACACTTACAGGCTACTAGTCTAGGATGTAAATTGTGGATTTGTCAAGATTCAGCGGTGACATTACAGTAAAAGTTACACCGAACAACAGGCAAGCAAACAATCCATTGGGCTCACTTTCTTCATGGCTCTAATGGGATGTAATTAAATTCTTGATTGCATTGTGGATTTGTCAAAGATTCAGCGGTGATATATACAGTAAAAGTGAGACCGAACGTCTGGCAAGCAAATAATCCCTGATGATAGTAGCTATTTGAAAAATGCACTTGCCTCCATCTCTCTCTCTATATAATTAAAGGAAAATGATAGAAGTTTCGACATGAGATGATGTGAACAATGATTACATATAGCAAAGTAACTTGTACATTTTTGGGATCGTGTTTGGGACTCTTCAACCTGAAAAACGTTGAAGGGGATGACTAGATGCATGAATTGTGTCAGATTAAGAAATTTAGTAGGACAACAAGGGACCTCGATCACTTTGAAATTCTTTACTAGTACATCTGTTAAGTCAATTTTTCATATATATATTATTGATCAGACCAATTGTAAGTACCACTTTCAAATCACAATGAACTTGAGATCGATTAGAAATAATATATGAAAGCATTTAGCCAGTCACTAAATTAATTTATTAACTACTAATTAAGAACTAGCTAAATATTCATAATGAGTAGTAAAATCTTATTCTTTTTGTCTCAGTCTAGGTAAGATGAGTATTATTAAATGAAATATATATATATTAAAAAAAAAAAAAAAGTCCAAGCATGCAAGAAATTGAAAACAAAAGCCCCGTTTGGCATGCTTTTTGTTTCTGCTGTTTTTGTTTTTGGGCTGCTATCGTGTCGATTTTGGCAACAAAAGAGTGTTTGATGCGGCCTTGTTTTATTTTACACAGTCTTAGCTAAAACACTTCATGAACAGTGGCTCAAAACCAAAACAAAATACCTAAAACATCGTTCCCAAACGTGCTTCGGATTTTTTTCCAAAACACTTCTACAATTTATGTTTTAGCCAAAAACAAAACGCTTAAAACAAAGTGCATGCCAAACGGGCCCAAAATGATTAGAGTTTTAAATTTCATAATGTTCATAGTTCCATGCAAGATGGATCTTTAACTTCATGTTACTTTGATTGCGGTTATGTCATGTACTGATGAAATTTCTTCTGGTGTTGGTATATAACTTGAAATCCCTTTTTTTCACAACATTCTTACTGTTTGCAAATATCTTTACATTATTTTATCTATAAATCAATTAATACAGAAGTATGCATATAATGAAGTGAATGTAGAAAAAAAAAAAAAACTGGGAAAACCTTCTGTGAATTCATGCTTGAAATATGCAATATTGAGAGAGGAGATTCAAATTGCTAGCTAGCATATGCAGATATATTCAAGTGAAGGTATATGGTCGAATTGACAGAAGTAGCACTTGGCTTGCTTAGTAACAAATTAGGTAATATACATCATGAATTTTCATAATACGATTAGCCTCATGACTTGCTCTTTACACAGGCTAAAAACATATATGTTGACAGTGAAAACTTAATTCACTGCTCCATCGATATATCTATGTTAATTCGATAAACCCCTCCACCGTCAAAAAAGATATACAGGCTGAGGTGTTCAATATTCATACCTAATTTGCTTTATGTCTAAGAACATGTCCTTTCAGTCTGAACTAAGTTCACCAAATTGGAAGCATTTTTCCACATTGTTGGGAACGTGTTCAAGTTGTGGGCACTCCAAAACAACTGTTTTGCTTTGTTGAAAAAATCTGCACCTTCCTTCTGAATCTGCAGTCTCTTGGGACATTTGAGTAAATTGATGTATGTCTCCAAATCATGAACACAAGAAGGATTTTGCATCTTGAAGAAGTCAAGTGCTAGCTCAATTCCAACATGAGCATAACATGAGCAGCTCCAAGGGAACTCGTATCTTCCACCCAAAACCCTAAAATTCTCATTGAAAACAACCCCAGGTAACTTTGTGATGGGGTCATTAACATTCACTATTCTCAACACTTTCACTCCCAACTCTTCGCAGCGTTCTTTGAAGCCGGAGTTCCCAACTCTAGGGCCTCCAAAAGAGAAAACTGTAACCGGAATTTCTTGATTCGAGTACTCATCTCTATTCAATCCAAGCTCAGCAATGTCATAAGCTAGTAGGAGCCCTAGTGAGCTTCCCATGCTGTGCCCGGCCACCGTTATGCTCAAATCCTCGCCTTTGTACTTGTTGAGTAGCCGAGAAACTTCAGAAAGCAGCTGCTCACGACAGCTTCCAAGCCCGAATTTGCAATGGCTTTCATCCGAAGTGTACAGACTCAGAAACCCAGCTTCCACTTTTACTTCAGGCCGAGGATTATGAGGATCAAGGCGTGCCGGTGTCAATGAGCTCATTAGGTTCGCGATCCATTCCTGATTAGTGACTGTACCTCGGAATGTAATGAGCACATCTCTCCGGCCAAGCCTTTTCACCTCATCGTCCGAAGATACAGCAACATACCCGATCCAACGGCTACAGTTTGCGACATTCTGGATCGGAATATTGATGTCAGGAGTGGCGTAGATGTACTTGGTGACTTCGTACCCCGAATTGGCCATACCCACTTCTCTCAGCATATTGTTCTTCCCATACTTGCAATTCAAGTAACGTTTGGAGGTGGGTTCCAGGTCGAATGCCTTGTAGCACGCCGTGACAAACTCCCCGTACCGGACGATCTCTTGCTGGAGAAGAGGGTTCAAGGGCTCCACTAGATCTTCCCAGTCGTTTGATCCTTGAACCTCTCTCCAAACCCGAGCCAAAGTCGTGCTAGTTTGGGCAATCTTGGATGCAATAGTTGATACTTGTGGTGGTGCAGTGAGAGTACCAACCATTGATTGCCTAGCTGATGACACTAGTTCAGTCTTTTGTGCCATCGATACTTGCCGGATCGAGCACGGTTGACGCATATTGTCACTTGAAATTGTAGCAAGGTTCAGGTTTGGGTTTTGCATAATTTTGGTTGCCATGGATATATATGTGTGTGTGTGTATATATATATATATCCTCTAGAGAGAGAAAGAGGGAGAGGAGTATATATGGTGGGAAAGTAGATCGAGTGTGAGGGTATATATAAGAAGGGGGTGGAGTGAAGGAGAGGGAGTAGATGGACCAGTTTGATGGGTACATGGGGAGAAAAGAAATAAAGAGAAAAAGCATGTTTGGCGAGGATTTTGACTAAGAGATTTTGAAAATTTCTAACGTTTTAATTTAAATGGTCGGTTGGGTTTAATTAAGATTTAATTAAGCTGATTATATAGTTATTTATGTGGTTAAGGCTGTGTTGAAAAAGAATGAGAAATATTATAATACGGTCATGGTGGACCTTTGCCTACATTATTAATTGCCACGTTGGCTCTCCTGTCCCTGTTGGTTGACTTCAAAGATTGAGGCTTGTAGCTTGCCAAAGGACAGCGTTTCTATGTAGCTTGATGGCACTTAATGCGACATAATACAAACAAAATTTTTTTTTCTTTTTTATTGTAATTTCTTTACAAATTTTTTTTGGTAGATAAGATAAAATTTATTAAGCAAACAAATAATTAAGATGAACACCATAAAATGTTAAGCAAATCAATCAGCTCAAATAAAGATGTGCTAGTTAGTGATCGTCAAAACATATTCGTTTCTGTGCAAGGACGAAGGTTCTGGAAAGGGACAATAATAATTTTTTTTAATAATTTAAGGAGAACAAGGTAATATTTTAAGGATATGTAACTGAGAAAACAAACTAATAGATGTATATTAGTAAAAAAAATAAAAAATTCAGGTCCATCTGCACGCCCCTGACAAACTCCAACTAGCACTTCTCACTAAAATATAATCCATAAATTACCTAATATAAGCCAAAATTATTGAGTAATTCATAAAAATGAATATGTCACAAGTCTTTAATTTGACCTTGATAGTATGATAGTTAAGTTTTGTGATTATGTTATACATAAAAATATAACAAATACAACATGAACATAAAAAGGCTATATGCAAACATAAATTATTATACATATTCATTTAAAATTGTCATAACCTGGATTTCCAAACATCATTTTGCTTAAATATTCCAATTTGTATCAATTACATGGTTGGTGGTTATACGAAATCTTATGTGTTTATTTAAGTTAGAAAAACGGGTTCATATAATTAAATGTTGATTTGAAATAAATTAATCACATTTTTTTCTTTCTCTGAATAGTAGTTTGACTAAAGAAAAGAAAGAAAATGGTGTGATGGTATAATGCTCCTAGTTACTGCAAAGCAGAGGAGTGAGAGTGAGAGGTATATATTACGCCGACATATTTTTTTGAAGCCCACTAATTGTTGTCTATTTGCTGAGATACCCCTGTGGATGGCCCCTATTGATACAGCATGCTGGTTGATTGAACAGTGGGAGTGAGGTATATAAATTTAATGTTGGGAGTGAAGGTCAAAGAAATTCAACGCGGCGAAAAGATAATGTTCCATCCACGTCAGGACCGCATGAGAATCTCTACAGTCACTACACCACTTACATGTGTTTTTTAATTATCTTTGTCCTTTTCTTCTTTTTATTTCTTTTTAAATTTGCATTTAAAAATAGAGGAATTGATAGTTTGACACTATTTATTTAAACAATTTAGACTTATTCATTCGTTTCGACGTAAAATATTTTTTAAAAAAAATATTTTTTTTTTCAGATAAAATATTTTTTTATTTTGATTTTATCAGTGTTTGGCAAAGATCTACGCAGATATTAAAGTCGAGTCCATCAGACTCGACATGTAAAATAACTTGCCAAAAATTTATGAATAAATTATTTTTATTAAATTTTAATTTTTTTTTCTTCGTAAATATTTTACGACAACCAAATACCAGAAAATAAAAATATATTTTTTGAAAAATATTTTACGTCCAAACAAACGGAGCCAACTGGTATTTCCTTTCATTTCAAAATGAAAAACATATACATACTAAAATAAATGTACTAAAACACCTTTTACTAATAGGGAACAATGAAACTAGGGATTGCAAAATGTGTCACAACCTATCAACCTGTCATATTCGCTCATTTTTTAATGATTTTTGGTAAATCATATTTAAAATGGGTCAAAAATGAGTTAGGTAATTTTTAACCACTCAATTTGAAGGTTAAAATAGGTTGAATATGGGTATCACTCTTCACATAATAAACACATAACGCACACCTATTCTATATTGTACTCAATTCATTTCTCTCTCTAAAATCCTCTCACATTCAAGTCATTTCTCTCTCCAAAATCCTCTCACTCATGGTCCTCTCTCTCTAAATTTGTTTCTCATGAATCTTCTCTCTCTAGAAATTTCTTCTCTTTCCTTCACTTTTCTCTCTATAAAGCGAATTGATAAATATTGCTGAGTTTGAGATTATTTTTTTATTTATTATTAAATAAAATTTTAAAATCTTGCAAAAAATTAAAAAATAATAATTTAAAAAATTTAAAATTAAAAAATAGTTAAAAAATAATAATTAATGGGTCCACGAGTTATAACGGGTTGACCCTATACATTTTCAACCCGTTCTAAATGGGTCTTGCCCCATGTTTGACCGGCCCATTTTCAACCCAGCCTAATTCCGGCCCAACTCACCCACCACCCCTAAATGAAACTAACCAGCATATACATAATTTTATATTCATATTTTAAAGGGTAAAGTGCAAAAAATCCCCTTGAACTATGTTTAAATTTGCAAATAACCCCCTTGAACTATAATTTGTACATAAAACACCCTAAACTATCTCATTTTGTTGCAACATACTCTAAGGACTATACTATATTTTATTAAATGACCATAGTGTCCCTTCTTATTGAATTAGATTTAATATATTTTTCTTATCTAAATAAATTATGAAAAAATTCATACTAATTTGATGAGATATTTTTCATTAAATTTGCAAAATTTACCTTTAATTTTTTTAATTAATTATTTAAATAAAAAAAATTAGTATAATATTTTTTAAAAAATTAATTAAATTTTTAATTTTTACTGAATATATTACATGAAAAGAAAGTATTTTTTTCATAAGTATTTTACTAATTTTTCATCAATATATTGTATGAAAAAAATGAATTTTTTTTAATAAAAATATTTAAATTGGTTATAATACGTTTTATTGTAAATAATAAAATTTTAATAATAAGTTAATCAATTTAGAAAATGGTAGTTACAAATCTATTTATCTATTTTTTTCATTTTTATGATAAATTGATACTAAAAATAAAATTAAGGTAAATAGTATAATTAATATTTACATAAGAGAAAAGATAATAAAAATAATTAAATAATAAATGAAAATTTTAATGAGAAAGGGTAAAATAGTTTTTTTGTGATGAATTTGTCCTTAATTGCAACAAATCAATAGTTCAGGGGGGTGATTTTTAATTCAGGGAGGTTATTTGCAAAGGGGCAATAGTTTAGGGGGGTTTATTGCACTTAACCCTATTTTAAAGTTAGATTTTGTATCTAAATTCAAATATAAATTCATGTATATTCTAAATGAATTTATCCTTCCCATGTTATCTTTTCACTATATAAGCATTTCCTTTCTGATAAACAACTAGAATGCATTACAATCAAATTGTTAAGATTAATTTATTTACTAGAATTCACCATCTAAATATATATATACACTCTCCTGAAATTTTCTCTAATTTACCAAATTCTACAAAAACTGGAATCTTTTAAATCCTCCATCTCTCTACAACCCTCTATACTTCTTTTTTATTATTATTATTTTTAATCTTTTATATATTTGGAATGAAAATATATAGACATAAGAGAAGAAAAATAGCATATATGTGTTGGAATTCTTAATGAAAAATTTGTAAAAAAAAAGTATAATACTTGAACAAATTTGTTTTTTTATGCCGAATTTTTTTAACCAAACATGAAAAACAAATTATATCCATATATTAACAAACCCCGTATTTTCCTTTACTATCGTCGTTACGGATAATAGATGCTCTCATTTTTTGTTTCTTCTTAAACTAAATGACATAAATACCCCTTATATGGGTACTCGATTCTTATGAATTGAATCAAGACAATAATATCATTTTCAAAAAAAAAGTAGAGTGTATCTATAAAAAAAAAAAAAGTAAGTGCTTTATCACCTCAAATATCATTATTATTATTATTCTTTATTTCCGCTCCTGAAGTCTTTTGAGGGTAATTAAGTCCTTTAACAATTTGTTTTTAAGACAATTCAAGGACCAACGCCGTAGCGAATACGCATGAAACAAGTCAAAATATATCCTAAAACTTTGTTTTAGGGTCTCATACATGCTTCATTCAATTTATGAACTATCTAATCTACACTTTATCAACTCTTCCTTTATGAAATAGTCTACTTCTCCATTGTATCTAGCCTTTGCTTCTTTCAAAAAACCAGTAACTTTCGCTTCTTTTTGCTTCTTCCTCGAAGCTCGAGATCACTAAGCTTTACAGCTTCAGCCTTCAGTGGGGTAGTGTATGATTTTATAAGAAACTTGGGATCATATCATGTTTGGTTGGTCTGGAAGTTAGTTTTTTCTTTTGACATATATCCTCTCTCTCTCTCTCTCTCTAAGCTGCAAAGTTAATGAGGAGTATGAGCCGCCCCTTAGTCCTAACTTTCATTACTAGTGCATGTTTGAAGTTTGAAAAGATCGAAGACTATATATATATATATATATATACACTTACTTTTTCTTGAACTCCGAGGAAAAACTAATGGACGTATTGCCCAATTGGTTGATAAGAGTGTACAAAGCTAAACGTCTTTCTGGGAAAGAAGAAAAGAAAATGGGAGTAGAGGAGGAAAAAAAACACAAAAAAAGACTCCCTTTGTTTGGACAATTATTGTCTACCCGGTGAGGAGGTAATTCTACTGATCGCTCCAATCACAAATGTAAGTAAGTGATCTCTATTGACTACTGATGTGGTCTAATCATAAATGTACACAGTATTTGTTATTTCACATTCCAAAAATTAAGTTTTAAAGAAAATAATTTTTTTTGAAATAAATTCAGTCACCTTTGCATTTTTCACAAATGTTGTTGCGATTTGGTTTTACCAATCACTGTAGATGTGGGAAGATTTGGTTTCACATTTGTCTGCAGAACACTCCAATGGGCTGCATATGGTCCGTTTTCATTTGTTTCGGGCCCAAGACTCAAAAAGTAAAAGAGTAACGCCGTTATCATCTAAATAATGCCTCAGATTTGGAATGGTGAGCTCGCCTTCCACGTGTGTGGTTGTCTAGTGTTTCTTGACTGTGCATTGGCAGCGCGTGTTTTTTCACGTGATCGTTCTTTTAAGGACGCGTTTGGGTTGAAGGTTGAACCCATAAATGTCGAATACACTACCAAGCGCGTGGGACCAATGTTAAAATGAGGCGTTTAATGCAAGCTCAACAAAATATCTGTGTTTTTTTTTTTTTTTTTTTTCACCAACGTTGTTTTATGGAGACAAATAGGACGCGTGTTTGTCCCCTGGTCTGACTCTGATTACGAGACTACAATCATTGATCAGAACCCCTACACCGACCGTATTGTCACGATCCGATTCCTAAGACGCTTGGAGGATGGAAGACACGCATGCTGGTTGGCAAAGAGCAGAGTTTGACTGGGAATGGTTCCAGGGAAGGGGCGTGCAGGAGCACAGGATGGTACCTCTTCAGAGTTCAGGCAGGTCGACTCGGTTCAGTTCGAGGTGCTTGTCGCTGGTCGTGGACTTGACTATGAAGAAGGGAGTTGGCCATCCCTGCACAAACTGGTCGGGAGCTGGAGCCGTTCCCCTGACGAGGCCATGGCAGGCCGAAACCAGTCAGCATGTATCCTTGGGAGGGCAGGTCGTGGTGGCTGACCAGGGCGCTTGCGCGAGCTGAAGCAACGCCTTGGTGCCGCACGGGCCGTGCCGCTGCGCCAAATCTCTAGGCCCGTGACAGTATGGTGTCATTTCACATATCAAAATCAGATCATTTAATTTTATTTATAGCTGTAGGCTGTAACTACATTACTCCGTATTTGAAAAAATGCAACATTTGTTTAATACCAATGCAATCTCGTGCAATATGTTTGAGTTGCAGATGTCATCCGTTGCGTTATCTTTGCATCAGTGTTGTATGTTGATGTATGTTGTGTTTGATTGTTTTGAATTAAAATATTAAAATTAAAATTAAATATTGTAGGACTAAATTTTTTTCAATTTTAATCTCAACTCAATATTAAATATATGTAATATAATTTTTTATTTTGTATTAGATATGATCCTAACAATAATGTTGGAATCTGGTATAATAGAGCACAAATATTGTTTTATATTTAACCACATACAGTCACATAAGTGTAAATTGTGAGCGGTTCAATATGATATAAAAACTCATGTTGTGGTGAGAGGATCCGAGTTCCTACTAATAATATAATTTTTTAATTTACTCGATCCGCATTGTGAACAGATTTGAGTTCAGAAAGAAATAAAGATGTAAAAGCAAATATAGAATGGTGGTGGGCCCTCCCAATGGATCTCACGTTTGGCCGGCAGTATGAGTATCCTTGACTGTCGCAACTCATATATATGACAATTATGGATTATGCGACTTGATTTCGGTCTAAGTTTGTAAATGACAAGAAGCCAATTTGATGATCATTTGACAAATTAGAACATTTATTTTGTAAAGAAATTTTACACTCAAGCTAGAATTTTTCCTCAATTTGTGTTGCATGTATAAAAAAAAAAAAAAAAAAAAAAAAACGTGTGCAGCAAATGTATCTTTAGACCTCGTATCAAATTCAAGATCAAAATTATTATGATTTCTAAGCTTGACTAAAATTTAATTATTCCCATACAACTTTGGTACCTGTAAGTATCCTTTGACAATGATTCACGTGGTACAGACAAATTCAAGTGAGACTAGGGAAAATGAAGCCCTCAAAATTAGTCCAACTCAGTCTAATCGTGGGTTGAATAGGCAACAAACAAACAAGGCTTATGTGATTTGGATCTTGTTGATTTCACATGCCATCAAAAAACAAAAATGGTTCCACCAAACAACATTTGTTTGGGAACACTAAGATTTTGACGCCTCTATGGGGTTATTAGGCTTTTTAACCACTCTCATCTGTTTGCCTTTTGGGACTTCATGGAGGTCCACGTTCTTCTGTCTTTCTTAGTTGGTTCAAAAATATATATATATGTATGTATATATATTCGGTAAAAAGAAAATATTGGTTGGTTGAGAAAATTTGTCAAGTCTTCACTTCAATTTGTACATCACATCACTCGTGTATACATGTCCATTGGCTCCTACACAAATGGCCATGAAATTTGGAGTCGCTCCTTTGTGACTAGGTTCCCTGGATCTCTCTCACGCGCACAAGTCACACACAGTGATGCACATTTTCCAATATATGTTTTTTACTTTCAATATTCCTTCCATCCATTGACTAGCTAGTGATGGAAAAACATAATGAAGATTACCCAATTTATATTTACAAGGGTGTAACTGTGTTTATATAACATGGACCCTCTCTATGGTTTAAAAAACAACACTTACCCGGCAACATAACATTTTAAAATTTTTTAAATCATTTTTTGGGTTTTAAGTCAATTTTGAGTACAAAATCAGAGTGTCAGATTTAATAATAACGAATACCAATATTTACTCATACCTGAACTAGAAGAGTCGTGAATGTTATATTTGAAATTATAAGAGATGTTCCTTTTATTTAGAAAAATATACAGAAGAGATAAGTGTAATTATCCCAATTAAATATGATGTGTATGAATTACATAAATTAAATTTTAGTGGGTGTGTGAGCATTTTAATTTTTTATTTTTAAAAAAAGAAAGATAAATCAATATTTTTTCTTATAATGAAGTCTTTTGTACTAATATGTGTCATAGGTGACTCAAACCCTCAATTATTTATTTTAAAAAGAATAGGAGATGTAACTTGAACCAAACTCTTTGTTGATGAATTGACATGGCGTGATTCTAATATTATTTTGTAAAAGTCAATTAGAATACTAGAATGGACTAAGGTTTCAATCCTCTATGAGTTTATTTGTGTTCCATACGTCAAATACAGAACTAATTGTGTGTTACACGAAATTGAATGAGTCGTTTTAAGGTGGCAAAATTTGAATCTGAAACAATTTATGAAAACAGTTTCCAAAAACATAACATAATTATTATTCACATGGTTGAAAATACTTATAAAGGCTGATATCATAACATCCAGGCCCTAGTTTGGGCCCAATTATTGTTCTGGATTGACAATTGGGTCTGTTCATGTCCTCTACACTTGCTATAATTCTAGGCGTGACAAGATTGAATTTTCATGAGTCACGAGACGCACAAAGACGTATAAATGTATGGACAAAAACCAATCAAGGTCATACTTCAAATCACACAAAGTGAGAGTGAGTGTGAGAGTAAAATATAAGTTGCACAAAGCAGAATGAATGTAGAAGTGTGCAAAGCATTAAAGCAACACCCATTTAAAATAATACAGTTCTAGTTATTAAATAGGCATATTGGTATGTTGATTTCACGATAGAGAGGTTTAGTTATTAGTACTGCATTGAAGGAAGAAAGAAAAAGAAAAAAGAATGAGTAGGCAGAATATTATTTAATAATTTATTTTCTGTTGAAGGGACCTTCAATATTATTTTCATGGCCTTCAAGCTTATTTTCGAGCTAGCCTCTCTAAAGAATTTGTTTGCGCTCAAAATAATTCAAATCTTAGACATGATGCTAGTTAAAATAATTTGAATCTTAGACATGATGTTGCATGAGGCACTAGGATCAAATGACTTACCCACTTAAGCCAACCCCCTTCAGGTGAGACCTTCAAGCCTCTAATCAAATAGGCAGCGTAAATAGGTACCTTAGTATAAAACCGAGGGTCAAAGGTTCTGTGGAGGCACTTAGATGGAACCCAAATAAGAGAGAACCTTGTTCAACTCCTCCTGTTAAATAAAATTAAGAGAGATACCATTTTCCTTTTTCACTACACTCACCTTAAGTTCTTAACTTGTAAAAATATTACATTTAATTTTTCTATTTTACTTTGTATAATTATTTTTTTTTTTATGTCAATAAATGCGTCAAAATCATAAAATAGAAAAGTTTAGAGATATAAATAATGATCAGTCAATGAGTCTTAGCTGGTTTGATAAACTAGCTGAAAGTTTAGTCTCCAATTCAATACACAGGATATCACTTTTAATTAATCACCAAATTTTTTTTTTTTTTTTTTTTTGAAAGGTTAACTAATTAATCACCAATTGTCAACCAACAATTTAGTTCATTTACAGCAACATAAGATTAGAAAAGACTAACCAAAAAATCATTTTTGGAATACTGAACAATCATTTGCTCTAAAATTGTCTCTAGGAATGACTGAATGCTGGCAAGGAAGGAGAAAATCTTAGGTAGTCCTAGCCAATCAAGACATTCCATGCAACAAAATCTGTCAGCTTCATCAACTTTTTGGTTGCATGGCACTTCCTGGATTGGCCGGCCGGGACCACATGTTCCTAAACCACCTAATAATTTCTCGGCAAAGAACCCATTTTTCAACTGTTGTTGCTTGATATCTAGATTCCATACAATTGGCACCACCCAGAAATGGGCAAAAGTTCATCGACACAGCTCGTAGAACCATAGAAGGGAAACCTGAGCTCAGAAATGACCTTGGCAATTAGTACTCACACCATTTGTGAAGCACCAAGTAGAGCTCGGACATTTCGCATTTCCAGTATTTTTTTCATGGCATTGTGACATCTGCAGAATATCAACATGGACAACAGAGTGGCATCAGGAGAGTATCCCTAGCTAACTGTAAGGCTTGTCGTTAAATATAAATAATAAAATAAATAAAAAAGAAAAGGGTGATATCGGATACCGCCAAGGTAGATGGTCGAGGAACATTGATGGTGACACAATGATATCCTTGAAGGCTTTTCTGTCAGCTATATAAGCTCCATAACTGCACATTTTCTCTTGGGTTCCCCAGCTTCTAAATAGAGACAAACAGGAGCTAGTTTCCTGTGGTACTATATGAATTACAAGACCTGGTAGAAACATCTCTGGGAGATCTCCAGCAGACTGGTCTTTAAATGAAGAAACCGCTTCCATAAACTCAGATATCGGATCATCAAATGAATTTACCTTGGCAGAAGAGTTACAAACAGGACTGGCAAAACTATTTGATGAATTATTACAATCAAATTCATCACCAGAACAATGCTGGAAGTCCATGTTCTGACGGAGGGAGGACTCTTGATCCTCTACCCTGCTCCCTGCAGTGATGGGGAAATGTTTTAGCGTTAAAAAGATAGCTTCCGAATGTTATAGTTAAGGTTCATGTTGGTCACTCATTAAAGAAAAAACTTCAGTGTTAAAAGAAATTATATATTCATGGAAGGGAGGGCATCTTTAGTACCATTTCTACATCGAGTCCCATTGATGCAGCAGTGATTTATATTTTCATTTGTCGACGCTCTACAATTTGAATCTGAAGTTGAAACTCTTTTCTCATGCTTACTTCCTTCATACTTGCTCACGGACATAAATCTGCGTGCAACTTTGGAAATTATGCTCCATTCAGTTGTGTTATCCTGTGACATTGACATAATTGCAGCTCCACGAAGCCTCAGGATGGATGCAACTGAAAGGCGTGCTGAAAATTCATTACTGTATACAATGCTGCAGATGGTTTGGACATGTGGTATCAGGTTTTTTCAGCAGCAGGCAAAAGTATGTATAGATACGGATACACACAAATAGATTAAACAGACCCACTGAAGAACTATTATGAAAAATATAAAGAGAGAAAATAAAGTATAAATGACAAAAATCAAGATGGTCGTCAATGGCATTTATAATTACCTTGTTACAAATTCGGAACATGCGTCTGCTATGACTGGATCCACACATGGCAGGGGCCCATATGCATAGACATGTAAGTTTGGGTATCGGCGATATAGCTGGTCAAAAAAGAAAAGTAAGGCAAGGATGATGATGACGATGACGACGATGATGAATGAGAGCATCTTCGACTAGCACCCTACTTTCCTAAGCTGGACATCCCTCGGTCGGACAAATATTAAATCTTATCTATTCAAAGAACATATCACTTTTCAAGTTTTCATTGATCTGAAAAAAGGGCTTACAGGTAACCCATGCGATGATAACAAGCAATGTGCAACCCTTGGTTTTAAAATAGAGCCACACAGAAATCGTAATATTATAAGTCAATTCCAAAGAGTCACAATATGAGTACAATTAAGAAAAAGAAAACCAAAATAAAAAATAAAATAAAAAAATGACTAAAGCATACTAGAGATGGTAAATGGTGAAGGTATAAAATTTGATGCCACTGAAACAGTTGAACTGACGCCATTGAGTGCCCCAGGAGTACCCATGTAGGAAAGGAGGATAAATAAGTCATTCGAGTTGCAGGGACCAATCTGTCAACCCTAATAACTAACAAGTCGGCTGGTCTTTAGTCCTATGTTTCAATTCAGGTTTCCTTTTCTGAAATGCTGAAAATGATACCATAAAAAATAAATATCGAGTGCTTTAATATAATGCTCTGTTTCCATTGAATTGCACATTTTTATTTGCAAGTGCAGGACAAGCATAAATACAAGTAAAGGATTTGGCAAGATAGTTAATGTAATCAAGAAGTTTATAATCATGGGTTTCTTATTAGGAAATCCAATTATTCTGCCCCGGACTAGAAAAAAGTCGAAGGAACAGAGGAACCATATATTTTAAGAAATAACGCCACCTTGAAGTGCAAAAGCCTATACCTTTATTCCTAGCAATGCAGCAATAGCTCCTCCAAGGGAATGCCCTACTAAGCGAACACCATACCCATGACATTCACATCCAGTTCCCAGCAATGAGGAAAGAAATCCACTACAATGGGATGAACTACCTAAATTAAATTTAACATTACAAAACATTATAAAAGGGAAAATAAGTCTAGGCAGAATGAAATATAATTGAATAGTCTCGAAATATGGAAAAATTTAATAAAAGGTAGTTCAGGCAAATTTTAAATTCAATTAGACAAGGGCTACATGTCTGTCAATTTTAACATGCTTAAGATAACAAGTTTTATCAAAGAAACATTATGAGTGAGAACTTGTGAGATGCATTTACGACAAGAAAATCAATCTGAATCAACATACCAGCACAATTGCGTTATACAAGCCAGACAGCACGAACCAAAACATTGAACACTCTAATAGCTAAATGTTAGCAGTCAGATATTCAACAATTATTCGTCACAACCTTTATAAGGCATAGTATAAACACACACACACACACACACACATATACATATATATATATTTCCTAGTTTCATAGTATAAATATAATATAAAATAAAATAAAATAAAGAAAACACATTAAAAATGAGAATGCCATAGCACCCAAACAAGCAATTACAATTCCTTCTAAATTAATCTAATTAGGATCCATATGACTTGTAGGGTCATTTTTTACTGCATTGGTAAAAGTTCGAAGTGAGAAGAATGAGGACGCTAGTTTCTGTCTTGAGAGCAACAACTTTCTACAAATATAACGTCAAAGATTAGGTCTGACTCCAGCTTCCTTCCTACCACCCGATGTAGGAATGCCCTTGGGATCTATTTGACTTGTATATATTGTTTTCCAACACTCTTATGATTATCAACCTCTACCAGAAACATTTAGTGTGATAACAAAGAGCAAAGGGAGTAACTGAAGTTTTTAACCCAGAATCTTATTTACGACCACGAGGCACTAGAATCTGCAAGAAATCCTCCAATCTACAATGAAAAGGAAAACTAACTCTTAATCATTGTTAAAACGTAAAATCAAGTTGTGTTTAAAGATACAAAAAATTGAAGAGAGAACTCAAACGTGAACAACACAAGGATAAAACGTGGTTCAACCACTATGAGTCTATGACCTACATCCACGGCACACAAAGCCCAAAGGGCTAGATCACTTTCATTATATCTCTCTTAGTTTTTGTATACAATGATCACCTTTATTTATAGGTGAAAAAATACAAACATGTGGTAAATATGATGTTCGAAAGATACTTAAAAATTACTCCGTTGAGTCACTCATATCAATATTCTGTCAAGGAGTGAATTATGGGCTTTAATCACTCCAATAATGATATTCTCCAACACCCTCCCTCAAGTTGGTACATGGAGATTTTAACTCAAGTGTCCAATTTGAAACTAAATACGAAGTTGTCGAGAGTCCAAGATGAGTAGATCCAGAGATCTGAAATGAGTTGATCGGAGATCCGAGACAAGTGGATCCGAAAATCCAAGACGAGTTGATCCAAAAGATCCGAGACGAGTAGAGTATAGAGTAGGGTATGATAAACCTACTCTAGTACCATGTTGAAAGACATAAAAAACTGAACAGAGAACTTAAACAGTAACAACACAAGGATAAAACGTGGTTAGGCCACTACAACCTACATCCACGGCACACAAAGCCCAAAGGGCTACATCACTTTCATTATATTCTCTTTTAGTTTTTGTATACAATAATCACCTCTATTTATAGGTGAAAGAATACAAACATGTGATAAATATGATATAGGAAAGATTACTTAAATCACTCATGATTCACTCATATCAATATCCTGTCAAGGAATGATTTAAAGGCTTTAATCACTCCTATAATAATATTCTAAACAATTTAAAAATCATTCATATATTATATTCTAATATAGTATCCTACAGAGATTTGAAATTAACTATTAGAATCCTAATAATGGGGCAGGGAAAGTGACCCATCACACACTAGGAAGAGCATTTTATGAGGCTTAACGTTCTTGAGCAGGGGCACAAATGGAATGTGAGGGATGGTAATACCATTAAGCTTGGGAAGGACATTTGAGTGGTGGAAAAAAACAGTCAAGGACATAAGTTTTAAGATGGACCAAATGAGGGAACAAATAGAATCTGGCCAATTATTACTTTCTGTTTCGGGATGACCATGCTTTATACAAACACGCCATAGAACGACAACCAAGAATGTTCTTCCTCCTCCCTGTAAGTTTGGGAAGGACATTTGATTGGTGGGAAAAACGTTCAAGCTCATAAGTTACTAGATGGACAAAATGAGGGAACAAATAGAATCTGGTTGGTGATCGTTTTTGGATGACCATGCTTCTGTAAAAGCAAGCCGTATAAATACAACCAACATATATCATCCCCCAAAGCCTCAACTTTTGATGTTAAAACCTTAACCCAAGACTATCCACATTTACCAACGGGCCAGTGGCCTAGCGATATCAGCCTCTTACCTCCCAAAGGAGGTCAGGGGTTCAAGTCTAAGTTTAGACATGTGTAAGTACCAACTAGGAAAAGAAAAAAAAAGACTCCACACATTTGTAGCTTTATATTTTTTCCTTCTTGTCTTTGACATCCAAAAAGTTTTATCTTTCGATTTTAGTCTAAAATTAAACCTAAAAACCAACTAATATAACCGTCTTCCATTTTTAAAGCCTAATATTATCATCTCATCCGTAAACCCCTCAGAACCAAAGCCATTGGCCACTATGGTTTGATTGTGGAGTGACCTTAATTACCTTCTACCCCTTTTAAAGGTTCTGTTGTCCTACACTTTCTCTGTCGAACTGACATATAATTGTCAACCCCCTTCCAAATTTTGATGAGAATAGCTTTTCCTCCACCCTCTAAAAAGTTAATGAAAAAGGATTGCCAAGAAAAGGGAATGCAACATGCTTCCACACAAATTCATGACATCGTGTGCCTCTAGAATCTATATATAAGACATTCATCCACTTGGGGCCTCAAAACAATTACAAGTAACGAAGAACTTTTCTTTATCACCAAAAGCAACCATGCTTAAAATAAGATATTTTAAAGTAAAGGAGGAAGTAAAAATTGCCAGAGGAAATCCAACACTGCAATTGGACAACAATATTCAGGACTTAATTGAAATAACATAATCTGACATTAGTTGAAAAAGAATGAAACAAAAGAAAAAGCTTCGGGTGATTTTAGAAATGAAAAGACTTAGTTACATGCACACACACAAACATATAGAGAGAGAGAAAGAGAGACCACTGGGCCAGTATAACCTCTCCTCCCTCAAAGCGGAGGTGAGGGCTTTGAGCCCTATAGTGAGCATTTGTGAGGGTGTGCGAGTATTTCCTAACCAAAAGACAGAGAGAGAGAGAGAGAGAGAGTCGGACGCAGAGAGAAACACAATGGAACAGAAAATCGTTATGGAAGAGAGGTGGAAGAGGGTTGGAAAAGAGGGGAGGAGTTTGGCAGCAACTCTCTCCCTCGACAAAATTCCCTTATAATCAAGTTAAAAGCAGAAGTCAGAAGAGATTGCTTGCTTAAAAAAGCAATTAAATAAATAAAATATACAGAAGAAGTTGCAGAATAAATCACTACAAAATGACAACTCCAAACTCACTTAATATACGAGTCCGGGCGGTGTAAGGCTGGAAGTTGATCATCTCCTAATGCATTGCTCTGTGGCGCACGATTGCTGGAATCTTATTCTTGGCTTGTTTGGCATGTGTTGGGTAATGCCACGTTCAACTAAGGAATTGATTCGTGCATGGAGAGGATGTCGTGTGAATAGGGGTGTACGTGATTATTGGAGATTTGTCCCACATTGTGTTTGGTGGTGCATCTGGAAGGAGAGAAATAGTAGAATGTTTGAAGGGAAGGAGTCGTCTACAGCGACACTGAAACTTATTATTATTCGTTCTCTCTTTAGTTATGTAAAGAGGAGTTCTTGTTCCTCTTCTGATGACTTAATTACTTTTTTGGATTCTTTAAGGCCTTAGACCCCGGGTTCTCTAATGTTTTTGGGACGCGTTCCTCTCTTGAACGCCTTTTTAATTCATTATTACTTATCAAAAAAAAAAAAAAAAAGGCTGGAAGCTGAACAGGTGAATTGACAATTTCTTGTTACCCGGGCTCAGTGAAGAAGATGCTCAAATTTGTGTGACACTCCATTTGACTACTCTAGAGGACTTTTATCAATCTCTGCTGTCCTTTACTGATGCATTTATATTTCTGAAATTTGTTTGCATAATTCTTGCATGATCAAAACAATTTAAAGAAAGTAGAAATGCTAGGTCTTCCAGAGCATGACGTAAATAGAAACAAGAAGGAGCTGCAGAATAGAAAGAAGAAATAGGGCAGGTTCTAAAGATAGTAAAGGTTACAAGACTCAGAACAACGAAGAAACACTATATGCTAAAATGTAACAGCAGGTGACACTCAAAATTAAGGACAAAGATATTGTGCTCCTTCAAATATTAGGAAAATACCTGAAATTTGGGTAGTTGTCGGAACTCTGTAATGCAAAGAAAGAGAGAGAGAGTGTGTGTGCCAGCCTAGAGTGCAAAATGCATAAATATTGGGGTAGGAAGGTGAGATGAGGTCGAGCAAAAGCTCAAATCTGAAATTATTTTCCAGAAAGTATGCTCTCAAGACAGCCACCAGAAAATTTTTCGGAGAAGTCAACATTAAATGGTCTACATAAAGCCCCAGAAACAAGATAACTCCCTATCACCCTGAAAAGATAGATCTAAATGCAAAAAGAACCAAAGAAATGAAACAACCAACTTGAGTCTGCTGGGGCAAACTAGGAATCAAAACCCAAAATGCCAAACATTTGATGCTGGATATTATGTTAGACTGCAAAGCTATTAGTGTGGATATTATGCAGACTGCAAAGCTATTATACTTAAGCATAGATGCATAATTATGTGTGTCAAAGAAAATTTGCTTGCATGAAACAAATCTGAAATGATTCTGTTAAATGTGATTTAAACCTAACAATAAATAATAAAAACATAATAAAAAGAATTATCAGATTTAAGTACTGGGAGAGTTAAAATGCACAATGAATAAAAGAATAGAGGCATCTCTTTACCATTGCTTCCTTCAATTTGCATGAAGAGATCGCGAGCAGCCTCAATTACCCCTGAGTGCCCATAGTGTTGTGAAGTTGATACTACACTTTGCCTGATAACTGGGTGATTATGATCGCCACTGAATGAAAATTAAAAAAGAAAAAGAAAAAAAAAAAAAAAAAGAAGGTATATTAACAAGTTTTTCAGGCAAGCCTAAAATCACACCATATGAAGCAGAAAAGTATCTAAAGCACTTACTAAATCCTAGCTTCCTTGCAATCAGGTGCTTGGATGTATAAATCAGTAAATAAAAATATAGAAGTACTACATTGAAAGAGGAATTCTGTATCATAATGAAACATATTAATTCCACTTAGCTTGTGCATACTTCAAGCAGGAAGTCATGTGCAATGATTAAAAAGCATCATAAGCGGCCATAAACAGCTCAAAACTAATTTTTTCAGTAAATCTTTAAAAAATTAAAAGATTAGTAACATTAAGGTGGTTGCTGAATCTGTATAACACTAGAACTTCCTGAGAGAAATTGTTAATTAGTTCTTCTCAATTCTCAATAAGAAAAAATTATGAATTATCAGGCTTGTTTAAATATAGAGATTTATATTCAAATATATATCAAGTAGCATGACATTGGAAGTCAATTATCACCTTATTATATTGCATTAAATCACATTCAGAAACTTTTAGAGAATGCAATCATGAGAGAAGTTATGCATACTGCAGAAATGCATTTAGAGATAGGAATGCAAAATATAGAAACAATTCCTTCCCCCACCCACAACACCCACACGAGGGGTAGGGATACATACATACTATACAAGCATATATATACAGAGAGAGAGAGAGAGCAACTTGCTTTATCAACCCATCCAAGTCTTCTGCAGATAGGGGGCATTCCCTACATGAACCATCAGTTATGAGGTCTTCAGGAGTTTCAGTTCCCCGTACAGCAATCACAACAGATTTTAGATGATGTAGAACCACAATAAAGTATGCAGCTTCACAAGATGCCTGAAATAGAAGGACAAGAAGCCAAAGAGAGAGTGTCATATAGACTGATATAACATAATATGTACAAAACTCAAGCTTCAAAACAAGAGGACAGACAACTACAGCACACTTACAAAACTTTTGCGTGTTCTAGAGATTGCAACCATGAATAATAACAAACAACTAGTGTCATGACCAAGTGTAACCTAAGTAGAATAGACACCGTGGGTTGAAATCACATCGTCTACTTCAAAATAATAAAAAGAAGGTAACCCAGCATATACAGAGAAAAGGCTGCACTACTTTGGGTTGGGTAGACTGTAAAAGATATTAGGATAACAATACACTCACCTGACTAACACGCCCTCGTCGAAGTGAGTCTGGCGATACATTAACATACTTTAAAAAAGCTGCTGCATGACCTCTCCACCAGTTATCACCTTCAAGTAAAGGCCGCCTAAATATGAAACATTTAAATATCAAATGGCAAACAGAAAAGAAAAGGATATTTCGAGGACACTAGAATCTGAAATCCGAATATGCAGGAAGAGACGCAATTTTTTTTCCCTTTTATGGTTTATATAGACGGGAAACAAAAATGAAAAGAAAATGTATGATAATAGAACCTCTGAAATGAACATAATCATGTTGTATAATATATAAATATTTGTATATAAGTTCTACATATAACGAGGCAAGAACTCAGATAAGTTAATGACCTGTTCCGATTCCATGGAGTCAAAATCCCCTGCCTATAGAGCCACACAAAAGGAAACCATACAGGATTTCGTCCAAAATCGAGAAGCATACCCTGCACCATGTACTGCTTAAATATCAGAAATTACCATGATAGACTATTTAAAATAATATTAAAAAATGTCCTATCACTAGACCGTATAGGCTGCTTCAGCAAATTGATGAAAAGTAGCAGCTCCATATATTCGCTCTTCAGGTGCCTCCTCAGAGTCTTCATATGATTTAGGAGATTCACTGAGCCCTTGCAGTAAAGCTAGTCCTGAAGAGAGTGGCATCGAGTTTTGCAAAATAATGTCATCCAAAAAAAGGAACTTTGAAGTAAAGTTAATCAGTGCAAGGACAAGTCAAAATCAACATGCGAACACAGAACATGTTAAATGTCATAAGTGTTTCCTATATAATTTGTAGTATATGGATCAGAACAAACCAAAAGATGTAGCTCAGGTCCTCAGGATAACTCAATGAAGCATGGATATATAGTTCTGAAAGTAAAATATCTGTAAGTATTGTGAACATATGATCCAACATCTAGTCAGTTGCTTCACTTTTATCCGTATTCTTGTTCAAATGCCTAACACCCAAAATGAAAATCATTATTATCAATCAGGTTGTGTGGGCACGGGCGTGTGTGATAGTGAGAAAGAGAGAATCAGCCTCCTCAGTGAAAAAGTGCAATTAGTACAATCCTAATTTAAATTCAAGTATAATACTCATTACACAGATACAGTTCACATAAATGCTGCAGCTGAAAATGCCTAGAACAGGAAGATAAGAAATGCATTAACTGCAAAATAGCGTATAACAAAACTTAAAAATGTAGTTCTCATGATTGCATTATCAAGTAAAGTTAATATTAAATCCCACGAGAGCGGAAAACCTGCTAAGAATTCCAAATGTCCGGTTCCTGCTGCGCGATAAGCAACAAGATCACCCAATAACCGTGCCACTGAATAAACTTCATCTTCTGCAAACACACTCCTGGATTATTTAAGTAAAAGAAAGGGGGAAATCAGAAAATCAATATAGATTTAAATCCTGTAGCTTAACCAAATGCAGAGATGCCTACAAGTATTTGACACGTCCCAGACAGCACAAAGCCTCACGAATTCCATGATCAAAAACCTCCTGATAATGAGCTTTCCATGCATTATCTTTGGTTGCATAAAAAGATCTCCATCGTAACACATCAGTTCCCGTGAAACATTGTCCCAGTGTCACGTAACATACCATGACCAAAAAGAGGACAAGTATATGCCGCTGCCACTTGGCACCATTAAAAACATGCCCTGCAATAGAAATGTTGAATAATAATGGAGCTACCACAAAGAAAGCACACAAAAGGACGATCATTGACAAAATAAGATTAAAAGAGTTTCTATGTTTATGATAGGGAAAAGCTCGAGGAGAAGAATTAAGGTGGTGGGTCCTAACAAACTTGTCTGATTAATTTTTAAGTAAACTATTTTGTACTTATATATGGAGACTTTTAATGTAACCTGGTCTGCGTAAAATCCTCACGTATGAAAATTAGGTACTTAGTACCTTGTCCAACAACAAACCATCCACAAACAATGTTATAGCACAAAGACATCCAAAGAAAGCATTGAGAATTTTTGACGACTCAAAGAAAAGTCAGCACTGAACAGAGACATTATCAAATCATGCCCACATCCAGTGCTAGATGATATTCTATAACAAATAAGTAGTAACATATATGATTATACAATTTGGACATTTCAAAGGTATGTAGAAGATTCTCACAAGGTTCACATGCAAAATCCTAATCAACACATACCTGAATTTTACTTGTTGAGAAAAATATTTTAAAGAAGTCAGGCATGCATCAAGACAATAAGAAGCATAACAAGAACATCCATTTTACCTGATACACAGTTCCTTGAAGTTCCATGTTGACAAACATGTTTAACCACAATGAAGATGAGGTAAGCTGCTCCCACAAATTGCAGCACCGAAATTACTGTTACAAATCGTGTCCACCAAAGCCATCTCATATACCTTTTCTGTACAGTGAGAAAAATAAAAATATTTTACATCTTATTACACAGGGTAAATGGTCGTGCAGCAGATTTTGAGGAAGATTGTTCATATATATATATATATATAAAGTGTCCATAATAAAATGAAGAATGTCATCGTCTCAAGTTCACATAACACAAAGTTGATTTGTACTCGTACACAAGGTTTTGAATAGAAATCACCGTAGTTACATCGTGATAACGGCTACCTTAGCCATACATGTTTTGAACCGCACCTTACTCTCAATCAATCATATTCATATGTGTGTTTTGATATCAAAATCCCATAAAGTTGGTTTTTATAAAAAAAAAAAAATTTAATAAATTTTATACAATGATTTTGATATGAGTACGTATTAGTCGTTATTATTAGTGAACAATGATAAATTAATAACTAGTAATTACTAGCTACTAATTAGTACTTTAGTACATAGTAATTTACAAGTAGTCTAATATACTAAACTATTGTATGATAGATACAATAATAACAATACTTTATTACATCTACCTTGGTAAGTTAAGGGAGGTGAGACAACATGTTTCAATCATTTTACAAGCATCAAGAGTGAGACTTGCATCTATTGAAAGTGAAACTAGAGAAATGAAGAAAAAATACTTTGAAGATTCATCACACTATAAATGCACTAGTACAACAGCAACAAGAAGCCCTTTTTCCCAACTACCTGGGGTCGGCTACATGAATCCTATGTTCCATTCCACTCTATCTAAGGTCACAGCCTCAGCCACTAATAAATGCACTAGTAACTTTTATTTTTTAATTCGGAAGGTAAATGAACTAGTGTTAACTATTAAAACAACTAGGATATAATAGAAACAACTAACACCCATGAATATACATTACATATAAATAAATGCACAGATATACAAATTGAATTAGCAGAACATGACATAATTTGGAAAAACAAACTAATTCTTGTCAAACAATAAGCATTAGTACCCGTCTTTCATGGCGAATAACAGTATCAACAATTTCGCTTTCAACCGGAGATTTGAGGATCATTGTGGCCGTCGCTTGCTGCGCAATCCCAGTTCGGATGGTGGCAACAATTCTGACGCAAGAAGCCAACAAAATGAGTTGAAAAGGAATAGTATGTGCATGCCCACAAACTGGGTACACCACAATTATTAGAATCACACACAGAACGATCACGAAAAAATTCAAAACACCCATTAACAGAATAACCCATCTCAGGTTCTTTAGGTTTGAAACCCACGCTGGCATTTCCCAAAGCTCAAAGAAAAGAAAAACAATTTAAGAACAAAAAAACAGATTTGATAGAACCAGGCTTTGAATTGCATAAGCGACAAAGAGGAAAGTGTTAAGGATCGAATAATTCAAAGGACATTATGGTATAGATGCACATATGTTTGAGATTTATAGTTCCAATGGCCAGGGAAACGAAGATGAAATTGTCCAGACTCCAGAGTTTGCTGTTGATTTCCCATCGGGAGGGAAATTGCACAGGTCTGGAGGGAAAACAGAAAACAGAAAACAGAAATCAAAGGACTTTCCTTTTGTTTCGATAATTGACAAAGGAAAAGTGAAAGAGAAAGGAAAGGTGGTTATTTCCTCGGTAATACAAGAGCAACCAGGGGGATAAAAGAAAGAAAAATATTCCTAATTTATTATGGAAATTTTTTTTTTTCACGTAAATATATATAAAAAATTTGAGTTAAAAACTTTTTCTCACATAAATATATATATAAAAAAATAATTGAGTTACTCATACACACAAAGAAAATTAAATATTAGATAAATATTTATAAAATAAAATAAAATAAAAAATTGTGAATGAATTCTAAAGATATTGATTTTCTAAGTGAGTAATATACAATAAATCAAAATTTAAAGGAAAAATCAACTTCTTGTAAAATGACATGTTAATAAAAAAAAATAGATGTCTTCGAACAAATCTAATTTAGTAGAGAATTTTTTTACTTTGCTTCTTTAAAGACAGGTGAAGGAGATGTCACTGAGTCATAAGGTCCTTTGTAATTTAGTAAAGATTAATTAATTAAGGAATGAACTAGATGCATCTTGTTAATGTGACTTGAATCTATTGAATGTTTTTTTCACTTGAAAAAAAAATGACAGTAGATGTAGTTTTATATTTCATTTTGAAGTATTAAAAATTCAAATTAATTCTAAACATAGAATAACGAAGATAAATTTTGATGAAACAGAGAACATATTCTTACATATACAGAGCCTCTACTCTTGAGTTAGTATGGTATATTCATATATTTATATTTATTCATATATTTATCGGTGGAGTAATGATTTAAGGACTCAATTCAATAATTATCGAATTCAATTTATGTTAATGTGGTCATATGATGAGACCCATCTTCATACTCATATAAATTGAATCAGTTGATGTCACATGAGACTCACCACTTAATTTACATAAATTAAATTTGATAATTACTGTCCCCTTAAATCATTATTCTATCTATAAATATAGGCAATTACAGTGAGTGTTTGTTCTCAATTGAAAAAGGATTTGTGGTTCGAGACAGATCAAATACCCTTGTGAATGGTTCACCCTGGTCCAATTAGACCCGCAACACATCTAATATTCCATGTAAAATGTGAAGGGGAACGTATAAAAATAAGTTCTATGAAAACAAATATTTTTTAACTTCATTTTTCAAGCACACTTCTCACAAATTGTAAACCAAGAATGTTTTTGTATAATTTTCTAATTTTCAATTCTTAGAAAAACAAAAAAACTATTTTCGGAATACTTAACGAAGCAAAACTGAACTCTTTCTGGTTCACTTTAAAAAAGAAATAAGGAACTGTTAGGCCAGAGGCATTTGTGAAGGAGTACCACTTGAACTAGCCATGTTGCTAACCAACCTTTTGGTCTGCAGTACAAGTCCTCGGACCAATGTGTTGCCGCCACTTGGGGATTCACGAAGTACTTCCCATGCAACAGGAAGGAGATCACCAGAGCCACAGCACCTACTAACTTCTGCTTTGGAAACTGAACAATCTCATCCTTCACACACACACACACACACACACTATCCACAATATATTGAAAAAGTTCATAATCAATTCTATCTCACAACAATAACATCATGGATTTTGCAAGGATGGTTATATCACTAAAAGTGTTCAAGTGTGAAAAGGGACATCCAACGTTACTCATTAATACTTGCCATATGTACACTTGGACATCTTAAATAGACTACTAACTTTTAGCTAGCTGATACATAGTAATTGCCGAGTCTCATAGCTAGATCCAACAGTAAAAACATGAAATACTTTTTCCTTTTTTCTTTTCTTTTTTTTTACTTTTGTCCAAGCCAAGAAATCCCATTGTGCTCTTTGATACACTAGGTCACAGACCTCGATGCAAGGTAAGGTTGATTCTATCTAGTCTCGATCGCCATATATAAGTTCAATTTGATCAAAGGGTTGAACATTTTCACGATGCCACGTACTCGATTAGTTCAAGAGGCTTAAGGTGTCGAGGGACTTGGCAGTGCCAGGGATTGTAGATGGTGGTGGTGGTGGGAGGGAGTGGACATACTTGCAGTTAGGGCAAGAGGGAGAGGATTTAGATAGAATGACAAGGAGATGACAATTCAAACAAGCCAAAGCTACCATGTTATTATTGGTAGAGGAATGTTGTTGTTGTTGTTGTTGCTTCTTGGCATCTTGAAGAGTCCCAGAGCTGCTGCAATATTGCTCAGAACTAGTTGAGATGTTGAGTTCGAGGTCTAGGTTTTGGTCTTCAGGCCACTCCCAACTCTTCTTCAATGTTTTTCTGTTCAGATAATACATTCTTCCTGACTGCAACACCAATGCACACCCAATAATAACATGTTATAAATAAGAAAACAACGTAAGATATATATATATATATATATATATAGACACCAATCCTTCAACATATCATGATTAATAACCATTGAAGTATAGCTATTATATCAATTAGAAATGTCCATGAAATTATATTAAGATCTGTAAGAACATGAATTTCATGCATAACATCAGGAAAAAAAAAAAATTAATATACATGTATATAAATAGATGTATATAATCCTCATCATTTAATGCACAAATAAACAACTGTTGAACTATATCAACAATATTCACTATATAATTAATATTTATGAGAATCTAAAGCCTTCATGCAAAGTGCAAAATTTAGATTCGTAAATATATATGATTAGTTTGAGAATATATATATATAGATACACAGAGAGAGAGAGAGAGAGAGACTTCAAGATCAAGGCATTGTTCCCAATCCAATGGCAGAGGGTCTTTGAGCTGAAGATCAACAGTACTTGTTTGACGACTCAAGGGTTGAGAAGTAGTACTACTCTTGAGCAGACGATCAGAATAGGACTTCCTCTTCCTGGACAGATTGTAATTTTCGGAATCTGGCAATGAATTATTAGTGATATCATCGACCACACACCGTGTTGGAGCCAATGAAAGCTCGGGAACTTTCATTGTCCTCCAAAACTGTTGGCTCATCTTCTTCAAATGATCTTCTTCATGATCCATCTCTTGTTTGATTAGTTTTTTGATCATATTTTCTTTCTTTTCTCTCCTCTCCACTAACTACTTAAAAGAAGAGGGATGAGAAGAAATAGAAGAGAATGGAACAGAGAATTGAGAGAAGTGAGGGGACAAAGACAGAGAGTGAAGTAGTGTTTGGACATCCAATTCCTCTTCCCTCCAAATTAAGAGTCATGCAAGAAGGTGTGTCTACTTAAGAGGGTCCTTAAATTGCCTTCATCAAACCCATTAAAAGGAGGGCAGGCCAAGCATTTAAGGTGACAAGTAGAGATCACATTAATGCCCCAAAATCCTACTCACTTGCACAGCATTTAAAACCAATCTACACATGACGCACATTAAAAATCCAACTCCATACATGCTAATTAATTAAGTTATACAATATTCTTCTTCCCCAAAGCAAAAAAAAATTCTAGATAAAGTCTTCTTCTTCTTCTTCTTCTTCTTCTAATTCTTCTTCTTTCTTCATGCACAAAATCTAATACTATTATTTTAATGAATCCCATGCTGGGGGTTCTTTTCGATCATTATTAATAGTAAAATGTTACACACATTCATGTAAAATTTTATCTGAATCAAAAAATTTAAGATATTAGGTAGAACTAACATCTAACTTATATATAGTCATTCATTTTTCCATCTGAATCTTATGATCGGGTCACCCTGTTTACCCAGGGTGGGGACCCAGATGCCTCCAAACCGGGCGCTTGGCATGATATCAGACTAGGGACTGGGTTAGGCTCTGATACCAACTGTAACGGGTGGATTCTTCGCAATTCGACCCAAAAACTTAAGTTATTAGATAGAGCTAACACCCAACCCATATATATCCATTCACTTTCCCATCCGGTCCGATACGAGACACTTGTAACTAGACTATTATTGGTGTTGTATATAATTGAAATTAAAAATATTAACATGCCAATTTTTCTACAGGCGTGCTTGAGATTATCAAATTTGTTGTTTGCATATTACCATTGTTTGGTTCGCTGTAAATAATTAGTCTAAAATTATGATGTATTTGACTATTGTCGGATACGTCCCACTCACGTAAATACAATGGGATCCGTCTTATTCTGTATCACGACTATTTTGATGTACTTATAACACTTTAATTATTTTTTTATATATCTTTACAAGAATATATATGTATTACAAAGAAAGGAAGAAGAAAGCTTGAAAATTTTGAAATTGACTAATCAGTGCAATAACTTCTGGTGATAGTTGTCATGACAACATCTTTCTTCTGTGTGGGGGGCAAGAATAAAAAATGGCCGGTTACCTTGCACCTCTGTTTTTAGATGTCACACACACCCTACTTTCACCACTTGAATTAAATAATAATACCTTATTTTATGTCACTTCTATTTTGTTTCCATGTGCCATGAATAAGATTAATTGCTTGCAGAGTACATTATAATTAATAAATTTATTGTTATACCACCCTTTTAACCCATGTATTAATTTGCATGACATTATTTCCATGTCTTCAAAACCCTGCACTTCTTCTTCTGGATACAAGTACTCCATCACGTCAAACATGCATTTCCTTTTCTGGGTATATGTATTCAATGCCTTTCCCCAAATCCTAATTTGCACTAAATGAAAGGCAGTTGAGACTGCATTACACACACACACACACATGAGAGGTGGGCACTTATTGGTTTGTTTCATGAACGATTCATCCTTTTAATTTCATTGGGTTCCTACAAAATTCACCCCCAATTTGTTACACTCCTACATTCTATCTAAAACTCTAATATAAATTAATAAGCTCCATTTAGTTGAAAATTGTCATTTAGTCACCAACCACAAAGTATTCTTCAAATGGTGAATTCTAAAACTTTCTTTCTTTCTTTCTCAAAAACTATATTTAGGCAACTTATTGAGCATAGCAATGTCCTTGTATGTCTAACTCACTCAATATCTTCTCTTTGTACGAACGTCACATTAGTTCGGTGGCAATTTCAATAAACACGTATCAATGTCATAACTTCCACATATATATCTCTCTCTCTTAGCGTTAGATGTTGCAAAGAGGGGCATAAATGTGGTGTTTTGAGGAGTTCACCAGTGCCAACAACAATAATAAATTGCAGAGCCTCTCACATTTCACTTGGTTGGTTGGGTCATGAACCCATTTAATGTTTCTTACTGCTCTATACCGACACACACCACTTCCTCTCCCCCCTTTGCAAGTATTGCAAAACCAGAAAAAGATTAATGACCTCGTATTCTGAGGCCCCCTTCCCTTTGTTTCATTGCCCATCTAACATCCCCAAATTTGTGTCATTTCCACCTAACTCCATGCTGTGCTATATAATGCCACCCCATCAATAAATTTAATCCATCTAATTTTGGTACTGTCCTTGCCTCTCTCTGTCTCAGAACCAGCATAGATTTTGACCTCATCCGTCACCAGTTAGGTGCCTGGTACGAAAACCAAATTTAAGTACATTAAATTACTCTTTTAAAGCAACGTGTGTGTGTTTTTGCTTGAACTTTCAAAAAAAAATAACGTTATCAATAAAACTATACTAATCTATGCAAAAATACATCTATGTATTTGGGGATACAATAGTCTCATCTAAAGGGTGAGGATACAGGCCATCATATATACTGAAAAATAGTGTACCTTCATCAATGAGAAAACTAAATGTGAAGGTGTTTGAAAAAATGTATGGCAGGTTTTTTGGGTGGTCCAGAATTGAGGGACAGTGATGCCATGCATTAAAAAGAGGTGCATCAATAGAGGATAGGAAGGAACTTCTACTGATAATAATGATAGTTTCAGATTCATTAACCTCAACCACATAGCAATAATTATGTACAGTAAATGTTTGAATTTAAGTCTTCTGACAATTAATATGAGTGAAGCAAATCGAGTATGGCGAGTCAATTATGCACTCTATAAGCCCCAGTAGAAATCCAGGCATGTGTATATGGTGATCCTAGAATGGAATAAACTAACCTCAAGTGTTGGTTTCTTTCACACACAATGCCGTTATTGAGATTCATTTTCTACCAAAAAAAACAAAAGAAAATTCAACACGTTAGATTGTCTATTATCTTTTTCTTCCAACACCACCAAAGATAGGACCATTGTTGATGGTCATAACTTCCTCATATTACCGATTATTCGGATTGGACATAGTTCCTATATTATAAAATAAAAAATAAAAAACTGTAAGTAGATTTTGTTTACACCCATGCTTACACCATGGAGTCATGGTGACTCTAAATTGTAAGTGGAACTTGAACTTACTATGGATAGCAATCAGTAGCTAATTTTTAACTAGGTTTTAAGTAAAATGTCAAAAATATATATATAACAAAATTCGTTGTAAAAATTAAGAAACTTTAATATTTGTTTTTCTATTAAACAAATAATAATAATAATAATAATAATAACAATGTAAAGACAAGTGCAATCGACAGTCATTTTCCGTACACAAAATTGAAGATTTCTCCACTCGTAAATCAAATTTGGTTTAACATTTTTTGTGCCAAGGGTCTTTTTTCCTTCTTTTTTTTTTTTCTAAATTTCCAAATTAATTAACTTTTTTAGGAAAATTTGAGGAGGGGTGAATTTGTTCATCAACAACTAAAATTTTGAGTAACTACTTTCTTGGAGACGGTTTGCAATGTAATGAAATTTGTAATACAAAGGAAACCTTACACACACACACATATATATATATCCACCAAGAAGAATTTACTGGCAGCATTAAATCAGGGTGTTTTTAATGGTCGCTTTAATAAAATAATATAATTTATTTTATTAGACCTGTTCCATAATTTCCAACCACCTTAGTGTTAATTAATGTCCCAACCTACTGGATAGATCAACCGATGTTGTGTCAGTGAATGTCAAGTCCCTCAAGAGCATGTCAACTAGTCTCTTATTGGTCTTCTTATTATTTTTCTTCAAGAGTGGGTGAATAATATCACATCCCCAGTGGATTGAACTTTGGGTTCCTTAATACAGCATTAATATTTCTCCTTACTCCTTGGTGACTCCAGATTAGGTTGAAGTGACCATACTATCAATATACACAAGAAACACAAGTCCTTCCATCATAAAATTGGAGTAATATTTTTTTTTCATTTTTTCGGCACTTTTAAGGTTGAGTGGAGCCTTTATTCTCATGGACAAGCACTTCTACCAACCAATGGTTGTAGAACAAAGTGTAGTAGGCTCAGGACCTGATTGAGCTCCAGGGTTTTCAACTTTTATTATTTTATTTATTTTTTATGGGTTAAAATCATAAAATCTCAAATAAAATTTAAAAACTCCCTGAACATAAAAATAAATAAATAAATAAAAACTACTATGAAGTTACCCTCGTATCGGTTGTGAAATGACAAGAGTAACCTTTAGTATTTAATATTATATTAAAAAGTAATTATTATTATTTTAAAATTACAAAAATACCCTTTAGTATAACCGGAAAATCCCATCCTTGCATATAGCTGCGGAGTTGGGTGAAGTCCCAATCCCCAGACTGGTCATTGTTCATAGGTTCGTGAAGCTCTCTTTACTAGTAGCATCACAGAAATGATTCGAAATTGGAACAAAGACTGATCAAAAGTGGACATTACAACTACATGCCATGCCCAATCATATACTTTTTGGTCAGTGCCGGAGAACTTAAGATTCTTCCCCCATTGATGAGACTCAAAGTACCCACTAGCACTACCCAACCATATACATATACCCAAGTAATATTTAAGCTGATATATATGGATCATGGATGCAAACCAAACTTCTAACTAATCTGCTGGCATTCCATTATATATGCTACTGCACTGGTTAGTGATCAAGGAATCTTTCCTTCAGCAGATATAATATCTCCAGTCTCTCTAAGCTAGACGGAGAAACCCCTCTTTGTCAACAAATTGTGGATTGTTCGCAAAACGTACTGTATGCAAAAGTGACCCAACTTCTTCATCTTCAAAATAACCCATACCTAATATGCACACACATTTAGTGAGACATAAAAAATAAATAAAATTTACCCAGTAAAACCAAAGTAACCAATAACTTTATGCCATGCACATTTTCACCCTTGCAAATGGAGCAATCCTTAGCCTCAAAACCAGCTGAGCCCTAAAAAAAAGTTAAAAGAAGCAAATCGGATACACTTTTGGCCCCCACAAATTAATATTGTTATTTTACTTTCTTTAAAGCAAAATCGAAGACTAGGAGGAAGGAATCACAACCAATTCAGGAAAAAAAAAAAAAAATTCACGGCTATGTACTGGGTCAATATGTGTGTGTGTGTGTAACGATGGCAACACAAGGATCGAATTGGACGGATCAGGGCCGTTCTATTTGATAAGTGGGCTGCTTCTGAGCCGAAATTTAATGCTCCGGCACCTGCTCCGAAGGGTGGTGTGATGGTTGGGGCTACAAGTCATGGATTGGTCTTGGAAGGTTGGTTGGGTTGGGTTTTGTTTAGAGAGAGAAAGTGATCACAGAGAGGTGTTATTCATCTGTTAGTGGATGATGGAGATTAGTTTGCTTACTGATGTAAGTAAATGGTTGAGATAATTTGGGATTGAATTAGATGGAAAAGATTTTAGAGAGAGAGAAAGGTGAGAGTTTTAGAAAAGAGATGGCGAGGAGGAAGATGACCCACTGAAGGGTATTTTTGTAATTTTAAAATAATTATTATTAAATCATAAGGTCAATTGTGTCATATAGAGGTAACTTGATAGCTTTCTTTCTTTTAGTTTAGGAGTTTTTTTTAATTCTAATTCTACTCGGTGTTAACACTTTTAATTATTTCTTAGTTATGTGCCCTTCAAAATGCTACAGAGATGACAGTTTCTGCGATTATATCCTCTTCATCCCTTCAATAATTAAGTCGGACCTACACATGGTGTTACTATGTAAACCATTCATCCTATTAAGCAAAAATAGGTAAAAGAAAAAAACAATCTATAATAATAAAAAAAAAAAATGTCAATTTTCAGTAGTCTACAAAGGCTTTTAGGAGAGGTACAAATCAAAACTCAATATTTAACATCACTTAGAGAGAGAAGCGGTACTCATATTCAAATAACACTTGGGAGTATGAGCTTTGACAAGAGCGCAACGACCAAACTTGTGTTATCCACTGCAATCAACAGGATCTGGCAAGAGCGCAACGACCGAATCTTCAAAAATCAGAGGAGCAATCAACTCACAATCTTCAAACAGATTACTGATCTTGTTAGGCAAAAGCTGTTACAAAACTCACCATGTGCAAGAAGGCTTAAGCTTGAATGGAATTTGTCTGCGTTCATCAAACCTCCACCGGAGCCTCCTGATCGCTCCGATTAGGGTTCACACCCTTTTGCTTTACACCGGTTGTGGGTATGCCTTAGACAAGCATAGTCTTCATCGTCTTACACTAAATATTGTCTTTGTTGCTATACTGGATCTAGCTATTGGGCTTACTATTTTGGTTTGTAAAAGGTTCTTGCGAGTGGGCTGTCCACGGTTTGTGGACCAGCCTATCTTATAACTTTTGTTATGTAAATCTTACATATTTTATTTATAAAATTATCCTTAACTTCCCAAAAAAATAATAATAATAAAATAAGTCTCAAAATTCACAGATTTTTACTTGAAATTAAACAAAGAGGCGTGCATTATAATACATAACCATTTAAATCAAAACTAGATACTAACCTGATCCAAGCAGCCCCAAATTACCAGTACCTTGAATGTAGCCTGTTATTGCCAAGAGGAAAACCCTTGTTTCCAGCCCATTTCAGCCAACCCAAGGTACATTATAGGTTTAGCCACAATGGGACAATCATCTGGAAATTTTTGACCAACCTTGTACAAATTGCATTCAGAAATGAAAGAACATATAAAGAGTAATAAATAAATAAATAAATAAAGACTTTTATTACCATCTCAAAGGCACAAAAAACTACTGAAAATGCTACAAATCTAGCAATAATTAAAAGTTTTTGAGCGCCATGGACCATAAGATTGAGCCAGACAGTTACAAGCTTGGCATAATTGAACACCACATTTTACACAATTCATTTGAAAACATATAAATTCTGAAAGAAATGGAAAATTGCTTCCCTATGTTGCTGTCAACAAATGATATCCAAGTTTTTTAACATCCTCTCATCTAAATGTTGGATTCTTCGAGCACTTAAAAATTCAGCTTGGAATCATCAGAGATTTAACTACGGCCAATAGCAGGGGATGACAACCCTGTTCTGATCCATAAATTTGATTAGCCCAAATCAAGTATCAACTCCTCAGGCGATCAAGAAGCTGAAATGGTAAGATGGATTTTGTTCAGTAACCATGACAAAAATATATATATATATTAGCATTTGTTCCATAAGAAAATATATCATATAAGAAATTATTGAGGTCAATTGGTGAAGTGACATCAAATGATCACAGTAGAAAGAAGTGCAACATCAGAAAATCTTGTCTTCATGTTTGATATAACTACTAGCAAGTGAAAGTCAGACTGACTTTTAACCTACAGTTGGTAAAACCTTTAGCCTACATTTAATAATAGGGAAGGAAGGGAGGAGAAATGGAGCAGGTTTCCATTTGGTAGGGAAGAGGGATAGCATGGATTCTGGATGCCTCCTATCCATGATTTTGCTTCCATTCAAATTTAAGAGTAAGAAAAGAGACAAAAAGATACATTGGACAAAACTGAAAAGACTTTATTACCCTCACTTAATGTATTTATTTTTATATTTAAAAATATATTTATTCAACAATAATATCATTTCTTTCCTTCCCTTCCATTCCACCAAACAAAAGAAGGAATGAACATCCTCCCTTCCCTAGGGATGACTTTTATCCTTCCTCCCCATTCCATCTATTTTTCCATCCCTCCTTCCTTCCCATAATGGAAAGTTGGAGTGAATTGGAAAAGTTTACCCATTAGCTATTTCTTAAACAAGCTTTCTTTGACCATTAAATATTCAATGCTTGCCCATCAAAGTGCAACTTATAAGCACAAAATGTAGATAAATCCTTATGCCGTTTTATGCTTCCTCAAAAAAAAAAGGCTTTTACAAGCTTAAATATATATTTTTTCGTAAAAAGTAGAAAATTTTATAATGACAACCATAGTTCCATATGCCTAAAAGAGATATGTGTGCTTCTCTCTGCTCGTGAAGGGTGGAAACAACCATCCATAAAAACTCCAACTAAAAAATTTCCTCGAACAATAATTTAGAATGCTTCTTAAGCATTATTAACTTTAGCTACTTTCAAGTGTGTGGGTACCAAGAGAGAATCAAAGTCTTCTGTGGGAGACATAATCTATCATTTTAGGTGCATATATCTCTGAATTATGAGGCAGATCAATTCTAGAATGTTTTGAGTTGGTCTCTTCATTTGTATATGGTCCCCCATTTTCTTCATTTGTTCTCGTTGTCTACGTTTTTCTATTGATCCATGCAACTTTGAACACTTTATATGTTCTTTTTTTTGTTTCTCTCCCCAAGTGTGAAACATTGCTGCACATGAAGGTTAATGTGAAAGTTTTGAAAACGTTGTTGGAATAATTGTCATAGTTTAAGGCATGTGGTTGCTAACGTAGTATTAGAACATTGCCTTGGTCGCGGGAGATCTTGAAGCCCCTTCTTGTGAGAGCTAGATATGCATTGTTGACAATTCCTTGACAGTTTAAGTTTTGGGGGCAATTGGTGTTCAAACAATCTGTCTATATATTTTGCTTTGTATTTCAAAATACACCTTTTCTCCTTATTTACTACTTCTGCTCTTCTACTAAAATTTTATCTCTTGTAGAAAGGGCGGGGGGGCCTGTGTGGAAAGTGGAACAATTAAGCTATGTTTGATGAGATTGCTTGAGAAAAATGTATGACCTGTTACAATTTCTGTCAAAACAAACATAGCACAAGGGGAAGACAAGGATAAATGCCTTGATCATATCTTGAACAGAGAAATTGCAAAAGCATAACTCACCATAACAGGATATTGTAGAATCCACCCAAAAACAGGAATCTGATAGAGAAAAACCTTGACGGATGGCCAAAACTCACTTAAAGAAACACCAAAACAACATAAGTTTAAAAATGCTAGTAATAACACAATAACAGAAGTCGTAAAGGAGTTAAAACTAGAAACTAACCCGAAGAGAACTATACAACCATATATTTCCAAGAATATCCCAACTATTGGCCAACGAACAAATATGAAGAAGAGCCCAAGAAGAAAAGACAAGGTACCCTGCAGTGGGAATAAAAAGGCTAATATGAAATTTATCTCCAGTTGAAGTGCAACTATTCTCATATTCTACTATTCAAGCAGGCATCTATTTTAAACTTAGCAATAATTCAGTTCCTTTTTCTTTTCCGGTAAGTTAGATTTTTTTGTTTTTCTTTTTGTCCATCAACAAAATCTATTTTAAAGTGTTTGGAATAGATGGACAATGTTAGGCAGAAAGAAATTCCCCATGTTTTAGTCAGAGGATTGGCAAACTAAACAAGAACCAACATATAACAACTATGAGATAAAAACCATGTAATTCAGAACCGCTGTTAGAAGAGGAAAACATGTTTCATGGTATAACTAGCAGAAACCATACTTCTTAACCAATTCTGCATGATCTTTCCCATTTCATAAGTGGATGATAAAGAGAGTACAAAATTATAAATAAATAAAAAATAAAAAGCAATGCAATATTTCAAAGTATTAAATCTGCAACCATGAGATACCCTTTTAAAGAATGAACTATCCTAACAAATTTAGCATATATTTTCCTCCAAAATACCTTGTAGTTGGATCTATTTGTGAATATCTTCAACGTAGAACCCCAACCCAGTAGAAGAGCCACCCCTGCTAACCAAAGTATCTATTGACAAGAATACAACAGTAAAAAAGTTATGGCTTTTGATAATAATAATAATAATATAGTATATATATTACAAACAAGCCTCACATTTCCCAGAGCAAGCAAGCCCCTATCAAAGAACAGGAGTACACCAAGAAATGAGAAAAAAACTCCGAAACCGATGAGACCTAGTCCGATCTCTGAAAAAAATAAGAGCCAAAATTCTAATGTTACAAACCAAATTGAAATAAATTATATGGATTCTTCAACACCGCCTCCCCCTCTTCTCTTACAGTATGTGATTTGGATACACTACAACACAGTGAGCTGAAACTTGCAGGGGAGAAAGATCAAACTTAAGCCACCTCAGTGTAATAAATTTTTAGACATCTTTGATGAAACAATCAAAGCCAAAGATACCAACATGTAACACACATACTACATGTAACGGCAATTTTTTATTTATTTTTTTGGTAAGCACATGTACCAGGAATTTTTGTAGCAATACAATGAAGAGAATGTGCCCATGGCTATATTATGACAGCTTTGAGAGGACATGATGAAGTTATATTTTGATGAGACAAATTCAAGCATGAATAAAACCACTTAAACAAATTAAAAAATGTATCAGTCTCCTGTGTGCAACAAGTAACACTGTTTACTTTTTTGTTCAGTTATCTCGTAAGCCATCTTGTTGACAATGGAAAAACTCCCTTAATGGTAGCAAACTACAAGCGCCTTTCAACAAACTGCAAAAACATAACTAATGTTAGAAAATAACAAACAAATGATATTTGGAAAAATAGATTTGAAGTGGATATAGAAATGAAAAAAATACTACAATTGTCCAAGTGCAAAAATACAAGTATGACAATTGAGAACAATATGCAACAAAAGTAAAGAAGCTCCATCAACATCTTACTACATGGTATTATAAGTGAAGAGGGGTTTACGAAGCAACCTCCCAATTTTTAGATCTCAAGCCATAGTTGAGTCTATTTATAACCATTGGTCTTTTTTATCATTTACTGCTACGTCTACAATCATTGGGCTTGCAGATTCTATGCTAACACAGCACAAAGTTTTACAACTAGGCTTGCAGCTTCTTTGGTCCTACATCTCTCTCGGGCAAAAAGAATCAAGCCATAGTCCGTCATTTGAATGCCAATTAAAAAAACTTTGTAGTCCTTACCTCCAAAATTACAAAGTTATATTATTTCAACCTCGACCTTGATCTCATGAGTTCAATTTCACACTTTCTTGCAAAAATATCACTGTTGTTCAATAGACAACGTTAAACAACCAACTTTTTTTTTCTTTTCTGTTTTTTTTTTTTTTGCCATTTCTTCAAGCTCACACAAGTTCAAAATCCTTCATTAACTATTAAGTTAAAGCTATCTTACAACATAGTTAGCAGTTTAAAGAGCATTTCTCCGGAAAAAGTAAGGAACCAAAATTAATTAACCAAATTTAATTAGAAATTTAAGAATGAAGCATAAATTATCCACCCAAAATAATGGAAAATTTCAACAGAAGATAATAAATTAGCAACATAAGATGAAAAAATTAGGGTTTTTGAAATCTGAAACAGAGGAGTAATGAAATCAAAATAAGAAATCGAACAAAACAAAAATGAAGCAAGCAAAGCATTAACAATTACATTACAACATGAATTTTACGAATACCAACAGAAACAGACAGTTATGGAGATTTACCACTGCCTACGCATCAAACTATCTAGGGATTTGTGTTCGCACCCAACAATCAAACAGGTGGGAAAATCTCGCCTTCATCGTCGTCTTAGGTAATTTCGCATCATAACCCTCTTTTTATTATTGTTTTCAGAGATGATAGAAACTTGGATAAAGCAAGAGCCTTTCCTTCGTATGGTTTCGTTGACTGGGAGGAAGGAAATAAAGGGAGCAACTTAGAATTTAGAATGAAAAAGAAGAATCGAAGAATCGTGCAAGTAATGTTATAAAAATTGATATTTTTGTAGCCACTTTAATAATTAAAGTTTATAAAGGATTACAATAAAAATAGGTTTAATAAATTATTTCCCTTATATTTTTGTTCTTTGATAGTTACATAAGTCGGTTTTTGTTATTTATGGATTTTAATTGAAAATTTTTAGTGGATAACGCTCACCACTTTGATTTTGTAGGGCACACATGATGCTGCAATTTCTCAAATAAAAATACAATTTTGAAAAATGATTAACTGATTTTATCACTTAAATATATAAATTAAAAATAATTCATTTGGGTCCTAATTCTTTAATTACAAGTAAAATTGGGCATATCATTATAAATATAAACTTCATTTTTGCTAACTAAATTATATTTGGTCATACTTTTTTTGGAATATAGAACTTGTTTGGAAAAAAAAAAAAAAATTAAGGCCAGGTCAAAATCCCTTTTCATGAGTGGAGGCTTTTGATATTGTATTCGACTTGGTCCGCAGTAATGGTTACGATTATGGTTGTGCTGTAATAAATTCGGATAAAGTCAATTGTCGATACGAATTGCGTAACAAATTTTTTTTTTTTCTGTTTTTTCTTTGTATGACGTTTTTGCTTGCAGGCTTACTTCAGGATTCCACTGTTCCTTCTCTGGGCTCAGTCTACAGTGAATATATGCTCTCAAGAGTCAATACGAGACAACCATCTATCTTTAGGTGATTCAACAGCGCAATACGAGTTTGATATGTAATATTTGAGGGAAAATGATAAATATCACGGAAGTATTTTTTATTATTTTATTATTAATAAGATGTGACATAATTTTTTTTTTTTTTTTTTTTTTTGGGAGAGTTCAGTAGTGAGTTTCATTTTTCTTCAATTGTTCTTATATTTTCTTTTGAAAGTTGCCAAGTTATAAATTTTTACTTAAACAGAGTGTGTGTGGGGTGTGTGTGTATATATATATTGAAGTTATGTATAATTAACACAATGAAGAAAATTGAAAGATATGTAAATAATTCTTGTATATTGATTTGAAACTATAACTCCAAAATCTAGGATTATGTTTGTATCTCTGCATAGTTAGGACTTAAGATAATTGATGATTACTCAAAAAAAAATTAAGATATTTATAAACGAAATTAGTTATAAAGAATTGTTTAATACACATGTAGAGAATGACTTATTTATTGAGATTCAATGCTACGTCTATGATGACTATGGTAGAGGAATATTATGGGGTCTTTATAATTTTGGAAAGGGAATATTGAGAGAGAAACTAACCTAATATTGGGCGCGGAAAAAAATGATATCGTATTTAACATTTTTAATACAATTTTAAATATTTTTTTCATGAAGTCTAGTTCTGCTCAATGATTCAAGTTTTCTAGTATCATAAAAGAAGATATTTAATCAAAGTAAGCTAGTATCACAATTAATTGGACTTCCTCATAATTCCAGGATCTAGCTGTGAGTTGACAAAAATACTACCTCAATCTTAGATCTGTTACAACTAACAAATGACATATTGGTCTTTGATTCCATATCTAAGATGAGACCATCTTTAAACGCTAAGCTTAGAAGATTTGTGATTACAAGTTTGTTTCAACGCAAAACATTTTTTTGGTTAAATATGATTATGTACCATATAATAATTTGACCATAGCAATCCGTGAGTAACTGGGAACATATGATTATGTACCATATAATAATTTGACAACTCTAATTATATATATATATATATATATATATATACCCTCTTTTCCAAGTGTCTTTCTGTGATGTTTGTCATTTTCACCATAACAAGTAGTGGATTTCGGATTTGGCTGTGTGACCTCTGATGAGGAATACCTGACCGTGTTAGCCACGCGTTGCATGATTGGCTCATTATGCGTACGGGTCGGACATATCACAACATAACAGATTCCTGCATCCAACAAAGGAGCAAATGGTTACCACTAACTGTCCTTCCCACCCGATCACGTCATTTGATTCCTAGCCTCCTTCACTTATTTTATTACGATTTTACCCTTTCTTTTCTTTCTTCCTCTTAAAACCTTGGTGGCCCGCCTTCTTGTAACAGTGACCTCCTTTTCTCTCCTTTCTTTGACTTCTTATAATTGAATTCATACCCTGATATTGCTTAAATTGGTCATTAATTATTAAACGGTTAAGTATATAAAATACTTTTAAATTTTATTATTTGTTTTTTAAGGGTTAAGTATATAAAATACTTTTAAATTTTATTATTTTTTTTTAAATAAATAACACTAGTATTATTTATTTTGAATATATAAGTTGATAAAAAATTTAAAAATATTTAAAACAAGACCTTATTTGCACTAAATCCATTAAAAAGTATCATTATAAAACCATGTGGATGGCACATCATAGATTAATGGAACTAAATATCCAAAATGGCCTTTTGAAGTTCCAAAAATGCCCTTATCTATTTTCTATATAAATCTCTTGCCTTTAAAAAACGATCATTTTTTCAACTCATTATGGTCATTTTATTACAATTGATTTTTTTACTCTTCTTAGGACAGTTTAATATTTTCATTGCTTGATGAATTGCTAATGACGTGAGAACCTTATTCATTCAAAAAATGAAAGTTACAGAATTACGAGAATTTATATGGATTATATGCCCTATATACATCTTATATAAGTATTTTTTGCACACAATACATTATAAAATTACAAATTGTGATTTAATTTATCAAAGATATTGTACGTTTTAATACCCTTTACATGACATTCTGGCATGACTCCTTTTTATCTAAAAATCAATATGCAGCAGCGCGTGGAAATTGGAGAGAGAGAGGTCTCAGGTGTGTGTAATGATGGATATGTATAGTGAGACAAATGGTGGGTACAAATTGGTACGTGAGAAAGAAAGGCAAAAGCAAAGCACGTAGACGGCGCACACATCCCCAGACATTCTGTGAGCACACCATACTGATGGATACACTCTTCTCCTTTTTGTTAAAAAATGAATAAAAATAGAACTTAAATCATAAAACTCTCATTTTTATTATTTTTTATTATAAAATTTTAATTTGTTTGTAAAAATTTCAACAATATTATAAAATTGTCACTTTGCTCCAATTTTGTAATATTGGGCCGTTAACCTAGCACGTGGTTAACAAGTGCTTAGGCAATCAAAATTTAGTGACAAAAATATCCTAGGATAATATTGTAATTTAGGCGTGCCCAAAAATTCGGTCAAATCAAAAATTCAAATCAGACCAAACCGGACAGGACAATTTGGTTTGGTCACAATTCTAAATTTGTGAAACCATAAAGATACGATTTGGTTACAATTTGAGGTCCTTTAGGACCGAACTAAACCGAACCGAACTGTTATATTATATATATATTTATTTGTATATATGTTAAATTGTAAAGTACATATAATATAATATAATCTTACAATCCAAATCATTTAGAAGTTTATAGCAACTATCAACTCTTAATTATCTTAGGTATTATCAATTTATTAGATTTTTTTTTTTAAAGTAGCTTAATTAAATTATGGTTAATTGTTTATTATTGAATTAGTAATTCTAAATGTATTAGATTATTACGAACTATGAATTTATTTACTTCAGTTCCAAACGTGATAGATAAGAATGAATTAAAAGTTTTTAATGTGTTGATAACTTGGTTTATTGTTGTACATGTGAATAATATGAATGCTTCTAAAAAATAAAAAATAAAAAAAAAAATAAAAAAAAATAAAAAAATAAAAAAGAACCGTGGAATTGAACCGAACCAAACTGATTTTGCATGATTTGGTTTGGTTTGGTTCATTTGGTTAAATGGTTCGGTTTGATTCCAAATTTTATGAATCTGTTAGAATTGGTTTGGTTCCAAAAAATTCAGTCCAAACAAAACCGTGTGCACCCCTATTGTGATTTGTAAAATATGAATTTGTAATAATATTGCAATTTGTAAAATATTAGAGGATAATATTGTATTTCGTAAAATATGAATTTGTGTTTTTTTAAATAAAGGTAATTTAGTCATTTCACAAACCCGGTTTATTAACGGAATTGGGGGCAAAGTGACAACTTTGTAATACTGTTGAGATTTTTACAAATAAATTGATATTTTATGATAAAAAAATAATAATAGTAATGAGGTTTTATGATTTAAGCCCATAAAAATAAGAAAACATACATATTTCTTCTCTTCCTAAAGTTTAAATGTAATTCAATTTGGTCTTAACAAATTAGTAAAATTTCAATTCGATTTGATTTCAACCGTGAAACATAGATTGAATCAATCCGGATGAACAAATTAGTATTTATCCAATTCAAAACAGTTACAAGCAAGTAGCCCAAACCACTATTCAAGAGCGAACACAGCTTATTATGTAGAGCATTCCAAAAATAACACTCTTGTTGTTTATTTTGAATATATAAGTTGATTAAAAATTTAAAAATATTGCAAACAAGACCTTATTTGCACTAAATCCGTAGAAAAGTACCATTATAAAACCACGTGCATGGCACATGATAGATTGACTGTACTAAAAATCCAAAATGGCCTTTTGAAGTCCCAAAAATGCCCTTATCTATTTTTTATATAAATCTCATGCATCTAATATACAATCATTTCTTCAAGGTTATTATGGTCATTTTATAACAATTGATTTTTTTATACTTTCTTAGGACATTTTAATATTTTCATTGCCTTCATGAACAGTTCAATGATGTGAAATCCTTATTCATTCAAAAAATAAAAGTTATAAAATTTCAAAAACTTAAATGAGTTATATGCCCTATATACATATTTAAATAAAGTATTTTTTAGCACACAATACATTATAAAATTACAAATTGTGATTTAATTTATCAAAGATATTGTATATTTTTAATACCCGTTACATGACATTCTGGCGTGACTCCTTTTTATCTAAAAATCAATATGCAGCGGCGCGTGGAAATTGGAGAGAGAGAGAGGTGTGTGTAAAAATCAATATGTGCAGTGAGACAAATAGTGGGTACAAGGCTCTACCAGTCATCACGTGCCATCTTCCTCTTATATATACATATATATAGATATACATATAGATATATGTATGCGTATATACCGTTTTGTCCACGTGTTTTTATAACAATACTAGCAGTGAAATTCAGGTCTGGTGAGGGAAAATGTCGCCAGTGATTGGCTCATTGAGTTTGAACCAATCCTAGTTGAGAGACGTGTCAACTTTTGACATATTGACATAGAGTGAGAAATACTATATATATATATATAGAGAGAGAGAGAGAGAGAGAGAAATTGCCGTTCGGGGGCTGTCTGATATAACAGCTGCTGCGCATGACCGTGTTATTCCCCGCGATCACGTACTCTTATTCTGATCATGATCCATAACCCCCTCCAATTACCAGTTTGACCTTTTTAAAAAAAACTTCACTTTGCCTTTTTTCGTTTTTCCAGAGTTAAATTGAGACAAATGGTATACCGTGAGAGATAGAGAGAGGTAGTGAGAGTGAGATGGTGTTTCTGTAAATAATTGGTTCATTTCTGGTCAGTCTCGGAATCTTCTTTGCGTAGACGTGCTTTGCTCCAGCCTCTAGCCTATTTGTGTAGACGTGCTTTTGCTCCAGACTCCAGCCTATCAAATTTTGTACGATAACAGAATAACACCACACTTTCATCGAGTACCAACACGCGCGTGTACTAGAGTTGGTGGAAAGCCTGAGGAGTATATCCATCTTTATATATGCACACAATTTCATATTGGGTATGCAAGTCCAATAAGTAATAGTAGTTGTCATAATTTAAAAAGAATAAAATTTTATGTAAACACTCATCATTTGATTTCATGCTTATTTATATTTTATGTGGGCTAGGTGTAATATCTCAAATAAAATTGAAATTTCAAAAACTAATTAATTGGTTTTGTCATTTAAATATATAGATCTGAAATTATTCATTTGGATCCTAATTAATTCTTCAATTACATGTAAGGCATATTATCATTATAAATGTATACTTCATTTTTAACAACTAATTATGTTTGTTCATAATACATTTGGAATATATAACTTTTTAAGGTAATAAAATAAGATTATTATTTACAAAGGGCTTTGTAACTTAATGATATTTTTTCTTTTATTAAAATAAGTCTAAATTTTATTTATCTTTCAAAATAAAAGATCTATTTTTCAAAATAAAAGGTAAGAGTTCAAAATCCCATAAGAACAAAAGTTGGGTCATTTTTTTTTTTTTTTTTTTTTTTCTTTTCTTTCTTTTCCCCGCAAGCTTAAGCACATTATTATATAATATGCCAACTTTACAAACAAAATAAGTAGATCTCAAATAGGGCCAAAACAGCAACTGTAGCAACCATCGATGCACATATCAGGAAAACAAAATAAAAATGAAAAAATGAAATTAAGAGGGATGAGAGAGAGCTTATTTGACTTACATATCATAATTCATCCACAATTAGGATTGTAACAAAAAATTGGAACAAAGATTCGGCTCATAATTAATAGTATAAAAATAAAGGTCCAATTAATAGTATAGTATTCAGATAACATGATATCTACAATTTCTCTCATAATTTTTTTCCCCTAATTTATCTTCTAATTAATTAACTAACTTTTTATCCAATTGAATCAGAGAGTAAGTCATGAAATTAAGAAGAATGAATCGAATGATAGTAGTGAGAGTGAGAGTGAGAGAGAGGTAGGTAGTGCTGAGTGTCAGAATTTGTGCGCCGTCTTTGTGTAGACGTGCTTTTGTCGCTTATAACAACCTTCACGCGCTCTTGTAGTACGAATTGGTGGAAACAGTCTTTCTCTTATCTTTATAATTCAGGAAGCATATGTGAATGAGCGCGTGTGAGTGTGAGTGTGTCAGAGAGAGAGAGGTGAGATATGCATTGCTGGGGTAAAAAGGGTAAATTTAACAAAGTTGAAGGGTAATTCTGGTAATGGGTTGTATATAGTTCTCTTCTCTCTGGAAACAAACTACAGACCCAGAGATCGACAGAGAGAGAGAGATATTTTGAGAGAGAGAAACAGAGATGGGTTTGAAGGGGGGAGGCGCCGGAGGTGGATACAATATCTTGAGGAGGTGGTGGACGATGAGACCGTCGAGCAAGTTGACGGAGCGAGTTGTTTTCACGGAGGACAAGGTTGTCGTGAAGAAGGATGATGAGAAGCTCGAGGTGAAGGACGATGAGTACTTGGTCGTGATGAGCCAGAAGAACAAAGAGCCATATGAAGCGTTGAAGAAAGGTTCAATGTTCGTGAAGAAGGTGAGTGAAGTCGCCGTGGTGGCTTCACTTCTGGAAACGGCGAAGAGCGCTGCAGTTGGGAGTTTCAAAATTCTCCAAAAAGCCTTCTCCGGAAACACCGAGGCTACCAAAAAAGCACAGATGGAACTTGATATCAAGTGCATCAAGTGGATGACAGAGACGTTGATTGCTGACAAGTTCGGAGCAGAAGGTAGCAAGACCATGATGAAGGAGTTCCTAAAGAAACACAAAGGCGGCAACGGCAACGGCAACGGCAATGGCAATGGGTCCAGCGGTTCTGACGATGACGACGATAATGAACCCATGAATCCTTTCGACTTTTAGATAGGTACGTACAGTTTACTATTTTCTATATATCTATATGTACGTATAATTATATATGTATATATATACACACACATTTATACATATAATATATATATATATATGTGTGTGTGTGTGCTTATCTCTCTCTATCTCTCTATCTCTCTATATATATTTATATCTATAGATCTGGCCGGACGGATGGAGGCGTTGATGTGGAGGAGACGTACGTGGTGAACGAAGGTTTCGTTGGCTTTCAGGACGAGTAGTATTGCTTACTATTTTCTTGTTTTGTGGGTTACTGTGAACCCATTTCTTTCCTTCTGTGTTGATTTGGATGGTTGCTGTGATTTGGATATTTCGTAATTTGATGGGGATACTTTGCTTGGATTTATTAAAGTAGCTCATGCATTTTGAGTTGATTTGCCTGTTAATTTATGTTTTTATTAGAGGTGACGCAGGTTGATTAACACCATTACCACCGCCCGCCACCACCACCACCGTCATAATACTCAAATCCTCCACCACCGCCAACAGAAGGATTACATATATATGCTTGTTAGTTAAAAAAAAAAGAAAGAAAAAAATGAAATTAAGAGAGATGGTCAGACTAGATGAGAGAGAGCTGAATATCATTTTCATTTTCTTTTTCTTAATTTGAGTTGCAAAAATTAGAAATTAGTCATGTAAATTAGAAATTAGTCATATACAAATGATTTTTATGCTTAAATGGTTGGTGGTTTTGACTAATTGCGGGCATTCATGTTATGTTTAGTTTCAATGAAGCCAAGTTTCAAATGAGATGTGTAGCTTACACCCTGCCCAAACACTCCCAAGATTTCTATTTCTCAAAAAAAAATTCTAATTCCAAGATTTCAATTTTTCAAACACAACCTAAGTGTTTTTAATAACTCCAATTGATAATTGTAACACAAATATACACATCTTTATTTCAAAGAAAAGTGGTGAAAAAAAAAAAATTAAAAATCAAAAATCAAAGAAAAGGAAGACCAAAACTATTTAAAATATAAAGAAATGGGCCTTCCGAGTCTAGTTTTAGATCAAATCTTAAATGCGATGGGCCTTCCGAGTCCAGTTTTAGGAAACAAAAAATTGGAACACCAATTCGGCTCATTCATTGGCATAAAGAGGTACCTTATGTGACACTTTGAAAAGACTTAAATGCAGAGAAAAAGATAGAAATTATGAATCTAAGAAGAAAGAGAACAGAAGTTACACACATAGTTAAAGATACTGGAAAGCCATAGAAAATTAAAACCAAATCCGAATATCTTGGGTTATTTGGTGGTAGAGAGAGAGACATTGGATGCGTATGGAAATTAGAGAAGAGTTTGGTTTGGTATGTAATTATACATCATAGCAAGTGATATATATATACATACACAGAATCGGTCTCTTGCTCATCGCCAACCATGTATGAACGACCGTTAGATATGATCACCGCATGACACAAATTAATTTCTTACACATCGGTGAACAAAATATCATTATCCACACACACATATAGTTAATAATAAAGAAAGAATTCATTCATTCACCATTGGCGATATACTTATATACCCCGTATAATATATACAGTGTCTCTGTCTTAAAAAGAATAGATTTTTAATGCTCCACAAAAATAAGAGAAGCAGTGTAGAAGGATAATGTAATAATATTAGTCAACCACCTGTTAATTTAGGTGTTTTCCACTGGGTGAAAGCCCATGTTTTCCAGAAGAAAGATCAGAATATACTACTCTTTACAGAGTGGTTCTTCCCACACTAAATTTATACAAATAGCAGTTCATCTTCAATAAAATACCAAGATGCGGAAACCGCCTATTTACCAGTCTCAGCATCCCAATACTGGAAGCAGTGATCACTCCCAAATTCGCTTCCACCACCCCACTGCATTCACAACAAATAAACCAAACAACAGACGTAAACAATTATTGCCCCACAAAGACATGATTGCAGAAAAGAAGAAGAATCGAGTTACTACTTTTTGATTGACGATAAGACTAGAGCATGGTTATCAAAAGTATAATGTCTATTGTAACAGTAACATCACACAATGGAATCTTTCGAAAAAAAACATCACACAATGGACTGTGTGTCTCATGCAATTCAAAACAAAAATAGAGTGTAATGATCTTTTCTTTTCTGTCCATAATGGAAATGATACAGGAGACATTCAAACTATTTTTTATAATTCAAAGAGACCACTGAGCAGACAAATCAACAACTTAAACCCACTCTTCATACATACAAACAAACAGACTGCAATAGCTTTCATCCAATGACCAAAATCTCTAATATGATAAAATGCTTTGTCTATCAACTCCTACATTCAAGTCCATAAAAATTTTTAGCTCTCAGTTTTGCATAGCAGCATCAAATTCTTCAGTCCTCAATTTTCTATGCATCACACACTACACAGTGGCCTTTTTCTGTTCGACCGATTCATCTTGGCATGCATGCCAGTGACCTGTCAGCACCCATATGTATCAAACTGCAGTAGCCTTTTCTTATCTATGTACTCTGGATTATTTATTGTGACTTTAGTTGGTTGAATTATTATTTTTAAATATGGCTAACAATAGTTTATTCAATGGAGTTGCAACAATTCCATTAAAACAATAAGTCAGTTGGATATTACTCCCTTAGAGATGGCACATGTTGGTGTGTCGTGCTCGTGTCGTTCAAGACGTGTATCAAACTATATGGGTTGACATGAACATATACGATTATTATTCGTATCAAGAAACCCTCACACGAACACGACTCAAATAACCGGTAACACAACACAACACACAATAACTTGTTTAATAAATGGGTTGAGACCTGACACGACACATTATAATTGAAATTTCATACAATTAAGGGTCAGTTAAAACTTCAACACTACAGTTAAACACTATAGCATGAATCTAAATCAAAATTGAACAGGAAACGGACTGCGAAGAGCAATTACGTTGACTGGGAAGCATAAGAATAGTGACTCTCAGGTGGAGTTCGAACAAGTTATAGTATCTCTGTGCATTGGAGGTGAAGAAACTAAACATTAATGCTAAGATTGGAGTCAAGACTAGCAAGGTCAGGTTGAACACTTCTTCTGCATAGAGGATGATTGTGCTTGAACCAATATCCTTGGTATCCCCGTATGCTTTTTCATTATGAAAAAATTGTAAATGTTTGTGCTTGCCTTTTACTTCAAAATTTGTTCTATCTGGTGTGGTGGTTGTGATTGCTAATTGTTGAAAGTAACTAATGGACATTAAAAAAATAATAATGAAGGAGATTCGTTTAAACAGCCTTAGTTTGGTTTCATAAATGAGAATTTTAGTAGGTATTCCACTTGCAACTATAATAGTATTGTTAACAAGATAGAAAACAACTTCCAATGCAAATTTCATACAACAACTGTATCTAAAAGGTTTGAAGTCCTACACCATGAAACATAAAATGCAAGCATCAATGACACACAAAATTGTCCAATTAGACGAATTTTTTTACTAGAACTTACTGGAGAAAGATGTGTTGGCTTTTTGGCTAAGAATTCAACATTTGCTGCATGTGGCTCAGGTGGAGAAAAGAGAAAAGTAATTGGAAAAGTCAAAAAAAAAAAAAAAAAAAAAAGGAAAATAATATTTTGCTGAAATGATGGCAGAATGTTTGCCACTTTTAAATTGTTTTTTACTCACAATTATGGACTCAATTTGCACGCGTTTTCTGGAAGCTGCAAACGTGGTGTCTTTGTTGACGCAAATGCTGGACGGTGAAAACACGGCACGCAGTACACACAAGGTTTATTCTCCTATAAAAGGAGAACACGTGCAGATATGAAGAATAGGGTCAAGCTCTATGTAGAGAGTAGGAGAATGAACCACTCTCTCTTGTGTGAGAGGTATACTCTTGTGTGCGGGTTACTCTCATTGTATTTGAGAGGACAGTTTGCTCATATTGTATTTGAGAGGGCACTGTGTGAGATAGTTCTTGTCTAGAACTTAGTATTTCTTTGTGAGTGATTGAGTACAAAAGGGTTGAGGATTTGTTATGGAAATCTCTATGTAATCCTCTATATTGTATGATTTACAATCTCTAGTAGAAATCTTGCTCTCCGTGGACGTAGGCGTGTTTAACCGAAGTGGTGTGTTATTTTATTGCTGCATCTCTTGTTTTACCTTATCATCATTCCTTTATATGTGTGGGTCTTGATTGGGGGTAATTGCACAATAATTGATTGGGGGAAATTTCTCAACAATTGGTATCAGAGCTTCCGCTGTGCACAACAAAATGTATATGCACATTGGATGCACACGCATTCACGCAAATAAAAATACATAAGAGAAAATCACTTTTTAGCGAGGTGCACACTATAGCCATGGTTTACACCTTTGTTGTATTTGAAGAAGAGGGCAACAACATGACAAATAAGGAATTGACATTAGGCTCATATATTTGCATCAACAATTGATCTAAATTAAATATTTCTATTTAAACTATATATATTGTAAACCCATGCCATCTCAGAAGATTGTATAAGAATATGCTGCCATTTAACCTTTCTAAATAATAGGAAATATACCTGTTTCACCAGTGGGCTGTCCACCCTTTTCAAAAGCTGCAAAGAAGATTACCAGAAGAATATACACATGAATGAGAAAGCACTTCAAAAACAGAATTAATGAAAGCATACAACAACAAAAAAAGGGTACTTCAATTTCATAATTTATTTCTGATAAATTGCACAAATTTCCCCGAGATTCGTTATACTTTACAAGAATTTTCCATGTAGTTTCAAAAATAACTATGACCTCTCTTGTCAAACATTGTTTTGTAACCATTAAGGGTCAACACAACTCACGTATGGATTTTGCTATTGTCAGCAAAATGATCTTTCATAATGTCAATTTCACCATTGGATCAAATAAAAATACATTTTTTTTTCCTTACAATTGATTAGTTGAGAAAGGCTGAGGCTGTATATAAACGTCTTGTGGTGAAGGGTTAATGCGTTTTTCCACAATAGCTGGTTTATTCAATTTAAAATATATATATATTTAAATTCTGATAGGCAAAGTCAAAACCACATACTCTGTCAGTGTTATTTTTCAAACTAAAAAGGAAATCCATGTAAATATAAAGGATTAGTTGCATTTACACCCCTAAGGTTTCGGTCAATGCCACTTAGATGTGGCCTATATGGGTCAACGCGCATGCAGTCCCACCACCCCTTTAGGTTTAAAAAGTTTGCGTTCACACCCCCTCCAAACCTCTAACACATAAAAAAAAATGACCATTTAGCCTTTGACTATTCAATAAACACATTAAAAGTTTAAATTTACCAATATACCCCTATAAACTAAATTTGAAAGACCAAAAATAACCTTGATTTCCCATTATTCATTTCATGCTTCTCGTTTACCAAACACAGCTTATTCATCATCCTAGGACTCCCCTCTCTCTCTAAATTGCAACTCTCTCTCTTAACTGCAATCATCAAAAAAATAAAAAATAAAAACTATAAAGAAAACAACCATGAAAGAACGAGAAAACGAACACATCGACCGGTTTCTGATCAGAACCAAACTTGATACAACACACACATATTCGAATGGTTTCTGATCATAACCAAACTCACCAATCTTAAGACCCAACTCATCGACCTCTCCGATTCACCTCCCTACTCTCTCTAGAACTCCTCCACTCCGTCTCCTATACCCTCTCCGACACACTGTCTCTCAGAAGCCTGTCACAATCCCACCCTTCCTAACGGCAAGCTCGAGACCCAGAACAACGTCAATTCGGTCTCGGAAAAGCAAGACCGCCACATCAAGGACGCCGACATTTTGATCAAGAGCAGGGTCCTCCACAAAGACGCCGTTCTAAGGTCGGCGTCATCGTCAAAGAGGGAGTCCGTACGAGTCATGGCTTGGAATTTGATAACTCAGTTGCAGATTGGGACTAAGTCAAAGAACTCGCCAATGGACTCACACTGTTTGGTTGGCTTTAAGAGGACGGCAAGAATGTGTTGATTGTGGTGGCGCAGAGGATCAAACTGGTGCTCGTGCAACTGGTAGATTCGGGGTCGTTGCTGGAGATTAAAGAGAAGACCTTTACGGTATTTGATAGAGTTTCTGTTGTGGATTCAAGCAAACACTTATTGATTGCCGAAGGACTATTGCTTCTGAATCATCTGTCGTGGTGGTGTTTGGGTTGCCCATGGGTTTTTTTTTTTTTTCCTAGTGATTATGGTGGTGTCTGGGTGTGGTGGTGGTGGTTGTGGTGGTTTTTGGGGATTACATAGTGATCTGAAGTGATGAGAGAGTCTATGGTTGGGTAACATGTCTCCATATCCAAAAGATTAATGGTGGGGTATTTTTGTCAATTAAAAGGGCTGAAATTATGAATTAAATAATAAGGGGCAATTATGACATTTGAAACCTTAGGGGGTGTTACTGTCCAAAAATCATCAACTTTGATCTAGGTGATATTGACAAAACCCTCCGGGGGTGTCAATGCAATTTACCCAAAAATAAACAAAGAGGGCAACGAAATTCACCATTTATTTTTAAAATATAACAAACCTGGCTATGATTTCTTCACAGGAAATGAATAAGGATTTAAAGATGATACGAAGAAAATCAGATATCACCAATTTCACACAAAAAACCACTAAATCACAAATAAAAACACATATTTGCACCCCAAACATCAATCCCAATTTTTAAGATATATATATATATATATATGAACCTGAAAATCTTCTCAGAACGAATAAAATAAAAAATTTTGAAAATTTTAAAACAAAACAACACACACGTGGTGGCGGCATGAACTTGTTTGTCTAAAGACTCTAAACCCAAAACATCACTCACATTTCCTCCTTTTCATTCTCAACTATTTATGAGATACCCCCAATTACTTGTGTTGCCAACAAAAAGAATATGCCATATACCACCATATTTTCTTCCAAGATCAAAGGCTGACATGCCTCCACACCAGTATCGTACTTATGCCCAAAGAAATCAAATCAATGACGATGACAAAGTGAGTTGAACGGAAAAAATGAAGTATCCAAAAAAAAAAAAAAACGACACCTAAAAATGAAAAGAGAAAAGGCACCAAAGAGAGATAAACACAAAATACTTGAAACAGATCTGGCATAAGATAAGTATTGCAGAGCTAGGAAAAGAATTAGATAACAAAAATGAAAATAAGAATGTCCTAGTAAGCATAGTAGATCAAAATGGAAGGATATTAACCAAAAGTTACTCACTGTAAGCATCCACCTTACCTTGACAATATCGGGACAAGTCTTCGCGGAGGATTCTACAATGTGCGCGATCATCCCCAGCGTAGTAGTTTACACATTGCTTTCATACCAAACAGTATATGAAAAATATTATTGCACCACAAATATATCAAAAATCTAGTTTACGAGTTTTAAAAATTATATTATTGTAGTACTACAATAGAAAAATAAGAACAAAAATGAATGTAAAAAAAAAAAAGAAACAAAAAATAATAATAACAAGGAAACCATACAGGAAGCACGAAGGGGGTTTAGGGAACACCAGGGGGTGTATATGCACTATATCAATAGTAGAGGGGTGTTTTCTGCACTTTACCCTTCTATTTTACATATAAAATTCAAAAAGAAGATAACAGGCAGTGTCATAACATAAACCTGATCCTTTTACATAATTGGAAACCATACAGGAAGCAAAAACTGTTGCTTCTATTCATCCAATAATCAAAACTTCAACTGCAACATTGCATAGGAGAATATGCTTATGTGGGAAAATGCTGTCAATAGGCACATCCACTCACTCATGCCCGCCAAAAACACACAAAGAATAACAGATCCTTGCCAGCCCCAATTGGTCATGGCCTAAAAGATATTTTAGAAGGTCATAAAGGTCCATTTACAGGCCAGGGTCTATCAAGCCATAAAAGTTACACTATAGGTACTCAAATTTTACAAACCCAAATAAACACCCAAGTGGTAATACTTAATAGAGTTCATTCCTTCATTTTCCCCTTTGCAACAAAGTATGGTGCAACTACATCACAGTTAACATAGCTGCATAGGCAAGAATATAATGACCAGTGTACAGATAATTATTACTCCCTCCATCCCATATTAGCAGTCCCTCTTTCTTTTTTGGAATGTCCCAAATAATTGTCCCATTTCAAAAGTCAAAGCAAAATAAATGTTGATCTTCCCATAATTACCCTTTTAAGTTTTCAAAAATCTCCCAACTTGATAAAATATATAAACTTTAAAAGGACAACTTGGTAAATTTTTAAGGGGGCAATTCATTAATTGCATGTCCCCTTAAAAAATTATAATACCTAATATGGGCCGCAGGAAGTATAAAATTAAGTGAGAATTACGCTGACTATAACTATTATTTACCAAATTATATTATTTAGATTATGCTGACTATAACTATTATTTATTGAATTAAATTAAGTAGGTTGTGTTGCCAAATCATACAACTTGTATGAATAAATTTATACATAGATAATGATGGTCTTGAGATGGCAAGCCACCCAAAGTTGTGGGAGTGTTATTAATTTTTTATTTTATTTTTATTTTTATTTTTGAGGAAATATGTGCTTAAGGAAGTTAATTAGTAAATAAAAACTTTAAAAGAGGAAAACATTCTGAACGAAGTTATCCTATAATTTAAAAGAAGGGAAATTCAAATAAAATTAATTTAAAAAAAAAAAAAAAATAGAGCTAGGAATTCGTGGAATGATTGCGACACACCTTCAGGAAACTGAGCTATTGCTTCAATAAGACATCTTAATATTTGTATACCATATATGGTTAAGACAGCAAACACGAGATCTTATTGTGTATACCAAAAAGGAAAGCAACCCGAATGGATATCAATGGGTTGATTTGATTGTTACTTGAATGAACTTTGTAACCACAAGAGCTGCAATTTAGTAGCTAACCAATTCATTAATAAAATAAAATAAATCAATACAAAAACAACACCGCCACCACAAATGACCAACAACAACAACACAAATGGACAACAATTAAAAGACAAAAAAAATAATAAATAAAATAAAAATAAAAAATAAAAACTGGTTGTACCAGTCACATATGCATACATTCTAACAAGACAGGAGGACAGAAAAGCAGGGGAAATATGAGAGAGAGAAACAGCTGCGGGAGAGATTAAAGTACAAAAAAAAGAGAAGATTAGAGAAAAGTGTAAAGCGATAGAACAGGCAAGGAACAAGCTAAAGGATAACAACAAATTTAAAATGTATATCAAAAGATGGGTCCATTGAAGGATCTGCCGCGAATGAAAAATGGCTTGTGATATTGGAGACACCACTATAGTAAAACCTGTTGCTAACAATAACAGGTCTGTATGATTTATTAATTCTCTGGACTTTAAATATTGTAGCATATGAAACTTTTTCATAATTTATTACTGCATTATGGGGTTTAAAAGATAAGAGATGGCTCTTTTTGACATACGCCAGATACAATTTTTGATTGGCCTCCCTATAGTAGATAACCCTCTCCAAAACTAGTTACTGTATGTAAATTTTGGGATTTGCAAATGATTTTCAAACGATGTGACAAAAAATTCAACCCAACAAATTTATCAAGGAATTCAATCTAACTTAATACTAAATGTCAAAATTCTATATAGTCTTCAGGAAGCAAAATAGCGAGTCATTTATCATTTTGCTAAGATATGGAAATTGTTCCATTGATACATTGCTATTATAATGCCCAAAAAAAATATATCAAAGCAAAATATGGGTGGATATTTCTGTATCGTAAAAAGGAGTATATATATATAGTTAATTTACTGGCTTTCCCCGAGGTTTCAAGTAATCACCATCAGATGGAAGTTTTTAAAAAAAGAACTCCGGCATCCCTTTTCAGAGTTGAGAATTGTAAGTTGCAAAATGTTATATGTGCTTTTGCTATATTACCCTTGATATAAAAACACTGAGCGTGGTTGAATTTATTAAAATACCCCTTACATTTTGAGCTTTAAGTCCCCTCTCTCTTCTCCACACTCCAGCGCCACCACTCCCGCAGTGTTGCATCACCATCTCACTTCCACCACTTCACCACCACCACACCCCCACTTCTCTCTTCTCTCCACCACAACCATCACCGTCATTGCCACGACCATCATCACTCCCAATCATCTACAAAAATCCATACCACCAACACCAGCTCCTCCACCACCACAGGTCCACAACTATCTAATTCTTTCTCCTCCCACAAACACCTTCATTCCTCTATCAGCACCCCCCTCTCTCTATATATAAGTCCATCACCATAACCCTTGCTGCCTTTACCTTTATTTCAATTTTATGCAACCCAAATTAGCGCCACCAAAAGTGCTCTCTCTCTCTCTCTCCACCTTCCACCACCGTGACTCAGACCCTCCACCAAAAAACAGAACCTCCAAGGCTTGATAGTGATATATAGTGAAAAAGAGGTCTGTTCAAAGTGAAATAGATTGATTTTCAATCTATTTTTTTTTCCCTAGTTGGTACTCACACACACATGCCTCCACTGAGGCTCGATTTCCGGATAATGCAAATGAGTGGGACTGTTTCTTCAATTCTACAACTGTAATGTCCAATTGTCCATTACTGCTTATAAACCATAGAAGAAACTTTATTTTGGGTTTGCTTAAACGAACACAGGCCATTTGCCTTTCCCAAAACCCCACTCTGCCTCAAAGGGAAAATAGAACAGAATCTACCTTCGAATCATATATTTGAAGTACAAAACTTTTTCTTTTTTTTTTGGTCCAATGAAAATTCTTTGAACTTTATGTACAAAAATTAATTCTCAATTACATAAAGATGTAGGTTTTAGCTCCAAATCTAATTGCCACTTAAAGGGAAAACAAGACAGATCGTCCCATTCACATTTAAGTATTACATAATTGCCTTTGAATATGTAAAGTTACAAAGTTTATTTTACTTTTAAAGACCTTCAAATACAATTGTTAATCCTGTATTGGATTGGACTCAATCAACATCTTAAAACAAAGAAAAGTTGAACTCCTGTAAAGAGAACTAAAAAAATTGAGAAATTTTTATAATTGAGAAACGAGCTTGTCTATGAACAATTTTAATTACTTTTCATAGCACCATCTTTTTACCATTTGCATCTCCATGTTTTCATTATAATAACATGTAATTTTCTCATTGTTAGGCATGAGCAAATGAAGTTAAGGTGGGAGAGTGGAAAAGGCATCCTAGGGAGAAAAGGCATCAATTGCTCTTTTTGTGAATATGCTAGAAGGAGAATGTCATTTGTGGGAGAGTGGAAAAGGCATCCTAGGGAGAAAAGGCATCAATTGCTCCTTTTGTGAATATGCTAGAAGGAGAATGTCATTTGATTATCCTTATATACATTACACATTAAGAACTGTTATGGTTAGAACGGCAATGAAAAGACTAAAGAAAAGAGAATGAAAGAGATTCAACCTTCTCATTTTCGGTGACATTAAGATGATGCTAATTAATCCCTTCCGTTATCATTCAACCTTTCCTTCCTTTCAATATTTCCTCCTACAATATTGTCCAATACGTTCCATCCTTTAAACTACATCAATGGATATACATAAAAAATAAATAAATAAATAAATACCAAAGCTTAAAACTCATTTTCATTCCAATTTTGAAATGGGAACGACAAAGAAGATTTCCAGAGGATGGAATTTATCTCTCAAATCAGTTGGGGAGAAGGTGCCCAACTTGATTTCAATTTCCATCACCTAATTTCCATTCCATCTGAAACTTATAAGAGGATAGACAAAAATATCTACAGTAAAACACTCTTCTGGGAACTGTGGTGCTATAGCCATCGTTCCACTTTCGTATTTGAAAAGAAAATGTAACAAACAATGTGATCAGCTATGCTACCTTGACTATGTACATTTATCTGGTACAAGTGTGCGGCCAAGTTTTGGACACATTTCAAGTCGAGTCCACATATCTCGGGTTTAAGGAAGTAGGGAGGTCTTGCATGCTTAAAAACATAATATACTATATAAAAGTATAACGCATGATGCTATTATTCATTAAAAATATACTTTATGATAAGCAAAATTAAATGGAATATGGTGAAAATATAGAGATTCATCCATCTTAAAAGTAAGTAAATTATTCTTGCTGTAAAATTTGAGCCTTTTTTCTTCTTGTTCCATTATGATCAGAAGAATATTCAGGTGCTCAATTTTTGCACGTGTGAAACACGTATCACATACCAATAATACCGTACCCATGTCATGTCATGGCATGTCGACATGGATAACACATACTCCACTAACAATCTTGATATATAGTTTCAAGAAAGAAGAAAATATACCATTTTATATTTCATGGAAATATCATCACACCAACCAAAGCTCCCTTCTTCCGTAATACTTTCAAACTGACGATTTACGGACTTTAGACCCAAGGCAGTAGCAGCATTACGAAGAAGGTCAGAAAGACCTTTATTTCAATTTTGTGCAACCCAAATTAACGCCACCAAAAGTGCCTCTCTCTCTCAACTCTCTCTCCACCGTGACTCAGACCCTCCACCAAAAAACAGAACCTCCAAGGCTTGATAGTGAAATATAGTGGAAAAGAGGTCTGTTCAAAGCAAAATAGATTGATTTTCAATCTAACAGACTAACACGTATCCACAGATTGATTTTCAATCTAACAGACTAACATGTATCTACATGGATTTCCGGATAATGCCAATGAGCGGGACCGTGTCTTCAATTCTACAACTGTAATGTCCTTTACTACTTATAAACCATAGAAACCTTATTTTGGGTCTGCTTAAACAAACACAGCCATTTGCCTTTCCCAAAACCCCACCCTGCCTCACCATTTTCAGTTCTTGAATTTCAATTCCTTCCTCCCCCCCACCCCTCTATCTCTGTCTCTCTCTCTCTCACATATGAGTGTGTCTATACATACTGTGGAACTTGAAGGATATATGTATGTATATATATCCCCACATATATATATATATATATATATATATATATTTCTTCACTTGATGTAGTTGGATTATATAACTTAACATTGAATAATATGTATACTTAATGCAAAATTAATTAACCAATTATATAATATATTTGATTGTCATTTATACAACTAAGTAGCGCTTCTAATATTCAACCATATAATCAATTTTACATAACATGTATAAAAACATTCGACTGTCATTTATAGATCTGAGATAGAATACATAATTAATATTTTGGTCAAAAAATAAAGGGTTAGATTTGTCATTTTAAAATGATAAAGTACAAATGAAGTAAATTGCTATTACTAAAGGGTATTTTGGGTATTTGAGAAAATTGTTTAATGACATCAACGGTAATACTAATATATCGGAGAGGGGGTTGACTATGATTTCATCAAACCTCAAGGGAGGTTGACTTTATTTTTTTCAAATTTTCATCCGATAGTGACTTCTCTAAATCTTAGGGGAGGACAATAATTTACTATATACATATAGGGTAAATTACACAGACACCCCTTGAGGTTAAGTCATATCTCACCTAGATCAACATTTTGGTTATAACTTTCACTCACATTTTAAAGAGTGATGTTGTATTTCACTTACACTCCAAATGTCAGTTTTTGATGATATCAGAGTGCTTTTTAGGTGTAAAATGACTATACCACCCTTTTGACTTTGTATTGACTTTATTTCATATATAAAATGACTATACCACCCAACAGACCCATTCGAAATGACCAAAATGTCCTAGAGTTTAATCCCAAAATCACAAACTGAATTTTCACCACTCCAACTTTCCATCTCTGTTGTCCGCAAACCAGACAACCCTAATAGAAACATGTCACGGTCATGCCCAAACCACAGCGGTCGTGGAGGAGACAAGAACTACGGCTAAAAGAGAGGTTACGGAGATCAGACAGAGTCAATACCGGCGTCCTCTCTGGTGTTCGTTACTTTTTCAGCTGTCCACCACCACCAACTCCGACGACCTCCACGCACTCCTCGCCATCAAAACCGCCCTCCAAAATCCTAACAGCAACGTGTTCAATTCTTGCGAATCCAACAATTCCATATTCAAATTCAATTTCTAGCATGATCCGAGTTTGGACTTTGGACCGTGAAAGATATATATAGAGAGAAAGCTGAAGAAGGTGAGTTTGCAGAAACCCGTAAGTTCTGGCGATTACAGTGTAGCGACCCAAAAATTCATTTGACATCTTGATCCAAAAGTTTCAAGCTTTCAGCAATTGCAAATACCCATCGATTCCGGCGAGAAGACCTAAGCATCAACGACCCAACGGTAGTGACCAAACCGGACAGTGAAGAAATACCCATTTGCAGCTCCATCAACGTGAAAACCAGTGGAGATGGTGAAGCGGATTGAGTCGCATGATGACCGATGGCTGATTTGGCAACGGTGAGGATCTGTATTTCGAGGTCGGCGGTGATGTACGACAGTGAGCCGGCGATTCAAGTGGCAGCGGCGGCACTACATGGTGACGATGAAGTGGCTGTGATGATAAATCAGGTGTAGAGGTTCTTGCGGACGGTGATGAAGTTCGACGGCCAGCGATGTTGAGACTTGAGAGGAGCTCAGCTAGGAAGGATGTGAACTGGGTGTGAACAAATTGAAGAACAACAACTGTAAAAGTCACATGTCCACGCATCTTCTTCACCACTAAAAAGTTCATTGCTCGCTGGCAACCGTTTCAGTTCAACTCACTGCCGTCCTTGCGCCACTGCAATCGCCAGAATCCATGGTCGGTGACGATTTGGGCCTGTACAAGCATTGCTTGAATATATATATCTATGGGCCTTTTTGTCATTTAAGATTACAAATATTTTGTATTAAAATTTTGAGGGTAAAAGGGTCAATTCGCATGTGTCAGAGGCCAAAAAGTAAATAGGGGTGTAAGTGAAAGTTAAAACCAAAATGTTCATATAGGTGAGAAATGGCTTAACCTCAAAGGGTGTTGGTGTAATTTACCCACATATATATATATATATACACTTATCAAAAAAATTACTATATATATATTTATGCATATTCAAAAACCTGTTTATGTACCTAGAAGGCTGTCACATTTTCTAAACAGCACTTCACATAAGCCTAATAGTTACACACTGGTTTAGTACTGATTTATTCTTAGTACCACATAATACATATAAATTTTGATCAGACAAATCAGTGTTACTTCTAAATGATTATAATGGAGCCTATGGTACCAATAACTTACTTAGGCTCCTAGGAATTCAGGTCAAACGGGGTTGACTTGTAAAGTTGATTCTATAAATCCTTCTAAGGTGAAGATGATTTCATCAAACTTTCAAAATAATGAAAATAAATAGAAGATTTATCTATTGGGAGAAAAGGGATTTTTATATTCTGCAAGAATTTAAAACTTGAAAGACTTCAATTACTTATGCATGTATGCATTCCCTTTTCTCTGTGTATTGCAGAATGCTGTAAAGCTATAAAAGTAGTGGATTTATGAGTCTAGCATAGGACAAAAAGTGAAGAGGTGTCTTGTTCTGTTGTGTTATTCTATGGGATCGGCCTCTTTTGCGCATATGCCAATTTCATAAGTCGAACTTTGATAAATGAGACATGCAGAGTCCCTTTGATGATAGCGAAATCCTTTAATTTGGCAGAATTCTAAGTCGGTGGAATGCTCACTACCTCTACATGGATGCCTGTTAGGGTGGCAACGAACCTGGAGTTGGTGGCTATGCACCGGGTTTTCACCACGCAACAATGCGTAGTATGAAAATGTGATGCATTATCTCATATTGATGATATATTAATGCAACTTATTTTCTACTACGATCCATTGACAACCATGATACTTTCTCTTGAGATCTGTTTGATAAATGATTCTGATATCCTCTTGGACTAACTATTCAAAAAAAAAAAGATACCCTTATTGCATGCTTTCGTTTAGTGCTTATGAAGGATAGAGTTTTTTTCTACTAGGCTTTCGTTTTCTAGACATGATTATGAGGAAACTTGGAACAGCAAAGATACTTATCCGACAAAAGAAACTACAAACTTTTAGGTACTAAAGGCCGTTATTGTAGAGTTTAAGTGGTATTTTCACAAAGGTTGTAAAGTGATTTATTTATTGGTATGCAAAAGAAATATTAAACAGCATACATATAAAGGAATTATAATTTACATTTAAGACTTAAAAAAAAATTTAAAAATAAAAAAAAATAAAAAAACAGGTAACACCTAAAAATAAAGTTTTAATTGCTCCCAAATAAAGATCAATTATACCTTATCGAACATCATGGTAAGAAACCCACATTCATTTTTGTTATTTGTCATGTAAGCGTCATACGCCCGATTCGCCTCCTCGATATCACTGGCCGTTGGATTAAGGTAACCTGCAAACGATATTATCAGAAGGATATACACATGAATGAGAGAGCACTTTGCAAACAAAATCATGCAAGTGGTGTCACACATACATAAAATCATACAAATCACCACCAAAACACATATTAGCAATTCCAACATCAACAAGAAAAGCTAGAAAAAAGAGGAAACGTCAACAAAAGTTAACCATGAATGTGGACTTAATGTACATATGCATATATACACACATATTGACGTACGTATTATGAATAATGAATATTAATATACATATGCAGAGACATATATATGCATATATATATAAGAACAAGGATGGTTAAACTTACTCTATTTTTCAGAATGAGGATCACAACTAAAAGAAAAGACCGTGAATCAACTCATATCAACAGAATACAGATATAACTCAGTATACATGACATTCATAAGGCCAAACGAAGGATTACATCTGTATCGATATATATATATATATATATATATATATAAGAACTAGGATAGCTACATTTACTCATTTTTTTCAACATGAGAACCAAGGAAAAGACTGAATCAACTCATATCAAAGTAATACATGTGTAACTCAGTACACATGAAGTTCATAATGCCAAGCGAAGGAACAGTTAACAGAAAATTCTGCCAAGTCAAGTTGTCTATAGACTATGGTAGCAATTCTCTGAGGAATGTTATCACATATGTAGGAAGTTAGGGCATCCTATTTATATGCACAAAACACATTAAAAAAATTAATTTATTCATTTTTTGCTATTAAAACATAAGGATCTGAAGTGGAAAAGGCAGGCATCTCCGAAGCTAATTCCATGACTACTTAACTGGTGAAAACAAGAATAATGCGACCAATTTCACTGGTACAATTATTTAGTTGCACCATTTTGTAAATTGGGGCAACAGCATTATCTATGTTATTAAGTAACATAATTGCATAACCAAGACTTTAGAACCAGTAAATCGTCTTCTCCGGAATCCACTCGGCATGAATATTTTCAAAGGAAATTTTGAAAAAAGCAGCCCAGTGCACAAGGCTCCTTCCACTGCGGGATCTGCGGAGGCTTATATGTACACAGCCTTAACTCAGCATGCAAATAGGCTCTTTCCCATTTTGAACCCATGACCTCCAGGTTGTAATGCAACAACCTTACCGTTGCACCAAGGCCCACCCTCAAAGGAAAAATTGAAACAAAGAATAAAAGCAAGCAACCAGTAAAACCCAAAACTTCACTCCCATATCCTCCTTCCATGCACCCAAACGATCTTGATAATCTATGAGATAATACGCAAGTAATAAATGTTGTCAATAACTATCCACCAATGTACTTATCCCTAAGAATTTAGATGAACTCAAGACAAAAAATGAGCTGAACACAGACAAAAGTATTACCATATTAATAAAAATTTCTGTAAAAACCACTTATAACGAAAATAAAAAACAATGAAAAGGAGAGAAGGTGAAAAAGTTGAAACAGATGTGGTGTAAGAAGAACAATGCAGTGACAGAAACCAATAAGACATCAAAAATAGGAGAAAGCAAATCCCTAGTGTAACACAGACACAACAGAAACATATAGAGAAAAAGTTAGTCACAACAGAAGTAACTCCCTTACGGCAGTGCACGGACAAAGTTTTCTGGTACTTTTGACAATCTTCATCGCCACACTCTTTCATGCACTGCATTCACAACAAAGAAAACCAAGTAACGTAAACCATTACTGCCCCCACAAATACTTTTACAACCTTGCGTTCAATATATAATGAAAAACTTTATCCATAAGACCACCAAATAAACTAAAAGAAACATGAAAAGGAGTATAAAATCAATAACAAACATGAAGGTACTTTATTTTAAAAGGAAAAAAGAAAAGAAAAGAACTGGCTACCTATTTTGGAGTTCGACAAATTTCTGGACTCTGTTAAGGGTTACCAATTTGAATTTATGAATTGATAGAAAAAATAATTTTAAGTAACATTTGATTCCATATTCAGAGTGCATTCTCGAAATGCTAGGCTTCAAAGGGAAAATATAACAGAATCTACCTTCGAATCATATATTTTTGAAGTACAAAATTATTATTATTATTTTTTTTTTTTGGTGCAATGAAAATTCTTTGAACTTTATGTACAAAAATTAATTCTCAATTACATAAAGACGTAGGTTTTAGCTCCAAATCTAATTGCCACTTAAAGAGAAAACAAAACAGATTGTCCCATTCACATTTAAGTATTACATAATTGTCTTTGAACATATTAATCCTATATTGGATTGGACTCGATCAACATCTTAAAACAAAGAAAAGGTAAACTCCTGTAAAGAGAACCAAAAAAATTGAGAAATTATTATAATCGAGAAACGAGCTTGTCTATGAACAATTTTAATCACTTTTCATAGCACCATCTTTTTACCATTTGCATCTCCATATTTTCATTATAATAACATGTAGTTTTCTCATTGTTAGGCATGAGCTAATGAAGTTAAGGTGGGAGGGTGGAAAAGGCATCCTAGGGAGAAAAGGCATCAATTGCTCTTTTTGTGAATATGCTATAAGGAGAATGTCATTTGTGGGAGAGTGGAAAAGGCATCCTAGGGAGAAAAGGTATCAATTGTTCCTTATGTGAATATGCTAGAAGGAGAATGTCATTTGATTCTCCTTATATACATTACACATTAAGAACTGTTTGGTTAGAACGGCAATGAAAAGACTAAAGAAAAGAGAATGAAAGAGATTCCTTTCCCTTCTCATTTTCAGTGACATTAAGATGATGGAATACGAATGCTTGGAAGAGAAGAGCTTCCTTGCTCTTTCCTTTGTCCCCCGCTCGGACATTCCTACCACGAAATAGAAAGCTAATTAATCCCTTCCGTTACCATTCAACCTTTCCTTCCTTTTAATATTTCCTCCTACCAAATTGTCCAATTCGTTCCATCCTTTAAAATACATCAATGGATATACATAAAATAAAATAAAAAATAACAAAGCTTAAAACTCAATTTCATTCCAATTTTGAAATGGGAACAACAAAGAAGATTTCCAGAGGATGGAATTTATCTCTCAAATCAGCTGGGGAGAAGGTGCCCAACTTGATTTCAATTTCCATCACCTAATTTCCATTCCATCTTAAACTTATAAGAGGATAGACAAATATATCTACGGTAAAACACTCTTTTGGGAACTGTGGTGCTATAGCCATCGTTCCACTTTCGTATTTGAAAATAAAATGTAACAAACAATGTGATCAGCCATGTTACCTTGACTATGTACATTTATCTGGTACAAGTGTGCGGCCAAGTTTTGGACACATTTCAAGTCGAGTCCACATATCTCGGGTTTAAGGAAGTAGGGAGGTCTTGCGTGCTTAAAAACATAATCTACTACATAAAAGTATAACGCATGATGCTATTAATCATTAAAAATATACTTTATGATAAGCAAAATTAAATGGAATATGGTGAAAATATAGAGATTCATCTATCTTAAAACTAAGTAAATTATTCTTGCTGTAAAATTTGAGCCTTTTTTCTTCTTCCATCATGATCATAAGAATATTCAAGTGCTCAATTTTTGCACATGTGAAACACGTATCACATACCAATAATACCGTACCCATGTCATGTCATGGCATGTCGACATGGATAACACATAATCCACTAACAGTCATGATATATAGTTTCAAGTAAGGAGCAAATATACCTTTTTATATTTCATGGAAATATCATCACACCAAAAAGGGCTCCCTTCATCAATAATACTTACAAACTGACGATTTACGGACTTTAGACCCAAGGCAATAGCAGCATTACGAAGAAGGTCAGAAAAACCTATATAGAAAATTACCAGAAGCAATGCAACTGAGATAATAAACTGCAAACGGATGTTTTGCAAGCATGGAAATGACCGAGGGAAAAAAAAAAAAAAAAAAAAAAAATCAACCAATAAATTCACAATATTTTTACATTTGAAAAAAAAAAATATATATATATATATATAGCCAATTAACCAACTGTCGCCAAACATATAACTAAGATGAATTTCCATAGCGGGACAGTAACAAAAAAACAAAGCATAAAGGTGAAACGACTTCATGATTGTGCGCATATATACAGGGACAGTAACAAAAAAAACAAAGCATAAAGGTGAAACGACTTAGTGATTGTGCGCATATATACAAGTACATATTCATTCATATACATATATGTTCTTCGTGTATGGGAACTGGATAGATAGAAGGATAATGAGGGTTGCCTTACTATCTGTATAAAGCATATATACACACGCATATACATATTCGCTTATAGATAGATACATAACGCATATACATATACATATACATATTCGCTAATAGATAGATACATAGAATTATAGAAAGATAAGAGGGTTGCCCTTACTATCTGAATCTGAATCAGAACCCCTAACACGTCCTCCACTGCTTCTTCCTGCAACACAAGAATCAGAGAAAATTAAATAATAATACTACACAAACAATGAAATGTATCAAAATAACACAGATGTTAAAGTTCATAATGCCCTAAATCAATCCGCAAAATCACGGCAATTACGTACCCCTGCGAACTGGAACAACCATGATTTCAGATTAAAATTAAAAAAACAAGGAGGGATCAGTGCGTGAGATTGTTTTTGTCGATAAGGAATAAAATTGTTGATCGATGTTGTATAAAAGTTCTAATATTAACCAATTTACTTACCTACATTATCTTTTAGGCAAATTACAATAACCCCCGAAATTGTATACTTCCTACTATATATATCGTTATTATTATTAACAAAATAAATATTAATGTATTTTCTTTTCTAATTAATTTTTTAGTACTACTTAGGAGTATATTATTGTTAATTAAAGAAATAAGTTTTTAATCTTATATTATATATTAACGTGTTTCCTCCTCTAATAAATAATTTTTTTAATATTTTATATTAATGTAAACAATTTTTTTAAATATCATTGTTTAGACAATCTAAATAATTAAATTTATAATTGAATAAATCTAGTATTTACATGCATGATTAAGCTTCATGCCATTTAATACACCTACCGTTGTCCCCGAGTATAAATATCATGTTCGTTACTTTAAAAATACAATTCGGGGCTAGTCAGAATGCGCAGTGCTCGAGCACTGAATAACGCTCGAGCTTTGTTTCGGGAAAACAGCTTGGGAGGTCCGTTATGAGTCCAGAAATCCATCGTTCCGGATCCTAAAGCATGCATTTATGTCCCATAAGCTTTCATTAACTCCTTTCGGGCAATTAGACATATATAAACAAATTTAGCATAAATTAATTCATTGATTTACCAACATAATACAAAAAAGCACATTCATAAATACACACACACATACCTTTGTTTTAATCCTATTTCATCATGCATATAGATTAATTAATCCCGTTATAAATCCCTAAAGTCATACTAAAGATGTATGGAACACGAGATCAAATGGCCAGAGAAGTGTAGAACGAATAACTTGCCTTAAGTTTTCGGATCGAAAACCAATCTCCTTCTTATTTGTTTTTCTTTTCCAACTCCGGCAACACTTAGATTGTCGTTGTCCCCTCTGCTGGTCCGGTTATATTTCCGAACATCCCTTATCTTCTTCTTCTCCTAGCCCCTTGGTTTGGCCTTCTATCTCTCTCTCTTCCTCACGATCTCTCCTCTTTGTTGCACGCATTGGTTTTTTTTAACGTTCTCTCCCTCTAAACTAAACACACACACATATATTTCTCTATCTATATGGGCATAAAATCCACACCCATCTAAGCTTCCTTCCTATTAGCCCGTGGACCATTTGATTGGTCTAGCTACTACAAACCCAACTCATAATTAAATATATAACTAAAAAAATAAACAATTTAAAATTAAACAATTAAGCACATCGTAATAAAAAATTAATTAAATAATAATTAAAACATTAACACTTCAATAAATACACATAAACACATAGCCACATAATTAAATTAAATGTAATTTAAAATAAATAAATAAATGCCATGAAAATTATGAGTATTACAGGAGGCGAGTGTTTTGAAACTATAAGAGAGGTTTGAGTTATTTAAGTATTTAGTAGGGGTTGTCAATGTAATATGCTCTATTTTTTTAATTTTCTTCTTTAAAGTGTTAAGATTATTTTCGATATTATGAAAGTTTCACGTTGTTATCATTTATCTAAAAATCATTCCACTTCTTGAAAGATGGCAACCCTTTCTTATGGTTAAGGTATTCCTCCAAAACCCTCTTTATCCATTAGGCTTTGTTTTAAAATGAGGGATTTGGAGAGATAAAGTTACAATTAAAAGGAGAAAATTGTTGTTTCACTCATGTCCCGTATATTTAAAAGCGTATGATATTAATTTGATTGTTATCATTTTTTTTTTTCTTCTCTCTTTTATATGTCAAAATATGGATAGAGATTATTGTTATCATTTAATTTCTTTTATTTTCTCTCATAATTAATATTATCATTTCATTTCTTTTGTCTTCTGTATATCCAAATAGATTATTTTTTTCTTTCCTCAATAGCAAAGCCACAAGTGAAAATCATAAACTGAGTGACTTTGACTCAATAGATAAAACTTACATTTTTGTTGTTATTTTAGGTGTGCACCGTATTAAATTTAGCCTTTTAAACTTAAGGTTCCATTTTACAAGCAAGCCAAATTAATCGAGAGAGAGGAATCATGATGGGAAATCAGTCTAATTATGGTTATTTCTTAAAAATAATAATAATAATAAAAAATAAAAGAAAAAAAAAAAGAAAGTAGGGAGATAATGTATTTCCCATGTGAGAAATAGGAAATTCAAAACATAATTATTATTAAATTTTTGTTTTTTATCATCATTATTTTTACGGGTGAGTCCCCTAATGGTAGAAGTGGCCCGAGTGGTAAAAGGTTAGACTTATGTGCCCCCACTCAGGATTATTTTATGATCTCAATGATAAAAGTCGATTATTTACACTCACTGTTTATCTATAGGAGGATCATATTATGAATCTCATACCTAGTAGCATAATGTTAGAGAATATGGTATGAGTACCAGATGTACCACATATGAACACACTTATTATAGAGATTAAGAATTATATATGAATTCTCTATTGGTGCATCAGCGTCATCTAGTACATAGATTCCTGCATCGGTACATTGTTGTAGTGGGAGGATTATTATCCAATTTGACAAAATCATGTTTTTAGGTGAGACATTTTACGGACATCCCTGTCAAACATGAGTTGGACCCAGTAAGCTACACGAAAGCGTGAACCGATATGGATATAGATCATTTTGGCAAGTTGCTATGAAATCAGAGTTGGAATCTATGTATTCTAATAATAACTGGGATCTTGTAGGACTTTCTAGTAGGGTGATACCTATGGAAGGCAAGTTAATCTACAAAAAAATACCAGAAGATTTCTTAGTAGATGAACCATATGTGTACAGGGTAATGTCATTATTTTTCTAATTCTATATATTGTTGACATCCTACTCATTTATAATGACGTGGAAACTTTGTCATTATTAAAAATGTAGTTGCTCAATTATTTTGACGTGAAAGATTTTCAAGATGTAAGCTATATTCTTATGATCAAGTTTTTGCAAGATCAGGTTAAAAGGAAAATAGGCTTCTCTTAATAATCCTACATTGATAAAGTTTTGACCAGGTTTGGTATGCAAAACTAAAAAAAAATGAGTTCTTACGTTATTGACACGGATTACTTTATCTAATAAGTAGTTATCCAAGACTAGCAGAGGAGATTGAACAAATGAGACTGGAACAATATGATTCGGCATATGGGAGTCTCATGTATGCCACGGTCTATACCAAACAGGACATCCGCTATATAATAGGGATAGTCAGTAGATATCAGTCTAATCCCGAACTTGATAACTGGTCTGTTGTGAAAAATATCATTAAATACCTTAGGAGAATCAATGATCTTATATTCATTAATGGATGTGATGATATGGTCCCAGTCAGGTTTGCTGATTCTGATATTAAATCAAATGTAGATATTATGAGGTTCATGTGATACCCCTCGGATCTGAGACGTGGATTGATTAGGCCCAGGCCCAAACCCGAGGGAATATCAAACAATAATATTTAATAACGAACACAGATGACAAAATGAATTAAGAACAAATAATAAAAGCTGAAAAGAATACTAACATAAAATCCTCAACCGATAAAACTTAATAAAATTCAACATCCAAAACCTCCATGATTATAACTCGGAAATCCATCTAGTGGACCCCTAAATAAAATCCCAACTGAATTGAAAACTGAAAGTAAATAAAACTGAAATATCGTGAGAAGTCCTACGTAATCTGACGAATGGAAACTGTTCTCGAATAGCACGATCAAGCTCTAAGGCTGGAACCGTCCTGTACCTGAAAAGAATAATAGAAGAGTGGGTCAGGCCTACGAGCAAGTTCTAATCTAACTGCAATCCATACAGTGACCAGATACGCAGATACACCGTAGATACCTCACAATATCTATCTAGTCCATACATATATATATATCCACACTAAGGAATATTCACTGGACTATAGTAGGGGTCTCAACCTGAATAGAAGGCAACATGCAAAAACGCATCCAAGAGTGGGCATGAGTACCTAGACCTAACAGGGTACACCTACCTACTATATCCAGCTATGCATCCACTGCATATACGCACCCTAACCAACGACTCTGAGACTCGAGCTCATATCGTGGTACCATAATCATATATCTAAAATCCGTCCAAAACCATAATATGTCATTCAATTATTTATTGAGGAGACATACAAAACATACTAGTTAGTCACTCAACTTATTCAGTTGATATGACTTAACCACCATCCATTAATCCAGGAAGCCATTCAACTTAGTTACAGCTGATCTGACTTAGTCACAGTTAGGATTCAATATTTTCCAACCCATTCCTTTAATCCGATAGGTTAAGTTTAAACGTTCTGAGCTAAATCATCCATAGTATGTCACCGTCTCATACCGGTGCATACAATCCTCCATATCCAGGTAAATTACAACACATAAATAATAGGCTAGTAATTTACAATCCAAAACCAATATCCAAAACATTGCAGAAAAGTGTTTAAAGTTTCAGCATTTTAAATCCGAGAGTTAAACCTTGTAATTGTAGGAAACGGTTTCATAGTTCAATAACTAGCATCCAAAGCATTCATAGACCAGATCTAATATATCAATGACACTTTCATGCATTCAAAATAAATTCTATAATCATATTATAGTCCAATAAATTGCTAAATTAATTTAAGCAATTTAGTTCTTCCCATCCTGTAACAGCGTACTAAGTTGTGTACTTGTGTTCTGTTTTATCTTTTAGCATACAACCATGCACTATGCCGCAAGTCCAATTTGTTAATTAAAGGACTTCACCATGCATTTAAAAGTTAATTTAGAATCATGTTATAATATCTTTAATTGTCAAATTAAAACTAGACAATAAATTTCCTTCCAGCCGTTAACCGTATGTAAGGTCGTTAATTAGCGCACTGTTAATTCTATTAAAACAAATGGGGTATTTTATGAAATTCAAGACCTTGATTACATGTTAAATAAATTATTGAAAACCCCATTAAAGTTTTAAAACTGTTCAGGAACCCCAAGTGCCCAAACAGTAGCTGAAAATTACAGTACGCAACAAAATTGGAAAGAGCCTGTTCTTTAAAAAAAATAGAGCAGGCTCAAATCCACATAGAGCTGGCTCCATACAACCTTGAAGCCGGCTCTAAACAGGTGGGAGCCGGCTCTAGCATTCCATAGTCGACTCTCTTCCCTCCTGTGAGCCTTCTCTCCGTTCCAGTTTCGTTTCTGACCTCTGCTCCCACTCCGGCCAGTTGCAACCTTTCTGTTTGGTTTTTAAAACTAATCTAAGAACCTTATGTAAGCCTAAAAGCATCCCCATGACTTATTTACAGTGGTTGCAAGCAAGTAAAATAACTAAAATTACAACCGGATTAACATGCTTAAAGAAACAAAATTTGAAATAATCAGGCACGAATTTGTAACAGATTCGATTACAACACAAACAGAGCATCAATAAATCATAAAATAAACATGTAAGTTCCAGTTTATGATTTATTTAACCCTAGAGACTACCTAGGTGCACAGAACACGAGCCAAAGGGAAGGAGAAAGTAAAAGAACTTGCCTGCAGTTTTGGTCTCAAAACTTTGTCGTCGTCTTCCTAATTTCCGGCAAACACTGACCACCTTCAAGCCTCCTATGGTTTTGGTTTAATCCACCACAACTCTCCCTTGGTCCTCTCTGTTCTCCTCCTAAGCCTTGTTCTGTTTTCTCTCGCCCAGTTCTCTCACAAGTTTCTGTTATCTCTGTATCTTTGGTACGTGAATAGGGGTTGTGTATTCTCAAAACCCTAAGTTGACGTACTGTTATATATATATAGAGACTTAACTAAACCCTATTCCCTGTATGTGTAGAGACAGAGCCCTAATCCTAATCTTTGTCGGCTCATAACAAAATCTACATTTTAAAACAGTGACGGCTACACACGTGAATTCCATTCTACAGTTAAAACTATAACCTAATTTAATAAATAAAACATTTAACTTAATCCAATTCAAATAAACCATGAAATTAAAACAATTATACAAATAATAATTAACTAAAATAATCAACCAATTTAAATAAAATAATTAATCAATTAATCAATTAAAGCAAAACAATATCCAATTTAAATAACCATTAAATAAACACACAAACAAATAACCAATTTAAATAAATTAAAAATGCAATTAAACAATTAAATAAATATCAGGACTATCCTTTTAAAATTAGGGGTATTACAGTTCATGATTTAGTGTATATTCACTCAATGGAAGGAAAATCAGTTGGTAGATTGTTAAGCAGTTTTCAATTGCTAACTCAAACCTGAAGGTGGAGTACATTGTAGCTTTAAAGGCAGCAAATAAATCTTTTTGGTTTGATCTCACTGATTTAGAGGTTGTGGAGCATACTAGCCTACCTATCGAGCTATATTGCGACAATAGTGCAGAAGTAGTCCAAACCAATGACACAGGGTTCCATAGAGGAACAAGGTACACTGAGAGGAAAGTATCATGTCTTACATGATATTGTCCGGCAAGAAAATGTACTCGTGGCTATAACATTGCGTTGGAACACAACTTTGTTAATCCATTAACAAAGGTGTTATGATCAATAGTTTTAATCATCACCTGGATAACATTGGAGTTAGATGCAATCCGTATTGGCTATGAGGGCAAGTGGGAGCTGTTGGGATTTATATGCCCTGACATAACAAATTCCTGTTTGGATTAAAGTGACATATGTTACTGCTGTATCTGAAATATTTATGCTTTATACAATTGGTGAATTCAATGTATTATGTTTCGATTCATTATGGAATTGATTGTGTTCACTTGATTACAAGAGATATTTATATATGTATGTGATGGCAATCAATACATGAATATAAATAGTGATCATAAATTGTTCATAATCGGTAATTATGGATGGACTCATAATTAATTAAGACTTGAACTAGATTCGTGTTAGGTTGAGATATATTGCGAGAGCCGTCGTATGAAATTGATCCCTATCACCGTCATGGCATTTGACTCTTAAGCATGAGAGAAATATAAACTCTTTTATTAATTAATAATTATTTTGATTTGTTCGGCGGATACTTCAGGATCTTTAGACTAACACTTTGGGTAGTTATGTAATTAATAGTTAGAGGGTTATATTCTCAATATTTGCATCATTGCTGCTTGTATTTATTTTGTATTGATTATGGTTGATCACAAAATAAATTCGAAGGCTTTCGTATGTTTTTAGACAAAATGATTTATTATATATTTATTTATTTAAATTATTATTTTTATCAAACAAATGTTTTATTGTGATCAAGCCGGAAATAATCAAAGGTACCAAAATAAATATATTAATTAAGTAATCGGATTGATGGCTTTATTTATCCGATAACTAATTATGCATAGAGGGGTCAAAGTGCAAAATTGACTTAGATGTTATTTATTATTTAATTGGAGTTCAATTAATTTCTTTTAGTGGAGTAGAAATTAATTGAATTGGGTCCATAGATCGGGCCAATTATTAATTCATTGTAGCCAATAAAATAATAAGCCCAAAAGATTCTCACTCATAGCCCAACTTGATATGGGAATCATATTAGATTTGAGATATGTGAATTATAGATGGAGAATGATTTATTATTTTCTTTTCTTATTTTTATGTTGCCTATATATACATGGGTTCATGTATATTTTAAGTGAGACTTTTGGAAAGGAAAAGGAATATATTTTTTCTCTCTAGATTTTAGGGTTTACTTTCTCATTTAATAGAGGTTCCCACAAGTCTAGTTTTCCAAGGTCATTCATGGTGGCTTATAGGTGATTCCTAAAGGTAAGACCATTATCAAGTGGATGGAGATATAATGAGAAAACATCTAGTAAAGGGATCTACAATAAGTGAGAACATTCACTTTAGAGGAGGGATCTAAGATTTACTTAAACTTTTGATGTAAGTATTCAATCTAGTAATTGAATGATACATCATATTTTATTTTTGTATGAAACTTGTTTCTATGTGATAAATCAAGATCTGTAAATGAATAAATATAAATTTTTTTTTAAACTTGCACGTTTCCCAACAGTTTGTTCCATATGCACCATACCAAAAAAAAAAAAAAAAAAAAGGGTGGTTCATGGGTACGTTGCATGACAAATGTGCATATAAATATATGTGTCTATACATACATACATACATACATACGTGTGAGTAAAAGGAATAATATTATTTTGTACCTGATATTGTTGAGGTTGTTGTCCCTTCTTTCATTATTTGTGATGCGCCACTGCCACTTCTTAGCTTAGGCGTAAAATAGTCTCCAGACAACCCTTGCGCAGAACTAACAAGAATCCTTATCACGTACTCGAAACCAACCCCAAGAACAACAGATTTGATTGAATAAGGATGTCAATCACTTTTGATGGTTTCCCATGATAATGAGATCTTTGACATCTGTCGGAAAAAATGTCTCCTTTCGCCCGTGCGCTTGGTTGCCTTCTTTAGCTCAAGTAAAAAAACACCCTCTCTGCAAAAAAAAATAAAATAAAATTTCAAACTGAGAGATGGACAAAAAGTAGTAGAGAAATTCAAATGGGTCTTACTTTTGTGTGTATATATATATATGCACATATCATGTAACGGTACCAGAGTGATGTGTTTAGAGCAATCTAAATGAGAGAGAAAAAAAATTCTTAGTTCACCTGCGTAAACTCGGCTTCATTCTTTTACAAGTTTGGCGTCGGTATTCAACTATGTCAAAAGGGAGTTTTCTGCAGATTAGCTCTACAATATTTCCTTCCACATTAACACTATCCAAGGCAGTCCCAATAGACATGAAGAAAAAATTACTTCTTGGGATGAAAGAGCTGCTAAATAATGGGTTTGGAGATTCAAACTATGAAAGTATGGGGATGGTTAATAGGCATATGGACAATGAAATTCTGAAAATTCCAGAGCACACATTTTCTGATATAGATCCATAAGTCCAGATTGCCTCACTGGTTGCCTGGGAAGGTTTGGTTGATGCTCTCATTTTTCACTCCAGAACGAGTGCCTGAGATAAATACAACTCCAGAGTATTGCGTTTAACAAGTGATGAAATCTATGGATTTAAAAGCATCAAAAAGCTAGCAACCCTACTTTAGCGTGGATTGATTTTTTTAAAAAAAAAATTCAAAAAAAAAAAAAAAAAAAGTTCATCCAGAGTTGATAACCTACTTCAGCGTGGATTGATTTTTTTTTAAGAAAATGACTAGCTGTTGTATCCAACTGAATTTCTTCTTGCTTTGAAATTCTTCAAAAAAAAAAGAAAAAAAAAAAGAAAAGAAAAAAAAGGATATACATCATCACCAGCATTCAAAAGGATATACATCACCACCAGCGTTCACTTAACTGATTGATGCCTACACCATCATTTCCATCACGTCCTGATGTCATCAATATAACTTACTTTGCACATAAATTTTACTTAAGTTTGTGTGGCAGTGGAATGACTCAAGCTTTTTCTTTATATATATATATAATAAAATAAAAATACCTATTCATGTTCGTACCAACTATCCGTGCATGACAAAACCATGTACATTAGGGGCTTTTAATCTGATTCTTTTAGATTTGAAAAAAAAAAAAATCAAAATCAAAATCAACTTCAAGTCCAGACCTTGCACCTAGCAAGCATGAGCAAATCTGAGACTTGAAGTGGGGCAATTTTTAGACACTAAAAAATTCACATGATGGGTTCATGTTATGATTTGGGCTTAATCATCAATTTGATTCCACTTTGAAACATGGGCCGGTTACCCAAATAAACTAAGCCCATTACCAAATATGGGTCATGAATCAATTTAAATGACTCAATTGACCCAACCTACTTTAATGAGTCAATTTCAAATTGCTAACTAACCAGCCCCAGTTAGAGATTAGGTTAGTTAAATAAAATTATAATTATATATTTTTATTATATATATATATATATATTTGAGGATAATTATCACTTAGGATAATTATCTAAATTATAATTGTGATAATTATCCAAAGTGACTCAAATGACTATTTTGTCCCTTCATGAATTCTATAAGTAGAAGCGAGGGGGAAGGAGAAAGGGATCCGAAGAGAAGAAGAAAGCTCTGCTGAATTCTGCACACATTCACCACTTAAAGCTTTGAAGACTCAACACTTTGAATAAAAAGGACCATAAGCACTAACAACAAGTGCCGGCCTTATTCAAAGTCTTTCATTCAACCGTTTGAGATTAAGCTTATACGACTCTCAATCGGAAATCAATCCAAACCGAAGATTTAGGAGATCGAATCAGAGGACATTCTTTCTTTGTAAAGAATATTACAGAAAATTGTACCCCATTATCAAATATTAATAAAATTTATTATTTGCTCCTTATTTTATTCTTTATTTTACAGATACAAAATTTGTGTGTACAGTAATATGCTCTATTTTTAAAATTTTCTTCTTTAAAGTGTTAAGATTATTTTCAATATTACGAACGTTTCACGTTGTTATCATTTATCTAAAAATCATCCCACTTCTTGAAAGATGGCAACCCTTTCTCATGGTTAAGGTATTCCTCCAAAACCCTTTTTATTCTTTAGGCTTTGCTTTAGATTGAGGGATTTGGAGGAGAAAATTATTGTTTCACTCATGTGCCGTCTATTTAAAAGGGTATGATATTAATTTGATTGTTATCATTCTTTTTTTTTTTTTCTTTTTTTTTTTTTTTTTTTTTTTTGTATGTCAAAATATGGATAAAGAATTAGATATTATTGTTATCATTTAATTTCTTTTATTTTCTCTCATAATTAATATTATCATTTCATTTCTTTTTCTTCCTGTATATCCAAATAGATCATATTTTTCTTTCCTAAGTAACAAAACCACAAGTGAAATTCATAACCTGAGTGACTTTGACTCAATAGATAAAACTCATATATTTGCTGTTACTTTAGGTGTGCACCGTATTAAATTTAGCCTTTTAAACTTAAGGTTCCATTTTACAAGCAAGCCAAATTAATCAAGAGAGAGGAATCATGATGGGAAAACAGTCTAATTATGGTTATTTCTAAAAAAATAACTTAAGAAAAAAAAAAGTAGAGAGATAATGTATTCCCCATGTGAGAAATAGGAAATTCAAAATATTTACCATCATTATTTTTACTGGTGAGTCCCCTAATGGTAGGAGTGGCCCGAGTGGTAAAGGGTTAGACTTATGTGCCCCTACCCTTAGTGGTAGAGCTAGGGGTGGGCCAGCAGGGCCATGGCCTCCCATTTTTTTTTTTTTAAATTTTTATTAATAATCTTTAAATATTAATTATTTTGTAGATTTAATCTTTAAATATTAATTATTTTGCTTTCTCTACTGATAAATCGTATTATCACTAGTTTGTGAATGCTGGAGCAAAACATTCTTTTCATTGATGCACTTGCTTCAAGAGAGGATATGAAGGTCTTCTGTGAAACTTATCCTCTAGTTCCAAAAATGGTATGTCACTTTGTTTTTGTGCTTTGGTGTTATTGAGCATTGATTGTTGCATAAAAATTATCCTTTATCTTGTTCCCTATGTCAAGTAATTGTGTGTGTGTTATAGGTTTCTATCTCTAGTATAGTCCAAAACTAGATATTTAAAATGTCTGCTTTTAATTAGGTCATTATGATCATTATAATTTTAGATAGTGGATTCCTCTAATATTTCTCTTGGTTCCTCTTTGCAAACAATTATATTAAGAAATCAGCACTTTGTTGCTTTCTCTACTGATAAATCGTATTACCACTAGTTTGTGAATGGTAGTATATTTTCTTCCCTCCTTTTTCTCTTTTGCCTGTCTGTTTGAATTTCCTATGAGGGACTGAACTTACCATCAATATTCAAACTTTGTTTCACGGTTGTGGTAATTAGAAAATTTTGAGCAGATGTCACCTATTTTTTTATTTTTTATTTTGCCTTAGTTGATACTCATACACCCATATATGCTTTTACTAAGGCTTGAACCACCGATCTTCTTTTGGAAAGTAGGGGCTTGGCGACTGGCCCGTTGGTAGATCACACCTATCTTAGTAAGACAAAACTTAGGTTACAATGACAAATTAAATTAAGTTTTACCATACCAAGATTTTAGGAATCCCAAAATCAGTTACGACGCAGTTAATTGATTGAAGTCATTTTCAGCCCAACTTATGCTGAAAATTATAGGGTATTAGATGGGTTATTGAACTGGCAATGCCTTAAATCTATTTAACATCATTACTCTTGCTTAGTTTTTTTTGGTTTTTCCCCCAAAGTTTTGCAATTCTAATTCCCCGTGGCTGAAAGGAAAATTGGTTGGTTTGGCAATGTCTAGTTTACTGAGGGCTTCATAGTTCAGCGGTGACAAGCTGACTATATAACAGTGCTCCATGCCCTATCTTTTGTTTGTTCTGCACATGCTTTGAATAATGGGGAATGATCAACTTACTTATTAACGAGGATCTTTTAATTGCAGGAGCATTGTAGAAATTTATGTTTGTCATATTAAATAAACTGTGCCTACTAATGAAACTCTTTAATACCTGTGTAGGGGTAATATGCTTGAAGGAGGATGCTGGATATAAAATTGTGGCGTATCCTCTTTCCTTTTGCCCTTGGGATGAATACCATTTTAAAATTGATTATCCTCTTTCGTACATAAATTTTGCCCTTGGGATGAATACCATTCGTCTCCATAAATTGAAACATAGAATATGGAAAGCATTCCAGAACGAACTTCAGTCATTGCTAGCCCTCTTGCTGCCATGGGAGAAGAATAAGGAAGACATGGGACATGTGTCAAATTCTGATTGAGGAGTGTTGTCATAGGGCCTTTATAATGCATTCTATTTTTATCTTCCACCCCTCCTCTCTTAATTGAATGTGTTTTTTTCATCAAATGTATACTGATGGATGCTAATCCTAATATTGAAGTCTCTTTGAATGTGTCAGAACAGGTGCAAAACCCTCTGCCGGCCAGTGCACGGATTGATCCTTATACATAATAAAAATTTGAATCCTCAGTCTCTTTGTTTTGTAGATATGATTATTTGTATGCGCATTACAAAACAAAAGAAAATCAGTAGGAGTAGTCCACAATAAACCAAATTATGTTGTCAATTCATTCGAGTTTTCTGGGTATAAAATTTGTTGGGGGTGGGGTCGAAAAATACTAAATTAAGATATAAAAAAATATATAAACACTAGGATCAATCTCAAAAGATGGTGAAGTATTCGAATCTTGTTAAAAGCAAGCAATATTGTAAGTGTGAATTTATTCAAATTTTCGAAAAGAAATATAAACAATATAATGCCCTCCATGTGCAATCGATGTGAGAAATTTAAGACGGGTTTAAAGAGAAATATCAAAGAGTATTTATGCGTAATTTTTATGGTTTACGACCAAATTCATCTCATCAATCTACCCGAAAAAATAGTACCCAGCCAAACATTCACTATTTATTCCTATTATCAAGGAAAATGTACCAATCATACATTGTGGTTTCCTAATTTCATGGAAATGAAAAAAAAAATCATTGGTTGGGGGTACCAAGCAGAAAGTTATCAAAGGGTAGTAAAAAATTTCCCAAAACTTACTCCTAGTCACTAAAGGTGAACAAATTAAAAATAATCTAGTAATTTTAGTCAGCTTGGCAATAACAACAGTAATAATAATCAGTATTTTGGTGGTTTTTACTTAGCCGGCCCATGTTTTCGCAGCAGCTAGAGAAGAAAAGATCCGAATATTATAGACTTAAAATAACACCATCTGCGTTTTCCACAATATAAATTTATATTACACATTAAGCAGCAGTTCCAGTTCCCCAAAGCTAACGACACTTAAATTACAGTTAAATCTTTGCAGATGATCTTCAATTAAGGTACCAAGATGTGGGAAACCAGTCCATCCTCCTTGGCACCACAATACTGGCACCAAGTTCCGGAGAAGTGCATAAACACTATGATCACTCCCAAATTCGCCTCCACCACCGCACTGCATTCACAACAAAGAAACCAATCAACAGCCGTAAACCATTATTGCCCCTACAAATACAAGGAAAAACTTGGCATACAATACCTTTACAGATATTGACAAAGATGTGATTGCAGAAAAGGAGAAGAATCAAGTTACTACCATTTGATTGACAATTACCAATACAGATGTAATAGGTCAAGAGAGAAGCTCTAAAATTAAGAAGGTTTAAGATAGATCAAACTAAAAAGAGTATATGAAAAAAATTGAAGGTCGAGAAATACCTAACAGGGAACATTTTGTTAACTAGGCTCCTTATACACAAAAGGGAGCAATTAGAAACAATGTTAACTATAGAATTCTGGCATATTGTGTGATTAGCATACACCTCTGAAATATGAAAGTCAAACTCTATAAAGCAGTTATTAGACCTATCATACTTTGTGGGCAACATGTCAAACGGCTAATAAACATCACATAATCAAAAATTGAGTAACACAAATCCAATTATTGAGATGAATGTATGAAGAAGATCAACAAAGATCAATACATAAGATGATTCATATTACTCACCAAGGGATACGTAAATGAGTCTTTATGTTCCAATTAAAAGAAAATGGTACAGAAAGCCATTTCGCTAAGCTCAAGAAAGCTTCTCTCCAAACAACTTGTGGTCGGCCACAAGAATCATGTTTTCCATTTACTGTCTAAAAGATTGTATCCTCAGTCAAATCACATGTCAATATTTCATCACATATTACTTTAATAACTCCATCTGTGCTACTTTTAGTCTTTACTCTTTACCTTTCCCTTACATTACCGCAGACCGCATTTACTCTTTTAGGGATCATCTTTGCACATTCCCAAAACATCTAAATCAAATTTCTCTAATTTTACCTCCATTAATGCAAATTCAACAATCTCACAAATGTGCTAATTTCTGTTTTTATTCTTTTTCGTATAGATTTCTAATTTTATCTATTATTAAAATCAACTGACAAAGTTCAACTCACTGTTTGGAAAGCTATTTGATTTAGAAGATTACTTTCAAAAATCTCAAATATGTTATGAAGCTGAACATGGTGTTTTTTGCAAAACAATGAGTTGAACTCTAGGGCACTGTTTTTTTTTGATAAGTAAACTCTAGGGCACTGTTGGTCAATTAAAAGCATTGTCACTCAGCATGACAAAATGTCGAGAGCACTGGAGCTCAACAGCCTAGAGAGTTGAGAAAAAATACTCATATCTCACACCTGTAACAGAAAGCAAACAACAAGAACTTTAATTACAGAAAAAATCCTAAGGTGCTTTTTAACTTTTCCAAACAAGAATCTAAATAATCTGAAAAAGAATAGAGTTATACATGCATATATAAACACTTTTTATTAGCTCAAACCTTGAATAGAGGTTTCATGCTTTTGGGTTTTTCCTTTTCTAAGTGTTTAACAACAACAACTATTTGATTCATACACGTGATTTGGTATGTGATTAGACTATGTGTGACTATTTGAGTGTATTTTGGATTTGTTTCATGAATAGTAATTGGCAGTAGACTTCATAATTTCAACACAATGGTTATTATATCTGGTGTGGTTGTGATTGCTAATTGTTGGAATCTATAATGGACATTCAAAAAGGCAATTTGTTCAAACAGCCTTTCTAGTTGGGTTTCATATATGAGAATCTTAGCGGGTATTCCACTTGCAACTCTCACTTTGAATAGTAGTATTGTTAACAAGATAGAGAACAACTTCCTACGCAAATTTCTTACAGCTACTATATCTAAAAGGTTTAAAGTTTTACACCATGAACCATAAAATGCAAAAATCAGTGACATCCAAAATTGTCCAATGAGATGAACTTTTGGACTAGAAATTTACTGGAGAAAGATGTATACATAACAACATGACAAATAAGAAATTTCACATAAGCTCGTATCTTTTGCATCAACAATTGATTAAATTAAATATATCTATAGGAATTATATATATTGCAAACCCATGCCTTCTCAGAAGATTGTACAAGAATAAGCTACCATTTAACCTTTCTAAATAAGAAGATATATACCTGTTTCACCAGTCGGCTGTCCACCCTTTTCAAAAGCTGCAAAGAAGATTACCAGAAGAAAATACAGATGAACGAGAGATCACTTCAAAAACAGAATTTATGAAAGCATACAAAGCAAAGCAAAAAAAAAAAAAAAAAAAAAAAAAAAACGATACTTCAATTTATAATTTATTTCTGATATATTATTGCACCAACCTCCCAGAGATTTGTTACAACTACAAGAATTTTGATGCAATTTCAAATATAACTGTGACCGCTCTTATCAAACATTGTTTTGTAACCATTAAGGATCAACACAACTCAAGTATGGATTTTGCTAATGTCAACAAAATGAACTATCATAATGTCAATTTCACCATTGGACCGAATAAAATACATTTTTATTTTACATTTATTAGTTCAGAGAGGCTGAGGCTGAGGCTGAGGCTGAGGCTGTATATAAACATCTTGCCATGAAGGGTTAATATGTCTTTCCACAATAGCTGGTTTATTCAATTAAAAAATATATTTAGATTTCGATGGGCAAAGTAAAAGCCATATACTCTGTCAGATGTCACCAATTTCACACAAATGACCACTAAATCACAAATTAGAAAAAATATTTGCACTTCAAACATCAATCTAAATTTTAAAAATATATATGTCAACCCATAAATCTTCTCAGAGCGAATGAAATAAAAAACATTGAAAGATTTAAAACAAAACAACACACACACCTACTGGCGGCATGAACTTGTTTGTCTAAACCCAAAAAACTCCACTCACATTTCCTCCTTTTCACTCCCATGATATAACTATCTAGGATATACCCCCAATTACTTAATGTTGTCAACAAAAAGATATGATCCATAACTCTTAACACCATATATTCTTCTAATCTCAGAGACTGGCATGCCCCCAGCCAGTATCATGTACCCACGTACTTATATCAAATGAACCACAAGGACAAAGTGAGCTCAACAGAACCAATGAAGTATCAAAAGAATAATTTAAAAAAAAAACACTCAATAAAGACAGCTAATAATGAAAAGAGAAGGCACCAAAATAAAAAACAGATATGGCATAAGATGAATATTGCAGAGCTAGGAAAAAGAATAAGATCAAAAAAATTAAAATTAGAAAGCCCCAGTTAGCATAGCATATCAAAATAGAAGCATATTAACCAAAAGTTACTCACTATAATCATCATCCACCTTACCACGACAATATCGGGACAATTCTTCACGGTGGCGCCTACAACCTTCGTGATCTCCCCCAAGGAAGCTTGCATACTGCTTTCAAACCAAACAGTATTTGTAAAATGTTATTGCACCACAATATATTCAAAATCTAGTTTAAAAGTCTTAAAAATTAAATAAGAAAACCCAAAAGTAGTACTAATATTGAAAAATAAATAAATAAATAAAAGAAAAAAGAAAAAAAAAATAGAAACAATAAAAAAAAAAAAAAGTATTGGCAGCAATAAGAGATAAATCGTAACACCCCTAACCCACCCCTCTCAACTTTATATGCCATGCAAGAACTTTAACCGCTATTCTAATGGCTTTGACAGCCGATGTAGATCTAACTGAAGAATAGGTAAAAAGTACAATTGTTCCATTGTGGCAGTAACATTATAGAAGTGGATAAAGTGTCAGTATGCAGTCCAACATAAACAGAAGTGAAACGTCACCAATTCTAGTTTTGTTCGAAGTGGAAGTGTTATAGCACCTCAATTTATATTTGGGTAAAGTGCACAAAACATCCCTCCCTCTAATATAGATTGTGTGGACAATGACCCCATATTTTTTAATTTGTGCGGTGTCAAACCCTACTTTTGCAAAGGGTAGTAAACAGCCCCCTCAAACCACTTTTCTGTGACATGTGACATAAAGTAAATGTATTATTCCATATTTGCCCTTTTAACATGCCGAAAATTCCCTTCCTGCAATTGTTATATTAATCTCCAAGCACAAGGGCTGCGATTAAGCAGCTAACCAATTCCTTAACAAAATAAATAAAATAAAACTACACCACCACACAAATGGAGAATTATTAAAGGACAAAAAAAGCTGGTTGTACCAGTCACATATACATACATTCTAACAAGATAGGACAACAGAAAAGCGGAAGAAAAATGAGAGAAGAGAGCAACAAGTGCAAGAGAGATTAGAGTACAAAAAAGAGATGATTCGAGAAAAGTGTAAAGTGATAGAACAGACAAGGAACATGCTAAAGGATAACGTGGATTTTAAAATGTATATCAAAAAGCTGGGTCCATTTAAGGAACTGCTGCGGTTTTAGGGTCTGCTGTGAATGAAAGAATTAAAATGGTTTCTGAGATTGGAGCCTCCACTATAGTCAAACTTGTTGCTAACAATAACAGGTCTGTACCGTTGATTTATAATTTTTCTGGACTTCAATTATTGTAGTATATGAAAAAGTTTCATAATTTGTTACTGCATTATGGGGTTTAAAAGATAAGAGAAGGCTCTTTTTGACATAGACCTAGGTACAAGTTTTAATTGGCCTCCCTATAATAGATAACTGTCTCCAAATCTACTTACAGAAGTGTAAAGTTTGGGATTTGAAAATGATTTTCAAATGATGTGATATAAAATTCTCTCTAGCAATTTTTTTAAAGGAGTTCAATCTAAGTTAATACTAAATGTCAAAATTCTCTTTAGTCTTCAGGAAGCAACATAGCGAGTCATTCCATTGCTATTATAATGCCCAAAAAGAAACAATGTCATAGCAAAGTATGGGCGGATATTTCTGTATGATAAAGAATATATATATATATACCCACATATATATATGCGGGTAAATTACTCCGACCTTTCCTGAGGTTTCGGGTAATCACCACTAGATGAATTTTTTTTTGAAATATCACTCTGGCATCCCTTGTCAGAGTTGAGAATGGTAAGTTGCAAAATGTTATATGTGTTTTTACTATATTACCCTTGAGATATATATATATATATATATATAATTTTTAAAATGTTTTCTGATATGAGCATGGTTGAATACTAAGATACCCTTTACATTTTGAGTTTTGAGCCCCCCTCTGTCTCTTCTCCACACTTCAGCGCCACCACTCCCATAGTGTTCCAATGCCACCCCACTTCCACCACCACTTTTCTCTCCTCTCCACCACAACAACCACCATCATTGCCACAACCATTGTCACTCCAAATCATCTGCAAAATTCGTACCACCAACACCAGCTCCTCCACCGCCACAGGTCCACAACTATCCCAATTCTTTCTCCTCTCACATCCACCTTCATCCCTCCATCAGCACCCCCCTCTCTACATATAAGTTCATCACCAGAAGCTGCCTTCACCTTTATTTCGATTTTGTGCAACCCAAATTAGGGCCACCACAAGTGCGTCCCCACCTCTCTCTCTCTCTCTCTCTCTCTCTCTCTCTCTCTCTTCTTTGCAGCATCCAGAGGCCCCTCCTACCACCATCACCCAATTATATTTTCCCACAATCCCACCTTCACCACCACCAACCATGCACCCGTTGCCACCTTCCACCACCGTGACTCAAACCCTCCACCAAAAAACAGAACCTCCAAGGCTTGATAGTGAAATAGAGTGAGAAACAGGTTTGGTCATGGTTACCTTCAATAGAATTGCAAATCTATTATATCATACGGATTTCCAAATAATGCAAATGAATGGGATAAAGACTTCAATTCTACAGCTATAATGTCTATTACCACACCGTAACCTTAGAACCCTTATTTTGGGTCTGCTTCTACGAACGCAGGCCATTTGCCTTTCCCAAAACCCCACTCCGCCTCACCGTTTTCAGTTCTTGAATTTCAAATCTCCCTCCTTCCCTCCCTCTCTCATTTGATTTTTCATTTATACTACTAAGTAGTACTTCTGATTTTTTTTTTTTTTTTTTTCTTCCAGTAAGTAGTACTTCTGATATTGAATCAGATAATCAATTATAATATATATATATTTGCTTGCCATTTATAGATCTGAGATAGAATACAAAATGAATATTTTGGTCAACAAATAAAGGGTTAGATTTGTCATTTTAAAATGATGAAGTATGGATGAAAAAGTAAATTGCTCTTATTGAAGAGTATTTTTGGTATTGGAGAAAACTTGTTTAATGACATTGATGGAAATTTAATGGAGAGGGGGTTGACTCTGATTTCATCAAACATCAAGAAAGGGTTGACTTAATTTCTTGCAAAATTTCCATCCGATAGTGATTTCTCTAAACCTCAGGGAGGGAGACAGAGTAATTTACCCTATATATGTAAATACATTTATGCATATTAATAAACCTGTATATGTACCTAGAAGGCTGTCACATTTTGTAAACAGCACTTCACATAAACCTATTAGCTACATGCTGGTTTAGCACTGATTTAGTTTTTATGCCACGTGATATATATTAATTTTGATCACGTGTGTCGGCATATATTCTAAATGATTATAATGGAGCCCATGGTACCAATGACTTGCTTAGGGTCATAGGAAGTGAGTTCATATGGGTTGACTTGTGAAGTTGATTCTTTAAATCCTTCTTAGGTGAAGATGATTTTGTCAAACTTTCAAAATAATGAAAATAAAAAGAAAGATTTATCTATGAGCTAAGAAGCATGGATACAGACACGGGACATGGATACGATCCAACACGGGTATGCCGACACGTCAAATTCTAAAAAAGTAGGACACAGACACGGACACGGTTTGGACATGACTAATATAAAAATATATTTTCACTTAAATATCTATTAAATAGGAGTCCGGTTGTCTACTCATAATATCGTAAATAGACACAAGGTTGAACACTTGATGTATGTTCATAATGTTGTTTCCAAGACTATCGTGTATGTCATCTATTTGAATATAAAAAAGAATATGTTATATCATATATAATATTATTATCCAATCTTGTCATTATAGTTATGTTATTGTTCCTTAAGGTTGAACATTTTGATGTAAGTTCATAATATTGTTTCCAGGACTGTCGTGCATTTGTTTTGTATAAGACGAAGAGTGTATGATGTGTTGGTCAAGAGTCCGAAATGTGTAAACCGAGTGTCCAAAGTGTGTTAACCGAGTGTCCGAAATAATAAAATTTATTTTTAAATAATGGTACACCATCATGAAGTGTTGGACACTGTCTAAGTGTGTCCATGGAGTATCAGTGTCGGACACGGACCCGGCACCTCATAGAAGTGTCTGTGCTTCTTAGATTGGGAGAAAAAGGGCTTCATATTATGCAAGAATTTAATATTTGTACGGAGTACGAACAATTCAATTACTTATATATGTATTTTCTTTTATGTGTATTGCAGATGACTGTAAAGCTATAATAGTAGTGGATTTGTGGGTCTAGCATAGGACAAAAGGTAAAGGGATGTCTTGTTCTATTGTGTTACTTCTGAATGGAGAAGGAAAGCTTTGCACTGAATTAAAATTGATGAAGTTCACATTTCACGAGTTTGCATTCCTGTGGCATGAGATTCACTGCTCTCTCATTTTCATGTTATTAATGCATGTTCTTCGAAATTCAATTATTAAATGTTTCATTGTTCCATTAATATATATACATATATTTTTTTAGTGCAAATGTCTTGGTTTGTGTGAAATAAATTTCTATGATCCTATTTATTCTATGGGAAATGGCTCTTTTGCGCATATGCCAATTTGATAAGAAAAATGGAACCTTGATAAATGAGACATGTAAAGTCCCTTTGATAGAGGATAGCGGGATACTTTTTGGTGGAATGTTGAGTGGGTGGAATGCTCACAACCTCTAGAGGGATGCTTGTTAGGGTGGCAACAATCCTGGAGTTGGTGGCTATGCACCGGGTGTTCACCATGCAACAATGCATAGTATGGACATGTGATATATTCTCTCATAAATGTTGATGATTTATAAATGCAACTTATTTTCTACTACGATCTATTGACATACATGATACTTTCTCTTGACTTGTTACTGAATTAACAAACCTGGCACTATGTTTACTATTTGAGATACATTTGATAAATGATTATGATATCTTCTTGGACAAACTTATCCCAAAAAAAAAAAGAAGAAAAAAAGGTATCCTCTTAGACTTACGATATGAAAAATGTAGTGCCACAACTTCCCCTTATTGCATGCTTTTGTTTAGTGCTTATGAAGGATATAGTTTTTTTCTACTAGGCTGTCTAGCACATTCCTATCATTTTCTAGACATGATTGTAAGGAAACTTGGAACAGCAAAGACACTTGACATAAGAAACTACGAACTTATAGGTACTAAAGGCCTTTATCTTAGAGTTTAAGTGGTATTATCACAAAGGTTGTTAAGTGAATTGTTTATTAATTTTATTGGCATGGAAAACAATTTTAAAACAGCATATATATAAAGGAATTATGAGTTACAATTGAAGTCTTAAAAATGAAATAAAACAGATAACACCTAGAAATAAAGCTTCATTTTTTTGCAAATAAAGATCAAATATACCTCATCGAACATCATGGTAAGAACCTCACATGCTATTTTGTTATCTGTCATGAGAGCATCATACAACCGACCCCCCTCCTCGACATCACTGGCCTTTTGATGAAGGTATTCAGGGCCTGCAAACAAGATTATCAGAAGGATATCCACATGAATGAGAGAGCACTTCACAAACAAAATCATGCAACCGGTGCCACACACACACAAAATCACACAAATCACCACTAAATCACATATTAGCAATTCCAACATCAACAAGAAAAGCTAGAAAAAAAGTGGCAACGTCAACAAAGTTAACCATGAATGTGGAATAATATGTACATATGCATATATGTACACATCCACGTACATATTATGAATAATCAATATTAATATACATATGTGCAATTTTATATATATATATAAGAAAATGGATGGCTACATTTACTCTTTTTTTCAGAATGAGAACTACAACTAAAGGAAAAGACCGCGAATCAACTCATATCAACAGAATACAGATGTTACTCAGTGCACATTTACATGTGTATAACGCATGGATTGATGGCTACATTTAAGAACAAGGATGGTTACATTTACTCTTTTTTCAGAATGAGAACCACAATTAAGGCTTCATTTGGATTGATGGAATTGGAAGGAAAAGAAAAGTAATTTTCATGTTTGATTTGGCTACCTTCCAAAAGTGGGAAGCCTTGGAGAGAAATGATGACAACCTAAGTAAAACTTTCATAATATCGAAAATAACAAAAGCATGTTAAAGAAGGAAACATAAAAGATAAAGGGTCCCATAAAAACATTAAGACGTGATAGTAAATTGGTTTAAATAGTTTCTATTCTTTTCTTCTCCTTTACCTTTTCCAAACAAGAATTGCATCCATTCCTTTCTTTTCCTTCATCATTTATTTAAACATGAATACTAGATATTGCTCTTCTTCTTTTTTCTCATTCCTAATGTTATCCTTTTTTTTCTTTTATTTCCCTCCTGTTATCCAAACAAAGCCTAAAGGTAAAGACTGCGAATCAACTCATTAAAAAAATACATAGTACACATGAACCCAATGAACAGTTAAAATAAAATTTTGCAAACTCAAGTTGTACTATAGTAGCAATTCTCTGAGGAATGTTATCACATATGTAGGAAGAGTAGGGCATCCTTTTTATATTCATTTTTTGCAATTAAAGCATAAGGATCTAAAGCAGAAAAGGCAGGCATCTCCGAAGCTAATTCCATGACTATTTATAACTGGTGAAAGCAAGAATATTGCAACCAATTTCACTGGTACAACTATTAAAGCAGCACCGATTTGTAAATTACAGCAACAGCATTATCTATGTTTCCTGTTCACTTTATGGTTCCTATGAAGAAAAAACATAATTTCACAGCCAAAAGTTTTAGATCCAGTGAATCCTATTCTCAGAAATCCACTCGGCATGAATAAATTAGGAGGAAATTTTGAAAAAACAGCCCAGTGCACAAGGCTCCTTCCACTGAGGGGTCAGGGGAGGCCCATATGTAGACAACCTTAACTCGGCATGCGGATAGACTCTTTCCTATTTCGAACCCACGACCTCCAGGTCGTAATGCAGTAACCTTACCATTGCGCCAAGGCCCACCCTCAAAGGAAAATTTTAAACAAAGAATAAAATCAAGCAACCAGTCAAATCCAAAACTCCTCTCCTGTATCCTACTGCCATCCACCCAAATGATCTGATAATCTATGAGATATACCCAAGTAAAAGATGATGTCAACGCAAACGAAAAAAAAAAAAAAACCACAACAACTTTTGCTGCCATATTTTCTAATTTCTACTAAGATTACTGGCAAACATGCTTCCACGCCATAACTATCCACCAATGTACTTATCCCTAAAATTGAGATGAACTCAAGACAAAAAATGAGCTGAACAGAGACAACAGTATTACCATAGTAATAAGAATTTCTGTAAAAACCACTTATAATGACTAAAATGAAAAGGAGATAAGGGGAAAAAATTGAATAAGATGTGGTATAAGATGAACATTGCAGCGACAGAAACCAATAAGACATCAAAAAAACGGAGAAAGCAAACCCCTAGTGTATCATAGCCACAACAGAGGCATATAGACAAAAAGTTAGTCACTACAGAAGCATCTTCCTTACCGCAGTGCAGGGACTAAGTTTTGTCGTACTTTTGACAATCTTCGTCATCACCCCCTCTCATGCATTGCATTGACAACAAAGTAAACTAAGCAACGTATACAATTATTGCCCCCACAAATACTTTTACAACCTTGTGTTGGATATATAAAGAAAACCTTATCCATAAGATCACCAAATAAACTAAAAGAAATATGAAAAAGAGTATAAAATCAATAACAAACATGAAGGTACTTTATTTTAAAAAGAACAGAAGTGGCAGCCTATTTTGGAGTTCAACAAATTTCGGGACTCCGTTAAGGGTTACCAATTTGAATTTATGAATTGATAGGAAAAAAGAATTTTAGGTAACGTTTGATTCCATATCCAGAGTGCAATCTTCTTGAAATGCTAGGCTTCAAAGGGAAAATAAAAATAAAATCTGAAGTGACCTTTGATTCATGATTTAAAGTACAAAATTTTTTTTCTTTTTCTTTTTTTGTATTCTGCAACAAAAAACTTTATGTACAAAAATTAATTCTCGATTACATAAAGATGTAGATTTTAGCCCCAAATCTAATTGCCACTTAAAAGAAAAACAAGACAGATAGTCCCATTTACATTTAGAATTACATAACTGTCTTTAAACACGTAAAGTTACAAAGTTTATTTTACTTCTAAAGACCTTCAAATACAATTGTTAATCCTATATTGGATTGGACTCAATCAACATCTTAAAACAAAGCAAGAAGAAAAAGAAAAGGTAAACTCCTTTAAAGAAAACCAAAAAAAATTGAGAAATTATTAATTTATTATCATTGAGAAACGAGCTCGTCTATAAACAATTTTTAATTACATTTCATAGCACCATCTTCTTACCACATCTCTATATTTTCATTATAATAAAATGTAGCTTTCTCATTGTTTGGCATGAACTAATGAAGTTAAGGTGGGAGGGTGGAAAAGGCATCCTAGGGGCTACAATTGCTCTTTTTGTGAGTATGCAAGGAGAATGTCTTTTGTTTTTACTTAGATACATTTATACATTAAAGAAATGTTATAGTTAGAACCGCAACAAAAAGGCTTAAGAAAAAAAAAAGAGAAAGAGATTCCTTCCCCTTCTTATTTTCACCGACATTAAGAGGTTGGAATACGAAAGCTTGGAAGATAAGAGCTTCCTTGCTCTTTCCTTTGTCCCTCCCCTCGGAGCTGCCTACTGCAAGATAGAAACCTAAATAATCTCTTCCATTATCATTCGACCTTTCCTTCCTTTTAATATTTCCTCCTACCATATTGCCCATTATGTTTCATCCTTTAAACTACATCAATGGATGTACTGTGTACATAAAAATAAATAATAATAATAATAATAAAAAAAAAAAAAAAACAATATCATGGATTTAAACTCATTTTCATTCCAACTTTGGGTCATCTCTAAAGAAGGTTTCTAGAGGATGAAATTTATCGCTCAAATCTGTTAGGGAGAAGCTGCCCAACTTGATTTCAATTTTTATCACCTAATTTCTGTTCCTTCTAAAACTTATAAAAGGATAGAGAATGTATCTACGGTCAAACACTCTTTTGGGAACTGTGGTGGTATAGCCATTGTTCCACTTCCATATTTGAAAATAAAAGGTAGCTAGCAATGTCATCGGCTAGGTTGACTAAGTAAATTTATCTGATACAAGTGCGGAGCTAAGTGTAAGCTATCCCTAATCCTTAATCCTGCAATATGTGGACTCAACTTGAAATGTGTCTAGCACTTGGATAAGGGGATAAGGATATGTCTTGCCCACTTAAAAACATAATATACTACATAAAAGTATAATGCATGATGCTATTATCCATTAAAAATATACCCTATAACAATCAAAATTAAATAGGATATGGTTGAAAAAAAGAGAGATTTCATCCATCTTAAAAGTGAGTAACATTTTTCTTGCTATCAAATCCGAGCTTTTTTTTCTTCTTCTATCATCAAGATTAGAAGACCATGTCGAACACATGTCACATACCATACCCATGTCATGTCATGTCGAAGTGGATAACACAGACTCCACTAACAACCTTGATATATCTGTTTCAAGCCGACGATTTATTGACTTCAGACCCGCGGCGGTGGCAGCATTACGAAGAAGGTCAGGAAAATTTATATAGAAAATTAACAGAATGATTAAATACACATGTAAATGAGAGAATAAATTGCAAACAGATGTTTTGCAAGCATGGGAATCAAGGAAAAAAAAAAAGAACGGACGCAATCGAAAAAATCCAAAATATTTTCATATTTGAAAAAATTTAGCCAATTCAGCATATAACTAATTTGAACTTCCAACGTCAAAGGGAAAAACTGAAGAAACAGTGGGACAGTAACAAAAAAACGAAGCATAAAGGTGGAACAACTTCGTGATTGTGCGCATATATACAAGCATCTATACAGATGTGTCTGTATATATATATATATACCTATATCGAAAGTATAAACATAGAAGGATAAAGAGAGTTGCCTTACCATCTCTATAAAACATATATATACACGCATATACATTATACATATACATATACATATACATTCGCCTATATACATAGAAAGATAGAAGGGTTGCCCTTACTGTCTGAATGCGTACGAAAACTCCTAGCACGTCCTCCACTGCTTCCTGCAACATAAGAATCTGAGAAAATTAAATAATAAAACTACACAAATCAATGAAGTCTATCAGAATAACACAGATGCTATAGTTCATAGTGCCCTAAATCAATTGTACACCACATTACGTACCCCTGCGACCTCGAGAAACCAAGATTTCAGATGAAAAAATAAGAAAATTAAAATTAAAATTAAAATTATATATATGTTTGTTTTCGACGAGGCAGTGCGAGAGATTGTTGTAGTATCGAACTCAGGACTGGGTAAAGAAAAATAGTCTATTATGTTGTGAATTGTGATGAACTTTAGTTTGTTTGGGGATTTGGAAAAGGAAAAGGAAAAGATTTGGAATTCTGTTTGTGTTTGGAACAAGCTATATTTAATTAATAGGGTATGGTGGGTGACACCACGGTCAAATCTTACATTAATAAATATTTTAATTTTAATCTGTCGCACTATTTTTTTTAGTACAAGTTTACAACATAAACCGGTCCAACAGTCCACTTCCAAGCTGCGACTTAATCTTCTTGTTAAATGAATAGTAAAGTTTCAAGTTATTTTTATTTGCATGGCTTTTCTCTGTTTATTCGTATATTTTTCTCAATTTCACAAAATAAGAGCCAGTTAATTTACAATTTGTTCCGAAATTTTATACTCGATTATCACAAAAGGTACTATTAGATTACTACATTTTTTATTGGCAATTGTGCATTTTCGTTTCTGAAAAAATCCACTAAGGTGTAAGATAAATCTTGCTTTACATTTGGCAGTAAGGAATTCCCATAAGAGTTAGGAGAAAGATGTCATGAGATTTATTTACCCAAAATAAAAAAGATATAATGGGATTTAGGGTGAATTACAAAAAAAAACTCTTCTTGACTTTGACCCATTTGCAAAAAATTCTCTTTTATGAATATATTTAGCAATTAATCCCCCTCAACTATCATGACCGATCATTTTAACTAACCTTTGTTAGAGTGAATGTGTGAGAAAAATTTTATCACAAAATTACCCTTACCATGAGATATCCCTTTGAGTGATTGTGTGATAAAATTTTGGACGAAATTGCCTTTAAAATCAAAACAATACATTAATATTATTAAAGTACCCACCACTCACTTAAAAAAAAAAAAAAAAACTGCATAAAACACTAAAATGAGGCCTCCGAGGCCTTTAATTTTTTCTTTCGAAATGTTCTTGCATTTGGAATATATGTAGTAATATACTAATTATTTATCAAATGTCAACTTAAATTGATTTTGGTAAAAAAAAAAAAACAAACAAACAAACTTGCACCATGATTTTTTTATAAAGTAAGATAAAGAAAGAGATATATACAACAAATTCAAAAAGATCAGTACTATGATTTTTTATAAAATTTAAAAGTAGAAATCTATCAAACTATATGGCAAAATCATCTCATAATTAGGAGGAAGTGGCTTTTTTCATTCATTTATATGTGTGTGTGTATCACAATTTTATAGAAAAGTATTAGGATTAAGATTTATGATGTTGAAATAAATCAAATTTTATGTCATAATAAACTCTTTTTCTACATAATAAATAAATAATTAATTAAAGATAGTTCAAACAAATATTTGTTATTTAAGTGAAATATCTTTTGACTATATAAAAAATAAAAAATAAAAAAACAAGTGTGAAATATGTTTTGGGGGTGGGGAGGGGGATTTTGTTTTGATATTATGGTGGATGCTGCTGGATTTTTTTTGGGTATGCTATATCCATAATTTTTTAGAATCTTATAAATTTTTACTTTTAAATTTTATAAAAAATCATGGTAGTGATATTTTTTTGATCTCTCATATATATATATATATATATATACATATATATATATATATATCTCTTTCTTTATCTTATTTTATAAAAAATCATAGTACAAGTATATATCTTTCTTATTTTCCCAAATCAATTTAAGTTAACATTTGATAAATAATTACCATATTATTACATATATTCCAAATGCATGAACATTTGGAAAGAAAAAATCAAAGGCCAGTTTCATAATAAGAGACCTCGTTTTTAGTGTTGTATGCAATTAAAAAAATAAAAATAAAGTGAGTGGTGGGTACTTTAGTAATACTAATGTATTGTTTTAATTTTAATGGTAATTTTAATCCCCTTCAACTATCACGAAGGGGTTATTTTAACTAAACTCTATTAGAGTGAATGTGTAATAAAATTTTCGAATGAAATTACCATTAAAATCAAAACAATAGAGAGAGAAAGAGACGGAGTGTCATTTGGTGGGTTTTATTATTGGGGCATTTTTGGCATTTAAGTTTATAAATATATGGTATTAAATTGTATTAAAAAAAATGGGGATAAGTAAGTCAATTCACATGCATGAGAGTCCAAAAAAAGTAATTTAGGATGTAAAATGAAAGTTAAAATTAAAATCTTTAAGAGTTGACCTAACCTGAAGGGATATTAGTGTAATTTATCCTAATTATTACGAGTTGTATAAAGAAAATATTATTTTTACCATTTTATTTTTATTAATAATTAGAATTGTAATCTTATTTATGTTTCTATTTAATTTGGTAAGGTTTCGACTGTACAACAAAATTAATTTACAAATAAAATAAAATTCCACCGTTTTTCATAGGATTTAAATATACTATTATTTGGATTTTTATATCCCTAGAATTCGATTTCATTTTAAAATCTTTTGGTTAGAAACACTCGAATTCTATTTTATATTTCAAATATTATTATTATTAATTTAATAAAAGTGCACTCAATACACTTCAATTACTGAGTTATTGCAACATGAACTTTTAACTATTAAAAGTTACAGCAGTTGCCTCAACAATTGAGTAGATTAATGTTTTTCGTGAAGTTTGGAGTGCAAATCTTCAACTCTCTGCATCTACATATCTAACACTTCTTATTTTTACAAAAATAACTATGACACGTTTGGGCATGTACAACACATATTACATATTGAGTGGATCCATTTTATAGACCATTCGAATAATTCAGTATTATTGGTACAAAGTACGGGAGATCAGTCAAAGTTCTCGTCATTTATCAAAAAATACTCAAAGCATAGGTGTTTGATGAGGCATTGTATAAAGCGTTATTTACATTTAAAGTACTTTTAAATTTGTTTGTTACAATATTACTTAAAACACTTTTGTCCCTAGTTTTATTATATTATCCATACAGTAATAAACATGTCATTACTCAAATATAAATAATTTTTTTTCTTAATTTGGTACTCCCAACATCATTGCGAAGGGATTGTTTGCACCTAAATTTAAACATATATTTCTATTTGATATAAGAGATTGTTTTAGTAATAAAATACGCATATATATATACATATAATATTTAATAATAAAATAAAATTTAATGATTACACGCAAGTATACCAAACCCATGAGCCATATGATGCATTAATACAACTAATGGCGATAAGGTTACAAGGCGGTTCCAGCGTAGGGCTGGGGTCCAGCCCCAAAATTTTTATTTATTTATTACTATGGGTATTTTTAACCCAGCCCAAAAAAAAAAAAATTTATTATTAATATTAGCCCACCCAAATAAGCTCAACTCAACTAAGCCACAATACTAAAATAAAGGTCCAAACCTAACAAGCCCTATTAATGATGAGTATTAGAATATGAAGTAAAACATGTTTTGAGATAAAATTGTTGTAGAAGCAGTTCTATGAAAAATAAATAGAGCTCATGTGTTTTTCTAGAAAGTATTCAATAAACAAATCTATGGCATTATAAACTACGAAAATTTGATGATTTTGATCTCTAGTAGACAAGGAGTATTAGTATAAAAGAAAGCATCTAAATCCAATAATTCACAAATCAAAGGTTACTAACTTACTACATATTTAAATAAAACAAATATAGATGGGTAAGTGTTAGAATTTCAAATTGATTTATAAAATAAAACCACAAACAAAAATTAAAATAAAAAAAATCAAATATGAAACGTGTTAAAACATAGTACAATGGGAGATGAATTTCTTGCTGATTGTATGAACGTACGGGACCTTGTTTAAAAATTTTACTTAGAATCTATTATCAATGAATTCGAGTCTTTAAAGACTCGTCGAACACAACTTAGATAGATATTTTATAATATTTGAATTCAAATATTTATTTAGATTATGTTATAAAAAATTTTGCTTAAGAAATTGTGTTATTAAATTTATGTTTAATTTTAGGTGGTTAGTACTAAACACATTACCTAAACGTTTTTGACCTAGCTAAACTTGTAATTTTAAAAATTAAAGAGGAACTAGATTGTCCAAAAGAATTACATACTTAACGCAATTTTAAAGCTCTAATTTTCAGTTTCATCCGAACGCATTTTTTTTTCTTCACCACACCACTAAACACTAATTTTTATATTTAATGCGCTTTTCAAGTCTACAAAGGCAATCCCATATGGTACCATTTTTATTATTATTATTTCGAAAAGCAACAAAGAAGAACTAAGACAGAGAACAAGCAGAGGCTTCAGCCTCAAGGGCTGAAACAAGCCAACCAGGCCAATGAAGATCGCTTTTGCGAGAGTGCAAGGCCCATTTGCTAATAGAGTGGGCAATGGAATTGCAGGTCCGAGGAACCCAAGACTGGGAGAAATCCTTGTGGTGACGGAGAAGAATGACAATATCCTCCATAAGAATTCTCGAAAGGCTGTTGGAAGGAGTGAGCTTGAAAAGGTTAAGACAGTCGCCTTCAAGAATAACTTGTTCATAGCCCCAACAGATAAGAAAAGAAATGCCTTCTCTTAAAGCAAAGAACTCAGCAACTTTGGAGTTTGAAATATAATTTGAGAAAATAGAGGCCACCTTGATAGCCCGACCTTTGTAATCACGAATAAGGAGGCCTCCACCTGCTAAGTGAGAAGGAAAGAGGAAAGAGGCGTTAACATTCAACTTGAGCTTTCCTTCAGGAGGTGGAACCCAAAAGGATGGGGGGGATAGAGGCTGAAGATGAGCTTGAAGTCTAGAATCAAGTATGGAAATATCAGTGAATTCATGAAAGTTGGACATAGCACGATCCAGAATGTTTTTTGGATCCCAATGGACTAAGTTGAAAAACCAATCATTGCGAGCCTTCCAAATTTGCCAACAAATGAAATAGGCAAGACTCAAGTTGGTTTGACCATGTGGAAGAGGAAGCCACCAGTCAAGGAGGGACTGCCATTGCTTGGCCCACGGGATGGAGATCGATTCGAAATCAATACGAAGAGGACTAATACGCCAAACTTGATGGATGAGGGGCACCTGCAGAGAAGATGAAAGATGGATTCAGGCTCTAGACCACAACGCTTGCAGATGTCATCTTTGATAATACCTCTAGTTTTGAGGTTTGAAAGGACTGAAATTTGGTCGTGGGCACATTGCCATAAGAAAAATTGAATTTTCTGCTTAGTTGGATACGACCAAAACTTTTTCCAGAGGGGTTTAAAAGACTGAGCATGGCTACTGGAGTCTTGGAAAGGGGGGAAAGGAGGGCTATGTTTTAAATCATAAATAACCTTGTAAGCACTTTTGATAGAAAAAGAACCAGACGAGGTGGCATTCCAGATGAAAGAATTAGATCCCTGAGTAACTCGCAAGGGTATTTGCAAGATGAAACCACAATCTCTGTCATTGAAAAGGCGTTTGATAAGGTCTGATTTCTAGCTGTAAGTATCATGATTAATGAGATCAGCAACCAAAATAACAGACGAATCAATAGGGGGAGAAGAGGTAATGCATGGATTGGATGAGTCAAGAAGCCAAGGGTCAGTCCAGCAGTTGATCTTAGAACCATCAGCAATACACCATTGAAGACACTAAAGGATGATATTCTTGACTGATTGGATGCCTTTCCAAGCCCACGAGGCTGAGGGTTTGTGCAGAGAGTCAAGAAAGGAGCAGTTTGGGAAATACTTGCTTTTATAGAGATGGAAGAGAAGAGGGTTATCTTCAATGGTAAGTCTCTAAGCAATTTTCGCCAATAGAGCTTGATTAAAAGCTTCAAGGTCTTTGAAACCAAGACCCCCCTTCAGATTTCGGCGAAGACAGTTTTACCCAGCTGATCCAGTTCACATGATGGTTGGAATCCTTGCCACTCCACCAGAAGTTCATAATCTTGCTGTTTAAAGAGGCACAAGTGCCAACTGGAAGCTTGAAACAAGACATGGAGCAAGTGGGAAGGGTGGATAAAATATATTTCACTAAGACTTTCCTTCTTGCTTTGGAGAGGAGATCACTTTTGAGAAGCTTCTTACGAGAAGTGGTTCGGTCAACAAGATAGTTGAAGATATTAATTTTAGATCTACCTACAAAGGCAGGGAGACCAAGATATTTGTTACACCAACCATCTTCTCCAACCCCAAGGATTTGGCAACACTGATCTTTCGCAGAGGGAGAAGTGTTTGGGCTAAAGAAAACTCCAGATTTTTCAAGACTGATTTTCTGGCGAATGAGAGATTCATAGTCATGTAAAAGGTTCATAAGATTGAGAGCTTCTAGAGAAGTAGCATGATAGAATATCATGGCATCATCAGCAAATAAGAGATGAGAAAGAGGAGAGAGGTCTCTAGAAATAGAAATGCCATGAAGGAGGTTGTGACTCAAGGAAAGGGTGAGAAGATGGGAGAGGCCTTCAGAGCAAAGGAGAAAGAGGTAAGGGGAAAGGGGGTCACTTTGGCGAAGACCTCCGGATGGGTGAATAAGGCCTCCCGATTCACCATTGATGTTGATGGAGTAAGTAACGGTTAAGATACAAGACATAATGAGATTGACCCAGTGACTGTCGAACCTTAATTTGAGCATGAAGGCTGAAAGGAAGTGCCATTCAACCCGGTTAAAGGCTTTAGCCATGTCTAACTTGAGAGCCGTAAAATTTCTTCTACCATTTCTTTTAGATTTTAGGTAGTGCAGAATCTCCTGAGCTATGAGAGTGTTGTCATGAATGGACTGAGAAGGAATAAAAGCACTTTAATTTGGATTGATAAGATTATTAAGCAAAGGTTTGAGTCGATTGGCCAGAGCCTTGGAGAATATTTTATAAGAGACGTTGCACAGAGATATAGGATGAAAATGAATGATTTTTGTTGATGCCAAAAATCTACATGCTCCGGAGTCTGTGACAATTCCTGCAAGACAAGAGAAGTGATGACCGGCGTGGTGCCGGTCGGGTGCACTCCGACGATCAAGTTAGTACTCGACGATTAAATATCCGATAAGGATTCAATATGAAATTTATGGCGTACCTTTTTAGGTTGACTGATCCTTTCTTTTATAGAAGCATTAATGGTAGTAGTTTTTCAAGCGAGATTCTCCCTGATCCAAGATATCCCTTCTTACAGGAATGGTAACTCTGGTTACATATGGTATTATGATTCCATGGAGATTTTGGGTAAGATATATCCCTTACCCTTATCTTATTTCTCTTTTGACTTTGAGCTGCCTATTATTTTTATCCTTATCAGTTGCCCCCCATTCTCGTGCTTGCTTGTCAAGTATCGAGAATGTCAAAAGTGTGCTTGCTTGTCAAGTATCGAGAATGTCAAAAGTGTTTTTTTGAGTGACGTCTCTTTGACATAAATCAATCTCTCTTTTAGGTTAACCCTTGTTGGGCGACCTTTTTTGGTTGATCTCTTAAGATTTGTTCGAACTTCATGAGTTGAGGGGGTAGGGTTTCTTTAAGCTGAATAAGCTTACCTTTTAAAAAAAAGAAGTATATTTACGGGCTTTACTCAGCTCGTCCTTTAAAAAGGAAAATATATTTTACGAGCTTCACTCAGCTCGTCCTTTAAAAAGGGAAGTATATTTAATACGGAGGACAACAATTACGAGCTTTATTCAGCTCGGGCCCTTATAGTACGGGGCACTTTTATATCAATCCCTTATAATACGGGGATGGTAATTACGAGTTTCATTCAACTCGCCCTTTAAAAAGGAAAATATATTTTACGAGCTTCACTCAGCTCGCCCTTTAAAAGGGAAGTATATTTTACAAGTTGATTTCGACCCCTTTTAATACAGAGGACAACAATTACGAGCTTCATTAGCCCGAGCCCTTATAGTACGGAATGCTTTTATATGAATCCCTTATAATACGGGGAATGGCAATTACGAGCTTCATGAACTTATCCTTTTAATATGGGAGGTTCATCCTCGTGAGTAACTGATTTTCCAGAGTCTTTCTGCCCCCATTCCCAAGCTTGCCTCTCGCGTACAAGGAACACTTATGTTCTCTTTCTATTTGCAAAGTTAGCAAAGCAAAAATAAAAGAACAGATGTCCAATTTAAACGGATAATATATATACATATTTATATATATCAGAATAGGTACAATTAAGACAAAAACTTATCATTGAGCATCATATGACCAAAATCATCAATGGAGCTAACGATTGTTCTCTAGAATAAGAAACTTTTTTTTTTTTTTTTTTTTAAACCCTGTGAATAGTACCCGCGGGTACTATTCATGTGAATAGTACTTACAAAATAAATTTTTTTTTTGTTTTACACCCTATGAACCGTACCCGCGGGTACTATTCATGTGAATGGTACTCACAAAATAATATATATATTTTTTTCTACACCTTGTGAACAGTACGCACAATTTTTTTTTTTTTTTTTGTGAACAATACCCTCAAAGCGTAGTATTTTATCGGAGGGTCCCCAGGTGAACTACATCATTATGTAGGTGAACAATATTTTGCAGACAATTGGAAACACATAAAAAATTGTTTCTCTTTAAATCATGTGAGGAAGTGTACACATATATTTAGATATATGCGTAATGCATGAAACTTACCCGATTAACAGCGATAATAAAACAACTGCTAGCGGTCGGGCGGGACTTTTTAGCAATTTTACCGGATTGAGCAACTGTACCCTTACTTTTGGCCTGTATTCCATGAACTGTTCTCTTTCTTTTAGAGAAAGCCAGATTGTAAATGGACTGAATTGTTTTTAAGTTTTGTCGTAGATTTCCCTTGTACGAACCATAATTTGTTGGGACTAATATACGTTCTCACAGACGGCGCCAACTGTTGATGCCAAAAATCTACACGCTCCGAAGTCTGTGACAATTCTTGCAAGACAAGAGAAGTGATGACCGGCGTGGTGCCGGTCGGGTGCACTCCGACGGTCAAGTTAGTACTCAACGATTAAATATCCGATAAGGATTCAATATGAAATTTATGGCGTACCTTTTTAGGTTGACTGATCCTTTCTTTTATAGAAGCATTAATGGTAGTAGTTTTTCAAGGGAGATTCTCCCTGATCCAATGATCCAAGATGATATCGTTCCCTTCTTACAGGAATGGTAACTCTGGTTACATATGGTATTATGATTCCATGGAGATTTTGGGTAAGATATATCTCTTATCCTTATCTTATTTCTCTTTTGACTTTGAGCTGTCTATTATTTTTATCCTTCTAATTTTCTTGGGATGTCTTTGCTTTGGAATGAGAGAGATATTTGTGCGATTCCAACTAGGAGAAAGATGGCCATGGAGAATGAAAGAATTGAAGGTCGAAACCATGTCAGATTGAATAACATCCCAGTTGGATTGATAAAAAAGGGGGGTGAACCCGTCGGGACCCGAGGCTTTGAAAGGACCCATACCTGAAATGGCCTCTTTGAGCTCTTCAAGTGATGCCGGTTAGAGAAGAGAGTGGTTCATAACAGAAGTAATTTTGGGAATGATAGAGTCCCAGAAAGCTTGGTGAGGAAAAGTGGGAGATGACATAAAAAGATTATCAAAGTAAGATTCGGCAATGAACCGTATGTTCTTCTTGGAATCCTTCCAGCAACCAGAATGGTCCTTAAGCCCAAGAATCTCATTTTTCTTATATCTAATCAGAGCCTTCCGATGAAAAAAGTGAGAATTTTTATCGCCATGATACAGCCATGAAACTCTGGATTTTTGTTTCCAGTAGAGCTCTTCATTTCGCCATGCAATAGACAATTCTTTCTCAAGGCGAAGGCGCTCACTTCTGTTAGGAGAACAATGTGCTTTTAGATTAGCCAACTGAGATTGCAAGAGATTAATGTGAGCCTTAGAGTTGCTCTACTTGGAACGACTTCATTGCTGAAGATGATCCTTGCAAAGCCTGAGTTTTTCCTTGACTTTGAACATAGAAGAACCGGAGACAGGCTCAGTCCAAGATTGAGAAATTAGGTGCTTGAAATCCTGATCTTGGACCCATCTGGCATCAAAGAAGAACTGGTGTTTAGCTTCAAGTAGAGTCTTATTGAGATGAAGCAGAAGGACATGATGATCGGAGCCATGGACAAGAATATGATGAATTCTGCTATGGGAGAAGATCTGGGCCCAAGAATGAGAACATAGGCCTCTATCAAGTCTGGCTATGATGGTATGACCAGCATGTCTTTGATTACACCACGTAAAGGGAGGACCTTTAAACCCCATATCAAAGAGAGAGTATGTCGTAATGAACCACAGTGATAACAAAATGAAGATAACCGTTCGTAGCTAAAGGGAATCCAATGGATTTCGCCATGAACTCGAAGGCGAGTCCCACGTCGAAGAGGTCAGGTGACATAAACAAAGGCTCGAATACGGATGAATCGATCTCCTTGATCATCTTTTTCTCTGATTTCAACTAAATCAAAGGTGTGGAAGGCCGTACGAGCAACCCGAGAGCCAGTTTCAGGGGTGAGACCTTCAAAGGGAAGCTTGAGAAGATGAACCCACATCCAGGCGTGGGAGAAGAGAGAATCGTCAACGATGATGTTGGGTTTCCATTCAGCCAAAATAAGAAGGTGTTTTTTGAAGTACCATGGGCTGGAGGTGAAAATTCGCTGAGCATCGCTTCGAGTAGCAAAGAGGAACTGAAATTTATTCTCGGATAACCGGTAGATCTTCAGAGGGCATTTCCAGACCTCACTTATCACCTTCTTAAGGACGCCGAGAGGAGATGATTTGTTAATTAAAAGCATGGCAAAGAGGCTTCGACAGTAAACATGGATGCTGGATTGAAGATCCGCAGGAGTTGTATCAATGATTTCTGCCTCTTCAGGAGTTAGGGTAAAATCTTGTAGTTTGGAAGCGATGTCCTCCATGGGAAAGGATGAGAAGAGAGGAAAGATGAGAAGAAGGGGACAGGAAAGAGAAAGACCGGTCGCCGGAGGCGAATCAGCTTTCAAACCCTAAACAAAGCTAGAGACGCCAGAACCGGGTCTGCAGAGATGAGAGAGGTTGTTTGTCCTGTTGTTAAAGAGTTATGGTACCATTTTTATTACTTAGTTAAAAATATATATTCCAAACCTATCTCTATGTAACACTCTTTAAATCTAATTCTCAAACCTAATCAAATTAGAAATCAAATCAAACAAGAGCTTGCAAAGACAATTCATATCCATCCAATTTGTTTTCATACCATAAACCCTACACATCAACATTGTTTTCTCTTTATTTAATCAAATCAGAAACCTATATATCAAACTAGAATTTGCAGACATGATACCCATATCCATTGGATGGTTGCATAGCATTCATTGACGATAGAGGTTTCCAGTTCTTTAACAACAAAGGTTTCAGACAATGGTACGGGTTTGATATCCTTTAAATAGTTAATCAAAATTATTTTCTTTCTTTATTTCAACTTTCTCAGGTTACAGTAATCGACAAACCACAAACTAGAATTAAATGGTGCAAAAGAAAACAAATCTCCCCATTAATTAATTTTTTTCTTTTATCATAAATTAAATTAGGTTAATAGATTAATTTGTATACAAAAGCAGTTTATTTAATTTCCTACAACATCTCAATTTATCAAAGCATTATGGAATACTTTTAATATAATTCAGTTTGTTATTTAGCTCATTTTAAAGACCTTAACAATGTGAAAAATAACATAAAAAAGTTTATGCTTCAGATTCAGGGTAAATGTGTTACAAATTTTGTTCTATCAGAAATTATATATGTTTATCATTCATATCATTACAAATTATGTGTTTATTGTTCATGCATTAGATTCAGGATAAATATGTAACAAATTTTGTTCCACCACAAAGAGATATAATTGCTGCGAAGTTGATGTTTTTATAAACATCTTATTTTGATTATATTTGGATGTACCTAAAAAAAAAAAAAAAAACTCTTTCAAAATACAGTTCTCAAACACTAACACAAAAGTCAAATAAAAGTGATAATTTCTACTTATATGTGAATAAAATAATATATATATATATATATATATATATATTTTAAAACCTATTTATCTTTATTGTACAATTGTTTGGATCATTTGGTGTTGTTTTTCAAAGTTTGTTTGTTTGTTTTTTTTTTTTTTGTTTTTTTTTTTTTGACAATGGTTAATTGTCAGATATAAGTAGCAGGAAGGGGAATTGAACATAAGATCTATAAGGTGGGTCTCTAAAGACTACCTTTACTACTTGAGCAACGCTATGTTTGCACCATAAAAATAAATTTTTTAATTTAGACACATGGTGTTATTTGATTGGAGGAGAAGATATGTACCGTGTTATTAAATAGGATTTTTATATAAAATTGGAGTCTAAAGTCAATAAATTGCCTACGTTAATTTTATTCCACAAATACGATTTATTTGGATAAATTTGAGACAAAAGGTAAAAGGTGGATAAGATTAAGGCAAGGTAGTTTTTATAATTCAAATGATGGTAGATAAGATTAAGACAAGGGTAATTTTTATAATTCAAATGATATTTGAATTTAAAAAGAAAACGGCTGCTATAAGGTTTCTCTATAAATAGAGACAAGAGGAGTCTGTGCAAAAGGTCCCCAACTAACGCAACGCATTTTCTTACAATGTAGTATTTTCTTTATCGATGTTTTTCATTCTCTGCAATTTCATACAGTTCTTTAATTGTATTTTACTTCTGTTCATAGGAGTAGCCTCTAGTGTTAGAATTCCACTTCATGTACTCTGTATAAGAATTTTACTTATAAAATAAAAGTCGACGCTTGTCATTAGTCCCCTCTACTTTTATTTTCTAAGTCTCTTAGAATAGATGAATGCTCGTGTAATTTGTTTTACTCCCTTCATCCATTCTACTTATAGCGCTGAAAGTCCTCTTTATTGAGGCGGTGAAGAACCTGAAGGAAGGGATCATCCTTGCCTTCCAACAATTGCCTGATTCACTAAGGGCCAATTTTGTATTCGGTCAGCACCAAGGATAGTTTGGCTATTCAATCTCTTGGGTCGAAAGACTCTGACACGCCCCTAAAAAAAAGAAGAGCCAAACACGCTACCACACCTTTAAAGTTTTATTACCGCAACTTGGACCCCATGGGATTTGACTTGACTCATATTTCAGTATTTGTTCAATAGACAACCATATTAACAACCATTTTTTTTTTTCCTTTTTATTTTGGAATTATTACTAATACATGGTGTTATGGAATCATATTTACAATTTGAGGAGTCAAATTCATACGATCATTTGAAAAAATTGAAGTTGATCAAAATATATATAAAAAAAATATTGTTCATTTGTTCAAACTACACGTACTCTTTTCATGTACCACTTTTGTGCATGTACTAATTTTTTATGCATACGATGTCATCAGGTATTACTTTTATTTTTTATTTTTATGCATGTAGACATGATATGAACAAAAAATGATACTTTTTTTTTTTCAGAGAATATAAAAAATAATACTTGCGTGCGCAAAAAGTGATACTTATGTGCAGATGAGTGATACTTTTATATACAAAAGTGGTCCTTAGAAATAGTAAGGATAGTTTAGACAACTTCATTTTTTAAAAATTTATCAAATGATAAATATAAGTCCAGAAGTTCATTTATATGTAATAATTCTTTTTCTTTTTTTTTGCCATTTCTTCAAGCTCGGTTTAAAATATTTTGTTAACATTAACTTTAAAGCTATCTTACAACATAGTTAGCAATACAAAGAGTTTTTAATCTGAACGAGTAAGGAACCAAAATTATTGGTTTTTTATAATCCAAGTTTGTTCATATTTTAAACAGTCTTCTTGTGAGTATTTTTAAAATATAGAATCTATTTCGTAGGTGTTTATGTTAATCATTGATTGCTACATCAGTCCATTTGTGTTACTAATTGTCAAGTTTTAACTCCCCATTTGAAAGAGTAATGTTACAATACCAATTGATTTTGTAATGACTTCAGTATACCAAGCAAAGTAGTATGGGTATCTGACTCATCTGCTTAGGCATTGTTCGGGGAATCAACATGTCGCAGCATCTACTTGATTCTATCTGAGTATCTGGACGAATCGACTATGAAGTCTGTCGCAGCATCGACTTCATCCGCTATTTCACAGGAGCTGCAAACACTAATAGAGAGAGGCATTGTTCGCGTAATCCGCTTCTGAGACTAATTGTCAAGTTTAACTCCCCATTTGAAAGAGTAACGTTACAATACCAATTGATTTTGTAATGACTTCAGTATACATAGAGTGCAACAAAAGCTGTTGTCAGCATTAAAAAGTATTTTTAAAAAAATTAATTTAATGTAAACACTCACTGCTTGATACCACTTGATTTCATGCTTATTTATATATTATTAGTAGCGCGGCATCATAGGTGTAATTTCTCAAATAAAATTACAATTTTGAAAAATGATTAATTGATTTTGTCACTCAAATATATAGATTTAAAATAATTCATTTGGGTCCTAATTCTTCAATTCTTAATTTTTGCCAACTAATTATGTTTGTTCATAATACATTGCTTAATGGAAAAAATAAAAATTAAAATTAAAATTAAGAGAGATGAGAGTAGATGAGAGAGAGAGCTTATTTGACTCACGTAGATGATTCATGCACTAGTACTTAAATGCAAAGAAAAAGATAGAAAATATGAATCTAAGAAGAAAATGATATGAACATTTGAGTTTGTTGGTGCTTTATTTGTTGCCATCCTAGTTACATCACGTCTTAGACCCACCAACGCCCCTTTACCATTAAATCGGTTAAAATTATGTCACCTTCTCCCTTTCCTCTGAAATATCATCTTTGTTATCCAAATAGATAATTAATGAAATTAGAGTTTCTATATCTGTTTGATTTACTCTACATTTATTTAGGAATTGATCAAAATTTGGTTATATACAATTCAGTCAATTTACAATATGTACGTGTTCATATGCAGAATTGTGATAATTACAATTGAGTGAAATTTACTCATCCTTCTCTGAACCAAACCACACCAACTCCTTTTACCTTTTCTTTGAACCAAACCCGCCATTTCAAATTGTTTGATTTTAGTTTGTGATATTTGGGCTGAATTGGCCGGACCATAAATTTGGTCCTATTTTTTTGCTTCTCTTTCTATCTATCATTTTTAAACTTCTTTTCTTTAGGTTGTAGTGTTGCCCATAGAAATTATTTTTAATTTTTTTAAGTTCCCCTAGTTTTTGTAAATATTTTTTTCTTTTAATGCACTGATCATTTACTCATTCAAAGAAATAAAAAAATATTGACATATTTGATAGTGTGGCAACCTGTGATTGGTTAGAGGCTCCTCTTGCTGCGGCCCTTGGGATGAATACCATTCCTCTAATGGTTCCATAAATTGAAACATAGAACATGGAAAGCATTCCAAAACGAACTTCAATCATGACTAGCCCTCTTGCTGTCATGGGAGAAGAATAAGGAAGACATGGGACACATGCCAAATTATGATCGCTACACATGGAAGCTGTTAGCTGGGGCATTTCCTTACTAACGTTTCGTTGTCAAGCGCCTTCAGACCTGAACTTACTAAAAGCACCCATCTGTTACAGAACTTAGAAAGGCACTGCGCTTTCCTTTCTTTCACTTTCAAAATCAAGTGACAACAAGTGAAGCCCACTCCAGCCCTCCCAGATTAGTCTAATATATTGTATATGATAGGGGCAGAGGTAAGCTGCCAAAAAGATATTTATTCGATCTGTTCTGAAATGCTTATTCTTATTCCAAGCGGAAATCGGGATGATGGAGAGGCCATTGATACGATCACTCCCTCTTCTTTGAACATGAAGCACCAAATTACAATATGTGAGATATATATATATATATATATAGGAGAGATTGTGAAAAATATATATTTTGTGTGATACCTCCGAATTTCTAAATGCGGGTTGGCCAGACTCACGCCCGAATACCCGATCGGCAATAAACGAACAGAGTACAAAAGAATAATAAAAATGCTGGAAAGAAATTAAAATGATAATCTAATAATAAACCTTAGAACAAATTTTCATTAATTGATAAATTCTTCTGATACAACTGATCCTCCAAAATATATAACTCGGGAATTCATACTATGTGGACCCCTATAACCAAACTGAAAGCTGAAACATAAACAAAACTCCTATATGGAAACTTCAGACGAGTGAAGATTACTGATCCCTACTCAGCACGAACAACATCTACTCCTTACGAATACCTGAAAAAAAAATAAGGATGGGTCAGGCCCACAAATAAGTTCTACTCTACTACAGTCCAAGTAGAGATTCGATACACGTATATAACCTAGTCAATAATAACTAGTAATCCGTGTATATATATATATATATATATATATATATATATATATATATATCCACACTAAGGGACTCTCACTAGACTACAGACCGGTCTCAACCTGACTAGTAGGCAACATGCAAAACGCACCTGAAGTGGGCATGTGTGCCTAGACCTAACAGGGTACACCTCTAACCATCATAGCCAGTTATGCATCACACTACATATACGCTCCCTAACCATCGACTCTGAGACTCAAGCTCATATCGTGGTACCATAATCATATATATATAATCCATCCAAAACCAAAGTAGTGCCGCTCAACTGTTCGTTGCCTTGACACGACATATATAAGTAGGATTTAACTTTGTAGTTAATCCATTCCCTTATTCCAGAGTAGGTAGGATTTAACGTTTTGAACTAATTCATCTCTAGTATGCCACTGTCCCATACCGGTGCATACCATCCATAAAATTCATATAATTTATAAAATAGATAATATAAGTAGGATTTAACATATTAGTAAATCCATTCCCTTATACAAAAATATGTAGGACTTAACTGCTAAGTTAATCCGTCCCTAAAGTGCCACCATCCTATACTAGTGCACTACATCCACACAATCCAATAATCAATGTAATAAATATAATAATAAATCGATTAATCCAATAATTAACGTAATATTAGAATATCATGTTAACATGAAACAGGAACAACGTATACCTTATTTAAGCTTCCTACATCCTGAATCCTACACAAACTGAATCTTCAACGGAGTGACATTTTATTATATAATCACGTAAGCATTCTCCCTATCCCATTCATCCTACACATTTAATCTCAATTGCTTGAACCATTTAAAAGATTAAATCCATTTGTTTGTTTAAACATCCAAATAGCAAACATCATTATGATCGAGTCTATTTAAATTTGTTTAAACCCAAACCTTAGTCCCTATTTAATGTTCAAGACCCTTCAAAATCAACAAGAAGTAATACTACGCTGTTTACGAAACTTATCTAGGTAATGCTCGAGCTTTTGTCCTAAATACTCGAGCACCCTGTCCAAGGCTCAAGCATCCTGCCTTAGGCTTGAGTTTTTTATCCCAGTTGCTCGAGTTTTCCTTCTCAGGCTCGAGCTTTACATCCAATTGCTCGAGCTTTACAACTAATTGCTCGAGCTTTTCATCCCAAGGCTTGAGCACTGTAACAGCGGTCCGAACACTGTTACGCAAATCAACCCAAAAATTCACTGTACACTCATTCTTTATTTGTTTCAGGAATCCTAGGCATGTTTCTACGTTCCATCAATCCTCAAATATGAAAAATTACATTATTTAAAACATGTAAAAATTTATAAAACAACAGATCAAATTTATGGATTTAACAATTCATATACCAGAACACATATGAACCAAATTCAATAAAACCTATGTTCTAATCCAATTAAACATGCATAATTATTTAATTTTATATGTTTAATTATCCTGGAATCTCCTAGGCATGTATAGAAACACGAATCAAAGGGAAAGAGATAGAAGAAGAACTTGCCTTAAACTTTTGGATCAAAAGTTAAACTTCTTCTTCCTTGATCTTCTCTTTACAGGGTTTTTTCCTCCTTCCTTTCTTTTCCTGTAATACCCCTAGTTTTAAAAAGGGATATAATTGAAATTTTATTATTTTCATTATTTCTTTTATTATTTCTGGGTGCTTACATGGCTATGTGTTGATGTGTTTATTTAAATTAATTAATTATTGATTTGCATTTATTTTTTTTACCTTTGAATTAAATGGATTTAAGTGCTTTATGTGAATTATTTGAATTATTTAAATAGTTTAATTATTGTGTGCTATTTAAATTGTTAATTTTATTATTCTATTTAGATCTCATTGTTGTAAGATTAGGTTATTAAATTAGGTTAGGGTTTTAGCTTTATAATACATCTCACATATGTAGCCGACGTTTATATATCATAGGTTGGTCTATGGACCGGGTAAGTCAGTTAGGGTATAATTGAACCTAGGATTATTTAGCCTATAAATATACGATTAATGTGCTGTCTAGGGTTTGAGAACCCTGTTCACGTTGGTGGAGGCAGAGGGCAAACAGAGTGTTCGCCGGGGAATTGAGGAAGACGTCGGTATAAGGCAAGTTCTAATCCTAACTCTATTCCATTGACTTGTGTTCTTTGCATGTCTAATTCAACTCCAGGAATAAATAAGAATCAAACTTGAACTGGTGTTCATATCTTTGATGTTTTTAAACTGAATGTGGTCGTGGGTTGTGTACTGTTGTTTTACATACTTTCCTATGAAATTCTTAATCTAAGTCATGTAAATTGATGTATAGAAAGTTAAACTAGTTTATAACACTCTGAGAAGCCTTAATATTACTCTGGTTCACATGATTGATTTACTTAGACCAGTGCGTGTTCTTGAATTATAAACTGCTCGCTCTAACCTCTCGTTGCATAATTCTTGTTCCGATTGTTGTCGGTGAATGACTAAGGCATTAAACTATTTCTGAATCATATTGAGACATAACTTAAACTAGTAGCAGCCTTAGTAATTTAGGACGGATGAATTGGACGTCGCCGGAGAGGACACAGTTGAAGGAAGCAAGCAGAACGGAAGAGAGGGGAAAAGAGGCGGCTCCCCACAAGGGTGGAGCCGTCTCTAAAGCACTTGGAGGCGGCTCCACACACTTGTGGAGGCAACTCCAAGAGGATGGAGGCGGCTCCACTTGTTTTGGAGCCTGCTCCATCAATTTTTCTTTATTTTTTCATTTTCTTTTCAGTTTTCTTTTGTGTTCCAGTGATTCTGTTGCTTTGGGGCTTAATTCTTGAAGGTAACAGGGTCAGTACAGGCTGTGTTGGGAGTAGTCAAAGAGGTTCTAAGCTCTATTAAAACTTCAGTGAATAGGCTAATGAAAAATTAAACCAAATGGGTGTTTGCTTAAATCGTAGACAAATTTAAAATAAGCTAGACTACGGTTCATGGATGTAAAGGAGTTTAAACTGCGAAATTTTAAGACAATAATTTTCAGTGATGGATTACAGTTAATATGTTTCAGTAATCTCATATAGGTATGGAAGGTATAGGTTTCAATTTGTCTTGATGACTATATTTGAACATTAGGTAACTTAAATGAATTAGCTTACTGTTTCTGGGAGGAAGAGAATTGAAATTGCATAATCTTAGTATAGCAATTTTCATTGATGGTTCTGTAATTATTTAGGTACCAATGTCTTGGAATCTAAGCCTGTGAAGTTATATACTCTGTTGTGCTTATTTGGAATAAATTGGTTTACATGTATGTCCTGTATAGTCAATTATTTTATCATGCTAACATAGTACAATTGATGCTTATATTAAACATAATAGTATCAATTGTGGACTTATGGAATAGTTGGTATTTACTTATATATCTGTATTGTCAACTGCTGGATGTTGGATTACATGCACCAGTATGGTACTGTGGCATGCCTAGGTTTGAATTAGTTTCAAAATACTAAATCCTACTTACACGAAATAAGGGAATGAATTTTAAAACAAATCCAACTTATACTTAAGTTAAAGAAGCTACACAAGCTGAATGACTAACTGGATTGCTTGTTATCAATGTTAAGTCAAAGAAGCTGCACAAGCTGAATGACTAACTGGATTGCTTATTATCAATGTTAAGTCAAAGAAGCTGCACAAGCTGAATGACTAACTGGATTCTTTATGGATAGTTAGGATCGGACTTTAAATATATTTTTATGGTACCGCTATATGAGCTTGAGTCTCAGAGTCGTCGGTTAGGGAGCATATATGCAGTAGGATGCGTAGCTGGATATGAGAGGTTGAGGTGTATCATGTTAGCTCTAGGTACTCATGCCCACCTATGGGTGCGTTTTCGCATGTTGCCTTCTATTCAGGTTGAGACCCTCTCCATAGTCCAGTGAGAGTCCTGTAGTGTGAATATACATACGTACGGACTAATAACTATTGTTGAGTTGGTTAGAATGTATATGTGTATCGAGTCTCTGCTTGGATTATAGTAGGTTAGAATTTGCTCGTGGGCCTGACCCACTTCTATTTTCCAGGTACTCATCAGTTCCAAAATTAGACTTGATCGTGCTGAGCAGAGACTACTACTCACTCTTCCGACGATGTAGGATTTTTCTTCATGGTTTACTCTGGATGTTCTTTAAGTAGCTTTCATTTCAGTTTGGATTATTATTAGGGGTCCATTAGAGATGGATTCCCGAGTTGTATTAGAATTGGAGAAGTTGGATGTATCAGATTAATTCTTTATTTATAAAATTTTATTCTGAGATTTTCAGTTTTGGATTATCAATCTAGTTTCGTTTCAGCAGTTTTATTTATTCTTGTTTATCTTAACTGTATTCTGTATTCATTTATTGCTAATTGGTTTGATATCTTCGAGTAATCGGGCGTGGGCCTGGCCAACCCGCATACAAAAATCTGGGGGTATCACATTTCCTCCTTCTCTCTCTAACTCTCCCTCTCTCTAGAAAATATTACGTAATATCTTTCTACAGACCTATAGCTATATATTTACAGGTTAAATAAAATTAACCCTAATCCTAATTCCATTCCAAGTCAATGTAATAAAGAAAATAAAATATTAAAAAGGTAATGTACAATATGTTATGTATATAATTTATATATATCCTTATTAAATAAATAAATTATATACATCTCATTATTTATTCCCATTATTTATTAATGGTTATCCAATAACATTTAAATTACCATAATATTATAAATTAACTTAAAACACGATACGTAAAAATCTATGTATATCCTTATTATATAAATATATATAATATATACATCAATTTAAATATTACTACTCAAGTTAACATAAAAGTAATTAATAAATTACTTCCACCTTTATATGTATATACATATATCTGTATCCATATACAACTATCCATGAGTAATTATCCATACCCATTAAACCTCTTATCCAAGTAGTCCATGGGACCCAATTGGTTCTCGATCACTAGTAACCATATCCATCATTTTTAAACAATAAAAATAAAATATAAACAGCAAATTCATTTAATCTAACAAATAAAATATAAATAAATACAAATCATCACATACAAATTAATCTACACAAATAATTCAATCAACACATAAACAAATAATGCAAATAACACATAAACAAATAATGTAAATAATCAATTAAATAATTAAAACAAATAAATAAATACCGAGACTATCCTTTTAAAATTAGGGGTATTACATTTTGCATATTGGCTAATTTTGTTGTCAAAATAAGTCTGATCGAGTTGTAATTTTTCGATTCAAAATTTCAAGATTGAATATCGGATGCGAATTTGAAAAAGTTCAAATGTTCATGATTTACTATACTCCGGGATGATGAGAATAATTTTTTAAGAAGTTTTGTGAGGTAGTGATAACACTTAGAAAGAGTTTGGAAATTTTCCTTGGAAGAAATACATTATGTCCATCTTGAACTGGTTCAAGAATAATCGAACAGATTCAACTTTTAGGATTCTGAGAAAATTTCAAGTCTGGCCATCTTGAACCAGTTCAGCATCCTTGAACCGGTAAAGACTCAAAAAGGGTTATTCGATTTCTTACTGGTCTTCTTGAACCGGTTCAAGAATCCTGAACCGGTCCAAGGCATCCTGACAGTTTTGGAAACTTACCTTTTTTATTCTGTTTGATTCCTTTTTTTATTAGACTTTTATCCAAATCCTATGCACGAAATTTTCTATATTTTTAGAGGGATTAGGACATTCTAAGCTCTATATGAACCCTGATAGTCATTTAGGTTTATTCACGGCTTTTGCATAAAAAATTCAGATCTAATTGAGATCCATCTTTGAGAGATTTTTATTCAGAAAACCAATCTGTTTTTTCTGATTTTATTTTTTAGAGCACACGCATAAACACAAGAATAATTTAGAAGTGTTGTTCTCTATCTCATCGGAATTGAAGCATAATTGAAGATTCAGAAATTATGGCAAAGCATAATTCATTCATTCTTTATCAAATTCAAATCTTGAAAAAAAGGGGTGAAGTGATGCGACCCGAGCGTGTGCACAAAATAATGCACAACACTTTGGTTTTGGAAATGGTATCAAGCGGGCATCATAGTTTACATTTGTAAACCGCTAGACACTTATACTATGTAGTATGGAGTGAGAAGGGATCGAACCCAAGGGATTGAACACGTGTTGGGACTAAACTTGATTTTAATGCTAATTAGATTGTAAAAGAGAGAAGAGAAAGAGAGAGAAAAAGTGTGAGAGAAAAATATTTTGGTGGAGTGATTAAACTAAAATTCAATTAAAAGCATGAAAATAGAAATGACATTAAACTAAGAATTAAAGAGATAGGAAGAGAGTCTTAGGGTTAGGATTCACCACTAAGCCCATGCAATTAACCATATGCTTTCAATTAATGGAGAATTTATTAGTGTAATTATAGATGTGGTCACATTATCATCACAAATCACAATTGTAAGCATAGATTATCAACATCAAGAATGAATTGTCTACCTAATGACAATTAAACTAAAGTGTAGAACCCATTCAAGATTACGTCATAACCCACCATACACATTCACAAATGTATCCAATAAGAGCACACATCAATCAAGAAGATAATACTAATTGTAATTAGAAGCATGGATTAAAATAATCAAGCCCAGATTGCCTACTTTACTACAATTAACTAATGACAAATAAGCTAATTTGTAAAACAATCTATCATGATTAAGCCTTTATCCATCAAATTAATTGACAATTGTATCAACTAAGTCTCATGCTATGGCCATCACTAAACACAACTAAAAGAAGTATCTAGTGTAGAGTATAATTCTAAATCAATCACACCTAGACATGCAATTTTCATATAGAATCAATGGAAGAATTAAATTCTAATCATCTAATGAAGAATAAAATCCCTAATTAATCATACATAGACATACAATTAATTGGAGATTTCAATGGAAGAATTTATCAATACAAACCCTAATTTATCAAATCAAGCATGTATATATTAAGAAATCGCAAGGCCATACAATTTAATTACAACATAATAATTCCCCAAGAAAAGAAATACAAAGGTTAGGGTTACATGAACTTAGAGCTCATCCAAGCCCTAAGTGAAGAACTAGCTCATGGAGGAGATGATCATGGTGTCAACAAGTCCTATCTCCATCTTTTGGCCATTCTTCTTCTTCCTTCAACTGTAGACAAAGCCTCTGTAAAAAATATTCTTGAAACCCTCGCTTTTTTTCTTCCTTTCGTTTTCTTCCAGAGAGAACGATATCACGATACAGATTAAAAAAAAAAATAATCAAAACTTCATTCTCCAAATAATAAATCACTAAACTAATAAATACTAACCCTAAAAACAATGGGCCTCACTGGGCTTAAGTAATAAACCTATTAAAGCCCACTAGGTTACAAAATAAGCCCAAACATTAAAATAAAAATATGCAATGTTGCCAAGTCCTGGGGGATTGATCCCCCACCCTGGGGGATCGATCCCCCAGAGTTGGAAAATTCCTTTAAGCCTTATTCAGCTCCATTTTTGCCCCGGGCTATTTGGTTTGCTTCTCCATCTTTGGGAACATCATCAAAGGCCCGAGATTGACCGCTTTGTGCCATTTTCTGAAAATCTTTGCTTAACTCCAAAAAGGCTTAATTGGACCGTTCTTAGCTCATTTTAACTTTATTGCCCTGAAATACACATAAACATAAATTAGGACTAAAACATAAATTTAAGATAGATGTAAAGACTGAAATACCCTATCTTAGGTGCTGAAATGTGCAACATTTAAGCACTTATCATGAAGCGATCACACTTTGAAGGGGTCAAAGCATTCGTGGAGTGTTGTTTGATCTACTTGCAACTCTTCTACAAAGATCAAGAGTAAGCCTGAGGTCGAGAGCTGTTGGACGGGGGAGTCGCAAAGTCAAGGATTGTCAGTGATTGGTTTTTAAAATGATAGAGTGTGAGCCTGAGTCAAAGTTCGGTGTACTTTACTTCAAACATAGTGAATCGTTTTTCTCTAGACTGCATAGTCCAACGAGATTTTTCCGATAACAATTGGTCTATTCTACCAATTGGGGTTTCCTCGCTAAAAATCCTCATGTCATCTCTCAAACCTTATTTACTTTACTTGCACTTTATTTTTGCTTTATGGTTTAAATTTAGTTTTACTTTGGTAAAATTAAAATAAGTAAAAATTGGGTAAAGGAGCAAGTCAAATCTATTCACCATCCCTCTAGGTTATTTATCCATATTATATTCTACAACCATTCCGCTACGCACAAACTCAACACAAGAGCCAGAAGAGAGCCAACACTTGACCGATGTTTTTGGCGAAGAATTCCATTGAGGGTGAGTAACGTGGATTAACATGGTAGCAGGAAGATGGGTTATTGTTATTCTATATCTTTGAACTGGTAATAGGAGCAAATGAAGAGCAGCATATCCTTGACAGCTTATCTTTATTGTTATTTTTCCTACCTAAAGTTAGGTGTAGGTAACTTATCGAAACTATAATTTTGTTGGCATTAATTTTCTGATTGCATTGGTTATGTTTTTTTTTTCGGAAATTTAATCAATTCGCTCACGCACCCTACTTTCAGGAAGGCTGGAACCCCTAACCTCCCTTTTGGAAAGTAAGGGACGTGTAATAACCTAAATTTTTATTTAGGCTTTAAGTATGATTATTTGTTAGTTTTGTATTATTGGAGACTATATTATATTAATTTAGGAGTTCTATTCATTTCGGAGATGGGTTATAAATTGATTTTGATATAAATAGTTGGAGTTTTATTTCAGATATTATGACAATATTTAGTTAGCGATGGTTGGAAATAGAATTTTATCAAAGCTCTTGTAGTGAATTCCATGTGGCAATTACAAAAGGAGCCTCATTGACACACATACCTCTTCATGCAACCATATATACACATCTTAATGCCCAACCTTACACTTGTTATTTCCCTTGTTTGATATAAAACTATAAAGACATGTTTGTCTAAGCTATATACTTGTTGGGGTTGTCTTCTTGGTTATATGTTGCTAAAGGAAAGAAAAAAGGTAAAATAGAGGAAATTAAAGAGATAAAAGATATGGCTGTGAAAGGAAAAGAAAGGAAAGCAAAAGAGGGCTGGAATTGGACTTGAGGACTTTAATCTTCTCATGTTCTTTATCCATGAGGTAAGGATTTCTATAAAACTTTCCATGGGAGGTTTTCATCTTGATTTTACTTATTCTCCTAAATTTTTACAAATTTCTAAATCATTATACTCTATATTTGAATCTATTGTGTTATTTATTTTCATTTTTGAAAATCTGTTTCGCATGTGTTGAAAATATGATCTTTATCTAGTCTTGCAAACTCTGTTTTCATGAATTAAAGGAATGAGTCGTTGCACTTGCTGGATTTTGTCAAAGTGAGTTTGTATTAGTTTCTCATGCTTTGTATTTTGAGTTGGCTTAATCATATTTGGATTGAACTTTATTGTTACTAAACTTTGGGAATAGGAGGGTGATATTCCAGACGAAAAGGGTGGGCAATTGGGTATGAGCTACCCGTAGGTAAAAGACCTTAAACTCGCAGTGGTAGACCCTAGATGGATATTTAGAGTTGAATCCCAACTAGTCAAAGTGGGAGTGATAGTTTGGGATCACTCTAGTTGTAATGAAGGTGTTTGATAAAAGTCCAATGGAAAAGTTTTGTTCTTTGTCAATTCAATGCATCTCTTAAATTGTTTGAAATCCAAAAATTCAAGGGGTTTGGAAATTTTCAGCTCATATGTTTTCGTGAATGGCTTTGTTATGAAATTTGCAAATTATTTACTGTGTAAAAACATATCATGTGCCAAAATCTCATAGAGGCTTGTGTTAGGTTTTTCCTATTGAGACCATGTGTCTCGCCCTATTTTTTTCAGGTGCCACGATCAATTGGAGGAATTGGAGTTGCTGAAAATGCTTATTGGTGACCATCTTGTTCATGTAGATAATGTGTTTGATAAAATGTTTGATTCAACTGTAATTTGAGAAAATGATGTAAACAGGTGCTTATGATAGTATATAAAGGAACTATGGAAATTTAGAAACTTGTTCTTAATGTTCCCAGTGAGTTTGATTGGTTGGTTTGATGATTAGGAAAGGTAAGGGATTGTTTTGGGCAGGAATTTTTCTTCCTTTTAATTTTGCTTGAAATCAATATTTTTTCCAAAGAGCTGTATTGATCCAAATGCTATGAAACTTTTATCACTAGTTTTTATTCATGTCTAGAACCTCTCAAATTAATTTCGTAATTTTTGGACATGCATATATTTTTATAAAAATCTGACAGGCTATCCATCTTTAAATCGCTACTGGAAAATAGATTTTTAAATCAATTATTTGACAACTTCTTGACACCAGATCTTTATCAAAATTTTCAGTTTTATACTTTCCTAAGTCTAATTTCTAAAAACGAATTTATTGGAATTTTCTTAGCTCTAGATATTTTTCAAGTATACGAAGTTTGCCTAAAACTTTATTTTCAGTTCATTCTTTGACTGCCATGTTCCTTTCAAAAACTGATTTTACTGGCAAAGCTTAAGTTGCTGGGAATTGCATATCACATTACCCTTTGAGTTTACTTTCCAAAACATTTTAGTTTGTTTCGTTTCGATTTCAAACAAATTTTCTATGAATTTTCTATTCACTGCTGCGCAGTTTTTTACTCCTAACTCAGCACTCCTATCCTGATGATTTTTCTATGAATTTTTATTTAATTAATTGCAGCGCAGATTTTATTTTGAGGTTGTTTGTGACGTGTTTAAGTTGGCAATTGTCGTAGCAGCGCAACGGTTCTTGGTCCAATTTTATTTAGATGGTTTTTCGAAATTTGTTTCGTCATAGATCCTAATTTCGGGTGGTACCATTGGCTGGCCGGTTGGTTGCATTGATATCACTAAAGAAAATAATTGTGACTTCATGTTGTGTCTTCTTCTTCTTCTCTTTTTAGCTTATAAAGATGTCAGCTAGCTTATTAGAAAGGCATGTCAGCGATAAGATCACATGCTTGTGTTCGAATCCCCTAAGGAGGTTGAATGCCATCTTCAGCCCCGTCCAGTGTCCACACTTGTTCAGGAAAAAGTTTTGAAGCAAAAGTGTTTTGAGTTTCACTGCTATTGAAGGAGCACGGATATTTCCCAGGAGATTAATTCTAGCCAAGAACGTACAAATTACTTATATTGCATTTTTTTTTTTCTTTATTGCGAACGGTAAAGCAGTATTATAGATGTGTATAATGGATAGTGAGGCCCAAGGTGGGCAATTAGGCGAGCCCAACAGTCATAGCTAACCCAATTAGGCTTATACAGACTAAGAGGCCCGACCCAATTAATATATGAGATGAAGGGGCCCAAACAATTGGCCCAACCAACCTAATGTGAATAGCCGGTTATTACTACTAACGACCCTAATTGTGGTCGCTAGTAATATCTGAGCAATTCTGGTCGCCGGCCAAAAATGGGCAGAAATAATTACGGATCCTGCATAAGATTTTAAAGGTAGGGGACAAAGATTTTTTTTGTTTGCTTTCTTGTGTAAAAGATTACAAATTTTTACTCTTTTTAGGGTTAAGTGCAAAAAATCCCTGAATTATTGGTTTTTGGCAACATACCCCCTTAACTAAAGATTGTCCCCCTAAACAATTGATTTGTTGCAATTAAGGACAAATCCATCACAAAAGACTATTTTACCCTTTGTTATTAAATTTGTCATTTCTTATTAAATTATTTTTTATTATATTTTTTCTTATTTAAATATTAATTATACCATTGACCTTAACTTTGTAATTAGTATCAATTTATTATAAAAATCGAATAAAAAAATTAATAGATCTGTAGCTATCATTTTCTAAAATGATTAACTTTTTATAATAAAACTTATTATACTCACTTTTAAAAAAAAATTAGTATAAAAAAATATCTTCTTTTTCAAACAATATTCATGAAAAATTAATAAATTACATAAATAAAAATGACTTCTTTTTAATGCAATATATTCATGAAAATTAAGAATTTACTTAAATTGTTTCAAAAATTTCTATTTAAGATTTTTATTTAAATAATTAATTTAAAAAATTAAAGGCAAACTGATGTAAATTTAATGGAGAATATTTCATCAAATTAGTATGTCTTTTTTTCATAATTTATTTTAACAAGAAAAATATATCAACTGTAATTCAATAAGAAAGAGTTTTGTAGTAATTTAATGAAAAATAGGTTTGACAATGGAGCATTTTATAACTAAATGTGATAACATAGTTTAAGAAGATTATTTGCAAATGTAGACATAATTGAAGGGGAATTTTTGCACTTTACCCCTCTTTTTATTATATAGTTGGTCCTACTAATCTTCTTCACTTTAGTGACATTTCTTCATGATGCTTAGACTTATATAGGCTCATGGAGTTCCCTTGAAAACAGTTTTCTATATTTATCTTTTCTTTTAATGCACTCATTTACCTACCCAAAAAAATATATATATATTTTTATTACATGGTTTGGGCATGTAGCTCTGGCCAATCATAGGCTGCTACACAAAAACTGAATAAAAATATTAAATTGCTCAAAATCATTTAAATTGTTGAACCAATTTAATATAGAGTCTACTGTAAAGAAAATGACCCTAAAAAGTATATCAATATATTCCCTCGGTCCAAAAAAAAACATATCACGCTCTGCAAATTGTGATTCATTCCTAAAGCGTGAGCCTTTTTGGGACCGAGAGAATATAACAAAAAAATCTTAATATTAAATTTTATTGAATTAATCCACAAAATGATAAATAATTGAGTACCATATATTTTTTTTTTTATATAAAATTGACATATTTAATTGCATAATAATTTGTGAATAACTGAAAACATATGATTATGTACCATATAATAATTTCCCAAATCTAATTATATATAGGGTAAAGTGTATTAAATCCCCTTGAACTATTGGTCATTTGCAAGAAACCCTCTTGAATTACAAAAAACTCCCATGAACTATGATTTTGTTACAATTTACCTCCTTGAATTATTGGTCATTTACAAGAAACCCCCCTGAACTGCAAGAAACCCCCCTGAACTATGATTTTGTTGCAATTTATTCCCATGACATCAGCTTCCGGCCCCGAAAATTTTGAAAGACCAATTTACCCTTATAACACACTGCGTCGTTTTAACTTATACACTTACTTTTTTTTTCTGCCAAAATATATTTTTCACCCAACACAACCCAAAACAGAGAGCTAGAGAGAAGAGACCAAAGAAATCCGAGATCGGCGGGATGGCTCAGTCTCGGATGATGGCGGCTTGTGAGCGGAGGACTCGGCTGTGATGAGAGCTCGGTTGACTCAGCCGTAAACTGTAGAGGTGGTAACGAGCTCAAGGGAGCTTTGCAGTGAATTGTGGACGGCTGTGTGCTCGAAACACGTACGATGGTGTGCTCGATTATGGAGATGGCGAAATGGGCCGGCGAGCTTGGAATGGACGGTGGAATGGACTGGCGAGCAAGGTGAGCTGAACGGCGGGCAAGGCGGTGACGGCGATGGGCTGACGCATCGGTGCAAAGAAGTGCGATATATATGGTCGACGGATCTGGCGGGTGTTGCAACGGCTATGATGGAGCTATGACAGAAGGCCCACCGATCCCAGCAACAAATTCCTCGGCTTCATCGTCCCTTTCAGTCAATCAATTCGCTCGGATGGAGTAAACTGCAAAAAAATATATAGTTCAGGAGGATTCTTGCACATATTTCAATAGTTTATGGGATTTTTTTTGTAATTTTTATAATTTAGGAGGATTTTTTACACATACTCCAATAATTCAGGGGGATATTTTGTAACTTTTATAGTTCAGGGGTTTCGGGTTTGGCTATGTGACCTCTGATGAGGAATACCTGGCGGTGTTAGCCACGCGTTGCATGATTGGCTCATTATGCGTACGGTCGGACATATCATAACATAACAGATTCCTGCAACCAAGAAAGGAGCAAATCGTTACCACACCCTCCTTGCCACCCGATCACGTCATTTGATTCCTAGCCTCCTTTACTTATTTTATTACGATTTTCTTTTTTCCTCTTAAAACCTTTGTCTCCGCCTTCTTGTAACAGTTACCTTAATTTCCCTCTTTTCTTTGACTTCTTATCATTGAATTCATACCTGATATTGCTTAAATTGATCATTAATTATTAAAGGGTCAAGTATATAAAATACTTTTAAATTTTATTATTATGTTAAATAATAATAAAAAAATAACACTCTTATTATTTATTTTGAATATATAAATTGGTTAAAAATTTAAAAATATTACAAACAAGACCTTATGTGCACTAAATCCTTAGAAAAGTACCATTATAAAACCATGTGCACGGCACATGATAGATTAATGGTACTAAATATCCAAGATGGTCTTTAAAGTCCCAAAAATGCCCTTACCTATTTTTTTTATATAAATTTCATGCCTCTAAAATACGATTATTTCTTCAAGGTTATTATGGTCATTTTATAACAATTGATTTTTTTACTCTTTTTTACGACAGTTTAATATTTTCATCGTTTCATGAACAGCCAAATGAAAATTAAAGTTATAAAATTTCGAGAACTTACATGGATTATATGCCCTATATACATACTTATACATGTATTTTCATCTGTTATGTCATGTACGTTTTTAATACCCTTTACATGACATTCTGGCATGACTCCTTTTTATCTACAAATCAATATGCAGCAGGGCGTGGAAATTGGAGAGAGAGAGAGGTGTGTGCAACGATGGATAAGGTAGTGAGACAAATTGTGGGTACAATCTGGAGAACCATGCATTTTTAGAGGCTCATCAGTCATCACGTGCCATCTCCCTCTTATATATATATACAGATATACATATACATATATATATATATATATATATGCGCGTATATACTGTTTTGTCCACGTGTTTTTATAACAATACTAATGGTGAAATTCAGGTCTGGTGTGAGGGAAAAAAAATTGGCTCATTTAGCTTGAACCAATCCTAGTTGAGATACGTGTCAACTTTTGACATATTGACGCGCCACTCCTTTCATGCTATATAGGGAGAGAAACACTATATATATAGAGAGAGAGAGAAATTGCCGTTTGGGTGGGGACATAACAGCTGCTGCGCATGACCGTGTTATTCCCCGCGATCTCGTACTCTTATTCTGATCCTGATTCATAAACCCCTCCAATTACCATTTTGACCTTTTTCAAAAAAACTTTTCACTTTGCTTTTTTCTTTTTCCAGAGTTAAATTGGCACCATCTTTTAAATATATATGCATATTATGTACCGTAACAGTACGTCTCTTTTAATTGAATAAAATATTATAAAAGTAAGGTAAATATTTATTTTGTACAGCTAGCACAAGATCTTTAAAGGGGCCCTTGTTTTTTTTAATTTTAATTTCAATACTGAATTTTAAATCTAAATATTATATGTACAATATGTTTTGAACCCATGCCTCTCCTCAGCTTTATCCAATCCAATTTAATTGAAATTTTGATGACCGCTTTAATTAATTTAAGAAGAAGGAAAGATTGATAGTGGTACAGTAGCGTGAGAGATAGAGAGAGGTGGGTAGTGTAGTGAGAGTGAGATGGTGTTTCGGTAAATAATTGGTACATTTCTGGTCAGTGTCATAATTTTCTTTGCGTAGACGTGCTTTACTCCAGCCTCTAGCCTATTTGCGTAGACGTGCTTTTGCTCCAGACTTCAACCTATCCAATTTTGTACGATAACAGAATTACACCACACTCTCTTTGTCATCGAGTACCAACACACGCGTGGACTACGAATTGGCGGAAAGCGTGAAGAGTATCTCTATCTGTATGCACACAATTTCATATTGGGTATGCAAGTCCGATAACTAATAGTAGTTGTCATAATTTAAAAAGAATAAAATTTTATGTAAACACTAAGCATTTGATTTCATGCTTATTTATATTTTATTAGTAGTGGTGGGTGCGCTAGGTGTAATATCTCGAATAAAATTGAAATTTCAAAAAAATAATTAATTGATTTTGTCACTTAAATATATAGATCTGAAATTATTCATTTGGGTCCTAATTTTTCAATTACATGCAAGGCATATTATCATTATAAATCTAAACTTCATTTTTAACAACTAATTATGTTTGTTCATAATACATTTGGAATATATAACTTTTTAAGGTAATAAAATAAGATAATTATTTACAAAGGGTTTTGTAACTTAGTGATATTTTTTCTTCTATTAAAATAAGTCTAAATTTTGTTTATCTTTCAAAATAAAAGATCTATTTTTCAAAATAAAAGGTAAGAGTTCAAAATCCCATAAGAACAAAAGTTGGGTCATTTTTTTTCTTTCTTTCTTTTCCCCGCAAGCTTAAGCACATTATTATATAATATGCCAACTTTACAAAAAAAATAAGTAGATCTCAAGTAGGCCCAAAACAGCAACTGTAGCAACCGATTCGGGCAAAATCCTTAGGACCATACTCTACGTTCAACCATTGATGCACGTATCAGGAAAACAAAATAAAAATGAAATTAAGAGAGATGAGAGAGAGCTTATTTGAGTCGCATATCATGATTCATGCACTAGTAGGATTGTAACAAAAATTTGGAACAGTGACTCGGCTCATCCATTCGTATAAAGAGGTACGTTGTGTGACACATTGATTTTCAAAAGACTTAAATGCAAAGAAAAAGATAAAAATTAAATATGAATCTAAAAAGAAAATGATGTCACTTCACCCTTCCTCTTAAATATCATCTTTGTTATCCAAATATATAATTAATGAAATTATAGTTTTTATATTAATTTGATTTATTCTACATTTATTTAGGAATTGTTCATTCTTTGAACCAAAATCACACCAACTCCTTTACCTTTTCCTAGCATGCCCTGAAATGTGAATGTGATCATTCCCGCCATTTCCAATTGTTTGATTTTAGTTTGTGATTTGTGGGCTGGATTGGGCCATAAATTTGTTCCTTTTTTTTTTTGCTCCTCTTTCTACAATCCTTTAAAAACTTTTTTTCTTTAGATTGTAGTGTTGCCCTTAAAATGTGATTTGTGGGCTGGATTGGATCGTTTAACATAATGCTCTTAAAAATGTATTGTTTTATTCAGTTTTTTTTGCTTATGTGTTAAATAGTGAAGAAAAATTATTACATGATTTTGTAACCATCAATTTTGAATTAATTATCATTTAACATGTAAAAAATTAAATAAAACTTACATATTCTTGATGTGAAATTATTAAACTGACCGGTAAATAAACGTGTGACCTTTTTGTCATCTTTATTTTAATTTAAATTAAATTTTATTTATTATTATTATTATTATTATTATTTTGTATATTTGTCAATGCCAGATTGGTGGGATCATTTAATAATTTATCGTGTTTCGAAACATTTGTTGTATGTCAAATCGTAATTGATCAGGGCCATTGATCCCTACGAAATATAGGATAATTTCTGCACGGCCTGATTGGCTGATTGAGTTTTGCACTAATTATAGTTGGTATACGTGTCATGGGATATTGAGGCACCACCTCTCTCTCGGCTTTGCCTATATAGAGAGAGAAAGTAGGCCTACAATACATTACAGTTTTAGAGAGAGAAATTTGCGGGTTTGGCGTCGTCTGACATAACACGTGCTGCACCCAAGCACTTACCGCCTGATCACCTCCTTTGATTCTCAACTTTTTCAATTCCTTAAAATTACCATCTTGGCCTTTATTTTTTACTCTTTTTACTCTTTTCTTTTTTTTGCTTTTCGATCTGCTTCAATTTCAAATTGATTGGTCATTTAAGGATGACATCAATTGCAAAGGGTGAATGATATTTTTGTTTTTTGTAATAAGAGTGTGAGGATATTTTGGATCCTAATAATAATATTTGATGGATTTATAAATATTTTATTTAATTTAATTAAATTAACTTATGAAATTGATCAATTTGTTATTTAGAGCTCCTAATCCTCACTTATATATAATTTTTCTTTAAAAATATACAAACTCTCAACAAAATATTAAACTTATCATATTACTCCATATTCATGTAAATTAAATTATAAAAATGATAAAATTAATCTTACCTTAAATTACTAATTGACATTCAGTTTATCAGAATTAAAGAAATTAAAAAAATTAGGGTGGGTGAATGTGACTATGAATTTGAACCATGCCAGGAACTTAACTATGGTGAAATTGAGTTCCCAATTCCTATTGAGGGCGTTGGATTTCGTAATTTGAACAAAAAGAAGGGTTATTTTGGTCTTTGGGTGCGTAGGGTTAAATGAACGAACCGGAGAGATGGGAGTCTTATTACCAAAAAAGGTAATCAGGCATTTTTATTTGGGAAAATTACATATAAATGGAGTTAAAGTTCCATATTTACTTAGAAACTGAGTCAAAGTTTCATATTTCTCTAAAATGGATTGCTGAGGTGGCACATGGTTTTTTACTGTTTAGAAAATTGTGGTGCCTAAAATGCCCTTCCCTAACAAAAAAGTAGTACCTTCAGTTCAAAAAAGTAGTACCTTCAGTTTAAAAAAATAGTACCTTCGGAGAAAAAGTAGTACATTCGCGGGTGTTTAAAAAACATGGTACCTGGACACCAAAAAGTAGTACCTTTAGTTCAAAAAAGTAGTACCTTCGAAGAAAAAGTAGTACCTTCGCGGAAGGGTATTTTAGGCACCACAATTTCTAAACAGTAAAAAACCATGTGCCACCTCAGCAATCCATTTTAGAGAAATATGGAACTTTGACTCAGCCTCTAAGTAAATATGGAACTTTGACTCCATTTATATGTAATTTTCCCTTTTTATTTTATTTTATTTTTTCCTTTCATTTAACGAATTCCGTGGGGCCCTTCTTCACACGTATCATATATATAGAGAGAGAGAGAGAGAGAAAGGACGTCGTTCCTGGTTGCATTTCTGGTGTGCAGACTGCAGAGAAAAATTTGCACACAGAGAGAGAGAGAGAATGGGAGGGAAGAAACCTGGAGGCGCAGCCTACAACCTGCTCATGAAATGGGCATCACCTGCGATGAGAGAGAGAAAGACGTTTTCAAACAAAATGGGCAAAGATGAGTACGTGGTGACCCTCCATCCCGATAGCGAAGCCAAATACGACGAGATGGTCCGGGGACAGAAGATTGTGAAGAGATTCAGTGAGATTTCCGTTGCTGCTTCCACCTACGACACAAGAAAAGGGTTTCTGAAAGGGGTTTTATCACTAGTGAGGAAAGGGCCGTCTAAAACGGCTGAGGGGCTCAAATATGCTATGTTTGGCCGTAGCAAAGCTACAGAGATGGAGAAAGACATCATTAGCTATCACTCCTATCTCCTCCTGAAAGATCTGCACGCAGCTAAATGTGGGGAGGACAAAACCAAAGGGCTCTATTCTCAGGCGACAAAGTTCGTAGCTAAAGGAAATGCCCAGAACGGTTCGAGTTCCACCTCAGACTCCGATTCCGACTCCGGAAACGGAAATGGAAGTGGAAACGGAGGTTGGCCTGACTTGCCTCCAATAGATCCGGTACGTATATATATGCTTGGCTTTGATCTGTTTCTATACACACACTATATATATATATATATTCCTTCAATATTTTATTAATTTATCTCTCTCTCTCTCTCTATATATATATATATATATATATTTGATGACACAGTGGTGATCTCCGGCGTACTGAAGGTGACTCAGGAAGTGGGAGTACCGGTGAGGAGATGGTTAATTTATTTAAGTTAGGAGTGGTTTATCAATTATCTTTACTGTACTTGGACTTATTTTGGACTCCGTCGTTATTTTCTTTTTATCTGCTTTTCTTTTTATGCATTATCTGTTCTGTTCTGTTTGTTTACCATCGATTGCTGGTTTAATTCTCTTATGCATATTCGTTGATGGGTTGTCCTTTTAAATTTTGATTTTGGTTGATTACTGTTGTTTAATTAATCTGTGCAAAATTTTAATCCGGAAGAAAACAACTTTTTCTTGGAAGCCAAACACATACCACATATTTTCTGTTTCTTGGAAGCCAAACACATACCATATATTTTCTTGTTGAATAAATGTCAGTACTGAGTATGTTTATCGAATCACGTCCGAGACTAAAATCATGAATCCTTTACTAGACGCCAAAATAAATGTGCATCACTTCCTCCCTACACTTTTTTGGTTTTCTTTTTCCTTTTTTCACACGGATAGACTCAATGCATAAAATTCTTTCTTTTCTTTTTCTTTTTTTTTTTTTTCTTTTTTTAATAATAATAAAAATAAATTATTCTTTAAATACTGAATCAATTAGGTTTACATTGATATTGCCATTAGTGAAATACTGAACTTTAAAATGATTTTCAAATAATATTTTTATCTATATGTATAATTAAGGTAGCTTTAATATTCAATTAATAGTTAGCTTATAAAATTAATTTAATTCAGACATATTGTTTAATTGGTAGGTTAAATTAATTAAGCCTAGCTAGCTAGATTTGTTGATTGGTTTTATATAATTTAAAATTATTTGTGAATATCTTGGTCCAGAGTTCATGTTGGAACTAGGGGACACTTTAATGGGGTCATTACCAACTTGCTAGCAAGCACCAATTTTAGATAAGAATGCTTCGTCATTAATAAGAATGCTTCGTCATTAATAAAATATAATTATGCTCTGAAAATATAAAGAAAAATTTATTTGTGCTGAATTTGTTGCTATCCTACATGCTTTAAGACCAACCAATGCCTTGTTGTAGGTGTTAAAATTATGTCACCCTCCCCCATATTATGATATATCATTTTTGTTATCCATATATAGAATGAAATTAGAAATTTTATATATGAGTTCATTTTTTTCTTTCCTTATTTTTTTTTTATCGGCTAATTAAGACCAAGTGAAATAATAGAAATGGGAACATTTCCAAAAAAAAAAATATTCAAAATTCACAGAGGTCACACAAAATTAATGATTAGCAACTTGTAACACAACACAGATTGGAAGGAAGCATATGCGAATGAGCGCGTGTGAGGGTGAGGGTGAGGGTGAGTGTCAGAGAGAGGGGGGTGAGATATGCATTGCTGGGGTAAAAAGGGGAAATTTTACAAAGTTAATGGGTAATTTTGGTATAGGGCTGTATATAGTTCTCTTCTCTCTGGAAACAAACTACAGACCCAGAGATCGACAGAGAGAGAGAGAGAGAGAGAGAGAGAGATTTTGAGAGAGAGAAACAGAGATGGGGTTGAAGGGGGCCGGCGCCGGAGAAGGATTGTAACAAAAATGATTCATGCACTAAGTAGGATTGTAACAAAAATTTGGAACAGTGATTCGGCCCATCCATTCGTATAAAGAGGTACGTTTTGTGACACACAGATTTTCAAAAGACTTAAATGCAAAGAAAAAGAAAAAAAATATGAATCTAAGAAGAAAATGATGTCACTTCACCCTTCCTCTGAAATATCATCTTTGTTATCCAAATAAATAATTAATGAAATAATAGTTTTTATATTAGTTTGATTTATTCTACATTTATTTAGGAATTGATCAAAATTTGGTTAGAAAAAACATTTAATCAAAATTTGGTTATATACAATTTAGTCAATTTACATGATGTACGTGTTCAATCTTTGAACCAAAACCACACCAACTCCTTCTTTACCTTTTCCTAGCATGACCATGCCCTGAAATGTGAATTCGATAATTCCCGCCATTTTCAAATTATTTGATTTTAGTTTGTGATTTGTGGCTGGATTGGTTCATAAATTTGGTCCTACCATCCTTTTAAAACTTCTTTTCTTTAGATTGTAGCGTTGCCCATATAAATTATTTTTATTTATTTTTGGTTTAGTTTTTGTAAATAATTTTTCCTTTAATGCACTCATTTACTCACTCAAAAAAATAAAAAATATTTGACAAATTTAATAATGTGGCAGCCTGTGATTGGCTAGGAGGCACATGCTTTTTTTCCATCCCATGACATCTCTATTATCTATATATAAAATTTCTATATTGATGCATATATACCGTCTTGGCTACGTGTCTTTTTACTATTTTGTCTTTTTTTTTTTTTTTTTCGTCATTTTCGCAATATCTTCCAATCATATTTGGTATACGTGTCAGCTTCTTTTCCCGTTCTGCCTCTGCCTATATAGAGAGAGAAAGTCTCTAAACTAAAGTTAAAGAGAGAAAAGTTGGCGGTTTGGGGGCTGTACGACATATCCGACAGCTGCACCCAAAAAACGGAGCAAGCGTTTTCCCACCGAAAACCCGAATCCCGATCACGTGACGATTCCTAACCTCCTTTCCTCCTTTAATTACCATTTTGTCCTCATTTTTTTTTTTTATTTTTTTTTTTAACTTGACTTTTTCTTATTAGTAAAATTGATTCACTACATATGGATTGCATCTTCAAATTTTTTTTTTTTCCACCTATTGCGTCTTCAATTTGAAATTAAAGATTTAGTGGACATTATAAAGTTAGTAAAATACTATGGATTGCATCTTCAAATTTTTTTTTTTTCCACCTATTGCGTCTTCAATTTGAAATTAAAGATTTAGTGGACATTATAAAGTTAGTAAAATACTGTATATAATATATATATATACGCACACACACATATTAGGTACAGTTAGTATAAGAAACACATGAATATTCATGAGAAAATTTTAATTTTATAATTTAGAAAAATTTAAGCAGTTTTCTTCTTTTGTTAAAAAAAATTAAAAAAAATCTTTTTCTTTATCTCTCCTCATCTTTATAGTGTATTTGCATATTTTTTAAAAACAAAAATATAATAAAAATAATAATTATTATTATTGCTATAATCCACTTTTAATGTAAAGTGAATTATGCGCGCGTGTGAGAGTGAGAGTGAAAGAGGGGAGTTATTGTAAATTTTGAAAAGTATAGGGTTAGATTAGTCTTTGTAGCGATAAGGAGGTGGTGGGTGAAAAGGTCTTCACCGACCTTCAAGGAACACATAGTTTTCACTGACACCATGAAGAAGGAGGAGGAACTGGATGTGAAAGCAGGCGAGTATATAGTGCTTATGAACCGAGAGGACAAAGATGCATACGAAGAAATGAAGGAGGGGTCCAAGTTGATGAAGACAGTGAGTGAGGTCGCTGTTGTTTCTTCCCTTCTTGAGACTGCATGCAACCAACTTTGTGACTGGAACTCTGAAGGTTGTGAAGAAATCCATCTCGGGAGATACGGCGGAGGTCGCTAAAGGGATTTGATGCTTTACCACCTTCATGCCATGGCGGAGAAAGCTTTTGCCGAAAGGTATGGGTCAAAAGAGAGCAAATTGTTGATGACTCAGTTGATGAAAGACAAGAACGGGAATGGCTCCGAGGGCGTGAATGGGAACGGCGGCAAGACCAACGGAGATGATGATGAGCCCATGGAGCCGTTCGATAGTCCTTTTTAGGTACCTCGATCTCTGTCTATATATATATATATACCCACACATACACATATAATCTGTACACATATATATACACCCACACAAATTATACATACATGCACACACATATAAGTTTATATATATATATATACACACACACATAAACTGGCTTTTTCTCATATATATATATTTATAAATATATGTATATGTATTATTTCTCATATTAATTAATGATGACGTAGATCTGGCCGGCCGGAGAGTTGATCGAGAACGACGGGGAGGAGTCAAGAAGTGCTGCTGGTTTTTTTTGAGTCATTTTGTTTTTTATTTGTTTGTTGATGAAATCGGAGTTATGTTAATTTTCTTGGCTTCTCGATGAGTTTGACGCTTTGATTTGGGTATTATAGGTTGAATGTTAAGTTTAACAAGCTTAATTAATTTCCAATGCCACCACCATCATAAGCTTAATTCAATTAATCAGATAATGATCGATGGATATGTGTAGTGAGACAAATAGTGGGTACAAATTGGTACGTGAGAAAGAAAGGCAAAAGAGCAAAGCACGTAGACGGCGCACACGTCCCATGACACTCTGTGAGCACACCATACCAATGGAGACACTCTTCTCCTTCTGTTAATAAATAAATCAAAATAGGGCTTAAATCATAAAACTTTCGATACTATTAATAGTAAATAAATCAGAAGGATTATGGGAATCCATCTAGGGCACATGTTTGCGGGCCAGTTAATAATTTGAATTGTGTGGACAAGCCTCTTGGACTTTCTATTGGGCCTTTCTTGGTTACAGCCTCTCGATATTGGGCCTGTTTTTGTAAGTGTGACTAAATATTATACATAAAATTAATGGAATTCTTTTGATTGGTCGCCAATAGCTGCTTTAAGATGCACGTCATACTGATCAAAATAGTGTCCGTTCTATCCCATCACTAGGTTAGAGGGGAAATTTCTTAAGAATACCTTCCCCAAAGAAAAAAGAAATTTCTTACAATGGATACAAACTTATATATGGGCGTGCGTTGAGTCAGCTGGGATTGTAACGAACTCGATTAATTTAATAGCAAAATCCATTCAGACTCGATCTGAGCTCGTGTTCAAAATTATCCGACTTGTTCATGAACATATCGAGCTTAATGTTCTTATGTTTATAAACACGTTCTTGAGCCTTACAGAGGGCGTTGTTTTGAGTATGAATACTTATCTAACAAAACGTTTTGGTGGTTGTTCTTTGCCAATTTATGCGGTTTTGGGTTTTTCATTTTAGGGTCAGAGACTTTGATTTTCTATCTTTGTTTCGTGTGTATTTGTTGTAAAAGTACCGCTAAAGACTGTAACCTAGTTCTACCTCATAAATGAGTTAGTAATGATTCAAGTCCCAATATGGATAATAAAAGTTTGAGCTTATACCCTTTGTTTTTTCAGTTTCTTCTCCTATGGAATTTCAGGAATGAATGTTCCGATCCATCTTTTTATAATATCCTAAGTTGTTCTAATTGTTATGCTTGATTAAAACGCAATGCAAAAGGAGAAAGTGAGGTATATTACAAGAATATCATAATTAATGATCCATATTTAATTGGTTTCCACTCGGTGAAGCCAGCCAATGTTTTGGCAACAGACACAGAAGAAAAGTCTGAATATACAAATCTTTTCAAAGACATAGCCTTAAAATTACAAATAAACAAAAAACATAAACTAAATTTTTGCAGATGATCTTCAATAAAATACCAAGATGCGAAAAACCACAACACTGGGACAAGTTTTGCAGGAAGCACAAAAGCACTATATACGATCAATCCCAAATTCTCCTCCACCACCCCACTGCATTCACAACAAAGAAACCAAACAACAGCCGTAATCAATTATTGCCCCTACGAATACTACTATTAAAGATATTGATAAAGACGTTATTGCAGAAGAAGAATCAAGTTACAACTTTTTGATTGACGATAAGAGTAAAGAATGCCTCTATCAAAAGTATAATGTCTATTGTGACAGTAACATCACAATGGACTATGTGTCTTGTGCAATTCAAAACAAAAAGAGTGTGTAATGATCTCGTCTTTTCTGTCCACACTGCAAATAATACATACAGGGGACGTCAATCTTTTTTTTTTATAATTCAAAGAGAATACCACTAAGCAGAGAAATCAACAACTTAAACCCAGTCTTCATACAAACAAAACCGCAAAAGCTTTCATCCAATGACCAAAAGCTCTAACCAAAACGTGTGAAGGTAAAAGATTTCATAATGATAAAATGCTGTGTATCAACTCCTACATTCAAGTCCATAAAAATTAAATAGGTAACTGATCCTTGCCCTGCAAGCACAACAATTGCAGTAAAAGTACTCAAAAATCACAAATGCACGTAAAAAAAAAAATTCACAAATTACAGTTCAATATAATTCCAGGACGTAACTGTGAGTTAATGAAATACTTGAATCTGAGAACTACTAGAACTAACAAATGACATTGGCCTTTGATTCCATATCTAAGATGAGACCATCTTTAAATGCTAAGCTTAGAATGTTCATGATTAACAAGTTTGTTTCAATGTAAAGCATTTTTGTGGTAAAATATTTTTATGTCAAACATTTTACAAGCAAAACAGAATTTTCTCTTTTTTTGTTCTGATATTGAAGAAACATAATCTTGAAAATGAAAAGCATATGACAACAGGCCAGAAAAAGAGAACTGCTTCTTTCTCAATTTCGTATATGTTGAATTTGGATGAATTGTGGCAAATGCTTAGGCTCAGATCCATTAAAATGACCAAGGAAGGAAATTTAGCTCAGATCCACTAAAACGATTGAAAGAGACAGAGAGTTTGCAAATACATATCAGTGTGGTGACTGTTAGAGAGTTATTGAGCTTTTTCATGATTATGTTACGGGGTAATATTGTATTTTCCTTTCTTTTTAGTTTGTCAGCCTTTAGGGCTTATTTGTTTTGTATTCGTATGATTAAAGCTTCTGTTGAATATAGATATAGAGATTTCTCCCCATTCTCTCCATCTTGTTTGCACAAAGGTTAACATGGCATCAGAGCAAGGAAAACTAAACTAGAGGAGTAAACGACTGTTAGTTCAAGCGCTAACTATTGCAGCCCAATCGCAACTTTGCACATCGCAACACCTCAACAATCATCTCTGAATCATATTATCGCATCTCAACCTTGCTGACTTCACATTTGTTCTCAGCTTCTCAACAGCATTGATTTTGATTTTGACTTCGTTTACATTGACTTTCGACTCAATTTGCATCAAAATCGCAAGATCAAACCAAATTTTCAACACTTTTTTTACAACACATTTAGCTAAATGGGTTTAATCGGGTTATAAACGGGTTGACAGGTCAACACAACATGACATGTCTAATTATTGTGTTAATTTGGTTCGGCATGCTTATGACTCGAACATGATTAAGTCAAACCTTACTTATCAAATAAATGTAGATAACTGGAGCTCAACAGCCTAGAGAGGTGATAACCAATACCCATATCTCGCGGCACCCGTAACAGAAACCAAACAATAAGAATTTTAATTTCTGAAAAAACATCCTAAGGTGCTTTTTAAATCTTCCAAAAGTTTCCAAACAAGAATCTAAATTAAACTGAAAAAGAATTAGAGTTTTACATGCATATATAAACACTTTTTATCAGCCCAAACTATGAATAGAGGTTCCTTTTCGAAGTGTTTTACAAGAACTTCTATTTGCTTCATACACTCGAATTGATGAGTGATTAGACTATGCATGAATGTTTCAGTGTACTTCGGATTGGATTTGTTTCTTGAAGAGTAATCAGCAGTAGACTTCATAATTTCAACACTCTGGCTAAACACTACAGCATGAATCTAAATCACTATTGAAGAGAAAATGGACCATAAAGAGCGATTACGTTGACTGGGAAGCACAAGAGCTAGTGACTCTGAGGTGGAGTTCAGACTAGTTATGGTAACTCTGTGCATTGGAGGTAAAGAAACTCAACATTAATGCTAGGATTGGAGTCAAGATTAGCAAGGTAAGATTGAACACTTCTTCTGCATAGAGGATGATTGTGCTCGAACCAGTAATCCTTGGTATTCCTGTGTGTGTTTTCCATACGAAAAAATTGTAGATCTTTGTGCTTGCCTTTAACTTTAAAAATTGTTCTATCTGGTGTGGTGATTGCTAATTGTTGAAAGTAAATAAAGGACATTAAAAAAACAGAAGATTTGTTCAAAAAGCCTTAAGTTTCATAAATGAGAATCTTAGCAGGTATTCCACTTGCAACTCTAACTTTCTATAACAGTATTGTTGACAAGATAGAGAACAACTTCCCATGCAAATTTCATACAGCTATTATATCTAAGAGGTTTGAAGTTCTACACCATAAACCATAAAATGCAAGCATCAATGACATACAAAATTGTACAATTAGATGAATTTTTGGACTAGAACTTACTGGAGAAAGATGTATATACACATTGGGATGCACAAGCATTCAAGCAAATACAAATACATAAGAGATAATCACTCTATAGCACACACTACAGCCATGGTTACACTTTTGTTGTATTTGAAGAAGAGGGTAACAACATGACAAATAAGGAATTTGACATGAGGCTCGTATCTTTGCATCAACAATTGATCTAAATTAAATATTTCAATTTGAACTATATATATTGTAAACCCATGCCTTCTCAGAAGATTGTATAAGAATATGCAGCCATTTAACCCTTTATAAATATGAAGAAATACCTGTTTCACCAGCGGGCTGTCCACCCTTTTCAAAAGCTGCAAAGAAGATTACCAAAAGAATATACTCATGAATAAGAGAACACTTCAGAAACAGAATTAATGAAAGCATACGACAACAAAAACAGAAACAAAAAAATGATACTTCAGTTTCATAATTTATTTCTGATAAATGCACAAACCTCCCTGAGAATTGTTACACTTACAAGAATTTTCTATGTAGTTTCAAAAAATAACTGTGACCTCTCTTGTCAAACATTGTTTTGTAACCATTAAGTGTCAAGACAACTCAAGGATGGATTTTGCTAAAGTCAGCAAAATGAACTTTCATAATGTCAATTTCACCATTGGATAGAATAAAAATACATTTTTTTCTTACAATTGATTAGTTGAGAAAGGCTGAGGCTGTGTATAAGCATCTTGCAGTGAAGGGTTAATGCGTCTTTTCACAATAGTTGGTTTATTCAATTAAAAACTATATTTAGGTTTTGATGGGCAAAGTCAAACCACATACTAAGGCAGTGTTATTATTCAAATTAAAAAGGAAATAAACAAAACTCAAAGAGGGCAACGTAATTCATCCTTTATTTTTAAATGCAATGGGATTATCATTAGAGTTGAACCTTAAAAATGCAATGGGATTTTCATTAGAGTCAATCAACCCCAAATAGGTTCACCATTCTCTCTATTTTTTGTTTTCAAAAGTGGTTCACCATTCTTTTCCTCAAGAACAAATCTCTTCTCTGATGAATCATTCGCATAATGTAAATAATGTGTATGCATATATGTGTGTGTGTGTGTATAATTGTATATACACACTTATCTCAAAATATAACCCTATATATGCAATAATCCAAATTTTAGATCTCAAAAACAAAACCCAAATCAATACATAAGATTTGCTTTGTTAGGGATAGATGAAAGGAGAGAGAAGAAAAAACAAACGGTTTTAACCCGCAAGGAGATGGGTAATACTCATCTTCAAAATTTTTAAATTTTAAACAGGTGTCTAAATCTTACTGGGCCACAACAGCAAGGAAATCCATGTAAATATAAACAAACCTCAAAGAGTGCAACGTAATTCACCCTTCATTTCTAAAATTAGACAAACCTGGCTATCATTTCTTCACAAGAAAGGTATAAGGATTCAAATATGATATGAAGAAACTCAGATGTCACCAAATTCACACAAATAACCACTAAATCACAAATAAAAGCATATATTAACACTCCAAACATTAATCCCAATTTTAAATATATATATATGAACCTGAAAATCTTCCCAGAATGAATAAAAGATTATTGAAAATTTTAAAACAAAACAAAACAGCACATACACATGCTGGCGGAATGAACTTGTTTGTCTAAAGCCAAAACACCACTCACATTTCGTCCTTTTCATTCCCATGATATAACTATTTATGAGATACCCCCGATTACTTATGTTGCCAACAAAAAGATATATTCCATAACTCTTAACACCATATTTTCTTCTAAGATCAAAGGCTGACAAGCCTCCACGCCAGTATCATGTACCCACGTACTTATCCCCAAAGAAATCAAATGAACCATGACAACAAAGTGAGCTGAACGGAATCAATGAAGTATAAGAAGAAGAAAAAAAAAAAAAAAAAAAGACAGCTAAAAATGAACAGAGAAAAAGCACCAAAGAGAGATAAGGAGACACAAAATATTTGAAACAGATCTGGCATAAGATAAATATTGCAGAGCTAGGAAAAGAATTAGATAACAAAAATGAAAATAAGATCAAAATGGAAGCATATTAACCAAAAGTTACTCACTATAAGCATCCACCTTACCTTGACAATATCGGGACAATTCTTCGCGGAAACTTCTACAATGTTCGTGATCTTCCCCAACGTAGCTTACACACTGCTTTCACACCAAACAGTATACGTAAAATACCATTGCACCACAAATATATCGAAAATCTAGTTTACAAGATTTAAAAATTATATGATTGTAGTACTAATATAGAAAAATAAGAACAAAAATGAATGGAAAAAAAAAAAAGAAAAGAAAAGAAAAAAAAAAAAAGAAAAAAGAAAGAAAGAATCAATATTTTTATTGGCAGAAATAAGAAATACACCGTAACACCCCTCACCCACCCCTCTCATCTTTATTTGCCATGCTAGAATATAACCACTATTCTATAATGGCTTTGACAATGGGTCAAAGCCGATATAGATCTAACTGAAGAATAGTTAAAAGTACAATGTTCCAATGTGGCACTAACATTATAGTAGTGGATAACGTGTATGCATGCAGTCCAACAAAAACAGAACCAAAAACATCTTTGTCCGAAGTGGAAGTGTTATAGCATCTCAATTATTTGGGTTAAGTGCACAACCACCCCTTTAGTATAGATTTCGTGTATATAGAATACTTGGGTGTAAAAGGGAATTTAAGAAAAAGAAAACGAAATTAACAATTCCCAAAAAAAAAAAGAAGAAAGAAGGTTTAATAAAGAGTGGTTTTATATTGAATTCTAAATTTGTTTAGAGTAGCGTTTTATATAGTTGAAGAGTAATACTAGATCTAGGAGTATATTAAAAAAGAAAGAAGGGTTTTTTTTTTTTTTTTTTTTTTTTTCATAAAAAAGAAAGAAGGTTTAATAAAGAGTAGTGTTGCGTTTTATATAGAATTCTAAAGTGGGAACGGAATTTAAGAAGATAAAAAAAGTAAGAAAAAATTAATGATAATTTTACCTTTCCTAAAGGTTTAATAATTATGTTATTTTCTTTGATTTTTTTTTTTTTTTTTTGATAAATATTTTCTTTGATAATTTTTTTACTATCATTTTATATATATATTTTTCCTAGTACATTTTATATAATGTTACTATTAAGGAACTTCAATTTTCAAATTTTATTTTTATTAATATATTATTAATTTTAATATTATAATTTTATTCCAATTTTTTTTAAAATTTTTTAATTGAATTATATTAACATTGAATGTTAATTATGTTACTCAAGTGCATTTTTATTAGTAATTATGTTACTCAAGTACACATACATATCTATGGATTAATTTCTAAAAGTGTATTAGAAGACTAAATTTGAGTCCTGGAGACCAACCATATTCTACTTTCTAAGTTTTTCTTCAAGTCCAAAGGACTATATTCTCCTCATTGTTACTGTTCCATAAAAACGATATATTCTATTGTTCAATAATATATGACCATAAAGATTGAAGTGCAGAAAATAACTGTACTATCAATATAGTGCATATATTTCCCTGGTGTCAAATGAGACAAGTGTCTAATTTTGTCATTTTCCATTTGGATAATTTTTAAATAATGTAAGATAATTTGCCATAAGGGTATTCAAGTCTTCAGGAGGTATTTATTTGAACACTAAATCTTGAAGGGGGTTTACGGACCACCAAGGGGGTATATGCACTATATCGGTAGTGTGTTTTCAGCACTTTACCCTACTATTTTACATATAAAATTCAAAAATAAGATAACGGGCAGTGTACTCTATAACATAAACCTGATCCCTTTACATAATTGGAAACCATACAGGAAACAAAAATTGCGACTCTATTCATCCAATGATCAAAACTTCAACTGCAATATTGCATAGGAGAAGATGCTTATGTGGGAAAATGTTGTCAATAGGCACATCCATTCACTCAAGTCCACCAAAACACACAAAGAATACAAATCCTTGCCCCATCAAGCCATAAAAGTTACACCATAGGTACTCAAAATTTACAAACCCAAATAAACACACAAGTGGTAATACTAAATAGAATTCATTCCTTCATTTTCCCTTTGCAACAAAGTATGATGCAACCACAAGTACATCACAGTCAGCATAGGCAAGAATATGATGACCAGTGTCCAGATAATTATTTCTACATCCGTCCCATATTAGCAGCCCCTCTTTTCTTTTTGGAATGTCCCAAATTAACTGTCCCAGTTTAAAAGGCAAAGCAAAATAAATGTCAATCTTTCCATAATTACCCTTTAAGTTTTCAAAAATCTCCCAACCTGATAATATACATATATAAACTTAAAAGGACAACTTGGTAAATTTAAAAGGGGGAAATTCATTAATTGCATGTCCCCCTTAACAAGTTATAATACCAAAAAGAGACAACTACTGTGAGATGGAGGAAGTATAAAATTAAGTGAGAATTATGCTGACTATAACTATTATCTATTAAATTAAATTATTTAGATTATGCTGACTATAACTATTATTTATTAAATTAAATAAAGTAGGTTGTGCTTTTTCTTTTTTTTTTGATAAGTAAAATGTATTAGAATTAATTTATATAGAGATAATGATGGGCTTGAGATGGCAAGCCACCCAAAGTTGTGGGAGTGTTATTAATTTTTTTTTTTTTTTTTTTTGAGAAATTAAAGCAATTGTATAGGAATTACTAATAACAAGAATGTTATATTCACATTTACTATATAAAATATGTGCTTAAGGAAGTTAATTAGTAAACAAAAATTTTAAAAGAGGAAAACATTCTAAACGAATAGGAAGAATAAGTTATCCTACTAATTTAAAAGAAGGGAACTTCAAATAAAGTTAATTTATAAATAAAAAAAATGGAACAAGAAATTCGTGGAATGATTGCAGCAAAACTTCAGGAAACTGAGCTATTGCATCAGCAAGACATCTTAATATATGTATATCATATATGGTTAAGACAACAAACATGAGATCTTACTATATATAACAAAAAGGAAAGCAAACGGAATAGAAATTAATGGGTTGTTTGTTACTTGGATGAATTTTGTAAGCAAAGGGCTGCAATTTAGCAGCTAACCAGTTCATTAATAAAATAAAATAAAATAAAATAAAATAATACAACAACACAAATGGACAACAATTAAAAGACAAAAAAAACTGGTTGTACCAGTTACACATACATACATTCTAACAAGAGAGGAGGACAGAAAAGCAGGGAAAAAATGAGAGAGAAACAGCCGCCGGAGAGATTAGAGTACAAAAAAGAGAAGATTCGAGAAAAGTGTAAAGTGATAGAACAGGCAAGGAACATGCTAAAGGATAACGAGGAATTTAAAATGTTATCAAAAAGGGGGTCCATTGAAGGAACTGCTGTGTTTTAGAGACTGCTGTGAATGAAATAATTAAAATGGCTTGTGATATTGGAGCCACCACTATAGTCAAACCTGTTATTGTTAGCAACAGGTTTGTATGATTTATAAATCTCTGGACTTTAATTATGGTAGTATATGAAAAAGTTTCATAATTTATTACTGCATTATGGGGTTTAAAAGATAAGAGATGGCTCTTTTTAACACAGGCCTAGATACAAGTTTTAATTGGCCTCCCTATAGTAGATAACCATCTCCAAAACTAGTTACTGAATGTAAATATCGGGATTTTCAAACGATGTGATATAAAATTCAAAATAATGAGTTTATCAAGGAGTTCAATCTAAGTTAATACTAAATGTCAAAATTCTATTTAATCTCCACTCTTCAGGAAGCAACATAGCGAGTCATTCATCATTTTGCTAAGACATGGAAATTGTTCCATTGATCCTGTGCTATTATAATGCCCAAAAAGAAAAATGTCATAGCAAAATATGGGTGGATATTTCTGTGTGATAAAAAGGAGTGTGTATATATATAGAGAGAGAGAGAGGTAATTTACTGACTTTCCCTGAGGTATCAGGTAATCACCATCAGATGAAAGTTTTTGAAATATCACTCTGGCATCCCTTGTCAGAGTGGAGAATTGTAAATTGCAAAATGTTATGTGTGCTTTTACTATATTACCCTTGATACAAAAACATTTTTAATTTTATAATGATATGAGCATGGTTGAATTTACTAAAATGCCACTTACACTTTTAGTTTCAAGTCCCCTCTCTCTCCTCCGCACTCCAGCACCACCACCCCCGCAGTGTTACATCGCCAACCCACTTCCACCACTTTACAACCACCACACTCCCACTTTTCTCTCTTATCACCACCACAACAACCACCATCATTGCCACAACCATCATCACTCCCAATCATCTCCAAAATCCGTACCACCAACACCAGCTCCTACACCACCACAGACCCAATTCTTTCTCCTCCCACAACCACCTTCATCCCCTATCAGCACCCGCCTCTCTCTATGTATGAGTCCATCACCATAACCTTGCTGCCTTCACCTTTATTTCAATTTTGTGCAACCCAAATTAGCGCCACCAAAAGTGCTTCCCCCCCTCTCCCTCCCTCTCTTTTCTTTGCAGCATCCAGAGGCCCCTCCCACCACCGTCGCCCAATTATATTTTCCCACAATCCAACCTTCACAGCCACCAACCATCACTGTGACTCAAACCCTCCACCAAAAAACAGAACCTCCAAGGCTTGATAGCGAAATAGAGTGAGAAAGAGGTATGTTCATAGTTACCTATGTTACCTACCATAGAATTGCGAATTGATTTTCAATCTAATACGTATCTACAAATGGATTTCTGAATAATGCAAAAAAGAAATTTTGGTAAGTAAAATTGTATAAAAGCACTCAAAAGGGGAGCGCATCCCAATAGAACTACACAAGGCCAAATAGGACCTCTAGACATTCAAGGAGCCCAAAAAATCGACCATCTCCTCTAAAGATCTATAATATCTCCCTACAACCCAACAAAAAAGAGTAGAAATAATAGAGAACTTAAGCATAGAAATAGGATTCTCCTTTCCTTCGAAAGATCTCTTGTTCCTCTCGAGCCAAATACACTACCAAACACACAAAGGCGTAACCCTCCAAACATCCCGGACTTGGGCCCCCACTATACAACCTCTCCAAGTCTCAATCAACCCTCTGGAGGATTTGGGCATGACCCACAGAACTCCAAACAAACCAAGCATCAAATCCCAACAACCTCTAGCTATAGAGCAATGCAAAAGGAGGTGATCCACTGTCTCCTCATCACGAAGACACATGCAACAACAATTGACCACAATGCAAATGAATAGGATTTAGTCTTCAATTCTACAACTATAATGTCCATTACCACTTATTAACCATAGAACCCTTATTTTGGGTCTGCTTAAATGAACAAAGCCCATTTGCCTTTCCCAAAACCCACTCTACCTCACCGTTTTCAGTTCTTGAATTTCATTTCCTTCCTAACCCACCCCCCCCCCCCCTCCCCCCCCCCCCCCCCCCCCCCCCTTCTTCTCTCTCTCTCTCTCTCTCTCACTCACTCACACACACACACACACGCTGTAGAACTTGAAGGATATATATATATATATATATATATATATATAATTCTTCACTTGATGTAGTTGGATTATATAACTTAACATTGAATAATATTTATATTTAATGGAAACATTAATTAATCAATTATATAAATATATTTGATTGTCATTTATACAACTAGGTAGCACTTCAGATATTCAATCATATAATATATATAAAAATATTTGACTGCCATGTCTAGATCTGAGATAGTATACATAATGAATATTTTGGTCAAAAAATAAAGGGTTAGATTTGTCATTTTAAAATGATCAAGTACAGATGAAGAAGTAAATTGCTCTTATTCAAGGGTATTTTAATGACCTTGACGGTAATTAATCGGAGAGGGGGTTGACTATGATTTCATCAAACCTAAAGGGAGGTTGACTTAATTTTTTTCAAATTTTCATCCGATAGTGATTTCTCTAAATCCCAGGAGAGGACAGAGTAATTTACTATATATATATACACACACACTTATCAATAAAAAAATTTACTATATATATATATATATATATATATATATATATATATATTTATGCATAGAAAGCTGTCACATTTTCTAAACAGCACTTCACATAAGCCTATTAGCTATATGCTGGTTTAGTACTGATTTATTCTTAATACCACATGATACCTATAAATTTTGACCACATAAATCAGTATTACTTCTAAATGATTATAATGGAGCCTATGGTACCAATAACTTAGGGTCCTAGGAATTTAGGTCATATGGGTTGACTTGTAAAGTTGATTCTATAAATCCTTCTAAGGTGAAGATGATTTCGTCAAACTTTCAAAATAATGAAAATAAAAAGAAAATTCATTGGGTTTTTATATTCTGCAAGAATTTAAAATTTGTACAGAGACTTCAATTACTTAATGCATATATACATTTCCTTTTCTCCGTGTATTGCAGATTGCTGTAAAGCTATAAAAGTAGTGGATTTGTGAGTCTAGCATAGGACAAAAAGTGAAGAAATGTCTTGTTCTGTTGTGTTATTCTATGGGAACCATCTCTTTTGCACATATGCCAATTTGCACACATGCCAATTTCGCAAGTGGAACTTTGATAAATGATGCAGAGTCCCTTTGATACGGGATAGCGGAATACTTTAGTTTGGCAGAATTCTGAGTGGGTGGAATGTTCACTACCTCTACAGGGATGCCTGTTAGGGTGGCAACGATCCTGGAGTTGGTGGCTATGCACCAGGTTTTCACCACGCAACAATGCATAGTATGAAAATATGATGCATTATCTAATGAATGTTGATGATTTATAAATGCAACTTATTTTCTACTACGATTTATTGACATACATGATACTTTCTCTTGACTTGTAACTGAATTAACAAACTTGACACTATCTTTACTATTTGAGATCCGTTTGATAAATGATTCTGATATCCTCTTGGACTAACTTATCAAAAAAAAAAAATATTATACCCTCTTACACTTGCTCTATGCAAAATTTAGTGCCACGACATACCCTTATTGCATGCTTTTGTTTAGTGCTTATAAAGGACAGTTTTTTCTACTAGGCTGTCTAGCTCATTACTATCATTTTCTAGACATGATTATGAGGAAACTTGGAACAGCAAAGACACTTATTCGACGACATCAGAAACTACGAACTTTTAGGTACTAAAGGCCTTTCACAATGGTTGTAAAGTGATTTATTTATTGATATGGAAAACAAATATGTAGTATTAAACAGCATGCATATAAAGGAATTATGATTTACATTTAAGTCTTATAAAAGAAATAAAACAGATAACTCCTAGAAATAAAGTTTCAATTGTTCCCAAATAAAGATCAAATATACCTCATCAAACATCATTTTACGAATCGCACATTGAGTCTTGTTATTTGTCATGTAAGCATCATACAACTGATCCGCCTCCTCAATATCACTGGCCGTTGGATAAAAGTGACCTGCGAACAAGATTATCAGAAGGATATACACATGAATGAGAGAGCACTTCGCAAACAAAATCATGCAAGCAGTGCCACACACATATAAAATCACACAAATCACCACTAAAACACATATTACCAATTCCAACATCAACAAGAAAAGCTTGGAAAAAGAGGCAACGTCAACAAAAGTTAACCCTGAATGTGGAACTTTATGTACATATGCATATATACACACATATCCACGTACAAATTATGAATAATGAATATTAATATACATATGTAGATATGTAGATATATATATATATATATATAAGAACAAGGATGGCTAAATTTACTCTTTTTTCAGACTGAGAATCACAACTAAAGGAAAAGCCTGTGAATCAACTCATATCAATAGAATACAGATGTAACTCAGTACACATGAAGTTCATAATTCCAAGCAAAGAATTACATATGTATATATATATATATTATATATAAGAACTACGATGGCTACATTTACTGTTTTTTTTCAAAATGAGAACCAAGGACGAGACAGCGAATCAACTCGTATCAACATAATACACATGTAACTCAGTAGACATGAATTTCATAATGCCAAGTGAAGGAACAAATTTTGCAAAGTCAGGTTGTACTATAGACTATAGTAGCAATTCTCTGGGGAATGTTATCATATACGTAGGAAGAGTAGGGCATCCTTTTTATATGCAGAAAACACATTAAAAAAAAATAAAATTAATTTATTCATTTTTTGCTATAAAAACATAAGGATCTAAAGAGCAAAAGGCAGGCATCTCCGAAGCTAATTCATGACTACTGAAATTGTGAAAGTGACAATATTGGGACCAATTCCACTGGTACAATTTTTAAAACGGCACCATTTTGTAAATTGGGCGACAGCATTATCTATGTTATTAAGCAACATAATTGCACAACCAAGAGTTTAAATCCAGTAAATCGTCTTCTCAGGAATCTACTCAGCATAAATATTTTCAGAGGAAAATTTGAAAAAAGCAGCCCAGTGCACAAGGCACCTTCCACTGCGGGATCTGGGGAGGCTCGTATATGTACACAGCCTTAACTCGGCATGCGAATAGGCTCTTTCCCGTTTTGAACCCATGACCTCCAGGTTATAATGCAACAACCTTACCGTTGCGCCAAGGCCCGCCCTCAAACGAAAAATTGAAACAAAGAATAAAAGCAAGCAACCAGTAAAACCCAAAACTCCACTCCCATATCCTCCTTCCATGCACCCAAATGATCCTGATAATCTATGAGATAATACCCAAGTAACAGATGTTGTCAATAACCATCCACCAATGTATTTATCCCTAAAAATTTAGATGAACTCAAGACAAAAAAATGAGCTGAACACAGACAACGGTATTACTATTTTTATAAGAATTTCTGTAAAAACCACTTATATAATGAAAATAGAAAAATGAAAAAGGAAAGAAGGGGAAAAAGTTGAAATAGATGTGGTGTAAGACGAACATTGCAGTGACAGAAACCAATAAGACATCAAAAATAGGAGAAAGCAAACCCCTAGTGTATCATAGCCACAACAGAAACGTATAGAGAAAAAGTTTGTCACAACAGAAGTATCTCACTTACGGCAGTGCAGGGACAAAGATTTCTGGTACTTTTGACAATCTTCATCACCACACTCTCTCATGCACTGCATTCACAAAAAAGAAAACCAAGCAGCGTAAACTATTATTGCCCCCACAAATACTTTTACAACCTTGTGTTCGATATACAAAGAAAACCTTATCCATAAGACCACCAAATAAACTAAAAGAAACATGAAAAAGAGTACAAAATCAATAACAAACAAGAAGGTACTTTATTTTAGAAGGAAAAAAGAAAAGAAAAGAACTGGCTGCCTATTTTGGAGTTCAACAAATTTCTGAACTCTGTTAAGGGTTACCAATTTGAATTTATGAATTGATAGGAAAAATAATTTTAGGTAACATTTGATTCCATATTCAGAATGCAATCTTCTTGAAACGCTAGGATTCAAAGGGAAAATAGAACAAAATCTAACATTGATTCATATATTTCAAGTACAAATTTTTTTTTTTTTTGGGGTGCAACGAAAGTTCTTTGAACTTTATTTACAAAAATTAATTCTCAATTACATAAATGCGTAGATTTTAGCTCCAAATCTAATTGCCACTTAAAGGAAAAACAATACAGATCGTCCCATTCACATTTAAGTATCACATAATTGTCTTTGAACATGTAAAGTTACAAAGTTTATTTTACTTTTAAAGACCTTCAAATTTAATTGTTAATCCATTATTGGATTGGACTCAATCAACAACTTAAAACAAAGAAAAGAAAGAAAAAAAGAAAAGGTGAACTCCTGTAAAGAGAACCAAAAAAAAAAAATGAAAATTTATTATAATCGAGAAACGAGCTTGTCTATGAACAATTTTAAATACATTTCATAGGACCATCTTTTTACCATTTGCATCTCCATATTTTCATTATAATAAAATGTAGCTTTCTCATTGTTTGGCATGAGCTAATAAAGTTAAGGTGGGAGGGTGGAAAAGGCATCCTAGGGGAAAAAAGGCATCCATTGCTCTTTTTGTGAATATGCAAGAAGGAGAATGTCTTCTGTTTCTCCTTATAAACATTACACATTAAGAAATGCTATGGTTAGAACGGCAACAAAAAGACTACAGGAAAGAGAGAGAAAAAGTTTCCTTTCCCTTCTCATTTTCACTGACATTAAGATGATGAAATACGAAAGCTTGGAAGAGAATAGCTTCATTGCTCTTTCCTTTGTCCCCTACTCGGACCTTCCTACCACAGTATAGAAACCTAATTAATCCCTTCCGTTATCATTCAACCTTTCCTTCCTTTTAATATTTCCTCCTACAAAATTGCCCATTACCTTTCACCCTTTAAACTAAATCAATGGACGTAAATAAAAAATAAAATAAAAAATACCATAGCTTTAAACTCATTTTCATTCCAATTTTGAAATGGGAACGACAAAGAAGATTTCCAGGGGATGGAATTTATCGCTCAAATCAGTTGAGGAGAAGGTGCCCAACTTGATTTCAAATTCCATTCCTTCTTAAACTTATAAAAGGATAGATAAATGTATCTACGGTAAAAAACTCTTTTGGGAACTGTGGTGCTATAGACATCGTTCCACTTTCGTATTTGAAAAGAAAAGGTAACAAACAAGGTGATCTGCTATGTTACCTTGACTATGTACATTTATCTGGTAAGTATCAGACCTCCCTACTTCCTTAAACCTGAGATATGTGGACTCAACTTGAAATGTGTCCAAAACTTGGATAGGGGGATAAGGCGATGTCTTGCATGCTTTAAAACATAACATATACTACGTAAAAGTATAACGCATGATACTATTATTCATTAAAAATATACTTTATAATAAGCAAAATTAAATGGAATATGGTGAAAAAATAGAGATTCGTCCATCTTAAAAGTAAGTAACATTTTCTTGCTGTAAAATATGAGCTTTTTATCTTAAAAGTAAGTAACATTTTCTTGCTGTAAAATATGAGCTTTTTATCTTCTTCTTCCATCATCAACATCAGAATATTCAGGTGTTCAATTTTTGTACATGTGTCATACACCCATTTCATGTCATGTCGATAACACATACTCCACTAACAATCTTAAAATACAGTTTCATATAAAGAGCAAATATACCCTTTCATATTTCATGGAAATATCATTACACGAAACAAAGCTCCCTGTCATAAAACTTTCCGTAACACTTTCAATCTGACGATTTACGGACTTAAGACCCAAGGCAGTAGCAGCATTACGAAGAAGGTCAGTAAAACCTATATAGAAAATGAACAGAAGGATTAAATGTGTAAATGAGATAATAAACTGCAAAAAGATGTTTTGCAAGCGGGAAATCACAAAGAAATAAAATAATGCTACCAACAAATTCACAATATTTTTATATTCGAAAAAATAAATAAATAAATAAATAAATAATAGCCAATACTCTTTGGGACTTGGTATTGAAAAAACCAACACTCACCAAACATATAATTAATTTGAAATTCCAACGTCAAACGGTGGGACAGTAAAAAAAACGAAGCATAAAGGTGAAACGACTTCGTGATTGTGCGCATATATACAAATAAATATTCTTCGTGTATAGGAACAAGATAGATGGAAGGATGATGAGGGTTGCCTTACCATCTGTATAAAACATATATAATACACACGCATATACATAAACATATACATATACATATTCGTTTATAGATAGATACGTCATACATAGAAAGATAAGAGGGTTGACATTACCATCTGAATCTGAACTATAACCCTTGGCACGTCCTCCTGAAACATACGAATCAGAGAAAATTAAACGACAGTACTACACAATCAATGAAATCTATCAAAATAACACAGATGCTAAAATTTATAAAGCCCTCAATCAATCGGCACACCACATTACGTACCCCTGCGAACTGGGGCAACCATAATTTCAGATTAAAATTAAAAAATAAAAAAATATATATATATAAGGAGGGATCGCTTGAGATTGTTTTTGTCGATAAGGAAGAAAAGTGTCGATCGATTTTTAAACTGTCGAACAGTAAAATAGTTTAAGAGGAGGGAGAGCCTTGATTATTTATGTAAAAGTTCTAATATTAACCACAATTTACTTTGGTGTCCTAGTGTTACAAGGGAGACTTGTCCCTCGTCGGATCCGAATGGGAAGTGAAATGGGTATAAATGGGTGGGTATGCAGCACTACCCAACAGTTTGAGCTTTTGGGTAAATGGGTAAGCGCCCACCCGTATGAGTTGGTATCAGAGTTAGACCTAATTTTTGATCCGGTGTCATGCCCAGCGTCCGGTCTGGAAGGCATCCAGGTGAGCCACCCCTAATAAGCAGGGTGGCCCGACCGCAACGAGGGCGTTGCGAGTTCGGGTGGGGGAGAATGTTACAAGGGGAGACTTGTCCCACATCGGATCCGGATGGGAAGTGACGTAGGTATAAATGGGTGGGTATGCAGCACTACTCAACAGTTCGAGCTTTTGGGTAAATGAGCAAGCGCCTAGCCGTTACACCTAGTGTTAAGATGAACCCTAAATATCTTGTAAGTGTAACGGTTGGGCAAGCAACCCAGGCAACACCCTTGTTACAGGCCGGCCATTCTGTTTACTCTGTTTACTCTGGGTCAGACTCGGACGTTCTTCGAATCGAGGACTTAGTATGATACTTGATTACGCTTGTTCATTTATCCAAAAATTCTAACGATTGGGTAGTGTTACATACCTACATATTTATACACACTCCAATCCTATTTAAATATGGTGTAAGACAAGTCTCACTTATAAGAGTAAGTTACAATAACCTCCCAATGTCTTAAATTGCAAAGACCATTGCGTTCCTTGATCTAAAAAATAATGTCGACCTCCCCTCTCATAGCCTGATGTATTAGATGTCAAATAATACCTATTACAATATATCTACAAAAATGTCTTTTTCAAATTTTATAACATGCGAGGTGAGTGCTATTTTTAAAATTAGGAGAGATATCCCTGTTATTTAGACATTATCGATATAACTTTCTCTATTTTTTAAAATTTATCCTTTAAAATATTAAGATTATTTTAATTATTATAATAAAAATTTCACTCAAGTTATTATCCTCTCTCAATATCATCCTACCCTATAAAGAATGGCAAACTATAAATTTGTAGGGTTAAGGTGTCATTCCAAATCTATTCTTACGGAGTAATATTTATTTTCTTTCCTCTCAATGGCAAACTTGATAACGGTATTGGGTTGGATGGACCAGCTATTATGCTTGGTAAAAGTGCACTAAACTTATCAACTATTGAGTTATTGTAACGTGCATTTCTCAGTTATTAAACATTGCAACTAAGTCCTCCAAAATTTAAAAACTCCCATTAAAGACAATGGAAAAACCTCTGCTATACAGAAAAACAGGTGCAACAAAAACACTCACTAAAAACATGGAAGAAAAACACTCACTAGAAATTAGATGTATATAAATCCTTGTATTTTTAACATTCTGAGCAAATTGTCCCCTAATTATTTATTTTAATCATTTTTTTTGTAAAATCCCAAAATACCGTTATATATAAATGATTACAATATATTAGGGTATCTCTCTCCCTTAAAAAAAAAAAAAAAAAAACCAAGTTACACGCGCGCATGTGTATGCATGTATTGTATATAGTACACCATCAACACCCCCCACCACTTCCAACCACCATCGGCACCCCTCTCTCTTCCACCACCATCTGATATTTGTACACAGTTCCATAACCATTTTTCGGTAATAAACATATCAGAAATCCACGATCCCATCATACCCATTATCAGGGCTGACTCGAGCCTTAGGCAAGTTATGCAGTCGCCTAAGGCCTGGCCAATAAGAAGGTCTCGTAATTTTTCATTTCTTTATATATTATAACTTTCTTAAAATAATTATGTTAATGAGAGGGATTTGACAGTGACCTAAAAGATTTCTGTTATTTATTACCTTCTTCTTTCTTTTTATCAGGGCTCCAAAAAAATTTTCTTATATATTATAAGCTACCTAAAAATTTTATTTTTTCTATTATTAAACCTCAATCAATAAAGAAATTTAATATTAGACCCAAAATATTTCTATTACTTTTTTTTTCTTCTCTCTCTCATCCTTATTGCATTAGTGTACGACTTGTGAAACTTTTATAATTTTTTAAGACACCTATTAACTCTTTTTTTTCTTTTTTTCTTATTCCTCACATATTTTTTCTCTTCTCATTATAATTTTTTTTTTCTTTTCATCTTCTCCATTCCTATAATTTACAACCTCATTACGTCACAAAACTTTGAATGAACTTTTATTCTATTAAAGAATTTTTTTAAAGTATTGGACCAAATTCTTCAAAATCAGTTTCTATTGTTCTATAACTTCAATTAGTTTATATTTTTACTAAATCGTGTTATCATAAAATTATATATTTTGTTTGTGAATTGTCATTATTTTTATTTATATTGTTAAATATACCTTTTAGAAAGCACATAGTTAATTAACTAACGAGATTGAAATTTTTTTAATACTACGCTTAAAAATCACAAAATAAATAATAAGTATATTATTAACATGAATATATAAGTAAATTCTATTAAAAAATTATTTTATTTTTTCGTCTAAGAACTCAAATTATATTGAGCCACCCAGCCTATCATTGTTGTAGGGCTCAAAATTATGGACGCTATGAACGAACTGGATCAAACCCACACTCATTTTTCCTCTACTAAATCTAAAGAAACATTGGTTTGGCGGTTTCACCGAGATCGACCCCAATACCAATCGTTAACATAAACAATAGCTCTGTTTTTGCTAAATTGAGTGGCGTTGTTAAGGATCCAAATTGGAGGAGGAAATAGGGTTGTTTGAGTACTTGCATAATTTCGCATATTGGGAACAATTTCATCATGGAGCAAGAGTACTTTAATGGTGATTTAGCTAACGGGGTTTGAGAGTAGTACTCATTATTGGGTGAGTTCTGGAGTGTTCTCAGCTTCTTTGCAGCCCCGCCGAGTTATGGCAGCGATGTACGTAGCAGCGGCGGTGACAGGGTTTTGGACAATAGATTTTTTGGATTCTTTCTATCTCTGTAAGAAAAAGTTTCATGGACTGGACAAATTCCCCCAAAACCCAACGGAATTGTTACATAGTACTATAATTAATACTACTAAATTTGTCCAGTCCATGAAATAGCAAGGTGGTTTCGGCTGTGTATAGAGAGAATAGGAAAACGAAGAGAGAATAACCAAAGACACCATTGGAAAACGAAGAGAGAAGAACCAAATACACAAATGGTCGAGAGAGTATGACGTTGTTTGATCTTTCATAAGTGCTTCAATATTAATTCCCTTACGTGGAGAGTGTTGAAAACTGTTAGCTTGCACTAGAGATCACTATCCCAAACCAAATACATAAAAAAGTTATGAACTTGTGAAAGAAGGAGAAAGCCAAGGACCAGGTTCTCAGGTGAGCTGAGGTTTCTCTGTGTGATCAGAGCGTTTTTTTCTTTTTTTCCCGAGTGTTTTCAATGTTTGGGTTTCTTCCCCTGGGTGACCTATAGGATGGCTTTCCTGTTCACTCCCGACAACGGTTTGTGTGGGTGATCGGACCCAGTGGCACTTTGGATCTTATGGGTTGTTCTGAACGGTGGATGGGTTTTAGGCCAATCTCCACAGTGTTTCCCTTTTGATCCTAGTATTTGGTTGGTTTGCTTAGCTTCCATGGTCGTTCTACTGTTTTCTGGCCCTTTACTTGTCTGCGTCGGGTTTTTGTCTGTGGTTAAGCTTTCTGTGGCCATGCTTTATTGGTTACGGTTAGTTGATGCAAGGGATTTCCTGTCGTCGGCTTCGTTATTTGGGAAAGGCGAGTTGTTTTCTTGGTCCTATGTGCCGGACTTTCTTTCTTGTTTCAGGTTGTTGCGCGTTGGGCGTGTTCTTAAAGCAGGTTGGTTGTTCATTTCTCTTGCTCTGTTTAGAGCTACTTCTCCTCCGGCCGCCATTGACTATGGGTTGTGGTTTCTTGTTGCCGGTCCTATCTGTGAGGATGGTTATCCTTCGGCGTTTCGGGTTTTTTATGTTTTTTGTTCTTAGTGGTGCTTTGTTTCCGACGATGCTTTTCCTACTGGTGTTTCGCCGGCGGTTGGTCAACTCCCTTGGTTTGGTGATTGTATAACCCTTGGGTCCCCTCGGTTTTCCCCGCGTCTCCTGTGGTGTCTGTTCTCAATCCTTCTTACGCGTGTTCGTGCTGGACATCACATGAACATTGTCAAGCCTTTTTGTTTTGTGCGGTCAGGATTACGCTGGGTCTTTCCGTATCTATTTGTATTACTTGTTTTGTATTGTTGAGGCATTTGTCAGTTGTGCAGTGGCACTGTTATGTGTCAGAAAGGGCTGCAACAAGTTAATAATTGGTTTGAGGTCTGTGGCGTTGCCGTCACGCAACTATGCTACTCTGGAGTTCGCTTTTTTATTTGCGTGGCTGTTGTTGCAATATGGGCATCATTACTATGGGACCCATGGTTTTTTCCATTTTTAACATGATAGGGGTCACTTTGAGCAATGGTTTGCTTTGTCCTGGGTCTTTTGTGTGTTGTCTATTTTCTAGGGCTGGTCTATGTATGTTTGTGGTATCTGTCGTTTGTAAGTTTGTGGTTGTTTGTATTGCTCTATTGTAAGTGCCGTTAGGCTTTGCCAGGGAAAAAAAAAAAAAAAAAAAAAACCAAATACACCAATGGTAGAGAGAGTATGACGTAGTTTAATGGTTTCAATCATTTTTTTTTTTTTTTTTTTTTTTTGTGTTGTAATGGTATTTTTTTTTGGTATCCTATTTGCACAATTTGAAAAATGCAAGGGTTATTTTTTTGCACTTAATCCTTTAGTTAATGATCAAAATATCCTTGTTATACCCTTTTTAACATTGTACTTCTTTTTTTCTCTCTATTTTAAGAAAGAGAAAACCCAAATTATAATTTTATTTTTTTATCATTATTATTTTAATTTGTAAGGGGTTTTTTGTAATTTTGAAACTCCTTATGGCAAATTAAAACGTCCATCTGTCTTAAAGGTGCAATACGGTACTTTTTGCAAGTTTGAGGGCTTAATTTTAATATTTATTAGTTAAGGGGTGTATGTTGTAATAACTCAATACTTGAGAGGTGCTTAGTGAACTTTTACGTTATTCTTTTGCATGTAGGTTAAGATGAAAACCCAAAACTCCATTCATCGACCTAGCCATGCAATCGACTCACCGAGAGTCAATTACCCATAGCACACTCTTGTAGTTCTCCAATACGAGGATCACCCCTCAATAAACCATTCACCACGATAGCCCGAACCAACATGCCTCCTAGACCATACCAAAGGGTTTATATCTACCACTCACATACTACATTTGTGACTTAAGCAATCTCTATCACACCTACCACGTCCGGTTCGTTAAGAACCTCCACACCAAACCGTGACCCAAGTCACTAACACTAACCTTCTATGGTCATACCAAACCCTCACTCGCATACCTGACTTCCACGGTCACCAGAATCCACACACCAAAGTATGAAACTCTCACACAACGCAGTCACGATGCCTTGAAATGCAACCTGTTCGAAATCGTGCTCTAAGCACCACACAAATTACAACAAGAGGATGAAAATAGTTACACGCCAAATAGCTCAATCCACAAGCTAAAAGACCAAGCCATCCGCTCGATAAGAACTGACACCCAACCATCCTGAAGCAACCGAGCTTCTCACCAACACAGGTCAAAACCCACACAACCATCCCATACTCGACCGCATAAACACATAAAAATATAGATATGTAAGTTTACAAAATGAATGAAACTACAATACCATGCTCATTACTTGTCACAGTATCATAAAAGAAAATTACATTGGCCGTGCCTACTTCTCGCCACCATCGTATATCTTATACTTTCCGCCCCATCATATATGGCATGCTTGCAATTAACATAAACACTTTATTTACATGTATCACAATTTAAACACGTATGCACTTAGCAAATAGGCACGTCTCTTCAAAATAGTAAACATTTAAACAGGTAACAAGTAAGTATGCTTCTTAAACAGTTAGGCATTTTAACACATAGGTACATAAACGATGCAAGTCAACTCTCTACCCCTTCTAGGTAAGCCACTACCCGTCGTCCGAAAGGTATTCGAACCTAAGGCTCTGATACCATTTCTTTAACGACCCAAACCTGGAGGTTCGAACCGTTAGTCGGATCCTTACTTGAACCCGAGATCATCTACGTCAAATTTATCATTTCCAACGTTAAAACATCACCCTTAGGGTCAACACTAGGCTTCCCAAAGGTTCAAAACACATTTTCCCAAGGTTCTAGGGTAGGAAGTCATGAAAGGAAGAGCAAGGGGACAAGACAGGTGCACTTCGGTCAACCGAAGTGGAGCTTCGGTCAGCTGAAGCAGACCCTCCAGAAACGGTCGACCGAAAAGGGAGATAATGAGAGTGTGCAGATGGTTCGGTCGACCGATGTGCCATTTTGGTCGACCGAAATGGCCCATCCGATCCTGGAATCTGCTGCTGAGGCACCACACTTTGGAGATGAAGTGACAATGAAATGAGAACTTAGCAATTGTGATGGACTTGCTCTAACATCAAGAAAATGAGTTTCACAACGATCATAAACAAGAGTACTAATTCATAAACACATCACGACGCTACTTAATCCAATTTACTTAAGCTCAAACATAGTCTCTATATTCATCTTAATTTACAACAAAGTGGATGTAACTTTAAGTTATGACACAATTTACATGCCAAATGAACTTAGTATATTTCATATCGTGTTGCTATACAATTTATGGTCATGTCTTCACAAAATGCTCCAAAAATGCCTTCAAGTTCCCTTAATTCTGTGGTGGATTATCATCCACCAACTCCTTGACATGACCTGAAAAATGTTAAATATAATGGGATGAGCAATTTGCTCAGTAGGTGGCACTTAAGACACACCTCTTGTGTCCCCGTGAATCCAGAACACAGAATAGAGCAATGGGAATGGGGATCATACCATGTCGGGATAATACAGCATACTAACCAATCTCAAGTATAAATAATGTGATGCAATGGAATGCAATGTATGCCGATGCCGCTCCCCATTTTCACCGTTCAAAACCATCACTTTCAAATTGTTAATATAACCAGCCATTTGGTGACCCCGCAACGACACGAAAGAAGGATTGGCTAGTATCCCTGACCCTTGGTACCCCCGCGGCGTCATTTTGGGTCCAGCTAATTCAACCACGCTAGAGCAGTCTCTCTAGTTTCCTCTAGGCTATATTAACACTCCGGCCCTTTGGTACCCCCGCAGCGACCGGGTTTTCTCAAAACCACTTTAATCAAAATACTTCCCCAAAATCCCCTTTTTCATTTCAAAACAATCTTCCCATTCATATCCCATGGTATGCATGTACATCTCATGTTCTTAATGCCATGGAAATGAGACTTTTATACTACACATTTGGGCATACTCTACAAGTACACTAGGGAAATTACACATACCATCATATATCATTTCTAGCAAGTTCTACAACAATATAGGCATGGTAGATCAACTATTGGACAAAGAAATTAACCACATAAGCATGTTCTCATACAATTCACATAGCACATTTGATCACAACTTCACATGTAACATTTACATCATCTTCAAAACAAATAATTCAAAGACAAGCATGTTTTGCAACAATTTATGAGATATAATTCACATAGGAGTAAGAAAAACATGAATTAAGAACCCCTACCTCAAGTTTGTGCAAGACTCTCAAAATGGGTCCAAATTTTCGGACTGCCTAAAGTGGCCAAATGCTGAAATTGCTGGTATGGATTTGAAGGCCTCGTCGTGGGCTTCGATTTGCTGCAAACGGCTTCCAAAAATTCTAAATATTGAAGGAGAAATCTTGATTTGAAATTTGGTACCCAAACGAAAAAGAAAAATCAAGAAGAAGAGGGAGGAAGAGAAAGCTACGGGAGTGAGAGATTTGAGAGACCAAATGTGGTCTCTAGACCACTTAAATAATAGTGGTGGGCCCCTCCACTTTCTTTTCTTTTCTCTTTTTCTTTTGCTCTAAATTTCACTTCACACCACATATATATATAAATGCAACACCATATAAATACCACATAAATCACATAAAATAAAATACATGAAGTGCAAGTGAACCCAACCAAAATTTCCCTATGCAACAATACCGGTAGCGGTCCCACACGGAACCGTCCAGCTCGAAAATAAATCATAAAAAAAATGTGAAATGCTCCCAATCAACTCACCAAAACACCCGGCACACCCCACGGTGTCTGGTACACAATACGTGAAAAAACAAAAATGCCCCTGCATCAACGAAATTCCGAAAAACTAAAAAATGATGAAAATCGGAAACATCACAAAATTGCACTCACTTTCCCCAAATTTGGCTTAAAAATACTTGGCTATAACTTAGACACGATTTGGACAATGACACTCCATTTTTATAAATGAGATCCAAACACAGCCTTAAGTGACATGAAATGTCTAATATGTCCTGCAATAAAATATTATATTTTGACGAGTTAAGATTTATAGATATTTGTTGTTCTTCTTCTCTTGCACAAATAATAAAAATCTACAAATACAAGTTAGATTCAGAACTTAGATTCAAATCATCAATTAAAAGGGAAGGAGAAATAATTTTTTTAAACAATTCTTGAATGTTTGAATAATGGAAATAAATAAAACAAATTAAAATAAGATTAAATAATTTTTTTTCCTTTTTCAAATAATGAGAAAAGACTCAAGGGATGAGAATCCACCACCACGGATCCATATAAACAAATTTCTTTTGTTCTTGTCAATTTTCCTTTTATAAGTAATTCACTTTATCAATCCAATTACAACTTGAAAAAATAAAGGAAAATATAAAATTAAACAACACTTGCTTGTATAATGGATAATATTCTTTTATTTACTAGTAAATCTTTAATAAATAGAAGTAGGCATTATCTGAATTACCATTAATTGGCAAACATGAAAAATCCTCGCTCAAATTTATTTTTTCAATCAAATAACACAGAATAAAAGGATAAAAGATATGTTCTAAATAGGAAAATTAAATCAAAACATGAAATAAATTCAATTACATGTTAACCATGGTGACTTCATCTTTCCCTTGAGATGAGGTGTTCAAGCTAGCAAACTAACAAGAACATACAACATAAGAACAAAAATAATCTTCATTAGAAAAAAATAAAAGAAAAACAGGAATAAGAACATTTATTTAATAAAAAATATTAATTAATTATTTATTATTGAATATAAAATAGCAAGTTTTGTGCACTTGTTATATTTTCATCCAAAATATTAGCCCACCTAAAATGACCAAATTATCCTCTCTCTAAACCTTCTATCTACCCAACACCAGTTACACCACCATCCATGGCTGCCACCACCCAAGTACCTTTATCTCTCTAGGACAAGACTTGCCTACTCACAGGTGAATAGGTCATCCCTACTTACCGCTGATGTAGTTCGTAATTACAAAATTTGGAAAATGATAAATAAGGAAATCATAAATGATTATTGAATTTATTCCAACAAAAAATTATTGTCCTTATTTATTATTTTTCTGATTTTGTAATTACAAATTATTTATGCATTTGTGATTGGAACACATTAGCTATAGTATGGATGACTTACTCACCGGCGAGTAGGCAAGTAATGTTCATCTCTCTAACCCCAATATTAAATAAGAAAATAAAAAACTTTATATCTAACCAAAATAAGATGACACGAAGTCGATGGTGGTGTCGATGTTGATAAAAATGTCGATTACACGCCAATCGACCATCGCAATCTCCACCCCATAATTGCCACCGCCACCGCCACCGCCACCGCCACCCACCTTTATGTATATATAAAGAAGAAGAAATGGATAGAGGAATAAGTGGTGGCGATGGTGGTCAATAGGTGGCGGAAGGGGAGAAAATGGTAAGGTGAGTTGGCAAATTTTGTTATTTCATATGTTTAAAAAGGTTAAAATGATAATTTCATAATTTAAATGGGATAATATCACTTACCTCTGTTGAGGTTAGACCTAATTACACACAGTATCCTAAACGTTTCAAAAATTACAACGACTTCCCTCTAGTTTAGCTCCACTTTGCCCCCCTTCTAGTAATAGTCCATACCGGCCAATGACCTTTTTATGCTGATGTCATCCCCTTTTAAGCATGAAATACCATATTTTTTAAAAAAAATTTGTAAAGACATTTACACCTCATTTTTAAATTGAAAATTACTACTAGTATTAGAAAAGAAATTGCACTCCAAAACCTCCTGCTCACTCCCTCTCTCTCTCTCTATATATATATAAATGTGCGTGTGTGTATATATATACACACACGCACACTGGTGGTCACACTATCTATCCCTCTCTTTCAATCTATGTATGTGTGTATACACATAACAACACATATACACATAAAAGAAGTAAAAAAAACAAGGGAATTTTACAGTAAAGTGGTCTTAACATTAGTATATTACCCATAGCCAAATGTAGTTTGCATATTTACAAATATATGAACCAAGTTCTATTTTAGCCCTTTATTAAGCTGAATTTATATTTTTCACCCTTAAAGTTTATTTTATGCACAATATACCTAGACAACAACTTTTACAAGTTTTAGAATTTTGTCAAGAAGCACTTAGAAATTGTTACGTCTCACAAGCACAAGGAAATACATCGCGTAGCTTACAACTAAGAATAGCAGAACTTAGATCAAGAATTATTAGAATCCAGAATATTTTAGAAGCTAGACAACAAAGATTTTAGTTTTATGAATAGAATTGACCTTAATAATATTGATAACTCTATAAAAAGATTAGGAGAAAATCTTGATTACATTAAAGAACAAGTAGTACAGAATTCTAATCCAAATAATTTAGATAATAAAATTATATTAGTCGCAATTAAAGATATAAATAGTGATGTAAAAAATATTACTGAAAATCAAAAAATAATTATAGACTACTTAAAATCTCTTAAAAACGATATTCAAAAGTTATTACAATAGTTTTATAAGCACTAGTAATCCTGATTATTTAACTACGTTAGCTGAACTTTACAAAATTGATAAAAAAACCCATAGGATTTACAAGTTTTAAAACAGACGTACAATCAACCAATATACATATTAGACAAAATAACTTTTTAATCCAGTTATTACTCCAGTTATCTGATAAAGTTAATAAACTTAAAGAGAAATTAGAAGTGATACAAAAAAGTATTCCCAGATAATCTTCTAAAGAATTATCCGAATTATCAGAAAAAATAAAGGAAATTAAGTTATCGACCAATAATCAGTCCTTCCCTGCAACAACCAAGCGTGTAAATTTGCTACAACCTCAACCTCATAAACGAATACCACAATGGCCATTATCCTTAGAAAAGCCAAAGAAATAATGAGAGTAGAAGATTTATATGATAATGAACATGATGCTAAAAAATATATAGAACAAGGAATGAAGAAGGTAAAAAATAAAGTTAATCTTTATTCCAATAATTTATTAGACTTCCAGAGCAAGATATATAATCATTTTAGTTAAAGAAAAATAAGTGCAGTTAACAATCAAGTTATTTTAGACCTTATAACACCAGAAGCATGTCAAAAATTAAATGATAATAATTTAGAACTCATGCATTTAGGCGTCATAATGATAGAATTAGTAGGATTAAACAGAGCAGAAATAGGAACTAGAGCACTTACTTATATTTATGATGACCGATGGAATAACCATCAATAAGCACAAATAGCTAGCGCCGAAATAGATTTAGCCGACAATGCAGCAATAGTAGAATGTATCCCCAATTACACGATGACTACTAGAGAATTTAGTAAACATATTAAGATAGCTATATCTACAAAAGGATACAATATGACATGACAATTTGAAAATCTATTAGTTAATACCTTATTTATGGGAAAAACAGTTAATCAGTATAACTTAAAATTTAAAACCCAATTTAGTGAAATAGTTAAACCTTTTAGTAGCAAGTATGTCCAGATGATAGAAGCTAGAAAAGTAATTAGTATTACCCATGAAGGAACAGAATGAAAATTACCTAAACTTACTACTACACCTAAAAAGATTCCCGAAAATAATATGATATATGTTTCAAGATTTTGAACAAGGGCTTCATTCAATAGAAGATTTAGTTTACACTATAAGTAATCCATCATGCCAGTATAGCTTAGTTAGTTTTCAATTTTGTTCTTATAATTGTAAACAGTGCAATACATTTATTACAAAAAGTCATTACTGTGAAAACCATTGTAAAACTTTATTATGTCATAATTGCTATAAAAAATATGAAGATAAGTAAGAGGATATTTTAGTCGAATCTATAAATTCAATATATAAAGCATATAGTCTAATTCAATTCCCGGTAACATTAGAATTTAAAGAAAAATTAGTTCAAACCTCAACTATGCTTGATACTGTAGCATCCAAAAGCATAATTCAAAAACATTTAGTACCAGACGAAGCCTTAGTATAGTTAAACTATAATGTTAACATGAGCCAGTATAATAATGAAAAACTTCTAATAACCCAATGCGTCTAAAACAATCCTATATTAATTAATAATGAAAAGTTTGTTTTACCTCAGACTTATATAGTTAATAATATTCCCAGCACCTATGATTTTATCTTAGGATTAAATTTTATAAACTCACTCACCAGATAATTTATGTATACTCCTACAGGTTTACAGTTTTTTAAGAAAGGAACCTTTATTCCATCTAGAGATCCTTATATTCCTCAAAAAGAAAAAGGAGCCATTACTTATGTTAATACTTTACCTATGACAGAAGAAACTACAGAGAATTTATTTGATGTATCCGAATTTTTAGAAGACGTTTCTGAAGCCTTAATGTTTCTTAGTCACCTAGATGAACCAAAGATTTTCCTTAATAATAGAACTATATTAAAAAACCCCAAACTAAATATTGACAATCTTATAAGACTAGCTGAAACCACAGAGATTCTAGACGAAGATCCCCCGAAACATTGGTATAAAAATAAAATCGAAACTAAATTAAATATAATCAATTTGTTCATAACTATAAAAATACAAGATAATCCGCATACCCTAGATGATAAAAAAGAATTCCAAAGATAAATTAAATAACTTTTATTACTTAAAGTAATAAGAAAAAGTAACAGTAGACATAAGAGTCTAGCTTTTATGGTTAGAAATCATTCCGAAATAAAAAGAGGAAAAACTCGTATGGTTATAAATTAGAAATGATTAAATGATAACACATACGATGACAGTTATAAAATTCCTAATAAAGATGTGTTACTAAATCGAATACAAGATAGAAAATGATTTTTTAAATCTGATTGTAAATCAGATTTTTGGCAAAGCTGTATAGCTGACGAATCCATCGAATGGACGGCTTTTACATGTCCTGAAGGGCATTATGAATGGTTTGTTATGGCTTTTGGATTAAAAAATGCACCACAAGAATTTCAACCAAAAATGGATACTATATTCAATAAACATTCAAAATTCTGTTGTGTTTACATAGACGATATTTGAGTTTTCAGTCAAACTAAAGAAGAGCATAGAAAACATCTTGAAATTATTTTCAATGAATTTATAACACAGAGACTCATAATAAATAGTAAAAAGATGATATTAGAAAAACAAGACATTGAAATTTTAGGTTTATACATAAAAGATGGAAAAATAGAATTACAATCACATATAGTCAAAAAGATTTTAGACTTTCCAGATAAATTAGAAGAAACCAAATTACTACAAGCATTTTTAGGATTATTAAATTATAGTCGCAATTTTATTCCTAAATTAGGACAATTAGTAGGACCTTTGCATTCAAAATTAGGAAAACATGGTCCAAAATATTTCAATACCCGGACATAGAGTTAGTCAAGAAAATTAAATCTTTAGTTTCTCAATTAGAACCTTTACAACCCCCCCTGGAAAATAGTTATAAAATAATTCAGACAGACGCATCAGCTCAAGGATGGGTATGTTTACTTCTTCAAAGACCTACAAAATAATCTTCTTGAGACGAAGAACAAATTTGTTGCCATGCTAGTGGAACTTTTAATAAAACACAATCTACCTTACCTTCAACTGATCTTGAAATTTTAAGAGTAACCAACTCTATTGAAAAATTTCAGATATTCCTTGATAAATATTTTCTTATAAGAACAGATTGTGATAATATAATTAAATTTGCAAACAAAGCAAAGCAACAATGGATGTCTGCAAAAAGATGGATTTCCTTTATTGACTGTATTACTGGAAGAGGTTTTAAACCCATATTTGAATATGTTAAAGGAAAAGACAATTATTTAGCAGATATTCTATCCCGATTGTTAAATTTTGCAGGAATGGAAATCAAGAGTAACAACAATTATAGCCTTATACCAGACACTTTTAATCCTCTTTTAATTATCCAAAACCCAGCTCAACAGTTCCGCGCTATCCGATTAAGATCCAACTCAATTTTTGGTATCAGAGCCTATACTGTTTCGTTAAATTAAATTTATATATAAGATCTTTTGTCTAAAAAAGTCTCTAAGTCCATATTAATCTACTGTGAACTTTTAATTTCTTATTAAATAGTTGAACAAGTATTTTTGCAAGTTTATTTTGAATTCTAAGGTCAATATAGCATAAAAGTATTGTTTGGATCTCTAATAATAATATAAGTTATTAAGTGGTATAAAACATAAAGTAAAATATATTTTAGAGAAATATTGTGTTGGTCAAACCAATAATTGAAACTTTAAGGCTTGGTTTTCATTTTAATGTAACATTTGGGCCTTAAGCCCATGTATTTATAAAAATCCCAAAAAACAAAACAAAAAAATACACTCCATGAAGAAAGGAAATTGGGGAAAATCAATCAGAAGATGATGTCATTCAATATACAAAGATCCAATTGAACAACAATAGGTAAATCACCAAGAAAATTGGAATTAAATTCTCTGTTTTAAACATAAACGCAGTATTTTCAACGAGGTATCTGATCACATAGTTGTCTCCGAGCAACACGGCTTTATCAAACCTCGCTAAACTCCAGCTCCGGGCAGTGGGGAGATTGAGGTAGATGAGGGGCGTAAGATCGACGTCTGTTTTGCGGCGGCGACGGCGGTGATGACGACTATGGCTGTCACGGTGGTGGTGAAGCTGGTGGCTGTGTTGTGGCGGCGTTGGCGAAGATGGTGGCTGGCGGCGATGGTGGCTATTGCCGTCGCGGTGGTAGTGGAGATGGTAGTTGTGGTTGTGGTTATGGTTATGGCCGCCGCGGTGGCCGATTGTGAAGATGGTGGTTTTTGTTGTGGCCGCGGTGGTAGCTGTGGCCGTCACGGTAGCGGTAAAGATGGTGGTTTTTGTTGTGGCCGCGGTGGTAGCTGTGGCCGTCACGGTAGCGGTAAAGATGGTGGTTCTGCTCTTACCTTCATCGTTTGTAAATTTAGGGCTCAAACCTGTTCTGCCACGTGTAATACCCATAATTTTAAAAAGATAGTCTCGGTATTTATGTAATACCCCTAATTTTAAAAGGATAGTCTCAGTATTTATTTATTTATTTTAATTGTATTTTTAATTATTTAATTGATTATTTGACTAATTGCTTATATGTTTAATTGAATTAGGTATTACTTGATTATTTGATTATGTGTCTATGTATTATTTGTATTTGTCTATGTGTTAATTGTTTAATTAGATTATGTACTTAAATGGTGTTTTGATTAATTGTAAATTAAATGTTTTCTTTTTTCTTTTCTTTTATTATTTTATTTTATTTTTCTTTTATGGTTATGGTTAGTAATAATGGGCCAACCAATTGAGTCACATGTACTACTTGGATATGAGGTTAGATGTGTATGGATTATTACTCATGGATAATTGTGCATGTATATATATAGATATATATTATATACATATATAAAAGGGAAAGTAATTTATTAATTACTTTTATGGTAACTTGGGTAATAATATTTAATCTGATGTATATGTTTTATATTTAAATAATAAAAATATACATAGATTTGATACGTGTTATGTTTTAAGTTACTTTATAATATTATAGTAACTTAAGTATTATTGGATAATCCATTAATAAATAATAGAATGTGTATAATTTATTTATTTAATAAAGATATACATAAATTACATACTTAACATATTTTACTTACCTTTTTAATATATATAAAAGGAAAAGTAATTTATTAATTACTTTTATGGTAACTTGGGTAGTAATATTTAATCTGATGTTTATATTTTATATTTAAATAATAAAAATATACATATATTTTATACGTGTTATGTTTTGAGTTACTTTATAATATTATGGTAACTTAAGTATTATTGGATAATCCATTAATAAATAATGGGATTTGTATAATTTATTTATTTAATAAAGATATACATAAATTATATACGTAACATATTACTACTTAATCTGATGTATATGTTTTTTATTTAAATAATAAAAATATACATAGATTTGATACGTGTTATGTTTTAAGTTACTTTATAATATTATGGTAACTTAAGTATTATTGGATAATCCATTAATAAATAATGGGATATGTATAATTTATTTATTTAATAAAGATATACATAAATTATATACGTAACATATTTTACTTACCTTTTTAATATTTTAATATATATATATATATATATATATTTTAAGTTGACTTGGATTGGGAAAAGGGTTTGGGTTATTTTATTTAATCTACAAATATATAGCTATAGGTTGTAAAAGGGGGTTAGAAATATTCACGTGATATATTATAGAGAGAGAGAGAGTTGGAGAGGGAAGGAGGAAAATGAAGGAAGGAGGAAAAAAACACTGTAGAGAGAAGATCAATGAAGAAGAAGTTTAACTTTTGATCCGAAAGTTTAGGGCAAGTTATTCTTCTATCTCTTTCTCTTTGATTCGTGTTTCTATGCATGCCTAGGAATTTCAGGATTTTTTAAACACATAAAATTAAATAATTATGCATGTTTAATTGGATTAGAATATAGGTTTTATGAAATTGGTTCATATTTGTTCTTATGTTATGAATTGATAAATGCATTTTGATTTGATTTGATTTCCGGTGTGAATTTTTATATGTTTACATTATGTATTTTTCAAATCTGTGGAATGATGGAACGTAGAAACATACCTAGGATTCCTGTACATTAAATAGGAACTAGGTTTGGGTTTAAATAAATTTAAATAGACTCAATCATAATGATGCTTGCTATTTGAATGTTTTAAACAAACAAATGGATTTAATTTTTTAAAATATTTTAGCAATTAAGATTAAATGTGTAGGATGAATTGGATTTGGAGAATGCTTATTTGACGGTATAATAAAATATCATCATGTATAATATTCAGTTTATTGTGGACATATGATATAGGAAGCTTAAATAAATAATAAGTCATTCATATTTTGTGATAACTTGATATCATATTATCATAGTTATTTCTGGATTGTTTGATGTATTTCCTTAATCGTTACATCAATTGTTGGATTGTGTGGTTTAATGCACCGGTATGGGACGGTGGCATTCTAGTGACGGATTAACTTATCGGTTAAATCCTACCTATTTTATATAAGGGAATGGATTAATTAAAATGTTAAGTCATACTTATATTCAAGTCAGGTTAGCTGAACAAGTTGAATGACTTATGGAGGATTAATTTATTATATAAGAGAATGGATTAACTAAAATGTTAAGTCCTACTTATATTCAAGTCAGGTCAGCTGAACAAGTTGAATGACTTATGGAGGATTAATTTATACTGGATAGGATGGTTACTAGATTATATATATATAAGTATGGTGTCATGATATGAGCTTGAGTCTAAAGATCAGTGGTTAGGACGGGTATATCGCCAGGGATGTGTAGCTAGATATAGTGTAGTTGTGTTCCCTAGTAGGTCTAGGTACTCATGCCCACTATATGTGCGCTTTGCATGTTGCCTACTATTCAGGTTGAGACAACCCTATAGTCTAGTGAGGTTCCTTTAGTGTATACGTGTTCCCTGGTGTGTGTGTGTGTATATATATATGTATATGGACTACTAGTTATTGTTGGATTGACTAGAATGTATACGTGTATCGGATCTCTGCTTGGACTGTAGTAGAGTAGAACTTGTTTGTGGGCCTGACCCACTATTATTTTTCAGGTGTTCGTCAGGAGTAGAGGTCGTTCGTGCTGAGTGAGGATCAGTCTACTTCATTATTCCGATGCTACATAGGAGTTCCTTATGATTCAGTTTCCTGATTTAGACAGTTATTGCTGTCATTGGTTTAGTTTGGATTTTCTAGGGGTCCACACAGTATGGATTCTCGAGTAGTTGTATCAGAAGAGTTTATTAACTAATGGAAATATATTATGAGGTTTATTATTAGATTATCATTTTAGTTTCTTGTTAGCATTTTATTTATTCTTCTTTATTCTTTTGTACTCTGTGTTTGTTTATTGCCGATTTGTTTTTGATATTCTCGGGTATTTGGGCGTGGGCCTGGCCAACCCACATTCGGAAATCCGGGGGTATCACACCACGTGCCTCTAACGTCTACCTCCACACAGTCGCTAATGTCGGCGACAGCTCTTACGCACACACAGATCAAATGAAAGCCCTTCACTGTTATAGCATGTTGACCACTTGCCGCTCTCCATCTTCTTATGCTCGATATGGAGACTTGGTTTTGGTAAAAGTACAACAATTTTTTTTTAAAAAAAACCACTTTTATGTTAAATTTATAAAATATTAGAGGTATTGTAGTAATTTAACATGGAGAGTTATCAGAATAAAATGTCAATCAATTTGGAGGGAGGTTAATATAAATTTTAAAACATTAGAGTTACCGCGTGTAATTAAGCCTAACTTCAAAAAAAGTAAGTGATATTATTTCTAATTTAAATTGATCAATTCACTCCTTAAAGGGTAATAATAATAATGTCCATTTACATGGGTCCCAATGATATATTATATTTGTACTGTTTAATTTTTATTTTTATTTTATTTATTTATTTATTTTTTTTTTTTTCCGGCGACAATACATTCATATTTATATATAATCATCTGAAAAAGAAAGGGAATAGAAAATTTTAAAACTTATTTGTTGTTTGGTTAAATAGAAAGAAAAAGTTATAAAAAATTAAGATTCTTGTAACCCTTTATTTTCTCCAGAATATTTTCTATTTTACTCAACAACTTCAATGATATTATTTTACCTAACAACTTCATCTATATTTGGAGATAACAACAAATTTTTACTTAATCTTAAAGAATTGGAATCCACGAACAATTTTATCATTGATAAAGTATTAATTAATTTGACTTTCATTGCCACTCGTTTTTTTTATCATATATGAATAATAGTAATTTGTAAGGTCTAAATTAATTGAAAACTTTATCATTTTTTAAATATATTTTATTACTAATTATTTATTATTTTATTATTTTTATAAATAAGAGTAATTTAGGTATCCAAACTATAATATGATATTTTCCTATAATTTTCTTGAATAAATTTTCATCCTAACCAAATCTAGACTAGAAAATAAATTTTATTTTCATTTATTTCACTTTTTTTTTTCATTTATTTATTTTTATTACGATTTCTATCTAATCAAATGGAGTCATCGTATAGATTATGTCGACTATTATTTTAAATGATTTACATAGTTTTGTTTTTAGTCGGATAACTATTTATTGAAAGACAAATATAAGTTGCTAGGCCCTCTTTTGTTGTGCCGCTCGGAGGAATTAGGTGTGATAAATTTAAAAGTTAAGTACTGAAAGTGTTAAGAATTCTGAATTTTAAGGTTGAGTTTTTTAAGCGATGATTAAAAAATAAATATTTCTTTTTATATTTTTTGATAAGTGATATCCGCAGTGGTACTTACCATTTTAAAAGAATTACGAAAAAATAAAATAAAATAAAAAATATATTTATCGAAATAAATATGTTACCATTTGGTGTCATTTTCAAGAATTCACTAATCACTTGTACTGCCTAACAAATAGGGAAGAAAAGAAAAGACAAAAAAAAAAAAAAAAAAAAAAAAAAAGGGAAAAAAAAACTTGACCTTGAGTAGAAGGAAGACATTAGTGAAAGAAAAGATAAGGCGGCAAAGCAGGTGCCAGTCCCAGACTCCAACCCAAAGCAAACACACAGTCATCACTTCCCGCCGCCTTATAAGCGCACACACAGACGGGGAGTGAGAGAGAGCACGAAACCTTTAGCCATAAGCAAAAATTGCTTCAACTTTTCTCTTCCCCATTACCACCATCAATCTGCAAATCAAGTTTCAGATTTCAAGATTGGTTCACCTCTGCAACGGCTAGTTTTACTCCCCAACAATCCAATTCACCAATCTTCAAACAGAAGTAGCAGCAGTTTTAGCTTCACAACGAAAATGATAAATTTTCAAATCATCCCAGCTTTTTCTTGATTCGCCTGGAGTTCACCAAGGCCCGGCTTGTTTCTATGCTCTAAGTGCAAAGCTTGTTGAAAGAGCAGGCTTTGATTTATGCTTTACAAGTGGTATGTGGTCCATTTCATTGATTTGAATTGTTCTTTTCTTGTACCATCATTACATGATTTGGTTTTGCTTGGAATTGAATTGTTAGTTATATTGATACCAAATAGTTACTATTAGGCACTCTGAACTTTGATCCCATTGTTGGGTTTTTAGTGACTTTGAAATGTGGGGGGTTTTATTTGGGGATTGTTCTTCATTCTAACAATTTACTTTGATCACAAAACCAGGATAAACAAAGAAAAATAAATGGTTTGGTTTGATCACAATTCTTGTTGTGGAAGAGAGTGAATCATTGTTGATTGATATTCTTACAGTTTTTAAATAATAGGGTTTAATTTTTTTCTTTTTTTTTACAAGACAGTGGATTTTAGGATATTCCGAGAAATAAAAGGAAAAATTTGTGTTATTTGCTGAAAACTCTAGTTGGGATGGTTTACTCTGGGTATTGGAGATAATTGTTTGTACTCCCAAACGTCTGAGTCAATTTATCTCATTGCTACTCTAGTGATGGTTTGTATTTTCTGCAAGATGAAAAGTGTTCTTGAAATATAAACAAAATAGGACAAGAAGATTCAAACTTCAGTTTCTCACTCGCTTTATTGAAAGGTTAGGGGTTTATCATCTAATCTCGCATTTGGTTCTAATGTGACTATATTTTCTTTTTTGGTTATTGCATAATGATAGGGAGTTATTTTAGATAATTGTTTCCTCAACATTTTCATCTATTGAAGGACAAACTAGTTGATGGCATTTTATGCTTTTGTAAGGATTTGGAATATCAGCTGCTCCGTTGGGGTTGCCAGATACATGACTTATTTCTTATGGAGAAATGGTAGATCAAGGGCAACAAATTACTCAAGCTGCGTCCATTCCTGTCATTGGGGACGGTGATAATGGATATGGTAACATTATGAATGTTAAGAGAACTGTCAAAGGATATATAAGAGCTGGCTTTGCAGGAATTATTCTTGAAGATAGGTTCATATTACTAATTTTTGGTTCTTTTTTTTTTTTCCTTCCTAGTGTGTGTGGGTGGTTCTTTTTTATAATTTTTTGGTTAATTTTATCTCTCTTCCTCACCTATTCATGTCTATATCAGTATTTCTACTGCTCTTTGGATTAATTTTGACTTGGGAAAGTTTTCAATGCTGCTTTCAGATCATTTTCATATTGGACTAAGAGATTAAAGCAGATTTAGTTTGGTTAATATTCCACTATTGGCCAGAGTTTTAGGGGTTTTGTTACATGGCTTTATTGTGTGTCCAGGTGCGGGATTGACTTTAGGATAGGATTTGAAGAATCGTAGTGTTTTAGGATTAGTTTGCCAAGTATGGGTATTTGGATCATTATTGGAGCAGTAAAAATATGATCTACACGTAGATGAACAAGCTATTGCTAATTTACATCAAGTATATTATTTATCCAATAAGATGTTACATTTGGGGATAAAAAGGACGTATAAAGTTTTGTTGTGGAAGTTGCAAGATATCTAGAATGTCAACTGTAGAGGGATCTGAATATGTCTACTTTCCCCTGTTATGTGTCATGTTGTATCGACATGTATGGTTGTGAATTTGAAGGCTCCAAGTAACAGTACATGGACTTGTTCCACTTTTAAACTTCCACTTTGATACATGATCAACATTTCCTTGCATAATCTTTTGCACTTATATGGCCCACTTTGTCCTATTGTCTATAATGCTGTCATTGCTAGGTATCTCCCAAAGCATGTGGTCATACACGTGGGAGGAAAGTAGTGTCTAGAGAGGAAGCGGCAATGAGGATAAAAGCAGCTGTTGATACTCGAAAAGAGAGTGGCTCGGACATTGTTATTGTGGCGCGAACTGATTCTCGTCAAGCGGTGTCATTTGATGAATCACTCTGGAGATCACGGGCGCTTGCTGATGCTGGAGCAGATGTTCTATTCATCGATGCACTTGCTCAAGAGAGGAGATGAAGGCCTTCTTCCTTCTGTGACATTTATCCTCTAGTTCCAAAAATGGTATGTCAGTTTGTATTTTGTGCTTTGGTGTTCTTGAGCATTGATTGTTGCATAAAAAATTTCCTTTATCTTGTTCCCTTTGTCAACTAATTGTATGTCTATTATAGGCTTCTATCTCTAGTATAATCTAAAACTACATCTTTAAAATTTCTGCTTTTAGCTCATTATTGTGTTTGACAGTGGATTCCTCTAATATTTCTCTTGGTTCGTCTTTGCAAACAATTATATTAAGAAATCAGCACTTTGTTGCTTTCTCCACTGAAAAATCGTATTATCACTAGTTTGTGAATGCTAGTATATCGGCTTACCTCCTTTTCTCTTCTGCTTGTCCGTATGAATTTCCTTTGAGAGACTGAATTTACCATCAATATTAAAACTTTGTTTCACAGTTGCGGTATATTATGAGAATTTGAGCAGATGTCACCAATCTTAATAAGACAAAACTTAGGTTACAGTGACAAATTGAATTAGGTTTCACTATACCAAGATTTTATGAATCCCAAATCAATTATGACGCAGTTAATTGGTTGGAGTCATTTTCAGCCATAATTTATGCTGAGACTGACAGGTATTGCAGTTTAGATGGGTTATTGAACTGGAAATGACTTAAATCTATTGAACATCATTACTCTTGCTTAGGTTCCCCCCGCATTTCAAAGTAGGCTGAAAGGAAAATTGGTTGGTTTGGCAATGTCTAGCTTACCAAGTGACATGTTTCTGCTTCATAGTTCAGTAGTGACAGCGTTGACCGTATGATAGTGCTTCATGCCCTATCTTTTGTTTGTTCTGCACATGCATTGAATAATGGGGGAATGTCAACTTACTTATTAACAAGGTTGAATTGCATGAGCACTGTAGGAATTTATGTTGCCATATTAAATAAACTGTGCCAACTAATGAAACTCTTTAATACCTGTGTAGGCTAATATGCTTGAAGGAGGAGGGAAAACACCAATACTTAATCCAATTGAACTAGAGGATTTTGGATATAAAATTGTGGCATATCCCCTTTCCTTGATGGGGGTTTCTGTACGTGCAATGCAGGTCAGTTGTTCAAAATTTTCTTTCAATACAATTGCATGAAAAAGAAAAAAAATTAGAAACTGAATTTTGCCAGATTAAATGTCAAATTTGTATAAAGATTTTAGCTTGTAAAATCCATACTCATTATTTTAAATTATGTTGTGTGAGATTTTTTCATCTGGCTGAATTAGTAATGTATTTGGTAATCGATTTTGGTCTGGTTTTGAGACTATTGTGTTACTTCTGCAACTTATTCATTTGTGATTTCATTTCAAAAGGCTAGTGAGTAACTTCTATCAACTATCTGCAGGATGCGCTAATGGCCATCAGAGGGGGTCGTATACCTCCTCCTGGAAGCATGCCGTCTTTCGAAGAAATTAAAGAATTATTAGGTTTCAACTTACTATGAGGAAGAGAAGCAGCATGCCACTAGCACCCGTCAACTTTATTCGCAGTGAGGTGGGTGAAAATTAGGCCACTTTAAGTTAAAGCATCTCTGTTGTTTTTATGGAGAACTGTTAATCCACTAAGGTTTTTTTTACCAAGATAGTTTCGTCTTACTAGGCTTCGGGTATAGTGGTCTTCCTTGAATGTACTATCAAATTGTCATGTCAGTGGTTATGGCCTAAATAGACATCTGTGACCCCTTCCTTATTTATTTATTAAATATTAGGATATGTTTCAGCAAGCAGCAATGCATATAGTATTCAACAGAGGGATCAAGATGATACAGAGCAGAGAGGACAAAGTCCACAAGCTCCTGCGGTTGAAGTGATAACTCCTGATGTGTACAATAACTATGGTGCAGATGGTTCAAGGGGTTCTTTTTCGGGGATCTGGTCTCGGTCATTGAGAGTCAAAATTACTGGCTGAGATGGATTTGAAAAACTTGATGTTCGGATTCCTGTAAGTTATCTATCTTCTTCTAAGTGAACCTAGATACCATGTAAAAAATTTTGCCCCAAGTGAACCTAGATACCATGTGATTGTTTTTCTTAAATCATGTTATGTTGGAAGCACAACTCAAAAGTGACAATGTTTGCATTACATGTTCAAGCTATAGTCGATCCTGATCAAATAAAGCCGCCTTTATTTTAGGAAATGTTTGGAATAATGCACCTGGTTGGATGGTTTGGATTTCCCAGCCCAGCTGATCTGGTTGCCCTCAAACTCTTAGGTGATTCCAGGTTCATACATACATATTTTAATATGTTTATTGTCCGAAAAATATTTGAATACCAGAATAAGGTCTGAAATTCTCTTTCTTCTGCCATCAAAAAATCCTAAACTACATTCTTTTTAATTACATAATTCACAAATTATTCAACAACATGATTAAAATAGTGGCAACATTTTGGTCTTTTTCGAATTCATTCAACATGATTAAACAGTGTTTTGTAGCTCTTCATGTTGGTCTTAACGTATCTTGGGTTCTCATCTATTCTTTACACCAATTTGTAGATTGAATTATTCAACAACATGATTAAAATAGTGGCAACATTTTGGTCTTTTTCGAATTCATTCAACATGATTAAACCGTGTTTTGTAGCTCTTCATGTTGGTCTTAACGTATCTTGGGTTCTCATCTATTCTTTACACCAATTTGTATATTGCATATTTATCCTTTGGGTGTCGTAGAATTTATGCAAGTTGGTAATATTTGTCATATATTCATGGCACAACTATCTTCAGTCATGTGCACAACATTTTAATATGGATATGTATCGTAAAGGCTTTATTATATAAGAAAATAATATATGCTAATATTTCCTAAAAAGCGCGTTGAATATAAAAAATAGCTGCTGAAACTTTATTGATATTATAATCCACTGGGTTATTGAGGCAACTATTTATGGAGAACTTTTAATCCACTAAGGGTTTTTTTACCAAGATTTCGTCTTACTAGGCTTCTGGTCTGGTGGTCTTCCTTGAATGTACTGTCAATTGGTCATGTCAATGGTTATGGCCTAAATAGACATCTGTGACCCCTTCCTTATGATTAAACAGTGTTTTGTAGCTCCTCATGATGCTCTTAACATATCTTGGGTTCTCATTTATTCTTTACACCAATTTGTAGATTGCATATTTATCCTTTGGGTGTTGTAGAATTTATGCAAGTTGGTAATTTATCTTCAGTCATGTGCACAACATTTTAATATGGATATGTATCTTAAAGGCTTTATTATATAAGAAAAGAATATATGATAATATTTCCTAAAACAAGATTTTTTCATATTCCAAAAATTTCAGAACTACGCAAGGCATTATTCTGTTAATAGATTCAAATTCATGGCACGAATTCCTTCAGTTAGATAGTCAACGAACATGGCATCCAGACATAAACAGTTTTGTTTTCGTCTTTTAGGCGTTATCACCTTAGGAACAATCGTATCTGCCGGCAAATGAACATGTTATCCCTTAAAGCGCCTGTTATTGTCACCCAATGCATCTATTCAAACTTGGAGAGTTGCATGCATTTGATGTAAGATTTCATCCGCGTGTGTTCGAGTGCATGTGTAAGTCATTCAAATAAACGATTGGCCGGTTCTGAAATCAAAATATACTCCAATTTTCTGTTCGTAGTGTATGGGGCCTTTTCTAATTTTACACCAATAATCTGTAAATGAATACAATTCATTCTTAAGCTTATTAGTTATATAATTTTGAAACTCCCAAGTGTTGTCAATTTTGTGCATAATTGATCCATTGGAGATTGCAATGCCCTTAATTTCCTCCTGTATTTGTATGTGCAACATTATTCTTCCTGCGTGATCGAACATATTTATATATGATATGAAATGTGAGGTTTAAGAAAACTGACCATCTGTCTTCTTCAGGTTGGATTTTTGGAAGGAATTACAAATATAGTTGCAGGTAATTTTATGTTTTCTATGAACTATTGGATTTGTTTATGTCTAGTCACTAGTCAGATAAATGTTTAAAAAGATTTTACATGTTCTTTGTGCACAGCATTGGGAGCTAGGTGTAAACATCAAGGAATTGTTGGATGATGCAGCAGCTTTAGAAGTGGGAGGAAAGCAGTTGTTAGATTTTAATGACACAGTGGGCGACAGGATTCAAGTCTTCTTGGAGAAAAGAAATTCCATTTGACCTCCAAAATCACCAATAATTGTAATTGTAATTAGTGAAATAAGAAGTTATATACATATATATATGCAAACACTGTATATGAAAGGGAGAATTGAAGAAATTTATCAAAAAGAGCATTTCTTGTCCTTCAAAATGCAGTGTGAAAATTTCGTAGCCTTTCTTGAACAAAGCATGTATTAATTTTTTGGCTACTCACCATATTGGCAGCACATCATATTGAAGCACCAGGCTCGAGTAAATGCATTATTATTATATACACTGGTGGCCAATTAGTCAGTCGTTGAGGCCTTCCTGTCCATTTTATGAGTAGTTTACAGTGCAAGGAAACAGAGAATACATGTCATTTGCCCACATAATAATTTTGTTCTCAATGCAAAACTGATCGACAATGTGCCAAAACATGTGTAGCACGATTCAATTCAACCTAGGAATACGGCAATACAAAAACACTGGTATAATCAAACCAATCAGCAGTTAATGAATTTTCTTTTAATACCGTAAATATATATATATATTCACCCACCCACCCGTTTTGATCACACTCGACATTGAAGCACTTAAATGTCAATTTTCTATAATTTAAATTTATTTGAGAAAGCAGGCCCAAATATTAATGATAAATTAAATGTCAATTTTTTTTTTAAATTTATTTATATTATAAACCATCTTATTTCTGGGGGATGGAAATCTAATGAGTTATTATATTTTTGTAGCAACACTCCAAACTGAAGTGAGAGCGAGATTAGGTGTCTGTTGCCAGTACATTTCAAATTCCAGGTGGATAAAAAAATGTAATTTCGACCAAGTGAAGGGTTAGTTTGGTCTTTAGGAGTCCTTTGTGTACAGTAGTATATATATATATTGAAAACAATAGAGATCCAGAGCCCTAGAGAACTAGAGCGCTTTTCAGAAAGCAGAGGTGAGAGATGGGATTGAAAGGCGCCGGTGGTTACAACATCTTGAGAAGGTGGTGGACGAAGAGGTCACCGAGTAGGTTGAAGGAGCGCATAGTTTTTAGCGAGGACGTGATGACGACGAAGGATGATGAGAAGCTTGTGGTGAATGACGACGAGTATGTGGTGGTGATCGGGCGGGAGGACAAAGAGGCTTACGAGAATTTGAAAAGATGTCATAAGTTTATGAGGGAATTGGCAACAGTGAAAAGCATCGTCGTTGGCAGTTTCGAGATGGTGCAGAAAGCGATCTCCCGACATGTAGAGGCCGCCAATATGGAGGCCGCTAAACTAGCCGATATGGATTTTAATCTGAAGTACACTGTTTTTATGATGGAGAAGTTGTTTATCGATGAGTTCGGACAAGAAGCCTTGACTGAGTTAAAAAAAAAAACCCAAAGGCAATGGCGGCTCCGAGACGGAAATGGATCGACCAGAACTAAGAATTGATGATGATGGTTCTGACGAACCAATGGAGCTTTTTGGTGGATAGGTTATCTCTCTTATCTCTATAAATATTATATATATATATATATATATATTGCTATAGATCTGGTACACGTAGGTGTTGCTGTTGGGTTTCATATAGGAGTATTACTTATTTTTTTTGGTTTTGTGGGTTAATGTGGAACCCTTGATTTGGGATTATTTTGCTTGTGTCATGGTTTGGTTTGATTTGATTTGGATAATAAATGTTGATTAAGTATTACTTTATTTGGATCATTTTCTTTAATACCAATACCACCACCCACAACTGTCACAATACCCAAATTATCCTCCACCGCCAACAGAACCGCATCAACCACCGCAGTGAGAGCACCTTAATTTGTTGATGATCATGACATACATGTGTGATTGAATCTAGGGCGTGTTTGAAGGGCCAAACCTAATCCAATCCTATTAGGCCTTTTTTGCTTATAGCATGTGGTTATTATACCCTTTTTTATTGGACATTGGAGGAACTGGATTACGCTTTAAACCTAATCCAATCCTATTCGTACATATTGGCGAAGATTGATATGATCCCGATCAGATCAGTTTTATGAATTGAGAGATACAATTTTTTTTTTTTTTTTTGTTTGACTATTGCCCAATAAATATGAATACGTTGTAGCCCATTTAAAGTAAATGTTTCTCAAGCCAAATCAATCGAACAAATAATAAGGGCATAATAGTAATAACCAATATAAATGTTTCACATGACAACTTATTATTATTATATATATTCAAATTTTGAATCCTACTAATTTGGAATGAGTTGAATTACAAAAAAGTAATTAGAAAATCTAAATGTTTCACTTGAGAACTTATTATTATTATATATATTCAGATTTTGAATCCTATTATCTATTATATAATATGTTCTTAGGCTATTGGAGTATTAGATTTGGAAGAGTTAAATTAGAAAAAAGTAATTAAAAAAATTGAATCAATTTTTATTATATCAATTCCAAATTTTAGACACTTATTCCTGTGGCGAATATAGCCTTAGTAAAATTAGAGTTTGTTACACTTAGAAGAACCATATAACGTCTAGGAACACTGCAAAGGATTACCCTTTTGGATGTATTGCATAGAGAGTACTATTATACTGAAAATGATATGTTAAGGTATCACAATAAATTAGAGGATGATGTTATTAATTGGTTTTAAAAAGGAGGTTGAATGTTCGAGCCGGACTCAAAATATAGGTGTATGTTACAAAAAACACCATTGAAGACTTTAAAAGCTGATCAACATATTATTTATTTTGGAAGTGTGATTAAACATTATACATAATATTAATGGAATTCTTGCTTCCATTTTTTTTTATTTTTTATTTTTTATCTTGGCAATTGGTTAGAGGTTAGATTACATGTTAGAGGGATGGGAAAGGGGAGGGTAACAAGTCTCATACCAACTCGCGGTGCTTTCCACCAACTGGACACAAAGCACTCCTAGCCTATATAGCCAATAGCAGCTATATAGGTGTGTGTGAGCTCAGCTCAAGAACAAACTCGAAAAGTTAAATTTGGACTTGACTTGTTTAAGATTTTTCAAACCCGGGCTTGACTTGCTTATGGAATATAGATAGATACTCACCATATTGGCAGCTCATCATATTGAAGCACCAGGCTCGAGTAAATGCATTATATTATATACACTGGTGCCAAAACTGATCAACTATGTGCCAGAACATGTGTAGCACGATTCAATTCAACCTGGGAATACGGCAATACAAAAACACTGGTCTAATCAAACCAATCAGCAGTTAATGGATTTTCTTTTAATATCGTAATATATATATATATATATATATATATATATATTCACCCACCCTTTTTTAACACACTCAACTTGAACCACTTAAATGTCAATTTTCTATAATTTAAATTTATTTGAGAAAGTAGGGCCAAGTATTAATGATAAATTAAATGTCAAATTTTTTATAATTTAAATTCATTTATATTATAAACCATCTTATTTTCTGGGGGATGGAAATCTAATAAGTAATTATATTTTTGTAGCAACACTCCAAACTGAGGTTAGAGATGGGATTGAAAGGCTACTTGGCCGTGTAAATGTGTAGTGAGAGTGTGAGCGAGATAGGTGTGTGTTGCCAATACATTTCAAATTCTGGTGGATAAATATTGTAATTTCGACCAAGTGAATGTGTGTTGCCAATGCATTTCAAATTCTGGGGGATAAAAATTGTAGTTTCGACCAAGTGAAGGGTTAGTTTGGTCTTTAGGAGCCCTTTGTCAGGAGCGGCTTAATACAATTTGAGGCCTTAAGCGAAAAAAAAGTAACCTTTTAATTTCCACTTAAATATATATTTAATATTTAATTTTAACGTGTGTGTATAACTAATGTAATGAGGATGAGAGAGAGAGAGAAAAAAAAAGAAGAAGATAATACGAGGATCAAAATATTTTTTGCACACTATTAAATTGTGTATTTGTTAAGGTTTAATGATATAAGAAAATAAAATATTTAGGTAAGTTATAATATATAAAGAAAAAAATTTTGAGGACCCTCAAAAAAAGATAAAAAATAAATTTTTTTTAGGTCAATTGCTAAATTATGTTGAAGTTTAATAATTAAAGAAAATGCTATAATTGAGTTTAGAAAAATTATAATATATAAAGTAATAAAAAATTATTGAGCCTTTCTTATTGGCGGGAGCTTAGGCAACTCACCTCAAGCTCGAGCCGCCCTTTGTATGTAGTAATATATATATATTGCAAATAATAGAGATTTAGGGAGCCCTAGAGATCTAGAGCGTTTTTCAAAAAGCAGAGGTGAGAGATGGGATTGAAAGGCGCCGGCGGTGGTTACAACATCTTGAGAAGGTGGTGGACAAAGAGGTCACCGAGTAGGTTGAAGGAGCGCATAGTTTTTAGCGAGGACGTGATGATGACGAAGGATGATGAGAAGCTTGAGGTGAATGACAACGAGTATGTGGTGGTGATCGGGCAGGAGGACAAAGAGGCTTACGAGAATTTGAAAAGACGTTATAAGTTTATGAGGGAATTGGCAACAGTGAAAAGCATCGTCGTTAGCAGTTTCGAGATGGTGCAGAAAGCGGTCTCCCGAAATATAGAGGCCGCCAACATGGAGGCCGCTAAACTAGCCGATATGAAATTTGATCTGGATCACACTGTTGCGATGATGGAGAAGTTGTTTATCGATAAGTTCGGACAAGAAGCCATGACTGAGTTAAAAAAAAAACACAAATGGCGGTTACGAGACGGAAATGGGTCGACCGGAAGTAAGAATTGATGATGATGGTTCTGACGAACCAATGGAACTTTTTGGTGGATAGGTTATCTCTCTTTATCTCTATAAATATATATATATATATATATATATATACTGCTATAGATTTGGCATCGGAGGGATGGCGAGGACCACAGGAGAGGAGGCCGTAGGTGTTGCTGTTGGGTTTCATATAGGAGTATTTTGTCTTGATTTGGGATTATTATGCGTGTGTGTCGTGTGATTAATAAATGTTGATCAAGTATTACTTTGATTTGGATCATTTTCTTTAATACCAGTACCACCACACCACAACTGTCACAATACCCAAATCATCCTCCATGGCCAACGGAACCGCATCAACCACCGTAGTGAGAGCACCTTAATTTGTTGATGATCATGCCTTGTATATGTGATTGAACCTAGGGCGTGTTTGACGGGCCAAACCTAATCCAATCCTATTAGGCCTTTTTTTGCTTATAGCTTGTGGTTACTAAAACCTAATCCAATCCTATTCATACATATCGGCGAAAATTGATAGGAGGCCGATCAGATTGGTTTTATGAATTGAGATGCAATATTTTTTTTGCTCGACTATGGCCCAATAAAAATGAATACAAATAAAAGGGCATAATAGTAATAACAAATGTAAATGTTTCACTTGAGAACTTATTATTATTGTATATAATCAGATTTTGTATCCTATTATCTATTATGTAATATGTTCTTTGGCTACTGGAGCATACACTCCAAAGGATTACCCCCTTTGGGATGTATTACGCAGAGAGTACTATTATAATGAAAAAGATGTGTTAAGGTATCACAATAAACTAGAGGATGATGTTATTAATTGGTTTTAAGAGGGAGGTTGAATATCCGAAGAGGTTAAAGGTGAAACTGTAGCCACCCAAGCACCAGACTTTAAAAGCTTTGAGTGTAAATATAGATCAACATTTATTTATTTTGGAAGTGTGACTAAGCCACCCAAGCACCAGACTTTAAAAGCTTTGAGTGTGAATATAGATCAACATATTATTTATTTTGGAAGTGTGACTAAACTACGAAATTCTTGCTTTCAATTTATTTATTTATTATTATTATTTTTTTTAATCCTGGCAATTGGTTAGAGGTTAGATTAGATGTTAGAGGGATGGGAAAGGGGAGGATACCAAGACTCTCACGCCAACTCATGGAGCTTCGCACCAACTGGGACACAAAGCACTCCTAGCCAATAGCTGCTTTAAGATTCACGTCATACTGTTCAAAATAGTTTATGCACGATGAATACAAACTTATATATATAGGTGTGTGTGAGCTTAACTCGATAACAAATTCGAAAAAGTTGAACTCGGACTTGACTTGGCATTATTTTGAAAAGTTTGGGCTTGACTTGTTTAAGATTTTTCAAACTTTATCTGAACCTGTGTTCAAGATCATTCAGCTTATTCATGAATATAAACGAGTCTAGTGTTCATGAACCTATACAAGTTTATATTTATGACTCTGTTCATGAGCCTTACACTAGCCTATGTTGAAGAACATATACAAGTCCAAATGAGCTTTTGTTCATGAGTCAAACTCAATATTATTCGAGATCAGCTCATTTACTAAATGATCCTAGAATTGAGCTCGATTCGTTTGCTTAACGATTTCAAGTTGAGCTTTGAATGAGTCCAACTTGAGTTATTGATGAAGAGCTCGATTCATTTGCCGCCTAGGTATAATCTCTCCTTTTTAAAAGGAGATTGGAGACTGTCGTTTCAAGCTCCACAACGAGAAATGTGTATAGAATACTAATCTAAGTTTTGGTGGTTGTTCTTTGCCATTTGATGGGGATGTAGGTTTTCATTTTGGGTTAGAGGCTTTAATTTTCTATCTTTGTCTTTTGTGTATTTGTTGTGAAAAAATACCATCAAAGAACAGCCGCAGCAAACAATTATTGCCCCTACAAATACCATTACAGATACTGACACAGATGATTGCAGAAAAGAAAAACATTAATCAAGTTGGTATTTTTTGATTGATGATAAGAGTAAAACATGTTACCAATTATAATTTCTATTGTGACACTAACATCACACATTGGACTGTGTGTCTTGTGCAATTCAAAATGAAAAAGGAGAGAGTGTAATGGCCATGAACTAGGGCTCGAAGAATTGGGAGCGTAATTTTGGCATTTTTTGTAATTTGTTAAATTATACGTGAAGGTAAAGGTCCAACTAACTAAAGTTAAAATTGTATTAGTTACAATGTTTACATATAGAAAGTGACTTGACACAATTAAAAAATAACTTTTGAAGTGTGAGTAAAAAATGGACGTAACGTGAAAAAATAGTAATTTTTAAAAATTACTTCGTAGGTCAAACCGTGTCAGTAAAAATAATAATAATAATAAATAGCCAATTTATTACAAGAAAAGATGTAGAGGAGGCGAAGCAAGTGCCACCTCTCCAGACTCCAACCTAAAGCAAACACGGTCATCAGTCATCGCTTCCCGCTGCCTCATAAGCGCACAGAGACGGGGGAGTGAGAAAGCATGGAACCTTTAGCCATAAGCAAAAATTGCTGCAATTTCTGTCTTCCCTATTACCATCATCAAACTGCAAATCAAATTTCAGATTTCAAAATTGGGTCACCTCTCCAACGGTTAGTTTTACTCCCCAACAATCCAATTCATCAATCTTCAAAGAGAAGTAGTAGCAGTTTTAGTTTCACAACGAAAAGGGTAAACTTTAAATCCATCGTAGCTTATTCTGGAGAGAAAAATCTTACAACCGGCGACTCTCCGGCGAAGGAGCTTCGCCGGATTCTCGATTCTCCGGGAGTTCACCAAGGCCCGGCTTGTTTCGATGCTCTCAGTGCAAAGCTTGTTGAAAGAGCTGGTTTTGATTTGTGCTTTACAAGTGGTATGTGGTCCATTTCATTAATTCGAATTGTTCTTTTCTTGTACCATCGTTACATGATTTGGGTTTTGCTTGGAATAGAATTGTTAGTTATATTGATACCAAATAGTTAGTATTAGTCACTCTGAACTTTGATCCCCATTGTTGGGTTTTGAGGGACTTTGAAATGTGGGGATTTTTATTTCATTCTAACAATTTTCTTTGATCATAAAACCAGGATAAGCAAAGAAAAATAAGTGGGTTGGGTTGATCACAATACTTGTTATGGAAGACAGTGAATCATGGTTGATTGATCTTCTTACAGTTTTAAATAATAGGGTTTAAATTTTTTCTTACTTATTTCAAGACAGTGGATTTTAGGATATTCCGGGGAAATAAAAGAAAAAATCGTGTTATTTGCTGAATACTCTAGTTGGGATAGTTTACTCTAGGTATTGGAGATAACTGTTTGTACTCCCAAATGTCAATTTATTTCATTGCTACTGTAGTGATGGTTTGTATTTTTTGCAAGATGAAAAGTGTTCTTGAAATATAACCAAAATAGGACAAGAACATTCAAACTTCAGTTTGTTACTTGCTCTATTGAAACGTTAGGGTTTTATCATCCAATCTCGCTTTTGGTTTAGTGTGACTAGATTTTCTTTTTTTGTTATTGCATAGTGATATGGATAGTTAATTGTTTCCTTAACATTTTCATATATTGAAGGACAAACTTATTGATGGCATTTCATGCTTTTGTAGGATTTGGAATATCAGCTGCTCGGTTGGGGTTGCCAGATACAGGACTCATTTCTTATGGAGAAATGGTAGATCAAGGGCAACAAATTACCCAAGCTGTGTCCATTCCTGTCATTGGGGATGGTGATAATGGATATGGTAACGCTATGAATGTTAAGAGAACTGTCAAAGGATATATAAGAGCTGGCTTTGCAGGAATTATTCTTGAAGATCAGGTTCATATTACTAATGTTTCGTTCTTTTTTTTCCTTCCCTGTGTGTGTGGGGTGGTTCGTTTTTATAATTTTTTGGTCAATTTTCTCTCTCCCCCTCACCTATTATTGTCTATTTCAGTATTTCTACTGCTCTTTGGATTAATTTTGACTTGGGAAAGTTTTCAATGTTGCTTTGTGATCTTTTTCATCTTGGACTAAGAGATTAAAGCAGATTTAGTTTGGTTAATATTCCACTAGTGGCCATAGTTTTATGGGTTATGTTACACGGCTTTATTGTGTGTCCAGGTGGCAGGTGCAGGATTGACTTTAGGATATGATTTGAAGAATCTTAGTGTTTTAGGATTAGTTTGCCAAGTATGGGTATTTGGATCATTATTGGAGCAGTAAAAATTATGATCTACACGTAGGTGAACGAGCTATTAGTAATTTACACCAAATATATTATTTATCCAGAAAGATATTACATTTGGGGACAAAAAGGACGTATAAACTTTTGTTGTGGAAGTTGCAAGATATCTAGAATGTCAACTGTAGAGGGATCTGAATATGTCTACTTTCCACTGTTATGTGTCATGTTGTATCTACATGTATGGTTGTGAATTTGAAGTCTCCAAGTAACAATACATGGATTTGTTCCACTTTTAAACTTTCACTTTGATACACGATTAACATTTCCTTGCATAATCTTTTGCACTTATATGACCCACTTTGTCCTATTGTCTATAATGCTGTCATTGCTAGGTATCTCCCAAAGCATGTGGTCATATGCATGGGAGGAAAGTAGTGTCTAGAGAGGAAGCAGTGATGAGGATAAAAGCAGCTGTTGATGCTCGAAAAGAGAGTGGCTCGGACATTGTTATTGTGGCGCGAACTGATTCTCGTCAAGCGGTGTCATTTGATGAATCACTCTGGAGATCACGGGCCCTTGCTGATGCTGGAGCAGATGTTCTTTTCATCGATGCACTTGCTTCAAGAGAGGAAATGAAGGCCTTCTGTGAAATTTATCCTTTAGTTCCAAAAATGGTATGTCATTTTGTTTTTTGTGCTTTGGTGTTATTGAGCATTGATTGTTGCATTAAAATTTTCCTTTATCTTGTTACCTTTGTCAACTAATTGCACGTGTATTATAGGTTTCTATCTCTAGTATAATCCAAAACTAGATCTTTAAAATGTCTTCTTTTAGCTCATTATCGTGTTTGACAGTGGATTCCTCTAATATTTCTCTTGGTTCGTCTTTGCAAACAATTTATATGAAGAATCAGCACTTTGTTGCTTTCACTACTGAAAAATCGTATTTTCACTAGTTTGTGAATGCTAGTATATTTGCTTACCTCCTTTTCTCTTCTGCTTGTCCATATGAATTTCCTTTGAGAGACTGAATTTACCATCAATATTAAACTTTGTTTCACAGTTGTGGTATATTATGAGAATTTGAGCAGATGGCACCTATTTTAATAAGACAAAACTTAAAATTACAATGACAAATTGGATTAGGTTTTACTATACCAAGATTTTATGAATCCCAAATCAATTATGACACAGTTAATTGGTTGGGGTCATTTTCAGCCCATGTTATGCTGAAAATGATTGGTATTGCAGTTTAGATGGGTTATTGAACTGGCAATGACTTTAATCAATTGAACATCATTACTCTTGCTTAGGTTTCCCCCCAACCCCCATTGCAAAGTTTTGCTAGTCTAGCTTACCAAATGACATGTTTCTGCTTCATAGTTCAGCAGTGACAGCGCTGACTGTATGATAGTGCTTCATGCCCTATCTTTTGTTTGTTCTGCACATGCATTGAATAATGGGGGAATGTCAACTTACTTATTAACGAGGATCTTTGAATTGCATGAGCATTGTAGAAATTTATGTTGCCATATTAAATAAACTGTGCCAACTAATGAAACTCTTTAATACCTGTGTAGGCTAATATGCTTGAAGGAGGAGGGAAAACACCAATACTTAATCCAATTGAACTAGAGGATGTTGGATATAAAATTGTGGCATATCCCCTTTCCTTGATGGGGGTTTCTATACGTGCAATGCAGGTCAGTTGTTTAAAATTTTCTTTCAATACAATTGCATGAAAAAAAAATTAGAAACTGAATTTTGCCAGCTTAAATGTCAAATTTGTATAAAGATTTTAGCTTGAAATCCATACTCTCGTTATTTTAAATTCTTGGTACAATGTCATGTGAGATTTTTTCATTTGATTGAATTAGTAATGTATTTGGTAATCGATTTTGGTCTGCTTTTGAGACTATTGCGTTTCTTCTGCAACTTATTCATTTGTGATTTCATTTCAAAAGGCTAGTGAGTAACTTCCATCAACTATCTCCAGGATGCACTAATGGCCATTAGAGGGGGTCGTATACCTCCTCCTGGAAGCATGCCATCTTTTGAAGAAATTAAAGAATTATTAGGTTTCAACACTTACTATGAGGAAGAGAAGCAGTATGCCACTAGCACCCGTCAACTTTCTTCGCAGAGAGGTGGGTGAAAATTAGGCCACTTTAAGTTGAAGCTTCTCTGTTGTCTTTATGGAGAACTGTTAATCCACTAAGGTTTTTTTTACCAAGATAGTTTCGTCTTACTAGGCTTCTGGCATGGTGGTCTTCCTTGAATGTACTATCAAATTGTCATGTCAGTGGTTATGGCCTAAATAGACATCTGTGACCCCTTATTTATTTTTTTATTAAATATTAGGATATGTTTCAGAAAGCAGCAATGCATATAGTATTCAACAGAGGGATCAAGATGATACAGAGCAGAGAGGACAAAGTCCACAAGCTCCTGTGGTTGAAGTGATAACTCCTGATGTGTACAATAACTATGATGCAGATGGTTCAAGGGGTTCTTTTTCAGGGATCTGGTCTCGGTCATTGAGAGTCAAAATTACTGGCAGAGATGGATTTGAAAAACTTGATGTTCGGATTCCTGTAAGTTATCTATCCTTTTCTAAGTGAACCTAGATAGTATGTAAATTTTTTTTCCCCCCAAGTGAACCTAGATACCATGTAATTGTTTTTCTTAAATCATGTTATGTTGGGAGCACAGCTCAAAAGTGACAATGCTTGCATTACATGTACAAGCTATAGTCAATCCTGATCAAATAAAGCCGCCTTTATTTTAGGAAATGTTTAGAATAGTGCAATTGGTCGGATGGTTTGGATTTTCCAGCCCAGCTGATCTGGTTGCCCTCAAACTCTTCGGTGATTCCATGTTCATCTTACATATTTTAATATGTTTATTGGCCAAAAAATATTTGAATACCCTAATAAGTTCTGAAATTCTCTTTCTTTTGCCATCAAATAAACTTAAACTACATTCTTTTTAATTACATAATTCACAAATTATTCAACAATATGATTAAAATAATGCCAACATTTTGGTTTTTTTCGAATTCATTCAACATGATTAAACAGGGTTTTGTAGCTCCTCATGATAATCTTAACGTATCTTGGGTTCTCATCTATTCTTTATCCTTCGGGTGTTGTAGAATTTATGCAAGTTGGTAATTTATCATATATTCATGGCACAACTATCTTCAGTCATGTGCACAACATTTTAATATGGATATATTTCTTGAATGCTTTATTATATAAGAAAAGAATATATGCTAATATTTCCTAAAACAAGATTTTTTTCATATTCCAAAAATTTCAGAACCACGCAAGGCAGTATTCTGTTAATAGATTCAAATTCATGGCACGAATTCCTTCAGTTATCTAGTCAACTAACATGGCATCCAGACATAAACAGTTTTGTTTTCTTCTTTTAGGCATTATCACCTTAGGAACGATTGTAATCATATCTGCCAGCAAATGAACATGTTGTCCCACCTGTTACTGTCACCCAATACATGTATTCAACAAACTTGGAGAGTTGCATGCATTTGATGTAAGATTTCATCCGTGTGTGTTCAAGTGCTTATTCAAATAAATGATTGGCTGGTTCTGAAATCAAAACATACTCCAATTTTCTGTCGGTATGTTTATGGGTCCTTTTATAATTTTACTCCAATATTCTATCAATGAATATAATTCATTCTTAAGCTTATTAGTATAATTTTGAAATGTATGTGCAACATTATTCTTTCGTGTGTGAACATATTTATATATGATATGAAATGTGGTTTAAGAAAACTGACCATCTGTCTTCCTCAGGCTGGATTTTTGGAAGGAATTACAAATATAGTTCCAGGTAATTTTATGTTTTCTATGAACTATTGGATTTGTTCATGTCTAATCACTAGTCAAATAAATGTTTAAAACGATTTTACATGTTCTTTGTACACAGCATTGGGAGGTGTAAACATCAAGGAATTGTTGGATGATGCGGCTTTAGAAGCGGGAGGAAAGCAGTTGTTAGATTTTAATGACACAATCGGTGACAGGATTCAAGTCTTCTTGGAGTAAATAAATTCCATTTGATCTCCAAAGTCGATACCGCGATAATTGTAATTGTTTTAAGTGAAATAAGAAGTTTTTTATATCAATGCAAACAGTGTATATGAAAGGGAGACCTGAAGAAATTATCAAAAAGAGCAATTCTTGTGTGAAAATTTCATAGCTCTTCTTGAAACAAAACATGCATTAAAAGAATAAACTACTACAAAGGTTATTTTAGTAATTTTGGCTGGGCTTATAGAATATAGAGATACTCACTATATTGAGTAGCATGCCATCAGGGATTACAATTAATAACTTCATGTCCATTTTATGAGTTTACAGTGCAGGAATAGTAACGAAAAAACTACAAAGCACCATCACCAGAAAATAATACCATAATTGTGCAAGGGGTCTTCGACGCACTTAATATCAATTCAGTATAGAGAAGAAAACATAATGACAAGTAAAAAAATATCTGATTCATCCATTTATATACTGACAAATATATCAATCAAAAGGATGAATTATTAGATTTATTGTTCAGCAAACAGGCATACCAAACTATAAACCTTTTACAGATCAGGGAAAAAATAAAAAATAAGAAAGAAAAAATGGTGTAAAGATAAGAAGAAAAGAGAGAACCTGATCATAAAAGTTGTTCTCTACAGTATACTACTTCACAACACCTAAAACCCCAATAGCTCACCTACATAACTTGTCACCCAAAAGAAAGGACACTCCGAGCAACGTGGAGTAAACCCCGTGACAATGAAAACATTCATAGCTACAAAAGCTTTGCTTTACAGAAAATTACAGATCACGATAAAAAGATGTAGACACCGAGCGCCAGACCAGGAATTTGTGGGTGAAACAGGGATTTGAAAGTAACATCTAGTCCACTGTCCGGTCTCCTTACCGCATAATAAACCAGCCGCTTAATACTTTCCCCCAATTCAGTCAAAGAGGTGGCTCTATCTCACCGATAGCCACTGCCATACGGTGGTTGAGAATGACCACTCATGCCCATCATGGGATTATAACCACCAGGCATGCCAGATCTAGGAGGGAATCCAGTTGGTGGCTGCATCTGAACTCCTTGGCCCATACCCATATTCATCCCCATGCCCATGTTCATCCCTATACCTGGTCCCATTCCCATACCCATGTGTTGATTCATCCCTCCATAGCCTCCCATTCCTGTGCCAGCACCAGGACCACCCATGCCCATACCAGAACCCATAGGGTTTGGAGTAGGCCTAAGGGCACCTACACCAGCACGGCCAATTCCAGAACCCGATCCCATAGCTTTACCCATGGTAACTGTAGACACAGGAGCTACCACAGATTTTTCCATCCTCTTCTCCTTACGATTTATGGCTTCAAAATCAATTCCGATATCCGCCAATGGATTTATTTTGGCTGCATATGGAGGAAAAATGTAAGTCTCTCGGTACACAAAAAAAGATTCAAATTACAAAGAAAGATCCTTGAAACATTTCAAAGTTAAAATCCATGATAACTCACATCCAGAAATATTCAAATTTACTAGTCCTCGGCTCAGAGTATCAGCCCAAACTGCAGACTTCGGCTCAAAATTTCCCTTTGCTGGTTGAGGAACTATAGCAAGCGATCCTGTTGAAGCCAGGGGAGCTGCCTGTGAAACCATGGGAGTAGACAGTCGCGCTTGTGGAAGAAAGTTATCCAGAACATCACCGTTACGCTGTGCAACTGATCCAATTGGAGTTTGAAAAGCCTGTGAAGCTGCCGGGGCTGCAAAACTAGACTGCGGGAGGATATTGGCAGTGGAATGCTGTGCAGCGGGTCCAGCAGGAGCTTGCGAAACCGTATGTGGAGCAACTGAAGCTGTAGAAACAGACGGTGCAAAGCCCCCGTAGAAATTAGTGCTTGGTGGTGCAGGTTGACCATTGGAAGCTGGAAAACCTGTCTGTGATGCAGGACCAATTTGAGTATGAAAACCTGTCTGGGATACAGGTTGGCCATTTTGAGCTGAAAAACCTGGCTGTGGTGCAGGTTGGCTGGCTTGAGATGGAAAAGCTGCCAGTGATGCAGGTTGACCAGTGTGAGGAGGAAAGCCCATCTGTGATGCAGGTTGGCTGCCGTGAGGAGGAAAACCTTCAAGGGACACAGGTTGCCCACTTTGAGCTGGAAAACCAGTCTGTGGTGCAGCCTGGCCCGTTGCAACTGTAAAAGCTGACTGTGAAGATATAGGAGGTGAAAATCCAGATGGAGGGAGAATGTCTGCTAAAATATCAGTGTTCTGGTTAATAGTAGGCATCTCCTGGGGTGAAAATTGTGGGTTTCTTGAAGGAATTTGAACACTGGAGACATTGGGTGAGGTATAATTTATGCCAGGAAATGTGTCCGGATGAGGTGGTTCAGAACTTCGATTTTGGCTTGGAAAAACATTCTGGGGCTCAACTGGGACACTGCTTGTAGAAGGGATAGCTTGAAAGGGACCATCGCCAAATGGATCTTCAAAAGGCTTCATAGAAAAGATGTACACTAACTCAGAAAATACACTCACTTTATGATTAAAAAAATGAATAAAGTTTGCAAAAGGGAGGAAACAATATATCTGAAATTATCAGAGAGACTCAGCAAGAAAACTCAATCCAATGTTAACTATGACGATCATCCTTAAGATTGGGGGAAAAAAGAAAAAAAAGATGCAATATCATTACCTTGAACCATTCAGAGATCTCACTTGGGCATGCATTTGAGCATCCCATAGAAATGAAATCATATTTACCGGGGAAAAAAAAATGAAATCATTCCACAGTATTTTGAACAGCATTTGAATTAGAGATCATTTTTTTCGGTAGGTGAACAAGAGACCCATTTGCTTTTCGAAAAACACTTAATCAAGAACATCTCTCACATGTAGAGGAATGTTCTTTGGGTTTCATAAAACCAATTTGTTTCAACATCCACTACTCTACACTCCATTTCCAGTAATGGTTCTATCACAAAATATACATTCCAAAACTTTAATGTGAAAAAACTGGAATGATATCACTTCCATGGATGCACATAGGAGCCCTTACTAATTTATTATAAAGCTGCACAAAAGCTGCTGAGGCTGTGACTATATTATTATTGTACCATGGAAGTTTCTGCTTTTTAAAGAGAATGGAAAGAACCTGATCCATTTTAGAGTATATCAATGTCTTTTATAAAGCAATTTGAGAAAATTGGAGTTCAGAAGTTCAATACATCAACAACATCACGCCTACCTGATTTGAGACAGTGGATACTGATGGTGTTGCTACGAATGTGGATCCAGAAGCAGAGTTTGCAGAAACATCAGCTTCAGAGTTTGTGATTGCAGGTGTAGCTGGCATGATAGCCAACAAGTTGGAGGAATACGATTCTGACAGAGAGCCAAGTAAATCCATTTCAGCACCATTTGTTGTAGCTGGGGCGGCTGACCATAAAGAACTCAAAATGTGAGTTTTTGAATAATGATAGGTATGAAAAAGCAGAGAAAGGCCTTCCTTGGTTTGGCCCCTCTACTATTATTTGTACAATAATTTCTGTAACCAAAACTTAGCCAATCACAGAGTAATTCATATCTGAACAGTGGAAAATTAGGTGTTCTTTAGGAGAAAATTAGCCCTCTCTTTTCATTTATTCACACAAATGCCCGCAGTCCCAAAATGTAGTGCAAGTAGTAGGCAACGTATTTGTGTTTATAACATTTGCTAAGAAACTGAAATTTTCACTAAACAACCAAGAAAAAGATGTAAAGAATAGATCCATTCGCAATGACATGCACCATAAGATAATTTGAAAACAAAACCTTATAACTAATCCTTTCATCCACAGAAATGTAATATAAGGAGCTTGCTTTTAATATATTGGCTACTTAGTATAAATACAAAAGAGAAATCAAATCATATTAGGCTATCAAATTATCAACTGAGAAAAACACCATAATTCAGGAGGGCCATCACTAACCACAGAGTACTAAAAGCTACCATTTCACAAATCATATGCTGAGTAAAATGGACAGTTCAACTTGAAGCTTCATGGTTAACTTATACAATGAGAAAATAGTATAGAGAAGGAAATAATATCAGGAAAACTTTTTTATAGCGACACGTAAACATATCCCAGACAGTGGACCCAAATCAAACAAAACTTCAAGTGATGTGTCACTTGCTGAGATGCCAATAGAAGATGATTGAGATAATGATGATAATCAGTAACAGAAGATCTACATAGATTAGTTATACAAGAAAAAGATAACTATAAGCTGTACAAAATGAGTAACACCTAATACTAATGATGGATATGATTTTCTTGTTACCATAGTGTATGTAACTAGATACATGAGAGCATATAAAATTTAGCATCTCCTGCATCATGCTAGCTACTCACCTAATGTGTGCATGTATATAATCTTTCAGCTTTTCTTATTCCATTTCAGACAAAATGGAACAGATAGGCATGCAAGTCCCTAGACCAAGCACTTATAATCATGTCCATTTCCATGGCATGCCAGAAACTTCAAATGAAGTCAAGCTAAGAACAAATCGCAAATGCCTTAGTGAATCTCCTCATAGCTGCAGCAAATTACAGATCAATTTGCCAAGCACGCGGGTGAAGCATCAAGAGAGTCTTATGAAATGTATATGCGTGTCTGCACATACTAATAACAAGACAGTGTTATAACTTGTATCCCTAACTTCCTTATCTAAATGAATTTCATTCACACATGATAGCAGGTAGGGATATGGGAGCAATTACGCTCACAGAGGCAGTTGATAGAAAAGGATACATTTTGACCATGATATGGACAAAATATGGGCAAGATTAAATTTCATACACATATCGACATGCGGTCAATCACAGATTGCCCAACCAGTCAACAAACACATCACATTGTGAAGTAATATGGTAAAGCTATCAACAAAGTAACATCAGTAAAATTGGGCAGTTGGCATCTCAGCGCCAACAAATCTATACCTGAAAACGAACCACGTGGATCAAATTCATCAATGCCATCGACTTCCTTCTTTAGAGGAGCAGGAGCTACAGAAGTACCAGGGGAGATGGTTGCTTGATTTGGACTAGCACTTACAGGAGGAGGAGATGTTTTAGAAACTGATGCTGCAGAAGTTTCTCTCTCCCTTTTAACAATATGGAAGTTAGAACTAATGCACCAAAACTCCCAGGAATATCAGGTGTAAGAAAATGGCAGGGAATCATTACCTTTCATTGTGGATGGGGCTATTAGCATCACCCACAACTTCTTCATAACTAGGAGGAGCACCAATATTTTGTTCAGAGAATTTCCGTTCAAGTTGCCTGCCGGCAAAACTGGGGGAAGAAAAAAATACAGTTGAGAAAAGATTGATTCACTCAGTCTCATTTTCAGAAAATATGCATTATAACCACCATTTTTGAAAGAAGTTCCCTATAATTACCTTCCATCCTGAGAATCATCAGCTTTGGCACCACTTTCTCTGCTGCATGATAAAACTAAAGTCAACATATCTTCAAGACCAAGACCAAAGTCCTCTGGAAGGCATAACATGCATGTTTTATATGTCAATAGAGAGATACTAGACACGTGGGGGAACTTGTGATAAAAATTTGAGAACTTTTGGAACACTACAGCCCCTTGGAGAAATTATTCATTTTCAGCACAATGAAAAATCCATCTTTCCCCAAACACCACATTCATACAAAAATCATATGATATAGAACTTGAAGAACAAGCATTCCATCCGTTTAGGACATTTTTCTAACACTAGGAATGCACTAGAGTTTAAAATGATCCACAATTATTTTCTTTCATGGAGATGTTCCATTTAGTGGAAAACAATATGCTCCCTTTTTTATCATTGGATTTCTCGAGTATTCCAAGCAACCTCCGCCTTACTTCCTTTTTTCTTTTCTGACATATAAATTTATTTTCTCATAAAAATGAAGCAGCAAAATAGCAGAACGAATTATAATTTTTGAGATAAATTTGAGATGCAAGGTAAATCACTGAAATCAATTCAGCTCTAACACATAAAATGAAGTACACACCTAGAGGAATATCGACCATCCTCTTCATTTGTGCAGTCTTTATCTCTATCAGAGCTCCTACTTCTTGAGCCATACCGGTGGTCATCAACGCCTTGATTTCTTCCCCGGTAATCGTCGTCCCTGTAACTATAGCGTTCTTCAGAATCTCTACCATAACGATCTCCATCCCGACCTTCATCCCTATAGCCCCATTCTCTCTCTCTCCCATAACCATTCCGGTCTTCATCTCTGCTTCCATAACGGCCTTCATAACGATCATCATCATATCGATCACCGTATCCTCCTGTACTCGAATAAGAACCTGGCCTATACATACCACCGGATGATGGTGTGTTCCGAAACCTATTGAGTGATATGGCCCAATTAGAAACCTCATTGGTGACAAATATCATGTAGAGGCATTGATTAAAAAATATTTATATACAATCAATTGCTTTTTCCAACTGTGCTCTCATATCCAAAAAGAATTTTAGGGTTCACAAAGAATTGCAAGCTCATTACACATGAAAAAGAAGAAGAAAGGAAAGATACTGACTACTCATGACATGATGAACAAACAAGGCATGAAACCAAACATAACTTTCAATAGATTTTGGAAAATAGGTCAACATCTTTTTCCTTCTTTCTCCTTTTCTTTCATCTGATTTAGGGTGGGAAAGAGAAAGGGGAATAAAAGCGGAAAACTGACAATTTCCTAGGTTAAAATGAGGATGGAAGTTTCAAATTGTTATCAACCAGGGTTTAAAAACAAAATAGGAAAATATCTGTGAAGCGTGCATAATGGACGGATAGCACAACTCAACAAATTAAACTTTCATAATTTAGCACATAAACCCAGTCAAAATTTTCAGACAACTGAATAAACAAAGTCATGTCACAACTATTTTGGGTCATCCAACCAATAAATATATATTCAGAACATTGAAAATTAAGGAAGCAAAGAACAGATAGATGCATAAATATGCACACATGTACACAAAAACTGTAGTAGAAAATTGTAGCAAAAAAGATTAGCTAATAAAATTCTCAAGAGTTTTTGGGCAGAGAAACTTACAAATGAGTAATTCTAGGAAACTTACTGGCCCAGTAATGATAAAACAGAAACAATATCTCCTTTCCCTCATAAGATGGTTTTCACATTAAAAAAGAGAAAAAACGAAGCTAATTAAAACAGATTTTAGTACCTCAACACTATCAAAAAAAATGAGAGGAAAACAAAAAAGAACATGAGTTGAGGCTATGGGATACTGAGATTATAGCATATTGTTCCCTTTATGAACTGACATAACGAAAAGATTCACTCAATGAACATATGGTTGGGATAAAGCATTGTTAACACTGACAACAATGATATAATAGATTAACAAAATCGCCAAAACAGAGGATACTTGCCAAACAGTCAAAAGTCAGCAGGCCATTACACAGTGTTGGTCGCCTACACGGGGTTGGGAAGAGAAGAGTGGGCACAAACTCAATGTTTGATATTATTTTGCACAAAGTGATTGCTCTCATACCCAAATCCACTTTATCACAATTGTCAACATGGTCTTTTTACCATTTCACAATGCAATGCTCTTAAACTGCCAAATTATATAAACATGAATTTATTTCAGCCACTTGAGACTCACTTATCTCTGTTAACAGCAGCCTTTTGTCGAACTTCTAGTATCCTTTCTTTATCATTCACTAGAATCACAAGACTTTGAGATTTTTTTCTGACATTGCTTCCCTGATCCCTCCCACTGGAATCAATATATTGAAAATCGGACAACGTCTATCACAAGAAAAAAATAATAATAATAAATACCACAGCAGTAGAAACCAAGACACTTTTGAGGTAGCTAGAAACTTGCAGAACATATGATTGTCAAATAGCTTTAAGGAATAGAAAATTACTGAAATTTGGTACGCATGTTCCTTGATCTCATCTATAACACGCTCTGACCCATTGGCTACCAAGTATTCCAAAACAGTCAAAGCCTGAAACATAGCTATAAGAAATTAGACAGTCGCATTATTTTTCTTTTTTTTTTAAAGGAAGTAAATTGGTCAGTTGCATTGCTAGAGCTAGGGGTGGCAATTCGTGTTCATGGGTCGTGTTCGTGTCGTGTCGATGTAAGGGTATTATACTAAATAGATAAGCCCAAACCCAACCCATTTAATAATCGTGTCAAGAATCTTCAACACTAACCCAAACCGTTTATTAAACAAGTAAACGTGTGAACCCGTTCAATGACCTGTTTATCAAAACGAGACATTTAATATTTAATCAAATACTAAATAATAGAAAAAATTTGTCATAATTAACCCAAATATTCAAACTAAAAAGAAAAATCATAAAGCATATACAAAATTTATGTTGAAATGACTTAACTATCCATAGTAATTGGGTTTAAACGGGTAACATATTACATAGGTCATATTCACAATTATAACATGTTGAGTTAAATGAGTCATAAACGTGTTACACGGGTTGAACCCCTCAACCCTAATCCGACACGGTTAAGTAAACAGGTTAATCGTGTCGACCCTTTTATGACCCAACACCGTTTATGCCAAACCCAAACCCTTTTAACTCGTATCGTGTTTGTGTCGTGTTGTCGTGTCGTAATTTGCCACCCCTAGCTAGAGCACAACGCAAACAAGAAAAGCAGCACATCAAAAAGATATAGCATTTCCAATGAAGATGGGTCAGGTTCCCATGAAGTCAAAGAGAAAACTGTAATATCTAAGAACTTTAGTAAGAATCCACCTATAATAGCAACTCATAAAAATGCAAACCTTGTACACATGCCGCCAATTCTTGCCAGTATCATTGATACGCTTCCAGATCAACACCATAATCATCTGGTATTCATGACTGCATGAATGATTTATAATGAATTCCATTGGAACAAAATATGACTCATAAATATTCTATAAAAAAAACGTTATTCAAGTTTACTAGTTTCTGGTAGCTTGTGCAATATCAGCAAGATGTGATCCATGAGGACCCCAGGGCTCATTGCTAGTAGCGTCAAGAACCTGATAAATAAGACAAACAGAAGTACTTGGGATAAGCCATTTCACAATCATCTGGTGTTACATTTTGAGACTATCCAATAACAGTTGAATGATTTTACAGAGGTGAAAATAAGCCCATAATCACCAAAGGATCCATCCTAATGTAATCTCAATTTTGCATAACCAAGTCAGTCAGAACACTGTTCAACTGCTACTTTAGTAGTCATTCGTTACCAGACAGATTGAACTCACTTGTCTACATTCACCCTAGACACTGTTAAAAATTTATGCTGGATATATCAACTATGAAAACTATTTACTTATTAAGGTGTGTAATGGAAATATGTAAAGAGAAATAAGAAAGATCTTCATATTTTTTACTTATTAAGGTGAGTAGTGGAAATATGTACAGAGAATAAGAAAGATCTTCATATGATTTTGTTTATGATGGGGACAACAGGACCCTAGAAATATATGTAGGAAGAAGTTCGATATATTGACATGATAAAGAACATTTATGGTGGAGCCATGAATAATAATAAAAGGAGGAGAAACAAGTGCTAGAGATTAGCATTAAACCTTCTTTTGGGGTTAATTATGGATAAATTGACAAGACACATTCATAGGTAGGACATAGCAGTCGTGTCCCCGTCATATCCTGAAAGTGCCCAGTCGTGTCCAACCATTTCAGGACACTTCTACGGTTCTACCCGTGTCTGGCACCCCTAGGAGAAGTGTGTGGGGTACCTAGGTGGGACCTACCAGTTGCCCCCACCTGGATTTTCTCTATCAGATTGGGTTGTATTCGGCCTACAAATACTTTTCCTTTCCAAATAGAGCATATCACCTAGGCCATTTATATTGAATCTATAGAAGCGTTCATACTTGGAATGTGCGATTCAGGCGACCTTTTCAGGATTGGGAGTTGGATGATGTCACTGGCTTGTTGGCCCTTTTGTACAGACAGGAATTGGATGGCATTGGTGTGGATTCCTTGTTTTGGGTGCCTTTTTCTAATGGGACGTTCCAGGTCCGGTCATTCTTTGTGCGCCTCTCTGGGTTTCATGGGTTGCCCTTCCCGTGGAAGACGGTGTGGCTCTCTAAGGCGCCCCTTAGGGTGGCCTTTTTTGTGTGGACTGCAACTTGGAGTAAGATTTTGACTTTGGACAATTTATGGAAGAGAAGACATATCATTGTTAACCGGTGTTGTCTTTGCAAGTGTTTTGGGGAGTCCGTGGATCACCTTCTGTTGCATTGTCCTGTTGCTTATGAATGTTGGAGTCTTTTGCTTGGTTTGTTTGGCATCCATTGGGTCATGCCTCAGACTTCTCGAGGATTGCTAGATATCTGGAGGGGCCAATGGGTGGGGGCTCAGGCTAGAGACTTCTGGAGAGTGACCCCTCTTTGCGTTTGGTGGAGTCTTTGGAAAGAACGGAACAGAAGATCTTTTGATGGGAAGGAGTCCTCTATTGGACAGCTGAAATTTTCTATTATTTGTACCCTTTTTTGTTGGGGTTGGGGGACGGATTATTCTTCTTTAGAGGACATTGTGGACTTTTTGGGTTCTTTGAGTTCATAGATTCTTTTTGTGTATATCTCGGGACGCGTTCTCCTTTTGAACGCTTTCTAATACATTTTACTTATCAAAAAAAATAAAATAAAATAAAATAAAATAAAATGATAAGCCTCAGTAGCTTTTTCTTGAAATTATCGTTATTGATTATGTATTCAAAAGACTACATGGAACTGATATGTCATGAATGATGATTGTACATACATATAAGCTATGGAACAAGGACAGAGCCATAGTAACTCGAGGTCAGCAGCTGAAACATATACAATGTAATAAAAAGAAACCATTACTAAGAAGTGGACTGGAGAAATCTCATTATAAGTTAGGAATGTTTTATTCCAAGATTACAGTCAATCCTCCGCAAAAAGGTTCTAAATACATATTCATCTGTTATATTATTCCAGAATAAAAAATGTGCCAGTGTGTATCATTGTATGTGTCTGTGTACGAAGCAACAAGGATTGATGAAAAATACGTCTTGAGTGTCTGACAAAAAGCTGTTTAATAGTCTTTTTTTATAAAAAAAATTAATAGATAAATTACCTTCTGCTCTATTCCAGGAACTTTAAGAACTTTCTTATTCACCTCTCTCTTGCTGCAAGAAAACATAAAAGAACAGAACGCCATAGACTGATGAGGTTGCTACAACTTGATGGAACCAATTCGTTAATGCAAAATCTAAATTTCAGAATATGATAATTCAACACAATATATATCTAAATAGATATATTTAGAAATCCTGCATCTTTCTATGTACTACAACAATGTAATCAATAATAAATATATCAAATTTCTTTCGATAGCAATTTTGCTGATACTTCAGTAATGGAATTTTTGGGAACCAATCAAACTTACAGCTCCCGAACAGTTTGACCCAAAGCCTTCTTCATTGTTACTTCAGTTTACGATGAAAAATCCTCTTCAACTGAAACACACTTCTAATTACATCAAGTAGTGCTGCAAAATAGACATTGACTAGAAATTTAGAATTATACCACAAAAATCAGATGCTCACAGTCAACAACTAAGCAAAGACAACTGCCAGCAATCACACCATGAAAATAACTTTCAACCATAAAAATTTTCAAGAACAACACTTTAGAATTTAACTTTATATCTCCCACAAAAACACAAATTCAACAGAACCAAAAACATTCAGAGGAAAGCGCATCATCACAAAAAAAAAACAAAAAAAACAAAAAAAAAAAAAAAAAAAAAAGAAGGTTTTTTTCCATCAAATATATATTCCGCATATTCCAAATGGCTAAACTTAGACAAACAAAAGAGGAAAAAACACAATGAAAACCCAATAGCCAATTCAATAGAAGAACAATTCAACTCTATATTTTCCCGAGCCTTTTAAACCCAATTAAATAAACGTGGGCAAGCATACACGAGAGGAAGAATTATGTGGAACATAACGCATCTGAAAATCTACACCACTGGAAGCAAAATACCTCACTAACAGCATGAGAATCTGAATTAAACAGAATTTCAAAAGACTACATCCGATATATTTAAGTTCAACAATATTTGATGAAACCAAAATGGAACATTAAATAATGGGAGGGAAAACAAAAAACAAAAAAAAAAAGAACACATTTTTCAGAAAGAAGCAAATGATTAAACATTATATACTATCTAGCCAATCAAAGAAACATTTCTTGAGAAATCAGATTATACACAAACAGTCATTAAGCATTGAACTGCATAAAATACCGAGCTGAATCAACGGTAGACCAACAAATTGAGAAAATTAAGAGCCAGAAGTGTATCTGAAACAGTATATGAATCCACATAATTCGGAAAACAAAAGCAAACCCAGATCTAATATAGAGAATAAGAGATCGAACCTGATCGAATTGGAACCGATATCGGGCGGGAAAGAGAGTGCCGAGGGCCAGATCTGAGAGACGGTAGTTGGTGCTTCTGAGTAGAGAGAGAGAAGAGAGGAGATTAACGACGAACGGTAAATGCGAATAGCTTTAAAAATCGTATTTAAGCTGTAAATTGTAGTAGAAATAATACGAGAAGGAAGCTATAATTTGGTTCTCTCTCTATAATTTTTATTCCGGTTAGAGAGAGAAAACGAGGAAGACAGCGCACCTTGCACGCAGGGATTTATGGTTCCATTTTTTATTTTGATTTTTGGTTGATTAACGCTCTGTTTGGGGGAAAAAGACAAAATAAAAGTAAAAGAAAAGAATAAAGGAAATTTTAAAAAAATGAACTTGAATAAAAGAGAAAGTATTAACGCTTTGTTTGGTTTTTATAACCGTAAGGGAAAGGATCGTGAAAAGGAAATGGAACAAATTGAGAAGGAATAAGTTTAGTAAGGAAAGAGTAGAATAATAAATGAAAATAAAAGTACCTCTAGCCTCTAATCCTCTACTGGACTTTCGGGCATTGAATTAAATTTTTTATTTAAAAAAAAAAAAAAAGAGCATAAGATACCGTCTAAGATTTGAATTCTCTTAAGCGATGTTCGACTATATAGAATTAGAATTTTAAAATTGCTGAATTTTAAACAAAAAAATTGTCCAATTTTCGCAAGTATATGTTCTGCTGCATAGAATTAGAGTTTTGAACTGGAATCGATAGAATTTGAGAAATTTTTAGTTCAATTTTTTTAATTGTTTTTTTCAAATTCCACCAATTTCAATTATAATGGTCCAATTCCATGCAACCGAACACTTCCTAATTCTAATTGTTTTTATCAAATTTTAACAAATTTCAATTCTATAACTTCAATTCCATTCACTGAACTTGCCCTTATGCTGTGTTCGGTAGGAAGAAAGGAAGAGGTGTGGAGAGAAAATAGGAAAGAATGAACTAACTTCCTTTATTCGGCAAAAATGATACAAAGAAAGAAAGAAGAATAGGAAGGATTCGTCCTTTACAAATTTTCATTATTGTAGAAGTTTTAAATTAAATAGTATTCTAAATTATACATATTTTAGTACTATACTCAATAAATTACAATATTCTAAATATTATTGAATATAATGATAAAAATAATTAAAACTTTTTCTCTTTTGTTAAAAGAGCATTAGAGTTGAACAATTTTTTTTTTTTGGTTGTTTACTTATTCTCTTCTTCTTATTATTATTTTTTTTTCAATTTCATATAGAACTTTTATAGTATTATTTATCACATAACCAACACATAAATAGTCTTCTAGTTGGTATTTGGTAACATGTCAAACAATATATTTTGCTTGTTTCCAATCCTCTCATTATCCATATATAGGTGGGTGGGTAGTTGGATGTTAACCTCCCATTCATGTTTTCCTTTATTATTATAAGGATCTCTCTTAACTACTCTGAAATTGCACTACATTATTATTCTCTGTTGCGTTGTCCAAATCAATTTCTCGAAGAAGGGCATGGTCGATTGCAACATTATATAATCCAATTATCAGTGGGTCATCATGGTCGTTTGAGTTTGAAGGACCTCAACTTGCATATCCTTTCTTTGACAATCATGAACTAACTAGAAATTATTACATAATTCCATCAAGTAACTAAGCTAAAATGCAAACAAATATGTTAATTTTATTTTTTTAAAAAATTTACTTACGAGTCAACCAGTGATTGAACCGGACCATACAAAGTCATTGAAGGATTTGCATGTCCTTTCTTTGGCCATCATGACCTAACCATTCACAGTACTGAAATCCAAGCCCTATGACCAAGTCTAAAAAAAATGATTCAGAATAATGACTTTTTGATTTTCCATCCTCCATGTATGCCCATTACTAACCTATAAAAAGGAAAAGTTAAAAACAAAAAATCAACAACAACAACAACAACAACAACAACAACATTGTGCACGCTCATTTGGGACTCCTTCATGTCCAAAAATTGTTTCTTATTCATTTTTCTGTGGCATCTGCCACTTCTTTAACAGTGGCAGTGCTCGATCATTTCCAGCATCAATAAGCATGCAAGAAACTTTCCTGATCTCTACCAATACTACTTTAAATTAAGTTTTCTTCCCTTGCTCATCTATTCCCAAGCTCTTACTTCTGATGCCATTTTTCCCTGCAATGCTGGTGGAAGCAAAATCACAATTACTATTTTCTCCAGTTTTCGAGCTCCCCAGCTGTAGTTTTTTTATCCGGATTCCCCATACCATCCTCCTCATCGAAATGCTTGCTTCGCTCAACATCTTCATCAGCAACTTCAGCAGGATTTTGATCCGCTTCCTTATCACCCCTGCATTAAGATCAGAAGCATTGGTAGCCAAATACTAGTCAGCTAGTGGCAACAAGGAAATAAATTTTGATAAAATCACAAGAATTTCTGATTGGATCACCACCCAATCAATGGACATGCCAACAATAGTCGTTTCAATTTATTTTTTTTCATGTGCAAACCCATTTTGTATTGGCAGCAAAGTTGCCTAAGCACCACATGGACCATTTCCCAAAAACAGATGAAAATGAGTCAAAATCTTCCCCAAACAGGGTTGCAGCAACCAATTTCAATGGTTGCGTCACAATATAAATCAATTTGCCAAAAAATTCTTTTAAGCAGTAAAAATACTGGATGCTCACTTCATCCTGTTGGGGGTATCCAACCCAAAAAGTTATTCTATTTGGTGGAGTGACCCTCGCCCATATAAGTCCCATATTTCTTTCTTTACCAACCTATGTGGGACAATCGATGTGGGACTCGTTCAACTACCCAACAATCCACCCGTCAGATAGGGGATCTTGAGTTCACATGCGGCTCTATGGGACCTGGCTCTGATACCTGTTGTTGGGTTGGGGGTGTCCAATCCAAATGGTTAACCTATTAGGTGGAGTGACTCTTGCCCCATATAATTCCCAGATTACCGATATGGGACTCGTTCAACTACCCAACACATCCAAAGATCTAGTTGAATACAAAACTATTTCAAATACCACTACAGGTCTCTAGCACCAAACTCAGCCCAATTTAAAGATATTGTGCAAGAAAGATTCCTATAGATGGAAAAAACCTATCTGAATTTGTGCCAAATATCCATAAACTTTCATGTGACCAGTTTCGGAAGTGGGGATTCTTCCCAAAATGGTTACCATAATTTTCTTCAACTATTCTAAATCGGAATTTTTGCATTTTAGAATAAATACTAATACTATATGACAACCTATATCAAAAGAACATTGACCCTTCCATGAAAATATATACATTGAAAGGGATGCCCGAGATAAGCTGGGAGCAAAATGAACTTTGGTGGTGTTTTATATATGTTAACATGGTAGTGCTGCATGGTATCCTACAAAGGGTATGAATGAATTGAACTATCAAGGTTCAATGACTAAATCTCTGACCATACGCATAAACCAAGCTCAACCGTTCAAGCTTGGTTCAAGTAGATTCAGCCATGCTCAAGCTTGTACACAAGTCAAACCAAGTGTGCCAAATAGTGTGATCCAAAATTTTGTATCTGAACAATAATTGGAACTGATAACTATAAAATGCCAGATCCTCTTTCACAAGCCTAATCAAAAGGAGGGTAATTTCCACCAGCAACTGGACTAGAAATTCAACCTTAATCTTGTTTCTAAGATGGTAAACATGCTTGAACCAGATGAATAATGAAGCCAAGCTTCAGTTACTTTCCTGTTGCTTGTTTTATTTTAAATTCTATTAAAAAGGGAGAGAATTAACAAACAGAATAATTGCAATATTGCATACCCCGAATAGACAACAAGTCCAACAGCAACTGCAGCAAAGGCTATGAAGTACATCCAATCGACCTGAAGAAAAAAAAAACAGCTTCAGATTACTAAATTAAAATTCTAAAGCATATAAATGTTATCCTTTGAAATTATAACTGATCTGCACACTCAATAAAATAATTAAAGTTTAATGTTCTCATAAACCTTTTGATGGTATGCAAATATGCGAATCAAAACTGCCCACATGTCTGAGGTTAGCAGAGACAAGTTTAGCATTGTGGACCCACTGATCTGCATGGAAAAGAGAGTTGGAAGAAAATTTCCGATTGCACAAATAAGGTGGAACTACTCATAACAAAGATGTGAAACCAAAAAAGTGGAAAACTTAATAAATTACTCAAATAAATTGAATCTGGTTATGATAGTCGTTATAGATTGTTCAGCCAAAAGAATAATTCAAAGGGCCGTTGCTTTTAACTAACAAGAGTTTTGAGTTTAACGACTTTGTCGTCAGTACGCCAATATTATTTACATTTGAGATACTGCAATAAAACTACATTTAGAGAAAAAAATAAAAATAAAAATAAAAATAAAAATACTGAACCAACCCAGTAACATGAATGTGACAGGTTCATGATCCAGGGACTCTTGGCCATCGTGCAGGGAAATCAATGTTTCCGTTAGACACTGCAAATTAGGTAGGGAAAATTTTGAAGAGCCCAGATTCTTTTTGGCCTTTCCCGTCATTTCGACACTTCCAACATGAATCAAACCATTCCTCCATGCCATCGTATTAAGTGCATACCTTCTAACAAGCCGTGTCTATATCAAACCCGTGTCAAACAATACTTCTCAAATATTTCAGGAGATGCGTGCAGAACATGCTGGATGTATCCAAAACTTAATGATAAAATTATTAATTTGATATATAGAATCAATTTTTCTTGAAAATTCTCCAGGATGTGACCAATTAACCATGGACATTGAACTGTGAGTGGAGAAAATATAATTAAAAAGGAAAATAAAAATAAAATTTGTTGAAATTTTATTAAAAAAAATTTCCATATATTATTGGAAACCGCTTCCATTTCCAAGCTGCTAGTGCATCATTGACCTTAGTTTCACATGGTTATACCATCATAGACGCTTTCCTTCATCTGATTTCAGTTGGTACCACCTCAAACTTCTCATGGATGCTTTCATTCTTGGAATGTCTTTTCTTCTATGGCCAATTATCCAACTTAACAGTCTTACTTCAGCTACAATTATCATTCTTTTGACACTTTCAACTTAACAAAACACTACTCCAAGCTACTTTTTAGTCTTTGTTGCACATGACTAAGCTGCCCTGACAGCATTTTCATTGATTTTCAAATTTTCAATAGGTGTCAGCTTCATCTTCCATGAATGAACTCCTTTCTTATTTATGGAATCACAGAAGTGGAAACAATAGAAAAGCAGAGGCATGATCATAACCCTAAACTTTGCTAATGAGAATGCAAAGACATAGGAAAATCGAAATCAATATGAAAATTTCAAAAACATATACTGAAGGGAAAGAGAGAGAAGAAAATCATTATAGACACAGTGATGTTCGCCCAGTCAATTATTTCCTTCAAATTCTAATATCAGGGCCTTCAACCCCAGGGTGATCCCACCACATGTATTTTATAGTAACAAGTACCATTATACATGAAACTTTGTAACTTGAGTTTGTACCTTCAACAAGATAGGGACAGCAGAGTAAAACAGAAACATTGCTGCTGCAAATCCAATAAAAGGAAGCACCTGAAACAAAAATATAACGTTAGATATTAAATTAAACTCTATTCAAGGGAAATGGTCAAAATTCTATAGATTACAAGTTTTGGAATGGTCTCCAGTGACCCAGTCGAACCCATAAAGGTGTAGGCCATATGGAAGATGTTTAAATACTGGTTTCATCTTCTCCTAAATGAATTATTAGGGTATATTTTCTAATCCCTTAATCAGCGAGTATATTTGTCACGGGAAACTTATTCTGTCAGAATTTTTCTGAAACCTGCAAGAAAACCATTCCTTCCCTAAAGTCGATTACGCCAAAAGCTCTAAACCTGAAAGATCCCCATTACCATTATTTTTTTGGTTTCAACACTAGTTACTATTTTCTTCAAAATTACATCTTTCTGTGATTTCAAGAGTGCCATATACATTTTTATGTGTGCATATCCGCCATATACATTTTTATGTAAATTTTACATTTTGCTAAGCTACACACCTTGAAGTTTACATCCCAATTTTCAAGGAAAACAACATGCTGTGCCCTTACCACTGGGCTCTCTACCACTACTTTTTTTGCAGCATCTGTTACTAGTTTTATGTCACGTCATTACATTTTCTATTTATAAATCAAAATGTCTTAGCCATCAACATCTTGAGGCACGCACTTCACCGCATGGAGGTAGCACGTCACTTTAAGTTTCTGTTCTTTTTTATCCAGTACCTGCAACATAGACCAATTTATTTTATGTTCACTTTGACCTCTACATGTGCACATGTTAACATCTGAATGCCCCCTGGGCCCCTACAATATCATGCCATCCAAAAGAGAAGCTTGAACATATTCCTACAAAAATTGTCAAGCATATTACAGTGGAATGTGTTATGCACCACTGCATGCCTCCTTAGTATGCTGGATTTTTCTGTAACAGAGACAGAGAAAGAAAGAGATGTACAAGAGACTTACAGCCCCAGGTGACCAGTGGATTGATTTGAGCTCATTGCGCTCTAGTATGCTTCTATAGACACCATGAACGAAAACAAATTAACGACAAAGACGAATATAGAAAGATTTCCGAGTTAAGCATGACAAGATGAAAGCATCAACTTATGACGGTCAAAATCCCGTGTTAACTGTATAAAACAATAATTACATAAATTAATATATGTTTAGGCAATCACATAGATAATAATAGATCTATTCCATCAAAATAAAATGCGATAGACCAACACAGGTTGGATATAATCAAAGGTCAAACTGCAACTATTTATAAGTCAGTAGTTTTTACTGCTTAGCTGTAAAATCAAGGATACATTTGACAACTGCTGACAATAGCACCAAAAAGGCCCAACATTGCCATGAGTTCAACCCTATCAGCACTTTTCACAAGAAACTCCTGCACAAAGGCAGATGAAGAGATTGAGGTATAAGATCTAGATGTACAACTGTTACCAAAGATAAATAAATAAATGAATATATACATTGAGACAAAGATACCAAAAATAAATGAATTAATTAATAAATACGAAAAACTATAAAACGTTTAATTAAACACTGCATTCTACTATTCTAGAGGAATGACGTATTCAGATAGAAACAATTCCAAGCAGAAGCAACCAGGAGAATAAGGAAATCAGTAAAAGAAAAGACCAAAGAAAAGAGGGGAGGAAAAGAAAAGACCCGAAAAAAAAAAAGACCATAGAGAGGACAAAAGACCACATCTGCAGAAAAGTGATAGGGAAAAAGAATAGAAAGAGAAGGCTTACTGACCAAGAGAAGAAAAAGAACAGAGTGTAAAAAGGCAAGCAGCAAAGGCATACAAGACACAGAGAGAGAGAGGCGGATGCATTTCTAGGATATTCAGGAGAAGGAAGACCTTAAAACATTAACATAAGAAATTGTCACTTTAGATCAACCAATAACTTCTCCAAGAGAACATTATAGGACCCAGCCCCCACCAATATGAATAAATTGCAGGCATGCACTTTCTGACATGAAAAAATCATTCCATGAATATGCCTAGAAACCAGAGATTTATGTGTGCTATCACAAATGGTAATGCAAGATTTCTCACCTCACTGACATTACTGATAGCATAAAGAGTAGAACCAGCAATCACAAGAAGATCACCTTTAAGCGGGTTGCTCCCTCCTACAAGCCATGACCAAACATATAACATCAGGAAAGATGACTTCGGTACATAGATATACAAACAATGATATAACATCAGGAAAGATGAAGTGCATCTGACGTGCAAATATTACCTCAACCAAGTCAATGTAATACATAAAGCAGTGCCAAATAGAACATATATTATAAGATATTTAAATATGTTAATCAAACCCAACCTGAACACAACCCAACTAAAGTGCAAGCTTAAAGTCTTTAAATCACTTGAATACGTTGGATAGCAGCAAATCTTATTTTCTATCATATTATTTACCATTTATATTATAATTGCTTATTGTCACTTAGAGAGAAAGGAGGAAAAAAAACAAAAAACATGCTTCTTGTCTGTCAGCTTGTTATTGCATGTTTTCTTTTTTCTATACAACTACTAAATTTCATACCAGATGCACTCTGTCCATCTAAAAGTTCAGAACTGTTCCCTTGCTGTTCACGAAAATGTAAAAAAATAATTTAATGAACTAATTGAAGGATATAATGGTAATGCCAAACAAACAGTGTTTTCGTTACATTTTTTACGTGTATGTGACAAAAAGGATGTTTTTTGTAACTTTTAGGTGGATGAGAAGGTTAGTTCGCATGAAATTTGGTTCACAAAACTAGTCCCAAAAGTCAAATATCAAATAGTACAACACTGTTTTTTCGCGATTTATCCAAAACAAAGTACCAAGTGTTCCTTTGGTCTAGGCTTAACAAACCCATCAACTAGATTAGTCCAACCCAACATAAGCTTGTGTTAGAACACCTCTCAAGTCCAACCCGAAGTTTATTTGGGTAGTGGTTTGGATAGCCCACTCAACACTTTGGCCACAGATTGGGCCTCAGACTGACCCAATCTACCCCAGTACTTAACAGACATGCTTGTTCTGTTCTGTTCTTCATTAGACCAGCTTTCTCTTGGAAGACAAGTCACACTCTCACACTTCTGAGCTGCTCTGCTCAACTCACACAAGGAACAAAATCCAAGGCACCATTTGGTTATGATCTTTCCATTATCTTTGAGAAGCAAGAAGGCAATTAATTAAATATAATTTGGTCTCTCTGCAGGATGTAAATGTATAAAAGCACATTTGTTACGGATTGATGAAGTTGAGCATCTTCATTCATCCAGAACAAGAAACCATGTGTGGGTATGGTATTGAAGGTAGTGGCAAAAGTAGAGAACTGAAGGAAGCAGAATAGGGACAACAAAGAGTTGTGATGGCACAACGATATAGAAATTGCAAAGCTAGTGGTCATAGTGGTTTAGATGATGATGATGGAGGAAGCAGAAGTCTTGGTGGCAATGATTTGTGAAGGGAACATGTTGCACTTGGTGTTTTGACATCACTATCTGTAAAGGAATTTATGTTAAATCATAAAATCCAGATAAGTGGATCCCAGTAAACCATGCAAAATTACTAAATTCAGGGACACTGAATTAGATATATAGCAATTATAAGAGTGCCAAAAACTACATGATTAGATATAAATAGTTTGTTGAATGCAAAAAGGAAAGGCGTGTTGAAAGAAATCATTCAACTAGAGCAGATAAAGAACATGAAAAAGGAACCAAGTAAAAATGCATTCTCTTACCTGATCTGTCTTTTGCATGGACATCTGAAAAAAGGACTGCCGCAAGGCCAGCAACACAGATAGCTACACCAGTAAATTTTCTGAATCTGTATTTTGTCTTCAAGAAAAACCAGGTAAGAAATATGACGGATGGGATTGACCAGCAATCCAGGAGCATGACACTAGTTAGGGATGTGTACTGATATGCCTTCACCACTGCACATTGAGGATCAAATTGATTTCTGTGATAGTTAACATTTAAAATCAACAGAGAAAAAAAAAATTGGACTGCCACCTGAAATATTCTAAATGGAGCTTCTTGAAACGAATAAATTCAAAATGATAATAGAGTACTTTGTTTCTTCAGGAAAATGGGCAATTACAATATTTCATATATTTACCCACCATTAGTTCCACAGGTGATTCAGCAAATCAATTATCAAAATTGATACATTCGCAACAGATAGAAATGTTTGGTCTCATAACTACCATCATAGTTCAAATTTTGGGCGTCAACTATTCTGCATTTTTTTAAAATGTAGGTACTTTTCATTCAAAAGGTTATTGCATGGTGCAATGGAAAAAACTCAGATTGACATGAGTGAGATCATATGTTCAAGTCTGAAAGTAACCATTCTCTGTAAAATAATGCTAAAGGTTGGGTGATTGGGCCTATCTTCAATCCTTCCCTCCCAGCAGCCTATGAAGACTGTAGACCAGCGATGCACAGGGTAATGAAATCTTTCTTAGGTACTTTTTTCTTTTTTGTTTGTAATTGATCATTAGTTAGAACAAGTATTCTAGTGTTTAACTATTAATCAAACAACTATATCTTCACCAAAATAATAAATAAGTTCTCCAAACCGACTACTTGCACTTGGGCGGTGGATCATACAACCTGTGTGTTTTTCATTAATTTGGCAGGCATTTTATGACGTACAGTGATCCTATATCATGCCAGTGTCACAACCCGAGATTTCCAAAAAAGGTGAGGGTAGATAAGATGGTAAGACAATGTTGCTATAGAACTATAGATACATGTACGTGTATATGTGTGTGTGTGTGTGTGTGTGTAATATGTTACTCTGTTTACAGGATATACACATCATAAAATATGAAAAAAACTTCGAGAAAAATTATTTGGATTTCTGATTAAGCTTATATTTAAAGTTTTTAATTTTCTTTAAGTTTCTATTTCACATTCAAGTATACATTTCAAAATTTTATAAGGTAAAAGTGATTCTTTGAAACAGATCATAGAGAAGAAAGAGAGGAGGAGGAGGAGGAATACTCGGGTCCTTTTTGAATTTGCAGATTATCCGCAACCATAATGTTCTTTCTCATTCTAATAAACTTCAAACAGTGACCAGCAGAAATCATTGCAAAAAGTAGTAGAATTACTTTTGTCTTGAAGTTGTTTCCAAACGCACCCTCAACATCATCGGCTAGCAAAGCATGATATCACATCCACAGATCACAAGAACCATTTAAATCATAAGTAAATTGAAGCTAATTTCAAATTGTACTTTTCAAAATGAGAATAGTTGGCTTCTCGACAATGATTCGAAAGACTGCTATACGAGGCACGGACTTCAATAAACTATGGCAGTTATTCTGTTGAATGAATTCAAGAAGAAAATATAAGCAATTGCAAAAACCGAAAATCACAACATAAAGACTCGCCTAAGGATCTAATTACAACTTAATATAATCAAAATAAAAAAATATAGAGAGAGTTAAAAGAATGTAGGAGATTTACAGAAGCAAGAAGCAGACAAATTTGGTTATTTACACTATATAAATGGAACTCCCGTTGTTATACATAGATCAAGGAAAAAGAAGTAACCCCTCTAAGAAAATTGAAGAATGAAAACACAAGATCGTTAAAAATAAAAAATGAGTGAAATAAAATAAAAGAAAACAGTTTAGCACCATTTTAATTTAATTTTAGCCCAAGCAGTATAAGCAGAACATACTGTAGATTCTACTTCAAGAACACATCAAAAAGAAAGAAAAAAGTTTAAGGTAATATCTTCGTTAGCATGGCATACTTACCAAGAAAATTGGCCTCGACATCTACCAATGCAAGGAGCACATAGTAATACCATTTTGCCTGTACAATTCAAAAACAAGATAAACATGCATTTAAACACAGAAAGAAGTACCAACATAGCATAAACTTGAAAGAGGAAGAGAAGAGAGAACCAGCATAGCGCACATTCAACAATTAAGAATTATAAGAATACTTCTGAATAAACTTGGTTTTACAAATAAATCAATCAATCCACAATAACTATAAAGCATAAAAATTAACAGCCATTGAGCACCATTTTTTTTTTTTTTTAGCCCGAAGCCTGCTAAAAAAAGGGTTGCTTGATGGCTTAATGTGAACCTGTTTCATACTAGATAAAGTTTCTTCAGTTGAGCCTTGACGAGCCTAGGGCTACTTTCCTTTAACAACTGTGGTCCCGCAGCTCCCGCCTATATGAGGTATTGGGAGAGGAAGACTATAGAGTAGAGACTAACCAAATCTTTGGTACTATTTTGCACAAAATGGCTGTTGTTAGAATATAATCCGCATTCTCACTCTCGTAAACCTAGCTCCTTCCACATAACAAAAATTCGAAGGAAATTTTCCTTCACCAAAAGTGCTTGTCATTTTGCCCGTCAATACATGATGAAGCAACACATCAGTGTTGATCTAGCTGTTCAAATAGTGCAGGAATTCTAATGGCATCAAAATCCATTTGGAGCTTACTTTGGAGAATGCTAATTCCATAAATCAAATGAGAGACTATCACAACAATCTTCCAACAAGATTAAATCTATGAGGAAAGACTTTATTATTGAAGTATAAAGCAAATAAGAAGGCTCTCCGTGTTTTGATGTTTACTATACCTCTCAAGCTTTGTCCTCAAGCAAGTATGGGCAACAAAAGTTGTTGTCATGTCCAATCAGAGAGTTGACAATTTTAAGTATTACAGCTTGGGCTACATAGAAATATATAAAGTAGGGAAAGAAAGAAAGCAAAGCCCCAATGCATACTGCAAAGCCGCTTGCACAAGTAAGTTTGAGTCAAGTAGAGTCGCACTTTTTATTCTTTCTTTATGATAGTCTGTTGCTCATTCAAGTTTATTTATTCTTATGTTTTAAGATTCAAGTTTTTTACCCCTAGCTAAAGCTGTTGTAGTGTAATGGTAAAAGTGTTGGGGTGGCATCTAAAATATGGGATAAGTTTCAAACTTTCAATTCTCAGTTTTATCCCTTGAAGGGGAGAAAATGGAGTAAGATGATCATGGTAATTTCAAATTTTTCTGGACTGAATAGACCAATGGTTTCTATTTTGTTAGTAAATGGGTTACTAGGGCCTTATCTGTGGTTTCAGTAGTTCTATGTTGGATCTAAATTGATAAATCCTACAAGTATTAGCATTCAAAAGTCTACATACCGATATATAACTTTTGAGATTTGGTGGAGAACACGATTTAGAGAATCTTATGACTTTTAAAGCTCTCAAAAGTGGACCACGGGAAAGTTCATGGGGAAAGATGGAGTTTAAAATATTCACACACGTGGTACTCAAAATTTAGTTCAAGAAAGAGATTCTCTTCCAATTATAAAAGCTCCAAAATTTGAGAACTTTCTCCCATAGGTCCTCTCATTGAAGAAATTCACAATCTCAGCTTTCAATTAAAAGGATTGTTGGAAGCATGTGTCTAGGGAGGGCTATAAGGCAGCTCATTCCTTGGCAATGCATGCCCCTGCTAGTAAAGATGTTACAATTTGGATTCAAAGAGGCACTGTCTTTTTGCGGACTTTCATTCAATGTGAATGTCTCCTTGCTTTTCTCTTAATGTTCAGTACATAAAATTACTACTAATGATTTTATCACTTAATTGAGCACAGAAGCTTCCGTACACTCCCAAGTTCCATTAAGAGTGTCCAGAGCATCAATGCACTTTCAGCCACTGCTGTGTTGGAGCTGCTTCATAACTCTATTCTGTTAATTAATCACCTTGGCTACACTATCATATAAATCATGATTAAAAAAATTATTTTGCTCCACTAGACTTTGAATTACCAAAATATGCTCCACTAGACTTGCAATCACAATGAACCAACAATAATAGCAATTTGATTACAAAAAGGGATACACATAAAAGACGTAATGTAATAACCTTGAGAGCTTTCCTTCGATATATCACAATGCCTCCATATACCAGTGCCAAGAGCACATAATTTAGAAACGACTGTGAAGTCGGTGCATTAATTCCTACAACAGACAAAATATGTAAGAACCAAATAAAAATAAAACCTCAAATCCCCAATATTAGCAGAATAATTGAAACGTAAAAAAATGACTAAAAATAAATCTCAAGAATACTTTGGTGTAAATAACAATTTTATAACTTTTTATACCCATAGATAGTGAGCATACTAAACCTAAGTCAAAAAGAAATCCATGGAAGGAAGAAGAGCAAAACATAAGTTTCTAATGCACATAACAAGAATAATCAATTAACAAAAAAAATAACATTAATAATGATAATAAGTATTTACTCTCTGTAGGAGGCACTATCAGTGATTCTATACAGAGTTGTCAATAAACAAACTCAAATATATAACAAAACTAGACTAGACTAATCCTTTAAATTCAATTGTAGATGGCATAACAATTAAAACCAATATGAAATCGAATAAGAGAGCAAATTAAGAGAGAGACCTCTTCTGGCGAGCTCAGAAGATGAGAAACCTGTGGAAGTGATGAGAAGAGAAAGAAACTGCCCCAACCCAAGACCTACTAACGTCTTCTTCGTCCATACTTCCTTTAAATTCATCATATTTCCTTTCTCTCTCTCTCGGACTGATAAAACCCAATAAAAAGAACAACCAAAATACTCAGAAACCCAATCGTCCAACACCCATTATTGTCCTAGACTCCAAAGCATATATAGAGTCTAAGAGCATATATAGAGTATTTATCAGCATATATGAGATACCCAGTATAGATATAAGCATAATTATATAGAGATGTAGAAATGAAGTCAATTTCAAAGGCTGTATCTACATATAAATGATGATGCTATTTGGATGATACTAGCTAGCATTGAAAGGTGCCTTCAATCTAATATGGAAAATCTTACAGTGAACCAACGGCTGTGAGGAGTCCCCAAGTTCTTACGATCCCAGGCCGTTGAATGTTGGGAGAGAATCACACAGAACAAATTTGTCCTTTTATGTATGTGAGTGTGTATGTAGATATATATATATAGAGATATATAATTTTATGTGTCTGTATATATATGTGTCTCTCTCCCCTATGCATTATTAGAAGTATCGGGCCCACAGAGATGACCAAAGAAGATTTGAGCATAAGTTTTGAAGCTTAAACTTCTGGTTAAGTGAGCAAAAAGAGCTACTTCTTAGGGGAAAGGACATTTTTTTATTTTGAAGGGATAGGAAAAGAAAGAGACGTGAAACCTCTTTTTTTGACCACTTTTCTGCGCCAGCACCATAATTGAGTTTTATTCTTCAGGTCCAGATGCTTTGGGGATGGTTGGAACTTGGAAGGTACATGAGGTTTGATGGGTTCAAATGACTCAAATACAATGCCTAAAATCATGTTGTATAAATAAATAAATAAATAAACATATATATGTAAATATTTTTTAAGTTGTGTTCAACGGTTTAGAAATAGAGTTTTGGAGTTGAAAAAAAACTCTAATTTTATTCGGTCGAACATAACTTTAAAAAAAAATTCAAACTCTCAACCTTTAATATGCAATTTGAATGTCTTTGTCATTATACTACTCCCTTAAAAGTAAACCATTACACATGTTAAAAATTAAAGAAAATTGAAGGGACCCAACGAATTCAACTTTGCTCATGGCTAATAATGGTGTATTCATCGGGAAAAAAAAAAATTACCAACTTTTGTGGATGATAAACTTTTGAGAATGAAAAACCCTTTAATTCTAAGGTTACACTAAATAATTTTAAAAATTAAATTAAGCTTAACCAACTTTCAAGAAATATTTATTCTTTAACAATGTGAGAAAAATACTTTCAAATATTAAACTTGCATTCAGTCTTCTCCACTCATCCAACACATTGTTTATACTTTGATGTGCACTAAATAACCAAGCTTGAAATGAGAATATAGTTTAAGATGCAAGTACTTTTATATAGTGTTTCTTAATTATATGAGGATCAGTGGACAAAAATTCAACCTTGACATAGAATAATGGATGGCCTTAAACAACCTAACCCTAGTATTGGAGCTACAATCTCATGTGGATGGCACTATATTTTAGATTTTCCATTGCTTATATTGGCAAGGCCTCCTCTATCAGCCGCGTAATGTGGTGTGGCGTGTTTTACCTATATCACTTTTTGATTTGTTGCCTTCTGGTCTCTTTTATCAACAAAAGGGATGGTTTTGGACCTTTGGTCTTTAATTGGTTGATTAATATTTTGCCATATTCTATCGAGTTTGACCAACTGAAAAAGCAAAGTTCAACTTGATGATTTCAATGTCACAATGCGTTTTTTTTTTTTTTTTTTTTTTTTTCAATCCTTCTCAAATAAAAATATTCCTTTTGATATTAGGTAAAGTACAATCACACCTCTTAAAATTTAACAAAAGAATACTCAGATGAAACTTATTTCTTTTTTTTTATAAAAACAACCCCTGAAGGTTTAAAAATAGATAGAGACACCCCTTTGCATTAAATTGACCAAATTACCCTTTGACCGTTTAGGAGACTTTTTTAACTTTACAATTTAATAAATTGAACAAATCTACCTAATGAACAATTTATGCATTAAAAAATAAAAAGTAACCAAAAAAAAAAAAAAAAACTTTATATTGTTCACTTTATTTATTTATTTATTTATTTTATAAATGTCCTAACTTCTTAAAAATGTAGATGTCTAAAATGATTTTTTGATCCAATACATATATTTCAAATAAATTATATTTTGTTATTACTTTTTTTCTTTTTCTTTTTTATTTTTAAATTAAGATGCTTAATTCTTTCATTTAAAAAAATTAAACTAATCTCTTTTCCTTAAAAATAAAAAATATGGTACCAGTATAACTTTATGCATATTAAATTATATATCAAATATTATGCATTTTCCAACATAAAAAGGGAAAAAATAATAATAAAACAAAGAGAAAAAAATAATAAAACAAAGGGAAAAACAAAAAACATAGGTACGCAAAAAGTTATACTGGTACCTATTTTATTTTATATTGAGAAATGCATAATATTTGATATATAATTTAAGTTGCATAAAGTAATAAAGTTATACTGGTACCTATTTTCTTTTATATTGAGAAATGCATAATATTTTATATATAATTTAAGATGCATAAAGTTATACTGGTACCATATTTTTTATTTTTAAGGAAAAGAGATTGGTTAAATTTTTTTAGATGAAATAATTAAGTATCTTAATTTTAAAATAAAAAAGAAAAAGAAAAGAAGTAATAACAAAATATAATTTATTTGAAATATATGTATTGAATCAAAAAATCATTTTAGACGTCTACATTTTTTAAAAGTTGGGACATTTATAAAGTAAAAAAAAAAAAAAAAGTGAATAATATAAAATTTTTTTTTACTTTTTTTTTTATGCATAAATTATTCATGAGGGTAGATTGGTCCAATTTATTAAATTGTAAAGTTAAAAAAGTCTCCCAAACTGTCAAAGGGTAATTTGGTCAATTTTTTATATAAAGGGGTATCTTTGTCCATTTTTTAACCCTCAAGAGGTGTATTTGTCTAAAAAACAGGTAAATTTCTTCTAGGTGCTCTTTTACCAAACATTAGGAGGTGTAACTATACTTTACCCTTGATATTATTATATTTTTAACTTGGAAAATCTAATTCAATAAGGTGTTGTTTTGAAAGAGGAATTCCATTGGGTCGTTTATAATCAAAATCAAATTTGATTTTTAGTTAATTATATCTCTTAAAATTAACGAATCAAACATGAATTATGGTCCATCTGAACTAAAAATAATCCAATATGACCAAATATAACATATAATATGTTAGATATATCATCATCAATCATTCAATTTAGTGTCATTGATGACAAAAATACTATAAAAAAAATTTGTTTACGTGGTGGTTTCTAATGTATAGTTATTATGAGCATTTAACCCTCTCTCTCTCTCTCTCTCTCTCTCTCTCTCTATATATATATATATAAATAAGCTCCACAATAATACTCCCACACTCCACTTTCATTCTCTGTAGATGAGATTACAAATTAACCCTTATCACACAAGTTTGGTTATTACCCTTTTTAATATCATAATTGTATTTCCCTATTAAAGTGACACATTTCCTATTCTTTTTAACTTTTTTTCAATTCATTCGCATTTTGATCTCACTCATTTTCTATAATTTCTTAGGATTCTTTTACAGACCTATCACATGAGGTATGTCGATATTTATAAAATCGGTATGTTATTTATTATTATTTTATTTAAAACTCCTTTTTGTTTTTTGTTTTTTTTTATTAGAATTCTAATTTATCAATGTTTTCTCTTACGTTATCTTCCCCAGATCATACGGCAAAATCAAGTTTGGAATTTTCACTTTGATGTAGCATCAACAACAAAACACTTAAATGTTTTTTTTTCCACTTTCTTTTCTTTCCATTTCTTAATTTCTATATGTTCTCTTCTAAAATCAAATAATCAAACCTCTATTTGAGTAAAATTAAAATTTCCTTGATTTTCAATTCAATTAAATGTTTTTATATAATTAGAGAGGATCTATTTATTGGTATAGAGTTTGCTTAATTCAAATATGTTTATTCTAATCACGTGCATTTTATTATCTTAATCATAATCCTTACTTTTAAGGATGACCCTTCCACGTACACGATTTGTGTGTATTATTCCTTATCCCAATGGATGAAATTTATTCTAGAATAAATATGGATAGATTCATCAAAGAAAAAATATTTTCAAAATTAACTCAAAAATATTTATTCTAAAGAAAAAAAGTAAATAAAAGAGTCAGAAATTACCATTATAGTAGACATTGGAACGATTGACTGATTCATAAAATTTTGAGATTTCTTCAATATTAGTTGTCTTAACAAGTTCAATAACTTATTCTAACTCAAACTGATTAATGAGATATTCCATTTATGAAGATAAAGTTAAAGAAGAGTCAATTTGGAATTGTTTTTCTACTGGTTTTTTTTTAAAAAAAAAATGGTTACCAAATTTAATTCAGTCGAGTGTTTGAATGAAACTAAAATTTGTAGTTTATAAAACTGCGTTCTGAGTAGAGCTTGAATATTTTATGTAACTATTTTTCATTAGACAATTTTGTCCATTTTATTTTTTATAACAACAATTATACCCCCTCCTTAATAAAGTTGTTATTTACAAATATGTTACATCATATTAAATGATATTATGCTAAAATTAGCAATAGAATTTTACTTTTTTATTTTATTTTTTATTCCAACAGCATTTCCAAACGGGCTCGAAATCTAGCTACAAGAATTATAGCTGTTGGTGCCAAGAATCTAACCATAAAGGAAAGGGCAATTTTGAAATTAAAATTATAAAAATAAACTTTTGTGTGATGTGAAGGTGCATTATAATTTCAATTTCAGCTTAGGGGAGAGAGAAAGTCGAGAACATTAGGAGTTTAGGACCAATATCAGCTCCCTTCTTATTTACTGATAATAAAAAAATTATTCACACCAAGCATAAGCACAGTGATATTGAAAAACAACCTAATTGTTCCAAAAAAAAAAAAAAAAAACATAACGAAAATCCATAACAACATCTATATATATTCAAAGGTGGCCAGGTTTGATGTAGATATACTGTATTATTTTTTTACTCTATATTAATTCTATTTTGTTATCATTAAAGCCTTAAAGGCATAATTTTGCATAAATATAATTTTCAGATTATTATTTTTTTGAGTCCTGCTTGGACCCAGGAATGTTGTTGTCCAAATCCTGGAACAATATACTCCACTCCGGATTCCCTATTTTTACAGTCCCACACTCCTCTTTGCTCACTCTTTAAAACCCTAAACCCCCATTTTAAAAAATTCAAATTTGTTGCTGGAGAATGAGCAAACGAGGGTTGAAGATTGCTATCTCTCTTCGATCAAATATTTTGTTCCCTCCAACAAGACCATCAACAGCAACACCTTCCCATTATAACTTATTCAAATTCTCCCGCCAAAATTGCTTACCGGTCGTCAACAGATTCCTTTGCACCCATTCGCCGCCCGACAATCTCGACGGATTGATCGATCCTGACCTAAATTTTCCGGCCAATGAATCAATTTCATCGGAAAATTCACGGGTTGAGTCCGTGTCGGCCGTTGAATTTGCCTTTTTGCGGGAGTCAGTGCTGGACTCTGGTGCTGATTGTGGCCCTTCGAAGGAGAAGTTCGAGCCTGGTAAGTGTTCAAACGATGCAAATTTGATATCAAACGTGATAAGGAATAATAATGATAATTTTGGAGATAAAACTCAGAAATCTCTTAGGCAATTTAGAGAGAAATTGAATGAAACTTTGGTAATCGATGTATTGAATCTTATTCAAAATGCTGAATTTGGTGCAAAATTTTTCATATGGGCCGGTCGGCAGATTGGGTATAGTCACACTGTACCTGTTTATGATGCCTTATTAGGTTTATTAGGTTGTGATAACAACGATAGAGTACCAGAGCATTTGCTTAAAGAAATTAAGGATGATGATAGAGAAGTTTTTGGGGCATTGCTAAATGTATTGATTCGAAAGTATTGCCAAAATGGCTTGTGGAATACGGCATTGGAGGAGCTAGGGAGGCTTAAGGATTTTGGGTACAAACCCTCAAGAGCAACTTTTAATGCTTTGATACAGGTGTTTCTCAAAGCTGACAGGTTGAATACGGCATATTTGGTTCATAGGGAGATGTCAGCCTCAGGTTTTAGTATGGATGGGCATACATTGGGTTGCTTTGCACATTCTCTTTGCAAAGCAGGGAGGTGGAGAGAAGCGCTCAATTTGATTGAGAAGGAAGAGTTTGTGCCTGATACCGTCATGTACACTATAATGATATCTGGATTGTGTGAAGCTTCACTTTTTGACGAAGCTATGGAATTTTTGAATAGAATGCGGTCTAGTACTTGCATTCCTAACGTTGTAACATATAGGATTTTGCTTTGTGGGTGTTTGAACAAAAGAAAGCTGGGTAGGTGTAAAAGAATTCTTAGTATGATGATAGCAGAAGGATGTTATCCCAGTCCTAAAATATTTAATTCTCTTGTTCATGCTTACTGCAAATCACAAGATTACTCTTATGCCTACAAGTTGCTTAAGAAAATGGCAAATTGTGGCCACCAACCGGGTTATGTGGTTTACAACATATTGATTGGTGGTATTTGTGGCAATGAGGAGTTACCAAGCGCGGATGTATTAGAATTGGCTGAAAAAGCTTACAGTGAAATGCTTGATGCAGGGATTGTGCTGAATAAAATTAACGTCTGCAACTTTTTGCGGTGTCTTTGTGGGGCTGGCAAATTTGAGAAAGCATATGATGTTGTTTGTAAAATGATGAGTAAGGGTTTCATACCAGATGGTAGTACAAGCTCCAAAGTTATTGGTCTTCTTTGTAATGCCTCAAAAGTAGAAATGGCTTTCCAATTGTTTGAAGAAATGAAAAGGAACGGTATGGTTCCTGATGTCTATACTTATACAATTCTAATTGATAGTTTTTGCAAAGCTGGCCTTATTCAACAAGCTCGCAGCTGGTTCGATGAAATGAAAAGTGTTGGTTGTGCCCCTAATGTGGTTACTTATACTGCCCTTATACATGCTTACCTTAAGGCGAGGAACTTACCCAATGCAAATGCGCTGTTTGAGATGATGTTGCTAGAAGGATGCATACCAAATGTTGTCACGTACACTGCTTTGATTGATGGCCACTGTAAAGCTGGTGAAATTGAAAAAGCTTGCCAGATTTATGCAAGAATGAGGGGAAGTGGGATGATCCCAGATGTAGATATGTATTTCAGGGCCGACGATGGCAACACCACGGAACCAAATGTTGTTACATATGGAGCTTTGGTTGATGGTTTGTGCAAAGCACACAAGGTCAAAGAAGCCCGCAACCTACTGGATGCAATGTCAGTTGAAGGCTGTGAGCCAAATCATATTGTGTACGATGCTCTTATTGATGGATTTTGTAAGGTTGGGAAGTTAGATGAAGCTCAAGAGGTATTTGGTAAGATGCAAGAATGTGGGTATATTCCAAATGTTTATACTTATAGCTCTTTGATTGACAGGCTGTTTAAGGATAAGCGATTGGATCTTGCTTTAAAAGTCTTGTCTAAAATGCTAGAAAACTCATGTCCTCCTAATGTTATAATCTACACAGAGATGATTGACGGCCTTTGTAAAGTTGGGAAGACTGATGAAGCCTACAAGCTTATGGTGATGATGGAAGAAAAGGGATGTCATCCTAATGTTGTTACTTATACTGCCATGATAGATGGCTATGGGAAAGCAGGTAAAGTGGACAAGTGCCTTGAAGTCTTGGAACAGATGGGAGCCAAGGGGTGCGCTCCAAATTATGTCACCTACAGGGTTTTAATAAATCACTGTTGTGCTGCTGGCCTTTTGGATGAGGCTCATCAACTCCTGGAGGAGATGAAACAGACATATTGGCCGAGACATATGGCAAGCTATCGTAAAGTCATTGAAGGTTTCAGCCGAGAGTTTATAACCACTCTTGGCCTTCTAGAGGAGCTGAGTCAGAATGATTCTGTGCCAATTCTTCCAGTTTACAGAATCCTGATCGATAGCTTTCGCAAGGCTGGAAGACTGGAAGTTGCTCTAGAGCTGCTTAGAGAGATTTCAGCGTCTTCACCATTTCTATCATCTGACAATATTATGTATTCTTCCTTAATTCAGAGCCTCTGCCTTTCATGTAAAGTTTACAAGGCTTTGGAGTTGTATCACCACATGATAGAGAGGGGTGGAGTTCCAGAGTTGACTATCTTTTTTCACCTAATTAAAGGGCTTATTAAGGTTAACAGGTGGGAAGAAGCATTGCAACTATCACATAGCCTTTGTTACATGGTGCGTAATTCTTAATCCTGCTATCTCACATTAAACCATTGAAGTACACATGCATAAACCACATAGTTGTTGATTGTTTACACACCAAAGTCCTCATTACTTTATTTAATTGTGCGATGTTTCTAAAAGATCTAATCTAAGACTTATTTCCAACTACATTGCAACTTTAGAAATTTGTGGTTTTCTAAAGATTTGACAAATTTACTTTGGCTGCTACTATCTCAGCACTCCTTTCTCCTGGCTTTTGACCTGGTTTATAGAATATAAGAATCTAAACATGTTACAGAATCACAGGTGTTGTTGGGGATATCTTCATGGTTTCAATTTTCAAAAACATTGTAGCAGAATGTATATTTCAAAATTCATGCCTGAGTTTTTATAAATTTCAATTGTTTCTTGTTCACATGCCAATTTGCTTGCTTATTTTCCAATTTCTAAGAATTGATAAAATTTCATCCTTGATAAAAAAGATGCTCCTTACAGATTTGTTGAACATTGAATTTTTTTCTCAACATTGATTCAGTCTTCCCAATTTCTTCATACCTTTTATTTTTCCAATTTCGTAAGTTTTTAGTTTTCCGAACCAAGTTTGCAATTTATGATCTTTTGGTCGTCTTTTTCGTATTTAATTTATTTACTTTTCTTCTTTGACATTTATATCCAGTTTATCCAATTTTTTCTTCTTATATGCATCTTTTTTGACAAGTTCTTCCTTTTCTAATTCTTTCAAAAAATAAAATACTTTTCTTGATTCCCTGTCAAATCATAAACAACGTCTTATTCTTCATTGTCATTCTCATTAAATGGTTTTACCAAAAGTGTATCTTCGTCAAAATCCGTGGTCTCAATTCTGTCTGTGAAAATTGGTCTTCATATGACAAGAGATTGGTTCAAGCATTTTGTATTCCTGGTTTGGAGTTTTTTTTATCCTTTCCATGGTTCCAAGATCTTCTTGCACAATCTTTATGATATTGTTAATGCAACTTATTCCTTTGTTAGATTATTTTCAACATGCCAAATATTGGATCTTCTGTAATATCCATAAATCTCAAGCTTTAAGAAAGTTTCAATTTATCCAACTCGAACATTATATATGAAATTACCATTTAAAAGAAAAAAATAGTCATTTTAAAATAATCTCTCTCCCCCCCTCTCTCTTCTCTATTTTTTGTGCTTTTCCTATTGTGCGTCTCTTGCTAGCTAACTAATATAAATTACGATACATAAATGTTAGTTTAATTTTTAGAGTAACCTTTTTGTTTCCTTTACAAAATTTCCATCTCCTTTTGAAGTTCAATACGCAAGCAACAGAATCTTGCTTCAGAAAGGCCGACTATGAGGTCTGTTGAATTCTTACAATTTTCCAGTGGCATATACCTTTATTCTCAAAATTCTGATATGTTAATGCTTTAAAGAACTCTTATATTTGATGTAGGTGTGTGTACTTTTGTGTCACATTCTAGATTAGGCTTATTGTAGCACATGCCGATGCCTCTATCTTATAAGTACATCATTACTCTCATGCACTTACTGCACCCAAGGTAGTTATAATATTCCAGCTGAACTGAATCTTGGACAAGGGCTAAAGATAAGGATATTATTTGAGAAAAAGGACAGATAGATGTTTGTTTTCTGTTCCTCGTTTTTTTTTTTTTCCTTTCTTCCTTCTTCCTTTTTTCAATAGTTTTTTGTGTTTCTTAAATGTACGATTTCTAATTTGTTCAATGTACATCACAAGCTGTCATATGAACAGCTGGTTCTCATGAAAATTTAATTGTGTGCAATTTTTTCTGTACTCAATTCTCCATTTGTCATGTGCTATTATTTCTTTTTTATAAGTTTTGTGATTTTACTGATTTTGTGGTTTGAATTTTAAATTTGACCAGGATATCAATTGGCTCCCTAATGCAGATACATATGAAATGAAGTAGTTCACACATTCACGGTTATTGTTTTGGCGCATGCCCTGTCCAACAAGGATGATCATGTTATAATTCTCTATGATGCATTTGAAATGCTTGGCTGGTAATTCAAGTCACATGTAAGGAAACCCAGTTTCAGATTTTTGGTGGGCCTCTATTCATGTCAAGCAACAGTGTAGGAAAGAATCTACATCTAGTGGGTTCTTGGCTCGAGGATGAGAATTTTGTTCCTTGTTTATCAATGTAAATAGACCTGGTATGTCCTTTGCAATTTTTTTTTCCCCCTAGTTTATGTCCTTTGCAATTCCGTTTCAGGATTAGTGTTTCACTTGGTAGTGGTGCATGCAGCTTACAGTGTGTCTAAAATGTGATGCAGGTTGGTGATGCGGCTAGACCTGGATTGTCTGCTGCAATTCTTTAATTAATTAGAATAAGGTATTGATGTCCAATTTGTTTTCAGCCCCAAATTAAGTGCTATTCATTTTCTTTAATTATCTGTGCTCATCAAGTGGCTGGAAGAAGTTGTAGTTGCAAAACTTAGCTTTTGTGATAAAAGTGACATTCTCTCTCTTTTATTTCTGTGGCATTGTAAACAGGATTCAGCTCAAATCAGCAAATCTCATGGGCGTTGATTACATCAACCTGTTTTTTTTTTTCCCAGTGATATTGATTTCATTCAAAACAAATAATGCCCATTCCTTCTTGTAAGCCAATCTCTAGTTAAAGCATCAAATATTGAACCTTCAATCTCATTGCATTTCTTTCTTTCCCTTCCCTTCTTCTTTTATTCTTGGTTTCCCACATATTTGCTTCTTGCTAATCTTAATTTTCGGTGTCTTTCTGTCCATTTATCTCTGCTACACGTACCATTTAGAGATTTATCTTTGGTCTCTGATTTCGTCCCTCCACGGCAGAAAATTTTCGGTTACATAACTGGTCTCACTATACAGTTGCTGGACAATAATGTGGCTGCATGAAACTATAATTTAACTTAAATTCCTATAACATTATTCTTTTGGTACCCTCATACATTTATTTTCAGCATCAAAATGCTTGGAAAAAGTTTTCCCCTGTTTCAGACAAGGAGAATATGGGAATACATTACCATGGAAAGCAAGCAGAGCGATAGAAATCATTCACTAAAAGCCAGAATGCCAGATGATATAAATTCCACAATAGTGTGTTTTGAATTGCATCCTTTCTGTTCAGATGTTTGTTCAGTTTGGTAGGTGTCAAAATACCATTGAACATGGTCTATTCTTATTCTGTATTTGTGGAATTTTATGTGGATTACCTCTTGTATCTTCTTTACATTTGTGTGTGTAATTATATGTACTCCGTATTATGCAATTACTGCCGTTTGGGCTTGTAATCAACTTAGCTAAAGTTGTTGGGCCTCCTTTGGTGAATTTATGGTTTGGGCCAACTAATGTTTCCTCGTGTATCCCCTTCATGGGAAAAAAAATTCGGGCAAGCCTAAAAACCATCCGATGTGAAAAGGGAAAACATTTTATACATCCATTTGAAAGGGTCAGGCACTTTAGTTGCCTCTCTTTTTAAGAGTAACGGGTGGGTGTTTGTCCATTTATCTAAGAACTTAAGTTGTTAGGTAATACTGCATACTCACCCATTTATACACACTTCAACTTTCATCCAAATTTGATGTGGGACAAGTCCCATTTGTAACATTCTCTCCCATCCGAATCAGCGTAATACCCTTGTTACAGTCGGGCCATCCTGCCTACTCGGGGTCAAATTCGGACCCCCTCCAGGCCGGAAGTTTGGCGTGACACTGGATTGAGGACTAGGTCCAGCTTTGATATCAAGTGTAATGGCTGGACGTTTGTCTATTTATCCAAAAACTTAAACTGTTAGATAGTACTGTATATCCACCCATTTATACACATTTCAACCCTCATTCAAATTCGATGTAAGAGTCCCACTTATAAAACCCTCTAACCATTTCAGGGATAGATAATGCACATTGAATTGGGCGTAAGAATATGTATTATATTATGATCATTTGGACAATTGAATTGAAGATTCTTTATATTTTTATTTATTTTTTCTGAGACATGAAAAGTCATGTGTTATGTATTCTTCATTTTTTTTTTCCCAAAAAAATAAAATAAAATAAGTGAAGTTTTTTTAATCTGCAGTTCTTTCAAGGTTTCTCAACTGTTTTCTTTTCTTTTCTGCTCTTTTCTTTTATTTTTTACTTTTTGGAGAGGAGGGGATTTAAGCAAAGTATATTATGTATATAATTCATATATTGACGGGTAAGAAATTAAAAAATGGGGAAGACCCATTGCTAAGGTTTCATTTGAATAAATGGGAGAGAAAAGAAAAGAAAAGAAATGATAACATTAGTTATGAGAGAGAAAAATAAATTATAAGGTTGGATTACTCTTGAATGCAAACAATTCTTTAGTGAAGACAACTAGGAAAAAAGATAAGAAGTGATAGTTAAAATTTGTATTCATGTTTTTATAATTATGAAGGAAGAAAAAAGAAAATTATAGCATCCTTATTTACAAAGAAAAATAAAAAAAGAGAGAAGAAAATATATTATTTTAACCAATTTACGATCATATCATTTTGTATTTATATTACAAATTAGTTAAACATGCAATTTTTTAATTAAAATTATACCTAATTTGGTAAGATATAATGAAATTTTGTGTAGTTTAGAAGTTAGAAAAATAATTTTATAGTACCCATTAAAAATTGATAGGTCACACTTGTTTTTCAAAGTTTTTCAAAGAGAAAAAAATCATATATGGCGGTTTCTAAAGGGCGTGGTCACATCTGGTGGCTGGTGCATAGAACATATGCACAGTCGTGTCCAAAGGGCATAATTCATACTTCGTTTCCAATTCCAACAGAGAGCTCTCTCAGTATATATTACTTGGCGGCCACTCATATGTGGTGGTTCCCAACACACAGTTATTCCATAATAGCAGTCCTGTGAACGATGAAATGCCCTAAGATGGGACCCAAATGTCTTAAAAAATAATTTAAAAAATGTTTAAGAAATTTTTGATAGTATAAAAGTTTTACTTATCTTGTTATCCTTTCTCTCTAGCAATAATGATTTAAGGACAAAATTTAGTAATTACCGAATTTAATTTATGAAAGTAAAGTTACGACTCCTTCGTATAATATCATCATGATGTCATATGATGGGAATTGATCCCTAAATCATTACTCCCCCAAGTTCATTTTGGAGAATATAATAAGAAATTTGAAGGATAACTATCCTCCAAATTTCTTCTAATTCTCTCTCTTTAGCTCAGATACAAACCTCCCTATCCTCCTCCACCTTTATTTATTTATTTTATTTTTTCGAAATCCTTCCAAATCATTCAATCTAGAGTAAGCCCAAAAGGTCGAACACAAAAGGTAACATCGGATGGGCTGAGTTGTCCATAGAGATCAAAAAAGACCCAACAAAATGAGCACATAGAAATCATAGAATGGGCTAAAAAGGCCAATGAAGACGACAACAACCCAATAATCAAACATGGCCCAACATAATGCGCTTAAATTTAAGGGTCATGATACTCAGGAGACAATTTAGACCGATGTTTTAGGCAGAATCTATGTGCGGCAGTCTAATTGTCAAGTTTTAGAATTTTTCTCTCCCCCTTTCTCCTATCTCTCTAAATCTACGATAACACCACCCCCAACCCAGAAGGACAATGGTGCCCTCATATCAACAAACCCGTAACACCTAATGCATCAACACTTTCTCGTCAAGCCCCGGCCATGGCCCGCCTTCGCCGGTTTCGAAGCTGTTTTACCCACAAGAAACGGCAAGCTGAACGGTGAGATTGAACTGACCGGTGATGAAGCGACTGAACGGCGGAGAAGAGAGCGGCAGGACTGTTCGGCGAGCAAGGAAAGATGGGTCTGCGGTCGATACTCATTTAGTGAGCTCGCCTTGATCGGAAAGAGAGACACCGACAAAGAACTCCATTAAAGACTAGTGAGCATGAAGAAGAAGCTGAACTACAGTGAGGTCATCGAATAGAAGCAAGGACGACGCCGGTGATGAAGGTCTGAACGGCGAGAAGCGCGGATGGGCAGAACCGGCGGTCTGACGGCGACGGCGAAGTGTTTGGCGGTGAAACAAGTTTGAATTTGTGGTGTCTGTGGCCTGAATATGTATACATATATATATATACACCAACAATGTATGTTCCAATGACAACCGAAAAAGCTTAAACGAAGACGAGAGAGGGATTTTTGGAAGATCAAAACCAAAACAGAGCAACACCGACCTAATTTCAGCTGACCCAACCGCGTGGCTCGAAGCAACCACGACTAAGCTCAATCCGATGCAAGCAACGGGGAGCTCTCAAGCCTCAGCGAAACCCATATCTGTCCGGCAATCTCTATATTAACCTCGGACTCGTCCTTGTTTTCATCAGCCACCCTCCTCTGCTTCGACGACTTCTGCAAATTACACAACCTGTACTTGTCAGTGCCGACGAACTAGTTGGATCATTCACTGCTAGGGCGACACTTCTTGCTCGGATCCAGCTCCCGCGACACTTGCTTTTTTACCTCTCCGATTCTGTTCTCTTTTCTTGGATCCACCTTCACCACTTCTTGCTTGTTTCCCTCTCCGATTCCACTTGACCATTCTTTGCTTTGTACGAAAAAATGGGTCTTCATCTTGCGAGAAAGATAAAGAGACTAAGAGAGAGAGGAGACCCACATTAAACTCTCCGATGGCCGACAAATGTAACACCAACCGGAGATTTCATATATTTAGGTCAGAGGGCTGCTGAATTGAACTGCAGTTGTCACGCGTCACGCCCCCAGGCCTACTCTGGATTGTGAACACAACACGCAAACAATCACAATTTTAAAATCAATAATAACCCTTGTGAACACAACATACAAACAATCATAATTTTAAAATCAATAAATACCCGTATAATTTGTCTCAACCACCCATTCACCTTTCTATTTCTATTTCAAAGACCATAATAGAAAATAAATAAATAAGATGTATATATGAATATTCTAAAGAAATATAATACAAAACATAATCTATTGGATGATGCTTAGCTACTCACTGGTGAATAGCTTTACCCTGCTCACCCCTCATGTGTTTCAATAATTGTTGAGATTTATATGTTCTGACATAGCAAATTCCTGTTTGGATTAAAGTGATATATGTTCATGACGTTTCTGAAATATTTATATTTTGTACAATTGGTGAATTCAATGTATTATGTTTCAATTCATTATAGAATTGATAGTATCCTCTTGATTATAAGAGATATTTATATATTTATATGATGGCGATCAATACATGAATATAAATAGTAATCATAAATTGTTCATAGTCGGTAATTATGGATGGAATCATAATTAATTAAGACTTGAATTGGATCTGCGTTAGCTAGGTTGAGATATATTGTGAGAGCCGTCATATGCAATTGCTCCCTATCACCGTCATGGCATTTGACTCTTAAGTATGAGAAAAATATATATTCTTTTATTAATTAATAATTACTTTGATTTGTTCGGCGGATTCTTCGGGATCTTTAGACCGACACTTTTGGTAGTTATGTAATTAATAGTTAGAGTGTTATGTTTTCAATATTTACATCATTGCTACTTGTATTTATTTTGTATTGATTATGGTTGATCACAAAGTAAATTCGAAGGCCTTCGTATGTTTTTAGATAAAATGATTTATTATATATTTATTTATTTAAATTATTATTTTTGTCAAACAAATGTTTTATTGTGATCGAGTCAGAAATAATCAATGGTACTAAAATAAATATATTAATTAAGTAGTCGAATTGATGACTTTATTTATCCGATAACTAATAATGCATAGAGGGGTCAAAGTGTAATATTGACTTAGAGGTTATTTATTATTTAATTGGAGTTCAATTAATTTCTTTTAGTGGAGTAGAAATTAATTTATGAATTAATTGAATTAGATCCATGGACCGGGCCAATTATTAATTCATTGTAGCCAATTAAATAGTAGGCCCAATGGATTCTCACTCATAGCCCAACTTGATATTGGAATCATATTATATTTGAGACATGTGAATTAGAGATTGAGAATGATTTATTGTTTCCTTTTCTTTATCTTTAAGTTGCCTATAAATATACATGGTCTATGTATATTTTAAGTGTGATTTTTGGAAGAAGAAAAAAGGAATCTATTTTCCCTCTCTAGAAGGGTTTATGTTCTCATCTAATGGAGGCTCCTACAAGCCTAGTTTTCAAAGGTCATTCATGGAGGCTTATGAGTGATTCGTAAAGGCAAAACAATTACCAAGAAGATGGAGATCCAAGGAGAAGGCATCTTGTTAAGGGATCTACAATAAGTGAGAACATTCACTTTAGATGAAAGATTTAAAGGTTTACTCAGATCTTTGATGTAAGTATTCAATCTGTTAATTGAATGATACATCATAGTTTATTTTTGCATAAAACTTGTCTCTATGTGATTAATCAAGATCTATGAATCAAAATCCCTCAAAAAGTTTTTTTAAAATTTAACACGTTTCCCAACAATAACAACATATCACATCAGCTTTAATAAAAAGTTATTCAATGGTTGATTTGAGATAATACAGAGAACGTGAATTATTTGGTTATTAAAGCTGATATGGTATATTGTCATTAGAACGCATGAGGGATGAGTAGCTAAGTATTATCTTAATCTATTATGCGAAATAAAACGCAACAACGCCATCCCCGACTCTATCTACAGCTGAGGAGGAACACCCTCCACACCATCCATGCTATGATCTGAAAAGATGTGTACAAAATAAGAATAAGCAACCATAGCTCGACGGGAATTACTTAAAGCGCACTCCTTAATACCTCCGTGAATCCAAACAAATAATAGATAAAGGATAATGGGATCATATAAACTCAGGATATAAATGATGTCATATATAAGATAATAAAATGAAGTGTCATGCAATGCTAATGCTAATGTTAATGCCACAGACACTTCTCACTTTCCAAAATCCCATTTCCATCACAAAAAGTTAATATAATCCGCCCAGGCTACTCCCCAGTACAATGAGAAGAGAGTTGGTCATCTATCCTTGATCCAAGGCAACTCCTTGTGATCATTTGCGGCTCTAGTGACACAACTACGCATAGAGCCACTCCCTACGTCTTCTCTAGATTTCCATTAACTGTGCAAACAACGCAACTCCTTATCCGATTTTAAAATCATTGATTCAATTCCCTTTTCTAAACTCATGGATACAACGTACCTCCCTGTTATCCGGTTTTCAAAACCATTTAATGAAATATTTTCACTTTCTTTTTCATTCCAACATCATCCCCATGCTCATGTGAGACGAATGTACATTTGTATAACATGATATACAAGTAACGAAATAAATATGGAAATCTCAACTCATATACAATATCATGGTATTGCTTTTTAATTCACACACAAGTATGTTAAATTAACAATCTAACTAATCCATAGTTGTATAACACAATAAACATGCTTTCTATCTCACATTTGCCACATAACTACATAAACAGTGTCCAATAACATTTAGAAACCAAGTACCCAACTTCCTATTCCAAGAAATACCCATTACAGTGTTAAATTTCAGTTTCTACAATGAAGGCTCGAGCTCTAGGAGTTGAGCTCGAGCTCGAAGCACAAGGCTTGAGCCCCAAAAGTCTGGCTCGAGCTCTAGAAGCGAAAATCCAGAATTCTGAAGAACAAGTAGCAGCCTATGTTTGAAGGGTCATAACTTTTTCCACAGTTGAAATCTAAGGCTAAAATTGATATCATTGGAAAGCTTATTTCGAGCTAGTCAATTTAGACTAAAAAATCACCCAATTTGGATTTAAAATGAGGAAGTTATGGTCACTTGAAATTCAAGTCGCTGTGCAGAAATTTCTGTAGATTAAGGCTTGAGCTTTGGGACTTAAGCTTGAGTTCGAAGAGCCTAGATTCGTTTTTCAGCATTGTTTTATGCACAAAACACATAGAATTGATTCCTTAAAGGTAAATGATGTGAGAGTTAAGTAATCTTACCTCAAAGTAGATGAAATCCCTTGCAAGAATGAATCAAAGCCACCAAAGTAATGGAAACGGAAGAACAACCTTCTTTGAAACACAACTAATACCTTCCCCTTTCAAGACCTCTTTTAACAGCCCAACAGTGGAAAAATGATGACAAGCTTTACACCAAAAGGATGCTCATGGTCTCTAGTTCACTTCTCATTCACACACCCATAACAAATTCCCCACACAAGAACCCCAATTAAGCATGTAAAGCCAATGACAATGCTGAAGGAAACAATAATGCTGAAAAATGTTATTCTGCCGAGATACTTTGTGTACAATGAAATGTAATAGTCAGCTGCACATATACACCATGTAGCCACGTACACCCCCACATGTCAAGCATACACATAGGCAAAGCATGCCCCAATGAAATGACTAAAAGACCCTTCACACATTTACCAATTACCAAGTATGCCATTTGTATACTTAAAGTCCACATTACCCCCTTGAAATGACCAAATGTCAAATATGCCATTTAAAATAATAAAAGTCAATAACGCCCTTTATGAAATAAACAAATGACATTTAAATTAAATTAAACACATTTGCAACTTTAATCATAATTTTCGACAATAAAATAAAATGCATAACTGCTACCATGTGCGGAAAATAATAAAAATGCAAGTCCTCACAATAGTACTCAATCAGCGCGGACAAACTAGTTAAATTGTTCACCACTTCCTACTTCATTCCTTCTCCGGATGAGTGAGATATTAAAGAAAGAAATAAAATGAGAAAAAGAAAAAAATGAGAGAGAAAGAGAGGGAAATAGTTTAGCTGGACAGGCCACCTCGTTTCTACTAAAGTAATCGGCCAGATACCTCGAAGTATTATTTTTCTAAATTTAATTATAGAAAAAGTAATAATATTTACACCAATTATTTTAATATATTTGTCTAATCGTAGGGATTTCTATCCATTTGATACTATGAATAAGCTTAAATATGGGTTCCATTTACTACATCAAATGGATAGAAACCCCTTCGATTAGACAAATAAGTTTGAAATTTCAGTTCTAAAATCATTTTCTTTACAAAAAAATGACCACATTCCCAAGTAACAATGGATGGTTATCTTAACCATGATATTCACAAATAATTTTTAAGTATATAAAACCAAGCAACAAATCTAGCTAGGTAAAATTAATTTCACCTATCAATTAAATAAAATGTCGACTTGATCCGTTTAATAATTATGTTATGAACTCTCAACACTAATCGACTTTTTTATTAAACGGATACATGTATAACCCCATTTAATGACCTATTTATTAAAACGATATATTATATATTTTTAGATTATTAATAATACTCAATAAAATAATAAATATTTTAAAAAATATAAATTTCAATTCAATCAAATTACAAAATAGTTTGTAGTGCACGAAAGAATAAATTAAAAGACAAATATTATTTCGGAACTCAAATAGAAATATATTTATAACATGCGTTGTTAAACAAATATAAATAGGTTATATGAGTTCAACTCTCAATTCAAATATAATAGGATTAATTAAATGAGTTAATTGTATCGATCTGAATTCATGTAAGACTAACCCAAACTCTCTTAATTCAAATGGAGTCCAACTGTGCCACACATTTGTCTAATTAAAGCACTAGTTGGAATGCACGTTACTAAATAATTTCCTTTGACAAACTATTACCATTTTTTTCTAATCAAACTGATCCTAAAACTGATCCGGAGTTATTTTTTCTAGACATTCCTTTTTCTAATCAAACTGATCCTAATCCGGTTCAAAAAACCGATCCATCTGAAGGAGTTATTTTTTCCACGCTACAAAAATCTCACGCACTGCCGTCGAAAAAACCTTTATTTATTTATTTTATTTTATCTTATTTCTCATCTGAAATCATGGTTCCTCATGGTCACAAGCGTAAGTGATATGTGTGCCGTGATTTTGCCAATTGATTTAGGGCATTATGAACTTTAGCATCTGTGTTATTTTGATAGATTTGATTAATTGTGTAGGATTATCATTTAATTTTCTTTGATTCGTATGTTGCAGGAAGAAGTGGAGGACGTGCTAGGAGTTGTCGTTCAGATTCAGATAGTAAGGACAACCCTCTTATCTTTCTATGTATCTATCTATAAGCGAATATGTATATGTATATGTATACGTATATGCTTGTGTATATATATGTTTTGTACAGATAGTAAGGCAACCCTCATTATCCTTTTTATGTATTACTTTCTATACACGAATATATATGTGTGTATCCTCATATATTATTGTATATATGCGCACAATCACAAAGCCATTCCACCTTGACTGTTCGTATATATATGTTTAGTGTCCCACTGTTTCTCCAGTTTTTTTTCTTTTTTCTTTGACGTTGGAAGGTCAAATTGGTTATATGTTTGGTGAGTTTTTCCGATACCAAGTCGGGAAGAGAGTTGGCTATTTTATTTTTCAAATATGAAAATATTGTGGATTTGTTGGTTTTTTTCCTTGGTGATTTCGATGCTTGCAGAACTTCTCTTTGCAGTTTGTTCTCTCATTTACATGTATATTTAATCCTTCTGCTAATCTTCTATATAGGTTTTCATGACCTCCTTCATAGTGCTGCTACCGCCGAGGGTCTAAAGTCCGTAAATCGTCAGATTGGCAGTGTTACGAAAGGGAGCTCAATTTCGTGTCATCATCTTTCCATGCTCTATGAAAGGGTATATTTGCTCCTTGTTTGAAACTATATATCAAGGTTGTTAGTGGAGTCTGTGTTATCATGTCGACATGACATGGGTATGGTATTAATTGTATGTGATACATGTTTTACACATTTACAAAAATCGAACATCTAGATCTTCTAATGTTGATGATGGAAGAAGCAATAAACGCTCAAATATGATAGCAAGAAACGGTTACTTACTTTTAAGATGGATGAAATCTCCTTCTTTTTTTTTTTTTTTTTTCTCACTATATTCCATTTAATTTTGATTATTATAGAGTATATTTTTAATGCATAGCATTATGCGTTATACTTTTATGTAGCATATATTATGTTAATAAGTGTGCAAGACATATCCTTATGCCCTTACCCAAGTTCTGGACACGTTACAAGTCGAATCCACATATCCTAGGATTAAGGATTTAGGGAAATCTGACACTTAGCCACACACTTGTATCGGATATATGTACATAGTCAAGGTAACATAGCCAATCACATTGTTTGCTACATTTTCTTTTCAAATACGAAAGCCAAATGATGCCTATAGCACCACAGTTTCCTAAAGAGCGTTTTACCTTATATACATTTGTCTATCCTTATATAAGTTTCAGAAGGAATGAAAATTATGTGATGAAAATTGAAATCAATTTGGGCGCCATCTCCCTAACTGATTTGAGCTATAAATTCCATCCTCTGGAAACCTTGCGCGGCGTTTCCATTCTAGTAAACATAACTCCTTAGAGATGACGCAAAATTGGAATGAAAACGAGTTTAAAGCCATGATATTGTGTTTTTTATGTACCTCCATTGACGTAGGAGGACATATTAAAAGGAAAGAAGGAAAGTTCGAATGATAACGAAATGGATTAATTAGGTTTCTATTTTGTGGTAGAAAGGTCCGTGGAGAGGGACAAAAGGACAAAGGAAGGAAGCTCTTCTCTTCCAAGCTTTCGTATTCCATCCTCTTAATGTCGGTGAAATAAAAGAAGGGAAAGGAATCTCTCTCTCTCTTTCTCTCTTCATTCTTTAGTATTTTTGTTGCCATTCTAACCATTTACATTTCTGTAATATCTAAGAAATGTTTTTTAGCGAAAACAAAAGACATTCTTCTTGCATATTCACAAAAAGACGAATTGTAGCCTTTTCTCCCTACGATGGCCCTCCCACCTTAACTTCATTAGCTCGTGCCAAACAATGGGAAAGTTCCATTTGATTACAATGAAAAATATAGAGATGCAAATGGTAAAAAGATGGTGCTATGACATGTAATTAAAATTGTTCGTAGACAAGCTTGTTTCTCAAAAGTTATAATTTCTCTTCTTTTTTTGGTTCTCTTAACAGGAGCTCACCTTTCCTTTTTCTTCTTTTCTTTGTTTTAAGATGTCGATTGAGTCAAATCCAATATAGGATTAACAATTGTATTTGAAGGTCTTTAGAAGTAAAATAAACTTCGTAACTTTACCCGTTTAAGTATTATATAATTCTAAATGTAAATGGGACTATCTGTTTTGTATTTCCTTTGAGTGGCAATTAGATCTCGGACTAAAATTTACATCTTTACGTAATTGAGAATTAATTTTTGTACATAAATTTCAAAGAAAATTTGTTGCGCTTTTAAAAAAATATTGTACTTTAAACATATGAATCAAAGGTCACTCCAGATTTTTTTTTTTTTTTTTTTTCTCTTTGAAGCCTAGCATTTCAGGAAGATTACACTATGAATATGGAATCAAATTTTACCTTAAATTCTTTTTATTTTTTATTTTTTATTTTTATCAATTCATAAATTCAAATTGGTAAACCCTTAGCCGAGTCCTGAAATTTCTTGAACTCCAAACTGGGCTTCCAATTATTTTATTTTATTTTTTTCTCTTTAAAATAGAGTACCTTAATGTTTGTTATTGATTTTATACTATTATTCATGTTTTTTTAGTTTATTTGGTTGTCTTGTGGATAAGGTTTTCTTTATTTATATCCATTGAACTTGACGGCAAGGTTGTTAAAGTATTTGTGGGGGCAATTTTGGTTTACTTTGCTTGGTTTTCTTTGTTGTGAATACAGTGCATAAGTTATCTTGGGTGTGATGATGGAGAATGTCAAAAGCTCCACAAAGCTTTGTCCCTACACTGCGGTAAGGAAGATGCTTCAGTAGTGACTAACTTTTAATTGATATGCTTCTGTTGTGGGTATGACACTTTAGGGGTTTGCGTTCTTCTATTTTTTATTTCTTATTGATTTCTGGTATGCAATGTTCATCTTACACCATATGATCCATATTTGTTTCAATCTTCACCCCTTTCTCTCCTTTTTAATTTTTCTATTTTCATTCTAAGTTGTTTTTCCGGAAGTTCTTATTAATATGATAATACTTTGACTCTGTTCAGGTCATAATTTCTATTGAGTTCATCTAAATTCTTAGGGATAAGTAAATTGGTGGATGGTTATCGCTTGGAAGCATGTAAGCTTGTAATCTTAGTAGAAAATAGGGTAAGTGCAATAAACCCCCCTAATCTTTACCGGTAAATGGCAATATTACCGGTAAAACAGGCGATGTCACTCTTCAGGTTAATTTTCCGGTAAAACAGGCACTATAATTTTAAAATGGCAATATTACCCTTATTACCATTTTAGTATTAAATCAATAAAACCCCCAATTTGTTAACCCTAACTTCCATTAGCTTCACCCCTACCAAATCACATCTCTCTCTCTGGTCTCAGAAAGCCATGAGTTAGAAAACCACTTCTGCAATTCGGCTGCTGGAACCCAAACTTCTCCCTCTTGCTCGTGAAATCTAACCATTATCATTGTCGTTGGATTTCTGTCTCTTGCTCCAAATGGCAGTCTGGCAGAGCGTCGTTGGAACCCAGTATGAAGTAGAACCAATTGAAGACAAATCAAAAGGAGCTCACCCTTCCTCTGGTGAGGATGAGGAAGCAAGGACTAAGATAATCAATTGGGTTTCAAACAGGAATCACTCCTCAAATTTGTTATACACACATTATATACATAGATAACAATATATAGAAGGCGAAGGAGTTAAAGAATACTACGGCGGCGGTGGACTCGATTTTGGCCTCCGTGAGGTGGTGCCGCCGCATTCTGGTTCTGGTTCTCAACAGATCGACGCTGTTGATAGGTGTGCGTTCGACGGAGATGGTGGTGGTTATGGGGGTGGAGATGAAGGTGGTGGTGCTGCTGTTGGTTGTTGGGTGGGGATGGTGGTGGTGGTTATGGGGATCGCGGGAGTGGCGCTTCCGCATCTGTGGTGGTGGTGGTGGTGGTGCTGCAATGGCTGGTTCAGAGGAGAGAGGGCACAATGAGAGAGACGATGGTCGGTAGAGAGAAGATACGGGATTAGGATTATGAGATTACTTAAATGTCCCTAATATTAATCATGTGGCAGTACTTATCAAAAAAAATTAATGATGTGGCAGTTCATAATGTGGATATTTTTGTCCAAAAATAATGGTGATTAGGTATTGTGTTGTCGCAATATTATTAATTGTTACTAAAGGGAAAATTTGTAATCTAACATTTCCGGTTAGCTCAGGTGCCGGCAAATTTGGATTTTGCCCTCAAATTATACTTCTTAAATAGTTCAGGGGGGTTTATTGCACTTTACCCTGGAAAATATGGCAGTAGAATACCTGAAGTTATTTCTTTTGCTGACAACATCTGGTACTTGGGTATATCTATAGATTATCAGAACATTTGTGTGAATGGAAGGAGGAAATTGGAGTGGAGTTTTGGGTTTGACTGGTTGCTTGCTTTTATTATTTGTTTCAATTTTTCCTTTGAGGGTGGGCCTTGGTGCAAAGGTAATGTTGTTGCATTGTGACCTGGAGGTCATGGGTTCAAAACAGGAAACAGTCTATCCGCATGCCGAGGTAAGTTTGTGTACATATGAGCCTTCCCAGATGCTGCAATGGCAGGACCCTTGTGAACTGGGCTACTTTTTCCAAATTTTCCTCCTAATTTGTTCATGCTGTGTGGATTTCTGAGAAGAAAATTCACTGGATCTAAACTCTTGGTTGTGCAATTATGTTGCATAATAACATAATTAATGCTGTTGCCCCAATTTACAAAAGGGTGGCGCTTTAAAAATTGTACCAGTGAAATTGGTCCCAATATTCTTGCTTTAGTCTGTTATACATAGTCATGGAATTGGCTTTGGAGATGCCTGCCTCTTCCAGTTTAGATCCTTATGCTTTAAGAGCAAAAAATGAATAAATAAAGTTCTTTGTCTTTTATGCATTGTTATGACAAACACAATGAACCCAAGATAAAATCAAGAATTACGACAGAAAAGTAAGCACACCACACTAAGAATACAAAGATTTATACGTGGTTCGGCAACAGCCTACGTCCACGGTTGAGATCCGGCGAAAGTTTTCGCTATATGTAAAATCAGAGATTACAAGATTTAAGCCCCTAACTATGTTTTTGTACGAATTTCAGAGTCTCTCTCTTACACCACTCCAAACCCTTAGCGCCCTTATATATCGGGCTACAAGAGACTAATTAGGGTCAAGGCCCATGAGCAAAAAAGGGGTCAAAAATTTTCCGGTGGGCTTGGGCCCGCACAAAGCTCATCCAATGGGTTGTCGGGTCATAAGTGGGTCACAACACAACCCGGCACCAAATTCGGGCCACAACATCACATGCATAAAACAAATGATGTCCTACTCTTCCTACAATCATGTGTACTGAGTTACACCTGTATTCTGTCGGTATGAGTTGATTCGCTGTCTTTTCCTTTAGTTGCCGGTTCTCATTCTGAAAAAAAGAGAGTAAACGTAGCCATCCTTGTTATTGTGTGTGTGTGTGTGTGTATATCTGTACATATGTAAATTGTAATCCTTTGTTGGGAATTATGAACCCTTCATATGTACTGAGTTACATCTGTATTCTGTTGATATGAATTGATTTGTGGTCTTTTCCTTCAGTTGTGGTTCTCATTCTGAAAAAAAGAGTGAATGAAGCCAACCTTGTTCTTATATTTATTTATATACATATGTATATTAATATTCGTTCTTCATAATATGTACGCGGATATGTGTGTATGAATATGCATAAATTTCCACTTTCATAATTAACTTTTGTTGACGTTGCGTCGTTGCCGCTTTTTTTTTTTCTAGCTTTTCTTGTTGATGTTGGAATTGCTCATATGTGAATTTTTTTTTTGTGTGCAACCGGTTCCATGATTTATCTTGCGAACTGCTCTCTTATTCATATGTATATCCTTCTGCTAATTTTGTTTGAAGGTCCTGAATACCTTCATCCAAAGGCCAATGCTGTCGAGGATGGGCGTGATCCGTTGCATGACGCTATCATGTCAACAAATAACAAAGCAGCATGTGTGGCTCTTACCATGATGTTCGATGAGGTATATTTGATCTTTATCGGGGAACAATTAAACTTTATTTCTATGGATTATCTGTTCTATTTCATTTCTAAGACTTAAATTGTAAATCATAATTGATTTATATATATGTTGTTTAATGTTTTTTTTCCATACCAACAAATAAATAAATCATTTAACAACCTTTGTGAAAATACCACTTAAAATCTATGATAAAGGCCTTTAGTACCTAAAAGTCCGTAGTTTCTTATGTCGAATAAGTGTCTTTGCTTTTCCTTATTTCCTCACTATCATGTCTAGAAAATAGGAATGAACTAGACAGACTTGTAGAAAAAAACTGTCCTTCATAAGCACTAAACAAAGCATGCACTAAGGGGAAGTCGTGGCACTAAATTTTTCATAGAGCAAGTCCAAGAGGATATCATTTTTCTTTTGTTAAGTAAGTCCAAGAGGATATCATAATCAATTCTCAAACGGATCTCAAATAGGAAACATAGTGCCAAGTTTGTTAATTCAGTAAAAGCCAATAGAAAGCATTACTTATCAAAAAAAAAAAAAAAAAAAATTGCAGGAGAAAACATCATGTATGTCAATAGGTCATAATAGAAAATAGCATTAATAAATCATCAACATTTATGAGATAATGTACCTGAATCTCTAAGATTCACAAACCAAGAAAAAGATTTTCAACTGATCTACGAGCAGCCAAGAACTGAAAGTGGTAGGTGCCGTTGCTATTCCAAGCCCGGGGAACTGTAGCTGAAGCATTCCAAATTCCAACATTAAATAAAGTGTAACCCCTTTTGGACCAAGGGCAGACTCAGGAAAAGATCCTTGCTACTGGAGCTAGCCTTTTCGAGTTGTCATCACAATTCCATACTACGCATTGTTGTGTGATGAAAGCCTGGTGCATAGCCACCAACTCTAGGATTGTTGCCATCCTAACAAGCGTCCTTTTGGAGGTAGTGAGCATTCCACCCACTCAGCATTCTGCCAAACTAAAGGATTCCACTATCCCGTATCAAAGGGGCTTTACATGTCTCATTTGTCAATGTTCCATTTTTCTTATCAAATTGGTGAATGCGCAAAAGAGCCATTTCCATAGAATAAAAAGTATCATAAACATTTTTTCATTCCACACAAATCAAGACATTTGCAATTTAAAGAAAATATTTTAACAATTCAATAGAACAGTGAGTCGTTTAATACTTGAAAATGAAGAACATATGCTTTAATAACATGAAAATGAGAGAGTAGAGAATCTCATACCTCAAGAATGCAAAACTCATAGAATGTGAACCTCATCAATTTTGATTCAATGCAAAGCTTTTCTCCTCCATTCAGAATTAACACAACAGAACAAGACTCCTCTTCACTTTTTGTCCTATGCCAGACTAACAAATCCACTACTTTTATAGCTTTACAGCAATCTGCAATTCACAGAGAAAAGAAAATACATATATGCATAAAAAATTGAATTCTCCGTACAAATCTTAGATTCTTGTAGAATATAAAATCCCTCTCTCTCCCAATAGATAAAGCTTTCTTTTTATTTTCATTATTTTGAAAGTTTGATGAAATCATCTTCACCTAAGAAGGATTTATAGAAACAACTTCACAAGTCAACTTATATGACCTAACTTCCTATGACCCTAAGTAGGTTATTTGTACCAAGGGCACCATTATAATCATTTAGAAGATATACTGCTGCCTGCTTGTGATCAAAATTAATATGTATCATGTGGTATTAAGAATAAATCAGTGCTAAACCAGCGTGTAGCTAATAGGTTTATGTGAAGTGCTGTATAGAAAATGTGACAGTTTTCTAGGTACATATACAGGTTTTTGAATATTGACACACACGCGCGCGCGCGCATATATATATCTACACTCTTTTTTATCATACAGAAATATGCACCCATATTTGGCATGATATATTTCTTTTTGGGTATTAAAATGGCAATGAATCAGTGGAACAGCTTCCACATTTTAGCAAAATGATAAATGAGTTGTTATGTTACTTCCTGAAGACTAAAGAGAATTTAACATTTTTCATCAAAATCATTTGAAAATACCAAAATTTACAGGTTAGTAACTGGTTTTGGAGACGGTTATCTACTATAGGGAGGCCAATTAAAATTTGTATCTAGGCCTATGTCAAAAAGAGCCATCTAACTGGTCTACCTTTGCCCTATCGGGTTTGGGTCTAAACTCTCATCCCAAAGGCTAGGGTTCGAGGTTGGAACCCGGGGAAAAGAAAAAAAAAAGAAAAGAAAAGAAAAAAAGAGCCATCTCTTATCTTTTAAATTCCATAATGCAGTTATAAATTATGAAACCTTTTCATACACTGCAATAATTAAAGTCCAGCAAATTTATAAATCAATGGCACGGACATGTTATTGTTAGCAACAAGTTTGACTAAAGTGGTGGCTCCAATCTCTCAAGTCATTTTTCTTCTTTCAGAAGCAACAGTTTTTGCTTCCTGTTTGGTTTCCAATTATGTAATAGGATCAGGTTAAGTTAGAGTCGACTGCCTGTTATCTAATCTTCTTCTTGAATTTTCTATGAAAAATCTAAATTGATTTGCTATAACACTTCCACGTCGGACAAAAATTAGAATTGGTCATGCTTCACTCCGTTTATGTTGGACTGCATGAAGACACTTTATCCACTACTATAAATTATGGAACATAGTCTATAATGTTACTGGCACAATGGAACATTGTACTTTTAACTATTCTTTAGTTAAATCTATATCGGCTTTGATCCATTGTCAAAAGTCATTATAGAATAGTGGTTAAAATTCTGGCGTTGCATATTAAGTTGAGAGGGGTCTGTGAGGTGTGTATTTCTTATTGCTGCCACTAAAAATATTCTAATTTGATTCATACGTCCTTTTTTTTTTTTTTTTAAATGTTATTCTTTTGCATTCATTTTTTCTTTGCTTCTTATTTTTCTATATTAGTACTATCATTTGGGTTTTCTTTATATATTTTTTAAAACTTGTAAACTAGATTTTGGATATATTTGTGATGCAATAATATTTTACATATATTGTTTGGTATTTGAAAGCAGTGTGCAAGCATCTGTGGGAGCGATCATGAAAGTTGTAGGCACCACCGCGAAGAATTGTCCCGATTTTGTAGTGGTAAGGCAGATGCTTATAGTTAGTAACTTTTGGTTAATGATATTCTGTGCTTACTTGGGCTTCCTCATTTACATTTTTGCCATCTTATTCTTTTTCCTAGCTCTGCAATATTTATCTTATGCCAGATCTGTTTCAAGTATTTTGTTCTCTTTGGTGCCTTTTTTTCTTTTCATTCATAGCTGTCTTTATTGAGTGCTTTTTATTTTTGTAATTTACATTTTTTTATTCTTTTGCCACTCCATTGATTCTGTTCCGCTCACTTTGTCGTTCATGGTTCATTTGATTTCTTTGGGGATAAGTACATCGGTACATGATTCTGGCGTTCAGGCATGTCAGCCTTTGATCTTAGAGGAAACTATGGTGGTAGAATTATGGAATATATTTTTATGTTGACAACATCATGTAATTAGGGGTATCTCATAGATTGATATGTTATGGGAGTTAAAAGGAGGAAATGCGATTGGAGTTTTGGGCTTAGTTAGACAAACATGCTCATGCGGCTAGCATGTGCTTTTTTTATTTATTTATTTTTTCCTTCTAAAATTTCAATATTTTTAATTTTTTTCGTTCTGAGAAGATTTACGATTCATTGTTTCTTAAAAAATGTTGAATTGATGTTTGAAGTGCAAATATGTGCTTTTATTTTTGATCTAGTGGTCATTTGTGTGAAATTGGTGACATCTGTTTTTCTTCATATCATCTTTGAATCATTTATACTGTTCATGTGAAGAAATCATAGCAATGTTTGTCTAATTTTAAAAATAAAGGGTGAATTATGTTGCCTTCTTTGAGGTTTGTTTATATTTAAATGAATTTCCTTTTTAGTTTGAAAAGTAACACTGACAGAGTATGTGGTTTTTAGCTTTGTCCATCAAAATCTCTATATGTTTTTTTTTTTTTTTTGATAAGTCAAAATCTCTATATGTTTTTTAATTGAATATACCAGTTATTGTGGGAAAACATATGAACCCTTCACTGCAAAATGTTTATATTACACAGCCTCAGCTCTCAGCTAATTAACTGTGCTCTTTGCACTGCTTTGCAACAACGACATCTCTTTTGTCAATCTATTGTGCAGGAAATTCTATTCTCGCTCCTTTCTGTTTAATTAATTTTTTTTGTTTCCATCATGTTCTCACCTTATCCTCAAAAGCACAACTAACCTGATGGTCGAGGTGAATTAGGACCTGTTTTGAAAATAAAGGCAGAGATGGTGATTCTGATCATTACAAAGACCATAGATTGATCGTGAAGGATTTTCTCAATTGGGTCTATTATGGAGGCCAGTACGTGGGGTTTTGTTTATTACATTTACAGATCAGCTCACCACTGAGAAAATGTGGGCTTTTGGTCGTTTGATGAGAATTAACTGTGATGGAAAAAACTGAAATGGAATGTCACAATCTAAGAAGCACGGATAGGGACACAGTCACACAGGAGTGACATGATACGGACATAGCGATATGACAAATCTAAAAAAAAATATTAGGATACCAGTACGGCATGGATACGTTAAACAATAATAATATATATTCTTATATATAAATTTAAATAATGATTTTTGCTCATTATCCTTGTAACCATGAATGAAATCACTAACTTGGAACTTTGAGCTAGATGTTTGTTGTTTTTGTTTTCTAAAATTTTATATTATGTTTCTAATTAACCCAAGCTATATCTTAAATTATCTTTTACTTATATAAAAAATATATATATCTTAAATTATCTTCGATCCCATTTTTCTATCTAAATAAAATTACAAAACTACCTTTCGTATCCTAAAATTGTCCAAAACGTATCCTTGTCGTATTCAACCAAAAAATAACATATTTAAATTTCAGGATACTTGTAGCCATATCCGCGCATTTGACATATGCCCTATGCCACCACGTCACCCCTAGGTGAAGTATCTATGCTTCCTAGGTCACAATGTGAGGTACATTTGAGATGGATTTATACATGTGTATCAGAGAAGGAAAGGTGTTTTTTTTTTGGGGGGGGGGGGGGGGGGGGGGGGGGTGGGGATTGTACAAGTCGGATCATAGATTAGTAACTTGTGACCTGCTGCAACATTCTGGTTACTCGCTTTAAGAATCTTATATATTTGTCACGAGATGTATGCTGCTTATGCTTGAAGTAGTTTAATCCCGATCCAGTCCATGCTAGATTTTATCCAAACACCTCAAACTGATCCAAGTAAGATTTATCACTGCCATGGTGGCATCTGTCAACACGAGAAAACCAAAAGACCATTTAGCCACTGTTTCCGATGAATGACCTTTAGCAATGCTTGCTAACTGATCCCCTAATCCATAGGCCTTCACACTAGTGTTTTTACTTCTTTCTGGTTCCAATGTATCGTCCATTCCTTTCTTCCACCAAATTTTCTAATGTTTAACAATCTAATTTGCTTTTTGGGACTTGATCCACGAGTATCAAAGAAGCATGTAACTTGCAAAATCACTTTCAGTGGAGGAAGTCCCCTGGTAATGAGTCAAGAATTCCCATTTTGGAAACATGGCACAAAACCCCCAATTGGTTGCCTTAGATGATGTACACTTTGTATTTTATCCATTTGGTCAATTGAACTTGCCCTTAAACTTGAGCGTTAATGATATACATACTAGGAGGCAACAAAATTTACGTAAATAGAACTTGTCAAAAAAAAAAAATTTACATAAATATATATATATATATATATATATATATTAGGGATTTTTCAATGGAAGATGTGATGAAGGAGAAATTAAGGTGAGTTGAAAGAAAAAATAAAATAAAAATAAACAAAAGGTAACTTGTACATAAAAATTAAAGCATTTTCCCTTAAATATATCTGAATGAATGTATTTGAGTCATTTCACGTGACTAAAGTAAGATAAAAATGTATTTTCATTCGATCCAATAGTGGAATTGACTTTATGAAAGTTCATTTTGCTGACATTAGCAAAATCCATACTTGAGTTGTGTTGACCCTTGGTGGTTACAAAACAATGTTTGCCAAGAGACGTCCCAATTATTTTTGAAACTAAATGGAAAATTCATGTAAGTATAACAAATCTCAGGGAAGTTGGTGCAAATTTTTAGGAATAATTATGAAATTATAATATCAGTTTTGTTGTTGTTGGTGTTGTTGTATTGCTTTCATAAATTCTGTTTTTGAAGTGCTCTCTCATTTATGTGTATATTCTTACGGTAAAGCTTCTTTGCAGGTTTTGAAAAGGATGGACTGCCCACTGATGAAGGTATATTTCCTCTTATGTAGAAAGGTTAAATGGTAGTTTATTTTTATACAATCTTCTGGGAAGGCATGGGTTTACAATATTTATAATTCAAATAGAAATATCTAATTTAGACAATTGTTGATGCAAAAGATACCAGCCTTGTGTCAAATTCCTTATTTCTCATAATGTTCTCTCTTCAAATATGACAAAGGTGTTACCCTTGGCTGTTGTGTGCGCTCACTTAAAGAGTGTCTATCTCGTATGTATTTGTAATTGCATGAATCCCTGTGCATCCCAATGTGTATATACATCTTTCTCCAGTAAGTTTATAGTCCAAAAGTTCATCTCTTTGGACAATTTTATGTTAATGTTTGCATTTTATGGTTCATGCTGTAAAACTTCAGACCTTTTAGATATTAGTAGCTGTATGAAATTTGCATGAGAAGTTATTCTCTTAATCTTGTTAAGTTGTTAACAATACTACTACTATACAAAGTAAGAGTTGCAAGTGGAATACCCACTTGTATTCCACTTAAATTCTCACGTAGGAAACCAAACTAGAAAGTCTGTTTGAACAGCTTGCCTTTTTTAATGTCCATCATTTACTTTCAACAATTAGCAATCACAACCACTGAACCCCAGCAGATAACAAAAAATTTTAAAGTAAAAAACAAGCACAAAGATTTACAATTTTCATGTGGAAAACGCACACGGGAATAGCGAAGGGTACTCGTTTGAGCTCAATCAATCCTCTACGCAGAAGAAGTGTTTGACCTTACCTTGCTAGTCTTGACTCCAATCCTATAATTAATGTTGATTTTCTTTACCTCCAATGCACATAATTACTGCAACTAGTCCGAACTCCACCTCAGAATCACCATCTCTTATTCCCAGTCAACGTAATCGTTCTTTTCAGTCCGTTGCCTCTCCAATAGTGATTTCTAGTTCATGCTATATTGTTCAACGCGCAGTGCTGAAATTATGAAGTTTATTGCTGATTACTCTTCAAGAAATAAATTCAAATCCACAGTACACTCAAATGTTCATGCATAGTCTAATCGCTCGTCAATTTAATTGTATGAACCAAATAGTAGTAGTTGTAAAACACTTGAAAAGGAAAAACCCCAAAGCATGGAATCTCTCTTCAAAGTTTGGGCTAATAAAAGTGTTTTCAGATTAATTTAGAAAAGGTTACTGCAGTTTTGATACAAATGGGTTCTGACAGATCACTGGCGTGAAAGCCAAGAAGAATCAAGCGGACAGAAAAAGGCAACTGTTGTGCTATGCGATGCAAAGATAATCAAGGACTGAAGAATTTGATGCGATGCAAACCTGAGCCAAATATTGATGCAAACAGTAGATGAGGTAGAGAACCAAGGAGAAGAAGAATTGGTGTGTGATTTCTGTAGCTGAGATTTGTGATTGGGGTTTGATTGCAGTTGAAAATAGGGTTTGATCTTGGTATTTTGCGTTGCGATGCAAACTGAGTCAAAAATCGATGTAAACTAAGTCAAAATCAAAATCAAAATCGCTGCATTGAGAAACCGAGAACTAATGTGGAGTCATGGTGCAAGGGTGAGATGCGATTTCAGAGTTGATTGTCAAATAGCAAAGTAGTGATGCCATTGTGCAGAGATGATCGTCGAGGTATCGCGATATGCAGAATTGTGATTGGGCTGCAATGGTTAGCGATTGAACTAACTATTGTCCACTGCTCTAGTTGAGTTTTCCTTGCTCTGATACCATGTTAACCTTTGTGCAAACAAGTCAGAGAAGTGGGAGAAATCCTATATTCAACAGAAGGTTTAATGGTACAAATACAAAATAAATAAGTCCCAGAGGCTGACGAACTAAAAAGAAAGAAAAACAATATTACCCATAACATAAATAAGAAATAACTCAACAACTCTCTCACGGTCACCACTTTATTATATATTTCCAAAGTCTCTCTCTCTCTCTCTCTGCCAATCATTTTAGTGGGTCTGAGCTCAGACTCCTTCCTCAATCATTTTAATGGATCTGAACTCCAAAAACTTCTCAGTTCTCTCTTACATTATGTTCACGCTCTCCTGTTTCGAGCTATGCATGTGCCACAATTCATCCAAATTTGACATAATTGAAATTGAGAAAGCAGCAGTTCATTTCTCCTGGCCTGTTGTCACATGCTCTTCATTTTTAAGAATAGATTTCTTCAATATCAGAACCAAACACCAAAAAACAAAAGAAAAAAGTTTGTTTTGTATGTAAATGTTTAACGTTAGTTCATGGTCATTTGTTAGTTGTAGTAGTTCTCAGATTCGTATATTTTTGTTAACTCACGGCTAAGATCCTGGAATTATGTTGAACTACAATTCTTTATGCTAGCTTACTTTGATCAAGTATCTTCATGTTTATTATTGATCACACACTTCCTTTTCTTCTATCAGTTGTATCATATTAATAGACAAAAGACTTGAGTGGAAGTACATGATGAAAATGCTTACTTTTGTTTGTCAGTCAAAACATGATCTTCTTAGTCACACGTTGCTTGAAAGTTATGTTGACTGTTGATATTTGATGAGTGAATCTTGTTAAAAAAAAAAAAAAAGGTAAAGGCGTGGTCGTCAACTACCTGTATCAGTTTTAATTTTTTTTAATTTTTCCCCTTTCCCTCTGGTATCTATAAGAATGCTTCGTCATTAATAAAATATATTTATGGTAGTCAACTTCTCTTTTTGGTGTCTTGCTCTATTTTGGAGGAATCTTGTCTAAACTACTTAATACATTTTATGGCCATGATGTAGTCTCTGCTGAACCCTTTTTTGTTGCAAAGATTAAAGTAAGCTATAAGATTATGGATCTTTGCGCGCGCGTGTGTTTTTGAGTACTTTTAGTGCAATTGTTGTGTTTGAAGTGCAAGGATCAGTTACCCATTTAATTTTTATGGACTTGAATGTAGGAGTTCATACACAAAGCATTTTATCATTACGAGCATCTTTTACCTTTGCACTTTTTGGTTAGAGCTTTTGGTCATTGGATGAAAAGCTTTTGTAGTTTGTTTGTACGAAGTCTAGGTTTAAGTTGTAGACTGCTCTGCTTGGTGGTCTTCTATTTGGATTATTTAAATAAGATTGATGTCTCCTGTACTTCTGTTGTGGACAGATAAGGCTAGGTCATCATTACACACTGTTTATTTATTTTAGATTGCATAAGACACAGTCCATTGTGTGATGTTACTGTCACAATAAACATTATACTCTTGATACATCCATATTGGTAACATGTTTCTCTTCATCGTCAATCACAGAGTACCAACTTGATTCTTCTCGTTTTCTGCAATCATGTCTTTGGCAATATTTGTAAAGGTATAACAAAGCAAGTTTTTCCTGGGCAATAATGGTTTACGACTGTTCTTTGGTTTCTTTGTTGTGAATGCAGAGTGGTGGATTATGCGATTTTGGAAGTGATCATAATGCTTGTGCGCTTTCGCCAAACTTTGTCCCAATATTGTTGTGGCAAGGATGATGCGGTTTCCCATCTGCAAAGATATAACTAAAGTTTTATGTTTTGTTAGTTGTGGCCCTTGTGGGGATATGTTATATAATTTATGGAAGATGGATGTTAGGAATGTTTAAGATGTTATTTTATGGCTAGGACTTCGAAAAAACTTGTGTATTCGTATATCTTCTCTGCCAAAACATGGATTCCCCAAATGGAAACCACCAAAATATGGGTTGTTAATTGTTGCCCACTTAACTGGTAGCTGATTAAAAATTATTACATTATTATTTTACCTTTGTGATGCGTTTGGTGTGCAGGAATAAAATGAAATATAATTGAAAATGAAATTAGAATGGGAAGGGAATGGTCATTCTCATTGGAATTAGGACGGGAGCGGAATAAAATGGTCATTGGTTGCAAATATAAAATGGGTAGGAATGGACTAATGTAAAATTTAGAAAGAATGTATTTCAAATTAAATTCTTTAAAATACTCTTGTGATAAATAATTTAAATTGACAAAATAACATTTCCTATAATTTTTTTTAAAGAAATGGTGTCCGTGTTGGTTTGATGGAGGTGGAAAGCGGATATATATATATTCATAATCATATTTTTGTCATCTGTTGTGTGAATTTGAAGCTATTTGGTACGAAGCTCTCTATCTCTCCTACTGAACCAACGACTATGTTCTCTCATGCATATAATTTGATCACAAGTTAACAAAAACATATGCCTCACTCACAGTATTGTTCGGCGTCGCTATACGTGGAACTTCAAAGAATAAAAAAAGATTATAGAGATAAGGGTAGAGAGAGATATGAACTGAAAAATAATTAATGCAAGTGTTAATCATTATAATTGATCACTGAATTGTACAAAACCATTTGAAAACTTCAAAAAATGAAAAAAGTAAAAGGAAGCCTCAATATACAAAATGACACGCTGAAAACATGGGCTTCTTGGAGACTTAATGCTGATATCTATGGTATATATTCTTGCTTCTTTTTTTTTTTTTCCTCCTTTCTTGTTTTGTCTTTTTTACATTCTTATGCATTCCACACTGTTCTATCTAAGTCATATAAAACGAGAGCGAGAGCAAATTCGAGAGCGGAAACGTGAAAACGACAGAATTAAGTCATAAATAGTGAAAATTTGAGTCAGAGCGGGAGCGCGTTCGGAGCATGAGAGCGACACCGGTTGAGAAGGATTGTGTGACTTAGGTTCTATAATGTGCAAAGAATTAGAAGGATGCGAAAATTGCAATCAAAACTGAGAAATGCATTGTCTATGAGAAGGGACATTGCATTGCTGCACTACTTTTCAAGTATTTCACCATTGGCATGCTAACCCACACTTCGAGTGAACCTCTTGATCCCCGTAATCACCTTAATTTCACTGGATTTAATCTTCTCCAACGCGCCAATGTCAGCCATAATTATATGATTAAGAGTAGTAAGTGATACCGAATTCAATTTATGGAGGAAAGGGGCGGTGGGCCTCACTCATGACATCATATGGTAGATTCACAATTCCCACTCACATAAATTGAATTTCAGTTTTTTTCTTTAAATTTATTATTTTATAATTAGAAGTTTTTTTTTTTTGTTTTTTTTGGAAACATTCGGAAGTTTCTAATTCTAAAAAGGTAACTACAAAATGGGAAAAGACCCTATAGAGGGCTAAAAGGCCGAACTCAAAAGGTAAAATCTTGGATGGGGTCCATAGAGATCAAAATTCAAAAAAGACCTACCAAAACGAACACACGGGATTGGGCTAGGAATTAAGTCCCATAGCAGACAATAGAAACCCAATAATCAAACATGTCCGAATGCTTTAAAAGGGATCCTATTATTTCCCAAATGGGAATTTTAATTACAGATGAAATAAATAAATGATTTTTTTTATTATTTTCCTTCTTAAATGATCTTGTTTGAAGTTGGAGTTTTTGAAGAAGAGTTCCCACTTAATAAGAAATAAAATTAAATTTAGTGAGATATCCATGGTATGTGTTTGGCTTCCAAGAAAAAGAAAATATGTGGTATGTGTTTGGCTTCCAGGAAAAAGAAAAAGTTGTTTTCTTCCGGATTAAAATTTTGCACAGATTAATTAAACAACAGTAATCAACCAAAATCAAAATTTAAAAGGACAACCCAACAACGAATATGCATAAGAGAATTAAACCAGCAATCGATCGTAAACAAACAGAACAGAACAGATAATGCATAAAAAGAAAAGCAGATAAAAAGAAAATAACGACGGAGTCCAAAATAAGTCCAAGTACAGTAAAGATGATGGATAAACCACTCCTAACTTAAATAAATTAACCGTACGCAACTACTGCCTCCTCACCCGTACTCCCACTTCCTGAGTCACCGTCAGTACGCCGGAGATCACCACTGTGTCATCAAATATATATATATAGAGTGAGATAAATTAATAAGATATTGAACGAATATATATATATAGAGAGAGAGAGAGAGTGTGTGTATAGAAACAGATCAAAGCCAAGTATATATATACATACCGGATCTATTTTAGCAAGTCAGGCCAACCTCCGATTCCACTTCCATTTCCGTTTCCGGAGTCGGAATCGGAGTCTGAGCTGGAAGTCGAACCGTTCTGGGCATTTCCTTTAGCTACGAACTTTGTCGCCTGAGGGTAGAGCCCTTTGGTTTTGTCCTCCCCACATTTAGCTGCGTGCAGATCTTTCAGGAGGAGATAGGAGTGATAGCGAATGATGTCTTTCTCCATCTCTGTAGCTTTGCTAGCGCCAAACATAGCATATTTGAGCCCCTCAGCCGTTTTAGACGGCCCTTTCCTCAGTAGTGATAAAACCCCTTTCAGAAACCCTTTTCCTGTGTCGTAGGTGGAAGCAGCAACGGAAATCTCACCGAATCTCTTCACAATCTTCTGTCGCCGGACCATCTCGTCGTATTTGGCTTCGCTATCGGGATGGAGGGTCACCACGTACTCATCTTTGCCCATTTTGTTTGAAAACGTCTTTCTCTCCCTCATCGCAGGTGATGCCCATTTCATGAGCAGGTTGTACGCCGCGCCTCCAGGTTTCTTCCCTCCCATTCTCTCTCTCTCTGTGCAAATTTTTCTCTGCAGTCTGCACACCAGAAATGCAACCAGGAACGACGTCCTTTCTCTCTCTCTCTCTCTATATATATATGATACGTGTGAAGAAGGGCCCCACGGAATTCGTCTTATTTGGTAATAAGACTCCCATCTCTCCGGTTCGTCCATTTAACCCTACGCACCCAAAGACCAAAATAACCCTTCTTTTTGTTCAAATTACGAAATCCAACGCCCTCAATAGGAATTGGGAACTCAATTTCACCGTAGTTAAGTTCCTGGCATGGTTCAAATTCATAGTCACATTCACCCACCCTAATTTTTTTATTTTCTTTAATTCTGATAAACTGAATGTCAATTAGTAATTTAAGGTAAGATTAATTTTATCATTTTTATAATTTAATTAACATGAATATGGAGTAATATAATAAGTTTAATATTTTGTTGAGAGTTTGTATATTTTTAAAGAAAAATTACATATAAGTGAGGATTAGGAGCTCTAAATAACAAATTGACCAATTTTATAAGTTAATTTGATTAAATTAAATAAAATATTTATAAATCCATCAAATATTATTACTAGGATCCAAAATATCCTCACACTCTTATTACAAAAAACAAAAATATCATTCACCCTTTGCAATTGATGTCATCCTTAAATTACCAATCAATTTGAAATTGAAGCAGATCGAAAAGCAAAAAAAAAGAAAAGAAAAAAAGAGTAAAAAATAAAGGCCAAGATGGTAATTTTAAGGAGTTGAAAAGTTGAGAATCAAAGGAGGTGATCAGGCGGTAAGTGCTTGGGTGCAGCACGTGTTATGTCAGACGACGCCAAACCCGCAAATTTCTCTCTCTATAACTGTAGTGTATTGTAGGCCTACTTTCTCTCTCTATATAGGCAAAGCCGAGGGAGAGGTGGTGCCTCAATATCCCATGACACGTATACCAACTATAATTGGTGCAAAACTCAATCAGCCAATCAGGCCGTGCAGAAATTATTCTATATTTCGTACGGATCAATGGCCCTGATCAATTATGATTTGACATACAACAAATGTTTCAAAACACGATAAACTATTAAATGATCCCACCAATCTGGCACTGACAAATATACAAAATAATAATAATAAATAAAATTTAATTTAAATTAAAATAAAGATCACAAAAAGGTAACACGTTTATTTACCGGTCACTTTAATAATTTCACATCAAGAATATGTAAGTTTTATTTAATTTTTTACATGTTAAATAATAGTTAATTCAAAATTGATGGTCACGAAAACATGCAATAATTTTTCTTCACTATTTAACACATAAGCGAAAAAAATTAAATAAAACAATACATTTTTAAGAGCATTACGTTAAAAGATTCATTTGTGTAAAATATACACAATGTGTAATTTTTTTTTTTTTTTTTTAATCTTAGTAATATATTAACATACATTGTCACTCAATTAATATGTAAAATTATTGTATATTTTGTACAATCCTTTTACACAACACATCACATATTTTTTCTCTCCTTCTTTCTTGTTCCATTAACGAATCAATCTTATATTTATAAAAGTTATGTAGAATTTTAGATATATTTTTACACAGAATGTATAAAATAATGACTGGAGTTAAAAATAATTAGTTCATAATTTTTGTATTTAGTAAATCTTTCCACCAATTCGTAGTACAGGCGCGTGAGGGTACTCGATGACAAACAGAGTGTGGTGTAATGCTGTTGTGGTACAAAATTGGATAGGCTGGAGCAATGCACGTCTACGCAAAGGAAATTCCCACCCTGACCATAAATGTCCCAATTATTTACAGAAATACTACACCACCCACCTCTCTCTCTCTCCCCTCTCTAACGCTACTATACCACTATCAATCTATCATTCTTCTTAAATTAATTACAATTGTAATTTTACAATTGAAAGTTGGATAAGCTGAGTAGAGGCATGGGTTTAAAAACATATTGTACAGATAATATTTAGATTTAAAATTCAGTACTTAAATTAAAATTCAAAAAAACAAGGCCCCTTTATATTTGTCCACTGAATCTTTTATTCAATTATAAGACGGTACATATATATTTAAAAGATGGTGTAATAACACTGTAAGATAATACAGTAATTTAATTCGGGAAAAAGGAAAAAGCGCGCAAAGTAAAAAGTTTTTTGAAAAAGGTCAAAATGGTAATTGGAGGGGGATATAAATCAGGATCAGAATAAGAAAGAGCACGTGATCGCGGGGAATAACACGGTCATGCGCAGCAGCTGTTATGTCCCCACCCAAACGGCAATTTCTCTCTCTCTCTCTCTCTCTATAAATATAGTATTTCTCTCCCTATATAGCATGAAAGGAGTGGCGCGTCAATATGTCAAAAGTTGACACGTATCTCAACTAGGATTGGCTCAAGCTAAATCAGCCAATTTTTTTTCCCTCTGCAGACCTGAATTTTTTTTTTTTAGTTAAAAGCCATACCTGAATTTCACTGTTAGTATTTGTTATAAAAACACGTGGACAAAACAGTATATACGCATATATATATTTATATATCTATATGTATATCTATATCTGTAAAGGGTATTAAAAACGTCCATGACATAACAGCTAAAAATACTTGTATAAGTATGTATATAAGGCATATAATCCATGTAAGTTCTTGAAATTTTATAACTTTTATTTTTTGAATGAATAAGGGGAAAATATTAAAGTGTCCTAAGAAAGAGTAAGAAAATCAATTGTTATAAAATGACCATAATAACCTTAAAGAAATAATCGTCTTTTAGAGGCATGAGATTTATATTAAAAAAAAAAAAATAGATAAGGGCATTTTTGGGACTTTAAAGGCCATCTTGGATATTTAGTACCATTAATCTATCATGTGCCATGCACATGTTTTATAATGGTACTTTTCTAAGGATTTAGTGCAAATAAAGTCTTGTTTGCAATATTTTTAAATTTAACCAACTTATATATTCAAAATAAATAATAAGAGTGTTATTTATTATTATTATTATTTAAAATAATAATAAAATTTAAAAGTATTTTATATACTTAACCCTTTAATAATTAATGACCAATTTAAGCAATATCAGGGTATGAATTCAATGATAAGAAGTCAAAGAAAAGAGAGAAAAGAAGGTAACTGTTACAATAAGGCGGAGTCGAAGGTTTTAAGAGGAAAAAAGAAAAGAAAGGGTTAAGTCTTAATAAAATATGTAAAGGAAGCTGGGCATCAAATGACGTGATCGGGTGGGAAGGACAGTTAGTGGTAACGATTTGCCCCTTTCTTGGATGTAGGAATCTGTTATGTTATGATATGTCCGACCGTACGCATAATGAGCCAATCATGCAACGCGTGGCTAACACCGCCAGGTATTCCTCATCAGAGGTCACACAGCCAAACCCGAAATCCACCAATGACAAACATCACACATAAAGACACTTGGAAAAGATGGTATATATGCATATATATATATATATATATATATATTTATAATTAGAGTTGGCAAATTATTATATGGTACATAACCATGTGTTGTCAGTTATCCACAAATTGTTATGCACGTAAATATGTCAATTTTATAAATAAAAAAGGTGAAAATGCAAAAAACCTTCCTGAATTATCACGGATTCGCATTTTACCCCCTTGAACTACAAAAATGAACAAATCAGTACCACAACTATCACAAATCGTGTAAATTAACCCCTGAAACTCAATTCCGGCCACTTTCCGGCCCACAAGGTCAGCACGTGACTGTTTTTTTCTTTTAATTCCGAAATTACCCTCGAATACTAATGAATATTATTATTTATTTATTCATTTTAACTTTTCTGCCACGTAATGAGGTAAACATGGAGAAGCTCACAGCCGAGTTCTCCTTCCCGTCGGTGCCGCGAGCCTTCACAGCCCCGTTCTGTAACTTCCCTTCGTCCGTCCACGAGGCTTCTCTGATTAGTCAATTCCTCATTCCTTTCCCCTCAATTTTGTGATCTATCAACAGGAAAAAGAAGAAGAAAGAGAGCACAAAAACACCAAACATACCAGCAAAATTCGATGACTCGGGAGCCGGTGGAGCATTTAGATCGATAGGTGGTTGACCACCAGTTTTGCAATCACACACACACACACACACACACACATATATATTTACATATATTTATATTGATGAAAAAAAGCAATAGTAGCCACACACACACACAGAGATATATATATATTTACATATATTTATATTGATGAAAAAAACTACCGGTTTTGATCCAATCATATCAAAGGTGGCTGGTGTAGTGATGGTGATGGCGGCATAGGCAGCGATGGGCTGTGAAGAGGACTGGTTAAACCTGTTAGTGCAGGGATGGCAATGGCGGCATGGTCCAGCAATGGGCTGTGGAGAGGTCGGAATATATGTCAATATATATGTGTGTGTGTGTGTGTGTGGTTACTGTTGCTGCTCAGGCAAGCTCGCTGCTTCAGCGCCACCATTAAAGCATGGATGGGGGTTCCACGGCAGAGGTGGTAGTTTAGGCGAAGAATTGGGATGGGATCGAATACAAGCTTGTCGGAGGATCACACATTCTATAAATAAATCAATATTTTGTTCCACGACGGAGGACTAATCGGGCAATCAGTGTTTTCTTCATCCCCACCCGCCGCCTTTCCGACTGCACCACCCGATCTTTTCTGTTGGCTTTCCAGTAACCGGTTTTGGTTGCCCGGTTAGTCCTCGATCCGTTTGGGTATTTCCTATCCGTTGGGCTGTAGAAGTACCATTCCATATCTTTCCCAGGTAAATATGACTTGTCTATACATGCACATCATCAAATCAAATATATATATATCATATTTCAACTCAATTTAATTTAGAGTCAATCAAATTAATGATATTTCTATATATATATATATTCAAGTAAATTTGTAGGTACGTAGCTGGTAAATCCCAGGGCTCACATTTGTAGAGATTAACCTCTGGGATGATTTCAAGCTCGATCACACGGCCTGTTATTTTCCTATTTAGATAGTAATCAACAAGTTCCTCGTCAGTTGGGTGGAATCTGAATCCTTGGGGAAGACTCATTTGTGCCATTTATCTAGCACCGATGTATATGCAAGTGTGTGTATGTGTGTTTGTGTGTGTGAGAGAGAGAGATTTGAATGAGAGAAAGAAGAACAGAAGATGATGGAGATGGACTTGAGAACAGAAGGGCATTGAGGGTATTTTTTTTAATTACAATGGGTTGTTTTGTAAATTTACAATGAAGTCGGCCGGAAAGTGGCCGAAATTGCGTTTCAGGGGTTAATTTGCACGATTTTGATAGTTGTGATACTGACTTGTTCGTTTTTGTAGTTCAGAGGGGTAAAATGCGGATTCGTAATAGTTTAGGGGGATTTTTTGCATTTTTGCCATAAAAAAATATATGGTACTCAAATATTTAACATTTTGTATATTAATTTAATGAAAATTAATATTAAGATTTTTTTGTCACGGTTTGGGAATGAATCACAATTCGCAGACGTGATACTTTTTTTTTGGACTGAGGGAATATATTGATGCTTTAGGGTCATTTTTTTTTTGTAGTAGACTTTATATTAAATTGGTTCAACAATTTAAATGATTTCGAACAATTTAATAATTTTATTCAGTTTTTGTGTAGCAGCCTATGATTGGCCAGAGCTACATGCCCAGACCATGTAATATATATATATATATATATATATATATATATATATATATATATTTCGGTAGGTAAATGAGTGCATTAAAAAAAAAGATAAAAATAGAAAATTGTTTTCAAGGGAACTCTGTACGCCTAGATAAGTCTAAGCATCATGAAGAAATGTTACTAAAGTGAAGAAGATTAGTTGGACCACCTATATCATAAAAAGAGGGGTAAAGTTAGGGGTGGCAAATTATGACACGACACGATAACCCGATACGAGTTAAAAGGGTTTTGATTTGGTATAAACGGGTTTGGGTCATAAAAGGGTCGATACGATTAATCCGTTTACTTAACCGTATCAAGTTAGGGTTGAGGGGTTCAACCCGTGTAATCCGTTTATGACACATTTAACTCAACATGTTATAATTGTGAATATAACCTATGTAATATATTACCAGTTTAAACCCAATTATTGTGGATAGTTAAGTCATTTAAAGATAAACCTTGTCTATGCCTTATGATTTTTCCTTTTATTTTGAATATTTGGGTTAATTATGATAATTTTATTCTATTATTTAGTATTTGATTAAATATTAAATGTCTCGTTTTAATAAACAGATCATTAAACGGGTTAACACGATTACCTGTTTAATAAACGGGTTGAGTTAATGTTGAAATTTTTGACACGATTATTAAATGGGTTGAGTTTGGGTCTACCTATTTAGTATAATACCCTTACATCGACAAGACACGAACACGACCCACAAACACGAATTGCCACCCCTAAGTAAAGTGCAAAAATTCCCCCTCAATTATGTCTAAATTCGCAAGTAACTCTTTTGAACTATGTTATTACATTTAGTTGCAAAATGCCCCATTGTCCGACCTATTTTTCATTAAATGATTACAAAACCCTTTCTTATCGAATTACACTTAATATATTTTTCGTGTTGAAATAAATTATGAAAAAGAGTCATACTAATTTGATAAAATATTCTCCATTAAATTTGCATCAGTTTGCCTTTAATTTTTTTTAATAATTATTTAAATAAAATCTTAAATAGAAAATTTTGAAAAAATTTAAGTAAATTCTTGTAATACCATTAATTTTAAAAGAATAGTTTCAGTATTATTTTAAATGTTTTAATTGTATTTTTATTTATTTACTTGATTATTTGGCTATTTGATTCCGTGTTTAATTGAATTGGTTAATTAAATATTTTATTTGCTTAAATGTTTTATTTGATTTAACTGATTAATTGAAAGTATGTACTTGAATGTTATTTGAATTAGTTGATTTAATTGATATGTTTATTTATTTGTAATTGATTGTAAATTAAATAATTAAATATTTATTTTATTTTATGGATACGGTAAATAACAATGTTTTTGTGCTTAGAAAGGATTTCTATTGGGCGGATGGGCCCTATACCCTTAATATTAATTAGGCTATAATGCAGTATTTGAATTGGGCCTGTACGTTGCGACCGGTCCTCTTCCTTTGAAATGGGCCAGCCTTAGGTGCTCTTCGCCATGGGTTTCAATATAAAGTCCAGCTACACATATTGAGTTTTTATTAAGAGTGCGAACCATGCTTTGATTCACGTGTTGTTCCACCTTCATTAGATTTGAAACCTCAAAAAAGTGTTGCTTGAGAAGGTAGATATTGTACTGCCCGCCAAAGAGAAGCACTGAAAAATCGTCCGTCAATAAAACCAAGAGATTATTGAGCTACAACGACATTTTGGGATTGGACATAACAAGATCCAATGATGAACAGCTCATAATTAATACTGTGAAAATTTGCAAGGAAGAAGTTGTGGACGGATTATGTATATATCATTATTATTGGAATAGGATTTGAATGGCTTCAATATAGTTTTTATTGGGAATTACGTGAATGTCTGTTGGGCTTATCTTATATGGTATGCAAAATGTTACAGACATTGCTCCACGACTTGAAAACTCGAAATGTCAATCCTTCCTTTGAAAAATAATATATGGCACACACATCCACAACATTGCTTCATGATTCGAAAACTCAAAGACTTACTTGATTTGTAAGTCTGAAAACAGTTTTCAAGAACTCAAAAAACAAAAAACTGTTATCAAATAATAAATTTTTTTATAGTTCTTTGAAAATAAGGACTTGTTTGGTTTGTAATTATGGAAACAATTTTCTGTTCTAAAAAAACTAAAAATAAAAAATTGTACAAAAAAAACTCTATTTGGTTCAATTTTCTAAAAATTGCTTCTGAAAATTCAAATATAAAAAGATTTGTTTTCAAAAAACATATATAGTTCTCTGAAAACCGTTATCTGTCTTCTTAGTTTTTGATAACTATTTTTAGAGTTACAAAACAAACAGGTCCTCAGCATTTTTACACCTGAATTTAAAAAAGATTGAACCAATCAAAATTTTTGTATAATTTTTTATTTATAATCATACAAAATATTAAACTATTTTTTAGAATGACAAACCAAAAGCGAATAAGCCCAATCTTCCGTTTGATAATATATGGCACATGTGCCTCATACAACCCATATATGGATGGAGAAAGCAAGGCAGGCCCACAGCTATAAAGCCTATAATGAGACATAATAGAAGGTGAGCCATCTATCAAATATATACCCCAACCCCCCATTCGGGCCATTCCTCTTCCATCTACATTCTACAAAGTGGCTCAAGGGCCCCACTTTTTTATATTACTAGTATGACCTTGCATGCCTTTGGCTAAAGAATGTCAGCCATATATCTACATTTTTTAAAATTTAAATATAAAAATAAAAAGGGACAGTCAATCATATATGCCCTTATGAAAAGGACATGCCAGATATAAAGGTAACAGCTTAGACAAGAGTCCACTCCAATATGAACCCAACATTAATATGCTTCCCAAGGATTATATCAATGAATTTGACACCTATTTAATTTATTTTAAATTACATAAAGTAAACCTGCCATTTTGAGAATCAATTTTTTGTTCCCTTCACTTTTGGCCTTTACAAAAATAATAAAGTTTGAAATATCTTTATGATTTTTCTCATAACACACACACATGAAAACTAAATATTGTGAGTTTTTAACCATTAACAATTCAAAAATTATTACATGATTTTGAAATTTGGTGATGTCAAACAATATATAGTTGGCTCATAGTTAAAAAAGAAAAAAAAAATTAAATTAAATTAAAAAAACTTTTAGATGTGGTATGGACGTATAATTATTGGACACTTAACTAAAAAATTAAATAAAATTTATGCATGTCAGGTACAATTGCTTACATATGTTAACAAAACAAAAAATACATATTTTTAACACAATTACTTAAATATTCAATAATAATTAATCTAAAATCAATGATCTGAGATGATATATCCAACCCAATCTTTAACACTCCTTTATATTCACCATTTGCAGATACAAGTATGTGAAATTCATAAAAGCATATCAGTTTAGATTTGCATTAAGTTTGGCTAACCCTTACCTTTTTTTTTTTTCCTTTTTTTTTTTATTTTTTATTTTATATCTTGACTGCCAGGAAATTCCCAAATGACTCTTCTCTCTCTTATTTAACTGTAATTCTAGAGACTGCAACTGAAAAATAGCTTGCTTATCCCAAAAAAAAAAAAAAAAAGAAAAAAAGAAGAAGAAGAAAATACAGCATACTATATATAATACTAGTATGTAACAAAATGAAAAATAAGAGAGAGAAAGTTCCTGTTAAAGTTCTCTCTTTTGTTACTTGCTTGCCCGTTTGCCTATCTGTCTCTCCCCATTTCTCGATCCCAATCATATACAGAGAGAAGAAGTAAACAAATAGAGAGAAGAAGAGAAACTAAAGCAGGTATTCCTTCGTTTTCGGTTGATCATTCTAGGGCCACTTTTACATATACATTTCTGTCAATTCTTGGGGATCGTTATTAGAACCCACTCAGTTCACACATTTTCTGTTTTACTCGCCTTTCCTGCAATTCTTATCACTGTCTGTTGAATTCTCTCTTCTTTTTTTTCAAGCAATTCGAGGGTCTATGTCACAATTCATGTCTTGAATTTACTGATTTCATAGTTCGAATTACATTAAAAGGTTATTTCTTTCTGGGTTGTTTTCAATCTGTTTGATTATTTTTTTGGGGCAAATGGAGGAAGGCCTTCTTGGACGTGGTTTAGTGGTGAGAATTTAAGGGGTTTCTCTTAATTTTTTTGCGAATTCTTCAATTATCTGATTGTTGTATGTTTTCAAGAATTTTGCAATGACTGTTATATCTTCTGAGGTTAATTTTATGTAAAACAAGGCAAAAGGTGTGATTTTGAAAATTTTATGTTACTTTCTCCGGTTTGCCTTTTACCTGGAAAAGATTGTGATAACTTCTGTGGGCGTGTGAGTGGTGTGTGTGTCTGCAAATATGGATATGTAGATATATGTATATCATAGCATGTTGAATTTTTGGGATGCGTTTAATGCAGCTTTTATTATATGGATCGTAACGGCAATTCTAGGAACTAGATTTTCGCATGTTAATGTATCTGGCAGTGACTTTACATTAAAGGTGTGTGTGAACTAATGATTCTAAGGTGGGAAGAGGTGAGTGCACCTGGATTATGTAAGGTAGACCTAAAATGTCAGCACAAATGCCTCCTTGAAGTTTTCATGCTGTTTGTTTGCTTTATTCACTTTTGTTTATATATATATAATTGTAGCTTATTGACAACCCTTTAACTTGTTTTCCTAAGAAGTTACTCATACTATTATCAAGACTTTTGCTTTGAGAACATTCTGATGTGCAAAATGGAGTGATTGTCGAAATTTATTGGGCATTGATTAATGAGGTTATGAACTTATGATGATATGTCCACTTTGATATTTGGCAGGACATTTTAGTTCTACTGATTTAAATATAATTACACAGGCACATGTGCCTCCTCCTGGCTATTTTGTACGTCTGGAGAATACGGGTTCTGAAGGCATTCCTTATTTGAGAAAGAAAGAAAGGATGCGCAGGTGGCTATGTTGTTCTTGTCAAGTAGAAGAATCATACCCATCAAATGAAAATGATTACCTCAAAAGCCCAAAGGACCATGCTGATGGTATGCTTCCTTGATCCCATTTCTATCATATTTTGCCAACGGAATAATAAAAATTATTTCCTGTTATTGCTATATTTTTATATGTAATCATGCAATTTGTTTAAGAAAATTATGGGAAAAAGCTTTTCTTGTTGTTGGCAATCATGGTTTGGTTCATTTGAGATTTTCTGAAGTTTCTTGTTGACATGACAATATATGATGTTGTTCATGTTGTAAACATAGTTTTTTGAAGATTTGGATGCTAAGATTGGCATGACAGAATTGATAATGTGATGGGGGAAGTCTTAGAGAGAAATTATAAGTAAGTCGTCATGCTATAAATATAGGAACATTATCTCTATTAGGTTGATTGCTTTAGTGGATTTGGAAGGGCAATTTTGAATCTGAGGTCTCCTAATCAACAAACACTGTTACATTCGTAATAACATCTCATAGATGGGTTTTTTCAGGAACCTTAATAATTTTGAAATAGCTATTTCAACACCAATACCGGTTTACCAGAAATCTTTGCTATTTTTAATTAACTGTTTCAACACCATTCATGGATTTGAAATAATAACTAGGCTTGTTACTGTATACTGAAGGGGTTGATTGCTTTAGTGGATTTGGAAGGGCAATTTTGAATCTGAGGTCTCCTAATCAACAAACACTGTTACATTCGTAATAACATCTCATAGATGGGTTTTTTCAGGAACCTTAATAATTTTGAAATAGCTATTTCAACACCAATACAGGTTTACTCAGAAATCTTTGCTATTTTTAATTAACTGTTTCAACACCATTCATGGATTTGAAATAATAACTAGGCTTGTTACTGTATACTGAAGGGGATTATTGGCTTCTACGTAGGGGGGAAATAAATGGAAGTTTGTTGTTTATGTTATGCTTGTTACTTTTCAATGTAAGATGATATTTTGAAGTTTCTTCTGGTCTTATTTATGTACAGAGAGCTCGTTTTCCCAGTGTTACATATTATTTATTATAGAATGGATAACTTTCAAACTTATTGTATATTAGCAAGAAGTTGGTGAATGCATCCACAATTGGGGAGAGTACCTACTTTGCAGTTCAATTTTAGTAATCTTTTAGACTACTTGTTTGCATGGAGGAATCATTATTTTCTCAAATTTTAATTTTTCCTTGTGGTATCTATATGGTAGTCATACACAGATGCTGGCAGGTAAAAGAATATGTATCATTGAGTTTTATGGGCTTCAGGATGTTGAAATGCATGTTCTTGTTTATTATGAGACAGTTTACGGTTGGGCTTCTGTCTCGTTAATTTTTGTTGTGCAGAACGTAGGAAATGCATTGGAACATTCTACGTCAACCTAATATGGGTATTGCGGGAAATTTTCATGCTAGAATGGAGAGAATATATTGGTGACTGAAGGTCATTGACCAAGTTAGTTTGAGTAGTTTTATTTTGGGATATCATATGAGATCCCTTTATGGAGAAAATATACTTGGTGCACCATCGGTTGATGGTAACTATATTACTTTTGCTGGTTTGAAGAAACCTTTGCTGTGATTTAAAGTTGTTTGCACATTTTGTTCTCATCATTGTACACCCTCCGTGGTTTCTACAGTTGTTGATTGTCCATGCAAAAATTAATTTCCACAATAAATAAATAATTCCTCAGGAATTTTATAAATTGTTGTACAGATCACAGTTTATGTATCATCCATATTGTTCCTTTTATGCTTACTTTCTGTATGGATTTATAACTAGGTTTATCGAGACTTAATTTACTTCTTAGACGCGTAGACGTGTTTTAAATTCCACATCGGGTGTTTATTGAGTAATCCTGGGTTATTTTAAGTGTGTGAGGGGAACCCTCCCTTTAGGTGTTGAACTGGCCCTATGACTATAGTGTCAGAGTGGGACCGAGGTTACTACCATGTGACTCAGAGGAATTGTTGTGTGGGTTTCACACAGAGGTGGGGTATTATGAGGGCACAATGGTCCTGCAAGGAAGATGGCCAGGGATGTGTAAACGTGTTCACATTCCCACATCGACTGTGTATTGGGTGATCCTGAGCTTCTTAAGTGGGTGTGGAGAGCCCCACAAAGTGACTAATCCGTTTGGATTTTGAATTGGCCTCGTGGCATTAAGCATACTTAATTAATGATACCCAATCTTAACAAAATTTATCTTTTTGGTTTCTTTTACTATTTTATAGGAAATATTTCACACTAACTGTTTTATAGCTAGTTTAAGCTGTATCCTTAAATTTTCATTTTTTTAAAAAAAAAAAAAATCTAGTATAACTCATCAACTTGAAATTATTTTTTCAACTGTTTCGTACTATTTTATGTTGTACCAGAAATAGCTGTATATGAAATCTAAATTCGAATGCTCTCTCAATCTATACCGGATCAACTTGATTGGCCAACGAGGCTGAGGGTAGTGAGTTATGAATTGATGATGTTGGCTAAATGTTGAGAAATAATAAAATATTGAAGGAAAAGAAGTTACAAGACAAATATAACAAGATAACAAGTGGGGAAGCTCTCCTTGTGAAAATTTACAAAATACAAGATGGAAGAAAAATTGAATTTGTTGTATCCTTGCCAAGTCAGGCAATTAACCCCATAAGATCTTAATTTCAGTTTCTTTTGTTTGGATTTTTAAGCTTCCAATTTAGTGTTATTGAAAGGCCATGGCCTGGGCTGAATGGGTTTGATGCACAGGATAAAGTGTGTTTGAAGACATTGTCTCAATGTGTCATAGATGACCTCTATTTCTACCATAAATAAGTAAACTTCTTTGTGTACATGGATATGTTATTTTTGGATCATCGTTTGCAAAGACTGAAACATGGTTTGTGGACATGGGTTAATGCTATGTTTCTTTATGAGTATATTGGCTTAGGCATGGTCACTCCCAATATCAATGCAATGAAATGGCTTATATATGTGTTTCTGTGAACTAAATCTGAATGTATCAAGTATAAACACACACTGACACATCGTATGGAACGATGCTGTATTTCCTATTGTACTGGCCGGTTGTATGTTATTACACTATCAGTTTTTTGAAAAAATCAAGAGATCTCTGAATATGATAATAAGATAATATATGATCTGATTTCTTATTGGTATTATTTTTTGGATTTGAAATGTATTTTCATAATGTAGGTTTCTTTCCCTACATTTCCACCCCGAATACATGTATAGTCTGATTGAGTCGGTGTTTTATTGAACTTCTGATATCCTTTTTCTTTTTCTGGATAAGTAAAGTTCGTTTGGCTATTTCTCGTTATGTGTTACTCTTTCCCATTGTAGTTTTCTTTGTCTACCCGTCTCACAGTGTCTTATTTGTTTGTTTGTATTATTCTAATCCTGTTTACTGAAATATATGTATTAGGACACCGAAAAGGGTCAAAGGTGTCAGATCCTGTCAAATCTGAAGTTCAAAAGGAAGTGCCACCTATTGAAGTTCCTGCACTGTCCTTAGATGAGCTGAAAGAAAAAACTGATAATTTTGGATCAAAGGCATTGATTGGTGAAGGATCCTATGGAAGAGTATACTATGCAAACTTAAATGATGAAAAGGCCGTGGCTGTGAAAAAGCTTGATGTTTCATCTGAGCCTGAGTCAAATGTTGATTTTCTGTCTCAGGTATGTCCAATGATTTCACAAAATAAATTTAGTATTTGATCTCCTTAGTTTTCTCGAATATATAATTCCCGCATTCTTTATATGTGTATTTTTATATCTGATTATATTGGTCCTTTTCAATTCAGGTTTCCATGGTTTCAAGACTCAAGCATGAAAATCTTGTTGAATTGCTTGGTTACTGTGTAGAAGGCAATCTCCGTGTGTTAGCATACGAGTTTGCAACCATGGGATCTCTGCATGACATTTTGCACGGTAAATTGAAAGTTGACTTAAAAAGCTCTCTTATGTTAAATGAGAAACACCTACTTGAATTATATTTGCCCTCATAGGTAGAAAGGGAGTCCAAGGGGCACAACCAGGTCCTGCGCTTGACTGGATGCAACGTGTGAGAATTGCTGTTGATGCGGCAAGGGGACTGGAGTATTTGCATGAGAAGGTTCAACCATCTATAATACACAGGGATATTAGATCTAGCAATGTGCTTCTATTTGAAGACTTTAAGGCCAAGATTGCAGATTTTAACCTTTCAAATCAGGCACCTGACATGGCTGCTCGCCTTCATTCTACTCGAGTTTTAGGAACCTTTGGCTATCATGCACCAGAGTAATACATCTGAAACCCATCTCAGTTCTGAAATGTGGCTATAGTTATTTTTTGCTTGAATTATCTAGTGGCTTTATATTGTGGTTTTGTGGTTTTACTTTCATTTCATTTAAGGCACTCATACAAACCCAATCTTGTTACCCATGACGAGGTTACTAGTATTACTAGATTAAACCTCCAGAGGATCCTAATTTCTTTCACCAGCTCTCTTCACGCAATAGCTATTGACTTCCAACCATCAGATGAAGACACAATGTCTTGTATTGATTATATGTTATGGCCCAATCTTAAAGATTGACTAACTGTCTTTTATTTATTATTTATTGCATTAATTTTTTAAGCTCAAAGCCAATGATTTTGTAAATTTAAAAGCACCATGGTTGGTTGACCCTTGACCAATATTACATGTAACTCGGGTCTCTATGATTTTCCCTGACCAGAATGGCTACTAGGAATGAGACAGGTGTAATTAGTTCACTTAAATATGTCTGGTCTAGTGATTACCTGACAATAGGAGAACTTCTAAGGGATTAGCATCATGTTGATGTTAGTTAAAATTTACAAGAGAATTACAACTTTCATGAAAAATAGGACAGCAAAAAATTAGCGTTGGAGAATGAGAAAATTTTCACTTGCAATGAAGTTTTCACTTATGGGATGCTATTTCACACTTTTTTCCGCTTTCTTCCTGTTATTTTATTTATTTATTTTTATTTTTTTATAGATATGTTACAAGACAAAAAGGATCAAATTTGAAATGAACTAGTGAGATGATGGTTGAAGTCATTAATTGGAGAAGAATGAGGGGAAAAAAAAGTAAATAAGGTAGTTTCGCCTAAGAGTGATGTGTTCCACATTGAGGCAATGCTAAATGAAGAGGATGACCAAAACTAACATGGGTGGGTTGAGATAGCAAGTAAGATTAAATAATATGTGGGTTGATTGAGGTCATGACATTAATTAGAGCGGAATGACAAATTCGGGTTTGTGTATGAAAATCCAAATATTTGGAAAAAGGCTTTGTTGAGGGTAGTGTGTGTATGTTGTGTGTGTTTCTTTCCCCATAGGAGTTGTATTGTGTGTAGAATTTTTTTCCCCGAAAGTTCGAGCAAATGCACCCACACTCACAGTATTGCCCCTAACAGGAAACAAACACTCAACCTTCCATTTGGGGAGGAGAGCTGATCCCATCTGGACTAATGCCACTTGGTTAGGTTTTGGAACACTTGATTGTAGAAGTCTTTGCCGAAAGTGTTTTAGGTTGTCCTTTTATAATTCAAAATTGAATTGAGGTCAACGTAATGCTGCTTTAACGTGATTTCGGGAAACGACTATGCTTAAAACGCTGAGCTGCACCTATTAAGCTTCTTTGAACGATTTTCTGCATTTCTGAGAAATAACTGTCATTGCAGTTTTTGAGTTTGTCATAAATCAAATTTCCACGTATAGTGTGTATGAGTTGTTTCTTTTACCTGTTTGAAGTCACTTTTCCTTTTAAACCCTTCTTTTATAGGCAAGATACACACACCCTCTAGTGTCCTTATCAGAACTTGAACCCTCAACCTCCCATGTGGAAAGAGGAGATACCACTTGGGTTAGGCCCTTGGTACTTTTTTTTTTTTTAAACCAACTAAAGAATTTCAACATATAGTGTCTTTTCGATTACTAGTGAAGTATCTTTTGTTTAATTTGGTGTGTAAACCCTCATGCAGATATGCGATGACTGGACAACTGACACAGAAGAGCGATGTCTACAGCTTTGGGGTTGTTCTGCTGGAGCTTCTGACTGGGAGGAAACCTGTCGACCATACTATGCCTCGTGGACAGCAAAGTCTTGTTACTTGGGTGAGTTATTATGCCTGCTCTCTCTCTCTCTCTCTCTCTCCCCGTTCCTTTATTATTCTAAGCTAGCATTACTTACTGTATAAAATTTAGATGCTGAAATAAATGCATTTTTCCCTTTCTAGGCCACTCCAAGACTAAGTGAAGACAAAGTTAAACAATGTGTAGATCCAAAGCTCAAGGGAGATTATCCTCCAAAAGGAATCGCTAAGGTCTCTCTCTCTTTTTCACACACACACACAACGCATATTTGCACATAAGAGGTAGCAGCTAACAATGCGGTTTTCATTTGTGATGCAGCTGGCTGCTGTGGCAGCACTATGCGTGCAGTATGAGTCTGAGTTCAGGCCAAATATGAGCATTGTTGTCAAGGCTCTCCAACCACTTCTGAAGCCTCCTGCCCCAGCTCCCGAGACCTAAGGCAAATAAATTCAGTAGCCCCCGTGTTGAATTTCCTGCATTTTTCACAGAATTTGGGTTCTTTCATTGGTGGATTTTGTTTTACAATCTAGACACATTTTTTTTTTCAAATTTTTTTTTCTTTGGCATTTGGGATTCAGTCGTGTAGGTCTGAATCGGTCCTCTCGATGTCTCCTGTTTGTCGAAGTTGTTGCTGATTGGGATGTGTGATGTATTTGTTCAAGCGTCTGTTTTGCTTTCTTATTGTTTCCAATTTTTATAATTAAACAATAGGCCTTCCTTGTATTATTGCTGTTTAAACATTGAAGTGCGGAAGTGTCTTGCCTAGCTTTAGCATTGGGTGATGAAAGCAGTTTGCTGAAGCACAAGCTTCTCTACAACTCAAATCTTCTTTTTAAGCTCAGTTCATGTCAGGTTGGTTGTTAATGAGCCTGAGCAAGTTGGTCACTGTGCATTGTATACAACACTGATCTATCTTCACACGCCTGATCCGGGGCGTTAAGTCATGGTGCTTCGTCTGGTTACAGGCTCTGCTATGGCAATGAAATGAAATCCAAACTCGGCTATGATAGGAAATAATATGAGTATTGTCATAACTTCTAGGTAATTCAAAGTGAAATTTTAACTGATTTATAAAGAATGAATGGAGATTTACTGGTACGGGTTTGATTATGGAAATTCAGACTGTAATTCCAGTTGGCATCTTGAAAGTTTGATTATTTAGGGTCTGTATGTTGAATATCGTGCATTTGGTTCTGCAAACTTCTCGTGGATTTGGTTTTTATTTCAGAATTCAAAAACAACAATCTTTAAGAACGCACAATTGAAATTGTGGTAAAAGCTATCAAAGTTGGCTTTTTAGTATTGAAAATAACTGCATTTCTATTTGAGTAACGCACGAGTTCTTGTGTATTTCAATCGAGGGGGTGCTAATATGTTAATGAAATTTGCCCTGAAGCTTTGAAAACCCACTGGTTGGGTACTCAGGTGAGGAGAGTTGAATCAAGCAAGTAGCTCTATAATAATTGATTTAGTGCAAGGCTTGTGAGGTATTGCAGCTCTCGACCAACTATTTTGTCCCTTCACTGTAGAGATTATGATTTCTTAGCAGAGGAGGTTTGGCTTTGAAATGGGCCAAATGCACTCTTGCGAGTAAAAAACTTCATGATGGTCGTGAATCATACAGGCCCTCTGTAATTGTCATGCCTGGGTTATGTTGATCGGAGTTTGGGTTGCAGTCAGATTTGCGAGTTTGGAAATAGTTTGATTTATAGGATGCCAAAATGATGATGAGCAGCAGAACATGCATGGGAAGAAATTGATGTCCCAAAGAAAAAGGGCTGCATGTCAGTGAGAATTGATTTCGTGATGATATGTGCGTGTGTGATATATATATATAGAGAGAGAGAGACAGAGACAGAGACAGAGACAGAGAGAGCGCTATAACAGTCACTTGGTGTCATTTTTGGAACACGTGTATAGCAAAGAAAAAAGGGCTGCATGTTAGTAAGAATTGATTTCGTGATGATATGTGTGTGTGTGAGATATATATATAGAGAGAGAGAGGGAGGGAGCTATAACAGTCACTTGGTGGTATTTTTGGAACACATACATGTATAGCAATAACATGGTCGCAGTCAGACTTGCGAGTTTGGAAACAGTTTGATTTATAGGATGCCAAATTGATGATGAGCAGCAGAACATGCATGGGAAGAAATTGATGTCCCAAAGAAAAAAGGGCTGAGTGATTGGGCTTAGTGAGAATTGATTTCGTCATGATGTGTGTGTGTATCACACACACACACACACAGAGCGAGCTATAGCAGTCACTTTGTGGCATTGTTGGAACACATACATGTATAGCAATAACATGGTTCATACAGTACTGCAAATTTCATAACTACATGATACACAGTTTATAGGAACAGAATGAATTTTCAAAATCTACAAAACAACAATATGAAAACCAACAGTAAATCAATTCACAACTTATGATTCTCCAGAGTAACTGTGCTTCACACGGCTAAAATTGAATATGAGAGATCTCATAGCAACATCTTACTTGTTCCTCTTATTTATGGTTCTTCCTTGGCGAGGATCATCAATCCACAGCAGCAACAATATGTAGCAAACTCACGCAAAGCTCAAGAAGTTGCAGATGTGGTGGTAGAAGTTGGGTTGAAAGCTTTCTGCTCGGCACAGGTGAGTCCTTCATGGGGTCCTGCGTCCTCTCGTGTAGCTCCCATCAAGTCAAGATAATATAGGTAATGGGTGATGATGTTGTTCATGGAGTCAACATCACCCTGGCCACAAACACCGTCCCCATAAAGGACGTTCATGGTGGAACCAAATCCAGGAGCCCGCTTTGCCAAAGTATCATTCTTGGTGGGCTTCCAGTTGCCAACAAAGATATCATGGGCTGAAGGCTGTGCTTTCTTGACAGGGGTCATCCACCTCCAAATTGCAGCCTGGAAGGCTAAGGTGGCATTCTGTTCAATATATTCAGGATGGTTCAACAGATCCGCCTTCAAGGCTTCCCCGGCAGCTCCGTAGTTGTAGTTCCTGTTATGATATAAATAATCGACAAAAACATCCTCAAGAGTTCTGTATTTAGGAGCTACAAAACGAAGAAATCCCTAGGAAGTTCTATGGCCTATAACAAATGTTTTTCCAGAAAGACTATTAAAAAAATCAGTTCTAGCACATGTAATCAAACAAAATATTAGAACAGAATCAGTTCAAATGAAGTATTTAAAAGGACTATATACAAGTTAATAGAAACTATTCCAGATTTTATTCTTACTTAAAAAAAGAACCTTAATTATCCACCGAAATTATTAAAAAGACCATGGCAACGGAGAGACGTAAGATATATACCAGTAGATAGGCAAAGCACCGCGACCATAGTATTCAGCTCCAGGAGAACAGGGATAGGTGTATTTGTAAGAGTCATCACAGTATGATTGACTGGGACTCATTTCTTTGTTGTAGCAGAGGCCCCAAGCTGTTGGTCCTCCAGTGGCCACTCCATAACCACCTGCATCATTTATTGTTATCATCATGATACAATCCAATTCCATATACATAATTAAATGAAAACAAGAAGATTGAATGAAATTCTCCAAATGCTTCCACTATGAGTCAATACAATCCTAGACCGAAATAAGCTTTCAAAATCTGCAATAAACTAATTTTATCATACCTTGGATTAGAATTAAGTAATAGATCACTTCCGAACTGATTCAATATAACTTAATACAAACTCAAATCTTTTAATTCACTATCACACAATTATGATGAAAATATCAGCTGAAAGGGAGAAACCCCAATACACTCAAAACTCAGATATTCAAATTTCATTTAAAAATCAGTTCTTTGGCAGTTTCCATCAATAATTAACTAAAATTTGGGTTAGTTCTATCTGAATCCAATTCAATTAGTCCGAGAAAACAATGGTTAAGTCTCATGTTACATCACATCATCACAAACCAACTCATTTAACCAAATTCGTTTTCGAATAAGCTGATTGAAATCCTATCAAAAGCAAAACATTGAAATTCATAGTCAAAAAACAGATTCAACACTGAGCATCAATCCTATTTGATTGAAAGAAAACCGAGAAAAAGAAATCCAAAAAAAAAAAAAAAAACAAATCAATTAATCAAGTCAGATCAACTGAGAAATTAGATTCACTTAGGTCCCCATTTCTCTTTTCCTTAAAATCAAGGATTTTCCCCAGCATTTTCTCAGCAACCAACCATGACACAATTAAATACAATAAATTGACTTACAGGAAGTTTTGCTGCCGACATGGCCGAGGAAGGCGGCGACCTCCTTCATCCGCGAGGTCTTGTTGCCGGTGGTGCCGAACCCATGAGGCTGATATACTGCGGCGGCGGTGATGAAAGAGTGGTAGTCCCAGAATCCGACGGCGTGTGCCACCGGCGTATTCCTCTTGGAGAAGAGATCCTCAAACTGATAGGTCTGGAAATAGTCACTGATGGTTTCGTTGCAGCAGTACTGGGACCAACCCTTGCACTCCCAACCCCTGTCACACACCGTCTTCCCCTTCACCTTCTTCACCAGTGCCGGCGTAGACAAATCTCCATTGGAAACACCCATTAGCATTGCCACCACAATTGCCAAAACCCACCATTTTGTTTCCATTTTTACCTGCAAAAAGAGGGTTTCAGAGCTTGAATTCTAGTTTATGGACAGAAATCAAATGAACCCAGAAGAGAAGAGGTAGAGAGTTGTAATGGGTATTGATAGGATCTGGTAATTTATTATAGAGAGAGAGAAATAGATTGTAGATTGAATGAAATTGAAATGGAAAGAAAGTGAAGGTGTAACTTACTGGAGAGTTGAGATCTGTGGTGTTGAGGATGATTGCTAAAGGGTCAATTACCGACCTCTTGCTTAGAGAGAGAGTATTATTATTCCTTTATGTGCAAGAGAGAGACACACCAGACAAAGGAGTGAGCAATTGAAAGAGAGCGTTAGATCGAGTCTCTCTTTCAGAGAAAAAAAATAAAACAATAATGAAAAATAAGAAAATCAACGGCTGATATAGCGTTTGCTTGGGTATAAAGTGTTCGAGGTTTAAGCGTTAACAGGCTGGATTTGGAATCAAGCAACTACTGAACTTGATGGGCTGACCCACCAGCCAAGCCCCTCGCCACCGACAACTATGAGTATATGACACAGAGACACATATATATTATATATACAACTGTGTATATATAATATATACGTAAAGGCTCACCCCTTCTGTAACCAAAAAAAAAAATTAATACGTAATTGATAATAGAGGACTCAAAACTAGAAAGTATAATTATTTGAAGTTAATGTTTATATGGAAATCTTATAATAGCCTAATATGAAACCAACTTTATATTAATTTTAATTAGTATAAGAAATATAATTATTTGAAATTAATATCTCTCTCTTTAGTGTTTATCTCAATCAATAATAGACGTATTAATCGCCATTATTAAGTTTATGATTTTTCATTTTATATATGCTTGCAGTTATATTGTATGGTACAAAATAACATCAAGGCTTACATCTATCTCCATCCCTTTGCTTTTTTTTTTTTGGTAGGTACTAGGTAACCATCTCTATTTTTTATATTTCATTATTATATAGACTGGACCGACACTGCTCTTGAGTAAACAGTTAGAGGTCTCATAAAACTCCTAAATATTAAAATATTACATAATGGCCGATTGAAAAAATAAGAAATTTATTCTAGCGGAGTAATTTATTTATTATTTGTTGGAGGGGAAATTCTGTGGCTGCTTACTCCCAAATATTGGCAGTTTTGCTGTCAAGGTGGGCATTTTTTGGTCGAATTCAATCGTTTAAGGTTAGGAATTGCATTTTTTACAATTTTAAATATTTAGGAATTTTCATTAGAAAACTAAATAAATTCGATTTGCTTTCCTTTTTGGTATTTAGCAGTTTTTAGTAATTAGGTTTCTTTTCTTATTTTTATAGAATTTTCAAAGTAAATTTGTTTTTTTTTGCCCGGCAAGTTTTCTTACATTTTTGCAATTTCCTTTATGTTGTTAGGGTGTTTTTTACTTTTTTAGGGTGTTTTTATTTTTAATGTTGTTAGGATTTTTTTATTTATAAATACATGTACTACATATCAGCATTAAATTATTAATATATTATCAGATTATTTGTAATTTTTTTTTTTTTTTTTTTTTTTTTTGTTCTAGGTTCCTTGTGAACTTTTGTTACACTAAACACAAATTGTTGATGCACTTCATCAGTGCGTGCCAAAAAAAAATAATTATAAAACACCTATTTTTTTTATTATTATTATTGGGTTGATTTTGTATTATAGTCATGATTATGAGTTTTAAACTACCGTAAACTAGAATGGCTTGGAATTTTTTGATAATTTTAGGTTGCCACAACACAAGATAATAATCACGACTTAATTCTTGTAAGGTCCTTGATTTTATGATCAAACCCTAACCCTATAGGATAACAAAAAATGACAATTTTATGTTTAGTTGTATGAAATTAATTTCTTAGAATGAAATTGAAGAAAATTTAGTTCAAAAGTTAAAATAATTTTTTTTAATTCAAATTTCCAAACATAATATAAGTATGTACGGTATAGATTTCTGGCATAAATTATTTTTATTGATCACAATAATTTATTAATTGCCTCCATAATATCTAACAAACCACAACTCTAGTAAGAAGGATATCTACGAATTCAACAATATATGATTAAAATGAGATTTTTTTAATTTTTGTTTCGTCTAACCAAGCATGCAATTTTTTTATATCACGAGTGTGAGAAGCAAAGACCATTTTCAAATGTCTATTTAAATTAATTGCCTCGTGGAAGGAAGGAAGGAAGAAAGTATTACAAGTTAGAGTAAAGAGTCTAAAGACAACCTATAATTTGAAGTCCCCACTACATAAATTAAAGATGTCAATATCAAAATTATGGTGTGATTTATATAGTACATAAAGTGGAGGGGTTTATGTGCCTTAAAAGTTAAAACATCATTCTCAAATTATATGAGGACGCTATATTAGTTAATACCATCTTCTTTGAATACTTCATAAAAAAACTTTAATTCCACAAACAATTAATATTAATGATAAACACATCATTGGTTACAGATGTTTTGATAGTTCAGTAGGTTAATGTGTCCGATAAATTTTGACGTACTAGGCTTTGACTCTTTGCGTCTATTAATCTAACTACTAAATCTTCTTACTTGAAAAAAGAAAAAAAAATCATTGGTTGAAAATTAGATATAAAAGTGATCAAGCTTGAGAGGAAAACCATTCAATTAAAGCATAAAATACCTAACTTACCCAATTCATCTCAACTTTGCCTTCTTCTTTTTTTTCTTTTTTCTTTTTTTTTTTTTCATTGTCCTTTCCTGGAAATGTTCCCATTTCCCTCGTGTTTCATTTCACTCTCTCTTTATTGACCAGAAGCAGAAAATAAAAAATTTGAGAGAGAATAAGAAGGAGAGAAAAAAGAAAAAGAAAGGAAACATGTAATTTATCACCATTTAGAATACAAGAATTGTTTAATAGCATTGAATGAATAGAACATAACAATTTAACATAATTCAAAGTTGAATAGGAATCTGGAAAAAGAAAAATGATAGAAGGGTGGCAGGTGCCCTTTTCTTGACAGTAATCTCAATATCAAAGTATACTCAAATGTAAAAAAAAAATCTAATTTTTTTCATTATATATTTGGATAACAAAAATGATATTTCAGGGGTAAAAAAGGTAACTTAAAAAAAAAAATTTCATTATATATTTGGATAACAAAAATGATATTTCAGGGGTAAAAAAGGTAACTTAAATTTAACTGGTTCTAATTGTAAGGCGCACAATTTAAAACTTACAACAAGGCATTACAAATTTACGAACAAACTCTCATTTCTATTTTCTATCTGAAACTCTTTCACTAGCAGAAACGCAGGTCGCTTGTTGGTCTATACATCAATTTGAGAGAAGGCTCTGTGCACCAAATAAGGGAGTCCCGCAGCGCATGAAGGGAAGGGAATCCGCAGAAGAAAAAAGAATTCCTGTTTAGTTTTATTTCATTCGATGATTCTCAAAACTGGCTTATCTACTTAAATCCTCCCATAAGTCCAGCCAAAAGAATTCCTACAACCAAGAGAATTTGATATTAGAATCTTGAAATATACACAATGGTGCTATGAGTAATCTGAAAACATCTAGCTAGGTCATACAACAATGGAGAAGAGCGTGTCATTTTCAAAAGGTAAAAAGAATCCAGAGCGAATGTTTTCAAGGAATGGTTTACGCTGGATCAGTGAATGGGTCTTTAATGTATATTCCAAACTGCAATATATCAAAATTTATACATCATTTCCATTTTGGTTTGTTGGCACATTTAAGAGACAGCAACATCATATATAGGATTCAATCTCATTTTCAGTATGCATCCGCATTAACAGCCCTAATGTGTTTGAATACTTTATTTTGATTATCAAAAAGAAAAGAGAGATTAAAGAGGATGCCAAGGAATTACAAATGGACAGCTAAAGCAAAGCTATCTTATCAGGTGTTATCATATGCAAAACAAAATTGAGAGAAAATTCCATAAAAAAATTATGATTCTATGGTTGAATAATATGCTTGGTCACTTTGAAAAGGAACATGGTTTAAAGCAAGGGAAACCGAATTATGATCCAGTGCACCTACATAAGCCTAAGCATCGTGAACGGATGTTACAAAAGTGAAGATGCTTAGTTGGACCAACTATATAAAAAGAGTAGAACTTGTAATCTTTGACAACTCTTTATGAGGTTGGGTATTAGCTGAGTACCTTTAAGTAGTAATTTCATTCAAGATGAAGGAGTGTGTTTGGAATGGGTTATCCAGAATAATTTCTTGTCAAGTGTTACTAAATCCAACTTTCCTATGCAAGTGTGGATGGGGTTGAAGATGGCCTTCAACCTTTTTAGAAGATTCAAACACAAGCATGTGATCTTATCACTGACATGCCTTACCTATAAGCTGGTTCGTATTTATTAGAGAGAGAGAGGAGGCGGAGAAGACCCACAATGAAGTTTTAATTATCTTTAGTGATACAAACACAAGCCAACAACATTATAGTTTCAATAAATTACTCACAAGTAACTTTAGGTAGGAAGAAGTGGCCGTCTTTCATCATTCTCTACGCGATGACTAGCCTGGAAAATTTGTAAAAATTGGAAAGGAAACAATTGGTAAGTTCAGTTAGAAGGTATGGAATGGCAATTAATTGCATCTAGAAGAGAAGCTGCCAAGGATATGCACCTCCTCATTTGCTCCCGCTGCCATGTCTATGAAGGATGAATCTCTTGATCTGAAAAAGATAAAACATTTGTAACTGAAATCGAAAAGCATAACCGGACTTCAATTTTTGGAAGAACAGTTACAATACAAACTCCAAAGACAAATGCTGGAAACTGAAAACAAGAAACTTGACGGACGCTGGAACAAAGTGTGCACCACCAGGCGAATCCCCCAATTAAACTCACTATAACTGTGCTCCACGTGAGAGGCATGCCAAAACTTGACGGATGAAAAGACAAGCAAGTACCTGTTTTTATTCTGAACATCCAATTGCTCCAGCACACCAGTTTGGTGTTCATCCTTGACTTTTGAAAGAGGTGAAAAGAACTGAAAATGAAAAATGAAGCACAAGGTAATTTCTAAAACAAAATGATAAGCATCACAAGTACATGTCTTTTTCTTGTAGTACCTGGTGCATTGAGATGAAAACAACAGAAATTCCTAAAATAAAGTTTATGGTCAGAGTGTGACCAAATAGTGCAGCAGATGCTATGCCTGTAAATATCGTTGCAACAGTTGACGAATACTTCTTCAATATTGTATCTGATGACATCAAACAAGCCTCAGATAAGTATGAGGTGCAACAAAGCTAAATTACTCAGTTGTAACACATACAAATACATTATACATACATACAAATATATATATATATATATATATATATATATATATATATATATATATATATTAACTCGAGCAATAACAAATTATTTTCTGTATGAAGCTTTCCATGTGCAGAAAAATCCACAATACTTGGTGCAATATAGAAAATCTATTATTAGTGAGAAAAATAATCTAACCAGCATATTTGAAGAAAAAAGAGGATAGAATTCCTTGAGCTGCATTGTTAAATATAAGAAGCATGGTAGCTTTTGAATGTCCTTCCAAGATATCAAAGCTACTGGGACCTGAAACATTTAAGATAACAAATTAAGGCAACAACTCAAAAGCTTGATCTACACATCACATGGTCCAAGAGCAAATAATCATTATCTAAAGGTATCTTCGAGTATTCTACAGAAATTGATTTGTCCTGAATTATTCAAGTATGAGCTCATGTACCCACTTAATACTCCTTCATTTTAATAAACAACAGATGACAGGAATTAAGATGGTTTAAAACAAAACAACTGAAATTTAGTTTGTTAGGGACAAGGATACTCCCAAGTGTTCTGGAATTTCATTGTAACAAGCATTCATTTGTTCAACCAAAAAATTTACTCAATAGCAACAACAATCAAGCCTTTTTGCCAACTACTTGGGGCCGGCTACATGAATCATTTACTCAATAGCATAGTAGAAATATTTTAAGTACAAGCCCAAAATATTTTAAACATAAAGTCATAAAGCATATTTAGCACAGAGACGGGAACCAATTGTTTCTGTTCAAACTTCTCCACCTCAATAACAGCTAGGAAGCACGAGGGGCAGCAAGTTGAGCAGCGCTAAATACACAGTTCTGCTTATGATCAGTTTCTATGCTCATTAATCTTCAAATGGTGAAATTAAAACTATTGGATACCAATAATGGCAAGTAGTGGACTAAACGAAACAGAAAGCTGCTTCAGACATGGACCTGATCGAGTTAGAGATGGACTCTCTGAAAGTAAACTTGTGAAACAACTATAACTTACTGTAAGAAAGATTGAAAAAATAAACTCAGATATCCTCTGTCAAACACTTGGCATTCAAAGTACAATGAAACATCAAACCCATTACACCCCAATTATGGCAAGTAATTGGACTGGGTAAAACAGAACGCTGCCTCAAACATCAGTTAATTGAGTTTGAGATGAACTGTATGAAAGCAAATGTGTAAAGACAATTAAAGCACATCAAACTTATATTGAAAAAAGGCTCAGGTATCCTCTAACAAACACTTGACACCAATACAACTATAGCAACATTCTACAACACCAATTGACAGAATTGAACAACAAAGTTCATGTCCATACCTTTGAAAACGGCAGTTCCAAGAATGCCTAAAAAGTTGAATATAGCACCATATCCATATAAAAACAAGTTCTGCAAAGCAAACGATTGTAGTCAAATACAGAAGACACAATTTATTACTTAAGATGACCTTTTTTGTTAAAAAAAAAAAAAAAAAAAAAAAATCAAAACTTGCAATAGTAAGGAAGTATGAGTAAACAAAAATGTGGAGAGGGAATCTCAAAGGATGTATTTAATGAAATGGTACGGCGCCATCGTTTGGTGCACTGGAAAAAGGTCGAGCTAACAAGCCTGAGAACGCAGGTTCGAATGAATTTATGCCAATAATGCCAAAGATTAGTTTTATTCACTCCGCCCCTCTCAGCACTCTTACTAACAGGGAACACAGGGTAAACAGATTTTCATAATTAATGCATGCTTCAGATTCAATTTAAGGCAGATTGATCCAGAAATCAATTCTGAGCATGCATCATTTTTTGGGTGATTGGTCCTACACCCTCCATGTGAAGTTTTCCTTGAGGCCAATCACCTGAAATTCTAGGAGACAAATTCTAATAAACAACAGAGAATAAAGAAGCCAAAAACCTCCAGTTTTCTTTCCTTCTGGATAACTGGAATCATTGATACTATACATTCTCCCAGAAATAAAGTTTTTTTTTTTTTGTTTCCTTCAAAGCAAAGATAACTTCAACTTCATGAATAACTCCAGAATAACAAGTAAAGAAATTCCGATGAATTTTATCTCCAATTTATTTTATTTTATTTTTGCGTATGTTTTTATCTCCAATTAAAATGTGATGCAATAATGCAACCAAACTCAAATATTCCATTACACAACATAAAAGGCAATCAAACTCATGTTGTTGAATCACCTGAAGATAGATGCTTGTGTCGTATTGGCTCTTGAGAGCATATTCATTGTAGACTGAGGCCAGAGAAGGAACAGTCACCTATATATTGAATCCTAAAGTAAGCCTCCAAACAAAAACTTCCATAAGATGACAGAATCATAACACAAAAAAGATCAATTCCGAACAGAAGGAATGCATAGCCAGCAAATTCCTTAAATCACTTACAAAAATCAATGTATAGACGTATGCGCCCGTTGCAACTGGAAGACCTAAAGCAGTTGTACCTTCTGGCAAGGAACGCATTTGATTTATGCTAATCCCAATGAGCAATAGCGCAAGAGCCTCCCACTGTAACAAAATAACTCGTCAAAATTGCACATGTATACATAAAGTAGAAAAGAAAAGTCTTTGGACCTGGCCTCAAAATTTATCTCCCAAAATTTTATATATAACAATTTTATATACGTATGACAAATTTCAGGCTATGAAAGTAAATTTAATTTTGTTGTTTTAAAGAAAACAGGACAGTTGATTAATCATGCTAGCCTCATCAAACATTTTATTTTAACAACTTTTGGGAGTTTGGTGATTTCTTATCACCCCAAACAAGCTTCTATATTCCAAATAAATTATGACCAAACATAATTAGTTAGCGAAAATGAAGTTTGTTTTATAATGATAATAAGCTCAATTTACATGTAATAGAAGAATTAGGACCCAAATGAATTATTTTTAATCCATATATTTGGGTGACAAAATCAGTTAATCATTTTTCAAAATTGTATTTTCATTTGAGAAATTGCACCCATCGTATGTGTGTGCCACTACTAATGTATAAATAAGTATGAAATCAAAGTGGTGAGAATATGTGATCCATTAAAGAATTTCACATGGAGAGTTTCTATTTATACTTGCATACCCAAGCTGAATAAATAAGACTCTTTAAAATATAAACAAACCTGAATTATAGAAAATCGACGTCTCATAATTATCTTCAATAACACTGCGATCACCAAAACCTACGTTTCCACAGGTAACAGTTAGCAAGAATAACCCCAATACTGTCATTACAAGATAATTTCTACCACATTTCTATTTGTAAGCTACGTAACAGTGATACTGCTATTTAAGCATTTTTTTTTATTTGTTGAAGACAATTTAAAGCTGGCCAAACACCACTTTGAGCACAAGTCTATGACAAATTCCATCATCATTCGAAGTTACTTTGTCAGGCACATGCCTGTGCCTCACACACCCTGATTAAAGCTGGCCAAACACCACTTTGGGCACACATGTCTATGACAAATGTCATCGTCATTTGAAGTTACTTTGTCAGGCACATGCCTGTGCCTCACACACCCTGAATAAAGTCCTAAAAATGAAATTTATTTGTGGTCTGTGAAGCAAAAAATTAATGTTCAAATAAATTCCAGTCCAATTAATTCAAGAACACCACAGAAGCAAGGAAGTTCTCCTTCCTATATCTAACTTCCCTCCGTAAAGTATTTTGGGAGAAACTGGCTCTAATAGATTTTTATAAAAATCTTGATGTCTAAGAAAACAAAAATAAATGTAGCCTAACATATAATTCCTCTCTTTTTCAGGAAATATGCTGTTCTAGCAATGATTGAGTACGTGTAAGTATGGTCCTGTTGATTCAGAGTTTATCCTGTGACAATAGCAAAGCAATAAGCAAAAAGCTAAACGCCCATGTTTTTGCCAAATCAGTAGCAACTTGCACCAAGTTAGCCGCAAAATTTTGTAGGAATTCCAAAAAAGATTGTAAAGTTCAGTGAGCGTCAATTAATATTCTTGGTGGTGCTTTTTATAAGTCATGATACAATCATACAACAAGAAACCAAGACTGCAAGCATCACTACGCATGAGAGGAATAAGAAATCCAAAAGAAAAACAAACCATGCAATCACCAATTCACCATTAAGAATAAGGCAAAAAGCAATGTACCTTCAAATTGCTCAGCATCTTCACAGTTGCAGGATTGAAATATAGCTGCATTGAGAATTGTTATTAAATAGTTTGTGACACAAACAAATAGAACACCCACATGAAAAGTAATAAACTTTCAATCAAGACATGGCGTTACATAGAGCGGAATGGAACATATGATTCATGTAGCCAACCCCGACTATTTGGTTGGTGTTGTTGTGTCTATATATATACACATATAATATAAATGGTTCCTGATAAATCTTAAAGAAGTTACTTTTAAGTGCAAAGTTGTAAATTATGATCCTAGACTCTTCTAAAAAAGTTACTTTTAACCTATCAAAAGATGTATACCTGCATGATGAACTTTAGATAGTTATTGATAGCATACAGAAGTGCTGGAACAGCAAGAAGCACATTGTTGCGAGCGGCCTGCAGGAAGTGGAAAATGATATTATCAGATTAAAGGCCATTAATCATTGGCCTTATCATAGACAAATAATACATCTCCTAACATGAAACCTTAGATAAATACAAAAGCAAGCCACCCTCTTGATTAGTGAGAATCAGCATAGCACAAAAACCAAACAAAAAAAAGTTGTTTGAGGCCAGGAACCCAATCATGATACACAATTCCCCATCAAGTGGCAAAAAATGAAGCACTCAAAGTTCAAAAATGAAAATATCATGAAAGCAAAGACGACGCTGAACTCCATAAAACAATCAACATTAATATTGAAGCCTTCACAAAGTTAACAGGCTATGACCACGAGATGATCCATATGGGGTATGGTAAATATTTTATTGAATTTATCCACACAATCCTAGTTGAGGACCATCAAGAACAACAAATTTATAGGCCTACTCAAATTTTAGACTTAGTTTTATAACCAAGGGTTGCAGCCAGTGGCTCAAATCACGAGGCAGGACAATTTCTGGAAATCAACGATTGAGTCACCTTGTATGCGTGTAAGGCTCCAACACCCATAAACAAGAAAACTAAATCAAATACAAGTAATGAAATTAAATCTACCTTGGCAAGAAACACAACATTTCCCAGAGCTACCAAGTCCATCATAATCGATAACTCCATCTAATCTATTCTTCATAAACACACATAATACACGAATATGATGACACAGTATCTAGTATCTACATTTGAAATTGTTAATGGTTAAATTCTTTGTGTTGTACATTTTCTGCCCCATTTAGGAGATCTCATAAGTCGCATCCATGAATAGTAGATATATGATGCACAATTATAACTCATTCATATTCTTCTAAGTTATATGTATCCTTGGGATTAATTTGGAGGATCGGAAGGGATATAAAAGAACAAACAATTTTTATTGCAAAGCTTCCTTCAAATTTTGTGGAGGTCATTGTGATAGAAACGTGTCTCTTTTAGACAACAGCAACCATGCCTGACCGTAAACTAGAGCCACTTTTGATTCTGAAATAATTTGTTCATTAATCACTCTGGATTAACAAAGAGCTGGATAAGTAGATTCAATCGTTGAAGACTAAAGAGCAAATTGAAGAGGGATGTTGCTGGTGCAACTCTTATATAGTATATTATCATCGAATAGATTTTGATGGAAGAAACTTTCAGCATGACATGTGACAATAACAACTGTTACCTTCTCCTATAAACCAAAATTAAAATGCAGTATTCACAATGTTAGAAAGAATTCGTACCTGCACAAATGTGGAAACCGAGAGAAGCGGCTTCTCTCCAACTTTTTGTTGTCTGGCCTGCATCAACCCAAACATTAACACTATCTGTCCAAGTTTAGGCTTGGCAAGAATTACAAGAAGACAAACAATTGTTGAGCATTACCAAGATTTCAAATTTATTATATCTCAAGGTAACAATGCATGTAACTTTGTATATGATTATAACAATATATATATATATATATATATATATGTCTTATCTTTCTGATGAAAATTATAGCCAACAAAAATCATATGATAGTTCCCGGATGAAATGAAAATTGGATTCATGTAACAGGAGAAAGATTTCTCATTCCTTAGCCGGAAAGATATGTGGCCATGAAAGAGGGATTAAGCGGAACAGAATTGACTGGGTGGTGTTTGCTACTACAATTTGCAATATATCCTGCACAAGCAGATTAATCTTCCAAAGTTGTCATCCAATCTATACATTTCTAATCACAATTGACATCAATACATCATCCAAATCACATAACTTAGCATCTTAGTCCCCACACCACTCCTTGTACATTCCATTTTTGTTCCATATTTTTATCCCCAAAATAATTAACCAACTAACAACTATCCTAATAAGCAGAAAATTCTACATCACATGGTAGAGTACAAAAAGTAAGGAATAATTTTAAAACTCGATTGAGTTGAGAATTCTCTCAATCACCATCTTCCTTTAACCAATAGATTTCAATTCACAAATCAAAGATACTCCATAAGAAACTTGAAGGAAAAAAAATGCAAAAAGGTTAGACAGTGAAGAAAAGTCAAAAGTACCTGGATCACAAGCATAACAATTGCAAAGATAACCTTCGCAATCTCTGTCAAAAAGTTGACACTGATAGGGCTAAACTTGAAACTCCCATCCACCTTGGACATAAAAACCAAAATAGGCTGGAAACGGAAATGAAAAATGAAGATATGGTTATTACATTATGCAATAGCTAAATCGATGCATAAAATACAACACATCTCACATAAACTAAGAGAGAAAGAGAAGACTCCATACTCGTCTCTACAGTGATTAAGATAGTCTAATGTGGTATACTATTGTCCTTCACTTTTTTCTTCTTACGGCAAGGAAGTACTAACCCATTTTGAGTCAAGACTCATCCCTACATTATGCAAGTTCACATCTAATCATGTTTTGCTTAAGAATAAATTAGACTTTTTTTTCCCTTTCTGATGGGCAATGGAGCTTGAACTCTACATCTGGCTCCACTTTATCCTCCAATTACCAATAGGCCAAGATTTCAATAAATAAATCAGAAAAATTCAAATTCATTGTTTCAAGAGTAACATTGATAGATGGAGAGTTATTGGATCTATAAGGAAGTTCTCTAATTGTTGATTGATGTGCAAGTGATCCTTGGTTGTTGATTCCCCAAGTTGTACACGTATGGAGCATGTATATGAATGTTGTGGGAGTATTTTTAATCTTTTTTCCTTCTTAAATAGTAATGATAATGTCATTGTTTGCATCCTAGCTGTGTTAGATGGAAAGTCGTTTTTTTAACGTACCTGTATCGACGTGATACAACACGGATATGGGTATGGAATAACCTAAGTCAGACACCTCGATCCTCCACATGTGATGATGGAAGAAGAATAGGCTCAAATTTGATAACAGATAAGAGTTTTCTACTTCTAAAATAAATAAAAATCATTTTTTCCACCATATCCCATCTAATTTAAGATCAAATTGGGAATTTCTATAAAGAATGAAATATCATCATATATTAAACTATTATATAAAATATAATGTATATTTAATTTTACATCAAATTAGGAATATCTTTAAAGTATGAAGTATCATATATTACACTATTATATAAAAGTTAATGTCTATAAAAGTGCATGACGTGTCATGGATTTGAACCCAAACTTTTGCAAAGATTTCTCGCATCTTTAAGATTTGAACTTGAGAAAGGTTCACCACATTTAGACACACCCAGATGCATACCAAAGTCCATGTAATACAATATCTAGGTGCCCAAAAGAGAGAACAGGGCGGGAAGCAAGTGCAGCAGTTCAGAATTTGAAATAGCTAAGACTGAGAGTGCCTCCACGGCACTAACATAAATGTATCCATAAATGTTCTCTCTTAATAATGTTCAGGGATAATTATGAAAAATATATATAATAATAATGTTCAGGATAGCAACTGTTGATGTGACCTATAAGAATAAGTTGTGTCCAAAACGAAGTTAGAGGAATAGGTTGACCTTAATCAAGTTGGGATATGAATAGGTTGGCACAACTACCCGTGTAATAAACTGGTCATACTAGGGTTATTAGCATCCACCCAATGACTAAACTTGATTCAAATGGTTTCTTTAAGAATCACTGCTTATGTAGATATTAGGTTATCAGTTATTAGTTATCTAATGGTCAACTAGAATTAAGAGTTGATGCCATGTATAAACAGTAGTATGGCCTATGCCCTCCCAAAGTTTATTTATGTATAAACAGTAGTATGGCTGCCAAGCAATTTGCATCCACAAAATCAGCTTAAACACCATAGATGGAGATACTGGAAAACTGAAAATGCCATTGAGCTTAAACACCAGAGTTTCCTAGATTGTCCATTTTCCGAGGATATGATTGTACTATCATACAGTTAGAAGGATAAAAAAAGATAATCACCTGCAAGCCAACTAAGAAACAATCACCAACAACCAAAAGGACGTTGAGCGCTCGATGCTTTGATGACACCTTGCTCCTGTGTTGGTCATAAGCCCTGGAGATTGTTTTTGGAGATGGAAGAACCAATTTGGAATGACAGACAGTGCACTCTATCATCCCGTTCTTCATTAATGGTTGAGACCCCCCAAGTTCTCACTTTCTACAATATTGAATCTACACAAAAAGGTAGCTGGGAAACAAGTCAGCAGAAACACAACAAAGTATATTACAATGTGTATATATGCACAGGTTTATTCCAGAATTAGCACAAATTGAAACGGCCAATCCAACCAGATCTTGCAAACAAAAGCAAAAATTTAGAATTTTTTTTTACACAGATAATAAAATATTATGTAAATGCATTAAATTTTTTATAGTATATTGGATCTAACATTCAATCCTTCTCTAAATACTACATTACAATCCATAAAAAGCAATAAACTCGTAAACAGACCAGATCTTGCAACTTTCGAATCAAAATTGAGCTCTACACAACAGGTTCACAAACTTTGAGCATCAAATTTAATATACAATCAATAGCATTTAAACACGGACCTCAACTATATGATCTCTGAAATGAAAATTTCTCCCGACAATATAGAAGCAGCAAAACTCGACGGAGATTAACTTCCCGGCCAGATCTGACTTCTCTGGCAACCGAAATTCAGCTATAAAGAGATCGCAATCGAAAGATTTGTATAGTCGTAATTCGAGATTAAACACGAAATGAGTGAAAAAATGGTTTTCCTAAAATGCATAGATGCGAAGAATATGCAGGCAGATGTATGAATATATAGAGAGAGAGAGTCGTTGCGGGAACGTATGTTTAAAAAAGCCAAAAATCACACTTCTGTGATATATTGCTTCTCTCTCTACTGTCGTTGGAGAGAGAAGTCGTGGAAACGTAAGTTTAAAAGCCCAAATAAATACTAACTCTTCTTCTCTCTCTACTTTCTCTCTCTTGATACCTCTTTAATTGCTTTAAATTCACAACACGTTCTTTAGTGCGTTTCTTTACAAAGTCACCAAGACACCAACCAATTAATATAAGTTTGCCATTTAAGGAATTAGAGTCAAAGTATCATAATGAATGACATTTGATATTGTTTTCCAATCAACGTTGTCTGTGAGCTGAATAATTTAACCGCTCCGTGATTCAGTCTTTGCTCGTCTAGTGTTTTTTTGTTTTTTTTTTTTTTTGTAAGGAATATTACTATTTTTCTCTTGTTTTATGATGTAACTGTATTACAAGGTGATTTTGTTGGACAGATTACAAAAATAATTTTGAAGATGTTATATAAGGTGATTTTGCTGAATGGATTGCAAAAAATAAAATAAAAAAATATTTTGTAACTGTAATATAACTATATTAAGTAATTTTGTTGAACTGTTGAGGGTGTCATTTGTATCAATAATAAATGGGCACGTCTTTTTTCGTTACTAAATAATAAATGATGTAATGGACCACCATTTCTAAATTGGTAAGTAAATATGCATTCGACATCTCAATTGATAATTTAAGATAACGTATTCATTTATTATTCGATCTGCATCATGAATGAGAATAATATACATTCTTATAGGTGGACCTTTGTATTACTCTGATAATAACATTCATAAAAAATAATATAATTGTTAATATAAAGTAGCTCTTTAATTAGATTATTGAAATATCAACTTGGATGTTATATAAGGTAATCTTATTAGACAGAATATAAAATATAAATAACTCCTAGGGCGTAATTGTCACAGGTTCCATTAAAGAACTTTAAAGAGCGAAATCTTTACCTTCGTTTAAATTTTTATGTTTTTTAAACGAAAATGGCAAACTTTACCCGTGTTTTGTTATCCTTGTATCCAAACACTATTAGCACCATACCGATAGGAGGAGGAATATACCAGGTGGCTGATAAAAGATGATTTGTAAAACTATTGTAATTATATTATTAAATGATACAATCATACAACTATAGTCGACATAGAAATGCGTCAAAACTTTCATTCTGGTTACACTGCATAAACTGAACATCTGTGATTTAACAACCATTTGGCCCAAAAAGTGTGTCAAATTGTGTTGGTAAAATGGGGAAAAAAAATACTTACCCAAAAATAATAATAATAATAATAAGTGATGCTAAAATGCTCTGATCTCCAGTTTCGAGGAAGGGTGCACAAAAGATCATTAAAATTGATAGATAAGACCGTGATGAATCACGGTACAATTTAATCTGGTTTAATAGTAAAACGGTTTGTTTTGTGTTTTTAAATTGAAAAATCATAATTATAATTTGGAATCTCAATGTACACAACTAAAATACGAGTTGAAAATTGCGTGTCTGTATATATGTACACAAATTTTATAAAAATTGTGTGTCGGTATGATTTAATTGCTTTCAACAATTTCGTAGGATTTCAATATTTCTTAAATCCATGGAATTAATTTGGTCCTAATTCATCCATAACTTAACGGAACTAAACCAAACCATGAACAACCAAGTATCTCACCATTATTTTCAATAATGAGTTTTACTAACATAATTTATATTTGACATAATATGTTTGATACTGGCCCAAGTTCAAACCTCGATTCATTTAATGTTTATTTATATTAAAATCAAATATGTGAGAATTAGAAAAATAATCATTTAAAAACATTATAACTTAAATTAATCTCTGATGTTACTAGGGATGGCAAAAAGGCGAGGTGGGGCAGGCATTCCATTCCCCATCCCCGATGCATTTTTCATTCCCCATTCCCGCCTCCACCCTTGCTTAAAATTTTGCCAGAATCCCCATACATGCCCCCGCCGCCTTATCCCCATCCCCGGTCCCGGCCTCATAATTTTTTTTATTAAAAAAAAAAAACATATTTTTTCTTATTTTTATATATATAATAAATTTAACTTACTAATAAATTATTATATGTAAGGATATATCAGTAATTTCATACTTAATTGGGGCGGGACGGGTTTACCCCATCCCCACCCTGACGGGGATTTATAAATTGACCCCATCCCTATCCCTATTTAGTTAAAAAGATTTCCATCCCCGCTATAAACGGGACAGGGCACCAGCGGAGATGGGGAATTTGTCATCCCTACATGTTACTCTTACATGGCCGTGTTTTTTTAGAGTAAATACGTACATAGATGCTACATGTCAAATTTTCAACAAGTTATATTTTATTCATGATCCAATCGTGCATTGGCATTGGAGAAACTAGGGCATATTTAATCTGGTTTCATATGAACCCTACGTAAAGATCCATGCAGGCAATAATAATAGTAATAATAACAACAAAGATCTATGTAAGTACTTATATCAAATAAAATGATTGTTAGACCCAACACTTTATCACCCTGCGTAGAGAGATCTACGTAGGCAATAATAATAGTAATAATAACAACAAACATCTATGTAAGTATTTATATCAAATAAAATGATTGTTAGACCCAACACTTTGTCACAACGTGTTGGGCCGAGAGCATTCCAGCCACGGAACACTTTCAGGTTGGCCGAAATATCTCATGACAACTAAAATGTTCTTAACCCAACACTTTAGTCGAGTGTACTAGCCTAGCCATCATTATTTCCACATGCATTGATTTATATTTGACAAAATATTATTCAATAGAGATTCAATATTGGCTAAAATATAGAATTTTTTTTTTGGTAAATAAAATATCAAATATTTTTTAATGATTATATATATTTAAATGAGGCACACACGGAAAAAAAAAAAAATCATTTAGTCACAGTTGTACGAGTAGAACTCATGTCCTATGCTATATGTGAGTACAAATATGTACCTAGGCGTGACTTGTCAAATTTTAAATACAAATTTATACAATTTAATTATTTTACTTTATTTTATAGAGTCAATAATAATATAAATTAAATAACGCATTGTATTGTTGAATTTACTGGTTGAGAACTCTTTTTTATTTTTATTTTTTTGAAGGCGACTACTGTCAGTGAGACCTGAGAATATTTTCGCGTGGATTTACTCTCCTAGTCGCATGAAGCCCTCAACCACATTTCACCCCAACTTTCCCACAATTCACCGAACACTCGCCCAAGTACCACTACCACTCTCTCCCTCTCTCTAGATACTCTCTCTCTACCATGGCTTCCGCCCACCACCACCATGCCTCCTCCTCCTCTTCCAAGCGTCCCAAAATGGACTCGCTTTCCCTCCCTCCACCCCATCCCCATTCTCAACCCCTCAAAATCCCTAACACCACCACTCGAATTGGCGACAAAAACCCTAACCCCACCACCACCACCACCATCCCCAACGCCACCTCGCCCACCCCCTCTCTCGACATAACACCATCTCCGGAGGACCTCTATCTCTCCAACTCATCCCACCTCTCGCGCCAAGAAGTCCTGAAGCTCCGGTCACACCGCCTCAAGCAACTCTCCAAGTGTTACAGAGACCAATACTGGGCACTGATGGAAGATCTCAGGGTTCAATACAGGGACTATGTCTGGAAGTACGGTATGAGTCCGTTCAGGCAAGATGAGGAGAAGGGCAGTACCAAAGACGGCTGTGATGGTATCATCGAAGGCAGTGGCGAGACCAATGCCAACGCCAACAATCTTCTCTGCGTGTTCTATGGTTGCAAGCTCAAGGCGATGGCGTTGACGAACTTTTGTCAGCTACACATCCTTTCTGACTCGAAGCAACAGCTTTATAAGCCGTGCGACTTTGTCATCAAGAGGTTTTAAATTTTCACCTCTCTTCTCTTCGATATTAGCTTATCTGCTTAATTTGTTAGTTAATGTGTTTCTGTCTTTGTTCAAATATATATTATCCTCGTTTTTATTTTTATTTTTATATTGGTTAATTTCAATTGAATTGTCCTTTATATACATTTGTATGCGTGTATCTATTGGAGTAATTAATGGGTTTAGTAATTCTTTATGGGTTTTATGCATGTTTTGTTGTTAGGTATGGATTTGATAGGAAGCTATTATATTTAATGCCTTGACTATAGAATTCCTTCTGGTTCTGAAGCTATTTTGGATCTATAGAAGTTCAACTGATGATCCGTGGTTATAAACTTATAAATGATTTGCAGTCGAAAAAATGAAATTTTCTTCTATTCCGAAGCTATGTTCCAGCAATGAATTTGAATGAATGATCAGTCATTTTAAGTGTTTTACTATTCAGCTATATTTCATGATAAAAGTTGAGTCAATGGCCTGTGGTTGTTTTCGACAGTCGGAAACTTGAATTGTGGTTTATATATAAGAGTTTTTTCATATACACTTATTTGGTAACATTTCTACTAAATTGGAAGTCTGTACAGATTTCTGCCAGGATAAAATAAATGTACATACATTTTATCACTAGTGTTTCCTTAGGCACAAGGGATAGAGAGGGGCAACGAAGAGAAGGTAAGACTGTAAGAGGGATGAAAAAGTTATCAGTTGGAAAAAGGAGGTCTTTGAAGAAAGGAAAATGGAAGGAAAGGGGTATTCCATGATATTACTATTGTACCTTTCTTTTTCTCTTAAAAAAGAAAAAGAAAAAAGAACAGTGGTTTATAGACGCAAAAATGCAAAGTGAGGGATCCTTTCCCCTCATTTCCTCCCAGTTTAGGGAGGATGGAATATGGTTGGCTTGGAGACATGGGTCTTTATTCATCTCATCCATTCTGTTTCCATTTCCTTCATGCCAAACAATGGAAAGTCTATCTACCCCTCCTGTTTGTTTCCTTCCCTAAATTCTCCCTTCCTACCAAATGGTTTATAAGATATTTTAAGTTAGCATTTTCACCAGTGCATTGTTGTATGACACATTGATTCAGTAATGATTGCTGAATGGTCTAAATGTTGTGGCATTCTTTTTCTTTATTGAAATAAAGGCAGGTAATTGGTTCCATAATAATGATAACCCCTTCTTTTGCTTATCCATCGACGTAATACTGATGAAATCAGCCAGATTTATGGTTCCATGTGCAAGTACAGTTTTTTTTTTTCAAAAAACTTTTGTGAATGAGAAAATATAATGAAAAGAAAAGCAAGTGAAGTCCGGCCCATGTGATGTTGACAACAACACAGGAGCTTCAAGAAGGCAGATGTATTTCTATCAAAAGTGATGGGTAAGAGAAATGGCTGATATGATACAGATTTCGTATTGTGTCTGTTGTGAAATTAATGCTACAAAATAGATCTCTTTAAAGGAAGAAAGGGAAGTTGATTTTTTGCCATTTTTATTCCTTATTTTTTTTATATTTTTTGAGAACTTTGCAAGCAAGAAAGAGTAGCTATATACCAAGGTTTGTAGCCTAGTGGTATATCATCAACCTTAAAGTAGAAGGTTGAGTTCAAGTCACTTTAGGGGCAAAGTTGGTGTTTGAGTTCCAGCTAGGAGAACAAAAAAAAAAAAAAAAGAGTAGCATATAATTTTTATATTCGATATATATTTTTGGTTTGTTAGAAATTATTTTCTTTATCAGTCGCCTCACCATAGATATTTTTGGTGCATAATATGGATATATACTGTTTGGGAGTTTTCCTATGGCAAGATTCAAGGTCAGTTAAACTATCTAAGAAGATCAATTATGGTGTTGATTTGAAGCTAGTAAAAAGCCAGATGATTCTGGTACAATGTGTGTTTTTTCTTTGAATTTTTGTTTAAAAATAGGCAATTTTTTACGAGAAGTATTATAGGCTTTATAGTTTATCTAGCAAGATCTAGTTGTTTTGTTTATTTAATTAATTTATTTGGTAAAAATATTTCTATTCACTACATGTAGCATCCATATTAAGTAGAAACTGTTATAATTAGAATATAATATCTAACATCTAATATTAGTTAATGTCCAAATCACCTAATATAGCAGTATTCATGACCAATTTCATGCATTTGTTGTCTGGTTTGAAGGCTAATTTCTAAGGACGATTGAAAGTTCCAAAAGTATTGCATTGACATAATGTTCTCCCTTGCTATTTTGACATTTATCCTCACACCACCAGTATATATATATATATCGCTTGTTGGATGAAATTGGTATGCATTTTTTTTTTTTGCTTTTTCAAGGCTATCTGTAGTTACTGCAAAACTGAAGGTCCATGAGGAGCTCAGATCACAGTGTGTTGACTTCCAAATTGGCAACTCCACCCCCCTCAATTGAGACCGATTTCTCTCCCTCGAGAGTCACCTTGAGGGCATAATGGAGTTTCGTATTACTTGGCATTACCACTGCTTTTCAAGGCCTTAGACACACATATAGGCATCACCAACCCACTGCCAAATAAAGGGCATAGCAAAACCTTCACTAGAAGACACTGACCATCTTGCCCACAAATAATACACCAATTCTTTGCCAATTGTCAACGTTAAGGATCTTTCTTGGAACATTCATTAGGTAACACGTTATTAATATATAGTGTGACATAATAATGTATAGTGATGCCTTTACATTATGTGCACCCAATGCTAGTAAATTGTACTAATTCTAAATAACAGAATGTAGGGAATACACTACAAGGTGTTAATAAAGAAGTGGATATTTCTATTCTGAGATGCAATTATCATCTTAAAATACCCTATGAAGTGGACGAATCGGCAATAACAGAGACTTCCAATGGTGGGGTGGAAGTTAAAGTTTTTATAGTAATGAGAAGCAAAATAATAATGTCAAATATTTTAAACTCAGAATTCATGCAATTGTATGATAACTTATCGTGGCAACGCATATATAGAGCTTTTTGATTATAATATACCTTGAAAATTGCATTTTACCTATGACTTGTTTAAAATATAATATTTTTTCTTTCTTCCGCTTTTTTATACACGTTCTTTGTACTTTGCAAAGCATTTGACAATATTAAGTCTTCTCACCTTTATTTACTTATCAAAAAAAAAAAAAAAAAGGGCTTCTCACCTTTATTTTTTATATTAGGGATTATGAAAACCAATTCTCAAATATCTATGATTAATGTATTTAAAAAATTGTAGGTTTAAGAGTTGTACACATGTATGTTTTAGGCTTGGCCACGTGGTGTTGAGCTACGGTGATTCTTGGTGGTGGATGAGAAATTTGCTGCTAGCTTGAGACCCAAGTCATGTTGGGTCTATCCCACGAAAGCCTTGGATAAGCTGCCTAAATATTTTTTATCCAAGCAAAGCTTGGGGCCAGTTCTTATGTTTATCTTTTTATATGTTAAAAAAAGGGTATTCTTGCATAAAGCACACATATATGTTACAAGATTAAAACTTTAAGCACCATGCAACATTACAACGAATTTCATGAAAAACACTACAAGCTAAAAGGCAAATACATGTATCCAAGGAATAATTAATTAAAAATAGAAAAAATGAAATAAATTCAGTGAAAAACATGCCGTTTGATTCCAAGATGCACAACGAACTCTCTAAGTGTAATATTTGGTTGTGGACAAAGAAACGTCACCTTCAATTACCAGGCTGCAAAGTTGCTCTTTAATCTCCACATATTAAATTTGCTAGTTTGCAACTCTCGCTAAAACATGTGGATGCAAATGTGTTGAAATTAGAGTTTGTTGTGAGAGGATTTTTCCTTTTGGTAGGTATTGAGAGATCTCAATTGTCATGAAAACAGCAGAAAAAGCCCTAATGTCTTAAACTCAACAAGGTATAAAGGACATAAATGGTTTATTTTGAACCTAAAAGCTCTATGAGATGCTATTGCTACTTATTAGTATTATTATTATTACTTTGATGAAAACAAGCCTTTTCTTGTAGTATTAAGCCAACTCATATATTTGACTAACCGGCCAAAATATTGTATAAGATGCTTGTATCACTTTGTATCATGCGTTATGTGCAACATATATAAGATTCTTGAGAACCTATCATACAAATGTAACTTATTTAAGTTATTTCTGGGGTATAGCTCAGTTAATAGAGCTTTTCTCTTGAAATTGGGTTTTTTCTGCTATGGGTTGGATGTTTAATTGTCCAGTTGGTAATGATAGTATCTTGTATTTGAATTGTTGGCTCATTTTTTCTAAGTAATGGGGAAAACATGCCTGCTAAGAGGCTATACTCAGGCAAAGATGGGCTTTCAAGAACATAAAGGAGGTAGAATGGGAGATTGTGGTTACATTCGTCATTATGTTTTTTATCATGGCGATGCATGACATTAGTGTAACAAGAGTTACATAAATGCAGATGTTAAAGCCATAAGGTTGTGGCGCCCAATTCCTCATTAAATAAAGATACACATATTTTAACACTATAATCGATAAATCAATGTTTTTAATGGTTTTCATAAACCAACAGGCCAGTGGCCTAGCGGTACCAAGCCCCTACTTCTCAAAGGGAGGTCAGGGGTTCGAGCCTCAGTGGAGGCATGTGTGTGTGAGTACCAACTAAGGGAAAAAAAAAATGGTTTTCCGTGATTCCAAGAGTAGATATGATTTAATATAAATTATTTTCAGAAGTCGTCAAATACTCCCTCTGTCCCAAAGAGTCACAATTTCCAAAGTGCCCAAGTATTTTGGGACAGAGGGATTAATAATTTTCATAAGTCATCAACAGGAAGTACTATCTTTTTCCTTATAAAGGTCAATACTTCTTCTTCGTAATAATTGCAATAGAAAATATTAAGGAAAACTAATTGAACGTCTTTCTAAAAGCTTTAGGAAAAAAAAAAAAACTAAAAAGTTAATTGAATTTGGCTTGGAAACGGACTTTAGAGATTAATAAGTTGGCATTTGTGGCCATCGTGGTGATTACGTAATGATCTTGGGCCACAATGGACAAGATATATGGAAATGACCTCGTGCTGCATCCATGACCCGTAAATAGTATTCGAGAGGTGATTGTCATCGAACAATATTGTTACCTCATGGATTAACACAATGGTCGCAACCTCGAACCATAAACCATGAACTTGCATCCTGCTATCTTGTATGATAAGATACTAGAATAACATAAGGCTACTCTTGCATGTCTTAATGTTATGTTCGACTGATGTTGATGGCTGACATTTTCACACTGCATGATCATTACTATTTGAAAATGGGAGAAGGATAATACTATTAATGGTTGATATTTTCACACTGCGTGGTTATTCTTTATCTTCTACTTATTTCTATAGAAATGTTTACAATATGGAAAATGCTTCTCTGTCCTATTAGGAGGACCAAAGTGTTGCACCGATGGGCTCTCAACCCTCAGATTCATGCACCGGGACCCAATGCTGAGTTCCGGTGCATGCATCTGAGGGCTGAGAGTCCTTCGGTGCAACAATTCGGTGCTACTCTTCGGTTAGAGTAGCGCCACTCTTACTAGTTTTATGGAACTCATAAAATTATTATTATTGAATAGCATTGAAATAGTACCAGGTAAAGGAAACAATGCTATCAATTGTCTGGACTTTCACGAGGTTCTTTTGTCATTTTACTTTTTTTGCCCTGAAAACTTTTAACAATTGCTATTTGACATGGAGAAGGAATAATACTATTAATTGTGTTTTCTACCCCACACTGCATGATTATTCTATATCTTGTACTTTTTTTGTATGGAATTATTAATTATTGTGATATTGTGGCCCGAATTTGGCGCCGGGTCGCAACATATGAGGACAATTTTGACCCCCTTTTGCTCATGGGTCGTGGACCCTAATTAGTCTCTTGTAGCTCGATATATAAGGGAGCTTAGGGTTTGGAGTGGTGGATGAGAGAGACTCTCATATTCGTACACAAACAGAGTGAGGGACTGAAAACTTGTAATATCCGATTTTACACATAGTGAAAACTTTCGCTGGATCCCAACCGTGGACGTAGGCTGTTGCCGAACCACGTATAAATATTTGTGTTATTTGTGTGGCGTGTTTACTTTTCTGTTGTGATTCTTGGTTCAACTTGGGTTCATTGCGTTTGTCATAACAATTATTTCTATTGAACTTGGTAAAATATTATTATTGGGTAGCATTGAAATTATTCCAGGAAAGGAAACTATGCTATTAATTGAAGGTTAATAATCTCACAGTTTCAGTATTTTCGTGGTGAAATATCTTATCTACTTTTTGTTCAGCATATTTGAAATGCCTTTTTTTGGGAAAATTTCTCTTAAAATTCTGTTTCCATAGAAAATACTCTCCAAATAGACAGGAGCTTACTAAAATTCTGGAAATGGACAAGGTTATCACAAGAAGTTGGACCTTTCTTAAATGTTTTGTCATTTGCAAGCAGCTGGTAGAACTTATTCACTAACCTTCCTTCTAGAAGACTTCTTAAGGAAACACAAGTTTTACTTTAGTGGATGCTTCTTGGAATTTACAGGACAGCGTGGTGTTAAAGGGATGAATGCTGTATTATTTTTATGTTCTCAATACAATTAGCTGCAATGTTCATTTTGTGGAGATATGAGTTCTCTTTGGATTAAAGAAAGTCAAAAGTCAAAACCATGATTTTTTTTGGGTATGTGTTCGAAGGGGATGGTAGCAACAGAGTTAAATGGGTCAAGGAAGAATGAGGTACATGGAAGGTATTTAATGACTTCAAAAGGGTGGTAGACCTGTTAAACCATGAATTGCTCTATTTATTGAATCCAAATCTTCTAATACAGAGGCTTTTAATGCTGCATATTGTTCAGAATGATTGTTTGGGATCACTTAATGATATCCTTATTTTTTTTTTTCCTTATTCTTAAATTGCTCTTAGCTGTTGCATTATCTTTTTCATTGTTTTGTGGGAGAGACTGCCTCCTTCCAATTGTATTTTCCGCTTCTCTCGTTTGATAAGGTTACGATGAAAGAAGCACAATTTCAGTTATAGTAAATAAATTTGCATTGGAGTTGGCCAATCTATGAATACAAGAGCATAAACCATGCAATAAATGCAAGTGCTGTATTGCCCGAGTGGTTGGGTTGCTCACTTGCTCCCCGTGTCTGGGAGACCGTGTTCGAGCCTTGCACCCTCCCCCTCCCCTCTAACCACTAACCCCTGACTTTCTTGCCATGAAAAAAAAAAAGAAAAAAAAAAAAAAAAAGAACCAGGCAAGAAATCTTTACATGGATATCTCAGCAAGTCTCTTGGAACAGTCTCCCATGAGTTGGATATTAGACAGTTCCTTGAGGATGACCAACCCTGGAGGTCTTAAGCTAGATCCTCAACTTTAATAGAGATGTCTGATTTAAAGCTTGGTAAATATGATCTCTTATGGTTAGTAACTTAGTGTCTATGCCTAGCAGAGTAGTGGTATCAGAGGAGGGGTCGGGGTTATGGCCTTATGCGTTTGATTCTTGTTGCATCAATAAATAGAGGGGGAATTTCTCAAGTATATCATGTCTCAATACCCAACAAACTGCCTCCCCCCTCTTATTATACTTCAGGCTACTGTTGATTCTATTTGTGTTATGGAGGCATAAGCTTCTTTTTGGATTTACTCTTTTATTATGAATTTCCAAATTACCAGAGAAGATTTCTATATTTGCCTGATGTCGTTACAAAGGATGATATTAGGTTTCTTTGGTAGGTAGGTGATATTGTTTGACAACAGGGAGTTTAAAAGCAACAGAATACAAACAACTGTACTCATTTATCCAACAAATGTTGAAGTATACTTTCGCTTTCACAAGAGGAGACAGTGCTCTGGCTAGTCAATTAGGTCAGTGAAATCAACGATCATAGGAAGTGTGTCTAGTGACACCCGTGAGGGTTGGCCTGGCGAGTCTGTAGGAGCAATTGCTGATGAAGAAATGGAGGAATTTCTTTGTGATTTCATAGTTGTTCCCTTAACCTTTGTGGATTGCACAAATTTCAGATTAGTGAACCCTGAATACCTGTCAGAAAATTCGAGCTTGTACATATGTTCTCTATTAGTACGTTGGGTAAAGTGCAAAAAAACGCCTGAACTATATCCGAATTTGCAAGGAACCCCCTTGAACTATATTTTGTGCATAATACCCCCTGAACTATCTCATTCGGTTGCAAAATGCCCCAATGCCTAGACTATTTTTCATTAAGTGGCCATAATGCCCTTTCTTTTTAAATTAAACTTAATTTATTTTTCTTATTGAAATAAATTATGAAAAAAAGAACTCATACTATATTGATGACATATTCTCCATTAAATTTGCTTAAATTTATCTTTAAATTTTATATTAATTGTTTAAATAAAAATCTTCCATAGAAAATTTTAAAACAATTTAAGTAATTTTTATTTTTTTTCATAAATATATTGCATGAAAATGAAGGTATTTTTTATTTAAATAATTTCTTAATTTTTCATGAATATGTTGTATGAAAAAGAAGGTATTTTTTACTTATAAAAAAAAGAAGGTATTTTTTAATTCATTTTACTTATCAAAAAAAAGAAAAAGAAAAAGAAGGTATTTTTTATGGTAAAAAAAAGTTTAAACTGAGTATAAGAAGTTTTTTTTATAAATAGTATAGTTTAGTTATGAGTTAATCATATTAGAAAATATGATTACAAATCTGTTTAATTTTTTCCATTTTTATGATAAATCGATACTAATAATAAAATTAAGGTAAATAAGTATAATTAATATTTAGATAAGAGAAAAGATAATATTTGGTTCTTAATTGCAACGAATCAATAGTTCAGGGGGAGCAATTTTTAGTTCAGGGGGTTATTTGCAAAAGGACAATAGTTTAGGGGGGTTTTATGCACTTTACCCTAGTACGTTTTATATTGAATTAGACTATGCTAATTACTGAATGTTTGATTCTTTGGTATTTTCTCTTGTGGATGATCAGTGGTGATTGTTTTTGTAACTAATCACATGGCTTTTTATATAGTGCACAGGCAGGGCCTATAACCTGTGGAAAGCCAATATTGCGATCCACAGTTCCCGCTCTCTGCAGCGTCCACTTTCAAAAGGCTCAGAAACATGTCACACGGGCCTTGAAGAAGGCTGGTCTTAATGTTTCATCATCAAGTAAGCTGGCTCCTAAATTCCATGTTGTAGTGACAGAATACGTGCGCCAAATTCAAGCCAAAAGAAGAGCTGCATTGAGGATAAATAAAAATAATGTTCTGGTTAATCAAGAAAGTGGTAGCTGAGGCCTTCTTGGTATTGCCTGCTTTGATCTTGGGATACATGGGCGAAGAAGTTAAATGATGCAAAAAGCAGATGTAAGATTCTGATCAAATAAAGCAAAGACGAAAACTTTGGGGGAAAGAAGAGACCAGGGGTGAAAGAAGAGACCAGGGGTGCCCTGGAAGTATATAATTTGCTTACCTAAGGTACCTTAAGAGTCTTTTAATTTCTTCTTTTGGCTATCCTTTTTTATTAAGTTTGTGCTGCTTTTCATGAAATGTTTCTGTGTTTGCTATTGATGCCTTTCAGAATTTTCTCTTTGATATCTGCCCTTTGTTGTCAGGACTATGTTATGGATTTTTAATATGGAAACTTGAGCTTATTATGTTGCAAACGTTGGCAAAGAAATTATTTGCTGTCAAAACTTGAAGAGGTTAAGAAAAGAAACTATTTTGTCTTAAAAATGGAGTTATTATATAATTGAGTATGATTCCTTTTCTGTCTACGGGTAAAGGGAGAGAGAAAAATAATTGAATATGCTGAGTGGAGAAACCCACAGAACTATTATCATGTAGTAAGGTTTCGAGTATAATCAGGTATATATGGTAAGAAGTTATTCTGTCTTAAAGCTAAAGGGCAAAACCCACATCAATCTATCATCATATGATAAGGTTTCGAGTATCATCAGAAATATATAGTTGATTAATACTTGTGCAAATAATGCCAAAGGTTAGATCTGTCCCCTTCTAACAGCCTGTGCATGCAGGACCGGCACTGCATAGTGGTCTTCATATAGGTCTCTGAAATAAAAAAGGTGAAGAACTAAAAGAAGTCCCTTTGCACCTATGTGAATTTTTGGAGTGCCTTGGACAACAGTGATTGTACATCACACTTTAATTTTGTATATATTTTTTGTTAGTGCAATCAATTGGAAGTCCAATGAATCACTTGATATCAAAGGAGAAAAAGGGTTATATAATGTTAGAAATCTCCAACTAAACTTTAGCTTTAAAGAAAGCACTTTCACTACCCTTTTTTTCCTTGAATGCATTGGAAAGAGTAGGAAACTAATGCGCGAAATTTGTGAAGGTGTACCTTTACAGTACAAAGCAAGGAAAGACAAAAAAAAAAAAATCAGAATACACCTACTTCCATTATGAAAAAAAAGAACACAATTAAGGGGAAACCAGAATCGTTGACAAGAGCACATCACTGTGAGATATATTAGCAGCATCAATCTTGCTATCTCTTTGTATTTCTCTCTGTCTGTCTGTCTGTCTCCTCTTCTTCTTTTTTCCCTGGTAGGTAAGTCACAAACACATTCTATCTTTTTATGTTGATTTCACATTATTTAGTGAATGTTTCTGATCAAATGAGGGCATCGTAAACTGTAATTTTAATGCCTTAGTGGTATTTTCATTGACATTTGTTTGGTGCGGTATATTAATAATTATTTTGTCTCCTAAACTACTGGTGGATTCATTAGGCAGACCCAACTGGATACATTCGTATGGAGGGCTACCACACTACAGTGCTCCATAGCGTCTTTAATAGTATCTTTAAACCTTATGTCACTAAAATTGGAAGAGCATCAATGGAACCATATCCTCCCCAAAAACATAGAAGTTCGATTTCTCATAACTTTTGCTTGATTTTAAAACAATTCCTTTTGCTTTTGCTTTTATTTTTATTTTAATTTTTATTTTTATTTTAATTTTAATTTTTATTTTTATATTTATTTTTATTTTTTGGCCTAATTCTGTTTCTTTTGTTTTTGATTTAGAATAAGGGCATCTTTTTAAAATAGGATACTTTCTGTCCTAATGAAACATTTCATCATCTTAGGTTTTCCAGGTTTAAAGTTCAGATTGATATTAATTAGTTTTCCTTATATAGGAACGCAAATAAGATATGGCGTTCCTTGTCTTCTATAGTTGGTTAAATATTAATCATATTGTACATGATTATTTATTTATTATTTGTTATTGGGGGTAACAAACCAAAATTTTCTGTGAGTAATGATAAAGACGAGGAATGAAAATCAAAACGAAAAACAGGCAAAGCCAGTCCAGGGCCTAGCGAAGAGCTTAAGGTTGATGAAAGTGCCCTCTATATGGTTGCATTGTGGATGCTCCTTCCTTTTAGCAGCTGCCGCAGCCAGTCAGCCTCTCATTAACCACTCCCACTCTTGAGATCCAAATATCTCCCACCTCAACCAATAAAGCTAGCATGGATACCGCTACTGGCACTACCGCACTGTATTTTCTGCCGCCCCTTTGAGCATCACTGGTAGATTTCTTTCCAAACAATGCCCTTGCCTCAGAGGTTATCCACCTATCCATTTGTTTCTAATAGCTTATTATTAGGATTATTGATTTCTTCTATATCATTACGAGAGCCTTTTGTTTTTTGGGATAAGTATATCATTATGAGAGCTTTATTCCATAGCCGCCAACATACTATTATTGCTGCTACACTTCCAGCTCAACATGACCTTTTTGTGGCTAGCCTCGTGACTGTTATTACCATCATTGCACTGCCACTAGAACCAGCACCAGCACTATCACTGGTGTCATCACTTCCATGCCTAGCCACTATAATCATTTCAATTGCTCAATCAACCTTCCAACACCACCACCAGGAGAAAAGGCCCTACTAAACGGTAAACCACTAGTGCTAGAGCATAGTTCACACGCACTGCAATTGCTCCATTTAATAATATAAGATGATAAAAATATTGGAAGTGGTTTTCGACACATTAAATTTGTATTACTTGTCAGTCTTTCATAAATTAAGTAAAAATGTTTCAAATTGACCATTTTTTCTGTCAAAATTTTCAATTTATATACAACTTTTGACAATCTAAATTTTTCTTATTGGATAGGAAACATTATTATGAACCTTTCTGGATACAAGTTGGAAGGCCCTAAAAACTAGATTAGCCTTTTAATTTATGTACTATTTGAAAACATAAAGTGTCTGTGTGTTTATTTTTTTAGGGGGTTGGTGGTGGGGGAGGGGGGAAGTATTGTATTCTTTCTCTTGAACAGTAATGGTAATAGATTAGAAGAAGGATAAGTGTTAAATGGTCACACCCTTGGACAGCACTCCATTTCCTAAAGTTAAATACACTTACAAGTGGGCTTTACCAAATGATGTTGTATCTCCATTGGCCAAGGAATCTGCGTATGATCATATGAACCATGGACTATACTTGGATAACTCATAGTTTGCTCTCTTCTACTGTGCGCCTCCTAAGTTTAGTTGGAAAACAATTGAAAATGTTGTTTATACAATCTTTCTTTCTTACATTGTCCTCTTTCCCTAACAAGCATATATCAAGAGTTATATCTTAGTTGCAGGTATTCCTGCCTGAGATATTTCACTTCTATTTTTATTTTTTTATACAATTGAAATGAGGAATATGAGATTAAAGCCAAACTATGTATGATAATCAGAAGAATGTGAACAAATTATTTATTTATTTTTTCTGGTATAAAAAATATTCACCATAATTTTGAATATCGTTTAACAAATAAAGAATAAAAATGTAAGGTCTCTTCCAAATGCTCACCCTGGATTCCAGGGTGCTTTTTATGACAAAAGGTTCAGAAAAGTAACAACTGATTCATGTATTGTAGATATTCCATCTATTAAAATAAGTTCCCATATTCAAACATATTTTAAATCCACTTTTCATAAACAAATTTCTGGAAGTCAGAGTTACAATGAGGTGGCATTATGCAGTTAAGTGTAACTAAAAACAGATCAAATAAGGCGTCACTGAGCTATGTAAGGTCCACTTGTTGCCTGCTTATTGACTGTCTAGTGCTTCATCTTGATTCAGTGAAATTGGGTGTTGAGGTTTTATAGTTTCTTTTATGTCATTTACCCAGGGGTTAAATACATGTTGGATCATGTTCAAGTTCATTCTGGAAATTACACTACCCACTATTTTGGATTGACCTAAATTAATTTGATCATTATTAATATTTAGAAAACAGTGAACACTTAATTTATTATTAGAAATGAACTCCCAGAAAAAGAGTTGAGTTGGCTTTTGGTCGGTGGGTTCTTAAACTTAACCGCCTTTTTAGTAATCTGAAGGACTCTTTTATTTTTATTATATATATATATATATATATATGTTATTTTAACAATCAGCAAAAGTAAATTTGTTTTAGGGGTTTGATGGAGATACCCATATTAAATAATTTTGGTTAGAGATGTCATCTTCCAATTTACCATTAATGTTTGAGTAGGACAGGTATTAATTAAAAAATGTTGTATTTATTGTGTTTTTTCCTTGGATGGAAGGTACTCAAAACATTAACCATATTTGGCATGAGAAATATAGTAGGATTGTTTGTTGTATGGCGAGATTCTTAATGTCAACTTGAAGCATTATTATTCCCTTTTTTTATTTTTTGCTTCTTATATGTACATTTATTTACTGAAAATTTGAAACACTATAATCTTTTGAATCTATATCAAAATATGAGAAAGTTTACAGAAACTTTTCTGTTTTATTTTAGCGGCGAGTAAGTTTTTGCATTTATAGAGTGAGGTATTACAGACAGTGATTACCAGAATGGATTATTATTAAATAATTTCTAGTATTTGTAATTTAATATGCTAGGAAAGTTCAAATTGATAGAATGAGCTTCCTAGTATGGACTGTTAACGACATAAAAATGTCTCTGTGTATATATAAATTCTCTCTCCCCATGTGTGTGTGTGTGTACTGTGTACATATTATAAAGAAGTAGCAACAAGGACTATGAAGGAGAATGAATATTCCCCATTAACTTGAAAGAAATAACCAGAAAGGTCATGGATACAAAGAACTCGATCCCTGTGAAGCCACTCATCCCAGTAATTTGTAGGTGTGCCGTAGAATATAGCTGATATTTTATTTTGTGGCATGCCTATAAGGATGGTTTAACGGGGGTGGCCAATGTGACTATCTCTAAAAATGGAAGGGAATATATTCAAGGATCACTTGAAACAAATGATAACGAACAAAGGATTCTCAACACCGTTCTAGATTACCTTTACGAATAAAGCATGGTTACAAAATATCCAGTTCTTCACAAACTTATGCTGCAATTTAGTATCGTGCATTCTTAGCAATCAGGCATTACTTACCTAAAAAGCCAACTTATTGTAATATTTATAATTGCCTGGCAGTTCATATTTCTCCACAATATTTATGCACACACACATATAAAATATACATATATATCTTGTTGCACGCTCCATGTTGTTGACTGAGGTGTATCATATGGTTTAATATGTCTTATGTGTGATATTTCGTTGTAATTCAGGCTATTCTATGAGTTGTATACATGATTTTTTGTTTGCTCGTTTGTTTGTTTGTATGTAATGCTGTCTTTAATTCTGATAGTGTTGTGGAGTTGTGGCTAGAGAAATGTTAAAATTCCTATAATGGAGAATTTTCTTTATCCATTTATTTTCCTGTTCTGTAATGTTAGGACTTAGGAGGGTGATAAATTGCATCAGTCTACCTATAGTCCGCTCATTGTTTTGGTCAGATTACATGTTTCCATAATTCAGTTCAGTTGTCCTCAGCTGTTGTTTTATGCTTTTAACATTCAAAATTCTTTTTTGTTAGGTTACGGGGAGGTGGAACCATGGACATAGTAGGAACTCATATGTGGCTCTGAAAAAGACATTTACAATGTGGCTCTAACATGACACTTCAAGATGTATTCCAATGTATTGCAGATGCATACTTGTTTTGGCTGTAAAACATAGTTTCCTTTTGTGCCACATACAGGGTGCCTATAGGGCCTGAGCTAGAAAGTTTGATAATTCTCTTTCGAAACAAACTCTGCATGCATTTGATTCTTTTGGAGATTCAATTTGTGAAAAAAGTTATATGTTGGAATCTACTGGATGGAGGGGATCACACACTGGTTTGGCAGGTTGTCAAATCATTGTTGTTCATATTTGTGATGTAGTTGCCACTGATGACTTCAAACGCATCGTTGCTTTGGATTTCTGCAGAGATCTTAAATTTAAAATTAAGGATATACAATTCCCTATATTCTTAAAGTTGATGCATCCACGAGGGATGGTGAAACAGGATTTTCACTTCAACTTTTCTTTTACTCTTTAAGTTAATAAATCCTGGTAATCCTTCATATATTCAAGAAATTTGTTCGCAGAAGAGTTCCTAGAACCTATTGCTGTCTTTAACCTGCCAAGCTTTGTGCTTATGCTTTTCTGAATTTTGCTGACAATGATGGCCAACATCTTGGATTCTGTTGCTGTAAGCAAGCACTTTTCTTGTAATGACATTATATACACGCATATATTTCAATATTATGAGTGAGTTTTTTTCTGGTTACCACTGGCTGCTTCTAGTAGCCTCTAAATCATTCAAATACTCGAGAGGATTTGGAGGACCAGCCTGGGGGGAGGAAAGTTCAATCACAAATCAATTCAAGAGTAAACGCATCCGGTGGCTGATGTGGAATGCTACTGACTACTTTAAAATCACAGGTGCAGGTAAGACAGCCTGTGTCATCCATTATTTAAATGTTGCATTTGTCCATATGTTGTAACCTTCTGCTGCTGGAAATAGCGCTGGATTAACCTATTCGATTTTTCAGGGGATACCAATGAGATATGGTTTTGTAGCAAACACGAGATTCGATATGATTTTTGCCCCTCTAAATAAAAGGAGTTGAAGCTTCCAAGGAGGGGATAAGGACTCCAAGGATTCACTTGGAATAAGGACTGATTTTTCTTGCAGTCTGAGAAGGCTAAACTTGGTGGCTTTAGATCCATGTTGTTGTCTATGGGTTGCTGAATATGCTGGTGATAATTCAGTATTAGTTTAATTATCAAAGGTGTGACAAGTGCTGTCCAAATAGAAGCTGCTGTTGTCTGTGGCCTTCATGCATTAGGGAGGCCCTCTTGCACAATCTGTATTAGCTTTCCTAGATTGGTATAAACTTTTAACAATTGCAGTTGCATCCCAACTCCCGAGGGTCACCGAGGTACTGCGGGAGGATGCTGAAGTACTGTTGGATCTTCGGGCAGGCACGTGGCAAATGAGACTGGACATACAGAATTAGCTGACCTCATTTTGTTTCGGTTACATTGCTGGGCAGACATTGGGTGTGCTAGAGCAGAACTTTCAATTTTTATAGCTTATTTGGTTGAGGAAATGAATACCTGGCGTTAGAGAAGCCTTGTTCCAAGACTGGGAAAAGTAGAAGAATCGAAGTGGGGTGCACTGTTTCTAAGCCTTATCCCATATTTTTGCTGCTGAAAGGTGCCATGGTGGTTTGTATATCATTCCCTTGCTTACAAGTCCACTGCTCTCATGATGTGGCCTGTGGTTCGAAGGGGCTCGTGAAGGTCTGCATATAAACTTGTAAGTTTGGGTTTGCTATGGGTAAACTGGGTTGAGCTACCACAGGATGTGTTTATACCTCACAAGGTTAAATGCAGGCTTTGCCTGGTGCCATTTTCAGAGTCTCAGATGAAATACATAAGTTGATCGTCATGATCGGATTTGTGTAATATATTTCGCATGAATGATACTACTATAAGCTTTACTTTGTTACGTGGTTTTGATGGGGCAAGAGATGTACCGTTTTTTCTGTCATTCATTATTTTGATGTTCTAATTTCCTTTTCTTGAAAATGAAGATGAATTTTAAGGTAATAAGTTGTTTTCTAATTGTTTCAATTTTCTCCAAGTTCTATGAGAAAAGCTTTTAGTTATTCTTTGAAAATAGGTCTGTCTATTCGGAATCTTTCATTTGAACCCGCTTTCTCAATGATGGAGAGTCCCGTGAAGATTATCGGGAGGCATATTTGCTCTTTTTAGAAAACGCTTCAATCACTATTTTCATGGTGTCATTTTCAAGTGGAAAGGCTACTTTTTTAAAAGATTAATAAGACAACTCTCAATTATTTCTGGAAAGGATGCTTCATGATTAGTATTTTGTGTCTCACTGAATTTGAATGACCTTTACGAGTAGTATGTTAAATCCACCCTAACGAGTGGAGAGAGAGAAGATTTTTTACGGCCAATCATCACCTGACATGTAAGAAAAAAAAAAAAAAAAAAAAAAATTACAGTTGAGACATTAGCTTGTAAAATGATAGCAATAGGATTTTAGGGTTAAACTTAGACTTTCTAGCTTGTAAAATGGTAGCAATAGGATCTTAGGGTTAAATTTAGACTTAATGCATGAAAATTTTAATTATTATTGGGTGACGAAAAGAAATAGTTGAGACCACGCAATTAATTAATTACAAGCTGTGACTAAATATGTTAGTTTTATTTAGATATTTTTTGTCCTGAAAGATAAGAAATTAATTAAATAACTTAAAAATAAGTTGTGATTGGATTGATCGCCGACCAATATTGAAGATTAGAGGAGTTTGATTGTATGGGAATGGGACCATCAAGAGTTGCTGAAGGTCCGAATTCATAAAAAAAAAAAAAAAAATTAATGGGTGCAAAAACGGATCGGATTATTTGACCAAAAAGGGTGTGTGTGATTTTGCAAAATAAAGAGGAGGCATCCGTTATTTAGAGAAATTTAGGGGAGGCCGGTATAATTTACCCTTGTCTAGGTCTTTTTGTTTCCTTGTGAGTGTCGTGTTTCAATTGCTAACAAAATCCATTTTTTTAGTTAACCGGTTAGTAGTGAAGTAGTTGAACCAGCGGCGATTCCAAGAGACCTAGAGAGAGAAAGTGTGCTCTCTCTCTACAGCCATTGCATTTCTTTCTCTTCTAAACTCTACTTTCTCTATTTAATCATTAGTACGAAAGGATGATTTTGATAAGATCAGTTCGTCCGAATCGACGGTTCTCTTCGCCGTTGTTGCGGCACCTGCATTCACTACATTATTCATCGTCGCCTTCACCTGCAGCTGCCGAAGCAGAGCGAACAATTAGAGAAGGTCTGAGAAATGACTGGGCCAGAGACGAGATCAACTCCATTTACCACTCTCCTGTTCTCGATCTCCTCTTCTATGGAGTCAGTATACTCTCTCTCTATATATATATATATATATATGTTTTGTTTGGTCTTTGAAACGCTCTGTTTGGTTGCCGAGAAAATAAACTAAGGAAATGAAAATAGGAAGGGGAAAAGTTTTTAGAGTAAAAGAACAATTTGAACGAACTCCTCCAGCAAAAAAGAATAAAATATAGTAAAAAGGACATTGTTCTTTGCTTTCAGATGACCAAGCAACTGTGAAATCGAGGAGTTCAATTTTCTTCTACTTTTAAGCAACCAGAAGTGAAAATGCAATCTAATTTATTGGCTCTTAAATTTTTATGCTACCATATTTATGTAACAGAAAATAAGAGCTTTAGTTTTGGCTAACCGGGATAGAGTTAGGCAAAAGAGAAATTTTAAGTTGTTTGTGGATCACTCGGATAAACTCAGGAATTCGTGAAAAGAAGTGTTCATTTTCTTTTTAAGTTCCCAATTTGGATTAGGGACGTTGTTTATTGCAATACCTAGTACCATTGCATGTCTTCCTATTTACAATCATTATGCTGCTTTTGAAGGGTTTTTCCTTTTCAAATTCGAAGTGTCTGATGTAATTTCTCAAATGTAATCAGGGCAGTTGTTGAAACTATCAAATTTATCTGAAATAAATTGCTACTTAGATGCATGTGATGTTCGGAATTAGATGCACTATGCACATGACCATCTACAACTTTGGGCACTTCCAGTTCATTCTAGTTGATAATAGGCACATCCCTGCAGCAGGACCCATCTCATACTGGTGTTATATACCAATGCCTTTGTCAGTGGGGATGGTGAGAAGAGATATATTTTACATCCCAGAGGGGCTATAATTGGAGATACCATTGTTTCTGGTACGGATTTCACTTGACTGTCTACGGCTCCACTGCGTGATGTGAATGAATCGAATTACTTATCCCTCGGTCTATTAGTGAACCATCTCTCCAGGGATTGTAATACCAAACATGCCCCTAGAAAGATCAGAAGTAGTCAGGATCGTCATAATATCGGCCAATTTCATTTTTTTAACTAACTGAGGAAGAATTTGCAAATTGATAAAATTTTGTTCACTGTGCTCATCATTGAGGAATGCACTATGCACACGGACATCTATTGCCTCTTTGTACTTTCAAAATTTAATTGAATCAGCTAAAGACACTTTCCTGCATATATGTTCACGCTGTGGATAAAGAAGGATGGGCTTGCTGGTCTATGAAGAAACTAAATTTAAAATTAACATGACCATGGCTTTCGAGTCCTTTCTATCAGCTTTGATTTTTATTGTCTAACATAAACATAAAAAAGTTGCTTAGTTCCACGAAGAGATGGCGTTGAGTGATTTCTATGGCTCACACACATGCTAATTCACATACAGTGACATGATTTGAATATATTGAAGTCGTTCTCTAATTTCAGACTTTTCTGTCCAGCCCATTCTAATCAATTATTTCTTTCATTTTCTAAACAAAACTGCTACTGTCAGTAGCATCATTGTCGTTTTTATATCATCTACATTGGATTTTTATGTTATATTCTTGAACAGAAATTTTATTATAATGTTGTTGTTGTTTCCATCATCATCGTAGTCATTATTTTAATGTTGAGCTTGTAATCTAATATGAAATTCATGCTTTTATAGGCTCAAGTTCATAGGCATGCTCATAACTTTAGGGAAGTGCAGCAGTGTACTCTGCTATCTATTAAGACAGGTGGGTGCAGTGAGGATTGCTCATATTGTCCTCAATCCTCCCGATATAACACTGGTTTAAAAGCCCAAAAGCTTATGAACAAGGATGCTGTTATTCAAGCAGCAAAAAAGGTACAGCTCCTTTGTCTTTTTTGAGACGATTTTGTGAGTTTAAATGCACTGAAGTCTCATAATGTAAATTAAGTTCTATTTGGGATTTAGTCGAGGGTGGGATTAACATAGGGAATCTTCCCCCCGCCCATTTGATGATGGCATGCATGGTTGCTATTAGAAAATGTTTCTAATGTTGAGTTGCTAAAACATAAAAAAGGGGGGGCACACTTTACCTTTCCAATGGTGTAGTTCCTTTTCATTTCCTTTACCTCTCCAGATTTACTGCCCTCCTTTAAATGGATTTGGGGGAAAAAAAGTGATTAATTCTAATGGACTTGCAAATCATGCGTGCACTCACTGCACATATCTGATAAGAAGACGAATGCTTAGATTTCACAACTTTATGTTATTGCAGCCAGAGAATTACAATTTCATGTTTAAATTGGTGAAATCAACTTGAAATGTGTTTGAATAGATTTGTGCATGTGGTATATTCCCCTTCCCCCCTCCGGCCCCCAATTGTTTTCTGACTTCATCTGGACGTATTTGTATTATTGGTAGGCAAAAGAGGCTGGTAGCACTCGTTTTTGCATGGGTGCTGCATGGAGAGACACTGTGGGAAGGAAGACCAATTTCAACCATATCCTTGAATATGTGAAAGAAATAAGGTAATGAACCATCAGTCAAAAATAGAGAGTATGTATGTTCGAGGGAATTGTGGTAGAAGATTTGTTTTTAGCAGAGTTGAGAGCTTGTATCACTATTCCTTTTATTATAGAATTCAGGATTGTTGAGATTTAATGTGGCAAAATAGCACACCGAACTGATTAAAATTCTGCCGGTTTATTAGACATGTTTTATGTATTTCTATCCTAACCACTGGATTCAAGTCTATTACCGCTACTTTGTATTTTCTGTACTAAATGGCTAGGTGGTCAAGACTGTTGACAGCTTCTCTAATATTGACTGTTGTGGCCCGAATTTTGTTCCGGCCCGGGTCGCAACGGGATTTGTGTGTGCCCAAGTCCACCACAGCTTTTATTCTCTTGTTTTTTCGCATAGTGAAATCTTTCGCTATATCCATGGACGTAGGCTTACACTTAAGCCGAACCACATAAATCTTTATGTTCTTTTGTGTGTGGCGTGTTTATTTTTATGTCGTGATTTGTTCTTGGTTCGCTGTGTTTTTCTTAACAATTTATTTGATAAAAATAAAAAAGTAAAAAACTGTATGACTTTTCAAAGGATTTCTTGGAGTTCTATTTTAGATCCAAATATCTGCTTGGAGGCTATTTTTCAGGGATAGAAATTTGAAAAAGATTGATTGATCCTAGAATTATGGCTCTTAACCAATATATCCTAATTCTTCTATCTGATGCTTAAAGTCTACACACCAAAAAATCTTGGATAGCAGTGAGAAGAAAAGTCTTCTCATGACCATGAAATATAAGGCTTTTGTAGAGGTCCAAAATTTAGAAGCAGGTTCTTGATTACGGACACTATACACTCCTTTTATATTTGTGTCAGTAGACTCTGAGACTCCATATTGGGCTGGTGGTGATTTAGATGTCCTTTTAGGCTCAGTACTGCAAAATTACCACATAAGATGCACAATTGTTCAGAAGCCCAACCCTGCCAGCATCTCGTGATTGGTAATATCCTACACTAAGATGATCCAGACATTTTATTGCGACTTGAGAATCAAACATAATTGTTTAGTAATGCAAAAAAACCACAAGAGATGGCGATTCAGAAGTCTGACCCTCCCACCCTCACCTTCCTCTGATTGGTAGTATCCTACTCTTGAGAGTAATTTGAGAACATCCTTAATTGTCCATAAATTCTTCAGAATCTATTATATAAAGAGTGGCAATAAGATACTATTTATGATATTTAATTATCTTCCATTATGTCGAATTTCCTGCGTAGCCTGTATAACGTTTCCTTTATCTCTTTTACCATCAAATGTTTTACCATTTCACAAGTCTTATTATGTGCCAGGGAAATGGGGATGGAGGTCTGCTGCACCTTGGGGATGCTAGAGAAGCAGCAAGCTTTGGAGCTCAAGAATGCAGGCCTTACAGCTTATAACCATAATCTTGATACCTCAAGAGAGTATTACCCTAATATTATAACAACAAGAACATATGATGAGCGGCTGGAAACCCTCAAGTATGTTCGCGAAGCAGGGATCAATGTCTGCTCAGGTAATTTGGCTAATCTGGACAACATATATTAGCTTGAATCTAGGTGAATAGGAAACAAATCTTGTGTTGTTTGGATTCTTACCTGGCCAATTTCTTCTATCCCTTGTTATTATTATTTCTTTTTTCTCTTTTGAGTTTATATTTCATTGAAATAGTAAAGAAGGGGCAAAAGCATAAACTTGGACAAAGGAATTAGGTGAACGTGCATACTTTAAACTGATGGTATATGATAATCTTGTAGCTAAGTTGTTAAAAAAAGAAGTAGGTGGAAAGAAGGAGATGACTTGTCGGCAAAATACTAGTGTTCGCAGTCTTTACTTGCTTTCTATGGGATTCATCTTAGTTGCTTTTGCTTGTAGCACAGCTTATAACATTTCAAGGGGCTCACAAAATTTGAGCATTTAGAACATTTCAATGTCAATCAGGTTAAGTCAAAACATGGTCAACTTATTTCATGAACTTCCTGTTGAAATTCACCAAACAATAAATCTATTCTGTTCTAATTTACTTTTTGCATGAGTAAACTAAAATTTAACCAATTTAAGACAAGTGAAAATATTTTAATAATAATCGTGATATCATTTTAAATTTAATGTATTTACTGTATCTTCAAAAGATACATTGAGTTGAGTAAATTGTAAATAAGTTGTCTTATTGAATTACCAGGGCTTCAAATGAATTGAATTTGGTCAGGTAATGGACTGTTGTGGTTCGGCTAGGTTGGGCAGTGAATGAGTTCAAGCTTGGTTTGAATTTACTCAAGTTCCATGCATATGTTCATGCACATGTTCAAGCTGGGTCTTCATGGATTAAGCATGCCTGAGCTTGGCTCGGTATTATGAAGAGTAACTCGAATTTGAACGCAAAAACCCAGATCTGAGAGTAAAAAATCCAAAATTTCATACACAACTACAAAACCTAGGTCCAAATCTCTTATATTAAAAAACTTGACGATGCAAACTATTTAGCATGAAATTTTGATGCCAAAAAGTCAGTCTTTGTTTAATTCATTCCTTCTAGCATCTTGGGTAGATGGGACCAATACTAGATAATGCCTTATTTATTTGAGGAGAAACATGAAAATAAAACCCTTTTTTCCTATTCTCTCCCTTAAATACGTGGATGTAAGTTTGCTACTCGAATCATGACTGTATGGTGATCTATTTTTTTTTCGGAAAATCTGTATGGTGATCTATTGCTATAAGAAGACATGAGGAAGGATGTGGCTTTTGGATTTTCTGGAACTTTGTGTGCTTAATTTATATTTAGCTCTTATATTAGTCATCACCCCTCCGAAGCTGACAATATTTAAATGTGGAAGAACAATAACCTTATATGAAGCCTTCATTTACTATAGTTTTCATGAACCTAAAGAACAAAAAAATAAAAAATAAAAAATAAAAAATAGAAAAATTGAAGAGCTGATTTTGCCTGTTTTTATTTTTGTTTTTTCTAGACGAGCTTGAAAAAGCTCGAACTTGGTTCATTAACTAAATGAACAAACACAAATAACCCCATCAACTAATTGAGGCCAAGTTGTTATGAACAGTTCAGTTCATTTGCAAGCTTATGGATTGGCTTGTTTGAGTTTTAAAGTTCTAGGATTACAGCAATCACTTAAGATTTATCAGAAGGTTCCATGTGGGGTGTTAGGGGTGGAGTGGAAACAAACATAACCTTTGGCATTACTTTGCACAAAGTGGTTGTTTGTAAACTTTCTAGTGGTTGTACATAGTGGTTTCCCACACTTTGCAGTCCAAGGCTTTTTTACCATTACATCAAGACCTAGGGGGACAGGTTTTATGTTATTTCCGACTTCCCATATTTGATAGAATGGGAGTCCTATCTGACTACACTTTTATGGTTCCTGTCAAAAACTCAAAAGGATTTTTCATTACTTCTAGCAACCTATTGAAGGCTCTAGATATAACATGGATTGAACCTAATGTGACATACTCGAATAACACTTTTCCCTTTTTAAGCCCCTTCCCTCCTGCTAATGTGTTTATCTAGCTTCTCTGCTTTGATGTTGCCATGCTATGTTAACTTTTCGCCTTTAATTTAATTTTATGATGTTCCTATCTCTTAATTCAATCAGTTTCTTCTGTTACATGATATCTTTCTTGATAAGGAAAAATGAATTTCTTATTAGATTGCTTACTTTTATTAAGAGCTATTACCTTTTATTTTTTTCAATAGGAGGAATAATAGGGCTTGGAGAAGCAGAGGAGGACCGAGTTGGTTTGTTGCATACATTGGCAACGCTACCTACACACCCTGAGAGCGTTCCCATCAATGCACTGCTTGCAGTTAAAGGAACACCTCTGGAAGATCAGAAGGTAATTCTAATCCTTGTCAACAAAAAGTTGTTGCTCAATCAGTTACTCTAAATAAATTGAATTCATATTTGTGAGCATTTGTCATGTTTTAAAAATATGAAGGAAAATAGAATGGATTAAAATTTTTAAGTCCTAAAAAACTGTATTCAGTTGTCCATATTTATTGGTTTTTGGCAAATATTGTTAAATAGATAAATTCTACACATATTTTTTGAGGTTTTAACTTGTTGCCCCGTCTTTATCAAGAATTCAAGTATTGTATATATCATTAGTCCGATCCTTTGTAGGAATTGAAAACTTTTAAAGGTCAAAATCCACGTTGTCAAGTATCCACTGATTGTAGCCCATGAAACCTGTTTCCCACTTCATTGGTAGTAATAACTCACTCACCATGTAGTGCTCAAAGGCTAGACTAACTAACAGACCATCATTGAAAAGAAACTTTTAGCTACCTGCCCTTCAAATATCCATAACTGACCAGAAATCATACCGAGACGCTAGATTGAAAGTCCTTTTCTGCCATCAGAACATTGGTGGCCTCAAAAAGTTCGTTTCCACATTGCCCAAAAGGGTGGATACTAAATAAAATTCATGGTTATGCCTTTCTTGCACAGCCAGTTGAAATATGGGAGATGATTCGGATGATTGCCACAGCCCGTATCGTGATGCCAAAAGCAATGGTGAGACTGTCTGCTGGCAGAGTTCGGTTCTCTATGCCCGAGCAGGCATTGTGCTTTCTTGCAGGCGCAAATTCCATATTCACCGGCGAGAAGCTCCTGACAACTCCCAACAATGATTTTGATGCTGATCAACTCATGTTCAAGGTGCTTGGACTTACTCCTAAACCCCCCAGTTTTTCTGACAGCGCAGATGATTTTGAAGCAGAAAATAGTGAGCAATCTGTTTCCAGTTCAGGTTGAGATTACCATATCAAAGGGTTATTATTATTATTATTTTCTTCCCCATTGTCTGTAATATTTTACCTAGGTCATTTAATGTTTTTTTTTTCTTCCTAGTTGTACTCACACACACGTCTCTTTTGAGACTTGAACTCCTAACCTCCTTTTGGGAAGTAAGAGGCCGATACCGCTAGGACACTAGCCCGTTTGTAGGCCATTTAATGTTATAACTATTGAATCTCTCTCTCTACTGCTCGCGGGCACACGCACTGTTGTTCCACATCCTCCCTTTGTGCAGTGTGCCTAATTCTTCACCTCGGTTGCTCTCTTAACCAGGAAAGTATTACTTATCAAATTTGAACTGTCCCAAAATGAGAGAAAATTTGAAGGGAAGAATAAAATCGAACATTAATTTGAATAGCAAAATACTTGGTTACATCTATTAGGTGAGTAGCAACATTATACTTTTGAAATAATACATGCTGCTACTAATTATGGTTAAAGAGAGGCAGACACAGAGCTGATGGCTAACTTGTTAGAAAGAGAAGACGGGGCAAAGATGATCCTGGATGGTTAAAGTGAATTGATGTCCAAGGTCCTACTTCTTTTCTCACATTGGATTTTTGTGCTCTCTACTTTCGCGGAACTATAATATTTGGTAAGGATCTAGGAACTATAATATTTGGTAAGAATCTAGGTCGAAGTTGATATCAAGTCCATTGGGTTGGGTGTGTAAAATAACTTATCAAAAATTGATAAATAAATTATTTTTGTTAGATTTTTTTTTCTTCTTCGTAAATATAGTTCAAATACTTCTTTGACCTCAAAATTTGCAAATCTCATGAAAACAAGATTTAAAATGTCTATGCTTGGCTCTTTTAGATATTTTTTATGCCTTCAAATATACCAATCTTTCATTGATATCTTCATTTCTCTAGAGAAATATGAAAGATATCTTCGTTTCTCTAGAGAATTATGTTATTAAATTGCTCAAAAAGACCACCGTTGTTTTGGTTTACGCTTGGTATACCGACAGTAGCCAAGTTCAAGAATTCCCATACATCATCCAAAAGCAACAAGTACTTTTTTCCCTCGAGCTCATGTTTCGAATTTGAGCAACCTAGGGAGTCCGAAAATCTTGACCCATTTTGAGGGTTTGAGGTGGAAATTGGGGGTTTTACCTAAAAGTTGGCCTGGTGGACCACATCTCGTCTTCACTTTAATTAGTGGTTGGGCAGGTTGCTTGTTTTAATCATTGAATACATTAGGATAGACAAAGAGAAGACCGCCCAAGAAAGTGCTACTTGAAAATGGTAAGTTTAATTTGGACAATAAATAATGTTTTGAAGTTTGGCCAAAATGATAGATACCCCTTGCCCACTAAGTGGCTATTAGTACTGTCAAAAGTTTAAGTGGAATATTGATAATAAGGAACTGATGACATTAACCTTATTTTTTCTTGTTGGAGAACAAGAATCATCCACTATTTCAATTTATTTTTGTCTTGTTGAACATGTCAATAACGCACCCAAAGATGGGCATGAGTACCTAGACCTAGCAGGGTACATCTCAACCTATTATAACCAGCTACGCATCCACTGCATATACACACTCTAACCAACGAGTCTGAGACAAACGTCATAGAGTCTGTAAGCATCATGCGGAATATAAATTGTCTTAAGGATATAAGTATCTAATACTAACCTTGGTCAAGGTTCTTTATTTAGTATTATTATTATTTTATTACTTTAATTTGAATGTTTAATTAAATATCGAGTTAAATATTTAATTAATTATTTTTAGCATATTACTAAATACCATAAAACACAAAAAATATTTTTTTAAAAATATTTTATGAGCCTAAATATAGTTTACCTAATTAAAAACAAATCAATATCAATATAATGGTATTTTAGGAAGAGTTTGACGGAACCAAACATTGTACAGTCACACTAGTTCGCTCTTCAAACCCAATCAATGGTAAACAAGTCCAATTTCACCAAGAATTTGCTACTTTAAGGAGCAAGGGGCACCGAAAGGCCAAACAAAAATAATAAAGGTCAAACGATCATCATGTATAATTTGTCCAAACTTCATTAGAAGTCAATGTCTTAAAATAAAATAAAAATATATAGAAGTGTGAATTGTTAGATTTTTTATTTATTTTTTATTGTTTTTAATAATGTCAAACTAGGAAGATGAATGTCTCTCCACACCTTGGGAAGTTGATCATTTATTCACAAATTTAAATTAATAGGAACTGCTATATATATATATATTTAGATGGAACTGTTATATACCCACCACTTATACCCATTTCACTCTACACAAATACCATTGTAACACTAAAATGGCACGTGTTTTGACTTGTGAGACTGACTGAGAGCCAACAAATCATGCACTTGTGCTTTAGTGGCATAAACCAAGAGGTTACGTGGCTTTCATTGATCGATAGTTGACAACATCCCATAAAACGGCATGTCACACTAATTTTTTTTCTACTCCGGCAGTTTGTCAGCGTGCTCGTGCGGCATGCCATCATATTCATCGCTCTTACAAACTGGCAACTACGAGTAAAAAGAAACCAAAATTTCACAAAACCATTTCAAATAGATCTTTCCTATTCCTTTCTTTGCTATTTTCCCAATTGAACAGGAAAATAAATTGATCAAAGAAATAAACATTTAACTATATATACATTGGTTTTAGATTGATAAGCAATATGGATTTGTTGAGATTCAAAAACTGGTTCTCTGTTCTGTTTCTGGGTCTTTCTTTGTTTTTATTCTACAGATACCAATCTCCTTCTTCTCCAAGCATGGCTGAAGCAATCCCCAAATCAATTTATGATTTCACAGTTAAGGTATCTTTATGATTTTTTGGTTATTTATGTCATAAATTTTCAATCTTTTTCTTTTGATTTTGAGTTCATCTTTTTAGCTTACTGATTTGGGGCTTTCTCATTATCTAACAGTTCTTCACTTTTTATTGCTACTTTTCAGCATCTATCTGTTTGTTGAAATGTACTTTCGTACAATACATTTGTCTTTGATCTTCTATTCTTTAAATTCTTATGACTTATAGATGTTATATGTTTTTGCTTATGACTTCACCAATGAAAATATGGTTTCTGGATTTGTTTCTTTATGAGAATAAAGAGAAGAAAATAAAAGAAGAGTTTTGGAAGTTACCATTCTTATTTTGTAGGGCTAATGTGCTTCTTTATTTGTTCTATTTTTTTGTTTGAGGGGTTGTTAATTGTTATCTTTATCTGTCGTTTCCATGTGTTTGTTTATTTTAATTTCTTGTATGCAGGTTTAAGACTGTTTTCGCTTTTCTTTCACCTATTTTTCAATTTTCCTTTTCATTTTTTGATTTATGAGTAAAAATTTATGGTTGTGTATGTGTATAGTTGCTGATTGAGTTGAAATGCAGGATATCCGAGGAAATGATGTACCTCTGAGCAAATACAAGGGGAAGGTTCTTCTAATAGTGAATGTTGCTTCAAAATGGTCAGTCTTTCTATCCGTTTTTGTTTTAATTTATTGACATGACGCTATACTATTTTATTCAGGTCATCACATGCATAATTTTTTTTTTTTTGATAAGTAAAATTGTATTAGAAAGCATTCAAAAGGGGAACGCATCTTAAGAGCTATACAAGAACCAAAAGCAAAAAAAGAAAGCCTAAGGATCCAAAGACCCCAAAAAGTCCAAAAACTCCTCAACGGAAGAACAATCTCTCCCCATACCCCAACTAAAAAGGGAATAAATAATAGAATACTTAAGAGCCTCAATGGGTAACTCCTCCCCAACAAAGGATCTTCTGTTGCGTTCTTTCCAAAGACACCACCAAATGCAGAGGGAGTCGCCCTCCAGAAGTCGTGAACTCGAGCCCAACCCTTTGTCCCCTCCAAATATCGATAAGACCCCGTGAGGTCCGAGGCATAACCCACTGAACGCCAAAAAGACCCAACATAAAGCTCCAACAATCATGGGCCACTGGGCAGTGCAAGAAACAAACTCTCCATCGGTCATACACAGACAACACCGATTAACAATGACATGTCTCCTCTTCCTCAGATTGTCCAAAATCAGGATCTTGCCCCAAGCAGCAGTCCAAGCAAAAAAAGACACCCTAAGAGGAGCTTTCGAATGCCAAACCGTTTTCCATGGATAAGAGGGGGGTTGAAAATTGGAAAGACAGAAGAAGAAAGACCAGACCTGAAAGGTCCCCTGCGAAAAAGGCACCAAAGTCAAAAGGTCCGTCCCAGTGCTATCCACCTCTTGTCGATACAAAAGGTCCAAAAAGGTAGTGACATCATCCAGCTCCCAATCCTGGAAAGCTCACCGGAACCGAACATCCCAAGATAACCTACCGCTATCAAGGTGATAGCAGTCAGCAACCAAAGCATGGCAATCCACAGCAATCCTGAACAACCTTGGAAACCGTAGACACAAAAGACATTCCTCACACCAAGGATCCTCCCAAAACCGGACACTCCGACCTTCCCGGACTCTGAATCTAATATGCTTAGAAAACTCATCCCAACGCTTCCCAATAGACTGCCACACACCCACGCTGATAGCAGATCTAGCCTGTCTAGCAGACCAACCCTCTCTATCCTTCCCATACCGACAAGCAACGATCTTCCTCCAAAGTCTATGTCTTTCATTGCCAAACCTCCAAAGCCATTTGCCAAGAAGGGCCCTGTTGAAGGGGACCAACCTCCGAATCCCAAGGCCTCCTGACTTAAGAGGCTTGCAAACCTGCTCCCACCGAACAAGATGATACTTAAACTCCTCCCCCCTACCACCCCAAAGGAAGTTATGTTGAATCATCTTAAGTCTCCTAACAACAGAAGAGGGAATCTGGAACAGAGAAAGGAAATATGTTGGGAGACTGGACATGACACTCTTCACCAACGTAACTTTTCCTTCCTTCGAAAGATTTTTTTTTTTCCATCCAACCAACCTTCTCTTGAAGCGCTCAACACTTGGGTCCAAGCAACCCACCCTTCTTGAGGAGACCCCCAAGGGCAAACCCAGATAAGAAATAGGGAAGAAACCCATCCTACATCCAAGAACAGCTGCCAGGGAATTCACCTCCTGAATCTCCCCCACAGGAACAAGCACACTCTTGCCCACGTTGATTCTCAAACCAGAAACAACCTGAAAACAAACCAGGACACATCTCAGGTATCTCAATTGGGACACCTGTGCCTCACAAAAAACCAACGTATCATCCGCGAACAACAAGTGAGAAATCTCCAATTGATGAACTGCCTCAGGACCAATCTTGAAGCCCCGAAAAAGCCCCAAGGTAACAACCCTCCTCATCAGCCTGCTAATTTGATCATCTATCTTATTTATTTTGCTTTGTGTGCTTTCCTTTTCATTCATGGAGTTGCATTATATAGTATATACTAGATGCTGCTTGATTTGTTATCCAAGATTGCCTATGAAAAGGAACACCCTTTCGAAGTTTAAAATCCTTTTCTTAATCCCGGCTAGTTGCTAGACAAAATATTCTTTACTCAATTTTTTATGAAGTTTTGATTTCTAATCTTATTAAAGCATGAAAGGAACTTGAGGGAAATCACAATTCCTTTCCCTTTTTCTTTTCATTTCTCGTTAAATCAACAAATTCTAAGGTTCTTACTATATTCCTAGGTGAATCCTCTGAAATTAGGAGTTCTATCGGAAATTATTTTACTTCATATATTGGCCATTGGAGGAAAAACTATTCCTTGGTTTGATTGTAGATCCATTAGTTTCAAACTTGGGGGTCAGGATGCTGCTAGTCTCTTGAAACCTACTTAGTTGCTAGGTCCATGAATTATGTTTCGTTTGTTTGTTTGAGTTTATCAGTTGGTTTCCAACCATATTAAAGCTGTTCAAATATCTTTAACTTTCCACCTTTTCTGTCGTTATTTTATACAGTGGTTTAACACAATCGAACTACAAAGAATTGAACATTTTGTATGAAAAATACAAACACCAAGGTTAGTCATTCTCACTGAACATGTTCCTTAATTTCACCTACCAGTTTGTTTCCTTTTATTCTCCTGAGTTTGAGATTCAAACCTCTATGTTGGCATTTTTCTGTCAGGTTTTGAGATTTTAGCATTTCCTTGCAACCAATTTGGTTGGCAAGAACCAGGAACCAATGAGGAGATTCAGGAAACATGCACTACGTTCAAGGCTGAGTTCCCAATATTTGATAAGGTAATTCTTTATAGAATAAAAGCAGTGTGATATCCACGAAAACCGCATAGTCTAATAGTGTTTCAAAGCAGTGAAGCTTGTTCTCTAGTACTTAAGATTAAGAACCGCCCCCACCTACTCGTTCTCCTTACCTTAGGGTCTGTAGAAATTGGCTTCAAGCTTTCCCTAGACCCGTCTCATTCCTGCCTTTCTTCACTCCTCCTCCAACAAGGACAGAGCCTGTCTTCTTGTGGCCGGTTGAGAAAGATAGTCATAAAGGATGGTTGTAAGGCCAATTTATTCCCTTTCATACTGCAAATTTGCCTTTTTCCTTGCTCTTTCTGAACCACACGCAACCACTTCTACCCCCTTACTAAGACTACATTTACATTTGTCTTGTAAATGCACTTCCCAAATACCCAATAAGTTTCCTTAGCGATGGAAATCTTCTTATTATGGGTACAGTCAAAGAGGTTACTGTGGCCTCCTGCTAGCTTCTTCCTAGCCCAAGGAATAGCCGCTATTTCTAGTCGTGACCAAGAGTCATCAGCTGTAGGCTCGGCAAACCTAAATTAAGGGTCTCTACACTGGCGTGCTTGAATGGCAAAAGAAGCGTCTCTCTCGGTCGATCTGTATTGGTTGGCATTTATATTTTAGAAAAGAAGAAGAAATCCATGTTATAGTTCTTTCGGAAATCCTCATCTGGTTTCAACTTTCGGAAATCCTCATCTGGTTTCAACTTGAGGAGAGATGAAAAAGCTTGAGTTTGATTGCTGCTATAGCCCCTTTCAACCTTGTTCAAATAAAAGAGGTGTATTATGCCACATAAAGAAAAGCTTCTAAGCATTCACTTGGGACAGAACAAATATGTGATCGAACATGTTCTATAATCATAAAAAAATGACTCTTCTACACACACATAAGATTGTCTCCTAATAATAAAATGGAAATCACGATGTATACAAACGGAACATTTTAAATTATCTTAAATCTAAACCCCTGGATTTGCATTTATTTTGATGCAAATGAGATCTCAGAAACTTTTAATATATGTTTAATGGAGTGAATGAACTGTCATATGATAACATTAGTTTCAATTGTTCTGTTGTGCCACCAAGAAATACTAATTATTCTCAGAGCTGTTACAGATTGAGGTGAATGGAAAGAATGCATCACTCCTCTACAAGTTCCTAAAATCAGAGAAAGGAGGGATACTTGGGGCTGCCATCAAATGGAACTTTACAAAGTTTTTGGTAAACAAAGAAGGGAAAGTGGTGGAGAGATATGCTCCTAGAACATCACCTCTTAAAATTGAGGTTTGAAAAAGATTTTTTTGATAGTGTTTGGTTCTAAGGAATTGTAAATATCGGAATTGATTATTCTTCTTATTTATTTTCCTTTTGCAGACAGAAATACAAAACTTGTTGGGATCTTCTTGAGCATCAAGGTTTGATGTTATATTCCACCTTATTTAATTAATTGGTATTGCATTATTAAGTTACAACAGTGTATGTTAAGAGTGGATTTCATGATAATAATTGGCACAAATTTTTCTATGTCAGCTTTCATGCTTTACAAAAGTAGCAGACTTGATAATTTCTTCTATTGCAACGAACCACGTAGAGAATAAAACATTGTTCTTTTATACTGTCTTCCCCCTCTCCCTGCAAGCAAGCAAAAATAAAGAACTTCGCGTGAATTTTAAAACTAGGAATATCAATTGATAAATCATCAGACTCTTGCTTGAAGATTTGTAATGATAATTTGTCCTCCCGGCTTGATTATAGATTGATTATTGTTTTGGAGAATTTGGCATGCCTAGGATGATTAAACAAGTTTCATGATAGTCAGTGAATCAAAATGTTACTGTATTTCGATAGCTAGCCAGTATGTGTATATTACATAAAGCATATGTTTAAGCTTATAAATTGGGATACACCGTGAAAGAATATCAAATAGGATTTTTTGAGTTTCTATCTTTTCCTTCGTCACAAATCATACAGAAGGTCCCTGCTTAACTATAAATTTTGAAAGAAACTATTTTATTGTAGTATTGTGCCTATGAAGTGAAAATCCATATATGATAGATGACACCCCCTACTATAGAATGGATTCATAATTTTTTTTTCTTAATTGGTACTCACACACACGTGTCTCCACCGAAGTTCGAACTCCTAACCTTCTTTTGGAAAGTAAGAGCCTGGTCCACTGGGGAATAGATTCATAAATTTTTTTTCCCTAGTTGGTACTCACACACACTTGTCTCTTTTGAGACTTGAACTCCTGACCTCCTTTTGGGAAGTAAGAGGCTGATACCGCTAGGTTACTGACCCGTTGGGTGAATAGATTCATAATTATTGTGAGCAAACAATTGATTTTTCTGGAACTCATTTAAAAACTACTGAAATTGGCTGCAATTTGTGGGATTTGATTGTACGTTTCTTTATGACCTTGCAGGAGACATAAATTTGGTCTGGGAGTTCACATTTTAACCATACTGCCAGTTGCATCAACATAGAGGACTTTGTTTGTAGTGTTGTTTATTTTCCCTTCCAGTATTTAAAGCAACAACTCAAAAGCTATAAAAATCCCTCTCAACTGTCTAAATTATTTGCAGGACTGGTGCTGAAAAACATTGCATTAAATTTTCCAATTAGGCAGTAGAGATGCATTTGTGATGGTGGTTGAAGAACCACTAAACACACAATAGATGTGTGGTGTTGCAATTGTACAACAAGCTCACGGTCCTTTGTGTCATTGTCTCAGTCTCTTTCTTTCATTTTCTTGTTCCCATCCCTTTTTTCTTTAACAAGACTGACACAAGCCTTCTTTAATTCTCATTTCTGCTTTATTGAAAAGTCACACTGAACTCTTCCCCATGTGTGGAGGATAAGGAGGAAGAAGCCAAGAGAGAGAGTCTATCCAGTATGGAGGACAAGGAAGAAGCCAAGAGAGAGAGGGGGAGTCTATCCAGTATGGATGGAGGATAAGGAAGAAGCTAAGAGAGAGAGAAAGAGAGAGATTAAAAACAAAACAAAACATTTTTGGAAGAGTGATTTTCTTTCAGTGTGTGGACATTGGAATTTTGGAGTCTAGCAACTTATCCAAGCAAATAATTATGAAAAAAAAAAAAAAAAAAAAACTTATCCAAGCAAATTGTAAGGAAAGACAAGAAAGAGAACTTTGTGGCAAATTCTGTGGTCAATACAACAATGGTTGCCAATTTGATAAACACTGATCCTTATCACGTGATTGTTTTTTTTTTTTTTTTATCGGAAGGTCTTATCACATGATTGTTATTATCCCTTTCCCCACACCTTCACATAGTGCCAACAACTGCATATGCATTCATCAATCCATGAGTGGATAAACACAATTTTCTCAATCACAATCATCCATTCAAGTTTTCATTCTAGAGCCATGGTAAAGGTTTAAGAAAAAACAGAGTTTGTTCATCCAATTAACAAATTTACCAGGCCTCCAAGCAGAGCTCATGAAGCTCCCCAATGGAGAATCCATTGAAATATACGGAAATTGTTAAACACCCCCCTTCAAATAATACGAAAAAGATGATGAAGAAAACTTTTATTTATATTATAATTTATATTCCACTAGATACAATGATCATGAAATATATAACTCAGCCTCAGACGAATTATGTCAGTGACACATTAGGGTATGTATTTGGTTAATCTCGGACCTCAACATTTCTTCCTCCTCAACTTCTTTGACATCTTTAAAGCCGATCGATCGACAGATACCGGAATGTCCATCTCCAGGTAAAAAATTGAAGGAACTTTCGTCCCGGTATGTCCATCTCCATGAAGGTCCAGGATAGGAAATTCCCATGGTGAAGAGAATGTACATTCATTTTCCTCTTCTGATGAACTCAGAAGTCTCTCATCTCCTCTAGCTGCATAATCTCACAGTACATGCCACAGCCTGTGCCCAAAATTTCAGCCTTGCTTTGACATCTTCAGGATGATCACCTAAGATTAATAGACAAGAATCAACAGAGTTAAAATCAGATATTCAAACACAACCAAAATTGAAGAAATAAAAATTCATAATCAATTAATTTCATCAAAACAAAACTGCCCAAACCAGAAGTTATCCCAACAAAAACCACAATTTGCATCAAAACCAAAACAATCTCATCTTCTATATATCTATCTATCTAATCCATACATCATCCCCATTACCAAAATATATACATATAAATAATCCTAAATAGACCATATAACAAACAAAAAAAACAAATGGCATGTCAAAAATCAAAGAATCCATTTCATGATTCCATCCATAAAACCCCATAAGCATACCAAAACCACAATCAAATCCAAGATTTTCCTATAAGAAAATCCCCAAAAAAAATCCTTTTTTTATTTTTTTGAAGGAAAATAACAAGTTCCAATTTTTACACTATGAAATGAGATTCACAAGTTCTCCATTGACTCACCAGGACTAGAGATCTTCCAATTGGCAATTGGACCCGACTCGGGTAAGGCCGACGCCGGGGGAGTCTCCGGCGACTTCTGTTGCTCATCCTGGAACTTCTGACTCATGGAATAACAGAGCTCAAGAGCAGGCAAAGTATTGCAAAGCTCAGGAATTTCCTCATAGCTGAACCCAAACCCTAGGTCCAAACAGCCCTTGAGTTCATCCAAATCTTCATCCGTCAAGCTTTTCGTCCTCAAGAGCTCTTCGTCATCAGACGTCTCTACGTAACCTTGAAGATAGACTTGGTTCTTCTTTCTCTTGCTCTTGCTCTTGCTCTTGATCCATGGGTCTTCATTTTTGAACAACGCAATTGGTGAGTCTGCAAATTCTAGGGATTCGGCTTTTGTGTATGGGCCCTCCTCCTCAACAGAGATTCCACAAACCCTAGATCTTGTGTCAGATGATAGACTCTCCATTTTTTTTTCTCTCTCTCTAAAGTGCTATGTCTCTGTGGTGAGAGTCTGCTTTTAAAGGACACTGAGAAAAGCTATGTGTATATCATGTGTATGTATATGCTCATGATTATGGTCATCATACATGGATATAGATTTATTTTCAAATATTTCGATATATATAAAGTGCCGTGTGTATATGGGAGATGTGATTCCAGGGAAGGAGACAGCTGTACACTGATGGTGATGGGAATGAAATGATGACACGTGATTGTTGATTGTGGATGTAGGACCCCGATTATGGCGTGTGGGTCCAGTACACTAATGTTACTGTATTTTGAGTAATGCTTACATTTACGGTTTTTATTTATTTTTTTATTGGTCCGGACCCTTATAAATACCGTTCAAAGGGGATTCTTGTCAATATTAGACAAGAATACACTTTATTTTTAAGTTAGGATTTTATTAATTAGTGTTTAACAAGATTCTTATTAGCATATACGGAGTATAAGAATGCACAATCTTTCCAAAATATTAAGCATCACATAAAAATACACTTTTTAATTCACGATTCTAATAAATAATGTCTAACGAATATTCTTAATTCTAATAAATATTGTTTAACGAATATTCGTATTAGTATTAAATAAGAATATATACTTTTTTTAAAATATTTATGTCATTAATTATCAAATCAATCAGTAATAGTAATTGATGGACAAATTTATCCTTTTATTTATTTTTATCTACATGTTGAAGTACAAAAAAAATTTTATTAGCATTAGATAAGAATACACAATCTTTTCAAAATTTTTAGCACTAGATAAGAATAAACTTCTTAATTCAAGATTCTAATAAATAATATCTAACGAAGATTCTTATAATATTAAATAAGAATATACACTCTTTTATAATAATTTATCTTATTAATTATCAAATCAATCAGTAATAGTAACCGATGGACAAATTTACCCTTTCATTTATTTTTTTCTAAATGTTGAAGTACAGAAAATTCTTTATTAGCGTTAGATATGAATACACAATCTTTTCAAAATATTCAGCATTAGATTAGAATACACCCAATTCTAATAAATAATATCTAACGAAGATTCTTATCATTATTAAATGAGAATATACACTCTTTTTAAAATCTTTATCTTATTAATGATCAAATTAATTAGTAATAGCAATCGATGGACAAATTTACCCTTTCATTTATTTTTATTTACACATACAAAAAGTTCTTCTCACAAAATAAAAAATTTAAAAAAAAAAAAAAAAACATGCACTTTTCTTTTGATACAAAAAATATATATATTTAACTAACAAGATCAAAATATGAGCACGCACAAGAAAAGGAGGATGAAATGGTTAAAGGGCCCGTGACCTAACAGTATCACCCTCGGGATGAAATGGTGATTGCGTTTCGATGCTGAAAAAGGAATCAAAAGCCAAAATTACTTTAATGATGAAAAAGAAATGGCATTTTAATTATGACCACAGCAAGAGAATGAGATTTTGTGATTCATAAATAGATAATAAAAAAAAGTGCTCCACTTTTTATCACTAAGGAACAAACAATTTTTTTAATTAAAGTAACAAGAAATGTTATGTGATTAATAAGAGATAAGGCATGCAAGTATTTTGTGTAATAAGCTTGTGGGGTCATCTTTTAACTTATTCACATAAAAGAGATGCAGAAAAAATATATATTTAAAATTAAAAATTTCTCTATTTAAGCCTCCAAAAAGGGTCCGTTTGGTTAGATAAAATTTTTTTATGAAAAGTAAAAGTAAAAGAAAGTAAAGGAAAAGAAAAGAAATCAAGTTTCTATTATGTATTTGGTTAGTAAGAAAAATTTTCAAGAAAGTTGTAAGAAAATATTATTTTGTGAGTTTGAAAAGAATGAAAGCGAAAAAAAAGTGATTGTACATTCTAAACTACCTTTTTAATTATAAGATTATTTTCTACTCTTTTGAAATACTATCATATCTCTAGAATTATGAACAAAATTAAAATTTTAAATTTAAAGATAAATTAATAAATATTATAGTATTTGTCTTCTATGTTTAATAATTAAATATATGTGATTATAGGTACAAGTTTAATTAATAAAAAATTTTGATCCGAAAATTCTTGAGGATAAAAGGTCGAAGTTAATATATATACTTTTAGTCAAAAAAAAAAAAAAAAAAAAAAAAAAAAAAAAAAAAACTTCAGTCAAATAGAAATAAAATATTTGTAACTAAATTAGTTTGGTACATATAATATACCTAGAGTTAAAACTAAATTAATTTGGTATATCTAATATACGTAGAGTTAAAATTAAATGAGTTTGGTACATTTCAGTAGTTAAGTCCTAAAGTCATAAGAAGTCTATGTATAAAAAATATATATATATAAATTAAATTAAAATTTAAAAACTTGTATTCGTAAAGACACTAACCTAGTTTTTTACCCAACACTTTGTTACTAAATACTCATATATATATATATATATATATATATCACGAGTTCTGATCTCTTGCTCTCCATGGAGTAAGAAAATTAATTCACACTTTTTATATAGACCGTTAGATTAAATCTAGCGGTCATTTTTCAAATTCATCTATAGTCTTTTCTTTAAACACAAAACCACTCTTACCCTATTTTTAGTTTTCATATTTAATTTTACCATTATCACCTACCGTATTAATAAAAGGTAATTATCAAAATAAAAATAGAAACTTTAAAAATAGAAACATTTCAAATAATAATAATACTAGTATATTTTATTAATAAATTTATTTTTATTTGAATGTTTCTTTAAAAGAAAAACAATACCCGTATCTTTCAATTTTGTAACAATAGTACGATATTATAACATTTTTCTAAGAAACATCTTGTTATCTTAGTATAAGTAAATTAATATACTTCTCTTATGTAAGTAAATTTATCAACAAATATACTGTATTGTTGTATTTTGGAATATTGAATTGATTCATTGGAATTGGAATTGAAGAAAATTTCATTTAAAGTTTGAACAAAAGTTCTTTCTATTTTAATTTGAAGTTGGGCATTTGATGAAATTCATTATTGAATATGTGAATTTGTGAGTTTGATTATTGGATGATGATAATGTACTGATTATGGTGGGACCGTAGAATCTACCTCAAAAACAACAAAGTAGTCCAAAAAAAATGGGTGAAGCTCTTCTCATAACCTAATCCATGGAGAGTCATCATTTGTCCACACTTTTGTCCATTGATTCAAATTCAGCCACGCACGAAAAAAATGGAAAGAGAGTTGAATTGAGTCATCAATCTATCCCGACCACCGGATATAAACCTCCCACTCAAAGGTGTCTATATTTATTTTAATAATTACCTTTTATTGTTATAGTAGATAGTAATGGTATAATTAAATAAAGAAAGTAAAAATAGGGTGAGAGTGGTTTTGTATTAAAAGAAAAGATCTAGGTGGGTTTGAAAAATGGTCATTAGATTTAATCTAACGGTCTATATAGAAAATGTGAATTAATTTTCTTACTCTATGGAGAGCAAGAGATCATGACACTATATATCACTGTCAATCATTATTAATTGTGGAAGGAAAAAAATAAAAGAAAATTTTAATTTTGATATAAAACTATATACAATCAAATTAGTATTTTACATTATCTTATAAGCAATTTACAAAAGAATGAAACTCACTTATTATAGAAGTTTGTGGAGAAAGTGAGGAGGGTGACATGAGCATAATAGGAAACTAAGATGGGAATGCACCACTTTCATAGGAAAGTAAAATTTTCCTGTATTTTATGTCAGAAAATTTTTGAGGAAAATTAAGCAGTTGCAAGAAAATTACTTTCCTAAAAATTTTCTCTTTCACCCTAACCAAACTCCTAAAAAAGTAAAATATTTTCCTTTTCTTTTCCCTTCTATCTACTTCATGCTAACCAAACAAACTAAGGAAAAAATTATTATAAAGTTCCGACCAATCATTAAGCGACACATAAGCAAAAAAACCAAATGACAATAACATTAAATTGACACACTTGATTATGTGTTGTTTAGTGATTGGTCGGGATCATATAATAATTTCTTAAAGAAATGAAAGTCTAGTAAAGAAGTTGACTGATTTTACCATATTATAAGTTTTTTTTTTTTTTTTTTAATTAAATGCTCTGACTTTTCCAAAACTAAACGTGAGAGGGGAGAGGTTGTGGCCCCCTCTTCCCTCGAATTCGCATTGGTGTTGAGGGAGTTAGGGCACTTATCTTTGTTCTTCACTAAGTTTGGGCAAATCTGATATAAGTAGAGTGTTTTAGATTTATTGCTTTAACCTCCCTTGAGGTTCGGGTGTATGCTCAACAACCTTATCTCCATCGAAACTTGTTAAAAAAAAAAAATCATACAATAACTGAGTTGCCTTTACACTTATTTTTTTATTTATTTATAATATTTTTTATAAGAGGGATAACGGTAGTGGAGAGGAGAGAGAAAGTAATAAGAGAAATGAGATAGAAAATTGATTTTTTTTTTTTTAAAGATTTTATAATATATTTTGTATTGTAAAAATTTTGAATTATAATATATTTTGACTTTTTATAATCTTAAGGGAGGTCAAAGTAATAAACCTCAAAAGCTCCACCAACATAAGATTTTCCAAAATATAAGAGAGGAAAATGATTTAGCCCAAGATCGTTAATGATAAACTTTCAGCCCGTCAAGCAAGCTCAGCCAGCCTAAGGCGTATTTGGCCCAAACATATTTTGAGATTAAATGAGTCCTACTAAACGAAAGATCATACATGAAAGGAAAGTTCTACAAAAAGAAAAGTCTGACATTGAGATCAAAGAAGTAGATGAAGAACTAACCTGGTTTCATAACGAAGCAAAGAATGCAGTGAAAGCAAAAGCAAGTCTTGAAGAAGCTCTTGGGACAGAATGACAATGGACACTCCTTGAACCGCCTCTTGCAAAATTCGCAACCGTGTAACTTCAATTTCCTTTTAATTAGGAGCCGTAGTCCAATTAAAGAGAAAATCGGGGGCAAAGTGTTTTGGGAAAAATCCCCCTCCAGTAAGAGTCGTCCACGTCACTGCAATATAAAATTATACTCTTGATCTTTTGATGGATTGCAGAAGCCTAATCCTGATCAAGCCCAAATTAGGTCTCCATTTAGCCCAAGATCGTTAATGATAAACTTTCAACCCGTCAAGCAAGCTCAACCGGCCCAAGGCATATTTGCCCCAAACATATTTTGAGATTAAATGAGTCCTACAAAACGAAGGATCGTACATGAAAGGAAAGTTCTACAAAAAAGAAAAGTCTGACACGGAGATAATTGTAAAAGGGAGTAACTTAATTAGTAAAGAATTGTACATGGAATTAATTGGAGGACAAGCAAGGCGAATCCTACCATAATTCTACTGTAACACTCCCACATTTTCCACGCATAAGTTGATCAGGCTTATACACGAAAAACGAGGGATATCAAAAACAATTGGCAATATACAAGCATGGAATACAAAATGATGGAAATAAAAGAATTTAGACAGGAAAGAAACATTAAATAATACAACATCCATCCATCCTTTATTTAATACAGTACTTCATTACAACTTGGAAATCCTACGTCAGGGATCCCTAAATATAACCCTGAGAGTTCAACGTCAAAAGTAAATAAAAACTGAAACTGAAGTATTACATAAAACTTCTACCCTGCACTGGATCGTAAGAGTAGATGAGTTCGGATGATGGTCCCACACTGCTAACCTCAGCCTTGAAACGGATACTGACCGTATCCTGAAATAACAACAATGGTGGGTCAACCCCACGAGCAAGTCCTCTCTACTATGACCCAAATCAGAGAATCAAATAAATTAATCATTATGAATCGGATGAGTACTATATCTGTATACATCCTACGGGAACTATCCAATGTATAACATGACCTCAACCAGAATAGACGGTGATCACTTAGACTCACACTAGGTGGTCAAGTGTCGCCTTTCCCTACCCGGGAAATCAGCTATTATACATGGTGCACGGTACTGACAACACAGACTATAACGAACTACACAGTGATAACACCTCGCAAAGTACTGATGAATATACTGAGCATATAATTTAGGCAACACATGCCAACAATATTAAGAAATATACCGAGAATGTCAATTAGGCAACACATGCCAATAATACTAAACCACATACCCCGACAGCCACACATCTGTCTACCGCAACGAATGCATAAGGTATAAATGAGTCTAAACTTATTAGTCAGCTCACATGGTTCTATATGGCAACACATCCATATAATATAAATGCGACATAATAAACAGTCCATTTATTCCCTGAAATGCACACAGCATAATAATCATGATTTATATACGATTAACAGTATAAACATCCCATAAGATATCATGGATAATTTATCTGACTAAAACCATGGCCTTATTTAATTTAATAGTAATGTTTGATACCATTAAATACGATAATAACACTATTTATATTTAACAATGTCGTTAAATAAATCACATTAGTATCCGTACTGCGAACGAGCCAATAAATGCTTAGAAAAGATTAATCGGCCATAAGAATAAGTAACGGGTGTTAAAATAATAATTTCGTGGCCCGTTAAACCCGTAATTACCAACACAGTACCTAAAAATCCAAGTTTAAGGTTCTGGAATTTACAAAACAGGCCCTAGGGGTATTCTGGTAACTTCCAGCAGCTGTAGGGACCCCACACGCGCCCTCACGCGCCTCCCAGAGCCTCCCCACGCGCAGCCAAGCTTTCCCCACTCTCCCACGCGCCTCCACGCGCGTCTGGCATCAGCCACGCGCCCGCACGCGCTCCCACGCGCGCGCACGCGCTGCCACGCGCGCACTAAGGGTGCCTTGCTGACGCGGCGTCCTCCGGTTGGTTGGCTGCATCAGCTTTCCTGCATGCGCGCCACACCGGATCAATCCACCTGCATCTCCTCCATCCAACGTTCCCTGATCCGGGTGTACCGCGGTATCATGGACCGCGATGCACCGGATCAATCAGACTCCATTAATGGCCAGGATGCGCGCGTACACCCTCCTATGGTGCGCCGCGTCGCACCGGATCACTCCGGTCGTCTCCCCCACTGCCGGCGACCGGAAAACTCGCCGGAAGGTCGCCGGAAATTGCAGAAAATGCCCGGAAAAATCTAGAAAATTCTAGAAAAATCCCTAAAGTCTTATTTAATTATTTTTAGCCATTATTAATTTCATAGGACATTAAATAAATATATACCATCCTATATAATTAAAATTCCATTAATTTAATAAAATAAAATTAATAATTTATTAACCTCCTAACCTTGGCTCTATGCATAAAAATAAGCTAAACAATTAATTTATTAATTCAAAGGGGAAAAGTAGATAATAACTTGCCTTTTTGGATTTAAAATAAATCCACCGGTCTACGCGTAGTCGGGTAAAATTGCCTACACCGGTCCAAGCTTCTTTCTCTTTCTCTTTTCCTTTCACTCTTATAAAATAGCTCTCTAGAATTGATACTTTGCTTCTAACTCCCTTTATTTTCTTCTAAGGCAAGCTAGTTAATTTATATACAAAATATATAATATAAATATTACAAATATCTTATTTTTTTCATCAACTAACCATCCTCCCAACCATAAGGCTTCAATTCCAACCATAACCATTGATGCAATCCTATCCTAATCTCTAATTTCATCATGACTTTGGTTTAATACTATTATTATTATTATAACTATTATTATTATTATTACTAATATTATTATTAATAAACTTTTATAATTATTATTATTATATTATTATTATTATTATTATTAAATTAATATAATTATTATTATTACAAAATAATACATCATATCATCATAATACTATATAACACAAATAATACTTTAATTAACTAATATTGATTAATAGAAGCATAACCAACAAATAAAAGTATTAATAATAATACATGCATAATTAAATGAATAAATTTACTATTTTAACATACACAATTAATTTACATGCACAATTAAATGAACTTAATATAATAATATAGTATGCACAAATAAAATTAATTAATCTAACACAAGATTAATTTAAATACATTCTTTAAAATTACGGGGTATTACATTCTCCCCCCCTAATAAAGGAATTTCGTCCCCGAAATTCACTACATACCTGTAGTAAAAAGTTCTGGATACTTGGCACGGATAATATCTTCCCGTTCCCAAGTAGACTCTGTAGCACTATGATGACTCCACTGTACACGTACTAATGGAATAGTCTTCGTGCGCAGTATCTGATTCCTACGATCGAGAATACAGTAAGGTTGTTCCAAATAGGTTGCATCGGGTTGCAACTCAATCTCACCCACATCAATGTGTTGGTATCGATCTTCATCCCGTAGAAATTTTCGCAGCATAGATACATGAAAAACATTATGTACCCTATGAAGATTATCTGGTAGAGCCAGACGATAAGCTACTGCCCCAATCCGATCTGTAATCATAAAAGGACCCACAAAACGAGGCGATAACTTACCCTTTGACCCAAACCGCATTACTCCCTTCATAGGAGAAACCTTAAGCAAAACCTGATCACCAACCTTAAACTCCAAAGCACGAGTTCGACGGTCAGCATAACTTTTCTGTCTGCTTTGAGCTGTACGCATCCGATCCCTAATGATAGCGATCTTTTCTGACGTGTCCTTAATAAATTCAGGACCCAGAAAGTTGTTCTCACCAACTCCAAGCCAACAGACAGGAGACCTACACGGTCTGCCGTACAAAGCCTCAAATGGTGCCATACCAATAGTTTTCTGATAACTATTGTTATAAGCAAACTCTGAAAGCGGCAAATATTCCTCCCAATTGCCCTTAAAATCAAGAACACATGCCCGCAACATGTCTTCTAAAATCTGATTAACTCGCTCAGTCTGTCCATCTGTTTGAGGATGATAAGCAGTGCTAAGATATAGTTCTGTACCCAAAGCCTGCTGAAAGCTCCTCCAAAATCCTGATACAAACTTCGGATCTCTATCTGATACGATGGACAATGGTACACCATGAAGTTTCACCATTTCTGCAATATACAGCCTAGCATACTGTTCTGACGTAAAGTTTGACCGAACAGGCAGAAAGTGAGCGGACTTGGTCAATCTATCAACAATGACCCAAATAGAGTTGTGATTATGCTGTGAAGTAGGTAATCCCTCTATAAAGTCCATGGAAATACTCTCCCATTTCCACTCTGGTATGGGAAGTGGCTGTAACGATCCTGGCGGTCTCTGATGATCAATCTTAATCATCTGACAGGTGCTACATTTAGAGACAAAGATAGCTATATCTCTTTTCATGCCGGCCCACCAAAACTGGCGTTTCATGTCCTGATACATCTTGTCTCCCCCTGGATGTACAGAGAACTGAGAAGTGTGTGTCTCTCTCATCACAACATTTCTCAAATTATCAGCTGAAGGCACAATTAAACGTCCCTTGTACCTCAATCCTCCATCAGTCCCTATAGAATAAAAAGGAACATCTCCGGAGGCTAACTCCGAAACCCGGTCAATACACTGTTGATCTGAGAGTTGCGCTTGAATAACCTGATGAATGATAGAAGGAGTTACTACCACACATGCCATAAAAGCGTCTGCTAACTCATCAACCGTCTTCAAAGCATCCCACTCTGTTGTAAACGAAGTTGAAAGGCTGACATAGGGTCGGCGGCTGAGTGCGTCTGCTACAACATTCGCTTTCCCTGGATGATACTGTATAGAGAAGTGATAGTCTTTCACGAACTCCAACCATCTGCGCTGTCTCATATTCAGTTCCCTCTGTGTGAACAAATACTGTAGACTCTTATGATCGCTAAACAATCGAAAAGTCTCCCCCAAAAGATAATGTCTCCAAATACGCAAGGCAAAAACCACTGCGGCGAGCTCTAGGTCGTGAGTCGGGTAATTAAGCTCATGAGGCTTAAGCTTCCTAGACCCATAAGAAACTGGTCGCTCTTCTTGCATCAACACACAACCCAAACCCTTCAGAGAAGCGTCGGTAAATACTAAATACTCGATTCCACTCTGAGGTGTGGCTAAGACAGGTGCAGAAGTTAACTTACTCTTTAATTCAGCAAAAGCAGTCTGACAAGAATCATCCCATACAAATGGTACATTCTTCTTAGTTAGATGAGTAAGTGGACCCGCAATTTTGGAAAATCCCTGGATGAACCTGCGATAATACCCCGCCAATCCCAGAAAACTGCGAATCTCTGTCGGTGAGGTAGGCTGTCCCCACTCCATAACGGCCGCAACCTTGGCTGGATCTACTGCTAACCCTTCTTCTGACACTACATGACCTAGAAATTTGACCTCTTTCTGCCAAAATTCACACTTCTCAAACTTCGCAAACAACTGATGTTCTCGAAGTGTCTGCAATACTGTGCGTAAATGTCTAGCATGGTCCTTCTCCGACTTAGAGTAAACCAGAATATCATCAATGAAAACAATGACAAACTGATCTAAGTATTCTCTGAATACTCTATTCATCAAGTCTATAAAGACAGCTGGAGCGTTCGTTAAACCGAAAGGCATAACACGAAACTCATAAGATCCGTACCTTGTGAGGAATGCTGTCTTTGGAACATCTTGTTCTCTGACTCGTAGCTGATGATAACCAGACCTCAAATCGATCTTTGAGAAGTAAGTAGCTCCCTTCAACTGATCAAACAGGTCATCAATTCTGGGCAACGGGTACTTGTTGCGAACAGTGACCTTGTTCAGTTCTCTGTAATCAATACAAAGACGAAGAGATCCATCCTTCTTCTTGACAAACAGTACTGGTGCTCCCCATGGTGAAGTACTCCTGCGAATAAATCCCTGGCTGAGCAACTGTTGAATTTGATCTTTCAACTCTCGCATCTCCACTGGTGCCATTCTGTACGGCGCCTTAGCAATAGGCGTAGTGCCTGGAGCTAAATCAATAACGAAGTCTATCTCTCGACTCGGTGGCAAGCCTGGAATTTCCTGGAATACATCCTGGAATTCCTGTACTACCGGGATGCTGTCAAGAGATACCGCAGTCGCTTCCTGTGAGTCCTCCTCAAGAACGAATAAATAAGTGCTAGGCCCTCTATCAGGTTGTGGTACAACAAGAAGATACATCTCCTGTCCTGGTATAGAAAATACAATAGACTTTTCGTAACAGTTAACCTGAGCATGGTACTGAGATAACCAGTCCATCCCAAGTATAACATCATACGAATGCATATCTAACACTAACAAATTTGCAAGAAATCGAAGTCGGCCCATATCTATAAGGATATCACCGCTATACTCTCGTAAAATTGCGCCAACTCCCAATGGTGTATAAATATTAAGAGGTTGGTCACATAACTGAGTCGTCATACCAGATAAGATAACAAAAGATCTAGACACAAAAGAATGTGATGCACCAGTGTCAAACAGTATACGAGCAGTTCGACCATGTATAGAAAACATACCCTCAATAGCCTGAGGAGCCTGCGCATTATGTGGCATGAAGTTATAAACTCTGCCATGATGCAATTGCTGTGGAGGTTGTCCCGGAGGAAATGGTGGTGCTGGAAGTGCCGGAAAATTCTGAACTTTCCCACGTGGCATCGGTGGGGCCGGTAGAGGTAACGGCTGATTAGGTATTAGCTGCCCATACTGTCCCTGTTTAGCTTTGGGACACATCTTGGCCGGATGCCCAATCTCTCTACAGTGATAACAACGTCCCGTAAAAGGACCTGCCTGCCTTCTCTGTTGATTTCCCGACCACTGTTCCTGTCCGGTCTGAGGTATCCCACCTTGTCTACCCTGATTAGGGACTCCATCCCTCTGCACATCTAGGTTTCCTTTGTTTTTCTTCCAAGGTTGATGTCCTTGAAATCTGCCCCGATCATTGGACTTGGCACCACTGTTGCTTCCTTTCTCCACTGTCTGGTAGTCTCGGTTAGTCCGCTTATCTCCCTTGGACTTCCGGTAATCACTCCTCATCTGACAGTGCTGTAAGGCGGCATTAACCACCTGGATATAAGTAGTATATGCCGGACTACCTAAGATCACCACTTTAATCGGCCATATCAACCCCTTCACAAAGCGGTCTCGCTTCTTTTCTTCCGTATTGACCTCCTCTGGTGCAAATAATGACAAATTAATGAACTTCTGTTCATACTCAGCCACAGTCATATCTTCCTGCTGCAGATCCAGAAATTCAGTCTTCATCGCTGATCTTACTGACATAGGAAAATACTTGTCGTCAAAGCGAGTCTGAAATTCAGCATAAGTCAATCTGGTCCTGTCTTCGACAGTAGTAATAGACTCCCACCACTGCAATGCATTGCCTATCAGCATAAACGTAGCCAGCATCTGTTTCTGCACTTCGGTACAGATTACTATCCGAAGATGACGCTCGCTCTCCTGTTTCCACTGATATGCTAACAGGACATCTGAGGACCCTGCAAATGTCGGTGGATTTCCCCGGATGAACGAGTGACGAACTTTGTCCCATGACATTGGCTGTGCCACTGGTTCAGGAACAGGTACTATCGGAGGAGGTTGCTGGTTTCGTAGAGCAGATGCTACTCCTGCTGCCACAGCTCGTGCACTGATGTCAGCAACTTGAGGAGAAAATTCCTGATTCTCATTTTGAGTTGGGGAAATACTGCGATGACGGTTCGCATTCCTTGTCCCACGCCGAGACATCCTTCTTTTAAATTCAGAAAAAATCTAACGTCAGTACATTATCATGGACCGACTAAAAGAATACAAAGAACCCTAATACTTAGGCTCTAATTATCAGAATACACAACGCGGAAGTATAGTAATCACAGATCCCTAAGACACTCGAACCTGGAATGCTCTGATACCAACTGTAACACCCCCACATTTTCCACGCATAAGTTGATCAGGCTTATACACGAAAAACGAGGGATATCAAAAACAATTGGCAATATACAAGCATGGAATACAAAATGATGGAAATAAAAGAATTTAGACAGGAAAGAAACATTAAATAATACAACATCCATCCATCCTTTATTTAATACAGTACTTCATTACAACTTGGAAATCCTACGTCAGGGATCCCTAAATATAACCCTGAGAGTTCAACGTCAAAAGTAAATAAAAACTGAAACTGAAGTATTACATAAAACTTCTACCCTGCACTGGATCGTAAGAGTAGATGAGTTCGGATGATGGTCCCACACTGCTAACCTCAGCCTTGAAACGGATACTGACCGTATCCTGAAATAACAACAATGGTGGGTCAACCCCACGAGCAAGTCCTCTCTACTATGACCCAAATCAGAGAATCAAATAAATTAATCATTATGAATCGGATGAGTACTATATCTGTATACATCCTATGGGAACTATCCAATGTATAACATGACCTCAACCAGAATAGACGGTGATCGCTTAGACTCACACTAGGTGGTCAAGTGTCGCCTTTCCCTACCCGGGAAATCAGCTATTATACATGGTGCACGGTACTGACAACACAGACTATAACGAACTACACAGTGATAACACCTCGCAAAGTACTGATGAATATACTGAGCATATAATTTAGGCAACACATGCCAACAATATTAAGAAATATACCGAGAATGTCAATTAGGCAACACATGCCAATAATACTAAACCACATACCCCGACAGCCACACATCTGTCTACCGCAACGAATGCATAAGGTATAAATGAGTCTAAACTTATTAGTCAGCTCACATGGTTCTATATGGCAACACATCCATATAATATAAATGCGACATAATAAACAGTCCATTTATTCCCTGAAATGCACACAGCATAATAATCATGATTTATATACGATTAACAGTATAAACATCCCATAAGATATCATGGATAATTTATCTGACTAAAACCATGGCCTTATTTAATTTAATAGTAATGTTTGATACCATTAAATACGATAATAACACTATTTATATTTAACAATGTCGTTAAATAAATCACATTAGTATCCATACTGCGAACGAGCCAATAAATGCTTAGAAAAGATTAATCGGCCATAAGAATAAGTAACGGGTGTTAAAATAATAATTTCGTGGCCCGTTAAACCCGTAATTACCAACACAGTACCTAAAAATCCAAGTTTAAGGTTCTGGAATTTACAAAACAGGCCCTAGGGGTATTCTGGTAACTTCCAGCAGCTGTAGGGACCCCACACGCGCCCTCACGCGCCTCCCAGAGCCTCCCCACGCGCAGCCAAGCTTTCCCCACTCTCCCACGCGCCTCCACGCGCGTCTGGCATCAGCCACGCGCCCGCACGCGCTCCCACGCGCGTCTGGAGAGTCCCACGCGCGCGCGCGCGCTGCCACGCGCGCACAAAGGGTGCCTTGCTGACGCGGCGTCCTCCGGTTGGTTGGCTGCATCAGCTTTCCTGCATGCGCGCCACACCGGATCAATCCACCTGCATCTCCTCCATCCAACGTTCCCTGATCCGGGTGTACCGCGGTATCATGGACCGCGATGCACCGGATCAATCAGACTCCATTAATGGCCAGGATGCGCGCGTACACCCTCCTATGGTGCGCCGCGTCGCACCGGATCACTCCGGTCGTCTCCCCCACTGCCGGCGACCGGAAAACTCGCCGGAAGGTCGCCGGAAATTGCAGAAAATGCCCGGAAAAATCTAGAAAATTCTAGAAAAATCCCTAAAGTCTTATTTAATTATTTTTAGCCATTATTAATTTCATAGGACATTAAATAAATATATACCATCCTATATAATTAAAATTCCATTAATTTAATAAAATAAAATTAATAATTTATTAACCTCCTAACCTTGGCTCTATGCATAAAAATAAGCTAAACAATTAATTTATTAATTCAAAGGGGAAAAGTAGATAATAACTTGCCTTTTTGGATTTAAAATAAATCCGCCGGTCTGCGCGTAGTCGGGTAAAATTGCCTACACCGGTCCAAGCTTCTTTCTCTTTCTCTTTTCCTTTCACTCTTATAAAATAGCTCTCTAGAATTGATACTTTGCTTCTAACTCCCTTTATTTTCTTCTAAGGCAAGCTAGTTAATTTATATACAAAATATATAATATAAATATTACAAATATCTTATTTTTTTCATCAACTAACCATCCTCCCAACCATAAGGCTTCAATTCCAACCATAACCATTGATGCAATCCTATCCTAATCTCTAATTTCATCATGACTTTGGTTTAATACTATTATTATTATTATAACTATTATTATTATTATTACTAATATTATTATTAATAAACTTTTATAATTATTATTATTATATTATTATTATTATTATTATTAAATTAATATAATTATTATTATTACAAAATAATACATCATATCATCATAATACTATATAACACAAATAATACTTTAATTAACTAATATTGATTAATAGAAGCATAACCAACAAATAAAAGTATTAATAATAATACATGCATAATTAAATGAATAAATTTACTATTTTAACATACACAATTAATTTACATGCACAATTAAATGAACTTAATATAATAATGTAGTATGCACAAATAAAATTAATTAATCTAACACAAGATTAATTTAAATACATTCTTTAAAATTACGGGGTATTACATTCTCCCCCCCTAATAAAGGAATTTCGTCCCCGAAATTCACTACATACCTGTAGTAAAAAGTTCTGGATACTTGGCACGGATAATATCTTCCCGTTCCCAAGTAGACTCTGTAGCACTATGATGACTCCACTGTACACGTACTAATGGAATAGTCTTCGTGCGCAGTATCTGATTCCTACGATCGAGAATACAGTAAGGTTGTTCCAAATAGGTTGCATCGGGTTGCAACTCAATCTCACCCACATCAATGTGTTGGTATCGATCTTCATCCCGTAGAAATTTTCGCAGCATAGATACATGAAAAACATTATGTACCCTATGAAGATTATCTGGTAGAGCCAGACGATAAGCTACTGCCCCAATCCGATCTGTAATCATAAAAGGACCCACAAAACGAGGCGATAACTTACCCTTTGACCCAAACCGCATTACTCCCTTCATAGGAGAAACCTTAAGCAAAACCTGATCACCAACCTTAAACTCCAAAGCACGAGTTCGACGGTCAGCATAACTTTTCTGTCTGCTTTGAGCTGTACGCATCCGATCCCTAATGATAGCGATCTTTTCTGACGTGTCCTTAATAAATTCAGGACCCAGAAAGTTGTTCTCACCAACTCCAAGCCAACAGACAGGAGACCTACACGGTCTGCCGTACAAAGCCTCAAATGGTGCCATACCAATAGTTTTCTGATAACTATTGTTATAAGCAAACTCTGAAAGCGGCAAATATTCCTCCCAATTGCCCTTAAAATCAAGAACACATGCCCGCAACATGTCTTCTAAAATCTGATTAACTCGCTCAGTCTGTCCATCTGTTTGAGGATGATAAGCAGTGCTAAGATATAGTTCTGTACCCAAAGCCTGCTGAAAGCTCCTCCAAAATCCTGATACAAACTTCGGATCTCTATCTGATACGATGGACAATGGTACACCATGAAGTTTCACCATTTCTGCAATATACAGCCTAGCATACTGTTCTGACGTAAAGTTTGACCGAACAGGCAGAAAGTGAGCGGACTTGGTCAATCTATCAACAATGACCCAAATAGAGTTGTGATTATGCTGTGAAGTAGGTAATCCCTCTATAAAGTCCATGGAAATACTCTCCCATTTCCACTCTGGTATGGGAAGTGGCTGTAACGATCCTGGCGGTCTCTGATGATCAATCTTAATCATCTGACAGGTGCTACATTTAGAGACAAAGATAGCTATATCTCTTTTCATGCCGGCCCACCAAAACTGGCGTTTCATGTCCTGATACATCTTGTCTCCCCCTGGATGTACAGAGAACTGAGAAGTGTGTGTCTCTCTCATCACAACATTTCTCAAATTATCAGCTGAAGGCACAATTAAACGTCCCTTGTACCTCAATCCTCCATCAGTCCCTATAGAATAAAAAGGAACATCTCCGGAGGCTAACTCCGAAACCCGGTCAATACACTGTTGATCTGAGAGTTGCGCTTGAATAACCTGATGAATGATAGAAGGAGTTACTACCACACATGCCATAAAAGCGTCTGCTAACTCATCAACCGTCTTCAAAGCATCCCACTCTGTTGTAAACGAAGCTGAAAGGCTGACATAGGGTCGGCGGCTGAGTGCGTCTGCTACAACATTCGCTTTCCCTGGATGATACTGTATAGAGAAGTGATAGTCTTTCACGAACTCCAACCATCTGCGCTGTCTCATATTCAGTTCCCTCTGTGTGAACAAATACTGTAGACTCTTATGATCGCTAAACAATCGAAAAGTCTCCCCCAAAAGATAATGTCTCCAAATACGCAAGGCAAAAACCACTGCGGCGAGCTCTAGGTCGTGAGTCGGGTAATTAAGCTCATGAGGCTTAAGCTTCCTAGACCCATAAGAAACTGGTCGCTCTTCTTGCATCAACACACAACCCAAACCCTTCAGAGAAGCGTCGGTAAATACTAAATACTCGATTCCACTCTGAGGTGTGGCTAAGACAGGTGCAGAAGTTAACTTACTCTTTAATTCAGTATTTCCATGGACTTTATAGAGGGATTACCTACTTCACAGCATAATCACAACTCTGGTATGGTAAGTGGACCCGCAATTTTGGAAAATCCCTGGATGAACCTGCGATAATACCCCGCCAATCCCAGAAAACTGCGAATCTCTGTCGGTGAGATAGGCTGTCCCCACTCCATAACGGCCGCAACCTTGGCTGGATCTACTGCTAACCCTTCTTCTGACACTACATGACCTAGAAATTTGACCTCTTTCTGCCAAAATTCACACTTCTCAAACTTCGCAAACAACTGATGTTCTCGAAGTGTCTGCAATACTGTGCGTAAATGTCTAGCATGGTCCTTCTCCGACTTAGAGTAAACCAGAATATCATCAATGAAAACAATGACAAACTGATCTAAGTATTCTCTGAATACTCTATTCATCAAGTCCATAAAGACAGCTGGAGCGTTCGTTAAACCGAAAGGCATAACACGAAACTCATAAGATCCGTACCTTGTGAGGAATGCTGTCTTTGGAACATCTTGTTCTCTGACTCGTAGCTGATGATAACCAGACCTCAAATCGATCTTTGAGAAGTAAGTAGCTCCCTTCAACTGATCAAACAGGTCATCAATTCTGGGCAACGGGTACTTGTTGCGAACAGTGACCTTGGTCAGTTCTCTGTAATCAATACAAAGACGAAGAGATCCATCCTTCATCTTGACAAACAGTACTGGTGCTCCCCATAGTGAAGTACTCCTGCGAATAAATCCCTGGCTGAGCAACTGTTGAATTTGATCTTTCAACTCTCGCATCTCCACTGGTGCCATTCTGTACGGCGCCTTAGCAATAGGCGTAGTGCCTGGAGCTAAATCAATAACGAAGTCTATCTCTCGACTCGGTGGCAAGCCTGGAATTTCCTGGAATACATCCTGGAATTCCTGTACTACCGGGATGCTGTCAAGAGATACCGTAGTCGCTTCCTGTGAGTCCTCCTCAAGAACGAATAAATAAGTGCTAGGCCCTCTATCAGGTTGTGGTACAACAAGAAGATACATCTCCTGTCCTGGTATAGAAAATACAATAGACTTTTCGTAACAGTTAACCTGAGCATGGTACTGAGATAACCAGTCCATCCCAAGTATAACATCATACGAATGCATATCTAACACTAACAAATTTGCAAGAAATCGAAGTCGGCCCATATCTATAAGGATATCACCGCTATACTCTCGTAAAATTGCGCCAACTCCCAATGGTGTATAAATATTAAGAGGTTGGTCACATAACTGAGTCGTCATACCAGATAAGATAACAAAAGATCTAGACACAAAAGAATGTGATGCACCAGTGTCAAACAGTATACGAGCAGTTCGACCATGTATAGAAAACATACCCTCAATAGCCTGAGGAGCCTGCGCATTATGTGGCATGAAGTTATAAACTCTGCCATGATGCAATTGCTGTGGAGGTTGTCCCGGAGGAAATGGTGGTGCTGGAAGTGCCGGAAAATTCTGAACTTGCCCACGTGGCATCGGTGGGGCCGGTAGAGGTAACGGCTGATTAGGTCTTAGCTGCCCATACTGTCCCTGTTTAGCTTTGGGACACATCTTGGCCGGATGCCCAATCTCTCTACAGTGATAACAACGTCCCGTAAAAGGACCTGCCTGCCTTCTCTGTTGATTTCCCGACCACTGTTCCTGTCCGGTCTGAGGTATCCCACCTTGTCTACCCTGATTAGGGACTCCATCCCTCTGCACATCTAGGTTTCCTTTGTTTTTCTTCCAAGGTTGATGTCCTTGAAATCTGCCCCGATCATTGGACTTGGCACCACTGTTGCTTCCTTTCTCCACTGTCTGGTAGTCTCGGTTAGTCCGCTTATCTCCCTTGGACTTCCGGTAATCACTCCTCATCTGACAGTGCTGTAAGGCGGCATTAACCACCTGGATATAAGTAGTATATGCCAGACTACCTAAGATCACCACTTTAATCGGCCATATCAACCCCTTCACAAAGCGGTCTCGCTTCTTTTCTTCCGTATTGACCTCCTCTGGTGCAAATAATGACAAATTAATGAACTTCTGTTCATACTCAGCCACAGTCATATCTTCCTGCTGCAGATCCAGAAATTCAGTCTTCATCGCTGATCTTACTAACATAGGAAAATACTTGTCGTCAAAGCGAGTCTGAAATTCAGCATAAGTCAATCTGGTCCTGTCTTCGACAGTAGTAATAGACTCCCACCACTGCAATGCATTGCCTATCAGCATAAACGTAGCCAGCATCTGTTTCTGCACTTCGGTACAGATTACCATCCGAAGATGACGCTCGCTCTCCTGTTTCCACTGATATGCTAACAGGACATCTGAGGACCCTGCAAATGTCGGTGGATTTCCCCGGATGAACGAGTGACGAACTTTGTCCCATGACATTGGCTGTGCCACTGGTTCAGGAACAGGTACTATCGGAGGAGGTTGCTGGTTTCGTAGAGCAGATGCTACTCCTGCTGCCACAGCTCGTGCAATGATGTCAGCAACTTGAGGAGAAAATTCCTGATTCTCATTTTGAGTTGGGGAAATACTGCGATGACGGTTCGCATTCCTTGTCCCACGCCGAGACATCCTTCTTTTAAATTCAGAAAAAATCTAACGTCAGTACATTATCATGGACCGACTAAAAGAATACAAAGAACCCTAATACTTAGGCTCTAATTATCAGAATACACAACGCGGAAGTATAGTAATCACAGATCCCTAAGACACTCGAACCTGGAATGCTCTGATACCAACTGTAACACCCCCACATTTTCCACGCATAAGTTGATCAGGCTTATACACGAAAAACGAGGGATATCAAAAACAATTGGCAATATACAAGCATGGAATACAAAATGATGGAAATAAAAGAATTTAGACAGGAAAGAAACATTAAATAATACAACATCCATCCATCCTTTATTTAATACAGTACTTCATTACAACTTGGAAATCCTACGTCAGGGATCCCTAAATATAACCCTGAGAGTTCAACGTCAAAAGTAAATAAAAACTGAAACTGAAGTATTACATAAAACTTCTACCCTGCACTGGATCGTAAGAGTAGATGAGTTCGGATGATGGTCCCACACTGCTAACCTCAGCCTTGAAACGGATACTGACCGTATCCTGAAATAACAACAATGGTGGGTCAACCCCACGAGCAAGTCCTCTCTACTATGACCCAAATCAGATAATCAAATAAATTAATCATTATGAATCGGATGAGTACTATATCTGTATACATCCTATGGGAACTATCCAATGTATAACATGACCTCAACCAGAATAGACGGTGATCACTTAGACTCACACTAGGTGGTCAAGTGTCGCCTTTCCCTACCCGGGAAATCAGCTATTATACATGGTGCACGGTACTGACAACACAGACTATAACGAACTACACAGTGATAACACCTCGCAAAGTACTGATGAATATACTGAGCATAAAATTTAGGCAACACATGCCAACAATATTAAGAAATATACCGAGAATGTCAATTAGGCAACACATGCCAATAATACTAAACCACATACCCCGACAGCCACACATCTGTCTACCGCAACGAATGCATAAGGTATAAATGAGTCTAAACTTATTAGTCAGCTCACATGGTTCTATATGGCAACACATCCATATAATATAAATGCGACATAATAAACAGTCCATTTATTCCCTGAAATGCACACAGCATAATAATCATGATTTATATACGATTAACAGTATAAACATCCCATAAGATATCATGGATAATTTATCTGACTAAAACCATGGCCTTATTTAATTTAATAGTAATGTTTGATACCATTAAATACGATAATAACACTATTTATATTTAACAATGTCGTTAAATAAATCACATTAGTATCCGTACTGCGAACGAGCCAATAAATGCTTAGAAAAGATTAATCGGCCATAAGAATAAGTAACGGGTGTTAAAATAATAATTTCGTGGCCCGTTAAACCCGTAATTACCAACATAGTACCTAAAAATCCAAGTTTAAGGTTCTGGAATTTACAAAACAGGCCCTAGGGGTATTCTGGTAACTTCCAGCAGCTGTAGGGACCCCACACGCGCCCTCACGCGCCTCCCAGAGCCTCCCCACGCGCAGCCAAGCTTTCCCCACTCTCCCACGCGCCTCCACGCGCGTCTGGCATCAGCCACGCGCCCGCACGCGCTCCCACGCGCGTCTGGAGAGTCCCACGCGCGCGCACGCGCTGCCACGCGCGCACTAAGGGTGCCTTGCTGACGCGGCGTCCTCCGGTTGGTTGGCTGCATCAGCTTTCCTGCATGCGCGCCACACCGGATTAATCCACCTGCATCTCCTCCATCCAACGTTCCCTGATCCGGGTGTACCGCGGTATCATGGACCGCGATGCACCGGATCAATCAGACTCCATTAATGGCCAGGATGCGCGCGTACACCCTCCTATGGTGCGCCGCGTCGCACCGGATCACTCCGGTCGTCTCCCCCACTGCCGGCGACCGGAAAACTCGCCGGAAGGTCGCCGGAAATTGCAGAAAATGCCCGGAAAAATCTAGAAAATTCTAGAAAAATCCCTAAAGTCTTATTTAATTATTTTTAGCCATTATTAATTTCATAGGACATTAAATAAATATATACCATCCTATATAATTAAAATTCCATTAATTTAATAAAATAAAATTAATAATTTATTAACCTCCTAACCTTGGCTCTATGCATAAAAATAAGCTAAACAATTAATTTATTAATTCAAAGGGGAAAAGTAGATAATAACTTGCCTTTTTGGATTTAAAATAAATCCGCCGGTCTGCGCGTAGTCGGGTAAAATTGCCTACACCGGTCCAAGCTTCTTTCTCTTTCTCTTTTCCTTTCACTCTTATAAAATAGCTCTCTAGAATTGATACTTTGCTTCTAACTCCCTTTATTTTCTTCTAAGGCAAGCTAGTTAATTTATATACAAAATATATAATATAAATATTACAAATATCTTATTTTTTTCATCAACTAACCATCCTCCCAACCATAAGGCTTCAATTCCAACCATAACCATTGATGCAATCCTATCCTAATCTCTAATTTCATCATGACTTTGGTTTAATACTATTATTATTATTATAACTATTATTATTATTATTACTAATATTATTATTAATAAACTTTTATAATTATTATTATTATATTATTATTATTATTATTATTAAATTAATATAATTATTATTATTACAAAATAATACATCATATCATCATAATACTATATAACACAAATAATACTTTAATTAACTAATATTGATTAATAGAAGCATAACCAACAAATAAAAGTATTAATAATAATACATGCATAATTAAATGAATAAATTTACTATTTTAACATACACAATTAATTTACATGCACAATTAAATGAACTTAATATAATAATGTAGTATGCACAAATAAATAAAATTAATTAATCTAACACAAGATTAATTTAAATACATTCTTTAAAATTACGGGGTATTACAACACCGGATTATCTCACCCTATCTTCCCTCCATCCAACGCTCACAGATCCGGGTGTACCGCGGTAACATGGACCGCGGTGCACCGGATCAATCGCTCCTGTTAATGGCCCAGATGCGCGCGCATACCCTCCTATGGTGCGCCGCATCACACCGGATCACTCCGGTCATCTCCCCCATTGCCGGCGACCGGAAAACTCGCCGGAAGGTCGCCGGAAATTGCAGAAAAGCCCCGGAAAAATCTAGAAAATTCTAGAAAAATCCCTAAAGCCTTATTTAATTATTTTCAGCCATTATTAATTTCATAGGATATTAAATAAATATATACTGTCCTATATAATTAAAATTTTATTAATTTAATAAACTAAAATTAATAATTTATTAACCTCCTAACCTGGTCTCTATGCATAAAAATAAACTAAGCAATTAATTTATTAATTCAAAAGGGAAAAGTAGATAATAACTTGCCTTTTTGGATTTAAAATAAATCCGCCGGTTGCGCGTAGTTGGGTAAAATCGCCTACACCGGTGCAGGCTCCCTTCTTTCTCTCTCTTCCTTTCACTCTTCAACACTTGCTCACTGTTATTCTTTCTTTTCTACTTAGGTGAGTTGCCTTAAGGGTAAGTTGGCTAACTAATATATATATACTAACTTATATAATATATATAATACAAATATCTAAATTTACATTTAATTCTCACCCATTCCTCACATTCCTACCTATATCACTTTAAGCCAAGCAAGCCAAGTCAAGCAAAATGTCCTAAGGTTCAACTATGGGAATGAAATCCTATCCTAAGATTTAATTTTTTTTTCATCATTACATTGATTTAGTAATATTTAGTTAGTCTTATTATTACTAATATTATTATTATTATTATATTATTATTAATATATTAATTTTTATTATTATTATTATTTTTATAAGAACACATTACAATCATAATTATACTTTACAATATAAATATAATACTTTAATTAATTAATATTGCTTAATATAAACCTTACCAATAAAAATATAAAATAAGAATACATGCACAATTAAATGAACTTAATATAATAATGTAGCATGCACAATAATAGGTAAAGAAATCTACACATAAATGAATTTAAATAAACTAAGCTCTTTAATAAAATACGGGGTATTACAGAAGACATGTGGGTGTGAGTACTAATTAAGAAATAATAATAAACATTATATAGTTCACTTGAGTTTATAATCAACGGTCATGCAATGCAATCCCTAAAATGAAATGATTTGGCCATAAATTCTAATATCCTTTTCATAAATATTTCATTTTCGTAATTCATTCACTTCATATTATTTTATTTCATCTTATTAACAATTTTATCTTACACAATTTTATATTTGTGCTTGATTTATCTTTCAATAGTGTAGATTTACATGAAAATATTTTACTCCTACATGTAATAGTTGGACGAGAACGCATTAGGTTTTGATCATCTCTTATACAAACAAATGCGACAATATATCAATAATAGATTAAACAGCTCGAATTAATATAGTCGAGTGAAAATTAAATTGATACTGGATTCCATCGAGGTAACATAATTATTCCATGAATAGAATTATTTTCTATGTACCATATATGTGTTTATATTACTTTTTGGTGAAATGCATGATTTTGTACATGTGTTTATATTATATTATATATATATAGTATCTTGTATAACGATATTATGTGTAGAAGATAATTGAGGGCAAAAATATAATATGTACAACATTCATATTTGAGCTCTTACATTTAACAAACAATCTTAATGAATTCAACGCTTACAAATAAGATAATATTAAACAGGTTTTCATATTAATACAATCAGCATTTAAAATTTCAGCGCTCATGACTTACAGTTTTCAGTTTTATCAAACAACACTTAAGACTGAAAGTTCATCACTAAATCAGTCCCCACCACAAATTCGATTCGAATTTTTAATTATTTTATCATATCCGTCCGACACTCATTTAGAGAGTTACCAAATCCACCCTATTAGAGACGTGAGAAAAACTTGTTGGGTTGGAAGAAATTACGATCACTAATTGTCAATCTAACTTCATAATTGGAATTGTTCAAAGAGTATTTTATTTTTGGTTGATTAAATAACAGCATTATGTAAATAATGAATTGTTAAAATAGTGTTAGTCCAGCCAGCAAGAAGAAGGTTAATGTGGCAATATCTTACAATTTTGTCACAATAAAGCAACATATAGAGACAAATTTTAGGTGGTTAGAGACAAATTTTTAGGTGGTTACTTAGAACTTCATCAGAAATAAACAATCTCCATCGCATTGGCTAGCGGACGATTATGTCAATTCCATGTTTAGGCTGAAATGTATGCATAAGAATTATTCAACATCACCAGTAAAAGTCTAATTTAATAGACACATATTCAAACCAATTCCCTCATTTGTTGTCTCTTGTCATTAATACAAATATAATAGCTAATCTTACACGGTTACACCACAATAAAATAATATATATATATATATATATATATTATTATTACCATGCGGACCATTCCTTTGACCACTCCTCCATTTTGGGGGAAAACTAGAAAGCAGTAACTATCTCTAAAAATAAAAATAAAATAAGTAACACATCGATTTCAAAAGAGACATATAGAATAAGTAATTATTCAAGTCCTCTAGAAACTGCGACTGGCAATTGGCAATTGGCAATTGGCAATTTGGCCATTCAGACCCTGTATACATTAGTAGCCATACCAAATTGTGTGGTCTTCAGTGTATTGATGTTATCCTCACATATGTGGGTCCCATTCCGATAGAGGAGTGTGTGAAAAAAGTCACCTCCAGTGTGTGAATTCGACAATTCTTTATATAAAGTGAAAAAAACACACGCGCGTGCGCACGCACTTTCTCATATTTCACACAACTCAAAGGAGGACTTTCACGTCCAAAATCCTTGTGGGATTTCAACTACAAAAAGAAACCTATAGTAATCCGCAACCTTGGGAATCATGCCTTCACCATATTCATTAAACAAACAATAAGCAATCAGAACCTGCCGAGATTTGAATAAATCTTGTTTTTATACTAATAAATTATAATATATAAAGATTATTCTTTGTCACCCATTCAATAATGATTTGTTGTTCAATCTATTCAACGTCAACTCTCTCTCTCTCTCTCTCCTTCCCACTTTTTGCGTGTATTATTTGTTTATTGTACTGATTAAAGTTTGGAATGTAAATTTGGATTACCAAATTTAAGTATTGCAGCATTTTGTTGTAAATAATGTCAAAATGTTTTGTTTATATTATTATTATTATTGTCATTTTTCTTTTTCTTTTTCTTTTTTTCACGTTGATACAAAGGTAAAAACTCATGATTTAGATTCTATGCATATATAATGTAAGGAATTAATTCATATGAAGTGGGATTGTAAATGAATCAAATTGTTCGTAAAACTCGACTTAGCCTTATCGACTCGAGCTTGATTTTTAAGTTTGTTTAGTACACGAGTTGATCATGAAAAAATTCAGACTTGTGAACATGTACATTCATAAGTATAAATTCATATAGGTTTATGAAAGAAAATTCGTAAATATAAGTTAGTGTATGTTTATGTTCACATTCATAAACAAATCAAACTAATTTATAAGAAAAAGAAATCATTTTCTAATTTCATTTATAAATGTGATAATTAATAAAATTTTATTTTCAGCTTTTGGACGGTGGGTCATCCCCTCATCTAAACTCCTCCCCTCTTCTATCTACATCGACATCCATCACATCATTGGTTTGTGCCACATTGCTACATGATGGCATGCATCATCGTTCATGCTCATGTATGTACAAAAGATGACATGACATGGTCCATAATCCATATGGGTATTGAGTGATTTCTGAAGTGCCACGTGTGACCCTTATCATTGAAAGCAGTTGGAATAAGACAATAACAGGCCAACAACCCACGTGGCCCGTCGCAATCCCTCAATAATTTCACGGGAGACGCGAGTCAGCATTTTGGTGAGCTAAATATGAACCCCAAAACCATACATCCACACTACCATCCATTATAATGCTGTTGGCACATTTTCGTCCATCTGATCATATGCGGTCCGTCTGATCTATCACTATCATCCCTTACCAAACTTACAATCAAATCAAAGACTTTGGTGAATGGATCCTAAGCACAAATGCTATTTACTGGGAAAATCAACGGCTTCGATTACCTCCAGATAGACTACCGTTTGAAACAACATGTTGGTGCAGGAAAATTAGGGTGTTGCTGATGCGTAGCTTACCATGACCCTTTACCAGAGGGTTCTATTGCAATTTATTTCATACCAATCATTTGACATGTTTTACTTAATATAATACTCCCTCCCGCCTGTATGAAGTGTCACTTTTAAAAAACTGTGACCTTTACAAATTAAATTACCCAATTTCAAAATACGATACGTTTTTTTTAAATGGAGGTAGTACTATCATATTATTAAAATATTAAATTTTATATTTTAATTACATTATCAAAAATAAAATAAGAAGGAAGATAACTTGGTTTTTTAAAACTACTCACTTCAAAATAATTATACCAAAATATTTATTTGGAATGCAATAAATATAATATGGGGACAATAAAAGTTAAGTATTAAAAAAATAAAATCACGAAATAAAATCACGTCTCACCGCTAATCGAATTTTGTTTTCTTTAAAAAAAAAAAATTTAATAATAAGTGTTAGAAAATTGCATCCATTCCTAGTTGATATTGCTTATTTGTTTGAGTGTGATAAAGGAATTAAAAATTACATTATTGACATACAAATTTTCGACTAAAATATAATAAAAAATTTAAAATTAAATCTCTACTTTTTTATCCCGTTGATCAACTCAAGGTAACCCACCCATATAAAATTTAATAAATTACAATTTAAATTATTGTATACCTCCCTAAATGCATGCTATTTAAAAATTAGAAGTTCAATCTGTTTTTTTTTTTTGACCCATTTTGTCATAAATTGTCTCATTTTCTTTATTAATTTTGTTTTATTTATTTCAGATTCTAACGAGTTATAAACAGATTCTAATCATTCATCAGTGTCATAATAAGTCACATAATATTTTATTTCTAGTTCTACCGCAATAATAAAAATTTATAGACGTAAGGAGGAGATTCACGTGTTTTTCTTATATTCGGTCTGTGAGATGAGTGAACTGCTTGGGTTGGGTTGGGCCTATTAAAATTGTAAGATGGTTAGATATTTAATTGGACGTGTTGGGCTGAACCATATTTTTTTTTCATATACTACGTAGTTTATGTTTCCTGGTTAAGTGTAACGCTACAGTGCCGGTGATGAGGACTGGAAACAAAACCCTAAAACCAGAAAACCTCCTTCCACTTCCAGACCAGGGACGGACCTATTATGCATACAAACTATCCACACCATTAACCCAAGTGATAAGTGGACATTTGTAGTTGTGAATTAAGTCACACAATCCTTCTCAACCAACAGGTGTTGCTCTCACGCTCTGTGCACGCTCTCGTTCAAATTCTTACTGCTTATAACTTAATTCTGTTGTTCTCCCGCTCCCGCTCTCGAATTCGCTCACTCCTGCTCCTGCTTTATGTGACTTAGATTGTGAGTGTGGGTGGATAGTTACTTGAAAAAAGAAAAAAAAAAAAAAAACAATTAAGCATATAATTCTATGTTCATTAAATTTTATCATTTTTGCATGTTGTGGTACAATTGGATCGTGCGTTATTATTCAATGTATTAGCGTACCTGTGTCCAAAATCAATAATATCTTCTTCATTGATTTTCGGTCAATGCAACAAAAAGTTATAGATTTCTTCGGTTGAGCTATATTTGGACAATTCTACGGTTCCATACCAATTAGCCAACAATACTTTACTCCACCATTGCTTTTTTATATACAGTTATATTAGAGAAATAAATAAATAAATAAATCATTAAACTAGAAAAAAATAGAGCTTATCTTGAAGCCTTATATGTAGATATGTCTGTATACATACAATTATATTTAAACACACATATCAAGCACACAGGGACGCCTGAAAATTCTGATAGTAATAGCACATAGTTGCCAAAGCATATACACTTTCATAAGCCCACAATCTTTATTCACTAATGATATAGACCAATAGAGATACAAGCTGCCTTCAAAACCATTTAAAAATTAATGCTGCAGCGAGCCATAACCCTACTCTTAGGGCTCACTGCCCTCCCGCCAAAAGGCTCTCTCTACCATTACTGCTGCCCCAAGCCCTCTCCTTCCAAATCTTCTCAACTTCCTCAAATGTCAATCCCTTGGTCTCTGGCACATACACTGCCACGAACACGAAAGCAATCACAGCAATACCGGCAAGGATCAAGAAAGTCCCACCTGCTCCAATAGCATCAGCAATTGAAAGAAAACTCTGGGCTACTATCAGATTCGAAATCCAGTTCACAGTAGCTGACATGCCCCCGCACATCCCTCGATACGACTCCGGATATATTTCCGAGTTCACCGTCCATGGTACAGGCCCCATCCCAGGTGCAAAGAAAGCAATATACAAGGCTAAACCTAGTATTGCAATCCACCCCAAATATCCAGCTGAAGAACCAGAAGGTTCTAGCAAAAATGCCACGGAGAGAATGATAAGGGACAGGATTACGCCAGATAAGCTACTGAGGGCCAACTTTCTGCGTCCATAATAGTCAATGAGGTAAATTCCGAGAACTGTTCCAGCAGCATTCATTGCGGCAACAATGAGGGATAGAAGAATTGCTAATTGGTTGGAGCTGAAGCCAGCCATCTGAACAATTGTTGGGCTGTAGTACATGACTGTGTTGATGCCAGTGAACTGCTGAAATGCCTGCAAATTCATAATCCTTCTGTCACAAACAGACCACAACACTAAACAAAAAGTACTGAAAAGGCAACTACTCCATGGCAACAGCTCATATTTCAACCTCCATGCGTTTCAAGAAATCATTGATCTTAACAATGACTCAAAATCTAGCACTTCAAAGATTGCAAAACTGGGTCAATAGTGCCATCAACGAGTTATGCATACAGTGCTCATCAAAGGAAGTGATTTTTTTTTTTTTTGATAAGTAACATCAAAGGAAATGACTTAAAGTGGATTTCGAATTTATATTCTTATTATCCACTTGGAGAAAAAGGAGGTGGTGTAAATGATTTTGGTAAATTATGGTGCTGGAAATGCAACATACTACCATGTTCAAGCCTAGATTCCACGTCTCGTGCTGTTGCTATTCAAGTAATATTAGCCGATTTTCCTCACACTGAAGCAGTATGCACTTTTACGTGCTCTCAGAAGCCCACTTGGTGGGACTTCAGCAACCCTATCAATAATGTCATCAGGACTAGAAAGACTTTTTGTAGTTTACATCTTAAGATGCCAAAAGACAGGCTTAAAGCCAAAAAAAAAAAGAAGGCACAACGTTAATGCAAGTAACCAAAAACTCGTGCCACAATCTGCGAAACTCTCATGACTCATGAGGCAAATGCCTAAAGCTATGACAGTCCTGTTACTGCCGGCCAAAATAAAAGGCCTCTCTGGAAATAACATAAAGAACTTGCCTAGATAATATCAACTGGAAACATATAACCGAGTATTCTTAATTGAAACATATATTTTCCACCTCCATGTTCCAATTAATTGAGAGGCAATTATTACTACATACAGTCTAGAGATGATGCAGACCTCACCATCATGGCTTAAAATAAAACTACTACCTCTGTCCCATATTAGTAGTCCACTATCTTATTTTTAGATGTCCCAAATTAGTTGTAAAGCAAATAAGTTTTATCTTTCCATCATTGTCCTTTATATTTTCAAAAAATTTCAAACTTGGTAACTATACATATCAAAACTAAAAAGGACAAGTTGGTAATTTTAAAAGGGGACAATGCATTAATTGCATGTCCCCTTAAAAACTCCAATTTCTAAACATGAACATCTAATATGGGACGGAAGGAGTAAATAACAAGAGAGAGAGAGAGAGAGAGAGAGAGAGAGAGAGATTTACGGGATGATATTTGGAGAAAACGAAAAAAAATTATGCCATTTTTCTCAATCAAAGGCCACAGATTCAATTCAAGGGCAGATCGTCATCTCCTTATTCTCCTTGCTTCGATTTTTGGCAGTCTCCAGAGTCTCCAAATCTCAAACCCTCATTTATGTCGGCACCTAATCAGGTAAGCTCTTCTTACTCTCTATACCTTATTCACCTCTCGGTTCACATCATGGAAATCTTCCTTTCCCAAGCTTAGGTTTCAGCCACGGCTGGTCGACAGTAGTGAAGATGGGAAGAATATATTTACGGAGACCTGTTTGGGACGATTGAGATGGAGAGGGTTTAGATAATAATATTATCTAAGCAAAGAGACATTTGTTCAGTATTATTGAGATGGAGATGGCAACCTTGATATTACCCAACCAAAGAGAATCATTTGAGTATGATCGAGATGGAGAGGGCATCCGTGATATCATCCCAACCAAAGAGACCCAAGAGGTTTAAAGATATCAGAACATCCATCTGGTGGTAGTGGTTTGGAAGTTGGTGGTGATGGAAGTGGAGTGATAGAGTGGAAAAAAGAGAACAAAGGAGGCAATGGCGGTGGTGGTGGGGTGGAGGAGGTGAGAAGGGTGATTATATTGGGACTTGGGAGAGATGAGTGAGGAGAGAGAAAATAACAAGATGGAGAGAATTATTGTTATTATTTTTTTGGTTAAGGGTATCTTTGTCCATCAAGGAGAGATTATTTTTGTTACTTAACACCATTTGAGGGGTAATAAAGTCATTTCAAATTATTGAAGGGTATTTTGGGCAGTACACTTATATTTTGTAACGGAATTAACAGAAATTTGGACATAAGGAGATTCCTGTTACCACGCCCCAAAGTTTAAGCAAGTACGGTGCAAATTTATTCAAACTATCAAGCGTGTGTAATTTCACTAAATATTTTATCCTAAAGTTTAAAAGCCTTTTGTGTCGATCAAATAAGTGAATTTCTTTCCAGGGAGGGGGGAGGGGATCAGCATCTGGAGTAGGTTCGCAATCTTTTTCTTTAAAATGTTGCAATGATATTTTCAAAGATGTCTTCCCAATTTAAAAACCTTCTCACAATTCATACAAACAGGATCATAAATAGTGACTAATTGCAATGTATCTCCAGTTAAAGGGAGAGATTAATATATGATTAATGCATACATGCAGACTGGTAATTACACATGACAAGAAGTTATGTTGACAGAACACGACCATCCAAGGAAAACCAAATATTATATACATAGGGAGAGTTTAAAACACTAGGGCTGTCTAGGAAAGACCCAATCTTACCTGAAGTCCAGCTCCTGCAAGAAATGCAAGTCTGATCTCTTTCACTTTAAAAACATCCGAGTATCTCACAGCATTCTTTCTCTGGTCTTCTTCCTCTAATGCGGTAGAAAGTTGATCAATCTCCTCCTCTAACCGATAAGGATCATAAATTTTAGAAAGCACGGAAATGGCTTCAGATTTATCCTTCTGCACATGAGCACATCATAGAAAAGGTTTTTATTAAAAAAGTTGATTACAACTGGAGAGAAATTTAGTTCTGAAAGAAAGTTTAGAAAGAACAAAGCAATTTGAACCTTCATATAAAGCCAGCGAGGGGACTCTGGCAAAAACAGCATAAGGGAGAACTGAATAACAGCCGGCACGCCGGAAACTCCAAGCATCCATCGCCAAGTCCCCGGAACCTGCTCAACCATGGACATGGAAGAAAACATTACACATATTGCTCATAAATTTCTAGTAGTATTAGCCACAACAATAGAAACAATAAGATCTTCGTTCCTTCTGCAAACCAAAAAGAAACAAACTAGTCCATCCTTCAACTTAATCGCTTTCCCTCAACCCAAAGAGCTATAAGGTTTTATAAAATGCAAAATATGTGTGTATTTGCAATTTATGCAAATACACACATATATATAAAGAAAAAAATTCAGAAGACCAAAAAGCTGAGCTACCCAACTAGATGCTAAGCAAATTCCTAACATGTTGAAAGTAAAAGATTTTATATATCAATAATTCAAAAATCACTAGAAATTATGTTGAACGAAAAGTCTTAATTTTTAGGTGCAAAATCCAGATGAAATAATTTAAAAAATATAAAAAGAGAGTGGTAAATCTTGCCCAGTGTAATTCATTAGTCCTTCATTCTTCTAACCACTCTTTCTGGACACTCTTCACGAACAAGTAGCTAGCCTTTTTACAATATAAACAGATAACCCGGTAATAAAATGTTTCAAGACTATTAAACAGGACCATAAAAGTCCAATGAAATTTAAGAATACTACTAATTGCATGAAAATTAAGAGGACCCAGTAATCATATATATTAAGGTTATTCAAAAGAGACAATGGACTTCTAAGTCATCATCTGTGACCCCTCAATAGGCCATCGAAGGAAACCAGTGTGTAACTCTGGTTGACAATAAAATCATAATCAAGTGGTCAAAAGGTAATGAAAGTCCAATAAGACAACCAAATAATAAAAAAAATTGAGAGTGGAAGAAGAAGAAACTGAACACTTTTGCCACGTGATAACTTCCAGTTAGGAAGAGGTGATCCATTATAATAATAAATATAGAATAGTAACAAAATAGCAAGTGATAATATATATACACACACACACTAACTTTAGTCAAGGAATCAACCGCATGCTTTCAACAACTAAACACCGCATAACAACTAATATAGGCAGAAAAGTAAAGAACAGTTTCCTTCAGAGATGTTTCTCATTGCGACAACTTATATGCAAGCCCCAAATTCTATCCTGATGCTGCCTCTTCGAAACTGCACAATGGAAAACCTTTCATGCCAAGAAAGCAATTGGATTAAGCATGAATTAAACACAAAATTCTCCCACACTGTAGTATAAAATAACGTAAATGTACCTTGTGGAAACTAAATGATGCTGATAACATAAATATGGAAAATTTTACAAATTTAAAATCCTTCCTGTCAACTAAACTAGTCAATCCTCAACAACTACAGAAGAAGATCGTATCCAAGAATTTATGCAGACATTTCCATAGAATTCAATTTCTTCTTTACGACGAGAAAGAAAAGGCAAAAGGGAAAATTGAAATCCTCAGTAGCAATTCATATTGTTAATTAGCATTTGAATAGTCAAAAGCTAGTTAAGATCAGTCACTGTTAAAACTGTACACCTTGAGAACTTTCTGATGTTCTTGCACAATCATGTGGGGCCCTAAAACTTTCGTCAATGACATGTATTCTTTTTTACTTCTACAGTTCTAAAGTGAAATGCATGTATAGACCAACCATTCTCTGCCAAATTAAAAATTCTTCCCACTTTTAATAATTATATGTTTGGAAACCTTACTTTAAGGTCACCCCAACCCAACTCGGACAAAATTTACTTCCTTAGAGGCCCAAACTTGTAAAAATGTAACAGTACTGAAGTTTTAAGGGCTAACAGGATCCTTTTGTCCATATTATTTTCAACTGTTCTGGTAATATTGACATCAAGTTGTATCTGGAAAAACACTGCAATATGGGGAACAGCATGAAATAACAAAGCAAGAAAAATCTGACCTCTGTGAAAGCAAGATTCACAAGGTAGGAAAGAAATTGTCCACCAGTAATCATCAGCACATTAGTGCTCACAAGACCTCCCCTTATTTCTGATGGGGATGCTTCTGCAATATACACAGGAGCAGTAACAGATGCCACACCAACACCCAAACCAACCAAAAGTCGTCCTACTATAAGAACATATGGATCTGGAGCAGCAGCCATAACAATTGATCCAATTGCAAAGACCACATCAGCAAGAAGAGTAGCTCTTTTACGTCCATAAACATCATTTATCCAGCCCCCTGCTGCAGCTCCAATTATTGCCCCAACCAAGGCCATGCTGACAATTGTTTCCTGAAAAATAATAGATGTAGAACCCTCAAAAGAAATAAGTTTACGACTCCCACTTGGAAGTAATAAAGAATTACGAGCAAAATTGGAGGAAAAGATGAATGGTGAATGGTTACAATAAACTTTACAGCTTTCGAATCCCATCAAAAAGGTGGAAAAAAATGATTGGGAGAATCAAATTTTAGGTTCATTCCAAGCTGTACCCATGAGCTACGAGGGAAGGTATAAATTGGTTCATTTGAGTTCAAAATCTGTTATATTACCCTTTTTTTTTTTTTAATAAAATACTTCTCAGAAAGAACCCTAATTTGTAATTTTCCCAAAAAAGATTTTGTCTCTCTAGCATTAATAAACACCACCACCCCACCAACAGCACCACTGCTGCTACCACAGCTACAAAAACCTACTTCACAGACTTTTCCCTCTTTTCAAACTCAAAAACAATTGAAGGGTGTTTTCTCTCATTTCTTTCAGAAACCAAAATGTATATAATTTTCCAAAAAGAAAAGAAAAATAAAGAATCAGTTGGTCAGAGCTTGTACCTGTAGGAAACTACTCTGATCAACCACCTCAAATTCATCTCGAATATACAGAAGGGCTCCTGATATAACTCCTGTCATTTAAATTTGCAAATCAACAAGAGACTTCCAAGAAAAATTGAGATGCATAGAATGGGAAAATGAAAACTAAAATCAAACAAAAAGAAAGAAACTAGTGTATACTATACACTATTTCTAACAAATGAAATGGATTGAAAGAACTTATGGTTCTGAAAAGAAAAACGAAATTAGATAAATTTATATAAGTTGCCCACGTTAAAATTTCATTTGTTTGGCTGGACATAGTGTGTGTGGGGTTGGGTTGGGGGTTGGGGACTTTCAGTTGATCTCAAAGAAATATACTATGAACAGCTAAAATACATGTAAATTTGCTAATCACCAAAATTCATGTGAACTTTAACATGTCCTATGCATTTTGATCAATCAAGAAAAATAAATAAATAAATAAAATAAAAATAAAAATCTCCAATATTTTCTCATGAAAATCAAAAATAAAATTGTAAATAACTCAAATAAGGGCTTTGTTAATCATATCTGCTGCATAACGCCACAGCAAATGAACCTTTCAATATATAATAACACGGCAACACACCCAATAGCTCTGGAAAAGGAAAAAAACCAAATTCATGGGCACTTCTGTTCCTGAGGGTGCAATAGGTCTGACAAATGACAATAGACTAACTTTATCAACATGGAATGCAAGATAAATCTCAATCAAACCAGTAAGTGGTAGGTCCCAAGCAATTGAATAGCAAGTATCATTCTCATTCCAGAGAATAAATATATTATTATCCACAAATATCAAATTTTCATGCCAAGTGACCAGAACATTTCACAAAGCAATTGAAAGTGCAAACAGTTCATAAACAGACACATAAATAAAGAAAACTAGTGTATCACTGCCAGAAAATTCTAATACCTGTGTCATAGCCGAAGAGCAGTCCACCGATGCCGGCAACCACAGTCAAACCCACTACATATGAATTACTGAAATAAGTTATTTTCCTATCACTGCCTGATAAATACCCGGAACTTCCCGGCAACGACTCGATGGTCATTGTAACACAATTTTCTCAAAAAATTCTAAAGTTCTAACAATACACAAGAGAAAACCCCTCAATCAGAAGTAGTCAGTATAATCAGAGTAAACACTCTCAATCCTAGACCTAGTATTCTATAAAAATACAATATTTGTCAGCTGAGAAACAAATACAAACTGTACCCAGTAACCCAGTTCAAGACCAGATTAAAATTATTGTACAGAATATGGTAAAACTGATTTAAAGGACAACCCAGAAAAAATTGGGATCTGATGAGTTGATTAATAGGTTTGAATTACCATAAACTTTCAAACCCCGGAAATCAACCAATGTAAGAAGCAAAACAGAACCAAACCCTCGAACCTTTTGACTGTAATTGCAGTAATTATAGAGCCAAAGTACATAAACCCACCAAGCAAAATCACATCTACCAACCAGTTCTAACCCCCCTCTGGAGTCAAGACCAAAATGGGCAACCCCAAAACCAAGAAAAACACGGAATTTCAAACCAGAAATGGGAGCTCTCTTGCACTCTAAGGACCCATAAACTGTGGGTGTCTTGTAATGATTTTGAGAAATAGAATACACAAATTACACGGAAAGGGACATAGATCTATCGGGTTCTGGTTGATCAATAAGCCGAAAAGAAGATGGATTTTCCTGAGAAAAAGTTGGTATTTTCCTCGAGAAACTCGTGCGTAACAGTGAGAAAATTAAAAGCAAGCAGGTGCCTGAGGTCTGTGTGGTGGTTGTTGAAAAATGTAGGAACGACAAGGACGACTTGTCCTGAATTTAAACGGCTGCAAGGAAATTTGAGTGCAGTGATTTGCTACCCGAAGGTGAGTCACCTTCATATGGAAATTTCAGTTGTCGCAGTCAATGTATTTGGCAAAAATTCCAAATGTTATTCTAGAAAGAAGAAGAATCAAATTTTATTTTCTCTAGTTAATATTCAAAGTTAATGCTATCTAATTCACTTTTCTGTCTTCCAAAGCATTTCAAGGAATCAAATTTCATTCCTCTTACTGAGAGGGTGGAATGGCTATTCCATTTTCACTAAGAATTAATAAAATAATTTAAAGAGATAATTTACATACACACATTATATAATATATAATATGTATTTATATGCAATTTGTTTCCTTTCTCCTATTTACACACGAATGAGACAAAAACAGTATAATTGAACTGAATTCTATGAGCTTCTGTGTTTTGTTATGCAACTTTCTCAGCCCTTTGTTTCTTTTTTCTTGCCAAAAAAGATGATTGGAAAAATATCTTTCCTTTTTATTTTTGCAGTCATCAAAGAGTCCTGTGTTTCTTTTTTCTCGTCTATTTTCTCTTTCTATCTCGTCTATTTTCTCTCTCTCTATTTTCTCTGTTTCTTTTTTCTAAGTCTATTTTCTCTCTCTATTATTTCTTTCCCTTTTATTTTTGCAGATTAATTTTTTTAGTTAATTTTTTTTACTAATAATATAATGTAATTTAAAGAAACAATATAAATTTATTATATTCCAACTTTTTTACCAAACACAGGAATGAGAATGAGGATTTCATTTTTACACATTCGTTAACAACCAAACGCTAAAATAAGAATCATCATTCCCATTCTCATTCCATTCCCACCTCTATTCTCATTCCATTTCAATTCATTTCACCACACCAAACATGCCCTTAGTCTCAAGTAAGTAAGTACTAAAAAAATAAAAAAAGAAAAACAATTACATCATTTAAGCGTAATCCATAACAGAGATTCTTCTCAAATAGGTGTATGTAGTTATTATAAGTTTTTTTTTTTTTTTTTCTATATAGTTATTATAAGTTTATTATATATGAATATGCATATATTTTGTTTTCTTAATATGGAGTATAAAAATGGGATTAAAATTTGGGAGGAAAGTGAATTAATAAGATGAGTATGAATTAACTAGTTAGATTTTTTTTTTTCTTCGTTAGATATATTTATGCATTCCCACGTAAGGGAGGATATGTTAGCACTTGAGCTAATTGAGTGACGATAAATTGATTATTTAGATTAAATTAATTAATAACAAAGATGATAAAAGGAAGATCAATAGATTTGGTTTTGTTATAAATTTGAAATAATTTCAATATTAAGTAAAAAGATGATTATGACAAAAGGTTTTAACTTTTGGAAAATTGTTTAAAAATACATGTTAAATTTGATAAAATTCACCAAAAGTGTTTTCTTTTTTTTTTATAAAAAAAAAAAAAAAAAAAAAAAAAGAAGAAGAAGAAAAGTTATGATAAATTTGCAGATGTTTTCATATCAGAGAAAATTTCAAATTCCCAAAAAAAAAAAAAAAAAAAGAAAAATTGAATTCGGGTTTTAGCAGGAAAAGCACAAAATTACAACATTGTTTAAAACCATATGATTAATTAAGAAAAATAATAAAATTAGGGCAGCTGAGGTTGGTGACCCGCAGGTCGTTTAATCAATGCCCCTTTCCAAATTAGGCCCATCCTTCGTGGCGTCTTATCTTTGTAAAACTTGTCTTGTCTTTGACGAACTCGTGAGTTTCGATAAGAGCTCTTATTACATAATTTACATCAGATGCCTTAATCACACTTCATACAATCACAGGACATGACCAGTAGGGATTAATCCACTCGCGTTTGTACATTACCTTTTGTAATCGCTCTTCAGTGTGTCCACCACACTACTTGCTTCAGGGTAAATTTGAAATTTGAAATTTGAAAATTATAATAGACTTAGGGTCGATTTATACAATAATCAATATATATTTGACGTGTTAGATCTCACTAATCTCACCAACCAATTATATAATCTATATTATTATACAAATACAATTAAATTTGCATGTTAATATTTAATTAGTCTATATATATAATACCACATTATTAGCTTTGTAAGAGGAAAAATAATATCATCTAAATTATTGTCGCTTTTATTACCAATGATTCCTTCTAAATATATATTGGTTATAAGACTACATTGTTTGTTAGTCAAAATAATTCCACCATTTATATTTTATTTGAAAGAGAATAATTCCACCATTTATATTTATATTTTTTAGCAGGAAAAGCACAAAATTACAATATTGTTTAAAACAATATGATTAATTAAGAAAAATAATAAAATTAGGGCAGCTGAGGTACGTGACCCGCAGGTAGTTTAATCAATGCCCCTTTCCAAGTTAGGCCTACCCTATCCGGGGTCTTATCTTTGTAACACGTGTCCTGTCTTGACTAACTTGTCGGTTGGATAAGAGCACTTATTACATAATTTACATCCTAGATTCCTTAATCACACTTTATATAATGGGATTTTTATATATAATCACAGGATAAGACCGGTAGGGATTAAATTTAATCCACTCTCGTTTGTTCATTACCTTTTGTAATCGCTCTTCAGAGTGTCCACCATACTACTTGCTTGAGGGTAAATTAGGAATTTGAGAACTATAATTGGCTTCCAATTAAATTATAAGATACTCAGCGTATATTTGACTAGTTGGATCTCGCCAATCTCATCAACAAATTATATACTCTATATTATTATACAAATACAATTGAATTTGCATGTTAATATTTAATTAGTCTATATATAATAATGACTTTTATTTAAATTATAGTCACTTTTATTTATGTGTTTATGTTGTGTATGTATTTATTTTATTATTTAAATATGTATTTATTTTATTATTTAAACAATAGCTTTACATTACTTATGCAATCATAATGACTTCTTTCTTTAATTTTTAAAATATATGTTAGACTAACAATTTACATTCACTTCATGTGATTCTTTCTAAATATTAGTTATAACTACGCAGGGGCGGAGCTAGGAATTTTTTACAGGGAGTTGTATTAAAGATGATATATTATATTATTTTCAAGCTAATAGTGATGCAAGAAAATAAGTAAAAAAATATAACTGTAATAATGGTAGAATAATAACATTTAATGATTTGAAAAATAATTATTTTTAAAAAATAGAAACATAAAAGACTAACCTTAAGAGTCCTTTTAGCCACAAATTTAATTACCAAACTTTGAAGAGAGAAAAAAATATAGTTTAAATAAAGGAATGCAACTTTTTTTTAAGAGAATATAAAAAAGAAGAAGAAGAAGAAGAAGAGGAGGAGTAAGAATGAAAAGAAGGAAAAATTAAAGATATTTTTTTAAAAATAATTTTAGTGGGCATTTTTGTAAAATTTTATAAATTATAGGCCTATTCACAATAAAAATTAATTGGCCCAAGGGTAAATAATTATTTGAGGGGGCATTTTTCACTTTTTTATAAATTATTGGCCTATGTGTAATAAAAATTAATGGCTAATTTTTAGGAAAAAAAAATTATTTGAGGGAGGCATTTTGAAATTTTTTATAAATTATAAGTTAATTTATAATTAAAACTAATGGACCAACACATCCCGAGGCCTATGCTCGCCCTTGAGACTACATTGTTTGTTACTCAAAATAATTCCACCATTTATATTTTATTTGGAAGAGAGTAACTTCATTAAAACACACGTCTTACTAATTATACATACATATATTTATGTTTGGATTGAATGCTCCTACACTTTTGCTGTCGTCCTCCTTCGGCGTTATCATAAATTGATATAATCATATAACTTTAGCAATGAATTTATCTTTTAATCATGAATAGTTTTATGTGAAGATTTAAGTGACTAGCAGGTTGTATTATAATATATTTGGGCTAATTTTTAATTAACACGTAAACAAGTGTTAATTTCTCAACTAATATATTTTTCCACTTTTGATGGATAAGAGAAAAGACGTGTATACTATTTTAATTTCTTCATCATCGCCCACAAGACATTATCATTTAAAGGTGATACGCGTGAGGACTTGGAGGGGGACATGGTTGAACGAGAGAGACTTCGTATCCGTCGTTACTTTGGATGCCTGGAGAGGAAAAAACAAAAACTCATAAAATAACAAAAGAAATCCTACATTTTATTTTATTTTACATTATTATTAAGTCCAATCATGTAGAATTGAACACTGCCAATTCTCTCTCTCTCTCTCTTGTGATAAAGTCTTTATCTCAATTCTCGACTCCTCTTTTAATATAATGTGACTAGATCACATTAAAATTATTAAAAAAACATATCTTTTGTAATTGCTCTTCAGAGTGTCCACCACACTCCTTGCTTGAGGGTAAATTAGGAATTTGAAAATTATAATCAGCTTCCAGTCAAATTATTAGATACTCAACGTATATTTGACTAGTTGAATTTCACCAATCTCATCAACCAATTATATACTCTATATTATTATACAAATACAAATAAATTTGCATGTTAATATTTAATTAGTCTATATATAATACCACATTATTAGCTTTGGTAGAGGAAAAATAATATCATCTAAATTATTGTCACTTTTATTTATGTATTTATGTTGCGTATGTATTTATTTTATTTTTTAGACGATAACTTTACATTACTTATGTAATAATAGTGACTTCTTTCTCTATTCTTTTAAATATATGTTACGCTAACAATTTACATTCACTATCCGACCGATACATGTGATTCCTTCTAAATATTAGTTATCATACTACAAGGGGGTGGAGCCTGGAATTTATTACAGGGGACGCCGTATTAAAGATAATAAATTATACTTTTTTCAAGTTAATAGTGATGCAAAATAATAAGTCAAAAAATATAACCGTAGTAATGATGGAATAATAACATTTAATAATTTGAAAAATAATTATTTTTTAAAAATGAAAACATAAAATACTGACCTTAAGAGTCCTTTTAGCAACAAATTTAATTACCAAATTTTGAAGAGAGAAAAAAAAAAAAATTAGTTTGAATAAAGGAATGTAACTTTTTTTTAAGAGAATATAAAAGATAAGAAGAAGAAGAAGAGGAGTAAGAATGAAAAGCAATGAAAAATTAAAGATATTTTTTAAAAAATAATAATTTTAGTGGGCAGATTTGTAAATTTTTATAAATTATAAGCCTATTTGCAAGAAAAATTAATTGGCCTAAGGGTAAATAATTATTTCAGGGGGCATTTTTCACTTTTTTATAAATTATTGGCGTATGTGTGATAAAAATTAATGGCCAATTTTAAGAAGAAAAAAAATTATTTAAGGGAGGCATTTTAAAAAATTTTATAAATTATAAGTCAATTTAATTAAAACTAATGGACCAACATGGGCCCGGAGGGATGGGCCCCCGGGCGTACGCTGGCTCCCTGAGACTACATTGTTTGTTACTCAAAATAATTCCACCATTTATATTTTCTTTGAAAGAGAGTAACTTTATTAAAAGTGCATGTCTTACTAATTATATATAGATATATTTATGCTCCTACACCTTTGCTGTCGTCCTCCTTCGCGTTATCATAAATTGATATAATCATAGAACTTTAGCAATGAATTTATCTTTTAATCATGAATAGTTTTATATGAAGATTTAAGTGACTAACAGGTTGTATTATTATATATTTGGGCTAATTTTTAATTAACACGTAAACAAGTGTTTTCTCAACTAATATATTTTTCCACTTTTGATGGATAAGAGAAAAGACGTGTATACTATTTTAATTTATTCATCATTGCCCACAAGACATTATCATTTAAAGGTGATACTCGTGGGGACTTGGAGGGGGACATGGTTTAATGAGAGAGACTTCGTATCCGTCGTTACTTTGGATGTCTGGTGACGGGAAAAAAAAAAAAAAAAAAAAAAACTCATAAAATAACAAAGAACTCCTACTTTTTATTTTATTTTGCATGATTATTAAGTCCAATCACGTAGAATTGAATAGCGCCAATGTTTTTTTCTCTCTCTCCCTATATATATATATATATATATATATATATATAAATGAGAAGTCTTTCGATCGACTCCTACTCCAATATAACGTGGTTGGATCACGTTAAATTTTTTAAAAAAACATATCGTAAATATCTCTTTCTCTTTAACTCATTTCCATTCACATTGTATTCGGAATAATAGTCAACAATTAATGTCAGAGTACCTATCACTTCTCATATATATTTATATCTATATCTATACTATTATTAAATGTGTAAAGTATTTCAGTATTTATTTGCTTATATAAAAAAAATATTTATTAATGGATGTAAAAATAGTTTCTGTAAAACTTTTAAAATTACCTAATAAAATCAATCACATTTTATATAAAACTCTTATTTTTACTTATTTTTAATGAATAATTATAGTTTCTATAAAACTTTAAAAATTACCTAATAAAATTAATCACATTCTATATAAAACTTTTAGTTATTTTTTCTAGATAATTATCACAATATAACCGGCCCGGTCCAATTATGATTATGTCATTCTCAGAAAATGACCTATGTCATTGTTCTATTCATCCAAAAAGTTTATAAATAGAGGCATGGAGGAAGGAGGAAAGGGTACAGAAATTGAGAATTCTAAAAATCCATAATTCGAGAGTAAAATATGTAAACTCTGCCAAAGAGTTTTACTATTTCAGTATTTTTTTATTTATATAAAATATATTTATTAATTGAGTTGAATTTGAAAGTAAAATACAAAAGCTCTGTAGAGTTTTCAGTATTTATTTATTTATATAAAAAATATTTATTAATTGATATAAAAAGAGTTTTTATCTATATTATTATTATTAGATGTGTAAAGAGTTTCATTATTTATTTATATAAAAAAATATTTATTAAATTATATGAAAATAGTTTTTACTAAAAAAAAAAAAAAAATCTATAAAACAGTAAAATCTACATAATAAAATTTAAATTAACCTATTTATCTATTTATTATTATCCATTTTTAATAAAAGAAAATCTAATTAGACAAGATTTATTAATATAAAAAATATTTATTAATTGATATATAAAATAAAATAATTTTTATAAAACACTACCACAAATTAGCTTTTATTATGAGTATCTTAATAAAATTAAAACTAATTAGACAAGTATATATTTAAAGAAAATAAAATAATTTCAATAAAACTCTATTACAAATTACCTATTTTATTATCAATAAAACTCTATCAACACAGATATATTTAAAGAGTTTGTATAAAACTCTAACACAAATTACCAATTTATCAATTTATTATGAGTTTTTTAATAAAAGGTTTTTAAATAGTTTATAAAACATAAATTACCAATTTATCTATTTATTTTGAGTTTTTTTTTACTAAAAGTAAATCTTATTATACAAGAATTATTAAAATAAAAAATATTTATTAATTGATATAAAAAGAGTTTTTAAAAGAGTTTATATTAAACTCTGACACAAATTACCTTTTTATTTATTTATTACAAGTTTTTTAATAAAAGAAAATCTAATTTACCTAATAAAACCAATCACATTTTATCTAAAACTCTTATTTTTAGTTTTTTTTTTATGGATAATTATAATTTTTATAAAAATCTAAAAATTACCTAATAAAATCAATCATATTCCATATAAAACTCTTATTTTTAGTTATATTTTATGGATAATTATCACAATATAACCGTCTCAGCCCAGTTATGATTATGTCATTATCCTATTCATCAAAGAAGCCTATAAATAGAGGCATGGAGGAAGGAGGAAGGGGTATAAAAATTGAGAATTCTAGAAATTTAGAATTTCAGAGTAAAATACAGAAGTTCTGCCAAAGAGTTTCAGTATTTATTTATTTATATAAATAAATATTTATTAATTGATATAAAAATAGTTAAATTCCAGAGTAAAATACAAAAGCTCTGTCAAATAATTTGAGTATTTAAATATTTATTTATTTATGTAAAAAAATATTTATTAATTGATATAAAAAGAGTTTTTATCTATACTATTATTAGATGTGGAAAGAGTTTCAGTATTTATTTATTTATGTAAAAAAAATATTTATTAAATAATATGATAAAACATTAAAATCTACATAATAAAATTTAAATTAACCTATTTATCTATTTATTATTATAATTTTTTTAATAAAATAAATCTAATTAGACAAGAATTATTAATATAAAAAATATTTATTAATTGATATATAAAAGAAAATAATTTTTATATAACTCTACTAAGAGTTTCATAATAAAATTAAATTTAATCAGACAAGTATATATTTAAAGAAAATAAAATAACTTCTACAAAACTCTATTATAAATTACTTATTTTATTTTCCATAAAACACTATCAACAGAGTTTCTATAAAACTCTAACACAAATTACCTGTTTATCTATTTATTAAAAGTTTTATTATAAAAAGAAACCTAATTAAACAAGTATTATTAATATAAAAAATTATTTATTAACTGATACAAAAAGAGGTTTTAAAAGAGTTTTTAAAAAACTCTAACACAAATTACCTATTTATCTATTTATTATTAGTTTTTTAATAAAACTAAAAACAATTAGACAATAATTATTAAAATAAAAAATATTTATTAATTGATAGAAAAAGAGTTTTTAAAAGAGTTTATATTAAACTCTAACACAAATTACCTATTTATTTATTATAAGTTTTTTAATAAAAGAAAATCTAAGTAGACTAGAATTATTAATATAAAAATTATTTTAATTGATATAAAAAATTAAATAATTTTTCTAAAATTCTACCACAAATTACCTTTTATTATGAGTTTTTTTTTTAATAAAAGATAATCTAATTAGATAAGAATTATTAAATATAAAAATATTTATTAATTCATGTAAAAAGAGTTTAAAAATATTTTATATAATACTCTAACACGTATTACAAATTAAAATTTTTTCATAAAAGAAAATCTAATTTTCAGAGTAAAATACAGAAGTTCTACCAAAGTATTTCAGTATTTATGTAATTATATAAAAAAATATTTATTAATTAATATAAAAAAATATTTTATCTATACTACTATTAAATGTGCAAAGAGTTTCAGTATTTAAGTATCTATTTATAAAAAAATATATTTATTAGTTGATATGAAAAGTATTTAAAAAAAAAAAAAAAAACTATATCAAACTCAAAAATTTATCTAATAAAATTTAAATTAACTTATTTATCTATTTATTATTATGAATTTTATAATAAAAGAAAATTGAATTAGACAAGAATTATTAATATAAAAAATACTTATTAATTGATATATAAAATAAAATAATTTTTCTAAAACTTTACCACAAATTAACTTTTATTATGAGTTTCTTAATAAAATTAAATTTAATTAGACAATGATATATTTAAAGAAAATAAAATATTAAATGTGAAAGAGTTTCAGTATTTCAATATTTATTATAAAAAGTATTTATTAATTTATATGAAAAGAGTTTTTATAAAAAAATAAATAAAATAAAAAAAAACTCTATAAAACTCTAAAATCTACCTAATAAAATTCAAATTAACCTATTTATCTATTTATTATTATGAATTTTTTAATAAAAGTAAATCTAAAGTTTCAGTATTTATTTATTTATTTAAAAAAATATTTATTAAATGTGCAAAGAGTTTCAGTATTTATTTATTTGTATAAAAAATATTTATTAATTGATATTAAAACAGTTTTTATAGAAAAAAAAACTTCTATAAAACTCTAAATTTACCTAATAAAATTCAAATTAACCTATTTATTATTATGAATTTTTTTATAAAAGAAAACCTAATTTTATGAGTAAAATACAGAAGTTGTGTCAAGGTGTTTAAGTATTTATTTATTTATATAACAAAATATTTATTAATTGATATAAAAAAGTTTTTATCTATAATATTATTACATGTGCAAATAAAGTGTTTCAGTATTTAACTATCTATTTTTTTAAAATATATATTTATTAATTAATATGCAAAGACTTTTTATAAATAAAAAAAATGTCAATCAAACTCTAAAATCTATCTAATAAAATTTAAGTTAATCTATTTATTATTATGAATTTTTTAATAAAAGAAAATCTAATTCGACTAGAATTGTTAATACAAAAAATATTTATTAATTGATATATAAAATAAAATAATTTTTCTAAAACTCTATCACAAATTAAGTTTTATTATGAGTTTCTTAATAAAATTAAATTTAATTAAAAAAGAATATATTTAAAGAAAATAAAATAATTTTGATAAAACTCTATCACAAATCACAAATTTTATTTTCAATAAAACTCTATCACAGTAGATAAATATATAATATTTAAAGAGTTTCTATAAAATTTTAACTCAAATTTTCTATTTATATATTTAGTAATTGTTTTTTAATAAAAGAAGATCTAATTAGACAAGTATTATTAATACAAATAATTATTTATTAATTGATTTAAAAAGAGTTTTTAAAAGAGTTTCTATAAAACTATATCACAAATTTCTTATTTATCTATTTATTATGAGTTTCTTTAATAAAAAGAAAATCTAATTAGACACGCATTATTAAGATAAAAAATATTTATTAATTAATAAAAAAAGAGGTTTGAAAATAATTTATATAAAACTCTAACACAAATTACCTATTTATTATGAGTTTTATAATAAAATGAAATCTAATTAGACAAGAATTATTAATATAAAAAAATATTTATTAATTGATATAAAAAGTGTTTTTTAAATAATTTATATTAAACTGTAAATCAAATTATTTATTTATTATAAATAGATTTTCCAGAAAATATAATAATTTCTATAAAATTTTACCACAAATTATCTATTTTATTTTCTTTAAAACTCTATCACATATAACTTGTTTTTATCTATTTATTGTGAGTTTTTTTATGAAGGAAATCTAATTAGACAACGATATATTTAAAGAAAATAAAATATATTTTTAAAAGAGTTTATATAAAATTCTAATAAAAATTACCTATTTATGTATTATTATGAATTTTTTAATAAAATATAATATAACTAGACAAGAATTATTAATATAAAAAATATTTAATAATTGGTATAAAAAATAATATAATTTTTCTAAAACTCTACCACAAATTATGTTTTATTATGAGTTTTTACAAAATTCTAACACAAATTACCAAAACTTTACCACAAATTAAGTATTTTATTTTATTTAAAACTCTATCGCATATAATCTGTATTTATCTATTTATTTTGAGTTTTCTTATAAAATTAAATATAATTAAATAAGGATATATTTAAAGAAAATAAAACAATTTATATAACTCTATCACATTAGACAAGGATATATTTAAATAAAATATATAATAATATAATAATACATATAAATAAAATATAAATGTTAAAGAATTTGAACATTTCAATATTTATTTTTTAATATAAAAAATATTTATTAATTAATACAAAAAGAGAACTCTATCACATATAAGTATATAACCCTTGTATTTATCTATTTTTTATGAGTTTTTTAATAAAAGAAAATCTAATTTTACAAAGATATGTCTAAATAAAATTAAATAATTTATATAAAATTATACCACAAATTACATATTTAAATAAAATAAATATAACCTAGGGTCTTCAAAAAACCACAAACTCCATATAATAAATTTTTATATCAATTTCAATCTAATGTATAATTAGTATAATTGAATTTCTATTTTAAAATTTAATTAAAAATTAATATAATTGAATTTCTATTGTAAATTAAAAATTATACTAAATTTCAAATTATCTAATAAAATTCAAATTACAAATTACCTAAAAAAATTTGTTACTTTGCAAAACTCAAATATTTCAACATTAAAATAAAAAATTATTATTTAATAAAAAATAAAATATACATATTTCAGTATTAATATAAAAACATAAAAGAATTTATTAATTTACGAAACTTAAACTCTATTACTAATTTCAAAATATTTCAGTATTTATTTATTAATATAAAATAAATTTTTATTATTCAATATGAAGACAAAAATTTTATAAGTAACAAAATATTCATCACGTGCATCGCACGTACCTTTTCCTAGTATATATATATATATATATATCATCGGCATTAGAATTGAACTACATGCAAAAGGCCTTTTATGTACATAGAGGCCTAGTATTGGGTTACATTCTGAATCGTTGCGAACATGGGTCTAGTTTTGGGCCTTCAGTTGAGACATGGGCTGACTTCAAAATTTAACCCATATATACATATCAAGGCCGCCGGCCTATGACCACTTTAAAATTGGGTCGAGAGTTAACACCACTTTTATAAGCCTGGTCTTGTGAATCTCGTCACCTTGTGTCACACCAAAATCAAAGGGCAACACAAAACTATTTTCACAAAACAATAAAACACGGTTATATGATATAAACATTTTTTATAATTGAATTTTCAGTAAATAAAAGTAAAACAAACAAAGTTTTTGTACGAATTTATTATTTTTAGTTCTTTAAAAATAAAATTCTTTTCTTAATGAAAAATCAAGTAGACCCCCTATTGATTCAGTTTTATTTATTTATTTTTTTTAAATAATTTTCATTCAGAAAATAATTTAAGGTCTTCTCAATTTGTAACTCTAAAAATAGTTTTGTGTTTTTAAATAACTGAAAATCAGAAACTGTACAAAAACTCTGATTGATTCAGTTTTCTGAAAATTTTGTTAATAAAAATATATATTTTCGAAGAATTATTTTTTATAATTATCTTAAAAATGTTTTTTTATTTTTTGAATTATTTAAAACTGTTTTCAGAGTTAAAACTCTTAATGATGTACTCAAATTTAAAATAACAATTTTTTCTTAAAATTAATTTCAAATAATACTTTTCTTATAACGATTTATTTCTCTCTCGAAATGGAGTTATACAAATGAAAGGGAAATTCGATGGTCTTTGAAATGGACTTGGATTCCCTCGGTTGAAGAGGTCCTGTTATTTTGTCCTGTCAATCTTACCTCCAAACATCAATATTTTAAGGTATATGATACGTCCCGCAAGAAAGGATCCGAATCCAAGCAACCAATGTCTGTTAAAATAATTCATTTAGTACTTGAATGGGTTTTTTAACATTAATTTTTGACTCTCAAATTAAAATTGTGGGTCTCAACTTTTAATGTTTTTGTACCAAACGTTTAATCCAGTGACTAACAAACAAACTTTCCAACAAAAATACATGTAAACTAGAATAAAAAAATTGAGTCCTATAGAACAAATTAGCAGGATATACATGAGACACTGAAGCAAAAATTTGTACTAGGCCGTCGTGTATTTATGTCTTGTATACTAATTTCAAACTACTGTCCACCAACGAACGTGCAGTCACCTACCTTCCCCAACCTCTTTTCATTATTCTCTTTCTATCATAAATTCCTTTTTCTCTTTCCTTTTTGGTTTTTACATTGTCTCTCATCTATTTTAGTTATTATTATTATTATTTTTAAAATATGTGTATTAACCCCACAATACACACCATTCAAATTAAGAGTGCAATTCAAAAGCGTGATATTAAGGACTTACCTTTCGAATCCCTACCAATACAGCTATACCTTGAAGACATTTATTTTGTTATTTATTGGGCTCAATGAATTATTTTACAATCATCTCTTTGCATCATTCTTAAATTACCCATGTCAATTTCAAAATATAGATAAAAAAGAAAAAAAAAAAAATTTATGTATGTATGTAAGTATAATGTGTATGTGTGTGTTTTTTATACAAAAAACAAAGGAACATTGATGGTGGAAAACCTTTATACTTTTGAATGCCAGCACTAAAAATTTTAGTTTCTTTGAAATCAAAATTTTAAAAACTAATTTAAATAAAAGTTTTAACTCTATAGTGTTAGATAATACATGTGTTGAAAAATGGCTTTTTAAGTGTAAAGAACGCTAGTGGTGTGTTTATTAAGTCACTTGTACAGCAAAAATAATTACCACCTGAAATGTAAAATAAACTAGAAAAAATTGGATTTCAAACTAGGAAGAATAAAGGCGTTGAATAATAAAAGCTAAAGCAATAAAAAAAAATTAGAGTATTGACTAGTGGTATTGAAAACGTCACAAAACACCAAATATCTGAAGTTATAGAACTTAAAAATTTGAATTGAATTTACAATTTAGAAGCTTTGAAAGAATACCATCTCACTCCATTTAATGTATTTAATATCCATCTTCTTTCTGACTTTGATGTTAAATTGTATACAATAGTTCTTTAAACTGACGTTACTTTTACATTTTTCGCGATCTCCTTTTTCACAATTCGTACTGGTTTTTACTTTCATTCTCACCTTATAAAACTTAAATTTTACATGTTCTTCCACTACAACTATGTGAATTTATTTCTCTTTAGTAATAGGGTGGACTGCGTGATTTATTTGGTAGGGGAAAAAAAAAAAAAAAAAAAAATTTACAGGGACATGCCAAATAATTATTACTTTCAATCCAGTATCATTTAAACATCTTATAATTGTTTTTCATACTCCCTTCTCTGTTTTTGGGTTCCATCTCTGTCCACTTGCCTTTTTTTCTCACCTTTTCCTCCCTCTCATGCGCTCCCGATTCTCTCTCTCTGCACTCTATCCACCACTACTACTACTATTTCTTTCACATCGCCCTCTCTCTATCTACTTTCTCTCTCTAAAATCCTTGAATTCGTAAGCAGTAACAGATTCTTTCTTTGAAGAGACGATGAAAAGTACCAAAACCAAAACCTCAATGAAAAACCATATTCTCCTGATTCCTCTCTAATCTTGCTATTTCTCATTGCCCATCACATCGTCTTTTTCATTTTCTCTCTCTAAAGTTATATATATGCTCACCATCTGCAACGTTCTTTGGCGATCTCCTAAAGCTGTGCCCTAAATTGCCAGACTTTTTTCTCTCTGGCATTTTGTACCATCAAGGTCTCAGCTCCGAACAATTGTAGGGTTTTTATAGATTTTTAATTTATTTTTTGGATGGATTCGGAGGACGATATGCACGACGCCAATGATGCCGAGTCCGTTGACGACTTCTACAGCGGTGACACGTACATGGACAGTGACAATGACGATGCTGCCGATTACGAGTTCTTGGATAACGACTCTGACAACTCCGATGACATTTCCTATAATCGCCAACAGGTGAATTCGCCGAAAAAGTTCACAACTTTAAGCTTTTTGTATATTGCTTTTCAATATAAAGCGGTGGACTGCTGTTATAGTTTACCCCCTTCATGTATGTTTATGCGATAATTTTTGTTGATCTTAGCTATTCTTATTTTGTAGTTTGCTTTGATTTCTGTTGATTTATGGATTTCACGTAAGTTTGGGATTGATGCACAGTTTGAGTCAAAATTATATATTTTAAAGCAAATTGTGTGACTATATGCCAAAAAGTCATCACGATGTTAGTTAAAACTTTGGGTGGATATAGAAGGGTCTAACGATAACCCTCTGTTATTAGGGAGGGGATGATTGCTAATTGCATAAATTCGGTTTGCAAATGGTATGGGTAGCTCCCATATACACAAGTAAGCTAATTGTTGATGTGTGAGATTGTTTCATCTTCTGCGAAGCCCTTGTCAAAGTTTGTGCTTTCCTAAATGAGTTGGTTGCTTGAATTCACAATTTTGTTTTCAGTTATTTAAGGGTTTTTTTCCTCTCTCTGTTTTATATAATCTCTGTTGGTCCAAATTTTGGGATAGTTATGAAACAAGTTAATTGGCATCAATGATTACGAGTTTTAAAGGGCTTAAGTTGATGTTCTTCGAGATTCTTCAGTTTTCAGTGTATCAAACATTTGGGACACCGGACACCCACAGTTACCCGAGAACACCTGTACCATATTGATTATCTATCTGGATAACATATTAGTGGACATGGTTTATTTTCTTATGAAGCACAGAATTTAATGATTTGAGAGAAATGTTTATACTTCTGCTATTAGTTTTCTTCTCCATAAGAAGTTTTTTTTTTTTTGATAAGTATAAGAATAACCTTAAAAACTGAACTGAATCTAGTAAGACTAGTTTGTGAGGAAAAGATATAAGCAAACGTCCTAAGCGCTCATCCATACTCAACTCATGTGGTTACACTAATTTGTTATTGTATAATCAATTCCAATATGACAAATTTACATCAGTTATAGAATACTTCTACATTTTAATAGCATAAGGTATCGCTAGAAAACAAAAAGCCTCAATTTTTTTTTTGTTTAAAAAAAAAAAAAAGAAAAAAAGAAAAAGAAAAAGCCTCAAAGCATTTTAATTATGTAATCCATATTAAACTCTCTATTTTTTTTTTTATTTTTAATTGTTATATGTGTAATCCATATTAACCCATTTTAACCTAACCCAGTGTACCAAATTTTAGAGTGTGTTCCTGTTAAACCTACAAATATGATTGTATTTGATTATCTGTAATTGGAGCATCAGGATAAGGCATGGTGAATTTCTTTCATTATCTCATATAAAGGGATGTAGCACTCCTTTGTCGCTAATCCTTTTCTCTGTGCCTTAAAAGAAACTTGCATGCATGACTTAGCCACAAAAGAGAAAAACAAAGAAAAAAGGATGCACAAATACAACATGCATGGGTGTATGTGACACAAGACAAATTATGGCGTCTTGATATAAAAGCGTTTAATGAAAAAGATTTCATGACTCTACTATAATGGAGTTGTGATCCATGAATTAATATTTTGTTCTGAATATGGATATGCATATTGCCATGAGAGTAACCAGTGTGTTTTTTCAATCTGAGTTAATATGATTGTCACAGGTCGATTTTTGTTTTGTTCTATAAAATCCTTTCTTATGAACTATTCACGTGCTGCTTTATGTTCCAGAAAAATTATACCGTTCTGGAGGGAGAAGATATTTGCAAACGTCAGGAGGATGACATCAGAATAGTTTCTACTGTCCTTTCCATATCAAAAATAGCTGCAAGCATCCTGCTTCGCCACTTCCATTGGTAAACCGTTCATTCCTTTTTGTTCTTCACCTTTAGCTGACATTGGAATTGATGACAACATTATATATATATGTGTGTATATATATCTAAATTGGTCGGTCAGAGTTGATTACGATTTTTTGATGTTGACGTATGTGTACTGAACGTCTGTAAATGTGGAACAAATTTACAAAATTTAGATGTTGCAACATTAGCAGGGTGAATCTCTATGCAATAAGGATGCATACTAGAGTACCATTTTTTGGGTTACTTGATGTCATGATAATATTTGACTAAATAGGAGTGTGAGTAACGTGCATGAGGCATGGTTTGCTGACGAAGATAGAGTTCGCGAGGCTATAGGCTTGTTGGAGAAGCCAGTTCAACTTTTAAACACTAGAGAAGTGAGTTATCTCCAATCTAGAAAGTAATCTTGAAATTCTTAGTCAATATTTATATCCCATTGTGGCTGTGGACTGCATGGTTATTGCGTTCTTATTCATGCTATTCTTGTTCTTGTGCACTTCTTAATTGCATTAAGCTCTTCTTTTGGCAGCTGACTTGTGGCATCTGTTTTGAGGCCTATCCTCTTGATAAGATTAAAACTGCTGCCTGTGCTCATCCTTTTTGTACTGCATGCTGGACAGGTTTGTTTCACTATACCATATTTGGGCTGAATTTATTACTTAGATCTGAGTTACATTTGCTGCTATTAACGTGAACTTATTCCGAAGATAAGTATATCTTTTTGTAAAGGTAAAATTTTCTCCACAACCCTCCCCTTTTAAAACACAATAAATGTCAAAGTGAAACTTTCCAGGATTCTCTTGCAAATCTCTCTACGTCTACCCTTCTCTACTTGAACCCAAGTTCTCTGTGTGTGTGATTTTTTAGGGGAGATGGGTAGTCGAGATTGGTGATGTTGGAGATTTAGATGGGTTGGTGATGAAGATAGTGCAGTGTGAGGGTGGGCATTGGTTCAGCAATTGTGGGGGTTTTCGTGTAGAGGGTGTAGATTTGGTGATGATGATGAAAAAAGTACTGGAAGTGGAATGATTGCAGTGTTAACGTTCATCATAGGTAGAGGTGGGGTTGGACTTTGGTTCTAGTGATAGAGGCACTGTTTGGTTTGGTTAGGGGTTGAATATCGTTTCTTTTGTACTTGTCAAAAAAAAAAAAAAAAACTGGCTCTTTTGGGTTGTATTAATGGTGTTTGAAGATAAGAGGTGATTGGTTGAAGTAGAGGTTGGTGTGTTCGGTTTTGTTTGATGATGACTATGATGGTGGTCAATTGTGAAGTGGTTTACAGTAGATTAGAATGACAATTGAGGTACAGGTGGTGGGTGGTGATGGCTTATCTTAGTGTTGGTCCTGGGAATCGAGTTCATTGCTGTGGTTGGGGTTTTGTTGGTGATGGTGTTCGATGAATCTAGTGGTATGGGTGGTGGCGGTGTGGGATGAAGAGAGAAGATTATTGTGGTAAAGTAAGAGTTGCATAGGTGGTAGTGTAGATAGGTCAACAATGAGTCTGTGAGAGGGACAGAATAATTGACGAAGGCCAGATTCCAGTAACACCTTGCTGATTTTTCCCATTGGGACTGCATATACAACCAAGGTTTTCAAAGTTATTCAATAAATATTTTAAATGGGGTTATATCTTATGCCGCATTACATATTTAGGCTTATGGCTTCCTCCTTTTTTATTTTAAAATATGATCAATTGATTAAGTTTTGTGCACTGGTTTCACTTTAGTACATTATATTTTTCTCTGTGTTTATTCTGGTAGGTTACATTAGCACATCCATCAATGATGGCCCTGGATGTTTGACACTGAGATGTCCGGATCCATCTTGTGGTGCTGCTGTTGGACAAGATATGATCAATATGTTGGCATCTGATGAAGATAAGGAGAAGTATTCTCGCTACCTTCTTAGATCATATATTGAAGACAATAGAAAGGTAGATATGAGACTGAATCTTGCCGTTCATGAGTTCACATTATGTCATGTTGTTTCAGTTATCAATATATTTTTATTTAAGAATTGACACATTGGTTGACAATGCCCTTGCTTCAATAAAACCTTAGAAATCGTAATTAGATAATGCATCACCATATACACTTAGAAGAAGAAAACATAAGATGGAACTATTTTAGAGTGAAATTGATTAGACATTTCGACCAGGTCACAAGGGGGTCCCATGTGAAACACCCAGCTTCTTCTTGCTAACAGGTGTTGCATCAATCTCACTTAGACATAGGACTTGCTTGTCTCATGCAATTGAAGAGCTAATTATTTTTTAATCTCACATTATGATATTAGTCTGTTATGTGAGTAAGCCATGAGTTTAAAGATTTAACATTTTAAATACAAATATTTTGGTTAGATATAACTTTTTAAATATAAATAGTTCGGGTTTGGAGCATCCAGATGGCTTAATATTTTCAGGCATGGTTTTTTTATTTTATTTTTTTTTATTTTTAATTTTTTTTTTTTGTTCTTTATTTTTGCTTTTTTCACCCTGTACAATTTTACTTCTGAAACAGAACTCATGTTAATTAGGATATCAAGTTGGTTTATGGTTTGCAGATACATACTTTATGTGCCATGTAAGGGTGACACTTCTTCTCTCACACTGATAAGTATACATGATAACTATTGAAGTTAATGGTGCTTTGGAAAATTTGTTTAGTTGACCAATTCGGCAGTGTAGGTTTCATGTAGATTATTTAAGACAGTACTTTTGCATTGCAGTTTTGTGGCAACCAATGTGGGCTAGTGTGCGTGGGCGGGTGCAAGGCACTGGCAGGCTACCACACTGGGTGAGCTACAGGTGCACAAATCCCACATCGCTTGGGTGTGGAAAGAAGAAGTGCTATATATGTAGGATTTGTACACTCCAAATGGTATGAGGCCTTTTGGGGTAACACCCAAGAAAAAATTTTTGCGGGCTTGGCCTAAAGCGGACAATATCATACTATGTGGTGGAGTGGGTCGTTACAAATAGTATGAGAGTCTGACCAGCTAGAAGTGTGGCCAACGAGGACGTTGGGTCCCTAAGGGGGTGATTGTGGGGACCTATGTGGGTGGGTGTGTGTGGGTGCAAGGCACTGACATGTTACCACATTGTGCGACCTACAGATGCACAACCTCACATGGCTTGGGTGTGGAAAGGGGAAGTGCTACATATGTAGGATTTGTACACTCCAAATGGTATGAGGCCTTTTGGGGTAACACCCAAGAACAAAACCGTGCGGGCTCGGGCCCAAAGCAAATAATATCATACCATGTGGTGGAGTGAGTCCTTACAAGTTTGGTCAGGCTCATGTTCCTTATTTTGTAGCCCTTGCATGGGAAAGAGCTGTGTTATCTCGAGAGTTGTAGTGATCTTTTAAATATTTATTCATAAATTCATAGTGAAAAACTTGCTCCTAAAATTTTCTCATGGTATATTACCAAACCTTTTGTTCCATACCTTTCCTATTTTTATTTTCAATTATTTGTTCTTTTGACCCTAGGGTAGGTACTCTTTATGAATAAATCCTAGAATTGAGTTGCATGCTTTCTGAGTCTACAATATGCTCTTATTCTCCTAAATGTCTTTTGAAGTATGTGGATTGTGACTTAAACTAGCCTTCCATAATTATTTTTATGCTTGTTTTCTTTGCCACAACAAATGATTCTGTATTTATATTTTGTTTTGCGTTGTCTACCCTTATTATTTTCTTTTTTTGTGCTTGTTGGGTGGTAGACCAAGTGGTGTCCAGCCCCAGGCTGCGAGTATGCCATTGAATTTGTTGTTGGCAGTGGAAGCTATGATGTCATTTGTCGTTGCTCATATGGCTTCTGTTGGAATGTAAGTGTTTTGACTATTTTTAAAAATTGTTTGAAAATTAGTAGTTATAAAATCACTATTTTCTGTTCATTTGATCATTAAGCTTATTAGTTATTATCGTGTGAGCTGAAATTGCAGTGTACAGAGGAAGCTCATCGCCCGGTGGATTGTGGTACTGTGGGCAAGTGGATTATGAAAAACAGCGCTGAGTCTGAAAATATGAATTGGTAGAGTATAAATATATTGCAGCATCTATAATAGTCAGAATCTTTCTTGCTTACAAAAAAAAAAAAAAAAAAAAAAAAAAAAAAAAGGAACAAATAAAGGAAGAAGCGTATAATATATTGCACGGTAAATGATTGTGTATTGACATTTCTTTTGGGGTTTTCTGTTGCTATAGTTATTGCTGAGAAATATGGTTCTAAGCAGTGCATTTAGTTAAGAAACTTTTCCACTATTTTTCTGGCTTGATTCCTGAACTACATAATGCATTGCCTTTTCAATGATTTGTTAATGTTAAGTGTCTAATTTTCCACTCTTCATTTGAATTTTGAAGTGATATGCATGTTTCTTTTTTGTATTTCATGAGGTGTTAAAGAAGGTGTTCCTTTTCTTTTATTATATGGATGTCTTACATTCTCTGCACAATGGTAATTGTTGATATGATATGATTCAGGATACTAGCTAATTCCAAGCCTTGTCCAAAGTGCAAGCGACCAATTGAGAAAAACCAAGGTTGTATGCACATTACATGCACGCCACCTTGCAAATTTGAGTTTTGCTGGTAAGTGTTGATTTCTGTGTTTTATATTTAAATTACCTGCAGGTTTAATTTTTCTGTTGACTATGTTCATTGGGAACTCGTCTGTTTTGTGTATGCATGCGCGTGTGTCTGTGTTTCCTTCTACTTTATCATTGTTTTGTGAAAATTTTGTGCCCTAAAGTGCATTGTCATTGAATAAGTGGTACTGTTGTGTCCTTCCTCATGCCATTTCTGTTTTGTCTATACCTGCAGGCTATGCCTTGGTGCGTGGTCGGACCATGGTGAAAGGACAGGTGGCTTCTATGCATGTAATCGTTATGAAGCAGCAAAGCAAGAGGGAGCGGTAATGGAACTAATTCAAAATTTCCTAGTCATCTACTCTGTTATATTTGATTATTAGTTTATTACTGTCAGGTTTATGCTTTGATATTATGAATTAATCATGATATACTTTTTTCAAATCTGTTTTGTTGTTTATAGTATGATGAAACTGAGAGGAGGAGGGAGATGGCTAAGAACTCTCTAGAGAGATATACTCATTATTATGAACGGTGGGCAACCAACCAGTCGGTATGCACAAGTTTATCTGATCCACCTCCATTCTCGATTCTTATATTCATGTATTATTTGTGAAATTTGCTGATTTCAGTAAAAAAGACATTACCCAGTGTGACCTTGTTTTTGAGGGTGCTTGGAGGGACGGGTTGTATGCAGACCAAGCCTTTGACACTATTTACACAAAGAATGTCCTTGTATTCGAACTTGAACATGTGTTCTCAAGCAATGACTTTTACGTTTGTTAGATTCAATGTTTGTTCAAAACCTGCTTATTGTCACCATTTTTGGGTTTCATATATAAATTTTTAATATAAATGGTATCAAATTTTGGTAATAATAACTTTGGTTTAATGTATTAATTTCTACTTCAAATGCTTGCATATGTATTTTTAAATTTATATTAGTGTTCATAATTAATGCTTGTAGTCTATTTTCTCTCCTTTCATTTTATCATTTTATTCTATAGTGATTTCTGCTTTTAACTCTTATATTGTTCAACATAAACACTTCTTAATTAGGAGCTAGGTAGAATTTTGTTCTGTTACTTTCTGTAGCTGTTACTGTTTGATAGGCTTCTACTAGGAGAGTTTGCCTCACTGTATAACCTTTCTGCTTCTGGTGTCAAGCTTTTGTTGGGTAACTATGATTTTGCAGGCAAATGAACTTTTGGATGCCACTATTTAACTGTTCATTTCTATTTTTTGAGAAGTTTTTCATAATTGAATTTCGTTTCCTTAAGTCTTGTAATCAATATAATTACTTGCCCAGAATACCCCTTTTGGATTACTATTGCAGTATTGGTTATCATAACACATGATGGGCACAATTAAGGTTGAAATGTTTTCTTAAAAAATCTGTGGCTGAAATATGGTATTAAGTAAGGTCGAGTTAGTTACCAAGAATGAAAATGTTGTCGGAATATCAAAATTACACAAGTATAATATTTTCGTCTTTGTTATCGTTAAGTTTGCTGTTTTTTCTTCCATTGTTTCAATGGGAAATGGAAAATGACCATATTAGTCAGCCATAGGCATAGGCTATCAAAATCATCACATCCTAAGCCTACTATATTTGAGTGTTAGATTTTCCTTTAGGTATAAGAAATTTGTCTGTCAGTTTCTCTACATTAATCTTGGTTATTGCAATCATATATTCGACCAGAATACATAAAAGTTTGTTTAACATTCCAATTTAGTAACCCTTTAGAATTCATATTTATATACTTGTATTTCATGTGATAAGTTTTCTTCTGTTTTAGGTAGTGTTTTTTATCAGGTGACGCTGCATTCATATTGGAAACTTTGACGCATAATGGATAAGAAAAGAATAATTTTAAAAATATTTTCTAAATTATGTTAATATATTCTTTTAGGTTGGAAGCATGCGTTGGTTAATTTTTTCTTTCTTTCTTTTGTTTGAATACCTAATGAGTACCATTTGCGATGTTTATAAAGAAAATCAAAGATCACTCTTCACAGGCTTTTGCTGGAATAATGATTTGAGCTGCTTGTTTTTTATGTTTCATCTCTGCTAAACATTCTTCTTTTTCCTTTCTAAATTTAATTAGTGTATGTGAAAACATGCTTATAAAAAAAAATGTACGTGCAAACATGAGTTAGTAATTTCATAGAAGTAAATATTTTCTTTGGATTGCTATCTAAAATTTCTGTTTTCTTCTTTGACAGTCAAGGCAAAAAGCTCTAGCGGATTTGCAACAAATGCAAACTGTTCATGTAAGCAAAATTCTACTATGTTTTGCAGTTCTATTGGTTTTCAAAAGGGGGAAAAAAAAAAACCATTCTCTAGGTTGTTGAGTCTTATGACAGATAAGGTAGCTGCCCTGTAAAGAAGTATCTCTGATAATTAGACATCACCAATATTTAGGTTGCATATTTAAGGATTCAAAATATATTATTCTTTAAAATGCATTGTAAATCTATGGAGGACTTCAGATCTTGTGGATAGCACGAGAGCTTACAGATTTTTTTGGTCTTTTGTGCAGTTGTACATGGGTGCACTCCCATTTTGAGCGCTCTTTAATGAAGTCTTATCATTTTTTTTCTTCGTAACATTATGAACTCGATCAATTATATTATATGCATACTCCCTCCAATGCAAAATAAGTGGTCGTTTTTTAAATTCTCACATGCAAGAATGAATTCACACTCAACTGAGAAGTACAATTTACCAAAACTAAGTCTGGAGCTTAAAAGATTTATATTTCTAACTTAATGGATAAATTTTCAAACCGGGTTATTTAGGAAAGATTCAATTTTTATACATTGATTTTCAAAAGGGATGGTTACTTTTGGGACATCTCAAAAAGGAAAGAGGAACACTTTTTTTTTTTTGGGACTGGGAGTATAATATAAACATTTTTTTATTGAATTTGTGGTTCGTTTCAAGAAGTTATTTTAATTGTTATTTAAGAAGTTTTGATGTATTTTGTTAACAACTGCTACCTGGAGAAATAATTCCTCTCTTTCTTTCTTTATTTTCTTTTGGCTTTAAATGTTTTGGAATGGCAACCTTGACTGGTCTCCTTTTCTGGATGCTGAAATTCACCGGGTATGGAACAGTAATACAACTGAATGAAAAAGCTGCTTGAGGATAGTTCTCTAGTGTAGTGGCTGCTTATTTTTATTTTGATGGCAGTGGAACTTACTTTGAAAATATTTACCTCATACAATGTATGCTAGCTGTCAAGTTTTTCATCTTCTTTTTATGATCCGAAATATCATCAGATGGCAGGATCATCTACGGTTTCTTCTTTAGCTTAAATAATCTGCTTTGGTAAGCACTGCTAATCCTGGGTATGGCCCCCCTATAAAGCAATAGGGGACGGTCTATTTTTCTACTATGATTTAATAAACTGACCGTTCAGCTAGCCTTTCAGTTCTTAAGAGATGCATCTCTCCCATCCTCTCTCTCTCTCTTTATATGTAATGTTTTTCTTTATCTTTTCAGCTTGAGAAGCTTAGTGACAAACAGTCTCAACCGGAGTCACAGCTAAAGTTCATTACGGAGGCCTGGTTACAGGTAAGATTAGATTTTGTTGCTTTAAATTCAAAAATGTTAATCTGTTCTATTGTTAGAATAAAGAAAAATGAATTTGAAAAATCTCAACTTTGGAAAATTAAAATTGTCTATATGAACTAGTGTACTTGCTTTTAACTTGGGAACTAATTTTAGTTTGTCAAAATATTTAGGGATGATGTAATATATGGGTCATCAACTAGTGTCCTTGCTTTTAGTTTCTTTGATGACTTGAGGCAATTAAGGGCTCATGTTTTTCCCCATATGTGATGAGATTTGAATTTATGATTGTGGCGGTTGTAACATGTACGTTTACACACAAGCTCTCTCTCTCTCTCCCCTTCTTCTTCCTGAGAAGTTTGGCGGGTGTGGGTGGCACTGACTTTTACCAGATAGGAAGCACAAGCTTGAAACTATGAAATGATTAAAAGATCTACATATCAAGTTCATATAAGATACATTCCCTGTCCTCATTTTTGGACAGTTTTTCTCATGGATAGTCCAAATCCCTGTGTTTGTGCTGAATCATACACTGATTCATGGCTGAAGGTCCAAAGTGATATTCTCAAGATTAAATGCACTGCTATGTTACATGGGCTCTTCAAAAGTAGTGAAATACCTGTGTCGGACACCTATTGCTCGGACATGGGTATGGGATACGTGTTTGTGTCTGACTCTTTTGGTTGGTCATGTACTTAAAAAACATATCCAATCATTCAATTATATTATATTATTACTTTAAAATGAATTAAATGCCTATATTGAACATTTTATTAGATAAAAAAATTACTTTACTCTAGAAAATAAAATAATTAATAAAATAAATATTTAGTCGTGTCTGTGTATCCTTCTATTTGGAGATTTGATACGTCTGACACACGGATACATACCTGTGTCTGACACAAATACCTGAGTCCATGTAACGTAGATGCACTGTATTCTTTTCCTTTTTTTTCCCCTTCATGAAGTTAAAATTTTAACAGGGGGCAGAAAGACATATCACTTGTTTAAAGCAGGTGGAATTAACTCTATGCCAAACATATTTAACGGGGGGCAGACATATCACTTGTTTAAAGCTGGTGGAACTAACTCTATGCAAATCATAAATCGCTGATACACCCAGGCCAAAATCTATTTTGGATAGCCAACAAGGCAACCACCATTCAACTTAAAAGCTCTTGGAAGTTCAAGTCCTGTGTTTTTTCACTGAGAATTTATTCATTGAGATTTAGAAATAATTTTATATCTTTTATCAATTTGAAAAATGATTGAACTACTACTACTTCACGGACTGTTGACTAAAGAACTGTAAACTGGATTTTAGGTCATGCGTATCAAGAGATTATCCCTACTCTATATAGGTAATGCATACTATTCTGGGTATCTAAAATCACTCAATGCTGGTATTGCATACTTGAATTAGAAGTTAAAGCTGATAAAGCATTCCCGGTAAAAAGATTGACGGTGGGCTGGAGTTTTATGTACTTTTTAGGTGTATGGAGAAGTTGTATACTTTGATTTATATGTCCCTATAATGTTCTGGATAACAATGACTTTAAAATTCGCCACTTCAATCTTTTACTTATCTGCACACGGGCATTCATCCGAACTTAAACTCAACTTCAAATCTTTATGATGTGTATGATTAAATCTCAGTAAGATTTTTGCAATAATTCTTAATTCCGTCTTTGGTGGAAGTGACAAAGTTTTTCCTTGGGTATGGCATTCTGATGTATGTATGTTATGATCCTTGTACATGTCCACAGATTGTTGAATGTAGGCGAGTGTTGAAATGGACCTATGCATATGGGTACTATTTACCTGAGAATGAACAAGCCAAGAGGCAATTCTTTGAGTACTTGCAAGGTATACTTTTCCTCTCAATTTCTATAAAGTACAATACCAGAATTGTTTGTGTTCTTTTCTGTTTACTGTTGTGTATGTCATTTCGTATTTCTGTGCAGGTGAGGCTGAAGCTGGTTTAGAAAGGCTTCATCAATGTGCTGAGAAGGATTTACAAACGTATCTCACTGCTGAAGGCCCTTCAAATGATTTCAATGATTTCCGTACAAAATTAGCTGGATTGACTAGGTAATTTTTCCCAAAAGCTTCCGCAGTAGTGATAAATCCACATAAAACCTGTGTTGTATTGCCTGACGCATCTCTCTCTCTCTCTCTCTCTCTCTCTCTCTCTCTCTTTCTCTCTCTCCAAGTGACTTCCCTCAAAGAGTAACCCCGCTTTGCATTTTCTTACAACTTGTAAATTTTGAACTAAATGTAATTGAAAAGAAAGAAGAGTTGTAGGGAAATGAACTAATAGGAAAAGCCACTCGCCAGGAATCTAATAGAAAATGTAGTTGAAAGATGAAAGTGTTGCTGGACATCTATTTTTTGCACAAAATTTTGTTTTTTGACATATCATCTTCAGAATGTAACTAGTTGTTGCCTATTTTATTGTTCAATATGTTGGCATCCTGTTGATTCCCTCCTCCAACCCTCTCTTTCTATCTCATCCATCCCCCCGCCCCCATCTTCTCCCCTAGAAGGGGGGATAAAAGCCTTTACTTTGCAAAATTTAACTGGAACCCACATTGTTCTCCAAACCCAACATTCAGTCAAAACCTTAACATTGTCACCTTTCAATACTTGGATCCCACCATTGCCATAAATCGTTCCCACAGGCTGTCTTCTACCATGTGAGTCATACCTTAGGACTGTTGTCATCTTATTTCAACCATTACCCTACAATTGTCACGATTGTCATCTATTATATTCTGAACCATCTATGTTGGTGGCTGTGGTGATCAATTTTACTTGCACCAGTCATAACTTCACATGTTCAGCTCAAACTTTCTTGAATTAAAGAATGGCCTTATTGTTATTGTTAAAGAGGGAGAGTTTAATGGAAATGGAAATTAAGAGTGTCTTCAGTAGTAATACTATTTATGGTTGATTATAAATGTGTAGACGCAGGTGCTACTATGTTGACAAAAACATGAGTATCAAGCAGACAAAAACATGAGTATCAAGCTATGTATCTGTAGGGCAGATAGGTTGTAAGAAGAGCTGTGCATTGTGAAGTTGGTCATTTTGTTGTTGATTTTTGGTTGACAAACTGTGAGTCGGTTATTTTAACTTCCAATTCTGTTGTCTAGAATATATTACGAGGACTTGTTTTATCTGGTACTCAAAAAACAAAGAATTGTTGTCCTTAGTCATTTACTTTTGCAACTAATTTTAAAAAAATGTTGTCAAATAGTAAAAGATTCTCAGTAAAAACACTCGATACTCATGCTGTGTGTTCCTAGTAATCAAGTCCATGGAGCTCATGCCCCCTTCAAGTATCATAGAACTCCAGAACAAGCTTTAGATTGTCTATGGTTGTCAGAAAATGTTGGGACACTACTAGGATGAGCAACACCATCTAATGTATTTTAGCTGGAGGTGCTTTCCCAGTTGATTTGTTTTGGGTTTAGCACCAACACTGCAAGGTGAGGGTTTCACGATGCATTCTCACCCCTCCCCCCAAAATAATAAAAGAGTTGGTAATTGCAATATATATATATATATATATATATATATATATATATGTTAAAAATATATATCTATATTTCATTTCCTTTGGCTATTGACAAAGCTGTGGTTTGGTTCTATTAAAGGGTAAAATACACTGATCTCCCTTAATTTTTAGGGAAATTACACTCGGCAAAATTTTTGAAGAAAAGTTGCACTTAACCCCAATTAAAATGGATGTCAAAAATGTGTGTGAAATTACTATTATGCCCAGATTGTTATAATAATAAAATGGATGAAAAATCTGTTCCTGTAAATTGAGATTTTTGCTCACTGGTTATTATAACTATTCTCGTCTCCTCTTCTTCCCTCTCCCCGCTCTCTTTCTCAACCTCCTACCACCACCACCCCCCAACCATGTCCACCTCTTCTCACCACTTTCACCAGCATACCACCTCTCTCCTCTCCATCTTCTGTTTTCTCTTTCTTCTCTCCACCTTTACCACCGCCATCTCCAAGCATGCCCTCTCCCACCAGTTCCACCACTACCGCCTCTCTCCTCTCTCTTCTTCCCTCTCTCCCTTCTCTCTCCATACCCACCTCTTCCACCGCCGCCATCCCTCCCACTGCCACCACCTCCTCCCACCACTGTCACCATCTCCCCCTCTCAAGCCAAGATTACCTACGCTCTTTCTATCTACACACACAGACACACACATATATAGTATGTATATGTCAAAGTTTAAGGTTGTCGTGAGGGAAATCAGGGGGTTTCATTTTCAGTACATGGGTAAATGGGGCTCCCAAATGGGATGATAATCAGCCCAAGAATTATCCCAATTGGCTCCCGCAGAGTAAATATGGGAGGGGAAGGAGCAGTCAAGATCGTTGAGGCATTGGGAGAGGAAATTGTAGAAGCCATTGACAGAAGTGGTGGTGGACAAAGAATGATTCGTCGAGGGAAGTAAGAAAAAGATGGTGTGGTGTGAAAAAGGTGATGGAGATTGATAGAAATTTAAATTGACAGATGTAGAAGAAGAAGAAGAAGAAGAAGACGAAATGTAAACACTTTACCGAATATAGCTTCAGACTCAGGTTTTCTATATGATGGAAAGAATTATGTTTGGCGTAATTATGGGTGCTTCCTTTAGAGTGAAAGGGATTATCGAGAATTTGCCATTAACATTGTTTAATGGTTAGCAACGTGGAATATGAAAATGCGGTGTGTGGTAATTTCATATCATTTTAAGGGTTATTAGGTCATTTGAGAGGGGTTGATGGGTATTTTGGTCAATACATTCAATAGTGTGACAGGACAAGCTGCAATTTGGACAACAAACGGCATGGTGTAGTTGTTTCATTTTTTTTTATGCCAAGTATAATTCTCTAACCTCAAGGGGATTCTTGGTGTATTTTAGCCTATATTAAATGTTTATGCCTCAGGGATTATGGAGGCTTTGGTTTCTCCCTCTCCCTTCTACTGTACCTTTCTTCCTTTTATTTCTTATTTATGTTGAGTCCCTTTTTCCCTTTACCCTGGTGATTGAAAACTTGATGTTTCTTCTAAGGTTGCATATTTGTTAGTCAGTCACTTTAAGAGCTTGATTTAGTTATTTGAGCAATTGTGAATTTCCATTTACATTCATCATGTTTATTGGTTATTGGAGCTCTTGATATACTTACTTTCTTTCAAGTGATTACCGTCACACAGCTTGTAGTCTGTTTTATCAGAAAATGCCAGAACTTTTCCTGATTGAATTATGCTGTATTTGCAATTGTAACAGTGTGACTCGAAATTACTTCGAGAACTTGGTTAGAGCATTAGAGAATGGTCTATCGGATGTGGATTCCCAAGGGGCTTGCAGCAAGACAATAAACTCAAAAAGCATAGGAGGGGGTGGCAAGGGGAAAGGTGGGAGGGGAAAGGGAGCTTATTCTCGGTCCAGTGGGCCAAGCAGAAATTCGGATTCAGATGGTTGGTCATGCGATCAATGTACTTTTATGAATGCCAGGTCTGCAACCACATGCCAGATATGTCACCAGCGACGATGAAATAATACCACAAAACCGGTGGGTCTCACTTGGAGAGTATACTTGTGGAAGGAAGGAAGAAAGAAGAAAAGGCAAGTTTGAGAAGGCATTCCTGGGCATAAAAGGTTTGCTGGCTTGATCCTTTTGACTGAGGTTGTTAATTGAATGAAATGGAAGGGAAAAAGAATGACGAAAAATGAGAAAATAGCATCCACATTTGTTTTTCTTGTGTGTGTTAGAAGTACCATGTAATGTTCTCGTGTATATAGTTTCTATCCATAATCAATCAAGTTACTTAACAAGGTTCCTGGACTTGTTTATGTTACCTGATTTATGTATGTAACACAGTGCAAAGGAAAATGCACATCTATTTGTTCCTAGTCTTTGTAGAATGTATAATGAAAGACATTTTCCAACAACAGTCTTTGCAGATATTGATAAAATGACAAAGGATGACTTTTCATTAAGCATTATGAGGAGAGGTTTACAAGTTACTATTGATGTTACTGAGGCAGGCAGGCATGCCAATCTCTGAAAGTCAAAAAGGTCATTTGCTTGCCTTTTGGCTAGTTGTTGAATATTTATTTATTTAATTTCTTCAACACAAGTCAATCATATGTTTAGTTTTGAATTATCAATAAAAACCTTTTCGCGGTGGGATGGTGCCTCTGGTGAACTTTGAAGTGTCAGTCTGTATTTATTAATCTAATTTCTAACGCTTCTTGTCTTGAGTATAAGATTTTCAAAGGTATAAAAGGCTTTACGTGTTTTGTAATGATGTGAAACTTAGTTGAGGAACAGTAACCTCATTGTCTTCAAATCCGTCGAGGGACATTATCCTAAATTTGTAATTACATTCAAGTAATTTGATCACTAGTAATTTTTCTTTAAACCATCTTTATTTTAAATATTCTAGATTGTCATTTTTGTCGAGGATTAATCTTCTGATTCTGTATATTAATTATGTAACAAAATTTATTAAATAAATATAAGGCAATATAGGACTAATGACATTTCTTGGGTGCAGACGAATTTGATGCTTATAACTTGTGGCAATATTTTGATATGGACTGAAGCAGGATACGTAGAACTGTACCCATGGTAATACCTATAAGCATGTCACGATGTCACAAAGATACAGAGAGATTAAGTGAAACATCTTCACTAACATAATCATTTTGAATCCAATAAAAATAAAAATAAAAATAAACAAAAAATGGAATTCCTGTTTGTTTTTTTCCCTTAGAGTTAGACAATTTAGGTTTAGACCAGCTTCTCTCTTTGGCAAACTTACTCTTACTTACCTACTTAAAAGCTGGACAATTTTCATCCGCTCATCATCTTGAGAGGTAATTAGTCATCAACCTAATTTAATGAGGTTGCACCTCTCTCCCTCCTCCAATTCCCAAGTATGTCCCACAAGTTAAGCACATATTGTGTGTGTGTGTGTGTGTGTGTGTGGGTGGGTGGGTGGGTGTCATTGCCTTTTTTTTTTTTTGGAATATTTGATTGTTTTAATTTGCAACAAGAAGAAGAGAGATTGTAAGGAAGCTCATATTTGCATTACCTTATAATGTACATTTAATCTTTCAACTCCAAAGATTTGTCTTTGAACAATTTGAGGCTAAGAGCTTGTAGCATTGCCCTCGAGTACTGCCGAGAAGCCATCTTCCAATCCATGCCGCTTTTCATCATCGCCTTAAACTCTTCGAAGCTGATCTGCCCATCCTGTAAATATCAATACACACACACACACACACACACATATCAAACTACTCAACCATGGGTGTTGATGATGATGTTGGTGAAAGATTGAATGCAGTGAACTAGGAAAAAAAGAAAAAGAAATAAAGATAAATTGCAGTTTAGGATTGAGTGATTACCTTATCTGTGTCAGCATCAAATATGATGTCCTCTATGATCTGGTCATTGTCCGTACCAAGGTTGTCATATAAGAAGGCTTCTCTCAGCTCTTCAACCTCTATGTACCCATTCGCATTCTTGTCGAAGTGGTGAAAAGCTTGATGCAGTTGGTCATCATTGTTGATCCTTCTAAGGTGCACTGACATTGTTAGAAATTCTTCGCAGCTTAGGGTGCCACTTCCATCAACATCCGCCTTGATTTCCAACAAAAAAAAAAAAAAAAAAAAAAAAAAAAAAAAGGGATCATTCATTAATTTATCAGCAAAAGTGAAACTTGTTTCTTTTATGACGTGTTGAGCTTTTCAAAAATGTTACACGGTAGCGATTGTGTTCTCATGCAAGTTCTGTTTTTCAGTGTTTTGTACTAATTAATTAATAATGTTAAAGCCTAGGTAAGTGTCCAATCCACCCCTGCAAACACAAACAATGTAAAAGTTGTAGGATATTGGTTCTCAAGCCTAAAACTCTAATCGAGAAGTTTGAGATAGAAATCCCTCGGCTAGGCTTCTCGGTTAGAGGTTTTGGATTAAATAGCCTAAATAGAATAGAATAAACTCACAGCCTCCATCAACATCTCCACATCTGTATCAGGGACAGGTTGTCCAATCATCTTGAGCCCATCTCTGAGTTCTTCAATAGTAAGTTTCCCATTTTTGTCAGTGTCCATCATATTGAAAATCTTTTTGATTCCAGCTATTTGTTCATCTGGCAAGTTGTCTGCTACAACCTATATATATATATATATATAGATAACAGAAAACTACAATTACTTACTATATGATAGAATTATCGAAAACTCCTACAGGCAAAGACATTTTCATACAAAGGATTAAAATCAGAATTTTAAACCCCCTACTCACTCTGAGGACTTTCTTCTTGAACTTATTCATCAAGGAGAATTGCTTTATTCTTGTTCTGACAATGTCTCCCAAGGGAACAGTTGGGGCTTCATCCGCATTCTGTATCCATCTATGTTCTTCAAATTACATACAATACAACTATTAGAACACTTATTTATATCGCTCACTACTCATGTATGTGTACATATAACAGAGGTACTAACTTCATATCGAGATCACTTCATGAAGAAAACGTGAACAATCACACTCAGTCAGTTACTAGAACTTCGGTGAATGAGAAAAAACTTTGATTAAATCAAATTTGAAAAAAAAAAAAAAAACATGACCAGAAGAAGCATTTGCAGCATCATCCCATTGGGAAAGAACTCAACGCGTTTAAGTTAGAACTTTTTCCCTTGCCAAAATGCTCTACATGTAGTTGCAGTACAACAAAAAGATGTTTTTTAAGGCATTCCTAGGATGACATGACTTCATTTTTTTTTCCCCCGGTAGATGGTACATTTTAGGGTGGTTCTTGGACTGCATTTTTACGTGATCTCAAACGATTGATATGATACAATCTATTGGTATCTCCTCAATCTCCTAAAGTGAAAAGTCGAGATTTCAAATCTGAAGATGTGCTATTTTCGAGGGGGAAAAAAGATACATACCTAGGACTTCTTCAATTGTCATACGGTTGTAAGGATTTGGATCGAGCATGCCCTTTACAAGCTCCTTAGCATCTTCAGAAACCTTCGGCCAAGGATCCCTCTCAAATTTTAGCTTGCTCCGGACAATGCTATGTGCAATTTCTTCTTCAGTTTCTGTGCTAGTTACCACCAAGCCCCCGTGTAAGAAATCACAATGGTATATGACTTGAAACTATAAGACTATCACATTCAATTTAAGTACTACAGTGAGAGTTTTTCCATGAAATCCAAGAAACATATAACTGAAGAAGAGTAATTTAATTACCTGCCCAAAAAGGAGGAACTCCACATAGTAAAATGTACAGAATAACACCTGCACTCCATATATCTATTTCCGGTCCATAGTTACGTTTAAGAACTTCAGGAGCCATGTAATATGGGCTTCCTACAATTTCACTGAAACGCTGACCTACCACCAAATTACGAAGATCACTCACAGTCAGAGCTCATGTAATATGGATGTACATAGTTCACGTAGAAGCAACTCGAAAGGAAACTTCAACGGCATACCAGGCTCAAAAAACATGGAAAGGCCAAAATCAATTGCCTTCAGTGGAGCATTTTCACTAACACTTGCATATAAAAAGTTTTCTGGTTTAAGGTCCCTGTGCATTACTCCATGTTTGTGGCATATCTGCAACATTTATAAATCCCATTTGGATAAAATTAAAATACTAAAGAAATTGTGCTAACAAAAATCAGAGTTGACATCATTAAATTTGATCACATACACTTACCTGATCACATTAGAACAAAGTAAGAAAACGACTTTAAAACAACAAATAAACTTTTGTTGTAAACGCATCTTAAGTTTGTGGCAAGCAACAATGCATAAAATGGAACATCTTTTGTTTCATATGAAGTTAAATTTTGAGTTCTCTTCTGTGCAGTCGCCAATTGAGGTCTGTCTCTTTGATTTCAGCCTATAATGCCATTTTTTTTCCCTTTTGTTTGGTGGGAATGATTGACTGAAATGAACTCATTATCACATGGTACCTATGCATTAATATGAAGTGCTCTTCATTACCAATTATAGGCTACTCCAACAATAACAGATTTAGTCTTTATCCTTTACATAATTTGTCTTATTAGTGCATCTTGAATGCATTGTTCATCACCATTTTATGTCAATTCGAATACATACATACATACATACATACATATATATATATATATTGTGCATATAATTGTAAACATGATCCTCAATTGAGACAAAATCCCTAGCTTTTAAAATTCCATATTTCAAAGACAAATTGATTGATGTTGCATATAAACCACACATGGGAGACCACAACCAAGAATATCTTCACAATACATATTTGCAAGCTGGTCTCTTCAATTTATACATTCTGAAATTTTATCTCCAAAATCCAAATTGAATAGCTCAAATTTTCCAATGCATATATCAATACATATATATATATATGTATGCATCACTTTGATAAACAAAACCATATTATATATATATAATTTTTACTCAAATAACAAGCAAATATAAGAATGTACATTATATAGGAGTAATTGAATACCCATTATTGTAATTAAGAAAGAAAAAAAATGAAATTAATTACCTGGACGACCTGGACAATGGTCTTGAGGATGGTGACAGCAGCTCTCTCGGTGTAATGGCCTCTGTCGACGATGCGATCGAAGAGTTCTCCTCCCTGACAGAGCTCCATCAAAAGATAAACAGCATCTCTGTCCTCGTAGACCTCCTTGTACTTGACAATGTTAGGGTGAGAAGGCAAATGAATCATGATCTCCACCTCTCTCCTCACATCCTGCACATCGACCTCCGTCTTCAGCCGATTCTTCGATATCTTCTTGCACGCTAGGGTTTCCCCTGTTTCTGTGTTCACACATTTGTACGTGATCCCGAACTCTCCCCTCCCCAGCTCCTTCCCAAATTCGTACCGTTTGTAGACGTCATCGCCCGACGGTTCTTTCAAGATGGGTTCTTTCAAGATTGTTAGCTGACGAGAGATTCGGCTCTTTGATCTCTCCGATCGCTGCTGCTGCTGTGTCTCCGAGGCCGAGGAATCGTTACTCTTCTCCGGTAAGGGTTTGGGGCGTTTGGTTCTCTTCAAGAGATATCCCTTGGCCTGAAGAGAGAAGCAGGTACCCATGGGATCAATGGATTGTTCTTTCTATCTCTCATTAATTAACCTCCCATGGCCCAGGAGAGAGAGAAGAATTGTGCAAACCCTAAAAAGGATATGACGATGAGACAGAAACAGAAACATAGAGACGGAGAGACAGAGATGGGAGCCCTAATTTTGAGGAAGGGTGTCTGGTAAAAGAAGCTCCAGAGTTTGAAAAGTAGTTACATGCTTTCTGTTACATTCCCGCCTCTTTTTTAGGCCCTTTGAACGCCGTTATCTTTGACGGCAATTTGCTGACGGCAAAATAACTTAAAGTTATATTTTTTACCGTTACACTACATAATGACCTCTAATGTACTTGAATTTTGTATTTAAATTTCAATAAATCCTAGATAATGTTTATATGGTTCATGTTTATATAATTTCAAAGTGTTTGATCACTTGACTTATGTACTTGAATTTCAATATTGAAGGGGTAGGCCAATTGAAGTTTATTTATGAAGAAATTAAACCTTGTGAAAGCAAAAGAAACCAAGTTGGAATTTTTTTTTTTTTTTTTTTTTGGGTAAATAACCAAGTTGGATCTTAGTTTATGTGAGTGTCCTTTATTTGGTTGTCATGCTAAGGTGTGAAATGATAGCATGCAATGAACATAGGTTGGAATAATTAAACAAGTAAACCCCACTTGACCAAATTGCATGGAGGTTCAATGAATTGTTGTCACCATCATTCAGCTTCTTTTTATTTTGGTGAAGTAGGACCACTCAACCTTTTTTTTTTTTTTTTTGTTAAAAGGGTAAGGACCACTCAACCTTACTTATATACATACCTCTGTTTTTCTCTGACTTTTTTAACTGTACGTCCATCACCCCTTACAATTGAAGTTCACTGAATTTGCTTCTTCCTTGTATATATATATATATATACACAGACCCTTTCCTCTTCAATCCCCAAATCATCTCTCTCTATAGAAAAATGATGGTGCCTAGTTTCACAGAAGAAGTCTACCTATCTTTTGCAATATCAGTAGTTGTGATTTGCTATATTTTCCTGGTGTTCTTGGAGTCTCCATGGAGCAATGGAATTTCTTGGTTGCCTCAAGATTGCTGTTTTCCGTCGTCACAGAGAGAATGGCATCAGGGAGGGGTTGATTCTAAACATATCAACTAAACTATGCAATGCATATATGAAACCACCTATTTATCTTTTTGTGCTGTGTGATCGAAAAGCAGATCATTCTCAATATTGATTACTTTTTATTTCTGTTAACATCTTAGTTTTGATTTAATAAGAAGAGTTCATATTAATTAGTTTATTACCTTGGTATTCACTACTCAAAACCGCCTTTACTTGAAAGAAACTGTTTGTGTATGTTTACTCACATTCTCAGTATGCATGATATCTATATATATATGTATATATATTCTTCACCTCTAGATATACTTGACAACTCCCTCCTACAGCAGGAAAGTGATGTTTTGATTGTAAATATTGAAAAGAATTGATCAAACCCAAATTTCTGAAACATGGTTTCTTAGGAGCTGCGTATTGTGCTTTTTGTGGCCAATGCATAGAAGATCATAATCACATGGTGTTCAATTGTCATTTTCCCTCCAGAATTTGGCTTCATATCAGTGCCAAATGTGGTTATTTTGTGTCATATTCATCTTGGGATTCTTGGATGGAGTGGACTTCAACTTACTTCAAACTGCAGATCCTCTGAGAATTCTGTTCGATTAAGGGATCACCGGTTTTAGAGATATTCCTCCTACTGATAGCAACAGATTTGTTTCCGCGTAAAATATTTTTCTTTTTCAAGAAAAACATATATTTTAAAATTTTTATTTTCCTAAAAATATTTTACTGACATTTTCAACAATCATTGAATTTCAAAGTCCTCTTCTTTTTTATTATGGTCTTCCATGATGTTTTGGAGATTTTCTATCATTGAGCTAAAGCCTTTATTGAATTTCTTTGTCAAGCTAGTTGCTTGGTCTTCAGCCCTTCCTTGCTCTCCATTCCATCTCAATATGCAGACTTTGTGGTGCAGAGAAGTTCATCTAGTTATATGGAATTTTCTGAAGAATTGTCTCCTTACTGTTTGTATTTATAGGAATATATATATATATTTTTTTTAGAGTTTTGATGATGGTCTCTGTATTTTGACTCCCTTTCGTGCCCTCTGTATTTTCATCTGCTTCACCTTTTCCTTTTTACCACAGAGGATGGATGTGAACAAATGACCTCTACCATAATGGTATAACATTTTCATCTTCAAAAGAAGGGTGGGATTCGAGTCCAACAAAAATGTACATAAACAAAATTGTATGTGAGTATTGACCGATTAAAAAAAAAATAACAATATAAGATAAAAGACATCAATCATATAAAGTAATGCTAAACTTGAGGATGTTTTTTCATTTCACACGCCTTCAATCACCCAGAATTCTTAACAATTAGTGATAAATATAGAATCTGTTCAATGAGACACATCAATGTTTAGTGACAGTGGGAGCTTTTATTATTTTCCTCATACAGATGTAAACACTGGACGGTGGACCACACGAGTAAATTTGAAGAAGGTAATAAATGAAAATAATACTAATAAGTGTGATTTTCTAAGTATACAGAGGGAGAATAATTTGCAATAATAGTAGTACAGTAATAAATGAAAATAATAAATAATCATTATATATATATATAACTTGGACAAGCCCTTTATAATAATAATAATAATATTACTACTTTTATAACAATAATGCTACCGAACTAGCAAATGCCACGTACTTATAGAGGGCAGGGCGCGGGAAATTCCATTCAGGTATCTTTTCTGCATAGAAAGGTGCTCTGCAATAAGGCGCTTGGTTCCATGACCCTCTCTTCTTTCTCTCTCTAGGGTTTTGAGTCAGAAACAGGAAACATATATATATATATATATATCCTTCTCTCTCTCTTTCTGAGATCATCTCACAATCAATGTTGCCTAGCTAGTACTTGAAGTTTCTTCTCTCGATCCAATGCCAGCAAATCAAAAGGTAACCTACTTCATATCAATTGTAGAATTGTACTGTCATTCTTAATCATACATTTTCAGTTTTCTTATTGTTTCCTTTCCATCATTTACAAATACGGGTTCTTTATTTTTGAGTTTTATGCTGAAGAGATACCTATATATCAGATCAAAAATAATGAGCTAAGAACCTGTTTGAATTGCTGAATAGTCAATGTTGTGCCCTTTGTTGTTTGATGTATTGATAATTTATGGATTTGGGGACAGTTAATATATAGAATTTGTTGATTCAAGTATGGACAACTGTGGCTAACTAGGGATTTTATGAGCATATTTCTACGAAGTTTGCAAATAAGGCTAATGACCTAATTGTCACTAGGCTGCCGTTAAATTTGCCTTGAAAATTACTAAATTGTGCTCATAGAACAGGAATAATATGCAAATTTGTTATAGTTTCGAAAGTTTTATGCAATCAATCCAAAAGGATGAATTGAGATTTTCAAAAAGTTGCAAATTTTTGACTATTTATTTCTTAATGTTGCCTTGACGGAAGGGTGTCTTGCACTAATAATTTATTACAAGAGGGTGAAATGTAACTTTTTTATAGTTCGGGGGGTTTCATGCAATTAACCCTTCTTTGACTGTGGTGGATTCTTTGTTATTGGTTGGAATTTCTTGGCCTAAGTAGTTGGAGATGCATGGTATGGTTGACCTTCTTCACCTTGTATGTGCAAAATCTTTATGTAGATATGTAGTGTTTGGTTGCATTAGCCACCTCAATTTGATTATGAAATTTTGGCAAATTCATATCTTCCTATCTGAAATTCTGAATTGATATTATAAATTTCGTGGCTACGATCATCTTGTCAGATCTGGTGATGTTTCTATTGGATGACCGACGTTTTCAACTTTGCGTATGCACATGTGGTTGGTCTTTTCTTGTTTAGCAATTAGAACCTTCTTGTTGACCCAATTTATTATCTCCTTGTACATTCTACTTTCTAGTTAATTGGGTAGTTGGTCTTGATACATGCTGTCTTTGAACATTGATGTTACATCCTTTGAAGTGCTGACTTGGTATTGCGAGTCCTCTTGAGTCTTGACAGTTTTCTATTAATTTATTCTTTCTGACTTGAAGTCTTCAATCCGGCATATCTTTTTCATTCTCTTGATATAATATGATCAAGTCATATGTTCAATAATAATGTCCTGTTATTCCAATACTTATGTTGTTTATATTCCTTTTCCATGTCTCATTCTTTGTTCATAACTGTTTGGAATTCTGCTAGGTTGCCGGTATTTATCCGGCATCTCCAAAACTTTCATGTTCTTTTGCTTCTGTCTTCTCTTTCTTGCATTTATTCGGTTAAACCAACGTAACAGTGATTGGGAGTGAAATATCCGGCAGTATGGGACTCAATGGAAGAGATAGCTCTTGCAATTTTGTAAAAGTGGCGGCCTCTTCGTCCGTGGTGAACAAGAAAAAGAAAAATTATTATTCTGATACTAGGGAAGATAAGCTTTGTACACCAAACTCAACTGCTAGTCAAAATGCATCCATCAGATTACGAATTCGTGAGATGGGTCCTTTATGTAAAGCCAGGAAGAAGAAGGCTGCTCAAAATTTAGCCCACTCTAGAAAAGACGATGAAGAAGATGGTGAATTTGCAAAGCAGTTTGGGAAGGAAGGAATATGGCCTGATGATGACAAGTGCATGTGGTTATCTTCAGGTAGTATGTCCCCTTCATCTTGTTTTGATGACTACAGATTCTCCACTTTTTTAGACCTTTCACTTGATGAATGGTTAGTTTCTTTGCTATCAATATCGGCAAATTCTGGCGTATTTTTAGGTAGCACAGTTTCTTTCTATGATGGTTCAAGAGTAAATCCAATAGAAGAGGCATTTTTGCTTCTTGAGAGGACATCGTTTGATGAAGATAGGACTTTGCAAGAAGACTTGAATGAAGAAGAGGTAGTCACTTGGCTGGTGAGTTCAATAGGGAATGACCTAACTGATTCTTCTGTTATGAGTAAGGAGTCCTCTAGCGGCCAGTCCCTTGAATACTTCTCTAGTTGTGATGATTCTTCGTCTCCGTTTAGCACCAATTTTGATTCTCCTTCTCGTATTTGGGATTCTGATAGAACAGATTTTTGGATCTCTTTAGTCAATCTTGACGAGGATGTTGAGTGGATTTCAGATAGAGAGTCAAAGTCGGATCATTTCCAAGCTGATTTTCCTAGTGCGTCTCTCGAGAGCAGTTCGGGTTCTGAAGTTCAATTCTCTAGTTACAGTAATCCTTCACACACTGATATCTACCATGAAAAATCACAATCCATTGCATCATCTGATTGTGTTGTAGATTCTGTGGGTTTTGAAGATCTAGATAGTGATGAACCACTCTTCTGGCCAATGGACGGAGAATCTGATTGGGGTTCGGAGGTGACATGTGATTTCTTGATCATGTCACCTCGTAAGACCAAGCAAAATGTTGGAACTCCTGAGAGGACCTCTTCCAAATCGTTTAGATTAAAACTGCACAATAGAAAGTGGAATTCAGAGGAAGGCTGTAGACGAAGGCTTGTGGTCGGCTCAGGATCAACATCCTCAAAGATACTAGAGTTGAACTGCACAAACGGCAACAAGGACTATAGGAGAGTCAACACCATGCCTTCGAGGTTGAGTAAATGGACAAAAAATTCCATGAAGGTTGTTCCTCTGGACATGGAAGAAGATATCACAGAACCTACAGACAAGAATGTCCTCATTGAGAAGCCAGCAGACAAGTTCAGGAGTTTCTTGGAGGGCGATTTTTCATCGAATGAACAACTTCCAATCGAGAAATTGTTGGGGCTTGATGAATTCGATGGTCAGGAGGGGATAGAGTCGGAATTTAACAAAGATGATTTCTCTCTAGGCAGGTCTCTTTGACAATCCAAGCTTTGTATTATTGTCTTTTATTATGCAGGGATGAGAATGGTCACAGAACTGTTCAAATTTCTGCAGAGATGTTTTTTGTTAACATGGTTGTAAATTTATATTTGTACAACGTTGCAACTCTCTTTTCTGTTCACACAGTTTTCTGCAGCTATATATATATATATATAATGTACATTCTTTTGGTTTCCTATGCCCAAAAGAATGTTTGCAACCCTCCATGCCAATGAATAGAAAATATAATACAGAGAATTCATTCCAATGGATTTTACAATCTCTGATTTTTTTTAAAAAAATAATTATATTAGTCTATCAACATTAATATATAAACTCCAAATGATTCAGTGATTCACAAGATAAACCTCAAACTTAAACTACCTAAATTTAAAAATTGCACAAATTTAAATTTTCAAAGAAAAAATGCATTGTGGTGCAATCGTAATAAAAAAAATTGTAAAAATGCATGCTTTCATTTTTCTGAAAATTATTTTTGAAAATTCGATTATAAAAATGCATGTTTTTATATAATTATTTTTTATTATTTTTATAAACAATTTTCTATTTTTTTGAATTTCACATAAGACTTATAAACCAAACATGCCTGCAAATCCGAAGACCGGTTTTCATGATCAGAGACCGGAAATTCCTGCAGCCAAACAGCAACCTTGAGGCATATAACGCGGACAGATATTTTCACTACCACTTTTTATCATCATCTACGTGGTCAACATTTCATGTGTACTCCCGTTTTACTACACGAGGATTATTATCCCCGAAAACAAATGCCCTTGTCTTTTAAATAGATTTACCGAAACCACACTCCAACAGAACAGCTCAAACCCATTATCTGTAGAAACTAGTGGCATTTTAGGAACTTCATTGTCGCAGTGCAGGTCTGACGACTCTCAGCCGAAACTTCTCTCACACTCTGTGTAGTAGGGTCTCGTTTCGCTTTTGATTTTCTTTTTGACTTAAAATAAACAGTTCAGACCACGATCTCTTTTTCTCCGAAAGTTCACGTTTTGATCTTTGATTTTCGTCTCCTATAAAAGGGATTTTGTTTTTGTTATATTGTATTATGGTTTCAGTTAAATCCTGCTGGATCACTGCCATTGTTTCTGCGGTATGCTTTGTTTTCTTTCTTTTTTTTGGTTCATACGAATTCCTTATTAATTTGTGTAATGGTGTTATTATGTATTTTTGTTTCTGGGTTTTGTTCACGGATGTAATTGAAGATGTGGTTCGGTTTTGTTTTTCTATAACTTTCTAGTTTTTGTGAATTTGGAATCTTTTATTCGATTCTTGATGTTACTGGATTTGTTCTTGGTTGCATTAGAAATAAGGGTTTTTTTGTTTTTCTGTTATTCTCTAGTAGTTCTCAAATTGGTGGGAGTAAGAGGGATTGTTTCAATTTTGTGGACCTCGTTTTATGTTTTTGTCCTGCACAATAGTGAACATATGTTTGATTGTAAAAAGATACATACACTAGGGTGGGGAAGGCTTGGTGGTGTTGCAAGGCAAGTTTTTTTATTTATCCATTTATTAATTGGTTGGGATAGCTTAGATTTTGTTTGTTTGTTCTTTTATAGTTATACATCTTTTACATTGTTTGATTTACTTGGGTTCTGATTTTGGGTGTAATTGAAGTTTGGGTTGATTTATTATTCAATATTAATATTAGTTAATAGTATTGGTGTTGATAGGTTAATCTATTCCAATAACTTGATATCCCCCAAGGATCAGGCTACAATGCGTGCACCATCACTGCTTGCACAATGCTTGCCGGGGCTGGTACCCCAGGACCGAGCAAGTCACAGCATATCCACAATTTCTGAGAGAGATGTGCATCTCCCCACACCAGCTGTCGAGATTCTCCCATCAAAGGTATGTTCCTCTGTGCATGATACTCAGCTTTTGCACTTAAAATGCTCATGGAAGTGCCTCAGAAATATCCCTATTGTAAAACTGTTTGGTGAATACAATGTCGTTGTAGAATTCAAGCTCTCATCGTTTTCATTGGCAGATGGCTCACCCTTATAAGTATGCTGGGGAAAATGTAGACTTGCAAGGAGTCAATGTGTTCAAGGTATTTTAAGTCATAGTCAATTAATTTCTGCTGCTTGGCATGCATATTGTGTTTGTAACATTAGAATCTTTTTTGGAGGCTTGATAGCTACATTAGATTGGAAATTGGCCTAAATGACTACATGGTTGGTCTTTTGGTCCGTGTTCAGTAATAGTGACATGAAGTCATTGTTTGAAGCTATAGGAAATCTTCTGAGACAGTGAAAGAAAATTTCTAAACTTCTATTTCCTTATTGTATATAAATCTTCGTTGAACCATGAAAGCCTTCTTCTATGCTATTCTTTCATTTCTTTTACCTCTTCTCTTTAGAGGAAAGATGATGCGGTAGAATTTGATGCCACTGTTATATGTCAACCTTTAGAGCCATTAAATAATCAAATATTTCATTTTTGGAGTCCATTTTTAATTCATTTGTGCAGTACAAAATTCATGTTGCAGATCTCTTTTGGTCAAACTGATCCGTAATAAAAGCTGTCACTCAGTCACTTATGAACTTAATCTTATGTGAAAAAGGTTTCATTACAAGGCAGCACCAAGAGCCTAGTTTACCAGGAGAGAGAGAGAGAGAGAGAGAGAGAGAGAGAGAGAGAGAGAGAGAGAGAGAGAGAGAGAGAGAGAAGAAGAAGAAGAAGAAGAAGAAACCATCATTAAGTCATGCATCTTCAACAACCGACAGAGCACAAATACAGATCTGTATTCCTCATTTGAAATAAATTGAAACTCAGTTTTTTTTAATGATGTCTAAGTGGCGGATTTTATATACTTATACCTTAACTAACAAACTATAACCATTATTTGGGATGAAGTAATCCAACAAAATAAACCAAAAGAGATCTGCAACATGAATTTTGTACTGCACAAATGAATTAAAAATGGACTCCAAAAATGGATCCCTTTGTGCTCTCTATAGCATAGCTAAAATAATGAACCTTATTAACTTCTAGTTCTTCCTCTTGCAGGGAAGAGTTAGTGTTGCTGATATGATTGGCTTTGCTGGTTCAGAAATGATATCTTTAAAACCTGATGGTAGGTACACGACCTCTCAGTAATCTTTTCAAATAACAGGTTTTCAATCAATTTGCCAGCAATGAAATAGATGAATGTAATTGTTGATTAAACAGTTATAGTCAATCCAAAGATTGGAATAGTTGTCTAGTTGTTTCATTAATTTTTTGTGCTCTTGGAACGAATCTGGTTTTGCTGCAGGATATCTGAAATCTTGGGACAGCTCAATTGATCTTGTGAATGTCCTTAAGCATGAAATTCGTGATGGACAACTGAGCTTCAGAGGCAAAAGGGTACTTGAGGTAAATCAGTTTAAATCTAGCAGAGAATCATGTGTGCTATGATGGCTTAGTTCAATTATGACTTGATTCAGGATATGCCAATCAACCATTTACCTAACGGTCCTAAACTTATCGCTTCAACTACCTAATGGTTTTTAGTTGTTGAATGTTCCTTGCTCATCTTCTTTTCGCTAGGAGTAGGAGTTGAAAATGCACCATGGACACTCAAACCCTTGCCTAGGGTGATTTAGTTCAGTTATGCAATGTTTAAAAGTTGTCTGCAAGTTGTTCTTTTCATTGGCAAGAAACACACACCACTCACACACCCACTTTGCCCCTTTGGGGACTCGAACCCTCAACATCCACTTTGGGAGGTAGAGGAGATACCACTGGGCCACAAGGTCCTTGGTTTGTCTGCAAGTTTACTTGCTCATCTTCTTGTTGATGGCAATAGCAGTTGAAAAATGCACTGTGGACGCTCAAGTCTTTATCTAGAGTGGTTTGTCAAGTTATCTAAATCTGCTACTGAGCCATTTCCCCTTACATTATCACTTAGCTACCTAATGTTTTTCATAGTTAGAAGTTTCTTTGCAAGTCTTATTTTTTTATGGAAATAGAAGATGAAATTTTACATAGTTAATGACTCCCTTCATTTAAAGTTGAGGGTAATCTTCTTGTTTTGTAATTCTTTCAGCTGAGTTGTGGATATGGGCTTCCAGGGATTTTTGCTTGCCTAAAGGTATATTTATTTTCATCTCAGCTTGTTCTTCTTTGAAACTTGGCTTGATTTTAAGTCAATTCTGAACTATCAATAATAAAACCCAATTGTCGGGTTCTATTTTGTCATTACTATAATAGGTAGGAGGTTTGGTCTCTCCTGATTCTAAATGACGTAAAAAGGGTTTTTCTTGTATGTACTCCTATATATTTCACTGAATTTTAGAGATTACCACTTATGTCCGCGAGTTTCCAATGGGTCGAATCATTAAGGTCGAATGATTTTGAATCATCTATTTCATAAATTTCCTCTAGCATCTCTTATTAAGAGTCATTCCATCTTCTTTTTATTATTAAAGGTGGGCCCCTGCTGCTATCTTGTTCCGGTTTGATAATGCAAAAGTAACTTTTACAAAGAGGCTTAGAACACTTGAATTGCAGATATCATCCTTTTTACATACCACACAAATAGAGTAGGTTGACCTGGTTGATAAAGAAATTTTTCTAAACTGATTGGTAAAAGCCTAAACATAATTGTTTTCTGTCATATATTTAGGAAAGACGTGGTGGTAAATCTGTTTCTTTACAAGAAACACTTCTATACAAGTAATAATCTCATTGGCTTCTAAAGTGTATTGAGTTACTAACACTACACTTTCTTATACAAACAAACAGAGGGTTTATGTAGAATTAAAACTTAACAATACGCATAGTCAGTCCATAAAGAAAGGAAGAATCAATACAACTAGAATTTGTGACTCTTAGTGTAATTCATTTGTTAAACCACTTACTAAAAATAAATTAATAATTCCTTTGTTAAACGTACTACAGGGAGCTTCTATGGTGCACTTTCAAGACCTCAATGCAGAAACCATAAGATGCACAACTATCCCTAATGTCCTAGCCAATCTTGAACAGGCTCGTGATCGGCAAAGCCGACAGCTAGAGAGCCCTCTGACTCCATCAAGGCAAACTCTTGCCCCAATGGTGCATTTTTATGCTGGGGACTGGGAAGAACTCCCCACAGTTCTCTCCGTCGTGAGGAATGATGGACTTGAAGTGCCAACAGGTATGAGCCTGAGCTTCTCCGAAGAAGATTTCATGGATGGGTGTAGTAGTCAAGATGGTAGCATAATAGGGCATGAGTCATCCTCAAGGAGATCAAGGAAGCTCTCAGGAAGCCGGGCATGGGAGAGGGCAAGTGAAACAGACCAAGGAGAAGGTGGATATGATGTTATTTTGATGACGGAGATCCCATACTCACTGACTTCTTTGAAGAAGCTCTATGCACTCATAAAGAAGGTTAGTTGGCTTCTTTCTTCACCTTCACTGCAATCTGGTGTGACATGCCATCTTTCTTCACTATAACTTGGCCTCTCTCTCTATCAATGCTATCTATCCATCTTCCTTGTGTATAAGCATCTATAGGTCTTCTTTGTATATGTGTATACCAAAGTCTACTTTCTTTTGTTTTATCAGTAATAGGCATCACTTATAATTTCTCCCTCACACTATAATGTATATCCTCGTGGATATTTGCCTTATACATAGAAGTAGCTTTGTTATTGGTTAACGAGCTTCTTTGGAAGTTGGAATATTGAAAATTTGTTGAATTTTGTCATAGCGCTCATTTTTGTGACTGAACTGTGACATGAATGCAATGAACAAGTAAATACTTTAGGTCCCATCATTCTAACTTTGAAGTGTGTCTCCCTCCGTCTTCCAGTAATCCTGATGGATGATTAAGAGATTTAATTGGCTGATCAAGGTTAATTTAGAATTTTAGATCAAGCAATACTTTTTCAGATTATGGATATTTTTGGTAGGTAGTCAAAATCAAATCTTGAAACTGTTTGATTCCCATTAACTGTGTTCCCAAAAAAAAAAAAAATGCCTTTTCTATCTTGTTTTAGTTGACTGTATAGCTGCAGTAATCGTTATTGAGTTTTTTTTTTTTTTTAATAAAAAAAAATTTTAATGATTGTTTTTCCTTTCTTTTTTACCTTGATCACCAGTGCTTGAGGCCTCCCTATGGAGTGTTATTTTTGGCCACAAAAAAGAATTATGTTGGCTTCAATTGCGCAGCAAGGCAACTGAGGAGTCTGGTGGATGAAGAAGGTATTTTTGGAGCCCATTTAGTCAAAGAGATGACTGATAGAGAGATCTGGAAGTTCTTTATCAAATGAACATAAAACTCACTGAAACACCAAGTAATATTTTGCGAATTTAGGTTTTATTTGTTCAACATAGTGCTAGTTGTACAATATGTTCCGTTACTACTTTTTAGTTGTAATAATGAGTCCATTGAAAAGAAAAGTGGGTGATCTTCAAATTTTGTTGTCATGCTTTTCTTTTCCTCGCCTTTGTAATCAAGTCATGCCTTGTGTAAATTTTTCATTTTATTTCTCCAGAATCTTCCTTACACTGTAAATGCAAAGATTTAGTGGATTTGAAATTTATTTTTGTGTATTTTTTGCTCTACTCAGCATATTATGTAGTGGATTGGCAGCATTTAATGAAGTCAGGTATAAGCTGTATGCTCTTCTTGAAGTTTAAAGAGGTGACAGCGGGTCATGTGCATAGTGGCATAAAGATGGATTTGTGCGTATACAAACCAATACACCAAAACTGAATATGGGTTTTGTTCTTGTGGAATTAAGGATGGAAATAATTAGTAGGTTATCAATCCTTTTTCTTCTTAGTGGACATAAAACTGGAGGATCAATGCAAAATCCAGAAGCAAAACTTCTGTTTTAAATATGCTCTTCTATGACCGAGGTATATTTAATACCCTATATTTCATAGCCACTCTTTTTACAGAAAGTTCGACATATTGGGACACCCTAAAAAAGTCGAACGAAACAATGAGTCCACGGTATAACCTGGGGACTACTGCATATGGTGCATTGACAATGAGAAAAGTATTATATAACCAATGGAAAGATTTGAACTGAAGGGCAGTTGCTCGATGCAAATTATATCAATGGTTAAATCAGTACCCATTTTTCAACTATTATTAGTGGTCACACTGTGCAATGACCAATTGACCATTACTCTATGGTAGAACATGGCTTCACTGTAATTAATTCTACAAAATATGAAAGTAACAAACATTAGCTCTAAGAAGGAAAAAATCAGTCTGGCTTTTACATTAAAAAATATAGAAGCATATCTTGTAAATTTGAATTCACACTTCAAAAAGTAAATGGAAGAAACTACACAACAACACTAGCTTCAACGGGGCAACCTTCAACTATGAATTTCCCTGATGGCTTTGATTTACTGTTAATCTCCTCCAAACCATCTTCCCGCAATGCATTACGGTTAGAATTGCCGTAAAATAGAGGAGAGGAATCCCGATAATGCAACCCCCAGATGCAAGATTTATCAGCGTCTGCAAACAAAAAACAAAAATAAATTGGAGCAAAAAAAAAAAAAAAAAATTTTGCTTCTTTTAGCGTAAGGAAAACATTTATCTTTGCTTCAATTTTGGTCAATCTACTTGCCTTTTCAATTCTTTCTTTCAACTTCTCTTTTTCCCTTAGATAAGTGAATCTTCCATTCTATATAACATTAGACGATGAAAATACTGACACACTCGAAAGTTCAAACAATAACGACAAATGAAAGCTTTCCACTTCACAGCAAACAAAATTTTCCCAACTGAGGTGCATATTTTCAATTTGACGAATATAATATAACCAGACAACGACAGAATTATGTGCATCAGCATCTTGAATGTTTACTTTTGAGAGAGAGAGAGAGAGCAATACCTGAAAACATTTTGTCTGACTAATCAATGGACATTCTCCAAAACATATTACTAAGACAAATTACTTCCCCTCAAGTCTAACTTGTGTGAAAATACAAAAATCACTCGAGCTGAAGCCAGAAAAGTAGAATTTGAGGACTATTTAAACGTGATTGCAAAGACAAACAGTTTCTGGACCATAGAATTACCGATAGAACATTTTAGCACCAAATCCTCCACAGCTATATATGCTTCTTCAATAATCTACTTTCAAGGTTTAATATGTCTGATGGTTGGAATCACTATGGTTTTGATGATATGCATCATCTGAATAACCAGTTGCATGCTAAAATTTTAATATGCAATAATTACAAGAGAACTGGAATCAATATATAGAAGATAGAGGCATTTACCAACATTCCAGCACCTAGGTGAACTATGGGAACAAAGAACTGGTCGACCTTGTTCGCTTCTGCATAACCATTGAATGCAATGACCATCGAGAACGTGTGGATTGTAACAAATGCCAGAGCAATAATCGCTGCAGTTTAGAAGACAACTACAGTCAAATGATTCACATGAAGAACTCCAAAACTCAATGTCAATTAGATGATATAAACCAGCAAATACTATAAGAAGCGACTATCAAAGTGAACATGGAGTTTTAGAAAACTCCATTTTTTAAATCCCATATTACACCGCAACACACAGATACGGAACAAATGGTTGGTTTAAATAATAAGAACAATGATATAAATTTAGGTCATGTAAAACTAGTGGTAGTATGAAGAACTTCTCACCGGAAACAAGAAAAAAGGGTATTTGTGAGCACTTGTCCACATAAAATGTCGCTGGGCCAAATGCAGGTGTTAAGAGGCTGAGACAAAAAAACACAGCATGGGCCACACCATGACCCAAACCACCAGCTGCACGCAATTGATTTAAAATGAATCAAATTAGCAAAGGAATAAAGCGAGACAGACAGGAGAATGGGAGTGTTCATCATGCCATCTTTTGTAAACAAACAAATTGTTTAATTCCTCATAAATTAAAGATATCAGAAAGAACCGAGAGAAATAAGGAGGCAGAGAAAGCAAGACACACAGGAGAATGAGAGTGTTCTTCGCTCAACTCTCTCTTTCTTTCTTTGTGTGTGTCACGGAGAAAGAGATCCAAGGCTAAAACTAAAGCAGCCAATCCTTGCTGTTGGGAGTTGAACCCGTGACTTACAGTTGGAACTCTCTCTCTCTCTCTCTCTCTCTCTCTCTCACGCACAGAGAGAGAGAGAGAGAGAGAGAAGGGCTGCTTTTTGAATGAGAAAACCATGTAAGCTTACTTTTGAATCTGATGCATGCACCTTTAGTTTGTCAAGGATCTAACAATAGATGAAATAGGGTTTAGATATACAATAATAATAAACGTATTTAGAGGGATTGAATAATTAAAGGATCTGTTAGGTATCGGATATACAATGTTGGGATTCGGACTCTTATTGGGTTTATCAAATCAGCACCACCTCATACATGAGTCATCATATTGGATTTGAATCAAAATATGATCAGTTTGCATCCAACAACTCTTTTTCTGCCTCTTATTCTGCGATTAGAATGTTTTGAAGGCATGTAGTGCCTCCATCCCTATTTACAGCCACTGTGAAAGATAATTAACACGGACTTAGACACTCTTTGAAACTCAATCAAGAAAAAAAATTCCAACTACTTAGGGTTGGCTATATGGATTGTATGTTCCATCCTATTATATCCAAGGCTATAACTTTAGCCAGGTCACATGTTATCAAATCTTTCCTTACTAACTCTAATCATCTTATTTTTGGTCTCCCCCCCCCAGCATTACCAGCAGATCACGTCGCTCTTCCTAACTGGTGCACTTAGTGGTCTTCTCTGCACATATCCAAACCCTCTCAATTGATTTTCTTTCATTTCTTGTTTTGCTATATATCCATCTTGATATTTGTTTTTTCGCCACACTCACTTTATGCATATGTTGTTCCTTAGCTGCTAACATTTATCCTTTTAAGGATGACTGGTCTAATAATTTTTATTGAATTTCTCTTCCAATCTTAGAGAGAGACGCCAATCACAAAATATACTAGATGCTCTCCTCATTTAACCAATCATGCGGCCATCCCTTGATTATATGATTAACATCCTTTCCAATTTCTTCTTCATTGAAAAATAATTAAGGCTGAATAGCAGAAATGTTTTGGTATCTCTGGATCCTCAATCTTTACCACATCCGTCATTGTATATGTTTATGCACATGTATACACTAGTATATGTGTATTTATACATGTATATACAATATCTGTACACAAATATGTACATTTATGACTTTATGTATAGAGAAGAAAAAAAATACACTCAAACACACACCACACATGTATTGGGATGAATGATTAATGTGGCAAGTTGAGAACCATAAGAAAAGTCATATCATCATAAGGTTTTTATATTACAAAAAGCTTGCAAAATCTTATAGTAAATTAAATGGTAAATTCTAGGATTAATGGGAACACAGCAAGCTACTTTGATGAGTTTAAAAGAATATAGTAGCCATTCCAAAGCTTACCAAGAGCAATTTGCATCTTATCTGTCCAAAAGAGGCGCGGCTTTGAGACTTTATCAGCAAAAGCATCCAATATCTCTTCCAGTCGCCTAGACAAAATCCACAATAAGAAAAATGAAGATCACAAATAATAACATCCACCAACAGAATGGTTGTACAATTGTTCAAATGCCAAAACCCCAGGGAAACAATCCCAAATCAACAAGCTCTATGAAATATGAAAAGTGAAAGAGGGTATGCACTTCAATTTTTGACACAAAAAAATCACTATCAAAATGCCAAAGGAGGCTCACATATGTACACATGATGCAAACAATAGACAAGCTCAGTCACCCAAAAGAATAGAGCCTCAACATTCATTATTTAAGACTCAAGAGAAATCCAATATCCCCACCCCCCAGCTCTCTTCCAGTGCGAAAGGAGCATCTGTCTTCTTCGCCAAATGGTTCACCATAAGCACAATGGAGCCTCTTGCTGCAGTGTTTTGCCTCTCCTATTCAGACTAAATTTTCTCCAGCTAGAAAGAGCCTCCTCAGCTAATCTAAACATCACCTAATGCACTCGAAAAATAGAAAAGAGTGCCCATAAAACCTTAGGCATTAAACACTGTAACAACAGAATTTAGAGTTAAAAGTTATATTTAAAAAATAAGATTTAAAAAATAAGATTTCCTTAATCCACGCTAAATTTGCAATTCTTAAACCCATTCAAGTATTGGGTTCAATGAGGGCTCAAACCCATATCTAACCCACTCAAAATCGGGCACCCTATACAAATCCTGATTGATTATATAGGCTTCCCTTTTCTCTATGCAATTGCCACACCACCTTTTCCATTTCCAAATCCTTGCTTAATTTTTTCCTTCATCAAAATATTCTCAATTGACTCCCAAAATCCATCAGCAATGGTTTTTAGCTTAGTTGTATCTCCTCAACTTCTCGAAGTGGAAGGTTGTCAGCATAAGGTGAAGTGGGTATGAATCGAACATTCACATCGACTTATAAAAAATAGGAGAACAATACTGATACAAAAGACAAAACCAAGACAATAACTACAATAAATAACGTACTTGTAAATTCTCCAGAAGACAATGCGAAGCCCCTCTTGGAAACCAACAGAAGTTAGTATAAGAATCCCATATGGCCACCATGCCGTTGTTTGGAGTGGAAGAAAAGCTCTCCACAATCCCGATAGAACAATCAGACTTATCAGCCATACCAATGTACTACATACATCAATCCATACAAACCAATAAGAGCACACACAATAATTAAGCTAAATACCAAATCGAATATGACATATATACACACAAGCACATATAAAATACATATATGTAGGTATATGCATACACATTGAGAGAGAGGCAAAAGACGAAGAAATTACGAGAAATACCTGGAGAGAACGGTGAGAATCAAAAAGGGTTTTTTGGAGATGACGGCAACGAAGAGAGAGAGAGAGGGGCCTAGGGCTAGCAAGGCGTAACCGATCCCTGCTGCCACTGTCATTGCTACGTTTAGACCTAATCAAATACCGTTCTCGTTTTTTTTTTTCATTTTCTGATCATCATCATAGTTATCAAACCGGCCTGGACATCGAACCGGCGAATGGACCGGGTCAATGAAACACTACTTCAACGGTCGGGTCAACTGGTTGAACACAGGCACACAGCAAATATCCAATTTATTTTTCAACCTTATTAAAATTATAGTATATTTTAGATGATCTGATACTAGTTTGATTTTATGTACATCAATACATGTCCCTAAATCAAGTTAATGTATTGAATAGATATAATTTTGGTCCTTCACAATCAGAGAAAAAAATTAAATAAAAAATAACACGACTTGTCAAACATTTTTTTTTTTTTTTTTTTTTGTTTCATCATAAATTCCTCATGCAGAAATTAATGATCTCATGTGGTTGCACTGTGTCTTAATCTTTGCTCAATTTCTCTTTTGGAAAGTTCTATTGCATAAACCATAACTTTGATCACCAATGTTGGTAGCACGACTTTGAATATCACCTTTCTTCTTATATGCAGGTACAAGAGTGTCATTAGCTTGATAATTTGTACATTAAAATGAAATATTAAGTATGGTTTTATTCAAATGTAAATTAAAAATAAAAATAAAATACTGTCTTGAAATTAAGATGGATGCTTTTATTAAATTGAATGTAAACATGAAAGATATAGTCATAAATTGGAAATTACCTAACAAAATTCACCCAATTCACCCAAGTACCAGAAAAATGGTCCCTATAAGAAGAGAAAAGACTCACGTTGATGACCAATGCTATTGACAGACAACACTTAATCAAACTGGAGATATTTGGATTAATAATCAGTAGAAATTCAAAATAGTGTTGCAATAAGTTCGAGTACACACACAGACACACAGAGCGAGAGAGAATTTCCCAAATAGCTGGTTCTGATCTTCTGGGTTCATATTACAATCTTCGGTGAAAAAGTAATAACTACAATGGCTTTACCAAAAGAATCTATCCAACTTCAATTCCATCTCATAAAACACTCTTTGCAACAAAAAAAACTACTCATCTATGATGACATGTGGAGCACCAATTAGAGCCTTTGAGACCAAAAAATTCATTTGCCCATGAGCTTCCACGCAAAAAAAAACCTGTACAACCTCTCGTGAAGCAATTTAATCATAGTTTCTTGTTCAGGCCAGACTTCTTCGGCTTGGACGACGTGCTTGAATTCTCTTTAAATGCTGATGGACAGAAATCACTCACACTGCATATCCCACAGCGGGGCCTGAGAGGAGTGCACACTGTCTGTCCAAATCCCACCTGAGGAAAAAGATGTTTAGCGAAGGGACTTCCACCCGCTTATAGCACATATGCAGAACAACGGCACAGGATTTGAAGAAACAGAAAACACAAGTCTCAAGGATTCGGGGAAAAGAAATAGGTGTGCAATTGTTGCAGTGGTCAATATGAAAGTGCTTTTGTATCATTAGCCCATATCAACAGAGAGCACCAGGTTTTTGTTGCACAATAATAGATACCCCAAGTGAATACTGAATCCTTGTTTTACAGTCAGATTAGTAGCGGTGACCTTTCTGTTCACTTTTTTTTTTCCCCCAACAAGGCCAGCACTTGTCAATTACTATAAGTTCCTTTACAATGCATGATTAATTGCGTGATTCTATAAAACATATCAATTTCTTTATTGTCCATAAGCCAAGCACCAGTTTTTTCTTCTTCTTTTTTCTCCTTTTTTTGGTTGCCTTAAGATCAGCATATTTGCGATACATTTGTTTAAAGGAGAAGTTCAATAAAAGCTACAATGTGATTGACACAAATAATCGGGCACTATATAGCATACAGTCTAGTAAAGATCAGGTATTTGCTATATTTTGATGGACATGAAACAATATATGTTCAGGACAGCAGATGTCCAAAAACTAGCAACAAGGGGAAAAATTAAAAGCATAGCTACATAACAGCAAGCATTATAACTAAAGATAGTGAGCATCTTAAACTGGCGACATGGTAGAATGAGATCCCAATATCCAACAAAATAAATGTATTTACATAAAGCAAGCAAATATGGAGCTATGCATATCGGAAAGAATGAGGTGCACATACCAAAAGAGGGTTAATTGGAACCCATTCTTCCTTCGGAAGCCATAGTTGCAAGGACTTTCTAGTCTCCTCAGGAGATAAAGTTTTCTAACAAATGCAGAAGTGTAAGTTAGCAATGCAGGACAGTCATAAATCAATTTATAGCATTGTGTTTTATATAAGTGTGAAGGAGAACATAGTGTTAATGCTAAATGAGTCATACATTTTGACAACACTAGCTTAAGATAAGGTGATAATGAAGTTTAAAAATTATCCTGCATTCTTATCAATTATATACACACACACACACACAAATGTTACACTGCATTTTCATTTCAGCGATGAGCCAACTGAAAAAGGGTCACGACTTTAACGAGTACTGAACTCAACACAAATTAGATAACTCAAGACCGAGAAATGACGATGAGTATATAAATATTAGTATCGGCAAGTAGGTTAATATCACAAGTCAGGAAACATACATGCACAAATATAGATTTGTGGAAAGCAAAAAATAGAGAAATTTATTCTTGCAATATCTAAGCTTCTTTTTCCTTTTCTCCCTTTCCCAATTAAAGATGGAAATGCCTTAAAAGGAGCAAAGAACAGACCCCTATAATGGCATAAAGATGAGTGATAAAGTAACATTGTCAGATCCCTATAATGGCACAAGGATGAGTGATAAAGTAACATTGCAAGCCCCGTTGACTCATTTAAACTATTTCAATGCTTCTTTCTAATTAGAGCTGATAAAGCTGATAATAATCCTGTCAAATCCAGACTCAATCTTCAAGCAAACCCTATTAGTCTCATACCCATACTGATATATAGACTGCAAAGATAAAAACATGATTGATATATTTGATGTCATCTCATAATTAGAAAACTGTCTACCTGTTTTGTGCCTATCCGGGACACCCATCCAAGCCGATTACAAATACGGTGCACATGAGTATCTACACATATCCCTTGAACATTGTTCCACCCCACATTCATAACCTACACAAGCAGAAACAGCCAAAAACTTTTAAAGCAACCAAGCCAATAACTTAATTGTAAGAATTAACAGTATTCAGCTTACCAGATGAGCCATCTTGGGACCGATGCCTGGAAGTAGGAGTAACTCCTCCAATGTACTAGGAATGTCTCCATTGTACTTCACGAGACAAATTTTTGCAATTTTCTTCATGTTGACAGCCTTTTTTGGGTAAAATCCAACCTAATAAAATAAAAGTTGAATTTTTTTCCAAAAGCACTCAACTCATGTAATCCCATTGGAAGAAACAGTAAGATCGCTTTAATATTAAGTTCTTCTGTTAGACTAAGTTTCACCGTTAGTTTGTCTCAGGGTTTCAACTTATCCAGGTCAAATTGGAAACTTTACACAATGCCATCAAGTGACTTCAGAAGAAAAAAAAAACATACTGGGTAAATCAAGCTCTTGATGGTGGCTTCATCAGCCTTGTCAATCGCATCCGCAGTGAGAAGACCATTTTCAAGGAGACGCTGAATAGCTCCTGCATTTTTAAAAAGACCTCAATGAATAATAATTGGAGGACATTTTTCACGTGCAACACCATGAAGCCAACTAAATTTCTCAAGCAATATTCTTGATACAACTCTACAAACCACATAACTAAAATAACATTAAAATAATAAGAAAGGAAAGATTTGATCACTTGGATGGTACACCTAAAATTACTTCAAAGGAGATTAGCCTCCTAGAGACCAACTTTATTCTACTCAACTCAACACAGCCTCTTTCCCAACTACTTAGGGTTGGCTACATGGTCCTATTTTCCCACTCCTCTCTAAGGCAGTTTGAGAAACCAACTTTGCTCGCCTCTACAAAAATGATTTACAACTTACAATTGTATATATATATAGACTTCTCATAACCTAATGTCTTAAAACAAATGAAAGTCCAATTTTCTTAAACCAAAATACCAACCCTTGAAGGAAAAGCAAACAAATCCTAGATAGTCTAATTATTAAACGAGTATAATAAATAAAATAAAATAAAAAACTAGACTAATTTGGGTTACAACTTACAACATCTTCAATGCTAATTTTAGTGTGTTGCATTTATTTATAGTAATCTTCATGATTTTATACCTTGGTGTCATTTGTTAACTTGATTCACACTCAACTTTTTCAGTAGATTCTATAGTAAATGCTTTTGATAATACTTAAACAGGTATTCCTTTTAAAAGGTTTTTAAGCCAAAGAGATCTTACCCAACATTGAATATTGAATGAGCTATGTAAAAGATAGTGTTCAAATTTAATCTGAATTTACAAGTTTACACTTAAATTTTCAGTTCTACAAATTCAACTGCTTAAAGTCAAAACAGCAACTTTTTGGTAATTAATTTCAATTTTATCAAACAGCACATGCATTTTAACAAATGTGCAATGCTTTCCCCTACGTTCTTAATTTATCCTTATTTTTATTTTTATTTTCATTTTTTTGAGAATGCCAACCCACATAAAAATATTTTACAATTGATACGGAGATATAGTGTCCATTTGCAGCAAAAATTGCGAAGTAGCAAATTACCAGGGGAAAAAAATTGTGAAGTAGCCACCATGGATTGGATGGAACCACATCTTTTTAGGTTATTCCAAACAATAACTTGCCAAAACTAGAATCAGGTAAAGCATCTAGAAGAAAGCAACTCCTAATTTCAATCATTAGGTTAAATATAACGACAAGAGGTTTATTAACTTCACCATGCACACAGTGCACCAGATATCCAATACTCCATTACATATCATAGCTAGAACCTGCAATGTCTTATAGTTTTTTGAGTCCATATAAAGAAGAATTGGATAATGAAACATAAGAACATCTGTTTTCATAGACTAATAATTGATAGGATTTGAACTTGCCATGGGTAACATTATCCTTGGTTTGGCTTGATAGAAGCGAAGATACCAAGACAGCAAATCTTCTTTCCTGATAACAAATTACGTATAAATGACTAGTAAATTGTCAGCACCACGCTTCATGCAGATGTAAAGAACATACATTCATGCAAAACCCAACGTCCTTTTAAAAGTAGGATCTCTTCTGATCCAGAAAAGACGGCAATGCTTATAAAATAGTCAAAAATAATTAGCTTGATTGCTCAGTTCAAGCTAACCCACACATCTCCAGTCTGAAAAGAATATTACCTTAGGGGGAAGAGAAGTACCAGCTTTCTCACATCCCATAGAATCTACCGGTGCATCTTCAGAAGATCTCATTTTGTGAATCCCTTCAAGGACCTTTTCCCAATTGGCAGGTGGTTTGGCTGTACCAGAAAAAATGAAACTTAGGCTTTCTCTAAGTCCTGGATAGGAATCCATCCATGTAAAAAAGGTTAAACAAAAAACGTGCCTCTACTTTCCATGAAAGGACTAATCGCTTTAAAATAAGAATTAAGGAAAAACTACTCCCCCTGCCCATAGCATTCAGGATTCAAAGGGAATAATTGGAACTCGTCAACCAGTAGATACAACTAAAGAAGTCCCCAAGACTCCTGGCATTAAGATGGTTTACAGATAGATTGGACTTATACTGACAGTAGGCCGAAATTATATTCCATCACCAACAGAATAATACTATTAGATGCTTCTCAAAAGTTGAAAATGAATTGGTACTGGGTTTGGGAGTTCCCTAGTCTTTGTTATTGCGAAGCCAATTGCAAACATGCCAAGGTGCAGGAAGAGGCATCTTCTTCTTGTATCACACAGCGAAAGCATTAAGAACCATCCATTCAGGCTTCCACATAATGAGATCTTGACCAATTGGTTTCTCCTTGTTCTTTTCCACTGCCACCTTCACCATAGAGATGGATGGGGCAGAACATCTGCTATTCTTAGTCATTAGCGGCTGCTCTTTGGATATTGTGCTATATTACTCATAAAAGGATTTTATTTTTGGAGTATGTCAAATGTAAGTTGTGTTATTAAAACTGTTTTATGTTGAATTTCTCTAAATGTGTTTCCTGTCATAAAAGCACTGTAATGTTTTCCATTCAATTCAAAATTCCCATAAACCTAGTTTTATTTAATTATCGAAATTGTCAGAAGTATGAGTTATATTACTGTAAACCCAGGGTTATTTGCCACCCAGGAAAAAAAAAAAACTGCAAATATGCTCTCTGTCATTCTACCAGCATTTGGAGAAGAAAAAAAATATTTGATGTGGATGACCCAGGCTCTTGCTTGGGGTTAGATTCAGCCAAGAACCTGTGACCAGAAGATACATTCTATAAACAGAATTTTAAAAAATAAATAAATAAATGTTTAAACTTAGCTACATAAGGTTATTGCTCCAGCCCAGCTGATTGAGTTACTGCTCATTTTCTATAATCAATCCTCAGTGGCAGTATACACTAATTAGAATGAACTTTCCAATCTTGTTTCTCGTACTTTCTCTAGTTCAAAATAACAATATCCTCCACCTCCATATACCTGTTGGCATGGTAGGAGACGTAGTTTTGCTTTTCTTTGAAGGCACATCAGAGATAGATATTGAATTATCTGCAGATCAATAAGCAATAGAGGGTGGAGAGGAAGAGAGAGAACATTAGAAGAAGCAACAATTAACAGGATTGCAAGTAATAATAAATAGATTGTTGTTGTGTGTGCATCAAGGAGAGTGTCTGTGTGCATATGTAAAGTCCTATCGATGCACATCATGAAATCATCACTTGACATTAAAATTTTAAGGAAAAAATATATTAAAAAAAAAAAAAATAAAGTTTCCCTGCCAGCTAAAGATGTCCACTACTCCATTGTATCTCAATACATTTATATGGATTTATGATCTCTGCTTTCTTTTTCTCAATGTACACAATACCTTTTCATCTCAATGTACACAATACACTTAGCAGATGATATAAGTAAATAAAGTTACACCATCGCTAACATATTGAACTTTTAGAGTAGATGGCGTCTGGTATCAAAGCAGGCAAGGTTTTAGATTCCAACCTCACTGTCATTATAATTGATGCAAGTGTCAGCCTACTCATGATGAAGAGTAGCTGGTAGTGGTCTCTTACTTGACACAGTATTCCAATAATTTAAGATGGAACATAAATACAATTCCAGATCCCGACATGTGGTGGACACTTTATCTTTTTTCTTTTGGGTTAAGGTAGGGTGTAGGACTAATCCATACATACACATGCAAACTACATGCATCGAATGAGCCCCTTGAGAGATCTAAGGCATCTGGTTCCTAATTATAGAAAATGTACTTTAAGAAGATAGTTTAAAGAAACAAGACATGTCTGAACTTCCAAGCTATTTTACACTTCCATGTGTAAGAGAGTGAGATTTTACTAGGTTCAAAAAGTAATATGCTTAACCTACTGTGAAATACTATAAGAAGACTCCAATAAAGACATGGGGAAGTGAGAGGAAGAGAGAGAGATCATCGCATAAGACCATAGTGTATCAAGGAACTAGGTGAGCCCTGACTGATATTTGCTGTGCAAGGCCAATTCAATTGATCTCCACCAACTTTTAATCGTGTCCTTCTATAAAGTAATGCGGAATCATTTGCCAAGATTGATTTTTTCAAAGTATTGAAGATCAGGGGGAAATTTTTTTTCAGAACATCAATCTGTAATCATGTTGGTTGTTAGCATGCCTAAGTTGTTATTCAGCATGTAAGTTGGTCTCTTTCACTATTCTATGATCACTTGGAATAAGAAACCCACCAGAGTTCCTGGAAGAAAGAAGAATACTTGGCTCTACAATATATTTTGTTATAATTCAATGGGAAATCTTATATACAGAGATAAAAAATAAACAGAGTTTCTTAAAGATGAAAGCAAGCAGCTCCCTCTCTGTCCCTACTTTTGACGTCATGTCCTTTTCTTTCCTTTTTCATTGATTTCTTTGACTCCCGTCTTTCCTTGCAAAGTACTAAAAAAAATGTGTGTGCAGAGTGATCATTATCACTTATACTGATATTCGTTCATCATGCCTTCCAAAAATCAGCAAAAACAAACCTAATAATGACTTATTGCATCTCTTTATTTAACATTTTCCTATGACATTGGCATTGCAAACTGCGAATTGTTGAGTCTTTTGATTTTACTGAGTAAGCATACTCACGACTGGAAAATCTGAAATGACGGTAAGCAGCGGCAAAGAAACCTCTGCAATTTTATGTTTCAACCTTTTCAAAGACATGAAGACACTCAATTAGTACTACCAATTTGTATTCAATGAGAGGCAGATGGAAAAACTTTGATGTTGCAAAATGGCATAATACCTAAGCGGTAATACATCGTGAAATAAAGAGTAACAGCAAATCTAAAAGATACAGCTAACTACTAGGGGGTGAGCTGCGATAATCCTTTCTATGCAAGTTAGAATACCTTATTTGGGATCCGTGCTGTATATGAACCATCCCCTTCAGCAGTAACATTGCAAGATCAATTCTAAGTTGTTTAATTTCAGGTGCCAGCAATGGGAACCCCTCTATGTCAATCCACCTACTGACAGTGCAAGCACAGTCGGGCAGAATATATTGAACGATTTGGAGTAACTTGGTTATTTTCTATCATTAAGTATCTATTGATACTCATACTATTCTAAATACGAGACAGAAAAATTGCAACAATTTGTTCACCAGGACGCGAAAACATAAACTAACAAGGCAGCAGGAAATCCCTTCTGATATAAATGTGTCTCTATATGCCAATATATACAAGATAGTGTCTTCAAAAATAAGGACTTACTTAACTGGAAACTTCCATTGGCCTTTCCATATGCGAAGTCTTCAATATCAGGTAGGCCACAAGGCTGCACACAGTAAATTGAGTAATATATTACAATAAAGATAACTCATTTTAATAAAAATAAAAAATTTATAAAACAAAAATGAAGTAATTCGTTGAAGCCATAGATGGTGAATGAATTTCAAAACGTATGACTAGAGATGGCTCAAGCCACCGGATTGGCAGCAATTGATGAATTTGGAGCAACTAAACTTAATTATGCTCCATCTAAATTATTCTATCAATATAAGTGCAACCCTAATTCCATCTATATAAGTCTACTTTAACTATGAAAAAAAGTATCATTAAACCTGTCTGTGTGCACCCTATTATTCACCGGTGCTCTTTTTCAAACCATAGATGTCATTCTGAGTCTCAGACAACAATCTCATTTCTTTTGTTTGTTTGGGTTTGTGACCTATCTTGTTATCTTCTTCAAGTGTCAACTGGAAGACGAAATTTGATAAGGCAAATGTATATATTTGCATTTATATTTATATGTCTACTTTCTATACATCAGATATGCCTATTTTTTATACTTTATATGTATATATTTGCATTTATATATATCCATAATATATACTATCTGGGCATTTAAATCTTTAAGACCTCTTGTTGAGCTGGAATGTATCAAATGAACACCATTTTGGTAAGCTATAATTAATCTTTGTTGAAAAAAAAAAAAATATATATATATATATATATATATATATATATATTCTTACTTTCTGGCTTTGAGGTTCCGCTTTAATCTCTCTTTTGGTGATTTCCACTGCCTTCATCACTCTCTTTTTCCTAACAAAAACATAAAGTTCTGATGCAGAACTGCCTTTGGAAGATTCAGAACCTGAAATTTTGACAAAGTGAGTACGACACAAAAAAATAAAATTAAAAATTAAAAAATTAATACTGATGAAAGTGGAAAAATACGTTTTTTAAGTGAATTCTTAGGTTTCTCGTACCTGGGTTTGGTTCTGTACGTGGGATTTCTAGGTTGGATTGAAGGGTTTTGGAAGGAAATCTTGTTCTGGACATTTTGTAGGAATTGGTCGGAGACGAGAGTAATGAAAGAAACCTGCTATTTCTTAGGGAAGGAATAGACATTTGGATTTCCAAGGACCAAACACACATTTTGGTTTTCGACATAATATTATTTTATTGTGGTATGATTTGGTAACTAAAATTTGGTGTAATTTTTTCTTCCTTTTTTCAACGCAATAGATAATAATTTTGTTTACTTGTTTAAAATAAAAAAACCAAAAAAATATAAATATAAATATAAATTGAATAGTTGCAAATATACAAATAAAATATTAAACTCTGTCAATAAGTGTGGTGAGCCCACCATCTCATTCATATAAACAAAATTTCAAACTTAATTCACTTGAATCTATAAATTATTGTTCTATTTAGTTTTGTATTTCACTAAAATGAAATAACAAAGAGGTCAAAACTTTTTCATTTACTTCACTTCAAATTATAAAATTATTAATTCTTTTGCTACCTTTCACTTAACAAAATAAAAGTGAAAATAACACCATATTTTCTGCCCTTCGATTATCTTTTTTTTTCCCTAGCATACCAACATTAGGTTATGTTTGGTAAAATAAAAATAAAAAAAGATAAAGATAGTTAAGAGAGTAAAGAAAAGAAATGATATTGTTAATCACTTATGGTGGTTGATTAATAAAGGATAAGAAAATGATAAAAATCATACTTGATAAATAAAAGTATTTTAATGGATTTATTATCGTACTATAAATTTTGTCTTTTACAAAAGGTAAATTTGAAATTAAGAAATTTTATTAAAAACTAATGTTTCTTTCCATTTCCTTCCATTTTCGAACGGATAACAAATCAACCCATCACATATAATTTGTTTCCTTCCTAATCCCTCTATTTATTTATTTTTCATTTAAAATTTTTTATGAAACACAATATTTCATTTCCCTCTACTACCTTTCTGTTCTTTTTCTTCGAATACCCTCTAATAAAACTAGGCCTTATAGAGTCCGACTCTTATTTAGAATGGAAAATGAAGAAAAGGCAATTGTTTTTGTTAGTATGAAATAGCAATAAAATAATGATTTTGTACTAATACAATCATTTTAATAAAATACTGTATAATGTTTGGATTGAGAAAGTATGAAGGGGAGTAAATTATGTGGAAACATAAAATATGTTAACCACTAGTTTGGTTTTAAAAACAGCGAATAAAAATAAAACAAAATTGTCAAGGAAGATTAAAAAGATTGTAATGAAATACAAAAATAACGGTAGGTAGTTAAGGCATTATAGCGTAAATACAAATATGAAGGAGAGTAAATGTACTTTTTCACCGTGTCATTGTTCCCCACAAGTTTATTAGTACTTTATATATTCATCCAAAGTGTATAACTTAATCGAAGGGGAATCATTTCAAATTCCTTATTTTCTTCTCCCTAAAGTATAGTGCCATTATGCAGTTTCCCTACTTGGTGTGTTTTAATTGTCATATGTGAACACAATCATTGTCTTTATCCATGTGTTTTGGTTTTGACGAAAATTCTTCTTGTGGTATTTTCTTGCCATTATTATCTTTAATTGATTCACCTGTAATGGATTTACATTTAACTATGAGATAGAAATTTTGTCCTCCATTAATGACTTGAGCTATGGATTCTTGAACACAAGACTACTAATATAAATTCAGAGTAGATGGATGCATTCTTGAATGTGAGACTGAGGGATATCTATTTGGCTATTTCAATTATTTTTGCTAATTTTCTTTTACTTGAAGCTTACATTAGTTCAAGATATTGATATGAATTCAATGTAGATATACTTGAAAATGTAGCACAAGTCACGGGGAAAGTTAGAAGAATTGTAGAGGACTGATTGTTTTATGTAGACATGCCAATTCATTATACATTGTATTTTAAGTTGAGCTTAAAATTTAACGAAATCAATAAATTGTTGAAGATATTCTTATTATTATTTTACATGGTTCAAGTTGGTTCCTTGGCAAAAAATAAAACAAAATATGAAAAGAAAAGAAAGAATTTGATTCGGTTGTTATTCAAAAAATTATTTCCAGTAATTCAAAAAAAAAAAAAAAAATAAAATAGTTCTCTATGCACTATATATATATATATATATATATATATATATATATATATATATTAATGCATCCTGTTTTCTAGTTAAGTGTGGTACCTGTTAAAATTTCTATTTCCTAGTTAAGGTGTTTCGGTTAAAGTTTCATGAGTCCCAAGCTAGTAATTTCCGATTAATTAATACTGCACTCTATTTTGTAATTAAGGTATTTTAAGTTGAGCTTAAAATTTAACGAAATCAATAAATTGTTGAAGATATTCTCATCACTATTTTACATGGTTCAAAAAAAAAAAAAAAAAAAGGATTTTATTTTCAAAAATTCAAAAAAAATAGTTTTCAGATAAATATAAAAGACATTATGTAATTTATGTTTGTTACTAATTACATGTGTGTTATGTTTTATTGTGTATGTAACATCCATGAAATTTGAACTCTTTGTCAATAATTTTTTTTCTCATAAACACAGTTCTCTCTCTCTCTCTCTCTCTCTATATATATATATATTAATGCATTCTATTTTCTAGTTAACTGTGGTACCTATTAAAATTTCTATTTCCTAGTTAAGGTGTTTCGGTTAAAGTTTCATGGGTCCCAAGCTAGTGATTTCCGGTTAACTAATACTGCACTCTATTTTCTAATTAAGGTATTTTAGGTTGAGCTTAAAATTAAACGAAATCAATAAATTGTAGAAGATATTCTTATCACTATTTTACAAGGTTCAAAAAAAAAAAAAGGGATTTGCTTCGATTGTTATTCAAAAATTTAATTCCAATAATTCAAAAAAAATAGTTTTCAGATAAATATAAAAGACATTATGTAATTTATGTTTGTTACTAATTACATGTGTTATGTTTTATTGTGTATGTAACATCCATAAAATTTGAACTCTGCCAGTAAATTTTTTTCTCATAAACACAGTTCTCTATGTACTCTATTTATATATATATATATATAGTAATGTATTCTATTTTCTAGTTAAGTGTGTTACCTGTTAAAATTTTTATTTCCTAGTTAAGGTGTTTCAGTTAAAGTTTCATGTGTCCTAAGCTAGTGATTTCCGGTTAACTAATACTGCACTCTATTTTCTAATTAAGTTATTACGGGTTAAAGTTTCATGGTTTCCATTGGGACTGCAAACGAGCCGAACTTCCAACAAGTAGCTTGGCTCACCTTGTAATATATTTTTATTAAATAAATAAACCAATTCCAATCACCATTTCTAAGCTTGTTTGTTAAATACTTTAGAACTAAAATATTTATACGTGCAACATTATTTAATAGCTTAAGTTTTTGGATTAACGAGCAAGTCCCCACCCGCTAAAATTGGTATCAATTTTTGATTTGTTAAGTTGTGACCATGCGCTTCAATTCAATGCCAATAAATCCAAAATGGGACCAATTAAAGAGAATCACACAGAAAGCCTGAAAACAGCCACAATTGAAAGAGTTGCACCAGATTGAGCACACTGGTAAGTGTAATTTCAAGCTCTTTAACCTTTGTAGATATTATTTTAGCTTTTATTTTTTTGATTGTGTAGTGGTATATGAGGAGGGCATCGGATAGAGATCACATTTCCTAGAAAAAGTTGAAGCCTAATCAATCTAATTAATTTTTGGGTTCAGTTGGAGATTGCCGCCATACACTGGGTTTATTCTTAATGATGTTTTGTAGAATGCAGCAGCAGCTACAGCTATATATCTAACTATATATATAAGCAGAACAAAAGTGAGATTGATGAGATGGCGTCTGCGTGAATGAAGGTAGCATATATACATATATTTCAAAAGTATTGTATTTATGTTTACAGATCAAGAATGTTGAATAACAATCTAGAGACACAAATTTGGTCATACATGTCATATTGTCAATGGAGATCAGAGACTCCCTTATTTACAGCTTATTTCAAACCAAATATAATTATTCTTCATCCTGCCCTAAAAGTAAATCTTTATCCTGCTGAAAAGGGAAATCTACATCCTGCAGCCAAAACAAATCTTTATATACCACGTCTACAATTTCCAATTCCATGTCCAATTTTTCTTGCAGCGAATGCTCCTCCTGCTCCTCATTTAAATACTTTCCATCCTTGGTGTATGCAATTTCTAATTCCATGGGTTTCAGCTGCTCTTGTTGTAAGATTATTTATTTAATTGTGGCCCACATGATTTGGACATGTGATATATTACTTGGTGGGTAAGTAAATAAATATCAATTAATATTATTTATTTTTGGTCAACTTATAATTACCTTTTTGGTAATTACTTATTGGGGAAGTGTTTTCCTTTCTTATTTCTTACTTTTATGGAAAGTAGAATTATGTTACTATAAGGAAAACTGGTCCTCTCTCTGCCTTTATAAAAGTGCATATACTCCATCAATTATGTACAATTAATGAAACAATACGTAAAAGTTTTATGTGTGCAAAAGGCCAAGAGAGAGAAACCAGTTTCCACCTTCGCCTGTTGATCAGAGTTGCAGATTAGTTCATGGCCAAAGAATCTGGACGTTGGACTTAATTTCAACAAAAATTGATATCGTGAATTGAGGTATTTATATCTAATTAGTATTTATTTATGCATTATAGATATGTGAAAATCATGAAGTTCTAAGATATGGGATTCATGTAAATTTGTGATTAATGGCTTAACACGAATTATTATAGTTTACACTTGTACTCCTTTTTCTTGCAACAGCTCTTGGTGGGAGTGGGACATATTTGAAAATTATTTCTGCTGCTCTTCATCATCATCGAAACATATAAGCTCCAACCAATTTAAATATTTTTCATCTGCAGTTTCTATTTCCACGGGTTTCAGCTGCTCTTGTTCTCCTTTTTCTTGCAGCAGCTCTTGGTGGGAGTGGGAGTGGGACATATTTGAAAATTGTTTCTGCTGCTCTTCATGATCATCAAAAAACATATGCTCCACCCAATTTAAATATTCTTCATTTGCATTTTCTAATTCCATGTCAGATTTTCCTTCATAGTTATTGTTGGATTTCAGCTCTTGATGAGTGTTACTACTCGTGTGTGTAATTCCTAAGTTCGATTTTTCCTGGTGAGACATATCTGCAAAATGTTCCTGTTGCTGCTCTACATTCTTGGTGTTTAAAGTTACATATTCCATGTTAGGCACTACTCTTTCTTTTTCACAAGTAATATTAGTGTAACTTTCGTCACTGCCTTCATTTTTGTTTCGGTTTCCTTCTTCGTTGTTTTTCTTGCCATTATATCTTATTCGGCAAACCACCCATTTTTGGAACTGCACTCATACCTGCCCAAACACATCAGTTCAGTAAATATCTAATGGTAAAATGATTACAATAGCAATAAATTGATCCATTGATAGAATAAAAAACAAGTATGTTTTAAACAAAGAATTAAGCAGTAAAACTTATATATATATAGAACTCAAGCTAGCACATCATTAAGCAATAACATGCATCCATGACTGACAAACACAGATTTTTGATGTACCTCAAAAATCATTGAGTTCATGCATTAGTGATACATTATTGTGTACCAGTATACAAGTCCATTTGAATGCACTTTTCTATTCAGCATGCTCTTTGAATATCGCTTACACACACACACACAAATATGCAAAGATTCAGTTTATTTATTTATTTGTAGCTTAAGATTTAACTAAACAATGCTCACCATGCATTAAGAACATCTTTCATTTTCAAAAATTAAGAAGATTTCCTTATTAAAAATTGCAAATAGAATTTACATCATGTCTAGCTCACATGCATTAAGAACTACATCTTTCATTTTCGAAAATTAAAAAGGTTTCTTCATTACCAATTGAATACAATTAACATCTGTTTTATTTGTTTTCATGTCTAGCTGTTTTAATTTATGCAGCTCATCACCAATGATAAATTATAAAATATATCACTCACATAGTGCGTACTGAAATTAGTAAAATAGGCCCAAGAATTTCAGTTGCTGATTTCTCCAGAGCACCTCATAATGTAAGAAAGGACTGCAATATATATATATATATAGCTACTTTCATGTGTACCTAGCTAGCTTAGTTATTCAAATTGGAATATATACTCAATGAACATGTATAAATATTAATTTCATGCATGATGTTATTATTGAAAATATGTATGAAGTATATTGATAATTGAAGTATTTAAGTGCAAAGAATACATGCATGCATATACATATATTTAATTGAAGTATTTAACTAACTAAGAGTACTTTATATACATATATAGTAGTAAAAACATAACTCTAAATTAATGTACATATGTTTAATTAATTAGTAGCCATAAAGCATATAGTACGTATCGTATCTCTTGAAAGACTGTACTCATGCATAATCCAATCAGTTTTCATTCATTCATGACGATTTCGACTCTTGCTCTTGTACTTGCAAAATGTTAAGGTTTTGATATAGCCAATGACTTTCAAATTTCGGGTGTTTTGAATGTATTTGTCTCCGGTGCTGGCCTTCCAATATCCTCCGACATCAAACTTCCCTTTTACATCTCTATCGGGCCTCTTCCCTCTATCACTAGTTACACATTTCTTCCATCGACTTACAAAATAATATCTATCACACTCATGCTCATCATTATCCATATTGCTCATGGACCCATGAATATCATTTGATATACATATAGATAATTAATTAAAGTCATATATAAGAATATTAATTAAAAGGATTGAATTTAAAGTAACTAATACTCTCTATATAAATAGAGAGTTAGATATGGCATTACTTAATTAGTCGATATCATGATATAGTAACTAATTACTTACATGAAAGAAACCACGGCATCTTTTCCCCCACCATTAAATCTAATTGCAAAGTGACAATTAGGAACAAGAAAATGAAAAACTCTCCTCTCAGACCACCTCACCGGAATCCTCTACGTCCATCCCTTCTAAACCCATTCGCCAACCACCTCAAGCCCCCATTCCTACCACGTTCTCACCATGCCACAACTGATCAAGCACTACCCATCTCCATTCTCAAAATACAACCACCTCGCCCACCCAAACCCAAGAAAGTGACATTCTCTGCTGCTACACACCAACCAGGTTCCTCTCGATTCATTGATGACCACAACAATGTTCTCGCAGATATTGATCCAAACAATACTCAGGCTCTGATTAATGAGATCTTTAGGCTTAGAGTTGAAGTTGCAGAATTCAAAAGCAACTTTAAATACTCCTATCTCTTAGAGGAGGTTGAATGGCTCCGGGGCATTATTGGTGTTGGGCTCAAGAGTCAGGCAAGCTTACGGGACCGGATCTCTGTTCTCAGTGATTATATAATTGCACTCAACCATGATCTCCCTTGTGATGAGGACAATGACGATCACACCACGGCACAGCAGTTACCACTTTCCACCACCATGGCCACTGATGGCCATGATGGTAACTCAACAGTACCACTCCCACTGGATGACATTGAAGAAGGCCAATGCAGCCCACTACAGGGGCACGATCCCCACCCTCCGCCACCCTATTGTGCTGTAGAAGATCACAATGATCATGGCAAGGCAGCTCGGGTTTCTCCTCCACAGCAATGCTCTGGCAACCACCACCACATGCGTCACATCAAGCCTCGAAGCATGGATTGCAATTCAAATTTGAATTCAAACTCAATTCCAGGCCACTCCTCTCAAGGTACCCCCTTAACTCATCCTTTACCTGTCAGCATAGGTACCATACCTAATTTGGGAAACGTAGGGGAAATAGGTTTTCCTTCTGACAAAAAAGTTTCAAATCCTTCCTTTGACCAGTTACCCAAACCATGTGCTACAACCACCCCCTCAAATCCATCTTGGGCCGATATTGTTAGGCTCCCTTTAACTTTTGTTCAACACTCCAACCCATCAGACAATGTCATGAAACCACCCTTGGAGGTTGAGCAAGCTGGCTTGGAAAAAATGAGGTGTAGTCTATTAGGCTACTTTGTCCATAAAAGCCTACCTTTTGGTATGGTTAAGTCTATCTCTTCTGCCCTATGGTCTGAAATGGGGTTCCTTCGAGTGACAAGCACTGAGAAGGGGCTATTTGAGTTCCACTTCTCTTCAAAGGACCACTGCAATGCTGTCCTCAATGGGGGTCCATGGTTCTGCGCAAACAAAGCTCTGATTCTCAACCATTGGGAGCCATGTTTTAAGAAGTCAAATCACTCTTCCATCCTTATCTGGATCAAGGTGTATGGTGTACCTCTCCATCTCTGGACCGGACCTGGGCTAAGCTATATTTCTAGTAGCATTGGGCTACCCTTGTTTGCTGACTCTCTCACCAAAAAGAAGCACAAAACCAGATATGCTAAAATATGTGTGGAGATCAAAGCCACATCCGACCTCCCTTCTGTCCTCAAACTCTATCTTAATACTGGGAAAATTATTAATGTGATTGTGGAATATCTCAACTGCCCTGCAATTTGTGGTTTTTGCAAATGCTTTGGACATACCTCCAAGACATGTTTCTCCAGATTCCACCACAACAAAAGTCATCAACCTAATTCTGATTGGCAATTAATTTCCCCTAGGAGGTCACCAAACCAAGCTTCTACCCCCAATGATCCACAACCTCCCAATGATCCACAACATGGTCAAATTGATATTATCCCTGACTCTCAACCCACAGTTAACCTCCACCATGGCCAAAATGTCATTACCCATTACTTTCAACCAAATGAAAAGCTCATCACTGATCTCAGCTCCTACAACCCAACCCTCCTTCCAGCTTGTAAACCTGTGGTTTCTGCTAACCCTTCACCCTCAAAAATAAATTGCCTCATCTCTACAACCCTTCTTCCACCTGCAGGGGCTGATTGCTCAAGTATCTCTGATACCGAATCCACTGTTAGCCTTCCCATTATAAGCAAGACAAAATCTTCCAAAAATCACAAGGGTAAGAAGAAAGCTTTTACTAGAAAGTCCTCTGGACCTCAAAAGGGGAATCTTGTCCCAGGAGGAAGCTTCATCAATTCCATTAAATGGTATCATTAGCCATTTGGAATATAAGGGGTCTAAATCTCCCCTTAAAGCAAGCTGAAGTAAAGCATCTTCTTAGTGAACATAAGATAGAAATTGTTTCTATCATTAAGACCAACATCAAGCCCTGGAATGTGGACATGGTTCATCACGCCATTGCCAAAAATTGGAAGTTAGCACACAACTACCAATTCTCTGAATTAGGTAGAATTTGGGTACTTTGGAACCCACTATCTGTTGACCTGCAAGTGCTTCATTCCAGTAGACAAGTTATTCACTGTCTGGTCACACTTTTGAGCTGTAAAACTTCATTCCACGTCTCCTTCATTTATGCTGCAAATGATTGTACTGAAAGAGAAGCACTTTGGCCTGATATTCAGAGGCACTCAACCTCCATCTCTTCCCCTTGGATTTTAGGGGGTGACTTCAACATCATCAAATCATCTGGTGAAATCCATAGGGGCTCAATGAGGACAACAAAAACAATGTTTGATTTTCGAAATTGCCTGCATGACTCCAATCTTGAGGACCTAAACTACTCAGGTATCTTCCACTCTTGGACTAACAAGAGCCCAGGTATTTCTAACATCTCAAAAAAGTCGGATAGAGTCCTTATAAATGAGCACTGGAACAATTCATTTCCTTTATCCCATTGCCATTTCCTCCCTCCAGGGATTTTTGACCATAGTCCAATGGTAATTAATCTTGGTAACCCAAGGCCACAAAGAAAAGTCCTCTTTAGATTTTTCAATTGCTGGAGCAAGCATGATAATTTCCTTCCTCTGATCCAGTCCATTTGGAATTGTCATGTGGAGGGATACCCAATGTTTCAAATCTTAACCAAGCTCAAAAAGCTAAAACAGCCACTCAAGAATGAATTTTTCAAAAAAAAAACTCACTCTTTGCATGCCAAATTGCACTAGATGCCAAACCCGATGATCAAACTCTCAGAGCACAAGAAAAGGTCCTCATTTCAGCCTATACTACACTGAAGCTCACAGAAGAACAAACTTATAAGCAGAAATCTAGAGTATTGTGGCTCAATGAAGGGGACTCAAACACTTCTTTCTTCTATAATTCAATTGCATCAAGGTTTAATAGGAATAAGATCTCCTCTATTACCTCTGCCAATGGTGAATTTCTTGACTCTGAGGAAGCTATTAAGCTTGAAGTAATCTCCCACTTTGAAAAGGCACTTGGAATGAACCCTCACCCTTACCCTGGCTCACAATCACTTGCACCCTTTATTCAGTCCACCCTTCCTGATGATTTCCTTCCTACACTTTGTGTCATTCCCACTACTAAGGAAATTAGAGATTGCATGTTCTCATTAAATTCTGCCAAGGCACCAGGACCTGATGGGTATAATGCATACTTTTTCAAGAATGCATGGTCTATAATTGGACATGATGTCTCCATGGCAATCAGGAACTTCTTTGCTACTGGCAAGTTACTAAAGGAGGTTAATTCAACCTATATCTCCCTTGTGCCCAAAACAACAAACCCTTCATCACTCAATGACTTTAGGCCCATATCTTGCTGCTCAACAATTTACAAATGCATATCTAAGTTGTTGGCCAACAAACTCAAACCTATCCTTCCTCACATGATTGGTCCCTCACAATCTGCCTTTGTCCAAGGAAGATTGATTGATGATAGCATTCTCCTTGCGCAGGAGCTTCTTAATGGTTATCACAGACATGGTCATTCACCAAGATGTGCACTTAAAGTGGACCTTCAGAAGGCATTTGATTCTGTTTTTTAGGAGTTTCTCTTTGATACTTTGAGACTTTTTGGCTTTCCTCCTCAATTCATTTCCTGGATCAAAGCTTGTGTCACCACACCTTCATCCACCATATCTATCAATGGTGAATTTAATGGTCATTTCAGAAGCATAAAGGGGCTGAGACAAGGAGACCCCTTGTCACCATTTTGTTTGTTATTGTTATGCAAGTGTTTTCCTCAATTGTCTAAAAATTCACCTTAGAAAAACCATTCAAGTTTCATTGGAGATGTAAAGAAATGTCTTTAACACACCTTATCTTTGCTGATGACCTTATGCTTTTCTCCCATGGCAGCATTGCATCTCTACAAACACTAAAGCTGGCAATGGATACCTTTTCAAACCTTTCTGGTCTTATGATGAATCAAACCAAGAGCCAGGTTTTTCTCTCTGGCATCAATGAACAGCTTGAGGCTAACATACTCTCTCTCTTTGGTTTTGAGAAAGGATCTCTCCCTGTCAAATACCTTGATGTTCCACTTATAACTACAATGTTGAAATCAAGTGATTGCAGGGGGCTTATTGTGATACCCCTCGATTCTAGAACCACGGGTGATCAAGTCTGGGCACAGATCCGAAGGATACCAGACAATCAATATATAAACAAGCAGGAATAAAAATTGAATTAAGAATAAAATAATGATATGCTGAAAAGAATTCTAATTGTAAAACCTCCAAAAATAAAAGTTTTAATATAAATTAACTTTCCAATCCGTACAACTCGGGAATCCAACTAGTGGACCCCTAATAATCTCAACTGATAAAACTTTACAGAATAAAATCCAAAACTAAAACCAGAAAGAAAAATCCTATTTAGTCGGAAGAGTGAATGACTGTATCTGCATCACCACGAACAAGCTCTAAACCTGTTATAGACGATCACCTGAAAAATAAGGGTGGGTCAGGCCCACATACAAGTTCCATGCCACTACAATCCATACATAAACCCGATACGCAGATACATCCTAGATAGCTCAACAATAGCTAAGATAGTCCATATAGATATAAGTACACACTATAGGACGTTCACCAGCCCACATAATCCGTCTCAACCCGAGTAGAGCAACTAAGGAAACATCATCAGGCCTGGTTATCAATCCTAGGCGATATACGCACCCTAACCATGATCAGGAGACTCAAGCTCGTATCACGGCACTTAAGTATATATTTAAATCTCTTCCTAATACAGAAAAGTAAAGCAACCATCCATTATGTCGTTCAACTGTTTTAGTTGACAGGACATGCATCCATGTAGGAGTTAACTGTTTGAGTTAATAAATTCCATATGTATGAAAGGGGTAGGACTTAGCTTTTTTTTGATCTAATTCATCCCTAATATGTCACCGTCCCATACCGGTACATATAATGCAAATGATCCATCAATGATGCACACATGTTTGAACATCAAATCCATCCGGAAACCAACACAATAGAAATCAGATATTGATAAGATCCTATCATGCATCCAGTATATGTTTATAATCATAGATCCCCCTTTTAAATTGTTAAAATAAGAATAAACAATTTAAACCATCCATTTCTATGTAATTGACAGAACCAAAATTAAGCCAGTTCAGCAATTATCCTCCATAACATAATATAATGAATATCAGAATTTTAAACTGCACATTATACTAGAATTCCGAATCAACACATCCATACTAGTTCGTTTTAAATGTTAAAATGATGACTAGCATTTACATCCTCCCAAATCCTTTATAGCATGCAAATTTATAATTAAATCTCATGGCATCTATGTAATTCCCCATCATAAATTCTGTGTCGGATATAATGACACTCCAAAGTTTAAGTACATCATATGAAACTTCAAAAGTATTTTATACCAGTTTCATTTAATTTGCTAACACAAAACTAGCAACTAACCTTCCACTACTCCCGACAATATACAACTTATTAGATACGAGTACATGACGTCATAAGCAACATTCCTGGAACTGAACTATGCTAAATATATCATTGATATAAATTCTAACAATAATTACAATGTCAGTCCAAATTAAGTTGTCAAAATAACTTAGCAAAACAAGCATTCCTCCTTCCTTGACAGTAGGCCTATTATAAGCTTATGTTTTATGACATGCATTTAGGTTTAGCACCTTAGCATAAACCAACTATTTGAAGGCTTTAACAAGTTAATTTTAATCATTTAAAACCCCCCATCACTTTTCAGTAATTACTTTTAAGCCCCTGATCTTCAGAAAAATTGCAGAAAACACCCGTAGGGGTTTTTTCCCATGGGAGCCGGCTCCCCTTTATTGGAGCCGACTCCTAGGCTTCTAGAGCCGGCTCTCCCTCATGGAGAGCCGGCTCTCTCTTCATGGGAGCCGGCTCCCACCATTTAGGAGCCGGCTCTCACCCCTGAGAGCCCCTCTCTGCTTCATTGCTTCATCTTTGCTTCTGGCAGAAGTTCCAACTGTATGTCCTAAGTTTCTTAAGGATTTTTAAAGGTTCAATTTAAGCCCTAATACTCCTATAAACTCCCTTGATTCTACTGCCAATTGTTCTATAAAAATCCAAACAATTATAGGGCAGTTTATGCAGAAACACCCACCGTTCCAATTTCAAAAATGCAGAACTAATTACAGAAATACTCTAACCTGCATACAATCCATTTTAAAAGTTTAATTAACTTCCTAACCATCCTAGAAACTCTTTACATTCCATTCCAAATTAATTTACAGAGGTTTAACTCCAGCTCACAACAGTTTATACATACGAAACAACTTCAGTTACAGAACGTGAAACAGTTATACACAGATTACAATTTAGTTTGTCATGCATACACATCTGTTTTAAAGTTTACTTAACTTCTTAACCATCCTAACAACTCCTCACATTCCATTATGAATTAATTTACAAGAGTTTAACACATAATCCTCACCGTTTATGCAAAGAAACAAGCTTCAGTTATTTCAAAGGTTCCTCAATTACAGTCCGGCAAACATGCATCAATTATTAGTTTTAAAACTTTAATTAATCCCCTGGAGACTATTTAGAATGCACAGAACACAAGTTTACAGGAAGGAGATAGAATAAAACTTGCTTATGAGATTTTGAATTAAAACCTTTACGCCGTCTCTACGTTTCAGAATTCCCCAGATTGTTTTCCTCCTTTGATAAACCTTCTATTCCTCTGTTGCTTCTTGACTTACCCACGAGCAACTCCTTTGCTCGTCCTCTATCCTTCCTCCATTAGCCTCACAGATTCTTTCAAGAACCCTCTCTGTTTTCCTCTCAAAATACTATTCCGTGAATAGGGTTTTGTTTTTGTTTCTCCAACCCTAGCAGACCATACAGTTTTATAAATATAGGCTATTATTTAACCTATGTTTAATTCAATTAAATTTACAAGTCGGCTACACCATGAATAAATGAAACCCTAACTTAAATTAAAATAACCCTAAAATATAAACCATATAAGCCATAAACAAGACACGCCAGTTAAAACCAATTAAATTAAAATAATAATTAATTAATTTAAAACACCAATTCAATTAAACAATTAATTTAAAACCAATAAACAATTAAAATAAACCAATTAATCTAAAACAAATAATTCACACTTAATCAATTAAACAAACCAATTCATTATATAACAATTAAGAAAACAAAACACATAAGTCACATAATTAAAATAAATAAATAAATGCAATAAAAATCAAAATTAAATCCCCATTTTATCCTTTTGAAAACTAGGGGTATTACACTTATTGATAAAATCTCATCAAGGATTGCTCACTGGACTAGTAGGTTCCTCTCTTTTGTAGGCAGGCTGCAACTCATTAGGGCAGTGTTGTTCTCCACACAGATGTTTTGGAGCTCCAAGTTCATCCTCCCCATGAGTGTCATTTATGAGCTTGATACCATTCTGAGATCATTCCTTTGGTCTGGTCCTTCACTAAAAAAAACAAGCTCCAAAATCACTTGGGAAACCTGCTGCCTTTCAAAAAGGGCAGGTGGCTTGGGTCTTCCTAACCTCTTTCAATGGAATAGGGTTGCTATTATGAAGCACCTATGGCATATCATCAACTCCAAAGATATGTTATGGGTTTATTGGGTCAACATTTACCTTCTCAAAGGTAGAAGCATTTGGGAGGTGAAGATCCCAGGACAGTGTTCTTGGAATTGGAGGAAGCTACTTCAACTAAGGTCATCAATTGAGCCCTTTGTCAAGGTTGAAATTGGAGATGGAAGTTTGTCCAATTTTTGGTTTGACAAATGGTGTTATCTTGGTCCACTGCATTTGCTTATCTCCTCACAGCAGCTTAATCTCCCAGGTTATGATACTAAGAGTAAACTATCTTCATTCATTGTTGGTCAAGATGGTCATTCCCACCCACAATCACAGAATTACTGCCATAACTTTTGCCTATCTCCAGCCTTCCGACCCCAATTCCACAAAAACAAGATAGATTCATTTGGACACCATCCCCAAATGGGAAATTTTCAATTGCAGCCACAATGAAACACCTTAACCAAAACTTACCCTCTCTTCCTTGGACTAACTTAGTTTGGTCTAAAACATTAATACCAAAGCATGCCTTCACCCTTTGGGTCGCAATACAACACAAGCTCCCAACCCTCAACAGGAGATGCACTGCCTACATTAACACCACCACTTGCCTCATTTGCAATAATAATCTTGAATCACATGACCACCTTTTTTTCAAGTGTACCTTTGTAAGACCCTTGTGGACCTTTATACAAGCAAGATGTGGGTTCTACATCTTGCCTTCTAACTGGAATGAGCTTGTCTCATGGGCTGCTTACCATTGGAGAGGAAACAGCCAGGATTGTAACACTGTATCCAAACTTGCCCTCTCATTGCTGGTTTAAAATATATGGAATGAGTGCAACAGAAGGTTATTCAAGAAGAAGAGATTATCAGCCAATTACCTCCTTCATATCACTCTAGAACCAGTACGCTTGAAGCTTCTCTCCTCATTTTTCAATGACTCAATTCATTCTAGGAGACTAATTGTGGAATGGGAGCTACCGTCTTCTATATTACAGCTTCTTCCAGAGCCACCGGATTGATAACATTGTGGAATTTCTTCCATTATCATCTCTGAATGAATGTGGTGCTAGCAACAGCTTTTCCATCTTTTGCCTGGTTGGGTTGCTCCTTCTTGGGCCTGTTGTTCTTTTGGGTTATGTTTATTTTGGTTAGCCTGGGCTAACTTGGAATATTTGTAACTTCTCTCCTTTTAATATTATCTTATTTTTCAGAAAAAAAAAAAAAAAAACCACGGTTCACATGTATAGATGTCCATATCAATGACTGCATTGGATGGTAGTTGTTGTTCGCCTTTAAGCTTCCTCCTCAAGTAATCAGAAAGAAGTTCTTCATCAGTTGGTTCAAACCTATATACAACTGCTAGTACCTAATCATGAGTACTTTCACAAATACTAAGATACTAATCATCATCATCTGTATTCATGGGACTAATTTGCAGTTGCAAATTCTCACTGCCTCCTACAGTTAATTTCTTGTTTATCCTTTTACTCCCATCCCAGATCCTACAAAAAATTCTTGGAACTGTACTCACACACAACAATTAATTAATTAATAATGAATAAATCAAAAATTATTGTTTGGACATATTTACAGAGAAGAAGAAACATACTACAGGATTGAAATATGTATCATACATAAATATGAAAAATTATATTAAACATACCTTATCCTCTTTGAGCTTAAATTCATGCATGACCCAATCAGTTTTGATGCTTTCTTCAAGTCTTTGATTGTTATTTTTGTAACTGAAATATGTTAACGACATCACTGAACCAATATCATTGCCTAGCTTGTCTCGAATGGATTTATTGTTGCTGGCCCTCCACCATCCTCGGTAAAATTGCCCTTTAACTTCCCGTTTTGGTGTCATACCATTCCCAGCTACGGATTTCTTTTTTCTTTCTACAAAGTAATATTTATCACACTCGTTCATATCATGATCTGTTACACAAACATGTGCAAGATATAAGAATATATTTAGAAAATTAAACCACAATAATTAATCTAGCGAAAGATAATAAATATATATATATATATATATATATATATATATATACAGAGGCCAGTGTTAATTACAGTGTATACATAAACAGTCACACACACAGATATATAAATATGTGTCTACATGTATCAAATAGGGTTTGAGAGACGTTAATTAAAAAAATAGCAAGGATAAACGAAAATGTAATATTTATTATTTCTTAGTTTTCTTTTGTGTCTTGCATGTGCTGCACTAAGGAAATCAGTGAATTGTGTGTGCTCGAACCACACGTCTTGGGACGCTGGTTGAATACGTTTCATATATATATATATATATATATATATATATATTCTCAGACTGTTTCAAAGGATTCATTGTAGTGAAAGTTGATGGGATTCTGGACAGATAATTGGCTAGACAATGGTCCACTTACTGACCTCTTCAATGAGGGCACCACACGATCATTAGGGTCATCCACCAACACAAAAATTAGCTCATTAGTTAACTTCACCACCTGGGCATTTCCACACCAAGTTACCACTGTTATCCCTGTCCTGCATACTCTCAAACCTTCTCAGCCAGATTCCATTGACAGAATTTTTTGGAATGCAGGTCCTACTGGTGCCTACACATTCAAACATACCCTCTCTGCACTCTCCCTGTCATCACCGATAGCCCCATGGGCCAAGCTTGTATGGGACTCAATTGCTATCCCAAGACACAAGCTCATTCTCTGGATTGTTGTCCAATGTAAATTACCCACCTTGGATAGCAAAACAATGTCAAAAGTTGAACCTAAAATTTACCTACTCTGCTCTTCAAAACCGGAATCTCACTCTCACCTTTCCTTGAATGAGACTTCATCAAGCCTTTATAGAGATTCATAAAGGATAAATGCAGATTTTACACCGGAATCATCAATTGGCCCCGGTTTGTACACTGGATCAACAATTGCCCTATAATTTGTCTTTGCAAGCTTGCCCTCAGAGTATTCATTGTTAGGAAACTACTACTCTTAAGTCTATTTTAGGAATATTGTTTTTTTCCAATATGTTAAGAAGTTTGCTATTTATATTTTTCATATATATATGATGTTCGTGTAATGGAATTAGGGTTATTATGAATAAAAACTTAATATTTTTGGTGGCTAATCCCCAATTCAAAAGATTATGATCAATTTAGGGTTTAGAACCGTATCATTCATCTACATTATTCATCTACACTATTTGGAGTGAAATGAGCAATTGATTATATAGGAACTCACCTTCATTGCAACAGGCAGTCCTACAGCAGAAATCGATGGAGAGAGAAAATGGAGGCGTCACCGCCGATTCCTCCAATGTCAAAACCCTCTTCCTCCGCCGATCCCCTTCTCTCTAAGGGTCGCGACGCCTCCAATTCACCAAACCACCATTCGACCGCCTCATTCCTGAATTTTTGGACTATGCTGTTAAACCCATCACCCACTTTTCGCGTCACTGACAGAAGCTTGCTCAAATCGTGGCAACGTTGGTCTAGGCTTCGCGCTGATCTCCTCAACCTTTCCTCTAGCCGTATTTCTCGTCATCTCTGTCAAAGGAGTTGGTCTGGGCATATGGCGGCTGCGGCATTTATTTAGGGTTTCAAGAAAACATGAAGGGGGGAGGAGAGGGGAAAACGGCGTCATTTAACTTAAGGGGAAAACGACGTCAATTTTAGTACTATTTTACTGCGTCATTTAACTTGAGGGCAAGACAGCGTCATTAAACTTAATTAAACATCCATACATATATATACACACACACACATATATATCCAAATTAAGAAAGAGATGAGAGAGAGGAGATTATGATCGATATACATACAGTAAAGCAACCAGGGTTGGTGGTTGTAGACATTCATGCCAATCACTGCATTGGATGGCAGTTCTTCCCCTTTAACCTTCTTTGCCAAGTAATTACGGATGAGTTATTGGTTTGTTGGTTTAAACATATATCCCTCTGGCAATGGCATATTGCCTGAACACCAAAGAAATAAATGATAGATCTTTATTTATGTATGTGCTAATGAGTTTCTTTTATTTAAAGTGAAATTGAAGCTAATACTATATATGTATATATAGATATAGATAACTTGAATACCAAGCTTATTATTCTTAGATTGCTAATGATTAGTTTCTTGAATACTAAGCTAGCTAATTAATACAATATATATATATATACACACATGCACTATATGCTACCTCACCACCTCAAGCTCCAGAATTAATATGTTACCTTTTCACCGTCTCAAGCTCCAGAATTAATATCCTTCGTCTTACCAATTATCAGGTGCTTCTAATTTTATAATAAAAGATTTAATAAAATGCACCAGCTGTTCTAATCCATACCACTAACTACAGTGATTAGTAGTGCAGAATTCATCATGGATGAGAACATTTTTTGGTTCATCAGTATTTTAAGTCTCTTGTGCTAGCTTTTGTTGATGACCGCGCCACGATAGCTGATTAAGTGGCGCCACCTCTGTAATATAGGCACAACTGGCCAGCGCTGACCTGGTGTGCCCATAATGGATTAGGTATTCTCGAGCTACCTATCCGATAACTGAACTCACTGGCCGAGGAAAGGGTCGCTACTCTTCCTCCACTATGGACGCGCCTCGCTCCAGTCGGATGGGCTCTTCCCCCCTGGCTCGTTCGAGGACGCTCTCTCAAAGAACGACCTCGACTAACCTGTTTACACACTTCTCTCCTCAGCAAAGAGGACCTCGGAATAAAATTGGGATAGGACCTTATGAGGTCATGAAGGCAGGACCTTGAAAGGGACCGATCCCCACTGAAGCACGGGAATCTGAGGACATGTGGATAGGTGGCTGAGATCCAAGGGGTCGCCTCAGCCCGAGGCCAACACAAGGGGGAAAGGATACTTGGTACCTAAGCTCGAGCAATGAAGGATAAGAAACACATTAATTGTGAAAGACGTTTGATAAGACCCATATTAATTAAGGAGCGCCATTACCTCCTTTAACCGGGGGGCAAAGCGCTGCGACCCATCCATCAATGTCTCATCTGTCAGAAGAAGAGACCATCAAACCTTTGGATAAGAACGGGCTCAGCTAAAGGACCAAAAGACATTGACCGAAGAGGTAAACACTATAAATAGGGGTGTTAATCAGCCTTAAAAGCACACAACTACCACATTAACAGTTATTCCCTGACAAGCTCGAGCTCACGCGATACCAAAGTCAGCCTTCCCTTTCTTAATCTCTAAACTTAGAGAATCCCTTATGTTGCTTGGATCTCCACTTAGATACTGATCTCAGCATTCTTGGCCTACGTGGAACGATCTCCTCATCCTATTCATGAACTACCATCAACATTTTGGCAATTCTGCTGGGGAGGAGCGCTTCGTATATGTCAAACATACGGGAGATCAGTCCACCTTCTCAAACTAACCCTGCTTTAAATGAGGGCTATAACGGATCTGTGAGTATGCCTGGGTCGTATTTCCCTGGAACCAGGATAATCTATCCTGATGCCCTGGTTGAAGTCCACAATGTTTTGTCTCATAGGATGGAACAGTTAGAGGGCACGCAAAGAGAAGTGGTGACATTGCTGCGGGAGATTGTCGATAAAGAGGTACCTCAACGAGATTTAGGCCCAAGCAGCATCCCCTCCAACAAGCTTGCTGGGGGACACGTGACCCTAGAAAACTTGATACGACATTCGCTCTCATCATCAGTTGAAGTAAGACGAGCCACTGGCCGATGTAGATGGTCACGAGACGCGCTACCTTGGGCCCGCCGAACTCTTTTCAGCACTCCCCTCACGGCACCCGCAAGGTTGAGTATGCCAAGTACCAGCTGAAGGGAGGCACAACGCGGGGATGGGGGATCAGAGGAGCTCGGATGTCAGCAAGATCTCGTGCAGCGGTCGCCGTATGTAACTATGGCGGATCTGCAAGCACTGCTACGAAATGAAAAAAATATGTTGATGCAAGAAATAGCTCCCAAACCACCCTACGCACAATCCATCGCACTCCTCCCTTATCCCCCGGGCTATCTGACCCCTAAGTTCAGCAAATTTGATGCGAGGAAAGGGAACCCGCGGGAGCATGTAGTGTGGTTTATTAAAGCTTTGGGGCCCTTTAGAAACGATCACACACTGCGACTTAGAGAGTTCTCAAAAACTCTCACAGATAGGGCCTACAAATGGTATGCGAATTTAGAGTCCAGGTCGCTCACTACTTGGAACCAATTAGCCACGATTTTCCAATTGAAGTTCTTTCAGGCAGAGGAAAGGGTGACTACTCTTTCTTTGATTAAGGAGATTCAGGGTCCTGGTGAAGACTTGCTTACACATGTCCATAGATTTCGTGATTGAGCCATGGAATGTTACGAAACCCATGAAGAAGAAGTACTGGCCAAGATATGCATACAGGGCATGCAAGGATCCTACCGAATCCATCTCATTAACTTAAAGTTACCCAATTTTGCCGATTTGATAGAGGCATCTCGGAATTTGGTGAGTAACCTTGCTATCTGTGCATAGGGCGCTACGCAAGAAAAGTACCGAGGCAGACGTAGACCTCAGGTTTCGGCTGCAGATGAGCCGAACAGCAAAAGGAATACGAGGCCAGCCCGCGCCCCTCGAGCAAAGAATCCGGACGAGGCACCTCCTCCGTTCCCATGCACCCCGGAAGAGGTGGAAACCATTCTTAAGAAGTGGATCCAACATGGAGATATCAGACTGCCTGAGGTTCTTCGCGAGCCTACTGCAGAAGAAATGGCTTACCCCAAATACTGCATGTATCAGTGGCATACTCGCCACCCTACCTACGATTGTTGGGCTTTGCGAAATACTTTCCATAGACAGATTGCTAATGGCAAACTCATCCTCCCTCCCAGGGATGTAAGGGAGGAACCATTTCCTGCACATGATCAAGGAGCTGCAATGATGGTCTCCGGCGTAGTGAATGACGGAGAACGAGTTCAGGAGGATGTTTCCTTGCCTAGCAATGACTACCATCAGCATAGGGACAGTGTCACCCAGGTCGCGCTGGTAAGGGAAGACGATCTCGATGCATTCCGCTTGTTGGAAACCGCACCAGTCAAAAATATCGTTCAAAAGATGGATTTCTCTCCTCTTGCTCAGAAAGAAATTGCTAAGTTCCTGTGGTTGGCGGCGAAGGAGGGTGTAAAGGAAGTTGCGTCGATCATATCACTCCCAGTACCTCAGAGATCGACCGGGTCGGCCATAGTCTTTACTGAAAAAGACAAATGTGTTCCTACACCGCACAACAGGCTGTTGTATGTTACGGCCTCTCTCAATGAGGTCAAACTTAAGCAGGCGTTTCTTGACAATGGTTCATCCCTCAATATCATGCCGTTGGAAATCTTCCGTCGCATTGGACTGCCAAGCGAGAAGCTTATCCAGAAGTCGACTGAAATTACCGGGTTTGGGAGTGATATTCGAAGAACTAAGGGATATGTGACAACCGAGTTGGTTATTGGAAAATTCAAAGGCCCAGTTAAGTTCCATTTCATTGATTCAGACATTTCTTATCACTTACTTATGGGTCGCGGTTGGATGCATAAGTTTGGAATTGTTCCATCTTCGTACCACCAGTGTATGAAGGGGTTCTGGAACGGGAAGCAAGTAACGATCCGCTGTTCTGATCGACCATTCACCAACAGGGAGTCTCATATGGTGGAGGTTGCATTATTTAATGAACTAGAGGAGGCGGAGGAACCCCAACCATTGAAGGCTTACCCTCTACCGAAGTGGGAGGCCATCGACCGACAGGGAAGTGAAAAGATGCCAGGAGCGAATACCAGTCAGAAGGGGCCGACCGTTTGCAAGAGAATACGTCTGGCCAACGGGAGGATCGCCGACCGCTTATAACGGTGTTGGGGAGCACGATCTCGGGCGAGGCTGCGCCTCCGTGTGGAGACATGTCAAGTAGAGTCTCCGAGCCATGAGGACGAGGTTAAATGGAGTCAGCCGAATCTGTCTGGCTTACCCAGGGAGAGCTGGAAGAGGTCAATCTAGCCACTGACGGTTGTCACCGGGTGATCTATGTAAGTAAGCAGTTGGAGCAAAATGAAAAGTTGGCATTGATAGCCCTACTTAAGGAATTTGAAGATGTCTTTGCCTAGACGTACAAAGAGATGCTAGGATTAGACCCTCGGGTAGTGGCTCATCATCTTAATGTGCGATCGGACGCATGCCCAGTTAAGCAAGCGCAAAGGAGTTTTCAGCCGGAGCTTAAGCTACAAATAACAGAGGAGATGCAGCGGCTTTTACGAGCCGGCTTTATCAAACAGATTCAGCATCCTACGTGGCTGGCGAATGTGGTCCCAATAAAGAAGAAGAATGGAAAGATCAGGATTTGTGTTGATTTCAGAGATTTAAACAAGGCATGCCCTAAAGATGATTTCCCGCTGCCCTTGATTGATAGTTTGGTAGACTCTACCTCAGGGCACGAAATGTTCTCTTTCATGGATGGATATAACGGGTACAATCAGATCAGGATAGCGCAGTATGATGCGGAAAAAATGGCATTTCGTACCCTCATGGGGAATTTCTACTTCACGGTCATACCCTTTGGCCTAAAGAATGCCGGGGCCACATATCAGCGAGCCATGACAGCTGATTTCCATGATATATTGCACAGGCAATTGGAAGATTATGTGGATGATCAGGTGGTAAAATCGCGAGCTTGGGCTGATCATTTGGCTGACTTGAGAAGTGTTTTCGAAAGGTGTCGAAAGTACAAGCTGAGAATGAATCTGTTGAAATGTGCCTTTGGTGTCGAAGTAGGCCGATTCCTGGGATTTATGGTTCATCGGCAAGGTGTGGGTATTGAGGAAAGTAAGGCTCGGGCAATCATGGAAATGCCCCCGCTACGGTCCCTCAAACAGCTAAAGAGTTTAGTAGGGCGGGTCTCATACCTACGACGCTTCATACCAGCGCTTGCCGAGATAACGCACACTTTTGGCACCTTGATGAAAAGAAGCTCCGAGTTTAAGTGGAATGAGGATCATCAACGGGCTTTTGACCAACTCAAGAAGTTGTTAGCATCGACCACCACCATGATAGCTCCCTAGATCGGGGTCCCCCTCAGGCTTTACATTACATCGACTGAACGCTCCATAAGAGCGCTTCTTGCCCAGGAAAAGGATGGCCGAGAATGCCCTGTGTATTACATAAGCTGAAGCACGCTATTCTCCGATAGAGCGTCATTGTCTATCTCTAGCATTTGCGGCCAAAAAGTTTCGCCACTACTTTTTGGCTCATACCATCCACCTCATCACCAAATGTGACCCTTTGAGGTACCTGCTCTCGCGACCTATTATCTCGAGACTAGTGGCGCGGTGGCTTCTAATGTTGGTTGTAATACCCCTAATTTTATAAGGATAGTCCTCGCATTTATTTAATTGTTTAATATTTTATTTAATTATTTAATTGCGTGTTATTTTATTGGTTATTTTAATTGTGTGTTTTTTTTATGGTTATTTACATTTAATTTTGTGTTAATTAATTGATTAAAGTGTTTTATTTTGTTTTATTGTAAATTGTTTAAATTAAATTGTATTATGATGTTTTATTTGCCTTATTTGAAAATTGATTTTATTTAATTAATTTGGTTTAAATTAGAATTGTGTTTTTCTATATTTTCACGTATTAGCCGACATAGGTTATAATTTAGGTTATTCTTGGGCCAATTAAGTGTTGCATTAGGGCTCACATTATACAAGGGTTAGGGTTGGATTACTGAGCCTATAATTATACATGTACGAGTTCTACCTAGGGTTTTAAAACAAAACCCATATACGTAGTAAAATACAGAGAGCAACAGTTGTGGTTTTAAGAAAACAGAGAGTGGAAACTTGAGAGGGATCAGGGAGGGAAGCTAGGGTTGTGGATTTCAACTAAGACTAAACCAAGAGTGACGGAGGTGGAACAACAGTCGGAAACTTCATCGAAAAATTCAGGAGACGACAGTTTAGAGTTTCAAATCTGAAACTTAAGGCAAGTCTTTGTTCTATTCTTTCCCTTTAATTTGTGTTCTGTGCATGCCTAGCTATATTCCAGGGGTTTAACTAATGATAAAACGAAGTAATCATGCATGCTTAACGGACTGAAACTGAGAGTTTTATGGTTATATATACTTGTGTGTGATTTCATTATTTTCTTGGATCTTTGTGTATGATTTGTAGTTTAACTTGAATCTTTGCCTACTAAAACACTTAAAATAATTTAGTATGGACGTATGAGACTTAGGTTGAAGCTTAGGGGCCTTAACAATGAAGTTTTAGGGTTTACAGAGGCTGAACAGACGAAGAAGAAGACCCCAGCACTAACTGAGGCGCCTAAGTTCGCAACTGAGGCGCCTAAGTTAGCAATTCAGCCCCCTTAGTTCGCAACTGAGCCCCCTCAGTTAGCAATTCAGCCCCCTCAGTTAGCAATTCAGCCCCCTCAGTTGGTAACTTAGGCTGCTTAGTTGTAACTTAGGCGGCTGAGTTAGGATTTTTGGTTTTTAATGCCCAGATTTGTTTTAAAACCTATTTTAATTAAATCTAATGGGTTAAATGGACTAGGGAAAGTTCTAGAGTGTATAATACATCTCTTAGGCCTAAGGAATTGGACAAAATAGATTTGAAAATAATTTCTATAAATTATTTAAAGGATGAATCAGTATAAAAGCATATAACTTAGCATACTGATAATGGATGGAAAGAACCAAATTGTTTAGTTAAATTTTGGGCAACATAATGAATTGTAAATAAGATTATAAATCTTATATTGGATGCATGATAGATCATTTTATATTTAAAGTTTGAACTATGCATGCTCTGGATGTTAATTGTTGGAATATCAAATTCTCTAGTGCAATTACATGAATTAATGCTGGGATTTATATTGCTGAAATTCTAAATACTTTTCTGCAATGATATGGATAATGGTTTAGATTGTAAATTATTAGCTTATTATGCATGTGTTGTAATTTACAAGGATATGGAGGATTGTATGCATCGGTATGGGGCGGTGACATACTAAGGATGGTTTAGCTCAAAACGCTTAAACCTAACCCATCGGATTAAAGGAATGGATTGAAAAATATTGAATCCTAATTGTGACTAAGTCAGATCAACTGCAACTAAGTTGAATGGCTTCCTGGATTAATGGATGGTAGTTAAGTCATATCAACTGAATAAGTTGAGTGACTAACTAGTTTGTATATTGTATGTTATCTTAATAAGTATTTGAATGACATACCCTGGTTTTGGACGAACTTTATATATATGTTTATGGTACCACGAGATGAGCTTGAGTCTTAGACTCGTTGGTTAGGGTGCGTATATGTAGTGGATACGTAGCTGGTTAAAGTAGGTTGAGGTGTACCCTGTTAGGTCTAGGTCTCATACCCACCTTTGGGTGCGCTTTCGCATGTTGTCTTCTATTCAGGTTGAGACCCCTACTGTAGTCCAGTGAATGTCCCTTAGTGTGGATATATATATGTATGGACTAGATAGATATTGTTGAGCTATCTAGGATGTATCTGCGTATCGGATTACTGTTTGGATCGTAGTAGAATAGGACTTGCATGTGGGCTTGACCCACGCTTTATTTTTCAGATGTTCATCAGTTCCAGGGTTAGAGCTTGGACGTGCAGAGCAGATACAGACACTCACTCCTTCGTTTACGTAAGACTGCTCTCTATGTTTAGCTTTATGTTTCATTTCAGTTATTTCAGTTTCAGTTTGGGATTTTATTAGTGTAACGACCCACTCCACCACATGGTATGATATTGTCCGCTTTGGGCCTAAGCCCTCACGGTTTTACTCTTAGGCTTCACCCCAAAAGGCCTCATACCAATTGGAGGTGACACGCTTACATATAAGCACTTCACATTTCCTCTACCCAGGCGATGTGGGACTGTGCACCCGTAGCTCGTCAGTGTAGTAACCTGACAGTGTCTCTCGCACCCGCCCACGGCACATCCGCCCACAAGGTCTTCACAATCCACCCCCCTTGGAGGCCCGACGTCCTCGTCGGCACACTTCCGGCTGGGTCAGGCTCTGATACCATTTGTAACGACCCACTCCACCACATGGTATGATATTGTCCGCTTTGGGCCTAAGCCCTCACGGTTTTGTTCTTGGGCTTCACCCCAAAAGGCCTCATACCAATTGGAGGTGACACACTTACATATAAGTACTTCACATTTCCTCTACCGAGGCGATGTGGGACTGTGCACCCGTAGCTCGTCAGTGTGGTAGCCTGACAGTGTCTCTCGCACCTGCTCAAGGCACATCCGCCCACAAGGTCTTCACAATACTGTGATACCCCCGAATTTCTGAATGCAGGTTGGCCAGGCCCACGCCCGAATACCCGGGGATATCAAAACAATTTGATAATAAACGAACACAGAGTACAAGAGAATAAAGAAGAATAAATAAACTGCTGAAAAGAAACTAAAATGATAATCTAATAATAAACCTCAGAATATATTTTCATTAATTAATAAACTCTTCTGATACAATTGATCCTCCAAAGTACAACTCGGGAATCCATACTGTGTGGACCCCTAGAAAATCCAAACTAAACAAATGACAGCAATAACTGTCTAAATCAAGAAACTGAATCATAAAGGAACTCCTATGTAGCATCGGAAGAATGAAGTAGACTAATCCCTACTCAGCACGAACAACCTCTACTCCTGACGAACACCTGAAAAATAATGGTGGGTCAGGCCCACAAACAAGTTCTACTCTACTACAGTCCAAGCAGAGATCCGATACACGTATACATCCTAGTCAATCCAATAGTAACTAGTAGTCCGTATATATATATATATACAAACACTAAAGGAACCTCACTAGACTATAGGGTTGTCTCAACCTGAATAGTAGGCAACATGCAAAACGCACATATAGTGGGCATGAATACCTAGACCTACTAGGGTACACAACTACACCATATCTAGTTACACATCCCTGGCGATATACGCACCCTGATCACTGATCCTGAGACTTAAGCTCATATCATGGCACCATACTTATATATATATAATCTAGTAACCATCCTATCCGGTATAAATTAATCCTCCATAAGTCATTCAACTTGTTCAGCTGACTTGACTTGAATATAAGTAGGACTTAACATTTTAGTTAATCCATTCCCTCATATAATAAATTAATCATTCATAAGTCATTCAACTTGTTCAGCTGACCTGACTTGAATATAAGTAGGACTTAACATTTTAGTTAATCCATTCCCTTATATAAAATAGGTAGGACTTAACTGATAAGTTAATCCGTTTCTATAATGCCACCGTCCCATACCGGTGCATTAAATCACACAATTCAACAATTGATGTAACGATTAAGGAAATACATCAAACAATCCAGAAATAACTATGATAATATGATATCAAGTTATCACAAAATAGGAATGACTTATTATTTATTTAAGTTTCCTATATCATATGTCCTACATAAACTGAATCTTATACATATGATGATATTTTATTATACCGTCAAATAAGCATTCTCCATATCCAATTCATCCTACACATTTAATCTCAATTGTTAAAACATAGTAAAAGATTAAATTCATTCGTTTGTTTAAAACATTCAAATAGCAAGCATCATTATGATTGAGTCTATTTAAATTTATTTAAACCCAAACCTAGTTCCTATTTAATGTTTAGGAATCCTAGGCATGTTTTTACGTTCCATCATTCCACAAATATGAAATATACATAATTTAAACATGTAAAAATTCACACCGGAAATCAAATCAAAACCATGTATTTATCAATTCATAACACAAGAACAGATATGAACCAAATTCATAAAATCTATGTTCTAATCCAATTAAACATGCATAATTATTTAATTTTGTGTGTTTAATAAATCCTGGAATTTCCTAGGCATGCATAGAAACACGAATCAAAGGGAAAGAGATAGAAGAAGAACTTGCCTTAAACTTTCGGATCGAAAGTTAAACTTCTTCTTCCTTGATCTTCTCTCTACAGAGTTTTTCTCCTCCTTCCTTCCTTCTCTAACTCTCTTTCTCTAGAATATATCACGTGAATATTTCTAACCCCCATTTACAACCTGTAGCTATATATTTATAGGCTAAATAAAATAACCCTAACCTTTTTCCCAATCCAAGTCAACTTAAAAAAATATATATATATTAAAAAGGTAAGTAAAATATGTTACGTATATAATTTATGTATATCTTTATTAAATAAATAAATTATACACATCCCATTATTTATTAATGGATTATCCAATAATACTTAAGTTACCATAATATTATAAAGTAACTTAAAATATAGCACATATCAAATCTATGTATATTTTTATTATTTAAACATATACATCAGATTAAATATTACTACCTAAGTTACCATAAAAGTAATTAATAAATTACTTTCCCTTTTATATATATTAAAAAGGTAAGTAAAATATGTTACGTATATAATTTATGTATATGTTTATTAAATAAATAAATTATAAACATTCCATTATTTATTAATAGATTATCCAATAATACTTAAGTTACCATAATATTATACAATAACTTGAAACATAACACGTATCAAATCTATGTATATTTTTATTATTTAAATATAAAACATATATATCAGATTAAATATTACTACCCAAGTTACCGTAAAAGTAATTAATAAATTACTTTCCTTTTTATATATGTATATAATATATATCTATATATATACATACATAATTATTCACGGGTAATAATCCATACACATCCGACCTCCTATCCAAGTAGTCCATGGGACCCAATTGGTTGGCCAATTACTACTAACCATAACCATAAAAGAAAAATAAAATAAAATAATAAAAGAAACGAAAACATTTAATTTACAATTAATCAAAATACCATTTAAGTACGTAATCTAATTAAACAATTAACACATGGATAAATAAAAATAATACATAAACACATAATCAAATAATCAAGTAATACCTAATTCAATTAAACACATAAACAATTAGTCAAATAATCAATTAAATAATTAAAAATATAATTAAAACAAATAAATAAATACCGAGACTATTCTTTTAAAATTAGGGGTATTACAATTAGGGGTCCACAAGGATGGATTCCCAAGTTGTTAAACTTATGGAGTTTTGGATTATCGGATTTTAATAATTATAGTTTGAGGATTTTTAATTTAGAATTCTTTCAGCGTTATTATTTATTTTCTTCATTATTTTGTAATCCGTGTTCGTTTTAAAATACTTTAATTGTCTGATATCCCTCGGGTTTGAGCCTGGGCCTGATCAACCTGCATCTCGGATCCGAGGGGTATCACAGTTGGTATCAGAGCACTCCAGGTTCAAGTGTCTCTAGGGTGTTTCGTATTAAGTCTTCCGCGTAACGTTTTCTCTTGATTAGAGTTTAAGTTTAGGATTCATTGAATTCCTTGACCGTTCATTTAAACTCATACTAATGTCTGTCTTTTTATGTTAACAGCATGGTTAACACTAGAAGAGGACAGAACATGAACAGTCCACAGAGGAGAGCGGCACGTAGGCAGCAGGAACGCTTACAACGTCGGCAAAGAGAGGAAGAACAGTAAATGCCTGGGTTTCAGGAGGAGCAGGAGGAGGTTCAGCAGGCTCAGGATCAGGTCAGAGATCCAGAGTATCCTCCTCACATTAATAACCTTATTGCTCAGGCTATAGAAGCAAGGGTAACGGCTGCTCTTCGGAATCAGCCTCAGGTACAGCCAGCACAGTTACCAGCACCGGTTATTCAGACTGATACTTGGGAGAAGGCTAGGAGTTCTTTCATAAAGGGGAGTCCACCTGAGTTCTCAGGCTCTACCGATGCAAAAGTAGCTCACCAGTGGAAACAGGATATCGAGCGACATCTTTGCTTGGTTCGGTGCACGGAGGTTCAAAAGCAGATGCTTGCTACCTTCAAGCTCGTTGGGGATGCACTACAGTGGTGGGAGTCAGTTACCACCACAGAGGAGAGGATGTCATTGACTTACGATCAGTTCAGTGCACGCTTTGATGAGAAGTATTTCCCTTATGCAGTCAGGGCAGCCATGAAGACTGAGTTTCTTAATCTGCAACAGGGTAACATGACAGTGGCGGAGTATGAGCAGCAGTTCACGCGCTTATCTCTTTTTGCACCGGAGTTGGTGGATACGGAGGAGAAGAAGTGCAACAGTTTCGTTAAGGGACTGATGTGGTCTATCAAGAGAGTTATTACAGGTAGTCCAACTTATACTACATATGCTCATGTGGTAGACGCTGCTCTACAATAGTATCAGTTGACCGTAAACTTCAGACAGGCCAAGGGTGAGAAGCAGGGTGATAGAGACTTTGCTAATCAGTCAGCTGAGAAATGGAATGGGAACGGACACCGACAGAACGACAAGGGCAGATTCCAGGGACAGCAGCCTTGGAAGAAGCACAAGGGTGGTTCAGATGCTCCCAAGGATGTGGCACCTATTCAGCGTCAACAGAATGGGGGACCACATGCAGGACAGGGTCAACCACAGGCTAACAGACAGAGGAGGCCATTTGGTACTTTCCAGGGTAGTTGTTACACTTGTGGAGAGTATGGTCGTACTTCCAGGCAGTGTCCTACAGTTAGACAAGGACAGGGACAAAGATAGGGGCAGGGACAGCATGTGAAGCAGGGGCAAAGGGCGCCAGTGCCTCTACCAGCTCCACAGGTTCCTCGGATTCAAGGACAGACTTATCCGGCATTACCGACACCGCCGCAGCTTCAGGGACAGGCACCGCAGTAGCTACATTATGGCAGGGTGTACAACCCTAAGCCACAGGATATGCAGGCACCTCAGGCTGTTGAGGGTAAGTTTCCTATACATGGTTTTTATGGACGTGTTTTATTTGATACAGGTTCTACACACTCATTTGTAGCTAGGACTTTTGTTGTTTTATCTGGGATGAGGACGAGGGTATGCACTAAAACTCAGGGTATTTCTACACCATTAGGCGATACAGCTATTATACATGAGAGTGATGAGCCTGTGACACTAGATATTGGCAGACTCAGATTTCTAGCCAACCTATTGGTCCTGGACATGCACACTTATGATGTGATACTTGGGATGGATTGGTTGTCTCACTACCATGCCCAAGTTAATTGTTTTGATTGGTCTATTGTGTTTACCATACTTGGTCAGAACATGTGTGTTGTCGCTATGCCGCGTTCTAGCGGGGGCATTAACACCTATTTGTTCCATGTGGAAGAGGAAACGGATGAGGGAACTACTGTGTCATTGGATAACATACCGATTGTATAAGATTTCCTAGATGTATTTCAGGAGATTCCAGGGTTCCCACCTAGTCGCGAGATCGATTTTGTGATAGATTGAGTTTGTTCTAAGTTAATTGTTAATTGATTATTGATGTTTTATTTGACGTGTATTTGGTAGCTTATATTTGGTAGTTTTTAATTGGTAGCTATAAAATTTGTTAATTTATTTTCTCTGTTTTATTTACCTCTTTGAATTAGGGTTTTATGTTTTATGTATTCACGTTGGGTTAAGAAGTTAGGTTTAGCCGACTTTTAAGTCATATTGGAATTAGACGTAGGTTTAAATAAAAGTCTATATATAGAACAATATATGTGTCTGCAAGGGTTTGAGTAAACCCTATTCACATAGTGTCTGGAGAGAGGAAAAACAGAGAGGTTGAGGGGAAAACATGAAGGGAATTGGGAAAGGGCTTTGGATTAAAGCTCATGTCAATGAGGAAGGTATGGTTACTGTGAGATTGAACTGAGCAGTGGGAATTCGTCGGAAACTCCATAAACGGCGTTGTAAGGTTTCAAACCGAAACCTAAAGGCAAGCTTCATTCTATCTCCTTCCTATAAACTTGTGTTCTGTGCATTCTATATAGTCTCCAGGAATTAATCAAAATTTTAAAACTGGTGTTTGATGCATATTTGCGGGACTGTAAACTGATTAACGTATAAATAACTGAGGTTTACTTTCTTTGCATAAACTGTTTGGATTATGTTTTAAACTCTGGTAAATTAATTCATAAAGGAATGTAAGGAGTTTCTAGGACTGTTGGGACTTATCTTGCACCTTAGGAACTTTAAGAAAACTTTTGGAATAGATGATGGAACTTTACCGGAATCAAGGAAGACGAACAGAGAAACATAAACTGTTTTTGTTTTCAGTTTAGATTTTTTGTCAATTAATTCATAATGGAATTGGAGAAGTTTCTAGGAGTATTTGGGCTTAAATTGAACCTTTAAAATTCTTAAGAAACTTAGAATAGACAGTTGGAATTTCCACTGGAAGCGAAGACGAAGAACAGAGGAAGCAGAGAGTGAAAAACGGAGGCTGGGGAAGTGGAGGCGGCTCCACACTTCAATGGAGGCGGCTCCACACTTCAATGGAGGCGGCTCCATTGAAGTGGAGACGGCTCCACAAGATGTTGAGGCGGCTCAACCTAAAATTGGAGCCGGCTCCAATTTTATAAAGTGCCCAATACGTGAATTTTGTGATTTCAGGGCTCCAGTGTGTGTTTAAACTTGGTTGGATGGATTTGAATGATGTAATTAAATAGGATTATACCCAAGAATGATTAATTATACCCATGAATGATTAATTCATGTTAGGAACTTGATCAACTTGGGATTTAAAATTAAATTCACATGCGGTTTACGGCTTGGAAGAAATTAAATTGCTTGTCGTGATGTTTAAGCAAATTTAATGGAGAGGTTTTAAAATGATGTATTTAATTTATTAAAAGACCTAGAATTATTGGTTGAGGCTATGGGAGTGGATGTCATGACTTTTAATTATTAACTAAGCATGCAGTCAAGGAGGGTGGAAGGGTTAATTTCTAGCGTGGTACTAGTAAATTAAATGGACTAAAATAAAAGTTGTTTTTGTGAGGTTATATAAATGAAATATATAATGTATGGGCCCCAGGAATGTTGGTTTCTACTATAGTTATAGACATCATGAAATTTAGATACTAAATTATATGCTGTCAGGAGCAGTGGAAGTTGTAATTGCTAGTCTCGCTTTAGAAAACTAAATGGACTAGCATGGAGGTGGTTTTGGCATTCAAATAAAATGTGTTCAGTTTTTATATCTGAGTATCATTAGATCATGCTTCGGACTTATAGTTGAGGATTAAATAGTCGCCATGAGAATTAAATATTAATTTACATGCCGACAAGGATTGAGGCGGATTTATATACTAGTCTTCGTTTTAATAATGTAAATGAACTAGTATGGATGTATTGGTGGGGAATTCTAGTATAATGTGCAGTTTATAATTCTGTTATTCATTATATTATGTTATGGATGATAATTGCTGAACTGTCATAATTTCTGTTCTGTCAATTATATGGAAATGGATGGCTTAAATTGTTTATCAATACTTTAACAATTTAAAAGGAGGATCTATGATTATAATCATATACTGGATGCATAATAGGATCTTGTCTATATTTGATTGTTATTATATTTGTTTCTGGATATATTTGATGTTCATTTGAATGTGCATCATCTGTGGATCATATGCATGTATGTACCGGTATGGGACGGTGACATACGGAGGGACGGATTAGATCAAAACGCTAATTCCAACCCAATCATACATACGGAATGGATTAACTAAAACAGTTAACTCCTGCATAGATGTATGTCCTGTCAACTAAAACAGTTGAATGACATAAAAGATGGTTGTTTTATCTTTCTGCATTATGAAGGAATTTATATATATATATACTTATGGTACCGTGATACGAGCTTGAGTCTCCTGATCACGATTAGGGTGCGTATATCGCCTAGGATTGATAACTAGACCTGATGATGTTTCCCTTGTTGTTCTACTCGGGTTGAGACGAATTATGTGGGCTGGTGAACATCCTATAGTGTGTACTTATATCTATATGGACTACTTTAGCTATTGTTGAGCTATCTATGATGTATCTGCGTATCGGGTTTATGTATGGATTGTAGTAGTATGGAACTTGCATGTGGGCCTGACCCACCCTTATTTTTCAGGTATTTGACAGTACCAGGTTTAGAGCTTGTTCGTGGAGATGCAGATATAGTCACTCACTCTTCCGACAAAATAGGATTTTCTTTCTGACTTTAGTTTTTGATTTTTATTTCTGTATTTCATTTACAGTTGAGGATTATTAGGGGTCCACTTGGTGGATTCCCAAGTTGTAAGGATTGGAAGGTTTAAATAATATTAAAATTTTATTTGAAGGATTTTTCCGTATTTAGAATTCTTATCAACTTATTATTATTTTCTTTTATTTCGTTTTGTATTTCTGCTTGTTTACGTATTAATTGTTTGGTGTCCCTCGGATCTGTGCTTGGACTTGATCACCCGTGGCTCTAGAATCGAGGGGTATCACACACCCTATAGGATGGCACCGGTGGAGATGAAAGAGCTGAGGGATCAGATTCAGTAGTTACTCAGCCAGGGTTTTACACGTAGGAGTACTTCACCTTGGGGAGCACCGGTTCTATTTGTGAAGAAGAATGATGGTTCGCTTTGCCTGTGTATAGATTACAGGGAGTTGAACAAGGTTACTATTCGTAACAAGTACCCTCTACCCAGGATCGATGATTTGTTTGATCAGTTGCCTGGAGCCACATACTTCTCCAAGATTGATCTGCATTCTGGGTATTATCAACTGAGGGTTAGGGAGTAGGATGTTCCTAAGACAGCGTTTCTCACGCGATATGGTTCTTATGAGTTTTGTGTCATGCCGTTTGGGACGACTAATGCACCTGCAGTGTTCATGAATTTAATGAACAGAGTCTTTCAGGCTTATTTGGATCAGTTTGTCATTGTCTTTATTGATAATATCTTGATTTATTCTAGGTCTGAGGACGACCATACTAGACATCTTCGTATAGTCTTGCAGACGCTTCGTGAGCACCAGTTATATGCCAAGTTCGAGAAGTGTGAATTTTGGCAGCGGGAAGCGAAGTTTCTGGGTCACGTGGTGTCAGAAGGGGGGATAGCGGTTGATCCAGCCAAGGTTTCAGCCGTGGTAGAGTGAGGATAGCCTACTTCACCTACCGAGATTCGGAGTTTTCTCGGTTTGGCAGGATATTATCGTCGGTTTATCCAGGGATTCTCCAAGACAGCAGGACCACTCACTCATCTGACTAAGAAGGGTGTACAGTTCGTGTGGGATGAGCACTGTCAGCGAGGTTTTGATGAGCTGAAAAGGAAATTGACTTCTGCACCGGTTCTGGCTACTCCATAGAGCGGGATAGAGTATCTTGTCTACACGACTGCTTCGTTGCAGGGTCTTGGATGTGTTTTGATGCAGGAGGAGCGACCGATTTCTTATGGATCTCGGAAGCTTAAGCCTCACGAGCTTAATTACCCAACACATGATTTGGAGTTGGCAGCAGTGGTCTTTGCCTTACGGATCTGGAGGTATTATCTGTTGGGTGAGTCCTTCAGACTATTCAGTGATCACAAGAGTCTGCAGTATTTGTTCACTCAGCGGGAGCTGAATATGAGACAGCGCCAATGGTTGGAGTTTATGAAAGACTATCATTTCTCTATCCAGTATCATCCAGGGAAAGTGAATGTAGTGGCAGATGCACTCAGTCGTTGACCTGTTGGTAGTCTTTCTGCTTTATTCACCACTGAGTGGAAGGCTTTGAAGAATGTGGATGAGTTGTCAGATGCTTTTATGGCTTGCATGGTGGTTACACCTTCCATCATTCGCAAGGTTTTGCAAGCACAACTTACCGATCAGCAATGCATTGACAAGGTTGTAGAGATAGCTTCCGGAGAAGTTCCATTCTACTATGTTGGGGCTGATGGAGGTTTGAGGTACAAGGGACGGTTAGTGGTACCTTCTGCTGATGATTTGAGGAAGGATGTGATGACTGAGACTCACCATTCTGAGTTCTCTGTTCATCCAGGAGGCGATAAAATGTATCAGGATATAAAACGGCAGTTTTGGTGGGCAGGTATGAAGAGGGACATTGCTCTTTTTTGTCTCACGATGTAGTACTTGTTAGATGGTCAAGATTGATCATCAAAGGCCGCCAGGAGCTCTACAGTCACTACCGATACCAGAGTGGAAATGGGACAGCATTTCTATGGATTTTGTGGAAGGATTGCCAAATTATTTCAAGGGGCATAATTCCATATGGGTCATTGTGGATATGTTGACTAAGTCAGCTCATTTCTTGCCTATTTGCACTGACTACACTTCAGAGCAGTTGGCGAGACTTTACATTTTTGAGATTGTAAAGCTACATGGCATTCCATTGTCTATTGTATCGGACAGGGATTCGAGCTTTGTATCTGGATTTTGGAAGAGTTTTCAGCAGGCCTTGGGTACAGAGTTGCACCTTAGTACTGCTTATCATCCTCAGACTGATGGACAGACTAAGCGAGTGAATCAGATTATGGAGGACATGCTTCGGTCGTGTGTTCTTGATTTCAAGGACCATTGGGAGGATTATTTGCCACTTGTGGAGTTTGCTTATAACAATAGTTTCCAGAATACTATTGGGATGGCACCATTTGAGGCGTTATATGGCCGATCGTGTCGATCGCCTATTTGTTGGATGGAGGTTGGTAAGAGCAGATTCTTGGATCCTGAGTTCATCAAGGATACTTCCGAAAAGATAGCTCTTATACGAGATCGCATGCGTACTGCCCAAAGTAGGCAGAAGAGCTATGCGGATCGTCGCACTCGTGCTTTGGAGTTTCGGGTTGGGGATCAGGTTCTTCTCAAAGTATCTCCTATGAAGGGTGTTATGCGCTTTGGGAAGAAAGGAAAGTTGTCTCCGCGGTTTGTTGGTCCATTCATGATTACGGATCGTGTTGGGGCTGTTGCTTATCGGTTGGCACTTCCGAATAACTTGGATCGCGTTCATAACGTGTTCCATGTTTCCATGTTGCGGAAATTTCTGCGCGATGAAGATCGGTATCAGCATATCGATGTTGGGGAGATTGAGTTGCAGCTAGATGTAACTTACTTGGAGTCACCATGTCATATTGTCGACCGTCGGGATCAAATCCTTCGTAATAAGGTTATTCTTTTGGTGCGTGTTCAGTGGAGTCATCACAATAAGGCTGAGTCTATTTGGGAACGGGAGGATGTCCTTCTCTCGCAGTTTCCTGAAATATTGGAAGAAGGTAAGAGCGAATTCCGAGGACGAAATTCCTTTTGTTAGGGGGGAAGAATGTAATACTCCTAAATTTTAAAGGATAGTCCTGGCATTTATTTAATTGTTTAATCTTTTATTTAATTGTTTAATTGCGTGTTATTTTATTAGTTATTTTAATTGTGTGTTTCTTTTATGGTTATTTACATTTGATTTTGTGTAAATTAATTGATTAAAGTGTTTTGTTTTGTTTTATTGTAAATTATTTAAATTAAATTGTATTATGATGTTTTATTTGCCTTATTTGAAAATTGGTTTTATTTAATTAATTTGGTTTAAATTAGAATTGTGTTTTTCTATATTTTCACGTATTAGCCGACATAGGTTATAATTTAGGTTATTCTTGGGCCGATTAAGTGTTGCATTAGGGCTCACATTATACAAGGGTTAGGGTTGGATTACTGAGCCTATAATTATACATGTACGAGTTCTACCTAGGGTTTTAAAACAAAACCCATATACGTAGTAAAATACAGAGAGCAACAGTTGTGGTTTTAAGAAAACAGATAGTGGAAACTTGAGAGCTTACAGAGAGGGATCAAGGAGGGAAGCTAGGGTTGTGGGTTTCAACTAAGACTAAACCAAGAGTGACGGAGGTGGAACAATAGTCGGAAACTTCATCGAAAAATTCAGGAGACGACAGTTTAGAATTTCAAATCTGAAACTTAAGGCAAGTCTTTGTTCTATTCTTTCCCTTTAATTTGTGTTCTGTGCATGCCTAGCTATATTCCAGGGGTTTAATTAATGATAAAACGAAGTAATCATGCATGCTTAACGGACTGAAACTGAGAGTTTTATGGTTATATATACTTGTGTGTGATTTCATTATTTTCTTGGATCTTTGTGTATGATTTGTAGTTTAACTTGAATCTTTGCCTACTAAAACACTTAAAATAATTTAGTATGAACGTATGAGACTTAGGTTGAAGCTTAGGGGCCTTAACAATGAAGTTTTAGGGTTTACAGAGGTTGAACGGACGAAGAAGAAGACCCCAGCACTAACTGAGGTGCTTAAGTTCGCAACTGAGGCGCCTAAGTTAGCAATTCAGCCCCTTAGTTCGCAACTGAGCCCCCTCAGTTAGCAATTCAGCCCCCTCGGTTAGCAATTCAGCCCCCTCAGTTGGTAACTTAGGCTGATTAGTTGTAACTTAGGCGGCTGAGTTGGGATTTTTGGTTTTTAATGCCCAGATTTGTTTTAAAACCTATTTTAATTAAATCTAATGGGTTAAATGGACTAGAGAAGGTTCTAGAATGTATAATACATCTCTTAGGCCTAAGGAATTGGACAAAATAGATTTGAAAATAATTTCTATAAATTATTTAAAGGATGAATCAATATAAAAGCATACAACTTAGCATACTGATAATGGATGGAAAGAACCAAATTGTTTAGTTAAATTTTGGGCAACATAATGAATTGTAAATAAGATTATAAATCTTATATTGGATACATGATAGATCATTTTATGTTTAAAGTTTGAACTATGCATGCTCTGGATGTTAATTGTTGGAATATCAAATTCTCTAGTGCAATTACATGAATTAATGCTGGGATTTGTATTGCTGAAATTCTAAATGCTTTTCTGCAATGATATGGATAATGGTTTGGATTGTAAATTACTAGCTTATTATGCATGTGTTGTAATTTACAAGGATATGGAGGATTGTATGCACCGGTATGGGACGGTGACATATTAGGGATAGTTTAGCTCAAAACGCTTAAACCTAACCTATCGGATTAAAGGAATGGATTGAAAAATATTGAATCCTAATTGTGACTAAGTCAGATCAACTGCGACTAAGTTGAATGGCTTCTTGGATTAATGGATGGTAGTTAAGTCATATCAACTGAATAAGTTGAGTGACTAACTAGTTTGTATATTGTATGTCATCTTAATAAGTATTTGAATGACATACCCTGGTTTTGGACGAACTTTATATATATGTTTATGGTACCACGAGATGAGCTTGAATCTCAAACTCGTTGGTTAGGGTGCGTATATGCAGTGGATGCGTAGCTGGTTAAAGTAGGTTGAGGTGTACGCTGTTAGGTCTAGGTCTCATGCCCACCTTTGGGTGCGTTTTTGCATATTGCCTTCTATTCAGATTGAGACCCCTACTGTAGTCCAGTGAATGTCCCTTAATGTAGATATATATATGTATAGACTAGATAGATATTATTGAGCTATCTAGGATGTATCTGCGTATCGGATTACTGTTTGGATCGTAGCAGAATAGGACTTGTGTAATACCCCGATATTGTAAAAAGGATTTCTTAATTAAATTAATTTATATTATATTATTATTATTATTTTTAAGTGATTTGTTTTAGTTAATTAGGTGCTTGATAATTGTGATTTGTTTTATTTAATTAAGTGCGTAGGTAAATTGTATTGTTTTAATTGAATTATATATTTTGTAATTTTATTTGTTAAATTTATACGGTGTTTGATTTGTGGAATGCTAGTTAGTGAAGTGTTTATTTGATTTGCGTGATTTTGTGTTGGTGTACCTTTATTGTTAATTATTGGTAGCTATTAAATTTAATTTCATTATTTTAGGTATTTAAGTTATTTGTATTGGGATTAAAGGAAGTTGGACCAACGGATGTGGTATTGGGCTTGAAGGAAGCCTTGTTGGGTTAATTGGTAAAGGCCCGTGGTTGTGAGGATATTTAATAATTATCTTTGCATAATTATACCTATATAATTACATGTGTATATTAATTCATTATTAAATCATGTGGAGGGGTATATATGTCAATATAATTATATATTGATATATATAGGTATATATAATTTATTTAACTAATGGTTATATATGGAAGGTAATATATATATGTTTATAGTAAAATATATGTATGTATATATATTATTTAAAAGATAAATATTATTTATTTTATATGATAATCCTAATGGGAAAAGGATTTAGTTTTTGTATGTATATAAATAGACACATAAGACTCTAGGGTTAGGAGTTTTTCCACGTTAGAAAAATAAGAGAATTAGAGAGAGAAGAAGAAGGGCTAACGAAGAGGAGGCCGGATCGAAGAACGTAAGAGGAGACCGGATTTGGAAAGGAAAAGGCGAGTTCTTCTCTACTTCTCCTCTTAGAACTCATAAGCTTATCACCTTAATTATCGAAATTTTAATTTTAACTTATTAAATCAAATTGTTAATCAGTGTAGATCAGCATGTTTATTCTTTACAAAATTATAAATTTAAGCATGTGAATATATGTATGAATTGTTCTGAATATTTAAATATTGTATGTGGGGTTAGGTTAATTAAATTTTATTTCTGAAATTTTTTATAGTTTGCTTTAACCTTGTGTGGTATGATGAATTAAATTAAATAGATCTTAATTTAATTATATATGTTTAATTATGCCCAAAATAATAAATAAAGCTTTTGGGATTTTTTTAGGATTTTCTAGAAATTTTCTAGAATTAATTTATATTTTGAATGTTATTTTAGAAATTGTTTTATTATATACTGATATATATATATAAATATTTGTAGTATAAACAACATACTGGGGTTGGATTTGCAAATCGGTGCATCATCAAAGGCGTAAAATCCAGTGTGTCGCGGTCCATGGTAGTATGGTGAGCCGCAGATCAGCACCATGGATGCTGCTCGATCTAAGGAAGATGAATCCAGTGTGTACGGCATATTATAAGGTTGTGTGAAAACTAATCCAGTGGCTGAGAAGAGTTGATGGAAGGGCGGTTGATTCAGTGCTTCGCGGCACATGATGGGCTGGTACACGTTAGCATCTGGACCATAGATATGGTCCAGCCAACTAAAAATGATCTGGTGCGAGCAAGTGCACCAGAACGCAGAAGGGCAACCAATTAGGAGCTGCCAACACGCGCCGAGAGTGGCTCAGGCGCGTGAGGGCGCGTGCAGGCGCGTGGACGTGCCTGCCGGTAAGGGGAAGCGCGTGGAGGCGCGTGGGAGTAGTCTAGGGGTATGTGGCGGCGCGTGAAGGCGCGTGGGGATGCGTGTGAGGTCCTGGAAAGTTGCTTGAGACTCCGGTGAAGTTCCAGTATTTATCTTAAGCTTGTTAGGGTTAAAATTAATCATTAGAGGGTGTGTTCTTGATATTTTGAGAGCCTCAGAGTGTTACTAAGATACCTAGTAGCATTTAGTGGTATAAATATAATTAATTAAATATGTTTGCAATGAAAGGAGGTGTATATATGTGTATATATATGTAGATATGATTTTAAATAGGCAACGATTGGTATGGAATGTATGATACACACATATATATATATTATAAAATATATGTGTATATATATATGATTTAAGATTATTAAATATTATAAATCTTGTTTGGTATGACTTGATTCGTGTATGGTATGGTTGATTTAAAATCGTAATAGATACACGGTTATTAATTTAAGGACATGCTTATTATATGCATGTGAAGTCTATGTATAATTATACCTAGAGTTAAGTTTAAAGTTAATACATGGTTGAATTGTAGGCATGGATGAGTTGCCAAAGGCTTTGATATACTGCCTTATTGGTTATGAATAAATTTCATATATGGTAAGCATGGTTGAATTGCTAATTAATTGTAAAAGTAAATATATTGAAGGAAGCATGGTTGAATTGCTAGTATATAAATAAATATATTTGTAAATGGTATGGTTGATTTGCCGGTGCATATTTAAATTGCTATATGTGTAGATGACTAAATTACTGTTTAGGATGGAGTTAAGGTGAGTGGGGTTTACTTTATGAGAAAATTATAAAAGGGGGGGCTTGGTCTAGGTATGTCTGATAATTAATTATTGGTGAGTGGTTTTGACAATTTAATGCCCTATTAACTGGTAGGATTCTTGCACTATATATATAAGTATTTATATATATTTGTAGCATCGTATATTAAAGTTAAAGCTTAATTAGGGATGGTTTTGGTAAAGATGATCTGTTTATTGGTTTTCAGAGGCTTGGTAGAGAGAACTTGCTCATAGGGTTTAACCCGCGATTTATTTTTCAGGTTGTAGAAGGTCAAGTCTCAAGGTTGAGGATCCGCAGCTGGAGGACTTATCCATTCCTTCTATTTACTTAAAAGTAGGATATTAGTTTTGTTTCAGTTGATGTTAGTACTTATTTGGTTGAAATTCTAAATAGTAACTTTTGGTTAAGGGGTCCTTGAGTTACGGGATTCCCGAGTTGTAACCATTTGGAAGTTATTAATGGATTTACTATTAATTGGATTTCTTCAGCGTTTTATTTTATTCTTTATTTCATTTTGTAATCCGTGCTTGTTTAAATACTTTAATTGGTTTGATATCCCCTGATTTTGTGCGCGGACTTGATCAACCCGTGTTCCGAAATTAGGGGGTATTACAACTTGCATGTGGGCCTGACCCACTCTTTATTTTCCAGGTGTTCGTCAGTTCCAGGGTTAGAGCTTGGATGTGCAGAGCAGATACAGACACTCACTCCTCCGTTTACGTAGGACTATTCTCTATGTTTAGCTTTATGTTTCATTTCAATTATTTCAGTTTCAGTTTGGGATTTTATTAGGGGTCCACAAGGATGAATTCCCGAGTTGTTAAACTTATGGAGTTTTAGATTATCGGATTTTAATAATTATAGTTTGAAAATTTTTAATTTAGAATTCTTTCAGCGTTATTATTTATTTTCTTCATTATTTTGTAATCCGTGTTCGTTTTAAAATACTTTAATTGTCTGATATCCCTCGGGTTTGGGCCTGGGCCTGATCAACCCGCGTCTCGGATCCGAGGGGTATCACATTGGCTGAGTTCGATATCCAGTGCCTCGTACCTCGCGTCATCTTAAGTCAGGCTATGGCAGACTTGATAGCCCAATTCCCTTCTGGAAACTTTAAGCCAGTGCACGATGACTTGCCCCATGACGATTTCGGGTCGGTCTGTTACGCGGATCAAAGCATGATGTGGACCCTGTCGTTTGACGGATCGTCAACCTCCACGAGAGGCAGCGCGGGAGTAGTTTTAACACCCGAGGAAGGGAAAGTCCAAAATCTGTCATTCAAACTCACTTTCGGATGCTCCAACAATACGGCAGAATATGAAGCCCTAGTGTTGGGCTTACTGGCAGCACGGGAAGCTAAGATCAAGCGGTTGCGTGTCCAAGGTGACTCAAATTTGGTGGTAAAACAATTGGATGGATCCTATGCCATCAAAGAGCCGGCGTTAGCGGTGTACAGAACAATCATTAAAAAACTCAGCAGTAATTTTGACGAGCTCTGTATAACTCATGCACCTCGGACAACCAATCGACACCCGGATGCCCTGGCGACTTTGGGATCTAAAATTGAATTTACTAGAGAATCGGTGGATATTCGAATCCAGAAAAAGGAGGAATCCTGCTTACATAATGAAGAATTTGTTGAATGAAGGAGTGAGGGGGACTGGCGAAGCCCGTATAAAGCGCAATTGAAAGGCAATACAGGAAAAATTTCCTTACAAGTACTCAGAAACTATACTCTGTACCTCGGAGTGTTGTATTTTAAAGCACCCGGTGGAACCTTGGCGAGATGCATCGGGAAACAAGAGGCCAGCCGAGTGTTAAACGAGGTTCATAAGCACACGTGTGGCGACAACTCACTGAGCCTGTATCGGAAAATACAAAGGCAGGGATACTATTGGTTGACAATGGCAAAAGATGCAACGGCTGTTCAAAAAGCATGTCCTGAGTGCCTAGACACTCGAGGAAGCCCAATGTGTGGCTAATATTGAAGAAGATTGGAGGCAGAAGTATATGGTATATCTTGAAAAACGGTCGCTCCCACAAGATCCTGAGGAGGCCGCGTTGCTTAGGAAGGATGCTGGGCGATTCTTTATCTATAATGGCGAGTTAATGAGGTGAGGCTTTGATGGTAATGCTAAGCGGTGTATCAGTCTGACTGAAGCCCGTGAGGTCTTGAAGCAAACATATGAGGATGAACACTAAGGATGGAAAAAATTGTACAATCGCATCATACAGTTGGGTTATTACTGGCCTACAATGCAAACTGATAGTAAAGATTATGCCCGAAAATGCCGGGAATGCCAAGTTCACAACCATGCTATCCACGCACTAGCTGTGGAGTTACATCCCACGGAGGCTCCTTGGCCATTCCACACTTGGGCCATGGATCTGATAGGTCCAATCTCGCTCAAGTCCAAAAAGATGAAGTGGATACTGGTGGCAACAGAGGTTTACACTAAATGGGTCGAGGCAACTGCCTTGTCAATAGCAACTGGCCAGGTGGTGGCAAACTTTATCAAAGAGAATATCATATACCGTTTTGGCATACCTCAGGTCATTGTATCGGATAATGGAACCCCCTTTGTCAATAGCAGAGTCCGTGCGCTTCTTCGAAGATATCAGGTGGCTCATCGAAAATCAACACCTTATTATCCGAAGGGGAATGGACAAGCCGAAGCCACTAATAAGACGTTGATTCGAATTTTGAGCAGAACGTTGAAGAAGCAGCACAACAAGTGGGCTGAGCAGTTACCACTCGTGTTTTGGGCTTACCGTACCACCACAAGGGGCGCTACAGGTACTACGCCCTTTTCCTTGGTATATGGGACAGAAGCAGTGCTCCCAATTAAGATAGCAATCCATTCTGGAAGTCTAGCCGAGCGAAGCCAACTGCAGTTCGATCAATGGATTGGGGAGCTCGAGGGACTTCAAGAGCGGAGGAGGCAAGCAAATGATAAGATAGTGGTGTATCAGAGAAGGGTGGCTTGGGCCTACAACGCCACTGTTCGACCTCGAGCATTTCAAGAAAGTGACTTGGTCCTGAAGGCCGCAATGCATGTAATGCGAAACCTGGCCGCGCCAAAATTCACTTAAAAATGGGAAGGCCCCTTCGAAGTCAAGGCTGCCAGCCCCAGCGGATACTATGACATCGGGAAAGTGGGAAGCAACAAGATACTGGGCACATTTAATGCTAAGTGGTTGAAAAAATATTATTCTTAACCTGTAAGCCTCACTCGAGGCCCTATGACTGTATTAAAGTTCTAAATTTCAAGCTACTGTAAGAATGTGTAAAGCTTTAAAAGAAAGAGGCCCGAGGGACCCTGTGCTTCCCTATCAATGTCTAATGTCTGAATAATTCCCTTTGAATCAAATTCCTGGATTGACCTCATCTCTGGTAAAGGTCATAAAAGCATATGTAATGAAACTCTGAACGGGTGTTCATATGAGCTTCTAACCTGTCCTACCCCTGGAAGAGGTCTTTCATAATCACCATACCATATATAATTTATGGATTGCCCCATAGCCTATAGAGAACATCTGTAATAACTATTATACATTTAAATGGAGGTAAAATGGATAACATAAAAATGGATAACACAAAAAAAAAAAGAACTGTTTCATTAATAAAAATCGTTCACAAACAACTGATCCATTCCTTTTACATAAATTATTCTCAGCAATACATCATTAAGGTAGATCACCTAGGACTAGAAGGGCAGGGCCGAGTTGTGCTGACTTGCGCTCGATCTCGTTCTTCAAGGAGGTGATATGTTGTTCCCTCAGATTCATTTGTTGTTATAGTTCGGCCAAACGTATCATCTCGTTTTCGAGGATACCTTCTTCTTCAAGGACCTGATCACGAAGATCCTTAGTTTCCTCCACCATTTTCTCGCGCTCCCCAAAGGCCTTGATCCGCGCAAAGATATCCTCGGCCCAAGTCACGTCAATTTGTGCTCTTTTCAGATTTATAAGAAGGCGATCTAGGGAGTCGAGCTCCTTTCTGCCTAAGGAACGATCCCTGGCCCCTCGGAGACTTACCACGAGCTCGCATGTGGTTTTGTATACGAACTCCAGGAACAAAGGCAGCATCCCCTCGAGATTTCCAAAAGTTTGCAGATGCTTAGCCTTTATCTCTTCTAGGATCTCTACCTTTTCCCTCAAGATAACAGTACTAACCCCTGAAATGCATGAAGTGACGCGCTCTCCTTGATCTAGCCTGTTAGGACTTTGTTCGGTGTCTTCCCTCTCCTCGTCACCTTCAAGGGAACGGTGTCTCTCATTGTCCGCATGCACGTCCCGCCCTGGTTCGGACAAAGCCATGGCCTCGACTTGATCAACACTTGGATCATTTTGCTCTGGACCATGTGAGCCCGAGGCCTCATCTTTGGAAGAGTCATTAAAGGTCGAGCTCCCCATCTCATTTAAGCTATCCTCTTCGGGGGGAGGAAGGGATTGGATGGCTGACTCAACCATCTTCCACAGCTCGGCAATAGGCTCTCGCGGTAGTACGTGGACAATCTCAACCTGCGAGCTAGTGCCACTGTCCTCACCTCGTTGACCAGAATGATGACCCTCAGAACCATTAGCTGCCTCGGCTGCATCAGAAGCGGTCACTTCGACGTCTGTAGCATCATGAAGGCGAATGTGTCATTTTATATATATATATATATATATATATATATATATATATATATATATAAATTACCTGCGTTTGAAGGCGAGTGAGTTGGGCTTCTTTCAAAGTTGAAGGTCCCCATGGCAGGGTCCACCTCAGTATTGACTTCTCCCGTCTCCTCGTTAAGACGGCCTAAGCCTCGAGCCAAGGGGATCAACTCTTTCCCCATCCCGCGACGGGAAGGTACAGGAGGATTTAGGTCCGATGCCAGTATCTCTCTTGCTGCTCATTCGGGGTCTTCAAGGACGCTTGCAAGAGTGTGACGTGGATTGAGAAGAACTTCCAAACTAGCATGAGTTGTTGAAACATGAATTGTGGCACCTGCAGTAGAGGTCTTCTTAAGTAGCACAGAGTGGGATCTTGTGCTCGAAGCCACCCCCGCTCGAGTAGATGGAAGAGAAGCATCCGCGGGAGCAATAGAACTCTAAACAAGGGGGGGATCCTTTGAGGTGTTCTGGAAATAAACGAGGAACAGTTAAGTATTAAGAAATGATGGAAATTGTAAACACAGTAACTTGCACTGACCTTAGGTTTCTTGGAGGAAGTGGCCGCGGGGACAAAAGTACTAACGTCCCGATCGACTTTGCGCTTGTCTCGACGAGTCTTTGTAGCTCGGAGAGCTATCGCGGGCGCTGCAGAACTAGATGAAACTAAGGGAAGCAAACCCGAGGTACTACAAATCTTCCCGCGAGCCGCTATCGACGTGTTCTTAAAGGGACGGAATGAGGCATCACTTTTCAACAAGGAACGAGCAGGGACAGGAACTGGAGTGCTAGCCATAAATTACTTAAAAGAATTGATCACTTCCTTCCAGTATGCTCTTGTTTGCGCTCCCCATCATCCCATTCACGAGGTCGAAGGAACATAAAGAATCTGGCAATCTCTCAAGAGCTCGGCCTCCTCAGAATCAATGAAGCGTAGAAATCCCAAGGCATAGGTACTATGGTCTTGGCGCATACTGTGATACCCCCGAATTTCCGAATGCGGGTTGGCCAGGCCCACGCCCGAATACCCGAGGATATCAAAACAAATTGATAATAAACGAACACAGAGTATAAAAGAATAAAGAATAATAAATAAAATGCTGACAAGAAACTAAAATGATAATCTAATAATAAACCTCAGAATATATTTCCATTAATTAATAAACTCTTCTGATACAATTGATCCTCCAAAATACAACTCGGGAATCCATACTGCGTGGACCCCTAGAAAATCCAAACTAAACAAATGACAGTAATAACTGTCTAAATCAGGAAACTGAATTATAAAGGAACTCCTATGTAACATCGGAAGAATGAAATAGACTGATATCCGCTCAGCACGAACAACCTCTACTTCTGACGAACACCTGAAAAATAATGGTGGGTCAGGCCCACAAACAAGTTCTACTCTACTACAGTCCAAGCAGAGATCCGATACACGTATACATCCTAGTCAATCCAACAATAACTAGTAGTCCGTATATATATATATACACACTAAAGGAACCTCACTAGACTATAGGGTTGTCTCAACCTGAATAGTAGGCAACATGCAAAATGCACATATAGTGGGCATAAGTACCTAGATCTACCATGGTACACAACTACACTATATCTAGCTACACATCCCTGGCGATATACGCGCCCTAACCATTGATCCTGAGACTCAAGCTCATATCATGGCACCATACTTATATATATAAAATCTAGTAACCATCATATCCAGTATAAATTAATCCTCCATAAGTCATTCAACTTGTTCAACTGACCTGACTTGAATATAAGTAGGACTTAACATTTTAGTTAATCCATTTCCTTATATAATAAATTAATCTTCCATAAGTCATTCAACTTGTTCAGCTGACCTAACTTGAATATAAGTAAGACTTAACATTTTAGTTAATCCATTTCCTTATATAAAATAGGTAGGACTTAACTGATAAGTTAATCCATCCCTAGAATGCCACCGTCCCATACCGGTGCATTAAACCACACAATCCAACAATTGATGTAACGATTAAGGAAATACATCAAACAATCCAGAAATAACTATGATAATATGATATCAAGTTATCACAAAATAGGAATGACTTATTATTTATTTAAGCTTGCTATATCATATGTCCCACACAAATTGAATCTTATATATGATGATATTTTATTATACCGTCAAATAAGCATTCGCCATATCTAATTTATCCTACACATTTAATCTTAATTGTTAAAATATTTTAAAAGATTAAATCCATTCGTTTGTTTAAAACATTCAAATAGCAAGCATCATTATGATTGAGTCTATTTAAATTTATTTAAACCCAAACCTAATCCCTATTTAATGTTGAGGAATCTTAGGCATATTTCTACGTTCCATCATTCCACAGATATGAAAAATACATAATTTAAACATGTAAAAATTCACATAAGAAATCAAATCAAAATCATGCATTTTATCAATTCATAACACAAGAACAGATATAAACCAATTTCATAAAACCTATGTTCTAACCCAATTAAACATGCATAATTATTTAATTTTATGTGTTTAATAAATTCTAGAATTTCCTAGGCATGTACAGAAACACGAATCAAAGGGAAAGAGATAGAAGAAGAACTTGCCTTAAACTTTCGGATCGAAAGTTAAACTTCTTCTTCCTTGACCTTCTCTCAATAGGGTTTTTCTCCTCATTCCTTCCTTTTCCTCCTTCCTTCTCTAACACTATCTCTCCAGTATATATCACGTGAATATTTCTAACCCCTTTTTACAACCTGTAGCTATATATTTATAGGCTAAATAAAATAACCCTAACCCTTTTCCCAATCCAAGTCAACTAAAAAAAAAATGAAAATAAAAATATTAAAAAGGTAAGCAAAATATGTTACGTATATAATTTATGTATATGTTTATTAAATAAATAAATTATACACATTCCATTATTTATTAATGGATTATCCAATAATATTTAAGTTACCATAATATTATAAAGTAACTTAAAATATAACACGTATCAAATTTATGTATATTTTTATTATTTAAATAAACATATACATCAGATTAAATATTACTACCCAAATTAGCATAAAAGTAATTAATAAATTACTTTCTCTTTTATATATATATATTAAAAAAGTAAGTAAAATATGTTACGTATATAATTTATGTATATATTTATTAAATAAATAAATTATACACATTCCATTATTTATTAATGGATTATCCAATAATACTTAAGTTACTATAATATTATAAAATAACTTAAAACATAACACGTATCAAATTTATGTATATTTTTATTATTTAAATATAAAACATATACATCATATTAAATATTACTACCCAAGTTACCATAAAAATAATTAATAAATTACTTTCCTTTTTATATATGTATATAATATATATCTATATATATACATACATTATCCATGGGTAATAATCCATACACATCCAACCTCCTATCCAAATAGTCTATGGGACCCAATTGGTTGACCCATTACTACTAACCATAACCATAAAAGAAAAATAAAATAAAATAATAAAAGAAAAGAAAACATTTAATTTACAATTAATCAAAACACCATTTAAGCACATATTCTAATTAAACAATTAACACATAGACAAATACAAATATACATAAACACATAATCAAATAATCAAGTAATACCTAATTCAATTAAACACATAAGCAATTAGTCAAATAATTAATTAAATAATTAAAAAATACAATTAAAATAAATAAATAAATACTGAGACTATCCTTTTAAAATTAGGGGTATTACACATATCATATCCATAGTCTCGAGCAAGCCCTTGATCCAATCCAAACTGTCGAGCCACCCTATAGGGATTGTAAACTTTACCCACACTCGAGTTAGGAGGAAGAAGGGCAGGAAGGTAACCCGCAGTGTACATAGCAATCATTGTCAAGGCTGGGGTACATCTCAGAGACTTGCCTGAGATAACCATGCCATCCTTTCGAGGCACAACACTCCACCCACGGCCCGTGAGTATAAGGACGAGCTAGAAAGCAACTCTCCCTATCAATATACTCCGCCAATTTCTTTTTTGTGGAATGTTTATGCCATTGAAAAGATCGCTTAAAACCTTTGTCCCGAGGAAGCGCTGTCGGGCGAGGACCATATCGAGGAAAATGCTCATATAAGAACATTTGAAGGAAGATTGTGTTGACAGGAGAAACCACGCTCATACGCCCAACGGAGCGTTCCATCCGGGCATGTGCCAAGTCCAGCTTATGATAGAGCGTACCAAGAAATAGCGCGGTTAAAGGAAATTTGTTGCCGCAGGATAACCTAACAGCCAAAGGAATAAGATCCGGACAGGTCCATCATCAAGAGGACCTGAAAAAATGAACCTTGATGCCAAGATAAAAGAAAAACGGTGAGGCGAGCTGAGTCTTTGCATTTAGGACCATTGAAGGAGGCCTCTCCTTCTTGGTCCTGAGGAGGAAAGTCCCGAAAATAGTAACGGAGGAGCGACACGAAAGTGCATTTCTTTCCAGTCTCCGGAAACTCCTCGCGAAGACCGTTATCCTGATAGCACGAAGTGATTTTTCCGGCCGTGGTGACACCACTGCGTAGCTTGGCAGCGAGTTTGACCTCGTCTTCAGAAAACACCCAGGAGCCAAGGTTGTGCTCGCCAAACACATTCAAACACATAAGTTGTACTACATCCTCTATCGTGGGGGTAAACTCGCCCCATGAGGTAACAAAAGTATGGGTATCGCGACTCCACCGAGATACGAGAAGGGCGAGATCATGCACGTCTCGTGGGATGGTTAGTTCACGGGTGTTCCAGACTGTGTCTGCAATCCTTGAAGCCTTCATAGTCTCAAGAAACTGGGCATCAGATAATATGGCATCCGTCCACAGACCCCAGCCTCGGCCGTGACTGGTCTAACCGGTAAAAGCGAGACTAGAATGGGGAAAGTCATCGCTTTCGACTCTGAATCGCAGTACCTAACTTGGAAGGATGGGTACTCCTGCCTGTGCATAAAGCTCGCCCTCAAATAGGAATGTGCCCGCTGGGGTCTCATCCACCTCGCTAAGCTCATCGCTATTTGCCCAAAAGGTATCATTTGGGCCAAAATAGGGAGCAACTCGCCATTCAACCAAGGGAGGGACATTAGGGACATCGTCGCGCAAGGCCATCACTGATATCTACCTCGAGTAAAAGTGGGGGAGGGTGAGATTTCTAAGAAGTCAAATTTAATTTGCACGATCTCACAAGAAAAAACAAGTGTGGGCTTAAATAGTAGGGGTCAACACCCCAAGCGTCGCGCTTCTGACAAACAAAAAGACAGAGGCTTGGCAAAGCGTCGCAACTCGGCGCACCGGTAAAAAAACGACACATGGCCTAGGAAGCCAGAGAGACGTGACTCCTCAAGGTAATATGACTCCTCGAAATTGAAAAGATGCGACTCTTTAGTACCAACAATAATGACGGTAAACTTGTACCAAGTTAATAATTTGCTCGAGCCCCCCCTTGGCGACCTCGAGCAGGGGGGCAAAATGTTGATGACCGCGCCACGATAGTTGATTAAGTGGCGCCACCTCTGTAATAAAGGCACAACTGGCTAGCGCTGACCTGGCGTGCCCATAATGGATTAGGTATTCTCGAGCTACCTATCCAATAACTGAACTCACTGGCCGAGGAAGGGGTCGCTACCCTTCCTCCACTATGGACGCGCCCCGCTCCAGTCGGATGGGCTCTTCCCCCTGGATCGTTCGAGGACACTATCTGAAAGAACGACCTCGACTAACCTGTTTACACACTTCTCTCCTCGGCAAAGAGGACCTCGGAATAAAATTGGGATAGAACCTTGCAAGGTTATGAAGGCAAGACCTCGAAAGGGACCTATCCCCACTGAAGCACGGGAATCTGAAGACATGTGGATAGGTGGCTGAGATCCAAGGGGTCGCCTCAGCCCGAGGCCAACACAAGGAGGAAAGGATACTTGGTACCTAAGCTCGAGCAATGAAGGATAAGAAACACATTAATTGTGAAAGACGTTTGATAAGACCCATATTAATTAAGGAGCGCCATTACCTCCTTTAACCGGGGGGCAAAGCGCCGCAACCCATCCATCAATGTCTCATCCGTCAGAAGAAGAGACCATCAAACCTTTGGATAAGAGCGGACTCAGCTAAAGGACCAAAAGACATTGACTGAAGAGGTAAACATTATAAATAGGGGTGTTAATCAGCCTTAAAAGCACACAACTACCACATTAACAGCTAATCCCTGACAAGCTCGAGCTCACGCGGTACCAAAGTCGGCCTTCCCTTTCTTAATCTCTGAACTTAGAGAATCCCTTGTGTTACTTGGATCTCCACTTAGATACTGATTTCAGCATTCTTGGCCTACGTGGAACGGTCTCCTCATCCTATTCACGAACTACCATCAACAGCTTTTAACTACAAACATCACATGTTATTGTTGTTATTAGTAATAGAATTAATATTTTTTGGTGCTCGACTTTGTTAATGTAGGCACACATACTTATTCCTTTATAACTGAAATCACACAAAATTCTTCCTTGATAACTGAAATCTCACAAACTTCTCATTTTCTAGTTTCAAATATTGCTGACTTTGTTAATGTAGGCACACAAACTTCTTCCTTTATAACTGAATCACTCTTAGACCAATGACAGATTTTTTTAGTCATCGACTTTTTGCAGCAATGCTCTTCTCATTTTAACTATTAGCTTAGCCCAACATTTCTACTTCTCAATCTCAACTACCACCTTTAATATTAAACCCACAGTTTCATGAAATGGTGAATGTTGGAAAAAAAAAAAAATGTAAAAAAAATTAAAAGTTCATTAACCTGTACAAAGAGGTTGGCATATCAAAAGACACAATTCCATCTGGCTTTTTGTGCTATACAACAACATTTTGGAAATTTGGACATAACAAGATCCATTGATGAACAACTCATAGTTATTACTGTGAAAATTTGCAAGGAAGAAGTTGTGGAAGGATTATGCATATCATTATTTTTGGAATAGGATTTGAATGGCTTCAATATAGTTTTCATTGGGGATTATGTGAATGTCTGTTGGGCTTATATGGTATGCAAGATGTAATAGACATTGCTTCAGGACTCGAAAACTCGAAATCTCGAAATCTCATTCCTTTCTTGAGAAATAATACATGGCACACATGTTCACAACATTGTTTCTTGGTTTGTGACTCTTGAAAAATAATATATGGCATAAATGATACTCTTTCTTTTTCTGTTTCTCTATGTCTTAGCACTAATACCATATATATATATAGATATATATAACTTGGATATCAAGCTAGTTAATTAATACTCTAGATTGCTAATGAGTTTCTTGAATAATAAGCTAATTAATACTCTTAGATTGCTAATGATTAGTTTATTAGATACCAAACTAGCTAATTAATACAACATATATACATAGATGATGAACCGCCTCAAGCTCCCAACGTCTATCCACTTAGCTCCAAAATCTGGCATCCCAAACTATTCCTGACAGCTAGTTAATTAATACTCTAGTTTGTTAATAAGTTTCTTGAATAATAAGCTAATTAATACTCTTAGATTGCTAATAATTAGTTTATTGGATACCAAACTAGCTAATTAATACAATATATATACACACATGATGAACCGTAGCTCCCAACGTCTATCCACTTAGCTCCAAAATCTGACATCCCAAACTATCCCCGACAGCTAGCAGTGTGTGTAGAGAATAGAGATGGAATTCCGTGATGTTCACTTGTATTTTAAACATGTGTGGAAAAGATTTCTTCAGTGTAACATCCCCCACTTTGCTTATCATCGTTCCAATCTATTATACTCCACTTTGCTTATCATCATTCAGCCCTAGCCTCTTTATCAATGTTGTATTATTGACCAGAATTAATATGCTACCGTTTCAACACTATTAATTGCCTCCTCCGTCCTTCCTCCTTCCTGTCAATTATGATCAAGTGCTTCTTTTATAATAAATTTTTTGATAAAATGCACCAGCTGTTCTAATCCATACCACTAATTATGGTGATTAGTAGTGCAGAATTCATCATGGATGAGAATTAATATTTTATATGATGCCAAGAATTAATACTTTTGGTTTATCAGTATTTTAAGTCTCTTGAGCTAGCTTTTAATTACAAATTAATATCAAATATTATTGTTGTTATTAGTAATAGAATTAATATTTTATATGATGCCAAGGATTTGGAGGGGATGCAAGAGAGCCGTGTATATTATATATCTGACCCATTGAGACATGTATATATTAATTAAATTGATAAATATTTATTAGAAAATTGGAGCCCCACTTAATTTATGTAATAAAACAAGATTTGGCAAAATGTTAATTTATGAATCTTTTCTCAACCAACAAAATTACAATAAATTGAAACGAATCCGTAATAAATTATTGTGTGACATGAATCTCAAAATAAATTAAAATTTCATAATGAGCACACTATTAACTATACCCTCGATAGACACTGATCGAATTGCATTAAGCTGATAGTTACACTAACAAACATATATATAGATAAAAAATGTATTTATTGCTCACTGGTTCATATATATTATGCTTCACTTTTTTAATTTAGTTAATAAGCAAAAATAGTTTAAACATTTAATTAGGTAGCAAACATTCTATTGAACTAGAAATAAACTAAACCATTCATTAGGCTCAATTTTGATATGTGAACTTTTTTAATAAAGTAGCCAATTATACATGAATATGAAACAATAAAGGAGCCGATTATACATGAATATGAAACGAACTTTACCACGCACAACTTTGTTATTGGATTTTATTTTTAAAGATTTCATACCAATTAGAATATGCAGATCCTATATATAAAACACTTTCTTTTTTCACACTTAAGCATACAATAGTTTGTCAGTATCTCTTTCACCCACCCACAAGATTGTCACAATCACTCTTTTGGGAGTCAACGTCGGCGTCTCCATTGGACACACTTCCAGCTAAGTCGGGTTCTAATACATTTTGTAATGACCCACTCCACCACATGGTATGATACTGTCCGCTTTACTGCTTTAGACTCGAGTTTGTACGATTTTGTTCTTAAATTTTATTTCAAAATGTCCCATACTAATTGAAGTGTACGAATACTACATATATATATATATATATATATATATATATATATATATATATATAACGCCTTCCCAACTGGGTCATGCATAATTTATCACTTTGTTGTATCCTCGTGTCATGTTTGGATCCGCAAATAAGGCCCAACCACCCAAGCACAGCAGCCTAAGTGCAGTTTGGATCTGTATTCAACCCTTCTTAGTCCTTTTTGCTCGACAATGAAAAGAAAGTAAGTGTGTGTTTTTGCAATATGGTAAAAAACGGTAGTTCACAGCAAAGGTCAAAACTTTTTCATTTATTTCACTTCAAATTTTAAAATTGTTAATTCTTTTGTTACCTTTCACCGAACAAAATAAAAGTGATAATAACATCATATTTTCTACCCTTCTGGTAACTCTTCCATCATCTTCTTTTTCCCTCCTAGCATACCAACATTAGGTTATGTTTGGTATAATTAAAAAAGAAAAAAAATAGGATAAGATTAATTAGGAGAGTTAAAAAAAAATAGGATATCGTTAATTACTTATGGTGGTTGATTAATAAAGGATATGGAAATGATAGAAATCAATATATTTTAGTTTTTATTAAAAACTAGTGTTTCTTTCCATTTCTTTCTATTTTTTGATTACAAATCAAAGCGTCATGTATAATTTGTTTCATTCTGAATCTCTCTATTTCCTATTTTTTTCTTTAAAAATTTATATCAAACACAATATTTCATTTCCCTCCATTACTCCTTTTTTTTTTTTTTGTCCTTTCAATAACTTCCAATAAAACTGAGCCTTATAAAGTCCGACCCTTATTTAAAGTGAGGGAAAATGAAGAAAAGGTAATTGTTTTTGTTAATATGAAATAGCAATAAAATAATGATTTTATACTAATACAATAATTTTAATAAAATACTGTATAATGTTTGGATTGAGAGTATGAACAAGTGTTCGATGTAAGAGTAAATTTTTCATGTCACATTGATAACAAACACGCACACACTTACCGAATCAATGATTAAAAAAAAAAAAAAAAACTTACCCTATTTAGGATGAATTTCACATGACAAATAGTAGAACGACGGGATTGGTTTTGGATATGATTGAAAAGATGTGGTTTCCGTCAAAGAGATGATTTTTTTGGTCAAGGTCAGATTCTTACTGGGTACCGCTGTACTACTAATATGCTTGCAACCAAAAAAGGATGCAGCTTTTTATTTGACAAGTTCTGATTAAGACCAAAGTAGAATTTTAGATAAATCAGGGTATGCCAAAGTTGTAGACTCCTTTTTTTTTTTTTTTGTTTTTTTTAGGCGTTTTGTAGAATTAAAAATTGTACCCGGACCTTTTTGTAAAAATTGAGAAAAGGGAGGGACTTTTGCTGGGATATCAAGAGAGGGCCTTCGCGCCTTTTCAATAAAAAAGCCGACACAAATAGTGTACGTGCAGCGAGTAATTCGCGTCTATTGGTCAGCGCAACTCTCTAGGAATCTGTCCAAACACATTGGTCACATCAAAACACACATTCTCTCTCTACTTAATTTCCCCCCTCTCTCTCTCTATAACTGTACATGCACATATACACACACTCTCTCTCTCTCTCTATATCTCTGTGAGAAAAGGGCTAGAGGAAGACCTCTGTATCTCTGTTGATCGCCATCGGTAATGTACTACAAGCTCTCATTTTGATAATCGTTTTGTGCTTCATTGTCAATAGAAATCTTAAATTTCATAATGGTACACATGCACGAGTGTATATTTTTTTAATGGTTCTACACTCTTTTAAGACTTTGTCTAAAGCCCTCGAAAATATCTAGAACCCTAATATTGTGATTTTGATTTTATGGTTTTTTAGAAGGTCAATTGATGGCCAAAAAGGCTTCAGAATCCATGGATTCAGATGTGGGTTCAGCAGAGGATGTCGTTCAGGCATTTTTGGAATACTTGGTCGATCCTTTGTTACCTTCCAAGTCCTCTGCGCGGGAAAATCCTTCCCTTTCTCAACAACAATTAGTCTCCAAACAGGTACTCATTGATCAGCTTTGTTCAAGCCCCATGTTTAATCGATTGATTTGATGCCTCATTTATGCGATTCCTATGCGTTTTTCTATTTGTTTTTTTAAAAAATTTGATATGTCTTTGATATTCATACCTTCTTAGCACTCAAATAAACAATATACAACTATTTCTTTCATTAATATAGAATTTGAATATAATTTTTTCAGTTACAGTTATAATAAGATAAAAACTTTTTTGGCAATGGGGCTAAAAACTGGAAGCACCTTGGGTAGCTACCCGAGCACTAACATCTAACGTGATAATAAATAACAATACACGAGAGATTTCACACACAATGAGAGGGATCCGGAACGATGATCTGGAGGGAGGAGGAGTAGACAAACAAGAGAGATTAATAATGAAGTTAGGAATGTTTGTATACATGACATAGAGTAAAGGAGTTTTTGGAATTATGGTGGTTTTTGGGTCTTATTTTTTTCCCTTCCACTCCTTAATGCTTAAAAATGTTAGCATTTCAGCTCTAAAAGAATCGGGTGATACCTATTGAGTGCGGATGCTACTGGGTATTACCAAACATTTAAAGTTTAGTCATGATTATCTTAGCTGCCCTCGCGCAAAGCTACCTTGGGAAATCGTTCCTTGTTGTCGGGGCTCGCGGCTATGCATTAATTGTTTTCGGCTATGCATCAAATGGTAGTGATTGGGCATTTAATGCTGGTGGTTGAGCATTAAATTTAGACAACATGATTGTGAGTTCCACTGTCTTGGCACGGGATCAACATCCCTACCAAAGCGTCCACTACCCAAATGTCTGGTCGTATTCACACTTCCAATCCTCCATACCAAAGTCCTTCTCAATATCCCAGAGTACAACTATAAGGGTGTAGTTAGTCCTAACTGTCCCTTTTTCGTCCCAGCTATTTGAATAATCTTGAGGGCAGCCTTGGCTGCATACCTCGAGGTTTTAGTATTCTCGAGAGAGCGTCTCAAGCCTATAGATATGAAGGTTGCTCTTCGAGGTGTTGGGGAACCTGAGAGGGTGTCTTAGGACTTCTGGATCGAGAATTGTTTCTCGAGGTCTTTGAGGGACCTTGGATGCTGTCTCAGAGTTTTGGACTCGAAGGCTCTTCGAGGGTGTCTCTCGGTTTTGGACTCCAGAAATCAAACACTGTGGCCGACCCGCTACAACTTTTTGAACATCCTGATCATTGCTGAAGAAGAGGAATTGGAAATTTTCAGTTGCTGCTAATCAGAAAATTCTGTGTTTACAGTTCAAAATCTTCGACAGAGTGTTTTGTAAGACACGAATTTGGATAGGTTTCTATGAAATGATTTTACCAAAGAGGCCAAGTTTACATTATTGGATTACAGGATCTGTGTATACCTCACTCGTTTCGGGGCTCGCGGCTATGCATTAAATGTTTCCGGCTATGCATCAAATGGTAGTGATTGGGCATTTAATGCTGGTGGTTGAGCATTAAATTTAGACAACATGATTGTGAGTTCCTGTCTCTTGGCACGGGATCACCATCCCTACCAAAGGGTCCAATACCCAAGTGTCTGGTCGTATTCTTACTTCCAATCCTCCATTCCAAAGTCCTTCTCAATATCCCAGAGTACAACTATAAGTGTGTAGTTAGTCCTAATTGCCCCTCTTTCGTCCCAGCTATTTGCCTAATCTTGAGGGCAGCCTTGGCTGCATTCCTCGAGGTTTTAGTATGCTCGAGAGAGCGTCTCAAGCCTTTGGATACGAAGGTTGCTCTTCGAGGTAGTGGGGAACCTGAGAGGGCGTCTTAGGATTTCTGGAGAGAGAATTGTTTCTCGAGGTCTCTGAGGGACCTGAGATGCTGTCTCCGAGTTTTGGACTCGAAGGCTCTTCGAGGTTTTGGGTTACCTTAGAGGGCGTCTCGCGGTTTTGGACTTGAGAATTGTTTCTTGAGGTTTTAGGGGACCTGAGAAGGTGTCTCAGGGTTTTAGACTTGAAAGTTGCTATTCGAGATTTTGGTGGACCTGAGAGTTGTCTCAGGGTTTTAGATTCGTTCTAGAATTGCTTATCGAGGTTTTGGGAGACTTAAAAGGGTGACTTGGGGATTTCTGCTTTTCGAGATTCTAGAGCACTTGAAGGGATGCCTCGGGATATTGGTGATTGTGAACTTCTCCAGGTTTTGGTCGACCTGTGAAGGTATCTAAAGTGCTTTGAACTTGAGATTTGTTCCTTGAGGTCTTTGCCTATTTGACCCTTGCTGATGTGGCCAAAGTTTGTATTTTTCTTGTGGGGTTAGCCATGTAGGCAGCGCACATTTGACACCTTCAGGCAGTGGCTGAGTACCTGTTATGGAGTTAAAATGAAATCAATATGGTCTAGCTATTGGTAGGAATGATTATATGAATTTAGGTTTTAACTTTAACTTGGCATATGTCTTCAAAATTAAACCTTATCCTATGTTGGCTCGTTAAGTTCTCTGATGTAACAGTGGTTCATCTTTATATATTTAGCATCTTGCCTTTTTTGTAGAATACACACCTTATACTTGTCAACTACTCATTAATTTTACAATATATTCTGTAAATCATACATTAGCATTACTATCAATATTTACCAAAATTTCATTTAAAATTTGCATGTTGGTCATTGCCTATTAACATACATCATGCCTTTGGAAGGAATGTGTTATCTCTATAGGTTCTGATATACTGATCTATATATTCATATTGCGTGCTTGTAAACTGTGGTATGTTCTTTTTATTAATTTGTTTTATTCCTTGGAAAAATCACATAGCTCTCAAGATTTAGAGTCACGAGATATGTATATCAAGACCTCTATTACCTTTTTGAAACTTCATCATTTATCTTGTTTTGAGATTGTGTGAATAAGTCCTGATGTTTAAGTTGGTTTTGAATGACCACTGATCACAAAGACTAGATGTTGAGGCCAGTTTGAAAAATGAGTCATGTTGGCCATTAGCATGAGGACTATATACTTACTTACCTGCTATTGTGCATGCATATCTATGTTATGTAGAAAATCATGCTTGCATTTTAATACTAATGTAACAAATTACTTAATTTCTTTGTGTACTTGTTCTTTCCGTGATCTGCTTCAGGTGCATGCCGTTGTGTTACTCTACAACTATTACCAGAGGAGAAAACATGCAGAAGTAGAATTTCTAAATTTCGAGTCATTTTGCAAGTTGGCTGTAACTTTGAGACCGAGTTTGATGTCACACATGAAAATCTTGAACCGTTCTGATTATACTGAGTTGAATGATCTGGAAAATCAGTTTTCACTGACTGAGAAAGCCATTATGGATGCATGTGATCTATCTTTAGTGCTAAATGCATCAAAAGATGTTCCAAGCACTGAGGGATGGCCAATTTCCAAAGTTGCAGTTCTGTTAATTGACTCTAGGAAGGAGAACTGTGTACTGGTATTTAGTTCCATCACTCATGGGGTTTGGTCAGTTATCGAAAAAGATCTTGATGTATCCAATGCCAGTTCAGAAGATGCGGTGGAGGGAAAAAACATAAACAAAAGGAAAAGAATCGCTAGAAAACCTCTGAGAGATGAAGCCAATGCTGGTGAAGCTGGCTTCCAACAGCTTGCATATTCAGCTGTTAAGGAAGCAATGGGTATGCTTTCTTCAATACATTTACTAGATGGTAATGGTTTTAAAATGTGGACACTTTCCTTGATTTACTTCTGAATTTTGTGCCATGAAGTCACGTGCTTAAAGGTTGTTGCTCTTTTCTTTGTTTCTGTTTATTGCATTGCCAACAATTTTTTTTATTATTATTATTATATATAAAGATTCTTTATAAAATAACTACATGTTAAAAACATTGACATAATGTCCAAAAACCCAGTTCATCAAATGCCATTCGTCATTGTTCAAATAGTTTTTTTTGGGCTGTAAACCGTTCCGTGTATCCAGTGGCAGAGTAGGCCCCAAGTCTGAGAAGAGATAGTAGAGCATTCAAATCCCTCCCCAGGCTCTATGAATCTCTTCTCAAATCAGCACATTTTGTAGGTTTCTTTTACTCCAGAGCAGTTGGTATGGTTGTCACCTTCTCACTATTGAGGCTGAGGCTCATGTCTTATTGGATGGCATGGCCTGAGGGAAGCTTCTTCTATAAAATTTAATCACTGAATGATTGAGGATGATTTATGTGTGTGGTGGCAGGATGTGTCAGGTTATGATCTATTGTTTGATGCTATTACAATCACCCTATATGGGAGATTCTAGACTTGTATGATTCTGTAGAAGCTCATAATTATTGGTTCCCTAGTTCGGTCAATGAGAGAGCAGATATACATGTCCGGAGAGAGGCTACTTGGTCTGCTCCTTGTAAGAATCAATTTCATCCTCCTTGAGGTTTAGTCAAAAGGAGGTTGATTTTATAGTTGTTCTGTTCTGTTTTAGTCAAAAGGAGGTTGATTTTGTTTATGGTTTGTTTTGCTATTCTATTAGCTTTATTCTTATTCTTCAAGGGATTCTCACCCTTCTTTATATAATTCTATTTTGGGTTCCTTCAGAGAAAAATAAGTAAATAAAAAGGGAAAGTTTTTATTGACAATATCTGTACCTTTATTAAATTAAATCACAACCGTTTTAAGCTATGAGTATGATGATTATTTGTTCAGACAAGTGGTATGAAATGTTGATATTATTTGTGTCCCCTGTTGTCACCAAAACAGTATGATTCTGTATTATTGGGTCATAAGGTTTTTTTTTCCTAGTTATTATTGGGTCATAAGTTGCTTTATGCTTTATTTCTTGGTAGGTAGTTGTTTTGTAATTTAATGCTTTTGGAGTGGAGGGTGGTATCTAATATTTTAATTTGTTTTATACCTGATTTTGGAGAGAACTAGCTGATACTTGTATATGATGTACTTGGAACAGGCATTAATCAGACTGATCTTATGGTTTTGGAGAGCCATGTTGTATATTCCACAAGCAAAGAGAAGACAGCTTCTCAGTTTTATTTAGTGCAATGCACCAAATCAATCAATGAGGATCTTCAAGTTCCTATTAAAGATGTTATTGATAGGTTGGTTCTGGTCACTATCAAAATTTTCCCTGTATGCACATGATTACTGGTTTCTGGTAGATGCCGTAGTGGTAAAACGTGAAATTAGAGTTTTTATGAGATTAGTCAGTCTTCTGATATATTCCTTTTCTCATGTATTATTATTTTTATTAATTTTCTTTTTTGGGAAAATAACTATCTCGTGGTTCAGATAACTTATTTTGGAGCTTATTTATTATTAGTATATTCATTGTTTTTAATTTTACACGGATCGATTGACTTATGAGCTATCAATGGCGCTGAAGAAAGATAAGCGATGTCAGATGTGATTAAGCCATCCGTTTGAATGTTTTATTTGAATTTTTTTGTTTACCATTGATTGCAATTGGAACCCTTTCATATGGCATAATTAATTGGAAGATGATCTAATATAGTAATTTTACAATTTTAGGAGAAGGGAGATGACGTCACACTCCACTTTTGTTTCTTTCGTCCTCTAGGAAGACTGATCTAATACCGTAATTTTATGACAATAAGAGAAGGGAAATAATATTACACTCCATTTTTGTTGTTTTGTCTTTACTTGCCGTTTTTTAAAGAAGTCAATTACATAACTGTCCTTCAAGAGCACTGTAAGACTCCACAGTTATCCTAGAATACTCTTATACTTCGTATTTTTTATTTTAAAAATCAAATCAAATGCAAGAGTACAAAAGTGGAGTGCGAATATTACATTCCTAGACGATAGGGCCCATTATTATTTTAATGAACTGTGCGTGCAATAGTATATGTCTGACTACCAGTGCAATGAATCCTATTTCTTATCCGTTTAAGCTTAATGAGCTTGTTATTTGAGTAGTTTGCAGGGCCCTTTGGTCAAAAAGAGTTCCTGCAGTTGGACTGTCACCCCCGTTGTGGAGTATTTTCACGTGCTTCCTTATGCTAGGATCATATCAGGCTGGCTTTCTAGGTAAAAACAATGTTACACATTTATATTTCTTTCCTTCTTTCGTCCTTTATTTTTTTTTCAAAAAAAAAAAAAGGAATACTTTTAGGTAGGTCTTATGCCTTATACTTTAAAGTTCATGATCTATTTGCTTTCAAGTTTATGTCGATCTGTTTGTTATGGGCTTCTAAATTATACTCACCTAACACCAAGTTTCAAGAATTGCATTGAGAAAGTTATTAGCTTTTGAACATTGCATCACAATACAGAAAAATCCAGCTAACATTTGTTCTTAAAAAATATTTTATTTTTCAATTTCAATTAATCTTCAACTATTAAGTGCCTCAAATTATAAGCAAGTTTGTCCTTTTAAAAAGGAGGCAAACTTGAAAATGGATCTTATCCGCTCTGTTTATCATAGCCTACAGTTCTATGTAATTTCATAATATCTCTTCATGGTACTTGTCCTGAGATGATGCAAGATCTTACAGCTAATATTTTTCTGATTTTGACCTTCGTGAAATGTTGCAGGGAAATGTTCTCAAGTAGTGTGCAAGATTTGAGGTTGGGATTGGGAGATGTAAATGCCAATAGCTCTCAGAAGACAGAGAACTCTTGTGACAAAGAAGTTGTTGCTAATGGTGATAACTCTAATAAACATTGTGGTGTAGCAGATTCTATTGAGAGAGAGACAAATGGTGCTAATGCTGAGTCTCCAAAGCTGAAGAGTAATGATTCTTTAGGTGGGCCACATGGTATGGATGTGGAGGACTCTTCTACTGATGGCCCTCAGAAGGAAGACAGAAAGAAAAAATTTGGCAATGCAATCAAAGTTTACCATCACCAGAAAAGGGCAACTTCTTCTGTGGAGAATAGTATGAATTCCTCAACAAGTGGTATCAAGGTTAAGGTAAGATTTGCTTCTCGATTTATTTTATGGCATTCAACTAACGATTTTATTTTACTTTTGATGCCATTCTTTTCAACTATATTTTCTTTCTTATTTTTGTTCTGCCATGACAGTCGTGATGTTCTGGAAATGGAACTAAAAGTGTTTGTTTCAAAGTAGGAAATTTTGATTCCTGTAGGCAAGAACTTCAGCTTGTTGCTAGTTGTTGTTGTGATTTCATTGAATGAGAAGGAATTTAGCTGTCAATAAGCAGTTATGACAGAGGGTTTGATTAAGTTACCGAAAATTAGAGGCAGAGTGATTTTCATGGCTTCTCTTTGGTGTATTTGTTTTAATAGAAAAAGATTGGTCTTGGAATACCATAACAAGAGATTGGGTTTCATTGGCTTCTTCTTGACCTTGTAAAGTAAGCCTTCCATAAATTTTGAAGCTTCTCCCTAGGAAAGGAACCAAATTTAGCTTTGATGGTTACTCTCTCAGTAATCCGTGTCAGCTAAGAATTGGAGGTTTATTTAGAGACCTGGGGAGATTTTTATTCTTCAAGCCAACTGGAATAGATCATACCATTAAAGAGCACCAGGATACATTTTTTTCTTAAGTTGTCACTCCTATGATTTTTAGGGGCTTTAATTGGATATGTAGAATGAAGAAATGTTTAGGAGTTTGCTTAATGAAAAATATGGCTCAACATTTAGATTTTGCAGATTGTTGAGTATTTATAAAATTAAAGAGTAAGTACCAGGAAAAAGCCTAAACACTCATTCAGGATGCTGAATTTCCTTATATTATCCTTAAATTTTGTCTTTTCAATTTATTATGATAGCCCCTTCAATGGTTGGCAGGTGGAGATGGTTGATTCCATGACGAAACCATGCGTTAATGAATGCAAAGACGAAAAGGTTGATGCTGGAAATAAGATTTGCAGTGTTATCCCATCTGATCAAGGAGTGCCCATCGGAGAACATGTGCTGGTTGCTTTTCAGCTGGACTCTAAATCTCTAGAAAAGGTTGATGTTTGAAAAAGACTAAACACTTCGTTCAGGATGCTATTCCTTATATTATCCTTAAATTTTGTCTTCTCAATTTATTGTGATAGCCTTCAATGGTTGGCAGGTGGAGATGGTTGACTCCATGATGGAACCATGCGTTAATGAATGCAGAGACAAAAAGGTTGATACTGGAAATAAGATCTGCAGTGTCATCCCATCTGATCAAGGAGTGCCCATCGGAGATCATGCACCGGTTCCTTTTCAGCTGGACTCTAAATCTCTAGAAAAGGTTGATGATTGAAAAATCCTAAACACTCGGTTCAGGATGCTGAATTTCCTCATGTTATCCTTAAATTTTGTCTTTTCAATTTCTTAGAATAGCCTTCAATGGTTGGCAGGTGGAGGTGGTTGACTCCATGATGAAACCATGCGTTAATGAATGCAGAGACGAAAAGGTTGATGCTGGAAATAAGATCTGCAGTGTTATCCCATCTGATCAAGGAGTGCCCATCGGAGATCATGCTCTGGTTCCTTTTCAGCTGGACTCTAAATATCTAGAAAAAGTACAAGTTACTCTGGCTTCGAAAGAAAATGAGTTATCGCAGACTGCCCTAAGAGTTCTTCTCCGGAAAAGAGATAAACTGGTATTAATTTTTAGCGGCAACTTGTTATGCGTGTGTTTCTATGCATGTGTCTCAATATTTTTACCAAGCTCAACTTTGGAAGTAGGTTAGCGAGCAACTTCCAATTTAGGACAATTAAGAAACTACATATATATATATATATGCGCATGCATACATATACATGTACAAATTTAGAACCAACCATATATGCACACATATTTTTACCAAGTTCAATATTTGTTTATATATATATATATATATATTTCTCTAATTGAGACACTCACTTTGCCCAATGGGGACTGAGCCCTCGACCTTCTAATATAGAAGGTGAGGAACTATTTGATAAATCTTTCTTTCTTCTATAGATTGCTTATTAAAATTTGACATACAGCTTCCTTCCTGCTATATATGATAACACTGTATTCATCTGTTCTTTGATCTGGTTTGCAGTCCCGTCATCTACGGAATCTAGAAGATGAGATTGCTGTATGTGATAAAAATATCCAAACAATCTTAGATGGTATTGATCTTTTCTGGCCCTATTATGCTTTTTTTTTTATTGTGGTTTCAGTTTCCCTTTCTTATTCATCTTTAAATTTAAATACTATTTGGTTAGAAGTTTAGCGTAGATCGGTATTGAAGATTTAATGGAGCAATCAGTGGAGGAAAATCTTTCGGTCTGTTCTACATGTTTCATTTCTCTCTTTGCTTCCGTTTTATGCTTTACAACATAGTATCAGAGCCTAATTTCTCTTCCTAGGTTTGGACCCTTATTTTGGGGTATTCCCTTAGCATTTGAAATTTTGTTAAGGTTTTTCGGTGCTATTTGTTGCCGGTTTGTTCGGCAGTAATGTTCTTCGCTTTTGCCGTGTTTCCGGCAATTTTTATTGACTTGTTTGGTCTGCTGGTGTGTTTGGTAGCATTGTTTTCGTCTTTGCCGTGTCTCTGCAGTTTTTATCAACTTGTTTGGGCTGCCGGTGTGTTCGGTAGCATTGTCCTCGCTTTTGCTGTGTCTCCGACAGTTTTTTGTTGACTTGTTTGGACTATCGGTGAGTTCGGTAGCATTATTCTTTGTCTTCTCTCTTCATCATTCATACTTCTTGTTACTCGTCATCTCAATGGCAAGTTGGGAGTATTGAAGATTTAATGGAGGAATCAGTAGAGGAAATCTTTCAGTAATTGATGTTGTTTCCTATTATTGAAGATTTGGTGTTACTAGAGGAATCAATGGAGAAAAATCCTCCATGTTTCCTATTTTCTAATTCTTTCCATTCTCATAATTTCTTCTCCTATATAAAGGAGCCTCCACCGTTATATTGTATATGAGTTGAGAGAGTATTATAAAAGTGATGTAGCCCTTTGGGCTCTGTGTCATAGATGTAGGCCCTAGTAGCTTAACCACGTAATATCGGTGTGTTCTATTTGTTTCTTTTCTCTTTGCTTCCATTTTATGCTTTACAACAATAGGAAAAGTGGATTCAATTCTGTTTTAGTAGGCATTAGCTGGTTACCAATGAATGCACTCATGCCAAAAGCACTGATTGTGCTGCAGAATAACTGGCTGCAGTTCTAAAAGTTAGACTTAGAGTTTAGCTTTGAATTAGAGTATACCTCCTGTCTGTTTGTTGGATTCCTCCAGAATTTGATTGGTTTTTTGGATTTCAAAATCATATTCTGATTTCTATTTCTTCCAAAATGATCAACATGACAAATGGGGTTCCAGGAATGGGAGTTGGTTGGAGGTAGTGACATTTTTTATTTTGTTGTTTACGATTTTGCATAAAATATTAAAAGGTAAGAGACGGAGAGGGTGGCCAAAACTAACATGGGATGACGATATTAAAAATGATTTAAAGAAATTAAATATAGTAGGCGAAATGGCACGTAATAGAAAGGATTGGAGAAAGAGAATTCTTGTGGCCAACCCTGTTCATAAGAATTCTTAGGAAATAAATTAATGTATTTTTGAAATATAATGCCAATAATGGGTTTCATGACAAAGTACGACTCAGAAAATAACGGAGCGCTATTCTATATAGAAGCCAAAGAGAAGGGCGCTTGAAAAATTGTGTATATGATATCATCAATAAAGAACAATACTCCCTGTCAACATGCTTGGACCATAATATGACAAACACAGGAGCTTTCAAGAGAATTTTCCATGGTCCAAAAAAATGCTATTGTGTTTCTAATTTTGGAATTTTTGGCGTAAACCAAACATGATGAATTCAGAGAGATCTATTCAACTATAGGTGAGGGAGCTATAAATCAATACATGGGCCATATCTTTTAAATCAATTTGTATATTGCACATATCTGTTTGGGATCAATTAATTTCTAGCTATTGTGTCTGATTGTTGGATATATTACTATTGCCTTCCATAGAAAAAAACCACTTTGAAAAAATTTGGGATTTCGAAGTAGTTGGTCAGTCAAAATCCATATTAGTACCTGCCATGACCTGTAGTAAAATCTGACCAGAAGAATTTGGTGTGGTTAGTGGCCACTGCCATTAATTTCCTCCACCACAATTTTTTTACAGAGATTCAGTCTCCAATTCCACATCTTCTTATGGAAGGTGGAAACAATGCCACTCTTGTTCTTCCTGAGCCACGTGGTAGCTCACCAGGACTTATTAATGATGGGCCATGGTAGCGATCAATAAACATACAATAACTCAAATGTGTTTTCATCTTTCTACTTATTATAGGTGGTGCAGATGATATGGCTTTAAAGATAGAAGCCATTATAGATGGTTGTAATGAGGTCTGCCTAAAAAGCGAAAGACAAACTCGAGATAGTACTAATCAACATTTTGAAGACCAAGGCTCACCTCAAAATTTGAAGAGGAAGAGATTAGCTGAGGCCATCCTCACATTGCGAAATCCATGTCAGGCAAGTTTTGCCATCAGAATATCATATTTTGTTTTGCATTTCTCTTTCCCATGAAGTTCTTAATATAATTATTTTGGTTTTCTACATTCTTAATTTTATCATCTATAAAAAGATCATTAAGATGACATGAAGCACCTTGGAAAGGTTACCATAATGTCAGTTGCATTGAAAGAGGAAGCATATTTTTTTTTTTCAAATTTGTGAAAAACATGACATTTTAGGGGTTACATTGACATATCCTTTATACTTCCGCTACATGCCAGCTGATGAAGGCATTAAACTCATTTGATCAAGTCAAGATGGTCCAACTCAAACTGAGTTTCAGCTGAATTCATAATTTGTTCAATAATATTATCTGATGCAACTCTGATAACTTAGATAGTTGTTTTGTCCAAGTCATGCATGGTGAGATTTGCTGTGTCACTGTCTCTTCATTCTAGAAGTGGCCCAATGCTGCTAAAGGGTTGTGACCCTTAGTAACATTTAGGGGAGGGGAAAAAGGCTCCTGCAGGGGTTGGATGGGTCTACATTATTATATGTCCCTCGTAAAAACTCTAGAACCCGTCCTTGCCTTTACATTCCTTATAACCTGGTGGCTATTCCCCCCATATAACATTACTGTTACAGTATAGTTATAGCATATCTCCCCCCTCCCCACTTTTTCCACTGGAGAGTGAATCAAGTGTTCTGACTAGGAGGCGACCACAGTAGTCTTGGAACCACCTCCGATTTGCTGCCTTCAATGGCCATTGGATTGTGTACATTATGTATTTGTATCCTTATATATCTCTGTTAAAGCAATGGATCTGCTGTGAAATATGTTTTGCAGTTCTTATAACCACATATGGAATTTTATGCATTGCATTTTGTTTATGGCATACAAAGTATAACAAAATTTTCACACAGCAGGAACTGGATGACATATGTTATGAGAACAATTGGATTTTACCAACATACTGTGTGACCCCATCAGACGGTAAGTTTTCCGGTCTCTAGATATGGATTGCTTTTTTATTGTACTATGAGCCGCTGATTGCAGTAGGGTTCATGTGGTGCCATATGGAAGAGGATGGTTGAAAAAATTACTTAATCCTAATTGGGTATATTGTTTAAATTTTTTTTTCTTAATTGAACTCATTTTAATTAGATTTTTTCCCTCACATAGATGGATTCCTGGCCAATGTGACTGTGAAAGGGATGGATTTTGAGTGTTCAGGTGGAAGCAGCTTGCGTTCCAATCCCCGTGAAGCAAGGGAGTCAGCTGCTGCACAGATGATTGGTAAATTACAAGATATGGCAGGCAAGATGCAGTAGTATTAGGTTCTTCTGCGAGAAGTGCTCCCGAGCAGTAAGCTTGGTAACCCGGTGTATACCTCCTTTTACTGGGCTCCAATAGTATGTAAAAATTAGTTTTTCTTTTGTCGAATATTCCCCTGCAAAACAGTGTATTTCACTTTCTGCAAGCACAATGTGGTATCTGTGCACTAGTGAAATCTTATTCATATCGTTGGCTTCGTTGTTTGTAGTTTGTCGTTTGATCCTTTTTCTGGGAGTGGCAATCAGTAGTTATCCTAGATGGCTGCACTGTTTTTAGGTAATTTGGCGGCATTCAATTTAAACCTCCTCTTTCTCATTTCATTTTATTTTATTTTCTGACCGTGTCCGTGTTTGAAGTAAATCATACCATTTGAACCTGAACCATCCTTTCACAGATTTAGGTCACACTCACTGTTTTAAATAGAAAATTTTGAATAGCCAACTAATGTAAAAGAATGTATATATTGAAAATGAGACAAAGTTTAGAAGATTCTGACTTAGCCATTTATGCGAGATAGATCACACCTGCTATGGAATTTCCATTGGAGGAGCAATAATATGATCAAATTTTGAGGCAAGAAAACACGTGTTTGATGCTATAGTCATGTATGGCCATGATTTGTCAAACGTGTGGGCTCAATGAATTGAGATTGAGCCATTTATTATGAAGTTCTTTTAATGTTACTTTTTCACAGGGATGGAAGGTTTTGAGTCCCAAGGGCAAAGTGGGTGTAAATGGTGCGTGTGTTTCTTGCCTGTAATTTCTTTTGTGTATGGTAATATCATTGTAATATCTCCTCTCTTTTATCTGGTATACGTTTTATGTAATGGTATTCATTTTATGTCTAGATCACTCAGTCGATAATTTTTTTGCAAAGGGTATGTTTAGACTCAAATAGCTAGACTATAAAAAACGGGGATTTTTACATCTAAATATACTTGTGACTTATGAGCCTAATCCCTCTTTTTTTCCGAATTCACACTTCTAGACACACCACTAAACAACCACCTTTATCTCTCTCTTTTTTCCTTACATTAGAAATTTTAGCCTCTTCGCAAAAGCTTCAATTCGTCTCTATTAGATTTTATTTATTTATTTATTTTAAATGATGCATGTCGTTGTCAGAATTGGGTTTCTGTGGCTAATTCTTTCCTCTTCAGTTTCAACTACGATGTTTGTCATTTACACAGCAGCTCTAGCATTGTTATAGAAGAAACCCTATGTACAACACAACTAATTGCATTTAAGAGCTTCGGATTAATGCAATTGCTAAAAGAATTTCTTTGGAGCAATCTAGAATTTGTGAAGTTAAAATAGCCGCGGAGAGAGAGGAGAAGAGGAGGGGGCACTCATCAATCTCGCTAAAAAAATGATTATATACATCACTACTATGTATAAATAAATTAAAAAAAAAAGTAAAAATTAATAGTTCTTTAAGGATATAAACGTGCTAGATCAAAAATTAGCCTCATTTTCAGCAAACTTCAACAAAAAGCTCAAAATTGAAGGTTTCAGATCTTCCCCATTGCAAATATCTTTCGTTTCAAAGACGCCCTTCATAACACGAGTGTAAATCTTTTCAAGCTGCGGAATGCCATAATCTTCAGTGCGCTCCACAAAAAGCTGCTTGACAGACTCAACTTTGCCGGGAGTCTCTCCGTCTGACATTATAACATCTTCAAATCTGCACCCGCCAGCTTCACAAGATTCGAGCTGACTGCCATCAGCAGGAGAGCTTGGCCTTTGTGGACTTGAATCATCATCTGCTTCAGGTTCTTGGGATGACTTCAGTGGCACCAATTCTTGAGGCTGTGATCCATCTTCTGCTGCGGAAGCTGAAACTTGTTTATGTTCAAAAAGTCAAAAGCTGGAGTTAAAACAATTCTTCAAGAACTTGGGGAAAATGCAGAATGTCGTAACTGGATAACTAGAATGAGCGTTACTAAGCAAAGGGTGAATGTAAATGTAATGTGGCAATCAAAGATTTGTGCAACTAGTGACTGATTGAAAGCACACTTCTGCACCATTCTCATCCCCAGTAAGCATATCCATGTTTTAATGCCTGACTAGAACACATGGTTTCAGTTTGGGATAAAAAAAAAACTCAAAGCCTACGAGCAGATTAAATGCAGTAACACAGTAAACTAGTATCACGTGTCAGAAGAGGCTATCTGAGTGGCATATCAGTCTACCTAATTAACAAGCACAGACATTACACAATAAGTTGGCAAATTTTAAAAAGTAGGGCAAAGACACAACAGACTTTGGCATGTATAAAATATGTATGTTTATATCTATAGCTATATCATAAAGAACAAATATATCTATACGTTTCCTATCTACTCTTTAGATAGGAAACCCTGTTCTAGTTCTTGTCAAAGCAAGCTTTTACTATTGCAGTAAAATTTTAAAATAATGTATACATAATTATACTAAATGTTGGTTGGTTAAAAATTACATATTTAAAAAAGAGTGATTGATGTTGAGATGGATGCGTGACGAGACAAAAAAGGATCAAATTAGAAACAAACATATTTGTGGGATGATTGAAATAACACCTATTGCAGATGAAACAAGAGAACTGGTTAAGATGGGTTAGCCATGTGGAGCGCTAACCAATAACCACCTCCCTAGGACACAGCCACTAAGAGCCCAATGTGTGTTTTTTTATTTTGATTTGATTTCGTATACACATTTTTTTATAATTCTAAGACCCATCATTTGTTTTACTTTGGTTTCGTATACACATCTTTTCATCATTCTAAAAACCATCCCTTAAAATTATCAAAAACCCTGGATGCCCCCAATTCAATTTTTCATGTTGATTTTGTATACAGACGTTTTCATAATTCTAAAATTACCCCCTTTTATAATTATTAAAAAGAAAAACTTTTCACTGTAATGCCTTTTCTAATTATATGATAGAGGTGGGGTATAAAGAAGGTTATGATATTAGATAGAGCAATACGACAAAACAAAATTCATGTAATCAAAACCCCGACTAGCCGGGAAAATACTTCGTTAGGTCAAACAAGCAAGTTTTCCCCTTTATACTTGTATCGTCATGTACCATCTCAAATTTTACTCTGAAAAAAAAACCTTTCAAGTGCTATTTTTTGAAATGCAAATCAAGGCTCCTATTAGAAAGTTTTTGAGCCACATAGGCCATCTGTAAGGAGTATTCAAACAATGTCAGCCATGCACCATAAGGTAGAAATTTTATTCTCCCTCTTTGTTTAGTTTTGTTTCTCTTTTTTACTTTAATCTTAATTATTATCTATCATTTTCTTTTTGTTTTCCACATGTTCAGTACCTAAATCAAGATGAGATGGCTTTTTGGCAAAAAGAAATGAAGGAGATAAAATAAAAAATAATAAAATAATAAAAAAGGTACCAAAAGCACAACTGGGGTAGATGACATAAACCTTCTAATATTATGACTTTTGTACTGCTTCAGTAAGTTGACATCTAATGTGATTTCCATATTGTAGACCATATGACTTTTCACTAATAATCACTATCCAGATATAGTTTAAAACACTGGGCAACATAAACAGCTGGTATAACCAAAGGAAGAATTAAATGGAAACTTTCATGAAAGAATTTTAACCCAACATTCACAAAGCTAAATTTTAATACAACAATATAAGAATTCAAAGTCAGTGATACCTGCATGTGAAGGATCAACGTTCTTCTTTGGTCGTTTCAATGCTTCATAGCTTTGGTCCAGATTGACCTCTGGCTGGACATTGCGAAGTCTGGCACTTGCTCTAGTAACAGTTGCCGACTGAGCAACTGCAGTTGGTGGGAAAGTAAAGTCCCCTGCATCATCTGGCATAGGCAGTGGACCCCCTTCAGCAGCAATCTTTTCACAGAATGCAACCAGCGCAGGGTCAATCTGTGACAGCATTCCATGCACCTGACACAGAATATTTTCTGAAATGAAATGCAAGCAATCAAAAGCCCAACGTGAAGCTAAAAACTGAAGGAAAAATGACCATACTGCATCTCGAAGCTCATGCGCTCTACTGACAATCCTAGCCCCATTGTAATCATCTCCGTTGTATCTCTGTCAGAATCATGAGAAACATCAAACAGGGCATGAATAAAATTATAAGACAAGCATTCAGCTATTACAGTTGCATTAGGTAGGTTCAGTTTAGTCTTTGACATTGGGATCCAGAACTTAGAAGCACAAGAACCAAGGAAACAACCTAAAACTTATTTCATTTGGTAAATCTTCAGATAACAAGGCACTTGTAGATAGGATATGTTTGCAAGTCGCAATATTCACACGTTAGGGCCATTGCTTGGTGCAACAGTGATAGCTCAGGCATCCAAGAGTTAGAACACGTGCTTGAATTTGTGGACATCCTCGATTACCAAGAATCAATAATAATTTGTGGACATCGTCAGTTACCAAGAATCAATACTAGACAATGACCTTTTTTCTGTCATAAGCATTCACACGGGCCCCATAAACCAAGAATTTGTAAGCATGATTCCGTTCACTTGCTCTTGCAACAACACCAGTAACTTCTTATAGTGATTTGACTATGCAAGTCTTTTCATCCCCCCCACACTTCTCATCTTTATATTTTACTGTTACCAAGGATATCTAAAGAGCACCAATCCAATAAAAAAAATCTAGGTGAGGGACTTGGGAGGGCCAATGGGTTAGCCCACGCCAAGCCTAAGTCTCGAGGAACCCATTGCATCTCAACCCGCGCCACACCACACAGGTTTGACGGGGGTTTTGAGTTCCTCAGGTTGACCCAAATTTTAATAACCTACCAATAAATAAACATTACAAAAAGAAAAATGTTAAAGTATATAACTATACACACTTGACACGAAATAAAATCACTCAGATCATTGGACAAGTAGGGTTTTTTTGGGACTTTGGGTGATTTAAACTTGCGAGACTTATAATTCCTTCCTACACTATATTAGAATTTGGAAAGAACTCAATATCTTTTATGATTTATTATTTTGTTTCTTTAACAAAAAATCAATTATTCTAATTATTAAAATTTTAAATCAAGTGTGTCCTAGTTGGGTTAATACCTATTATACCAAAAATCATCTAATGTTAATACATAAAGTACCTTGCCCACACTAGTAAAATTTTTGGGCAGGACTGGGGTGCTCGTGTTAGACCCACCCAAGTCCCACCCTAAAAAAATCACCACAAGGTTGCAATCCATAGCCTTTTCCCTTATAACAATATAAGGAGCCATCGGTAAAAATTGACTTCCTGTGTTCCACAGAGTGACACAAATATAGGTGTTGTCGATACCTAAACAATGCCATAACCAATCAAATGTGAAGATAAGTGAAAATTGTTGTTACCAAAACTGTCAAGCATAGTGGTGCAATGTAGGGAAAGAAAGGTCAATTTGATCTTTACTCATTGTCGAAAGAGGAAAAAAGAATATTAGAACAGCAGAAATATGGTAAAATTGGCTTCTATATCAAACAAGTATATAAAGAACATATATTAAATGATTGTGAATGAAAAGAGAATAAATGTACTGACTCCAACTGATATAGAACAAGTAAACTTAATTTGATTAATATGTCAAGCGCAATGGTCAAATCAAAATTTATGCTCAATCTAAAACAGCCCATGAAATAGTATTGGTTTGTGCATCTGCGCATAGTTTTCATGTACTACTTAAAAAATAAGTTTAAGTAGATTCATCAATAAATATAGAACCAAGGTTTCACCACTTTATTAACTCAAAACTATAAAATGCAGAGCATGCCAACAAGGAGCAAATTGAAAATTTAACAGACTACGCTTTGGAACCTGGGTAATGAAGTTTTGGGTTATATTGAGTCTTATTTATGGTTAATAAATATCTGTTTTCTTGTGTTTTGGGTCAAGAGTATGTTAATAATTTCAGATTTGATAGACGGGGGCTATAGTATTGGCCTATGGATCTTATTTTGGAATAACTTATAGTATTTGCATCTATCATGATCCTTAATACATGAAGAATAGTCTTTGGTGGTCAAAATTTTGAAATTTTCTATTTCAATGGCATGCTTCTATTAGATGTACGCAAAATCCAACAGCCAATACATATCAATGTGATTATTTGATTCAATAAAAAGTTGTGCTTTCACAATTTGAGAGAAGCTTTTAAAGCTTTAAGTGAGATGTGTGATGTAATCTTACACTAGGGGATGATTCATAAGAAATTCTAGACGATGATCCTATTCATGTACGTTTTGTTCTTCTCCTTTTCTTCAATTTACCGAGTGTCACTCATGCTATTGTAGCAAGTTACTGTTCACATCGCTGGAGCATTCACAGGACTTGAACGCTGGACAAGTTTGATCGTTTTACTCTTGTAGAGTAGTTCGTAAGGAAGGATATGATAACTGTGTTTTGGCCAAGGCTAGAGCGGAATGGAAAAATAGTTTTCATGTCAGTATTGGGAAAACGCTTTGTCGTGTTGTGTTGAGTTAGTTTTATGCTATGTTCGTTATGAGGGAAGGAAGGGGGAGGGAGAAAGAGAGGAGGGGTGGAGCAAGTTGCCATCGTTTGGTACAAGGGAGAGTTGGAGGCTAGGGAAGGATGGATGGATGAAGCCTTTCTCCTGCCAACCATTTGCATCCCTCAAATTTTGGATGGACAAGAGGAGGGAAGAGAAAGATGAATATGGTATATAACATTAAGTGATATTGTTATCCTTCACCAATTTTTGTAAAATAATTTAAGGATGGTATAGTTTTAAAAGAATAAAAAAAACCCATCCCTTCCCAGACAATGGAAGGTATCACCTCCTCCTTCTCCCTCCATTCAACCAAACAAAAAGGAAGAAGGATACCTTCCTTTCCTATGGATGTTTCCTATCCTTCCTTCCATTCATTTCTCCATCCTTTGTATCAAACAAAGCAAAAGTCAAAAGTCAAAAAAAGTTTGATTTAAGGTCTAGGACTTGTACTACTACTAGTAGTAGTTTTGCTGCTATTATTTCAGTACTCTTGAACAGTTCACAAAAACTTCAGCGCACTTATCCTAAGAATGTCTCTCAGCACAAAAGATGGTTTTCTTTCAAAAAATATCATTTTCAGTTTCAAAAATCTTGAAAATAAAACGATGAAAATTTTAAAACATGAACCTCAACTTTTCGTAGTTCTTTTTATAGACTTAGTTTTTGAAGAGCACATAAAAATTATTTTTGTAATTTCTAATGGTCCATTTTGGATAGCTGTCTTAAAATGTATTTCAAAAAACAACCCTTCATTTTCAACTTTTCCTTTTTTGAAGAGAAAAAAAATTCATTTTTTCAATGAAACCAAACAGGCCAAAATTACTTATGAGAGTCTTGTTTGCATAGATTTGATAAACCATGTGAAACTTTTTTTTTTATTTTTTATTTTTCTGTGCCAAATTATATTAAAAAATAATATTACTGAATACACACCTTTGCATTGGCCAAAATAAGATCAAAATCTTCCAGGAATGCTTTGGATGTAATATACTTTCCACTGTCAACATGTTGCAGCAGAGTTGCCATGTCCATGGGATTCTGGATGATTGTGCGGTAGTTTGGTGCATCTTCATCCATGACAGGATAATGGAAGACACTGAATCGTTTATCATATAGAATTCTGCATCAACGAGGAAAAAGAAAATGACAGACGATTAAAAGATTTCAGAAATGATCTTCAAATGCCTGCTTTCATTGCCCACAAAATGTGTAAAATAAAATTCAATGCCAGCAGAGTTTGAATTTTTATAATTTTTTTCAAGTTCTATTTTTCATCTATAGCTGATGTTAGCTTTCCAAGTGGTCACAACAGAGTATTGGTTTGCTAAGTTGAGTAAATGAGTATCGCGTGTGTATAAATTCTACAAACATTTCTATATTACAAAATGATTTGTGTGCAACACTAATCCAACTTGCAATAAGAAACTGCCGAGTGCAAATGTGACACAACCTTACACAAAAAACAAAATATGAACATTTTAATGAAATGGACTCAGGTTAGAGATCTATTTCACCGGTTGCAAACATCACGGAGGCACATTCGCAATCGGCGAAGCGCATGCTGCTCGGCTTCAGCCTTGGCTTTTAATTCTGAGGCCTTCGGGCCACTAGCCACTTTTGGAGCTTTGGGGAGTTCAGTAATGGAAACGAGTTTCTGGGACTTTTTTGCCTTGGCCTCGAATGCTATTGACAAAGCTGCTTCAATCAGATGGCTAAAAAAAGTAGACCTGTCTTCCCCTGATGGTTTGTCCACTTGATAACTGTCAAATAAATATAACACAATATATTTACTTTAGTATATTATAACATAATTTAACATATAATGAATATAAGATATTCCAGTGAAAATGACATAATAGTTACTTTAACAGGAAAACTGCTGTATAAAATATATAAAACCAAGTAACTAAATGAAGTTCTGCGGAAACTTAAGTTGCAATCAGGCACAAAAATTGCAAATCTCAAAAGGAGGATGATAAAATTTGCACTAAGACTACCATTTTCATGTTCATTAGTTAAAACTATAGAAACAGTAATTTTTTATGGATACTGAAATCATGGAACAATACATGTAAATGTGCAGTTGTTACCAGAATTAATTATAATTTAGGTATTAAAGCTCTAAGATGCCTCAAAATGGTCACTGGTCCAAATAATTGTAAGCCCCCCTCCCCCCCAACAAAACCAAAAAACTTGCAGAGCCAAGTCTTCTTGGAACCAGTAAATGATAGAAGCAGAAGAAAAATAGTACAACGTAAGAATCATATTAATAGTCAAAAGGTGGGAAAGAACCTTGAGAAAAGTTTTTTGGCATATTTGTGGACCAATTACCGTTCATTATTGTTGAGCCTTTGGCAATCACCAAGGCTACAGAAAAGCACCATAGGGATTCTTATGACGTAGGAGCATTAGTTCAAAATTCCAACTAGGGCAAAAGGGCAAACCCAGTGCACAAAGGGTCAAGCCATTGCGGGGTCTGTGGAGGGTCAGATGTACGTAGCCTTACCTCTGCATCCAGAAAGACTGTTTCTTTGTTTTGAATCCGTGACCTCCAGGTCAATATTCCAACTAGTGATCTGAAAATGAGTTTGTGGTTTGGATAAAGGGGCAGAATAGAGTTTTTTTTGTTTCCTTCCAGTGGGTAACTTGAGTTTTATTATTTACCGCCTCCCGGGGGGGGACTTGAAAATCTATTTGACCGAGGAACCAGTTGACAAAGATTTACAATGAAGCTCATAAAGACATACTCTTGAGTGCTAACAATTTCTCATTACAAGAGAAAAGGAAAAAAAAAAAAAAGAGGGGGGGGGGGGGGGGGGGGGGGGGGGGGGAGAGGAATATATATATATAACTCCACAACACGAGAGTTTAGCTAACAGAAGAAAAAGAAGACAACCAAATTTAAAAATACCATAATTAATCAACTAGAATGGTTGCCAAACATGCCCTAAGACAGAAGAGAGGACCAAAAAAAATCGGTTCGACATTGGATCTTAAACTTGACGCACCACATCTAGAAGCCTGTGTCCAATGCAGTCACAGCATTTGAAAATTAAACAAACAACCTAAGATGTGAAGTTGGTCCAACCAAAAAGGCTGGTCCATGCCAGCCATCTCTCAATCTGAGCCTTCAGCGCCAAAATCCACCAAGCTTGATCAAGACCTTTAATCCTATCATATGAGATACAAATTGTTCTCGGGCCAAGAAAAAAAAAATACAACAGAAGCTGATGAAGATGTGCCATACTTGCACTTGAGCTCTGTGATCACCCTTATCAGCTGCGAAAACCACCATGAAAGCAGATCTAGCTCAAAAACTCTTAATATTTTGAAAATAAATCATGGACAGCAGCCTAGCAGCCCCACATGCTTGAAAGTCTTTCAGTGTAGCACTTGGTCCACTTCCATCTAAACACCAAATCCTACTTACAAAACAACCCACGCCACCATTGATGGGACTTTGTTGCACGGACTTGAATACGTGTACTAGATGCGGGTAAGTATCTAAGCATTGGATTTATCAAATCTCAAAACTAAACACACGGGCATCGTTAGATATTCATATTATATAATTATTTTATTTTATTTTTTAGAATATAAAATTGTTTTCACTTTAGTTCTTTGCGATGCGAATGTGTCCCAGCTTAGATATCTGAGGTGTATTCTGATCTGGTTCCAAATTGTCTCTGGCCTTAAGGTGAATGTTGAAAAGAGCGTTTTGGTGCCGGTGGGAGAGTTCCCTGAGATTGAGTCCTTTGTTGATATTCTTGGTTGTCGTACTGGCTCTTTTCCCATCTCTTACTTAGGGCTGCCTCTGGGGGCTCCTTCAAGATGTGTGGGGGTTTGGGACCCTGCGGTGGATAGGTTTGAGAGGAGGTTGGCGGGTTGAAAGAAGCAGTATCTCTCCACGGAAGGTCGGGTCACTTTGATTAAGAGCACCCTTTCTTGCCTTCCCACTTATTTTATCTCTCTATTCCATATTCCCCCTTCAGTTGCGGAGAGGATTAAAAGATTGCAGCGTAATTTTCTGTGGGGGGGAAGAGGTGAAGAGTTCGAGTTTCATCTGGTTCGTTGGGATTAGGTATGCAGGCCGATTTGGTATGGAGGTTTGGGTCTTAAAAGACTGGTGCCTTTTAATAAGGCTCTCCTTGGGAAATGGTTGTGGAGGTCTGGAATGGAGAGGCAATGGCTTTGGAGGAGGGTCGTTGCGAGTCGTTTTGGGGAGTCTAGAGGAGGGTGGAGTTCTCTGGAGGTGCGTGGTCCTCGGGGTGTGGGGGTTTGGAAGGTCATTCGAAAGGGATGGGATGACTTTGCCAAACACGTTCGTTTTCAAATCAAGGATGGTAGGAGGATCAGTTTTTGGGAGGATGTTTGGTGTGGGGATTCTCCTCTCGCTCTCACCTTTCCTCAACTTTGCAGGATTGCTACGGATAGGTAGGCCATGGTGGTCAATTGTTATCATCTTGATAGCGGGAGACTGGTTTGGGATGTTCGATTCAGGCGATTGTTTCAGGACTGGGAGATCGAGGAGACCATTCGCTTTTTGGAGTTGTTGTATTGCCAGAGGATTGTGGTTGGGGATTTTGATAGTTGGACCTGGACTACCAACTCTCAGGGGCGTTTCGAGGTTAGGTCCTTCTTCAGCTGTCTCACGGATGTACCTAGAGTTCACTTCCCTTGGAAGGCTGTTTGGCACTCTAAGGCTCCTCTCAAGGTGGGCTTCTTTGCTTGGACCTCTGTTCTGGGAAGGATCTTAACCCAGGATAACTTGAGAAAGAGAAATCAGGTGGTGGTCAATCGTTGCTATATGTGCCTCCGGGATGAGGAAACTGTGGATCATCTTCTCCTCCATTGCATCACGGCCAGAGACTGCTGGGATTTGATGTTTGGCTTGTTTGGGTTTCTTTAGGTTATGCCTGGATCCGTTAAGAGGGTTGATTGAGGCTTGGAGAGGGTGCCTTGTGGGGGCTCACATTCAAGATGCTTGGAGGGCTACGCCTCTTTGTGTGTGGTGGTGTATTTGGCTTGAGAGGAATAGGAGATATTTTGATGGGAAGGAGATGTCGATTTCTACTCTCAAATTCTTTATTCTCTCCACTCTTTTTTGTTGGGTTTCAGGGAGAGATAATAGATCTTTAGATGAAATTGTCGATTTTTTGGCCTCTTTGAAGGCTTTAGAGGTCCTTTGTGGCCTTGTATTTCTTTTTTGGGATTCGCTCCCCTTTTGAGTGTTTTTATAAAATTTTACTTATCACAAAAAAAAAAAAAAAAAAACAAAAATTGTTTTCACTCACTTAAATGCAATAATGTAACAAAAGGAACATAATAGGAGGGAGTTATATGTACAATTACACAATAACCTTGAAATATTATAGATGTACATCCAATACCCACGTCCACGTTCAAGTATCACGTGTCCAATACGAATACATCATGCATTTTTTTAGAAAAATTGTAACATAGGATAGGACACCAAGATCTGAAGGTAACTTGTCATACTATTAGCCTTCTAAAAGTCTCAACAAATCTTGGGGGCTGCATTTAGAAATATCGTAAAAGGTTTCGCTGTGATCACCCTGTGACTTCTTTCACAACTGCAGATCCATAGGCAACTACAGAAATAAAAAATGCAGAACCAAGAAAGACCCCTGCTTCTTTTTTAACCACACTTCCTCTACTCCAATCAACCTTCACAATCATGATATAAAACCTCCAAATCTTCCACTTTTCTTGACAAACCAATGAATATACTTAATCAGAATTAAGCTACCACAACCAATCTGATGCAAAAGAACAAACACTGAAATAGATCCACAGTAGGGAAATTCTTAACATGTACAGCTTGGAACATTTTTCAAATCCACATCACTCAGCAGTATTCAGTTTCAGATCATTCATGACAAGCTGGCAATATCCATGGTTGCATTCAGGGTACGGCGGGTGACTGCTCAGTCTGTCTATTAGTAGTGAGGCCTCATGTCACTTCTTGTCAACATCTTATAGAAAGACAGGGATCACTCTCTAGTTACCCCGCTCAAAACATTGAACGTTATTTGTTTGATTTTTATTGCTCCTCAGGTAATGAACTTGTAGAATGACAAAATAAATAAATAAGGAAAACAAATATGCATTGGTTCTCATGACAAGGGCCAATTCATACGAACCTTAAAAGGAGCAAATCCCCTTAACATAGATCCATATAGCCTATCACACTTGCAGCTCAAACATATCAGCCATTAATTTGAATAGCGTTCTATTTATTTATGCTAATTCAAAGTTTACTGTAATGCAATAGAAACTAAACAATCATCCTCATTCCTCACTGAAACCAAAAAGTTTGACATAGTACCGTATCAGTAGGCAATGACAAATGGAATGAAGATGTTACAGAGCAAAACCATAACCATCATACACAAACCAATTAAAGTCAAATTTACAGAGGCAGAACAAACTTTAGGGAATGCATCATGTTTTTGGTTGTTCTAAAAACTGCCAACGCAACATAAAGGGGCAAAATGCGAAACAAAGATTATAAATAGCGCCAGTGGATATTGCAAATAATAAATCGCAGAGAGAATTGATAGAACGTACATGTTACGACAAGAAAAGATTGAAGAAGAAGGCGGCTCATTTGGTTCATTAAGTGGAACCGAGGATATCCCAAGTAATAATATGGGAAAGTCAGATGGCAACTCTTCCAACAAAGTCAGGAGAACAGCCCTAAGCTGCTCATGTGCCTGAAATATTAAATTATCTAATTAGATAGGATAAGCATGACATACAGCAGCTGGTAACCTAATTTGATTGACTAGGCAAGAAGAAGAAGAAGAAGAAGAAGAAGAAAAATCTAAATCAAGTACTTATAAATTCATTAAGCAACAGCTTGGTACCATCACAGACTCACATTATCCCACCAAAGATGGAATTGAGGTAAATAGAGTATTGACGGTGTAGTTCTCCTTGCTTCACCGAATATATGCACCAATGCCTCTTCTGGGGTCTTTGCGCTAGGGTCCGAAAGAAGAGACGGAAGTCCAAGAGAATGAACAGGAAATTTCTCTAATTCATGCAAAATTGCAGGTCCTAGATGATCCTGCAAAACTAAATTGGTAAGTACATTTAGTTTGCAGTTCACATTATGAACAGTTTGTATATAAAAGAAGGTTCCAAGATAAATACCAGCCCAGCATCTTCACAACCGTATAACAGAAGCCGAGGCCTGTACACGAGAGGAATAGCAGAACCATAGGAAAGCATGGAAAGTTTGGTCAGTTCTGCCGACACTGCAAGAGCAGGGAAAATATCTGATAAAAGATTCATGGCTTTCTGGAGATGTCTTTGTAGACATGGTGCAACAACCAACGACAATGGTCTAGAGTGCACAATTGAGCCTCTATGAGCAGCGGGAGTGATTGTCGACATCGCTTCTATGAAATGATACTTTTCCACCATTATTGAATCAACATCTATTAGAAATTTATCATCACTGGTGTAAACTTGAGGATATTTTTCACGAAAAGCTCGAATGGCAGCTTCAGTGCACAAAGCTTTTAAATCAGCACCACAATATCCCACACAACTAGCTGAAAGCTCCATTTTTAGTTCCTTGGAAGGAGGCTGCTTCCACTTCCTAGTGTGAATGTCTAATATTTCAGCGCGTGCCTCACAACCGGGTAAAGGAAAATTGAATTCACGATCAAATCGACCAGGGCGGCGCAATGCTCCATCAATGGCATCAACCCTGTTGGTTGCTCCAATCAAAACGACTTGTCCCCTAGAATCAAGACCATCCATCAAGGCAAGCAAAGTTGACACAATTGAATTGTGAATTTGCTCTTGTTTGCTAGATCTAACAGGGGCAAGTCCATCTATTTCATCAAAAAAGATAATAGAAGGCTGGTTTCGTTGAGCTTCTTCAAATAGTAATTTCAATTGCCTTTCAGCTTCGCCAACCCATTTGCTAAGCACATCAGCACCTTTTCTCATGTAAAAGCTGACCTTCTGGCCAGCCTTTGAAGCAGCACAAGCTAGTGCTCTTGCAATCAGTGTTTTCCCAGTGCCAGGGGGTCCACATAACAAGACCCCCCTTGGAGGTGTGATATGGTAACTCGCAAAGAAATCAGGATACAATAAGGGAAAGAAAACCATTTCTTTCAAAGCATCAATATATTCAGAAAGGCCACCAATGTCATCAAAACTTACACTTTCATCAAACTGTAAAGGTTGAATATCCGCTCCTCCCTTGGAACTTGGCCCAGCAGTTTGGATTCCAGTAGTCAAGGTAGCAAAAGCATCACTCTGATGACCCCAACCAGATGCAGCAACATTCAATCCCCATGCTGTTGTGCCATTCATATCTAGACCTCCAAAAAGCCAAGGTGGGCCAGATCTGCTCCCCCCTCTCCCCCAAGGAATAGGAGGACCTTGATCCAGCTCATCCACAAGAAGAGAGTCATCAGAATCTTCAGCTCTTGTTAGGCGATGGCGTTTATGGACACGGGATCCACCCTTCCTCACATCCCTGCCAACCTTGGTTCCCATTCCTTGGTGCAGTATTCTTCGAGGTGATCTTGATCGTTGCTTACCTTCCTCAAGAGAAAGCCTGCGGACATCTGTACGATTGCGAAGATCGTAGCGCCTCCTCCCTTCCTGTTCCTCTTCACCCCCCTCATCATCACCGTCTTCCTCACCTTCATCTTCACCTTCGCCCTCATCCTCACCATCACCTTCACCCTCGCCCTCATCCTCACCATCACCTTCATCCGCATCATTATCCTCAATGTCATTGCCATTTTCTGTCTCATCTTGGCCAACTTTCTCCTCAGAAGTACCATGTTCATCATCGGATTCTAAAGTTAACTGTTCCCTTACAACTGCTTTCGAACGACGAGGCCGTAATCCTTCACGCCGAGGCAATGATTTGGTCTGACGGATCTTTTTGCGCTTAGGAGATGACAACTCATCTTGACTCGCATGATTGTCGATCCGGTTCCTTGAAATTCGATACTGGGGTCCCTGAAACATAACCGCACACATTTTTAGCCACCAATAATAAATCATAATATGCTGCACTATGATGACGTTAATGCTTCGAAACCATCGAAGCCAAGCTAATAACTGACCTCCATAAATGCATGCTTGGGAGAGTATAAAACCTCACCATTAGGTCATTGTCCTCTGTCCCAGAACTGTCCGTGTATCCTTCCAGATTTACAGGAATTCTTCTCTGTCTGGTAGAACGCCTAAGGTTGGTCACAACTGACTGCTACAATGCCAGGACCAACAAATTATTAGGATTTGTAGTAATGATGCAACCGTGAAAAGGGTAATGGTTGTTTCAGGCTTGTTAGCTTCATCGAAAGAGGCTCTAATAGTTTGTAATGATAAGTCATGAAACATTCAAATTCATGAAGAACTATTACATATACAAGACATAAAACACCATAAAAGAATGAACAAAAAGTTAAATGGTTATGTGCAATTCCCCAACTGTTATAAGAAAAACAGTGAGTGACATGAAGTGCTGAAGAATATGCTTAGAAAAGGGGAACCCCACAAAATTAAGTGCATTCTAAAGGAGAGTGAGTCCCAGCCTCCCAGGGTTCCAACTGCATGGATTCTTTTAAAGCTAAGGAAAATGCAGTCGCAATGAAACCAAGCAAATATGTCCTGAGGCTGATTTTGTGATCACACTATGCCCAACAACTGTAACCAATGCATTACAAATAGAATTTTTGGAAATGCTGGTGTACATCTAGTATGCTCTTCCATCTTGTTTTTACTAGCAGCAAGACAACCATTGCTCAACAAAAGTATTTATATTATATCATTATCAGTCAAGAAATCAAGGATACAAAATTTATGGAACAAAATCCCCAAAATGACAAGATAAATAGATAAGGAATATCATGAAAATTCATCTCCTGCATGATAAAGAGATTGATGCAGATCATTAACCAGCAGCATGAAATATAAATACAAAACATAAGCACGTACAGTGGCATTTGAGGTCCGTACTGGCCGATTACCGGGACGCAACATCTTGGCAATCTGAGAAGCTGCTGTCCTCGTCTTAGACTTGCTTCTCTTGGGGCGAATGATGGATGGAGTATAGTACATGTATTGACGACCATATATCTTTGGCCTTCTTCGGAGCCTATCACTCGTGCGTACTGGCCTCGAAGCAGGCCCATTACCTTGATCAGATCGCTTAGAGTACATGGACAATTACTAGCCTTGGTGATTATATCCTCCCATTAACAATAAACAATTAACCTAACCACACAGTCAGACATCGGCAAACTCAATATTTAGTCTCATATAAAACAAAATGAACATTATTAACAATGCAAATCACCAAAAAAGATAAAAAGACTGAATCAAACTTATGGATAAATATCTGCACTATAAATCCTAGAACAATATCAAAACAAATAGGTGTCATTCTAGTGTTTGATGAAAAACCTAAAACCAATAGTTGCCATTTTAGTCACAGGAAACTCCACACTATCCTGAATAGCCCTGAGTTAGCTTGGGAGGTCCCGTCGACATTAAGATTGTAGAAATATGGAGAAGAGACAGCAATCACCTGCATGAGGGTTTTAACCCTCTGAGAAGATGATCAACAAACAAGTAATTGGAAGTTCGCGTGTAAATAACTAATACACCGACCTGGTTAGCGTGGATCACCTTCTCTTGCACTGCCCAGTGGCCCATGATTGTTGGAGCCTTATGTTGGGTCTTTTTGGCGTTCAGTGGGTTATGCCTCGGACCTCACGAGGTCTTATCGATATTTGGAAGGGGCAGAGGGTGGGGGCTCGAGTTCGCGACTTCTGGAGGGCGACTCCCCTTTGCATTTGGTGGTGTCTATGGAAAGAACGCAATAAAAGATCCTTTGTTGGGGAGGAGTTACCTATTGGGGCTCTTAAGTATTCTATTATTTGTTCTCTTTTTAGTTGGGGCATGGGGAGAGATTATTCTTCCGTTGAGGAGTTTTTGGACTTTTTGGGGTCTTTGAATCCTTAGGCTTTCTTTTTTGCTCTTGATTCTTGTACAGCTCTTGGGATGCGTTCCCCTTTTGAACGCTTTCTAATACAATTTTACTTATAAAAAAAAAAAAACAATTACTAGCCTTGGTAATTATATCCTCCCATTAACAATAAACAATTAACCTAACCACACAGTCAGACATCGGCAAACTCAATATTTAGTCTCATATAAAACAAAATGAACATTATTAACAATGCAAATCACCAAAAAAGATAAAAAGACTGAATCAAACTTATGGATAAATATCTGCACTATAAATCCTAGAACAATATCAAAACAAATAGGTGTCATTCTAGTGTTTGATGAAAAACCTAAAACCAATAGTTGCCATTTTAGTCACAGGAAACTCCACACTATCCTGAATAGCCCTGAGTTAGCTTGGGAGGTCCCGTCGACATTAAGATTGTAGAAAGATGAAGAAGAGACAGCAATCACCTGCATAAGGGTTTTAACCCTCTGAGAAGATGATCAACAAACAAGTAATTGGAAGTTCGCGAGTAAATAACTAATACACCTACCTGGTTTTACCATTTTCCATAAACACCTTAGAATTTTTCATCATTATTATAATAAAAATATCATTAAATCATAAGCTTACATTAGATAAGTCTATATCTATTAATATATCTTGCTTCTATCAAATTATAAAAAAATTTAAAAAATAAGTTTAGTATATATGTGTGCGTAAATTAATACACATAGCGCACATTCAAGATACTCACGCTCTCAGGGAATTTTTAAATTAGCCACTTTTTGCATTTTTCACTTCTAATCCCACTCTTGCTCCCGCTCTATGTGACTTAGGTGGGAGCATCTCCTAATAGAGAAGGTTCCAACAAACTAAAAGATGGTTTTTTAAATATTCCATTGTTATTGTTACCCTCATAGAGAAATCCATCGCTGATGGAAATTCAAGATGGAAAAGCTATCACACTTAGTATGTAAATATATTTCCAAATTCCTGGGCCGACCCTTGCAGCCCAATCACCAAATCAACAAATTAGCCACTGCCCAGTTTAGAACCCTAAAGAAGTTTATTAATTTCGAATGAGAGAACCAAGTAGGGATTTCAGTTCTCTGAGATAAATTATACTACAAGTATTTAACCGATAAAATAAAATAAAATAAAATAAAATAAGGAAAATTGCAGGCCTTATTACCTAGCATCTGTATTTCAAAATTAAAATCCAAAAACAAGACACGGTGTTGCGGACAGAAAATGACATGATACCCAGTGTTCAACAGAAGGAAAGACTGTTCTGTGGCGTCTAATTATAGGTGAAACCATGAAAGATAACCTCAAAGCACCAGAACCCTATATACTGCCCGAGTCACTGGAAGCCATGCAAAAGCTCTTGCCAGATAGAAGTAAGGCGCTAATTCTGCCATAGCTGACCCATATTAAAATACAATATAACACATACACATACATTTATATATATATATATATATATATATATATATATATATATATATATATAATGACTTAGATATATTCCTAGCACTGAGTAAATTAAATGCATTATAAATGATCGGATATATTCCTAGCATCGAACAATTTTTTTTCCAAAACTTAAGAAAAGAAAACAAAGAATGAAAAATATTGCTTAGAATAAAATACCAGCCACGTTTAAACAGTAGAATCTAATAAACTATACTACAAAAGACTATAGATTTCATCGCAATTGAATCCAAATTACAGCATCAATATGAATTCAAATTTCAGAACTTTAACAACTGCACAGCAGATCCTATAATCCAATTTATAATTACATATATATACATATACACACATATATGCGTGTTTTTGTTTTGCACATGCATGTATATACACACTCGCCCAACAAACAGAGTCGCTTACCAGGTAGCAAGCGAGAGAGAGCAATGAAGAGTGGTAGAGCGGAGATGCCAATGTTCTTCGAGTCCAGACCCAAACCCTAACTCTGTTATGTTTCTAAACCATAGTTAAGTCTTAGAGCTACCCTTCCAACGCTATTGGACGGTTCACTCCACGCACCAATACGGCGCGTAAAATGAGCACCAGTAATTTTGGGCCAAGCACCAGTAGTTTTGGGCCTCTTTTGGCAAGTGGTTTTCGCTATTGGACGGTTCACTCCACGCACGATTCAACGCTTAAAACAAGCACCAGTAAATTTTGGGCCAAGCACCAGTAATTTTGGGCCTGTTTGGCAAGTGTTTTTGTTGGTGTTTCTGCTTAGTAGTGGTTTCTAGAAATTCTGCGAAACAAAAGTTAGATAAATGGGTTGTTGCCATTTGGATACCTATTTATTACACAGTATCAAATCAAAATATTTTTGGTGCTTCCTAATGTTTTGAATCCTTAATTACAAAAATGACCAAACTTTTTCTATAAATAAAAAAAAATGAAAATTTTCACTGCAAATTCTTGTTAGGTGATTGAGTACAATTTTAGTAACACAAAAAATAATTTACTTACCATAAGAAGGACATGTAAAATGAGGGAAACCCAGGATAAAATGTAAAAAATGAAAACCCAAAATTACAGCTATGTAAGTTAATTTGAAGACATGCTTTAATATAATGATTTATTAATTCTTGTATATTATTACTTCAATTTTTATTTTTTTTTTAGCATTATTACTTCAATTGGAAGTACATCCCTTTTCAACAAAACAAATCTACCAAAAAAATGGTATTCTTTTGAGCAGCCAAAACGCTTTAGTTTCATAGTGTTACTCTATTATTCACTAAATGTTTAAAATGACAAATGCACTGCACGAGAATTCCATCATTGTGGGGGTTTAAAGTGAATCGCACACAACCTTTTCATGTCCAACTAGTTTAATTTAGTTTAGGCAGTACTTTAGCAGAACTAATTACTTTAAGCACCTTCCTCAAACAAAGGCATGAGTTTTTTTAAAATGGCAAAGGTATGATATATGGACAAAAAGGATAGGGCTTAAAAGATTATATTGGGCAAAATCAGAAAACCAATAATATGTTTGGATTTGACGATTTTACGCTTAGGACTAGTTTGGTGTGGTGGAATGAAATAAAAGAAAGTGGAATGAAATGAATTTTTTTTTTTTTTTTTTTTTTTTTTCTTATTCTCGTGTTTGGTGCCAATTTTAAAGTTGGAATCATCATTCCCCACTATTCTTTGAGAATGGTCATTCCATCAAAATCATTCCACCTTCCAACAAAATGAATAACTATTCCATTCCATTCCCACCTCCATTCTTATTCCATTCCAATTCATTCCACCACACCAAACTAGTCCTTAGAGAGTTGGACGCTCTACCTACTACGTTAAAAATTGTAATAAAACACATCATGGAGGGTTTTTACCGTGAATTTATTGATTCTATATGACTTATTATTACTTTATTTTTTACCGTGAATTTATTGATTCTATATGACTTATTACTACTTTATTTTACTTTATTCGTACATGGAGTCGAAGGGAATGGAATTTTTTAGTTTTTTACATAAAAAATGGGCATGACCCAAGATTCTATTTTATCATCAATCCAATCCCCGTTCTCTTTACTTGTATGACTTAGATGTCTTGTAATTCTTGAAAAAGTGATTCGATTGATTCTTGAAAAAGTGATTCGATTGATGAGATTTAGTATGATACTTATGAGATCGATGAGATTGGCCGCAAAGGGGCAATATTTTTTGGAAATTGGATGCAGTTACTAATTCATGATCTGGTATGTACAGAATGAAAGAGAAATTTTATGAAAGCCTTTCATTTGCTTATCTTCGATGGAAGTTTTATTTTGCCAGAATATATCCTAATTTTTGGCCATTTTTCCCAATTATTGTATGCATGGCTCTTGGGCACCTGGGATGGAATGGTGAAAATGATGGCTGCCATGAGTTTGTGCATAAAGTCACTAATTTGGATAGCATTGCTAAGGGAAGAGATACGAAAAGCCAAACGAATACCTTGCTACACAAATAGATACACTTGGATATACATACACTTACAAACATTACCCCAAATGTTGACAAATAGTTCCCAATAATTTTACACTTTGCAAATGGAATGAATGACAACATCATCAACTTTTTCCTACTCTACCATCTCCTTCAGACTCATTTCACACAGTAGGGCATGAAAGGAAGAAGTGTCTACACAAACTGAAAAATGTTTCACAGTTGATGCTAGGTAATACGCGAGCTTCTAATATTAAAAAAGAATGAAAAAAATAGCAAACTGCTCGGGGGAGGAAAGAGAGAAAGAGTTGTATGTATAACTGCATATCTAGTTTCTTTAGCATCCAGCTGCTTTCAAAAATTTGTCATAGGGACTCGAAGGTGGTAGTCTGAAAGATTGTAGTTGTGCATACTCCCGAGAACAGACAAGGAGCTGATCCGGACATCGAACTTGCTCCGTCTTTGTCAAATTTAGATTCCCTTCCAATTTTTCCTTCTCCTGAAACAAAAGCCAACGATAAACAATTCAAAAATATCCAACTTCTGATAATTTACATTCGCTGGTATACATCACAATCTTGAAAACCAAGTGTCAGAAAATAAAAACACTAATTTCATTAGCTGCCATTCATCTCAACTGTATACTGATGGGTAGGAGGCACCACTGAATGGACAACAAATAAATAGACAGCATGGAGACCATTACATAATCAGAACACTAAGTGAATTTTACTACGAGAACCCTTTATATATTTGACTAAACATCAGAAACCTCACCCAAGGTTAAAAATCACCTATCTCACTTGTCAGGCTGCATGCTTTAAACTAACAGTGGGCATACAGTTTTGCGCTCAGACATTAATCCATGCAATTAAATGGTCTTGTTTTGCCAGAAAGCGGCTGGCATTTTAACAAAATAGAGGTAAGTAATGTCATATGTGATCCAAAGGGAGGACATGAATGTTTAAAATACAGTACGGTCAATGGATATTATCAGAAACCTCAACATTTCCAATATCAATCATTTACTGTAACTTTTTGAAAGCAATGGATTAGAAGTTTAAAACTATGTTAGTAACACTCATAGAAAATTTAATTATTCTTTTCTTAAAATATTTTAATCCTAAGAAGAAGAGGGGAGGTGGGGAACTTCACCGTGTTTGGCATATAGGGGTTTTTCTTCTCATTTTCACAGGAGAGGACTATTGCTTTGGCTTCCTGACGCAGCTTGAAACTTTGAAGAACTGACATCTTTTGCTGTTTACCCGTTACAAGGGCCTCACACTGATTCTTCACTTGGTCATATGGTACGGGTGTAGAGGAAACTGGGAAGCTAGCAACGTGCCGGGCAGTTTCCAAAACCTGTTGTGATATAAACCCATGTTATACTCCAGGAATACAGCACTAATAAAGAAATACTATACTTTTCCTCAAAAGAAGTAGAGGAAAAATCACATAACATACTAACACAATCCACCAAGGACATAGTAAAATTTGCCAATCAAAAATATGAAATAACCCTTTGTTCCATTGTGATATTCTCATCTCGAAGATATCTAGCCCCTCCATCAATACTCTTGTTTGATCAAAATAAATGTTTGTTGCTTCCTCCTCAAACACACACACACTTGGCAATTTAAAATTTCCAATTGGTGTGGCACATGATTAAGGTCAAATAGGAGCATACTACTAAAATAATACAATATGTCACTAATCCTGAAATACATCTGAGGAGTATTTGGCTATTCACATAACATAAAGAAAAAACCCAAGACCTAATAATTCAGGATTTCTTGAATAAGAGTCTTAACCATCTAATCAAGTTCTGACTGCATGAAGCAAAGAGGAAACATAAAAACATAGATATCATTACATGATCTGCAAAACAAGATTCCTTACAACTAACCTGTCCATGTCTATCGGGTTTTGTTCTTTAATTAGATATCTCACTTGAAATCTAGACAAACTTAATTGTAAACTTTCAAAGACACTGATACTTATTTGTTAAGTGCTCTTGTTTTTGCTAAGAAAAGAAAAGTTGGATCTTTAAAATTTGAGTTAAAAGCGGTTGTGTCAAAAATTTAACTATTCTTGCCACCACATTATGCACTAATGAACTAAGAACAAATGAATACAGAAGCGTATCATTTATCACATAAACAACAAGGAGTTCTCCACCCAGGTAGCAAAATTTACATGAAATCAGTAACCCATCGAAATAAGATGTAAATGCATGCACGAGTGAAGATAATTTCTATCAACAATTACAGGAAAGGCTGAAAGCAGAAAAATTTTGTCCACTAAGGAACTCCTACTAAATGTGTTCCTAGATTGGCCCTTTTTGAGTAGTTTATGTTTAAATCATGTTCACAGCCATATAACCATAACAACACATTGAAATATAAGATGTAAATGCATGTACGAGTAAAGAAAATTTCTATCAACAATTACAGGAAAGGCAGAAATATTTTGTCCACTAAGGAACTCCTAGTAAATGTGTTCATAAATTGGCCCTTTTCGAGTAGTTTATGTTTATATCATGTTCACAACCGTATAACCATAACCGAATACTTTAGATACAATATTAAGTCTTGTAGTATATTCAAGCAAATGAAAACCACCAAAATTAATGAATCAAACGATCGCTTTTTGGCAGTTAGCACTCCAGGATTATTAGTTTGCATTTTCTATTTCAAATTTCAAGTGGTGGAACAAATCTTCATTATCGTATTTAATCTGAAAACAAATCTGACTCCAGAATAGGGAAAAGCATGTGACTGTAATGACTGCAGAAATAGGATCCTGCAATTTGATCTGTTCATTCTATGCAGTACATGGCTTAGATTCGACATCATCATTATTTGATATATCACAGCGACAGCTATACATTGGGGAAAAGGAGGAGAACTGCACTTACTGATTCCAACAGTTGGTTTACACTTAAAATGTCAAGTGAATTGATGGAGAGAGAAGTTTTGCGACCTGATTGACTTCCATTGGGTTCAGGGAAGGCTTCTTCATCTGTCAAGGCATCTGGAGGCATGACCTGAAAGAAAACCAAAATTGGAAACAATAATCTATCATGCACAATGGGTGCCAGAAACAAGATGCTGGGTATGTTCTCTTCCCAAAAACTACCTCATCAAAAGCCTGTGACTCCATCTTGGCAAGTGGGGAACAAGGCCGTGGTGTCTCCATGAATAAAGAAACTCCCAGGGGATAAGCATCATCAGGTGAAAATCCCTGTAAGAGTTGCTCCTTTATGCCCGATAATTCATCCTGGAAAATTTGAATATAAACGAGTTATTAAAACAAAACAATTTTATTAAACCATGCAATGAAGAAAATGGTTGGATGATTTTTATTTTTTTTATAGTTATCACAGCTAGGGGTGCCATTAGAAGATATAACCAAACAATTTATCTCTAAGAAGTTTTATGGCTTCTAACATCTACTTCCTATGTCCCAAAATACTTGTCCATTTTCCATTTTTGGCCGTCCCAACATTCGTATCCCATTTGAAAGTCAATGTAAATATTGTATACTTCCTAAAATATCCATAACTTTTGAGAACCTTCCCAAACTAATTTGGGACGGAGGAAGTTCTAATTGATTGAAGAATGCATCAAGTGGGACCAACATAATGGACAAACTTATATAAGAGGAATCTCCACATACACTGAATTTTCAAAGTTGCCAATTCAAAGCTTGAGTTAGAAACTGGGCATAAAATATGTAAATTTCCTGATGCCTAAAAGTTTCAAGCATAATTAGCAAAAACTGAAAAGCAAAACAAAGGGCTTTTTATAGAACCCAATTTCACTCAGTAGTCTATCAGCACTAAGTGGCTCATATACATCTATACTTTGTTCTATGCAAAACCTTTTTTTGATGAAAGATTGAGAACATTTTTTGACGATATGATCTCTCACAAGTCAGACTCGAATCCATATCCACAGTGAGATTTCATAACCGTCCTCTCATCAAGAAACATAATGCCCATATCTTCTAAAAAAAATTAAATAAATAAACATAATGTCCATTTTTTGGAGTTACTAAAATAATAATGCTTCCAGAAAATGATTGGATGATCACAGGACCACAATCAACCAGGAGACTGACAACATGTTATTGTTTCCTCCAGGAATATTTATTCTGATCAACTATGAGGACCGGAATCAGAACCCGATGAACTAAGAAGATAGACGATTGAGGTGGAAGCCAAAGAACAGATTCATTAAGTTACCTCTGATAGATTCCCAAATTTAGTCATGAGGTGGGATATAACAGTGTCTTTCAACTGTGTGTCACCTATTTTTATAGCTGAGAGAGACTTCAACGCTGCAGCTTCATCTTCCTGTGATCCATAGCATTTCTCCTCACTGCCGGGTCGTATACAAATAGCCTGCAGCCTGGTATCTTCAATCAACTCAAGGTAAGGATCAACCTGTCAAAAAAAAAGTGTTTTTCAATAATCAAACCATCCTATTGACAGGAGGATATTTTGAAAAATCTCAAAAAACAATATTTCTCAGCAAAATAAAATATAAACAAAATGTCTTTGATAAAAGGTACTATATCTTAAGGTAAGACAAGGAGATTAACCGTTTCATCTGGCAGAGATGATTTAATAATAGGAATCATATCTGGAAGATTGCCCACCCAGGCTGAAAATATAAGCATGCATGACGCCATGGTAAAGAGAGACCTTCTCCGAGATGGTTGTAAACCTCCTTTAATATGCATGCAATAAATTCATATTAGAAAAACTATTCAGTGAAGTGGCAAGACTTGTAAATTTCTATAATCAGATCATATCCCTTGAAAAAGATAATACTTTAATTTAAGATACGACAGATCATAACTTAGAACAAACTAAACTGGAACTGAGTTGATATGTTTGACAATCTAATGAACCCTTTATAATCAACCTCAGTCCTCATATTTAAACTCGCTTTTCTTTTGACTAAAAGACAACATTCGAGAACAGAGTAAATTAAGGCACAAAAGGTGGATCATTCCACAAATCTCTCCCTTCCTCTTTTTCTCTCTCTCTCACTCACACACACCCACACAACAAAAAAGTTAAACAGTGATAATTAAATTATAACTTACCTTCTGGGTCCAGAGAGATGCTTCTAAGAGAGAATGCCAACTGGAAACACCGAACTAGAGCTACGTGGCTAGAGTTCTGTCATGAGAAAGAAGGGCCATTATACAAGTGAATAAAGCAGTCATCATGTACAAAACATAGAGAATGTAATCTAGGACCAAAGAGAGGGAAAGACTAGTTAAACGGCAGCAAAAATTCCAAGATCTTCATACCTTATGTATTTCGAGAAGGAAATTTGATGAGAATTATTGATTAGAAATGGATTCTTTACTAAAGGAAAAACAATTACAACAGGGATGCACCTCCTTTGGAAAGATTTTAACAAGAAGAAATAATTTGCAGAGGAATAGTATTACCAATGAAATTTCTGTTTGATTGTCCCTCTTGGCTAGAGGTCAGCTTCCCAATTAGCCTACCTAGGAATCCAGAAGAAAGACATACCTCTTATATTACCAAGATAGAGAGAGATAATACTACTACTGATAAAATCCAATATCTCTCAGATGACATAAGAAACTTCCTACGGGCCAAGAATCTAGTCAGAAATCAAGTTAAACAACACTAGAAGAATCACTTTCTGCAATCAAAGAATCTCTCAGAACAGATTCCTTCACATCACCCCCAAGATTCTGCTATTTTTTGGCTTGCCTTACAAAATTACTGGTAGTAGTGAACTAAAAATTATTTCCCTACTTCCATGAAAACTCCTTCTCCATATTCAAGGATAAGGTCTGGCAATGAAAGACGAGTGTGTGGAAGCACCCTCCAAAAAAATGCAAAACCAAAAATGGCATTGGCAATGTTAGTAGGAGTTTTAAATGATGAATATTAGTTGTTTTATGTGTTTAAAAGTTGATGCGATCATGAATTTCAAGGGTGCATAAAGAGGTACGCTTTTGGGGTTCTATCAGGTAGGGAAAGACGATATTTTGGTGCTGTTCGGAGCCTGTGAACACTAGCTGACAGCACTAATTAGGGGCTGGTTGTATCTGTTGGGAACTAGAGACTAGAGTCAAATGATCCAAGGAAGGGAAGGGTAAGGCTTGTCTAATAGGATCCTTTAAGGGTGGAATCGGTGGATAGTAAATATATGTATAAAGAAGAATAGTAGGAGTACATCAGACCTAGACTTCACAGGATTCTAAAAAAAAAAATCACCAAACTTGTTTTCTGCTGAATTGTAAGAACTACATCACCACTTATAGACTTCTAATTATTTCCAACTCTAATAGAGCACAGCCTAAAAAGTTAGAAACTCATAGACCTTGACTAATTACACTCAAAAAAACCTACTAGAAACCATATATAAAAGCACAATGTCACAGACGACTGACTTAGACTAAACCATGCAAGGTGCAAAGTGGGCCATGCTTCAAATTGAAACCAATTCCAAATAAATCTATCTTTTTTCAATTGTTTTTTTCTTGAGCCTCTTGTAGGCTAAATCATTTGGTCAGCCAGATTATTAAACTGTATCTCACCACTAATCACAGATCTATCTCAGTTGAACCATAAAAAAGAAATACGCAGTTAGGAAGGTAATCATACTATAACCATAAGTATCTTCTTAAACAGAACAAAATTTCACTTCTTATTGCAGATTATAGATTGCAATGGTCTCTAAAAAGTCAGCCAAACCAACTGACAGATTCTTGTTGGGTAAAATCCTGAAGCAGTGATCTCCTTGAATAAAATTCTGTACATATTGGAACCTAACCAACAGGTGACGTGAGTACATCATAGCAGTCTCGGGAAATATTTACAACAAAATGCATCTATAATTACAAATGGCATTAATAAAAGTACTGAAATGGAAGTAAACAATCAAAAGGAGTTTAACAGGCAGTGTGACACCTTAGATCGGGTAAACAATAGAGCAATGTTATATGTATGTGCCATTGCCTCGAAATTTGCAGGGGTGTTTTCTGTGGACGTTGCCTGAACCCAGATTGATGAAATCAGAAGACTCACTTGGTGGCCACTTAATCGAAGGGAAGTCAGCTCCTGGAAAATTTCAGACAGATAAGACAGTTAATATATATTAAAAACATGAAAATACCACTTAGAAAAATTTAAATGATAGATTTCGAGGATAAGAGTTATGTCGTACTGATTGTCCATCATTCATGGCATGCTTAAAGCTATATGACTGATTCAAACCAGCACCCAAAGTTTGACACCCTTCCTCCCCCATTTTTCGATCCATGGAATTGGATTTGTCTTTGCTTTCATCTTGAATAGAGAAACTTCTACTCTTTACCTCCGGTAAAGTAACTGCTTGAATTCCTTGAAGAGCTTGTGAAGGTCTTCCATTACAGACCAGCCAAGGACAAATCAGAGAAGGCATAAGCATAACAGAGAAAATATGGTGTGCCCCAACTCGTGTTTCATGGTCTGGATGGACCATTGCTAAAAGCAACTGGTGAAATAGAGCATCAGGAAAGGCCTGAAGCAGAAAATGACATCCCAAATTTAGATGATTTTTGTTGATCTGAAAATGTAATAATGTATGATACAAACTGTTCTTGCCTTCTTGTGATAGGATACATTAGGAATGGAAGAGATAATTTGTGCAGTTCGATAAACAGCAGAGACTGTAGTTCTAGCTACAACAGCATTAGTCGGGATGTTCTCCAGCACCATGGCCATCATATCAAGAATGGGTCCCGCGTCTCCGACCTGTCAATCAAACAACCTCTACAAGGTAACAAAGTGCACCAAAAACAGTAAATACATAAATTAATAGGAAAAACTGCTGGCCAACTAGTATATTATTGTAAATAAAATTCATTAATTGATTTAGTAATTCTTTCACAAGCAAATCCACAGAAGTTTCTGGGCAGTTCCAGTTGCAGATAGAGGTGCACCAATTCAGGAGTTTCGGCTGTCAGATAACAGCCAATGCTGGCCTATTCAAAGCATCAAGAAGGATAGAGGAATGACCAAGAAAAGATATCACTGAATGAGAAAGAAATAAAGATCTAGATGGAGTACTAAATTATTTGGAGCGAGACGGCTCAACTGAGGATATTTGTGAAGGGTATAGAGAAGCTTTTAAAATCAGATGTTCCCACTGAAGATATGGCCCTCTTACATTATATCCCAGCTAGTTGTGAAAATGCATAGCTGCCAACATTGTTGATGATTATGATGTCAAGAATGAATATTATTACAAGTACTGTTGCTTTGCTAGAAAAAGGCATTTGAGAATCTTTATGAAGCTATGCCAAATTACTAACTGAAAAATCATTAGGACTTGGAGAATTGAATTAACAATGGAGATGCTTTATCTTACTACTAGACAGGTTTACAAGAACTTCATGTGTGGTACTGTCATAGAAAGAGTAAGTGTGATTGATGTTAAAATAACAAGAAAAATGAGAGTGGGAGACAAAACATGGGATGGTTTTTTTCGGAGAGATCAGTGACAGTAAACTTGAAGCAAAGCCCATGATGAGTTTACAACTTCATAATGAGATAGCAAAATGGATACTGGAATAGTGTTTCACTCAATAGGACCAATTCTACGAAGGACAAGGTGAGAAAAACACCCTAATGTTTACATTTTGGGCAAATAACACCCCTATTGTTCATGTTGTGTATATAACTCCGTTAAGTTTGAAAAAATGAGCAAAGAAGGGCTTAAGGTCACTGTTTCATTAAAAATTTAGTCATGTGCATTGCACATGACATTTTTTAGATATAAAATTCCAAAAATACCCTTATGTCTTCCGATAATGCCATTGTATACACACACACACACTGAACTGACCCAGAAAAACTGCAGTGCCCTTATATATATGTAGCAGCGACCTTGGGTCGCGATATGGAGGAGTTGGGTCCATGGTGCTCACCACATCGCTCTCCGGCGACCTGGTTGATCAGCAGGAGAAGGGCAGCGACCTTGTGTCGTTGCCGATGAGGAACAAGCGACCAGGCCACCGACAATGAAGCCAATCGCCGCGGGCAGCGACTGGTCATCACCAGCATCATGCTCGCTGCCGGCAGTGAAGATGAAGAAGAAACCCAAAAAAAAAAAAAAATTGAATGACACTTCAGTCATTTCACATTTAATTAGTTTTTTAACCTATTTTTTATTCAATAATAGAGGGACCCTTTAGTCTTTTCAGCATTCAAGTCCTTTTTTGTTCCAAAATTAAATGTTAGGAATTTTTTAGAACGTATAGGGGGGTTATATACTCTATATGCATACCATAGTAGTGTTTTTGCTCACAAAACTTCTACAAATTAATAACCTCTAATGCCCCAAAGCGTTCAGGGAAACTTTCTTGTTTTACAGAAAAGTAGATTCTAGTATCCAACACTATCAAGCTTATGCTTATAAAAGAGCCAAAAGGCTTACCGTCAGAAATTGAATTTTGAAGAGTTTAATGTATTACGACCACTGAGGCTGGAGAGGCTTGGAGAGGCGTCTCTGTTGGGGCTGGCATTAAGGACGCTTGGAGGGCTACGCCGCTTTGTATCTGGTGGTGTATTTGGCTTGAAAGAAATAGGAGATATTTTGACGGAAAAAAGAAGCCCGTTTCTATGCTTAAGTTCTCTGTTATTTCTACTCTTTTTTGTTGGGTTTCAGGGAGAGATTATAAATCTATGGAGGAAATTATTGTTTTCTTGGCCTCTCTGAAGGTCTAAGGCGCCCTTTGGCCCTTTTGTTTTCTTTTGTTTCTTTGGGCTTCGCTCCCCTTTTGAGCGTTTTTAATAAAATCTTACTTATCAAAAAAAAAAAAAAAATGTATTACAACCACTGAGCATGACATCTTGCCTAAATGCTTCAATATAAAATCCTGTGATGTTGTGGCCCGAATTTAGCTCCGGGCACTTTCAACCCAACGACCTGTTTATTGAATTTTGACCTTTTTGCTTGCTGGACGTGGACCTTATTTAGTACTCTGTTGTAGCCCGATATATAAGGGCGTTTAGGGTTTGGAGTGGGATATTGAGAGACACTGAAAATCGCATAAAAGAGAGTGAGAACGAGAGCTAGGGTTTGGGGCTAAAAGTTCTAATCTCCTTTTTTCGCATAGTTAAGACTTTCACCGGATCTTCATCGTGGTCATAGGTTTTGCTGAACCACGCTAAATCTTTGTGTTCTTTGTTTGTGTTGTGCTTACTTTTCTAGCGTGTTTCTTAGGTTCGTTGCGTGTGTCGTAACAAATCCCTTTTTTTTTTCCTTCCAGGGAAACTTATTAAGGGTTTGAGTGTTGATAAGCCTTAATATTTGGTTATCTAACATGGCCCCTAACTAAAATCATATGGATTCATATTTTGTATGCTTTCAAGTAACATCGGTACATCAATTTACTAATTAGCACCTTTGTAGCTATGGTTAAATAAAAGGACCGAAAAAAAAAAAAAAAAAAACGCAAAAGAGCAAAAGAGTAAATTTAATATATGGCCGCAATGCTCCCAACTACTGACTTGATTGGCCTTACTTTAAATTGAAAAGGCTATCAGTTCCAACTTTGAGAAGGTCCTTTAAAGGATAAAAGTGAAGAAAAATCAGTGTTCTTTTTTCTTTTCAAAATTTGGCCAATCATTGATTGCTGCCAAGTGGGTGAGTGGGAAATATAGCTAGAAGAAAATCTAGCTTATATAAAAGTGTTTTGCCATTTCCATAGACGCTTACAAATCAACTGTGCTTCTAAGGGACTGAATTTTGGGGGGGAAAAAAAGTGTATATTGATCTTTTTTGCTCCAATATTAGATGAACCTCCAAAACCAAGTTCCACTTATGGAGTTTCTGAACTTATAATTCAAAGATGAAGCTTGTAATATCTAAAAGCCAATTACAAACCTTAATTGAGAGCTGCAAGATGCATCTTTCTAGCGCTGACTGAAGATCAGCGTTCCATTTATCCAAACCATCTCTAGGACTTGACGCTTCAGTTGAATATTGTATGCCTTTGCGCAAGTGTTTCATCAGGTCAGTAATTGCACCAATGATGGCAACTGAGGCCTGCTCCTTTGCATTTTGTGCAAGTTGAGTGGTGACATTAACAATATTTATCTGTATAGCAGGCTGTTTGACAACATTCTTATGATCCAAGTGCTTGACCAAGATAGATAATAACAGATGGGAGTTTAACCCTGGTGTTGACAAAAAAAGATAAGGATACCTACTAAGTCCATGAAAAACTTATTATGGAAAACTTTATTAGAAGGAGAGAAGGAAAAAAAAAAGAAGGGAGAATTTGGGTTCCATATCTGACCTGATTCCTGCAACTGCAACTGTATATATGTCAAAATAGAACATGCAAGTCCTTTCTCCGGGGACCAATGGTTTTCAACATCAAAATTATAAAAAAGCGGTTCAAGTACACGCCGTACAGTTGTAGCTTCCTTTGCCAATCGGGCCATATTACGCAAGCATAACCCAGACCAGTAAGAGGGGTTTTTCGTTGCATCCCTATAGAAGTGGCAAAGACTCTTAAGGATATTAAGAACACGAAATATTTCCAAAAAAAAAAAAGGCAAAAAAATAAATAAATAAATAAACAAGGACATCAGATTTAAAAAATATGGGCCCTTACACTGTAGGATCCAATTCAGCTTTAGCATTGATGAGGTTTGGTATGTTAGGAACCTTCTTGCTGACATCTGGGAATGATGAACCACGAACCTCTGCTGTTACCACTCCTTCAACCCACTGGTCCTGGGTTTGAGAATACTGCTTGCCTTGTTTAGCATTTTCTGGGTTCATTTGGAGATCCACATAATTCTCCAAAGTCACTGATATAATCTATTTCATATTGAAAACGTGATTTCAAATTGACAAAAAACCCAACAATAACAAGTTTGTTAGTGTACTTCATGAACCAACTTTAAATATAAATGAGCTTTTCTCACTCTTACTACGAATCTGTCATGAGCAATAAGTATTTAAGTGATAACAGCAACAACAGGAAAAGACAACTTACATTGTCGAAGTCCATTGAGATGTGTGAGTGTTCTCCCATGAACCACACCTAGACAAAGAATACCAGGAAGAACGAAGAGGCATTAAGAGACAAGAGAATAGTACAAATTATATAATGAAATCCAAATGACCGCGAATGGGGAAAAGAGGAAAAAAGGTAATTATCAAAATATATATATACATATATATATATAACGGATTTATTTCAACTCTGAAGTAGCTGTCAATAAAGCAATGGGAAAAAATAATGATCAAAATAAACAGCTAAACCCATGGATATTAAGGTCATGATAGAGTTTACCAGCATCCCAGAATCGTCCTAATACTTCAAAATAAGGGACTAAAAATTCAAAATTGAAGAGGAACCAATTTCATAATACTCTTCCCCATCAAGGGGGAACTCCCATGCTTAACAAGTGTAGTGACTATAAGATGATTCCAGTCCGGTAATCCTCCATTGTGGAAATAAATTATGGACGGTTTGGCACTTCAGCTATGAAGCTAATTCAATAAACTGATCTTTTCAATCAGGGACTCAGGTAGATGACCTCTTTTTCTTTTCTTTTTTTTGTGTGTGTGTGTGCTGGGGTGGGGGGGCAAGCAGGGAGATGAATTCTTCCTTCAGTAGAAACTTCCAAGTTCCGTTACATGTATATGAAAGTAGACCTATACATGACAATATGAGTGCTCTCGTAACCACAGAATGAAGATTGAAGATAGAAAATAGAACTGTACCATGAAAGCCAAAACCTGCAGTCCAGCTGACCTTAAACATAAGGCTCTTTCATCATCTCCAACTTCTTGAGCCAACTGACAGAGTTTAGGAATGAGGCCTTCTAAGTTGAACATGTATGTACCATCTGTCTGTTTTTAATAGAAGTGGTCAATTTACTTTAGTACAAAAAGAAACTTATATCATTAAAGCAGACAGCATATGGCTTGTTTAATGTAATTGCAATTCTAATTTCAGCCTACTGATGGACTTGCCGTACAATTGCTAAACAAATGGCCTAATTCGGGATCAAGCATTCAGCAAGTCCCCTCTATAGTATCCCAAAATCAATAACAGGTCATCAGATCTGAAATATTCTGTATCTCAACCACTTCTAATTGTGTGTGCGCGCTTTGTTTTGCGACACTTACCTAAAAAGGAGGAGGGGGGACAATAAAGAAAAAATCTTCCATTGGAGACCACTGAATGTGTCATTCCCACCACTTAGCTCATGTATGTGTGCCACGTGTATAAAGATGCTTGCTTAAGAATGCTTATTGTATAGATCTTTTATCTTCCCATATATAGTGCTAATATGTACCTGGCTATTTATAAAATCAACTAGAGTACTGCAACTCAGAATCCGCAGCTTATCTTCTCGCGTTTGATCTAAAAGAGTCCGAACAATTCCCAATAAACTACTAGCAAAGAGTGGCCTGCAAACATTGACAGACTAGTGGATGACATAATAATTATGAATAGCTTTCAATTTCAAATTGAATAACTTAATACCAGAAGCAGAACAGGTAACAATTCGACAGCAAAAATCGTAAAGTTCTTGTTATTAGCAATCAATGAGACAAGATAGTAATGCAAGTGATGTTTTCACGCTGCATATTCATTGAATTATATAAGACATTGCAGGACTACATACACTTAATTGAATATATAGGGTATATCAACATCTGTAACTTCGGTAGAGATCCATCCCTTGGTACCTAGCCCTCGTCTATATGTAACAATGAGACATCTTCTAAGGTTTCAAATTGCAGTCATAGATGCTGTCAATGTCCAATTGCGATGACAAGGGATGTATCGAAACCATGACTTCATTTTGATTGGTTGCACAATTCCCTTTTAAATCCAAAATCTCATAAATCAAGATCTTTCATGATTTTAGTGAGTGTTAATCAAAATCTAAAGATGGTTTACATTTTAAAAAAAATAAATAATTGCAGTTTGGTTTTCCAGTCACTATCGATGAGAAATACTATCTTAAAAATCAGCACTTTTTGGGGCATTTTTTATATATTAAATTTGTTAGATTTAAACTGGACACGTCTTCTTGAAAGATTCTGAAAGAAAACTGGAAATAATAAAGAAGTTGTAATTGGGTTTGGAAATTGAATTTTATACTGGTGTGGTGACAAGAGGCTGTAGTGGATCGTAACAGCATTTACATAGCAGTACCGTGGTAGCAGGCCGTAACAGCTACAGTTCATGCGAATCCCCTTGCAATCATGGCCCTTAAAAGGGATGTGAACCCTCCAATAGTGTAAGGTATCAGCATTACACAACAGTTGAGCTAGATTTTCCGAACCAATCTTCATAGATGGGATATATATGCATATTAAATACTAAATGGTATGTTAACATAGCATATGCCTCCTTTGATATTAACCCCGATTTGTTCTCCATTCTCCGTCCACTCTACCACATTATAATCTTCTCATACTCATTTCTGCCTCGGACATTGTATCTTGCTGATTCAATAATTGTGCATATATAGCACAAACCCAATAAATTCACAGATTGTTAACAAATCACACGAACTGTATCATAGTTTTGCCAAGTTATGAACAATTGACAAGTCACGCCGAAAAAAATCTAACAAGGATGAAGTCCAAGAAACATCTTACATCCTTATGCAACAACAATGTTGGTGTATACCATGGAAAGGAATGTAAACAACATTGCATATGCCTTTTATAAGTCCAAAAAACACCCTCACTACACGCATGGTGCATGTACCAGGTTATCTCTATTTAGCTGATTATATAGAGTGAACAACGCATGCCTTTTATAAGTCCAAAAAACACCCTCACTACACGCATGGTGCACGTACCAGGTTATCTCTATTTAGCTGATTATATACAGTGAACAACGCATGATTTCAGTAATGAAGTTACATATTAAGAACAATAATAAGTGAAAGTTTTCGTTGTATGGTGGTTAAGAGTTAGCATGCATTTGTTATAAAGGACTCGGGTTATGGGTCCAATCAACCCTAAAAATAAAAACATATATTATTTATGAATAATTAAATTAAAGACTGACAAAGAGAAAAAGGGAAAAAGCTGGGAGGTTATAACTTCACATTTTTTTAATGGAGCAAATTGTTTATAGAGAAATGTTAGAACAAATTCATCCATTCGAAAAAGGCAATTTACATATACTTGGAAAAGAGAAAAAATAGAAAAGAAAAAGGAAGAAGTTATTTGAAACGAAAACTATGCAAGGAGATATATGCATTCTTAAAAAGACTTCACAACATATGATGATGATGAAAAAAATCCACAAGTGTTGTAATAGGATTCAGAACTAAATTAAATTCAAAGAATGAAACTTCAAACTTACATCTGCTCCTTACATGATGATAACAATTTCCTATAAATGCAAAGCACAACTTTTACAGAGCCAAAATGCTCATTCCTCAAATCCTTGTAAAATTTCTGCTCCAGGTAATCAGTAATCTGTAGAAGAAACAACAATGGAAGTCACTTCAAAAAAAGTCATAGGCACTTTCTCAAGGTTACAAAATTTAGAGTAACTTTTTTGGGTCCGACAGAATTTTTTAACTATCAAAAATTTGTCATTGGGTTCAAGAGATTGATATTTTCATTGCTTCAAATTCTCAATTGTTTTTGACATTTTCTTAATCAATATTTCCATTATTTTTACAAGATTTTGGAGTAAATGTTTGATTTCAACAGGGGGAAAATTTGAATTAAAAAAAAAAATCTAGAAACTAACTGACCATGAGCATAGAGTTAAGAGCACAAGGCAAGGCTTGCCTTTAAATAAATAAATAGATATTGGCTTCTCTTGTCTCTTAATGTGCCAGGAATATTGTATTAGACTATTAGGTGATAAATTTCAATTTGAAATCGTAACTAGAAAAATCTTTCCAAAAAAAATTTGATGGGTTAACTAAAGATTAACTTCAAATTTAAATGTTCCTAGCTATACAAACACAACAATGAAAAAATGTTGAATTCAGAAAGCTTGAATTTGCTTGAGTCGGGATTTCTGATAGAGCCATGAATTGACAATACAATATGAATTGAATTTTCAGAACAATAGCCTCTTAGTGAAAGGGAAGTTAGGCTGTACCTTTGGTATTCGTAATGGATTTTTCAAAGCATATTCACAAAGCTTCCCAATTTTTCGGTCATTTGGATCAGCATCCTACAAAAGGTGATTGACATTTTTTATAAGCAATATCAGAAGCCTTTAAGGGGGATATTGAAAAACAGAGCCACATGCAAAAATGATAAATTTCCTGAATACATCAATCATACAAATTCAGAGTTGATATCCGCCGATCCCGATCTATTTGAAAATAGCTAGAATTCATTTACCCATATATCGTGTTTCTGCATGCATAAGAGCTATTTCATTTATGTTCGGCGGAAGCCGCATTTTATACCATATTCCACTCAATAAATATCAATGTTATGATACAAGTCTAAGTTTTGAAAAAAAAAATGGATGCAATTTAGTCCCATCGGGTCTAAACAATCTTGTTGTTTTGAACATGAAGAGATAAAGAAGCCATTGCAATTGCCGGAAATACTATGCCTACTACAGGCACCAAAATAGAGGAAAAGTCATAGAAAGCATCTAACTAGCAAATGTGTTATTGTAGTGAATAAAATCCAAGGCTAGACTTCCAAACTGTAAATCCAACTGATGGCTACTCAATGACAAGGTATTCATTTCATCCGACTGATCATCCCAATTTAGCATAACACAAGAGTTGCAAAAGCCAAATTAATTATCTTCCAAAATAACTACAAAGCATAGTGAAACAGATTATGCCGAAAAATCACCTGAGACCGAGGGAAGATGTCAGCAAGAAGCTTCTTGTACCGTTTCACGGGCTGTCTGGACCTCGCCCGCATAGAAGGACAGAAGAAACAGAGGTTACCACAGACGGGCACCACCCGCCTGGACATAACCCCCATTTCTTAAGAATATTCAAGCGCCTCCTCCTATGGAAACCAAACCAAAATTTCAGAGCAAAATTCAACAGAACCAGATGAACAATCATTCACATAATTTTCCAAAAATCGTACATCCATGGTGATTTAAAGAACTTTTTCCAGGAGTTTCAGAATCCAAACAGAATTTACAAATTTAAGAATCTAAAAACAACATAAAATCCAAAATTTGTATCGATTTTCCATATGGTACAAATCAATAGCAATAATTAGAAGATACCCACCAATTCAAAATATGCAAATTCAACTTTTTGAAACAATCTAGCTCTTGAGATCGCGATCTGGACAAGCCAGCAAAACAAAATATGGAGACAATAAGCCCAAAAGCTTATAAAATCTTACTCCGTATAATATAGAATGAATGAATGAAAGATTATATTTTATTTTATTTATAGAACAACAATTTTATCAATTACTGTAATAATTATAGAAGGTCAGCTATTAATCTGGAAATTTCAAAATCGATTGAAATATGATTATATATATAAATATATATACACACACACACACACACACACACACATAAAAATATTCAAACCTCAGATTATAGTTATAAAGCCATGGGAGGCCGAAGCTTGAATAATGTTTCCCCTGGCGATTTTTCTCTTTCCTTTTGGAAATTAATTTAAGCCTGAATTGCTTACATTTGGAATTGTTCCATATATTAATAATATCGAAATGGTAATATATAATTATTACAACGATTATAGTAATTTTGTCATGACGGCGATAATAACGGCTCTGGGGTCACAGCCCTGCATCAAGGACACAGTGGGACCCATACGTCAAAAATGAACGGTCAAGATGGGGCTGTCATAAAAAATATATATATAGGTGTTTATTTTGAATTTTGCACGTTTCAAAACTGTATTTATATAATAAACTTTGACGTTGTTGGGGTTTTACACACAAAATACAAAAGTTACATGCGTCCAACGGTCCCGGGAATTTAGGGTGCTTTTTGTTTTTTTCATGACAAATTTACCCCTCCAATGTTCTTTTTTGACTTGTACTATTATATGATTATGCTAAACATCATGACTGTGACCGATGAGATGATAATTTTTTTGTGAATATTGTGGCAACTAAAATTAGTGTATTTTGAGAGTGATTTTGTGAATAATACATGGTAAGATTAATAGAAAAAATAGGAAAAAATTATTTATGGTGGTAAAATCTGTACCCAACGTTTTAGGGATTAACTCTCTCTCTCTCTCCAAAAAAAAATTTAATTTTCTCAATCAATTTTTATGTGTGAATAATTAAATAAATACATAATTTACTTAAAAAGCTTTTTAAAATTATATTTTGAGTCCTCTTTCTTTCAAATAAAAACTCTAATTTTTTCAATGATCTACATGTGTAAATAATTTGATAAATAAATAATTAATCTCATGTTTATTATAATTATAAAGTCGAGACTGTATAAGATAATATATACTACATGAGTGTAATAACAGTAGATAAAAAAATAAAAAATTAGAGAGAAACATAATTTTATGTTCATTCTCACTTTTTCTTCAATGGATAATTCACACAAATGCATGTGATCGTAATCATTATTCGTATTTGAATTTATCCACTTTCTTAATTTAATTATATCTTATTTATGTTAATACTTCAACAAGAATAGAAAGAAAATATAATATCTATTAAAATTGAGAACATATTCGCCTTCTAGACGAGTAGCATTGCTCATTCTTCCTCTTTTCTATACACATTTGTCATTTATTGAAAAGAAAAAGAAAAAAAAAAAGTTTAGAATCAACATGAATTCTATATATATATATATATATATATATATATATATGTTTTAAGAAACATTATATATTAGCTAGACGTGCATATTGATTTTTAGAGTCAAAATTAAACATATAATATCATTGAAATTTATCAAAAAATAATAAAGAAACATGAAAATCCAAAAACTATTAAATATCAATTTTAGTCTTGAAAAAAATATACTAGTGAAAAATTCAAGGGATGAGAATTTGCAATTTGCATCACAACCGACACATGTACACTCATGAATGTGTGTGTGTGTTGTGTGTGTGAAATTGTTGGTGTAATTACCACTGCAGCACTTATATACACAATCACCGTGGCCACCACCACCTGTACCAATTGTCATCCCAGAAGTAGCAGCTAATATTACTGTCATTGCCCATTTTCAGCTCCAGCAATATCATCACTTTGTCACTGTCCACAATTCTCTCTCATTAACAACTCCCGTGTCACCACCAATAGTCATTGCCACAACCACCACCGTCACCGTTGTCCTTCTAAAAAGTTCAATCATTAGTCTACTACTAGTTACATCATTTCACTACTGATCCAAAAATTATTGAACTCTAGTTTATAATTTTATGTGACACCAAATTTAAATCTAATTTCATAAAGTCGCATTTGCAATTGTAAGATCATCAATTCTAATAATTATAAACCCCATAAACCATTTATATTTCCATGAACCAAATGCACCCTTTTATCATAACCCAAGAAAAAAAATGTAATTCTGTAATGAATTGAGACAATCAATTTGGTTCCTAAAAAAATATATAAATATAAAGAGTTAAAATGGTTGCAGTTTTTCAATTTGAGCCCCTTTCAACTTGACATCTAATAAAATCCAAGGAGATAGTCTTAAGACTCTAACATCATGTCTAGAGGTCGAGAGTTAGAATTCCTTTAGGGTCAGAGAATTTTTTCAACAAGTACTTAATACATGTGAGACGGGGAGACTACATGTATCCAGTAATGAATTATGGGTGTTATAAGTCTGACACTACCAATGTTTTGTTAAAAGGAAGAAAATAATAAAAAGGTTGACATCTCTACTAGAGTACTAATTAAAAATTAATTAAACAAATTTCAAATGGAAAATTGAAGCAATTTGGAAAATGACATGTCTCCAATTTCACCATTTGAAGCCTGAAAAGTTAGGTAAGGTTGACAGTCCAATCCACTTCCCTTGCTTGACTAATAAAGAGGGGGTTGGCATAAGATAATATACTCTGGCTGGCTTTGTCTTTCTGTGAAAAAAGACACCACCACAATGCAGCATAGGCCCAGCCCATCTTGTCTTTTTAAGTTTATTAATTGTTAAAGTGATAAAATATCCATATATATCTATATATAATTGATTACCATGGACCAGTACTTTATTAATTGTTAACCGATGGAATGATGGCTATGGACCATTTGGTGCCACAAAGAAACTCAATTCATGTTAAAAAAAGGGAAAAAGAAACTGAATTGTGGCCTACACTGCAAGTTAAAGTTGTCATTCACCGGCACTGACTTATGAGAGGTTTTGTCCACGAAGCAACCAAGAAAATCTGGGCTACCATACAATTATGCAAACGCATGTGTTTAGTCATCAATAAATGGATTTTGTTCAAGCTATTACGAAGGGGGATATAAATTCCACGTGATGCTAATACTGTGCTAGAACACATACATCAACATACATATATATGTATTATATATACAATTGTGAATATATATATATATATATATATATATATATATATGTATATTAAAAATATAAACATGTAAATTCAAACGTGACGTCAAATGGAATCATAAGATGATATTGTATGTCCGTTCTTGAAAACTCTATACTTATTTCATTCATATTCGATATGGGACAAAATTCATAAATTAAATTTTTAAAAGAAACAAAACAAAAAGTTGACGAAGATGGCTATTGGCTTCTTTACAGTAAGCATGAGCATGATATTTTGACAATTGAATTAAAGATTCTTCCTAAAGTCAGACTCTATAATTTTAATTTGACTGTATTTATTGTTGGAAACTAGTTCTATAAATTAGTCTTTGGTGTGAATAAAACTAACAATATGAATGTGATTCTGATGTCTATGTATATCATGAGTAGCAATATCAACGTGCAAGGGCGGAGTCAAAAATTAAATTTAGGGGCACAGTGTAAAAAAAATATTTCAATAATCACGATAATAAATATAGATTTTATAAATTAAGAGAAAAAAAAAAAAAAATTACTCAAAATAATATGTCGATCAATGAGTAATTTAACATAGATTAATAGTGAACCAAAAAAATTAAAAAGGAAATAAAAATGAGAAAATTTTGAAAGGGAAAAAATTTGGAGTCTGATTCAAGAAGGAAAATTGGACTTTTTTAAAAGGAAATTAAACAAATTTAAAGAGTAAAAAAGAAAAGAAATACAAAATTTAAGAGATAATTTTTATTAAATAAAAATTTTAGAGGGGCATTATTTGAATTTTTTCATATATACATGTAAAAATATATAAATTTAATATATATATTATAATAAGCAGCACCAGGTTAGGTCAAGGGGCATGTGCCCCCTAGGCATACACCGGATCCGCCCTGTGATCGTGTATGGTCAATTACAAGTAGATATCAGTGTGCAGGTGGTGTGCATGAACTTAAATGCCTACCACAAGTGGTGTGCAGTGCAATTTAAGGTTAATTATATTTGGACTACAAAAACAGGACACAACACATCATTATGTGATTGTTAGTGTTGGTGACTATAAATTGTTGTGTGAGGAAGGTTTGTCAATTTGGGTAAGGTGATATTTTAAGTGCTGTTATAATCAACGGATGCAACTACTCCATCTTAAATGAACAAACACACCCAATGCCTAAGAGACACCTCTAAGTCTATAAATACTTAGGGTTGCCATAATTCATTAATTCGTTTCGGAGAGATTCTCGTTTAATTCTTTGCATTTTTCTTAATTTCTTCCTATGGTTCAAGCCATAGGTCAAGTGGTCCAAGCTATACTTAGACCCAAATCCAATTTCATTGAACTATATTAAAATTGGTCCGATTCATTTGGTTCGAATTGCATCAAATTTATCATTTATATAATATAGATGCATTTATATAGTACACAGAGGAGGTTCGTCGTATCCACGAGTTTGAAGTGCTGTTACTAATGGATGAAAACCGTTGTATCATGGGAGACAATCACCATGGAGTCCATTGGTACTATGCAGGGCGTAAATTGTTTTAAGGACATAATATCAAATACTAGCATCGGTCTAGGCTTTTTTCATTTAAATTGTTTTTATTTGCATGTTTAATTAAATATAGAGTTGTATATTTAGTAAATTATTTTAACATATTATTAAGTATTTCATAACATATTATTAGAAAGTTTGTTATATCTTAAATGTCATATAAACCATATATTTTTCAACAAATCTTAAAACAATTTAGTTTTTGATTTGTTTTATTTTATGTTTTTATTTAAGATATAAACAAATAGAGTTTATACTAATTAATTGAGATATAAGAAAATAATATTATAAACATTAGTATGTAAGAACATGTGAAACATTGATGGGTTTAATATTACGTGAAATTAAAGCATGTTATATATTATTATATATGCTAAATAGATATATTATTGATTTATTTATATGATTAAATATTGGTTGAATTATCTTAATTTTGTGATATGATATTGTGTTGTGTATTATATTACATAGTGGTAGTGTGAAATTGAATCATATTATTGATTTATTACTTAAATTAATCTTGTGATATAATATGAAACTATATTGTTGTGTTAGCGAGTTCAATATTGTTTGAAACTAGTGTAGTTTATTTTAATTTATAATATTGTGTTATTGAGTTGAATTAATTAGTGTATGTTTAATTCAATTATACGTTATAGTTTATTTGATGTGTATAATTATATTAATTATTTATAAGTTGATTCGTCTATGTATTTAATACAATAGACAAAATATTCGGCGGTGATTTCAAGTCACCTTCTCCCTTCTCTCTCTCTCTCTCCCTATGCCAAACCCCCTTTTCTTCTTCTCTCAAAACTAACATAGATACCAAAAATTCTCTTATCTAACTATTACACACACACACATATATATAAGCTACCCACAAATCCTAACCTAAATTCAACTAACATAATAATAATAATAATAATCCTAATATATATATATATACACACAAACATATATATATATATATATATATATATATATATATATATATATCATGACACATATGATAATTTAATTTAAATAAAATAATATATATATAACTAACACATTCCTCATAGTCTAAATCCTTCTCAACATACCTAGACCTCCTCCAACTAGTCCAAACCCATTATTTTGGGTTCTAATAATTCTAAGCGCAATCCGTACTGAGTTAAAATAAAATTAATAATTAAATAAATCAAGTAATTACACCTCAAGCAATTAAACACATATAAATAACTTAAATAAAATATTTAAATTAAACAAATAAAATAATTTAAATTAACCAATTAAATCAAATAATGCAAACAAAACAAATAATGTAATTAAATTAAACCAAATAAGCCTTTAAAGTATAGGGGTATTACATGTGTAGTGCAATTTAACGTTATAAAACCAAAACACAACGCATCATTACAAGATTGTTAGTGTTGGTCACCACAATTGTTGTGTGAGAAATGTTGTGTCAATTTGAGGAAGGTGATGTTTTAAGAGTGCTTATAGTTAACAAATGCAACTAGTTTGAATCTTTGCATCCCAAATGAACAGACATACCCAATAACCAAGAGGCACCTCTAAGTTTACAAATACCCTAGGGCTGTCATAATTCATTTACGATTTCTTTCTTCCTCTCTCATGAACCAAAATGATTCAAGCAATAGGTCAAGTGGTTCGAGCCACTTAGACCCAAATTAAATTTTACCGAGCCATATTAAAATTGGTCTGAGCCATTAGTATAACATTTATGTGACTGGGATGACGGCAAAATAGTAAAATGGTTGGATTACTTATGTAACACTTAGATAAATATGTTGCATTCTATATTTTAATGTTAGGGTAATATTACATTTCAATGTGATACAAATGTTAGTGTGTTAGTTAGGGAGGGGGGAAGATAGGGTTGGGATTAATTTGAACTAGGACTAAAGGCCCCAAACTGCAACTGCCCTACTACTGGCTATCACCGCACCCCATAAATATTGTCAAGATAAATGAGTTTTATTGGTGCATGTTTTTGTTGATATTGAATGAGTATCGTGTTACATAAAAGGATCCAATTCCTATGATAGGGACGGAGCCATGATTTTAATTCAGGAGGCAAAGTGTAAAAAAGAAAAGAAAAGAAAAGAATAATACACACTACATACATCATTCTTAAGTGCAAAAAGAAGAATCTTAATAAGTAGGAAAAAAAAGGAAGGAAAATGAGAACTTTGAAAGAAAAAAAAAATTAGAGTTTAAGTAAATAAGGAAAATTTAACATTCTTTTAAGGAAAGACTAAAATAAAAACAAAGAAAAATTTAGAAGATAATATTAGAAATTAAAAATTTGAAAGAGACATTAATTAATTTTTTTCTTATAAATGTAAAAATAAATTAAAAAATTACTATATTTTATATTGGGCGATGCCGAACCGGGAGACATGTGCCCCCGGTCACACATTGGCTCCGCCCCACCTATGCTCTCCTTTTTCAATTTTAAGAACTTGTGTGAGTTCCAACCTCATATTGATGTAATCATATCCAAATTTCCATAAAAGAAGTATAAATTTTTTTACCTATTTGTTAAATATTTTTTTAGTCTAATTAACTGCAATAATTTGATATTCTAAAAAATATTTTCAAACTTGTTAAATAAAATGAGTTAGCGCAATTGACTATCCATTATATATCAATTAAAATGAATTAAACTAGTTTTTTTAAACCTAATTAAACTTGTTAACCAAGTCGTGCTTAATTAATCATTTAAATATGCACTTAACTGCGGGACCCCAGTGGGGGTTGACAATTTAATTTGATAGTGCTAGAAAAAAACAAAGAGAAAAAAAAAAATCCAATTCTTACCGCTCTCTATTATTGGTTGTTGTAGATTTTAGTGTAGACCTCACTTACACCATAACCTAAAGACCCTAATTCCGAATCGCTTTTCATTGCCCTAACCTTAAACCCCAAAGCTTACCGCTCTCTCCTTCACCATCCATCGCACGACTGCATACCCACGAGGGGGCGCTATTTGGTTTTGTTTGTTGGTCTCCCTTGCCATCGTTTTTCTCTCTCTCTCTCGGGCGATTATCAGCTGATTTTTGTTCCTCAACTAATTTGTTATTCTATTGTGTGATATTCTATTTTCACATAAGATTTCTCTGATATACAGACTCGTATATACATATACACTCGACTATCCTCAGACTCGACCGTCTTTGGCACTCAAAATGGATGAGAAGATCGCCGCCGCGGGGAAAGAAGTAAACTTTTTTCTCTCTCACTGGTGTGTGTATATATATATATATTTATAGTTAGTGTGTAGTTCAATTCAAGTAGTTTGGATAGCAATTACAGTACTCGTTATGTGGCTCGTCTTTGAACCGTCCGCAAAACCCATGACAATTAATTTTGTTGATAATATGACATTCGCTCTAAATATCTCGAAAACAATTAACTTTGTCATGCAATGCCATTTCTTAGTTGAATTCTGTAAGTGGTGCTATGTGCCAGAAAATTAAGGAAGTACATTGATAATATGTGATTTTTATGAAAAGGAAGTACACGAGCTCTCTGTGCAAAAAGTTATATACTTTAAGATGGTCATTTTTGGACTTATGATAATAACTCTAAACTTGATGACTCAAGTGTCTCCAATAAGAAAGTCAATTTTAAACTAGATTTGAATGTTTATATGGTTTCTTTTATGTAAATTTGACATTGTGAATGCTGTTAGGTTCTTGTTGAAATTGTAAAGTTGGCCCAAAAACGGGGGATGAAGGGTAGTAAAGGAAGCTGGAAGGAATTTTTGAATTTTTATGACAAAAAGCTTGGAGCTTGCTTGAGTGATCCGGCAAGGAGGTCCACCGATTCACTGGCTGCTTTTCTGAAGACGTTTAGCCAAGAGGATGATCTGAAGGTGAACAATAACACAGAAAATAATGTATAGGAATTAATTTTTCTCAGACATGAAAGGTCAGATGCTATCAAATTATGACAATAATATTTATCTTTTCATCTGCAGTTCTTTGGTAAAGTAATGCAATGTCATTCTAACCGGGAAATAGTGGAGCAACTCAGGAAGAATTCTCCAGATACTGAATCCCCTGAGCAGGTTTGGTTTCGATGACACATTTATAGTTGATGAAGCCTCTGTCTGCAGTGTAGTGGGATCATATTTCTCTGATTTACTTAACAAAATTATGTTAAGGATTGATAGCACTTAATTAGTTTCTGTTAATTACTTGTTTATGTTTAGTTCTAATCCTTTTGATTGTTTTTCACCCTATCCATTGGTGTCCTATCAAGATTGTTATATATATATACACATGCACACACTTACATATTTATGATTTGTAAATGACACAAGATTTTTATATTTGCAACCCTGGTTTTCACCACTGCCTTCATTGAAAACAACCATATTGCTGTCAAATTCCCAAACTATTGTATTAGTAACTTAATACTTTGTTGTTTTAATTCGTAAAGTTAACTTTCTAAATTTTTTATTGCATTATTTTAGTTATTTTATTGCGTTATTTTAGTTATTATTAAATTGCTGTTGTGGCTGTACAGAGGCTGGTCCGTTCAACTCTCGAGCACCCTCAATATTCGATAGATTTCTCTTTCCCATCGCATGAGGAGGTTTGCCATCAATTTAAGTTCCTCTTTATTTTCTGTGCTATTCATTTGCATTTTAATGCAAAATCTTTCTGAATTGCCTTTTGTATGTTTTGTGCTGACTGGAATATTATATCTTTCAGACAAGGCAACATAAAATATAGTTATATACTGTGCTAGTCTATTTTAAGTTTAACCAAACACACAACTTAACATATCTCTGAATGGTCTTATTCCAATTATTTGGGCTCACCGTATTAATTTTGTATACCTTTTGACGAGTTTTCATGACTTCTTAAAATTTTCAGTCTGCCAGCCTAATTAATACCGCTTCAATTGGAAAGCCTTGTTGACGCTTTTGCACAGCCAATATAATTTTTCTTTTCTTTCTCTATGGGTTATAAATAGAACCTGTGATACATTGGAACTAGTTTCTGATCAATGAGTGATTTATATGATGAGACTTAGCTTATCTTGCCAAATTTACTAGTAATGACACATACTGTTCTGCTCCTGTCCAATCTGCCATTCTTTTTATTTTCCTGGTGAATAGGTCTTGAAGTTATCATTTTTTTTACATGCACTAGATGGGCTGTTGCTTTGGCTGGTTTTTTCACTTCACTGGGAAAATTCTTTGGTTCCTGAAGCAATAGGGATAACTGTCCTTTGAAAATTAATGTTCTCTAGTTGTGGACCATTGAAGGTTTTTGTTTGTTTGCATACTTTTTCATGTGGATGTCATCTTATATTTATTGATCTGTCTTGTCTTGTTAATGTTTTGGAATCATGGTGTAGGAATGGTTGGTTACAAAGCCCAGTAAAAAGATCAAAAAGATGAGATCAGCCGCAATGCTTGCTGTTGATTGTGAGATGGTTCTCTGTGAAGATGCCACTGAAGCTTTGGTGAGGGTGTGTGTTGTGGATCGCAATTTACAGGTATTGCTTGAGTTAGTTTTCAAAATTTTCTGCAGTCTACTTATCAAATTCCGAGGCCCCCCCCCCCCCTCCTTCACACGCGCACACAAAAACAAAAACAAAAAAAGACCTGCACTTTGAATTCATTTGAAGAAACAATATCTGTTAGATTCTGGTCTAAAGTTTATTGACATCTTTAGAGGTCCCAACTTAATTTGTTTAGTAAGTGTGTGAATCACTTATGAGTTTGGAGTATTTCAGGTCAAACTTAACGAACATGTGAACCCCAATAAAGCCGTTGCAGACTATAGAACTGATATTACTGGAGTCACCGCAAAAGATTTGAATGGATCTACTTGTTCATTGGCAGATATACAGGTACTATGTGGTTGGCTGTTAAGATATATGGGACTTGATTGTCCTTTTCTGAATCTTTCTGTTTCTTATTGTAGAAATCCATGAAGAAGCTATTATTGCATGGAACTATATTAGTTGGCCACAGTTTGAATAATGATCTGCAAGGTAAGCTAAGCTATTTGATGCAATATTAATTTCTTATTTTGTTTTTGCGAGACAGTAGAAACAAGTCTGGATCTCTGTTGAACAAGTTCATATGCATTTGACATTTGGTTGCTAGTTATGCACTGTTCGTGACTTCTTATGATGACTTGTTGCTTTGTAGTGATATCATTTTTAAATATATTTTTCCCAATTTTTCATTTACAGCACTGAAGATAGATCATGCAAGAGTGATTGACACCTCTTTAATCTTCAAATATGGGGATGAACCTAATTACAAAAGACCTTCCTTGAATAATCTGTGTAAGGCAAGTTCTTAAGTATGTATGTGGATTGTGGGCTTTGACATCCTCTTTGCTTCTCTTTCGAAAACTGTCAATTTCTACTATTTACTTCTGGCTGTTTGAATCTTTATGTGTGTTGCATGGGTTTGTGTGTGTGTGTGTGTGTTCGAGAAGCGCTGATTGTCTTGTGAAGCCTCTTTCAGAAGACTTGTGTTAAATTTCAAGATGTTTTTGAAGTTAATTACTTTGTTATCTTTCATCTGTTGTTAGTTGGACAATTCCATATCCATGTTGCTTACTCTCAATTACTAATGCGAAGAAGCTGTATCTTGTGCATAGGGCTGCAAATGAACCAAGCCGAGCCGAGCTTTGGCTTGTTCGGGCTCGGCTCGCCATGGTCAAAAGGTTGCTCAAGCTCGGCTCGGGCTCGGGCTCGGGCGAGCTTGCCTTAGCCAAGCTCGAGCTTGGCTCGCCAATGTCTGAACTAGCTTGGGCTCGGCTTGGTTCAAGCTCGTATCGCAAATAATCACGGCCATTTCGGCGACTACATCCTTCATCCTCTGATGATTCCATCAAAGTTTTTAAAAAATGGCCACCAAGAGAGAACATGGCTCTGAGAAGAGAAATTATATATGGTTCAGAGACATTCCAAAAGAAAAAGAAAAAAAAAATGGTTGAGAGTGATAACATGGCTGTGAGAAGAGAAAACATGGTTAAGATACCTTCCTTAGAGAAAAATAATAGCAGCAATCGTCGGCAGAGAAGATGCAGACATTGGATCTGTCATGGACGGAGAGGCTGTGGCGATGCGTGGCGATAATATGAGATAACAAACATTGGGTCTGCCGACATTGGGCGTACAAGAAGAGTTAGGGTGTCTTTTATGTAGATTATAACATGAATAAATGTCATCCAACGGTGTTGCTTGATATGTGTCATCCAACGGTGGTGCTAGATAAGTGAGTTAATGGGCTTATGGGCTGGTGAAATAGATTTATGACAAAGCTTATAAATAACAAACTACATGGGCCTTTAGAAAGTCAATTGTTTGGGCTATACTTTAATAGCTAATTTTTAAAAATAAGCCCTTTAACTAAACGAGCCTGTTCACGAGCTTAACGAGCCGACTTGGTATTGTTCAAGCTCTGCTCGTTTATTAAACGAGCCTGATAAATGAGCTCGGGCTCGGCTCGTTTGCTAAATGAACGAGCCCGAGCCGAGCCTTTAACGAGCCGAGCCCGAGCTGTTCATGGACAGCTCCGTTCATTTGCAGCCCTACTTGTGCATATTCTTATTAGTAATCGCGAGCAACAATTTAGATGCACAGTTAATTGTTTTATCTATTGTTTTGACAGTCTGTGTTGGGTTATGAAGTCCGGAAGAAGGGTGTTCCCCACAATTGTCTTGATGATGCATGCGCTGCAATGAAACTTGTTCTGGCCAAAATAGAGCGTGGCCTAGATCATCCTATACCATTGGTTAATGAGGGTGTAAGTTTGCAGATTCACTTATGGGTTTCTTCTGATCTTTAACCATTGTTAATTTGTCGTACCTTTGAAATTGTAGGTGCCTGAAACTGAAGTGGCAAAGTTACTTATCCACAGAATACCAATCAATGTGCCTAGTGAAGAACTGCATAAAATTATTCCTGGGGACTTTACAATTGAAATCAAGGTTGATAATATCTATATCCTATGTGTTCTTATAGCCTGCTAATTATTATATCTGCTTTGTTTTTTCCCTCATTATAAGTCACTAATGGGGCAAATGATCGTCTGTCAGTCTAATAAAAAACCCCGAGGAGAAAAGTATTATTCTGCCTTTGCCATCTTTAGGAATCTACAAGAAGCAAGTCAAGCATTTGAAGAAGTCAAAGGCAACCAAGAAAATGTATGTACCGGATGAGTATTTTTCTCTAGTTCCCTTTTCCTATCAACTGCAAATGAGTAATTGAAGTTAATTGTTCCATTCTCTTGAGTTAAAATAATAATTATGCCACAACATTGTTCACCATAGTTTAAGGTTTAAATTCTAATCCTAATCTGTTGTTTCTAGCATGCATTCTCCCTAGTTCGGGTGTTAAGTTCTCATTTTACCATACTAATGCCTCTCATATGTCAGATGTACACATGTTCATAGATGCATGCATGCCATCTTGGAGTTGTTATTTGGTACTGGAATTAATTTTTGCCGGGCTGCTTTGTTTTCAGGACTCGTATGGACGGCCACAGAAGTTTCTCTCATTTGAAGTTAGTACAGGGGTCATTAATATATATGTTCGGAAAATGGAACATGATGATCCAATTAGCCAAGTTTTATCGAGGAAGAGGACAGTCCAAGTTGAGGAGGAGACCTCAAGTGAGTCCAAGAAGTTGAAGACAGAACAGGTAAATGGAGAGCCCAAGGAGACTATGGCTGGCTCAAATGAGTGTGATGGTCATCTGGAGGAGATTAAAAGATTGAAGAAAGAACTGAAGCAGAGGGATCGTCGAATTACCAACTTAAACAAGATCTTAACTGCTCTTGCAAGGAAACAAGGGCTTTAAACATGTCCATGGATGTATGCATTGGATAGAATAGTATGACATATGATGGGATGACACATGTTTCATGAAGTTTGTGATGGCCCCTTTTTGCTGTGAGGGGTAAGTTTTGCCGGAGGGTAACCGACGGACGTGGATATGCTGCCGAGATATTAAAGGAGATGGGGACTGGGGAGTAAAGGCACGGGTGTGCGTAAGCCATCATATTGTGGAACCTCTTCTCTACCTGTGTTGGATGTGATACTACAGATGGTCCAGAGATTGTTTTTATTTTCTGTAATACCCCATCAAAGCACATCATAACTATTTGTTTTTCTTTTACAGTTGACACTTCCAACCTTATTTATTTTATTTTGGCTTTAGATTCAAAATAGCATACATTAGCATGATATGTCTTTATATAATTTTTTATGAAAATTTGGGGGCAAACTTATGTGATTAGTTGATGATGATTGTGTCCGTTACCATGAGGTAGATCCATGTGTAATCCACTTATTAACCAACATCTGATTAATTAAGGATCTCGCTTTTGTTTCGTGTTGAGTTTTATGTTGTACATAGTATATGTAAAAAATAAATAAATTAGTGTATTAGAGCGAAATAAAACACCAAAATGTAAGTTTTCTTTTGATTCTAATAGTTGTCATTTGTTATTGAAAAGAGGTCCAAATTAAAAATACCTTATTTATTTATTTATTTATTTTTGCATGGTGGCAAGCATAGGTCCAAATTAAAAATACCTTATTTATTTATTTTTGCATGGTGGCAAACATTGGTCCAAATTAAAAACACCTTTCTTATTATTATTATTTTTTTCATGGTAGTAAACATAGTACTTTATATAAAAAATAAAAATAAAAACTCTAAAAGCGGTTTTTTTAGCTAGTCACTTTGATCTTGCAACATTTTTTTATAACATGTTTTTTTTAAAAAAAAAAAATCTTTGCAATAAATTAATGAAAACAAACGATTGTGACTGATTTGTGTTCATTATTTTTTTCCCCTTAGCTAATACCAAAAAATTGGATATGTATACACAACGAAAAATATGAATGTAATAATAATACGATTCTTATTAACAAAAACATGAAGCCAACAGAAATTATTTGGTATTACATCACCAAGTCCAAATAAATTGTTACAAGTAAATTAATACATGTATCTATCGACTTCTATCGGTCGCATCTCACTTGCCAAAAATCATCGTCTAAATCAATCGTTACCCAACTGATCACACTAGAACTCCAATTTCTCGGCACCGGCGACGCTGACGCCGGCGCGTTTGACCGAATCAAACAAGGGGATCACCATTCTCCGGTGATGAATCGGCCGCAAAAGCTCTTCGCCAGTATCGATGTCGACCTCGGAGATACCCATCTCTTTGAGCCTAAACCCTAGTTTTTCACCAACTCTGGAAGCCACCCTGGCGTCCCAGAAGTTATGTGACCTCGGGAATCGGTTGAGCTTGGCTCGGTACTGCGCCGCGAATTCTTGCTCCGACGATGAGGCCATGGCCACGATGGATTCGGTCCTAGGGTTCGTCACCTGAGCGATGATTTTTCGGCAGCTTAGGACCAGTCGGAGAAGGTGGTTGTGATTTGTGGTGGCCATTTCAGAATCTAGAGAGAGAAAGGAAGAGAGAAGAAAGCGAACTCAGGGGAATGGGCATAACTGAGGGTTTTTTCTTCTAAAATGTATCACGGGTCGTCGGGTACAAACAATTGGGATAGGTTTCCTTTTGGTGAGATTATGCCCTTATTTAGTTTATTATCATTATTATTATTTTTTATTATCATTATTTATTTTTATTTTGGGAAGAAAAACTAAAATGTAATAATACAATTGGGATGGGTATTTACATTGTTGATCTGAAGAGAGACACGTTATTAATTAAAAGTTTTTGTTTGACACTTGATAGAAATAGAGAATCAAATCAATGGTCAATTGCAGTAGAAGTCACTTATTAATTTACTAGTAACAATTTATTTTAATGACTGAGTTTTGTGAATGACAATTAGCTTACATGGCAGGTGTTATACTGAATCGACTCAGCCTTGTGGCACTAAATTTGTTGACTTCCTACAAACAATTTTATTTATTTATTTATTTTTTGAAAATTTCTTATAGAATATTTTGAATTAATTACAATAACACCTCTTGAGATTTGTCATATTGACAGCTATATACAATTTAGTCCTTTTTTTGGACAAAGACATTCCCTGTGAAAATTTGGATCCAAACAAGCCCTTAAAACGTTTGAAAAGGCGAGATTACCCTTCAATGTTTAATTCATTTTTATGATAAAATATTAGAACTCATGAAAAGTCAAATTTACCCTTTTATATATACACTATTACATCAGTACCATCATATATATATATATATATATATATATAAAACCAAGTCCAACACAGCATCACAGCACCATCGCCCCCGTCCTACACCACAACAACTTCCTCCCTCTCTCCACTGCTTGATCTGTGCCTCATATTCTCTCTGTTTCTACAAAATACAAGCCTTAATTTCACACCATAGCACATATATACGTCTGTACATACATATATATACCATCCCACTGATGCTAACCCAAACCAAAGCTTGTGATCTAACCGAGATTCCAGACAACGGCGACGACCAGTGGAAGCTTCGATGAAGGCGACCATCATACCAGACAACAGTGACGGCCAGAGAAGTTCCCGACAATGACCCGATGCTGAGGCTCCGCCGCTCCGGCGAGAAGAACAATGATGGCGGTGGTGGTTCGATTAATCACAATCTGTATATTCATACACATATATATAGGAGGAAGATAGATTACATGAATTTGAGGGATATGAATTTGGGGGAAGTAGATTTGGGGAAGAAGATGGATTACTGGTTATAAACACACACATATTAATTTGCTCCTTCAATTTTAATTTGATTTATACATCTTGTTTTATAAGATAGTTTCAGTGTTAAATTAACAACTTGTCATATAAGATCAGTTCGGTGTTAATTTTATTTATACAACTTGTTTCAATTTCAATTTGATTTATACAGATAGTTTAATTAACTTACAATTTGATTTATACAGGCACATGTTTTAGTCTATATACTAATTGAAACCCATTTTGCCACGTTTCCATGTGTTGTACACACACTGCCATTTTTGGTTCTCATCCTCCATTCTTCCACACCTCTCTGTATTGCTTTTGGCATCTCTTCTTCTGTAAAAAAAATGTGTTTTTATTTCGTATTTTTAATCTCAATCTCTTATTCTGCTGCAGAAATATATACATACATTAGAAATTTATACTGATGAACCTATTTTATTTCCAATCAGAACCTCTTTTCTCTGAGAAAAGTCGAGCACCATGGTAGTGGTGGTGGTTGTAGGGGTGTGAACTGGGTGTGGTGGCTATTAGTTTGGTAGGGTTACTAGCGTATTTTAGTCAAAAAAAAGAATGGTATTAGATAAATTGGTAATTGAATGGGTCAAAGGACAATAATGTCAATTCACCATGTAAGGATCATTGGGATGTCTTTGTTAACTTTATCAAACTTAAAGGGTGTCTTTGTCCAAAAATTGGCTAAGTTGTATATGACTGTCAATATAGCAAACCTCAAAGAGTGTCATTGTAATTAATCCAAATGTTTTTGGATATTCTTGAATACAACTTTCTATTAGCATCTTTTCGCTCTAGTTAAGAATTGAGAATGGAAAAATGATTGACACAACTATCACATAATATAATCAACTAGACAGAGAGGACCGGCTTTCGACTTTCAAGTCTTTGTAATCTACACTTGTAATGAAGAACTATCAAATTGCTCTGTATTACGAGTTCTTTATGATGGTTTTAGTCTCTGCTTACGTTCTAATTCTCATCTTGGTACACAAAGAGGGTTTACAATCTGAAATATCTCTCATGTCACGTTAATTTGGATTAATTGGTTTCTACCTGTTAGAAAACAGAGAGAGAGAAATTGTATTTGTAATATATTGACATAGATTACATATAGGTCCTAGGAAAAGGTTTGAGGTAGGCAAGTGATGAACAATTATGGGGTAGGTGAGTGATGAACAACTAACCTATAAATACTAATATGGTAGGTGTAATCATATATGATAATTTGTAGTATGTAAGAAACTAAGTGATAGGTAAAGAAGTAAATTTGTAATCTAACAGTCCCTTTAAACTCAAGGTGAGTATGAACCCAACTTGAGATTGAAGGCAAGATCATGAAAGTTGATGGAATTTTGGCGGAGTGTTTTCACCTATGATGAAGATGGAGACGCGATTAACAGTTGACATGGTATGTAATGTGACACTACTGTTGGCACCGCTGTTGACTGTGTCTAACATGACAACTGACGTGACACTACTGCTAGCACCGCTGCTAGCTGTATTTGACATGGCAACTGATGTAGCAGGTGACACAATGTGTTTTGGAGGCTAATTGGGCAGCTAAATAAGGCTTTTCGCTGATTATGGACTTAAGATTGAAAGTTGGGATGCGAAAGCATAAGTTTGAAGGTTGACCGCCGGAATGGTGCTGATAATACACTATCTTCGGCGGTACCTATGATAAGTTGATGGATGATGAATTTGTGAAGATTCACCATGTTGATGGCGCTTTGGAAAATACATGATTACCACTGATGGCATGTGGTGACGGAGCTGATCTGACACGTTGAGAAGGGATTACTGCTGTTGCACGTGAAAGTGCATGGAAGAGTGTGATAACAACCTGAGGCGCTTGGTGGGGCAATGACGGACTTGATCCGACGCGTTGAGGCAGTGATCGAGTTAGTTGTTATAATGGGTATATGGAGCTGATCCAAATCTAGGTTTGAGCAAATGGGTATTCCAAATCTGGACTAGAGCTTTGCTTGTTGGCCGCCGCCGGGGATAGAACTGATAGTGTTATCCCGGGGGTGGCTCTGATACCATATTTTTTAAAAATTTTCTAGCAATGTTGCATTGGAAGTGTTCATTAGTAATATTTGAATTAACACTTCCTCTTTGATGGTGTGTTCTATAAGCCTAGTTTCTGTCTAGAGGTTTTCTTTTTCTTCTTCCATTTCCATCAGTTTTAAGAGTGCGCTTTCTATTATGTTGACATTTTATTTGTTTTGTACTAAATGTGGTTATATCTGCAAGATAGTTGGTTAGAAGTTCTAACTTTACTATATATAGTCAACAAAATTATGTCCATTTTTTTTCTTTTGCCTAATTTGTTGGTTGTAGGGTCGTCTAATGTGCTTTATGTCTGTATTTTTAGTAATATATATATATATTTTTACCCGGCAAACATTAAACATTTTATAAAAATATAATAACAATACAAGAGTCGGCCCTTGCTAAAGCAAGGTGGTGACCACACCACATACAAATTTATCAAAAGAACCATTAAGCACATTCCACAATATAACATGAAAAGGCAATTAGGCAGAGAGCTATGGCCACACGAACTAATAATAGCCCTAAAAACATAGCTTGTCCTTCACGCACAAGTGACCAAAATAGAAATGTGTGTGGACTTGTTCTATGATCAATATATCCTACAAACTTATTTTGTCTGTACTCCTTGCTGATTTAATATTATAAAAATTTATCCCCGGCTGTTGTGAGGGTAAGAAGTGATTATTTACATTTTTCACTTCGTTTAGGGAAACCAAGACCATAAGGAGGTTTTAACCAAAAAAAAAAAAAAAAAAGACCATATATGAAGGACAAAACTTGAACTTACTGTAACATTTGTTAAAGATCCAGTAATGGAACACTAGAGCACACTAGATCCATGTAATTAACGACTTCAATATGATGATGAGAACTCTGGATGTAAAACAAACACTAGAAAAGTGCTCTGGTGGTATTGATGTCACAAAGCAAAACATTCAATCTCCCGTCTAAGAACTTAGGACAAACATTATACGATCATAAGTGACATGCTCTCCAAATGAGGTTTTTCTTGGGATTACAGTAGAGGATCAATACTTGTTAATGAAGAATCAGTTTGGAATGCTTGGGTAGAGGTGAGAACTACTTGTTAAATGCATGAATATTTTCTATGTTTCATATGTGGAATGGACTCTGTGTTGCAGATGTTCCTTTCTAGAAATGGTCTTTGAAATTGAATGTTCAAAACCTCCTAATTTCTCTTTCGATTTATTAATCTTTCTACTTTTACTTATTAGAATCTATGGCATTAATTATATCACACATCACAGATTTCTGATTGAACTTGTATTTCATGCCTTTTATATTTCGTCTCATCTTGCCATGTACAAGTAAGATTGTGTTAGTATTAACGTATCTTGTCTCTCTTTCTAGTCTTGCAGCCATTCTTTTACTCTCTCTTTTGTGAGAACTGATAAAACTCTAATCTTACACATTTGTACGAACATCCTGAAGGTGCACCGTTCGGGAAGAAAATCTCATTGGAAAACTGGGATGACATAGGTACTCTCTATACACAAGATCGTGCAATTGGAGAGGGTACCGTGCTGAAACTGCTTTGGAAGCCGACATGCAAATGGCTAATGAAGAGTCCATTAATTTGGAGGAATCATCCGGAAATGATGGGTTGAATGATGATGCTACTAATGTTGTTGAAGACCGTATTGGAAGAACTTCATCATCTTCAGGTTCACAATCTAGAGAAAGAAAATAACGCAACTCAGATGCACTACATGCGGTCTTGGGACGTATGACTGACTCCCTTGAAAAAGTTTTCTCTGAACCTCCAAAGCCAAGTAGTACCAAGACGGCGTGAGAAAAAGTGTCTAAAGGTTTTAAAGTTGAACCATACACAACTCTTGTTGGCAGTAGCGTTATTGAGACTCGTGATCCACTTAAGTTTGAAACATTTGTGATCTTCCGGATGAGCTGAAATGCCACTACATAATGATAATTTTGGATCGTTGACTTTGTTATGTTCTTGAACTCCTTCCTTTAATTGGCAATCTGTAGTGGTACTTGGATGATTTTGTTGTCTCATTTTGAGGGCATAAAATCTATGCAAGTAAACAAGATTGGAGCATTTGACATACACGACAAATTTAAATCTTCAAGAAATAACAACTTGAAATTTAAAGGGTGAAATTAAACAATGTGAAAATTTGGATATCGCCCGGATTAAAACCGTACTCTTGGGATCACTTTAGGGTTACCAACCTAAGGGTACCTTCCCCTAGTTTTGGGATCATTTTAGAGTACTTAATCCAAGGGTACCTTCCCTTGTTCTTGGGATCACTTTAGGGCTATTAACCCAAGGGTACCTTCCCCTGTTCTTGGGATCACTTTAGGACTATTAACCCAATGGTACCTTCCCCTGTACTAGAACCAAGTTCTAGCCATGACAATTCTTGATTGATATCCCAAGTCCCAAAATCAACAAGTTGTGCAAGTCAAGATTGTATCAAATACTAGAAATGCATTAACCACGTTTCATGCACAACCAAAATTTTGGAACACACAAGTCATGCCCTAAGTTCACAATTACAATGGCATGTGAAATGTCAAGAAAACACAGTATTCATCTATATGGATTAAATCCAAGATATATAACACATAGTATCCATTGAAGTAAATATACCACAAGTATAAGATACATGATTTAATTACTTACAAAATAACACATGTGAAATCAAACCATTCCAAGACAAATGTATAAGTTTATGAAGTACACTAATGAAACCAAGATACAAAGGGTCTAGATACATGACAAAAAGCTAAAAGCTTTATGAAGTACAAGTTACGACCATGTGAGCTAAGTTCCATACAAGGGAAATAATGAAATATAAGTTTCAAAACTTATCCGGCTATGCTCAATGTAATACACGTGAAGGAACTTATCAAGGAAATCATGAATACAAGGTTAGAAACTTAATCTAGCTCATGGAACCATTGAATGTATTTTAATTAATTAATTTAATTAAAGTCTGTAGATTTTAAAAGTCATCCAAATGACCTCAAATTAAAGTATGTTATACAACATGTCAAAACTCGTTTTAAAACCATGATACAAGTAAGTTCTAAGCAAGATATTACCTTGTGTATTAAATTTTAATACTAGAAATATAATAATTGAAAAGTTCTAAAACCTAATCAAATATTCTAGATTTAATATATGTGAAACTACATGACATGTAAATCATGAATGTCAAGTCGGAATTCCAATGGGTTGAATAGTACACCTGGAATAAATTAATTAATCAAATAATTAATTATTCTCTAGATTTTAAAACATCACCGTTTACTCTCAAATTAATCTATATTGAAGAGCATGCTAGGGCCTAATTTAATATGCTAACACATATCGATTTCGAATTAATTAAGGCCACGTGATTTAATATTTTATTCAAGATAAATATTAAATAAAATCTTCGTTACTTGTCCAAATGATTTAGATTTAATATATGTCAATGATCATGTCAAGGGGTAATTTAATATCATGCTACATGTTTAAAACAAGTCATGAGCAACCGGGAAAATTAAATCTTACACAAAGAAATAATTAATCAAAATTTCTAGATTTAATAACCAAGCATGTAAACAAGTAGTACAAGCACCCATAACATGTAATATGACAAGAAAAGTAAATTATAACACCCCCTACTTCAATTTGAGATGAAATCTCAAGGCCCACCAAAATAAAAGTGCTCCGAATTCGATGATACCGAGAGGTTTTGTCGGGGACAACACCGTGAACAAGAATCCGCAAGAAGCCCCATGAAAATCTCAACTTGACTCCAAACCTGAACTCGAAAAATCGTCGAAAATGGATTCTAATAAGGGCATAAGATGCGCGACGTCAAAACAAACATTAAACGTTAAGGCCGAAGAGTTTTCACTCGATGGAAGTGGCCGAAAAATGAAGAAGAAGCATGGCAGCCCCTTGGCAGCCATGGCTGCCGGCCAAGAGAGAGGAGAGAGAGAAGAAAATTCTGATTTTTTTCTTTAAGTCTCCTATTTATAGAAAAATTCAAAAAGTGCTCCGAAAGGGCCCCGCCGGGTCTGGAAAAGTGGATTTTGAGCAAATGCGCTCAAATGGAAAAACTCTGTGAACAAAAAAGATTCAAAATGATAAAATATGAACAACGGAAGAAACGGCGTCAAAAACTGAGTCCTGATCAGAGAGATATGCCCCGAACAAGTTCGGCGGCAACTGGGTCCAGAAACTCTGAAATTGGAGAAAAATGACCAGAATGGAATTCTAAGAGTACAGGACTCAACGAAATGTGAAAATGAATCCCATACGAGAATCCAGTCTCCAGACGAGATATTTTGCAATAACCTTCGTTAATTGCACAATGGCCCCTACAAAAAGGGTTAATCGCGAAACTGCCCTACAATGAGATATTTTCTTAAATACCTCTGAAATAAAATATCTTCAAAAGATATTTACGAAAAACACCCCAAGAAATGAAAAAGATTATGAAGAATTGTGCATCCACGCCCCTATGGATACCGGGAGCAACCAGACTACTTTCTTGCAAAAGTAAAGATACGCATTTCGAGAAAACCACTGAAGATGAAGGCACGTGAAGTCAAAAACTAACTCCGAGCACGAAAAGTGAGGTTGTGCCAAAAACTAACAAACTGAGATAAGACAGAATAGGGAAAAGGACGAAATAGCGCATAGTGTCCGAAAAGTGAAAATGCAGAAATGACTCGGTCCTCAAAAGAAGTTGTCAATCCACGGAAAAGAGTCTCAAAAATCATTTCCAAGCACTCAAGACGACACTAAGCGACAAGAAACAGAGTTCAGAATGGAAAATTAAACGAAAAAAATTCATTAGTAAAATTTCAGGAAAAAGGAAAGGGAGGTAAATGACTGAGTCGTTACACGCTCTATCAAAAACCAACCGCTAACGATCCTTGACTTTGCAACTCCCCCGTCCAACAGTTCTCGACCTTAGGTTTACTCTCGATCTTCGTAGAAGGATCGCTGATAAATGAACCAACACTTTACGAGTGTCTTAATCCCTTCAAAGTGTGATATTCTTCTCTTTTTCTTCAAAAATAGATTTTCTGAAGTTTGCACGAAATTCTATTTTACTACCGATATATATGAAATCTTCAATCATATCAATCCAGATCAAACAATGAACAAACAACCTAAAACATGTACTCTTAAAAATTGAAAAATAATTAACTCTCAAAAACTCACACAAAAAGGCTTTATATATAGGGGCATGAAAATACTTATGCAAGAAGTGTCTGAATATGAGTGTATATATATATATATTTAACCTGGCAAATAAGAACAACAGCAGAATCACATCAAGACATACAATCCAAGGCTACTAAGCGACAAATATCAAACGGAAGATGGACAAGAGCAACATTCTTAGGAATATGACTTCGAGACAGCGCTGCAAGAGCATGGGCAACCTCATTGCCATGCCTATGAACATGGGTAATAGAAGATGAGGAAAAACTCTGAAATGCCAGTTTAATATCAAAAGAAACCGCATGAATTTTAGTAGGACCAGGATCAACCCCAGACATAGCCTTAACCACAACTAGGGAATCGTTCTCAAACTAAACATTATCGAAAGTAAAAGACATAGCCCAAAAAACTGCTTTACGAAGACATATTGCCTCCGCCGATGTCGAACTAGACATAGAGAAATGACTAAAAACAACTGCCTGCAAAATCTGACCCCAAGAGTCTCGAAATATCGCTCCCCCACCCCCCACTTGGGACGAAAAAGAAAAGGAAGTGTCTATATTACATATAACAAAACCTGGGGAAGGAGGAAACCAGCGTGACATGGGTGAGGACACCGACAAACTAGCGTTGGCTCCAAGAATTCCACGAGACACTCCTAAAGGCAAGAAAGTTGGGGCATCCTTAAACTCCAAAAAAGAGGAACATGCCATATTAACCACCTTTTGGGTAGCCCAACCATTGCCATTAAAAACAAGCTTATTACGAGCCTTCCAAATAAACTAGCAACAACAAGCCACAAACCCCAACACATCTGCCCCCTCCTCTTGGCGCCTCCACTGACGAACCAAACCCAACTACCTTTCGGCAAAGGAAGAAGAACTATCAACAACCAAATAAAACCGAAGTGGTGAAAGTTTCCAAATCTGAATGAACTGAGGGCATAGTAAAAACAAATGCTCAATAAATTCCTCCTCCAAACCACAACGGGGGCACACAGCCTCAACAGCCATACCATGACCAAGGAGACATTTACGAACTGGAATAACAAGTTTACAACATCGCCACAAAAAATGCTGGATCTTGGGCTGAATTTTATAGGACCAAATACTATCCCACAACAACTGAGCATCATAATCTTAACTGGAAGCCTCCAGAGACTTTTCGCCATTAAATAACAGATGATAGGCCAAATTATATGCGGATTTCACAGAAAACATACCATTGGACTCAAATGTCCAACACAACACATCCTCTTTGGATAATAAACTAAAACTGTATTTCATAAAAAAAGTAACAATGTCCGAAGGAAACAAATGGTGAAGCAAACCCATATTCCAACCTTTGGTAAAATGATCAATCAAATCAACCACAAATTAGGGAACCACCGAGTTAGACGGTACTGGAAGGGTATGAGACAGACCTGGAACGCAACGATCCTCCCATTTATGAATAGACCATCCACTGCCCACAATCCAATGAGACCCTGCAATAAGAAGAGATTGAGTAGACCATATACTCCGCCAGGCCCATGACGGATTAAATCTCAATCGTGCTTCCAAAAAGGAACAACGGCAAAAATATTTGGCTTTAAACACTTGAAAAGCCAAACCTTGCTAAAGAACCAAAAAGTTCCAACCCCATTTTGCCAGCAAAGCTGTGTTAAAAGCTTCGAAGCTACGAATACCCAGACCTCCATCCTTGTTCGGTGCACATAAAGAATCCAAAGCAACCCAATTAATACTGGGGGAACCATCCGATTTACCCCAGCAGAATCTGCGAACATGTTTCAAGATGGAGTTGTATAAATTACGTGGCAGCTTAAAGCAAGACATGACATATGTTAGAAGAGCCCCCAACACTGCCTTGATTAAGACCGCTTTGCCAGCGGGATTCAATAAGAGGGATTTCCAAGACGCTAATCGATCAGTAACCCGTTAAATAATATAATGGAAAATATCCCATTTGGAGCGTCCAATTATTGTAGGCATACCCAGATACTTAGAAAAAAGGCCTTCCTCTTGAATCTCTAACAATTGACATAACTGGGCCTTATCCTCCTCCGGAATGTTTTTGGAGAAAAAAATAGATGATTTAGCAAAATTAATTTGTTGCTCAGAAGCTTTTTCATACTTCTAAAAAAGAGTCTTGAGATAGGCAATTCCTGAAGTAGAAGCCTTGCAAAAAATAATTGAGTCGTCTGCAAAAAATAAATGTGAAATGGACGGAGCTTGCGGACAAATGCGAATATCCGATAGGACTTTGTGTTAGACTGCCTGTTACGAAGAAAGAGATAAAGCTTTTACACACAAAATAAACAAATATGGGGATAAAGGATCCCCTTGGCGTAAGCCTTGGGTAGGCTTTAAACAACCTCACAGAGCAACCATTAATCATCACAGAATAAGTAACCGTAGAGATACAAGCATGAATAAGTTTAATCCAATGAGAGTGAAAACCCAGTTTAGCAAGCATTGCCAACAAGAATGACCATTCAAATCTATCATAAGCCTTGCTCATATCCAACTTCAAAGCCAGAAAAACATTTTTTCCTTTTCGCTTATTTTTTAGATAATGAAGAATTTTATGGAAAATTAAAATATTATCAGTAATGTGACACCTCGTAACAAAGGCACTCTGAGATTCACTAACTATAAAAATTAATGAATCCTTTTAGGCGATTAGTGATCACTTTGGCCACAATCCGATATGAGACATTGCATAAAGAAATAGGCTGATAGTGTGAAACTTGGGTGGGTGCATCAATCTTAGGAATTAACACTATATTAGTATAATTTATACTAGTAAGAAAGTATCCTAAATGGAAAAAGCTACGTATCGCTAAAATTGCCTCATGTTTAACCAAATGCCAATACTGTTGGTAAAACAGAGGGGTCATGCCATCAGGCCCTGGAGCTTTACATGGTTGCATAACAAAGACGGCATATCGGATTTCCTCCTCGGTTGGCGGTCGGAGCAAACTCTGATTCATCTCATCAGAAACACGGGAAGGAACATGGTGAAGGAACAGTTCAATACCAGTCGGAAATTGAGTTTGGAACAAACCTTGGAAATAGTTTAAAAAAAGTATCCTGAATTTGTGATTCCTCCTCAACCCAATATCTGTGCTGATCTTCAACACCCGATATATGGTGTCGGCGCTGCTGTCTAATGGTGCAAACATGGAAAAAATTGGAATTTTTATCTCCTAATTGTAGCCATTGAAGCCGAGATTTTTGATACCAATATAATTCTTCCTGACGCCATGCTGAGTGTAGTTGATGTTCAACGGCTTGAACTTGTTCAACAGCATAGTTATCTGGCTGCTCTTTTAGATGTCGAAGCCAAAGCTCAGCCTGTGAAATATGTGCGCGAGAGTTTTGATCCATAATACAAGCCCATCGAATTAAAGCTTTCTTACACAATTTGAGCTTTTCAGACCAACGATACATGCAAGAACCATGAATCGGGACACGCCAAACACCACATATAACCTCACCACACTGAGGTGCAGACACCCATCGAACATCAAAGTGAAACTAGCGAGGCTTTCGGAATAACACCGGTAATAGGCCAAACAGGAGAGCACAATGATCAAAACCCGCAGCATTGAGATGACGAACTTGAGCTCTCGGAAACAATTGACTTCATGTCTTGCTAGCTAAAACTCGATCTAAGCGTTCTTGAATATTCGCAAATCCCCCACGATGATTGCATCATGTATACGGATACACATCAAACCCCAAATCTAAAAGTCCACAGTCATCCACCATGTAGCGGAAACTTCGAAGAACCCAAAAAGGTTTCACCACCCCACCCTTCTTTTCCATGGGCGACAACCAATCATTAAAATCCTCGATAATGAGCCACCGGTCAGTCTAAGACAGACGCATTCTTTTGAGGTAATCCCACTGAGCTGCTCTGATGCGATCATCTGGACTAACATAAATAATTGTAAGGATCCAATACCCTTTCGTGGCAGAATTAAGCTCTACAGTAATGTGAAAATCGCAGTAATCAATAATGCGAAAAAGATAATCCTCTTGCCATAACAGAGTGATACCACCCGCCTTACCAACAGGGTTGACACACCAACTATGCGCAACTTTTAACCGTCGCTGCAATTGTTGAATTTTACCTACAACATTTTTTGTTTCAAGCAAAACAATTATATCCGGAGAATGCATCATTTTAAACTTTACTAATTGTTGCACAGTGAGAGGATTGCCCACACCCTGACAATTCCAAATCAGAAATTGTAATTGACTAGGATGAGGCTTAGGACTCTGGAATTGAGTAGAATAAGTATGGTTTCGCACCTTCGACGTACCTGGAACAAATGAAGAGAAAACGGACCGATGAGGTTGCATGGCGATACTAGCAGATGGCGAAAGTGGAGGAACAATAAAACCCCGTGAAACTGAACTGACCTTAATTGGCCTACCAGTATTAAAAACTGAACCTGGGCACATGGGACTCGAAAAGAGAAGAAGGATCCAAAAGAGAAGAAAGATCCAGCATATGGGACTCTAAGGACTCAGCCTCAGACCACCAATGGGCCTCTGTTGGGCTGGAACAAGAGCCCCAATTCGGAATAGTAGCCCGGCCCAACCAACAGGACCCATGCTGATTGCGTCCTCTAGACTCTTCTACTCCACCTCCGGATTCAGACCCGGAATCGATGGATTGGACCGCTGGCGAAACCAACGGTCATCGCTCAACAAACTTATCACAACAATCACAATCCCCTGCTCCAAGATCCATCGGCATGACAACAATAAATCGGGGTTTGTCGTAAAAAGAATCAACACAAGCAGTATAAGTCCTGGCGATGAAATAAGCAAGCAACAACAAAGAGACCAAGCTGTTCCCCAAAAGAAAACAGACAAGTAACCAAGGGAAATTACTACACCAAGCCAGAAAAAACATAGATTGAAGACCCAAACACATCAACACCACCGTTTCCACCCTCGAAGGCTGAGAAAATGGAAAAATTACCGAACAAAAAAATTACCCAAAACCGTGAAATAAAAACCACCAAATCCTGACAACGAGCACGAAGTAGCAGCCAAACCAGATAAAGAAGGCAATCTTAATAAGGTTAGAAAATACACAAATTTTCATGCTAGAATATCCTTACAAGTTAGACTCAAAAGGTAACATAAGTTGCCAAGAACACAAACCTTTTTTTTTTTTTTTTTTTTATTCAAGAAAATGCAGCTGGTTGGAACTCACTTTAAAACCAGTTGAATTTTTCATGAGATATGTTTTTGCCCAGAAAAATCAACAGATTCCAAAGTGAAATTTAACTAATTGGATAGGTTATTCGATTGAATGTTCCAAATCATATTTTCATTATTTATTCGGATGGGATTTCTAGGTACCCATATTTTAGATCCAACTCAATACCATTAAGGTATCAATTAACAAATTTAAGGAAATTCAACATCATACCGTACTCTCTCTCTGTGTGAATTTTTACTTGGATTTTCTTACTCTTCGCTCCATGTTATAGGAATGTGAGACAAGAACTGAACATGATCGTGGTTAGGAACTTTTTATTTATTTATTATTATTTTTTTTTGGTAATTTCATCGTAGAAAAATAAGTGAGTAAAGCTTCTTAGAAATTTTGTGAGCACCAATGTCAACTTCCAATTCAATTAAGTTGTTAATTTTGTCAAAAACCCAATCCAAGTTGCTTGTAAGGATAAAATAAAGGGTAAACTACATTAAACCCCTCTTTTTTATTTGTATTATGTATTAAACTTCTTTTTGTATTATTATTATTTTTGCCAAAATACCCTCATCAACTTTCTAAGGGTGCTGAAATAAAACTGAAATACAATTTGACTTAAATATCCATTAAGCCTATTTGAAAATTTACTTCGTGGGTATGGGTCTTGATTTATTATTTTTTATTTTTTATTTTTTATTAAATAACCTAAATGATATCATTTCTAATTAAATAACTTAAACGACATCATTAATAGAAATTAGTACCTTTTTTTTTTATGTACAATATAATTATCAATATATATCTATATATATATATAAGAGATAAATAAGAAAAAATCCAAATTTATATAGGTCTGAAGCTGGATGGAAATTCCAATATATTATAAATAATATTTAATGGTACATATTATATATACTATTACAATATGATACATATTATATATAATATTATAATGGTATATATAATAAATAAATAAAATATATATAATAGATAAATAAAAGAAATTAAGCAAGAAAAAGAGTACCACAGTTACAATGGTGGAAGATATGTGGGTCTACAGTGGTGGAAGATATGTGGGTAAGAGTATTAATAGAGTAGATATATATGTAGGGTATATTAAAATAGGTATATGGGCATTTTTGTTTCAAAAATATATGAAAAAATTCAATGTCAAACTAATAAAATAGTCGATGTTTTTTTTTATAAAAAAAAAATTATTATTATTATTATTATTTGCAAAACGCAGATACAAAGGAGAAATTTAATGCGGTTCACCTAAAATAAAATGATTAATGAGAATAATCTGAATAAAATGATTAATAGGAATAATTTGTACTGGCGGGCTACAACTCCTGTATCCCTATTATCTGTTATGGAGAGAAAGTTAGGAAGTGATTGGTGTGTCCGTCGTCAACACTCCAAATTTGTGCAAAATAGTGTGGCCAAGTTTTAAATTTATAAAATGCCACTACTAACTCTAACTACTAACATAATTAGGGTGAGTAGGGATCGTCCCAAGGGATTGTGGGCGTATTTGTAATGGAAACAATATATAGGGTTAGTAGGTCGAGTGATCAGAAGGTGGTTTGTTTGGTTGATTAAATTATAATGTAAATGAATGCAATACTAAGCAACTAAAGTAAATAAAAGGGTAGAGAACAAGAGAGAGAAGTCTTGGGATCTAGAGGTCACCATTAAACATCACCATGTTAGACATTCAATGTGTAATAAATGAAGGGGAAACATGTGTTGCAATACAAAGAGGCGTGATTGATTGAATCAATAAGCATGGATTGACTCATTAAGCATACATTGTCTAGACAACTGTGATACCCCTCGGATCCGAGACACGGGTTGATCAGGCCCAGGCCCAAACCTGAGGGAATATCAAACAATTAATATTTTATAATGAACACGGAATACAAAATAAATTAAGAAATGAAATTAAAGCTGGAAGAAACTAAAAATAGAATCCGCAAAATATTATAATTATTAAAATCCATCAACCCCAAACTCCAAAACTCCATCAGTTTACAACTTGGGAATCCATCTCTAGTGGACCCCTATTAAACATCCATACGGAAGATAGAACAACTGTAATAAACGTCCGGAAATAAAACTATAGAGAGAGCCCTACATCGTCAGAAGAGTGAATAGAGACATCTGCTCAGTACGAACACGTCTAAGCCTGGAACTGTCGTGTACCAGAAAAATAGAAGTGGGTCAGGCCCACGCGCAAGTTCTATACTACTACAATCCAAACAGAGGCTCGATACGCATGTACATCCTAAACAATTCAACAATAGCTAATAGTCCGTAAATATATATATAGTCACACTAAAGGACTCTCACTGGACTACAGGCCGGTCTTAACCTGAATAGAGGTAACATGCTAAAACGCACACGAAGTGGGCATATGTACCTATACCTAAACAGGGTACACCTCCAACCATCGTAGCCAGCTACACATCCCAATGCATATACGCTCCCTAGCCATCGGTCCTGAGGCTCAAGCTCATACCGAGGCACCATAACAGTACATATATAAAATCCATCCAAAATCCCTGGTATTGCCGTTCAACAAGTAGTTGTCATGATAATACAAATCCACGGGACTTAACTTTTAGTTAATCCCATCCTTATTCCAAGTAGGTGGGTAATGGTATTGTTTTAAAAACCAAACCCATCCTTAGTATGCCACCGTCCCATACCGGTGCCTACTTTCCAATCCTCCAGTAGTCAATAATACCAATAAATCAAGTATATATCAACTAAATTCCAACATCCAACATTCAATGTTAGCAGTGATAAAATAAGCATTGATAAACAGGGTCCCAACAACAACATATACATGCCCAGTTTACGTTGTTCCCTTTAGTCTGATATAAAGACAGAATTAATTAAAATTTCCATTTAACACCTTACAAATGACATACAGATATGTAGGGTATGTATCACAAAATCCTAACCTCCACAGTTGATACTAATTGTGATAATGTAAGCATCAAAACAATATTCACAGTATGTATGTAGACATGCTCAAATTATAGTATTCCACAAAATCGATCTAGTGTTAAACTCAAATCCCCTAGTATTTAAGTTCCAACAGTTGCTATTACAGAAGTTAAGATAGCTATCATCTAGACCCATCCTTCCAATAATTTATACTAGCAGTGGTAAGGAAAAACGTGAACCACAGAACCACAATGCATCCACAAACATGCTTAGTCTAGGTTGAACAAGCATACAACACTACTGTAACTACCAGTTTCATAGCAAAACAGATATCATTTTTGTATGGTTTAATCTTCATTAATCCTAGAATCATTTAAGAGTGCAAAGAGTATGAAGCCTAAGGGAAAGAGTAAGGATAGAATCTTGCCTCAGAAACTTTTGTTCAAAGTTTCAACGTCGTCTTCTTAAAAAAAAATCCCGGCGAGTTCCAAAACCCGGTTACTGTTCATGGGTATGAAACACTATTCCCGAACTCAAAATCTGATCTCCACCGTTCAGATTGTGCGACACTGAGTCATGAACCTATCCTCCAAATTTCAGCTCGATCGGACCACGGACGAAGCAGTATCGGATGTTTGATGAAATCTGGGCAGAATGGAAAAACCTGTGCGACCTGGTTACTGTTCACGAGTACGAATCACTGTTCCCGAGGTCAAACTCTGATCTCCACCGTTCAGATTGTGCGTCACTGAGTCGTGAACCTCTCCTCCAAAATTCAGCTCGATCGGACCATGGACTAAGCAGGATCGGAGCTTTGATCAAACCTTGGTAAAATGTGAAAAACTGCGTTTTTCCTTCTCCACTTCCACAAAACGTGTGCTTTGTTTTAAAAAACCCTACACAGACATCTACCTTATACTTATAGAGTTTTCCTAAACCCTAGGTTCATTTAAGTCCAACTCACAATCCTAACCGGCCCATCCAATTAACGTAGAAACCTACGACGGCTATAATATAAAACCCTAATTTAAACTGTAATTAAAACCCTAGTTAGATGTATTTACCTAATTACCCTATTCACCATTAAATACTTAACAAATAATCTAATTGAACAAAATAATAATTAGTAAACCCAATTAAACCAAATAAGACACACATAAAATAAGACACACATAGAATAATTAAACTAATTACACTTAAACCATTAATGCCAATTAAATAATTAAAACACTAACAAGTAATTCCAATCAAATAACTAAACCAATTACACTTAAACCATTAATGCCAATTAAATAATTAAAACATTAACAAGTAATTCCAATCAAATAACTAAAAATAAATATCATTTAACTAAATTAAATCACCACAAAAGAAAACAATTAAGCACCTAATAAAAAAATAATGACACATAATCAAATAAAATGCACTTAAATAATAAATTAAATACCATTAAATACCAAGAATATCCTTTTTAAAATTAGGGGTATTACAACAACCTAGTGAATAGCACAATATATCAAACTAAGCCATTAATCATTCCTTTAAGTTCACAATCAACACATTAACAAGTTAGAGAATAATACTACTTGCATTCATAAGTATGGAACATCAAACAACAAGCATGGATTGTCTTCCCATCTAAAAAACTAAGGCAACTACATTACAATTAAGCTAAGAACATGGAAATTAAACTAATCAAACTAAGGGAGACACGCAATCCATCAAGAAATGGGCATAAACCATCAAATAAACCACAAGAGTATTCTATTTAAGCACTATGCCTTGACAATCTCTAGATCCATAACATTAACACACATAGACATGCATCAACAACACAAAAACCAGAGATAAACACATGAACATCTATTTTAGCATACATAGACATATGGATAGAATGAAATGATCAGTATGAAGTATTAAACCACACAAATCATTGTATCAACAAGATTCATATATAAATTAAGTATCAAGACAACATTACAACACAAATCCCCTAAAAATACAAAGCATTAAGGTTTAAAAGGCATGCTTAGGGCTAACTCTAGTCCCAAGAAGATGTTTAACCACTCATTGATGTAGTCATCCAACCCTCAAGGGCTATCTCCACGATAGAAATGCTCTTCTCCTTGGTTGAAACCCTAGAAGAATGGAAGAACTCCCAAGAATAATGTATGTCTCTCTAAGCTCTAGCCTCCTCTCCAAGATAGATGATATATGATATGAAGATCAATGAAATAATTCCCCCCTTAAAGTGGCTCCAAATCCTTATATAGGAGGCTCAAGTGTCACATCCAATGGTCTGGATTCGTGCACTCAGGTCCCTTTAATGATTGCACCATGAGCCATCTTTTAATGAGCTGGACTCTGTTTTAATTCGGACTTGAGGAGATTCGATCGATCGGGTTCAGATGAGATCGATTGAACTTTGGTGAGATTGATCCAATGTTGGCAAGATCGATCCATCTTTGGCAGCGCCTTTTAGAATAAAGACAAATCTGAGATATTTTTGGGATATTTTGGGATAAAGACAAAAGTGGTAAGTGGGGATAAGATCAAGGAAGTTCGATCGATCTGAGAAAAGTTGGATCAATCGAAGATGGTGAATTCTTTTGGATAAGGACAAAGGCTTTAATCCATCTTGAAATGGCTAGATTGATCAATGTGAGATCAATCGAAAATATTCCTGATCGATCGAAGTTTGCAGATTTCCACCACTTTGCTTCCACTTTGCTCCATTCTTCCATTCAGTTTGAGATTGCTTATTTTATACTCTAATTTGGCTGAATTAGTTTATTTTGGGGATAAGTGCCTAAAAAGGGTAATAACATGAAATTAGTCTAAAACGGGAAAGTAAGATAGATAAAGGTCCTAAAATACTCGAGTTTAAGAGGTTTAAATGCGCACTTTTCAGCGCTCATCAGTGATGTATAAAAAAAATACACATTATTTTATATTTGCCTATTTACTAGTGAGCAGATTAACTTTACTGACCGATTATGTGTTTCAATAATAAGTAGACACATAAGCTTTAATGACAAATTCAAAAAATATTTACATTACAACCCAACAAAAATGAGGGGTTTTAGTGGAACAGAACAAATGATGTCGAGCCAGGAGCACCTTCATTCCTATATAAAATGATGGATGTAAGAATCCACAACGGATCGTGTCTTTCAAGTCACACGTTGCTTTCTACCACATCGTTTCAAACGAAGTTTTACCATAACATTCCTCTAAATTGGAACCGGTATGGAAATGATTCAATATTCAATTATGGAATCATGAATAGTCATTGGTTCAGTCGGTTCATAGTAATCTAGATTTTTCTCTTCTATATGGATGGGTAGATATTTTTCTAAAGGAATCTTCACCCCCTCCCAGTTTCTCCACTATTCTTCTTCCTCTCATAGGACAAAATCAATAAATAGGCCTCATATTGTTAATTCTATTCCTACATCTTCAATGGGTTTGTAGATGCACCTAAATTGTATTATATAATTTATGTTATTTATAACATCTAATGTGATATATAAAATATTTTTTACCAGTAAATAAACAAATCAATCAGAATTTTTTTTTTTTATTTATGAAAATTAATCAATCAAATTTTTTTTACTAACATGGTTGTAGCAGAAACTTAAGAAACTCTGTTTGCTATTATATCAGTTGCATTTTTTATCTCCAAACATACATATTCAATGATACATAGCCTATATACAAATAATTCGTACTAGAAAGCATATATGATCATGATAATAGTGATCAAATAGGATCAGAAGTTCAACTTCTTAGGAAATCTTGAGAAATAGAGGGAAAAGTAACCCCACAACCCACCCTTGCCTATTGAGTGATATGAAGCCCGAGAGATTTCTATTGATTGATGATGTTCTATGATAGGTGAGAGGAAGAAGAATAGTGGAGAGAGGACAGCGTGAATCTGGGAAGGGGTGAAAGAGCGAGAAAAGAAATACACAGGGTTTGAATACAGGCTACCCAATTGAAGTGAGTTGATCCGGTTTTATTTTATTTTATTATTATTATTTTTTATTTTGTCATTAAAACTAAGGTGTCCACTTATTATTGGAACATATAATTAGTCAGGAAAATAAACCTATTCACTAGTGAGTACGCAAATATTGTCCTTTTAATAATACAATAATAACAAATGCAAGGAGAAAAAGAATAGGAAAACTCGAATCGGATAAGATCACTCAGAGACATAAGATATGTAAAGAAGGATTAGAATCAAGCAGAAAGTAAAAGAAGTATTAGTAATAGGATATCAAGATCAAAGACGAGGGAAAATATATATATATATATATATATCAAAATTAAAGTCGCACAATGTCCTTACAATGTAGGAGTAATAAATAAATAAATAAATAAATAAAATATTTGAAACAGCATTCAAGATAAACTCAAGAATAAATTGAATCCAAAATTCTTACTCAGTTTTCCTTCACGAAGATCACTTACAAATCCCTCTCCAATATCATCATCGTGCTTAATTTCATTCCTTCTATGTTACCATTAATGCATCCGGACAAATTACAATAATTTATTAATACTTTGTACAAATTTAATGTAGAGAGGCTTTTCAAAAATTATAATAACTCACATAATCACATTACAAACATAATTTTTATTCAAGCATTTTAGAACATTATTACTCTTTTGACTTTGTGTTAACTTACTAACTCTTTCCTTATTCTCTCACTAATTATATATATATATATATATATATATATATATATTCTTGAGAAATGCTACAAATTTAAATCTAAAATTATTTATTTACATAAATAATAATATTAACATTAAATAAAAATTTAATTAAATAGTAAATATATTCAAAAATTAAATACATTAGATATAAATTTTTTATTAAATATATATGTTACTAAATTTTATATTTATAGTATTTAATTTCATGTTTTAAAATTTAATTATAAATTTAAACTCAAAGTTATTTATTTTTATTAAATATATTCAATTATATTTAAAAATTAAATATATTATATATAAATTTTTATTTAAATATATTTGTTAAGAAACTTTATATTAAATATGCTATGCAAATTAAATATGCTAATTAATATATATATATATATATATATATATATATATATATATATATACATACATATATATATATATATATTATATTTGATGAGGACAAATTTGTCCTTTAAGTTTGCTGATATTTTTAACTAAAATAAATTTAAAAACGGGAGTAAAATTGCCAATTTGCACAATTTTAATTGTAAAAGTGACAAAAAGATATTTTGTCCGAAAAACTCATTTCAAGTGTTGGTTTTCATAATTAATTCAAATTCCAATTTCAATTTTTAAAAACTCATTTCAATTTCAATTAAAAACTCATTTCTATTTTAATTGTTAAAGGGTTTTCATAATAAATTAAAATTCCGTACTTAGCGGAATTTCAAAAAACTCAAACAGAATTTATGACGCCTCGCAAGTGGGACCCTATTCAGCCCGCAACAATAAACCTCTCTCTGTATCACGAACCAGAGAACCAGAGAAAATTAGGGCACGACCAGAGAACCAGAGAAAATTAGGGCATAATGGTTGAAGGAGGCGTAATCGGGTAGAGTAAGCCGATTTATCTCTCACGGAGGTAAACGGTCGGAGGAGCAGATCAAAGCCATAATCAAAGCAAATCCAGAGGAGCTAGTGGTTCTAATTCAGCGTCATTAAGAATAACTGAGTGGTGAGCAATACCATTCTGATTTCTGAATCCAATTGAGGGATAATCCATCGAAATTTCACGTCTGTATTGCAGGCATCCAACCGAAGATATGGCAGGTTGGATGCGTGCAATCCAGACGTGAAATTTCGATGGATTATCCCTCAATTGGGATTCAGAAATCAGAATGGTATTGCTCACCACTCTGTTATTCTTAATGACGCTGAATATTAGAACCACTGGCTCCTCTGGATTTTCTTTGGTTATGGCTTTGATCTGCTCCTCCTACCGTCCGTTTACCCATCCATGAGAGAGAATCGGCTTTACTTTCCTCGATTACGCTTCCTTTAACCATTATGCCCTAATTTTCTCTGGGTTCGTGATACAGGAGAGGTTTAGAGAGAGAAAGGGTTGAGGTTTAGCTGATTCTCCTTTCATGCGGTATGTATACGTATATATAGATCCGATATTTGTTGTTTTAGTACACTGGACCAGGATTTCTGGTCATACGGTTCCTGTGGGGTTTGAGTAGACTTGGCTGATGAGCATACGATTCGTCTGGGAGACGACTGGAGCATATACTATAGATTGGTGTGGACTCCGTTGCGCGGCGCTTATGATGTGGAGACCGTGTTCGCTATGCCTACTGCCATTTTTGCTCTGGCGGAAGAATTAGAGAATCATCTGGTAAATCATATAATATTATATGTTCTCTATTTTGTATTAAATTTCTATTCGCCCTTTCACATTATTATTTTAATTACTTTAGTATTATTTTAATTCTGTATTGGTTTTTCCCCGGTTTCTATTGATAATTACCAAAAAAAAAAAGATTTAAATGTAAAAGAGATAATTACCAAAAAAAACATAACAATTATATCCAACCGTCCATCCATATATTTGGAATTGAGATTGATAATGATGTGAAGAGAGAAGGTGGAGAGGGTAGTGAGAGAGTTAAAGGAGTGAGAGAAGCGTAAGGAGATGAAGAAGAAGGTGATGGAGTTGAAGAAGAAAGCTGAAGAAGCCACTAGTCCTAGTGGAGTCTCTTCTTACTTGAATTTGGACAAAATGGTAGAGAAAGTGCTTCTGTCCAGTGTCCCCTAGCAAGGTATCCTTGGCTTAGATTTAGCAGTTATGTAGATAATTATGTGGGGTTTGATAAATTTCCATTTCTCAGTTTTTTTTTGTCACTTGAGAGTATTCTGTCACTCAACTAGTTGAACAATGCAACAAAGCCACAGGATGAGTTTTGTTCATGCATGTATTGTCCATATGTTGTTTTTATTTGTTTCCAAACTGCATAATAATTGGCAATGTATTTCCTCTGTAATTTGACTTGTGAGTAAAACAAAATAATTTCCCTTGAGCTGTCACCAATAATCAATGGCAAAGCTGTTGATCCTGGTTCATGTTTTTGTCATCCTTGGCTGTGCACTGACATTATATATGCATGTAAGTTGTATACGTAATTGGATATGTATGGTGTCACTTGGCAGGAGTATTGTCAAAAATGCTATATATGGTTATAAGATTTTTATTTTTTAATTCTTTATAATTTGCTAATTAGAATAATTTGTCCCTGGTGCTTGAATGGTTCATTTCAGCAAAATATGTGTTCATGTATGCTTGTTCATGCGGTCAATAGTTTAATTGAATTTTTGTCTTCGTTCAGGATGAACAAATGATCCTGCTACAAGAAGAGTTGCTCTATGTGCTTGAAGATAGGACTCTTACTTTAGGAAAGATTAAGCTGGAGTTCAATGTCTCAAGGATTGTAGGAGCATGTGAAGGGGTCATTGTTGTCGAAGATCAAAAAAGTTCATATGACTTGCCAACGGTGACTATAAGTTCATTCTAATGATGTCTAACCTGGATGCTGTCCAAATGTTTAATCTATCCTGTGATTCTTGGCAATTAGTAGGATCTTATCCACACAGCTGTATATTAAAATCTCCATTGGCAATTTTGCATAAGCATTCGCTCTACTGGTTAGCTGAGAACAGAGCAACGAAAGTCATTTTCTGCTTTGACTTGATCGAAAGTAGATGTTCCGAATTTTCAATTCCACAATATAAATATGGAAATCTCGAGTTGGTTCAGTTAGCAGAAACCTGTGCTTATCAGTTGTTGGAGAAGGTTTCCTGGATTTATATTTGGTGTTCGAAGCAGCACAAGAGATCATTCCTTGGAAGCAGTTCACATTGAATGTGGGGTATCTGATTACACCTGTGCGGCTTCTGGACGATGAGTTTTGGGTGCTGGGAAGAAACAGGTTGTTCAGGCTAGATGGTTCAGAAGTGATTGACATCCTCAACACGTCAAGTATAGTTCAGGCAATTACCACCTGCCTTATTCCTGCCAAATTGCCCGAGTTGTGAACTGTTACGTATTCTGGGATTACAGTTGTGTACTTTAGTAACTGGGCTCTTTCTCTTTACTGACGCTGGTCTAGTACTTTTTGTGTATGAAACTTGTTAAGCCTTTTCTTGTTATATGTTTGCTTAGTAATTTTGGTGTGTGAAACTTTGTGTAAGGATGTATTGAATTACTGGTTTGAAGGAAAGGTTTTAGTGAAATATAAGATTTTGTGCGTCTACCATTTGCTTTTGCTATAACTTTCTGGTACAAGTGTACAGCTACAGGTTTGAGTGAATCTTAAATCCAAGCAATGGCTGTCTTCGCCATCAATTATGCTTATATGTAAACATATATATAATTATATATTTATATAGATATACATACATACAGACACACTGCACACACCTACGCAGAGGGATTTTACTAAACTGGAAAGCCATGAATGCAAGTGTGTACTGCAGTCAGACTCAGCACCTCAAGCCTTTCGGAGAGATCCGGGACACCCTCAGTGGCATCATTGGCGCTTTCCAATACGTCAAAGATATCGTTGAATCAGATGTTTGTCATATGCTCCACTCTCGCGCCGAGTTATGTTTATTGTATGTATGAATTATCACTCAGATTTCTTCTTTATTTCATGACATTTTATTCTTCCTTCTTTATTCCATTCCAAGTCCCTCTTGAAGTTAATATAATCCTCACTGGTTTCAATGGTGATGGAGGCTACAGGTACACTAATGGAATCACACAAATCAGAAGAGTTTCTGAGAGTTGGTTTCCCATCTCACAGGCCCTCATGTCTGTAGAAAGGAGAATCCCTTGATATTGAGCATCACATTGTGTACAATGCTTTTCCTGTAAGCTTCTTCTGAATATTGTTTTAAAAAATTTCAGTTATCATACTGGATGCAGTTGGCATTTTCAAATAGCTGTCTTTGAGTTTTTTGCACCGACTTGACTATCTTGTATATATATTTGAGAACAGTAATTTCATGTACTAGGAGTGTTAGGGCTATTCATAGTTAGGGAAGTTTTGTATGTTTAACTGTGCAGCTTAGAAAACTATGTCACAACTATTGTGGTAGATCCTTACAGAGCTTGATATATATTTTTTGGTAATTGGTACATTTCCTAAAAAATTTAGGTTTAGAGACAACTAGTTATCTTATGGTATTAGAGCTTCAATTCTGAAAGATTTTGGGTTCTAGTCTTCCAAGTCTATTTGTTCAAGTCTATTCACACACTCTATTTGTTAAATTTGCACCCCATGTTGAATATATGTCTGTCTATCTCTGCAATGTGAAGAGGGTGTCGCATGTGAAGTTGGGTGTGAGCGGTTGATGCACATTGTTTGGCCTATTCTTAAACTTTTTAATGAAAGTGCTTGTCTTGCATATCATCTTACAACCATGTAATGGTGCCTTTCAGATTTGGATTTAGATCACAGTCCTAGAGGACAGTGGATAGATGATAGCTCTAGGTGATGAAATGGATGGTAGGGTAAGGGGCATTATTAGAAACAATTATGTTGGACAGCTGTTGCAGTGCAGGTATTTTTTTTTAATGCCTGGCTGTCCCTAACCTATTAGACTCAGACTAATCCTGCAAATTGTGTCTGTCGGGTAAGTGGTCTGGAAGGAGTTGAACCTGAGGCATCCCGGTTCTTGAGCTGTTTCCTTGGCCAGCTTGCCCACCCGTGCAGGTTGACTATCTACAGTTCAATCAATTGACTGGAAACTGATAATATATTTAGAGTGTCAAATTTCCTGTCACCGTCATTTGATTTCACTGAAACATCATAAATTACTGTTGGTCCCTTATCCAGGGAACTGGTAGCTGCTGTTTGGGCACATTTATTGACTGTCAGTGTAAGCCAAATAGATTGCTTGTTTGAAAATCCAAAGATTAAAAGAGGCTTGCTATTTTATCTCTTGGATTGGTGCAACATACGACAGGCCGGGCAGGTTGCACTTGAGAAGGCCCTGACTATAGCATTTTGAGTTTTTTTAGGCCATGACTATAGCACTTTATCTCTTGGATTGGTGCAACACCCTATAAACTGCTTACATGTTTTCTTGGCCATGGCTTAGTGGATTCCCTTGCGACTATAGCATTTTGAGTTTTTTTTCTTCCCTTGGCTGGTTTCATACAGGTCAGAATGGATCCCAAGAATAAGGAAAATGATCTAGATAGTTTAATGTGGCAGACTTATGGAGCTGAGGAAGAGAAGAAAAGACGAGGGAGATTACATTTATCGTTATCGTTGTAATGGAGGTGGAGCATCTCAGGTTTGGCTGGGCTCTGGCAGGTATAATTGATTTATTTTTCTCCTTAATAGTATTGCATTTTTGTCGGAGAGAAATTAATTTTTGCCAACAATTCTACTTCAATGTATGGTGGTTTTAAGTTTTTAAAGCGTTGTGCGTGGGATCTGAACTGGATTAGGAAATGCCATATACTTATTAGATGGATCATTAATAAATGACATCATTTTACTGTTTGTTCTATAATCTTTGATGAATCAGTTGTTTTGCTGTCATAGATCTAGGTGATAGCGATTCTTATTTGTAGTTCCCTATGTGTAATAGTATTTTCATTAAAGAAATATTAAGATGACCAAGGACTGACTGTACTGATTTATCATTCATTGTCACAACCTTCTCAGAAATGGACTTTATGTCCATTACCAGACCATTACCCATAAAGGACTAAAATTTGAACGACTTAAGGAGCTTATATCCGTATTCTTGCTATGTGACCTTGTAACCATGACCTTACCTGGGATATTTGATACGGGTTTAGAGCTTCTTTACTTTGGGTAATGGAAAACTCCCGATACTTTGAAGGCTAAACCGAACATACCAACTTTGACATGAGCAGTAAGCCGCCTTCAAACTTCTTATATGTATAGTAAAAAAATGGGTAATAAAAATTAACTAGTACACATTTACTCAATTGTACAAACAAAATTCACGGCCTTTAGGAATCTTAAGCACCTAATACACGTACCTAAATCCATGTAATATAATTATATTTTAATATTTTTCCTCTTGCCAACTTTTGCCATTTAATTGTTGTTTTCCCTTTAGTTAAGCATGATCTAAACTTATTAATTTTAAAATAGAAGTAATTGAGCAGTTTCATGAAGCATAATCCTTAGCTGCCAAGCACGAAAAGACACAAGTCAAAGGCCCTCGGATATGGAGGCACATGACCTGTGGGAATCTCGTGACGTGAAAAAGGTAAAGATATATAAATTCTAGAGGAAAATGCAGGAAGCCCCCTTGAACATTCCCATATTTGCAAATAATCCCCCTGATATATCAATTTTTCAATATCTGCCTCTATAGTTTATAAAAAACCTTCAACCACCCTGACTTTTACTTTTCATTAGAAAATGGATGAAAAAAGTCGTGTGTGCTTCACATGACATTTTAATGTTATATTTTGACCAATATGTGATTTTGCATGTTGCCCTGAATTCTAGCATGTGAGGTGTATATCCTTTAGGTCTCTCTCTGTCTTCCCCTTTCCCTCCAAACGACTTAGGTGTCGTTTAAGTACTGAAAATTTTTAGAACTAAAATTGTCAGTCTTATTATAAAATAAAATTTTCTTTGATACTTTTTTGAATTAATAAAAATTTCTTTTAAGTGACATTTACTCTTGTAAGTGATATCTATGCTGTGATATCGAACATACGTATGTAACTGAATAAACACTTTATAAATTGGGTTATCAAACAACACCTTAGTGCTTTTCATATGTTGGTGCTGGTTTAATTTGGTTGGTTTTTTAGGAATTTTAACTTCTTCCTTGGTTGAACTTTAATTGGGACTTGGAAATTTCTTTAACTGAATTTTCTTGGAAGGTATCTATAAATAAAGTCAACCTACCATACATTAGCAAATAGTTGCGAGTTTTTGATACTCCACCAGCTTTTCCTTCTATTTGAAGTTGAAAATACTAGTTCATAAGTGTTTGAATGGAGAATAAGCTTCAACCTAATGAAGCCTGTATGAAATCGAGCATGAAAGGAGTTGATCCAAGCTCGACTGGTTACTTCATGTGTGGCAAGTGAAGTGAAGCCCTTGTTTTGTTTGCTGATTGACGAACCAAGCTTGAGCTTGTTTGAGCTCAATTCAAGCTTGAACATCAGTTTCACTGAGCTGAACTTAATTAAACACTAGTTTTAGCTGGCCCAGCTCATCTCATTTGTTAGCCCCTAACACGTTTTATATCCTTTATGAAAATCTTTTTAACTAGTTCTTGATTCTTTTGAAAATGAAGTTTATATATTGCTTTTTGCATACCAAAACTGATGATAATGATGATGATGGTGATGACACCAATAATGATTACTTAATATATTTGAAACCAATCCACAAATTAACCTTCTTAATCAATACATATGTCAATTAGTGGTCCGATCTCCTTATATATCCTGGAAAAATGGATTTCATTTGTTCGTTAATGCATGAGCACTTAGTTTAAGCAAATTGGGATTGTAGTGGCATAGGATGAAGCAAAAAGAATGAATAATATAATTAACATAGATTAGAGTGCCAAAAATTTGCTTTCCAGTTCAAGCAACGCCAAAAAAATCTGCTCAAATTGCACGAAGGCTTGAAAAGGGGAATCCAAAGGATATGGTTCTATAATGATTGACTAGGTTCAATTTCTTCCTTCTTCTTTATCTTCTGTTTTTTATTTTGTTTTGTTTTGTTTGGGTCTCAGAAAAAAAAGAAAGAGGAAACTAGTAGTTGGTTTTCATGATTCCCACAATCACGTTATATGTGCAATTCTTCATGATATTTGGAACCATGCTTTGACTTGTAAGAAGTATTATACTGGACCATTTTTGCAACTCTCATATTACTTCATTTACAAATTTTCCCTCCTCACAAATCTTATATTAAATCTCACACCTTTTCGAATGAATTATACCACTTTTCTCATGACTTGGATAAACAGTTTGGCCAAACATCGCCTCTACTTTCAATCCTTTGTTCTTTTTATTGTTTAATTTTGATGGCAGAAAATCAAATTGGATGAACTATAGTGCCTAGTTAATTATCATTAAAATGTCCGCATCCCTACGTCATCACATCGAGCCGTCACATCATTATGTCATGTCCCTAGTTAATCTCACTCTAATAAATTATAGAGAGATTAGGGGCAGGGGAAAGGGGAGAAGATCTACTGGGGTACGTTCGGCCCGGTCGTTCAAGCCTGGGTCGTTGTCGGGCCGTTGTCAGGCCCAACTTCATCAGGTTTATGAGCAGGCCTCCAATCTAGTATGGCCTGAGGAGTAGACCCAGCCTAGAAGTGCCCAAACTTGGGAACCAAGATAAAAGTTTTAGGGTAAATGAAAACTTCTATAAAAAAGAAGGAGAAGTAGGTTTGTTTGGAGTACGGGAAAATCCTTTCCTAATATAGAGGGGTTTTTTTCTTGCATTTTCATGTACATATGCGAAAACATTACATGTCAGATCAAGTTTTCTTTCTAGCCCTAAAATTCGCAATTGCAAACTGTTCTTGAACTTCAACAATTGCATCACTGGTGAACTAGTTTTGAATCATTTAAAATCTCAATCTTTACCTAAATTAGTAAAACAAATAGAAGAACCCCATCATATGTATACAAATCAGTTGTTCCGGTACGTGTTTAATTGCAGGATGAAAAGAACTAGAAAAAAAAAAATGATTCATGATAATCAGACAGAAAGATTAGACCGATTTGTTAGGCAGAATGTACATGGCGCACCAAAAAATAAAAAATAAAAAAATAAATTATATGGCAATTAAATGGTCCCACTAATATGTCCATTAAAACAACATGAATTTTCAAAGACAAACTTACTCTTATAGTGCCTTATTATATGCATCCTCCCATTTTTAGGGTTACTTAATTGATATTATCATTTCAAAAACAACTATAATTAAAATGATAATGATAATTGCAGTAATGTAAAACATTTAGTGAATATTGTAAAACTTGAACTTAAAAAAAGTAAAATGATAATTGCAGTAATGTAAAACATTTACTAAATAATATAAAATATACAACAAGTAACTCTTAAAATAGGTCTTCAATGAAGCTATGCGGTTGGATGATTGTACCTCTTCGCTGGTTTGTTGATTGTAACTCAACGGGTTGGGATGTTGAAATTGTTCAGTTTGGTCACTAAAGTTTGGTCGTTGTTAGCTCAGAGCTTGTCGGAATCAATGGAGCTTTGCTGGTCACAGCGCATCAGAGTTAATGGAACTCACAGCTGGGTCTGTCTTCACAAATGTAAAAGTCACTACTAAGTCTCCGTAGCTTCACCGATTTAGTCTTTGTTAGCTCGGAATTCGTCGGAATCAATGAAGCTCATTGACTAAACGTTCATGTACTGCATGTAAACTTTTATTCCCATATTTTTATAAGTTACATTTAGAATTAGTATTCAAATATTGAACTGGCTGAGTTATTTTCTCAACTTAATTTTCAAAATGAATGCAGTTCTTTATTTCTTAGGTACTAGTTAGTTTGGTTTTAGGTTAGGGTTAAGACATTTACTTATATAGTATATCTTTAGATATTGCTGTTATAATGTTGTAATTCAAAAAAACATAAAAAACAGAGATGCTGCTTCTCAATCTTTAGTTGAGGTTATATTACGCATTGCGGCACCTACTAAAATCTATTAGTAGGTGGTTGTGGGAGTTGAGTTGTGATTTTGACTTGGTGTATTATTAGATTAGCGTTTTTTTACACTTGAGTGACCCCTCAATCGATATACCTGAGGACTAGCCTTTTTTACACTTGATGGGTTGTTGTGTTTAGGTTGTTTGGTGCCTATGTTAATGTTTTAATGAGGCTGTAGACTATTGTACACTTGTGTTAATAACATATATTCCATTATTTTAAATTTTAATGATAGGTTGGCAGTAGGCTGTTGAAGGAGTGTTACCCCATAAATTGGTTACAGTTTATCTACTAGTCATAATTAAAAATTAATTAAATTGGGTCATTTGAAAAAAAGCCAATTTGATGGTTCCCAAATCAAATTAACCAAATTAGATTAAGTACTCCCACAAATAGAATTAAATTGAAATTTCACCAATCAGTTGGACCGAAGTAGATTACATTTGACCCTAATCCGATTAGATCCATGTTCATCCTTGGTGTGCTTAACTTAATTAATATGAGTAAAATAATCAAATTAATAGGAGTACTTTTTTGTAATTAAATTTTAGAATAAAGTGCAAAAAACTCATATGAACTATATTCAAATTCGCAAATAATACTGTCATTACCTTAACTATTTTTCATTAAATGACTACAGTATCAATTTTTTTTGCCTATTTTTTGCCTATTTTTCATTAAATGACTATAGTATCAAGGCAATTCTTACCTCCTCGACCACAATACACCCACCAGGGAGCAGCCTTTACTTCTCTATCTTACCTCGACTGACAAGTTTATTGGGGCTCTTTTTGCGCAAACAGTCGAAGGGCAAGAACGACCAGTCTATTATCTCAGTCGCCTTGTACGAGAGACTGAGGCTCGCTACTCAGCCATCGAGCGCCATTGCCTCGCACTTGTATTTGCAGCACAGAAATTTAGACACTATTTCATGGCTCATCGCGTCCATTTGATCACAAAGTGTGACCCGTATAGGCACCTCCTCTCTAAGCCAATCATCTCAGGAAAAGCGTCGCGATGGTTTTTAGCTCTCTCAGAGTTCGATTTTACATGCTTTGCACCACGGGGTATTAAGAGCCAAGCTTTAGCAGATTTGCTCGCACAGTTCCCTAAACAGAGGCACGAGCCCCTCGATGACGCATTGCCCCTTGATGAACTCCAGGTTGCTACCATCCAAGACAGTCACAGTGAGTGGCAACTTGCTTTTGATGTGTCTTCCACTAGCAAGGGAGGAGGGGCAGGTATCATCCTCACCTCTCCAACTCAACACATCACAGCGGCCTTCAAACTTGCTTTTCGCTGTTCTAACAACGAAGCCGAGTATGAAGCACTTATTCTTGGCCTCCTCGTAGCCTTTGACAAGGGCATCTCGAGATTATGCATATGTGGAGACTCCAAACTAGTTGTTAAGCAGGTGACGGGCAAGTACGCCATCCGCGAGCCTTCGCTCGCATCTTATCGTACCATTATTCAAAGGCTCCTCGCTAGATTCTCCTCCGTTCGGTTCCTGCATGTACCTCGTTCCAATAATAGGTACCCAGATGCACTTGCAACGTTAGCCTCTAAACTAATAATTGCAGATGACATGACTCAGATCCACATCACCAAGCGCATTGGTCCAGCTACCATCACTGAGCTTTTCCCAGCCTAAACTATTCTGGACAATGACTGGCGAGCCCCAATCATTAGTCAACTCAAGCAACGGACAGGACCAATGCCTTTCATGCAATTGAAATCATTCCAACTTTTGCAGGGTTTGCTATACTTCCACCTACCATGTGGAACGTTAGCCAGGTGTTTGGGCCCTCGCGATGCCGAAACAGCTCTCACAGTGACTTACGAGCAGCATTGTGCTACACCTCTGGCGTTATATCGACGACTCCAACGCCAGGGTTATTATTGGCCAGATATGGCAGTACAGGCTAATACCCTGCAGCGCACCTGCCCGCAATGTCAAGCCAAGATGGATGAGACAGAGTCTTATATTCTCGAGGTGGTTGTTTGGCTTCGCCCGTTCATTGAATTCCTCTTGCATGGCACCCTTCCAGACGATAAACAAACTGCTGCAAGGATAAAGAGGAAGTCCGCATGATTCGAGCTTCGGGAGGGTGAACTCTTTCGCCGTACCCTCAATGGTACGTATTTGCGATGCTTGTCTCGCAGCGACGCCATGGAAGCTCTCAAGGAGGCTCACCAATTGGAGCATTAAGGCTTGCGCAAGCTCTTTGCGTACTTGTTGAAAAAGGGAGTTTATTGGCCCACTATGGAGAGCGATGCCAAGTCTCATATACAAAAGTGCAGGCCTTGCCAACATCACCATCATCAGATCCATACTCCGGTTATGCCCCTCCACCCTATTGAAGTCCCTTGGCCATTTCACACACGGGGACTAGATCTTATTGGACCATTCCATCCACCGGTGCGAGGTTATATGTGGATCCTTGTTGCAACAGAATTCTTCACTAAGTGGATTGAGGCGGTCCCCCTCAAGCATGCCACCGGTGGGGCCGTCGCGACTTTTGTTGTTGGTTTCCTTGATGGAGTCGCCACAACCAACAAAGCTTGAAAGTTGTGTGAGAATTTAGGAGGTGGCCAAGTTTTACATTTATAGAAAGCCACTACTACCTTTCTCTATATAAAATATAGATAGGGTGAGTAGGGATCGTCCCAAGGGATTAGATGGTGTATCGAATTGTGAAACTATGATAATTAGGGTTAGTAGGTCGAATGATCACACAATTGTTGATTGATTGGTTGATTATACTAAATGAGCTAAACTATAATAAAGCAATGCAATAAGATAAAGAGTAAGTAAGAAGGAAAGGTCTTGGGGTGTAGAGATCACCACCAAACAATACTATTCCAAACCATAATCAAGTGACTAATGAGGGAAATGAATGTGTTGCAACAATGTTGTGTGTGTAAAAGACATTCAATTGGTAAGGGTGACTCAACAAGTGCAAATTGTCTCAATCAACATGTGTGAGGCCACAATACATCTATTGGTAGAGGAATTTATTGTCTAAACATCATGTGAAGATAACAAAATAACAATTCAAGTCATTGAACCTTTTATTAAGCTCATAGTCCAAGCAATCCATAAGGATGACTTAGTTAAACATGCATTATCTAAACATCATGTGAGAGGTACAAAATATCTATTGGGAGAGGAATAAATTGTCTAAACACATGTGAAAGATACAACATATCATAACTAGTCATTAATCCTTCATTAAGCTCAAAATTCCATTACACCACAATATTAGAGCATATGCTTCTTGCATTCAAAAGCATGGAACATCAAAGAACAAGCATGAATTGTTTCCCCAACTAACACTACACTACTTAAAAGAGAAGCACAATCCATCAAGGAATAAGTATGAACCATCTAGAGACATAACAAGAATATTACATTAAGAACTTCATATTTTGGCAATCTCAAGATTAAAGGCATTAATACACATAGACATGCATCAATAACATTAAATCTAGAGGTGAGCATCTACTCTAGCATACATAGACATGTAGATAGAGAAAATGATCAATTAGAAGCATTAATCCATAGAACTCAATGACTAATCAAGATCTTCATAAGTTCAAGAATCAAAATATGCATTACAACACAAATCCCTCAAAATTACACAAGATTAGGTAAAGAAAGCATGTTTGGGGCTAACTCTAGCCCCAAGAGGATGTCTAGCCACTCATGATGATAAAGCTCCAACCATCAAGGGCTAAATCCATGGTGAAAATCTGCTCCTTGATAATGAAGGTCTCCTCCAAAGGTTGCTCTAGCTTCCTCCCTTCTTCCTCTCCAAGAATAGCCTCCAAGATGATTTTCAATGTGTGACAAGAGCCTCCTCTCAAAAAGTGTATCATATTCCTTATATAGGTAGGTCAAATACACCCCATGATGAGCTGTGGTCGTGCAAGGCATATTCTCCAATGATTAGATGAAGGACGGAATAAATGAGCTGGACTTTAACTTTTTCTCGCTGGAGGAAGTTCGATCGATCGAACCTTAACTTGGATCGATCGAAGATGGGTTCGATCGATCGAACTGCATCTTGGATCGATCGAAGTGGTCTGACTCCTCCGGATAAGGACAAGGCTGAGATATTTCGAAGATATTTATGGGAAAAAGGACAAAAGTGGTTGGTAGGCGTACAGCTGTGGATAAGATCAATCATTTGAATAGGACAAAATAGTGTTCGATCGATCGAAGGTGATGTTCGATCGATCGAACTTGGAATTTCAGCAAAGGCCAAGGTTGGATCTATCGAGAAGTACTGTGATCGATCATAGATGTTCGATCGATCGAACTCTAAGTTGGATCGATCGAACTTTTCAGCTGCACAACTTTGATTCCTTTTTGCTCCTTTCTTTCTCCACTTTGCTCCCTCCTTTGGTTTATCTCAGGATTGCTTCAATTAAGCTCTTATTTGGCTGAGTTAGCTCAATTTTGGGATTAGTGCCTGAAAATATAAATAACACGTAATAAGTCTAAAACGGCAAAGTAAGATAGATAAAGGTACTAGAATGCTTAAGCTTAACGGGTTTAAATGCGCACTTTTCAGTGCTCATCACACCCGCAAACTTAAATATTGCTAGTCCCTAGCAATGAACTAAGAAGTAAAGGAATGAAATAAACAACTATACAAGTATAAACTGGAAAGCAAGTAAAATGATAACACCATTTTTGTAGGGAACACGATTGCAATTAGCTTATGCAACAAGCCTTTTAAACCCCTAGGTTACCTCTAGTGGACGAGTAAAGTCTCATGAGGGTTTCCCGAAATGGCACCCACAAACATTAAGCTCATTCTTTCAAAAGAGGCACCAATATTGCAAACAAGCATTGGGAGAAAACTACCTCAAGTATGCAATTTTTCAACCGTTTCTAAGCAATCTCCCAAAATTTCAATATCAAGCAAGCAAGTATGGTCCTCCACATATCAAGAAAATGATCATGAAAATCGAAACAAGTCTAAAATCCATGTGAGAGGTCCGGCATCAAGTGTGTTACTATCTTAGCCAACTAGAGAAGTAATCACATCCTCACCCTCAAACCGGCACACAAATCTAGTACTGATCATCAAGATAAAAGAGTGGACCTTTTATTAAAGATTTATTGTTCTAGGTGCGCTTATTCTTTTCACTCTTTTTCTTTTTTTATTTTTTATTTTTTATTTTTTATTTTTTATTTGAGGATCAAAGATGAAAATATTGTGCAATGTGTTGATCTCTTAAGCTTTCTAGAAGATTCATGTAGCGAGCGTTAGGTCAATGACTCCCAAACCAGATGGCTTTAGGGCATTAGGTGTTAAGACACCCCTACGGACTTACAAACTCAAATCAACTAGACTACAAATCAAGACAACAACCATCTAATCATTTCCTACTTCTCACCTTTTGGGAGAAATCCTCACTTTTATTACTTTTGCAACTTTTTTTTTTTTTATTTTTAATAATCAATTATTAACCTAGAGTTTGGGCCCTCCACCTTTCGGCGCGAGAAGTTCACTGCTTAATGAGGCAAGAATCCCGGCTACTCAATGAAAAGGGGTTGTTATCCACCTTTATCAAGAATGAAAGCTTTCAATGCACTACTAGCCCAATTGGGATATAACCAATTCAATAATCAACAAAGCATGTACCCCACAAATGAATGCTAGTGTGCACCGGTGCTAGTGTAGAATCCTAGAATGAATCTCAAAACAATCACAAATTCAGGATGATGTGGACCACAAATGCAAGTAAGATATCAATCTTTTGAAAAATTTACTCCTAAATGGCATCCTCAAGGCATACAAGGAGTATTGGACTCTCAAGTCAAGCAATTTTTAAATTTTAAGCAATATAGTCCTCAAAAGATCAAAATCATAGCTAGAAATGGACCAAGTATAGAAATATCCCTCAAATACACAAGACATGCTCAAAATTTGAATTTTAAAGTAATACTGAAACATACACCAATACCCCCAAACTTAAACTGCACATTGTCCTCAATGTGTGAAGAGAACAAATGAAAGAGTATACCCGTGCTTTAGACATGAATAATCGGGATAGAAGTATCCAAAGTGGGTGGCATGGCCCCCCCAAACTTGGGATAAACTGTGGTCCTGAAAAGTTTGCACTCGGATAAACTCATTAGATAACAAAATAGGATAATCAGTGCATAGTGGACATGCAAGTGTAAAATGTGATAAATAGAGAATAGAGAGAGAGGTGTAAGAGTGGTCCTGAAAAATTGGGCAGCACTCTCTCACTGAAGTCACTGTGGTGTACCTGATGAAGTCAAACATACAAATATGAGATACTAAGAGACATCTATAATCAAAAAGCAATATATAGAGAATATAAAGTGCAGGTATATCAATAAAATAATAAAGCCGACAGACCGGCCGCAAAGTATAATACAGTAACAGTGACAGTATAATACAGATCCAGAATAAAAGAAATGAAAGCATAGAACAACTGGAAGTGGGGTCTCAGGAGGCCTGATCGTGAAGATCTGCAGTGGCTGGAGGTGCAGGTGCGGGTGCAGGTGCAGGGAGTCGGCTGGAGAGATTGGCAAAGCAAGCCATGACATCCGCCCTGAAAGAGGTGAACTCAGCTCGGTGGGCAGTGATGTCGGCTCGCATGGCTGCTACGGCATTTTAAAATCCTCAAATAGTTCGATCGATCGAATCCGAACTTGGATCGATCGAACTATTTGCTCTCCCAACTATTTTTTTTTTTTTGAATTTTAAAATTTAAAAAATCAAAGGAAATTAAATTAATGAGATGCAAATTTCGATCGATCGAAGAAAGATTTCGATCGATCGAAGAGGATAAAGAATGTACAAGTTTAAGGGCTCAAGAGTTGACACGTGTTGGAACCTTGAATCGATCGAACTTGGAATTCGATCGATCGAACATGAAAAATTTTGAAAAGTCCCGAGAGCATACATGAACCACAAAATGCTCATGCAATCCCTTACTCGGTTCCTTCCAATGTATATGAACCACAAAAACAGTATCTAGACTTCGTAAGAATCAAAATGCAAGATAGAAATGAGGGAGGAATAGGGTTTTGACATCCTACGAATTTCGGTGCTAGTCTTTAACGTCTCTAGCAAGACCCTAGGGTTCTTTTAACTCGGATCAAAGATCTTGCAATGCATCCCCTCCTTTTTGGGGTGAGAAATGTTTTGAGTTCCACCCAACAAATGGTTCTTGGAAGAACTTGTTGGATTTAACTCAAAAGATGTTTTTAAGTTCTTATCAAAATCTTCATCAATATGTTCATACACCGGGTCAATAAGATTTGCAGCCTCTAAATGTCTTTGAAAGACTTGACCCTCTATGTATGGTTTCAATCTTTGCCCATTCACCTTGAAGATGTTCCCCTTCTTCAAGTCTTGTATCTCTACCGCTCCATGTGGTGCAACCGAGATAATTTCATAGGGATCTTCCCACTTGGTTCTCAATTTGCCGGGAAAGAGTTTTAACCTAGAGTTGAAAAGCCAAGCTTTTTGACCGGGTTCTAAGGACTTCTTCACAATATGCTTATCATGGAAGGCTTTGGTTCTTTCTTTGTAGAGCTTGGCATTATCATAAGCATTGTGCCTTAGCTCTTCCAATTCACTCAATTGAAGTAGCATATCCTCTCCGGCTTTGGCTAGGTCAAAATTGAGCTTTTTAACTGCCCAAAAGGCTTTGTGTTCTAGCTCAACCGGAATATGGCAAGGCTTCCCATAAACAATTCTATAAGGGGACATGCCAATGGGAGTCTTATATGCCGTCCGGTAAGCCCACAAAGCATCATTTAGCTTTCTTGACCAATCTTTCCGGGTGGTGTTAACCGTTTTCTCAAGGATATGCTTAATTTCCCGGTTAGACACTTCCACTTGTCCACTTGTTTGAGGATGGTAGGGAGTGGCTACTTTGTGAGTGACGGAGTACTTAAGAAATAATTGCCTCAAGAATTGATTGCAAAAATGCTTTCCTCCATCACTTATCATAGCCCTTGGCATACCAAAACGAGCAAAGATATTGGATTTAATGAATTGAATGACCACGGAGTGATCATTCGTTTTGGTAGCACAAGTCTCAACCCACTTAGAAACATAATCAACGGCAAGAAGAATGTATTGATAACCATATGACATAGGAAATGGACCCATGAAATCAATGCCCCAAATATCAAAAATTTCAACAACCAATATATTGGTTAATGGCATTATATCTCTTTTAGACATTGTTCCCATCTTTTGACACCTCTCACACGACTTGCAAAAGTTGTAGGCATCTCTATGAATAGTGGGCCAAAAGAGCCCACTTTGAAGAACTTTTAGGGCGGTCTTCTTTGCACTAAAATGCCCACCACATGCAAGTGTGTGGCAAAACACTAGGACACCTGGGATTTCACTCTTCGGAATGCATCTTCTCACAATTTGATCGGGACAATAGCGGTATAAAACAGGGTCTTCCCAATAGTAATTCCGGATGTTGGCAAAGAAACGATTTTTGTCGTTCTTTGACCAAGAGGTTGGAAGCTTGCCTATTGCCAAATAATTCACAATATCAGCGAACCAAGGCATTATTCCATTTGAGACTTGAAAAAGTTGTTCATCCGGGAAGGAATCATGAATTAGAGGACTAGGGAAAGGCTCTATTTGTAATCTAGAAAGATGATCAGCAACCACATTTTCGGTGCCCTTTTTGTCCTTGATTTCAAAATCGAATTCCTGGAGGAGTAAAATCCATCTAATCAATCTAGGTTTTGTTTCCCTCTTTGTTAAAAGATGTCTCAATGCAGCATGATCAGAGTAAACAACAACCTTAGATCCTAGCAAATAAGAGCGGAACTTATCAAGAGCATATACTACAGCAAGTAATTCCTTCTCGGTAGTGGAGTAATTCAATTGAACTCCTGAGAAGGTTTTGCTTGCATAGTATATGGCACAAGGGAACTTACCTACTCGTTGGCCCAAAACTGCCCCCATGGTATAGTCAGAAGCATCACACATAATTTCAAAGGGTAAAGACCAATTAGGAGGTTGCATGATAGGAGCAGATGACAATGAAGTACGCAATTTATGAAAGACGTCTAGACATGCTTGATCAAAGACGAAAGAAGTATCCTTGGCAAGAAGATTGCACAAAGGTCTAGCGATTTTGCTAAAGTCCTTGATGAAGCGACGATAGAAGCCGGCATGACCTAGAAAAGAGCGAACTTCCCTCACCGTTGAAGGTGGGGGTAGTTCAGAGATGAGTTCAACTTTCACCTTATCTACCTCAATTCCTCTTCTAGATATGACGTGACTCAAAACAATTCCCTCTTGAACCATGGAATGGCTCTTTTCCTAACTAAGAATAAGGTTTGTTTCACGGCATCTTTTAAGCACTAAGTCCAAATTTTTGAGGCAAGCATCAAAGGAAGACCCAAAAACAGAAAAATTGTCCATGAAGACCTCAAGATACTCTTCCACCATATTCGAAAAGATAGACACCATACACCTTTGGAATGTAGCAGGAGCATTGCATAAACCAAAAGGCATCCGTCTATAAGCAAATGTGCCAAATGGACATGTAAAAGTGGTTTTCTCTTGGTCTAATGGGTCAAGGGCCACTTGGTTGTAACCGGAATATCCATCTAGGAAGCAATAGTATTGTTGCCCCGCCAATCTCTCTAAGATTTGATCAATGAAGGGTAAAGGGAAATGATCCTTTCTAGTGGCGGCATTCAATTTTCGGTAATCAATGCACACACGCCATGAGTTGGCGGTGCGCTTAGAGATTTCCTCACCTTTAGCATTTTCAACCACGGTAATTCCCGACTTTTTGGGAACTACTTGTGTAGGACTCACCCATTTGCTATCGGAGATTGGGTAGATGATTCCGGCATCCAAAAGCTTCACTACTTCTTTCTTAACTACCTCTTTCATGTTAGGATTCAATCTCCTTTGGGCATCCCTAAAGGGTTTTGTATCCTCTTCCATGAGTATACGATGCATACAAATGGAAGGATCAATTCCCTTAAGGTCCGCCACACTCCACCCTATAGCTTATTTATTTTCTTTAAGTACATTAAGTAGAGCATTTTCTTGGTCCTCATCTAGGCTTGAAGAGATGATAACCGGAAGAGTGTCGTGAGGACCTAGAAATGCATACTTAAGATTATAAGGCGAAATTTTTAGCTCAAGAGTTGGTGGAGATACCAAAGATGAAAATGGAGGAATACTAGAAAGTGAAGGAAGAGGCTCAATTGGAGTTTTCCATGGTGGACAATTCAAACTTACTACGGATTCCATTATATTGCTTACTTCATTGATTGAATTTTCATTATCAAACCCACAACTCTCATACATTTCTAGAAGACATGAGGCAAGAGGATCATCGGATAAAAGAGATGAGAGATCATCCTCAAGCGGTTGTTTCATGATCATTGTGGGAATTGATTCCTCAACAACCTCATCTAACACATCAATAACATAACACTCATCTTCATCTATGGGATGTCGACTTGCATTGAAAACATTAAGTTTGGCCAACATGTTGCCAAAAGAAAGATCCATGATTCCGGACCTACAATTGATAGTGGCATTGGCGGTGGCAAGGAATGGTCTTCCCAAGATGATTGGGATTTGCGTAGTGGAATTAGCAACCGGTTCGGTATCTAACACTACAAAATCAACCGGAAAGTAGAATTTATCTACTTTGACAAGGATGTCCTCAACCATACCCCTAGGTGTTTTGACGGATCTATCGGCCATTTGAAGCACCACCGAGGTTGGCTTTAACTCATTTAACCCCAATTGGACATACACAGAATAAGGAATCAGGTTAACACTTGAACCTAAGTCAAGAAGAGCTCTACGGATCTCGTGATTTCCAATTACACATGAAATGGTTGGAGCACCGGGGTCTTTGTATTTGAGTGGAGTAATTTGTTGAAGAATGGAGCTCACTTACTCCGTAATGAACACTTTCTTAGGACCTTGTCCTTTGTTCCTCCTCTTTTGTGTGCAAAGATCTTTCAAGAATTTGGCATAAGGCTGCATTTGCCTAATTGCATCTAAAAGGGGAAGATTTATGTTCACTTGCTTGAAAACATCCATCATGTCAAGTATTTTCCCATCTTGCCTCTCTTGAGGTGGGGTTTCTCTCGAAGCATAAGGGAAAGGAGCTTTTGGCTCATGACATTTTGGCACTTGAGAAGATGATGAAGATTGAGTATTCCGATTTGGAACATTCTCATCCAAAGAGATAGGTATGGAATTGGAATTTTGATGAGTGACAACATTTGGTTGCACCGATTCACTATCCTCCTTTGGCAACTCAACCTTATTGTCAACTTGCTTACCACTTCTCAAAGTAGTGATTGCTTGTGTTTGAACTTGTGAGGCATTCTCCGATGTAGAGTTTGCCTCCACACAAAATTGAGCTTTTGGGTTCCTCTCGGGTTGACTAGGTAACTTACCCACTTCCCTTGCATTCAATGCATTAACTATGATCCCGATTTGGGACTCTAGCTTTGATATAGATTGAGAGTGTGAATGCAACAAATTTGTGTTCTTCTCTAGGCTATCCAAAGCCATTAAAACCTTATCCAAATGTAGAATTATTATGAAGTGCATGAGGAGAATGATGCTCCGTTTGGAATTCATACATTTGAGGATGTGAAGAATTATTCATTCTTTGATGATATGAAGGAGTGAACACTTGAAAACTTTCATTTCTCTTGTGAGGTGGAATGTACTTGTTTTGAAAATTCTGAGCTTGAAAAGAATTTGGATGTTCATTCCACCTTGGAACATAAGCATTGGAATAGGGATGAGCAAATGTAGCATTGACTTGTTCATAGTGTTCATTATAAGCATGTCCGTGGGGACAATCAAAAGTAGTGTGCAAAACACTTGAACATGTCATACAAGGCTCGTATATTTAAGAGGTATGATGATGAGGATATGAATTGTTAGCCGGTTTTTGATTTAACAAGAATTGGTCAAACTTTTGAGAAAGAGTTTTAATCTCGGCTTCAATTCCCATTGAACTCTCTATTTGACAAACTTGAGAATTTTTCTTCTTCTCTTTTATTTTATGGTCAATTTGAGAAGTATAAAATTTTTGTAAAGAGTTTTCGCTCATCTTCTCAAAGAGTTGCCAAATGTCATCCTCATGTTTCCCAAAATATGATCCTCCACATGATGTATCAACAATGTCTTTATGAATGTCGGATAGGCTCTCATAGAAGTATTGAACCACTTGCCATTTTGGAATGCCATGATGTGGGCATTTCCCTAGCAAGTCATTCAATCTTTCCCAAGCCTCATGTAATAACTCCCCTTCTTTTTGAGAAAAAGTTATAATTGAAGTACGCATAGCATTGGTCAAACTCATGGGATAAAACTTTTTTAAAAATTCATTTTACATTTGCATCCAAGAAGTTATAGAATTTGCTTCCACAGTATTGAACCAATGCTTTGCCTTGCTTTTGAGTGTGAAAGGGAAAAAGGAGTAGTCTAATCACTTCCTCCGGAACATTCATGTATCTAATGGTGGAACATATTTCAAAGAATTCATTTAGATGCTTATAAGGCTCCTCATCATTTAGACCATAGAAAAGTGGACACAATTGAATAATTTCGGGCTTGATTTCATATTGATTTGTCTCGAAATTAGGCAACATGATACAAGAAGGTGCATGGTATGCATGGAGATCATAATAGTCACGAAGTACCATTGGAGGCATTGGAGCTTGAGCTCCGAGACCGTATTGATCGGGAGGGAGGTTTTGCATGAAATGCGGGTCTAGGTAGCCAAGACTACCCTCTAGGTTTTCCATGTGAATGCCTAGAGTGAATGATCAAGTAAAGACTACAAATCACAACAAAGCAATCAAACAAACACTTCTCCTCCACAACAAGTCAAATATCAACAACTTCCTCCATATACAATAATTCCCACACTCCCATGCTTTCAATGATATGCAATGCCACCACGTGGGCCCCCGATTTAACTAAGGAGATTGAGTAAGAAAGTCTCACAATGGTCCTTTAGCACTTCAACTCCAAATTTAAAAGCTTAGCTTAGCAAATTTTTTTTTTTTTTTTTTTAGTAACTCTTCATTTTTAGCATTTTTTTTTTTTTTTTTTTCCTTTTTGCTTGCTTTACTCCTTAGCTTTGAAGTTCTTTGCTAGCTCCTTACTCAATGCACCTTGTTAATGAAGAACAAACTTAATAAGTAATCAAAAACATAAAATAAAAAGAAAGTAAAGACACGATCAAAAGAGCACTAATCCTAATTGAATTTCACAATTCGACGTTGCCAATTTAAAATCCCCGGCAACGGCGCCAAAAACTTGTTGTTGGTTTCCTTGATGGAGTCGCCACAACCAACAAAGCTTGAAAGTTGTGTGAGAATTTAGGAGGTGGCCAAGTTTTACATTTATAGAAAGTCACAACTACCTTTCTCTATATAAAATATAGATAGGGCGAGTAGGGATCGTCCCAAGGGATTAGATGGTGTATCGAATTGTGAAACTATGATAATTAGGGTTAGTAAGTCGAATGATCACACAATTGTTGATTGATTGGTTGATTATACTAAATGAGCTAAACTATAACAAAGCAATGCAATAAGATAAAGAGTAAGTAAGAAGGAAAGGTCTTGGGGTGTAGAGATCACCACCAAACAATACTATTCCAAACCATAATCAAGTGACTAATGAGGGAAATGAATGTGTTGCAACAATGTTGTGTGTGTAAAAGACATTCAATTGGTAAGGGTGACTCAACAAGTGCAAATTGTCTCAATCAACATGTGTGAGGCCACAATACATCTATTGGTAGAGGAATATATTGTCTAAACATCATGTGAAGATAACAAAATAACAATTCAAGTCATTGAACCTTTCATTAAGCTCATAGTCCAAGCAATCCATAAGGATGACTTAGTTAAACATGCATTATCTAAACATCATGTGAGAGGTACAAAATATCTATTGGGAGAGGAATAAATTGTCTAAACACATGTGAAAGATACAACATATCATAACTAGTCATTAATCCTTCATTAAGCTCAAAATTCCATTACACCACAATATTAGAGCATATGCTTCTTGCATTCAAAAGCATGGAACATCAAAGAACAAGCATGAATTGTTTCCCCAACTAACACTACACTACTTAAAAGAAAAGCACAATCCATCAAGGAATAAGTATGAACCATCTATTGACATAACAAGAGCATTACATTAAGAACTTCATATTTTGGTAATCTCAAGATTAAAGGCATTAATACACATAGACATGCATCAATAACATTAAATCTAGAGGTGAGCATCTACTCTAGCATACATAGACATGTAGATAGAGAAAATGATCAATTAGAAGCATTAATCCATAGAACTCAATGACTAATCAAGATCTTCATAAGTTCAAGAATCAAAATATGCATTACAACACAAATCCCTCAAAATTACACAAGATTAGGTAAAGAAAGCATGTTTGGGGCTAACTCTAGCCCCAAGAGGATGTCTAGCCACTCATGATGATAAAGCTCCAACCATCAAGGGCTAAATCCATGGTGAAAATCTGCTCCTTGATGATGAAGGTCTCCTCCAAAGGTTGCTCTAGCTTCCTCCCTTCTTCCGCTCCAAGAATAGCCTCCAAGATGATTTTCAATGTGTGACAAGAGCCTCCTCTCAAAAAATGTATCAAATTCCTTATATAGGTAGGTCAAATACACCCCATGATGAGCTGTGGTCGTGCAAGGCATATTCTCCAATGATTGGATGAAGGACGGAATAAATGAGCTGGACTTTAAGTTTTTCTCACTGGAGGAAATTCGATCGATCGAACCTTAACTTGGATCGATCGAAGATGGGTTCGATCGATCGAACTGCATCTTGGATCGATCGAAGTGGTCTGACTCCTCCGGATAAGGACAAGGCTGAGATATTTCGAAGATATTTATGGGCATAAGGACAAAAGTGGTTGGTAGGCGTACAGCTGTGGATAAGATCAATCATTTGAATAGGACAAAATATGGTTCGATCGATCGAACTTGAAATTTCAGCAAAGGCCAAGGTTGGATCTATCGAGAAGTACTGTGATCGATCATAGATGTTCGATCGATCGAACTCTAAGTTGGATCGATCGAACTTTTCAGCTGCACAACTTTGATTCCTTTTTGCTCCTTTCTTTCTCCACTTTGCTCCCTCCTTTGGTTTATCTCAGGATTGCTTCAATTAAGCTCTTATTTGGCTGAGTTAGCTCAATTTTTGGATTAGTGCCTGAAAATATAAATAACACGTAATAAGTCTAAAACGGCAAAGTAAGATAGATAAAGGTACTAGAATGCTTAAGCTTAACGGGTTTAAATGCGCACTTTTCAGTGCTCATCAACTATAAAGTCAAACGACTGCTCATGTAGTATAATGTCCAGCATAAACGTTCCTCGCTATACTACCCGCAAGGCAATGGCCAGGCAGAGGCCTCAAACAAAAACCTTATCCGAATCTTAAGTCGAACCCTCAAAGAAAACCTTACCACATGGGTGGAACAATTGCCCCTAGCGCTCTAGGCTTATCGCACTTCCACCAAGTGCTCTACTAGTCAAATGCCGTTCTTCCTTGTCTATGGAACTGAGGCTGTCTTGCCCATCGATATTGCAATCCCCGCGGCACAGCTCGCCTCGCGAAGCGGGATTCCCATGTCTCGAGATAATGAGTTGGAAGCCCTCAATGACTGATGCGAGGCAGCCCTGTAGCATTTCCAGCAATACCAGCACAACATAGCGTGAGCATACAACAAGCATGTCCAACCTCGACAGTTCAAACCAGGCGAGCTCGTTCTTAAAGCTGCCCCACACATTATGAGAGGTCTCTCAGCCCCTAAGTTCTCACCTAATTAGGAGGGCCCTATGTTGTCAAAACATCTAGTGATAGTGGTTATTGCACACTCAAGGGCTCTGATCATAGCCGCATGAATAATGTCTGGCTGAAGCCCTACTTTTGTTAAGCTTGGTTATCCTAAACGAAAATTGGTTTTCTTATTTAGTTTGGTGCATGTCTCGAGTTTTGCAAAATTAAATTGTAACAAGGGAAGAGAGAGAACAAACAAAAGAGAGAGACAATCACAAATTTTCTCATTCAATGTTGTTTGATTATAATTATGGAGTTCTTGACTTATATCTACATCAATAACAAAAGAGCGACCTATGAGTCTAGTCCGCATATGAAGAAATGGGACAGGGGAGTATAAAAAATAGAGTGCATAGATTATGAGTTAAAAAAATTCATTGACAAAAGTTTTTTTTTTTTTTTCGCTACATGAAACAGTCATACGGCAATTACAAAGCACAACCAAACAAAACAATACTACACAAAGTCACTGGACAAATACCAAACAAAGCCACCATAATATAAGATATGGACACGAAGACATAGCCATAAAAGCATTCCACTTCCCAGCCACAACTAAGACCCATAGTCAATTGGTCATTTTTAATTGCAGGCCACAAATTTGGGCTTAAAGCTGGACCAAACTAAACATTAGCCCCATTTAACATACCCACCATTTCAATTAGGTACCTGATCTATAAGGTGTTGGCCTAACGTTCTAGAATATACGGTCCTTGTGTTTTCCCCACGCATCAACAAAAAGAGGCTTTGACCTAGGAGCCAAAAGCGGACCCCACACTATACAATGTGAGAAACGAGGATGACCTTTGCGTGCACGAAGACCAAACGAAGGGAAGTGACCAGTCACCAACAAACCACCATCATTGTGAGCCTCGTCTATAACAAAAAAACACCACCGAGACACAACGAGCAACAGAAAACCCATGCACTGGATGTTTTCTAGCCTGACAAATCTTTCCGGCTACACCTAGCCACAACCCATAGTCAATGGCGGCCAGAGGAGAGGCAGCTTTGATCAGAGTAAGAGAAATGAGCACCAAACCTGCTGCAAGAACTCGTTCAACTCGCAAAAGCCCGAAACGCGGTGCTTGTGGAAGCGAGAGAAACACCGGCATGCAAGGTAAAGAAAACGAAGCACCATAAGAAACGGAAAATCCATTCCCAAATAGCGTACCCGCCGATAGACAGACACTCACAACAACCAACTGTTGAAACGGAAATCAACACGACCCGGGACAACACAATTTTCCTACAAAGAGGAGAGAAGAAAATCGGTGAACTTTGACTGACACCGGTGTGATTTTTTGCGTAGACGGATGCTAGGAAGGAACGAAGACATACCTATAATAAGAGAATCAGTTGAATATTATATGAGCATATCCAGAGTTGTACATAATTCTCTCATCATGAAACCATATGTAAACACAAATAATCTCACTTGATTCTACAATTCATAAATTATCCTTTTGCAAATAATTTCTGATTAACAAAACTCTCTAAATTGTTATTATTATTATTCAGGTACTTTTAAAAATTCCAATGCTTTACCAGAGCTAATAATTCCTCAAACCTAATTTTTTTGATAGTCTACAATGCACGCTCAAGTATTCTTGTTTCTAAGAAACTAAGCACTTCACCTTGTTTAAATAAAAAATGAAAAAAAAAAAAAAAAATGAACACACGACAACTTACTTTTTTTCCGATACTACTTATCCCATTTAGCTTTCACCCTTTGGAAGAGGTAACCTATAGAAAATAAATAAATAAATGTGTTGGGGAACTTCTGAAATTTTTGAAAAGTCTAACTAAATATTTACAAGCATTTTCATTCACTTCTTATCCCCAAAAACAAAGAAGGGATTAAAACAAAAGTATTTGCATTCTATATTAATTCTTATCTAGCTGTTCTGAGCAATAGCTTAAGAGAAAACAAAACAATAGTACTGATAATATGATTAACCCATAAAAATAAAATAAATATAATTTTTTTAGTCTTCTGAACAATAACTTTGTGGACTACAAATTGAAAGAAATAATTCAGAGCAAACAAAACTCTACGAATCAAATGATGAACAAATACAACTAAAAAGCAATACCATTTTCTTGCTGTAAGCCTGGAGTTTTTTTTTAATATATATTCAGTCTTCCTTTTCTCTGCCTTTGCTACATATGGAGCTTTTTCCTGTAGTTGGAACAAATAGATAACAATAATATTGAATAAAAATGTAATCTTTATCCATAAGTAATAAATCTGGACCAGAAATTAGAACTAAATTTATTTTTGAAAAATTTAGTAGAAGTAGAAATTTTGCAATAGATATGATCAGTTTCTGGAGTAAATTTGGCCTGGCACCCTCTGCCCCTTTTAAGGATAAAATAAATTTAGCCTAGCACCCAATGCCCCTTTACAGATTACATTAATTCTCTCTAAATTAGTTTGGAAATATTCATGGAATTAATGTTTACAAAAAATCTCATTCTTCGAGCACCAAAAAATATTAATTCTATTACTAATAACAACAATAATATTTGATAAGCAGATCGGAATGATGATAAGCAGTACACACACTGCTGTCAGGGATGTCAGATTTTGGAGCAAAGTGGATAATTGGGAGCTTGAGGCGGTGATATTGTATTCATTAAACTTGGTATCCAAGTTATATATATATATATATATATATATATATATATATATATATGGTATTAGTTTCTATTTCACTTTCCACAAAAGAAACTCAGCACATACATAGAGAAAGAGAAAGAGTATCATTTATTTTTTTTTTGGTGTTCAGGCACTATGTCATTGCTAAAGGGGTATAGGTTTAAGCCAACGAACGAAGAACTCATTCGTTATTACTTGGAGAAGAAAGTTAAGGGGGAAGAATTGTCATCTAATGCAGTGATTGACATGGATGTCTACAACAACGAACCCTGGTTGCTTTACTGTATGTATATCGATCATAGTGTCCTTTCTCTCATCGCTTTCTTAATTTGGATATATATGTGTATATATATATGTATGGATATATAATTAACTTAAATGACGCCATTTTGCCCTTAAGGTAAATGACACAGTAGAATAGTACTAAAATTGACGCCGTTTTCCCCTTAAGTTAAATGACGCCGTTTCCCACTCTCCTCCCCCTTCATGTTTTCTCCAAACCCTAAATAAACGCCACCAACGCTGCCATATGCCCATACCAACGCCGCCACGATTTGAGCAAGCATTTGCTAGTGATACTCGATGGGTTTGACGTCGCCGCCATATGCCCAGACCAACGTCGCCACCGACAGAGACGACTAGAAATACGGCTAGAGGAGAGGCTGCGGAGATCAGCGCGAAGCCCAGACCAACATTGCCCCGATTTGAGCAAGCTTCTGCCAGTGACGCGAAAATTGGGTGATGGGTTTGACAGCACAGTCCAGGAATTCGGGGATGAGGCGGTCGATTGGTGGTTTGATGAATTGGAGGCGTCGCGACCCTTGGAGAGAAGGGGATCGGTGGAGGAAGAGTGTTTTGACGGTGGAGGAATCGGTGGTGGTGGGGCAGCGGTGGTGGCGCCTTCATTTTCTCTCTCCATCGATTTTTGCTGTAGGACTGCCTGTTGCGATGAAGGTGAGTTCCTATATAATTGATTATTCCTTTCGCTCCAAATAATGTAGATGAATGATAGGGTTCTAAACCCCAAATAATGTAGATGAATGATAGGGTACTAAACCTAAAGATAATCCTTTGAATTCGAGATTAGCCACCAAAAATATTAAGTTTTTATTCATAAAAACCCTAATTCCATTACACGAGCATCATATATATATATATATGAAAAATAGAAATAGCAGACTTCCTAACATAGCAAATAATAATTGGAAAGAAACAACATTCCTAAAATAGACTTAATAGTAGTAGTTTCCTAACAATCAATACTGTGAGAGGAAGCTTGCAGAGACGGATTGTAGGGCAATTGTTGATCCAGTGTACAAATTGGGGCCAATTGATGATTCCGGTGTAAAATCTGCATTTATCCTGTATGAATCTCCATAAAGGCTTGATAAAGTCGCATTCAAGGAAGAGGTGAAAGTGAGATTTTGGTTTTGAAGAGCAGAGTAGGCAAATTTTTGGTTCAACTTTCGACATTGCTTTGCTATCCAAGGTGGGGTAGTTTACATTGTCTTGGGATGGTAATTGAGTCCCATGTAAGCTTGGCCTATGGGGTCGCCGGTGATGATGGGGAGAGTGCAGAGAAGGTATGTGTAATATCCCTAATTTTAAAAGGATAGTCTCGGTATTTATTTATTTGTTTTAATTATATTTGACTAATTGCTTATGTGTTTAATTGAATTAGGTATTACTTAATTATTTGATTATGTGTCTATGTATTATTTGTATTTGTCTATGTGTTAATTGTTTAATTAGGTTATGTGCTTAAATGGTATTTTGATTAATTGTAAATTAAATATTTTCTTTTCTTTTATTATTTTATTTTATTTTTCTTTTATGGTTATGGTTAGTAGTAATGGGCCAACCAATTGGGTCCCATTGACTACTTAGATAGGAGGTTGGATGTGTATGGATTATTACCCATGGATAGTTGTGTATGTATATATATATAGATATATATTATATACATATATAAAAAGAAAAGTAATTTATTAAGTACTTTTATGGTAACTTGGGTAGTAATATTTAATCTGATGTGTATGTTTTATATTTAAATAATAAAAATAGACATAGATTTGAGACGTGTTATATTTTAACTTACTTTATAATATTATGGTAACTTAAGTATTATTGGATAATCCATTAATAAATAATGGAATGTGTATAATTTATTTATTTAATAAACATATACATAAATTATATATGTAACATATTTTACTTACCTTTTTAATATATATATAAAAGGGAAAGTAATTTATTAATTACTTATATGGTAACTTGGGTAGTAATATTTAATCTAATGTATATGTTTTATATTTAAATAATAAAAATATATATAGATTTGATACGTGTTATATTTTAAGTTACTTTATAATATTACGGTAACTTAAGTATTATTGGATAATCCATTAATAAATAATGGAATGTGTATAATTTATTTATTTAATAAACATATATATAAATTATATACGTAACATATTTTACTTACCTTTTTAATATTTTAATATATATATTTTTTAAGTTGACTTGGATTGGAAAAAGGGTTAGGGTTATTTTATTTAGCCTATAAATATATAGTTATAGGTTGTAAAAGGGGGTTAGAAATATTCACGTGATATATTCTAGAGAGAGAGAGTTAGAGAGGGAAGGATGAAAAAAACCCTATAGAGAGAAGATCAAGGAAGAAGAAGTTTAACTTTCGATCCGAAAGTTTAAGGCAAGTTATTCTTCTATCTCTTTCCCTTTAATTCGTATTTCTATACATGCCTAGAAAATTTCAGGATTTATTAAACACATAAAATTAAATAATTATGCATGTTTAATTAAATTAGAATATAGGTTTTATGAATTTGGTTCATATCTGTTCTGGTGTTATGAATTGATAAATGCATGATTTTGATTTGATTTCCGGTGTGAATTTTTACATGTTTAAATTATGTATATTTCATATCTGTGGAATGATGGAACGTAGAAACATGCCTAGAATTCCTAAACATTAAATAGGAACTAAGTTTGGGTTTAAATAAATTTAAATAGACTCAATCATAATGATGCTTGCTATTTGAATGTTTTAAACAAACGAATGAATTTAATCTTTTAATATGTTTTAACAATTGAGATTAAATGTGTAGGATGAATTGGATATGGAGAATGCTTATTTGACGGTATAATAAAATATCATCATATGTATAAGATTCAGTTTATGTAGGACATGTGATATAGGAAACTTAAATAAATAATAAGTCATTCCTATTTTGTGATAACTTGATATCATATTATCATAGTTATTTCTGGATTGTTTGATGTATTTCCTTAATCGTTACATTAATTGTTGAATTGTGTGATTTAATGCACTGGTATGGGACGGTGGCATTCTAGGGATGGATTAACGTATCAGTTAAGTCCTATCTATTTTATATAAGGGAATGGATTAACTAAAATGTTAAGTCCTGCTTATATTCAAGTCAGGTCAGCTGAACAAGTTGAATGACTTATGGAGGATTGATTTATTATATAAGGGAATAGATTAACTAAAATGTTAAGTCCTACTTATATTCAAGTCAGGTCAGCTGAACAAGTTGAATGACTTATGGAGGATTAATTTATACTGGATAGGATGGTTACTAGATTATATATATATATAAGTATGGTGCCATGATATGAGTTTGAGTCTCAGGATCAGTGGTTAGAGTGCGTGTATCGCCAGGGATGTGTAGTTAGATATAATGTAGTTGTGTACCCTGGTAGGTCTAGGTATTCATGCCCACTATATGTGCGTTTTGCATGTTGCCTACTATTTAGGTTGAGATAACCCTATAGTCTAGTGAGGTTCATTTAGTGTGTTTATATATATATATATATACGGACTACTAGTTACTGTTGGATTGACTAAGATGTATACGTGTATCGGATCTCTGCTTGGACTGTAGTAGAGTAGAACTTGTTTGTGGGCCTGACCCACCATTATTTTTCAGGTGTTCGTCAGGAGTAGAGGTTGTTCGTGCTGAGCAGGGATCAGTCTACTTCATTCTTCCGATGCTACATAGGAGTTCCTTTATGATTCAGTTTTTTGATTTAGACAGTTATTGCTGTCATTTGTTTAGTTTGGATTTTCTAGGGGTCCACACAGTATGGATTCCCGAGTTGTATTTTAGAGGATCAGTTGTATCAGAAGAGTTTATTAATTAATGGAAATATATTCTGAGGTTTATTATTAGATTATCATTTTAGTTTCTTGTCAGCATTTTATTTATTCTTCTTTATTCTTTTGTACTCTATGTTCGTTTATTATCAATTTGTTTTGATATCCTCGGGTATTCGGGCGTGAGCCTGGCCAACCCGTATTCGGGAATCTGGGGGTATCACAGTTGGTATCAGAGCACTCCAGGTTCAAGTATCCTTAAAAGTGTCTTTCGTTATATGACTTCCGCGTTGCGTCTCTTAAAACTTAGAGCCCGTATTCGGATTCGTTGTACTCTATTTACGATTTGTTATGAAGAGCTGATGTCAATTATATTCTGTAGTCATAGAATGGTTGGCACTAGGAAAAGGATGGGTTCAATGCAAAAGCGATAAAGACCCAAATGAGTAAAGGAGTATGTTATCGATTTCATTGCCAGAAGGCAGAGTTAGGGATCGATGGTTTAGGTTCGTTTGGCGTTACTTTAAAAGTATAAGCCAAGGAAGAATTTAGGTGTACGTGATAGGTCACCGCATATCGGGGCCAACACGACTTCAGTTGATCTCAAAAAGGAAACAAGCGAAGAGTAGGAACCGAAGAGGATCCTAATAGAGGAGATTTATGTGCATCCATTAGAGAGGGTACTAAATCTTGAAGATGGATGATCGCGCGAGGTGATCTGAATTGCTAGTGGTATAGCGAATGTTATTAGTAGAATTGGGGTTGATCAATCTACAAATAATTAAACTGTCTTATCATCTCTAAAAAAGATATATAAGAAATATTTTTCAGAAGATTGGGGATTAGATGGAGTTCTTATCAGAACGAAACGTATGATTTTGTTTCACATTCAGGAAGGTATTGGTATTATGTTGTGACGTTCTAATTCGCTTTATAAAGCCAAGTTAGACAGTTTACATTCCGCATATAAGAAGGATGAGGGTTAAGCCCTTGGTATTTGCTGAGGCAAACATTTGTATTTTTAAGCTATATTTTAAAGGATATGTTTCGAGGTTGGATGATTATTTACGAAATTATAAAAGGAAATTTGAAACAATTTAGTAAGGTTGATTTCAAATGAGACTTTCTTTTCTAGAAAGAACGATGTCCTAAGTAAGAGTATATTTTGTTTTGTTGTGTTTATCATACGTGTTTTATTATTAATTTTTTTTTGTTAATTACTCGGGATTTGGTATGTGGTTTAGTTGGGGACACAAGTATGTGATCAGCCAACTATTGTTTTAATAATATGGAGTAATAACGCTATTTATGCTAGATTTATGAGCATACGGTCGTAGGATTTGGTAGATACACATAAATCTAGCCAATCTATTGGACCTAGACATGTGTCATTATGGTGTGTTTTGGGATGGGTTAATTAAACCATCACTATGAGCCAAACAATTTAGAATGATTAGTTTGATATACTTTACGTTAGGTATGAATTTGTATCATATTACAACGCCATGATATTGGTGGTTGTTACTGTTTCGGTATGCATGAGGTAGTGGTAAATAAAGATCACTATAACGCCATGATGATATATCAGAGGTGCTGAATTTGCTGAACATCTTTTTGAAAATTTCAGAGGTTGTTACCAAGTCGAAAGGAGGATTTAGTACTGGATTAAGTACTTATTGGAATGACACCGAGTGAGGATAGGAGACTGAATAAATATTCATCAGTAAATTCTTAATCAAGAATTTATTAAAGAGGGTGAGTCATTAGGAGGAATTTGCCGGTGTTGCACATGGAGGAGGAATCTAAGTCTCTTCATTTCCATAAATAATATGGAATTATTTTTTTAGTCACAATTTGCAACAATTAGCTGTTGCAAGGAAATTGATGACTTATGTAGAGGATGGAAATATTTCATATTCTTTTGAAATTAGACAAAGAAGTTGGATTGTCATTAACTTGTCTTAAATAAGTAGGGTGTGTCAAAGACAAGATGGTGAGACCAAATACTTATATAAAGATGAGGTGCATGGTATGTATGGAAATGTCGTATTTTGTTGACTTTTCTTGAGTTAAAGTCATAGTTGACTATTGATAAATGGAATTACCGATTGACTTTCAATATCGGTAAGTTTGTCACAGATCAGTGGTGGATAGATTTAGTTGCAAAATTCGCTTTTGAAGATGCTCCAATTTAAACAATGGGTACAGACGAAAGCTGGTGGTACCGAATTAACAGTACTTTCTGCAGACAAATTGGATGGAGGATGCAAGGACTGAGTTTCACAACTCTTAATTCTTTATTTATCCTAGTGGAAACATGATGCTTCACGGTATGAAGCAGACGTTTGGAGGACAGGCAGGAAGGGGGACATAGTGATTTTGTCTCCCATTGTAATTTTTATTAGATAGTCGAGATAGACCATCAGAGATCACTAGATCATTTATAGCTATTCCCTATATTGAAGTGGAAATGAGAGAGCATTTTTCACAGATTTAGTTGAGGGATTGCTGACTTCGCACAAGGGTTATGATTCTGGATGGGATATTGGTTGACTGATAAGTTAGGTCAGCTTAGTTCTTATCTATTTCGAACTGGTAAGACTTTAGTTCATACGAATAGAATGGAACACGAGACGGTTTAAATAGATAGAAGTGGTGATTCACACTTTATATCAAGTTCCGTCTGGTGGAAGCAATTATGGAAGTGGATGCTCTTAACAATCGATAAGATATTTATATTTTTCGGTTGGTTGATGAGTTATCAGTTGAACGTATAGCAGGTGTAATAATAACACTTGTTATTACTACGGTAGTTGAGAAGGTCAATTTTAAATATTGGAGCTGACCTTGGAGACGGTGTTACCTTACTCAGATGGAGTTTAAGGTACTCGAGGAGGATTTAGTAGTTTCCGTAAATAATGATATGACGGTCGGGCGATTAAGCTGGAAAGTTTATAATTTTTCTCGGTGTGCTTAAACGATTAAATGGTACATCATGACATCAAATGTCGGTTTTGGTGAACAGATACGGATAAGGACGCATATATAATTGCCCTGAGTGTAAAACCTGTTACAAAGGTGGAAAGTTGATCATCGGATATCATAGGAATCTTTAGCCACTTCCTATAACAAATATGGAAGTTGAATTAAATAGGAGTGACGGTCGGTGGGAAGGATCGACATTGATTTGGAATTTCAATTTTCCATATGGAATCCGAGTGGTGGATTGAGAAAGATCGCTTGAGAACATAAATTTGAGTGATGCTTATTTTAGAACTTCATAATAGTTCTATAGTTCAGTGATAGTGGTAGTATAACATGTGGATGTCTATATTAGTGGATGCAAAGTGCTATTTCGAAGGAGCTTTATGAAGATTTTGGAGCAGCAGCTCTACTTCATATCTATAGACGGAGGAATTAATCAAGAGATTAAATTAGACTACGAAGGATATGTTTGAGGCGTATATCCTAGATTTTCATGGACAGTTGGAAGTGTTTACTTCACTTGTCGGAATTTTGTCTGTGATATTGTTGGCACAAGGAGGTTAGTGTGACAACTTTGGAGGTTTTGTATCTTTCACAATGCATACCTCTCATTTGTTGGTTGGAAATGGAAGTAAGGGTTGTACAATCAAACCTCGACTTCATTTAAAAATATGTCGGAAAGAGATACTTCCCTTTGTATTTAACTGCGCGCGGTTGGGAGGCAACAGTAGGATGTTGTAAATAGTTGAACTCGTATACTAGAGTTTTTCTATTGGGGAGTAGTTTGCTCGTTCTGTTTTCCATGTAGGAAGAAAGGCGATTTTTGGAGAAAGGTCAATTTTACTTATTATATTGACTTTTAGAGGATTGTGTTTCGTAATTGAGGCAGTCGCCTCTGAATTGGCATTACCAAATTATTAGCGTTGGGTGCATAGGAGTTTGTGCGTATATTCTATGGCACTTGGAGGTATGTAGATCATGCCCCTGTCGACATGGGAGGATTACGTTGTTATTTGATACAACCTACGCATCGTATGATTATTGTGTTTCTTAAAATATAGGAACCCTGTATACCACTTGGTATATTGGAAGTTAAGTGGAGCCCTTATAGTGAGGTTGCGTCTACTTGGGAATAAGAGGATATTTTTCGCTTATAGTTTCCAAGCATAATGGAAGAAAGTAAGGGTGAATTCCGAGGACGGAATTCCTTTTATTAGAGGGGAAGAATGTAATACCTCTAATTTTAAAAGGATAGTCTCGGTATTTATTTATTTATTTTAATTATATTTTTAATTATTTAATTGATTATTTGACTAATTGTTTATGTGTTTAATTGAATTAGGTATTACTTAATTATTTGATTATGTGTCTATGTATTATTTGTATTTGTCTATGTGTTAATTGTTTAATTAGGTTATGTGCTTAAATGGTATTTTGATTAATTGTAAATTAAATATTTTCTTTTCTTTTATTATTTTATTTTATTTTTCTTTTATGGTTATGGTTAGTAGTAATGGGCCAACCAATTGGGTCCCATTGACTACTTGGATAGGAGGTTAGATGTGTATGGATTATTACCCATGGATAGTTGTGTATGTATATATATAGATATATGTTATATACATATATAAAAAGAAAAGTAATTTATTAAGTACTTTTATGGTAACTTGGGTAGTAATATTTAATCTGATGTATATGTTTTATATTTAAATAATAAAAATATACATAGATTTGAGACGTGTTATGTTTTAACTTACTTTATAATATTATGGTAACTTAAGTATTATTGGATAATCCATTAATAAATAATGGAATGTGTATAATTTATTTATTTAATAAACATATACATAAATTATATACGTAACATATTTTACTTACCTTTTTAATATATATATAAAAGGGAAAGTAATTTATTAATTACTTATATGGTAACTTGGGTAGTAATATTTAATCTGATGTATATGTTTTATATTTAAATAATAAAAATATATATAGATTTGATACGTGTTATGTTTTAAGTTACTTTATAATGTTACGGTAACTTAAGTATTATTTGATAATCCATTAATAAATAATGGAATGTGTATAATTTATTTATTTAATAAACATATATATAAATTATATACGTAACATATTTTACTTATTTTTTTAATATTTTAATATATATATTTTTTAAGTTGACTTGGATTGGAAAAAGGGTTAGGGTTATTTTATTTAGCCTATAAATATATAGCTATAGGTTGTAAAAGGGGGTTAGAAATATTCACGTAATATATTCTAGAGAGAGAGAGAGTTAGAAAGGGAAGGATGAAAAAAACTCTGTAGAGAGAAGATCAAGGAAGAAGAAGTTTAACTTTCGATCCGAAAGTTTAAGGCAAGTTATTCTTCTATATCTTTCCCTTTAATTCGTATTTCTATACATGCCTAGGAAATTTCAGGATTTATTAAACATATAAAATTAAATAATTATGAATGTTTAATTAAATTAGAACATATGTTTTATGAATTTGGTTCATATCTGTTCTTGTGTTATGAATTGATAAATGCATGATTTTGATTTGATTTTCGGTGTGAATTTTTACATGTTTAAATTATGTATATTTCATATCTGTGGAATGATGGAACGTAGAAACATGCCTAGAATTCCTAAACATTAAATAGGAACTAAGTTTGGGTTTAAATAAATTTAAATAGACTCAATCATAATGATGCTTGCTATTTGAATGTTTTAAACAAACGAATGAATTTAATCTTTTAATATGTTTTAACAATTGAGATTAAATGCGTAGGATGAATTGGATATGGAGAATGCTTATTTGACGGTATAATAAAATATCATCATATGTATAAGATTCAGTTTATGTAGGACATGTGATATAGGAAACTTAAATAAATAATAAGTCATTCCTATTTTGTGATAACTTGATATCATATTATTATATTTATTTCTGGATTGTTTGATGTATTTCCTTAATCGTTACATCAATTGTTGAATTGTGTGATTTAATGCACCGGTATGGGGCGGTGGTATTCTAGGGACGGATTAACGTATCAGTTAAGTCCTACCTATTTTATATAAGGGAATGGATTAACTAAAATGTTAAGTCCTGCTTATATTCAAGTCAGGTCAGCTGAACAAGTTGAATGACTTATGGAGGATTAATTTATTATATAAGGGAATGGATTAACTAAAATGTTAAGTCCTACTTATATTCAAGTCAGGTCAGCTGAACAAGTTGAATGACTTATAGATGATTAATTTATACTGGATAAGATGGTTACTAAATTATATATATATAAGTATGGTGCCATGATATGAGCGTGAGTCTCAGGATCAGTGGTTAGGGTGCGTGTATCGCCAGGGATGTGTAGCTAGATATAATGTAGTTGTGTACCCTGGTAGGTCTAGGTATTCATGCCCACTATATGTGCGTTTTGCATGTTGTCTACTATTCAGGTTGAGACAACCCTATAGTCTAGTGAGGTTCCTTTAGTGTATATATATATATATATATATATACGGACTACTAGTTACTGTTGGATTGACTAGGATGTATACGTGTATCGGATCTCTGCTTGGACTGTAGTAGAGTAGAACTTGTTTGTGGGCCTGACCCACTATTATTTTTCAGGTGTTCGTCAGGAGTAGAGGTTGTTCGTACTGAGCAGGGATCAGTCTACTTCATTCTTCCGATGCTACATAGGAGTTCCTTTATAATTCAGTTTCCTGATTTAGACAGTTATTGCTGTCATTTGTTTAGTTTGGATTTTCTAGGAGTCCACATAGTATGGATTCCCGAGTTGTATTTTAGAGGATCAGTTGTATCAGAAGAGTTTATTAATTAATGGAAATATATTCTGAGGTTTATTATTAGATTATCATTTTAGTTTCTTGTCAGCATTTTATTTATTCTTCTTTATTCTTTTGTACTCTATGTTCATTTATTATCAATTTGTTTTGATATACTCGGGTATTCGGGCGTGAGCCTGGCCAACCCGCATTCGGGAATCTGGGGTTATCACAGTTGGTATCAGAGCACTCCAGGTTCAAGTCTCCTTAGAAGTGTCTTTCGTTATATGACTTCCGCGTTACTTCTGTTCATTCTCACTTTTGTTCTGCTTCCCCTTTCTCTATGAATATATATATATATATATATATATATATAGTTAGATATATAGGTAGCGGTAGATCATGATTTCTAAGTTAGAAGAATATTATTAGATACAGAGGAGGTGGCCTTGAGAAATTAACGGTTACCAATTAATCACTTGTTCAGAATTAGGTGAAGTGCTTCATAATTTGGTAGCAGTGCATGCAAAAGAAGAAATCCCAAAACCCAAAATAAAGAGCAAGCAGCCTGCATGAAGATAGATATGATATGTCCTGAGTAAGATGCAGCTGCTGCTGCATTCTTCAAAACATCATTAAGAATAAACCCAGTGTATGACGGCAGTCTCCAACTGAATCCAAATATTAATTAGATTGATTAAAGCCTTCAACTTTCTCTAGGAAATGTGCGATGCCCTCCTCAGATACCAATACACAATCAAATTGTACTTCCGTCCTTCACTGTATCCAGAATTAATATTTTCTTTTAAGTTTTTACACAAATTTATCACTTATGTTTTGCTTTATTTTGATAACTTTATATTTAATATTGAAATATGAAGACTTTTCATTAAATTTCTCCAGCACATATGATTTTTGTTAATAATTTTGCTTTTCAACCATTTATTTCTCAAGCTTATTATTCGTCCTACTCTAAGCAAATCTTGATTCTCCTTCCGTGCTCCAAAACATGTTTTGATTATAAATTTTGATTCTCGTTGTTGTTGGTTTTTTTTTTAAAATTGTGATCATGTTATATTTTTAATCAGCTGCAACTATTTTAAATTGTCCTGGTCAATCACCGTTAGATAACTAAAAAAATAAAAGCTTAAATATTTTCGACCGAAACTACATAATAATACTCTTTATTTACAATGGTTAAAGAGCTTGAAATTACACTTGCCAGTGTGCTCAATCTTATTCTGGTGCAACTCTTTCAATTGTGGCTGAAGCTGGACTCCTATCAGGCTTTTTGTGTGATTCTCTTTAATTGGGTCCCATTTTGGATTTATTGGCATTGGATTCAAGCGCAAGGTCACAACTTTACTAATCAAAAATTAAATTTAGTCTAATTTGATACCAATTGTAACGGGTGGAATTTTGCTCATTAATCTAAAATTTTAAGTTATTAATTAGCGTTGCAAGTATAAATATTTTAGCTCTAAATTGTTTAACAAACAAGTTTAGAAATTGTGATTGGAATTGGTTTATTTATTTAATAAAAATATATTACAAGGCGAGCCAAGCTACTTGTTGGAAGTTCGTCTTGTTTTCACGTTTGCACTCCCAGTAGAAATTATGAAACTTTAACCCGTAGTAACTTAATTAGAAAATAAAGTGCAATACTAGTTAACCGGAAATCACTAGCTTGGGACTCATGAAACTTTAACCGAAACACCTTAACTAGGAAATATAAACTTTACCAGGTAACACACTTAACTAGAAAATAGAGTGCATTAAATATATATATATATATAGAGTGCATAGAGAACTGTGTTTATGAGAAAAAAATTTATTGGCAAAAAGTTCAAATTTTATGGATGTTACATACACAATAAAACATGACACTCATGTAATTAGTAACAAATATAAATTACATAATGTAATTAGTAACAAATATAAATTAAATAAATTTTTGAATAACAATCGAAGCAAATCCTTTTTTTTTGACAAGGAACCAACTTGAACCATGTAAAATAGCAATAAGAATATCTTCAACTTTATGGATGTTACATACACAATAAAACAATTGGTATCAAATTTTATGGATGTTACATACACAATAAAACATGACACTCATGTAATTAGTAACAAATATAAATTAAATAAATTTTTGAATAACAATCGAAGCAAATCCTTTTTTTTTGACAAGGAACCAACTTGAACCATGTAAAATAGCAATAAGAATATCTTCAACAATTTATTGATTTCGTTAAATTTTAAGCTCAACTTAGAAGCCCCTTAGGGAGAAGAAAATAAGGAATTTGAAATGATTCCCCTTGGATTAAGTTATACAATTTGGATGAATATATAAAGTACCAATAAATTTGTGGGGAACAATGGCATGATGGTGGGATGGTGGCAATAGAGGCAATGGTGATGGCAGATACAGCAGCACTGTGGTGGTAGTATTAGTGCAGTGGTGGTTCCAACAATGGCCATGAAGGAAGCACAATGGTGGCTGTAGCAACGCTTCTGGTGCAAGTGGTGGTGGCGGAGCATACGATGATATTGACGGTTAAGGGCAGTGGCAATGTTATGTCACGGTGGGTGTGTCACCAATGGGCCATGTGCAGCAAGCCAATTCCTTTTGCAATTTCAGATTGTGGAATGAGAGCTCCCACCAATCCCCCTTTCTCTCCAGGTGAGAATCTGAGCCCTCCAAATCCTTCAAAAAGAAGGAATTCACGATAAATATCCAAATGTTATTTCGGTCCAAATTTTTTATAATCCCTTATTTAGATGGAAACCTAATACGGTAGAAAATTGTTGATATGGTTTATGTTATGTTTGGTTAAGGTAGAGAGTGTCAACGATAAAAGGAAAAAAGCAACTTTTTCCTGATATCTGAATCATAGTTCTATGTATCAGCCTAGTCGCTGTGTATCAGCCGAGTCATAATGAATGTCCATGACCCCAGGAATTGGCCAAGTCAACACATCTGGTGTCAAGAAAAATTCACGACTACTATAACTGACAAATCATGATCTGAATAGCATAAAAGTACACTGAAGGCCATAAAAAACACAAGAAATAAAATCTAGTGGATAGAGGCGGAGTATATGAAACCCACACATCATGATCGAAAGCTTAGTGGAATAGGATTGAACCTGTATATATCCATATCTGAATGTAAGAGTCAAAGTTTAGTCAGAAACTAACAAACTATTACAGGATAAATAAGCATAGAGAGTGTGGGTATCAGGCACTCCTTTGTTGACACGCCAACGCCATGTAAGCAATGACTTGACATGATTGACTTTACACATCATTGTAAGGGCGCTTTGTGGAGACCTCGAGGAACTTTACATCGAAGACCTCTGCCTCGAGAGTTCTATCTCACGACCTCTACCTTGCCTTGCGGCATCACACAATCCGTCCCTCAACAGGCTTATTATTTTCAGTAGACATATTATATGGATTATTCTCGGCTGGCTTATCTTATGGCTCCCAAGTAACCTTATCCTTTGCAAACTCATCTCCAATAGGCTTATCTTGCCCTCTATGTATATTAACTTAAGCATTCTCAGTCTCTATAGCCTATACAAGCTTATAATAGTTGGCAAACACAGAGCCTCTAATGCGACTTTATTGCATGTTTCTCCGGCCATGCAATTTGTATCTCTCTCTACATAAGGTCCCCTGTCTTCTTATTTATTACGTAGTATTTATGCGGGGATAGCTAACAAAGTGCAGACAGATCATGCAATATTCTTCACGTACACTTTTTATCTCTAATAGGGCCCAACATTTACATTACAAAAACATCTTGTTCTCATATAAGCCTTGCCGCTGGTAAGTTCCTATTGTCCGTAGATAAGTCCTACCACGAGGATCTCTACTTCTCAAATAAGCCTTACTGCCTGTACATGCATCTTTGAAGACATGCCTCTTTTCCTCATATAAGCCTCACTTGAAGATTGAAAGTATTCTGATATACTTTGAGAACTATCTGAATTGGAAGCAGAACTCAGGGGGCTTCCGCATCTCGATGTGAGGCTGTGGATCGCTCATAGCCTTCTGTGGCTACCATTGAAGTTCATCTAGAGTATGCAGATGTGTCACAGTCCTCTGATATTCAAGGAGACACTTGGTGACTAAAACCAAAATATGTGGAGGTGACTTTTCCTCGGGATTTATACACACCTCGACCTGACTTAAAGTGAGAGAAGCACCATCTGATCCTGGATGACATATGCCCTTACGATGAACACCATCGTGGACCACCACCTTCGCCTCAAGCAACTACTTCCGGAGAGACCGTCTTGTTGACGCATGGAAGCAAATTGAGTAACACAACAAAGTTTCTTATATGCATCTTATTGTGAACTAATATTCTTAGATTAGCCAAATTTCCTACATGGCTTTCTTAAAGAATGGAAATGTGCTTTACAACCATCGTCTCAATACAAATAATTTTGCTGCCTAATTGGGTCTTTATTTCCCTCCAAAACCAAACGTCTTCATACTTTTTTTTTTTTTCTTTGCTTTTAAAAAAGGGCCAGAAGACACTGTTTCCGTATGCTGTGATTGATTTCATTATTTTTTACGGTGATCAATCACATAAAAACAGAGAATAAGAGCTCCAGAAAAATATTGGGGGTTCCAAATACAATCAAGTTTGTCAAAGCTGAATCAAACAAAAAACATGTTCACTTGCATACCATGATATCAAAGCCTAGTAGAACCGGATTAAAGCTAAATATCCTTGTATGAATGTAAAACTCAAATGTTAAGCCACAAAAAAAAAAAAAATGGATAACTGAACGCACCACACAAATTGGTAAGCTACGGACAGAAAAGGTAAACTGATATACCTTCTCTTCTAAGGCAAATTAGGCTATTTCTTATGCACTTTATCAAAGTAAAACTGGATATATAAGAACTGTGTTGAATAAACGGATCTATATGCTATTAATTGATCAACGGGTCCCCGTGGATCTCCTCTTCGAGGCTTATAGTTCCTAACATGAGCTGATACAATAACAGCACTAATGCATATACATAAAAAAGTGAATACGAAAAATTTTTAAAATAAAAAAAGAAGTAAAACACTGGAATTTGAAAGAAAAAAAAAATCCACTAGATATTAGACCATTTTGTATCATAGTCCATCATCTTTTGAAACACACTTTCTAGTTTGTATTCAAATTGAGAAAGTTAAATTTGTAAGACTGAATTAGCTAGAATGGTGTTTTAATATAATCTTTAACAAACAAAAACTTTGACATGCCTGTGTGTGTGTGTGTGTGTGTCTATATATATATATATATATGTATGTATGTATGTAGGTAGTGGTAGATAAACTTAAACGAACGTGTGCGTATATAGAGATAGTAAGGGATGAGAAAGGCGAAGATATTGAATACTCCGAATGAATGATAGTGATAGTGATAGTGATAGATGTGGTAAATGAAAGTTGAATACTTAGAATACCTGGTTGTGATCTCCGCCGGAAAGTTGTCAATAGTTGAATGAAGGAGTCGTCGTCGGTCGATTTGAGTGAATTTTGGAAGAGACGCATAAACCCCAAGAATCGAGAGGGATAATTGGGTTTCAGTGCAGTAGACCCCGGATAACGGGTCGGGTTAACAATCCTTCACCTGGACCCAACCAACCTTCGCAGTTTTACGAAGTACTAAAATTTTAGTTATTTATCTTTTTTGTGTAGTATAATATTGAAGAAAAACATTATAAATTATCTCTTTTTTTTTTTCTTTTCTTTTTTCTTTGTTTTTTTTTCTCTTATATATATATATATTTTTTTTTGGTTTTTACGAGGAAATCAAAAGACAAACTGGAGGGTTAATAATCCATTTCCTTTTTCGTTCTCCAACTCACTTCTCTCCCTCCTTTTCTTTCGCTTCCAAAGGAATTGTAAAGGAAAAACACAGTCTATCCTGTTACACCCCCTCTTTCTCTCTCCTGAACTCCCAAGCAAGCTGGCTCTCGAAGGACTCTCAACTCAAGCTATCAATCTCGCAGCGCATTTCACTACCTACTTTACGCCCTTCTCTCTCTGTGCGTGTCTGTGTTCACTGAGCTTGAACACAGAGAGCTTGAGCGGACTGGGTTTAATTGGGTTTTTATCTCGTTTAGCTACTATGTGTTGAAGCAGGTAATGAGCTCGATTTATTTGTTCTGTGCGTTTACTTTTATGTTGAAAGTTGCTTCCTTCGGTATTTTGATGACTGTGTTTTGTGTGTGAGGATTTGTTTATTATGGCATTTGTTATGCTGAATCAATCAACTCAGCCTTGTGTCACTAAATTGGTTGGCTTCTTAGCCTTCTTAGAAACATTTTTTTTAGGAATTTCTTGTACAGTGTTTTTGGGTCTTGAATATAACTTTCTATTAGTATCTTTTCGCTTAGATAAGAATTGAGAATGGGAAAATGATTGGCTCAAACTGTCATATAATCAACTAGATAGAGAGGGCTGTCTTTTACTCATTTAAAAAAAAGGCAGAGATGGGCTGGCTTTCAAGTCTTTGTAATTCAGTTTACTGAATTTCTTCCAATTCCAAGGCGCTGATTTGGTGCTTCCAAACATAGCATCACAGCGAACTACTATCAAATTGCTTCTTTTAGTCTGGGCTTGCATTCTTGTTTTCATCTCTAGGTACACAAAGAGGGTTTACAGTCTGAAATATCTCTCAATCTCATGTCACATTAATTAGGATTTATTGCTATCCTTAGGGATTTAGTGGGATAAGGATCTATCTTCTTCCCTCACAGAATTCAAAAAGTCTGTTTCTTTTTGTCTTTTGTCAAAGATTTGGAGATTAGTGAAGCTCTCAATGCTATGGAGGCCCTGCTATGGAAGCCCTTGGTCTCTTGTCCTCTATTAGCAGCGCAGTTTCTGGCAATATCCCCCCAAAACAATATGATTTCTACCAGTTATTACGGGGCATTCAGTATGAAGTCCTCACGGAATAAACTACTCCTCGTAGCAGCATTATCACCATCTAATGATAACAATGATGATTTTGGTAAAGACATTGATACCATCACTAGTACCAGCAGCTGTGGAATTTTGAATGGAAAAGCTGCCAAAGGGTCCGGTACGACTGCCAGGGGACGAAGATTGCTCAAGATTCGAGAGGAGAAGAGAAAACGTGAATATGACCGTCTTCACAATTATCCTACTTGGGCCAAGTCTCTCTCCCTCTCTCTCTATTACCGTTTAAATGATTGTTCAATTACATCTTGACTATTAATTTTCATCCTGGAGCAATTTTCATTTTCTTTATGTGGATTGAATTGCATGCAGAGTCCTGGAAGATGCTTGCAAAAATGATGCTGAACTCCGGGCTGTTCTTGGTGATAGCATTGGGAATCCTGAGCTAATGAGGAAAAGGGTAATGCACCGTTCACTGCATCCCCTTTCGTATAGTATCATTATCGGCAGAACCTATCATGCTTCTTGTACTTCTTTTAATCTTGTTTAGTTAAGGGTGCATTGGGAAATGAGCCTCAGCAAACAGAACTTAAATTTATAATTTCATTATGATTCTTTAATTGGTTTATGCATCATTTTGAATTCAATAACTTAGCAATTTCAATGATGAAGACCATTTACTTTTTGCAGTGGGGTTTTATGAGATGTATTATGATAAGTAGGTTATATGAGAAATATTCAAGGCTGAAAGAAGCATGATTGGTTACAATCAATTACAAATAGAAAAAATAAGCCAGTGACACCTGCCAGATTAGCTACTTTTCTGCCAGAAATTAACATCTAGGTACCAGATTAGCTACTTTGCAGTGGGGAGTTTCTGGATGTAAACATTATCTGTAATTAGTAATAGAAGAATAACTCAACTGAATACTTTTTGTGATCATATTGTATGATGACCCTATTATATCAGTTCAGATCAAGTGATTACCAAGTGGATTAGACCAAATCCATGTGGTTGAACTTTACTGAATAATTTCCATTCTATTAAAGCAAATTGCTATTTCCTTATAATGATGCCACATATAGTTTTTTTTTTCTTCTTCTTAGCACTTCTCTCTTCCAATAGTTGTTAGATGGCTACTTTTTGACCATATTTTATCATCTTAAATTGTTATCAAGTTAAAACACAAGAAGAATTTGAGTTGCTGGATGATGATCAAGGCCCCACTCTAAGTTGTTTGAATCAACTAATATGTTACCTAAATGAAAGCTCTATTTAGTGAAGTTTGGTAAATCTTTCAAATAGTGAAACTTAACATATTGCCTAATATATTCTTGGTCTAACAGCCATCAAATAATCTCTCGGAATGAATTCAAGTTACTGATCTGCTAGATAATTGGACGCACCCCTTGTCAGATCATCTAAGTGTCCACAAATTAAGTTTAAACTTTAAAGCTTAGCTTTCACATCCTTAGCATGTATTGTTCATGGCAATACTAACAAAATTGAGTACAATATGTTGGGTATATCTTAGTAGATCAAGTGTGCAAGAAATTGGCTTTGACAATATCATCATTTATTTCAAGCAGAAAAGGACGGACATGCTGGATGGTCAAAATTTTGGGAATATTTTGTTAAATGACATCTTGGATGCTTGAAACCTAATAAACATATTGATTTTTATAAAATTCACATACCAGATAGTCTTAGTAGATGCCAGATGGTAAATCATGATGCTTTTTATTTTATGCCGATACACTGCAATTTTGTTGGCGGTCTGTATAGACGTAAGATTAAACTGTATTTAAGTCAAAGAATTTAAGAAGCTGCTGTAACTCATAAAATCTTTCCTAAAACATTGCGGTCATGTTCAAAGATGGTAACCCTCTTTCCAGATGGTGAATAGTGATGCTTTTATTTTATCCTGATACACTACAATTTTATTGGAAGCATAAGAACAATAGGATTACACTATATTGAAGTCAATAATTTAAGAAATGGCCATAAATTGTAAAAAGTTTCCTATAATATTGCAGCGCATCCTATCTTTGAACTATGTTGTGTGGAAGATCTATAATATGTTTGTTGGACTTTTCATAGGTTGAAGAAAGGGTTCGAACGAAGGGTCGAGATTTTCGCAAGTCTAAAACAGGCTCTGTTCTTGCTTTCAAAGTCAGCTTTAGAGAGTAATTAACCTCACATTTATTTGTTCCCTCTCTATCTCTATCCCCCTCTGTGCGTGTATGTGTGTGTTATACTTGTATAAATATCTCTCTTATTGGGTTAAGGCCTCATTTATCTGCTGGAGATATGAAGCATTTGTTGTTGCTGATGTTTGTTTCTTTACAGCTTCAATCCTGTCGATTCCTACATATGGTTTGAGTTATATGGATCACCATCTGATCAAGATGTTGACCTTATTGGTAGTGTATGTAGATTTTCTGGTTCTTGCTACCAGTTATGAGTTCTTGTTTTTATTGTTTCATTTATCAAAATTTAGATGTGAAAAAATGTTCAGCATTTTTTCCTTTGTATGGCTGGTAATATTTGTTACATTTACACAATTTTAGTTTCTTACACATCAGGTTATTCAGTCATGGTATGTCATGGGCCGTTTGGGTGCCTTCAATTCTTCAAATCTGCAGGTTTGTTCATAAATTATTGTGTATTATTTTGTTTAATTGTCACAATAAGTTTGTCATGTTGTTATTTTTGCATAAATTTTTTTGGGTAACTTGATTCTTCAACTTCTAGTTTGATCATAATTGTTTCGTGCATTGTTATTTTAGCAATCAACTTTTGTGTTGCCTTCTGTCTAGTGAGTCTTAAAACAAGCTGACCTCTGCTTCTGGATTCCTATTAAGGGCAAGAGTGAGACCTTGCTCTATGTGTCTTAGTGATGAGGAGTCTGTGAATCACCTTCTTATTCATTGCCCTTTGGCTAGACAGTGTTGGGTTTTGATGCTTGGCTTTTTTGGTGTTTCTTGGGTTATGCCTGGATCTGCTAGAGGGTTGATTGAGGCGTGGAGAGGTTGCCCTGTGGGGGCTCTCAGTCAGGATGCGTGGAGGGCTACGCCGCTTTGTGTGTGGTGGTGTTTATGGCTTGAAAGGAATAGGAGATTCTTTGAAGGAAAGGCTTTGTCGATTTCGGTGCTTAAATTCTCGATTATTTCTACTCTTTTTTGTTGGGTTTCAGGAAGAGATCATAGTTCTTTGGAGGAAGTAGTTGATTTTTTAGCCTCTTTGAAGGCTTGAGGCCTTTGTGGTCTTTTGTATTTTCTTGGGTTCCGCTCCCCTTTTGAGCGTTTTTTTTTTATAAAATTTTTTACTTATCAAAAAAAAAAAAGAGTGAGACTTGTCTATTCCTAGTAAAGGAAAGAGAAGATTAACTTTTCTACTAGAGCAGAAGGCCAGAAGCAAATCCTTTACTTACCTCTAGGAAATTTATCTATACTTACAACCCTTGAACATGAAAGTGGGAGGGAAGGAGATATTCATTGACTTAGAGCCAGTCAAGTGGAGCCTTTAGAACCTTTATGTCTGTAGGGGCTCCACAGGAGGGAAGAGAGGAAATTAAGACTATTCACCGAGAGGGAATTAAAGCAACGTTTTTCCCCAAGGATGAACTTAGTAAAGGATAAATAGAGGGAGAATGGAAGAGATTCAACCTACCTATCTGTAAAGATAAAAATTAGGAAGTGGATATATGGAGCTCAAATTCAAGGCTTGCTATGAGACCTGCATGCTAGTCTTCTATGGATATTTCATACACTCCAAAATCTCTTGAGTTACAGTGACCGCTGTTTTCTTTCAACCCTTAGGATTTTCCAGCAGAAAGTCCTGTGAGAAGAATTCAGTTTCATAGAGCCGAATAGACTGCTGAAAGTCAACAACAAGCAGCATCTGTTTTCTGCTTTCGCAGTCGGTTATACCTAAATTTGCAATTGTGGAGTAAAGGAAAGCACTTAATTTCTTAGAAACAAGAATACTTAAGCATGCATTGTGGACTATCCACAAATTTAGGTTTGAGGAAATATTAGCTCTGGTAAAGCATTGGAATTTTAGGAAGTAACTGAAAAATAAAAATAAAAAAAGTTGGGAAAAGGATGGTAGACGAACTTTCTGCCAGCGATGATATTATGACGAACGCAGCGAAACAAGAACAAATCATGACAGAAAAACAAACACGCCCCACACAAAAAACACAAAGATTTGCGTGGTTCACCCAAAAGCTGAGCTATGTCCATGGTGAAGATCCGGCGAAAGATTTCATTATGCGAAAAACATGAGATTACAAGTTTCAGCCCCCAAACCCTAGCTCTCGCTCTTGCTCTCACTCTCACTCTCACTCTCGTTCCTGTGATTTCAGTGTTCTCTCGTTGTCCCACTCCAAACCCAAAGCGCTCTTATATATCGGGCTACAAGAGAGTACTAAATAGGCTCCACAACCCGCAAGAGAAAATGGGTCATATATATATATATATATATTTTGGAGAACCTTAGGAAACAATAGTAAATAAATAAAAAGTCTTTGATGGAGAAGCATTGTGGTCTTGCTAGATGATTGTGGGGGCAAATGTTGTCTCTTGAAGCTGGATCTGTATTAGGGGATCGACAAAAGGATATCGTCTTGTAAAATCTCTTGATAGAGTCGTGTTTATAGTCAGTTGTTTCTTGTTGCTGCCAGTTTTGTTATTTTATGTGTTCTTGACTTGTGCCTCCAGTCGTCTTGCCTCTTCCTAACAAATTTGGTATTCGTAAAAGAATTAAAAAGGTACTTCTGCCTTGAATTCTGGTATATTGTGGGATATTTTCGTGGATGGAGTAGGAGAAGGTAAAGCATGAGAAGCATGTATTGGCCCTAAATTATTGGGAACAATTTAGAGAGTTTGTTAGTCAGAAATTATTTGTAATATTAGCTATATTTAGAATAATTTATGAATAGCTGAATCAAGTGAGATTATTTGTGGTTACATATGCTTGATGAGAGAATTATGTATAATATTCACCTGATTCTCTTACTATAGGCCTGTCTTCATTTTCCCCTCGTAGCACCCCGCTTAGGCAAGATTGGCACTGGGTACTGGCCACTTTCTTGCTCTAGTGAAATATAATTCAAGTCATTTGAATAAGAAGAGAGTAAGGAAATTAATCTTCGTTAAACTAGTAATGAGTACAATCTTAAATTTTTAACAAACTGCCCTTGCATATTTCCCAATGCTCTGTTTGGTTGCCAAGAAATTGGGAGGAAATGAAGAGGAGAAGGAGATCATGATATTATGCTTTTTCTTTCTGTTGTCCTCCATCCTTCTCATATAAAATTTCAACATGTCATGATGAATCAAAGAAAGATATTTTTATTCTTTACCCTTTTTATGTACAATAGTTTTACCAACAGATGGACTTGTATTGTAGATTCACAGTATTAGTAAATTTCAATTTATAATATAATTGTTTATAAAGAGTTCCATCTTAATGATTAACAGGCTGTGGGTGACACGTTATGTCTAAAGATTAGAACACAAAAAAAACTGGATTGAATTTATTTTTAAGTAGTCATGTATTCCCTTATGTCTGATGTTAGAGCAGTTTCCATATTGTGGCATCCTTCCGGCTTGATGGAATTGTTTAGAAATGGAAATTTCATGCTTTCTCTTGTCATTGTAATTATGGTTTTCGTTCTACTTATAGCAGTAACAATGGAAAAGCTAATATTGTGTGCTTTGCAGTTGGCGAATTCATCAATGGAGTACGATCCTCTCTATGATGCAGATAAGGGTTTTAAAGTGATGCCATCATCATTCCATGATATTAGTAACGTTGAGTTTCAGGACAACTGGGGCCGGGTTTGGTATGTGTTTTCGCATTTCTCTGTGGTAGTGAATATCGTATCACATTCTTTATTGCTATATTTTGTTCACAGAAGAGCATACTAATAAGGATACCATGTGACAGGGTGGATCTTGGTACGTCTGATTTCTTTGCCATCGATGTACTCCTCAACTGTCTAACTGTATTGAGCTCAGAGTAAGACTTCCCATACAGACTTCTTAACAGTCACTGAAACATGGAAATCTATCATTAATTCAGAATATTAGCTTGGTTTAATTTTCCTTTTGTTGTCAGATATGTGGGCATTCAACAGGTAGTTTTTGGCGGTCGCCGCATGGGTGATTGGGAAGAGGGGATGACAAGCCCTGACTTTGGATACAAGTACTTCAATATCTGAATTGAGATTGCAACTCAACAAAGCCTTTGGAAGAAGAGGAGGGTATGAGAAGCCCTTACCATGAATACAAGTATAAAAAATATGAAATGAAACCGAAACTCAACAAAGCTGTTTTCCAACTACTTGGGGTCAGCAAAAGCTGAATATGGTAGAAATGCTCTCGTCGAGCAAAATCCACAGGATCACCTCCAGTTGATGAGCAATTTTTTATTTTTTTTCCTATGCGAAGAAACATCAAGTCTTACACACATACTACTGTCGAAATTACTCATAGTCAGTATCAAGGAATTGTATTTAGTAAAATTGAATCATTGTCAAGCTTAATTTTATTTTAGAATTGGTGAATTTATTTGCTTTTATTTTATCATGGTACTCAAAGAAACTTGGCATTCTTGTAAGCTAGCATTTCATTTGTAGAGAGCAGTTATTGTTCAATGTTCTCATGGAGTATGAGACACAGCAACTTTTTGATTGAGTTTGGAAGGAATCATATAGCATGCTTTTGAGACATTGCACATGCATACTGATATCTGATTTGAGCTAAAAGTGCATTGATAAATTTAGTTTTGTTGATTCTTCATAAGAAGTGTCTTGTGGAAATATCAAAATGCATGCTCATAATAATTTGGGTTGACCAAATTGAGACCAGCTTTATATTGTGGGAATTGGGATGAGGATTGAACAGTTTTTGAGACGTAATGCACTTGGGCTTTCTCCTATTTGGGTGATTCCATTCGAGACATTGTTACTAGTTAACCAGTGATAAGTGAGTTTTCAAAGCTTAATATGTCTTCACATAAAAATTATCTGGTTATTCTTGTAACATTGTGTTGGACTTTCCAACAATCTAATCCTTGAGAGTGCTTTTGGATGGAATGATTTGGAGGGGCAGAAAAAAAAAAAAAAAAAAAAAAAAAAAAAAAAAATATGATTTGTGTTTGGGTGGTTTAAAAAGAGAAAAAAAGAAAGGATAGAGAGAGATAGGGATGGATAAATATCACTCCTTATCCCTCATTTTATATCTCTCCAAAAATGGAAAGATAAGGGAGAAAAAAAATAGTGTTTAAGTAGTACTTTTATAATTTTGAAATTGCTCTTAACAATTAAAATAATTTTTTATTTTTATTTTTATTTTATGGAAGGACCCATGATATGCATTAATGGGGTGGCCCCACAAATTATATATATATATATATATATATATATATTTATTTATTTATTTATTTACCAACTGGTAGTGATACTTACATACAGTGAATTGCCTAATCAAATAATTTTTAATTAGTTTTTATTTGACTGATGGGACCAACAAACAATTAACTATTATATAACAAATATAAATAATAAATCAACAGAGTTAATTCCTTATACAGCTAGACCGCCCCTCACAAATTGCAAATACTAATTTTCAACCTTAATGTTAGTAGATTTTAGCTAAAAAATTAGGCTGATAAGCAACTGAACAACAGGAAGAGTGTTAGAGGCAAAGTCAGTCTCCTACATTAGATGTATTCAATTATTGGTCCTCTGTAACGTTTGTTTTTGAGATTTGTCTTTTATAACAAAGTGGGCTTTTTAAATTCACATGCTGACAAAAGGCCGTAGTCAATTACTGGGCATCATACCCATTACTGGGCTTTTTGTTAATAATTTTGCTTTTCAACCTTTTATCTCTTAACCTTATTATTTGTCCTACTCTAAGCAAATCTTGGTTGCTCTCTATTATTTAAGCTTATGTTTTGTTTTATTTGATATTTGATAACTTTATATTTAACATTGAAATATGAAGACTTTTCATTACATTTCTCGAGCATATATGATTTTTGTTAATAATTTTGTTTTTCAACCTTTTATTTCTTAAGCTTTATTATTCGTCCTACTCTAAGCAAATCTTGATTGCTTTTCATTATTTGTGGTACAGAAAGCAAACCAATCTTTCAATTTTATTGTTCATATATTTCTTAAAAAAATAAAAATTTCAAGAAGAGAAAGGAAATATAGAGAGCAAAGTCATCTTTCAATTTTACTGCTTAAAACCCATCTTGTTTCATTATGAAAATATATATATATACATATATATATATATATATATATATATATATATGAAGAAAATAATCCATACAAAAAAGAAGAGAATAAAATATAATGTAAACTAGGATCTATATTTCTTGATATAGTTGTTTCTTTCACAAATTTTATAGTTATTTCGTTCATATGATGGTTCTTTGACATGCACGAGACGAGAAGAAGTAAAGGAACAAGCAAGACACAATGAACAAAAGCAAGAAATGAATAGGAAATATTATTTTAGTAGAGAACGAAAAGATAGCTGCTTCCTTAAAAAGATGTTGTTATATTTTAAGACAGGCCCGTAGTATTGACAATAGGCACCTGCAAGACTCGGTCCAAAGTAGGGTTTGGTTGTTTAATTTTTTTTATTATTATTATTATTTTTTTTTGGTCATGGAAATAGCAATTTTGTCTTTTTAAGTTTACTTATATTTTGGATTAAAATAAATTTAAAAATAAAAGTAAAATTGTCGATTTTAAAGTAAGAGTAAAATTGGATCAAGTGATAGTTATTTTTTAGAGTTGTTTTAATGTGATATTTAGCCAAAACTGAAAAAGTGTCAATGAAATTAACCATAGATATAAAGGGTTTATATTAGCCGGAAAGGAAGTGAGTCAAACAATTAACTTATATTTGTATATCAAGCGGAATAATAAGAATAAATCCAAAGCTTCATTCTTAGATTATTTTGGTAGGTCTTTATAAGAGTAGTGATATCTTGCTCCCCGTGGAGTAAGAAAATTTATCCGCACTTTTTATTGAGACCATTAGATCTAATCGAACGGTCTCTATAGAAACTCACCTATATTCTTTCCTTTTAATACAAAACCACCAATATTATTTTTAGTTTCCAAATTTAAAATTTATCAAACCACTAACTATAACAATAAAAGGTAATCACTCAAAAATATATATATAGATTTCTCTTCACCTTTGAAAATAAGTCTCTTTCAAAAACCTACAATAGTATTTTCTCTTTCTCCATACAGATGACCAACAAGAGAATTTTCTCTTTCTCCATACAAATTGAATTTGCAAGTTCTTTATCTTCTTTGTCTCCTTTTAATCATAAGTTCAGATTCTTACAAAAGTGCCACAAACCATTCACTAAGTTTGTTTAACAATTTTAATAATAAATTATAGTCATAATCATACATATTATACCTATTCAAATTAGGAAAATTAAACTAATGACATATGAAACATCAACTCAAAAATATATATAAATAAAAATAAAATTTATTTTTTTTCTACACAACACTTCACCTGCATAAAATTTAATGGATTAAAATATTATTTTTTAATTATTTTATTATTATTATTATTATTTTTTGTCTCTTGTAATTTTTTGGTTGAGAGATGTGATTTCCGAAGGTTTCAATTTTTTTGGGATAATTACCTTTTATTATTGTAATTAGTAGTATTGGTAAATATTAAATTTAGAAATTAGAAATAGTAACAATGGTTTTATATTAAAAGAAAATGATGTAAACAGGTTTCTATAATGACCGTTAAATTAAATCTAATGGTCACTATAGAAAGTGGAGATGAATTTTCTTGTTTCATGGGGAGTAAGAGATCATTACTCGTCTTTATAATGGATATCTTAAAATATTACCTAAGTTATGAGTACCTTCTAATTTTTTTTTTTTTTTTTTTTTTTTTTGATTGGAATAGCAATTTGTTACCTAAAAGCCATTATAAATAAAATAATTGAGCACTTCATAGAAATTTTTATTATTATTTTGAAATTGATGTTGAATTAAAAAAAAAAAAAAAATAGATTAAAGTTAACAAACATGTTTTTCTGTTTATTGTTTTTAAAATAAGACAAACATTTTTACGTTACTAAACAATATATCTGTTTATTGATAAACAAAAGCTACACATAAACACTCATTATATTTAAGTTTAAATGATAAACAATAAACAAAAACAATTACTCAACGATAAACAAAATTACACATAAACACTCATTATATTTAAACTTAAATGATAAATAATAAATAAAAACAATTACCAAACGGGCCTATATAAGCCTATTTCGAAGCTCTATTTAAAAGTAAGATAATTTAAAGTTTATATATTTTAATAATGTAATTAAAAAACTGTCTCTATATTTTTTAAAATAAAATTTGAGAATTCAAGCATCACAAAATATATGCCTGAGTTATTTATAAAAGAAAAAAAAAAAAACATTTAAGAAAATTGAACAGAGGAAAGAAAATTAGGTGAAAGGAAAAGGTAACAAGTTAGGAAAAAAAAAAAAAATGCATAAAAAGGAAGAGGAATGCTAAACATTGTGCGACTGTGCATTCACAGTCGCACATCTAATTGGTTGAAAAACCTAATTATAGAAGTTATAATTAATGCTTCTTTTTTTTTCTTTTTAAATTATAAAACTTTAACTTTTAAGACCAAATTATCCTTTTATATATATATATATATATATATTCTATCCTACTTGTACGTATGCACATATATATAACCTTCATTCTTCTTTACTTACCTACCGTATTCTTTTATCTCTTTCTCTATTTTCAATTGTTTTTAACTATATATAGATATATGCTCACCATGTGAATGGTTACTCACTGTAAAAAATTTATGTGAATTAATTGCTTCTTTCCTTTTCTTTTTCTTTTTTCAATTTTTTCATTTCATATATATATATATAGTAGTTAACCATATATGAATAGATTGGAAACCATACTTTTCTTATTTCATGTATTAACTCAAACTCAAATTTTATAATATTACTTTAATTAAAATTCAATCTCATACCGTTATTTCAATTAAATTACATAAAATCTAATAAAAAATCCATCAAGGTGGAATATATATATATATAAAAGACAAGTGAGCAAAAAAAGAAAGAAAGTAAATAATGAAGTATAGCCATATATATCTAATCAGGAAAGAAAGAAAAAAAAGAAGACAATTGTTAAAAATAAAAGAAAACTATAAAGTTAAATATATATAACAAAGGAAAGAAGGAAATTTATTAAGTATAAAGAAATAAGAAATAATTTAAAAGAATAATTTGGTCTTAAAGTTAAAATTTTAAAATTTCAAAAAATTAAGAATTTTAAAATTTCAAAAAATTAAGAAAGAGACAGTAATTATAATTTATTTTTTAACTAATCATATATGCAGACTGTGTTTAGCACTCCTCGAAAAGGAAATGGAAATAATGGAAATGTGCGCAGAAATGCAGGCATGAAAAGGTGAGTATGCATTAACTTCCAATTCAATGCATTCACCTACCCTTTGCAAGTAGTAGTGAGAACCTTTAGTTTTATTGCATTTAATGAATGACCCCTCTCTCGCTCTCGCTCTCTCATAGACGGCATTCACCGTTATCACCCATTCATTCATTCATAGTCTGCAAATAGCAAAACTCTGCAACCAACCAACCAACCATGAATCCTTCCCAACCCAAAACACTTCACTTGCCCACCAACACTCTGCAAACCAAAGCATAGAGGAAATAAATAAAAGAAACAACCTTTTCCGTGAATAGGTACTGACCGTACTGTACCATGATCAACTTAAAAGGAACCAATTAAGTTCGATCCTTAGTGCGTTGTTTGATTCAATGTCTGCAGATGATTTCCAACTCTGTTTCTTGGGTGGAAGACGAAGGCTCTGTTTTGAACAGTGGGAGGAGCCCGGGAAGCTTGAATTTCTGACATGGGAATTGAAGAAACAAACAGCGGACACATGGGTTTTATCTTATTTTGGTTGATATTGCAGAAATTAGTTCCTATTCAAGTTGAAACCTTTTGATTCTTGTCTTGGTAAGTTCCTCCAATAGTGCTGTTTGGCCATGGAAGTTTATTTATGTTAATTTTGCAATAGTATTTTCTTGCTGAAAATTCAAGGTACAAGCACACATTGTTGTTCAGTGATTTTGGTGGGCATTGTGGTTTATTTTGAATAGTTGGTTTGGTTTTCTCGTGTAATGGACATTTGGAGGTTTTGGGTAAGAGATTTTGTTATTGGGATCCTGAAAATCGACAGAGGGAAGCCTAGATTTCTTGTACAACTTCCCATAATATTTGCAGCGTTTTTTGAGTTATGGGGGTTGGTTTTAGGTCTAGGTTCCATGTCTTCCATTGCCATTTCATATGGTGAGAATGGTCCTGCTTTATGTGGTCTGAGACCAGATGGGTCACATCTAGTGAATTGTTATGGATCAAATTCAGTTATAAACTATGCAACTCCAGCTCATAATACTTTTAAGGGTCTAACTGCCGGCAATGGCTTCGTTTGTGGCCTCTTAATGGACTCAAACCAACCTTATTGTTGGGGAAATAGTGATTTTATTCAAATAGGTGTTCCTCAACCCATGGTTAGAGGGTCTGAATACTTGGAAATCAGTGCTGGGGATCACCATTTATGTGGTTTGAGAAAACCCTTAATTGGAAGCCGCAGAAACACTTCTGTCATCGACTGTTGGGGTTATAACATGACTGCAAACAATGTGTTTGATGGGCAGGTCCAGTCTATCTCAGCTGGTTCTGAGTTCAACTGTGGATTGTTTTCTCAGAATAGAAGTGTTTTCTGTTGGGGTGACGAGACTAGTAGCCGAGTAATCAGCTTAATTCCCAAGGAAATGAGATTTCAAAAGATTGCAGCTGGTGGGTTTCATGTTTGTGGAATTTTAGAGGGGGTGAATTCTAGGGTGTTTTGTTGGGGAAGGAGCATGGACTGTGAAGAAGAGATCTCCGTGGTGCATTCTGGTCAAGTTAATGTGGACTTGGCTCCGAATGTGTCCATGCTTTCAGTTGTTGGAGGTAGATTCCATGCTTGTGGAATAAAGAGCTATGATCGTGGGGTGGTTTGTTGGGGTTTTATATTTGAGAGAAGTACCCCACCTCCCAATGGAATTAAGCTCTATGAGATTGCAGCTGGGGATTACTTCACTTGTGGAGTTCTTGCTGAGAAATCTCTCCTGCCTGTTTGTTGGGGTGATGGGTTTCCCTCCTCCCTACCGATAGCCGTTTCTCCTGGTCTCTGCAAGCCCAGTACTTGTGCGCCCCATTTCTATGAATTTAACAATGGAAGTGCATATTGCAAGTCTCCTGGATCTCACATTTGCTTGCCATGCACCAGTGGTTGCCCTGCTGAAATGTACCAAAAAGCCGAATGCACTTCAACAGCAGATAGACACTGTGAATTCAACTGTTCCATTTGTGCCTCAGCTGAATGCTTCTCAAATTGTTCTTATTCCAATGCATTGGCTGGAAAGAGTAATCAAAGGTTTGGGTCACTTCAATTGCCAGTCATTATAGCAGAAATCGCCTTTGTTGTTTTCTTGGTGAGTGTTGTGTCTTTGACTGCAATTTTATACGTCCACTACAAGTTAAGGAACTGTAGATGCTCAGCCAAAAACATGAAATCCAAGAAAATTAATTCTGGGAATGGTTCTTTCCAAAAAGATGGTGGGAAAACTTGGTCTGACTTGGATGAACTTAAGATTAGGAGAGCTCATATGTTTACTTACAAGGAACTTGAAAAGGCCACTGATGGGTTTAAGGAAGAATCCCAAGTGGGAAAGGGAAGTTTTTCATGCGTCTTCAAAGGGATCTTGAAGGATGGGACAGTTGTTGCGGTTAAAAGGGCTATAATGTTTCCTGATATGAAGAAGAATTCAAATGAGTTCCACACTGAGCTAGATCTACTCTCTAGATTAAATCATGCCCATTTGCTCAATTTACTTGGCTATTGCGAAGAAGGTGGAGAGAGGCTTCTGGTTTACGAGTTTATGGCTCATGGCTCTTTGCATCAACACCTCCATGGGAAGAACATGGCCTTAAAGGAGCAATTAGATTGGGTAAGGAGAGTTACCATTGCAGTCCAAGCAGCTCGGGGAATTGAATACTTGCATGGTTATGCTTGCCCACCTGTGATTCACCGAGACATAAAGTCTTCAAACATTCTGATTGATGAAGAACGAAATGCCAGAGTAGCTGATTTTGGTCTATCTTTGTTGGGACCTGCCAACAGTAGCTCCCCATTGGCCGAGCTACCTGCAGGGACTCTTGGATATCTTGACCCTGAGTACTATAGGCTTCACTACCTTACAACCAAATCTGATGTGTACAGTTTTGGCGTTTTACTTCTAGAAATTGTGAGTGGTAGGAAAGCCATTGATATGCAATTTGAAGAAGGAAATATAGTTGAATGGGCAGTTCCTTTGATCAAGGCCGGAGATATACAAGCGATTCTGGATCCAGTCTTGAAACCCCCATCTGATCTTGAAGCTTTGAAAAGGATTGCAAATGTGGCTTGTAAATGTGTAAGAATGAGAGGAAAGGATAGGCCATCGATGGATATAGTGACGACAGCTTTGGAGCGAGCACTTGCACAATTGATGGGTGGTCCAAGCGATGAGCAACCAATTTTGCCAACTGAGGTGGTTTTGGGAAGCAGTAGATTGCATAAGAAGCCCTCTCAAAGATCTTCCAATCAGTCAGTCTCAGAAACCACCGATGTCTTAGAAAGTGAGGATCAAAGGTTGGAGTTTCGAGCTCCTTCGTGGATCACTTTTCCAAGCGTTGCTTCTTCTTCACAGAGGAGGAAGTCCTCGGCTTCTGAGGCAGACATCGAAGGGAAGAACTTGGAAGCCAGAAATGTGGGCAATGGTACTGGAAGTGTTGGGAATGGGTTGAGAAGTTTGGAAGAAGAGATTGGACCTGCTTCTCCTCAAGAAAACATGTACGTACAGCACAAAATTAGATTTTGAAGAAGAAATGACGAAATTATTGGTGGGTATTTAGTTTCTTGGATGAAGAAATGTAAAGGGAAAAATGGGAAGGATGTAATTTTCTATTGCCAGTTGCCACCACCATTTCTACCGCCACAAATGCTTTGTTGGTGTGACTTTGAGCTCATTTTTCTTGTGCAATCAATTAAGTGTAACAATTTGCTCTTTTACCTTTCAGGAAGATTAGTCTCCAACTCTCTATATAATTAGATTTTGTACTTAGAAATTTATTTGCTTCTTTATACGAGCTCCGGATGTGTTCGATGACTATTATTTGTATGTATGTGGGCTGGATGCTCTTTTGTACCCAGGACACCATTTTGCGAGGTTTAATTTGGTTGTTTTTAAAATCGATTCGATTAGCATCGAATTTTAGATTCATTTTAATCTAGTACGATTCAGTCATGACACCTGATTGAAGAGCAAAAGGAAGCTCAAAGTTGTGTCAGCCCAGAAAAGAAAGTCACCCAAGTGGAGTGTGGATAGTTTGAACCAGAAGTTTAGGATGCATTTTTGTCAAAATGTTAGCATATGAAAAGAATAAAAAAAATGCCCTCACGCAGGATCGAACTGCGGACCTTCAGTTTACAAGACTGACGCTCTACCACTGAGCTATAAGGGCTCGATGACATTGCGCTTTTAATTAGAAGTTTTCAAAGGTCATTTAATCATCAAAAGTGTTGGCATCGGTTTCGTCTTTTGCTCTGCACGCGCTCTTACCTCACTTTATTTTACGTAACTAATTTTGCTCTCGTCCTCACTTTATTTTACGTAATTAATTTTGTCACTCTCCCACCTCCTGCATCATTGACTTGAATTCAATCTCAATTATATTTACATGAATACAAACTAATGCTTGTGAACCTCAATTAAGTCAAAGGAAGGCATTTGGTGTTGATTAATTTGCATAAAATTTATCAATTTTAATTTAAGATGTAGTTCTTTGAGAAACATGAATTTCAGTTAGTGAAGTACCCAGCATCGTTTTGATCCCAACTTTAAAGACTTCTTAAATTTTCATTTGGCCGCTTCTTTTAGCTATTGTAGTTACCAATACTTCAACAGTATGGTTTGTAGCCTAACGGCCATGAATGATGATTTGTGTTACCTCTACTTTAAATTTAATTCTTATCCCAATGCAAATGATGTGCTACAAACGATAACCATTACACACACACACACACACACATATATATACAAAAAAAAAAAAAAACAGAAAAGGGAGAGAGAAGCAAAATCAATTAAATGCAGAATTTGTGCTCTGGAATCATGAATAATTTTACTGGCGAGTTTTAAAAGCTGCAAGCATATTTACGGGGACATGTTTGAATGTCTCAAAAACGTATCATGAAGGATTGCCATTTCTGTGATTGATCTTCTCATACAGTATGGATTTCCACAAACATAAACAAAATTTAGACAAAAAAAGTAGATTTTCGGGCAACATAAGGGACACATTTCTTATATTATTATTATTATTTAAAAAATTGTTATATACAAATCATCCTCTATAAAAAAGAAGAATGTAGAGCCTTTTGACTGATTTATTTTCTACCAAATGAATCGACTATCCCTCTATGTACATCATTAACGCACGGTACCAAAACTGTTCACAACTACAACTAAATTATATACAAATAAGAAAAAAATGAAGTATAGCAAGAATTACTGCTGGACTTTCTTTCCCCTTCCTGGAAGATGCTTGTTCCATCTTATTGTCAAGTTTGACTTTCTTCGGCTTGAGGGGGAGCAGTCGAAAAGGACCATAATCATTAATCTGTAACATAATACCCAACAGTGAGAAACTTAATGGAAATAAACAAATGCTTCTCAAATGTTCGAGTGAATGAATAGTAATAAAATATGTTACACTGGTAAGTGGATTATTAGCACAGTCAACATGGCATCCTTTTTCTCTGCAATGCAGATAATTCAGAGTGAAAGGGCCTTCTGCAAAACTAGGGTTGTGACTAAGTTTTGCAAGTAGAGCCAGATTCAAAGAAAGCCCTTTATCTCCACTTCATATATAACTAATCTCCAATGTAGGCTTCACTCTTCACTAAAATCAATAAATACATTCTTCTATTTCACAAAGATTTGATGGATCATGTAGTAGTTGCTAAAGCAAACCTGAAGAAGAGTGCCTTTTAAAGCAAACAGGCCTAGTTCCAAATGGATGGGTCTCGAAATTGTTTTGCCATCGCCTCTAAGAGAAATTTGACAAGGTCTTGTCTCTCGATTTCTTTCTCCTTCTTGAGCTCAAGATGACGGACCTATAGAGCCAATAATTAGAATTAGAATTACAATTTCAAAAGATCCGCCTAATGCACATATAGAGTGAGCCAGTAAAGAAAAGACAATGATGATCATTGTCTAATTATAAGAATGTAATTCCAAAATAATTTTCTCAAACTCTTATGTGAGACCCTAAATTCCAGTCCATCCGCATACATAGAGGACATGAGTTGCACACCAAGTTCAATTGCAGCATCATTCCAGTAATCTGGCGTTCACTATAATTCCCAACTATAATCATTTTATAGGAAAGAACAGCTAGTTGAATTATACCGTGCAATTTGAAAACACTTTTTTCTGTATAGTATGAAATACAAAATATATGCATCCTGTCACACGTCATGAAAGATTCAGAAATGCAAAGACATAATTATCAAGAAGCTAGAAAGTCATTACATCTAGATGAAATTTAAACCAAAAAATTTGCTACTTGGTAGGAGGTGCCACCACAAAGGCAAGCCCAATAGTCAATCTTCCTTCAAATTCAAAGATAAGGTATATTGCAAATATAAAATGCCATATACTACTCTGCTGGTAAGGGTAGACTGGCTTCCGCTTATATACACATCAAGTCTCTGCTAGAGACTCAGACCCGCATTTCCGCAGTTGACACTGAAATTTTCGAAATGCATCAAGCATTGGCCATATCTCAAATATTCAACTTTCAATGTTTAATATTCCGTTTATATCTAATTTGGTAACCAGTAAAACTAAACAAAATAAGAAGACACCGTGCATTCTGCCAATGTTGTTGAAAAGGTTTATAAAACTTGTGTGAAAAGTGAAATAAGGAGCTTAAATTATTCATTCATACCAAGTGAACTCTAATCTAATGATGTCACACATGCCTCTTTTGCTCCTTTTCATTATTTTTATTATCTTTCCAGGTTAATAAGTTATTTTGCATCTATCATCCAAAAAATTTACTTGATTTTGCACCAATTCTCAGCGTTGCCTTTTACCTATCAAAATTAAAAAATAACATTTTGGAATTAATGCATTAAATAAGTGTACACAATCACTAGGTGTATAACATTTTAGAATACTAGTGTCATTACATCTTGGTATAGTTATGAAAAGACGTGTAAAAGAAATTACTCTAGATAAAGCTGAATGGAGAAAAATGATTTCTATTTTTTTTTTTTTTTTTTTGATGAGTAGAGAAAAAGGATTCTTACAGCGAGAACAAGCAGTAAAACAAAGGGTTTCTTGAGTTAAATAACAGTTAATCTTGAGCATTCTAATACTATATATATATATATATCAGTTAATGCATTTTCATGCTCATCTCATTGAATTTCTCAAAAGCTCAAAAATCCTTAAACCTGGAGTCAATGGAGCATGAAATATTACATCTCGTCTTCTAGAACAGAACCACATCCAGCTACCATGACTAGGCACAGAGTTGTCATATATCATACTTGATTATCTTTCTTCAAAGATGATATGATTCTATATTATATTCCTTTTATTATTAAGGTGAACCTTGAAAACATGATATAAAATAAAATAAAAATAAGTTGTACCCTCCATGCAACCTAAAGAAAAATAAAAAATAAAAAAAATAAAGTAGAGGAAAGATTGAAAGAATAGGCGATTTCAAGATTGAAAGAAAATCTGTATATTGCCTTTCTTTGAATGGTTTACAATGCTTTAGTTAAATAGGACATACAAGGGGCTAAAAAAAGGAAACTCCAAGCTGACTACAAGCTGTGACAGCAAACTACAGGCTGTAATTACAAGCTGTATACTAACAGAAGCAACAGGCTGTGCACTAATAGAAGCTATAGGTTATACACTAAAATATCCCCTAAAATCTGGTCATTGACTATCTATATTTACACGCCTATCATATCCCCTAAAATATGGTCTTATTAAAACCAAATATCTCTTTTTCAACACTCCCCCTCAAGCTGGCTTGTAGATGTCTTCCATAGCTAGCTTGCTTCTTAAAACTTCAAACTGTTTCTTGTGTAGTCCTTTGGTAAGGATGTCTGCAGCTTGTTCAGTAGTAGAGACATAAGGAATGCAAATCATACCACAGTCAAGCTTTTCCTTGATAAAGTGTTTGTCAACTTCCACATGTTTGGTTCTGTCATGGAGGACTGGATTATGATCAATTGAAATGGCAGCTTTGTTGTCACAGTAGACTCTCATTGGAGGAGAAACAATAACCTTCAAATCTTCAAGGAGTCTTTTTAACCATATAGCTTCGCAAATCCCATGGGCGAGTGCTCTGAACTCGGCTTCTGCACTACTCCTCGCTACTACATTTTGTTTCTTGCTTCGCCACGTGACTAAGTTTCCTCCAACGAAGGTGCAATATCCTAAGGTAGATCGTCTATCAACTATACTGCCTGCCCAATCAGCATCTGTGTACACCTCCACTTGTAAATGACCTTGTTTCTTGAACATAAGTCCTTTACCTGGTGAGCCCTTTAAGTACCTCAGAATCCTGTACACTGCTTCAAAGTGTTCCTGTCCAGGAGAGTGCATGAACTGACTCACCATACTGACTGCAAATGCTATATCTGGGCGTGTGTGAGATAAGTAAATTAGTCTTCCCACCAATCTCTGATATCTTTCACGATCAACCATATTCTCGGGTTCGGCAGCTTCTAACTTCAGGTTGACTTCAATTGGAGTGTCAGCAGCTTTACACCCGAGTAGTCCTGTCTCATTAAGCAAATCAAGTACATATTTTCGTTGATTCACGAAAATTCCTTCTCTTGACTTGGCAAATTCCATTCCAAGGAAGTATTTTAATGCTCCCAGATCTTTGACTTCAAAATCTTTAGCAAGTTTCTTCTTCAGTCTGGTCAACTCTTCAATGTCATCACCTGTCAAAATTATATCATCCACATACACAATTAAAATGGCAATTTTCCCTTCCTCACCGTGTTTGAAGACCATGGTATGGTCTGCCTGACTCTGATGATACCCATGACTCTTCACAGCCTTTCCAAAACGTTCAAACCACGCTCTTGGAGACTGTTTCAAACCGTACAGGGATTTTTTGAGTTTACAGACTTTGCTCTGACTGTGTTTTCCTTCGAACCCAGGTGGCAAGCTCATAAACACTTCTTCTTCCAAGTCTCCATTTAAAAAGGCATTTTTTATGTCCAATTGATGTAATGGCCAATTAGAATTGACTGCCAACGATAATAAGACTCGGATAGAATTTATTTTTGCTACAGGAGCAAACGTCTCTTGGTAATCAATGCCGTACGTTTGCGTAAAACCTTTCGCCACAAGTCTTGCCTTGTACCTTTCCACACTACCATCAGCTTTACACTTAATAGTGAAAACCCATTTACACCCAACAGTTTTCTTTCCTTTGGGTAAGTCAACTATCTCCCACGTTCCACTCCTTTTAAGAGCATTCATCTCCTCTAACACTGCTGATTTCCAATTCGGATCATCTAGTGCTTCCTGAATGTTTCTTGGAACAAACAAGTGAGAAATATTTGAAGTAAAGGCCCTATGTTTATGGGAAAGTTTATCATAAGACAAGTATTTGGCAATGGGATGCTGGGTACAGGTTCGGATTCCTTTTCTAACAGCTATAGGGATATCAAGATCTACAGGAACTTGGCTAGGTGTCTCTGTACGATTAGAAATAGTAGGGACAACTGCAGACAAGTTAGGATTTAGAGTACCTTGAGTGTTTAGGGAGTCATTGCTCGGGACCTCTGATTGGCCTTGCTCAGGTACAATAGTAGGCTCTCTACTCTTTTGATGAGTCTTTTTTTTGTTATAAACCAGAAGCTCAGGATTCGGTTTTTTTGGAACCGTTGGTAGAATTTCTCCCCCTGTTGGAGATACAGTAAGGCTCGGCAGATTAGGACTAGGAGGCCCCGGGTTTCCTGATTCTAGAACACATTTTCTTGTTTAAAAAGATCAGTGTTTGGAGTAGAGTGTGAGACAATAGTTTTAGGTAAGGGAATATTAGTAGAAATCTCCCAAAAATTTTCTTCACTCTCTTTCTCCCCCTGAAGAAAAGTTTTCTGAAAATAAGGATGATTTTCTAGAAAAAAAACATCCATACTGATAAACATTTTTTTTTTTGTCGGATTGAAGCATTTGTACCCTTTTTTATTCGGGGCATACCCAACAAATACACATTTTTCAGCCCGAGGATCCAATTTAGATCGAAGTCTACTAGGTAAATGGACAAAGACAGTGCACCCAAATACTTTCAAAGGCAGGTTTGAATAAATCCGAGTTTCAGGAAAAGATTTTTTAAGGCTTTCAAGGGGTGTAAAATAGTTAAGAACACGAGTAGGCATCCTGTTAATCAAATATGTTGCTGTTAAAACGGCTTCACCCCACAAATACTTAGGAACATTCATTGAAAACATGATGGCACGAGAAACTTCAAGTAAATGTTTATTCTTTCTTTCAGCAATTCCGTTTTGTTGGGGTGTGTCAACACAAGTGGATTGGTGAAAAATTCCTTTTTCTGTTAAAAAACTTCCTAAAACTTCATTAAAGTATTCGGTGCCGTTATCAGTATGAAGAATGCCAATTTTTGTTTGAAATTGATTTTCAATCATCATATAAAAATCCTTGAATAATTTTTCAACTTCAGATTTTTCATTCATTATATACACCCAACACAAACGTGTATGATCATCAATAAAAGTCACAAACCATTTTTTTCCAGAAAGAGTTGTGATCCTAGAAGGGCCCCAAACATCGCTATGGATTAAATAAAATGGTTTTGATGTTTGGTAAGGTTTAGGAGAATACGTAGTACGATGACTCTTTGATAAAAAACAATTCTCACAATAAAAAGATGAACAATCCAATCCTTTAAACAAAGAAGGAAATAATTTTTTAAGATAAGGGAAACTAGGATGCCCTAGTCTAAAATGCCATAGCATTATTTGTTCTCTAACAGGGATAGAACGAAAACTACTCAAACCTTGAGCCTTTTTATTACTTGAAATATCATCTTCAAAATAGTAGAGACCATCTATCATCTTAGCACTGCCAATCGTCTTCCCCAAGCTCGGGTCCTGAAATTCACAATAGGATTCAAAAAAGATAACACGACAATTAGAGTCTTTGGACAATTTACTAACTGATAAAAGGTTACAAGCAAGCTTAGGGACATGAAGGACAGACTTAAGATCAATAATTTTTGAAAGTTTCACTAAACCTTTGCCTGCAATAGGAGAATAAGAACCATCAGCTATTCTGATTTTTTTTTCAGAGCCAGAACAGGGTGAATAAGTTTGAAATAAATGAGAACAACTTGTCATATGGTCAGAAGCCCCTGAATCAATGATCCATGGGGTAACACTGGAATTTGAACGACAAGATAAGGCCTTCGGGTTGTTACCTGTTTGAGCAAGAGAAACATTAGGAGTACCAGATGAGGAATTGAATTTCAGCAATTTTAGAAGATGATCCATCTGTTCTTTGCTAAAGGGAAGTGCCTCGGCTTCATGAGCTGATGGGGCTCGGTTGAATCTGCCTTCCTGGTTGAATCTGCCTTCCTGCTTACTCTTCCAATTCGCTGGTTTACCATGAATTTTCCAGCAGGTTTCACGGGTATGGTGAGGCTTGTTGCAGTGGTCACACCAAAGACGGGGCTTTTCATTATGTTTCCTGCCAATATTCGCTTCAGATGCGACCAAGGCAGAGGTCTCAATAGCACCATTTGATAACTTTTTTCCAAGCATGACCAGCCTGCGACTTTCCTCTCTTCGAACCTCGGAGAAGACTTCACCGATTAAAGGCAAGGGTTGTCGTCCAATTATTCTGCCTCTCACTTCATCAAACTCGACATTGAGTCCAATGAGAAACTTGAAGATGCGGTTGTCTTCCACCTTCTTTTTGTAATGGTTGCAATCTTCAGGCGATTTCCACTCATAATCGCTGAACAAATCAAGGTCCTGCCATAAACGTTTCAGAGAGTTGAAATATTTTGTAACACTGTTATCTCCTTGACGGATCTCTCCGGGTTTCAGCGTTAGTTCATAGACTTGAGACTGATTTCCTAGGTCTGAATACATTTGGTTGACATTGTCCCAAAGTTCTTTTGCTGTGTGGTAACACATATAATTAGAACTGATGTCCTCCTCCATAGAATTCACCAACCAGGTCATCACCATCGAATTCTCTGCATCCCAGGTCGAGTAGGATGGATCTTCAGGTTTTGGTTCCTTCTTTTCTCCTGTTAGGTAGCTGATTTGGCCTCTGCCTCGGATATACATCCGCACAGACTGGGACCAGCAAAGGAAGTTCTCACCATTTAGCCGAATTGTGGTAATCTGGACCGAGTGTGTCTGAGAGTTTTGGACTTGGGACTCAAAGGTCTTGGTCTTGGACTCAGGTATGTCATCAGACATGGTGATTAGAGTTGTTTGGAAGAGAAAAAAAAAAAGGAACAGCTAGGGGTTTTTTTTCCAGAAGAATCGGTAAGATGCTCTGATACCAAATAGGCGATTTCAAGATTGAAAGAAAATCTGTATATTGCCTTTCTTTGAATGGTTTACAATGCTTTAGTTAAATAGGACATACAAGGGGCTAAAAAAAGGAAACTACAAGCTGACTACAAGCTGTGACAGCAAACTACAGGCTGTAATTACAGGCTGTATACTAACAGAAGCTACAGGCTGTGCACTAATAGAAGCTATAGGTTATACACTAAAATATCCCCTAAAATCTGGTCATTGACTATCTATATTTACACGCCTATCATATCCCCTAAAATATGGTCTTATTAAAACCAAATATCTCTTTTTCAACAGAAAGAAATGAAAAAAGAAAAAAGACACGCATCAGAATGCTAAGTTTAAAGGATTTTGATTTAGGACCATTAGAAGACAGGATTGACACACAACATAGATGAATAAGATATACGGAGTTCCTTTAAAAATTCACAAGCAACCTATTATGGTCATTTTGGTGAAGTTCACAAACAGCACAGAAGTAAAAGATAGAAACTTCTAGAATTAGTATTAATACCTTAACAGAATCTTTTTGAGACACACCGGTGTCTGTTATGATGACAAGACACTTAATGTCATGCTCATTTGCATATTCATACTGTTCTGTAAAGCTTGGATCAGACGTGGGGACGAACTCAGCCTGTTAGATATTAAGTGAGCATGTAAGTATGTTGGATTCTTAGTCACTCTAATATTGCAGCCCAAATTCATAGAAAATCAGTCACAAACCTTGATGCTCTCATCCCATAACTCAGCAACTAGTTCCATGCGCTCTTTCAATAAGCCACCCCCTCCTCTTGAACAAACAAGAACATTAATGCTAATATCATTTCTGCATTAATTGTGGCAACATGGAAATGATTTAGAATGAAAAAATAATGGCCAAGTTTTCGCAGCTTTTAAATAAAAAAGGGAAAGCAAAATATGCAAAAAATATTGCACCTAAAAGGTTTGATATCTAGAGAAGAATGTGAAATTATTGTCTCTAGAGCAAGGCTAGTCCCAACAGCACCTGGAGGATTTGATTTCTGGTAAAATCAAAGTAGAGATGGTCACTAGAATTACACAGGTGCAATAACATGATGTCCACAGATTATAAAGCATACAAGTAGATGGGCAGAAACATGTCAGCAAATGTCGCATTTGAACTTCCTACACATGTTGGTAAATGGGAAGAGACATGTCAGTGGTCCAGGAATTGATGAAGAAAGCACATAAATGATATAACTATATGGCGTATTTGTTCCACTGCACATCGTTATTACTATGATTGCACACAAATACATTTGGTAAAAATATAAGAAATCCCCTCGAAGGATATCTTCAATCATAAAAATCCAAGAAAATCGTCTGCATCCTAGAAACCCGAAAAAAGTGATCTTCTCTCAAAAAATTCCAACTGTGAACTGCAACACATTCGTGTTATAATTTGGAAACACATAAGAATAACAGTACACATGGTCTATCTTTCAGCATATGCCGTAGGATGGAGCTTCTGCCATAGCCACCAAACTAGGGCACCAAAAGCACCTTGCTACTTTGTCCCTCCAATATCCCCTACTTGTTCTAGGGTGTCTTCACAGTTAATATTCATGATTCCATTTCTCTAATTAATTTATTTTGAATTATTCCATGAACTAAAACACTGTCTGCATTAACAATATATCCTATGCGAGATGCAAGCCAATTATATTAGCAACTTCTTTCTTTGCCACCACTAATCCCCTAGCTTGGATAGTATCTCCTACACCTCCCCAAAGAGGAGGTTGAGGGTTGAAGCCTCACTTGGGGCAAAAAGTGTGTGAGTTGCTTACATACCAAAAGGAAAAGAAAAGAGAGAGAGGGAGGGAGAGATCCATGATACATCCATCATATACGTGTTCAATTCTGCATAGACATCTGCCTCTTTATTTAAATATCCTTCCTCTTCATAAATTATCACTTCAACCTTAGCATTGGTTTTTATTTTTTATTTGTTTATTTATTTATTTTTTTGGGGTTTGGGAGGGATATAAGTCTTAAACCTATGGTATTATTTTATGCAGCATCTTCTCTCAGAATTGAACCCACATTCTCATATTTGCAGTTTAAACTTTTACCATAAGCAATGGCTCGCAAGTGATGTATCAACTCTATAAAATATATCGAAGAATATAATTTCTGCAATGCTTGTAGCTGAGATTTATATGCTCCACCAAAATCGAAATAGCTAGAAACCCCATGTGGAGATAGCAGCACTGTAAAATTTTCCAGGTACGGTAATATTAACCCACTATTAGAATGTTTATGTATATATGTATTTACGTTGGGTCATTATGTAATTACCCATAGTAGTTAGGATTATTGTGTAATTAAGTAACATTGTGTAATTAGGTTATAACTTTTTTCCTTTATATAAGCCTCATTTTGGCTTAAGGATAATATACAATATATAGAGATACAGAATTCTCTCTCTCTCTCTCTCTCTCATGAATTTGAACATGGTATCAGCGCTATATGAATTCATGGGTGTCGGAAACGACAATTGTGTTGTTCTTGTATGAAATTAGAATCGCGATCGGAATCGCGAGTGTGTTGTTGGTGTCGTTGCCAGAAGTTTTGGTCGCCAGCAGGTTGAGAGCCTCATTCGTCGTCGTCATCGTCAGATCTGAAGCCCCTTTGGCTGCTCGTGTTGTTGCCGCTTTGGTTGTCAGCAAGCTCTCTGACATCCACCGTCGTCATTTGCAGAGGTGAGGCTTCATCAATTCGTCTTTTCTCTTGGTCGGAAGTTGCAAAGGTTCTGATTCGGTGTGGTGTTGCTGATTATTGAGTCGGCCGCTGCTTGTGATTGGGTTGCCGTCACCGCTGCGTGCTTGCCGGCGTCTATCAATAGGGTTGTGAAGAAGAACAGCCGTGTTTGGCTAGGAGGTTATGCTATTCCAACCCTGGTTTACTAAAACCGGGATAGCAGAGACCTAATTTTGATCCAGCCCAGTTCCGGCCTGGCTGCCCAAATCCGACCCGGTTGCCCAGATCTGGCCTGACTGCCCAGATCCGACCCGGTTGCCCAGATCCGGCCTGACTGCCCAGATCCGGCCTGACTACAGATTCTGCAATTTTTTCCCAAGTTCGTTTTTTGTTATCTTCTCCATGACTACCAGTTCAGACCTGTTATCTTTTACCTCCTTCAATCCTCCCATGACTTCAGTCAAGCTTAATGGCAAAAATTACATTTTATGGGCCAAGTCAGTAGCCATTTTCCTGAAAGCCAAAAGCTTTGGCACTCATTTGGTTAAGGATAAACCCAAAGACAATGATGCTGATTTCAGTTCATAGGAACAAAGGGATGCTCAGATCATCTCCTTAATGTTGAATTGTATTGAACCTCATATTAGCTCCAACTTGTTATATCTGGACACTGCCAAGGAGATATGGACCCGACTCCAATAGTTATATTCAAGTACTGGTAATATAACCCGAATTTATGAGGTGTGTAGACAATTTTTTGACCTCCAGCAAGGGACTCAGTTTTAAAGAATACCTCTCACGGGCAATGGGACTTTATGAAGAAATGAACTTGTATCAACCCATCACCTCTGATGTGAAAAGCATGCAACAACAACATGAGGATTTTAATGTTGTTCGGGTTCTCACAGGATTGTCACAAGAGTATGAACCTGTTCAAGCACAGATTTTGGGTAGCCCTGCACTTCCCTCTCTTCCTGATATGTTATCCAGGCTCCATCATGCTACTTTATCTAGTGGCGCTTCAGGGAGTGCTTCAAGTAGTGTCATTGCTCCTCCTAGCAGTGAACGTTCTACCTTAGTTGTGAACCAGGGTGGCTTTCAGTCTTCTCGTGGGGGTAGTGATCGTTTTACTCGTGGTCGTGGCCGTGGTCGTGGTCGTGGTAGAGGCAGAGACTAAAAACTTTGCACTCACTACGGTCTTACTAATCACACTGTCAATTACTGTTGGGATCTTCATGGGAAACCGTCACCTTCTTCCTATGCACATCAAGTGACTTCTAATGACGGGGATTCTTCTTTCTCTGCCACACCCACTGCTCCACATGTGGCTGTTGAGACTGCTATGGTCACGATTCCCCACGATGAGTATGCTCAGTTTCTGTCTCAACAACGGCCTTCCACCTCATCTTCCATGGGGTCCTTTGCCCAATCAAGTAGTGCCCCTGCATGTCTTTTGTCCTCTAGTCAAAGTCCCTGGATTCTTGACTCTGCCACATCCGATCACATGACTGGTAGTTCTCTTCTCTTATCTGATTTTCAATTTGTTCCTTCCTCTCAAAGTGTTACTCTTGCTAATGGATCATCAACTAAAGTTTTGGGTTTGGGAACTATTCATCTTACCTCTTCTATGTCCCTTTCCTCTGTGTTATATGTTCTTCAATTTCCTTTTAATTTGTTGTCCATTAGTAAAATTACTAAATCCTTTAACTGTTCCGTTACATTTTATCCCACATGATGTCTTTTTCAGGATCTCAAGGCGAAGAAGAGGATTGGTACGGGACATGAAGTAGGTGGCTTATATTACTTCGATCTTGCACCATCTCCCACGGCTCTTCAATCATCTTTGTCTTCTTTCCGGTGGCACTGTTGTCTCGGCCACCCATCATTATTAGTTTTGCAGCGTCAAGTCCCCGGTCTTAGTTGTATTGAGTCCATGTCTTATGAAACATGTCAGCTTAGTAAGCATTGTCGTGTATCTTTCAAACCGAGAGCTAATAATCGTGTTCCTAGTCCTTTTCAGTGAGTTCATTCAGATGTATGGGGACCAATAAAACATATTTCTATTAATGGATTTTGTTATTTTGTGACTTTTGTGGACGATCATTCTCGGATGACTTGGTTGTTTTTAATGAAAAATCGTTCTGAGTTGTTCTCTATTTTCCAAATATTTCGCAAAGAAATCAAAACTCAATTTGGGTGTTCAATTAAAGTTTTACGTTCTGACAATGCCAAAAAATATTTCTCAGACACTTTTGAGACTTATTTTTATGCTAAAGCCATCATTCATCAATCATCTTATACTTATACTCCGCAACAAAACGGATTAGCTGAACGTAAAAATCGTCATCTCCTGGAAGTCTGTCGTGCCCTATTATTTCATATGCATGTTCCCAAACGGTTTTGGAGTGATGCTATTCTTACGGCATGTCATCTTATTCATCGGATGTCCTCGTCAGTGTTAAAAGGTAAATCTCCTCATTCTATTCTATTTTCCGACTCCGCATCGTTTAATCTTACTCCGCAGGTCTTTGGATGTGTGTGTTATGTCCATAACCTTGGACCCGGTCTTGATAAACTCGACCCTCGTGCCACTAGGTGTGTTTTTCTTGGGTATTCTCGCACTCAGAAAGGCTATCGTTGTTACAGTCCTCATTTTCAACGCTATTTCACTGGTGCTGATGTCACATTTTTTGAGTCTCTCCCATATTTTTCTAATTCTACTACTCCTCTCGATGTTACTTCTGAGCCACCTATGCCCTCGGTTCCCTCTCCGTTTCCTGCTTCCGCACCTCCTCGCTCCATTGTCCCATTGCAGGTTTATACTCGACGACCTCAACTGCCTACTCCGCTCCCTCCATCTCCTTCAGAGTCTTCTGATCCAACGCCTTTACCTGATGATTTGCCTATTGCTCTCTCTAAAGGTATTCGGTCGTGTGTTACTGCACATCCCATTTCTAACTTTGTCTCCTACCATCATATTTCATCCTCTTTATCTTGTTTTTATCCGAAGTGTCTGCTACTTTTGTTCCCAAGACTTTGCAAGATACTCTCTCTGATTCAAGTTGGCAACAAGCATGGTAGATGAAATGGATGCCCTTCACCGTAATCGAACATGGGATCTTGTTCCCTTACCTCCAGGCTCCAAAACGGTTGGTTGTAAATGGATCTACACAGTTAAATACCTTCATAGTGGGTCTATTGAGCGGTTAAAGGCTCGTCTGGTGGCAAAGGGGTACACTCAGACTTATGGTGTTGATTATGATGAGACTTTTTCCCCTGTTACTTATGGTGTTGATTATGATGAGACTTTTTCCCCTGTTGCTAAGATTTCTTCTATTCGGGTTCTTATTTCCATTGCTGCCAATTGTAACCGGCCGTTGTTTCAATTGGATGTCAAAAATGCCTTCTTACATGGTGACTTGGTTGAAGAAGTTTATATGAAGCAACCACCTGGGTTTGTTGCTCAGGGGGAGTATCGTCACACTATTTGTCACCTTAAAAAGGCCCTGTATGGATTGAAACAATCTCTTTGGAAACTTCTCTGAGGCGGCATTAGAATTTGATCTTAGCAGATGCAAGATCGATCATTCGGTATTTCACCTGCGCACTAAAGTTGGCTTCATTTTTCTTGTGGTGTATGTAGACGATATTGTGATCACAGGTGATGATTCTGAAGACATTGCTAAGTCGAAGTTGTTTCTGCAAAATCGATTCCACACTAAAGACTTGGGTAAACTTAGGTACTTCTTGGGTATTGAAGTTGCTAGATCCAAGGAGGGTGTAAGTTTATCTCAACGAAAATATGTGTTGGACTTGCTAAAAGAAACGGGTATGTTAGGTGGTCGTCTGGTTGATGCTCCTATGGATTCAAATACAAAACTTGTGTCTGATGAGGGTAATCTATTTAATGACCCGGGCAAATTTCGTCGCCTTGTTGGGAAATTAATTTATCTCACTATCACTCGACCTGATATTTCATATGCAGTTAGTGTTGTAAGTCAGTTCATGGGAGCTCCTAGAATGCCACATTGGATTGTTGTTCTTCGGATTATCCGATATCTCAAGCAATCTCCAGGTTTTGGGTTACTATACAAATCAAATGGTCATCTCAGGGTGAAAGGTTTTACAGATACCGACTCGGCTGGTTCTCCTTCAGATAGGAGATCTACTACAGGCTACTGTACATTTGTAGGAGGAAATCTTGTTACATGGAAAAGTAAAAAGCAAACAATGGTAACTCAATCTAGTGCTGAAGCTGAGTACAAGGCAATGGCCCATACCACTAGTGAGTTGACATAGATACAACATTTTCTAAAAGAAATTGGGTTGACAGTTAAAGCTCCTACTCCGTTGTTCTGTGATAATCAAACAGCTGTTCACATTGCATCAAATCCTGTATTTCATAAGGACCAAACATATTGAGGTTGATTGTCGCTTCATTCGAGAAAAAATATTAAGTGGGAGCATCTCTACTCCATTTGTGAAGTCTGAAGATCAACTAGTTGATATGTTTACCAAAGCACTGGGTCATAACCGGTTAAGGACTATCTTTTTCAAGCTGGGATTATTTGATATATATTCTCCAGCTTGAGGGGGAGTGTTAGAATGTTTATGTATATATATATTTATGTTGGGTCATTATGTAATTACTCATAGTAATTAGGATTATTGTGTAATTAAGTAACATTGTGTAATTAGGTTATAACTTTTTTCCTTTATATAAGCCTCATTTTGGCTTAAGGATAATATACAATATATAGAGATACAGAATTCTCTCTCTCTCTCTCTCTCTCTCTCTCTCTCATGAATTTGAACACCCACCATGGCAATAATATTCAAAATCCAGATTTCGCAATTACACATGCCTGATGATTGTGCCTTTATATGATGTACACATAGGATATATTAAAAACAGTAAACTGAGTTACAGAAGTGTAACTTACATACTCACAATCCCATATATGATTAAGCAGATAGTCATAGCGACCTCCAACAGCAAGCAATGATCCTTCCATAAGTGAACCGGGATTATTCTCCTTCCTTAAATATATCTGTGTCAAGAGAACGACAACTTGATCATAAACCAATTTTAGTTCTGATTCTATATCGTAAGCACTTATTAATATGATACGGAACCGTGTGGTGAGCACAAAGCCAACTATTCTTTCGCCTATTACCAAAGAATACTGTGTGCTTGCCACTTTATGCGGCATACGCCTACTTTTGAAGGGATATTCCTTCTGGGAACTTCTCTAAAGAAAGAAGGAAAAAAGAAAAAGATAAAAAAAAAAAAAAAAACCTACTGATGTGATATAGAGATATAAAATGAGAAATTATTCCTGGTTTACAAATATGTAATATGCCCAATGAATACCACAGATACAGGTTGTTGCAACATGTAATAGAAATTCGTATTTGGATATAAACTCTTGAATATGCTCCTACCTGCTTCCTCCATATAAAGGACAAACCTCTACCTGCACACCATCCTCTTAACTCAATAAACAATCTATTAGAGAAAAAAGAATCTCATTGTAATAGTTTCTCGAGAACACACAGGCACTTTTCTTCCGATAACTCGGGTGTCCGGGGCTTTGCCCCGACTAATCCACAGGACCTACACACAGGCACTTTTCTTGGTAGAGGAGTAACTTCTTTCTCTCCCAGGACAAAAGGTTTTACAATGAAAAAGTTTTTTTTTTATCCCAAGTACAATAGCCATGCATTTACTGTTCCTTTTCCTTGGCAAAACAAGTCTTGATCTTTCTCTGTATACTTTTTTGTTTTTTTGTTTTCCTTTTTCTCAGAATTTACTAAAATTAGATGTTAATTTTTTGAATATCTAGTTACAAATGACTTCATCTTTAGTCCACATGTTTATACAAGGTTGGCCGGCCTCATAAAGTTGATCTTCAATAATATATCACCACAAGCATGCTGCCTCTTTTAGTTTCTACTTCGCAAATAGAACCTTCAAACTAGTGCGTGTAATAACAATTTTAGTTTCTACTTCGCAAATAGAACCTACGCACCAGTGCCAATAAAAAATCTCCATCAGGCCCGAATCCAGATTTTTTGCTTGGAGGGCCCAAACTAGCTATCTAGAAAACATTTAAAATTAAAATGCGGCTAGCCAAGTGCACGAGGCTCCAGCCATTACAGGGTTTGGGGAGGGCAAGATGTATGCAGCCTTTCCTCCACATGTAGAGAGGTTGTTTCCTTGTCTCAAATTCGTGACCTCTAGGTCACAATGGAACTAACTTTACCATTACGCCAATACTTGCTCATAAGATAATATATTTACACGGTGTGGAATCTTATCCAAACTATGCAGTCTTGATAGACAAATTCCTTCTCGTTCTTAACGATTGCTCATGAATGACTCTGTCATCATGTAGAATTGAATTCAAAATACTGCTTCATCCTAGGATGGCTTTACTATATAATAGTGATGAGAAGGCTTTAAGTGATGAATTCAAGCATTCACCATCCTACTGACATCTGTATTAATATCAAAGTGAGAGGAATCAGATTGATTCATGTGATGTACCATAAAAATAGAAAGACAAACAAGTTCAGATACCTGAAAAAACAAACCCCTGTGATAATGCTCAGTTGGTGGCATAAGGGCATCTATGAAGACATGTTTATCAATTCTCCAAATTCTTAAATAGCTAAAGAGCTCTGACAATTCATCAAGTGCCTTGCGTGTAGGTTTATCTGCATTATCCCGAATCTACCAGATAAGATATATTTCCTTCACATGAATCCCATGAATGATCCAAAATAAATTATATATTGCGACATACCAGCAGGAAGTGCACCTCTCAGTCTAGGAAGGGCTTGATCTGCAACTCCGCAAAACCTTAGTCCTACAGTCTGCAACCTATTTACAGCAGCTTCCGGAAGATTAAGTTCCTGGAATATAATTCAAAGGGACAAAATAGTTCAACTTGAATCACAATAAAACAACAACACTCAACACACACATGCCTCCACTGAGGCTTGAACCCCTGACCTCCCTTTGGGAAGTAAGGGTCTGGTACCGCTAAGCCACTGGCCTGTTGGTAACAAAAGACGTCTTTCTCCTAAGAGTTACAAAAATATACAACATATAACTAATTGTGCTAAATAATCAGTGGCACAAAACAATCTTGGAACATCAGCAACCAGAAACATATTACCTGCAAGATAAAAAAACATATCTAGTGCTTTTATCATTGTGTGTGAGCCTCACGCTTATGATTTTTGCTTTGTTAGGGTTCTCTTTTTTTATAGTCTGTATGCTTTTGGCTATGGCTCTTGTTTTGCCAAGGATATGCCCTTGAGGATTTGTGTACTATATGGTTCGTATCTATAAATTTTTCCAACTAAACCAGGAACAAAAAATGACATAACTCCAGCTGCACAAGTTATTTCTCTGATATTATAACACACATAAATGTGCAGACAATCATGTACATAATTCAATTTCTGCAAACAATGAAGCCCCAAGGTTAAAACACACAAATGGTTCTTCTTCTTGATATATTTTGAGAGGATTAAACAGTGTTGTAGTATTGTTGTTAGTTATATTTTTGATGGATCATAGATTTTGTTCAATCAATGTGATCTCCTTACAAAATATTGGGTGTTGCACTTCTTATGGGGATTAATAGGAACACATGCTATAATTGATCAAGATTCAATATAAATACAACACCAAGAATGGAAAAGAGTTAGAACTGCAGATGTTAATGTGCCACCAAATAATACTTGTAATGCTTTATAAAATGTCTGCTAGTTTAATAATTTTTTTCAAACCTGTCGAAGTTGTCGTCTTATTACCACCCACTTTGATTTTCTTTCGGGGGATTGAGGACGCAAAGAGCCCAAAAGAGAGAGAAGCTTCATTTTTAAAATAGAAGCATTTGTAAGGTCACAGTTCACAAACTAAATATTAAGCATCTTTTGAAATGTTAATTAGTAACTACACCTCTGCGACTTTCTGTCTGTGATCTGCCTTGATTCCTATCCATGACCAAATTGCTTCCAATAGGTCCCCATGATTTAGATGAATATCACATGATTCTGAATGAAAAAAGTGAGTCACAACGTCCGTTGCAGCCTGCAAATGGAGCAACAGATGAGTTCGACTCACTACTGCAATATATATGTTCACCTTAGTTATGCAGTCAGAAAATTTATTGTGCACAAATAATTGACAAGATCAAACATACATATTGCGCCAAAAGATGAGACTGAAGGGACAATAAATTACACAATGTCTTCTCACCACCATCTTTTATTACTTTTGTTGCAACTAGAATGAGTGCAGTTGTCAACCAAGTATCATTATATAGGAATATATCTATATATATGTAAGAATAGTAAACTTCACTAGTAAACTGCCCGGGCTCTCAAATGTAAGAACGCAGGTCCAAATTTTGAGCGCAGTCACTTTGTGCAAATGATGAGGTTAGGTCTGTATCCAGTCCACTCCTCCTAGCATCCTAGATTAATGGGGATCACACTAGGTAATGACTCTCTTATCAGAAGAGTAATCACAGACGGTCGGGCTGCCAGCTGCCGTTACTTCCACATTTGCTGAGAAATGTTTCGTAGTACTGCAATATAACCAAGGAGGAATACTATTGTTTGCAAAATAGGATTTTGGGACAAAACGACCATCCTTGAAATCATTCAATTTCCATGATTGATGTGGAAACAAAGTTTGGAATGGCCTTCTCCAAGCACCCAATGGCTATTTTCTCAAATGTGGGATTAGCCATCCATTTGCTCAAATGAGTGAATAGGCATTCCATTTCCACGAGAACAAGGCAAAAAATATAGCTTGATTATATTGGCACCACTGCCAACAAAGACATGGTAGTTAGCATATACAACACAATTTAAATAAAATACTACAAATTGTTATTTGAATTAAAATTATACAAACAACTTCCAAAGGGAAATCTAGCTGGGATTTTTGCATAAAGCTTTATGAAACTTTCTAACTCCAAATATAAAACTACAACTACCACCAAGCCTTTTTCCCAATCCAATAACCTGCTATACATCAACTCAAGAAAAATATTCTACAAAATCTTCACACCTCCACCGACTCAAAAATACCAAACCCCATTGATGATTCTAAAATGCCTTTTATTCATATTGCTCCCAAAATAAGATTATGAAGATTAACTGGTCCTTCACAATATCCTTCAGGCAACAGCACAATCTCAAAAGGCAGTTCTTCAACCAGCTAACCCGTGTCACAAAGTGGTATCCAGTACCAACAAACATTAAGGTACATAATCTGAAGGAACACCTATTCCCTATTGATAGAGCACCACCCTTCCTCTGCTTACTTTAGGTGCCATAATTGGCCTCAAACTGTAAAACTGATCCTTCAACAGCTGGATCTAGGCCAGTGTCCACTTCTCACTCAACGTAGAACCCTCGTTCCTATGTAAGTTTACTACAAACCCAAGCTCAACAAGATTTTCCTGTTTTTCCTAGAAGTTCCCTAAAAGGCTGTAATCTCATCTCAAGTCTCAAGACATTCTTCTTGTTCTTTAAGTTCATATAATCCTGACCAGAGCAAATCTTTCCAGCCATGTGGATACTGGCAGGAAATGCATCCACATGATGAGGGTGATAAACTTTGTCAGGCTTAGTCTCAGCACTACAAAAGTAGGATCTGGGGCAATGTTAAGAAGAAAATGCCATGCAAGTAGCAAAAACAACACATTGGAGTAAGCTTGACTCGATCACGTAATTACTCTAAACAACACCAATAAATTCCAAAATAATTATATCAAAATAAAAATATTAGCAAAGAAATAACAAGTATAGAAACAAATGAAAGAAATATAGATGCAGTCTGATGAGCATCTAAGCTTGAGAAGTAGATCTTTAAAATTCAGAAAACTAATTGATGTTAACAACACCTATTATTATAGAGTTCATCAAATCAAGAAACCTGGCTAATGATTACACAAAGAGTAATCAACCATCCAAGAGAGGACATGGTAATACCAACTGCACTACCTAACATCCATAAAACACTAGACGTCATGTGATTCCATCCAACATCCATCAAAAAACCAAAGTAACAGTGCGTATTTTATTATCAAAAGTTCTTGCAGATAGAATTGCAAACAAAATGTGACCAAACATATAGTATGATGCAGCCTTTGGCAAAGTATTTTATAAAACCAGAAGTCTAACTAATAATTGTGTACGCATCTACCAAGGGTCCAAGAGAGAGGGAGAGTAAAGATGCAGATAAAAAAAATAAAAATAAAAAGAATACCTTGATGACCTCTGCCTCTGTCAGTGCTGGTGCACCTCCAATAATATCAAAATCTCCCTATAGACAAGAATTATATTGTTAAGAGGCCTTCTATACACATCAAGAGTGTCTATCAAGCTTACAAAAAACAATTGTCTTTTTATTCAATCTTTACTTATCAAAAAAAGAAGAAGAAGAAACCATTGACTCAGTTGAGAGATCAAGGAACAGAATATTAAAAAGTAACATGAGATGTAAACCTGAAGGTAACGATTTGGTGGTGAATGACCAATTGCTTTCCGATAAACGTATGATATTTCAAACCGTTTGAAGGATGATTTCTGCCCATAATGAGTAAATTTTGATAAGTATGAAAACTCCAATAAATCCTAACACTACTTAATATGTTTAGAATCACTAACAGGGCTGGGATATCAAGATATAAATACAGAAGCAGCTCCACTGAATGCCCATAATTTTGAAAAAAAAAAAAAGCCTATAAAAGAGGGCAACCTAGGAACTATACTTGATTTTTTAATGCAATAATAAATAGAAGAAATCTCTCTTAGTTAAGTGAATGAAAAATACTCTTGTAGTAAAAACTCAATGTGCTGAAAACTGATAATTTTTCTTTGCAAGGGAAATACATGCATGATTAGAAATGAAATATTGATTGCAGAAATATAATAAAAAGTTGCAATGTATAACAAAGAATGAAAATGCACGCCTCTACCAAACTGGAACTACATACATTTAGTGAAAAATACACTTCAACTCAATTGTTGAGTTAATTCCAAACGTCTTGGAGCTGCAACAGCCCATTGTGGGTTCGTAGTGTGGATGTGTATGAAGGAAGAGCTACTTGCAATATGATGTGTCCAAGGTAAACTAACTTGGGCGGAAACTTCCGCAAGAAAACTTCAAGGAAAAGAGTGGGGCGGTAATAAAGATGTATTATCCCTCAAGTTTGAGTTAATTTCTGAAAGAGTGACAATTGTGTAATGAGAGTGAACGTGAAGTATTTTCCAGAAATGAGGTATCCTAATTGTGATTGGCTTGGTAGGTGTTTTATGTCAAATGCCAGGTAAAGATAGTTCCCTTGCAGCTGTCAAAAGTTACCACATGGTCTCTCAAGCTCCATACAATACTGTCTCTAACACCCCCCCCCCCCCCCCCCCCCCCCTTTCCCCTTTCAAGCGTTCTGGGCCCCGGAAAAAAAGAAAGAAACCCGAAATCAGAGAAATTGGGCCATGTTTCCCGAGAGAGGCCGCCTTCTCTCAGCAAGTCATAATCAGAATCACCTCAAAATTGGCTCATTTAAAGCATCACTCAAACTTGTTTATTAAGTAAACAAGGCAAGCTCGAGGGTCGGTTTTTGAGCTCATTTAGTAAACAAGCCGACCCCGAACATTGTTAAGCTTAACTCAGGTAGACTCATGAACACTAGGCTAGTGTAGGCTCATATGTGTTCACGAACATAGGCTTGTGTAGGCTTATATAGCTTCACAAACGTAGACTATGAGCATATGTTTATGAACATAAGCTTCCTGAATGAGTCAAAGCGATCTTAAATAGAGCTCAAACTGAGCCTGAACATGATATCAACGTTGGCCTTTTTTTATTAAACAACCGAGCCCGAACTTTTCAAAAAAAATGACGAGCCGAGCTTGAACTCAGCTTTTATATCTGGTCACGATCCCGAGTTGAACCCACAAACAAACAAGCCAAGCCCTAGATACTAAAGCTCGGCTCGGTTCATTCGCAGCCCTAGTTTGAATCATGTTATGTTTATCTATAGAGAGGAGCTGCTCATGGCAAGACTTATTAGCAGAAAGATGGTCCTTGCAAGATTGATCACTCATAGGTGTTTGGATTTAGTGTATTTTAGTTGGCAAATTGTGTCAAAAACCAAAAGTTTGATCGAGTTGTAATTTCTTTACTATGATCCGTGATTGTGTGAGTTTCACTTCGGGAGAATATCAAGATACTGTTGGTTGAGGATTGCCTGAGTTTGATGAAGATCGATCGAAGATAGCAGGCAGTTAAGATTTTGATATCAAAAACTCAGAAGGAATCTAATTATACACACTTTAGGTTAAGGTAAATTTTGCCACCCAACAAAAAAAAGGAAACAAATTCCAACAGGCGGTGAAATAGCAGGACTTTTAGTGAGAAAGAAACAATATATAAGAAAAAAACTTGGGCTCCCAACACCCAAAAATACATAGCATAGGCATGGCAACTAGCCAAAGGAAAAACAACAAAAGAAAAATGGCAAGCCACAATATAAGAAGTGTGGCTCAAATAAATTTTAAAAAGAAAATCAATTTTTTCATCAGAAGAAGCAAGATACAGGCTAAGAAAATTGGCTAGATAATGTCATAAATTTGATCGATAATGGGATAAAAAAAAATTAATGTTAAATACCTGGTTTGCAATAACCCAATTAACAAAGGGAGAGCGCAGCTCACGGCAAAGCTCAATCTTGTCTCCACTGCGGGTCAAAAGTTTAACGGTATTCCTTCACACAATAAACCAAAGCGGCCAGCTCAAGCACGTATCAAGAAACATTTTGGGTATTAAATCTACTCAAAAAATGACAAGAAGAAGTTTGATTAGGAGCAAAACCTATTGAGCTCTGGACAATTACCCAGCAGTCGCAAGGGTATTATTTCCAAACGCTTTGCACAATGTTGTCTGAACACTTCTGTTGTGAACTCCACAACCAGATCACGGGCTTCAGTCTCTGAATCTGTGTACTGGATAGACGAAGTATCGTTTCTGAGCAACCTCAATCTTTCAACATGCTCATGGTGGTCTTTGGTGCTTGATAACTCCTCATCAAAGATAGCATTCACAACTTTATCATAAATACTGGTGTCTTCTGAAGTATGCATTGTTCGTAGTATACCTGCACATATATGAGTAACAGTTTGCTCAAGCTAACTAATCAATGGTCTAGATCAAGAAGTCAAAGTCCAGCTTCTAGAACAGTGAACTTAACACTAGCTAATCTCAGTCAAACAAATAATTTCACAGCCACACAAATTTGGATAGGCAAGCAAAAAGAGAAGGTTTTGAATATCCCACATTAGGCTCTGTACTATTTAATGGGATAAGGTTATCTTAATGATTTTCCCCTCCAAAATTTAACAGGCCTATCTGACTACGAAGAAGAAAAAATTTGTCTGTTGAACCCCAAATTACCAGAGAACGAAAGATTCAAAGCCATCCCGGCTGTTAGCCAAGGCCATATCAATTGAAGTGGACTCTGAACAACTAGCCGTACCTTATAACCTCACACAGAATCTTCAGTTCCATACATCAAACTAAACACCCACATGTATCAGATCCACCGTCAAAATTTCAAATAAATCATTTAGACTGAACCTGAACATACATATAACCAAAAGGCCAAAAGAACAAGAGAACAAATAAAGAAATAACTAGACCCTGAAAATGACAGAAAAGAGAAGGTTAAATAATGAATATTGCAAACAATTGCACTTGTGACAAATGAAATTGAAGAATCATAAAAAACAAGGGAATCAGTAGTTACAATCAAGATTTTGATTATCTAGGCCTAAGGAGGATTCTAACTAAAAGTGGAAAATGCATGCCTACACTGGTTCCTAGCCATGTGAAAATGAGCGAGAAATGGAATACAAGACATCTTTTCACCGCTACTCTTCACTAAAGGGAAGCCATAAGCTCAAAAATGAACCAAATCAACGAAGTTAACATCAGTATACAGAATTGAGGATTGCACAACTTGCACCATTTCTCACAGAGGAAAGGCACCTAAATTGATACAACAAATATTCTTGGATCAATTTTGCAAGAAAACTGAATATGAACTAGATAGATCACAAGGCATTCAGACGAGACACGCCCTTAAGGACAAACAACATGAAATGATAATTTCAAGTTTAAACCCACTATAACAAACAATCGACTAAAAGGAGGCAGTGAGGGCTACCCGCACCTCCACTTTCTTTCTGTCTAACCATTAGTAGCGAGGCAAAGGCATAACAAGTTGAAGGACTAACTGTATATAACTGTTGGCTAAAATTAACTCTGCTTTAAGATTTGAGCCTCAATAGGGCAGAACCTTACTTTGAAACATAAGATTGAGCATCAATTAAGTTTGAGGTAATCGACTTAAAGGGGAAAAAAACATCTGTGCTTGCCACACTTAGTTACAGAAGTAGGCTGCAATTTCTTTCTAAATAAATTATCACAATGAACAACTATATCTCATATATTATACGGCAACACAATATAAAGACAAGTATGTATGTGTCAAATAAGTATGTGTTGTTTAAGCATTGCATATCTCCATACTTAACTTTAAAAATAGAAAACACAATAGATCTCAGGTTGCACGAATTAGAAAACAAATATAACACAGCAAAGATTTTAGCCACCCACCACGGACAGGCTGAATTTAAAAATATGCCAAAAAAAATCACCAAAAAGAAGGCCAAGGGAACAATAAGCGAGAATAGAAATTAATGCCCCATGAGACTTTTCAATTCTATTTTAATTAGCATATTAGGTGGACATAATATTCACACAAAGGCACAGATGATTAGCTACATATCAACCATGATAACTATAAGAAATGAAAGATACAAAATAACATCACAACAGCATCATCTTCATCTTGTAATGATTATAAACAATATGTTGTAATAATAGATTCTTGCAAAAATATAGGAACTCCTTGAATAAAAACATACAGGAAATTTGGCAAGAAAATATATCAAATGTCAAAAAGGATAAAAATATATTCTAAAAGATGTTGCAGGATGTGAACTATGAACTATCTATTGATGGATAAAGACGTGGAGCATACATCGTCAACATTTTCAAAATTACATGCCCAACAACATTGTTTATAATTGTTTCAATTGCAAATATATTTCAAGTACATGACACAGTGTACACTAAGTTGTTTCAAAAACCTAGCTGACATATGAAACATAAAGGTTAATGCAGGTTCAATAATGATTCCAGCAGTGGCACTGGTTCCAATTTTTGATCATTTGTGGCACTAAATTCTCGAACTTTAGCAGTGCTTTTCTTCAGCTTTTTTTTTTTCTTTTCCTTTTGAAACAACTATTGAGAAACTTTACATGAGAGATTAGGAATATGATGTGGTTAATTGGAAAGAAATCATTCTCTACTATAATCAAAGGATTGACATATGACAGCATTAAGAAAGCTTTTTATATGGTAAAACATCAGTGAAATATGGAGTTTCGAGGTTCACAAAATCAAAGAAGGGGTGAACGTTTGAGGTACAAGTAGGCATGGGAGGAAAAAAAAATTGGACTCTTCTAAGGCTGTCAACAGTGCCTGTGAGCAGTAACAAAGGGCAGGATTGAGGCGTAGACGAACAGACTTTCGGGCACGGGCACTCTGGGCTTTGAATAGTTCCATGAGCAGTAATAAGGGCAGATTTATTTCATTTTTAGGCATTAGGCTGTTAAGATAGAACTCTTGAAAGATGAAAGGATTAACTTAGTCATATAAGATTTTGAATATAGAAAAAGGGGCTGTAAAAGTTTGGCAAGGGGTTATAAAGCCAAATGAACAGCAAAAGTATAGAGAAGAAGTAGAAAAGACTGCTAGACTCCCACCTAGGTTCCTATAAGCATCAAAGGCTTCACAGCTAATTTTTTAATTGCTTGACACAATCCATAAATAACATATTTGTTGGAAAATTTCTTTAAAGCCACAAATGAACTTCTGGGTTCTCCTAGTATAGAAGAACATACTGATACATAAAATACAAACAAAGATACATCTTATTACTTACTATCTAACATTTCATATTCCATCCGTGGAGGAAAAGCATGTTGGAGAAGTTCTGTGGCCGATGGACGATCAGATGGACTTTGGGACATCAAGCGCTGTAGTAAGGATGCCTGTTCTGAAAATTCCTTAACCCAATCAGAAGGAAGTTCTCGCTTTTGTTTAAGTTCAGAAAGAACTATGTGTCTCTCCATTTGGGTACTGAAGGGATGCCATAGCTCAAAGAACACAACTCCCAAGCTGTACATGTCAGCCTGTCATCCAAGATGATGCAACAATGAAGCAGATCAGGTAGAAGCCATACTGGCTGGAGTAAGGACAGCCAAAAGAAGGATATATCAATTTACCTTTTCATCGATTTTTGGCCACCCTTGCTCAATTTCTGGTGCAGTATAAAAATATGTACCAACTTGGCCAGTACCATCAACTGAAACTCCAGCAGCTTCTGCAGGATCAGGATCCTGGTCCAGTTGCTCAAGCTTCAAGAACTTGGCTGAAACATAACAGAGGAGAGAAAATAAGCACACATAAGTCTGATACTTTGTATGCCTTTTATATGTCTTGCTTATTCAGCCTCATCTAATATGCATAAACGTGCACCACCCGAATGCTCTAATTTTGGTCGACCCATTCCCCTAGAGTTACCCAAATGCGGAGCATGCTAGTGCCACTCTTCCTAATTGGTGCAACTAATGGTCTCTTTTGCACATTTCCAAGCCATCTCAATCGATTTTCTTTCACTTTATCTCCAAACAGATGCCATTTCAACCATCAAACCAATGTATTCATCTCTAAATCTATCCTTTATTTATCTTGCCACACACCCATTTCAACATTTGAATATGCAGTCACTGAGTGCAAAAGAAACACAAAATATTTTTTTTGAAAAAAAGAGTTATTTCTTGAAAGAATCTAATAAATAATTACACATTAAATTAGAAACTTCAATTCAGAAACTGAGAATTTCTAAGAGAAATAGGATGTGTCTGTGTTGGACTCGTAGATGGCTCTAATTATCCATAAAATTCTCCAGCAGTTACCGAAATATATTTTATAATGTAGGAAATTAAGATCGGAGTATGAATTTATAAGATTTATGTAGTAAGGTAATTGCAATTTATTGAACACAGAGTACCTCAGAATACATTTTTAAGAGAGGTTGATCAATTTAGATCATGTAAATAGACACACATCAACAGCGATTTGTCTCAACAAAGTCACTTTCAAATGTGTCAGTTCACCAACTATCCTGTATTTGTAGTCAGGCTCATAAATTTCTTTTCAAAATAAATATCAGTGGGAAAACCCCCTCTCTTTTTCCTGAAAGTGGTGGTAGGTCAAGTGATTAGATGGTGGTTGGTGCATTTCATTAGAGGTCCTGTAGAGAATCTGGTACGGATTTCAGATTGGTGATGGATTTGATAGACGGGTGACAAAATAGTTCCATGTGGCAGTTATGGTCGGTAATAATGTAGTTTCTATGTGGCGGTTGCCTGATTTGGATGGTGGGGATATTGTAGTGTTGTCTTTATCAAATTAAAAAGATTGCATCATACCAAGACCAAAATCTCCAATCTTGATATCATTCCGAGCACCAAAGAAGATGTTATTAGGGGTCAAGTCACGATGGATGATTCCCTGTCCATGTATGTGTACCAAGCCTTCTACAATTTGGCGAAACAAATGCCAGGCTAATTCCTTGTCAAAATGACTGTATGAATCAAACATCTGCCGAAGAGTCCTTCAAAATCACGAGTCAAAATATTAATCAGTAACAATAAAATTAAATGCTAAGAGAGAGATAACTATGTAATTAAAAAATTACTGAAATAAATTTGGGGAGAATAATATAATAATATGAACAGTTACCTTATAAAATATGATAAGAGAATTTAAAAAGTGAGTTACTTAAGGAAAGGAAATGGAAGTTTTACCTTGGGCAATATTCCATTTGAATGTACAGATAAGTTGATTCAATCTTATTCTCTTGGCCAGTAATATCTGCAGAACTTGCACCCTTGTAACTGAAATTGGAACTTGCTGCAGTCCACGATCCCCATGTGGTATCACCATAGCAACCAGCAACTCCTGCTTCAAACCATGCCTGAAATTATTTTTGAGAATAAAAAATTAGAGCAATTTAGCCCAAACATCATGATTAGTCGAATTTTCTAAAATTTCAAATAATAATTTTCCAGAGTAGATTTTTGCCAAAAGTTAAACTTTATGTCAAATGAGATACAACTTAAAGCAATTAGGAATTGCAACAACAGTTCATATTCTCCATGGACATACAGCAAGGTAAACTATTATGATGATCACAAAGCAAAGTAAAGGAGATTTGATAGACTGTAGAAAATGTAATGGAAAGACAAAACAATTTTTAAAGCTCATACCTGATAGTAACGCACAACATGTTGGTGCTGCAACCGTGAAAGTGTGGCTACTTCCCTACGAACCACGTAATATTGGATGCGTTAACGAATGTAAAAGATGATAACCAATAATAAGAACAATAAAAGAATAATGATGAGCACACTTTGTGAATCCAAATAATAATAATAAAAAATAAATATGCCATGTACAGAACAAATGCTGATGGTGACCCAATTTACTATAAAATGTCTCAAAATTTAAGAAAGTAAAAACTAATGAGAGCGTCAATCTTCAAAACTCTAATATAGACGGGATGCATGGAGCTAACAAAAGAAAGTGTAACAATAAAAAATAAGTTCAGTTTTAAGCAGCTAAATTGTCTCTTAAAAGTTAGTAGTCAACGCAAAATATCCAGTTAGGAAGCTTCTCCTTTGCACCCTTATAAGCATCAAGGCCCAGTTGGGTCAGTTGGATTTTCCACACATGGGTAATGAGTGCCACCTATTTTCTCCCCGTCTAGCTCCTTCATGTTGTATAAGTGGTTACTTTTGACCAGCCATAAAAAGTCAAACCCCTAGGATAACCAAAGATGACCTCCCGTCCAACTTAGTATATTGTAAAAGAATCATGTGAAACACATCCAAATTATCAACATCCGCTTCTACAGTTAATGGCTTCCAAGGAATAACATAATGGATGGGAGTCAAAGGATCCCATGGTGTCATTGGAGCAAATGGACCTTGAGAGAGCTTGTCATCCATATTCTCTGAAGAAAGAGGAGGAAGGTGTTTTTATAGATACATCTGACAAGGAGGAAGGCTCCAACCGAGTCCTCCTGCTGGCCATTGAGGAGACCTTTGGCTAGCATCACCAAGAACCAAGTAAGCAAACAGTGGAAGACACATGCCAGCCAGGAATAGTTTCCCAATCATGACTTCTTTCCCAAAGTAGTCCTATTCAACATGAAATATAATAATAATAAAGATTTACTGAAAAGGTTGAGATAATAAATAAAAAATTATATGGCTAATAATATCATTGTGAAAACATATTTTGCAACAAAAACCTCTTCCTATGGAGACAATTCATCAGTATCACACTTACCAAATATACAATCTCATATAGGGAACTGAAACCCATCAAGAGATAGGACATAATCCAATAAACAAGAGCATTTTGCCCCCAATCCAATGATTAAGAACCATTCTTCAGCATTAAAATTCAAATTGAAGTCCATAACAGAAAAGCAAACTACCAATATGAACAATCTATAATACTGACATGACAGATCACAAGATGAAAAACCTTTTAGAAAGGCATTCTTGATTTTCAAATTAAATTTTAACCATCTAAATGTTAAAATTAAAATCTTACGAAATCCTAGAATAGTTGAAACACAAGTTTCCATGTTAAAAATAAAATTATGAGCGACAGTCTTTTTCTGCAGATTATTATAATAAAGTATCAATAACTGGACCATTCGCACTATGTATGAGTTGCAAAGCTAGTCTGTACAACTATTGTTATACAAAAAGGACAAATCTTATGCATGCACACAATGAGATGTAAAACTGCAACCTAGAAACTAAGGAAAGTAACCACGACAATATTTGCTAGAACTTATCAATAAATTTTATTTCTTTACAAAACTTATGACTGATAAGAAACAAGAAATTTAATTTAAAATATTAAATTTCAATATCCAAGTAAACCGAAAGGGAGAAGCAGGAAAAATCGAGAGGGAATCAACAAACACTAAACTGACAAAGAAAATCCAATATGAACAATAACTCATACATCAAAGCTTGAAGGCCATTTTTTTCAATTAGGAAATGACGTCTGCACTCCCATTTTGGTACTTTAACACTACACTTCCATTTTTTTTTTAAAAGACACAGATGTCCTTCAAAAACACTCTCATACTCCACAGTTATCCTAAAAAGCACTTTTGCAGTCCATTTTTAAGGGGCATTTGTGTCATTCCAGTTATTAAAAATATTAAGTGAAATAGAAAATTACAAAAAACGAAGTGCCAAAACCACATATCTTTCCATTTGCAAAGCAAAGTTTTTTTATAATTTATTTTATTATCATTTTAAATTAAGTGTGTAAAAAACAGGTTCAATGGCTTTTTTGACATTTTGCTTCAATTTTTAGCCAAATACAAGAAAATGCCAGCATAGAGACTGAAAAATATCCAGTATTGCTAAGTTGGATCCAGGATTGGGATGAGGTTATTAAAATGACTTTAACAAGTTAAATATAGTAAGTGAAACGGCATGTAATAGAAAAAATTGGAGAGAGAATTCATGTGGCCGACTCCATGCATGTGGAATTAAGGCAAGGATGATGATGAATAGGTTGGATCCAGGTTAAAGGGGATTTATTAGAACGATTTTTCCAAATACACATCAAACCCATATTATATACATGGTCAACGTTCAGGTTCGATACATTTTGACCCAACAAGTTATGGACCAAACTTGACCCCACCACTTCAGGATTAATGTGAAACAAGAAAAAGGCAAGGCGTCAAATAAAAGACATCAGATCCAACTGAGATGATTTATCAATTACCAGAGATCACTAATTTTCCAGCTTTCTTGTAAAGCTTTTGATCCAACCATTTAATTACAACTTGAAACCAACTTTAAGCCATAGCCTACTCCCTTAAATCAAGTTGTAATTAGAAAATAAAGTTGGGACTTGAATGGTTTGGGCCACATCAGCATAATGCCTTTCAATAAATTTGGATTTTGCAATTATTTCTGCAAAATACTACTGGATAAGCAATTTATTAATAAAACAATAAATGACCATCAAAACCAAAAAAGAAATATGTTAATAGAATTAGAGCTTAAAAATCTAACATACGATAATAATGTTCTACACCAAGCAGACTTACTACCTCAATATTCGGTCAGGTGGACTTTTGTCCTTCAAACGAATCTTCTTCACAGCATAATGCCTTCCATCTAACTTATTCTTGCACAGTACTACGTGACCAAATCCACCATGACCTGTCAGCATGTATCAAAAACTTGAGCATTAACACACACATGCACATAAAAACTAAAAAAGAAAGTAAGAGCCCACTAAGTTTTACCAGCAAAACAGAATGTTGCACCCCCAAATAGGAAGCCATCTTACACTGAAAAGGAAATAACACACACATCCCTAAGTAGTATGGAGACTTCTAAGGAGATAGAAAGAGAAGGAAAGAAATGAATGGAATTTTACTACTTGCAAGTTCACTGAGAAAAAATAAATCGGATTATCATCACCAATAGAAGTTAAGGATATGCAAACATTCTCGCAGAGGCATATTACTAAATGCCTCTAACTCAAGAAACAAAATTCAAATAGGAAAGTCTAGCAAATAAGAAATTTCTATACATCAAATGGAAGTTAACTAGTCCCTCAGACGAATAAGACTAGATAAAATCCATTTCTAAAGCCCGCTAACATGGAAAGCAAGTCATCAAAATGTGTAGAAGTACTAAAATACCACTAATTATGAAAAACCATATGACACATTCCTTCTTCTTTTTTTTAAAGGGAGGGTGAGTAGGTAAGTAAAGTTTATGAAAAATCATAAGATACATATCGAGTCCTAAATTTAATTTGCTTGCTCTTTTTCCGCTGGAATCCAAAGAGATTTGAACAGCCTCCATTGAGAGTTAAAAGTTTAAAAAACTACCTGAAGTTTTGAAGGCTTAAAATCAAGTAGGCTAAGTAGCTTTAGAAGTTTAAGACTACTACAAGGAGTTCATTTGTAATATCGAAGAGCCATGTTGTCAACCATGGCAAGAATATATATTTTTCCTTTTCAGCTAACAAATAAAGTAAACAATTTAAAAGGAAATGCCTAAATGAGAAGGGGCATCATGATATTTTTTTTGACAGATCAATGTAATTGGTTGTGGTACACTGTAATTGGGTTAGCAGACTACAAGAATCACAAGGTATTTTTCCTAGTGCTAGAAAAAAATCTCTTTTTCCTCTTTAAAAACTCAATTTCATAAACGCTCAAGGAAATTTTAATACGTCAGCAGAAATTTTAGAGGCTGTCCAAAATGAGGATCTCAAATCTTTGTGCTTATTTGTCTACACCCCCAGAATACCATAGCAGCATGCAAATAGATTATGAGAAACTAACTAGATTATGGTTTACTTGATTTCAACATATAAAAGTTCTATTGAGAAATATAATACAAGTGAAACAGTTGTAGTAACACAAAAGGAATTTCTCTAACCAAGGGGTTGGAGCTCCTCAAAGTCATTGAGATATCGAGAACTGGGGATAGATGAAGTATTCTGCCGTCCGGAATCAGAAGCGGTTTTCCAGAATTGAGAGATTTTAGATGAAACCTATTTAACAGAATTAGGGGAATATAGACTGTCAATTAAATGGAGGTTAGATTCTAGTGGATGATAAAAGATAGGAAAGAGTGACCGACCATATGCTGTCCAAAGACATGATTAAAAGTTTTGTCAAATAGTGGAGATGGTTTGGTAACTAGATCCCGCACACTTTCTGGAATGATCTGAACCACATCACCATTCAGCAACAAAAGTTCATAAAGGATCAAATTGGAGAAACAAAAGGCAGAAAAAGAATAAAAAAAAAAGGACAGTCTTTTAACTTGCAGAAACTCATGAATTACATACCCCTAAATTGTAAAGCTCTGATGTTATTTCTGGCAAAGCATCCGCGAGTTGTTCCTTAGAAGTGCAAGCAAGGCGAAGCAGATGAGCCTAGAAAGCAAAACAAATCCCATGTCTACAATTAAATTCTACAAGAACAGAACAAATGAGGCAGAGAAAATTACCAGAATCAAATCTCTTTCCACAGTGTGAGATAACTGATCATCAATCATTGACGCAGCAGTCATTGATTCTGAAGGGTCACTATCTATATCACCAACATCAGTTTCTGCTAGATCTCGTCCCACAAAAAATTCCTGTGAAATATTTCAATCATAATGTGATAAGAAAGAATATAAACAATTCCAGAAGTCGGAGCATATGATAGCAAACATCATAAACAATTCCAGAAGCCCAACAAACAAAAAGTCTACAATGATCTGTGACAGAAGATTAGCAGAATCTCTTTGAAACTTTTGGGGTTTGCTGCCCATCCTTCAATTTACTTCCCATTTTTTTTTGGTTTATTTTTTTGTTCAACTACTTGCAATGCATCTATATTAGACTAAGGTCCTCTTTACTTTTTCCATTTTGTACTTTTATCCTTCATAATTACAGAAGGTGGTCATTGAAGAATGAGAAATCTTAGGTCCTCGGTTTTTGGACTGACATGTCCATACTAATATTCGGAAGATCATTTATACTTCTCCAACCTTATTTTAGTTTTTTGTGATTTTTATGCCAATCATACTTCTTATAATTCCTGTATTTGTTTCTTATTTATATATAGTTACCAAGATTGATTTGATCTCCCCAGTAAATATTCAAACCAAATATTAAGTTCCATTTGTCATTAAGAAACATGTATCTTTAATTGTGATACTCACATCATTTTGACCCCAGCTCAATAAATAACTCTGATGAAAAGACCAGTCAAGAATGGTACTAAATTGACGATTGTGTCGGCGCAATAATCTCTCTCATAATCACAATTTACCATGAGAAGAGATCTAGAACTTCTCTCAGCAGGACAATCTGCAATCAGGCCACACTCAGAATATGCTTAAAGAGTACAGACTGGTATTTTGGACAATTTCTGGGTGAACTTTTGATAACCAAATCCATTCAATCAGTAGAAACTCTTTCTAGGTCATTACTTCAAAAATACAGAAATTAATGTATGCAGCAAGGGTTTCCAATTAAGCTTTCATTGGCAAAAGGTGATCTCCATTGCAGAATGCAGCAATCACCAACCCTGTTGATTCTGTCACCTGTGATGTTATATCCATAGTCCTGCTGCTTCTAAAGTATAGAGTTTATCTGTAGTGTGTGTGTGTGTGTGTGTGTATTGGTAACAATCCGTCCAATTCTATCCTTGTATGCTACCGGCATCGAGCTTCCTGAGGTGGTGTTAGGTATTCGTAAAATCTAGATTACGGTCCTCTAACCAAAAACTCCTTTGTATATTACCACCATACCTAATTACACTGCTTCATGTACTTCATGAAGCACAGAGAGGGCCGAACAGTAAAAAGATTAAAGAAAAAGGGTATTTCCAAGAATAGAAAATAAGCATTGTTGACATGAAACAATTACATAAAGCAGCTTGGACATATAGGTAACTTGAACTCAAAATTAGAGACTATTTATGACCCTGAACTATATATGTGACCGCAAATATAATATCTGCATCATGATATGATGGAAAAGGACAAAACGTTCTCAGTAAATAATATCTTGAATAGTAAAGGAACGACCAGTTTACTTATCCATGCATATTTTTGCAATCAAATTTCAATCAAAAACAAAAGCAGTTCCTACATTACCTTTACTGTTGATTCCCCTGACAGCGATCTACTTGAATCAGTAGCAGATAAGTTCTTACTCTCATCTTCGCTCTCTTCCTCAAGAGTATCTAGTTTTACAGGTGTTAGTAGAGGACCTTGCTTTGTATCCTGAAATACCAATGGTTTCACATTCTGGTCCATTATCTTCTCTTGAACCTCATATCCGTGTCTAGAATTATCCAATTTATTGGAACGTAATGACAAGTTCATCCCACCATTATCCTCCACCTCAAGACCCCAATGCCATGACTCCCCAGAGCCACTGAAAAGATCCACAAAACCATAAACAAAAGGTCCCATAGAATACCAAGTTCTGTCACCTGAAACTGTTATATCCTTTTGGAACTGACTGCTCCTATCTCTTGCCTGGGAGGAAACCTTCCAGAAAGAAATAAAACAATCAACAAATCATCCAAAAGCAAGCAGAATCTAAAATACTCAATCCTTTAACAGGAAAAATAAATTCAGTTTCCAGACAGTTAGCATGTTGACCAATCTAAAACAGAAGGCAGTGAAAAGAGCCAAAGCCCTTTGAATCTTCTATGAAGCAATGACAAATACAGAATCATCAACTCAGTGACTAGCAGATAGATTCAATACCTAGTTCTTTATAAAAAATAATGTTAATTTTCTGAATGATGGACAACTTATCAAAACAAAAATATCCGAAGAATATACATTGAATGAATCCAACACATGATAACACATAATAAGCCTAAATTTATACTCACATGTGCACGTGCATATATGCATCCGGTGTGGTCTTATGTGAATCTAAAACAAGATAACATGGAACAAACTAAAGACTACACTTAAGACAATTATGTGCTTGTGTGTAAGGCAAACATGTATGAAAAGTGGGAAGCCAAAGCTAGAAGAATAAAACTTTGGTAACGAAAAGTTGTGTTATAGAGACCACCAACAATAAGAGGGAAAAATATTGTGAAGAAGTAGATTGTACAACATCAAAGACGAAAATTTAAATTAAAAATATATGGTGAGGAAAAGTATCAGTGCGACTTAATATTTCACACTGTGACATGTAATATAAAAATCGAAAAGTTTATCCCAACTTTTTGGGGTTGGCTATATGTTAAATCTGTGAAGATATTTCATAATGATGAGGCTCTCACAGTCGTCATCTCCACCTCACAGGGAGGACTTATGGTACTATTGCAGTCACAGACTCATAAACAATGGGTCTAACAGCAAGTTGCAACCCCTAGATCTCAATGAATCAGTAAATAACCCCCCATATGGATGTTCTGAAAATTTCTTTTAATAATAATAATAATAATAATAAATGAAACAGAAGAATAAGAAAGTTCACTTGAAATATTTGTCAAAGGCCCCACGCAGCTCAAAATTAAATATATCAATTGATATCTCAACAAATTGACGGAAAATTAAACTTATCAAAAAAATAAATAAATAAAATAAAATTTTGACGGAAAAATAAAAAACCTGATCAGCTGCAGAACTTAGAGAATCACTTGATTGTTCCAGTGGAACAACTTCAGACAAGAACTCCTGAGCAGCCTCAACCAAATTGTATATCATTACACGTCCTTCTCGAGCATTAGAATTTGCCTGGAACAGTTATCAATAGAAAGCTCATTCAGAAATGAATAAGAATAAGAAAATAAAAAGAAAAATGAAAAGGATTAAACTCTACATGCATATGAAATGCATATCATAATCTGTCCAACATCTTCGTGTGGAGCATAGTCCATAATAAAACAAAGAAACCCTTACTGTACAACACCATCCTGTAGCAATGTTGAAACTTTAATTTAATCACTGGCGTGCATGAGAGAGGAACTGGTGGAAGGCTTAGTTGAATGAGACCTCCATAAAAATTCTAATTTTATTTTTTAGGTACGATCAACCACCAGGAAATTGACAATTCATCGATGACAAATGGTCTTTTGTGATGCCCAGCATAATGCATTCACTACTAAGCTTCAATATTGCACACTCGAACGCTTTAATAGGCCTAAGGTGAGCCTCTAAGACTTTAAATTGTTAGTGATAAGCTAGCTTATAATAGTCAATCATTAGATAAGTACCCCATAGCTACCTATCCCAGTTTTAAGTCCCTTCATCAATTCTTAAGAGAACAGAGAAGATGTAGAAAGATTTATTTTTGATAACGAAGAGAGAAGAGTTAAAAGAATACTTGTGAGTGCAAATTACAAAGACAAAGAACCCTGGAAATAAAACCAACTGAGGAATCAAACACATATTTACTAGGTTAGTGATATTGACAATTCAAAGAGAATGGGAATAAGCTGTGGGAAGGGAAAAAGCATCAAGTAACCTTCCAAATGATTGCAGTCTTCGGGAAAGGTATTTTTTGAATAGCTACTATTTTTAAGAAAATGAAATAATTTGATGTTCGAAATGTTTAAAACAACAAATTTAAAGGGGATGATTGATGTGATGTCATTACACTAATATTATCAGGCCTACATAGCATGGCAAGGTATAGTTTTTTGTGGTCCTGCTTATAGAAGCGAACAAGCTTGGAATTTAATCTACCGACCGATGGACCTCCCTGAATGGCTTAATAATTTTATATTGGGTAATGATGAAATTAGAGAAGCCGGGCTCCCAGTAGTGTGGGTTGTTCTCTCTTAAATTATATTACCCAACCTGATTGAGTACAAACAAACAAACAAAAAAAAACTTGTTTCCCTCAGAGACAGCATTTGGTGTCCAATTTGTTTTGAAGGTGCATTTTACAAATGGTCATCAGCGATATGCAAATTTCTGGATAATCACACCTTCATATCAGAGCAATTTCTAGTTATGTTGTGCTTGGAATAACCAAATCAGCATTTAGAATTGGAAGTGGAGGAAAATGTTTAGAACTAATTTTCCCTTCAATTCCAATTACAACACGCCGACTTAGTAATCCCAAACATAGCTTTAGTGCATAATTGGCTAAGCTATGAGATTCTCATAACCCTTTTTTTTTCTTTCATAATTGTTTTTGAATTTGACTGATGATTGAGATACTCATAACCTCCATGTATGGAAAAGGCTAATTGATACCTAAAGAAAGAAGACTGACAAAACAGGATTCGGAACCTGTGTGCTGGGAACAAAATTGTTGGATTGAAGTAAGCGACTTTTAGAGCTTAGGATCTAGGAATTCAGGGAGGTTATTTAGATACAAACATAACCATTGTCCATATTTGTACAAACTGGCTGCTCCTAAAGTTGAAGAAGCATTAAAAAGGTAGCAACTTTTAGGGCTTAGGATGGAATATACAGCATCATTATAAAGCATTTCCTATTACCACAAATTCATCAAGATAGAATATTAAGAAAGTAGTAGTCACCCCTACCTGGTCACGAAGCAACGACAGAAGTTTATCAGCATCAGCTTGTGATAAACCTTCCTCTGGAGTTATTTGCAGCTTTGGGCATTTGTAAGGATACCCAGTTAAACACCTGATGAAGGAGTGAGCAATCTGAAAGAGTCATGCTGACAGTATACTAAACACAAAATGACAGCAGAACTAACAACCACCCACTAACCTTACTGAGAGAATAGCAGAAACATCTGAAGCCTCATAACCCGTATCTTTTGAGTATGGACTGTTCATTTTTTTTCACAGAAAACTCAGTTGAATAGATAATTAATTAAGGCCATTGAATGAATTCAATAATTACTCGTGAAAATTCAATACCTGATCTTGATATTAATTTGAGGAGGTGACTCTGAGATAACTTTGCAATCTTCCTGAAATATTGCGCACCTAAACATCACATGAAATACCCTCTCTGTGATTTTCGATTAAAATACAAAGAACTGTGCATTTGGGTTTCGATATATTATATATGATATACAGATGGGCTATGCAATACTTATACACGAACTAAAGAATTATTTACAATGCTGTTAGCTCCTCGGAGAGAACTTCGCCGCCATCGCCGCTGTGAGAAGTGTGATCTTTTGACGGAGCCCTGCCCTTGCTCCGCCGTCCGCCTCCACTGCGCTTCTTCTTCTTGGAGCTATGCCCCATCCTTATTACAGTGGCTATTAATCAAACAATCATCTATATACATCAACAGAGTACCAATCGTAAATTGAGAACCATAAGAGATCTAAATTAATCCTTGAATAGTAGAAAGTAATGGAAATGAAGTTTTATGAAGTTTTATGTGGTTCGTGATTTTGGAGTTTGGAAATTGAAGAGAGAGAGTTCTGATCTTTGAGGAGAGAAATACATAGACGATAGCTTGGGGAAACGAAAGTGCAACTCTTGACGAAAGCTGAAAGCCGGTGGCGCTGAACTTGGGGTATTTGAAAGCTTTAAAATAAGCCGAGTGCGTATTGTGCACGGATCTTATATGAACAAAATATTTTGTATTTTTTATTTTTCCTTATGTGAAAGGGAATTTTTTCTAGACCAGTCCGGTGATACGGTGATATTAATTATCTAAACCGTTGTGTGTGTATGTATATATATATATATATATATATATTTTTTTTTTTTTGTGTAAATTTGATTTGTCACAATGAATTTAAATAAAAAAATTTAATTATTTAATTTTAATTCCAACGGATCTTTTATATCTTTTGTGTAAAAATATATCTCTCAATGACAATCAACCATGTGTCATGTCAGGACCCACATAACTTAGTATTTTAACTTTAATAGACTAGAGATGCTCTTATTCGCATTTAAATGGAACATGGATGAATTGATAATTTACGGTATTAGAAATGAAAAAATTGAAGGCATATATATACATCCTTAATAAAAAAAATTAGTTTTCATACTTGTTTATTTTCTCTCAAAAAATTTCATATACAAAATACGAAAAAATATTTTTGCAATTTTTTTTTATTTTACATTTCTATTTTACTCATCAATGCAAAACAACTTCCTTTTTTATTTGGTTTTAAATTGGTGATTTATTTGCAAACAACTCTTTCTTGTTTTTCCACAAATTCAAATATAATTGGCCGGCAACAACAAGATACAACCAAATCTCTCACAAATTTAGTATTTGTCATCATGTATTGTCATTGCTTTTTTTTTTTTTTTTTTTTATTTGTTTCTCTTAAACTAATAATTAGTTTTATTTCTACCTAAGAAAGTATAATGAAATCTTATTTTAAATATAAATAATTATATTATTAAATTTAATAATCCATCATTTTACTATTTCTTTGTTAAAAATAGACAACATCAAATACAATTTCATTTATTTATTAGTATTTGAAATCATAGAACATACCAATTTCATGCTATTCAAAATAACAAATTATATTTTCTTAAATAATTTTTTATGCTAACCAAATACATACTAAAAAGTAATTATTCATTTATTTTCTATTCTTACTTTTTTCCATCTAACCAAACTAAAATCTTAACAATTGTTGTAATATTAGAAACCATATAATAATTGCTATTTGTTTAAGTAGACAGTTTATGATGTTTATCCCAAACAAAATAAAAAAATCAAATAAAAACTTATTTTAAAGTTAATTCAATCTATTATTGAAGTGCTATAAATATTGTTCGGAAATTGATGTTAAAGGAGTTGAATAGAGATAGGTTATAAAATTAAATATTGAAATTCACATTCCTTTTTGATGAACATGATAAAAATATATATACATATATATATATATATATATATATATATATTCACTTCATAATGTAGCAAGTAGCAACACAATCAACCGAAAAAAAAAAATGCAGCGACGGTGTAATAATAATATTTTAATAATATGTCATCACTTAAAAAATATTGCAAACAAGAAAAATCATAAACAAAAAATACAAAGACTAAAAGTTCACATAATTTAAATAAAAAATTTTAAAAAGAAAAAGAGAGAAAAAAGAAAAAGAAAAAGAAAATTACCTCCTAGTCATTCTTTTGCACTTAAAGACTATAAAATACTAATGAGTGACTCAACGATACGTTATCTATAAAATAAAAAAATAAAAAAAGGTCCATTTTGGGAAAGTGAGACATTTGTGGTATAAATGCAATAAATTTGTGCTTTTTTTTAACATTACTTTTGTATGAATACAAGAAAAAAAGAAAGAATAATATTATTTACTAACATTGGTCTGTAACTTATAGTTGTAGTACAGTAAAATTGACAAAATTGGTTCGTCTAAGAGCGAATGTAATGCACTAATTTATGAATTACTAAAAGAAAAAGGGCAAGGTCTCATTCAATAACCGTTTTCTCTTTTGTGTTATATATATATATATATATATTTGGAAGATTATTAAAAATAAATAGTTTTTACATTATATTGTTTTATTTAAAAAAATCTTCCTACAACTGTTGAAAAGAAAGTAAACATGTTTTCACAATTTATTTTTGTTTATATTTTAATAACAAAAACACAAAACAAAAATGTTGCCAAAATGGAATTTTTAGTTTATTGTAGGGATTGTAAAAAATAAAAATGAAAATTAAGAAGGTAAATGGACCATAGTAACACCTTTTACACTCTTTTTCCTTCCTATCAAATCCTCCCCCTCATGCAATAACTCTCCCTCCTCCTTTCCTCTCTTCCTCTATCATTTGTAACCAAACGCGAGAATCGCCGCCTGTTGGGCTGTGCAGCTCACAGCAATGGTAAACCATCTTGCCAGACCCACTTACTATGCACCACTTCCTTTGGCTGTACATCTCTTCAATTCAACAGAATAAAAAGTATCCAAATGAAACCTTCAAAGATCGATCTAGGTTTTCCAATTTGAATTCTGAAACCGTCGCTTCTTACCACCCTTTTCCCACTGGTAAGTTTATCAAATCCCAAGCCTCCATTCATCCATCTCCCTAAAATTTATCTTACTGAAATTCTGAATATTTGTGTTACTGTGTAAACTTTAAGTTAGATTGGAACTTTTTATTTTTTTCCTTCTTATTCACTGAAATTTTTTCCCTTTTTTTTAAAAAAAAAAAAATTAAATAAACAAATTGTCATTGTGATTTGTTGATATTGTTACAACTAGCTACAACATTATCCATGAGAACTATATAGTATGAAAATCGTAGGTTATTGTGTTTACTACAAAGGCTTATGTTATATAGCGACTGATACGTTAATCTTATGTTAGTACATGGTATTTAATATGGTCAATTTGAACTTCTGAGAATGAACACGACTTAATGCACCTCAGTATGATATTGTTCTGGAAATAGGAAAAAAAAAAAAAAAAAGGTGCATTTAGTCGAGATACAAGTTCATGTAATTGATGCATATGGTAAATCAACCCATAAAGGATATTTAGCATACTTGTAGTTGATCAATTTATATTTAATAAATTATTGAAATGTTATCTTTAGATAAGTAGCTCCTCAGAGGCACCCAAAAGAGCCTTATCTCAAACAAAGGTTTGAGACATCTTCCTTTGCACCGTTCATGGAATCTTTTCGTTTTTTGAATTATTATTTTAAATGCGTATTGTTTCATTACCGGGTTTCCTTCAAGCTCACATGTTTCTTCCTCTTTTGTTTCACAAGCTTACTTTTTGTTATTGCTATGTTTTTTTTTCATTAACCGGGATATCCGGGATGGCACGAACCCTTAGGACCCCTCAACAATCCGATTAATCCCCGAGGACCCAGAAGAGTGCCTCCCTACCCGGGCCGGGTAAGTTACTATAGGGACAGTGGATGCTTGCCACAAAGAACACCCAGTGGGACTCGAACCCCAGACCTTGGGCTTGCTAAGCTCCAAAGTCCAACGAGTAAACCGTTGAGCCATATGTTGTTGTTAGCATTTCACCTATATTGTTAGTTTCTTCTCTTTGGCATTTGTTTTTCATGCTTTACATAATATAGAATTGCTCATGGAAGCATCATCTAAATACCACTCAAAATGACCATTCTGTCAAAAATTACTTTAAGTCTACATTTTCTCTCAGCTAAGAATACAATTTTTTATACTAGACATGAAATCGATTTACCCCTAAAGATCTATTTCAAAAGTAATTGGCCTCCTAGGCTTTGCATTGAGTGTATTTGACTTTAGCAGTTTCCTTTGTGTGGGTATCATGAGACACAATACAATGTGAAGAATGATTTGTCTACTTTCTCTGTAGAGGCTTAATGGATAGCACATCTGGTCAAGGTTTTGATTCAGACGAAAGTGACCTAGATATGCAATCTGAAAGTTTTGGAGAACATGAGATCCCAGGAGATGAGCTTTCAAAGAAATTGGATTTCTATGCGGGGAAAGATGATAATATGATAGATCAATCTTTTGGAGAGCTGCCCTCAAATATGGAGGCTTTGGAACCATACATTGGCATGGAGTTCAACTCTAGAGACGAAGCTAGAGAATTTTATGTTGCCTATGGTAGGCGTACTGGTTTCACCGTCCGTATACACCACAATCGTCGTTCCCGAGTGAACAATCAGGTTATTGGTCAGGATTTTGTCTGTTCAAAAGAAGGTTTTCGTGCAAAGAAGTATGTCTATAGAAAAGACAGAATTCTTCCTCCACCCCCAGTTACTAGAGAAGGATGTCAAGCAATGATAAGGCTAGCTCTTAGAGATGGAGAGAAGTGGGTTGTAACCAAATTCATTAACGAGCACAGTCATAAACTTATGTCTCCCAGTAAAGTTCCGTGGCGCGGATCCGGGAAGCACTTAATCAGTGAGGTAATTATTTTTTCTTTTTCTTTTTAAAAATATACCATGGTCTTTAAATCCGTTTTGTTACAATCTTATTGCAGCTAACGAGCTTATACATTTTTTGCAAAAAGTGAAATTGTTTTACCATTATGGCTATGTGATTGAATTTTAACAATCTTGGTCATGCCTTGTGTAAATTTGACATGGCATAACATAGGCATAGCCCCAGCTACAGTGTTTACTTCCGACACCAAGAACAAAAAGGAAACAAACCTGAAGACCAAGAACCAGTTTTATGAGAATAATAACAGCCTTTAAGAGTTCCCCAAGACACAGGGCATCCTGTCTTCATGCAACCCAAAATTCTCCTTCAATCAAAACTAAGAAAGCACCTTGGCTGTCATGCAACCCTTTAAAGAGAGCAAGGATCTTCCCCTTGATAGTGTAGCATGTACCAACTGGTCTTGAAAAGGCAAGGATAGTGTTCTCACCTTGTATCTCTAAATATGTCCTCATAATTAGTTATGAGTATTACTATAATTTACTGCCAATGCATGCAAGTAATGAACATTTACATAATGTCCTTTGAATTATTTCTTTCTTTTTTTTCCCCCACTTTTCTCTTTTGACATCTGCATTTTGTTTACATTAGATAAAAGTTGATTTGATCCTCAAACTGATATTTATGTTTGTGATGTGGGTAAAACTTAACTTTTTTACTTTGTCCTGCACTTTTCCTCCCTTTTCCATATTATTTGATTTTGGATTGAATACTTCAAATGCGATCTAAAATGTTGCTAGTATATTTGGTATGTCTAATAGTCTGCTCTAGTCAGCAAATAGTTCACAAGACTGGGATCTAATTATTTGGCTCATGGAATGCCAAAGTGTGTGATTTAGCGCTTGCTGGTGGCTGTATGTTTTATGGGTAGCAAAGTCTATATCATCCCTAATGTGATTTCTCCTTTTTTAAGAATTTGATGTTGTATATCCATCATATAATATTGAGTCTCAGTTTCTTTTAATTATTTAGTTAGTTCTTTAGTACATTATTGACCTATGTATTCATTTATTGCAGGATGAGAAGGATAAAAGAATTCGAGAATTATCACTTGAGCTGTACAATGAGAGGCAAAAATGTAAACGACGGTGTTCTGCATATGAAGAACAGTTGAATATGATTCTGATGGATTTGGAGAAACACACAGAACATATATCAAGAAAAGTTGCTGATATAGTTAAGAGCATACAAGAAGTTGAGGAACAATCAGAGGAGGATTCAGACAGTGGATAATAGAGTTAAGTGCAGCTTGTATCATAGCATCTCTCTCTATCTCACTTTCTTTTCCTCTGTCTCTCGCCCTTATTATAAATCCATTTATCATTTTCTAGAAACAAATTGTTGACTTGCTCAATGTATTTGATTGGGTTCACCTTGATGGCTAAAACCGAGTTGCATGAAGTCTTTGCGTGTGTGTGGGGTGAGCTAATTTGCATGGTAAATCATTCTAAAAATTGTTGAAAATGTATAACCCATTTAAGGAAATATATCAATTAATAATAAAACTATTTAAAGATATATATCAATTAATAATGAAACTATTTAAAGAAATATATCAATTAATAATAAAACTATTTACAATCAATTATGAACAAACGGAAACACCCCGAGGTCCATTTAGATCAACCCAATGCAGCAAAACCACCCCCTTTCATCATTTCCTTAAACTCACTGAAACTGACCATCCCATCTCCATCTATATCCACCCTTATTATCATCCTCCTGCACTCCTCCACACTCCTTCCCTGATTAAGCCCAAGGGATGCCAGAACAGACCTCAACTCCTCCACCGTGATAAAGCCATCCCCATTTTGATCAAACACCTTGAAAGCCTCCTTCATGTCCTCGTCTTCCTCCTCCGCGTCCTGCTGGTCCATTACCGTTTGGTACAATGCTCCAAACTCATCGATGTCCACACAGCCATCCCCATTAACATCAATCTTCTCGATCATCTGGATTAGCTCTGTGTCAGCAATAAAGATACCCATCTTCTCCAATGAGTCATTGAGCTCCTCCTTGGTGATCCTGCCATCCCCATTGTGATCAAACATTTGGAAGACGCGTTGTAGCTGGTCGGAGTCCATTCTAATACCCAGGGTTCGAAGATGGTACTTTATAAAATAAATTGATACTGGAGGTGGAGGAGGAGGGAGTGGTGCGTTGGGGGGGTTGGAGCCAAGAAGGGAAGGAGGGAGGTGGGTTCTAATTAATAAGCTATTTGGGGGCCAAATTGAGGAGGATTGTATTTAGTTAGGAGGTTGTAAAGAAGGACAATCCTCAACAAGATGGGTTGGCAGTTGGCACTAATGAAGGTTTTGTGGTGGGTTTTGTTGAGATAAACTTGGAAAGTGAATTGGATACTAAATAGAGGTGTATTCTTCTAGACAGAGAGAGTAGAGATATATATAGAGAGAGAAAGAGGGGAGTTGTGGCATGGGATCCCCAATGCTGACGGAGTGGGGGCCGGCTTTAAGAGCCGTCTTCTGGCATTTGGATTGGCCTGTCTATTATTAGAATTTAGACCGCGTTGTCATGTAATTATTGTTTGCTGATCTGGGTCGGTGTGTGGTATGCGGCAACGGATATTAAGACTGAGATGAGAGAGGGGTCTATTTTTCAAAATAAAAAAATGCTTGTGGAGAGATAAATGTGACCGTTGATAGCGGAAAGTGATCAATAGAAATAGACGTTGGGGAGGGCCAAAATAGAAGGCCTGCTGGGGACGACCGTTGGATTTTTCCAACGGCTGGATTTACTTGCGTGATTTGTGGGAGGGCGACACTGGAGAGAGGAGGATGGGTAGGCGGCTGGATTTACTTGCGTGATTTGGAGGGTTACCTAAGTTCGGTGTACAATATACCGTGTGGAGACTGGGACTTAACAATAGTTAGATTCAATTCAGGGTGGATGATTTGGGGGGTTACCTAAGTTCGGTGTACAATATACCGTGTGGAGACTGGGACTTAACAATAGTTAGATCCAATTCAGGGTGGATGAATTGGATAGATCTAAAACAAGTGTTCAAAAATAAAAGTTAAGATTTAAACACATGTCCAAAAGTAAAAGTTAAGCAATGTCCAATTTAATTTTATATTTAATGTTAACCTTTGTCCCAATTTTATTTTTATTGAACCACATTAGCAAGTTAGATGAAGTTCATCCAACCTGACTACCTGAGATGGACCGGAGCATTGTTCAAAAAGGAGTTACCTTGATTTGGTTTAATGTGGTATTTAGAATCACCGAATTACTTATGATTTGAGTTTGGAGAGGAAATTTAGTTTACACCAGAGTCATAGCAGAGGTATTATTGTTGACACTACGCATTTTAGTTCCAACTTGGACAGCCTAGATTTGCCTACCTATGCAGAACCGTTTTGCATTCTCACGCTCTTCTTAAAACACCCCCATGCATCAATCACGAGAATGCTGGTATATGTATGTATGAATGTATCAATCTTAAAGGTACACTGTACGTTTTCCAAACAAATTCGTGTGCAATGTATGCGTACATGTAGCTACAAAATCCAATAAGCAATGAATCTGGGAATTGTCCAAATCAGATCGACTCATCAAATTCTCCAACTTACTGATCTTCAGACTTCATATACACCAATAACAACTCCTATATATATATGTGTGGAATAAGGATTTAAAGCAACATAAGTTAGTACCAAAAATAAAAGCTTATGGCTTCTTCTTTACTAGATTTTCTGTTCAAGAAGATCAATGAATTAGTTGATCTTGCAAAGCGCTTCTTTAATTACTTGTTGGAGAAGGTGAAGCAAACTGTTTTATATTTAAAAAATGTGATTGAAGCTGGAATACGAAAAATAGTGGCATTGTTGTACTCGATCAAGAGGCTGGTTTCTCGTTGGATGCACGAAATCAAGCAGAAGATTGTCAGTAGTTTGCTGAAAATCTTGGTGAGCTGTCTATCTGAAGAAGTTAAAAAGCTATTCAGAAACATTACTGATGAAGTTGCAAGCTCTATAGATGAAAAGATAATAAGTAGACTTGTTGATCTTCTAGGGTTCATCTCGGGAAAAAAACAGAAGAGATGGCAGAGATGAAGTTGGGTGCCGGCTGTTCAAGAATTTGTCAAAGGATGAAAGGAAAGCAGAAATGTTTGTTAATGATTTACTTGATCGATCGAGCACTCTTCTGAAGTAGTTTGTGTATATATATATATATATATTGAAATGCTAGGCGATCGAAGCCATTACAGGATGATGCAACAAAATGGGATCCAAGTTCGTTGTCATGACTCATTCAAAAATATATATATGATGCCTATTCTATGTTATGGTTTACCACATTTTCTTTCTTATTTACTGCGTTTAATTAACGTGTTTAAGTAATGTCTAATTTCCTAGTTTAAATTAAATTTATAACGAACATGATTCATGTTTTTTCCTTCAAAAGACTTGTGAAAGAAAATCACTTCAAAAGATAACTCCACAGCCTTCTTCACTAGAAAACCCTAAACGATTGAGCGTGGATTGATGATTAAGTTTTGATTGAGCGTCGATTTTCTATCATCGATTGTGAACCTACAATCCAAATATATAGATCTGAGAGTTTGAGCTTCCGAGAAATTCAAAGAGCTTTATTGGGATCATATCATCAGGGTACCTGTCTTAACTGGTGTTGGGTTCTCACTCATGTACCCTCATCAGAACTTAAATTTATAATATCAAGTAATCAGGGTACCTATTTTGACAAATTTATAATATTTTTATCGTACATGATTTTGTGCACTATGCAGTAAAGCAAGTGATTGACATCAATGATGGAAAGAAGATATTGGTACTGTGGTCCTTGTTGTGTTGTTCGACATCAATTCATTAATCTTTGGCCTTTTTTTCGTTTTCTTTCTCTACTCTCACCGGCTTTCATAATAATTGTAATATACTCAAATAATTTGAGTTGTTTGATGACTGAATAATTAAATATGGTTTTGACTTGTGTAGTGGCCGACTTCAATGATCTTATGTAAAATGTCGTTTCAGATGAATTTGCAGCTAGCCATATGGTCCTTTGCAATGTTTAAAATGATTGAACCTAACTCCTCCTCTAATCTCCACTTCCATCTATATATTGTTCTTGGTTGGATATTTCCTATTTAACATAAATCAAGATCAATTAATTATATTATTTTGGGGGAAGTGCAGAAACACCCTTGAAGTATACTTTTTGTAGCATTTTTACTCCCTAATTGAAAAAGTGTGCAATAAACATCCGTAGTCTTTTGAAATTGTGCAAAATTACCCCTCTGTGCAATAAACACCCCTAAATTATTGCTGTAATATCCATTTTGCCCTTTTAGTCTTCCCAAAATACCCCTCCTTCTCTCTCTACTCTCTGCCGCCAGTTCCTCCCACCACTGTCTTCTTCTACACCCAATTTTACTTTCACTCTTCTTCTTCATCATCATCACCGAATCAATAGACATCCAATTAAAAGCTAAAACATGAAATTAAAAGCTAAAATATACAAATAATTACACAGCTAAAAGCAGGAAAAGTTCTAACATTCTTTGCATCTACCCGGTCTTACAATCCCAGATCTCCATATTTTAGACTTGTACCAACAAAGAGGAGCATTAGATATACTTGGACTCCAAATTCCGAATTCCTCCTTAAATCATTATTCTTTCGAGTATTAGTTACACTTACCACTTCTTGGTTTGGCGCAAGATTAAAGGTTCTGAAGTTAACAGACAGTATGGATGATTTGGAAGGTCGGCGACGGTAGCAAAGCGGAGGGCAATGTCACAGGAAAAGAGGCGTCGGGGACAAGGTCGTAGAGGAGGGTGGAGAGAAAGCACCGGTGGCAGTGACGACAACGATGGGTATCGAAGTTCGCCTGTGGGCATCAAAGCTTCCAAAGAAATGCTCAATTGCAATCTCTGATTTTAGGTCTGCTAAGATAGGGTTTTCTTCCACTGTTTTGCCACTGTCGTCAGCGACGAAGCAATTGATGATGGGTTCTCTGTTATACGTCGATCCCATTAACCCAATTCAAACCCTATTTCACAATATCACCTTTCTAGCCGTGCACATCCATCATCGCCATCAATATTAATCATCACTGCCATCACGCCGCGAGCCACCGTTTTCATCACGGCTGAGTTCAGTCCAGCCGATTCCACTGCCCCTTGCTCATAACCTCTATGAGATCTCGTTGGCCGCCCGCCCATCCGTGGATCAATAGTCGCCGGTGGGTTCTTCTCCATCCACCGAGCTTCTTCTTTACGGCCAGATTCACAATGCCGACAAAAATCACAACCTCTTCGGCAATGACAGAAGCAGACTAGATGGCTGAAAAGGCGACTTAGGATGGAGTGCCGTAGTGAGCTTTGGATCAGTGGACCGGCGGAGATGGACGGCCGGTGAGATGGTTTCGGTTCGGCAGTGGCTTCGGCTGTGATGAAGCTCGGCTGGACTGATGGCTGTGCAACGATGGCGGAGCCCGTCTTCTCCTTGCTTGCCGGTGCCGGCTGTCGCGTGAGAGGCAGAGGCTGTTTATTGTCCTTTTTGGTTTTTTTACAAACTTTTGTATTTTTATATATTTTATAAAATTATTGACTAAGGGTACTTTAGTCAAATTTGATTTTAAATTTGCAAGAGGGACTTGATTGCACCAAATTGAAACTTGAGGAGTATTTTTTGTACGGAAAGGGTGTGATATGCACTATAAACATGCTTAAAGGGTGTTTTTTTGCACTTCACCCTATTATTTTTAGGCGGTGAAAATTAAAGATAGATGCATGACACAAATAACAAACAATAACATTAATAACAACATACCATAACCCAACCCAACAATTGCTGTCAACCAACTTTGGCAAATTAACCCTTAGTCTGTTTTCTAATACCTTAGCACAAAAACTCGGGCAGCTAATGATGACATGAAACCAATTGTTGTCACCAAATGCGGATCAGAGACTTGAGAGTCACGATTTACTGTGACTTATAGCTCACCTATGAAAATGTATGTGGGCATGTGTGTCCTCTGTTTTGATTGGTTTGGGCCTTAGACTGGACCCAAGTCCAATCACTTGTATTATCAACGTGGCTCATCTCTCTCCAACAAATGACCCCTCTGCTGTCGATCATCTTCAAGGCCCATCCTGATGATTTCAACCTATTTTGGGCCCCTCGTTCCTCTGCTAATAGGCTGTAAGAAACATTTATTCAAATTTTTAGTGGGACTGTTGCCCCACATGCCCTTCCATCTTCATATTTCTTTCCCGTCTTACTTTTCTCTCACTCTCAGAAATAATAATAATAATAATAATTCTCCATATCCGGACTATGAGAGGAAGAATTCAAGCTTGAGTGTGTGAATTGTAATTCTTGCCAATGCAGATGTAGATGTAGATGTGTATATATATATATATATATTCATATTTCTTTCCCGTCTTACTTTTCTCTCACTCTCAGAAATAATAATAATAATAATAATAATAATTCTCCATATCCGGACTATGAGAGGAAGAATTCAAGCTTGAGTGTGTGAATGGTAATTCTTGCCAATGCAGATGTAGATGTAGATGTAGATGTATGTATGTGTATATATATATATATATATATATGAGACCAGGCTTGTGAGAAAGTATGATTTTCAAACGTATTATTATATCAAAACTCATAGTTATAGATAAAAATATAAAATGTAAGTGGGCATGTGTGTCCTGTGTGTCCTCCGTTTTGATTGGTTTGGGCCTTAGACTGGACCCCAAGTCCAATGAACCAATCACATTTATTATCAGCGTGGCTCACCAATCTCTCCCCAACAAATGAGCCCTCTGCTGTCCATCATCTTGAAGGTCCATTCTGATGATTTCAAGCTTTTTTGGGCCCCTCGTTCGTCTGCTAATGGGTCACAAACATTTATTCAAATTTTTACTGGGACTGTTGCCCCCACATGCTCTTTCCATCTTCATCTTTCTTTCTTGTCTTACTTTTCTTTCTCACTGTCTGAAATAATAATAATAATAATAATAATAATAATAATAATAATAAGTCTCCTCCATATCCGGACTATAAGCGGAAGAATTCAAGCTTGAGGGTGTGAATTGTAATTCTTGCCGATGTAGATGTAAATAATATATATATATGTATACTTCATATATATATATATATATATATAGCCTATAGGTGAGACCAGGCTTGTGAGAAAGTATGATTTTCAAACACATTATTATATCAAAACTCATAGTTATAGATAAAAATATAAAATGCAAGCGTGGACTAATTCTAATAAAAATAAATGAGAATTAGGATGCAAATCTGAATAAGTTAGATTCATCCATATTTTGTTCTTTGAGAATCTGTTTTTTTTTTTTTTTTTTTCCTCTTCTTTGATGTCAACATCCTACCTACTATTATTATTTTTTACTACTTTGATATTGCCAATACTTTTTTTTTTTATTTTTATAAAAGAATAATTTTATGACCTTCATACTGAGTCACATAATTCTTCTTAACAGGTCTCGCTCTCACGCTCCGAGCGCGCTCCTACCCTCATGCTCCGCGTGTGTTCTAGTTCAAATTCTCATTACTTATGGCTTAATTTTGCTGCTCTAATGCTCCCGGTTGCCAATACTTTTTTTTATTTTTATTTTATAAAAGAACAATTTTATGACATCCATACTGAGTCACACAATCTTCCTTAACAGGTATCACTCTCACACATACCACTGATAAATAAATACGTAGTCCAACTGAGTTTTTATTCTTTACTATTATATACCACTCATTTTATATTTTTTAAATTATATATTTATGAAAATTTTATGTTTCCTCCTAATATGCATGGTGATTGTGCGACCAAAGAAAAGTCTTGAAATTGGGCAAGTGACAGCACTGGGCAGACTAGACTCTGTATTTTGTTTTGATACAATTATAGTGCTCTACGGCCCTACTAAATATAAAACCTATTTTTTTTTATATATAAAAATAAAATCTATTCAATTATTATTATTTTTTGTTGAATGGGTAAGCTATCTATTCAGTCATTTGAATAGGTACTACCTGTAAAGAATAATGTTAGTAAAATATTAGTTAATTTCCTCAAGTTTTATATTTTCAATTAAAAAAATACAAGATTGAGTTTGTGAATTGTAATTCTTGCCGATGTAGATGTAAATATATATATAGGTGAGACCAGGCTTGTGAGAAGTATGATTTTCAAACGCATTATTATTATATCAAAACTCACAGTTATAGATAAAAATATAAAATGCAAGCGTGGACTAATTCTAATAAAAAGAAATGAGAAGTTAGAATCATTCTTTGAGAATCTTTTGTTTTGTTTTGCTTTTTTTTTTCTTTTCTTTTCTTTTGTCCTCTTATTTGATATCGACATCCTATTATTATTGTTTTTTACTACTTTGATATTGTTATTTCCTATTATTATTATTATTATACCTTTTTTTTAATAAAAGAACAATTTTATGACCTCCATACATTTGTTTTTGTCTAGTGCTAATTTTATCCATGTAGGTATAGGTAGGTATCACGTTTTGTTATACGTATAGGTAGGTATCACGTTTTGTTTTATCTATAAAATTATTATTTTTTGTGCATCATACCAATGAGATGGGTCAGTTTTCAAAATAGTCAAAAGTATTTGAGTATCACCTTAAAATAAATAGTATTTCAAGCTTTAAAAAATACGAAGTAGTCAATAACTTTCTAAATTAAAGTTCATGTATATGTAATTTTTACTAAAATTAAATGTAAATTTCTTTTACCTTTTTATCTTTTAAACCTAAGAATCACCGTACCGGGGAACGCTAATTTAAAGATTCCAATAGAGACCATCCAAAAAAAATAATAATAATAATTTAAAAAAGATTCCAATAGAAGGTTTGGACTTTAGAGAAACTTTAATCAGATTGGAATACAAAATTATCGGACAAATACTAAGTAAAGCTATTTATTTATCTATTATTATCATCTACAAAAAGTTTCATTACCGTGCCAATGCCAAATCAAAGCCAAATACATTTAAGAGATGAACAAGTATATATGAATCACAAAACAACAAAAAAGTTTCATTATTTTTTCTACAATCAAGAACAACATGAATAATAATACAAAGCACGCAGGCGCAGGGGAGTGGCACCCATAAATCACACTATATTATTAAAAGTATTTTTCGATCAATACTTACCACCACGTCAGAGGAACAACCTCCTCCACATTACTAATATGGCACAATGGTAGGGTGACAAAGTCAACTTTCTTTCTCTTACATTAAAAAAATATTACCACCACGTCAGAGTAACAACCTCCTCCACATTACTAACATGGCACAATGGGAGGATGACAAAGTCAACTTTCTTTCTCTTACATTAAAAAAATATCGTCAGTTTGAAGTAGATTTAGACAATACTATGTATGATAACACACGCTGACACACACTCAAAGATAAAAATGCATGCATAATTATTTGGTTTACAACCTCTTTACAATGAGGTTGATTCCATGTTGAGGTTTGACGATAGTCTCAAACACGGGGGAGTGGACATAATTAGGAGAGAGAGCGAAAGAGAAGTTGGATAGAATGAGGGATAGAACAACCTTCAATTCTAGCAAAGCAAAATGTTGTCCAACACAAATATGCTGCCCAACACCGAATGGCATATACACTTGAGGAACCTTGCATGCACTAAGGACACCATTGGCAAATCTCTCAGGATTGAACATCTTTGCATCACCTCCCCATATTTCAGGATCTTGGTGCAATGCCATTGCTGAAATCCATATATTCACATCTTTCGGGATCGTAATGTTTCCGAACTTCATATCTTCCGATGCTTTCCTCGGAATAAAATTTCCCGGAGGGTACAGACGTAGAACCTCTTGGACTATCATTGTCAACTGCATTCATGCAATATTAGAACTAGATCAGTTAATTAGTCTTAGCACATATATATATATATATATATATGTATACACAGTACACACACACACACACACACATACCACTTTCATTTGGCCAAGCATATTGAAATCAGGGACACTGCCGTTATCTTGTCCAAAAAGTTTTAACACTTCAGCACGAGCATGAGCTTGCCATTCTGGATGCAATGCCAACAGCATCAATGTCCAAAGTGCTGAAACTGCAGTGCTCTCATACCCTGCAAAATACACATTCTTGCAGTTGTCCACTATAAACTTCTCTTCTGCTTCTGCATCTGCATCATTTCTAGCTCCTTCAATAATCTTATGTAAAATGTCGGTCTCAGATGAATCTGCCATATGGTCCTTTGCAATCTTTAAAATCATTGAATGTAACTCCTCCTCTAATCTCCACCTCCATCTGTTGTTCTTGGATGGAAATTTCCTAATTAATTAACATAATGATGGAATTAATATTTATGTTATTTTTAGGAGATGACAAACATAATTAGGGCATGAGAAAATTAAAAAAGAAAAACAACAATAACATTGTTAATAACAACATACGATAACCCAACAATTGCTTTCAACCAACTTTGGTCCGCAAAGGTCTTTTGAATGTCCCTAAACTTAAGAAAAATCTCCGCCCCCTCAAAATGGCTTTTTCCAAGTAAGGATTTTGCGATGATGGATGAAGAAAAGGTTTTCATGTCTTCATTAGGGTTTATCTCTGCTACTCCCCCTTGTCTTTCTATTTCAGTTTGCCATGTCAATACCAATTTGGTTGCAGCCTCCACCATTAGCTCCACCTTGCCCTACATGCAACCATATATCAAACAGTTAGGTTATATCATGTAAGTAAAATTAAATATATATATTTCAGTAAGTTTTATCACTACATCTCAACAACTAATTAGCGATACCACCCGTTCAATGGAGTTCTAGACTAGCCTTGCTTGGTTCAGTTTTTGGAGAAAAGTTTTTATTTTCTGATATATGAAAATTAAAAAATTATACAAAAATCTGTTTGGTTGACTGTTTGTAAGAATTTTTTTTTCAAAACTTAGTTAACAAAAAGAAAAAAAAGAAAAAAAAAAGTACGTTTTCATATCTCTTACAATATTTAATGGGAAATTTTTTTTTTTTAAAAAAAAAAAAAAAAAACAAACAAAAAAAAAGGGGACTTTGGAAGGTTTTATTATTTGGAGATGGAGTCAAAGTCAACACTTTTCAAATTCATTAACTCTGACCAAAATCTGTGGATATGAAAAAACACTATTCATTTGCCCAAACTACTCTTAATATCTTCAAGTAACAATTTTGTGCATGTAAGTACTGCTTTTGTGATCAAAGATATCACTCTTGTGATCAGAGGTACCATTTTTATTTAGGTAAGTGCCACTTTTGTACAGAGGTGCCACGTTTGTGCATGCAAGTATATACCACTTTTGTGCACAAAGGTATCACTTTTTGTGCAGAGAATTTTGATTACTTGATTTGCACAAAAATAGAACCTGTGTGTACAAGAGCGATACCTCTGTACACAAAAGTAGTGTCCAAAGATACTAAGGGTAATTTGGGCAAATGAACAGTATTTTTTCATGTTCACATAAGATTTTGGTTAAAATCCATAAATTTAAAAAGTGTTGACTTTGACTCCATCTATGAGTAATAAAACCTCCCAAAGTCCATTTTTTTTAATCATTTTTCCAAATTTAATTGATATGAGTTGTAATACAACTAATGAGTGTGCAAGCTAACTAAAATATGTAGGAGTACACGGTGGGAAAAACCTTCTTTATTAATTAAGTTATACCTATACGTACCTTAATATTATCCATGTAAAACTGAGGAGCTATGGTTCTTCTCTGGTGAGCCCACAAGGGGCCGTCTGAGTTAAGAATGCCCTCTCCAAGTAACGGTCTCAATACTTTCCTTTGAAAATCCTGCCTTCCTAAGTTTGCTGATGTGCAGAGGCTCATCTCCTTAGCCAGATATGGATCTGTCACATACAATACTTGAAAATTTGCCAATGATAACATGATGTTCCGTCCTGTACGTTACACAACAAATTAACCACTCACATATATATATGAATCGGCTTAAAACTTCATAAATCTCTTGCATCCTAGCTAAACAAAATTCACTCTCTATCTTTATATATATATATGTATATGTATATGTATACGTACCATATTGATGAGTCCAGTGCTTGAGGTATGGGAAGAGAGATTGAAGGATATCATGTGAAATATTGTCAGCACCTGTTGTTGTGGACGGAGTCTTGCTCTGCTGCTCGGTTGCCATCCTCATCATCTCCACGACGTTACCTAGTGGAAAGGAAGGTGAAGGACCATTGATCCCTTGCCTACTAAGCTTTGACCGAAGCCTTTGAGGCTTAACCCACATAAGGTTATACAGAAACAAGCAAATACTGCAAAACATTAACAATACTACAGAAACAACAACTGCAACTGCTTCCATTTTTTTTGGTTTCTCTCCTCTTCCCTATTGCCCTCTTTTGCTAATTTCTGTGAATATTACTAGCTATGATCTCCTATATATACCAAAATGTAATGCAAAGGGCACATGAAATACAAGTTTTTAATTTTCAAATAGCTAGATATAATTCTTAAAAATGATGATGCATGTGCGTAGACATGAAAAATTAAATAACATTTTAAGGTGATGTCCAAACTATCCTTTTAAATTGAGTTTGTCAAAATATACTATGTACAAAAGATTCTACTAAGGACATAAGTTGTATTTATATGAACAAAATTAGTACTTAGACTGAATAAATTTTTAAATCTCTTTTCCCAGTGAAACATATTAAAAGTAACACTCACTATATTAAAAGTACCTTCAAGATGATTTGGACGTAAGGTGATATCGTACCTGATGGCAAAATTAATATTATGTAGGTCCACATAAATTGTAATTACGTCCTTTAGAGCTTTAGGACATCAGTTTAAAATGCAGTATTTTTTCATTCACATTATTTATCATCAATTTGAAATTTTTATCTATTTGAAATTTTCAGAGTTTTGACTTCCCCAATGTTCACGTATATGTAATTTTCCAATATGGCTATATATATACATATAGGTCGATTACGGCCCCACTCGACATTTCATTTAATTATATTTTTATACAAATAAATAAATAAATAGTTATAATTGTTCCACAATTACACTTTTTAAAATTAACAAAGGCTATGATGTTGGCGCTCCACAAAAGTTCTATATTTTTTAATCTCATAATTGTCCTTTGCTATTCACATAATCTCTCCCAGACCCGATCGCTCACGTGATTTGCATCTAACATGGAAATAGAGACACATTAAGGGCCTGTTTGGAGTTTGTAGTGTGGTGTGATGTAGTGCTCTAGCTTAGAACAGAACAAGTGTTTTGTAGTGTGGTGTTCTGAAATGAGAACAAAACATGTTTGGCGCGTTACAATTGCTTTGAGAATTTTGGAACAAAAATATGGTAGAGCATGTTTGGTAATGTGTTTCGTTCTAAGAATTATGAGAACAAAATATGTTTGACAAAGTGAAAGTATAACCAAAATTAATAAAAAAATATTATTAAATATGTCTGATAAAGAGTGTTTTTAAATAATGTTTTAATCAATACATTTTTTATAACTTTGTTAAATATAAAGTAAAAATTAATTATTGTATTATTTTAATATACAATTAATATAACATTTAATATATATATATATATATATATATATATATATTGTTAAAATTTTATCTTAATTTATTATAAAAACCAATAAAATATATTCTAAATTTTAAAATCTACTAATGTTGCATATTATTTTGACAGCATTATTTCAATATCGAACTGAAATAAACTTTCAATATATTACACATTACATAAAATTGTATATATTACAGACATTAGTTTCATAAATATTACATCATTTGTCAACATGCAACAGCCACAATAATCAACAACAACAACATGAGAAATAAGCAACCTAGAATATAGTTATAGTAAGACAACAACAACAACCATAGATAATGTAATTTTGCCGATTTTGTTGAGCTTGCATAACAGCAATTACATCCTCCAACTCTTCCTCCACAAGACCACCCACTTGCAGATGTTGGTGCATATTATCCACCCATATAAATGCACGAGCATGTGACTAAATCAGACAAAGACTTGTATATTATTAGAGTACACTTGTGACACACACATGTAGTTAAAAAAAAAAAATTTAATTCCAAGAAAAATGTATACCTCCCAAGCTGGACATCTAAAACTCTCCATCTTCCCCATTACCAAAATCTTAAATCGCAATATATAAGAGATATATAGATACTAGTGTATTTGTTTTGTTAAAATAAGTAATTAGGGAAGTTTTGACTATTAAAATGATTTGATATATTCAAACTGTATAGTTTTAGGAATTTTAAATTTATAAATTTAGATTTATGGAACACGGAAACAAGTTTGTGATTATTTTCTTTTGTTCTCACCCTTCAAATTTAGGAGAGTTTATAATTTCCTGTTTGTGTGATTATTACACTTTTTTTTTTTTAACTCTGTCTTTTTGGCTTTCTCTTTTCATATATATCTATATAATTCTCAATAGATAACTTGGTAATTAGAAAAGGCACATTTTTCCAAAAAAATTAGAAACCAAAAGATAGACAGAGTATAGACAAATGCTTAATAATCACTCCATATTTTTTAAAATAGGAAAACTGATGAAAGAAAATAATAATACCAATTTAATAATTTTCAAAATAAATTTAATAATACCCTAGAAAGTGTTCTGCGATTTTTTATAGTTGAGGTCAAAAGTGAGTACAAGTTTTTGTTAGGAAACGTGTTAATTTTAAAAACTTTTCGAGGGATTTAAATTCATAGATCTTGATTCATCACATAGAGACAAGTTTTATGCAAAAAATAAAAAATAAAACATGATGTATCATTCAATTAAAAGATTGAATACTTACATCAAGATTTGAGTAAACCTTAAATCGCTCCTCTAAAGTGAATGTTCTCACTTATTGTAGATCCCTTTGGTTAGACACCTTTTCCATGGATCTCCATCTTCTTGGTAATGGTCTTGCCTTTAGAAATCACTCATAAGCCTCCATGAATGACCTTGGAAAATTAGGCTTGTTGGAGCCTCCATTAGATGAAAATACTAACCCTAATTTTCTAGAGAGAGAAAATATATTCATTTTTCCTTCTCATAAAAAATCACACCCAAAATATACATAGACCATGTATATATATAGGCAACATAAAGATAAGGAAAAGGAAACTATAAATCCTTCTCAATCTCTACTTCACATATCTCAGATCTAATATGATTCCAATATCAAGTTGGGCTATGAGTGAGAATCCTTTGGGCTTATTATTTTTATTGGCTACAATGAATTAATAATTGGCCAGGTCCATGGACCCAATTAAATTAATTCATTAATTAATTTCTACTCCACTAAAAGAAATTAATTGAACTCCAATTAAATAATAAATAACCTCTAAGTCAATGTTGTACTTTGACCCCTCTATGCATAATTAGTTATCGGATAAATAATGTCATCAATCCGACTACTTAATTAATATATTTATTTTGGTACATTTGATTATTTCTGGCTCGATCACAATAAAATATTTGTTTGACAAAAATAATAATTTAAATAAATAAATATATAATAAATCATTTTGTCTAAAAACATACGAAGGCCTTCGAATTTACTTTATGATCAACCATAATCAATACAAAATAAATACAAGTAGCAATGATGCAAATATTGAAAATATAACCCTCTATCTATTAATTACATAACTACCCAAAGTGTCGGTCTAAGGATCCCAAAGAATCCGCCGAACAACTCAAAGTCATTATTAATTAATAAAAGAGTCTATAATTTTCTCATGCTTAAGAGTCAAATGCCATGACAGTGATAGGGAGCAATTGCATACGACGGCTCTCGCAATATATCTCAACCTAACGCGGATTCAGTTCAAGTCTTAATTAATTATGATTCCATCCATAATTACCGACTATAAACAATTTATGATTACTATTTATATTAATGTATTGATCGCCATCACATACATATATAAATATTTCTTGTAATCAAGAGGACACTATCAATTCTATAATGAATCGAAACATAATACATTGAATTCACCAATTGTACAAAACATAAATATTTCAGAAACGTTAGGAACATATGTCACTTTAATCCAAACAGGAATTTGCTATGCCAGGGCATATAAATCCCAACAACTCCCACTTGCCCTCATAGCTAATTCAAATTGCATCTAACTCCAATGTTATCCAGGTGTTGATCAAAACTATTGATCAATGACACCTTTGATAATTAATCAATAAAGTTGTGTTCCAATGCAATGTTCTAGCTACAAGTACATTTTCTTGCCGGACAATATCATGTAGAACATGATACTTCCTCTCAGTGTATCTTGTTCCTCTATGGAACCTTAGGTCATTGGTTTGGACTACTTCTGCACTATTGTCGCAACATAGCTCAATAGGCAGGCTAGTATACTCCACAACCTCTAAATCAGTGAGATCAAACCAATAGGCTTCCTTTGCCGCCTTTAAGGCTGCAATGTACTCCACCTGCAGGTTTGAGTCAGCAGTTGAAATCTGCTTAACAATCTACCAACTGACTTCCTTTCCATTAAGTGAACATACACTAAGTCATGAACCTCATGGTATCTACTTCTGATTGAAAATCAGAACTAGCATACCTGACTAGGACCATATCATCACATCCATAAATGAGTATGATATCATTGGTTCTCCTTAGGTACTTAATGATATTTTTCACAACAGACCAGTTATAAAGTCCAGGATTGGACTGATATCATCTGACTATCCCTACCATGTAGCGGATGTCCTGTTTGGTATAGACCATGGCATATATGAGACTCCCATATGCTAAAGCATTTAGTTCCAGTCTCATTTGCTCAATCTCCTCTGCTAGTCTTGGAAAACTACTTACTAGAGAGAGCAATCCATATCAATAAAGTAAGAACTCATTCTTTAAGTTATGCATACCAAACCTGGTCAAAACTTTATTAATGTAGGATTATTAAGATAAGCCTATTTTCCTTTTAACCTGATCTTGCAAAAGCTTGATCCTAGAAATATAGCTTATATCTTGAAGATCCTTCATTTAAAAGTAATTGAACAACTACCTTTTTATTGATGACAAAACTTCCACGTCGTTATAAATGAGTAGGATGTCATAAATATATAGAATTAAGAAAAAATAATGACATTCCCTTATACACTCATAATTTATTCACTAAGAAATCTTCTGATATCTTTTTGTAGATTAACTTGTCTTCCATAGGAATCACCCTACTAGAAAGTTCTACAAGATCCCAGAATTTATTAGAATACATAGATTCCAACTCTGATTTCATAGTAACTCGCTAAAACGATCTGTATCCATATCGATTTACGCTTCCGTATAGCTTACTGGGTCCAACTCATGTTTAACAGGGATGTCCATAATGGTCTCACTTAAAAACATGATTCTGTCGGATTGAATGATAATCCCCCCACTACATCAATGTACCGATGCAAGAATCTGTGTACTAGATGATGCTAACGCATCAATAGGGAATATATTATTCTCAATCTCTATAATAAGTGTGTTCACATGTGGTACATCTGGTACTCATACCAAATTCTCTAACATTATGCTACTAGGTATGTAATTCATAATATGATTCTCCTATAGATAAACAGTGAGTAAAAACAATCAACTTTTATCTTTAAGATCATAAAATAATCCATCCTAGTGACTTTAGAGTAGCTATCAAATCTAGCATGCCTATAATCTGCTTCCAACTTACTTGTCCATATCAAGCGCACATGTGCAAGACTACCATATATGTGCATGTGATTCAAACTAATATTTAGTCAAAAACATAGCTCAAACGGTATCCTTGAGACAGACTAAGATGGAATGCAGTTCATAATGCGCATCAATGTCATTAACGCTAAACTCTTAAATGAAAGAGATAATGTGGCATAACTGATCATAGATCTAACCATGTTAAGTGGAATTCTGTTATTCCTATTTGACACCTAAATGCATTTAGCGTCAATTGCGGAAAACTGGTACACAACACCCTCATTGACCATATAGTCTTTGCACTATCCCAAGAAATACTCATTTCCTCGATCAGATCGAAGTATCTTGATAAGTTTACCTAATCTGTGCTCCACATCAGTCTTGACCTTCTCAGAATATACCAATAGTTTAAGACTTGTGTTGCATCAGATAAACTTATCCAAAACGTGAGTAATCTTACTTGGATGTTCATAAGACCACACGTGTCAGTGTGTACCGACTCCAATTGTCCTTTATGTCTATTTCATCTGTCTGATTAAGCCCTTAGAGTTATCTATCCTTCAAAACAGGATTCACAAGTTTGGATTAGGCTCCTCTGCCTCACTAGGTAATAAACTTTCTTTGACCAATCTTTGAATCTCATTTTGACTGATTACAACCCAAAAATAGACACTAAAAATACAATGAGTCAGGAATAAAAAATTTTCTCTTAACATTCAATCTTAGAAAATGCAACATTAGTATCTACATCCTACAAATTTTAAGAGCTTGTGATTATAGTATATTAACCATCTTTCAATGCACCAGAAACAATCACATATCTATTCAATTTTATAAAACCAGTTTTACAAAATAACAACACAGTTTTTATAAACCACAAGTGAAACAAGAATTAGATAGCGTCTAACTTCTGTGCATAAAGATAGTTCTCTAATACTAATATCCTTATACTCTCTAATTTCAGATGTAATACTCCCACTGACTTAGCTACAACTTTGACATCAGGTCAAGTACAAATATATTCTATATCATCGAGGCTTCTGGATTCCTGAAATCCTTGCAACGAATTACAAAAATGTTTAGTGGCTCCAGAATCTATCCATCAGGAATTAATGAAAACAACCACATAACATGGCTCAATGATTAAATATATATTTTCCTATGCCACGTCATTGCTTAGACAGTTCGTCCTTTAGTGTCTTCGTTAGCAGCAAAAGAAACAATTTAATTTGCCCTTAACATACACTGCCTTATTCCCTTTAACCTTTTGGATACCCATGTTTTGTGCTAGCCTAGTCCTATTATCATCCTTCTTCTTTGCTTTGCCCGTCCACTTGGGCCTAGAAGAAGATGGTATAGACTAGGTTAGATTGATAGGAACGCCCATACTCTTGATCATCCTTTCATCTGTTACCAATTCTATAAGAATATCAGCGAGTGTGAACTCAAACTGATTCCTTATTTAGTTCACTCTAACATAATCGAACGAGTTTGGTAACAAGGCAATAATCATGTCAATTTGAAACTTACCACCCAAGTCAGCCCTATTGATCTCCAGCTAATTTTTAAATAATAAACAATCATTTTCCAAAATTTGATCTCATACTGGAGTTCCTTAGACTATCTTGATGGTATTCAAGTCTGACATAGTACTTTGGCATACTCTCTATCTAATCTCACTAGAACATCTCATTAAATATCTTAAAGTAAAGGAATTAGGTATAGGAGTATTAAATACATTTTGTATCCTTATGTTGTAAATAAAATATCTAAGTTCCTTTTCCAGTTATTATAAATGAGATCCACATACATTGAATATGTTAGCAGACAGATAACATGGATTAGACATAATTAATCTGAATAAAAATGCATTCATACAATATGCAAGGTGAATTATTAATACTGTCATGCATATTTAAAATTAAAATGAGTTTGTTAACCACATAATATAATAAATCTCAATCGAACAAGAGATCATTATCATTATTGGTAAACAATCGCTTATAATTAATGCGGGTCCCTCAACCCTGTAGCACAATAAATCAACCAATCAATATGTCAATAACTTATCCTGTTGGAGGAGTTCATTATTACTATTGTTGAGATTCATTTGCTATTAGGCGAGCACTTCCATTAAAATAGTATGTGGGTCCCTTAACCACTACATGAAAAATCGGATAACCAATACGCCAATAACTTATTCGATTGGCGAAATTCATTATTACTATTGGCGGGCAAATCTCATCATTTCCATATTTCTTAAAACAATGCCTTGTCTATCTATATGAAATGATTCCCGATTATGTTTAGCCTTTCTAAAATCACCTAGTGTAGACCACTCCGTTGGGGAGCTAACACTATTGATTTTAGATTAAGTGTATAACGTTATTAATGCTCTAATGAAAAATAAAATATTAAATATCTTGTCATTATAATCTAGACTCTTTAAATCATGCGTAGGGCCTTATTTTTAAAGATCTAATTACAATAAACATTTAATATTTTAATTTTCATGAGGCAACCATTCTTGTAATATTAAGACTGTTCAAATCATGCTTGGGGCCTTATTTTTGAAGACCTAATTACAATGGTTTTAATAACGAAGGCCATGGGGCAATGTATAAAAATTCCCGCTCCCACTTAATTTTTAATTATTAAAAATTAGGGTTTTGAATTTATTCATTTACATGATATAATACATGCAAAACGCCTTAATTTTAATCCAATTAAATTTAGAAAATATTTGGACTTTAAATGATTCATTAATATTTAATTTGAAGCACACTTTAAAAATAACTTACAAAAATAATTTTTCGTTTCCCAATAAGTGCCCCTCAAATTAATTAGTAATCAAATCCAATTAATTTTCATAATTTAATTAATATAAATCAAGTCATTTAATTAAATATCATGGATCCAATGCATGAATAATAATTAATAAACAATTATCTATTTCATGTATCAAACAAATAAATAAATAACAGACAAAAGTAATTTAAATGGTCAATGGATTCAGCTTTTAACATTTAAATACTATTCTTGCTGTACGGGCGTCCTTTAACAGTCTGTAAACACCTATAGGAAACTTGTACGCATTAGGAGAAGCAAAACGCAGCTTGGAACAAGCCCGAAGGACCCCCCACGCGCTCCCACGCGCCTAGGGAAGCTTGCAGGTCAAGGCACGCGCCCCCACGCGCTGGCACGCGCCTGGGGCGCGTTGTGGCGTGTGGCACACCAATGGAAGTACCTCCACGCGCCTTCACGCGTGTGGAGAACATATGTTAGTGCTGGCGCGTGCATCTCACGCGCCAGCATCTCCTCAAGGCCTCCATCTCCTGGCGCGTATTCCTCACGCGCCAGGCTCACCCTTGGTGAGATACACTTGATCCCAGCCTCTTCTGATGCCTCTTTTTGCCGCCGGCGAGACTCCGGTTGCCGGAAAATCGCCGATTTTTCCAGAAAATCATTTAAAAATTCCAAAAACTATAAATTAAGCCCCAAAAATTCTAGAAAAATTTCGAAAAATTCTGAAAAAATTCCAGAAAATTCTTGAAGCCTAATTTAACCCTCTTGGACCTTCTTGAAGCTTCATAGTAACCTTTGATGAATATTACATGACTTTAAAAATATTTACAACTTGAAATACAATGGAAAAAATTAAATTATATCATTGAATTTTCAAACAGCTAAATCAAAGCCTTAATTACATTCATCCAAAGATAAAATTACATTCAATTATCCTATAAGCTTCATCCATGGCCCAAACACACATCATCATTCATTCACAATTATACATACATCATTATATATCAATATATTAATTCATACATCAACATACATTAATAAATAAATATATATGCATATCAAAATTGGATCCATGAATGATGAATTTTTAATAAAAACATGATCTCTAGTAATGAATCAAACCATGCTCTGATACCACTGTTAGGAAACGTGTTAATTTTAAAAACTTTTCGAGGGATTTAAATTCATAGATCTTGATTCATTACACAGAGACAAGTTTTATGCAAAAATAAAAAATAAAACATGATGTATCATTCAATTAAAAGATTGAATACTTACATCAAGGTTTGAGTAAATCTTAAATCACTCATCTAAAGTGAATGTTCTCACTTATTGTAGATCCTTTTGGTTAGACACCTTTTCCATGGATCTTCATCTTCTTGGTAATGGTCTTGCCTTTAGGAATCACTCATAAGCCTCCATGAATGACCTTGAAAAATTAGGCTTGTGGAAGCCTCTATTAGATGAAAATACTAACCCTAATTTTCTAGAGAGAGAAAATATATTCATTTTTCCTTCTCATAAAAAATCACACCCAAAATATACATAGACCATGTATATATATAGGCAACATAAAGATTTGGAAAAGGAAACTATAAATCCTTCTCAATCTCTACTTCACATATCTCAGATTTAATATGATTCCAATATCAAGTTGGGCTATGAATGAGAATCCTTTGGGCTTATTATTTTTATTAGTTACAATGAATTAATAATTGGCCCGATCCATGGACCCAATTAAATTAATTCATTAATTAATTTCTACTCCACTAAAAGAAATTAATTGAACTCCAATTAAATAATAAATAACCTCTAAGTCAATGTTGTACTTTGACCCCTCTATACATAATTAGTTATCGGATAAATAATGCCATCAATCCGACTACTTAATTAATATATTTATTTTGGTACCTTTGATTATTTCTGGCTCGATCACAATAAAATATTTGTTTGACAAAAATAATAATTTAAATAAATAAATATATAATAAATCATTTTGTCTAAAAACATACGAAGGCCTTCGAATTTACTTTATGATCAACCATAATCAATACAAAATAAATACAACTAGCAATGATGCAAATATTGAAAATATAACCCTCTAACTATTAATTACATAACTACCCAAAGTGTCGGTCTAAGGATCCCGAAGAATCCGCCGAACAACTCAAAGTCATTATTAATTAAAAAAAGAGTCTATAATTTTCTCATGCTTAAGAGTCAAATGCCATGACGGTGATAGGAAGCAATTGCATACGACGGCTCTCGCAATATATCTCAACCTAACGCGGATTCAGTTCAAGTCTTAATTAATTATGATTCCATTCATAATTACCGACTATAAACAATTTATGATTACTATTTATATTAATGTATTGATCGCCATCACATACATATATAAATATTTCTTGTAATCAAGAGGACACTATCAATTCTATAATGAATCGAAACATAATACATTGAATTCACCAATTGTACAAAACATAAATATTTCAGAAACGTTAGGAACATATGTCACTTTAATCCAAACAGGAATTTGCTATGCCAGGGCATATAAATCCCAACAGTTTTGGTGTTTGTTCTTCCCGCTACAGTATTGTGTGGGCCGATACAGTTTGGGAACAAGCAAGAACATCTATTTTTTGTTCCAACAATTGGCCCATTTTTGCCAAATGTTCCAGCACTGTTTAAAACAATACAAGCCATGTCAAACATGTTTTGTGCCATAACAGTAGAATTTTGCACTGCAGGGAAGGGAGTAGAACATGGTAGAACAATGCTCAAACAGGCCTAAGAGAGTGGAGAAAGAGAAAATTCACAAAGAGTGTTATGATCGATCTTAAACCACTTTAAATTCTTTAGTTGATGGTATGATCTGAAATTAAAATAAAATAAAAAAAAAAAAAAAAAAAAAAAAAAAAAAAAAATTAATATCAACAATTTGCAAGAATTGATGTGTGAGAAGAATAGGAAAATTGGATTTGGATCCAGAATCAAATCGAAGAAATCACTGGCAGGACACCGAAGCGGAACAAGATATGTATCCTTCAAAGTGCTCTGACAAGTTAGCCAGAATTCTTACTCTCCCAATTCCCACCGGCGGCCGTGGCTTTCGAGAAACCACCGACCAAGTTCTCGAGTTGGCTTTGAAGAGATGTATATATTATATATACATACATATCTTAATCAAAATAATTACCACCACGAGATTACTTGGACAAAAAAAAATTGTAAGACTGAAGGTTATGATTGAAATATTTGTGGATTACCAAAGAAGTGAAGAATGAAGTGTTTATATGGGTTGGAGAGATAGAATTAGAACATTTATTTAACTTTTTATTGCAAATATCAGTTTTGATTAGTCTGGTCAGATTGCAAGTATTCCATACATTTTTAGCGACAAGTTAGAGATCATAGGAATGTTTTGGAGTCCTATATCTCTCTTTTTCATATAATAAGATGTGGTCAGGGAGAGAGAGAACGTGAGATGGGACTAGAGGAAATGAATCCCGAACCAATATATACAGGAGGGAAAACATAATATTAGAACATACTTTTTCCGTCCAGGGATGTTTTTGTAATTTGATTTTAAGATAATAGTAAAGTCCTAGAATTTTTGTGGAGTGTGAATATTAGCAGCCTTAACAAATAATTCTTTAAAAAATTTCAAAATTCAAGAAGACCCCTCACTTTTTAATTCACTACACTAGTTTACTACATAGTAGTTTCAATTCTTTGAGAAGAAGATGTATTTCCAATTTGGGTGGTACAACAAAATTTTAACGAATATAATCTTCTTCTTTTATTTTTTTTTTTTTTATTTTTTTTTTTTTTAGGAAAAAGTGTTAGATGTTGATTAGTAGATGCAAATAGTCGAAGCGTAATACTCCAAGATTCACGGGACGAACTCAGAAACATAATTTCGGGGGGCAATGTGAAATTTTTTACTAATTTCGGGGGTCTATAGTATAATTTTATAAGTATATATATTAAAATTCTAAAAATATTAGGGTATAATACTACCAAAAAAGAAAAAAAAATCAGTGGGGGAATTGCCCCCAGCGGGTACATAATAGATATGTGTCTACACTAATCCACTGAGTTATTAACCATCGGCAATGAATCAAAATTTGGACGACCTTGTTTTGCTATTTATTATTTTGGTTCAAAATCTCTTATTATATTATATTATTGTTAATAATTGTCCAAATGATCTTATTTTTTTTTTAAATGAAAATAAAAGAAACCCAAAATACTTTAAAATAAAATTAAAAGAGAGAGACATATAAAGAGTACAAAAATTTATATATTATGGGAATGGGATCGTGAGGGACAAGAGAAGTTCTGCCAATGAAGAGATACATAGACCAAAAGAAAAAAATTACATGATCATAATTATTCTACGGTCAACAATTCTACAGTAATACAATAAAGAATTAACGTAAATGATAAAAGGGATTTGGGCTTCTTTTTATTTGTTTACTATTCTACAGTCAATGATTTTAATTTGTGCATATAGAAAAAAATCACATGATCATAACTAAGGCAGTTGATTTGACAAATGTAATTCAATATCTCAATTGTTTATTAGAATTTTCATAAATATATAATTAAAAAAATAAAAAATGAGTGATATATAATAGTTCAAAAAAATAAAATAAAATAAAATAAAATTCAGTTGGACTCCTACTGAGTATACATTGAGTCTGTCCCTTGTGAATTTATTATTACTCCATATTTATTTATTTGTAAGCAATCACTTGTTTATACTCAGTAGGAGTCCAACTGAATTTTATTTTATTTTATTTTATTTTTTTGAACTATTATATACCACTCATTTTTTATTTTTTTAATTATATATTTATGAAAATTTTATGTTGCCCCTTGAAATTATAAATAAAAATTTACTTTTATCTTCGTCCCTACACAACTTTCTGAGTCTATAGTCCATTAAAATTTAAATTCCACGAATTGATATTTCTTTCAAGTAATTGATTTGATATGCATGGTGATTGGGCAACCAAAGAAAAGTCTTGAAATTGGGTAAGTGACAGCACTGGTAGACTAGACTGTATTTTGTTTTGATACAATTGTAATGCTCTACGGTCCTACTAAATATAAATCTTATTTTTTAAAGATCTATTCAATAATGATAATTATTATTTATTTTTGTTGAATGGGTAAGTTTTAAGTCACGTCAAGTGAGAGTGTAAAAGCGGTAAAATTATATTATAAATAGTAAGAATTTGAGCGAGAACGTGCACGGAGCGTGAAAATGATACTCCTTCCGTCCCAATATAAGTGTCACTTATGGGAGTAGTAATTTTTAGTTGTAATTACTATGTTGCCCTTTTAAGTTTTAAATATTGAACTTTGAAATTTAAACTCAAAGAATATTTTTGGAATGATGTGAAATGTATTATTTGAAAAAGGAAAGTGGTCAATTATTTTGGGACAGACAAAAATGTAAAGAATAATGTTAGTAAAATATTGGTTAATTTCCCCATGTTTTTATATTGTCACTTAAAAATTACAGATAATTGCAGATGTTAATTTCCTCAATTACCTGACGTCTGAATGATTGCAACCATGAAACCCTAATACAACCCATCGTAAGCCCAAGCTCTCTACCCATCTCACCCTTACCTTCAAAACCTAAGCCAGGAACCCCAACAACAACAATAATCGCATTGCCTGAAGCTGCAACTACACTTGTTGCCTTTGATGAATTCTTCATCGAAAGCTCCTTACAGTTCTTGCTTGAGGTTCAGAGATTCTCGCCGGTGGTCAAGGAGTCTATATATTTGTATATATACACTCATAATTCACAAAACTCAATCTCAAATAAAAAAAATTTCACCATCAGATTTAGATTGTGTAGAATAACAAAATCGCTATATTTATTGGGCTGTTTTGAGGCTTGCTCTGTCGGAGTATGATTGGAAAACTTTGTCATCTCCGACAGCGGTAATTCTCTTGCGACGTATGAATATAGTATAATAAGAATATAATATATATATATATATATATATATATATATATATATATATGTGTATAAAATAAAATTACAAATTTGTAAAGTATTTAAGATATTTTAGACTTTTAATCTATAGTAATTACTTAGGTTAAAAGATCTCTTTGACAAGTCAAAGGGTAGGTATTTAAGTTATTTTGTATAATGTTAGAGTTTTGTAAGTGATGGTTATGATGTGAATAATATATGAAACAAACGTTTTGGGTGTGAGCCCGCCATTCCAGATTATTCCCATTAATCATTAATATTTGAAGATCCTTCAAAGCAATTAGGATTGTGTTTTGATGAAATTGCTTAATAATTAAGTCAACGGCCAATTATCAACCTAATTGAATTGTTATGATTTTGTTTATTCTATAAAGTCAAGGATTATGCATGCAAATGGGGTTATTAAAGAAAGAAAAAGAAAGCCCAAATCTCTTATCACTCACGCTACGTTAACTCTCAAGGACCAGGTCCTAAACATACATATTTGACATGCTATCTTTCTTTTCCTAATAAAATGGGTAAGGGGTATTTGGGACTTTGCCTTACTAATCCCGAAGCATAGTATAAAATATCACTCCTTTCATGTAAGTCAAAGAATTATTTTATATTTAAAAAGAGTCGACATTAAACCAATACTTCACTAGGCACAGATTTAAATAACTTATCATCAAATCAAATCATAGGATTATTTAATATCAAGATTCGAATTTTATGACTTTGATAACCAGAGAAAAGTTTTAAAAGGGAACAAGTGACAACAATATATAGGTAGATTAAATTTCGATTTCATCATACTTATTGGTTCCAGACTACCTAATCTCATTCAACATGCAGGAGGAGTTAGTCACAATAAATAATTTTTTTTTTTTTTTTGGTTGCTAAAACAAACACACACTTTTTTGCCAGTAACCATTAGGCTAAAGCCTTTTGGTCTTTGACCCAAAATGTTGCAATGTCATAAAATTAATAAAAATATTATTTCTATAAATAAATAACAAAAATAAAAAGTAATGATAAAAAGTTGAACCAGTCAGATAAATACAATTAATTTTATAAGATTACAGGCTGATGTGTGATATCAAAGAATGAATTGTCTGGTCTAGTAAATATCACTCGAGTCCCCCAAGCTCGCCTTTCCGGTTTTGTCCTACAGAAAATTTAAACCCTAAAGAGCAGAAGGCACTTAATTTATTAATCCATGGGAATCTAGGATTGTTCTCGCAGTTCTTTTTCCAAGTTAAACAGTCGATGCCCTTTCCATCTTGTTCCCTGTCATATTCATATATCTCAAAATAATACAGCATTGAATAATGTTTGGTTCAAGACATTATTGGAATTACAAAAGAGGCACAACAGATCACAAAAATGTGCATTTCAGTCTCTATAGTTTTTAGAGAATATGTTAATGTGGCAAAGGAAATAAACCTCAAAACATCACCAGAATTATAGAGGCCTGTTTATCAAAGAAAGGCTGTCGTGACTTGGACATTGCATTCTCACCTCAGATGGAGCTTCCTGGGCTCACCACAGAGAAGCCATAGCTTAGAAATCATGCCTCTGCGCCCCAACAATATAAACATGTTCCATTGCATCCTATTCTTCTTACCAATAAACAATTTTTTCGGAGAAGAATGAATTAAAGTGAGAAATTAAGCAACTAAAGTACGTACTATTTGACTCATCTGACAAAGGGCAGATACAGGTAGGAAATGTTACAGCATGCAGAATTGACCAAACAAGTTGGCCAGTGAACCAAAATAATGCCATATGCATGAAATTAATGTAAATTTTAAATGTCACACGACATTAGATATTAATCACATTTTTGTAAATTTTCAATATATTGCGTGTCAAGAATATTTGAAAACAGAATTTATAAAAAAGATGCATAGTGCTGAGTTCATCTCATGATATCAGATCGCTCAGCCAGGACCATTTGAGATGGAGGACTGAGGCTGGACCAAACTTGTCCTCATCCTGATAAGATGGGTCCAGGAATAGCATATAATCTTGTTCTATAGGAGTTTGAAGGAGTCATCGGGAAAGGAATTAACAATTACATAAGGGTGTGTTTGTGCGACTGTCATGTTGGGTGGGGGAGGAGAAAAAGAAAGAAAAGACGACTCAATAGATTGAGGAGGCGCAGGACGACATGGGCCGGATCCGACTTGCAAGCATTACATTCGGTCCGTACAGCTGGGTCGGCCCATATAAAGACACTGCCATATGGGCCGAATGCGAGTAAGCCCATCAAAGGTGACCAGGACTTATGGAGGAATAGGCCCAGATCCAGCAATCAGTCAATATTTGTAAATATCTTGTAAATATCTATAAATAAGGGAATGAATGAAAGGGAAGGGGGATCTTTTTGGTTGAAGTGTAAGAATTCTAGAGAGAGAAAGAGGGGAACAAATTTCTTGCATCTTCAATTGGCGCCGTCTGTGGGAAGCGCATGGAAGTTTGGTTGATCAATGAGAAATATCGAGTGGATTCAAACCGATTCGGTTGATCGAGACTCGATCTTTGGGATTTGGATCCAGATCTGAGCGATTGTGACCTACTCTGGAGGAATTACAATTCTTGAAGCTTTGGCAGGAGTGGCTTCAGATCTACGCAACAACGAGTTGTTCGATTGTGGCAGGATCTGACGGATTTCGAGTTCAGGCAATTCAGATCTCGTAAACAGTGAGCATAATTCGGAGAATTCGAAGCCAGATCTGAAAAATTCCCACTCACGAAGCTCGGATCTACTCGCGAACTTGAGATTAATGCCTTTACTCCGTTCAGGAATAATGATAGGTGAAAGCTCCAATCCGATGGAGGCTGTCCAGCAAGCGAAGCTTGAGGAGTTGATGAACTTGATTGAAGCTCTCAAAAAAGAGAATGCAGAATTGAAAGCTGGAATGCAACATCGGCAAATACCTACGGTTTCGCATCCACTTCCGGTCGGTGAAGGAGGTGTTCAATCTAATATCGCGCGTCAAGGCGAACAGGACGAGAACAATCAGTCAACTCACCACCGTGATGAAAGGATGATGGACAATTTGCCGCCAAATGTTCGTCGGGTTGAAGATCACGAAGGATCGAATCACGTTGATCCGCATCGGGAAAGGTTCGATCGAGAGGAAGTGATAGAGGTTGATCGCCGTCGAGTAGCGTCGCCTTGGCAAAGAGAGTTCATAGAGGAACGGTCGTTCGATCCGTCTTACCGGCCCTCCATGGTTACTATCACTCATCGCGGTTCGGAGGGCAGAACCGTAACTCACAGAGCTACTGCTGGACTCCAGAGAGAGAATGAAGCTCTCCGATCCGCAGCTCGGATGGTGGATTCACCATTCACCGACGAAATCTTGAATGCCCCGCATCCAAGGAAGTTTACTATGCCAGTCTTTATTCTGTTCGACGGAACGACCGATCCGATCGATCATGTGTATCATATCCAGTTGAAAATGGCCCTGAATACGAAAAACGACTCTTTAATGTGCAAATGTTTCCCTACAAGCCTAGCCGGACCGGCGCTCAGCTGGTTCAAAAACTTGCCTAGGAGCTCCATTGGTAGCTTCAGAAACCTGTGCGATCGGTTCATAAGCCAGTACTATGGGAACAAGCGCCCGCCGAAGGACATCTCGAGCCTATTCACGATGAGGCAGCACAAGGATGAACGTCTCCAGGCTTTTCTTACCAGGTTTAATCTCACTAAGAGTATGGTGATCGAATGCCACCCTTCTACAGCAGTTCAAGCCTTCAAGTTAGCCATGACACGCGGAACTCCGTTTCACACCAGTCTGGTAGTGAACACGCCGACTACTATGGATGAACTCAATGAAAGAGCCGATGGCTTTGTGCGCCTAGAAGAAGAGGAGGCAGCTAATGCTCGGACAACGTCGCTTGTGTCGACCGAGGAAAAGTCCAAGGCAAAGATCAGGCAGAAGCAGGCTCAGCCGCAACGTCAGACCTCTTGGAAGGCAGAAAAAAGGTCCAGGGAGGAAGAGCTGATTACTCCGCTGAAGGTCACTCTGGCGAGGCTGTATCAGGAGAACAAAGATAAGTTTCATCCACCACTGCCAATTAGGCAACCCCTCGAACAGAGGGATCAAACTAAACATTGTGCTTTTCGTTCTGATTTCGGTCATCAGACTAACGAATGCAGGAACCTGAGGAGGCAAGTGGAGATGTTGATAGCTAGAGGGGAGTTCGCGAGTTATGTTCAAGGTTCGACGATGGAGCAGAATCGACCGGTGGAACAAATAAAAAGGAGTCATAAACAAAGCTCCCACAATTCACAACCAGTTCGTATAATCAATGCTATCCATGGTCGACCCGAGCCTAGTGAAGAGTCAGATGAACTGCTCCGGGCGCGCCTGCGGCAGGCGCAGATGAAGAAAAGGGTCGGCAGTATGAATACTCTACACCAGCAGAGCCCGTCGATGCAGATAAAGTTCGACTGGACAGACCTGCAGCGTGTTCAACTGCCTCATGAAGACCCGTTGGTAGTCAGTTTGACAGTGGCAGACTGCTTGGTGCGCAGAGTTCTGATCGATCCTGGGAGCAGCGCGAATGTCATGCCGAGGGACACATTTGACAGGCTCGAGATTAAACCAGAGAGGCTCAAGCCCACTGGAAATCCCTTGTTAGGGTTCGATGGGAAGAGGGTGGAGCCCGTCGGGATGGTGGAAGTGGAAGTTCAAGCTGCAGAACGAGCTCTTATGGAAACTTTTGTGGTTGTGGAAATTCACCCCTCGTATAATCTCCTGATGGGAAGAGGATGGATTCACAGAGTCCAAGGTGTACCATCAACTCTGCAACAGGTCATGAGGTGCCTCGGACCCGATGGAGATAAAGTGATAGACATTCGGGGGGATCAGGTTGCAGCCAAAGAGTGTTATTCCGTCACACTAAAGCATGCTGGGAAAGGAAAGGCGCCCGTCCGTTCGGCAAGCCCCAGATAGCAATTACAGGAACCTCCGCCCGAGCAGAATAGGGTGGAGGAGTCAGTCGACTTGACCGAGGAGCCCCTTCTGGATGTGCAGATCGATCAGTCCAGGCCAGAACGAACTACCAGAGTAGGTATAAGACTGACCAGAGAAGAGCAGCAAGAGCTAGTGGATTTCTTGTCCCACAATGCCGACGTATTTGCATGGAGTCACCTAGACATGCCTGGAATTAGTCCCTCCGTATCCTGTCATTCCCTAAATGTCAATCCCAATTTCAAACCAGTGAAACAGAAGCAGCGAAGATTTGCTCCAGAACGTAATCAGATCATAGCGGAAGAAGTCGATAGGCTGCTTGATGCGGGATTTATCAGAGAAGTGCACTACCCTGATTGGTTGTCCAACGTCGTTGTTGTGCAGAAGAAGAATGGGAAATGGCGAGTATGCATTGATTTCACTAATTTGAACAAAGCCTGTCCGAAGGACAGCTTCCCGCTGCCTAAGATTGATCAAATGGTGGATGCCACCACTGGGTATGAGCGTTTAACCTTTCTGGACGCTTATTCAGGTTATAATAAGATTCCTATGGACCCCGCAGATGAAGAAAAAACTTCTTTTGTCACCGAGCGAGGAACATACTGCTACAAAGTTATGCCTTTCGGACTAAAGAATGCGGGAGCAACTTATCAAAGACTTGTTAGCAAAGTTTTTAAGAATCAAATGGGTAAGATTGTGGAAGCCTATATTGATGATATGGTGGTAAAGAGTAGGAAGAAGGATGATCATCTGAAGCATCTGCAAGATGTATTTGATGTACTAAAGCGATATGGGATGAGGCTCAATCCAACCAAGTGCTCGTTCGGTGTGAGTTACGGACAGTTTCTGGGACACGTGGTCAACCGCAGAGGCATCGAAGTTAGCCCCGCTCAAGCAGAGGCTTTGATTAAAGAATGCCGAGCCAAAGACGATCAGAGAGGTGCAAACCCTCACAGGACGAATAGCTGCATTAAGTCGATTTATTTCAAAATTGTCAGATCACTGCAAACCGTTCTTTGACACGATTCGGAGCCATGGAAGGCAGGTCTGGGGGGATGAGCAACGACAAGCATTGACTCATTTGAAGGAATATATGCAGAATCCACCAGTCCTGTCAGCCCCAGATCCGGAAGAAAAGTTATTTCTATATCTTGGGGTATCTGGTGTCGCGACGAGTGCCGTTCTGATTCGTTGCAAGGAAGGGGTGCAATACCCGGTATTTTATGTAAGCAAAACACTGACGGAGGCAGAAAAAAGATATTCAAAGGCCGAACGGGTGGTACTTGCACTTGTAAATGCAAAAAGAAAGTTGAGGCATTATTTCGAATCCCACCCCATAGCTGTTCTAACAACTTTCCCAATCAGAACGCTTATGCACAAGCCAGAGCTCTTGGGCAGAATGACAAAGTGGGCCATAGAGTTGAGTTCATTTGACATAACGTATGAGCCGAGAACAGCTGTTAAAGGGCAAGCGGTGGCCGATTTCCTGCTAGAATGTGACGCCGAAGATACGGAAGAAGACCTTAGATGCGGCTCTTGGAAACTTTTTGTGGATGGCTCCTCTAACCAGATGGGGGCTGGAATTGGGATCAAACTGCAAACCCCAGAGGGTACTTCCTTGAGCCAAGCACTCAGACTTGAGTTCCGAGCCACCAATAATGAAGCGGAATACGAGGCGTTGCTAAATGGATTAAAGTTGGCCAGAGAGCTACAGATCAAAAGTTTGACAGTGTATAGTGACTCGCAGCTGATTGTTCGGCAGGTAAATGGTGAGTACGCGACCAAGGATGACACGATGGGGGCATATCGTTCTGCCGTTCTGCATAAAGCCAAGGACTTTGCAAAGATTGAATTCATACAGCTGCCGAGGGAACAGAATGCAGATGCAGACCGGTTAGCATGTAGTGCTTCGAGTTGCGGTGAAACATTGGCGAGGGTGATTCCAGTAGGAATATTGACCCAGCCATCTATTTTCGAAGAACCGTTGGACTCTGACCCTTGGCAAGTCAACGTCATACCGTATGAACCGAGTTGGATTGACCCCATCATTACCTATATTCGAGATGGCGTTTTGCCTATGCAAAGGGATGAAGCTAGGAGACTCAAAAAGAATGCTGCAAAGTACGCCATCGTGCGTAACCAGCTGTACAGAAGGTCCTACTCTGGCCCATACTTGAAATGTGTCACCCCCGCGGAGTCGCAGCAGGTATTGCGAGCTATTCATGAGGGTGTGTGTGGCAATCATTCTGGGGGGCGATCGTTAGCGCATAAAGCAATGACACAAGGGTATTTCTGGCCAAACATGTCAAGAGATGCGGAGGAGTTCTCTCGAAGGTGCGATAAATGCCAACGATATGGACCATTGATCCACCAACCACCTGAGGAATTGCACGTAATGGCCTCGCCATGGCCTTTCGCGCAATGGGGGATGGATGTGGTCGGTCCTCTGCCAACTGCAAGAGCTCAGAACAAGTATGTGTTACTGGCCACGGATTACTTCACTAAATGGGTAGAAGCAGAACCATATCCTAGCGTGACTCAGACTCATGTGAGACGATTTATTTGGAACAATATTATCTGCCGTTTCGGTGTTCCCAGATCAATAGTCATGGACAATGGCACAAACCTCGACAGCAGGCAAGTAAGAAAGCTGCTGGAGGAGTATGGAATCAACCAGAAGTTGGCTGCAGTAAGTCATCCTCAGGCCAACGGACAAGCAGAAATCACAAACAGAACCATTTTCGCCTGCATTAAGAAGAAGCTGGAAGATCATAAAGGGAAGTGGTTGGATGAACTCCCGAACGTTCTATGGGCTTACAGAACCACCCCAAGGCGGCCGACTGGGGAGAGCCCGTTCGCAATGGCGTATGGTACCGAGGCAGTTATACCGGTTGAGCATTTAGTCCCCACTATCAGAAGCTTAGCATGGAGTCGAGATCAGAACGACAAGATGTTAAGATTGAACCTCGATATGATAGACGAAAGGAGGGACGCAGCGGCTATAAGGTTAGCATCGTATCAGCAAGTGTTGGCGAATAGTCACAACAAGAGAGTAAAACACAGGGATTTTGCCCCTGGCGATCTGGTTCTGAAAAGAAAGGTGGGGACGGTCAAAAAAATGATGCCACCATGGGAAGGCCCATACAGAATTGCAGAAGTCATTGGCAAGGGGGCATATACGTTGGAAACCATGGCGGGAAGGTTGGTCAGCAAGCCCTGGAATGCCACGTCTCTGAAGAGGTACTACCAATAAAAGCTAAGTTCCGGCGTTAATTGGATGTTGTTTGTTGTCAATCAAATACGTATGAATGAGCAAGTTACTGAAATTTACAAAAAATAACTTTCTTTTCCAACGGCCTACTATAAAAATTTAAAGCCAAGTGGCAAGTGGCATTCTAGCCGAGCGCCAGGCACTTAAGCAAGATAAGTGGCAGCTGGCACTATAAGCCGGACGCCAGACACTTGCTAAAAACCTAAAGCCAAGTGGCAAGTGGCATTCTAGCCGAGCGCCAGGCACTTAAGCAAGATAAGTGGCAGCTGGCACTATAAGCCGAACGCCAGACACTTGCTAAAAATTTAAAGCCAAGTGGCAAGTGGCATTCTAGCCGAGCGCCAGGCACTTAAGCAAGACAAGTGGCAGCTGGCACCATAAGCCGAACGCCAGACACTTACTAAAAACTTAAAGCCAAGTGGCAAGTGGCATTCTAGCCGAGCGCCAGGCACTTAAGCAAGATAAGTGGCAGCTGGCACTATAAGCCGAACGCCAGACACTTGCTAAAAATTTAAAGCCAAGTGGCAAGTGGCATTCTAGCCGAGCGCCAGGCACTTAAGCAAGACAAGTGGCAGCTGGCACCATGAGCCGAACGCCAGACACTTGCTAAAAACTTAAAGCCAAGTGGCAAGTGGCATTCTAGCCGAGCGCCAGGCACTTAAGCAAGATAAGTGGCAGCTGGCACTATAAGCCGAACGCCAGACACTTGCTAAAAATTTAAAGCCAAGTGGCAAGTGGCATTCTAGCCGAGCGCCAGGCACTTAAGCAAGACAAGTGGCAGCTGGCACCATGAGCCGAACGCCAGACACTTGCTAAAAATTTAAAGCCAAGTGGCAAGTGGCATTCTAGCCGAGCGCCAGGCACTTGCCATAAACAAACACACGGCAAAACTAATATAAAAGAAAAAGAGAGAAAAGATATGTATGTATTGAAAATAAGTTGAATAGAGCACAACACATAGGGAAAAAGAGTTCTCTCGTTTCATTAATATTGAGCATTGAGTTTACAAAAGAGAGATGTCCATCATTACAAAAAGATATGGAATGGAAGAGTCCAAAGGAGCCCTAGCTAGACGCCTCAGTACCAACAGCATCCTGGTCGTGCCGACTCGCCTCCTCGGCCCCATCAGCCGTCTCACCTTCACGAGGTGGGGAATCAAGGTGAATGACTGAATCGTTCGGCTGGGGCTCAGCGTCAGCAGTGGCTATGGAAGGTACCACGGTTGACGATTGAGGAGCGGTCAGAGGCAGAGCGGTAGGAGGAGCTGTGATGATCCTTGAGGAAGCAATGTCCTGGCACTCATCGAATATGCGCTCCGCTTCGGTGGGTTCCGGGTCGACATAGACCCCCAGAGGTTCGATCCCCAGATCCTTGTCGACCTCATCCGGAGTGGAACTGGTCTGTCCCTCATCCGGAACCCGGTCGGCGAAACCTTCCCGGAATCCTTGAGCATACCTAAGAGCACCGACCCTTGAGAACCGAGCGTGAAGAGCCAGCATCCCACCACTCACTCTGCTGATCGCATCGATCAGAGCGGTACGCTCGTCCAGAGCTCTTTTTTCAAAAGCCATCCGAGCAGACTGTTCATCAGCTAGAAGGCGCTGGAGTTCTGCCCATCCTGAAGGGAGTCATTCTCCTTCTTTAGGACATCTCTCTCTTGTTCAACTTTGTCAAGCCGAGCCAGTACCTCGGTATTCTTCATGGCGAGGAGGTCGTTTTCTTTATTAGCCACCTCCAGGCTATCAGAAAACTTACGAGCCCTGGCGTTCCCCATCTCCACCTGCTTCTGCATGGCCATCATTCCGAACAATGTCTGCATAGGTGCACATTAAAAACGGTTAAGCCAATAGTCAGGTCGGGCGAAGGCAAGACCAAATAATATGAGAGAATTCATGAGTTGGAAAATAAAAGTCACCTCCATAGCAGATTGGGGAAAGCGGCTGAACACATCCTTCTGGGATAGGCCCTTCGCCGCCTCAAGGTCCTTTGGAGTCCACATGCTCCTATAGTAGGCCATGGCGGTCTGGCCATCCTTCAGCATGGTCTCGTTTGGTTTCACGAACGTCCCATCCGTTCGGGTGTACCGAGGGGCCCATGGCGGTAAGGTGGGGATAGAAGGGGGGCCTGAAGCAGAAGCGGAGCCACCAGCTGCAGTAGGCCCAGAGGGAGCAGGAGCTCTGATCGCACGGTGCAAGAGAGCACCCGGCCCGGAGACCCGGGTCCTTCTTATGAGAGGCTCCTCCTCAGGATCGACTTCACTGTCAGGATGTTTGGGGAGACGCGTTCTGGTTGGCCCGGAGACCCGGGTCCTTCTTATGAGGCGGCAAAGGGCCTATCCCAGAAGGATGTGTTCAGCCGCTTCCCCCAATCTGCTATGGAGGTGACTTTTATTTTCCAACTCATGAATTCTCTCATATTATTTGGTCTTGCCTTCGCCCGACCTGACTATTGATTTAACCGTTCTTAATGTCCACCTATGCAGACATTGTTCGGAATGATGGCTATGCAGAAGCAGGTGGAGATGGGGAACGCCAGGGCTCGTAAGTTTTCTGATAGCCTAGAGGTGGCTAATAAAGAAAACGACCTTCTCGCCATGAAGAATACCGAGGTACTGGCTCGGCTTGAAAAAACTGAACAAGAGAGAGATGTCCTGAAGAAGGAGAATGACTCTCTTCAGGATGAGAAGGATGCCCTCCAGCTTGAAAAGTGCGTCTGGCAGACTGAGCGTGACTCAATCAGAGACGAAAGGGCAGAACTCCAGCACCTTCTGGCTGATGAACAGTCTGCTCGGATGGCTTTTGAGAAGAGAGCTCTGGACGAGCGTACCGCTCTGATCGATGCGATCAGCAGAGTGAGCGGTGGGATGCTGGCTCTTCACGCTCGGTTCTCAAAGGTCGGTGCTCTTAGATATGCTCAAGGATTCCGGGAAGGTTTCGCCGACCGAGTTCCGGATGAGGGACAGACCAGTTCCACTCCAGATGAGGTCGACAAGGATCTAGGGATTGAACCTCTGGGGGTCTATGTCGACCCAGAACCCACCGAAGCGGAGCGCATATTCGATGAGTGCCAGGACATTGCTTCCTCAAGGATCATCACAGCTCCTCCTACCGCTCTGACTCTGACCGCTCCTCAATCGTCAACTGTGGTACCTTCCATAGCCACTGCTGACGCTGAGCCCCAGCCGAACGATTCAGTCATTCATCTTGATTCCCCACCTCGTGAAGGTGAGACGGCTGATGGGGCCGAGGAGGCGGGTCGGCACAACCAGGATGCTGCTGGTACTGAGGCGTTTAACTAGGGCTCCTTCGGACTCTTCGATTCCATATCTTTTTGTAACGATGGACATCTCACTTTTTGTAAACTCAATGCTTAATATCAATGAAATGACAGAACTCTTTTTCCCTTTGTGTTGTGCTTTGTTCAACCTATTTTCAATACATATATATCTTTTCTCTCTTTTCTTTTATATTAGCTTTGCCGTGTGTTTGTTTATGGCAAGTGCCTGGCGCTCGGCTAAAATGCCACTTGCCACTTGGTTTCAAATTTTTAGCAAGTGTCTGGCGTTCGGCTCATGGTGCCAGCTGCCACTTATCTTGCTTAAGTGCCTGGCGCTCGACTAGAATGCCACTTGCCACTTGGCTTTAAATTTTTAGCAAGTGTCTGGCGTTCGGCTCATGGTGCCAGCTGCCACTTATCTTGCTTAAGTACCTGGCGCTCGGTTAGAATGCCACTTGCCACTTGGCTTCAAATTTTTAGCAAGTGTCTGGCGTTCGGCTTATGGTGCCAGCTGCCACTTATCTTGCTTAAGTGCCTGGCGCTCGGCTAGAATGCCACTTGCCACTTGGCTTCAAATTTTTAGCAAGTGTCTGGCGTTCGGCTTATGGTGCCAGCTGCCACTTATCTTGCTTAAGTGCCTGGCGCTCGGCTAGAATGCCACTTGCCACTTGGCTTTAAATTTTTAGCAAGTGTCTGGCGTTCGGCTCATGGTGCCAGCTGCCACTTATCTTGCTTAAGTGCCTGGCGCTCGGCTAGAATGCCACTTGCCACTTGGCTTTTCATTTTTTGGTAGGCCGTTGGAAAAGAAAGTTATTTTTTTGTAAATTTCAGTAACTTGCACATTCATACGTATTTGATTGACAACAAACAATATCCAATTAAAGCCGAAACTTAGCTTTTATTGGTAGTACCTCTTCAGAGACGTGACGTTCCAGGGCTTGCTGACCAACCTTCCCGCCATGGTTTCCAACGTATATGCCCCCTTGCCTATGACTTCTGCAATTCTGTATGGGCCTTCCCAGGGTGGCATCATTTTTTTGACCACCCCCACCTTTCTTTTCAGAACCAGATCGCCAGGGGCAAAATCCCTGTGTTTTACTCTTTTGTTGTGACTATTCATCAATACTTGCTGATACGATGCTAACCTTATTGCCGTTGTGTCCCTCCTTTCGTCTATCATATCGAGGTTCAATCTTAACATCTTGTCGTTCTGATCTTGACTCCATGCTAAGCTTCTGATAGTGGGGACCAAATGCTCAACCGGTATAACTGCCTCGGTACCATATGCCATTGCAAACGGGCTCTCCCCAGTCGGCCGCCTTGGGGTGGTTCTGTAAGCCCATAGAACGTTCGGGAGCTCATCCAACCACTTCCCTTTATGGTCTTCCAGCTTCTTCTTAATGCAGGCGAAAATGGTTCTGTTTGTGATTTCTGCTTGTCCGTTGGCTTGAGGATGACTTACTGCAGCCAACTTCTGGTTGATTCCATACTCTTCCAGCAGCTCTCTTACTTGCCTGCTGTCGAGGTTTGTGCCATTGTCCATGACTATTGATCTGGGAACGCCGAAACGGCAGATAATATTGTTCCCAATAAATCGTCTCACATGAGCCTGAGTCACTCTAGGATATGGTTCTGCTTCCACCCATTTAGTGAAGTAATCCGTGGCCAGTAACACATACTTGTTCTGAGCTCTTGCAGTTGGCAGAGGACCGACCACATCCATCCCCCATTGCGCGAAAGGCCATGGCGAGGCCATTACGTGCAATTCCTCAGGTGGTTGGTGGATCAATGGTCCATATCGTTGGCATTTATCGCACCTTCGAGAGAACTCCTCCGCATCTCTTGACATGTTTGGCCAGAAATACCCTTGTGTCATTGCTTTATGCGCTAACGAACGCCCCCCAGAATGATTGCCACACACACCCTCATGAATAGCTCACAATACCTGCTGCGACTCCGCGGGGGTGACACACTTCAAGTATGGGCCAGAGTAGGACCTTCTGTACAGCTGGTTACGCACGATGGCGTACTTTGCAGCATTCTTTTTGAGTCTCCTAGCTTCATCCCTCTGCATAGGCAAAACGTCATCTCGAATATAGGTAATGATGGGGTCAATCCAACTCGGTTCATACGGTATGACGTTGACTTGCCAAGGGTCAGAGTCCAAGGGTTCTTCGAAAATAGATGGCTGGGTCAGTATTCCTACTGGAATCACCCTCGCCAATGTTTCACCGGAACTCGAAGCACTACATGCTAACCGGTCCGCATCTGCATTCTGTTCCCTCGGTAACTGTATGAATTCAATCTTTGCAAAGTCCTTGGCTTTATGCAGAACGGCAGAACGATATGCCCCCATCGTGTCATCCTTGGTCGCGTACTCACCATTTACCTGCCGAACAATCAACTGCGAGTCACTATACACAGTCAAACTTTTGATCTGTAGCTCTCTGGCCAACTTTAATCCATTTAGCAACGCCTCGTATTCCGCTTCATTATTGGTGGCTCGGAACTCAAGTCTGAGTGCTTGACTCAAGGAAGTACCCTCTGGGGTTTGCAGTTTGATCCCAATTCCAGCCCCCATCTGGTTAGAGGAGCCATCCACAAAAAGTTTCCAAGAGCCGCATCTAAGGTCTTCTTCCGTATCCTCGGCATCACATTCTAGCAGGAAATCGGCCACCGCTTGCCCTTTAACAGCTGTTCTCGGCTCATACGTTATGTCAAATGAACTCAACTCTATGGCCCACTTTGTCATTCTGCCCGAGAGCTCTGGCTTGTGCATAAGCGTTCTGATTGAAAAAGTTGTTAGAACAGCTATGGGGTGGGATTCGAAATAATGCCTCAACTTTCTTTTTGCAATTACAAGTGCAAGTACCACCCGCTCGGCCTTTGAGTATCTTTGTTCTGCCTCTGTCATTGTTTTGCTTACATAAAATACCGGGTGTTGCACCCCTTCCTTGCAACGAATCAGAACGGCACTTGTCGCGACACCAGATACTCCAAGATATAGAAATAACTTTTCTTCCGGATCTGGGGCTGACAGGACTGGTGGATTCTGCATATATTCCTTCAAATGAGTCAATGCTTGTCGTTGCTCATCCCCCCAGACCTGCCTTCCATGGCTCCGAATCGTGTCAAAGAACGGCTTGCAGTGATCTGACAATTTTGAAATAAATCGACTTAATGTAGCTATTCGTCCTGTGAGGGCTTGCACCTCTCTGATCGTCTTTGGCTCGGCATTCTTAATCAAAGCCTCTGCTTGAGCGGGGCTAACTTCGATGCCTCTGCGGTTGACCACGTGTCCCAGAAACTGTCCGGAACTCACAATGAACGAGCACTTGGTTGGATTGAGCCTCATCCCATATCGCTTCAGTACATCAAATACATCTTGCAGATGCTTCAGATGATCATCCTTCTTCCTACTCTTTACCACCATATCATCAATATAGGTTTCCACAATCTTTCCCATTTGATTCTTAAAAATCTTGCTAAGAAGTCTTTGATAAGTTGCTCCCGCATTCTTTAGTCCGAAAGGCATAACTTTGTAGCAGTATGTTCCTCGCTCGGTGACAAAAGAAGTTTTTTCTTCATCTGCGGGGTCCATAGGGATCTGATTATAACCTGAATAAGCGTCCAGAAAGGTTAAACGCTTATACCCGGTGGTGGCATCCACCATTTGATCAATCTTAGGCAGCGGGAAGCTGTCCTTCGGACAGGCTTTGTTCAAATTGGTGAAATCAATGCATACTCGCCATTTCCCATTCTTCTTCTGCACGACAACGATGTTGGACAACCAATCAGGGTAGTGCACTTCTCTGATAAATCCCGCATCAAGCAGCCTATCGACTTCTTCCGCTATGATTTGATTATGTTCTGGAGCGAATCTTCGTTGCTTCTGTTTCACTGGTTTGAAATTGGGATTGACATTCAGGGAATGACAGGATACGGAGGGACTAATTCCAGGCATGTCTAGGTGACTCCATGCAAATACGTCGGCATTGTGGGACAAGAAATCCACTAGCTCTTGCTGCTCTTCTCTGGTCAGTCTTATACCTACTCTGGTAGTTCGTTCTGGCCTGGACTGATCGATCTGCACATCCAGAAGGGGCTCCTCGGTCAAGTCGACTGACTCCTCCACCCTGTTCTGCTCGGGCGGAGGTTCCTGTAATTGCTATCTGGGGCTTGCCGAACGGACGGGCGCCTTCCCTTTCCCAGCATACTTTAGTGTGACGGAATAACACTCTTTGGCTGCAACCTGATCCCCCCGAATGTCTATCACTTTATCTCCATCGGGTCCGAGGCACCTCATAACCTGATGCAGAGTTGAGGGTACACCTTGGATTCTGTGAATCCATCCTCTTCCCATCAGGAGATTATACGAGGGGTGAATTTCTACAACCACAAAAGTTTCCATAAGAGCTCGTTCTGCAGCTTGAACTTCCACTTCCACCATCCAGACGGGCTCCACCCTCTTCCCATCGAACCCTAACAAGGGGTTTCCAGTGGGCTTGAGCCTCTCTGGTTTAATCTTGAGCCTATCAAATGTGTCCCTTGGCATGACATTCGCACTGCTCCCAGGATCGATCAGAACTCTGTGCACCAAGCAGTCCGCCACTGTTAAACTGACTACCAACGGATCTTCATGGGGCAGTTGAACACGCTGGAGGTCTGTCCAGTCGAACTTTATCTGCATCGACGGGCTCTGCTGGTGTAGAGTATTCACACTGCTGACCCTTTTCTTCATCTGCGCCTGCCGCAGGCGCGCCCGGAGTAGCTCATCTGACTCTTCACTAGGCTCGGGTTAACCATGGATAGCATTGATTATACGAACTGGTTGTGAATTGTGGGAGCTTTGTTTATGACTCCTTTTTATTTGTTCCACCGGTCGATTCTGCTCTATCGCCGAGCCTTGAACATAACTCGCGAACTCCCCTCTAGCTATCAACATCTCCACTTGCCTCCTCAGGTTCCTGCATTCGTTAGTCTGATGACCGAAATCGGAATGGAAAGTACAATGTTTAGTTTGATCCCTCTGTTCGAGGGGTTGCCTAATTGGCAGTGGTGGATGAAACTTATCTTTGTTCTCCTGATACAGCCTCGCCAGAGTGACCTTCAGCGGAGTAATCAGCTCTTCCTCCCTGGACCTTTTTTCTGCCTTCCAAGAGGTCTGACGTTGCGGCTGAGCCTGCTTCTGCCTGATCTTTGCCTTGGACTTTTCCTCGGTCGACACGAGCGACGCTGTCCGGGCATTAGCTGTCTCCTCTTCTTCTAGGCGCACAAAGCCATTGGCTCTTTCATTGAGTTCATCCATGGTAGTCGGCGTGTTCACTACCAGACTGGTGTGAAACGGAGTTCCACGTGTCATGGCTAACTTGAAGGCTTGAACTACTGTAGAAGGGTGGCATTCGATCACCATACTCTTAGTGAGATTAAACCTGGTAAGAAAAGCCTGGAGACGTTCATCTTTGTGCTGCCTCATCGTGAATAGGCTCGAGATGTCCTTCGGCGGGCACTTGTTCCCGTAGTACTGGCTTATGAACCGATCGCACAGGTTTCTGAAGCTACCAATGGAGCTCCTAGGCAAGTTTTTGAACCAGCTGAGCGCCGGTCCGGCTAGGCTTGTAGGGAAACATTTGCACATTAAAGAGTCGTTTTCCATATTCAGGGCCATTTTCAACTGGATATGGTACACATGATCGATCGGATCGGTTGTTCCGTCAAACAGAATAAAGACTGGCATAGCAAACTTCCTTGGATGCGGGGCATTCAAGATCTCGTCGGTGAATGGTGAATCAACCGTCCGAGCTGCGGATCGGAGAGCTTCATTCTCTCTCTGGAGTCCAGCGGTAGCTCTGTGAGTTACGGTTCTGCCCTCCGAACCGCGATGAGTGATAGTAGCCATGGAGGGCCGGTAAGACGGATCGAACAACCGTTCCTCTATGAACTCTCTTTGCCAAGGCGACGCTACTCGACGGCGATCAACCTCTATCACTTCCTCTCGGTCGAACCTTTCCCGATGCGGATCGAAGGTTATGGCTTCATTCCGTCTAATCTGCTCATGTCGCGGATCAACGTGAGTCGATCCTTCGTGATCCTCAACCCGACGAACATTTGGCGGCAAATTGTCCATCATCTTTTCATCACGGTGGTGAGCTGACTGATTGTTCTCGTCCTACTCGCCTTGACGCGCGATATTAGATTGAACACCTCCTTCATCGACCGGAAGTGGATGCGAAACCGCAGGTATTTGCCGATGTTGCATTCCAGCTTTCAATTCTGCATTCTCTTTTTTGAGAGCTTCAATCAAGTTCATCAACTCCTCAAGCTTTGTTTGCTGGACAGCCTCCATCGGATTGGAGCTTTCACCTATCATTATTCCTGAACGGAGTAAAGGCATTAATCTCAAGTTCGCAAGTAGATCCGAGCTTCGTGAGTGGGAATTTTTTAGATCTGGTTTCGAATTCTCCGAATTATGCTCACCGTTTACGAGATCTGAATTGTCTGAACTCTAAATCCGTCAGATCCTGCCACAATCGAACAACTCGTTGTTGCGTAGATCTGAAGCCACTTCTGCCAAAGCTTCAAGAATTGTAATTCCTCCAGAGTAGGTCACAATCGCTCAGATCTGGATCCAAATCCCAAAGATCGAGTCTCGATCAACCGAATTGGTCTGAATCCACTCGATATTCCTCATTAATCAACCAAACTTCCATGCGATTCCCACAGACGGCGCCAATTGAAGATGCAAGAAATTCATACCTTCTTTCTCTCTCTAGAATTCTTACACTTCAACCAAAAGATCCTCCTATTCTCTCCATTCCTTTCCTTCTTTATAGATATTTACAAGATATTTACAAATATTGACGGATTGCTGGATCTGGGCCTGTTCCTCTATAAGTCCTGGTCACCTTTGATGGGCTTATTCGCGTTCGGCCCAAATGGCAGTGTCTTTTTATGGGCCGACCCAGCTGTACGGACCGGATGTCGTGCTTGCAAGTCAGATCCGGCCCATGTCCTCCTGGGCCTCCTCAAATTAATTTCTTTTAGTGGAGTAGAAATTAATTTATAAATTAATTGAATTGGGTCCATGAACCGGGCCAATTATTAATTCATTGTAGCCAATAAAATAATAAGCCCAAAGGATTCTCACTCATAGCCCAACTTGATATTGGAATCCTATTAGATTTGAGACATGTGAATTAGAGATTGAGAATGATTTATTATTTCTTTTTCATTATCTTTATATTGCCTATATATATAGATGATCTATGTATATTTTGGGTGTGATTTTTGGAAGAAAGAAAAAAGAATCTATTTTCTCTCTCTAGAAAATTAGGGTTAATGTTCTCATCTAATGGAGGCTCCCACAAGCCTAGTTTTCCAAAGGTCATTCATGGAGGTTTATGAGTGATTCTTAAAGGCAAAACAATTATCATGAAGATGGAGATCCAAAGAGAAAGCATCTTACTAAGGGATCTACAATAAGTGAAAACATTCACTTTAGAAGAAAGATTTAAAAATTTACTCAGACATTTTATTTAAGTATTCAATATATTAATTGAATGATATATCATATTTTATTTTTGCATAAAATTTGTCTCTATATGATGAATCAAGATTTATGAATCAAAATTTTTCGAAAAGTTTTTAAAACTTATACGTTTCCCAACATAAAGTAAATAGATATTATCTATAACATTGTCCAAGTGTGGACAATGCAAAAAATTATCACCAGTGGAGACCACTTGATAGAAACTCCATTTGTGATGCATACCATCCCCCCCTCCCTCCCTCCCTCCCACACATTTCTTTGGTAGTGCCCCAGATGCTCTAATGCTCTACGGCCCTACTTAATATAAAACCTATTTTTTTAAGATCTATTCAATAATAATAATAATATGAAATAATAATAATAATTATTATATATATTTTTTTGGTTGAATGGGTAAACTATCTATTCAATCATTTGAATAGGTACTATTGTAAAGAATAATGTTAGTAAATTATTGGTTAATTTCCTCAAGTTTTTATATTCTCACTTAAAAATTATAGATAATTGCAGATGTTAACCCTATATTGTCCATATGTATGACTTTGTATCTCCTCTGAGAGATGTTATCCCACTGAGTATTTATTAATTCTCTATTTCCATATAGGATAGTATAATACAATGACTTGTAGCCTGCCATTACATATTATTCCCATTAATTATTAATATTTGAAAGCTATTATTTATTTGATCCTGGAAAGCAATTTGGATTGTGTTTTGACGAGATTGCCTAATAATTAAGTCAACTGCCAATTAACAACTTAATTGAGTTGTTATGATGTGATTTCTTCTATAGGGTCAAGGATTATGCATGCAAATGGGGTTATTAAAGAAACAAAAAGAAAGCACAAATCTCTTGTCACTCTTGTTACGTTAACTCAAGGACCAGGTCCCAAACTCTACATATTTCAAGTGCTGTCTTTCTTTTCCTAATACAATGGGTAAGGGGTATTCGGGACTTTGCCCCACTAATTCCGAAGCATTATGTAAAATACCACTCCTTTCATGCAAGTCGGATAATTATTTATATTTAAAAGGAGTTAAACATTAGACCAGATAGTTTACGAGACACCAAATTTAAGTAACTTACCATCGAACCAAATCTAGGGTTACAAAAGGTTAATTTTGTATTTACATTTTACAAGAATGAGATTTTAATGCAATCTTAAAATATATTTTTAGTTAATTAGGTTAATTATATAAGCTTTTAGAAAACAAAAACAATACTTATCTAGCTTTAAGCTCATGAGCTAATATAAATAAAAGTACAGAATTATTTTTTGTTATTATTTTTGGATGTATTCCAGTTGTATTGATGATGTCTCATTTCTACTGGTTAGGATTACGCAATTTGGCTTGCCAGAAATTCTTCTAATTTTGACCTTCAGAAGAATAATAATGTACATAAATAAGTGTTCGCTTCATCTTCTTTTTTCTGGTAAATAATAATTAGAGATGGAACATGGTAAAGTATTTATCTTTGGACTTAATTAATTACTCCTTTTGTCTCAAATAAGACATCTTTTTTGGAGCAGATGTAGTAATTAACAGTATTGTCCCGGACATGATCAATGTTCCCTTCTAAGAAATCCATTCAACCTCAAATGTTCCGGCTGATCATATAACTAGAAAGAAGGGCAGTGACAGTGCTGGAAGTCATCAAAGTTGAACTAGCCATCTCTGGACTATATATCTCTGACTATACATATTCATAGAGAAAGGGGGAAGCAGAACAAAAGAATGAAGCTAGCATATATATATATATATATATATATATATTTCAAAAGCAGTGTATGCATGTTTACAAGAGGCTGAATAACAATCCAGAGACACAATTTGATCATACATGTCAAATTGTATATATATTCATAGAGAAAGGGGGAAGCAGAACAAAAGTGAGAATGAACAAAAGTATTGTATTTATGTTTACAAATCAAGAATGCTGAATAACAATCCAGAGATACAATTTTGGTCATCCATGTCAAATTGTCAATGAAGATTAGAGACTCCCTTATTTACAGCTTATTTCAAACACACAATTGGGGTTATTCATCATAATTGACCAAATATAATTCTACTTCATCCTGCCCTAAAAGAAAATCTTTATTCTGCAGAAAAGGGAAATCTACATCTTGCAGCCAAGACAAATCTTTATACACAATGTCTGCAGTTTCCAATTCCATGTCCAATTTTTCTTGCAGCGAATGCTCCTCCTGCTCCTCAGTTAAATACTCTCCATCCTTGGTGTATGCAATTTCCAATTCCATGGGTTTCAGTTACTCTTGTACTCCTTTTTCTTGCAGCAGCTCTTGGTCGGAGTGGGACATATTTGAAAATTGTTTCTGCTGCTCTTCATCATCATTGAAACATATAAGCTTCAGCCAAGTTAAATATTCTTCATCTGCAGTTTCTAATTCATGGGTTTTAGCTGCTCTTGTACTCCTTTTTCTTGCAGCAGCTCTTGGTGGAAGTGGGAGTGGGACATATTTGAAAATTGTTTCTGCTGTTTTTCATGATCATCAAAAAACATATGCTCCAGCCAATTTAAATATTCTTCATTTGCATTTTCTAATTCCATGTCAGATTTTCCTTCACAGTTATTGTTGGATTTCAGCTGAGTACTACTAGTCATGTGGGACATATTTGCAAAACATTCCTGCTGCTGCTGCTGCTCATCCTTCTTGGTGTTTGGAGTTACCAATTCCATGTTAGGCACTACTCTTTCTTCTTCACAAGTAATATTGGTGTAACTTTCGTCACTACCTTCATTTTTGTTTCGTTTTCCTTCTTCCTTGTTTTTCTTGCTATTATATCTTATTCGGCAAACCACCCATTTTTGGAACTGCACTTATACCCGCCCAAACACATCAGTTCAATAAATATCTAATGTTTAAATTATTACAGTAGCAATAAATTGATCCTTTGATAGAATAAAAAACAAGTATGTTCTAAACCAGGAATTAAGCAGTAAAACTTATATATATATATATACAACTCAAGCTAGCACATCATTAAGCAATAACATGCATCCATGACAAACACAGATTTTTGATGTACCTCTTTTCTTATAACTTATGCATGAGCTAGGAACATAGCTCAATTCAAAAGAAAAAAATATATATATGAAGGATTTGAGTTCATGCATTAGTGATACATTCTTATGTACCAGTATATAAGTTCATTTGAATGCACTTTTCTATTCAGCATGCTCTTTGAATATGGCTTATATATATATATATATATATATATATATATATATATATATATATATAAAAACACACGCACATATATGCAAAGATTCAGTTTATTTATTTATTTATAGCTTAAGATTTAACTATACAATGCTCGCCATGCGTTAAGAACTATATCTTTCATTTTCGAAAATTAAAAAGGTTTCCTTATCAACATTTGCGAATAAAATTTACATCATGTCTAGCTCACATGCATTAAGAACTACATCTTTCATTTTTGAAAATTAAAAAGGTTTCCTCATTACCAATTGCAAATACAATTAACATCTGTTTTATTTGTTTTCATGTCTAGCTATCTTAATTTATGCAGCTCATCATCAATGATAAATTATAAAATATATCACTCACATAGTACGTACTGAAATTAGTAAAATAGACCCAAGAATTTTGCTGGTCTCTAGAGCACCTCATAATGTAAGAAAGGACTGCTATATATATATATATAGCTGCTTTCACGTCTACCTAGCTAGCTTAGTTATTCAAATTGGAATTATACTCAATGAACATACATAAATATTAATTTCATGCATGATGTTATTATTGAAAATATATATGAATTATATTGATAATTGAAGTATTTAACTATAATCTCGGCGAAGAATACATGCATGCATGCAAATTAATTAACTAACTGAGAGTACTTTATCTACATATATAGTAGTAAAAACAGAACTCTAAATTAATGTACATGTGTTATGCTTAATTAATTAGTAGCCATATAGCATATAGTACGTACCGTATCTCTTGAAAGACTATACTAATGCAAAATCCAATCAGTTTTCATGCATTCACGACGATTTCGATTTTTGGTCTTGTACTTGTAAAATGTTAAGGTTTTGATGTAGCCAATGACTTTCAAATTTCGGTTGTTTCGAATGTATTTGTCTCCGGTGCTGGCCTTCCAATATCCTCCAACATCAAACTTCCCTTTTACATCTCCATCGGGCCTTTTCCCTCTATCACTAGTTACACATTTCTTCTGTCGACTTACAAAATAATATCTATCATGCTAATGCTCATCATTATCCATATTGCTCATGGACCCATGAATATCATCTGATATACAAATAGACAATTAATTAAAGTCATATATAAGAATATTAATTAATCAAGGATTGAATTTAAAGAAACTAATACTCTATATATAAACAGATAATTAAATATGGCATTACTTAATTAGTCGATATCATGATATAGTAACTAATTACTTACATGAAAAAAACCACGGTTCACATGCATAGATGTCCATATCAATGACTGCATTGGATGACAGTTGTTGTTCACCATAAAGCTTCCTCCTCAAGTAATCAGAAAAGAGTTCTTCATCCATTGGTTCAAACCTATATCCAACTGCTAGTACCTGATCATGAGTACTTCCACAAATACTAAGGTACTGATCATCATCATCTGTATTCATGGGACTAATTTGCAGCTGCAAATTCTCACTGCCTCCTACAGTTAATTTCTTGTTTATCCTTTTACTCCCATCCCGGATTCTACACGAAACCCATTCTTGGAATTGCACTCACACACAACAATTAATTAATTAATTAATAATGAATAAATAAAAAATTAATGTTTGGACATATACAGAGAAGAAGAAACATACTGCAAGATTGAAATATGTATCATATATAAATATTGAAAATATATATTAAACATACCTTATCCTCTTTGAGCTTAAATTCATGCATGATCCAATCAGTTTTGATGCTTTCTTCGCGTCTTTAATTGCTATTTTTTGTAACTGAAATATTTTAACGACATCACCGAACCAATATCATTGTCTAGCTTGTCTCGAATGGATTTATTGTTGCCGACCCTTCACCATCCTCTGTAAAAGTGTCCTTTAACTTCCCGTTTTGGTGTTATACTATTTCCAGCTATAGATTTTTTCTTTCTTTCTACAGAGTAATATTTATCTAGCTCGTTCATATCATGATCTGTTACACAAACATGTGCAAGATATAAGAATATAATTGAGAAAATTAAACCACAAGAATTAATCTAGTGAAAGATAATATATATATATATATATATATATATATATATATATATATATATATATATATATATATACAGAGGAGACCAATGTTAATTACAGTGTATGCACACACAGTCACACACACACACACACACACATATATAAGATGGATATATAAATATGTGTCTACATGTATCAAATAGGGTTTGGGAGACATTAATTAAAAAGATAGCAAAGACAAAAGAAAATATAATATTTGTTGTTTCTTAGTTTTCTTTTGTGTCTTGCGTGTGCTGCACAAAGGAAATTAGTGAATTGTGTGTGCTTGATCCATACGTCTTGGGACACTGGTTGAATACATTTCATATATATATATTCTCAGACCGTATCAAAGGATTCATTGTAGTGAAAGTTGATAGGATTCTGGATAGATAATTGGCTAGACAATGGTCCATTTACTGGCCTCTTCAATGAGTGCACCATACAATCATTAGGATCATCTACCAACACAAAGTTAGCTCATTTGTTAACTCCACCACCTGGGCATTTCCACACCAACTCACCACTGTTATCCCTGAACTGCGTACTCTCAAACCTCCTTAGCCAGATTCCATTGACAGAATTATTTGGAATGCAGGTGGTATTTACACACTCAAGCATACCCTCTTTGCACTCTCCCCATCATCACCGGCGACCGTGGGCCAAGCTTATATGGGACTCAATTGCCATCCCAAGACACAAGCTAATTCTCTGGATCGCTGTCCAATGTATACTACCCACCTTGGATAGCAAAGCAATATCGAAAGTTGAACCAAAAATTTGCCTACTTTGCTCTTCAAAACCAGAATCTCACTCTCACCTCTTCCTTGAATGCGACTTCGTCAAGCCTTTATGGAAGTTCATACAGGATAAATCCAGATTTTACACTGGAATCATCAATTGGCCCCCAATTTGTACACAAGATCAACAATTGCCCTACAATTCGTCTCTGCAAGCTTGCTTTCAGAGTATTCATCGTTAGGAAACTACTACTCTTAAGTCTATTTTAGGAATATTGTTTCTTTCCAATTATTATTTGCTATGTTAAAAAGTCTGCTATTTCTATTTTTCATATATATACATATGATGCTCGTGTAATGGAATTAGGGTTATTATGAATAAAAACTTAATATTTTTTGTGGCTAATCCCCAATTCAAAGGATTATGATCAATTTAGGGTTTAGAATCCTATCATTCATCTACATTATTTAGAGCGAATGGAACAATTGATTATATAGGAACTCACCTTCATCGCAACAGGCAGTCCTATAGCAAAAATCGATGGAGAGAGAAAATGGAGGCGCTGCCGCCGCCCCACCACCACCGATTCCTCCACCGTCAAAACCCCCTTCCTCCACCAATCCCCTTCTCTCCAAGGGTCGCGACGCCTCCAATTCACAAAACCACCACTCGACCGCCTCATCCACGAATTCCTGGACTATGCTATCAAACCCATCACCCACTTTTCGCATCACTGGCAGAAGCTTGCTCAAATCGTGGCAACGTTGGTCTGGGTTTCGCACTGATCTCCGCAACCTCTCCTCTAGCCATATTTCTCGTCGTCTCTGTTGGCGGCGTTGGTCTGCGCATATGGCGGCGGCGGCTTTTATTTAGGGTTTCAAGAAAACATGAAGGGGGAGGAGAGGGGAAACGGCGTCATTTAACTTAAGGGGAAAACGGCGTCAATTTTAATACTATTCTACTGCATCATTTAACTTATGGGCAAGATGGCGTCATTAAACTTAATTAAACATCCATACACACACACATATATATATATACACATATATATCCCAAATTAAGAAAGAGATGAGAGAGAAGAAACTATGATCGATATACAAACAGTAGAGCAACCGGGTTGTAGATATCTATGTCAATCACTACATTGGATGGCAGTTCTTCTCCCTTAACCTTCTTCTCCAAGTAATAACGGATGAGTTCTTTGTTTGTTGGTTTAAACCTATACCCTTCGATCTGGTAATGCCATATTGCCTGAATACCAAAGAAATAAATGATAGATCTTTCTCTATTTATGTGCTAATGAGTTTATCTTATTCAAAGTGAAATTTAAGCTAATACCATATATGTATATATAGATATAGATAACTTGGATACAAAGCTTATTACTCTTATATTGCTTAATGGTCAGTTTGTTGGATACTAAGCTAGCTAATTAGTACAATATAAATACACACATGCGCTGTATGCTACCGCCTCAAGCTCCCAACGTCTATCCACTTAGCTCCAATATTTAGATTAAAAAGTATATATAGTAGGTGAAGTTAAAATTAGTGTCTAAATTTGAATTATCCTTTACTCATGGAAGTATATAGGATAATTGTTATAAGGCTATTTTCCTGTGTAGTCTCCCCAGATCAAGTGTGCCGGGAAAAAGGACTGGTGACACAAACTTAAATCTTGATATTATTTGCATAACTGAGAGTCCTTGGACTCAAAATCTGCAGTCTCACCCGTGGAGCATTTTTTTTTTATCTATTTATTTATTTTTTTTTTTTTTGTCTCCCTTCTTTCTCCTCTCTCTTCTTTCTATCATATCAATTTATTTTTATCGGTTTATAATTTGGTGTTTGTACGGTATAAAGGTTTTGATTCGATGATGAATAAGGATGTGGGAAGAGTATATATAAACAGTATTTCCACAATTAACAGTAATTTCACTTTCATCTACAGTTCCACCATGCAATTGAACTATATCATTTGGTGTTGGTCTGCATCTCTGTGCAGGACAACATTTTGCTATGCTAGACAAATTATAGCCACGTCCCATTCTATGAAACAATTGTCAAACCCGACCATGTAGTAAATCGCATTGTAAGGAAGTTGTAACTTCCAAGTTTTAGGTATGAGTAAAAACTAATAAGCAACACTTCAAGTTCGTCCTATGTACCTTTCCGACTAAACAAGTAGGGTATAGAAAAATGAAAAACACGAGAGAGAAATGTACACATTGCCTTTTGCCATATACAGTCAATTTATTTAAACAATCAGTTTATTAATCATAATATTCCATTTATAATCAGTTACTATATATATATGATATATATTGTTTTTGTGAGTACCATGGAAGGACTCATCCATCCCACTTGCACATGGTAGTACATTGCCATCTTGATTTCAGTGAAATAAATTAATGAAACTTTTTAGGAGTGAATGGCCTATAAAACTTTTCATGCAATTGAAGTCCCATCCAAATGTGCACCTTTTTTTTTTTTTTGTCCTATTTTCCGGGTGACTTGTATAGTTAAGGGTCCATTTAGCATGCGTTTTGTTTTTGATTAAAACAAAAACAGTGAAATAGTGTTTTTACTGTAGAAACATTTTGAAAAAAAAAATCAGAAACACGTTTAAAAACGATGTTTTATTGTGAAAATGTCAGAGTATTTTAACATTGTGTATGATTTTGGGCCATTAACAGTTGTCAAAATAAGAAAAAACAACTTTTTAGTGTTTTAGTTTTGGACGACTGTTCACGAAGTGTTTTACCACTGTGTAAAATAAAACAAGACCGCACCAAACATGCTTTTGTTGTCAAAATCGACACTGTAACAGCCCAAAAACTAAAAACAGAAGAAACAAAACGCAAGTCAAACGGAGCCTAAGAGACTATTATGATTACCAAAATTTTAAGAGTTGCTTAGCCTTATTATGTTTTTGCATAGAGATTTTAACAACATAGCACAATTTACTTGCGGTGAGTAGTATACTAATTAATTGTGACCTCATTAAAGTGCTTTCTTCTTTCTAATTTCCTTTCCTTAGTGTCTATTAATAATAAAGAAATTACAATACTACCAAAAGATATTCTTCTATATTCTAGCAATTGAATTTAAAAGATATATATAATACAAATGTTTGTATTCTCATTTGCATTCCAAGGAGAAACTTCGGCCTCCTACTGAATTAAGGGATATAATACATGCCTGCGCCCCAACAATATAAACATATTGCATTGCATCCTATTCTTCTTACCAATAAACATTTTTTTATCACCATTTAACTTTTGTACACTAAGCAGTAATCATTTTGTAAAGCCAAAACCTCAGAAAAAGTAAATATTTACCAAATGATTGCAACAATAAATAAAATAAAATAAACATAACTCGTATCCTTAAACAAATATTGTCTTGTAATAAATTAGATGAAACTTAACAACACGCTAATACACAACCACATTATATGTTTTTGAGCTTCAAATGTTCCAGGTTACATCAAGTAACCCACCATGATAGTTACCTTAAAATTAAAGGCGAAACACTTAGGCTACAATTGATGCTAAGAATACATTAAAGATGACGATGACAAGATAATTAGGGAGTCCCTCCCGTATTGCAACAATGGAGTATTAAACAATGAGAGAGAGAGAGAGAGTTCCATGCACATTGATATTTCATTAATTCATTCATCCAATGATGTTAAGAATCAGGCCAAGGAAGCAAAAGAAGATATGAATCTATCTGTTGTATCCGTAGGACCCGAATTTTTTAGAGAACAATGAATTAAAGTGAGAAAGCAACCAATAGACAGGACACAAATTACTATTCGACTCATCTGACAAAGGGCAGATACAGGTAGGAACTGTTACAGCATGCAGAATTGACCAAACAAGTTGGCCAGTGAACCAAAATAATGACATATGCATGAAATGTCACACGACATTAGATATTAATCACATTTTTGTAAATTTTCAATATATTGCGTGTCAAGAATATTTGAAAACAAAATTTATAAAAAAGATACATAGTGCCGAATTCATCTCATGATATCAGATCGCTCAGCCAGGACCATTTGAGATGGAGGACTGAGCCTGGACCAAACTTGTCCTCATCCTGATAAGAGGGGTCCAGGAAAAGCATATAATCTTGTTCTGTTGAAGGAGTCATCAGGAAAGGAATTAGCAATTACATAAGGGTGTGTTTGTGCGACTGTCATGTTGGGTGGGGGAGGAGAAAAAGAAAGAAAAGAAGACTCAATAGACATAAGCAAATCAGTTATTAAGGTCTTAAAAGCATACCTTAATATACATGATTAGATGTTTTCCTTTATGCGAACATTTATGTTAGACGATTCCCCTTTCTCTCTCCAAATTGCTTGAACTTCATCAGTTCTGAAGCGCTGGGTGAATGTCGATTCCTCCAGTGGAGTTGATACACCGTGAGCAAACTCAAGCAAACCAGTATATGCAATCATTGCCCCATTGTCAATACAATACCTATCATCAGTTGCAAACAATCTTCCACCCCTCTCAGAGCACATTACTCTCATCATCGCTTGCAAGCGTTCATTGCAGCCCACACCGCCAACAATAAGAACATCTTTCTTGTCACAGTGTGCCATTGCCCGTTCAGTGATCTCTACAAGCATTGCAAATACAGTTTCCTACAACAAATTTATAAATTATGTAAATTTTGTTTCAAACACTAGAACATGTAGATAGCCCATATCTTCAATTTACTAAAACAAGCCACACAACACTGCAGAAAATTTGAACCCCATAACTTATTTTAAGAAGTGGAAACAATCCCAAATGAATGTTTACCTGCAGAGAGTAGCACAAATCGGCGGGGGTACACTCATTATTTTTTAGCTTCTCCACAGCAGTGGCTTCAATATAGCTCAATAGTCCACTAAAGGAGACATCCATTCCTTTCACAGCATACGGAAGGTCCAGAAACTGTTCTCCTTTCTTTGCAAGCTGATAAAGAGAAAAAATAAATTGGCCGGTCAAAAGGAAAGCATTTCCCATCAAATGATCCAGTATTTTTATTTGTTACAAGCACGGCATAGAACATAGCCAGTGGCAATATGAAAAGATCTCAAGAGTACTCAGCCAAAAAGGGAAATTAGAAACTAAAATGTCAACTATCTCACTTCCAGTTTCAGAGAACAGTGCCTTTAGAATGAGAGATGAAGCAACAGGTCAATCTCACAGCTGCAATCTAAAACTATAAGGTCCTCCATGTGACACAGAAGGTTCTTATGATGGGAAATATAATCCCATGTCAATTGCTGGACAAATTGGATTACAACTCCAGCAATCAGCCATCTTAAACAAACCACTCAGTGTGTTGGGTGCGGGACGTATCCAGCGTCGGACGTGTCAAATCCAAAACAAAAAGGACACAGGGGTACTACTAAATATTTAAATTATTTAATATTTTTATTAAACTTTCTAGACTAAAATAATGTCTTTATACAACATACCGTCCAATATAGGCGTTTCAGTCATTTTAAAGCAATAATATAATGGAATTGAATTATATGATATACTTTTAGGTGCATGTCCAACCAAAAGGGTCAAACACATATCCCATACCCATTTTTGTTTAAGTGTGCCCGACACAAGTTCTTAACCTACTTTTGAAGCGTCCATGTAACATAGGTTGGGGGTTCGTTGAAAAATCTCAGACAAGGGGGAAAAAGCAAGTGAAGTATAAATTGGGATCTTTAATCCTTCCGACTGCCAAGTGAGCAATCAGGCTGATCGGCAAAGTGATCATTCCTCATTTAGATAAATAACTTGCCAGAAAGAATCACATAAAAAATATAGGAAAAATAAAATTTGTTTGCTGGATACTACCCTTTACGATTTACATTAATAATCAAGCGCTTTCAGTATAAAGTAGTAAACCATGGTTAAAACTCTTCCAATTTAGTATCGCCAAGGGTGAAAATAAATAAATAAAAATTCTTCTACAACATTACTTGTAGCCGTAATGCAAAGGATACAGAGTAGGAAGCACAGAAAATTCTTACATAGTAGAGGATAACATGCCATTTGAATTAACCTCAAAACACAGAAGTAAATTTTATGAATATCACAATTTTATTTTTTAGAATATCAATTTTCTATTTTTTCAAGGAAACTAGTTGAACCAATAACAGCCGAAAGTCAAAAATTTAAAAACATAAATGAGGAATATTTGTGTGCAAGGTACATGCATGAGTTACAAAACCAGGCAATATATATAAGCCAACTTTTTCAGGTAAATAATATATAAGCCAAATTGTTAAACAGTACCTGCTCAATGTTGTACCCAGGACTTGGATCATTTGACAGTGTTAAAACCCTGGCAAACCGATCCAAGCAATTGCCGACAGCAATATCAATAGTCTCCCCAAAAATTCTGTAGCGTCCCTCACTATACGCAATCACCTGTGTGTTCCCGCCACTTACATACAACACAACTGGATCATCAGCCCCAGTCACAATCCTACCCATTTCAATATGAGCAACACAATGATTTACCGCAACAATTGGCTTATTCCACAGCTGCGAAAGGACCCGGACAACAACAGCAGAAACCTGTAAAGGTGCACCCATACCAGGGCCTTTGGTATAACAAAGACAGTCTATATCGCTCGGGGTTACTTCAGCAGTTTTGAGGGCATCTTTGATGAGTGGAAGGATGTGCTGGAGATGGTGTTGGGCAGTTTCTCGAGGGAGGAATCCATGGCCCGGAGGGGTAATATAGGTGTGTCTCGGGTTTGATAAGATTGTGCCATCTAATGTAACAACCCCAACAGCAATCTTGTTGGCTGACCCCTCAAACCCTAAAGCTATCATCTTTTTCATCTCAAGAACAATATACTGTGATTTAAATCCAACGGTCAATTCAAATTAGAATTTGGTGGCTGCATTGGAAATTGAGTATTTCTATTATCCCTGGACAAATGGATACATGAGTTTCAGAGTCTATAGCATGAATAACAATTAAAAAAGAAAGTATAAATCAATATCAAATACACACGCACATTTTATATATATATGAGTGAATTACTATTTGCAGTAATATGTGAAAATTTTGCATATAGTGTATGTTTGAATTGAAGATTAATTGGGAATATTAGCTTAAGTTATGGCATCAAGCTGTATGTGTGTGTGTGATTATGATAATTTCAACCAAAAGTATAAGCGAAGGATTGATGACCACAAATGAAGAGATAATTCATGTTATCTTCTAAAAAATGCATAGATAACAGCATGAAGCACGTTTGTGAGTGTGTGTGAGGTGTGTAATAATGATCTATAGCATAATTTTCATATCAAGCTCAAACAACTGAAAGAAGAAGACAGATAGAAAGGTTTTTGCTTTTAGAGAGAGAGAGGAGCTTAGTTTAGCCGGTGGTAGAAGAGGGAGGAGTTTACAGATGAGAGATCGCGTTGATAATAGCACTATGGTTGAAGCTCAGGATGGTATGTTGAACCTTACCCAAATCCGGATCTGCAGTTTTCTTTTCGGGTCCATCAGACCCGATGTGCGCAAAAGCGGGTTAAGTCAAAGTTTCACAGGTCGTGACTCATGAGAGAACAAAAGTGAAATAGAAAACTGGTCAAATTTTGTTTATTTGATTATTTTATAAAAGTTTTTATCTGAAAAGAAAGAGTGATAAAAAATTATTATTGTAAAACCATTTTAGATTATATAAGGAAAACTGGTCAAATTTTGTATTTGAATATTTTATAAAAGTTTTAATCTGAAAAGAAACAGTTAAAAAATTTTATTATTGTAAAACCATTTTAGATTATAAGGTTATCTGCCAAAAACATACTAATAAAAAGGGATAAAGTACAACAAAGTTACAATATATTTCCCTCACAGACGAGCAATATATTCATTCCGCTTTGCTGCTAACGACTAGGGATGGCAATTGAGCCCGTTTAATTTTCCCCACCCCATCCCCACCCAAAACCGTTTAGACAATCCCCCACACCCCACCCCCATCCCCATCCCTTGTCTGCCCAATTTAAACTCCCACTAAACTTTTTCCACTAATTATTATTTTTTTCAAAGCAAATAAATCAAGCTTCAGTACACTGCAACATTAGACATGAAATATAATCTTAGAATTCTTATTGCTTCTGCATCAAATTTGAAAATAAATGGGTACATATATGGTGACACAATTTACATTGAGAATCCAGCATCAAGATTTATGTGGAGAAAATCCAAATGAATTCAACCACGAAAAAATCAACACACGTTATAAACATAATCACTGTATAAGGAATATGATCAAAATTAGAAGTCAGAAATCATCAATTTTTATTTTTTGAAAAGCAAGTCTCAAAACATCAATCAGTAAGGAGGGGGTGGGAATAGAGAAATAAAATCAAGATGATTCAGTCTCTCAGTAATCAAACAACTCCACTCATTTGGTCATAACGCAATTAATTGGCACATTGAGTGAATTTTTCATTTCATTTTGGAAAATAGCAACAGATTACATGAAGCTCAAAATCCGTCGTTTCTTTATTTACATCCACTTCTAGGGAACCAAACAAAGGATACAACAAAATAACAGGAAATCAAATGACATTTCTTACAAAGAGTTTTCCAATTTTGGATATTAAATCATATGTCAAGATAGACAGTAACAACTAACAAGAACAAATACACTCAACAAAACCTCCACATAGAGTTCATGAAGCAGGGGAGGAGGAGGAGGAAGAAGAGAGAACTGACCAGAGCGCGCAGTGGTCTGTAAGGCTGACGGAACGACAGTGGTCGGCGACGGGGAGGACTGAACGATGATGCAGAGAGAGAGAGAGTGTGTGTTGACGGCAGAATGGGTGATAAATGTTCGAGTCCAAGAGATTAGGGGTTTTAGTTGTTCCATATATCTAGAAAGGGTATATTAGTAAATTAATAAACAAGATGTGATTTTAACGGGAGCTAGCTGTGTACAATTTTTTGAAAATAGGATTTTATCTACCCAAAAACATAAACATAGGAGGTGAAGTGCAACAAATTGATCATACAGATTATGTTCAATTAACCCTTTTTTTTTCCTTTTTTTATTATCTATCATTGAAACAATTGTTTGCTTAATAATATTTATTTATTCGCTATTCTCGAATCAATTGCTTGCTAATAACAAATTAAACAGGATTTTTTTTGTTAACGATATTTACACTAACTGCTCTAATCTATTTATTTAATGTGAATAAACCCAAAAATAAATTCCATTCACTAAATGGATACAAACTCTTAAGCCTAAAACATAGGTTAGTTTGTTTGTTGATTCTCAAATAGGTTAGATAGTTTCGTATAACTGTAAGAATCATTTAGTCAACATATCCCAATTGTGAATTAAAAATAATAATAAAAAATCAGTGTTAAATATTGTTACTATTAAAAAATATATTAATAATTTTAAAATAAATCTTTTTTTTTTTTACACCATGGTTGAATATTACCGTTCAAAAATATATTAATAATTTTAAAATAATTCTTTTTTTTTCCTCACTGGTACTACTTAAGTCATACAATTATTTTCATCAGGTGCAAAGCTGGCCTTGAGATTGAAAAAATTTCAAGAGGCCCTAGGCGAACTATAATGTGAGGCTCTTTATATTACCGTTCAAAAATATATTAATAATTTTAAAATAATTCTTTTTTTTTCCTCACTGGTACTACTTAAGTCATACAATTATTTTCATCAGGTGCAAAGCTGGCCTTGAGATTGAAAAATTTTCAAGAGGCCCTAGGCGAACTATAATGTGAGGCTCTTTATACATAAAATTTAACATGCACAAAAATAAATGTCTATTTTTTTAATCCTAAGGAAAATTTTCAAGTTTAACAACTCTCGGAGAACCTCTTTCAACTAATAAATCTCTCATTTTTTTGTCAATATTTTTTCAATTTTCTAAATCATTTATGTTCAAAGGAAGATTATCATTCTCATTCATATATTCTTCATTTACCAAATCTTTAAGTCGATTTACATTTTCTTCGTTTTGATTCTTATTCCTATTTCTTTTATTAAATTTCCATGTTCATTAAGATTTTTTTCATTCGTATGTTCTTCAATGAAAATGAAAATGAACTAATAGCCCGAAAGAGACAGAGGACTAAAACTAAAAATCTTAATATAGAACTAAAACTAAAAATTATTTTACAATGAAAATGAAAATGAAAGAAGAAATAAAAAAGTAATAAGTATCCTATTCCCCTTTAATGAGACTGAGGACTTCAGGTTCGATAGGGAGAGCAGGGATTTGCTCCTTTTTTTGTTGGTGTTGAGGGTCCACAAGCATTCGCAAATTTCAGGACTTCCCTCAACCCCTTTTCATCCTGCATTTAAATGCATAACAATTTCAAATAATATAGAACTTAGGTTAGAACCCTGATTTCTCCACCAAAAAAGAAAAGACAAAACAGATATCAACAAATAACACTTAATTACCTCGAGGACAGATTGATCGTCAACAATCTTGCAGAGGAATGCAACGACGAATGAGTCACCAACACCAGTCGTATCCACATATTTGACATGAAATGCATCCATGAAAATTCTAATGGGTTGTTCATTGTTTAAACATTTCGAAATGGGTGGTCCTTTTTAAAGTAGAAATTATCAAGAGGGCAACTATATTTTCATATTTATAAATATATATTGTGCTAATCAAGGACACAATCAACAAAATTTAATAGTAATATGCTTGGACCTTAAGAACACGACGATCACCTTTACTTCACATTCAAGGCTTGACTCCAAAAAGAATTTCACAAGGAAGGGGGACTACTAGATCTACTGAAATACTTGAAATTATTTATTTTGCGTTACAAATTTGAGAGAATTTTGCAAATTTTCATGTGCAAACAATAAAGAAATATTTTAGTATTAGCAATTGTTTTGGATTACTATATTATAACAGCAATACCTAAACATATACTACAAGTAAATGTCTAAACACTCAAAGCCAAAATAACTGGGACCTAAGAAATAAAGAACTGCAAGAACCATACATTTTGAAAAATAAGTCGAGAAAATAACTCAGGAGAGGCAGCCAGTTTAATATTTGAATACTACCAAGTGTAACTTCTAAAAATACGGGAATAAAAACACCAAAATTAACTAAAAACTGTACAAAATTAATTTGCAAAAAGAACTGAAACGTTTCAAAAAGGCTTCTACTATCTATAGTATCTGGTAAATTTTGAATAAGTTAGCTGCTGAAGTCATAGAATAGCAAGTTGGTAATGCAGACTTAATACATAGGTAAAAATGGAATTGTGCGTCTCAAATCATGCAACCTAAAAGCGCTTTGGCTTCCACCTTACATGAACCTTCACTTACCATCAAAGCTAAATATAAAAATTGAATGAGAGATATTCTTGGCATACCTTAGTGTAATACCTGCAACCGGAGGAGCTTCACCTCTGACTTGTCCCAGATGCTCATCGTCTGTTCACGCGCCTCCTCTGCTGAGGGCCACAATGGTCGCTGAAGGTTGGGATCATTTGAGAGCTAGCAGGGCACCAAAGCATCCTTTGCCACTTCCATCGCCTTTAGATGTGCAGATCTACATGGCTCCACAATCAAGCTTATTGATCCATAATGGAAAACTTTAGCCTGTCATCAAATATTAAACTTCAGCATTTATACTTTATACTTTGGCTGGCTGCTCGAGGAAGATTGCAAACTCTCTCTGCTTAAAGAGAAAGGGATCATCCAGAAAGATGCATGTGTGCTATGCAGGAATGCATCAGAAACACTTCATCGCCTCTTCTTCAATTGCAAGTTCTCTAATTGCATCTGGAAAGTCATTCAAAACAAAGGTAAACTGTCAAGGTTCCCTCTTGTTGTTGACTATTGTGTTGGCTATAGGGTATAGAATTATACATGAATCAGGTTCCGACAAAAAAGCAAAAGTGGCTGACATTCTGAAAAATAGGAAATAGGATTGGTCAGAAGTTGAATCGGTGAATATGAAAAGCATTATAGAAATTCTTTCCAAGGTCCCAGTCGCTAACAGAAATGTGCCAGATAAAATTGTTTCACAGAAACACTTCAGCGCCTCTTTTTTTAATTGCAAGTTCTCTAATTGCATCTGGAAGATTATTCAAAACAAAGGTAAACTGTCAAAATTCCCTCTTGTTCTCTGTCAGACATTTTGGAGTGGAGTGGTTCCAACATGAGAGGGAAATTGTGGGCTAATGTCATTCGCAAAGTTGCCTTAGCTGCTATGGTCCATCACACTTGAAGGAAAGAAACAAAAGGATTCAGGATGACGGTTACAAGGATGAAACAATAGTCATCAAACTGAGGATGTCAAGTTTAAGATATCTTATTCACATGGAGTGGAGGGATCCACTAAGAACAAATACTTGCAACGATCATGGAATATCCATGAAGAAATTTTTTCTTTTTTTTGTGAATTCTGGTTTCCTTTCTTTTGGTTCTCTTTTGTACATAGGGAAGTATGCCCCCTTTTCACTTAAATATCTTTTAAAAAAAGTTGCTTATCTCCCCCAAAAAATATATAAATATGTATGTATGTGTATATATATAATAAATAAATAATAAAATACTTAATTGATATTGCCATAATGTCTCTTTGTTGCTTTCTTCCCACTTTTAGCCTACTGTTTTTGCTTACGGTCATAAAGCATGTTTCATTGTGAGTTGTGAAGAAGATGACAATGGGGAAACCATTTCGAGCCGTTCTAGCAAATTATCTGGCTTTGATTTGGGGCACAATATCCAAGCATTCAGTAATTTTAAACTTTTCCAACTCACAACATTCCCTTCATCCAATACCTTTTGTTATGGTTACTTCTCCAAACCCAATTGAAGAAAAATGACGCATTTTCTAAAAAACACTCAACTAAAACTCAAACATTTAGCTACAAGTCACTAAGGTTTCATTAACAAATATTATATTATATAAACAAAACAATCAAACACCAAAAACCCTAAATATACATAATGTCTTCCCACACGCTTGCTTCACTGAATTGAAAATAACAGTGGAAAAATACATAATATAGTTATTTGGCATACCTATCCAGTCATCCAGAAATAAATTTGTACTTGATATTGCCTCTAACTCAAATTTCCATGACAGGGTGATACGAGGCTCTCCACATAAGCTCCTGTATTGCGAATCCTAGCCACATCTGGGAAATCCCGAAGTACCAGATCCCTGTATGTTCTCTCTCTTGTGTTGTATAGAACTAACTTCTCGAAGCCTATTCTTAATATGGCTTCATGATTCTCCAACAAAGCCAATGTCTTGATGGTTTTGGAAAATGGGACTTCAATCACAACTTTAGTCCAAGACTGTGCCACGCCATATTCCTTCATCACCCAAAATTCACGACCAAACATTGGTACCATACAAAGACATCCTCCAAGTAACCGCAAGGTCTGGGGGATATCGTTATTAGAGAGAGTAGGCGCCGGAAACTCCCAGAATTTCTCGTCCGCCAAAGAGAAAGCAATAATCTGGCCAAGACAGAGCCAGTGGATAGCTCCATTCAGCAGTGTACCATTCAGCAGTGTCCCATTCAGCAGTGTCTCATCCGAAGAAGATATATTCGAATGATTATTAGGAAGGCCTTGAACCTTTTTCCAGGAATCAGTTCTTAGTGAATATACATAGAAGCCTTTTTTATCAGCTGCCACCAGTTTGTAATCATCAGCGGAGTGATCATAGCCAAATCCGAATATATATAAATTTTGCGAATTTAAGTAGTCAGGTACAGGTATTGTCTTGGACTCTCTGGTGGAGAGATTGAATATATAGAGAGCCGTTGGCCCCAACCCCAAGCACAACAACCCATTGCAAGAACCCAATATATAGCAGTAATCAAAAGAATGCTCTTTGAACTCTACCAAATAATCCATCTTTACTCCAGAAGCCACAATGTCGCCATCAACCTTATCAGCGGCTGCTTCGAGGCTGATGGCGTAGGGAATGTCTGGCTTTCGGCTAGACCTTATGAAAATATGTTGTCTTTGTCTTAGGAGATTAGGGCTTGTGATTGGTCGGTTGAGATGGGTTTTAACAAAGTAAGTGTCGGAGATTATATGGTACAAGGATTTGCATACGAACCTCAATTGCAAGAGAGATTTGACTGGCAGTGTAGAAAGTATGCCGATGAGTAGTACCTCTGGAGGAAGACGATCTATGAGCCATGACGACTGATTTCTTTTCTCCACCGCCGCAGCCTTCGTCGCCGCCGCCGTTGTCTTGATCACTCCTCTACTTCCTCTGATCCGCAAGCGATTTCTCCTCTTTGCACGGGTTATTATCGTGTCTGCCATAGATTTGCCCCAAATCCTTCCTCTTCGTTTTGACATGATACTATGATTGGTTTTTCTGCCTCTATTTCTCTCTTCCATGGATTTATAAACGGGTTTCAAACCAAATCCTTCTCGGGGTGGGATTTACGAAAAGAAAAAACGTGGAAAAACCAAATCCTTGCTGGAGTGGGAAACAAAATAAAATTTAGAATAAAGTGAAAAACAATCTCTAAATTATTATCTTTTTACAAATAATTTAATGAATTATTAAATTTTTTATTTGTTACTAAGGACAAATTCATCACAAGAGAGTATTTTATTCTTTCTAATTAAAAATTTCATTTCTAATTAAATTATTTTTTATTATATTTTCTATTATTCAAAAAATTAATTATATCATTTACCTTAATTTTATAATTAGTATCAATTTATCATAAAAATAAAAAATAATAAATAGATTAATAGCTATCATTTTCTAAAATTATTAACTTATTAAAATAAAACTTATTGTACTCACTTTTAAAAATACATATAGTACAAAAATACCTTCTTTTTCATACCATATTCATGAAAAATTAATAAATTACTAAATAAAAAATATTTTATTTTTTATGCAATATATTCATAAAAAATTAAGAAATTAATTAAATTATTTCAAAAAAAATTTACTTAGGATTTTTATTTAATTACAAAATTAAAGGCAAATTATGCAAATTTAATGGAGAATACTTCATCAAATTAGTATGATTTTTTTTCATAATTTATTTTAATAAGAAAAATAAAAAGTGTAATTCAATAAGAAATGATACTAGCATATGCCTCCATAGCCAAGTAATTTAGTACCTTCAGTGAATTTTTGAGTGTTACGCTTTAACTTTCTGCATTTACTGATCTAACTTATAACTTTTCTTGCCTTGTAAAAATAATAATAATAATAAAAATAAAAATGATACTAAAGTCATTTAATGAAAAATAGTCAAGGCAATGGCGGGCATTTTGCTACTAAAAGTGACATGGAGTTTTTTGCACAAAAAATATTTTAGAAGGATTATTTGCGAATTTGAATATAGTTCATGGGAATTTTTTGCACTTTATTCTAAAATTTAATTACAAACAGGTACTCTTAGTAATTTGATTATTTTACTCATATTGATTAAGTTAAGCCCAATAAGAAAGAACATAGATCTAATCGGATTAGGATCAAATGTAATCTACTGAATGTCCTGTCCCTATGTGCCAAGCCAGTGGCATATTACTCTATCTATTCCATTTTTCAATTCTGAAGGCACGAGTTCCACCCAGCGTAACAAAACAAGCAAAGCTGGGAATCTCGCTCCGCTCTTGACGAGAAAGTACAGAAGTGAATCAGCACTGCTTTGGATCAAGCTTCCTGGGCGTAAGTTTAGAAATGAGAGCTTGGAATGTGAAAAGAGGGACTCATAAGCTTGTAAATTCTTGGTGTAATACTCACTCGTAAATTCTTGGTGTAATAATTTTTCACTGATCAGGTGTGATCCGTCTCATCGGTGTAAGAATTAGGAATTCCTCTTCCAACTCGTCATCTGATTCTATTCGTGGGAATACTTAATCTAATTTGATTCTCTAACCATCAAATTGGATAAATTTAGATTTGTGAATTGGACTTTTTTTATCAAATGATCCAATTTAAAAAGTATGCTATTCATCCGCCATTAATGAGATAGTGGATATGAGGTTCAGTAGGGAGAGCAGGGGTTGCTCCTTTTTTGGTGGTGGTGATGGCTCGACAAGCGTCAATATTTTTTCAATTTCCAAAATCATTTATATTCAAAGGAAGATTATCATTCTCATTCATATATTCTTCATTTATTAAATCTTTAAGTTGATTCGCATTTTCTTCATTTTGATTCTCATTCCTATTTCATTCATTAAATCTCCATGTTCATTAAGATTTTCTTCGTTCCTATGTTCTTCAAAAAATGAAAATGAAAATGAACTAATAGCCCGATTGAGACTGAGGACTAAAACTAAAAATCTTAATATAGAACTAAAGCTAAAAATTATTTTGCAAAGAAAATGAAAATGAAAATGAAAGAAGAAATAAAAAAGTAATAATTATCCTATTCCCCGACTTCAGGTTCAAAAGGAAAAGCAGGGATTTGCTCCTTTTTTTGTTGGTGGTGATGGTCCACAAGCATTCCCAAATTTCAGGACTTCCCTCAACCACTTTTCATCCTGCAATTAAATGCATAACAATTTCAAATAATATAGAACTTAGGTTAGAACCCTGATTTCTCCACCAAAAAAGAAAGGACAAAACAGATATCAACAAATAACACTTAATTACCCCGAGGACAGATTGATCGTCAACAATCTTGCAGAGGAATGCAACGACGAATGAGTCACCAGCACCAGTCGTATCCACATATTTGGCATGAAATGCATCCATGAAAATTCTAATGGGTTGTTCATGTTTAAACATTTCGAAATGGGTGGTCCTTTTTAAAGTAGAAATTATCAAGAGGGCACCTATATTTTCATATTTATAAATATATATAGTGCTAATCAACCAAATTTAATACTAATATGCTAGGACCTTAAGAACACGTCGATCACCTTTACTTCACATTCAAGGATTGACTCCAAAAAGAATTTCACAAGGAAGGGGGACTACTAGATCTACTGAAATACTTGAAATTATTTATTTTGCGTTACAAATTTGAGAGAATTTTGCAAATTTTCATGTGCAAACAATAAAGAAATATTTTAGTATTAGCCATTGTTTTGGATTACTATATTATAACAGCAATACCTAAACATATACTACAAGTAAATGTCTAAACACTCAAAGCCAAAATAACTGGGACCTAAGAAATAAAGAACTGCAAGAACCATACATTTTGAAAAATAAGTCGAGAAAATAACTCAGGAGAGGCAGCCAGTTTAATATTTGAATACTACCAAGTGTAACTTCTAAAAATATGGGAATAAAAACACCAAAATTAACTAAAAACTGTACAAAATTAATTTGCAAAAAGAACTGAAACGTTTCAAAAAGGCTTCTACTATCTATAGTATCTGGTAAATTTTGTAAAAGTTAGCTGCTGAAGTCATAGAATAGCAAGTTGGTAATGCAGACTTAATACATAGGTAAAAATGGAATTGTGCGTCTCAAATCATGCAACCTAAAAGCGCTTTGGCTTCCACCTTACATGAACCTTCACTTACCATCAAAGCTAAATTTAAAAATTGAATGAGAGAAATTCTTGGCATACCTTAGTGTAATACCTGCAACCGGAGGAGCTTCACCTCTGACTTGTCCCAGATGCTCATCGTCTGTTCACGCGCCTCCTCTGCTGAGGGCCACAATGGTCGCTGAAGGTTGGGATCATTTGAGAGCTAGCAGGGCACCAAAGCATCCTTTGCCACTTCCATCGCCTTTAGATGTGCAGATCTACATGGCTCCACAATCAAGCTTATTGATCCATAATGGAAAACTTTAGCCTGTCATCAAATATTAAACTTCAGCATTTATACTTTATACTTTGGCTGGCTGCTCGAGGAAGATTGCAAACTCTCTCTGCTTAAAGAGAAAGGGATCATCCAGAAAGATGCATGTGTGCTATGCAGGAATGCATCAGAAACACTTCATCGCCTCTTCTTCAATTGCAAGTTCTCTAATTGCATCTGGAAAGTCATTCAAAACAAAGGTAAACTGTCAAGGTTCCCTCTTGTTGTTGACTATTGTGTTGGCTATAGGGTATAGAATTATACATGAATCAGGTTCCGACAAAAAAGCAAAAGTGGCTGACATTCTGAAAAATAGGAAATAGGATTGGTCAGAAGTTGAATCGGTGAATATGAAAAGCATTATAGAAATTCTTTCCAAGGTCCCAGTCGCTAACAGAAATGTGCCAGATAAAATTGTTTCACAGAAACACTTCAGCGCCTCTTTTTTTAATTGCAAGTTCTCTAATTGCATCTGGAAGATTATTCAAAACAAAGGTAAACTGTCAAAATTCCCTCTTGTTCTCTGTCAGACATTTTGGAGTGGAGTGGTTCCAACATGAGAGGGAAATTGTGGGCTAATGTCATTCGCAAAGTTGCCTTAGCTGCTATGGTCCATCACACTTGAAGGAAAGAAACAAAAGGATTCAGGATGACGGTTACAAGGATGAAACAATAGTCATCAAACTGAGGATGTCAAGTTTAAGATATCTTATTCACATGGAGTGGAGGGATCCACTAAGAACAAATACTTGCAACGATCATGGAATATCCATGAAGAAATTTTTTCTTTTTTTTGTGAATTCTGGTTTCCTTTCTTTTGGTTCTCTTTTGTACATAGGGAAGTATGCCCCCTTTTCACTTAAATATCTTTTAAAAAAAGTTGCTTATCTCCCCCAAAAAATATATAAATATGTATGTATGTGTATATATATAATAAATAAATAATAAAATACTTAATTGATATTGCCATAATGTCTCTTTGTTGCTTTCTTCCCACTTTTAGCCTACTGTTTTTGCTTACGGTCATAAAGCATGTTTCATTGTGAGTTGTGAAGAAGATGACAATGGGGAAACCATTTCGAGCCGTTCTAGCAAATTATCTGGCTTTGATTTGGGGCACAATATCCAAGCATTCAGTAATTTTAAACTTTTCCAACTCACAACATTCCCTTCATCCAATACCTTTTGTTATGGTTACTTCTCCAAACCCAATTGAAGAAAAATGACGCATTTTCTAAAAAACACTCAACTAAAACTCAAACATTTAGCTACAAGTCACTAAGGTTTCATTAACAAATATTATATTATATAAACAAAACAATCAAACACCAAAAACCCTAAATATACATAATGTCTTCCCACACGCTTGCTTCACTGAATTGAAAATAACAGTGGAAAAATACATAATATAGTTATTTGGCATACCTATCCAGTCATCCAGAAATAAATTTGTACTTGATATTGCCTCTAACTCAAATTTCCATGACAGGGTGATACGAGGCTCTCCACATAAGCTCCTGTATTGCGAATCCTAGCCACATCTGGGAAATCCCGAAGTACCAGATCCCTGTATGTTCTCTCTCTTGTGTTGTATAGAACTAACTTCTCGAAGCCTATTCTTAATATGGCTTCATGATTCTCCAACAAAGCCAATGTCTTGATGGTTTTGGAAAATGGGACTTCAATCACAACTTTAGTCCAAGACTGTGCCACGCCATATTCCTTCATCACCCAAAATTCACGACCAAACATTGGTACCATACAAAGACATCCTCCAAGTAACCGCAAGGTCTGGGGGATATCGTTATTAGAGAGAGTAGGCGCCGGAAACTCCCAGAATTTCTCGTCCGCCAAAGAGAAAGCAATAATCTGGCCAAGACAGAGCCAGTGGATAGCTCCATTCAGCAGTGTACCATTCAGCAGTGTCCCATTCAGCAGTGTCTCATCCGAAGAAGATATATTCGAATGATTATTAGGAAGGCCTTGAACCTTTTTCCAGGAATCAGTTCTTAGTGAATATACATAGAAGCCTTTTTTATCAGCTGCCACCAGTTTGTAATCATCAGCGGAGTGATCATAGCCAAATCCGAATATATATAAATTTTGCGAATTTAAGTAGTCAGGTACAGGTATTGTCTTGGACTCTCTGGTGGAGAGATTGAATATATAGAGAGCCGTTGGCCCCAACCCCAAGCACAACAACCCATTGCAAGAACCCAATATATAGCAGTAATCAAAAGAATGCTCTTTGAACTCTACCAAATAATCCATCTTTACTCCAGAAGCCACAATGTCGCCATCAACCTTATCAGCGGCTGCTTCGAGGCTGATGGCGTAGGGAATGTCTGGCTTTCGGCTAGACCTTATGAAAATATGTTGTCTTTGTCTTAGGAGATTAGGGCTTGTGATTGGTCGGTTGAGATGGGTTTTAACAAAGTAAGTGTCGGAGATTATATGGTACAAGGATTTGCATACGAACCTCAATTGCAAGAGAGATTTGACTGGCAGTGTAGAAAGTATGCCGATGAGTAGTACCTCTGGAGGAAGACGATCTATGAGCCATGACGACTGATTTCTTTTCTCCACCGCCGCAGCCTTCGTCGCCGCCGCCGTTGTCTTGATCACTCCTCTACTTCCTCTGATCCGCAAGCGATTTCTCCTCTTTGCACGGGTTATTATCGTGTCTGCCATAGATTTGCCCCAAATCCTTCCTCTTCGTTTTGACATGATACTATGATTGGTTTTTCTGCCTCTATTTCTCTCTTCCATGGATTTATAAACGGGTTTCAAACCAAATCCTTCTCGGGGTGGGATTTACGAAAAGAAAAAACGTGGAAAAACCAAATCCTTGCTGGAGTGGGAAACAAAATAAAATTTAGAATAAAGTGAAAAACAATCTCTAAATTATTATCTTTTTACAAATAATTTAATGAATTATTAAATTTTTTATTTGTTACTAAGGACAAATTCATCACAAGAGAGTATTTTATTCTTTCTAATTAAAAATTTCATTTCTAATTAAATTATTTTTTATTATATTTTCTATTATTCAAAAAATTAATTATATCATTTACCTTAATTTTATAATTAGTATCAATTTATCATAAAAATAAAAAATAATAAATAGATTAATAGCTATCATTTTCTAAAATTATTAACTTATTAAAATAAAACTTATTGTACTCACTTTTAAAAATACATATAGTACAAAAATACCTTCTTTTTCATACCATATTCATGAAAAATTAATAAATTACTAAATAAAAAATATTTTATTTTTTATGCAATATATTCATAAAAAATTAAGAAATTAATTAAATTATTTCAAAAAAAATTTACTTAGGATTTTTATTTAATTACAAAATTAAAGGCAAATTATGCAAATTTAATGGAGAATACTTCATCAAATTAGTATGATTTTTTTTCATAATTTATTTTAATAAGAAAAATAAAAAGTGTAATTCAATAAGAAATGATACTAGCATATGCCTCCATAGCCAAGTAATTTAGTACCTTCAGTGAATTTTTGAGTGTTACGCTTTAACTTTCTGCATTTACTGATCTAACTTATAACTTTTCTTGCCTTGTAAAAATAATAATAATAATAAAAATAAAAATGATACTAAAGTCATTTAATGAAAAATAGTCAAGGTAATGGCGGGCATTTTGCTACTAAAAGTGACATGGAGTTTTTTGCACAAAAAATATTTTAGAAGGATTATTTGCGAATTTGAATATAGTTCGTGGGAATTTTTTGCACTTTATTCTAAAATTTAATTACAAACAGGTACTCTTATTAATTTGATTATTTTACTCATATTGATTAAGTTAAGCCCAATAAGAAAGAACATAGATCTAATCGGATTAGGATCAAATGTAATCTACTGAATGTCCTGTCCCTATGTGCCAAGCCAGTGGCATATTACTCTATCTATTCCATTTTTCAATTCTGAAGGCACGAGTTCCACCCAGCGTAACAAAACAAGCAAAGCTGGGAATCTCGCTCCGCTCTTGACGAGAAAGTACAGAAGTGAATCAGCACTGCTTTGGATCAAGCTTCCTGGGCGTAAGTTTAGAAATGAGAGCTTGGAATGTGAAAAGAGGGACTCATAAGCTTGTAAATTCTTGGTGTAATACTCACTCGTAAATTCTTGGTGTAATAATTTTTCACTGATCAGGTGTGATCCGTCTCATCGGTGTAAGAATTAGGAATTCCTCTTCCAAATCGTCATCTGATTCTATTCGTGGGAATACTTAATCTAATTTGATTCTCTAACCATCAAATTGGATAAATTTAGATTTGTGAATTGGACTTTTTTTATCAAATGACCCAATTTAAAAAGTATGCTATTCATCCGCCATTAATGAGATAGTGGATATGAGGTTCAGTAGGGAGAGCAGGGGTTGCTCCTTTTTTTGTGGTGGTGATGGCTCGACAAGCGTCAATATTTTTTCAATTTCCAAAATCATTTATATTCAAAGGAAGATTATCATTCTCATTCATATATTCTTCATTTATTAAATCTTTAAGTTGATTCGCATTTTCTTCATTTTGATTCTCATTCCTATTTCATTCATTAAATCTCCATGTTCATTAAGATTTTCTTCGTTCCTATGTTCTTCAAAAAATGAAAATGAAAATGAACTAATAGCCCGATTGAGACTGAGGACTAAAACTAAAAATCTTAATATAGAACTAAAGCTAAAAATTATTTTGCAAAGAAAATGAAAATGAAAATGAAAGAAGAAATAAAAAAGTAATAATTATCCTATTCCCCGACTTCAGGTTCAAAAGGAAAAGCAGGGATTTGCTCCTTTTTTTGTTGGTGGTGATGGTCCACAAGCATTCCCAAATTTCAGGACTTCCCTCAACCACTTTTCACCCTGCAATTAAATGCATAACAATTTCAAATAATATAGAACTTAGGTTAGAACCCTGATTTCTGCACCAAAAAAGAAAGGACAAAACAGATATCAACAAATAACACTTAATTACCCCGAGGACAGATTGATCGTCAACAATCTTGCAGAGGAATGCAACGACGAATGAGTCACCAGCACCAGTCGTATCCACATATTTGGCATGAAATGCATCCATGAAAATTCTAATGGGTTGTTCATGTTTAAACATTTCGAAATGGGTGGTCCTTTTTAAAGTAGAAATTATCAAGAGGGCACCTATATTTTCATATTTATAAATATATATAGTGCTAATCAACCAAATTTAATACTAATATGCTAGGACCTTAAGAACACGTCGATCACCTTTACTTCACATTCAAGGATTGACTCCAAAAAGAATTTCACAAGGAAGGGGGACTACTAGATCTACTGAAATACTTGAAATTATTTATTTTGCCTTACAAATTTGAGAGAATTTTGCAAATTTTCATGTGCAAACAATAAAGAAATATTTTAGTATTAGCCATTGTTTTGGATTACTATATTATAACAGCAATACCTAAACATATACTACAAGTAAATGTCTAAACACTCAAAGCCAAAATAACTGGGACCTAAGAAATAAAGAACTGCAAGAACCATACATTTTGAAAAATAAGTCGAGAAAATAACTCAGGAGAGGCAGCCAGTTTAATATTTGAATACTACCAAGTGTAACTTCTAAAAATATGGGAATAAAAACACCAAAATTAACTAAAAACTGTACAAAATTAATTTGCAAAAAGAACTGAAACGTTTCAAAAAGGCTTCTACTATCTATAGTATCTGGTAAATTTTGAATAAGTTAGCTGCTGAAGTCATAGAATAGCAAGTTGGTAATGCAGACTTAATACATAGGTAAAAATGGAATTTGTGCGTCTCAAATCATGCAACCTAAAAGCGCTTTGGCTTCCACCTTACATGAACCTTCACTTACCATCAAAGCTAAATATAAAAATTGAATGAGAGAAATTCTTGGCATACCTTAGTGTAATACCTGCAACCGGAGGAGCTTCACCTCTGACTTGTCCCAGATGCTCATCGTCTGTTCACGCGCCTCCTCTGCTGAGGGCCACAATGGTCGCTGAAGGTTGGGATCATTTGAGAGCTAGCAGGGCACCAAAGCATCCTTTGCCACTTCCATCGCCTTTAGATGTGCAGATCTACATGGCTCCACAATCAAGCTTATTGATCCATAATGGAAAACTTTAGCCTGTCATCAAATATTAAACTTCAGCATTTATACTTTATACTTTGGCTGGCTGCTCGAGGAAGATTGCAAACTCTCTCTGCTTAAAGAGAAAGGGATCATCCAGAAAGATGCATGTGTGCTATGCAGGAATGCATCAGAAACACTTCATCGCCTCTTCTTCAATTGCAAGTTCTCTAATTGCATCTGGAAAGTCATTCAAAACAAAGGTAAACTGTCAAGGTTCCCTCTTGTTGTTGACTATTGTGTTGGCTATAGGGTATAGAATTATACATGAATCAGGTTCCGACAAAAAAGCAAAAGTGGCTGACATTCTGAAAAATAGGAAATAGGATTGGTCAGAAGTTGAATCGGTGAATATGAAAAGCATTATAGAAATTCTTTCCAAGGTCCCAGTCGCTAACAGAAATGTGCCAGATAAAATTGTTTCACAGAAACACTTCAGCGCCTCTTTTTTTAATTGCAAGTTCTCTAATTGCATCTGGAAGATTATTCAAAACAAAGGTAAACTGTCAAAATTCCCTCTTGTTCTCTGTCAGACATTTTGGAGTGGAGTGGTTCCAACATGAGAGGGAAATTGTGGGCTAATGTCATTCGCAAAGTTGCCTTAGCTGCTATGGTCCATCACACTTGAAGGAAAGAAACAAAAGGATTCAGGATGACGGTTACAAGGATGAAACAATAGTCATCAAACTGAGGATGTCAAGTTTAAGATATCTTATTCACATGGAGTGGAGGGATCCACTAAGAACAAATACTTGCAACGATCATGGAATATCCATGAAGAAATTTTTTCTTTTTTTTGTGAATTCTGGTTTCCTTTCTTTTGGTTCTCTTTTGTACATAGGGAAGTATGCCCCCTTTTCACTTAAATATCTTTTAAAAAAAGTTGCTTATCTCCCCCAAAAAATATATAAATATGTATGTATGTGTATATATATAATAAATAAATAATAAAATACTTAATTGATATTGCCATAATGTCTCTTTGTTGCTTTCTTCCCACTTTTAGCCTACTGTTTTTGCTTACGGTCATAAAGCATGTTTCATTGTGAGTTGTGAAGAAGATGACAATGGGGAAACCATTTCGAGCCGTTCTAGCAAATTATCTGGCTTTGATTTGGGGCACAATATCCAAGCATTCAGTAATTTTAAACTTTTCCAACTCACAACATTCCCTTCATCCAATACCTTTTGTTATGGTTACTTCTCCAAACCCAATTGAAGAAAAATGACGCATTTTCTAAAAAACACTCAACTAAAACTCAAACATTTAGCTACAAGTCACTAAGGTTTCATTAACAAATATTATATTATATAAACAAAACAATCAAACACCAAAAACCCTAAATATACATAATGTCTTCCCACACGCTTGCTTCACTGAATTGAAAATAACAGTGGAAAAATACATAATATAGTTATTTGGCATACCTATCCAGTCATCCAGAAATAAATTTGTACTTGATATTGCCTCTAACTCAAATTTCCATGACAGGGTGATACGAGGCTCTCCACATAAGCTCCTGTATTGCGAATCCTAGCCACATCTGGGAAATCCCGAAGTACCAGATCCCTGTATGTTCTCTCTCTTGTGTTGTATAGAACTAACTTCTCGAAGCCTATTCTTAATATGGCTTCATGATTCTCCAACAAAGCCAATGTCTTGATGGTTTTGGAAAATGGGACTTCAATCACAACTTTAGTCCAAGACTGTGCCACGCCATATTCCTTCATCACCCAAAATTCACGACCAAACATTGGTACCATACAAAGACATCCTCCAAGTAACCGCAAGGTCTGGGGGATATCGTTATTAGAGAGAGTAGGCGCCGGAAACTCCCAGAATTTCTCGTCCGCCAAAGAGAAAGCAATAATCTGGCCAAGACAGAGCCAGTGGATAGCTCCATTCAGCAGTGTACCATTCAGCAGTGTCCCATTCAGCAGTGTCTCATCCGAAGAAGATATATTCGAATGATTATTAGGAAGGCCTTGAACCTTTTTCCAGGAATCAGTTCTTAGTGAATATACATAGAAGCCTTTTTTATCAGCTGCCACCAGTTTGTAATCATCAGCGGAGTGATCATAGCCAAATCCGAATATATATAAATTTTGCGAATTTAAGTAGTCAGGTACAGGTATTGTCTTGGACTCTCTGGTGGAGAGATTGAATATATAGAGAGCCGTTGGCCCCAACCCCAAGCACAACAACCCATTGCAAGAACCCAATATATAGCAGTAATCAAAAGAATGCTCTTTGAACTCTACCAAATAATCCATCTTTACTCCAGAAGCCACAATGTCGCCATCAACCTTATCAGCGGCTGCTTCGAGGCTGATGGCGTAGGGAATGTCTGGCTTTCGGCTAGACCTTATGAAAATATGTTGTCTTTGTCTTAGGAGATTAGGGCTTGTGATTGGTCGGTTGAGATGGGTTTTAACAAAGTAAGTGTCGGAGATTATATGGTACAAGGATTTGCATACGAACCTCAATTGCAAGAGAGATTTGACTGGCAGTGTAGAAAGTATGCCGATGAGTAGTACCTCTGGAGGAAGACGATCTATGAGCCATGACGACTGATTTCTTTTCTCCACCGCCGCAGCCTTCGTCGCCGCCGCCGTTGTCTTGATCACTCCTCTACTTCCTCTGATCCGCAAGCGATTTCTCCTCTTTGCACGGGTTATTATCGTGTCTGCCATAGATTTGCCCCAAATCCTTCCTCTTCGTTTTGACATGATACTATGATTGGTTTTTCTGCCTCTATTTCTCTCTTCCATGGATTTATAAACGGGTTTCAAACCAAATCCTTCTCGGGGTGGGATTTACGAAAAGAAAAAACGTGGAAAAACCAAATCCTTGCTGGAGTGGGAAACAAAATAAAATTTAGAATAAAGTGAAAAACAATCTCTAAATTATTATCTTTTTACAAATAATTTAATGAATTATTAAATTTTTTATTTGTTACTAAGGACAAATTCATCACAAGAGAGTATTTTATTCTTTCTAATTAAAAATTTCATTTCTAATTAAATTATTTTTTATTATATTTTCTATTATTCAAAAAATTAATTATATCATTTACCTTAATTTTATAATTAGTATCAATTTATCATAAAAATAAAAAATAATAAATAGATTAATAGCTATCATTTTCTAAAATTATTAACTTATTAAAATAAAACTTATTATACTCACTTTTAAAAATACATATAGTACAAAAATACCTTCTTTTTCATACCATATTCATGAAAAATTAATAAATTACTAAATAAAAAATATTTTATTTTTTATGCAATATATTCATAAAAAATTAAGAAATTAATTAAATTATTTCAAAAAAATTTACTTAGGATTTTTATTTAATTACAAAATTAAAGGCAAATTATGCAAATTTAATGGAGAATACTTCGTCAAATTAGTATGATTTTTTTTCATAATTTATTTTAATAAGAAAAATAAAAAGTGTAATTCAATAAGAAATGATACTAGCATATGCCTCCATAGCCAAGTAATTTAGTACCTTCAGTGAATTTTTGAGTGTTACGCTTTAACTTTCTGCATTTACTGATCTAACTTATAACTTTTCTTGCCTTGTAAAAATAATAATAATAATAAAAATAAAAATGATACTAAAGTCATTTAATGAAAAATAGTCAAGGTAATGGCGGGCATTTTGCTACTAAAAGTGACATGGAGTTTTTTGCACAAAAAATATTTTAGAAGGATTATTTGCGAATTTGAATATAGTTCGTGGGAATTTTTTGCACTTTATTCTAAAATTTAATTACAAACAGGTACTCTTATTAATTTGATTATTTTACTCATATTGATTAAGTTAAGCCCAATAAGAAAGAACATAGATCTAATCGGATTAGGATCAAATGTAATCTACTGAATGTCCTGTCCCTATGTGCCAAGCCAGTGGCATATTACTCTATCTATTCCATTTTTCAATTCTGAAGGCACGAGTTCCACCCAGCGTAACAAAACAAGCAAAGCTGGGAATCTCGCTCCGCTCTTGACGAGAAAGTACATAAGTGAATCAGCACTGCTTTGGATCAAGCTTCCTGGGCGTAAGTTTAGAAATGAGAGCTTGGAATGTGAAAAGAGGGACTCATAAGCTTGTAAATTCTTGGTGTAATACTCACTCGTAAATTCTTGGTGTAATAATTTTTCACTGATCAGGTGTGATCCGTCTCATCGGTGTAAGAATTAGGAATTCCTCTTCCAAATCGTCATCTGATTCTATTCGTGGGAATACTTAATCTAATTTGATTCTCTAACCATCAAATTGGATAAATTTAGATTTGTGAATTGGACTTTTTTTATCAAATGACCCAATTTAAAAAGTATGCTATTCATCCGCCATTAATGAGATAGTGGATATGAGGTTCAGTAGGGAGAGCAGGGGTTGCTCCTTTTTTGGTGGTGGTGATGGCTCGACAAGCGTTCGCAAATGTCAGGACTTCCCTCAACCTCTTTTCATCCTGCACTCAATTTTTTCATATGGAAGGGGACTACTACATCTATTGAAATACTTGAAATTATTTATTTAAGTTAATAATTTGAGAGAATTTTCTACGCCACACTCCGTCTCCCCCTTCTACTTCTACCGATGCTCCTCCCCTTCATATAGATTAGCTGTTTAGGGCTTTTCTGTATTTTCTTTTGCTAGATAGGCACTTTTTGTTGACTAGGGTAGTCTTTTGAATGTATATAAATATTATAAATTGAATACACTTTTTATAGGGTAATAATAATAATAATTATAATAATATAAAAGTGGCACTGCATTCACAACAACTGAAACATACCTTCAAATTACTCACCCTAGTCGATTTAATGTTTTTCAAGCAAGGATGTACTCTTCTTGGATACACATCATCCTTAGCTCGGATTTACGTTTATGTTTTGGGACATCTTTTGGTTTATGCTCATATTCTATAGCATAATCAAATCTCTACTAATATGGTAAGTCATTCCATAAATCGTAACTATTTTGGGTTATTTTTAAGCCTTTTCTTGCCATTAGCAAAAGATGATCCGTGAAAAAAATTGAATATCACCTCATGGTTGTTGGTTTTTAGGATATCCTACATTTCTAAGTCGTAAATGCACTAGTATTATTTTGGTGCAGAGTTTCCTCGTGAGAATTTAAAGAAAGTTCATGTTTTTTCTTCAATTGAATTGAAGTCATGGCTCTGTAATCAACAGAACTTGCCATCTCTCTGCAAATCACAAAATTTAGAAACCGGATCTCCAGTTACCAGCCCACAAGATTCCATTCTACCGCTGCCATACACCGAGGATCCACCGCCAGAAAAGGAGCCAGCAAGCCCGCTGTCCTCGTGAAATATTTGAATACCCAGATCCGTGCTGATGCCGTTCCTGCTTTGTTATGGCTACTAAAGAATGGAAGCTCAAATGGAAAAGAAATTGCAGCGAAGACATTGAACCATTTGATTCACAAATCAGACACAGCAACTATTAGCCAGCTCACTGCATTATTAACCGTTAGTACCTATCTGGAAGGCTCTGTGCGCCGCCACTGACTGTCTAGAAACCGGAGACTCAATTACATAAGACTGAATACCGTTGAGGAAGGTGCCTCTAGAATATGTTAGCTCAGTTGGGAGCAGTTCTCTTTAAGCACATATTAATTCAATATGTAACAGCCTCTCCGCATGGAGACAAGGCTGCATACATCTGATCCTCTCAATTCCCGCAATAGTGGGGAGCCTCATGCACTAAACTAGTCCTTATGGTGTAACATCCTTGTAATGGAAGGTTCAGAGAATAGAAATGGGAAGAAATAGATATAGAAAGAAATATAGGAAGAGAAAGCTTTAGGAACATTTTCTTGGTTTTGCTTTAAAGGATTAAGAGGCAAGACAAAAAAAAAAAGAAATAAAAATAAAAGAGAGAGGATATAAAAACCCCAGAACACGGCTAAGGACATTGGTGAGTCCAAAAGCATAACCAAATCATCAAAAACCCTTTTACTAGCAAGATTGCTTGCTTGTCACACACAGGACAAATTCTTAAATAAAAATTTGTGTTCAAGGTACTAGCTATTTGCCCAACTTGGGTTTCTAGCTTCACTATGGATTAGGAATGGGAATAAAGTAATTAGGTATTTGCCTCTAAAGTACCCTTTCTTGTGCAAATGTTTCTCTAAGGGCAATATTGTAAATGACTTTATAAAGGGTACCAAAAAAGTGCTTGACGTACCCCAAATAATAGCGCATCACGAAAGGCACCATTAAAAACCGCAGGTAACCCTTTTACGGCAGACTTCTCCTCGTTGTTAAAATCTGTTTATGAGAGCCAAAGTTCAATGCTAGAGAAATTGGCAGCTAAGAAGAGTAAGCTTGATAAGAAATTGAAGAAATCTTACCAGTTTGGCATTGGAAGAGAATGCAAAGGAGATGATTGGTATTTTTCTACAATTTCACTGTTTCTGCTGCATTTGTTCAATTCTGGTTGAGTTGAACCAGTTCAAGAATGTTGAACTGGTTCAAGATGTGATTTTGGTCCAGCATGGGCGCTCAGTGGCTGGTTTTATATTTATTGAATTGTGAAAAAGTCGGTCATTTTCATTAATACATTATTGATTTTGTAAAACGATGTCAGCCACATAGTATAAAACATGCCAAAATTTGATTTAGTAGCCTAATACAAGTGATTTCCATACAAGTTACAACCATTATAATTAAACCTTCATACAAGAAAAATAATAAATGAAAGGCTTCAAAACCTAATCAAATATTCCTGATTTAATATATGTGAAGGTATATGGCATGCACATCAATAATATCAAATCAGAAATCCAATGGAGTGAATAGTGCACTTGGAATAAATTAATTAATTAAATTAATTAATTATCTCTAGATTTTAAAACATCTTCGAATGCTCTCAAATTCACATATGTTATAGAGTATACTAGGGCCTAATATAATATGACATTACATATTGGCTTTGAAGAAAAATGTCATCTTATAAAACAATGGGAAGGAGAGGAAACTGTTAATAAAGAAAATTAAAATGTGGACTATGATATCAACACTCCAAATTCCACGGATGCTTCGTTGCAGGGTCTTGGCTGTGTTTTGATGCAGAATATGAAGCGGCAGTTTTGGTGGGCAGGTATGAAGAGGGATTTTGCTTTATTTGTCTCTCAGTGTAGTACTTGTCAGATGGTCAAGATTGATCATCAGAGGCCGTCAGGAGCTTTACGGCCATTACCGATACCGGAGTGGAAATAGAAGGGCATTTCTATGGATTTGTGAAGACGAACCAGGCATTGCATGGCGCACTAATCCTCGCCTCCATCCCTATACATATGATAGATTAGACCTAAATTGGGGAAAAAACAACATATGATGGTCAAGACTTACATAGCAACACATGGTTGCCATGTAAGTAATCATGTCATCCTTTGCCACCCTATCCAGCCAAGTTCAAACATCCAATATAGAATAAAGCCATTCCATACATATAATTAATTCATTATCTAATGGTATGAACAAACTAAACTCTCTTCTTTTCAAACAAATTATATGATACTCTGTTGCCTGGCAGATTATCTGTATTGACAGGTAGTTGGATATGGTTTGATTTAAGTTTTTGTATATATAAGAATATGGTACAAAGAAAGGAAATCAAATTAAAGAAAAAAAGGAAATATGCCAAAATCTTGTATATATAAAAATATGGTACAAAGAAAGGAAATCAAATTAAAGAAAAACAGGAAATATGCCAAAATCTCATATTTGCGGTCATTGGGAATAAGGTGATTGGTAAAAGAACGTTTACCTTTCCGACAACAATAGGTTGATCAAGATCATCTTTCCCTTTCTTTTCATTATTGATCATCTTTCCCTTTCTTTTCATTATTATAGGATATCCCCAATTTCGGACCGGTATGATAAGGAATTAATTAAGTAAAAACAATAAAAATATATATATTTGAGTATTGGCCATTTTTTGGATTACCACATTATTACAGTCTAAAGATATACTATAACTAAATGTCTTAACCCTAAAACCAAACTAACTAGGACCTAAGAAATAAAACCCCATCTAATCACCACAAAAATTGCTTAACAGAGAAACATTAATATTTAATCAAAATGATAATGCTAAATAATTAATGATAAAAATTAAAAGAGGATGTAACACACAATTTAAAATTACAACTTGGAAAGAATGATGAAATTATTTTTATTAATGACACCTTTAAGCACACAAGTACTATTTCATCATTACAATCAAAAGAAAAGAAATCAAAACCTCAAAGCTAGTTTAATTAAATTGCAAGCATCTCCTTTGGAAAAAGAAACTCAAACTAAAAATTAAAAAAAAAAAAAAAAAAAGAAAAAAAGTTAAGCCTATTCCCCTCTGATGAGACCGAGGACATCAGGTTCAGTAGGGAGAGCAGGGATAGCTCCTTTTTTGGTGGTGGTGATGGCTCCACAAGCATTCGCAAATGTCAGGACTTCCCTCAACCTCTTTTCATCCTGCAATCAATAAAATAATATCTTTAGAACTCTGATTTCTCCCTCCACTTGCAAGAAAAAAAAAAAAAAAAAGAATTTATAGAGAAACAGAACAAATACACTTGCCTCCAGTATAGATTGGTCGTCAACAATCTTGACGAGGAGTGCACCTACAAACGAATCACCAGCACCAGTTGTATCCACAGCTTTGACATGAAATGCATCCACAGCTCCATGAAAATTCTATATTTGTAAAACATTATCAGCAAGCAGTTGATGATTTAAGAGTTTTAATTAGCAACACAAGTAAAAATTAAAACCTTTATTTTAAAAACAAAAACAAAAATTGAATGAGAGAGAAATACCTTAGTGTAATACTTGCAACCCTTGTCACCAAGGGTAACCAGTAGGAGCTTGAGGCCAGGATGCCAAAGTGACATTGCGTCAGCATCATCAATCTTATCACTACCAGTAAGGAATTCGAGCTCGTTGTCGCTGACCTTGATCACCTCTGCCTTGTCCCAGATGCTCATTATCTGCTCACGCGCCTCCTCTGCTGACGGCCATAATGGTAGCCGCAGGTTGGGATCATATGAGAGCAGCGCACCAGCATCCTTTGCCACTTCCATTGCCTTTAGATGTGCAGATCTACATGGCTCCACAATCAAGCTTATTGATCCATAATGGAATACTTTTGCCTGGAAATCAAGGATAATTAAAATAATGCATCAACACCGTTTTTTTATTTTTTTTATTTTTTTTGGTAAGCATGGGATTTTTTTGGTAACAGTGGGTGGGTGTCCGTTAACCTCCGCTCTAATTAGCTGAAGATTGGGTTGTGTAATTGAGTATTATGATACCCATAGGTTAGCTTAAAATTGGTTTAAATATAATTATTCTTTAAAAAATTATAAAGTTTTTAAATCATTAATCAGATCTACTAAACACCGTGATTCATATTTACATATTCATCAAATCAATATAAAAGGGAGCATGATTGCTCCTTGTGGCCGGACAGGTATAGGCGCGCCAGTCTGGGCCGGGCCCACGAGGGGGAAACGTGATTGATGAGGTAGGCCCATCAACATCAGTGTTGATGTGTCAAAAATTTCTTTTTAAGAAAAACACGTCAGGGAGAGCAAGTGAAGGTCAGAGAGAGCAAGTGAAGGCGCGTGGGATGTGAGATACTTGCACTATAATCCAGGAAAGACAGAAAATCAAAATACTGTAAGAGTAAAGTAAGAGAGATTGAGATCAACGTACTGATCTAATAAGTTCGAGGTTGAGTTCGTCGGGCCTCAAGAGCATGTCGGCACTAGGGTTCCGGTAGAACATGAACTCGCGGTCTCCGTCGGAGCGTAGAGTGACGAAGGCCAGCGCCGTCCGAGCGCCCTGATCGAAAAGTATACCCTCTCCAGTGACGCCGTTCTGCTTCAAGATCCCGGCCAGCATCTGCCCGAACTCGTCGTCGCCGAGCTTTCCTACAAAAGCCGCCTGGCCTCCCAACCTGGCGACGGCGATCGCCACATTCGCCGGAGCTCCTCCCGGAGCCTTAAGGAATCCAGGCGCCTCCGCCAGCGACACGCCGGAAACGGTCGGCACGAAGTCGATCAGCATCTCACCGAAACTCACGATCAAACCAGTCGAAGATACACCATTGTTGTTCGCCATGTATGATGTTTAGAGAGAGGGGGGTTTGAAGCAATATAGAGAGATGTAGAGAGAGAGAGGGGATAATAGGAGAGATACAAGGAGGAGACGGCAGTGCTTTATATAGAGAACTGAGAAAGGAGTTGGAAAGGAAGAGGCCGTTGGTTTGGATATTGAAAAGGAAAATAAAATTAAATATATACGGTATTTTTATATGTATATGGTATAATTTATATATACACGTAGAGGAATTTGGACTTTCGAGGCCTAATTATAGATAGAGTTAATTACCTTTTGGGAAAAATATACATATAAAAGAGAATTCCTATATTATCCAAAACTCTGGTTAATTTTATCTCATTTTTCGGAATATGATTGGCATCGGAATGGATAATTTTTGGTCCATGCCACGACCTTGTTTTTGGAGATATAGATTATTTCCTTTTATTTATTTATTTATTTTCCTTTTGGAGATATATATTTAAGAGGTGGGAGAGAGAAAAAAGATAGGGTCGGTAGGAGATATTGTTAGAGAGAAACTAACCAACCATAAAAATGTTGAACTAATTATGGAAGCAATCTTAATTCCTTTTATGAATCCATTTTTAAAGGTATGTAAAAAAAGAATAATACTTAATCAAATGTAATAGGTAGATACTTACTTACTAAATTAAAAATAATAATTTAATTACTATTTATGATTTGATAATTAAAATAGAATGTGTCCATTTATTATTAGTCTGCAATGAATATAGCATAAATGTCACCAATAAAAATCTAAGTATTGTTCTTTAAAGGTATGACGTAGTGAGAATTTAAATATTGTTCTTAATATATATATATATAAAAGAATATGTATTTAGAGTAATGATACTCACACCCAATACTTGCATCATCGATATTGTAACAAATTGCACTTCCTTAATTAAGGTTTTTTTTTTGCATTTAGAATCTAGAATTAAGATGACAATTAGGAAACTTAAGTTATTAAGACAGAGAGGGGGCACATGCCCAGGGCTCGATCACCAATTACAAATATAAGACTTAAAAAAAAAATTCTATATAATGCCCAGGGGCCAATTGGTCTAATACCGATTGAAAGAAAAATATAAAAAAATGTAAGGTCGCAAATGGTTTTGTATCAATTGTGTTTTGGTAGGCGACAACGACCCATGGTTTTATCAAGCGCCTACCTCCAATCTAGCTTGCAATTGTTAATGCTACATAATCTCGGGATCATGACAATTTTTGTTTAGTAATGTTTGTCCTTTGAAAGTATTTTATAATTCATGAACCAAATACATACATATATATATTTAATAGTTTCCTGGTTACAATATGGTGATGTGAGATTGTTTTGATTTTCAATCAAAACAAGACGCTTTTGTAAAATCAAAAAGTGTTCTGTAACAATATTAAAATGTAGGATGGTAAAATTAAGATTATTGTTTATGAAACAAAAGTTATTATTTAATTTTATTAAATAAAAGTTATTATTAAACAAAAGTTATTATCCCCTATGCTGAATATATATATCTTGTATATGATTGATTATTTGAGTCTAATTGTAAATTATTATTTGAGTCTAATTGTAAATTATATATATATAATTTATAATTAGACTCAAATAATCAATCATATATAAGTCCAACCTTGCAATACGAAAGTAACATCAGCAAAAGGGAGTTCCGTATATTTAAGAAATTGAAATTTGGAGGCAAAAGAAGAGAGACTTGTTGGAAGTGTCAAAAAGATAGAATAAAGGAAGAGAATAATTGAAGACTATTTCATATTGAAATTCTACTCCATAAGAAACCCAAAATTCTCATAGGATGTTTTGTTGGTTTGGTCTTTAATACAAAAGAATGAGTCTTATTAGTCTTTTAACGAATATTCAATGCTTTTTTGACTTTCCATAAATCATGATAAGAAATAAATGTGTACATGCCTTTCATTGCACTGGTTGGAAGGATAGAAAGGAAAGAATAAGTTAATTTTTCCTCATAATTGAATATATATATATATATATATATATATATATATATGATAACTCCTTCACATGGTGAAAGAGAAAGCACCCGAGGAATCTCACCCGCCAACAACACACTCGTCCACAAGTTTATCACAATTCACTCTCCTTGGAGGCTGACGTTTCCGTCGGCACACTTCAAGCTGGGTCAAGTTCTGATATCATTTGTAACGATCTACTCCACCATATGGTATGATATTGTCCGCTTTGGGTTTGAGGCTACATAATTTTGCTCTTGAACTTTTATTTCAAAACGCCTCGTACCAATTGGAGTGAGTCATTTTTTATCTTTATGGATAGAGTTTTTTGTTTTTTTTTTTTTCAACTCAAATTAATGAAGAGGAAATTAGACTTGCAAATGCACTTTTTGTTCACGCGCTAGGACTTGAACCCTTTCCATTCCCTCCATGAGGAGGTTATATCATTGGGCTTGCTGTCGTTGTAGTGTATAAAAATAAGATAAAAACTCTACCCAAGCAGAAACAAGTTGAGCTTGGTAGAAAACAAACCCTCCTTGTGAGTTTGGGATTTATCATTGTTAATGATTGCACAACAGGAAACTTGAAGAAGACGACTTTGCCCTCAAATTTGAGTAGGGTCCATTGAGTGAAGTGCATTCATATATGAGAAGAAATAGGTAAGACTTTGCACTCACATTTAAACTGTCCAGGGTGGCACAGCCATGGACAGGACAGGGACTTGTGGCCATGCACCAAATTTTTTTTTGATCTACATCAACCGCATGGATAGAGTACCCCCATCACCTGCCTTTGAAGGAAAGTTATGCATGTTCTATGATCCATTACCTTGTCAGAACCTTCTCTCTCTCTCTCTCTCTCTATATATATATATATATATATATATATAATGTTTGTTGTATTTAACTATTCGTATACCATTATATATGTATGCAGAGATCAGGCACCATAATACTATAAGTTGTAATCTCAAAGGTTCCAAAACAAGACTTGTCAACTACTTAATCATGAGATTTACTAGAATTTCTACATTCAAAGATATAATTATTCACATATAATCACATTCCGTATGCAAAATAAAATCATTTTATATAATAAATATTAATTAGGTCTCTAATTTTCCCCCATACTCGAAGTAAAGAACTGTCAATAACCACTTTGTTAGTAACTAATGTAAGGACCAAGAGTGGTTTAGCCAAAAATGGGGCAGCAAAAAATAAGAAAATTAAACTAAAATTTCTTTCTTTGGGTAATTAAATTAAATTATACATTGTGTTTACAGTTTATTTTCTCTTCAAAGAACCTTAATTATCGAAATCCTATTCACTTCTAAATATTGAGGGTGAACCTAACATTCTGGTGGAGCTTTCTTCAATACTGGAAGAGCTCCCTTCTCTTTCTTCAACACAAAAATCCGAGGCACTATTAGATATTTTGTCATCCTCATATTCTAATTCACTTGCGGCAAGGTCTTCTTCGTCTTCAAAAACATCGTCAGTTTCTGATAGTTCTTGCTCTGTTGAATCAATTTCTGTATCTGAATGAGTAGGGGAACAGCCATCAAAACTCGAATCAGTATTCTCCCTTCCAGCTGTTCCAACCCTCTTCAGCTTCTCAGTGCCTTTCTTTGGGCCTGTAAGGATTAAGCTGGGATTCCGATTACTTGGGTCACCATAAAGTGCAATGTGCCTGTAGTAAAGTTCTAGTTCCTTTTCGGCAATGGCAATGAAGCGCCTGACAGACTCGAGTGATTGCTCATACTTGGATTTTTCAAGTGCCTGGGAATAGAAAATAAAAGTCGGTCCATATTAAGTAGAATAAAAGAGAAATACTAGTCTAACAGATTCTTGAAGACAGCACTGAGAAACACACGGAGAGGAAAACAAAGATCAAAGTGAAATGGGTGAAAGAAATTCAATTGTAGACAGATCCTTCTTTGCTCCAAGCAAGTAATATAGTTGACTTTCCATTTGTGTTAAAATAAATAAATCCAATTTAAACACTCTTGAAGAAGAAAGAAACATTTTATTCATCTAAATCTTAAGCATAACCTTTGACATTATTTCCACCCCCCGCGAGCGGGAGAGGGGTGGAAGAGATCATGCTGGTTTTGCTTGTTCCGAATCTGCCAATCCAACCAAACGCATTTGCTGCAATGGCTGAATCTTAGGTAATGCCTATGCTCTACCTGTCTACCATATTGTTAAGACAACAGTACCAGATATTTCAGCACTTCCATTATAGCCTTCTGTTCTAATCTTTTATATTTTTGAAACAATTTCTTTCCAATTTCTGATTGATTATCTCTGTAAAATATTCTACAGTCTTGCACCTCATTCCACCTGAATGTATGCTAAACTATGACAAAAATGGAAATATATACAAATTCTAAATAGTTTGAAGACTAAACTTCTTTTTAAGTTGGTCATTAGTCATCCAGGTGGATGCACAAATGATAGAGTTCACAGCTGAAGTTGATTAGTTGACTGTACATAGTAACCATAAGTGATTCTTATAAAATTGAAAAAACCTAAGAATGCATTAGCACATTGCAACAGAAATTCTTGAAAAAATTATTGCAGAGGTTCTAAGGAACCACGATGAAACCTTCTTCCGTATTGATACTTTACTCTTGCATGGACAGTGTTGGTGTTGGCCCACACTGACACACTCTGACTCTGCAAAAATAGTCACTTGCCAATATTCCAAGTCATGATCAGTTAGGGAACTCATTATGCAGCAAAGATTTATTTTTTTCAGCTTCCAGGGATAGCATGATACTCCTTTTATGAAGAATGAACTATTATTTCTAATGAACCAACATATTGGCTGAGGGCATTCATGTAAGCTGGTCTGTTCAGGATCCTTAACTTCCTCATTTCGTATACTTAAAATTTAGTATTACTTAACCAGGATTGCAAATAAGAATTTCTAGATATGTTGTTAATTTAAGATTTAAAATTCATATTTAAAAACCATAAAGCTGGGATATTGTGAGGATCATGAAGTCAGCATGCAAGGCCTTGTTTGTACTTTACCCAAAATCATAGATCTCACAGTACATTAAGAGTATGTTCATGAAAGAATACATGTATTGGACTCTAAAAATCAAACATAGAAAATTAACGTCTACTACTCTACATGCCTTCAAAATCTAGCTAAGCTACGGGCTTATTTTGCTCAGCGCATTTACAGAACATACTTTAAAGACATAATTCAACCACAGCTAGTCTGCTAACTGATTGAGTTGAGCAGCAATTGTAGTCCAAGTTTTAATAACAAACAACATGATATGAATACAGCTTTAGATTCCATTAAGAAAAGCTACAACCCTATTCCCAACTATGTTGGGTCAGCCAACAAAAAATCTGCCTTTCCCAAGCTATTAAAAATAAGTGACTCTAGAGAAAAGGTCAAGAAATAGGATTCAAACAATTGACATAAAACTACTGCAATGAGACATGCATGATGATGACAGTGGTACATACATGTTAATGTAGGGGGAAAAAAAACATTTAAGGAAATCAAAAGTTGGGAAACGCACCCTTTTCTTGGACAATGTATCAATTGGTGACATAACTTTTGGCTGCACATAATTCTTTCCTCGATAAAAAATTATAGTGTCATCTCCGATTATTTGAATTGGGGTTCCACCACTCAGTCTTTCAATTTCTTGTGCGTACTCGTGTACCTCACCAGGTTTACATGGCTTGCAAATGACCTTAACAGTTTCATGTTTCTTCCAATGCATATGCATATTAAGAATAACGCCTCCAAATACTCCTCTTCTTCCAACTGGTACATAATTTGACCTTTTCTGGCCCATCTTTTTCATATAGAACCGCTCCTCACCAGTAAGGTCCTCCGGTCTAACAACAGGACCCTGAAGTTTAGAAACTTCATATCGCTTGAGTCTTTCAATCAGTAAAGCTTCCTTAATTTTTGCCTGAAGTGGAACAAAAAACAAAGAAGGCTATTATTGAAAGCGTTTAATTTTTATTTTATTTTAAAAAAAGAATAAAAAATGCAATTGAGAATCTGTTCCTGACTGTATACCAGTAGTAAACAAATACAGGAAATATTAAAATATTTTAGCAAAGTTATGTTAGAATAACAAAACACAGGCCAAATATCTAAGAAATAAAGGACAATTGCAATTTCCTTTATTTTTAAGAGAGAGAGAGCAGTATCAGGAAACATGCTGAGAAGAACTTCCTAGAAAATGATTTAGCCACTCAAGAATTGATTGAGAATGCAGATTTGAATTAGCTTTTTGATGACAAGCAGACAATTATACCCATCTTCTTTTTCAAAAGTCAAGATGTATATAGCCAACAAGGTCATGGTAACAGCAGCTATAACGGAAAGTCACAGTCATGCCAAGGTCTGCACTTGCAGTATGGGCTCGGGATCCATAGATGCAAATTGGTTGCGGCTTATCAAATCAATATCAGGCATATGTACAATAGACATTTTTTAAAAAAATCTTTAAAAAATATGATAAAATTAGAACAAATATGAACTAAAAAATGGATGGATAAATAAGCTGAGAAAACATCTAAAATATGTAAAATTATTTAACTAATAAAGGCACAAACAAATTAGTTGTTGCATATTTAAAAAATTTCATGACATTTTTTTATATAATTTAAAGATACAGTAAGTATGGTTGCCCTGAAAACCTTCATCTCTAATATTCCCCTTTTCAGCACCATACTTCTGACATTCCTTTATATAATTCAAAGATACAGTAACTATGATTGCCATGAACACCTTCATAACTATGACTGCCATGAACACCTTCATCTCTAATGTTCACCATACTTCTTTATGTCATCATCATCATGTTCTTATTATAAATGAGAATTGAGTGATGGGAGTAAAATTGGATATGGGTCATCAATTGGAAGATTATTTAGAAATTCCAAAAATCCGTTTTAAATCCCACTTTTAGAGTGTGCAATACTTGCAACACTGAGGTACAATTCACACCACCTTCATCCTGACTATTAAGGTTGAGGTGTGCTAAATGAATCACAAAGTAGAGCCAACAATATTAAATAACTAGTTTTTGGACTATTATTGGTTAACTATTTTTTTTTTTCTACCCAATAATCATCCAACCTAATAAACCTTTACATTCTGTAGAAAATCTGTTTCATTAACCAATAGGGGCTCTATTAAGATGCTCTCTAGCACACCTAATACTTCAAAAACCTGTCTTTCGAGTACACAGTGAAAGAAAACCCAATTCAATGGAACAGCAAACATTTAATAAAATTAAAAAAATCACTTCCTTTTATTATTTAAAAAAAAAGGGTGTCAGATCAATTAGGGTCACCTTTTCAAGCTTGTACTTGATTCGTTCCTCAGCATTGGCAAACTTCTGCTTCCTTTTCTTCCCTTTGATGCCAATACGTCTGGGGTCTCTCTTATTAGCCGATTTTCTCTTCTGTTTGTCTCTCTTCCTATGCAGCTTCAGCCTCTTCTTCGTCTTCCACTTCTCCTTCTTCGGCGGATCAATTTCGTTGGTTTCGAACTTGGGTTTTCCTTGAGATATCACAAGATTGACTGAACCGTGACTGAAATTTCTCAAGACCCACCAAGGTTTTGATGGATTGAATGGAGTCGGAGCTCCGCAAGGAGCCAAAATTGGTTCTAAGTGGTGGATAATTGCCCTAGAAGAAGAAGAAAACGAGACAAAATAGTAAAAATAGAAATGTGAGAAAACAATAGAATGTAAGGAAACGAATTATCTAGAGATACATATATATCACCTGGAAGAGAGAGAGTTGGAAGAAGAGTGCTTGAGCAGTGACGGCAAACAAATTCTACCCAAACTGCGAAACAATCGATTTGCCATACAAGTTCTAGAGAGAGAGAGAGAGAGAGAGAGTGAGAGTTGCAATAGGGGGGGCTTGAGTAGAAGATTGAAAAGGTTGACTAGTGGGCCTGGCTTGAAGAACTAGTTGGGCAAAACGGAACAATGATATTGGGCTAAAATTGAAGTGGCCCATTCTTGGTGAACTTGGATTAATATTGGGCCTGCCTAAGCCTAAGCCTAACACGGCTGGATTGGGGTTCTCAAAAAGCAATGTCCAATAACGAGTTGTAATCAGATAGAACCGAGTTCAGCCAGTTAGAACTATTTTGATCTCACAACTTCGTTGTGTCAAAATATCATTGGTTGGAAATTGCGCTGTTGACTTTCCGTATTTTCTACCTACACCAATCGCTCATGCCCAAGAAACTGAAGCTGAACCGTATACCTCTCTTCTCTCTCTCTCTTCTTTGCAAAATTCAAACCTGGATCTTTTAGATTACTACAAATTCTGAGTAAGTTTCTTTCTCTCTCTGTGATTTATTTCAGTGCAAAGTTACAGAAAATTTTGGAATTAGGGTCTTTCTGTCTTGATCGAGTAATATTTTCTCGGAAAAGTTTTACCTCATAATACTCCTTAAACTGAATGAAACATCAAAAGAATTTCAATTTTTTTTCCCTATTGGAAAAGGTTTCCTGGAATTGTTTTCGCTCTAAACAAACAGAGTTTTAGGGTTTCTTTGATTTATTTGAATGCATTGCGCATACAGAGGATAATTTATGAATTTGGGCTTTCTTCGTTTGATAAAGTCGGGAACTTGGAAATATTGGTACCTAAAGTTCATAAATCTATGTCTTCAGATGGACCGGCTTGTTGGGCTAGTTATGTAATGTTTGTTATTTGAACTGGTAATGATTGTGGGTCTTTTAATTTTTGAACTTAGGGTTATTTTTCTGATACCCTTTTGTGTTTTAGCTCGTTCAGTTTCATGTGTCCAATATATGTATTTTCTTTCTTTATTCGTTAGTTCTTAGTTTTCTTGCTACAATTTTTGTTTTTTGGATTCCTGGTTCTTAAAGTCTTGAATGTATTTTTCCATTCGGTTGCTTAAAAAAAGCAAGGAGAGAAAAGAATGTGTAATATTGTTTTGAGTGGAGAACTAAACAGTATACTGAACATCGCATATTTTTTAACTACAGACCCTAATAGGGGCAGCCATAAGTTGGATGAGCTAAGAAGATTAGATAGGATGAGTTAAGGAAGAGAATTTTATTTCTTTCCTTTTTTCTTTTCTTTTTTTATATGGGTAAGAAACACTCGCACAACCATTTCGTCCCAATTGGGACTTGAATAATCAACCTCCTCTTTGGTAGCACTTAAGCTATTGCTTGACAGTAGGGATTTCAAAATTCAACACTAAACTCGGTGGCATAGATTTTCATATGGATGAGGAAGTTCATTTTATCTCATTCATATCTTGAGCCTGTCATTTCTTTTAAGTCAATTTCTATCTTAGCTTGTGGAGTGTATGTGGGTGATGAAGATAAATTGGATTTTTTTCTGGGGTTGAACTGTAATGATTTCAATTATAAGTTTTAAGTTTTTTTTCTATCTTCTTCTTTTTCCTTTACAACTGTTGTGAATATGATGAATTACTGAAAGATTGTTTGTATTGCAGTGGATTTTGAGGTCGATGGAGATGTTAATGGCGAGGTGATTGGGAATTCTATTGATGTGGAATGCAGGGTAGGTGATGAAATTGAAATGGGAGGAAGTTCTGTTGAAGGGGCATTTCAACAGGACCAGGATCATAAGGTGCATCAAGATCTTTCTGGATGTGAAATGGTTCCATTAGATGAGCCCCAACCAGTAAATAGTTCTGATCCAGTAGATGAACCCTATGTGGGCCAGGAGTTTGAATCTGAAGCAGCAGCACATGCATTTTATAATGCATATGCAACAAGAGTGGGTTTTGTCATCCGCGTGAGCAAGCTCTCTCGATCAAGGCGTGATGGAACTGCCATTGGTAGGGCTCTTGTTTGTAACAAAGAGGGCTTTAGGATGCCTGACAAGCGTGAAAAAATTGTACGACAAAGGGCAGAAACAAGGGTGGGTTGCAGAGCAATGATTTTAGTTAGGAAAGTTAGCTCTGGTAAATGGGTTGTTACAAAATTTGTGAAGGAGCACACTCATCCTCTGAGTCCCGGCAAAGGCCGAAGGGATTTAATCTACGATCAATACCCGGTTAGTTCTTGCTTCTACATAACTATGACATATTCTCAAGTTGTTTTCTATATAATCCTCAGTTTATCATGCTATAAAGATTATTCTAGCTAGTATCCTCAAAAGCACTTCTGAGAAATATAACAATTTTGCTATTATATGTGAAATTTTAGGAGATGCTAGGTGAACTTTTTCAAAGTAGTCCATTTTTCTTTCAAAGTAGTCCATTTTGCTTCAAAGGATGAAGCAAAATGCAAAAAACACCCCTTGAATTTTTCTGCACTTGCAAATAACCCCCTTGAACTTAAAATTTTGCCCTTAAACTATAAAAAATTTTGCAAATACCCATTCTCACCGTTCCACTTCAGGAAATTAACAATCATTAAAAAAAATGAGAATGAAAGAATTAACTTAAAAAATTATTTTGAAATAAAAAAATTAATCCAAAATTGAGTTAAAATCGTAGGATCTACTATTGAAACAACCTCACTCATTTTGTAGTATTTGAATCTGAAAAATGGACCCCTTCGTATATTTTTGTATTGAAGTAATATGGTTCTTATAAAAGGGCGTCTTGGACAAAATATAACCCAGGTTTTGTGGAGTTTTTGCATTTTGCCCTTGGATGAATGGATTTGTTAACTTGTAACCACGTTTTGGACCTTTTCAAATATATATGGATGGAAAATGTGAAGAGTGTTGCTTTATTTTATTTTATTTTATTTTATTTATTATTATTATTATTATTAAAAATTCAAATCGTCTTTAATAGTCTACCATGTAATATTAGTCGGTACTTCGGTACTTTCTAAAATCTAAAGCTGCAAGGGGGCTAACACTGTTCTCTTTAAATCCTTGATTGACACCTCTAGGTCATCAGAAGTTCAAATCTTCGATTTCTCTCCCTCCAAATGTTTCACATAAGGCACAGAGAAGCTGAAAACTAGCATGTGACACCCTATTGGTAACGCCACCCTCCATCAAACAACTGACCCACTCAATCTTAGCAAAAAGATTGAGATCCATGGTCCAAATGTCATAGCAACCTCACAGTGAATGAGATGATTCACTGACTCTGTTTCCCTTTCATTCATGTAACACCAATTTAGAAGCATCCCCTTTCTTCAGCCTAAATAATCAATAATCAGAATAGCGTCCAAAGCTGTGCATCCTTACGAAAAAGTCACCTTGGAAAGAATCTTTGTCATGCTAAACGTCCTTTTAAGGGAAAACCTTGAGATCAATGCAGAGCTTGATTGTAGGATTGCACAGAGAGCCTTTGATTAATACTCCTTTGGCACAAAAGGGTGTGGGAAGAAGGGTAATGGGAATGGAATATTTGTCCATGAGGAAATGGAAGAGCCTTTCACCCATATTATATGATTGCTTGGACAGGTAATGAAGGTGAAAGGGGAGGGCTGTTGCATAATTCGACTATTATACCTTTTAAAAATTGCCATCTGTCTTGTGTTTCTTTTAGTTAACATTGTTGATTTTTTTTTTTCCTCTCTTTTCTGGGCGCTGTAATATATTATGTGTGGAAACCTTTTTTTTGTTTAAAAATCAGACCATGTCCTTTTCCATGGTATTATTATTTTTAACAATGGTGCTATATCAAGTTTTTGTTGTAGAATGTCATAAAATGTTCATTCTCTGTCTCATATATATATATATATATATATATATATATATATATATATATATATATTAATGATGGTATTGATTGATTTGATACTTTGTACATGTGGACTTAGTTGAGAGGAATGTGACTTGTTATTGTATTATTGCAAATTCTGGTAGATTGCTATTCTAATGGATAATTGGGACTTAATGTTGTTTTGAAGATAAAATCCTTTATAATGTATTTATACGGGAGTCGTCATGGCCACAAATTATAGAAAATAACTTACAAGATCGGTGTAGGTTGACCTAATGTGTCATCAATATATAATCTGGAATTCAAGTCTGAAACAGTCTTGGTTTCTGTGGTTCGGACTGTGGAGGCCAAAATGGAACTTTTCTTTCTTTTTTCCTTTTTCATATATTCAACTCAACGGTATGATTTTCGTTTGCTTAGGTACATAAAATAATTATTTTGCTTGCTTGGGCTGTCCAGATTTGCCCTCCAAGCATTGGCAAAAGTTTTGTAAATCTTGTTATCACAGCCTATTTTTGTACTGCAACTTACCTTTTTGTGTTTCTTGTTTTCGTAGAATGAACATGATAAAATCCGGGAACTATCCCAGCAGCTGGCCATTGAGAAAAAGCGAGCTGCGACCTATAAAAGGCATTTGGAATTGGTTTTTGAGCACATTGAAGAGCATAATCAGAGTTTGTCAAAGAAGATCCAAGACATAGTAGATAGTGTGAGGGAGATGGAATCTAGAGAGCAGCAAAGCCATAGATAGTTTTGACATTCTTCAGGCACATTTTTTTTTTTTAATGGGAATGGGAGTCGAGAAAAATGATGTTGGATGGGGTGAGGATTATTATAGTTATAGCTTTGGCTTGCTATATTATTGCCAACTGTTTGAGCTCTAGATAGGATTGGATGGTCAAGTCACTGCACGATGTTTTGAGTTGTGTGTGTATGATTATGCAGTTGGTGGGAAAATAGTAGGCGATGGATTTGAATTCCTTTGAGCTGTCAAGGGGTGTTTGAATGTCCCATGATATTGAATTATTTCCATCACCTTTTGTGTAAAATTCAAAATGAGCCCACTGATGATGGTTGAATGAAATGATTTCAATTCTATGTGATGCCAAACCATACATAAAATCCACCCCAGAACCCTTCAAAAGATTCTTTTAGAGTGATTGAAAGCTTGCTTCTTGGTTTTAACTTTTACATCAAGTGGTAAGATAAATTTTGTACATTTTGAGCTCTGCCCTCAAAAGAAGCTGATATTGCGCCTACTTAGCACAGCCTGAAGTCTGAATGCAGGCTTTGTCCTTGGGAAAAGGCAAGGCCAGGAACCAAGCCAGTTTTTGTTTGAAGCTCATGTTAGCCTGGTTACTGGTACGTTGCGCTGCAAGCTTCCAATGTGACCTTTTCTTAAACAAGGTTGAATTGGTTTTCAGAAGCTAGAAAGATTGAAAGGTGGTTTACATTGCAAAAAGTATTGAAGCTTTTTACGAACTCAAATAGAATTGGTAGCCATCAAACGTTCATAAATATAGAAGCTTTTTAGTAACTCTAAATGTCTGGGATGGGTGCGGAGAAAATTGCTGATACTCGGAAGAGAACTGGTTCATTGACTGACTTGGCTGATACTCGGAAGAGAACTTGTTCATCGACTGAAAAGAACTTGTTCATCGACTGACTCGTGATTGGCCGGCCTAATTGTTGAAAGCATGGAACTACATGATTATGGCTGGCTGAAAGCACCTTGGGTTTGTAGTATTGTTAATAAAGATGTTTGAAAGTGGCCTGAATCGCCTGACAAACATCATTGATTTGCGAGATTTGAATAGGGAACCTTTGAATATTTCTTACCAAGGAAAAAAAGAAAAAAAGAAAAAAATAAAAGTGTACCCTTCAATATGTATAATTTCAATGTTCGGCACTTAAAAGACATTTAAGAACCCTGAAAATTAGTATTATCCAACCTAGTTTGTCAAATCTGAACACATGATAACAGAAATACAAATCATAATCTTGCTTCCATTCAGTTTGCCACTCACAACACCACAAAAACAGTATATTCTGTACTTGCGCGTTGCGTTTACTTTACCAATACACAAACCCTCCTAGCAGGCAAATCTCCAAAAAGTTTTTCAATTCCTCTAATATATCCCTTACTCATGCTAAACTTTACCAGCTAGTTTCACCGTAACACATTAAATTGTTGATGATCTTGTATAAATCTGCATGTTTACGTCTACCAACTACTGCAAGTACAAAATCTTAGCCCACCTCAAAATGAATAATCTTTCAAATCTGCTTTTGAATCACCAATTTCCATGTCAGCCATGCATTCTTCTGCAGTCAGGGGAGGAAGTTGTCTAGTCTTGCGTTTTAGGTTGTGCTTGTGCCATTCACTCTTAAAGTGCTCCCTGTACTGCTTGGTATCCCCTACAACTGCATTACATGTGCTGCATTTGTTTTGCTTTACCTCTCCTTCGCTGCTCCCGTCTTTTGTAGAAATATTTTGCTTCTGCATTTTCTCGCTCAGTTGGAGCAAAGAATCTGTAGCTTCTTTAGGCCCGCTTGATGGCATGTCCTCATGATCATCATACTGATCCACTTGAGTATCACCTTCCACATGCACAGATACCGCAAGAATTTCCAGCCTACCCTGCAGATTCCTCACCAGGGCATCACAGTCCCGGAAATAGCCAGGCTCTATTTCGCAGATCTGCATGAAAACCAAGTAGACAGTTGAGTTCAGGAGAAAGGAAAATGTAGGTCATGATCATTTCTGCTCGTTAGACTATTAGATATTAACTGAGAGGACTGCTTACTAGTCAACAAAACAAGCTAGCCTAACAAAAGGTTATCTCAGCAGATAATGAATAATCATGAAGATGCATAAGAAGGAAACATATTTTAAAAAAATAAAAGAATAAAAGGTAATAAAGATGGCAAATGCTAATTTATAAGAAATGAACCTTAGCTGATTTTTTTTTTTTCTAATGGTTCACAGACTGAAATTGGGATTAAATTGTAGTTGGCCCAAAAGATGAAAAATATAATAAAATTGTTGTCAACAATATATCAAGAAATTAGGGAATCATTCTATTTCAACATTACTTCCTAAAAATATATTTTAGAATTTCGGAAACTACATGAGATATTTGATATAACAAAAAAAATAACAAAATAAACCAATAACCATCCACTGTTTGAGTATTAGCTTAGTTTGAGAAACAAGATGTAGCCAACTTTTCCATTAGAGAATAAAGCTACCTCGTGTCCATACAGGGTGGTAAACTTTGATAGAGTTTCAAGAAATTTCTAATGTTTTGGTGAGTTTCATAAATCTTGCTTGAGTAGCTTCAGTAAAGAGTTTCAAAAATAAAATCAGTTTTTGAACAAGCAACTATAAATGGTTAATAACAAAATATAACTGAAGCCATGCCGGTTCTATAGAAATAAAAACTTAGTTTTTGGACTTTCCCATATCGACCCCATCATGTCAACACAAAAGCAATGTGTTTAAAAGATCATGGTGAAACAAACTATTAGAACATTTTGACACTTCATGTTATGATGATGCTCAATGATGGAGCCAAGATATGCTCCATAGGATTACTAAACCTCAATGAATAATAAACCATTGTTTAGTTCCAAAACCTAAAACTGATATTGCTTAAAAAGACGCAATTCTTAGACAAAGTCAGTTCATCATCAATTAATTGACAAGTTTGAACAGTTCAATCATCATGTACACTGAATCCTCATTTCCATCCATCAACAGTGAGTATTATAATTCAAGTATCTTTGTAATTAAGTAAAAAGGTAAGTGTTTAAATATAGCAAAGTCTACACGTGCATGCCTGCCTAGAGACTTCAATGTTCACTACTCTTGTTTCTATGGTTTCTCCCAACTGAATTTAGCTATGACCAAAAGCAATCGTAACAAGTTAACAACACAAATAATTTAATAAAAAAGAAGCTACCCAGGAAATAGAGAACATTGAGTTTATGCATATTAAAATTTATAGTTACCTGATCAAGGTTAGCAATAAACAAACATATCTCAAATAATAAATAGAAATAGTAACAGTATTTTTCATTCAGGATTTAAGTCTTAAGTTCTTTGTCCGTGTATGCATATGAATGTTTTAGAAGTTACATTTCCAACTTAATCCATCCCGATTTAAGATTCCATGCTGAGATGTGATACAGAAACTTGAGCAAACAAACTGTAAATTCGAACTTGTGTAAGCACCATACTGGAACTAACCTAATGCCAAAATTTTGAAGCAAGGATAAAAGAATAGACAAACCATAACTGAAGTCTTTATGGGTACACAAAAACTTGAAATTAAAGACTGCAGCATTCAGGGGTCAAGATCTCAGACTTACAACAGACAGCTGAGTTCCAGATTCATCTTTTGAAACAATGCTAGTATTCCAGGTATTGAGTTTCTCCAAGAGAGAAGGGCAATTCTGTTCAGGTACATCCAGCCGCAGTCTCATAGGAGACCGTTTTATCGGGAAGTGCTTCTGAAGTTCACGAATGACTTCTAGCGCCTGTAAAAGATGTAGGATTAGGTGAAGTACATAAGAATTGATCAGTTTCTGTAAAACAATGGATTTCTAGTTCTTACTATCAAGGATGAAGACAGAATTGAGGGCAAGCAATTTCTAGTAAGACAGAAATCACAGAAAAGATAAGTTTGAACATGCAAGGAGTACAAAAAAGTTAATTTTAAATGTGGTAATGTACAAAATGAATATGACAGAGCAGAATTAACAACCTACTTAATTAAAAAATAAAAAAAATAAAAAATTGTATATAATTAGACTTGTCAACACTGACCAAGAAAATCAACAAGACTAAAAGAAAGGAAATATTTCTTATCAATCTATAGCAAAGTAAATTAATGACCTGTTTCTTTGAGCTGTTATGTGGATCAACTGCAAAGTGAATTTCATGCATTAGACGCTCAATCATGCTAATAGTATAAGGGCGTTGAGTTTCTGGGTTGATGGTCTTCTGCATAACTATAGTTGCAATATCCCTAAACTGACTTGATAACTGTGATTCCCTCTCCTTCCCAGCAACTTGTAGCTCTCCTTTCTCCAAAATCTGCCACCATAAAAGCATTAGTCGAAGCATGTATTTCAGGATAAAGATTTTAACAGGATAACTAAGTATGTATTTCAGGAAAAAGATATTCACAGGATAACTAACACAGTTAAGTCTACGAGTTACTTCCCACCATAACATATAGCAAATATAAAGAAAATGCATTTGACTGACCTCCAAACATATTTTTGTATGGTCATCGGTCTCAAAAGCTGATGCTAAATCTTTGGACTTGGCAAGAACTCCTTTTGAAACATTTGAATATACAGTATGCGATTGCAACACTTCGTCCAAATCTTTCTCTCTGTTTCAGAATTTCATAAGACAAGCATATAAGCATTCATATCTCAAAGAATTACAAAAGGAATAACCATGAATAAATTCAAGAAAGTATTATCAGACATTACTTTACACAAATTTTTTAAGGGATTCAAATGTTGTTGATAAGGCTCTACAAGCTTAAAATTTAGTAGAATTATTGTGAATGTCACGCACAGGCCTTATACATGGGAACACCTGAAGCCCTAGATATTAGGTGTACCTTTATACATATATAATTGACCATATATAACTTGTAAAACCAACCGCTTCTTTCCTCTGGTGACTCGTCTCATTCCGAACCCTAGCAATCAATTCAACAAACTGAACAAAAATGATGGTGGATCTAGAGAGAGAAAAGATAACATACATGCCAGAGCGCCAAGAGAGGACCTTGTTCTTGTAGCAGGCAATCTCGAATCGAATCCCTTTCTTCTTCAGCCGAACAACAGCGACGTTCGTCAGTCTCTTTTGCCCTATCGGCTGCACCAGCGTCTTTGACATCTCTCTTTCTCTCACTAGAATCGAACCTCGTCAGAAAATGAGCCCTTTCAGCGTTTCTCTTCTCTCGAGTACATATGCTATGCAAAAACTAATATAGGGTAAATTAGATTGACACCTTTTAGGTTTGTCATCCATATCCATAAACATTTTTTTTTAATAATATCTCACCCTTAACAATGACACCCCTGCTCTCATGTCAATCCTTTAGCGTAAGGTAAATTGATAATATTAATATCTTTTGACTTGTGTATTGAATTTTAAGTGACTCAATTATCCTCAGAAGAACTCTACTGGAACATATAGAAACTATAAAAGATTAAATCTTAATTTGATTGAGACGATTTAGGTTTGTCATGCATATCCATAAACATTTTTTTTTTTTTTTTAATAATATCACCCTTAATAATGATACCCCTGCTCTCACGTCCATCCTTTAAAAGAAAGTAAATTGACATTAATATCCTTTGACTTGTGTATTAAATTTTAAGTGACTCAATTGCCTTCAAAAGAACTCTAATGCAACATATAGAAACTAGAAAAGATTAAATATTAATTTGAGCAAATTAAGATTAATTAACAATGTTGAAGAATGTCTAATTAACACTGTTATTAACAAAAAAAAAAAAAGTATTAAAAATTAGTTAACAAATTAACTGTTATTAATAAACCATTGATTTGTTGACACTAAAAAAAATTAGTGTTTTTAACAAATAAGTTTTACAAATGAATTAACAAATTAACACTGTTTATTAATAAATCGCTAATTTGTTGTTACTAAAAAAATTATTGTTCTCAACACTATTTTATTAAAAAAAAAAATAAGTGTTCAAATTATAAATAAATCACTCATTTAATTAACAAATCAGTATTCATAATATTAACACTTATTTATTAACAAATTAGTGTCCAGATTAGTAATTTCAACAGATTAAGGTTAATTCACCCTAATTAAGAAAATTTCCTAACAATTATTTAAAATTAAAGCTATTTAGAACAACAAATTGCAATTATTTAATGAAAGTGGGACCCTTAACTTTTATATCTTGCATAAATTACTACTCAAAGGGCAAAAATGTCTTTTCAAAGTTATGATATTTTATAATTAAAATTAATTTAATATTGAAGAGTAGTAATATAGTATTTTCTTACTTTTTAAATAATTATTTAGGGACGAATGGTATCATTATTCAAAACGAGTCAAACTCGTATGTGATTGTCAATAAGACAAATCTCACGAGGTGAGTGTAAATTACCCAATAATATGCTTAGTGGGGCAGGTCGAAACTGACATAAAAAGGGATTTGGTTGAACCCAACATAGAGGTACAAAAAATCACTTTTCTATTATTAGTTTTTTATTTAATTATTAGTTTTCATATTTTTTTACAAAAAAATAAATAAATAAAATAAAACAAATGGCATCATTTCTCTTAGTGGCAAATTTTTAATATTAGTTAATAATATTATTGATCTGTGTAATTGTTATTGTGTTGTACGAGATTACTAAATTTATTAAAAAATCACACTTTTTAACTATTTACATCTTTGAAAATTATTAATGGGTTAAGTGCAAAAAACTCCCCCTCTATTATCGGTATAGTGCATATCAGTTAAAATGACGATAATACCTTCACTTCAGTTAAATAAATTAATAATTACAAATACATGCCATGTAAAATAACCCTTTTGTCCAAATTTGTATAAAATGGGGTTTGTTTGGCAGAAGGATAAAATAAACCTCAAATTATATAAAATAGGTATAACAAATTGCGGTTGTTCATATTTTAAAATATAAATAAATTTGTCATATATATATATATATTAGGAAAAGGCGCGTGCGATGCACGTGTTGAATATTTTTGTAAATAATGTGATAAAAATTTATAGAAAATAAAACAGCCAATTTGTGGTATATTTTATATAATTTATTTTATTTTTTTATTATATTTTCTTTTATTAAAAAAACTCATAATAAATAGATAAATAGGTAATATATGTTAGAATTTTATAAAAACTCTTTTAAAAACTCTTTTTATGTCAATTAATAAATATTTTTTTTATATTAATAATTTTGTCAAATTAGATTTCAATAAATAAATAAATAGGTAATTTGTGTTAGAGTTTTATACAAACTCTTTTAAAACCTCTTTTTATATCAATTAATAAATAATTTTTTATATTAACAATAGTTGCATAATTAGATTTCCGTTTATTAAAAAACTCAAAATAAAGAGACAAATAGGCAATTTGTGATACAATTTTTCTAGTCTAATTAGATTTTCTTTTATTAAAAAACTTATAATAAATAAATATGTAATTTGTGTTAAAGTTTAATAGAAACTCATTTAATAACTATTTTTATACCAATTAATAATATTTTTATATTAATAATTCTTGTTTAATTAGATTTTTTTTTATTAAGAAACTCATAATAAATAAGTAAATAGGTAATTTGTGTTAGAGTTTTATAGAAACTTTTTAAAAACATCTTTTTAGATCAATTAATAAATAAATACTTGTCTAATTAGATTTCCTTTTATTAAAAACTCTTAATAAATATATAAATAGGTAATTTGTGTTAAAATTTTATAAAAACTCTTTAAATATTATATCTTTGTCTAGTGTGATAGACTTTGATTGAAAATAAAATATGTAATTTGAGACAGAGTTTTATAGAAATTATTTTATTTTCTTTAAATATATCATTGTCTAATTAGATTTAATTTTATTATGAAACTCATATTAACAGTTAATTTCTGGTGGAGTTTTAGAAAAATTATTTTATTTTATATATCAATTAATAAATATTTTATATATTAATAATTATTGTCTAATTAGATTTTCTATTATTAAAAAATTCATAATAATAAATAGATAAATAGTTTAATTTAAATTTTATTAGATAGATTTTAGAGTTTGGTAGATTTTTTTTTTTATATAAAAACTCTTTTCTTATTATTATTATGAATTTTTTTAATTTGGTAGATAAACACTTTAGATTTTCTTTTATTATTATGAATTTTTTAATAATAAACATTTTGGCATAGTTTTTGTATTTTACTCTGAAAATTAGATTTTTTTATTAAAAAATTCATAATAATAAATAGATAAATAGGTTAATTTGAATTTTATTATGTAGATTTTAGAGTTTGATAGAGTTTTTTTTTATGAAATTTTTTTTCATATCATTTAATAAATATTTTTTTATAAAATAAATAAATATTGAAACAATTTGACAGAGCTTCTATATTCTGTATTTTATATATAAATAAATAAATATTGAAAATCTTTGGCAAAGCTTCTGTAATTCTGAGTCTATGCCCCACTGAATTTCTCTCTTTATATCAATTAATAAATATTTTATAATAAATAAATAAATAGGTAATTTGCATTAGAGTTTAATATAAACTCTTTTAAAAACTCATTTTTTATCAATTCATAAATATTTTTTATTTTAATAATTCTAGTCTAATTAGATTTCTTTTTATTAAAAAACCCATGATAAATAGGTAAATAGGTAATTTGTGTTAGAGTTTTATAAAAACTCTTTGAAAACCTCTTTTTATTTTAATTAATAAATAATTTTCTATATTCATAATATTTGTCTAATTAGATTTCATTTTATGAAAAAACCCATAATAAAAGTTAATTTGTGGTAGAGTTTTTTTAAAAAATAGGTAATTTGTGATAGAGTTTTATAGAAATTATTTTATTTTCTTTAAATATATCCGTGTCTAATTTAATTTAATTTTATTAAGAAAATCATAATAAAAGCTAATTTGTGGTACAGTTTTAGAAAAATTAATTTATTTTATATATCAATTAATAAATATTTTTTTATATAAATAATTATTGTCTAATTAGATTTTCTTTTATTAAAAAATTCATAATAATAAATAGATTAATTTGAATTTTATTAGGTAAATTTTAGAGTTAGATAATTTGTGATAGATTTTATAGAAAAAAATTTTTATTTCCTTTTAATATGTTACTGTTTAATTATATTTTTATTAAAAAAAACTCATAATAAATAGATAAATGGGTAATACGTGTTAGAGTTTTACAAAAAATATTTTTCAAACTCTTTTTATATGAATTAATAATTATTTTTATATTTTAATAATTTTGTCAAATTAGATTAGTTTTTATTAAAAATAATAATAATAAAAGGTAATTTGTGATAGAGTTTTAGGAAAATTATTTTATTTTTTATATCAATGAAAAAATATTTTTTATATTAATAATTATTGTCTAATTAGATTTTATTTTATTAAATAACTTATAATAAATAAATAAATAAGTCATTTGTGTTAGAGTTTAATATAAACTCTTTTAAAAAAAAAATTATATCAATTAATAAATATTTTTCATTTTAATAATTCTTCTCTGATTAGATTTACTTTTATTAAAAAAACTCATATTAAATAGATAAATAGGTAATTTGTGTTAGAGTTTTATAGAAACTCTTTTGACCCTCTTTTTATATATCAATTAATAAATAATTTTTTACATTAATAATACTTGTCTAATTAGATTTCCTTTTATTAAAAAACTCACAATAAATAGATAAATAGGTAATTTGTGTTGGAGTTTTATATAAATTTTTTAAATATATCTTTGTCTAGTATGATAGAGTTTTATTGAAAATAAAATAGGTAATTTGTGATAGAGTTTTATAAAAATTATTTTATTTTCTTTAAATATATCATTGTTTAATTAGATTTAATTTTATTAAGAAACTCGTAATAAAAACTAATTTGTGGTAAAGTTTTAGAAAATTTATTTTATTTTACATATCAATTAATAAATATTATATTAGAAAATTTAATTATTATATGTTTTGAATTTTAGTATAATTTGAATTTTAATTAAACTCTTTATTGATTGTGAGATATAATAATGAAACTTTTTATTGTGAATTAAACTTTTTTTGTGAATTGGTTTTTATTAATGAGAGTAGTATAGTATAATTTGAATTGTAAATTAAACTTTTTTTATATTTTGTTAATTAGAATTTTATTAAGTAATTACTGTTATTATAATTTAGTAATTTATTACTGTGGAAGCATGTGGTAAGTTTCAGAGCTTTGGGGATTCTCAAATTAAGAGAGGTCGTGTTGTCTTTTGCTTTTCCTACTTGGTTGGTTATTCCATATTGGTTGGTCTCTGTCGTTTGATTATTTATTTTGCTTTCCAAGATATCATTTTTAGTGTGGCTTACAGCAATAAACTCACGACTCATTTACATCAAGAATTTTATTAAATAAAAAATATGAAAATTGACAAATAATTTAATATATGGACCATTTGGTAAAGCACAATTGATTATAGATTGAATTTTTAATAATAACTCTGAAGCTATTCTGAAATGTTCAGATCAAATATGGTACTTAATTAAAATATGTTTGTTCTCAAGTGTGGAACGAATTATTTGATTAGTACAACACTTGATCTTAGCCAAAAGGCCGAAAATGTGTGATTATTATTTATTTAACTCTATAGTTTTATAAGAGACTTTCATGTAATCATTTTTACATAAAACCAATGTGAGACTTTGTAATTTGAATTAAACTCTTTTTATATTTTGTTAATTTGAATTAATTTTAATTTTATTAGGTAATTTTGAGTTTTATATAATTTATATCAATTAATAAATAAATACTTATTTTGTTAATTTGAATTAGTTTTAATTTTTTTAGGTAATTTTGAATTTTATAGAATTTATATCGTGGGATATAATAATTAATGAGAGCTATTTATTATGAATTTAATTCTTTTATATTTTGTTAATTTGAATTTTATTAGGTAATATTGAGTTTTATATAATTTATATGAATTAATAAATAAATACTGAAACTCTTTACACAAAGGCCGAGAAAGTAGTATTACACTTGATCTTAGCCAAAAGACAAAGAAAGGTTATCCAAAAGGCCGACCCAAAAAAGTTTAGTACTACACTTGATCTTAACTAAAAGACCGAGAAGATGTGATTATTATTTCTTTAGCTTTATAATTTTATAATAGGCTTTCATGTAATCATTTTTACTTAAAACCAATGTGAGACTTTGTAATTTGAATTAAACTCTTTTTATATTTTGTTAATTTTAACTAATTTTAATTTTATTAGGTAATTTTGAGTTTTATAGAATTTACATTGTGGGATATAATAATTAATGAGAGCCCTTTATTGTGAATTAAACTCTTTTATATATTTTTAATTTGAATTTTATTAGGTAATTTTGAGTTTTATAAAATTTATATCAATTAATAAATAAATACAGAAGCTCTTTGCACAAAGGCCGAAAAAATAGTACTACATTTGATGTTAGCCAAAAAATCAAGAAAGGTTAGCCAAAAGACAGACTCAAAAAAATTTAGTACTACACTTGATCTTAGCCAAAAGGTCGAGAAGGTGTGATTATTATTTATTTAGCTCTATAACTTTATAAGAGGCTAATCATTTTTACTTAAAACAAATGTGTGACTTTGTAATTTGAATTAAACTCTTTTTTATATTTTGTTAATTTGAATTAATTTTAATTTTATTAGGTAATTTTGAGTTTTATAGAATTTATATCAATTAATAAATAAAAACTTAAATACTAAAATACTGAAACATTGAAACTTTTATAAGAGGCTTTCATGTAATCCTTTTTACTTAAAACCAATGTGAAATTTTGTAATTTGAATTAAACTCTTTTTATATTTTGTTAATTTGAATTAATTTTAATTTTATTAGGTAATTTTGAGTTTTATATAATTTATATCGAGGAATATAATAATTAATGAGAGCTATTTATTGTGAATTAAAATCTTTTATATTTTGTTAATTTGAATTTTATTATGTAATTTTGAGTTTTATATAATTTATATTAATTAATGAATAAATACTAAAACTCTTTGCACAAAGACCGATAAAGTAATATTACACTTGATCTTAGCCAAAGGGCCAGGAAAGGTCAGCCAAAAGGCTAAGCCAATAAAATTTAGTACAAAAAAAATTTAGTAGTACACTTGATCTTAACCAAAAGGTCGAGAAGGTGTGATTATTATTTCTTTAGCTTTATAGTTTTGTAAGAGACTTTCATGTAATCATTTTTACTTAAAATCAATGTGGGACTTTGTACTCTTTTTTATATTTTATTAATTTGAATTAATTTTAATTTTATTAGGTAATTTTGAATTTTATAGAATTTATATCAATTAATAAATAAATATTGAATTTATATCAATTAGTATAGATATAGATATGCACATTATATATAATTAAGTCAAATCTATAGGCCCATGGATGATGGGTTTTAGGGCAAATCATTTCAGCCTCCGCCTCCATCGCTATTAGAAGTTCAAAACCCATATATTTTAGTTTATCTATCTGCTGCAAGAATCAAAAGTTCAAAGCCCATATCGGCATATCATTTCAGATTGTTCAAAAAATCAAAACTCATATCTTTCAGTTTCCATCGCCCGCTGTTCCAATTTGGGTTCGCCGTTCGCAAGCTTCAGCGGCTGTTCCAGTTCGGGTTCGCCTTTTTTTATTTTTTATCGGACTTTCTTAGGATGGATCAGAGGCGAGAAAAACTTTCTTAGGATGTATATCTCAGTGACAAAGGATGGAGCTGGGGCGAGAAAAACTTTCTTAGGATGTATTCAGTGAGCAACTTCAATAGTCTCCTATCTTCTCTACAACATACCAGTGCTTGGAAAATCTTGACAGCTTTTTTGTTTAGGATCCCCTTTCTACATTCAATTATTTATTGAGCCCAGTGTGCAATGGCCATAGCCAATGCAATTGACTAGGAAGGAGAACGTATGACCAGACAGGCCAAGTAAAGAGATCTAAGAGTGTGATCGTGCCTTAAAAGTGAAGTTGAATTGCAACTTAAATTTCCAAATAATGTCAGACCAAGTTTTTTGGTAAGGGAGATATAAAAGTCTAATTGACTTGGAAAAAGAGATAGATATGAGTGTCCAAATTTCTAGATTTTCTCGCATCTCTGCTCAGGGAAAAGTTTAGTGATCATCAAAACTCTGGTAAGCTTCTGTGGCAGTTCAAGAAAACATAACAAAAAAGACCTACTATATTCTCTTTTCAGTTCAAGAAATTATTGCTTGCTACAACAGTCAAATCTAGACGAGTCAATAACATGAAAGCACAGGTTAGATCTTAGATTAGCCACTTTGTGTAAAACAATACCAACTGTTAAATTTCTCTTTACTCTTCTCCTCCCAGCACTTTACATAGACAGGAAAATCAAGACCAGGTCTTCTCTGCCGTAAAAAATACAAACCCATGAATGATTAATACTTTACCCTTTTTTCTTTTCTTTTTCCATTTGTACTTTTTGTGTAGGTTTTATTTGTTATAAAAAAATAATAAAATAAAATAAAAATCCAAAATTTAATCACACAGAAATTTCCTCACAAACTTCAACACAAATTAACAAAGCCTTTCTCTCATGCTTCAAGAATATCAATTGAGATAAAAGAAGCCTGAAGATTAAAAAATGAACTCCAAGAAACTATTCCAATAAATACTTTCAGACAAAACAAAGATAACCTAATCTCTCTGTCTCTCCATGTCTGCTTCAATTCTATGGGTTAGACCATATAAGGAAATACATTTCAAATATAAGAAATGAATATATAGACATATATAGAGAGAGAGAGAGAGAGAGAGACGAATTGGGTTGGGGGGCGCCACAAATGGCGAGGGGCAAAATGAGAAACAAAAGTGTAAAATAGGGTTTTCAGTTTTACTTTTTGTAAAAAAGTGGTCAGAGGGACTAGTTATACACCTTTTTTTAATTTTGTAAACTTGCATGCACATTTTTAAAAAATATAGACTAATTTTGCACAAAGCTTAACCCATTATTAATTTGTTAATAGTGAATAACCTTAAAAACAAAAAAATAATAATTCTATTAACCACCACCTAACAAATAAATATATTCCAATCTTTTTCAGCAATCATATGATTAATTGAAGATAAAACTCGCAGTGATATTGTGTAACATTGATAGATTAAGTTGTTTTTGTTGCAAACTATCCCATTTTTTTTTATCTCTTCCCCTTTTCTTATTATCTTCATTTATTTTATCTTTCCTAACTAATTGCACATATTGTTTGACCTCTCATTTTGTTTGTCAAATGACACTTATCTCTATTAATATTTGTATATAATAAATATATAACTCTCATTTTTTAATTGTCAACACATTTAAGACAAAAAAAATGCTTATATTGCAATGCTATAACTTTTAAATCTCAATTCTACCATTGGACGGCACATTTATTGCAATAAAATACAATATACATATATAAGGACAGATACGTAATTATAAATTCAACAAGTACGATAAGAGAAGTTAGTGTAATTTAACAAAACTTTAGGGGAGTTCAATGTAATTTATGGACAATGTTAAATTTGTATTATTGGATTCGACCCATTACAGAACACACGCATCCTATATCTATTAGGGCCTGTTTGGAAGCCCATGGTGTCTTGGTTTTGTAATTTGAGCCAATATCATGTTTGGAGTAGGTTGACGTGGTATCGAATACTATCAAAACATTACCAGATTTTGGACCAAAACCCATATCAACAGTTTGGTGATATTGGCTGGTTTATACATTGTAGCGGCGATATCAGACTTGTATCAAACATTGCAGTGCTGGTATCAAGTGATATGAAACACTGTAGTGCTGATATGAGGTATATAAACAAATGGGCCCCTTAAGGCTATGTTTGGTATGGTGGGTTTGAAGGGGAAGGATAAGATTAGTTATGAGGGAAAGGGAAGGAAAGGATAATTTGAACTCTCCGTTGTGTTTGGTTGGTTAATGCATGAAGAGAAAGGAGAAGATAATAATTATGTTTTGGAAAAAAAATAAAAGGGAATGATAATAATAAATTTACTATTATACCCTTATTATATTTTTAAAGATTGTATATATATAATCTCTTATATTTTGCTACAAAAGAAAAAAAAAAAAAAAGAAGAAAAAAGATTAGGGCAAATCATTTCAGCCTCCATCTCTAATCTCGTTCTCAAATATAAACTTGCCCTCTCCTCATCCTCTCTCACCCCCAAATCAAAACCCACATCTTTCAGTTTCCATCGTTGTTCCAGTTCGGGTTCTCCGTCCGCCTCAAAAAATCAAAACCCACATCTTTCAGTTTCCATTGCTGTTCCAGTTCGGGTTCGCCGTCCGCCGTTCGCAAGCTTCCCGCGCTGAATACATGCCCAATATCAAGTGCAATTTTGAGGGTAAATATGACATGATAAATATTATACGAGCCATTGCCTTCTCTTTTTTTCCTTATTCTCCCATTTTTTAAAAGTTAAAGAAATTACTATACATTGTTACTAAGAACCCTCCAAACCCTTTCCTCTCCCTCCACTCACCTTACCCAAATAGAATTTTTTTATAACCTTCCCTTCCCTTTCCCTTTCCCTTCAAACCCACTCTAAGCCTTAGCATTACGGAGTATATTTAAAGAAGAAAGGGAAAAAAAAAACAAGAAACAAACTGCGAAGCTAGACTTATAAAGGCACTAAACTGCATACGATCGGAAAAATCTTCGTCTGCCGAACAACTTGTGTCTGAATTGAGTTATCTTGGAAAGGAATTGACTTTCTGTCGTTCCGACGAACAGAAAAATGCGGTCTCTGGACCATAAACGTGAAACCCTAGCTTCTCAAGAAGATAGGTTAAACAATAGCAACGACCGCCCAACTTACTTCGATGTCTACGGTCCCGAAGTACTCACCCTATCCTTCTCTCTCTTATGTATATATCTTCTAGTAGTGACATATATATATATGTGTGTGTGTATGTATATGTATACATATATATAAAGTTGTTCAGCTTGTTATTTGTTTTGTGATTTAATTTATTTGATGTTCATTGGTATGGACACTGTTGGTGTTTTTTTCGTTAGTTTAGGTCATCAAATCAATTTAGAATCCTAGATTATACACGCATTATGCTCCACATGCTCAACAAAGCCTATGCTCAACTACTTGCTACATGATTGCCATCATGAGCTATTTGGGACCATAATTTAAGTTAAACCACACACAATGATATATTTATATACACTTATCCAAAAAAAACTATATCTTTATATACCTTCTCAGTCTGTGTTAACTTTAGTATTTACCTAATTACCTTCCTTCTGTTAGCAATGTATCACAGTCCCTTTTTTTTTTTTTTTTTTTTTTTTATCATTTTATCTCCGACCAATGCAATTTCGGTTTCATGAATTATTTATAAATGTAAACTGTCTTTTATTTATTTTTTATTTTTTATATATTTGGAGTATTTGATTTGAAAATGTGACAAAAAGCATCACGTGTATTATTTATTTTTTCTACAAAGTACATTCGACTAATGAATTCTAATATGTCATAGCTATTAATGGGAAGAATGATAACTGCTGCTCGCACTGTCGCTGATATATCTAGTTGAATTTCAATGAAACATTTAAATTATGTTATTATTATTGAGCTCCTTCCTTGCATATATGTGAGATTATCTGCTTTAATTACTATTCTCTTAGGCAATGTTATAGTAGCAAACACACACACATGAATGTGAGCATTACCTATTGTTTTCATGAGTAAAAAATGAAGCATAGTACTTGCTATGTGTTAAATAGCCTCAATTTACCTTTTAATTTCTAACCAGCTATGGATTGAAAATTTGATGGTATTAATTCAACCCAGATATACATTTATACACCAACCACACACGCAGTCCTTGATACCTGCCACATTATGATATACATTGAAATCTTGTTTTGGGTTTGATGCAGAGTAAAGCAGATGTTGTTTTCAAGATGCCAGAAGCTAACTCAACCTTGAATTTAGAAGTAGGTTTTGCTATCAAAAGAGTTTTTTTTTTTCTTCTTATATTGATGTGAAAGTCGGTAACTGTTTGACTGGATTTTATATGATGAAACAGGACGTTCAAGGACTTATCACCTGGGTGCTTGGTGAAGGATGTATGCCGTCATGGGTTTTTATCAAAGTAAAGAACATATGGATGACCTTGTCAATTCAAATTTAGTAGAATTTGTCAACAAATATATTGTCATAACATATAATTTCAATTCATGGATGAACTACTAATTTCATTTTGTGAATAACAGAACTGTCTCTGTTCGGTGGTCATGGTTAGCGTGAGACAAAACAATATTGCGTAGACTGTTTATCTGAATGGAAGTTAATAACCAATGCAATTCTATTATGAATGTCTTGTAAGCATTCTACGGTAGCAAGGCATCTTCTTGCTTGCAATCGTCGATAAAATACTGTACGATGGAACTCGATTTGTCTTGCGTGCATTACTGTATTCCATTGTGGTCCAGTTGATTTTAAAATTTTCATATTCTAAACAATTTTTTCATGGTTTGAATTTTCATGTACCACTTCTTTGGTTTAATCAGTCTACACTGCACCATCAACTAAAAGATATATAGCCATATTTATCATCTATTATATCAGTTATTATTGGACTATAGTTACTATTCCTTAAATATGATCAAATGATAGTACTATGGTTTGAGAGAAAGTAACAGTATTCAGTCGGCCACTACAGTGGAAGTGTGTTGAATCAATAGTCAAAGTACCCAACTTTATCCTTGCAGGGTCACGTGTGAGATGGAAACTACTTGTACTAAAAAAAAAAAAGGGCAGGACGACCTTAGAAAAGGACTGCCTCTCGTGTTCAGTAGGGGGGTTAGGGATTCCTTCTAGAACTAGAAGCACGCTAAAGGTTATTTAAGTTTTCCCCTACTTGAAGAGTGATGCATTTAGTGGAACTTTTTGGCCAGATGAATTTGGGCATGGCACATTGAATTCCCACAGAATGGTTAAAAGATCTTGGCACTGTTTGATTGATTGCCTGAACACACAAGATCATAGAGCCCAACATAGCCTTGCATTAATGTTACATAGAGCATGGATCATGAATGGGAGTGCACCTGTGGTACCCCACTTAGTCTATTATGTGATATAGGAGACTTTTGCTTATTTAGATTATTGGACTCCAATTTAAATAATAATAGCATATTTACAGTGCAGTTTGGTTTTCCTTTTAGTTAATTGAAGAGGGTCATGGAATTTCAATTTAAAGTGCAAAAACTTTTAGGAATTTAAATTTTAGCATTTTGAATGAAATTGTACGACAGATGCTTTACGATTCTCTCTGAAAGGGTAGGCATATTTGGAACTTCAGTGATATGGAGGATGAGTGCATGACGTTTATTGTCCGGACTAATCTTTTTTATATATTCTGATTAGATGCTGTCATCTTCACCTCCATGAGTGGACATGCCCGTGATACGAATATCATGGGTGTGAGTTGACCATATGAGTTACTTGGTTATCATACATCTATCTGTACTAGGGGGTTGGATTGTGAGGTTGACTTTTTGAGAATTGTTTGCATTACCATGTATTACTACTGGATCTGTGTGAAGAATGGGAGGCTGTGCAGTCCTGAATTCTTTGCATGCTGGTCTTTCTGCAGGCCCATGGGCTACTGGGATTGTGGCTTTCCGAGCTATAGATATTCAACATCTCTTTTTTCTGTTCAAAGTGACTTCCTATTTGCATGGTCTCGTTGAATGATATTTTAACAGTCAAATCACTTCTCAGAGAATAAGCTGATCCAAATGTTATGTGCTGTAGTAGTCCAGCATCTTTTGTGGTGTTGTTCATTCTCTATTATTTCCACACGGTAGATTCTATATGTATTTGGTTATGATTGGGTAACTGTTACTTCCATAGAAATTTTCTGGGCCATAGATCCTTGTGGGTCTTATTATGTTTGGAGTTTATGTATCACAATTTCTTGTGAATCAATTTAATAAAAGAGTTTCTGGAAAAATGGCTGGCTTTTTGGATATGGATGTTAATTGGCATATTGCAAATGTGGGTTCTTTTATATCTTATATATATGATATGGTGGTTTGTGGGTCTTTTGTATCTTATATATATGATTATATGGTGGTTTCTCACTTGGATATACAGAATCAACTAGAGTAGATCCGTGCATCTAGATTTTATATGGTTGGTACTGTCTGCAACACTTGAAAACATGGTTAGTGTAACGGGTGAGCGCTTGCCAATTTATCCAAAAGCTTAATCTATTGGGCAGGGCTGCATACCCATACCCACCCATTTATACCCCTTTCACTTTCCATTTGGATTAGATGTGGGACAAATACCTTTTGTAACATTCTCTCCCACCTGAACTCGCAATACCCTCGTTGCGATCGGGCCACCTTGCCTACCCGAGTGGCTCACCTGGATATCTTTCGGGTCGGACGCTTGGCGTGACACCGGATCAAGGACTGGTCTGGCTCTGATACCAATTATAACGGGTGGACGCTTGCCTATTTACTCAAAATCTTAAGCTATTGGGTAGTGCTGCATACTCGCCCATGTATACCCCTTTCACTTTTCATCCGGATCTTATGTGGGACAAATACCCCTTGTAACAGTTAGCTACAATATCTGCATGACTTCTTGGTTGTATACTGTGGATAGTGATTTCGTTCCCATTTTACCATCTATTGAAAGGAAATTAGAGGATTTATTCAGTTGGGGGATTGAGTTTCCAAATCTTATTAGTATATTATAACATAATTCCGTCCATCCAGCATTCCTTGGGCTTTGCATCATTTTTTGTTTCCAATTTTCAAGATTGTTTCACAATTCATTAATGTATTTATTTTTGTAACTCTATTTCATTTGAAAAGGGATTGTGTGTATAATTTGAACATTCCTCTATTGCTTCATAAGAATCTTTGTCGGTTTATTTTATGGTGCATAACTTCATTATTTTGTCGCAGAAATTATTTTGGTAATGTAGCATTATTTTGATCTGCAGAACATGCCTCTGATTCCGAAAGTGGTTATGCTGTATGTCCCTGGTCTCGATGCAGCTCTGTACCTGTCACAGTCTAAACTACTTGGTAGTTTCAAGAAATTCTGTGGCGTTCCACGGGCAGTTTTAGCTCTTAGGTTGGTAACATATATGCTTACTTTTCTTCTTTTTGCATTCGTAATTTTCTTATTTTGCAATAATTATGGTTCTTGGTGCTTGTTTTATGCTAGCTGTGTATCAGATGGAATGCAGACTATTGATGCACTACTAACATGCAAGCGTAAAAGAAAAAGGCACAGTGCTGATTCACTTTTGAGCAAACCTGCCCAGACACCTGAACAAGGTCATTGTCCAATTCCAGGGAATTTTACTCTTCCTTATGAAAGCTCCACTCGCATGCTTGTAACTTGGTCATAAATTTCTTCTTGGCATGAGTAGGTGTCAATGTAGGTTTGTTGATTTCTCACTAGAGTGCTAGTCCTATTGTGCGAGTGGCAAAAGAAGCCACTATTATTCTAAGATGGAGCTATTGCGTGGCTGTTGAGAAAGGACATATATTGCCTTATATTTATTTCGTTTGGGATATCATTTAGCATTTGGGTAATATTGCATCTAGTAGCACACTTGTATAACTTTATGATAATTGTTTATTTCACATGATGAAAAAACATAGGACATCTTTAAAAATAGAAGTGAGACTAAATGAAGGTTTTGATGGAGGGGGAGCAAAAGAAGTAGAATAAGTTGAGGAATTTGATATGCTGGCATGACTGTATCATGCCAGATTCGTGATGTGTCTATGCCATTGCAGCATAGGTTGTATTGTTCTATGAAGTAAATAGAACTTGCCAAAATGGCTTGTCATGTTGAAAACTTTCTTACATTAGCTTCCTTATGCAGGAACTTGTAGTACTGATTCAGATAACCCGTCATCTTTTGATCTTACTAAAGATTTACCATTCCCCATTGCATACTACACACTTACAGCAAAGGAACTAGAAGATAATGGATACTGTTATAATCAACCAGGTAACAAAAATTTTATATATTGATTTCTTTTTTTGTCTTCTTTGTATCTTATTAGCTTTTGATTTTACTTTTAAATTTTAATTTTGCATAATGCAGGCTTTCTTTCAACTCTTCCTGCTCCTTTGGAAACTTCTCCCCATGAATTGTTGGCACTTGATTGTGAAATGGTAAGGTTATAGATTTCAATCTTTGACTTAAAAATAACAGAATGTTTTACTTGGAAATATGCCGCCCAAGTATTGTGTTCTTCTTGTATATCCAAATCATGTTTGTTGGCTGATTCTCTTATAGCTTGCATTGTCCTTCTGTAACCATGGGCATCAGGAAACAGGTATAAAGTTGATGATGTAGGTGTTGATATCATTTGGGTATATATTGCTGTTTGATTTTTCGAGGATAATAATATTAACATTTGCTGAATCTCATAACAAAGTATTCAGGTTATGGGAACAGAATAATATCATCCATCTTATTTATCAAGAGAAGTATAGTTATATCATGATCAAGAACAAAACTAATCAATACACCCATTTTAGGCATGCCTATGTAATGGATGGAACTAAAACTTCTTGTGCCAGACTAATATCACACCCCTTCCCTCATTTGAAATGCAAGAAAAGGGGTCTGGTTTCCTCTTAACAAGTCAGCACAACATTGACCGTCATGTTTGGCTAAACAAAATGTTTAATTGATTTAGTATCGTCTTTCCTTCTGACGCAGATTGGTTCACTTGGAAATTATGCTGACTAGTTTTTTCTTGTCTTTCTAATTGGCTTTTAAGCTGATGCAAAATGGAATCTAAGTGACCTGTACATCTCTGCTATATTTTCGCGATTTTGATGTTTTCATCTTTTTGGTCTCAGCGGCTAACCAACTTATTGAGAAAATGAAACAAGGACCTGGATTTAAGTTTGTTAAGGCGATCTAGGATACTTTTTGATCTCTTACAAAATTAGCATTTGTTTGAGTAAATTGTTTTCCTTTGTGTTTTGGTCTTGATGAGTTTTCTGCTGCTAATTATGTTACAATTTAAGCTTTCTTCTGCAAATGTCAATAATTTCCAATTTCGAATAGATCTCCTGAAACTTGAATTTTCGTTTTTGGACAGGTCCTAAAACTTGATTAGATCCAAGGAACTTGAGCAACTTTTTCAATGACTTACTGATTGTTTTTGAGTTCTTGGTGCTACACAGGCTTATATATGTATAGGTGTATAGGATGGGTATAGAATTGGATTGATTCAAAATCTTATCTAATGAGATACTCAGTAAAGCTAGTCCCAAATAACAACATCAAATGCACATCTGTTTGAAGTTCACAATCACTTTTACTTGTTAACTTTCTTAAGGTATTAATCAGTCGAGTGCCCTTGATTTGGCTGTAAGTTTAGGGGCTGGTAATAGTGAGAACTTTTAACTCTTTGACAGTTGTAGACTAATGTCTGTGAGGATAATATACTTACCAAATATCTAACCTTTGTGAATTTATTTATTTATTTGTTAATGAACGAGTGCTCGATTTTTAGATGTCTCTGCTCTTTGCTGGAGGTTGGTAATAAACAAGAAATCGTTATTCTACTGTAGTACTATGGCTGGTATAATTGTGACCATTTTATTCTCATTTTATTTTGCCCAATCTTTTTGTTGGTAGTGTGTCACAAGCGAAGGATTTGAGCTCACGAGAGTAACTCTGGTGGATTTTAAAGGACAGGTACATTCTACTTACCTAATGCTTGGCTATAACGTAATTTTATAATAATTAGTGTTTTGACGTTTTGTGACTTGGAACTTCTGTTGAGATTTTTCTGTATAGATTCATAACTTCTGATTTTTGGTAATCCACTCTTTATTATGGTTTAAAGCCAGATAATTTGCTGCATCTTTTGTATATTTTAGAATTCTTGTTTATTAATAAATGTTTCTCCTTGTATGTATTTTCGGCTTCACAGGTCATGTTAGATAAATTGGTTAAACCATCAAATTCTATCATTGATTACAACACTAGGTATGTTGTCATATTAACTTTAGCAATTTTACTTCCTGCTAGTTTGAGATATGCTGAAATTTTTTATCTTCAATATGTAGAAAGTTTTTTTTTTTTTTTTTCTGTTGATTGAAAATAAATAAGAGGTGGAAAGTTAGAATTTATTTGATAACAATTTGTTCTCAAATTTAGTTTCTGCATTTTTATGGTCAACTTAAAGATATGTTAGATAGGTTGGTTCTGCAATTAATAAATATTGCCCTTTTAAGAGGTATTAATGCATGATTGATGGAACGGCGGAGCAAATATAGATCTTTTGAGGTTTTTGAAGGATCTCTTTTGAGCTTCTCATCAATGTTTTTGAGGCCTTTAAGGATCAATTTGATAGTCTCCTGTGGTGGAGGGAAATTTAGTAGTAATATATGTAGGTTGAACTTGAAACTAGGCAATTTTGTCTTAATGCTGAAGGGAGAACCCTTAAGCACTTGCTAATTGGTCATACTGTTGTGATGCTGATGCAGGATTTTCTGTAGTGAAGCCTTATAATAAGGGATTGAGGAAGGTAGCTTAAGAATGATTAGGGTTTGGAAGATAAGATTCTTAAAATAGGATTAGGATCTGATAGTGTAGTTGAAGGGTTTTATTTCTCTTGGATTCAGAAACAATAATAATGATGCTCATTTAGGATGGAACTGAATTGGAAGGAGAAAATTAATATCAGGGTGATTATATCTAGAGTTTTCCAGGTGATCACTCAGGATTCCTTGGGAAATCAGCAGTAGGTACAAGGCAATTAGAACCTGTTAAAAAAGCTTTTTAGCTACAAAATTTTTAATTGATTGTTTCTGATTAATTTTGGAAGATTACAAGTTTATAGATTTGGATGGGTGGGGTAGACTGGACAGAGTCCGAGACTTTATATGCACAAAGTGGCTTCTTTCAGGATTCAAATCACACTTTACAAAAACCCGAAATTTTACCATTGCACCAGGCAACCCCCAAAGGCCCTAAACGGTAAAGTCCTTATTATTGACAGCTCGTGTTCTTTCACTTAAAGCAAATTGATTACATTATTATCATAAGATTGAATGCTTTCAGGTGTTGAACTCCTTTGAAAAATGACTCTGTACGCTTTAAAGTAAGAACATTTGGACCTTCTCTTGTAGAGTTTTGGCTGCTGCTATTTTTCCCTGTCAGATGCTAAATGCCCACTTACTGAAATTTCTATTTACCAGAACAAACAAATTTTAGTTGCATGTTTATTACAGGTAGATACAACTTGGCCCATTTTTGAACAATGACACCCCCTATCAGAAATGAGATCCATACAGGCCCTTCAAAGGTGTGAAAAGTCTAAATTGCCCTTCAATGTTATATTACTTTTAATGATAAAGTATCAAAACTCTAGAAAGACCATTTTGCCCTTCAGTCAATACCAACCACATATTAGGGCCCATCCTTCCATTTTTCTCTCTAACCTTTCTTCTGTCTACCCAACACCACCACCCACCACCGCTCACCCCTTCTTTCTTTCTTTCTCTCTCTTCACTCACCACCATAACCTCCACCCCCACCACCACCCTCCTCTCAATCTGGGTTGCTATATATATATATATATATATATATATATATTATATCCATATATATATGGATATAAAAACATATATATATATATATATATATATATATATATATATATATATATCTCTTCTCTCAATTTGGGTTTATGCAAATGGGGAAGTGGGTCTTCTGGATCGGGTCGATCGGCGGTGGAATTTCCTCAATAACACCGAGGATTGGAATTCTCTGTTGAACGATGTGGGATCTATTCCCCAATTCACTCACTTGGACACTCAAATTCCCGTTTTCACTAAATTTCAATCTTCAATCTCGTTCAATCCGACCTAGTTCGTCAATTTCACTTGCATCAATTCAAATATTCGCGATTCTGGGTTTGATTTCATGGACGAGCTTGTTCAAGCCTCCGATTGCATCGAATCGAACGTCCGGCAACTTGTGCACTTGATATTGGAGCGACACAATCAACATCTAGGTGGTTCGCCGGCCAACGGAATACCACTCCAGCAAGCTGCGTTCTACTTCACAAAAGCTCTACAATCTCTACCACTCCGGGTTGGTTTGTCACTGACGGTGAATAGGGTTTGTTTGAATGACCAAGGTTTAGGATTTGGGGTTGATGAATTGTGACAGATGGGTTTAAGATTTTAATGAATAGTAGAATTTCCAAGTGATCAAATGGGCAGAACTTCAGTTGGGCATGTATCAGTCTAGTGTACCTCAGTTATGGTGACCAATTGACTTCTCTTCCGTTCAAACCGGTGTGGTTCAGTCCTGCGTACTTCTCTTCAGTTCGGTTTTTTGTGTTTCAGTCCGGCAGACTTCAACTCTACTTTAGTTGGTGCAATTGCAGGTGAATGTTAGGTCTCTGATAATGTGTTTTTATTGATCATATGCATGCACTCATGTGGGTTTGACCGGTCAAAAGCAGAGGAAGAACTTGCTTATATTGTTTCGGTGCTCTGTTTATCTAATTGATTGGGTGATGAAGAAAGTAGCATAGAGGGGAGCAAGAAGTGATTCACCCGGGTTTAGATATACATATATACTTGTAGAGAGAGAAAAGTTGGGGAAAGTGAAGAAGAGGGTGAGGAGAGAGAAATTGGGTTCTCAGGTCACGTGTATATATATATATATATATGTGTGTGTGTGTGTGTGTGTGCGTGTGTGTGTATATGTATATATATGGAGGAGAGAGGGTGAGAAATGGGGGTTTGGGGTATTTTTGTCCATATAAAGAGTTATTAAGGTTAAATTTGTAATTTCATTATTTAAATTGGTCAATTTACAAGTCAAAGGGCATTCTGGTCATTTTATCATGTGTCAGTGTGTTTAGTGTTGTCTTTGTCGAACGGAGCAAACCTGGGGGTGTCATTGTCAAAAAATGGGTCAAGTTTTATCTACCTGTAATAAACCCAAACCTAGGGGGGTTTCGGTATAAATTACCCATTGATTTATAGACACAAAAGGCATAAGGTGTTGACATTTATTCTGAGAGGCAGGATATTAGCCTCAATGCTACAGACACGAGTCTAACCATGCTATGTATATTACTAAAGAACCATGAGGGACATGGACGTCAGCCAATGTGGAAAATCAGCACCTTCAATTGTGGATTGGTTCATGAAGGGTATGCTTAACAAGACAGTTGCTTATTGAAGTCCTGATGCAATTTAATACCGATGAGCCTCAAATTAGGCTCTTAAAAGACTTTCATGGTTGTATGCTGTTGACATTTTTTTCCTTGCATTTTATATATAATGCTATACTTGAAACGTTACGCATGACAAAAGTGATGTATTCAATTTTTTTTGCAATGTTAGAGCACCTAATTAGCCTCTTTTGCTCTCTCCTCCCCCCCTTACATTGGTTTCACTTAAGCATATTTTAAATTATTGCAGGTACAGTGGAATCACGTGTGAGATGTTGAATGGGGTGACTACAACTCTTAAAGATATTCAGGTTCACTATTTGGATAGACATTATATATATGTATATTTTATTCTATGCTGTAACTCGAGTTACCCATGCATGTCTATGATTGCTTCAATGATTAATTTCAAGTTCAAAACAAATATTCATACATTTATTTACAGTTGTTTCCTATATTCAGGAAGACTTCCTGCAGCTGGTTTACAAAGAGACCATTCTAGTTGGGCATTCTTTGGAGAATGATTTGATAGCATTAAAGATCTCTCACAATCTGGTGATAGATACAGCTGTATTGTACAAGCACCCCCGCGGTAGATCTTACAAAACCGCACTTCGTGTGCTTACGAGGAGATATCTTTCTCGGGAGATTCAGGATTCAGGAAATGGTCACGATAGTATAGAAGATGCTAAAGCTGCTATGGAACTGGCACTGTTAAAGATTAAACATGGCAAGTGATTTCTTTATGCATTTGCATTGTACTATTTATGGTTGGAATTGTTGAAGTTTGTGCAGAATAAGTAACAATTAAAATATTGATTTAACAAATTTCTGTATATTTAGTTTGTTATTGCATTATTTGTCAAAATTGTAATATTATCTGAGAATTTGAGATTAATAACAGAAAATTTGTATCTAGGATGCAATTGTGTGAGGTCATAACTGTGATTGTTCCAATATTTTGAGTTCTGTCCGCACAATTATGTGTCCTTTATTTTTTCTTTTCTGTTTTTGCTTGCGATTTGGTTCCTCTATTTCACAAGTCCTGTATCTTCTTTGCAGTAATTGAAGTTGTGGTTAATTTAATTTTGTTCTGTTACTTTATTCAATGACAGCATGTTTCAGAGGAGGAGGAAACCCATCTTTGTTTTCACTTGGTAAATCAAAATTCACTAAATAGTTAATACTGATACTGGAGATATACAAAAAAAGGTTGATGGTTTTTCTTCCCAATTCAGTTGGAGATGGTGTTTATGCTGTACCAAAAAAGATCCTCCTCAAACGCCCTCCTCTCTTTCTCTCTCTCTCTGTGTATCTCTATCTTTATTTCTTATGTGAACTTGCCGATCTTGGAGTTTGTCTTAAGTACAAGGTAATCGAGAGGTTAAGATTGTCATCATTCCTCTCCATGGGACGGCATGCTTCCAAGGGGTCATGTTCTTGTTTGACTATGGTTGAGGCTGCCTCACACCTGTGTTTTCCAAGAGAATGACCCTTTGGATGGCATGCTTCCAAGGGGTCATTCTCTTGTTTGACTATGATTTTAGGCATGCTACCAACGGGCCAGTGGCCCAGTGGTATCAGCCTCTTACTTTTCAAAGGGAGGTCAGGGGTTTAAGTCTCAGAAGAGACAAGTGTGTATAAGTACCAACTAGGAAAAAAAAAAAAAAATTTTAGGCATGCTTATTCATGCAGATCTTCCATTATATTTAATTTTCCCTTGTGCATTGTCTTGTTTTCTGATACTATTGCATCAATATTTAGCTGACACTTCATCTTAGCCTTGGCTTGAATTTGATGCCATTAATGTATTTCTGAAATATTTTTCCTGGGTTCTTGGGGTTCCAAATTTATGTTCTTCAATCGGCATTGGTTCATTGAGTATTGTAGGTTGGGATGGCAAAATTTTCCGTCCTGCCCCTAATGGGATGGGTATGAGAAGCTTATAAATGGGATAGGGGTGGGTTGGGTAGAAGGAGATAAAACCCTACTCTGTGCATGCTGTAATTGAAACTCTTCTCATTTGTTTTTGTGTGGTTTTTAATTATATTAACTCATATAGAACTTTGTCGACTCTATGCATGCTTTTGGCCCTGGTGCTTTTGGAATCAGGACCTGATTTTGGTTCACCACCAACATACACGCGGACGAAGCTCCTTGCAGTTCTAAATGAGTGTGGCAAAGCTTCTACTTTGATTGATGATATATCCATTGTGAAGCGGTTCGCTTCTGAATTGACCCATGCAATTCCGGTGTCTTCTGATGATGAAGCTCTTTCAAAGAGCATAAAAGAGGTAAAGAGTTTATATCAGAAATTCTCTTCCCCGTGGCTTGGCAGAGATAAGAACTGCCCGTGGTAGCAAGGTTATTTTGTAACTTCCTGGTGTCATTTTAGGTTAAAAACGAAAAGGTGCAGTTTGTCTGGGCTCAATTTTCAGAATTAAATTCTTATTTCAAGAAACAAGCAGAGGACACAGAGAAATTAAATGGAAGGCTTGCGGAGATGATATCATTGCTTACATGTAACAAGAAGTCTACCAGCAAAAAGGGCATCAAATACAGTGTCACCTCTGAACTAAAGGACGTTCTAACTTGCATGGATGCTAGAGTCAGAAGCCTCTTCTGCAGCTTGCCTACTAATGCTATGCTAATTATTTGCACTGGTCATGGAGACACTGCAGTCGTTCATAGGTACATGTTCATACTTATTAGTTTACTTTTTTTTTCTTCGGGCTGGGGATTCAGATCTATTCCACTTGCATTACTCGGGTCAAATTTGTCATGGATCTGTCCATTTTTATTTTACTTTCTTTTCCAAAATAAAAAATAAAACCAAAAATCAAGCAACTGATAATGCTTCTGGAATCTGGCTGAAGGTCCACCTCACATTGGGGTAGATGAACTTGTCTCTGGGTCTTTGTCTGTAGAAACAGGCGTCAAGTTACCGACCATGCTGCCTTGTTTATAGTTCTTATCTCCACTTGTCCCTATGGGGACTTGAACCTTGGACCTTCTACGATGGAAGGCGAGGAAGTACCACTAGGCTACATACAACCTTTGTTGGTTAATGGGTGATTTCTTTACAGTTGAAAAACACATTGAATATGTAAAAATAGAGCCATCTTATGGTCAGCATATCTCCATGTTATTGTTGTTTTCTATTAGTAGGATATTTAACTCTGCACAAAATCTTGGTAGATTAAGATTGTAATAGTTTATTACATAATTTAACCCTCGTTTAAGTAGAATATGCGTAAGGCAGGCAAAAGTTTTTTTTTTTTTTTTCTTCTTTCTTTCAAGAAGCCACTTAATGGGATGTTGGAGGACATGAAGCCCTGGAACAAAGAGTAGGAAACTGGTAAGTGGTCGCCCAATTGGGATTATCTTGAATTACCACCCTACTTTGGTTGGTGCAGGAAGTCGATGTTTGACAAAAAAAGTACCAAGACTAATCCAAAAATACTTGTTTCTTCTATATTTTCGTTCACTTCCTAAGATGTATGCTGGTCATTCATCCTCGTTTGGAAAAACTTCATTGTTAAAGGAAAGTCTCACAAACAATTTCCATCTACATTTCGTGAAAGTACCAAAAACAGCCCAAGTGATCTGATCATTTCGTCACCTCATTTGAACTGCAGCTAGAAATAAAATCAAGTTCCATTGCATGTCCCTTGAACGGATTAAGTTTTTAGATCAGGAAAATTGAAATAGTGTTAAAAACTGTTTGGGCATACATTAAAATAACTATATACTAATTTCATCATTTGCTTCTCTTCCATGTTGTATAAATTTTCATTTAGTATTATTTCTTAGGTGCTTGTTCTTTTTTTTTTCTTGTGCATGGATGCAGAGTGAGGAAAATGTTAAATGAGCAAATCGAGACGGCAGTATCCCGTGAGAAGCTCGTAAAGGTCTTGGAAGAGCTGCAGGCCCAAGCCGAAGTAGGATTGTGTTTCGTAGGTGTGAAGCATTGAGTTAGATTATGAATGTACCTTAGAATTTCTTTTTGCAAATTGTGTACTGCACGCATTTGAGGTAAAATCTTATAATATCCAAAAATATGTAATGTGAGCAAGTACATAGAGAGACACTCTACCTTCACAATTTTGGTGTAAAGTTTATTTAAATTAAAAAAAGATTGTATTTTAAAATTAATATATTTAACTGCATATTTGTTTTGATATTCACTTTTCTCTTTTATTTTTATTGTTTGCCTTTTTATTGTTCTGTTGCCCATGAAGAAATTGTGTCCTAATCATGGAAAACTGTAGGGATCATTTTATTTTTCCAATGAAGTGTTGGAATTATTTGTTCTGTTGGGAATATGGTTTCTCATTAATTTCCGTAAAAATTGTATTCTCTCTCATTATTATTTTTATTGTTGTTGTTAGGTGGTTAGTTTAGAGTTCTGAATGTATCAATGTGAATGTCACAAGTGAACAACTACCAGATATTTCTCTAAATGTTTATGGTGCTTGAGGTTTTTAGAAAGATGTATGATGAAATATAACCGCATAAAATTCAGATGGAAGTAGAAAGGTTGTTTTCAGTATTGATGATGTTCAGGACAATTATCATTCTTGTTTATTCACTGGAAAGTTATATTACTCGGAATGGATTTTTAAAATCATGCAGATATCCCTCAAGACATTACGGAACGATATTGCTGTAATACTTTACTTCCTCACCGGCTGCCATGGTTCTGCCCAACACATTCTGAAGCCGACCTTTGCCCTCCGCTGCACAACAGAATGTTTCTCGGACAGCTGAGGCAGTTTTTTGCGAGACTGCCCCTGATCCTCACTGCAAGAAGGTTGAACTGTGTAGGCAGACTACCCACTAGAAAGTTGTAATCCAAGAACAAGCTTCTCCAAGACTGGCCGAGCTTTCTCCCGTAGTCAGGTGGGATTTGACCAGAGAATTGGTTGTGACCAAGATTGATTGCTGTTAGATTTGCATAAGTGACTAAATTCACTGGCAAATGACCACGCAAATTGTTGCTATGCCCATCAAGCACCCGAAGCTGTGACCCTCCGCCACTGATCTTGATCACCGCAATTGATGTGAAACGATTGACTGAAACATTGATGTGATTCACCTCAGGTAAGTTGAGAATCGCCTGATCTATGAAACCAGAGAACCTGTTTTGGCTCAGGTCTAATACTTGGAGGCGTTTTAGCTGCCTTAAAGTTGAAACACCCCCTGAAAGTATATTGTGGCTTAATGACAATGTTCTTAAGCTTGTAGGAAGCTGTGGCAGGTATCCAAAGAGCTGGTTACTACTAAGTTCTAAAGTGTTTAGCTGCCATAGTCCGTTAAGGTTGGGAATTCTACCTGTAAATCCATTGTTTGACATTCTTAACTGGGTCAAGCTTCGAATCCCGGAAATTGCGGCAGGGATTAAGCCAGACAGATTGTTGTATGACACATCCACAATTTGGAGCATCTTGAGCGTACTGATCCTGGTTGGTAGGCCGCCGGTGAAAAAATTTTCAGATAGCGAAAGTCTTGTTAGCATTTTGAGATTGGAAATGGTATCTGGTATTGGTCCCCGGAACCTATTCTTGCTCAGGTTAATTGTGGTGAGCTCTGTCAGGTTCCCTATTGCGGACGTCAGAAATCCATCGTATCCACCTGCATCAAGATCAAGTGATGTAATACGGCTTCTTGTGTTGTCCGGAGGAAAGGAACATAAGATTCCTAGAAAATTTCCCCCGGAACTTTGGCAAGGATCCACATGAAAATTCCAAGAGTGGAGGAAGGAAAATCTGGGGATTGAAATTGGATCAATTGCCTGCTTTAGGCTGCGAAGAGCTTCGATATCGGATTGGAGGGTTATTGAATGAACAAAGCCTGAAATGAAAGTGAATATAATGATTGAATACAAACAAGAGGATATGGATTGCATTGGTTTGGCCATGAGGTTCAGGGAAGCTGAATTGACACACATTTGGTGTTTCGGTTGCTTGTATGGAGCTCAATATATTAGCATTTTGGAAGAAGATGAGGCAATAAAATATCCATTTCAAGAACCTGCTGCATGAAAAGATGATCTTGGGAGCACAAAAAGAATGTGTGATCTTGGAAGTTGGTTGGAGGTATGAAAAATGTTGCACTCATGTCTTAGTAGTGGCTATCCCAATTCTCTACCAACCTTACTACTTTCACAAACAACACGACCTGTGATATTAAATTTTAGGATCTACAAGAAGTCAGTTGGCAAAGTCTATGCACTTGTTTTAATAATAATAATAATAATAATAATAATAAAATTGATCATCCACATCAAGTGTAATATTATTTCCCAAGTCTTTAAACACACTTGAAACTCATAGAAGTTGCTAAATAAAATCTGCATAGCATAGGTGTTGTTGCATCAACATTCTCTCTACCTATCAGCATTATTTTCCTAAATGAAAACGTCTTTTTCCATTGGTAAAGTAAATGCAAACATCATCGCAATAGTGCCGTTTTGGGGTTCTAATCCACTGCTTGTTCTGACTGCATCCATCTAATGAAACAAAAATGAACCCTCTTTTTTGTTATGGTCAGGTTGCAGGGACTAAGCACAGAGACTGGAAATGTGATTCCATCATCATTTAGTGACTAAACCTAAGTGTCAATTTTATGCATATGGTTTAAGATAATTAATGATAGTAACACTCATTAGAGAAAGAAAAAATCTTACATGAACAGATCAACATAGAATGCCAATGCAGTAACTTGAAATTAACTAAGATAAGCCCTCAAACAGAGAGAAGTGATTTATATACTAATGTAGTGCTTATAAGCATTAAGTGCTGAAACGACAACTATTTACAATCTCTAATGCGGATCAAATTAACAGATTGATTCATTGCTCGATTGTGGTGATGGAAGTTGAGAAACTTCAGCTAAGGAATCCTGCCTCACCAAAGAGACCATTCAAGATTTCCAAACTGAAGAAGCAGTTGGTTTATTTTGCCTGGAGGATTGATATAGGGATGAGAAACAGGTTTGGAGAGGCTCAAGGTTTGATGTAAAATAAATTGAACAAACACAGACTAAGGTCAATTAGTGAGGTCATATGCGGGTTAATCCAGAAACCAAATGCATGAAATGCCAAAGAAATCTACAAAGTGGTTGTAATAACTGCAAAAAGGTACCAGATTAAATTGGGTGACCGTCAGGCAGAAACAACAAGAGAATGGAAACAGAAACAAAAACAAGTAGACGAAAATCATTTTAGCAAATCCACTGAAGCCTACTTCTTTTTCTTCGGTGATGCAGTTTTGTAGCCTCCCTTGCACGGCTTACCCCATGGCGTTTGTGAGCACCTCCCGTGATTACCACTGCTCTTACTCTTTCCTTCACCGCCTCCGTGAGGATGATCGACGGGATTCATCGCCACGCCGCGAACGACCGGCCTCCGTCCCAACCATCGGCTTTGGCCGGCCTTCCTAAGCTTCTTATCCTTGTGGCTGGGGTTCGAAACAGTTCCAATGGTGGCCCGACACCGAGTATCGATCAATTTCTTTACGCCTGAAGGCAATTTAATTTCAACCATACGATGTTGCGATGGCTCTCTCAAGATCTTTGCGGATGTACCAGCCGCTCGGACAAGCTTTCCACCTTGACCAGGGTTAATCTCAATGTTGTGAATGAGCATCCCAATTCGCATCATTGAGATTGGCATGCAGCTTCCGATTTGAGAGCTGATGTCAAGCGAGAACATTTGTTTCATCAACATTGTGGCCTTGCCAGGCGTTGAGGTGTGAGACACTGTATCAAAAGCATCTGCAAAAGAGAGAGAAAGAGAACATAGCCATTGGAGTTCTACAAACACAAACACACACATAAAGCGACAACATGAATGAATAGGTGAGAGAAAAGTACTGGGAGAGGCGCTGAATGGACGAATGGTGGGGCTGAAGAGCTTGTTGAGGAGGATTGTTGATGAAGTTGTTCGAGCTCTGAAGAGTGCTGCCATTGGATAGTTACGGTTTTGACGCGGATCTTAAATCCTATTAGAAAACATCAAACTCTATAACTCATAACATCCTGTAATTGTATGCACATTTCCGAAAAATCGAGAACAACAAGATAACAACAAACCCAAGCATCAAGATGCATATGCAGTTACCATACAAATCAATCAAGCAGTTGAATGCATAATCAAAATAGAACACACATTAAAGTAAAAAAAAAAAGTCGAGAGACAGAGCAACAGAGATTCAATAGTTAACTTCTTACCTTCCTCTCTTCGCAAACCCTAATGACTGAGGCATTTGAGGTGTGAAATTAGGTTTTCAATCTATCTATCTATATATATATATATATTGAGATACAATAACAGAAACTTTAAACAGAGGATTCTTGTTGACGCTTTAATGTTTTGGTCACTGGCCACAAAATTGCCATGTTTAATGAGTTAGGATTCATGTCGAACCAACAGAAACCACATTTCATATTGTTAAATGGATTGTCCATGGATATAAATATATACACTCATATATACAGAGAGAGATAAAGTACTTTCACTGCTTCACGAAACCAGGATCTAATCGGACATAGCTGGCGTTGATCGGAACAGGACTGTGCCAACGAGCTGTGGAGAGCCGAGATCGTCAGTGGGGACGGGCGGCGGGCTGCTTGCGGTGGTTTGGTAGAATAGAAATGTGAAGAAACCCAATGTAGAAGGGTATTTAGAGAATACTAAATTAGAACAAGGGTATATATATAATTTTAACCTATAATCGGGTCGGGGCGGATTACCAATATTTCCGTCCCCGCCCCAACCTAGTTCGGATTATGTACTCTCTCGTTCTTTCTCTCTCTCACTGAATACAGAAACAACAAACTCATCTCATCCCCAAAGTTACTGGCAATCATGATCAAGTTTCTCTTGGTTTCTTCCAAATCTAAATCAAGGTCCATCTCTTCTTCTTCTCGCTACTGTTCCTCAATACACCATTACCGTTCAACACTTTTTTGCAATTCAACCTCATTGCACCCGCATATCACTCCTTCAATCCCTTCACATCTCTTCAATCCATCTGCGTTTCCACCAAAAGAAGCCAATTTCACAGATTCAGCCCAAACCATATATGGGTACTTGGCTTTTCACAGAAGATCTGGCGGTTATCCGAGGTTTTCCGGTACCCAACTCTCAGTAAACCGTTCCGTTTCACGTTTGCTAAATCCAAAAAAATTAGAAAATTCCAATCGCAGTGGAAGTGGGTTTTGGAGAACTCGGGATTTGGTGGGTGGTGTGAGGAGTTTCAGTGGTGAATCGGACCGAGATTCTATGCAGTATGATGTTGTGATTGTTGGAGCTGGGCCTGCTGGGTTATCGGCGGCGATAAGGTTGAAGCAGATATGCCGCGAAAAGGATGTGGATTTATCAGTCTGTGTTGTTGAGAAAGGTGCCGAAGTTGGTATGATTCCTTGCTTCTTTGGGTAATTTGGGTTGCTTTGTTTAAGCTCAGTAGTCACTCAGTTTTCTTGTTGGAGAAAAATGGAGTTTTACATCCTAATAGGAAGTGATGATTTATACGAGATTGAATTTGGGTATTGGATTTTGCTTAGTTTGGAATGAGGACAATGGAAAGAGATTAACTCTAGTGAAGGCAGAAGAAAGTCATTTAACCACCAAAGCTGGGATTGAGTGGTATTTATCCACCTCCCCATAGGGCAGGTGTGAGTGTGCTTGCCTATTAAAAAAGAAAAATAAAAAAAAGAAAAAGAAAATAGGGACAAGGTGAGCAGAAGTAAGTGACTAAGCCTTGAGTAACAATTGCAAAGTGATGTGGTTTATGTAGTAGGTGCTACTAGGACTACACAAGGGGACTTCACTCGATGTAGTGAGAGAAATATAGTGAAACGAAATATACACCTAGAAAGAGAAATATAGTGAAACGAATTTTATGCTTCGAAGCCCAAATGGTTTGTTTATGCTTTGCTTTAGTGAATTGAGTTATACATGAACCCTCTAATTTTCACATGGAATTTTGTCTTTTAATGCTGAACCCAATGTCTTCATGAGCCTCAAATGAAGTTTAGTCTATGTTGAATTGGAATGAGTTGTACAGTTCCACAGAACAAGTTAGTTTTATGCGGATTTATTACTTATTGCTGCTGGACCTGATGCCTTTACTTTCTCTCCCTTTTTTTTTTTTCAATCCCCTGCTCTCTTTTTCTTATGAGCCAACTCAAAAAGTCATCGTTCGCTGCAATGGTAAAGTCTTGGTCTGACAAGCATAGATTGAGGGGACAAATACTTGCCAAAAACTTGGTTGTCTGAAATTCTTGGAAAGCTGCGATAAATCCTCTAGTCTCACATTTTCCTCCTAGCATCCCGTGGAGGAGGGACAAATACTTTTTTTTTTTTCTTCCTTTCTTTCTGTCTTTCTTCTTCTTCTTCTTCTGCTTCTTCTTCTTCTTCTTCTCCTCCTCCTCATTATTATTATTATTGGGTAATTCGGAAGGATAGATGTGTAGAAGTCAAAGCACTAAAAGACTAAAGGTCAATCAGGAGATAGTTCACCATTTCAGATCTTTTCTACTCAGTACACCCATTTTTGCAAGGGCCATCTATTTGGAACTAGGTGATCCGTTGTTAAAAGTATGTCCAAAACTGCCACTGAAACAAAGAAATATACTACAGATTGAATGTGTTCGTTAGTCCCAACTTTAAGTGGAAAGACCAAAAGTGAAAAGGATGCAAAAAAGATCTCAATATGGATGCAGCCATGCGTGTACATCTGGCTCCTCACTCTTTGATGGCATTGAGCGAAGAGCTCTTAAAGCTGTACCTGTACATCCACCTCCTACTTGTGTTAATTACAAGTTTACAGCCCCTTCCTGAAAACAAGAAACCACACCTGATTAGATGGCACCACAAATAGCCTTTGCAAACATCTTTTATGTTTGCCAGTTGAATGAACTTTGTTAGTGTTTTTGTATGAAAAGAACAGAACATGTTTTTTTTATCAATTTCTATAGTTTTGGGGTTTGACTACTGGATACCTTAGTGATAACTTCTGCTTATTGTAATTATTGATTCCCATTTACTCTAGGTGCTCATATCATATCGGGGAATGTTTTTGAGCCCCGGGCACTGGATGAACTTCTTCCCCAATGGAAACAGGAAGAGGTATAATTTTCCCTGCTTTTGTGCTTCCTCCTAGTTTACTCACTGCATCACTACTTATTTAGACGTATGTTCCCTGTTGAAACTTGATGTACAGTACTTTAGCTTGGACTAGGAAAAAAAAAAAAAAAACTTTAGCTTGGGTATACGAGGATCCTTTCCTTTAATTTTTTACAGGTGGAGAAGTTTTTATTTGCATAAAATAGTCCTGACAGAAGAATATGCAACTTCCAGTATGTATCTCATTAGGAAATAGGAAGGTTTTCCATTTGAGATTGTTTTTACTTTAAGAAAGGTCAGTTTTACATGTTTTGTGTTCTATTAGTTCATGTACCATCCATCAGTGAGGTTTTATTCTTTTAGTAGAATTCAGAAATAATGGGAATTGGCTATTACATAATATCTCAAAATCATTTGATTTATTAATTTTCTTATTCCTTTGAACATGAGATTTCATAGAGTATATATCTTTGCACAGCCGGTCCCAAGTCAGGAAGAAGGAGGGGCTGTGTTAGGTAGCTTGGCCTCCAGCGCAAAACTATTGTTGGGTCCAATATAAACATTATGTGTGGAAATAACCATTGAGGATAGTACTAGGTGAAATGGAAATTTAAAATTAGCATCGGTAGGGTTAGAAAAGATATGATAACATGTGGTTTCATGTGGTTTGACTCAAGGTATCGCCTTAGATAGAGCGGAATGGAAAAAATAGGATTCATTTAAGCCTATGTTACATGGACTCTTCAAAAGTAGTTGAAGTACTCGTATTGTTGAAGTACCCTTGTCGGGCACACTTTACTCGGTCATGGGTATGGAATACGTGTCTGATACTTTTGGTTGTACATGCACCTAAAAAACATAGCTGGATCAATTTTATTATATTATTGCTTCAAAACGAGTGAAATACCTATATTAAACACTATGTAACATAAGGAAATTATTTTACTCTATATAATATTTAGCAGTGTTTATTTAATAGATAATAAAAATATTTAGCAGTGTCCATGTGTCCATTTGGGGATTTGACATCTCTGATGCCTGGATGCACACCTGCACCTGCCACATGTACCCGAGTCCGGGTAACATAGATTTAAACAACTTGAAGTAGTTGGGAAAATACTTATAAAAAAAAGTAGTTGGGAAAATGCTTTATATCTTTAGCCTATTATCCAATCACTTGAGTTTGACCAATATCAAGAGTCTATTCTTATTTGGCTATCATTTGTGGAAATTGTAACTGTTTGGTGATGTATGGATCAATCATATGACTAATATTCTCTAATCAGACCAGCATGAATTTTCACTTCATTAATAGTAAAGCAGTGGTATTCTAAGGTTTTTTCCTGAGAGGTAGTCGGATACAAAGGTTGACAAATCAAGAGATGCATCTGTTTAAGTATATGTGTAGTAAGAGGAAACTATCTTTTCTCATCCTCGATGATTTTAGGTAATCTCTCTCACTCACTCACACACAGCCCGAGGGAGAGATTCACTCGTGCATTTTGGTTGACTTCTTAATTCTCATAAAATTATGATGAAAATTTAGTTGATATTTATAGACAATTCCAGTGTGATAATGAAAAGTAGAGTAGTTTTTTTTTTTTTTTTTTTCCCTGTGATTTGTATGAACAGTAGAGCTTTATACTCGCCTAAATATGGAAGAAGTAAAAGAAAAATAAAATCTTATCAGTGTTGAGTGAGGTTTCAAATTGTGGATGCGGCTGCTGATGCTATGATGGTTCTCTTCTTAGCCAAAAATCAGTTGGTTAATTTTATCAAACGAATTGGAGTTGGTCTATCTCTGCTGACACAAAATCTTCAACCACACCTGCATATTTTGGCTTCAGAAAGCAGTCAATTGAGCATGTTCACCTATAAAGTGACATATGAAGGCACTGTCTCAATGTTTTTGAAGTATTAAACCAATCTTTAGGTTCTCAATTAATAACCGTGACATACATTATTGGATTGAGGCATTTCTTGACCCATGACCTCCAATGCTACCTAAAGTGATCGTGGCATTTCTTGATCCATGACCTCCAATGCGACGTAAAGCCTATCACAGAGGTAACATAATCTAGAAAATTCAAATCTACATTATCACAGGCTTAGTGTCGGTCGATCCTTTCCTAACATCTTCTTACTGAAAGTTCTAAGGCATATTTTTGCTATCTTATGTTGTTGCAAACTAGATTTTTGCATATGCAAATCTTACAATTTAAGCCAAAAAATTGCATGACATGTTATTGACTTTGGATTTCGGAATGGCTTGTGCATTGAAAAGACGTCATTTCACAAATGTTCTGCCTACATTATTTGCAGGCACCAATCAATGTTCCTGTTTCTTCTGATAAGTTTTGCTTACTCACCAAGGATCGTGCATTTCCCCTTCCTTGTCCTTTTGATAACAAAGGAAACTACGTTATAAGGTAATTATATAATGTCATGACTTCAAACTGAAGCAAGAACCTAGAAGAGTATGTTCATATCCACGATTCTAGATATTTATTTCACCTGGCAAAAAATTTAGTGAATCACATTTCTTGTGGATTCATTCTGCTTTGTTTTTTTATACCATGGAACCTTTAGCTTTTACAGTTACTGCACTATGTTGCTACCTAATTATGATTAAAGTTCAACACAATTACCTGGAAATCTCTGTTCATTCTGTTATGCTCCTGTTATATATACTCACATTCATCTTCTCTTAGTTTTTTTTTTTCCCTTTTCCTTTCTGAACAATTATGATTCGTGTGCCACCAAAGAAGGCCGAGTCAATTATGTTTGAGTTGCTGATGTCACTCATACATTTAAAAATAGGGTTCCGTTCTTTTTTGTTTGATGGACCCCATTAATGTTCCTTTGCTGGTATATTGGTAAAGATTTTTTTGCTGTTGTATGCCTCTGTCAAATTTGAATATTCTGTTTACTTTTGTTTCATAAATATAAATTTATATTTTCTGTGGGGCTTTCAGGTTGAGACTTCATAAATCTTATATATATGAGCACTTGACTACTGCATTTATCTTTCGGATTCTAGTGGTGCCTATTATTAGGACATTTTACGGTCATACATGTTGTGATGCAGTTTGAGTCAGCTAGTACGTTGGTTGGGAGTGAAAGCTGAAGAATTAGGGGTTGAAATATACCCAGGCTTTGCTGCTAGTGAGGTATTTCTATGTTTGCTTGACACGATTTTTTAGTGCGTGAAAATTTTGAATTTTGTGCATTGATATATTATATAATTTGTCAGGTTTTATATGATGCAAATAACAAGGTTATCGGCATTGCAACTAATGATATGGGAATTGCCAAAGATGGTTCTAGTAAAGACAATTTTCAGCGTGGTGTAGAATTGAAAGGCATGTTTATTACTCTTTTACTTGTCCTTTTTATATGCATAAAAAGATTTTGATGATAGGGCATACATGTTACAGATGTTGGCCCACCTGTGTACCATATAGCCCATAGTAAATTATATTCTCTCTCTTATTTGGATACATGATACATGTAAATTCGAACTTTATTCTTTACAGCCATTCCCTTTTGTGCTACATGGGCATTTAGTTAGTCAGTCTCTCAGTTCATGATAAGAATCCAGAGAATAATATTTAATAACATACCCAGCAAAGCTATTGTTTTGTTGGGTGTGATTTTTTTTTTTTTTTTCCCAATACATGCTGGGTCAAGTCTTGCTTGTGGCTAGATCCACGTATCTATGTCCATCCATATGCATAAAAGCGCGTATAGCTTGCTGAAATGCAAAAGTTTACACCATACGAATGCGTAAAAAACAAGAAAAGAAAAACCATTAGGATGTATATAACTGGCTAGGGTCATTTTTTGTTGTAATGATAAGACTTAGACTGAAAAGGCATGAGTCTGGGGGCAGCCAGCCAGACACTTCGTGCAAGATAATGTCAATGGTTAGCTCATCTCTAGTCTTCCCCACCCATCAACCTGCATAGGCAAGACCCGTGTTGGCAGGACATAAACTCGATAATACACTTTTTTGTATAGAACTGGCTCTGTTACAAAAAATGTTGTGCTGATTGCAATTTTTATTTATAAGTAGATTAGCTCCTTCATAACGATAAACCTGAGATTGGTATGCAGGGCGTGTTACACTTCTTGCTGAAGGATGCCGAGGGTCATTATCAGAGGTTTGCAAAAAAATTGACCCTAATTGCTTTGATATTAGCCAGAGTTTCTAAGTTTTGCTGGCCGATTTCAGTTCTAAACTTATTAACTAATTGGGATTTCCTTAATATTTTCATGTACAGAAAATAATAAGAAATTACAAGTTGAGAGAGAAGGGGCAGGGGCAACATCAAACTTATGCTTTAGGAATTAAAGAGGTAATCTATTAATCTTCTGCCAAACTAAGTACCTTTCTCAAAATTCATGTATTTTGCCTTTTCCAATTGATCACTTAGTTATCCTGTTTCTTGTTACTTTATACAATTAAAATTGATTATATTTAATTGCTATTTATATGATGGAGGAGCATTCATTTTGAAGCAGCATTATTTAAGTGGTTATTGCTGACAGTACCGTAGCTTTAGTCTGTGTTTGGTATAGCATGTGGGAAAACAAGAAAGAAAGGAGAATCTTCATTATGAGAGAAGGGAACAGAAAAAGGAGAGGGTAGTTTTAACTTCTCATTGTGTTTGGTCGATTAATGAAGAAAGGAAAAAAAAAAAAAGGGATAGTTTTAAAACCTAATAATGTTTGTGGGGAGAAAGAAAGGAAATTATTTGATTAAATTTACTACTACACCCTTTTACATTTAAAGGACTCAATAATACTTGGTTTCCGACCTTCATAAATTTAAAGGTAAAATCAGTATTATAGAAGTTCCATTAGCCAGATCCTGTCCTTCCATTCTCCCACTTTTGGAAGGATAACAAAATCACTGTTGGAGGGGTTAGTGAACCCCTCCTTTTCCCTCCATAATTTATGACAAACACAAGATAATGTTTCCTCCCATTTCCTTTTTTTTTCCCTATCTTTCCATTTCTCTCAAACGAAACTGACCCTTGGTGTTCAGAGGGTAGTTTACACAGAGGGGATAGTAGCAGCAGTTGCCATAGCACAGTTGAATTAAGTGTAATACCAAATATATTTAAGTGGGCTTATTAAGGGTAGTTGAGTTATCTGTTTGGGAGGAGTAACATGAAGTTCAGAATTATGGGGGTATTCACTATTCCAAAACAAAAGGGAAAATTAATCTATGGTCAATTTCCATAACAAATAAATAGGAAATTCTAGTTTTACCCCCATATACCCATTTCCTAAAAGCAACATTATTAAAATGAAGATTCTATGTTGGATCGGTTTGGGGTCCTTGGGTTCAAATCATAGGATTGGTTCGAGAATAGCTCTACAAAACGAGACCAAAAAAGCCACAAAATGATGAAGCCTAGCAATATTTGTGCATTAACTAATTCTTAAAGAGTATACATGAAACAACCTTAAAAACCAATAAAAAAATAGAAGAATTCTCGAAACTCATAAACCTCCAAATACTCTCCCTAATTATTTTGGAGCATATTATCCCCACGCTGATCAACAAATTATTAGTATAAAAAATGTTTAATTAACCAATCTATGATAGCACTTCACAATATTAGATTTAAAACGTAAAATGAAAAAAAAAAATGAATCATCATCATTTTGTGATCATATATTATGTGAAAACCTTTAACTTACATATAAATATGTTTTAGTTTTAAAATCTTGAGCTACTCTTTCAAGGATAATATAAGGTTACTATAAGATTGATTTGTTTTAAGCATATTTATTAATCTTTAGAGAGAAAGAGGTGGAGATTGAACTAAATGAGTCTAAGTATTGTTATTAAAGCAAAAGTTTGTCCTCCTTTGTTACATATCATAACAAAATAACCAACCAAAAGAAAAAATGAAAAATAAATTAAAAGGAAAGGAAACAATGTGAAACTCATACTTACTAAAAAATGAGGAATCAAATTGCCTAAAAAGTTGTTTAAATAGTTGACTATTGACTAATTTTAGACTTGAAGAATCGTTGTAGAGTTAAAATGGAAGAAAATTTTGACATAGTTATTAAATTTAGGACACTCAAGTTGGTCTTCACCTTTGTTTTGTAAGTTCTTATATGATCTTGGATTCTAACTTATCAAAAAGGGGAGAAAAAAAAAGTAGCATTTTATGGCTGTATGATGGGATTGGTAGAACCAGGAGTTAAATTGGGAATTTACGATTTCTGTGCTCTTACAGGAATCAAAAGGGTGGAAAAAGTAGCATTCCATAAGGATTCTACCCTCATGGGACTTTTTGTAGGATCGGGATTGATTCAACACTTTTGGATCGTAAAATTGTAGGGGATCATAAGATCTTGATTTGGATGTTAACAACCATGCCTAAAAGTTTTAAATTTGTTTTACGAATTCATTTTTGGAACTTTATTTAATTAAGTGAAAAGATAGTGAGACTGGAAGTAAGAGAGCAATTTTAAAACATTCTAGGACCTGGGTGTCCGGCAATACATACACTTGCGGAAAAACACATACATTAATCTTTGCATCATAAGAGCATTAAATGTTGTATAACTCTTTGGGCTGTGGAATATAAAGTTCATGCACAGTTTCAAGTTCCTTTGCTGACAAAATGAGTTTTTAAGCAAGTTCATTGGGGGCAAAGTTTGGCTTCGAAAAAAGGCCTGTAAATTAGAACACACCATCTTGGCACGTGCCATATATGGCATGAAATATAAAACATGCTAGTAATGCTAGAGTGGTATGTAGTGATCAAATCATGATTAAAAAAGTCAAATCTCTATTAGACTATATCAGATCCATGGAACTAGACATATTGTGCTCTCATTTTTTTTTTTTTTCTTAGTTGGTACTCACACACACATGCCTCCACTGAGGCTTGAACCCGTGACCTCCCTTTGGAAAGTTGGGGCCTAATACCGCTAGGCCACTGGCCTGTTGGTTCATATTGTGCTCTTAAGATTGCATTTTTTATTGTAATATGCACCCACCACGGATTAGGTATTCTAGGTTGCAAGGTCCTATTTTCTTGCATAAAGAAGCCGCAATAGTGTTGGGAGGGAACTATTGATATCTAGTGAAATTGCCCTTGGCTACTATTTTCTTTTGAGAACTTTGGGGCTTGTAGAAGTTTTTTCAACTGTTTCAAGGTGAGAAACTTAATTGACACAGATTGAAGCATATTTTCTCCATCTAGCCCTGCAAACTACATCCTTAGCACTTCCTTACGAAATTAATGAGTCTATGAAAATAGTCTGAGAAAGAAGTGGAAGAAGTAGAATCTTTATTTCTAATTGTTGTTCCTTCAAGATATGTAGCTTTCACTAGTAGTTGGCTGTGATAAAAATCTTGTTGGCTAAATGGGAAGGAACATCTTCGGGCCTTACCGGAAGAATGTCCTTGATTACAACTACTGGATGCATACCAGAATTTTTGTATAGTTTACCTGATCCCGGTGATGTTTCTTGCTCAGGTATGGGAAATTGACGAGGACAAGCATAAACCTGGTTCCGTACTTCACACAGTGGGTTGGCCTTTGGATCACCAAACCTATGGCGGATCCTTTCTGTACCATATGAAAGATAGACAGGTACAGATTTTTTCCCCTCACTTTACTGCTTTCTACAATTGCTAAAGCAGTAACACTGGCATTCTTTTCTCATCACAAGCATGTAACTTTTTTTTTTCTTTTCCAAAACTCTAATTTTGATAGCATCTACACTGTTTCCTTGGTTTCATATGCAGGTTTCTGTTGGGCTTGTGGTTGCTTTGAATTATCACAACCCTTTCTTGAACCCTTATGAGGAATTCCAGGTAAAGTTAGAATTGAGAAAACTATTGGACTGTAATTGTAGTCTCTGAATAGATTTATGCAAGGTCCATGATCTAGACCTAACTCGTTAATTACCAGATTAAACTAACTTTTAAATTATAACCATAATTAACACAATTTAAGCACATTAAACTACTAACACACCATAAATATCAAGCAACCATATTGTTTATCATGCATGTGATATATTCAAAGCACACCAGATTTTACCATTTGCTATGCATGTTGGTATTCTAGACTGCACAGAATAAACTGAGATTTCTTGTGCAATCAGGATTATAATTCTGAATTATGGATTATATGCGATATAGTGAGGTCTAATTGATCTTTAGTTTGATCCGTTTGTACATTTGGTTGGTTTTCTGCTCTAGTTTTCATTGTGTTTGAGATGGATTGTTTAAAGATTCCTTGGCACTAATTTTTTTGCTTCCATCTGGATGTTGCTTTAGATCTCTCATTTTTTTCATTTTTAACTCCCATCTAGAACTACTTTATTTTCATGAAGAAAGTTAAATTGTATGACTTAATGACCAGCTTGTGTACAGCTCATGACTTAATTATTGTTGGAGTACCTTTCAATAACGAGAGTGACCCTGAAGGATTGAAATACTAGAGCTTTTTATTACTCAGATGATTTGAGAAAAAATACTGTTCTTATCTATGTCTTAGTATAGAAGAAAGAGCTATAATTGTTGTGGGTATCTGAAGTTGATGTTGTGACTAGAATTGGGAGGTTGTCCTTATCGCTAATCCGCTTTGCATTTGTTTCTAAAATATATATTTTTTTCCTTATTGGGTTTTAGCTGAATATTATTTTCAATTACATTGAGCATTGAGGTTGAGTGTTCTGTTTAAGAGGTTAGATTCAGACTCTCTCATCATATCAAGTCCCAACATTTTGTTTATAATTGTCTTTTTTGTAAAAAAAAAATTATTTATTATTATTATTTTTTATATGCTGAACTGTGCTTTGTAAAATAATTCCCTAACAGCTACTTGTTACTTTTCTAAGACTCTGTTTAGCTTTTTTATTTTTATTTTTATCTAGAATGTGTACATCCCAGTGGCTTTTATGTTATTTATCTTCCAAGTACAAGCATGTGAATCTTACTCTTCTTGTGTACTGTTTCCTTTCTGTTAGAAACTTAAATGTCATCCTGCCATCAGACCTCTTCTTGAAGGCGGAACTGTTCTCCAATATGGCGCTCGTGCATTGAATGAAGGCGGTTTTCAGGTGAATCAGGAATTCTCTTTTTCTAGTAAATTATAGAAATGTTAACATCAACCCCCCCAACCCACCAAAATAAAAATAAGTAAATAAATCTGTTTATTGTTATTGGAAATGGGTCATTGCTGGTAGATTCCATGCAGCTAAAGACAAATCTATAATGTGACTAAGCACCCAATTTATAGATCTTTTACCAGCTGTTTCTTCTCTTTTAAGTCAGTGACATTGGCAGCTATTAGACTGCTAATGCTAGGACACAGGCTCTGGTGTTCATTAGCCAGAGTTAGAGCAAATTTGCTATAAAATACAAATATGATGCTACTTAAGTTTCAGTCTATTCCATATCCAGTTTTCCCGGGAGGAGCAATAATTGGATGTGCAGCTGGTTTCTTAAATGTACCAAAAATAAAGGGAACACATACTGCCATGAAATCAGGTACTATTCCTTCTCTAGTTGATTTATCTTTGATTTACTTATACGAAATGATATGTTTAAATGAACGCATGTAGAATTGATATAGAAAATACTATAAGGATGCAAAACTTATGGTATTAGAATTCAGAAAATTATAGGCCAGATAACTGTTCGTTACAGATGTAACAACTGTTGTAATGTATCTTATTTGTTTTCTCCACTTATATAGCATGTGAAAGAAAAAAAAGAAAAAAAAAGTTCCAACAAATGATGGCCATTAACTTAGAGACTAGAGAGAGAAGAAAACAGAAGCAATTAAAAAGTGTGCGATTAACTTGGAGAAATTGAACGCATTTTTGCATTTGCAGAACATATGGACTGGAGTTGGCTGTTTATAGCGTCCCTGGCTATCTATAGCATCTCCTTGCATCTCATGTATGAGTCTAATATCATGTATGATTCAACCACTCAACGTAGCAGAAACTGCTACTAGACATGGAAATGGAGTCGACTTGCTCTTTATCCTTTGCCTGCTGAGGTCTTAAAACCTATCACTATTTCTGCTGAAAAGCATATTTTTCTGTAGTAAACTTAGTTTGATGCTGTAGATTTTTCAAGAGCTTGATCTTGAATTTTATTTGGGATTACACTATCAAACATTTCCAACTCCAGAGATGTTCCAAAATATTATTTTCCCAGAACAAAATGCTCCCAGAATTCATTTTCCCATAATTCATTTGTTGCTTTAGTTTATTATTAGGTCTTAGGGAACTTAGAATTCATTAATTTTCTAGTCCCCTTTGCACTATTTATTAGGAGAAGTTCTGGGAAACTCAGACAAAATGTCATTTAGATTTTTAATTTTCCAATGGAATCAGATCCTGCATATATTTAAGCTAAAATGGCCATCCATTTGGAATAATGACTTAGATTGTGACAGTCTTGTACATGGATCATAACTTGCAATGGTGCACTAGAAACCGTACCTTTTTATTACAGGAATGATAGCAGCGGAATCTGCATTCAGTTTACTTCATGAAGAGTTAAATATGGAAACTTACTGGGACAATTTAAAAAATTCATGGATATGGGAAGAACTTCACGGTGCGCGGAACTATCGGCCGGTAAGTATAGCAATTTGTTGCTTCTTAATTCTGTAAATCATATTTTTTTATTTCCTATCTAGAGGTTTTCTATGGCTTCCTATACTCTTATAGTTCTTCCATGAGTCGCTAATTGATGATAGGTCATTTTCTTAATCAGCCACCCCTTGAATGGCTTATATTTTTTGACTGCCCATATCAATTAACACTTATGCATTGTCCGGTAAGGCGGTAACTATCGTTCCACATTGTAATTATGGCTAATCTGCCTGGCAGTCTAGAGTAATAGAATCCAGTAATTTGCTTTCATAATTAATTGGATGGATGGATGGATAAGTCAGATGTTCAGAGAGAGAGAAGAAAATCTGTTGATTGGGTGGCAGATACAGTTAAATACAGAGTTACTTTAGTTGAGAACATTGTGGCACATCTATTATTTGTAACTTATAGTTTCATCCTTTAGTTATCTCATTCTTGCAGGCGTTCAAGTATGGGCTTATTCCTGGTTTGGCTTTAAGTGCTTTAGAACAGTAAGATCTTCCCTTCTGCAGAATTAACACCTCACTTTTCAACTGCATGATGATTGTCCTTTCTTTTCTGTCTCTGATGGAATAGCACTGACTACTAAATTTTACTCTTTAGCTACATTCTGAAAGGAAGATCCCCCTTAACGCTGAAGCATGAAAAACCTGATCACGAAATGACAAAGGTGAGAAGTTTCTGGTCAAGAAACCATGAATGGATTTGAATACATAGTGAGAAAGTTAGGTAGGAACTTGATTGTATTCAGCACCAGGGGATAATTCACTTTTTGGAGTTTGTTGGGAAATTAGAAAGTTTAAAACGTGGGAAGAAACACTGAAATGAGTGTGTTTGTATATTAACAGGCTTTTACAAATTTTTGTGATTAATTTGTGAAAATATAATTAAGGTATTTATTTGGGTGGGGAATAGAGCATTCTGTTATTGGGAAAAGAATCGTAAAAATCATAAGCTTTCATTGTGGAGCTATTTTAGAATATTTCGGGAATTTTAGGAACAAGCATCATTTCGATATATGATATTTGGACATTTGCAAATAGTTCAATGATAACACTGGTCACATGTTCCAGGTGAGAAAAAGTTGTCTGCAACTTAATCTGTGTGACCTATTTTGTTCCCATGCCCATGGAGCGGACACTTACTTTGCTCCATGTTCAATTCCTATTACCACTAAATCAAACTCTGGATTTTGCAGCCAATCTGCAACATTTTAGAACTGGCATAAAATTCAAAATATATCCCAGACACTCATTGTAAGGAAGGTTTATCCATATTAGTGCTTTTTGTCATTTAGCTGTCAAAATTTGGCGGTTTCTTTGAATTACCAAAACAGCTGCATCAGCATGTTTTTACCACATTTATAATGCAAGATGTAACCCACTGATATAGTTAATTGAATCGACGAGTTGACATTAATGGAATATATTTGAACAACAAATAATTTCTCTTAACAGCTCTTACATTTGCAGGAAGCACAATTATGCTCACCAATTCATTACCCAAAGCCAGATGGGATTGTGTCTTTTGATGTGCCAACCTCTTTGTACAGGTTAATGAACTTTTTTTTTTTTTCAACATTCACCATTTCATGAAACTTTGGGTTTAATATTAAAGGTGTTAGTTGAGATTGAGAAGTAGAAATGTTGGGCTAGGCTAATAGTTAAAATGAGAAGAGCATTGCTACTAAAAGTCGATACCTATAAAATTCTGTCATTGTTCTAAGAGTGATTCAGTTATCAAGGAAGAAGTTTGTGTGCCTACATGAACAAAGTCAGCATTTGAAACTAGAAATGGTAGAGCGAGATCAATGTTGGCTAACTATATTTGGGAGTTCTAATGAGTTTAGAATCATCATTGTGTGGTAATTATCAGTGTAACTGCAAGATATCTTTTTTTTTTTTTTTGATAAGTAAGAGGACTGATGCGGCCAATCCTGAATATAGTTGAGATAAGGTGTTGATGTCCATAATGATCTCATCGCCCATGTAGCCCATTATCTAAAACCTGATTAGAGAAATTAAGCGGCAGTGAAATGAGAAATATCAAGTTGACACGGAAAAATTGCATGTTATGGTTCTTGTTCTTTACCATTAGCTATTACTGTCATATTTGCTTTCATATTCTCTTCAGGAGCAACACAAATCACGATCATGATCAACCAGCTCATCTTCGCTTGAGGGACCCCAAGATTCCTGAAATTATAAACATGCCGAAATATGCTGGACCTGAATCACGATATTGCCCTGCACGTGTATATGAGTAATGTGCTTTTCGCGGGGACTTTTTATTCAATAATGTTTGGTAAATGATTTATCTCTGACTTGTCCTTTATGATCTCTTAAAAACGTAGGTACGTTCCTGATGAAAAGGGTCAACTGAAGCTGCAGATCAATGCTCAAAATTGCCTGCACTGCAAGGTAATATTCAACGTATCTGGAATGTATTTGGGACTTCCTGTAAAAAAATTATGCTGATCATATATATACATGGGCATGAATCTACATGTGGGTAGAAAATTTAGTAGAGTTGCAAAGGAAGAAAAAATATGATTGTACAAGTTAGTTCACTTAACACTGTTTTCTATCCCTACTCTGTTGACAATGAGGTAACCAGTCAACAATTTATCTGATCAAGAAGACTCTAGATAGATATGGATTACGGACATACCTTGTCTGTGTTTCTTCATCATGCAAAATCAGCCTAGATAGGTAAGGGTTAAGAAAAAAGTGTCAGCCCAAAATGGGCCTTCATTCAACTGTGCTGTAAGATTTCTGCCATAATAATTATAATGCTATTGACCTGAATCCCTTATTGGAAACAATGGATGTGGAATGTAAAAGGTTGACCTGAATCCCTTATTGGAAACAATGGATGTGTAATGTAAAAGGTGTCTTTACCCACTCGACACGCATCACTGTCCAACGCATCTGTATGTGTGAAGACTGAGTGCTTCAGTTTTAAGAAGAATATAACAGCTATTTCAATCAGACACACATCTGGGATACATTCGATTTTATGTGGTTTGCACATGAAATATAGATTATTTAAGATATCTTTAGATCCTGTTTCCATCACAACTCACATTTTCTGCTATATATAATATGTACGAGGACACCAAAAATTGTTAACTAAGCCAACATTTTATGGTAAATGACTGCTAATTGTCAATGGTACCTACCCGTTAACAAATAGTCTCTAGGTAGCTGTACCACAGACCTGACCGTCCCTGCCTTCTCAGAGGCTGGGGGTCTATAGGCTGGGTGAGGGTTATCTGGTTTTGTATCTAGCCACTAGATCAGAATATTGCAGGAGAAAAAAGGAAATTACTGATTAATCTACCATTAGAGGACGAAACCAGAGATTGGAGAGAGTTCAAGAATTCGATAATAATATAATAATTTTCTTCGCGCAGGGACACGTGATTCTGTTGTACTTGTCAAACAAACAAATGAATGAAAGAAAAAGGGTTTAATTATACAAAGATTTTCAAGCTTCCAGGAACGAGTTTAATCTTAAATGTAACGAGAGAGTATTTAAAGCTGTAAAAACTTTTGAAGTCTGTGTGTGGAGATCAGTCTCTTGTGAGGAACTCATTTCAGCCGCACCTTGCTCAATAAACTTCACTAGTTTTATCCTCGGCGTTTATGTTTTCTGATACTTGTCTAAACATGTACATCTTTAGGGAGTAGTTATCCCTAACTTTGCATTTTGTGTTTTTCCAGGCTTGTGATATCAAAGATCCAAAGCAGAACATTGAGTGGACTGTTCCAGAAGGTGGTGGTGGCCCGGGCTACTCAATCATGTAGATAAACAGCCTTGGCTCATGGATCATGCAAAATTATCTTCAACTCTTGCCATCTTCGATGAAATAAATAGTACCTGTTGTGCAGTTTTCTGAATTCAATAAAATTGCAATTTTTTTGTCAGTATCCATCAGATCACATCCAAAGTGGAATAGCATAACTAAAGAGAACATGATGGTCCTCGGGTGACTCTTACTCAGGCTCCCCTCTTTGCTCTCCAAGTCACTGGCAAAATAGAATTGATACATAACATCATCATCTTGCATTTCTATCTAGGACTACCTTGTATGGTTTGGTTGCTTCGAATTGATCCATTGTCGTCGGTCCCTTTTCCTAAAATGGCTTTTAAACTTCTCTTGACTGGCCCGGCCGAATTATCAAAAGTCTGCCTTTTGCATGGGTTGGTGCCCTTCATATTCTTTTATCTATCAGAAATGAGTTCATCTTTCAGAAAACATTCATAGACCCATGTACTATTATGCTTTACGTTTCTCATTCTTTTGCTGAGTTTACGGCCTCGACCATCTCATTCACGCCTCCCTCTTCCCAGCCGGAGAGGTCTCACATCTGAGTGCTATCTTTGCCGTCGTCCAGAGATCGCAAGTTGAAAAGAATAGATCAAGTTCAAGAAACAATAGGCAACACATAAGGTAGTAGAAGTAGAAATTTTGCAATAGATGTGAGTTTGTGGAGTAAATATGGCCTGCTGGCACCCTCTGCCCCTTTAAGGATAAAATAAATTTAGCCTAGCACCCAATCCCCTCTATGGATTACATTAATTCTCTCTAAATTAGTTTGGGAAATATTCATGGAATTAATGTTTACAAAAAATACCATTCTTCGAGCACCAAAAAATATTAATTCTCTTACTAATAACAACAATAATATTTGATGTTTGTAGTTAAAAGTTAGCACAAGAGACTTAAAATACTGATGAACCAAAAAATGTTCTCATCCATGATGAATTTTGCACTACTAATCACTATAGTTAGTGATATGGATTAGAACGTACAGCTGGTGCATATTATCAAATCTTTTATTATAAAAGAAGCACTAGATAATTGGCAGGACGTAGGAGGAGGCAATATTAATTGTTGAAACGGTAGCATATTAATTCTAGTTAATATGACAAATTATTCATCTACGCTAATGCCCATTGCTAAAAAACAGTTAAAATCTCTCTAATGAATTAAATTGAAATTCATCATGAATAGTTGATGAAATGAGAAAGGAGGACTTAGATCATGCTGCAACACTTAATTTTCAACCTTTATGTTAGCAGATTATAGCAAAAAAATCAGGAGTATCAGCCTAAGCAATTGAACAACAGGAAGAGTGTTGAGGCAAAGTCAGTCTCCTACATTGGATGCATTCAATTATTGGTCCTCTATAACGTTTGCTTTTGAGATTTGTCTTTTATAATTTCTACTTGGTAAGTTAAAGTTGAAAATGAATCTTATAAGATCTTTAAATAAAGGGTTAAGTGCAAAAAAAACCACTCAACTATCGATATAATGCATATCAATCCTTGTATGGTAAAAATTCTCTTATATTATCAATTTGGTACAAATAGGTCCCTGTGTGGTGTAAAATGACGACAATACCCTTACTTCAGTTGAATAAATTAATAATTATAAATACCGGCCATGTAAAATGACCCTTTTGTCCAAATTTGTGTAAAATTATATTTGTTTGGCAGAAAGATAAAATAAAACCTCAAATCTTAGACCCCTCCCTCTTTAAGGATAAAATAAATTTAGCCTAGCACCCAATCCCCTCTATGGATTACATTAATTCTCTCTAAATTAGTTTGGGAAATATTCATGGAATTAATGTTTACAAAAAATACCATTCTTCGAGCACCAAAAAATATTAATTCTCTTACTAATAACAACAATAATATTTGATGTTTGTAGTTAAAAGTTAGCACAAGAGACTTAAAATACTGATGAACCAAAAAATGTTCTCATCCATGATGAATTTTGCACTACTAATCACTATAGTTAGTGATATGGATTAGAACGTACAGCTGGTGCATATTATCAAATCTTTTATTATAAAAGAAGCACTAGATAATTGGCAGGACGTAGGAGGAGGCAATATTAATTGTTGAAAAGGTAGCATATTAATTCTAGTTAATATGACAAATTATTCATCTACGCTAATGCCCATTGCTAAAAAACAGTTAAAATCTCTCTAATGAATTAAATTGAAATTCATCATGAATAGTTGATGAAATGAGAAAGGAGGACTTAGATCATGCTGCAACACTTAATTTTCAACCTTTATGTTAGCAGATTATAGCAAAAAAATCAGGAGTATCAGCCTAAGCAATTGAACAACAGGAAGAGTGTTGAGGCAAAGTCAGTCTCCTACATTGGATGTATTCAATTATTGGTCCTCTATAACGTTTGCTTTTGAGATTTGTCTTTTATAATTTCTACTTGGTAAGTTAAAGTTGAAAATGAATCTTATAAGATCTTTAAATAAAGGGTTAAGTGCAAAAAAAACCACTCAACTATCGATATAATGCATATCAATCCTTGTATGGTAAAAATTCTCTTATATTATCAATTTGGTACAAATAGGTCCCTGTGTGGTGTAAAATGACGACAATACCCTTACTTCAGTTGAATAAATTAATAATTATAAATACCGGCCATGTAAAATGACCCTTTTGTCCAAATTTGTGTAAAATTATATTTGTTTGGCAGAAAGATAAAATAAAACCTCAAATTATATAAAATAGGGATAACCTAATCCTGAATATAATTAAAACTAGGGTAAATTACACCTAGACCCCCTGTGGTTAGGTCATATTATACCTATATGAACATTTTGGTTTTAGATTTTACTTGTATATGAATTAGTGATTTGGCATTTCACTTGCACCCCAAATATGAATTTTAGGACTTTTGAAGTGTTAAAAGACTACACTACCCTTTGGCCTCATATTTGTGACCAAACTACCCATGACCCCTCCCCCGGTGAACCTTCCTCTCTCTCTCTACCTCTCTTTTTCCCCTTTCTCTCTCCCTTCTCACAAACCCTCACAACAGATACGCAAATACACACTGACCCAGTTCCGGCGAAACAAAACTCAATTCCGGCGACCTCAGTTCATATCGGCGTGTTCCCAAGCGACGACAAAGCAACGACGGGCGTCTAGTCAGAGCAATTAGCGATGACGACATCGGATGTGGCTGTGGGTTGTGGAGCTGTGATGCGGCGGGCCGGCGGGGGTGGTATATCGTGTGGGTGATATATATATGTGTGTGTGATTTGGTGAAAAGTGGGAAAGAAACCCTAAATCGAAGAAAGAAGACAAGGATTCAACGCCATCGGAGGCTTCGACATCATTACTGTCTTCTCCACTGTCGTCGCCGTATGACTTGACAAATCGTCGTCATCGGCGAATTAATCCCATCGTCTCTCCCGCCGCCATAGCGACCACCTCTACCACGACCTCTTTCACCACCGCCGTGACTGTAGCTACTTCTCTCCATACAGATACGCGACTATAGCTACCTCATTAATTTTCTCCCTTCTCACAAACCCTCCCGCCGGAGCACGATATGAGGATTTTTGCCGCCGATTACGACGCCGTCGAGGCTGTAAGCTTGTAATCCGATGTCTCACTGCCGAGATATATTGATTGGGCCACCGTAGAGGTTGTAATCCGACACCCGCCGCAGATATCAACTTGCTCTTCAACGTCGTCTTCAACAATCGACTTCGCCTTTGATTCTGTCATCGACGTCCATTTCGGCAGTGGATGGGATGGGATTTTGTGTATTTTTGGGTTTGGTTTTAGGTGGGTGGTGGTGATGAGGTGTTGGGTGGAGGTGCAGTTTGGTTTTGGGTGGGTTGGTGGTGCAGGTGTTAGGGTAGGACGTTGGTGGTGATGGAGGTGTTGTTAATGGTGGGAGCTGCCGGTGTTATATATATATATATATATATATATATATATATATATATATATATATATACACCCACACATATATATATAGTATGGGCTTTTTTGTCATTTAAGATTATATATATATATTGTATTAAAAAATTGAGGGTAAAATGGTCAATTCACATGTATCAGAAGTCAAAAAGTAAATTGGGGTGTAAGTGAAAGTTAAAACCAAAATCTTCATCTGGCTGAAATATGACCTAACCTCAGGGGGTCTAGGTGTAATTTACCCTTAAAACTAAAACCAAACATTCCCCAACCTCCATTACCACCCCCCATCACCGCCTAACCCAACCTCCATTACCCCCACCCATCACTGTTCGCCGCCACCAAACAAAAGCAAAATCCAATCAAAATTAAGACCAGGTCCAAGGAGTTCCAACAACAGCTCGCTTCCACTGGAGAGGTACGCAGCAGCGAGGAACATCAGGTAACCGTAGACGATTATGAAGAAGAGATTGCCGAGTACGGTGGTGGTGCAGGGCAGGAAGTCGTACGTCTGATCGCAAGACTCGTCCGTAAAGAACCGATTGAGCCGGAGAAATTATGGACCCCGTAAACCATCTTGGACACCGTCGGAGATGAGATCTGAGGATGGACGGCCGGTGATGAATTGGCCATAGGAGAGGTCGCAGAGGATGAGAAAAAGGAGAATAGTTGAGAGGAAGGTGGGAGATCGTTTGTGAGCCATGTTTGGAGCTTTGTTGATGTGTGTCAGAGATGGATATGCATATCTGTATGTGTATATACTATATATATATATATATATAGAGTTAATCTTCTCTGGCCATCATCAACGTCACCATCACCGTACCTTTGCCGGAATCGTGACATCCTTACAGTCATCGTCATATCGTTTTTGCTGGAGTAGTTGCTGATTCAGTCCTCTTTGCTCGCTGATTCAGTCACGCCACTAATAGATGCTCATCGTTGCTGCCCTCTTGTTGCATCGTTGTCGTAATATTCATTCTCTGGTCGCCGTTGTGAAGCTCTCGTTGGTCGCCGTTGCATAATTGAAAAAACAAGTTTTTTTTTTCCAAATCAACCCATCATCACCTCCAATTGAAAACCAAAGCTGCTTTGTTGCTTTTTCCCAGCCCACACCAACCCATTATCACCTCCAATTACCCAATATATCACCTCCAATTACCCATCATCACCTCCACACCAACCCATCATCATCATAGACAAAAGCAAAATCCAGAGATATAATGTTTTAATTAAGGTTGATTTTGTGATTAGTTTGGTTTGATTTGCCAAATCAGGTCCCAAATCAGCGTTGAGGTTTTTGGGTTTTGAACGTGGTCACTGGAGAAGATGTATATGTATGTATGTATATATATCTATATACATATATATATATATTGTATAATATAACAATAGAAAGAGGGGGAGAGAGACGAATTTGGTTTAGAGGGGTTATATGCACAAATAGGTGAGGGGCAAAATGGAAAACAAAAGGATAAAATGGGGTAAAGGAGGTCAGCGTATCATTTTTGAATTTTGTGGACTTGCATGCACATTTTAAAAAATATAAGAACTAATTTTACACAAAATTTATATATCAGGAATTTTTTGCACTTAACCCTCGAATAAAATAGAAAAAAGAAAAGGTTGAAATCGATCTAACAAAGTACGCTTTTTAAATTCACATGCTGGCAAAAGGCTGTAGTCAATTACTGTGCATCATAGCCATTACGTAATGATAGGAGGAGGTTGTAATGGCTTCTATGCGTGCAAAATAGCCTCCTGCCACAATTGCATTACATAACAGGATAAGGACCCACAGTACAATCATGCAATTGTCATAAGCTTAAGAGTGTAACAATGGCTTAAATGCAGTCTTCAGATGGTTTTAAGTTTAGTGGAATGAGAAGTTTGTCAATGGAAATGGGGTCTGAGGAAGCTAAAAGATTTTCAGAAGTCGATTCGAGAGATATGTACAGCAGAGTTAAACTTAGGGCTGTGAATGGTAGGATTTGTGCAGGCAGATATGGTAATTTGGCGGTCGAAAATGTCAAATCATTGAATGATGGTTCGAAGAAATCTAGGGTTTCTGATGAGGTTAATTCTGTGGGGATTCGTAGGAAAATGGAAGGTGTGGATTCTGTAATTAATACTAAGAAGTTGGCAACTAGTGGGAGTGACAATGAGAACGCCACAAAACACATTAAGTCATTGCTGATTTTTGAAACCATGATTTTATTATACAGCCAATCCATCACTACACACACTGCTAGCTGTCAGGGATATAGTTTGGGATGTCAAATTTTGGAGCTAAGTGGATAGACGTTGGGAGCTTGAGACGGTGGCATAGAGCACATATGTGTATATATATATATTGTATTAATTAGTTAGCTTAGTATTCAAGAAACTGATCATTAAGCAATTTAAGAGTAATAAGCTTGGTATTCAAGTTATCTATATCTATATATAGATGCATAGTATTAGCTTCAATTTCACTTTCACAAAATAAACTTATTAGCACACATATAGAGAAAGATTTATCATTTATTTCTTTGGTGTTCAGGCAATATGCCATTGCCAGAGGGGTATAGGTTTAAACCAACAAACCAAGAACTCATCCGTTATTACTTAGAGAAGGTTAAGGGGAAAGAATTACCATCCAATGCAGTGATCGACATGGACGTCTACAACCATGAACCCTGGTTGCTTTACTGTATGTATATAGATCATAATTGTCTCCTCTCTCTCATCTCTTTCTTAATTTGGATATATATGTATATGTGTATATATATATATATTTGTATGGATGTTTAATTAAGTTTAATGACGCCGTCTTGCCCTTAAGTTAAATGACGCAGTAGAATAGTACTAAAATTAATGCCGTTTTCCCCTTAAGTTAAATAACGCAGTTTTCCCCTCTTCTTCCCCTTCGTGTTTTCTCGAAACCCTAAATAAACGCTGCCGCCGCCATATGCCCAGACCAACGCCGCCACGATTTGAGCAAGTTTTTGCTAGTGACGCGAAAATTCGATGGGTTTGACGATGCCGCCGACAAAGACGAAGAGAAATACGGCTAGAGGAGAGGTTGCGGAGATCAGCGCGAAGCCCAAACCAACGTTGCCATGATTTGAGCAAGGTTTTACCAGTGATGCGAAAAGTGGGTGATGGGTTTGACATCACAGTCCAGGAATTCGGGGATAAGGTGGTTGAATGGTGGTTTGGTGAATTGGAGGCGTCGCGATCCTTGGGGAGAAGGGGATTTGCGGAGGATGAGGGTTTTGATGGTGAGGAATCGGTGGTGGTGGGGCGGCGGTGGCAGAGCCTCCATTTTCTCTCTCCATCTATTTCTGCTGTAGGACTGCCTGTTGCGATGAAGCTGAGTTACTATATAACCGATTGTTCCTTTCGCTCCAAATAATGCAGATGAATGATAGGGTTCTAAACCCTAAATTGATCATAATTCTTTGAATTGGGGATTAGCCACAAAAAATATTAAGTTTTTATTCCTAATAACCCTAATTCCATTACACGAGCATCATATATATATATATATGTATGAAAAATAGAAATAGCAGATTTCCTAACATAGCAAATAATAATCAGGAAGAAACAATATTCCTAAAATAGACTTAAGAGTAATAGTTTCCTAACAATGAATACTCTGAGAGCAAGCTTGCAGAGACGGATTGTAGGACAATTGTTGATCCAGTGTACAAATTGGGGCCAATTGATGATTCCAATGTAAAATCTGCATTTATCCTGTATGAATCTCCATAAAGGCTCGACGAAGTCGCATTCAAGGAAGAGGTGAGAGTGAGATTCTGGTTTTGAAGAGCAAAGTAGGCAAATTTTCGGTTGAACTTTCGACATTGCGTTGCTATCCAAGGTGGGTAGTTTACATTGGACAGCGATCCAGAGAATTAGCTTGTGTCTTGGGATGGCAATTGAGTCCCATACAAGCTTGGCCCATGAGGCCGCTGGTGATGATGGGGAGAGTGCAGAGAATGTATGCCTGAGTGTGCAGGCACCGGTAGGACCTACATTCTAAACAATTTTGTCAATGGAATCTGGTTAAGGAGGTTTGAGAGTACGCAGTTCAGGGATACCAGTGGTGAGTTGGTGGGAAATGCCCAGGTGGTGGAGTTAACAAATGAGCTAACTTTTGTGTTGGTGGATGATCCTAATGATTGTATGGTGCACTCATTGAAGAGGTCAGTAAGTGGACCATCGTTTAGCCAATTATCTGTCCAGAATCCTATCAACTTTCACCATAATGAATCCTTTGATATGGTCTGAGAATATATATATATGAAACGTATTTAACCAGCGTCCCAAGACGTATGGATCGAGCACACACAATTCACTGATTTCCTTTGTGCAGCACATACAAGACACAAAAGAAAACTAAGAAACAACAAACATTAGATTTTCTTTTGTCTTTGCTATTTTGTTAATTAACGTCTCCCAAACCCTATTTGATACATCTAGACACATATTTATATATCCATCTTATAAATGTGTGTGTGTGTGTGTGTGCATACACTGTAATTAACACTGGCGTCTGTATATATATATATATTTATTATCTTTCACTAGATTAACTCTTGTGGTTTAATTTTCTGAATATATTCTTATATCTTGCACAAGTTTATGTAACAGATCATGATATGAACGAGCGTGATAAATATTACTTTGTAGAAAATATTGGTTCAGCAACAATAAATCCATTCTAGACAAGCTAGGCAATGATATTGGTTCAGTGATGTCATTAGCATATTTCAGTTACAAAAATAGCAATCAAAGATGTGAAGAAAGCATCAAAACTAATTGGATCATGCATGAATTTAAACTCAAAGAGGATAAGGTATGTTTAATATAATTTTTCATATTTATATATGATACATATTTCAACCGTGCAGTATGTTTCTTCTTCTCTGTATATATGTCCAAACATTAATTTTTGATTTATTCATTATTAATTAATTAATTGTTGTGTGTGAGTGCAGTTCCAAGAATGGGTTTTGTGTAGAATCCAGGATGGGAGTAAAAGGATAAACAAGAAATTAACTATAGGAGGCAGTGAGAATTTGCAGCTGCAAATCAGTCCCATGAATACTGATGATGATGATCAGTACCTTAGTACTTGTGGAAGTACTCATGATCAGGTACTAGCAGTTGGATATAGGTTTGAACCAACTGATGAAGAACTCTTTTCTAATTACTTGAGGAATGGTGAACAACAACTGCCATCCAATGCAGTCATTGATATGGACATCTATGCATGCGAGCCGTGGTTTCTTTCATGTAAGTAATTAGTTACTATATCATGATATCAACTAATTAAGTAATGCCATATCTAAATCTCTATTTATATATAGAGTATTAGTTTCTTTAAATTCAATCCTTGATTAATTAATATTCTTATATATAACTTTAATTAATTGTCTATATGTATATCAGATGATATTCATGGGTCCAATAGCAATATGGATAATGATGAGTATGAGCGTGATAGATATTATTTTGTAAGTCAACAGAAGAAATGTGTAACTAGTGATAGAGGGAAGAGGCTCAATAGAGATGTAAAAGGGAAGTTTGATGTTGGAGGATATTGGAAGGCCAGCACCGGAGACAAATACATTCGAAACACCCGAAATTTGAAAGTCATTGGCTACATCAAGACCTTAACATTTTACAAGTACAAGAGCAAGAATCGAAATCTTCGTGAATGCATGAAAACTGAATGGATTATGCATGAGTACAGTCTTTCAAGAGATACGGTACTGTAGGTGCAAAATTTCGCTCAACCAATAATGATTGAGAAAAATAAAACAACTCACTCAAAAAACAATAAAAATAAATAAGAACAGTGTATAGAGAAGCGTAAATTGCTTGATCCCTTTATTGGTGGTCTAAGCCTCTATTTATATACAAAAGATTGTAAAATTATGGTAGGACTCGCGTTGCTTGTCCTCCAATTCTTTCTATATAAACATTCTTTACTAATAGAGTTCTTTCCATTGTCTAATTTTTCATACATAGAACTTGCCTTGTACAGAACTTCCTATCTCAGAATTTTCCTTCTATGGTAAATCCTTCAACTGGTAGGACTTGTGCATTCTTGAGTAACTGGGCTGAACATACTTTGATCCGGCTGGGCTTGAGTAACGGACCGGATGTTAAATATTAATATGTTGGGCTGATAATCTCTTAATTCGGGCTTCAACAGGGCTGAAGGTCATATAACAATAGTATTGGGCTTGTGAACAGTGATCTTGGACTAGTATCAAACTCAATTTGGGTTTGAGCGAGGTGGGCTTTATAAACTTGTCAAGGATATGTTTATATTTATCATGACGTGGATTATTCTCATTGGAGGGGATTTTTTCCCTCCACACTTAGCCCCCAATTCGTTTTTTTAATTGGAGTACTACTCCTAATAAGAAGGGAATTGAAGCTGTACGATTACCAATTTCGTAAGAAGTGGATTTGAGGCGTGATTACTGATATTCTGACCAAAGGGTTTCCATAAGAGTTACTTCCGCTCTTACTGCGTTCATTTCATTCCTTACGTTCTTCACTTTGTCACATCACTAGGTTAGAGCATTTGTCATGATAGAGACTAGAGCACCTTGGAAGCCATTTATATCTAGAGCTGATAAATCAGTTCTTCACTCTGGTGATTCTATGATTACCGACCCCTCTGTAGCACTAGCAGTTGCTCGGGGAATGTAATATGGAGTTGGACTAACTGCCTCCATCTGCCCCTGTTCGAGCCATTGAGGTTCGTCATTCTCCCTTCCTTTTTGTCTTCTCTCCATCAAGAAGTTGGAGAAAGATCTTGGCAATTCTTAAAAGAAGGTCTCGTATGCAGCCATGAATGCAAAGATTGCATCTTGGTGCGCTTGTCCAGGACTAAGGCCTTTCGGTTTGGCTTTGTACAAGGTTCGGGAGACAAGTTGAACGATCCGGAGGCCTTTAATGCTGACATGGAAGTGTCCTTCCTTTAACCTGAGGGTCCACAAGCCCAAGAAGTTGAAGTGCTTTTTGCTGAAATGGTGAAGTCTCATCAGGATGATCATCTAGCTCCAACTTCATCAGTTCCTGCAGCTCCCAACCCTTCGATTCCTCCAACTTCAAGTCCAACTGTGGTGGACGCTTTTTACTCTGCTCTGTTATGGGAATTTGTGACTGCCCTTACATTGCATACGCTTTGTTGCACAGTAATGTCCTCTTGTTTATCAAGAAAATACACTTGTTTGAGGACCTTATATTTTTTGTGGTCCGAAGTGTACAGTTCCTCGGCGCTGAGCCTGAGAGGAAATGTACTGAACTGGACACTTAGAGTCCTAAGCAAAGTATTCCTCGGCGCTGAGCCTTAGAGGAAACGTGTTGAACCGGACACTTAGGGTCCGAAGCGAATTATTCCTCGGTGCTGAGCCTTAGAGGAACTGTAATGTAACGGACTCTGGAGAGCCGAGGCATGTAGTTCCTCCGCGATAAGTTTGAGGGAAACTGTATTGTACCGGACTCTGGAGGTCCGAGGTATCTAATTCCTCGGCAATGAGCCTGAGAGGAACTGTAATGTACCGAACTCTCGAAGTCTGAGGTATGCAGTTCCTCGGCTATGAGCCTGAGAGGAACTGTAATGTACCAGACTCTTGAAGTCTGAGGTATGTAGTTCCTCGGCTATGAGCCTGAGAGGAACTGTAATGTACCGGACTCTTGAGGTCCGAGGTAGTAAGTTCCTCGGCCATGAGCCTGAGAGGAACTGTAAGGTATCGGACTCTTGAGGTCCGAGGTAATAAGTTCCTCGGCTATGAGCTTGAGAGGAACTGTAATGTACCGGACTCTCGAAGTCTGAGGTATGCAGTTCCTCAGCTATGAGCCTGAGAGGAACTGTAATGTACCGGACTCTTGAAGTCTGAGATATGTAGTTCCTCGGCTATGAGCCTGAGAGGAACTGTAATGTACCGGACTCTTGAGGTCCGAGGTAGTAAGTTCCTCGGCCATGAGCCTGAGAGGAACTGTAAGGTATCGGACTCTTGAGGTCCGAGGTAGTAAGTTCCTCGACTATGAGCTTGAGAGGAACTGTAATGTACCAGACTCATGAGGTCCGAGATAGTAAGTTACTCGGCCATGAGCCTGAGAGGAACTGTAAGGTATCGGACTCTTGAGGTCCGAGGTAGTAAGTTCCTTGGCTATGAGCTTGAGAGGAACTGTAATGTACCAGACTCATGAGGTCCGAGGTAGTAAGTTCCACCATGAGCCTGAGAGGAACTGTAATGTACTGGACTCTTGAAGTCTGAGGTATGCAGTTCCTCGGCTATGAGCTCTGAGGTATGTAGTTCCTCGGCTATGAGCCTGAGAGGAACTGTAATGTACCGGACTCTTGAGGTCCGAGGTAGTAAGTTCCTCGGCCATGAGCCTGAGAGGAACTGTAAGGTATCGGACTCTTGAGGTCCGAGGTAGTAAGTTCCTCGGCTATGAGCTTGAGAGGAACTGTAATGTACCAGACTCATGAGGTCCGAGGTAGTAAGTTCCTCGGCCATGAGCCTGAGATGACTTGTAATGTACCGGACTCTTAAGGTCCGAGGTAGTAAGTTCCTCGGCTATGAGCCTGAGGAACTATATTTAGGCCAGATAGTCTGGGCTTAAAAAAGAGAGAATATGTTTTCTTTTCTTAATATCTCTTTAGGGCTGCTTATACTGCCCCCGTTATGGAAGGTATTGCCCCCATGAAGGAAAGAAAAATATGTCTCGTTTGATGGCGGCGATGTAGATAATTTTCATGTAATTATACGCATCGGCACTCTTTGTGTTTTGGAAGAGTTTACATGAAAATTTAACCTTCGACGTATGTGAGTTCGAGGTGATTTTCATGTAAATTTATTCATCGGCACTGTTTTGTACCTTGGAGGAGTTTACATGAAAATTTAACCTTCGATGTATGTGAGTTCGAGGTGATTTTCATGTAAATTTATTCATCGGCACTGTTTTGTACCTTAGAGAATTTTTTCATGAAAATTTAACCTTTGATGTATTTGAGGTAATTTTTATGAAATTTTATTCCTGTTGCAGCTCATTATGCGTTAAAGGAATTTTGAAGTCCTCGGCAGCTCGTTGTGCCTTTAGAGGAAATTTGAAGTCCTCGGACTCTTGAGGTCTGAAGATGAATTGTCTTCCTTGGCACCTCGTTGTGCCTTAGAGGAAATTTGAAGTCCTCGGACTCTTGAGGTCCGAAGATGAATTTTCTTCCTCGGCAACTCGTTGTGCCTTAGAGGAAATTTGAAGTCCTCGGACTCTTGAGGTCCGAAAACATTGTGCCTTAGAGGAAATTTGAAATCCTTGGACTCTTGAGGTCCGAAGATAAGTTTTCTTCCTCGGCAGCTCGTTGTGCCTTAGAGAAAATTTGAAGTCCTCGGACTCTTGAGGTCCGAAGATGAATTTTCTTCCTTGGCAACTCATTGTGCTTTAGAGGAGGTTTTTTTTTTTTTTTTTTTTTTTTTTTTTGGTATCTAGTATCTACAGACTCTTAAGGTCCAAGACTTTTTGTGGTTAAGCTTGCCTCCACTTTCTGGCGCTCTGACGCCACATATAGTATAATTATATAGTTGGACTAATTGCCACTTCACTTGGGGATCGATCTTTATTGCAATGCGCATAAATCAAACCCAAACATTAATCAACATACGAACATGGAGCAAACATAAAGTATTTCATATATTTCTTAACTGAAATTGGGAGTTTCAACTAATCAGTGAGCATATATATGTTTACTACATATATGTTCACTTCTAAAAATTATTTGTGGCATGCTATATGTTCAGAACTTTAAATAATAGATCCTATACCACGTCGTAGTGGAGAGTCAAGAGTAATGCATATAGGATAAGGTAATCAATCAGAATAGATGTATATATGTATATATATATATGTACAATCACATGTCTACACATGCTGGATAAAGTAATTTGATATGCAATCATCAAAATCAAGATTCCTACACTACGATTTGATAGGTCAGAAAGTGAAATTTTATGAATTAAACTTCAGACATGCATATTTAAGTCACGTATGATTGCATAGGATTCGAAAATGCAAATTCTATATTTGTTTTTGTCTGTCCATTTGTATAATATGTAGCAACTGAATATACAATATATAACAGCTGAATATATATATATATATATGTAGATGGGCAAAATTATTTTATCTTTATTGCCTAATGTATTGTACTAGCAAAAAAAGAGACGATAGGCCTCGGGCTAATATTTTTGTCTTACGTAACAGTAAAAAGAATATTGAACACTAGATACTTATCGTGTTCATGGAGATAAGAGCAACATATGGATGGTTGATGGGCAAAGGCACAGAACGAATAACTTTCTTCATGTTTTTCCTAACAATCTACTTTTATTCTCAAAGGAATGGAATCCTTGTATGTACAGCTTTCCTTGTTTGGCAATGATAGTGCTATTCCGGGCTTGGCTCCCCAAGAGCTGGGCCAGCAAAATATACATACATACATATATGTATAAAATGATTATGATTTGGGTGAATGCAAGAGTGATAGTAGTGTTGTTAGATGCAAGAGATGAAGAAATCAAGATCCGCAAAACAACACAGGTAATAAAATGTGTATGAGCAATATTTGTAAGAGGAAAAAATATTGAAATAAGGAAAGAGATGGAGGAAAATCACCATATCCGAGCCCTAAAAATATTGTATGGCCTAGGTAGGAGAAATACTCGTGGCCTGGGACGTCGACGAGTTGTTTGACATTGGCATTATGGATGCGAAGGCCAAACTGATCGAGCTCTTGCTTGAATGATTTGGTGTCGTGGAAGATCTCTTCCATGGTTATTGAGGCAACGAGGACAAGAGTCTTACCCTCGATGACACCCTGGACGAGCTCTGTGACATGCATGGAGAGCTTTTCATGGGTTGAGATGAGCTTGGCATACCTTAACATGCTCACATTACAGTCCACTTTGGGGCTGATGGTGAAAACTGCCAGGAGGATGAAGGAGAGCTTCTCGACGCTCATGGCTTGGACTTGGAACGTGTAGTTCACCGGAGTTAAGTCAATTTTGACCCACATTTGGCCAGGCCATATCCACTTCTTCTTAGCAAGTACTATTTTTGGATCTGTGATGAAAGATCTTATGATGGCTAGCACCTCAGAGGGACCAGCTGTGTGGTACACCATCTTGTTTGATTGGCTGGTGAGCTCGCGGCAGAGAGGGACGGCTGGTAAGATGAAAACCGCCGGCGAGACAAATCTGCAAGCTTGGCGAGGACTTGCAGCCGGCGATGATGGCGGTAGCGGTGCAGAGTGCATACGGGTGGTTTAGCTAGTAGTGACAGTCATCTGCTCATCTCTACTGGTTACACACTAATACTTTGCGATGTAGAATGTTTGTCCTCCTGAGCATTGGCCCCTACGACTATGTTGGGTTTGTCGTAAGGTTCACCCTGGGCTTTGCGTTTATTCTGCCAATTTCTCTTAAAAGCAATGCCTGCGAGCATTATGGCCTCTGAGGAACCCACTGTTCCTACTCCGATGGCAGTCTCAGAATCTCCGAGTGGAGCATTGAAGAGATGAGCAATGATGTTGATGCATCAATTTTGAAACTCGGTGGTAACAGGGTATTCATCCATGTCCACATATTTCTTGTTAATGGCATCCATCATCAGGTTATTGCACTCCAGCTCTATCCAGGTTAACACAAACGATGCCAGATTCAGCCTCAGGTTACCATCTAGCATCAGCTCGTCGTTTATTATCTGTTACGCTGCCTCCTTTGGTATCGAATTCTCCCCCATCTCAAACCTTGGAAGCGATGATCGAACGTAACGAGAAGCAAATGTGGAGTGGATGGAGATATCTGATTCAGAACCAACCTTCGTGTGGCCCATGGTTGATTGATGGATGCTATTGACCGATGGTAGATCAAATTTTTTATTTTTTATTTTTTATGGCATTCTATATTGGGAAAGAAAGAATGAAGAACTGATTGAATTATGACACTCAATCAAATTAAAATTCGAATAATAAATAGTTGTCCAACACCAACTAATATTTCATATATGAATAGTTTCCTAGCTATGATAAAAATCAATTTATTTTTATACCAACATCCTCTTTCAAAAAGAATAAGATTAGGGAAGTTAAGAGTTGGCAAAGGCTCATGCCAAATTAGACTTTATTTACTACATAATGAAGTTGGGTTGTATCATGTGAAAATATATATATATATATATATATATATATATATATATATATATATACATAATGCTGTATATATATATAATATGTATTTAATTTTTAATAAAGATTTAATTATAAAATTCAAGTTGGGACTTGGCATAGGAAACTTATCTGATCAGAGACTCATCACCACGTGGGTGTTGAGTTGTAGTTGAACCGCGTTGGCTGGATCTACATCATTCGGTAGATCCTTTAGCTGTGCGAGGATCACGGTGCGCTAGGTTGACAAAAAATCCTTTTGGACGCCTGCGCTTGTTGCGCAGACAAAGATCTGGTCGTGTGTGGAACACGGGCTTCGGATGTCTGAAAAGGGTTGGATTCAAATCCATACTCTCCTTTGACTTCGTCATGTTGCTAACTTCCAAGTCACGTTGCTAGACTTGGAGATTTTAATTTGAAGTATTGTAACTTTGGTGGGGATCTATTTCTATACGTTTCCTACAGACGGCGCCAAAGTGTAGGTGCAAAATTTCGCTCAACCAATAATGATTGAGAAAAATAAAACAACTCACTCAAAAAACAATAAAAATAAATAAGAACAGTGTATAGAGAAGCGTAAATTGCTTGATCCCTTTATTGGAGGTCTAAGCCTCTATTTATATACAAAAGATTGTAAAATTATGGTAGGACTCGCGTTGCTTGTCCTCCAATTCTTTCTATATAAACATTCTTTACTAATAGAGTTCTTTCCATTGTCTAATTTTCCATACATAGAACTTGCTCTTGTACAGAACTTCCTATCTCAGAATTTTCCTTCTACGGTAAATCCTTCAACTGGTAGGACTTGTGCATTCTTGAGTAACTGGGCTGAACATACTTTGATCCGGCTGGGCTTGAGTAACGGACCGGATGTTAAATATTAATATGTTGGGCTGATAATCTCTTAATTCGGGCTTCAACAGGGCTGAAGGTCATATAACAATAGTATTGGGCTTGTGAACAGTGATCTTGGACTAGTATCAAACTCAATTTGGGTTTGAGCGAGGTGGGCTTTATAAACTTATCAAGGATATGTTTATATTTATCATGACGTGGATTATTCTCATTGGAGGGGATTTTTTCCCTCCACAGGTACGTACTATATGCTATATGGCTACTAATTAATTAAGCATAACACATGTACATTAATTTAGAGTTCTATTTTTAGTACTATATATGCATATAAAGTACTCTCAGTTAATTAATTTGCATGCATGCATGTATTCTTCGCTGAGATTATAGTTAAATACTTCAATTATCAATATAATTCATATATATTTTTTATAATAACATCATGCATGAAATTAAAATTTATATATGTTCATTGAGTATATATTCCAATTTGAATAACTAAGCTAGCTAGGTAGACATGAAAGTAGCTATCTATTTATAGCAGTCCTTCATTACATTATGAGGTGCTCTGGAGAAACCAGCAACTGAAATTTTTGGGCCTATTTTACTAATTTCAATACATACTATGTGAGTGATATATTTTATAATTTATCATTGGTGATGAGCTGCATAAATTAAGACAGCTAGACATGAAAACAAATAAAACAGATCCTAATTGTATTTGCAATTGGTAATGAGGAAACCTTTTTAATTTTCGCAAAATGAAAGATGTAGTTCTTAATACATGTGAGCTAGACATGATGTAAATTCTATTTGCAATTGTTAATAAGGAAACTTTTTAATTTTCGAAAATGAAAGATGTTCTTAATGCATGGCAAGCATTGTATAGTTAAATCTTAAGCTATAAATAAATAAATAAACCGAATCTTTGCATATATGTTCGTGCATGTGTATATATATATATATGTATGCCATATTCAAAGAGCATGCTGAATAGAAATGTTCATTCAAATGGACTTATATACTGGTACATAAGAATGTATCAATAATGCATGAACTCAAATCCTTCATATATATATATATATATATTTCTTTTGAATTGAGCTCTGTTCCTAACTCATGCATAAGTTACAATAAAAGAGGTATATCAAAATCTGTGTTTGTCATGCATGCATGTTATTGCTTAATGATGTGCTTGAGTTGTATATATATATATATATATATAAGTTCTACTGATTAATTCTTTGTTTAGAACATACTTGCCTTTTATTTTATTAATGGATCTATTTATTGCTACTGTAATAATTTTAATTACCATTTGAAGTTTACTGAACTGATCGATGTGTTTGGGTTTGAGTGCAGTTCCAAAAATGGGTGGTTTGCCGAATAAGAGATAATAGTAAGAAAAGCAAGGAAGTAAGAAAGCGAAACAAAAATGAAGGCAATGAGAAAAGTTACACCAATATTACTTGTGAAGAAGAAAGTGTAGTGCCTAGTGTTAGAATGTTATATATATATATATATGTTGGGCCATTATGTAATTACATTATATTAGTAGGCCCTTGTGTTATTAAGGAGGCTTGTATCCCTTATATAAGCCTATATAGGCTTATTTGGTGTGCGTAGGTGAAATATATACAGATTTGTTCTCTCTGTTCTCTCTATCTCTCATGGTAAACAACATGGTATCAGAGCGGGTTGTAGTTGTGATTGCATCTGGGTTGGGTTGTTCTTCTACAAATCAAAATCAAGATCGAAGCCAACTCTGTTCTTCGCTGAAGATTTGTTCGTCGTTCTCAGATCTGACTCGCTGAAGATTTGTTCGTCGTTCTCAAATCTGACGCCTTTCGTTTTGCTGGTCAAGGCTTCCTTGGCTGTCGCAAGTTGCAGAAGCTCCATCATCGCGATCCCTCTCCGCTCCGTTGTTAGATCGCTGTTTTTTTTGTTGTTGTTGGGTTGTCGTCACCGCTGCAAGGGCTAGGGTGTGTACTAGCCTTGTTTTTCCATTGCGAATCTCGGGTGCTGGAATTTCTTGTCGGTGGCAGCGTTCTGGTTCTCGCCGGCTCTGATTGTGAAGGAGAATGGTGGTGTTTGGCTGCAGGAGTGAGGCTATTCCAACCCTGGTTTACTAAACCTGGGATAGTTATTCCAACCCTGGTTTCGTAAACCCGGGATAGCCCAGATTCGGCCCGTTTGACCAGATCCGATCCGAGGTCCGATCCGTTTGTCCAGGTCCGACCCGTTATCCGGATCCGACCCGTTTGCCTAGATTCGACTTGTTCTCGATCCGACCCGTTTGCCCAGGTTCGGCCCGAATACCAATTCTGCTTCATATTTTCTTCTCTGTTTTGCTGGGTAAGACATGGCCTCCACTTCAGATTTGTTTTCTCCCACTTCTGGTCTTCATTCTTCCATGACTTCTGTTAAACTCAATGGGAAGAACTATATACTGTGGGCTAAATCAGTTAAAAAATTTCTCAAAGGTAGAGGCCTTGGTAATCATCTGACGAAAGAGAAACTCAAGGAAACTGATGCTTCTTTTGATGCATGGGAAAAGGAAGATGCTCAGATCATTTCTGTGATGATAAACAGTATTGAACCCCAAATTAATACAACTTTACTTTATTTAGATACTGCAAAGGAGATATGGGACAGATTGCAGCAACTGTATTCTGGGACAGGTAATATCACTCGTGTTTATGAGCTTTGTAAGCAGTATTTTCATCTTGAACAAGGTAGTCACAGTATAGAAGAGTATTATTCCAAAGTTATGGCCATTTGTGAGGAGCTGAATATGTATCAGCCCATTACTGCTGATGTTCGCAGTGTGCAACAACAACGTGAGGACTTTAATGTTGTTCGTTTTCTTACTCGTTTGTCCTCAGTTTATGAGTCTTTTCGTTCACAGATTATAGGCAGTCCCACACTTCCATCTCTTGCTGATGTGTTTTCTAGACTTCAGCGCGCTACACTTGTCAGTGATACCTCCACTTTGAATACTGGGCAGAGTGGTGAGCGTTCAGCATTGATTGTTTCAAAGGGTGAAAATACTGTTTTTCGTGGAGGTCGTGGGGGACGCTCCACACGTGGCGGTCGTGATTCACGGGGAGGACGTGGCCGTGGCAGGGAATCACGAAAATGTACTCATTGTGGTCTTTCTAATCATACTGTGAATTTTTGTTGGGACCTTCATGGGAAACCATCTAGTTATGCACATCAAGTTTCCTCCTCTCCGAATGATGTTGCTTCTGGATCTCATAATGTAGTTGAATCAGATACGGTCCCTATCTCACGTGATGAGTATACTCAGTTTTTGTCTTATAAGCAAGCATCTAATTCATCTTCCACGGCTACCTTTGCCCAGTCAGGTACTGCACCCACATGTCTATTGTTTTCCACTCGCAGTCCTTGGATCATAGACACTGGAGCATCCGATCATATGACTGGATGTTCTTCTTTTCTATCTGATTTTAATTCTGTACCTCCTTCTCAAAGAGTTACCCTTGCTAACGGTTCCTCCGCTAAGGTTTCAGGTTTGGGGACAACTCAACTTAGTGATTCCTTGTCTCTCTCATCTGTTTTATATGTTCCTCAGTTTCCCTTTAATTTAATATCTGTCAGTAAGCTTACTAAATCTCTTCAGTGCTCTGTTACATTTTATCCTACTTTTTGTGTGTTTCAGGATCTTAAGACGAAGAAGACGATTGGTACGGGGAATGAAGCTGGTGGCTTATATTACTTTGATGTGGCACCTTATCCTGTGGCTCTTCAGTTTTCTCTGTCTCCATTCCAGTGGCACTGTCGTCTTGGACACCCGTCACTTCAAGTTTTGCAGCGTCAAGTTCCTAGTCTTAGTAATTTGAAATTCTTGTCATGTGAGGTTTGTCAACTTAGTAAGCACCATCGTGTGTCTTTCAAGTCTAGGGTTAATAATCGTGTCTCTAGTCCTTTTCATTTGGTTCATTCAGATGTATGGGGTCCAATAAAGCATTCTTCAATCAATAAATTTCATTATTTTGTGACATTTGTGGATGATTATTCTCGCCTGACTTGGTTGTTTTTAATGAAAGATCGTTCTGAGTTATTTTTAATTTTTCAAAAATTTCGAAAAGAAATCAAAACTCAGTTTGGCTGTCCCATTCGTATTTTACGTTCTGATAATGCTAAGGAATATTCTGTAACCCCTTTTGATACCTTTCTTAGTGATAAAGGAATTATTCATCAAAATTCATGTGTTTATACTCCTCAACAAAATGGAGTTGCAGAACGTAAGAATCGACACCTCTTAGAAGTAACCCGTGCTCTTTTGTTTCATATGCGCATGCCTAAACGGTTTTGGGGTGATGCTGTTCTTACTGCCTGTCATCTTATTAACCGTATGTCGTCATCTGTATTACATGGCAAATCTCCACATTCTATTTTATTTCCTGATTCTCCTTTGTTTTCTCTTACTCCTCGAGTTTTTGGCTGTGTCTGTTATGTCCACAATCTTGGTCCTGGTTTTGATAAACTTAACCCACGTGCCACAAAGTGTGTATTTCTTGGATACTCTCGTTCTCATAAAGGTTATCGTTGTTATAGTCCTGTTTCTCAACGGTACTTTATTAGCGTGGATGTGACCTTTTGTGAGTCCGTCCCATATTTTTCAGATAGTGATTCAATTCTTGATATTACTTCTGAGTCGCTTCTTCCTGCGGTTCCACTTCCCTCACTTTCTCTTCAGCCTAGATCTCCTTTGCCTGCCCCGTTACAGGTGTACACTCGAAGACCAAAGCCATCTGCTGTCGTGCCTCCTCCGTCGTCTTCAGAGTCTTTGGATCCAACACCTTCCACTGTGTCTGAATCCTTGCCTATTGCACTACGTAAGGCTCCTCGCTCCTGTGTTACTAAACATCCCATTGCTCAGTATGTCTCTTATAATTCCTTATCGCCATCTTTCTCATGTTTTTCCTCTCAATTGTCTACTACATTTGTTCCTAAGACTGTGCAGGATGCTTTGTCTGATTTGGGCTGGAGGAAAGCCATGCAAGATGAAATTGATGCTTTGCATCAGAATGACATGTGGAATCTTGTTCCTTTATCTCCAGGTGTCAAACCAGTTGGTTGTCGCTGGGTCTACACTGTGAAGTATCTTCCAGATGGTTCCGTTGAGCGGTTAAAAGCTCGTCTTGTTACCAAAGGTTATACCCAGACTTATGGTATTGACTATGATGAGACGTTTGCCCCTGTTGCTAAGATTTCTTTTATTCGTGTTTTGATTTCTCTTGCTGCTAATAGACATTGGCCTCTGTTTCAGTTAGACGTTAAAAATGCTTTTTTGCATGGTGACTTAGTCGAAGAGGTTTATATGGAGCAACCACCTGGGTTTGTTGCTCAGGGGGAGTCTCTTCACACTGTTTGTCACCTTAAAAAGGCCCTATATGGATTGAAACAATCTCCACGGGCTTGGTTTGGAAAATTCTCTGAGGCAGCATTAAAATTTGGTATTAACAGATGTCAGACTGACCATTCGGTATTTCACCAGCGCACTAAAGCTGGCTTCATCTTTCTTGTTGTATATGTAGATGATATTGTGATCACAGGTGATGATTCTGAAGGCATTGCTAAGTTGAAGTTGTTTCTGCAATATCGATTCCACACTAAAGACTTGGGTAAACTTAGGTATTTCTTGGGTATTGAAGTTGCTAGATCCAAGAAGGGTATAAGTTTATCACAACAAAAATATGTGTTGGATTTATTAGAAGAAACAAGTATGTTGGGTGGTCGCCCGGTTGATGCTCCTATGGATTCGAATACAAAACTTGTGTCTGATGATGGTGATCTATTTAATGATCCGGGCAGATTTCGTCGTCTAGTTGGGAAATTAATTTATCTCACTATCACTCGACCTGATATTTCATATGCAGTTAGTGTTGTAAGTCAGTTTATGGGAGCTCCTAGAATGCCACATTGGATTGTTGTTCTTCGGATTATCCGATATCTCAAGCAAGTTCCAGGTGTTGGGTTACTATATAAATCAAATGGTCATCTCAGGGTGGAAGGTTTTACAGATGCCGATTGGGCTGGTTCTCCTTCAGATAGGAGATCTACTACAGGCTACTGCACATTTGTAGGAGGCAATCTTGTTACATGGCGAAGTAAAAAGCAAACGGTGGTAGCTCGATCTAGTGCTGAAGCTGAGCATAGGGCAATGGCTCATACTACTAGCGAGTTGACCTGGATACAACATTTTCTAAAAGAACTTGGGTTGACAGTTGAAGTTCCTACTCCATTGTTCTGTGATAATCAAGCAGCAGTTCACATTGCCTCAAATCCTGTGTTTCATGAGAGGACCAAACATATTGAAGTTGATTGTCACTTCATTCGAGAAAAGATATTGCTTGGGAGCATCTCTACTCCATTCGTGAAGTCTGAAGATCAATTAGCTGATATGTTTACCAAAGCATTGGGTCATAACCGGTTAAGAACTATCTGTTCCAAGTTAGGATTATTTGATATATATTCTCCAGCTTTAGGGGGAGTGTTAGAATGTTATATATATATATATATGTTGGGCCATTATGTAATTACATTATATTAGTAGGCCCTTGTGTTATTAAGGAGGCTTGTATCCCTTATATAAGCCTATATAGGCTTATTTGGTGTGCGTAGGTGAAATATATACAGATTTGTTCTCTCTATCTCTCATGGTAAACAACACCTAGCATGGAATTGGTAACTCCAAACGCCAAGAATGAAGAGCAGCAACAGCAGCAGCAGGAGGAACATTTTGCAAATATGTCCCACCAAGAAAAATCCAACAATAATTGTGAAGGAAAATCTGAAATGGAATTAGAAAATGCAAATGAAGAATATTTAAATTGGTTGGAGCATATGTTTTTTGATGATCATGAAGAGCAGCAGAAACAACTTTCAAATATGTCCCACTCCCACTCCCACCAAGAGCTGCTGCAAGAAAAAGGAGTACAAGAGCAGCTGAAACCCTTGGAAATAGAAACTGCAGATGAAAAATATTTAAATTGGCTGGAGCTTATATGTTTCGATGATGATGAAGAGCAGCAGAAACAATTTTCAAATATGTCCCACTCCCACCAAGAGTTGCTGTAAGAAAAAGGAGTAGAAGAGCAGCTGAAACCCATGGAATTGGAAATTGCATACACCAAGGATGGAGAGTATTTAACTGAGGAGCATTCGTTGCAAGAAAAATCGGACATGGAATTGGAAACTGTAGACATGGTGTTTAAAGATTTGTCTTGGCTGCAGAATGTAGATTTCCCTTTTCTGCAGAACAAAGATTTGCTTTTAGGGCAGGATGAAGTAGAATTATATTTGGTCAATTATGATGAATAACCCCAATTGTGTGTTAAGCCGTAAATAAGGGAGTCTTTGATCTCCATTGACAATTTGACATGTATGACCAAAATTGCGTCTCTGGATTGTTATTCAACCTTCTTGTAAGCATATATAATATACATATATGCTAGCTTCATTCTTTTGTTCTGCTTCCTCCTTTCTCTATGAATATATATATAGTCAGATATATAGTCCAAAGATGGGAAGTTCAACTTTGATGACTCCCTGCACTGTCACTGCCGTTCTTTCTAGTTATATGATCAGCCGGAACATTTGAGGTTGAATGGATTTCTAGGAAGGAAACAGTGTACATGTCCGGTACAATAATTTAAATTAATTCATGAAGTTTGAAGCTCGGTGTAGTTTTCACTTGCGACTAATACTAATACCAAAAAAATCAAATCCTCTACCATGTTCCATCTCTAATTATTATTTCCAAGAAAAAGAAAATGAAGCCAACACTTATTTATATACCTTATTATTCTTCTGAAGGTCAAAAATTAAAAGAACTTTGGGCAAGCCAAATTACATAATCCTAAGCAGTAGAAATGAGACATCATCAATACAGCTGGAATACATCCAAAAATAATTCTCTACTTTTATTTATATTATCTCAGGAGCTTAGAGCTAGATAAGTATTGTTTTTGTTTTCTAAAAGCTTATATAATTTACTTAATTAATTCAAAATATATTTTAAGATTGCATTGGAATTTCATTCTTGTAAAATGCAAGGGAGGAACTATTAATGGGCTAACCTATAGCTCAGGTCAATTAAAAAAAAAAATAGTACTAATGTTCATATGAGCCCAATGCATATGTAATAAATTTGTAGTACTATTCTTCCTTTTCTTATTAGCCCAACTGTTCATGTGTTTATCTGGGTTTTATGCTGCTGCTATCCTTTTTCTTCGAAATGCCACCCCCCCCCCCCCCCCCCCCCCCCCCCCGAAGCAAGAGCATAGAATATATTAATTAGAAACTACAATTCAAAAAGTTTACAACTGTTAAAAAGTGAGGAAACATCCAACTTTTAATTAAAATTAGGACATAAACCCATATTCCCTAGAACATGGGCAGTCTTATTTTAAAATCTAAGCACCCTTATCAATTAATAGTTGAATGGATGTTCAAGATTCAATTGGATAATTTTTTATTTTATTTTTACTCGGAAAACAAATTCCAATTGATACTTTGATGGTGGATAACAAATATGTTCTTATACTTGATTTTAAGTTGAGATCTAAACTTGGTAAATTAAACACAGTATACTTTAACCATATTTCAGTTATACAAGAAATTTTTTTAATATTTCACACTTTTATTGTGTTCATCTTCCAATTTTCTTATCTTTAGCCCTCCTTACTTTGCGATCCTGGCTACGCCCATGGTAAAATGTAAATACAAAATTAAGGGCCCATTTGGAAACTGTGTGTTTTTGCTTTGACCCAAAGTAAAAGTAATGTTTCTGTTTTAGAGTGTGTTCAATACTATTTCGATACTTGTTTGGTAATGTAAATTTCTTACAAGATTTTTAGAAGCAAAAACATGAAAGTATGTTTGATGAAAAGTGTTGCAAATTTGAATGGCTAGTTTAAAATGTTAATTTATTTATTTATTTATTTTTATTATTATTATTTTTTTAACGGCACTTTGCTATAGCGTGGAAACAAACAAAAGCATCATTTTGATACTTTCGATTTTGGCCTTAATTTTGAAAGCGCTTCGATACTATTCAAATGATAGTAAATATTACTAAACATGTTTTGTACTTTTGTTTTGCTACAGTAGGCTAACAAAAGTAAAAAATACCAAACAAAAGCATTAGCACCCTAAACCTTTTGCATCCTAAAGCGCGTCCCATATGCGTTCATGTCCTTTCTGTGTCCTAGCAATGTCTGCACACCTCCATGTCTCTTTTTAACAAGGTTTTTTTCTTTCTTTTTTATTTTTCTTTTTTGACGAGAAAACAAATGTCATGTCACCCCTAACCCTAAGAGACGTATCCCCCTTCATCCCAAAAGTGGAATATGAAGGTTAGAGTCTCCAAAGAGCACATGGACACGGGTGTGTTACTTGGAAAATTAAAAAACAAAAAAAATCCACTAGTGTTGATTTTCCATCTGGTTAAAAAATCCACTAGGCAGATTATCTGGGAATCCTGCTTACAGAAACTATTTGCTGTCATCGTAAGGAGAAGTATGCCTGATTCCTAATTCCTTGTGTCTTCTTTTTCTACCTTTACCCAGTAATCACACGCAAGTTCACTAACTTTTCCCGGCATACCGAAATATGTGCGTCTCCGTGGGCATTCGTGGATACAGCTGTGCTAATTAACTAAAACATGTGTTATATGGTCACAAAATGAAAGATGTGCTTTATGACTATAAAATGTGACTGACTGGATAAATCAAACTCTATTAACTAAAACCAATTTTAACTGACTAGAAAATAATGTCATAGAGATGCATCTAAACAACTAAACATAATGGCAAAACAACCTTTCTCACAAAAGATTGTAACCAAAGATTTTGAACAATTACTTGACCCCTAATCCCCAAGTGCCTGGCCAACATGCCAATTTCACTCCTCAATGTCTGAAGCATTTTCTTTATGGCTCGGAGATGGCATGGAGCCTCGCATTTTCATATCTCCAGTTTGTTGAGGATGTTGTTCCTGCTGCTGCTGCGGCTGAAGTTGCTGCTGAAACTGGTGCAATTGATGCGGTTGAATCTGGTGTTGCTGCTTCTGGGAATGAAGCTGCAGATGTTGAAACTGCTGTGCAGTTGACAATGTGTGCATAGCATGGTTGCTGGGATAAAATTGCTGGTTGGCTACATAAGACGGAGGGAAGTTCATCATGGGTCCACCATTCGGAATAGTTTGGCCAGTTAGTACTTTCATATGCTGGATCTCCCCCTTCAGTGCATCATTCAAGGCTGCATACCAAGCAAAACAAATATCATTCCAACTATTAAGTTATAACCAAATAAAATTTGTTACATGACACGATATTCATAGGTGAAGAAAGCAGAACTTTCGAATTTCTCATGCCAAATAAGAGCATATGCCACAGAATGGGACAAATCTGTTTTCTACAAAGCCAATGCAAAGAGGACACAGTAATATAAATCACAAATCCAGTTCCCAATACTTAATATAACTGTCATTAATACAAGTCATTCCTAGTCACTGTGGTAAAAGCTCTACTACCATGGGTGAGGTGAGACTGCAGATTTTGAGTCTTAAGGACTATCAGTTATGCAAATAATATCAAGATTTAAGTTTGTGTCACCAGTCCTTTTTCCCACCACAGTTGATCTAGGAGACTACACTGGAAAATAGCCTTTTAACAATTATCCTATATACTTCCATGAGTCAAGGATAATTCAAATTTGGACTCTAATTTTAACTTCACCTACTATACTTTTTAATCTAAATATTGATAGCTAATAGTCACTTCTTCATTTATTTAACTTCTAAAGACTAATAAATCAGTAAAAGCTTGGGATCTACAAGTTGGAATGACACCCGTCACACAAAATGCTGGGATACCACTCTGCTGGTATGCCCCCAAATTAAAATTGATTGAAGGGGAGAGTGGAAGTAAAATAGCAGTTAGATACACCCCCCTCTCTGCCCTCTGACTCACTACCTAAAGAGAAAAATATGTAAAATAAATAATTTCTTTGTCCTTTAATTTCAGGCAACCTACAAGTTGGATTTCAAGATTCTATCAAATTGAGCTGAGTTATTCAGGTAAAAAAATTTGAGCCAAGTTCAGCTTCAGTTTCAAATGTGCCCAAAAAATAGCGTGCATATATACACGTGTGTGTGTGTGTGAGTGTCCATTTTCCTATTATTTACATATACACATGCTGTGCTACTTTCAGTGCTATCTCTCGATCCATAAAGATTTGAAGTGCCAGTAATAGATAGTGTGTGTGTGTGTGTGTGGGGGGGGGGGGGGGGGGGGGGGGGGGGGGTGGGGTGAAGAAGAGCTTAGCAAATACCCTTACCATCTTGCAAATGAACCTGTTGCTCCATTGTTTGCAACCGCAGTTTCAGTTCACTGTTTTCAGCAGTTAGACCATTTGTATCTCTCTGTTCATTGAAAGTAACAAAGAAAATATAGTGTAGCCACAATCTTAGTTCTGTATATGAAGGTGTGTTCTGAATGGGAACTCGATGTAACAGAAAGTAAAACAAGCAGGTAACATGAGGAGCATGCCTATACAAAAGAACGATTTAATTATTACAAAACGCAGCCCAGGTCACTACATCTGGACTCTAGTGGTATGCAGTGAGGAGGGGCCAGTTCACCTGCAACAAGGTCAATTGAGCAGACAATGAAGTTGCTTCTGTTTGCAGAGTCTGGACTTTTCGTTCAAGCTCGGCTATGTACCTCATCTTCCTTTCCTTTGACCTTGCAGCTGACTGTCTATTTGCCCAAATCCTACAAGGCAAAGAAGAGACATGTAGAATATGAGAATAATAAATATAAGTTACAGAAAATGGTGGCTATATGCTTCACCCTTTTCGTAAGAGATAAATTTATCTCCAGGAACAATAAAAAAAAACAGGAAAGAATCAATGAGAAAAAGATCACTGCAAGAGAAAAATAATAAGGACAAAAGGAAACATATAAACAACACAACAAAAACAACAACAAAAACAAAACAAAAAATAACCAAAAAAAAAGGGAAACCTTCAACAGAATAGATCAAGTTCAAGAAACAATAGGCAACGCATAAGGTAGTAGAAGTAGAAATTTTGCAATAGATGCGAGTTTCTGGAGTAAATTTGGCCTGGCACCCTCTGCCCCTTTAAGGATAAAATAAATTTAGCCTAGCACCCAATGCCCCTTTACAGATTACATTCTCTCTAAATTAGTTTGGGAAATCATGGAATGTTAACAAAAAATCCCATTCTTCGAGCACCAAAAAATATTCTATTACTAATAACAACAATAATATTTGATGTTTGTAGTTAAAATCACAAGAGACTTAAAATACTGATGAATCAAATTAAGATATATACAATTACAATTAAGTAGAAATACTGAGGTACTTAAGCTTCTGGTTCTCATCCATGATGAATTATGCACTACTAATCACTATAGTTAGTGGTATGGATTAGAACTGGTGCATTTTATCAAATCTTTTATTATAAAAGAAGCACTTGATAATTGGCAGGACGGAGGAGGCAATATTGTTGAAACGGTAGCACATTAATTCTGGTCAATAATACATTGTCAAACCTGGCAACGTCTTGTCCATTTTCACCATCTCTACATCAACCGCTAAGAGATTAGAGAAATTGCAAAGACTTTTTTTTTTTTTTTGATGATAAGCAGACTGGGGATGTTACACTGAAGGAATCTTTTCCACACATGTTTAAAATAGAAGTGAATAAAGATACAACACCATGGAATTCTGTACACACACTGCTGTCAGGGATAGTTTGGGATGTCAGATTTTGGAGCTAAGTGGATAGTTGGGAGCTTGAGGCAGTGATGAACCTTCTAAATACTTCATGTATAATAGTTAGCTAAAGAAAAGGTAAGGACGGGGTAAGCTGCAGAGTGAGGACTTGTTTGGCACTTCTAATATCTTCTTTCCTTGGAAAGGTATGCATGGAGGTTCATTGCATGGTTGGCTTACTGATGAGAAGACCCTCGTGGAAGATAATTAATTCAAACAGAATAAATATCCTATCTAATTGGTTTTGTAAGTATAAAGAGGCTCAGGAATCAGTAGACCATCTTTTTTGATATATCCATTTAACATAAGTGCAACAAAAGGAAGCTTGACCAGATAAAAAAGAAAAGGCTCAATAGTGCTACAACATCTCTGAAAATTAACCAACAAAACAAACAAAAGGCCAATTCACCAGCTACACTTTGAAATCATTTTTGGGTAAATTATGCAAGAGGCAGTACATAACTACACAGCAATCAGTTTTAAAGCAAATTAACATGCTATAAAATCCATCACAAAAAGAGTTGAACAAAGTTGTGTATACTTTTTCCCTTGTTCAATAAAGCATGACAGATCAGAGAGTATTTTTCGTAAAGACATTTGTCAACTAGATTATTACATATGAGATAGAAGTAGATAGTGTAAACCTATTTTGCATTGCTCAACTGTTATCCTTACATGTTAGTTAGGAACATAAGAAGCAGAGTTCCCCTTCAGCCCCGCTCCACAAATACACATGTTTACCAGTTAGATCAAAGTTCCTATGACCTTCTCAAGGTGGTTGAACTAGATATGCAATCAAATGCAATTTAGTAACATAAGAAAAGACTACCTTTATTTGGACACTAGAGAATAAATCACTTAAGAAATAAACCATTCATCCCCCCTAAAGGAGATGGCAGCAACTCCAAACTAGTATAAATTAGTAGTGAATTAGCATCTCCTACACAGACCATTTCCTTTGTATACACTCAGGTACTTACTACCACTTGAAATTTTTATTCTTGTTTTGTATCAGTATGCTCCTACAGTAATCTGTAAATACAATTAAACAAAAATCATTTCATAAATGAACATAATCTTTAACATCAGAAAACAGACTGATACTTTTTAGTTTTTAATCTGCCAAAAACCATTGTAAACAAGTACTTGCTGAAGTTAGTGAGCTTACTCACTACCATTGAATGTAATGAAGCTCCAAGCTTCATCAATAGTGGTAACATCCAACAAAACTTTTGATGCATTGTATTACACAATATAATATATCACAATTAAAAAAGAAACTTCCTTATAATCATAAAAGAAAGATGCATATCTGATAAAATCATAGTCACCAAAAACAATGCACCATACAGAAACTGCAACCATTGTTTCGACAGGCATGCTGCATGCAAATATACGTAACAGTATTTCTTCCAAATTCAATATTATTATCAACAACTGTAGTATGTACAGAATGAAATATAAACATATCACCAACTATGCAAATTTTTACTTTAAAGAATCCTTTAGAATGCTATGCATTCCATCCATAAAAAGCGGAACTACTGATCACATACGATAAATTTTGACATCACAAATAACAATTGTCTTCAATAACAATAAACAAAACCAAATAGTTGAAATACCAAATATTTATTGCAATTACTTCCATTTACATGCATGCAGGTATACATTTCCATATAATATCTATAATTGGGGATGGCATATTATTAAAAAAAAGGAAAAGGGAAGAAGAACAAACGAAGCCTCAATGTCAATAAGGACAAATTGAAGCGAACAACTAGTAATCAAATAGACATAGTAATAACTCAACACCAAGGACTACATGTATTCAATTAATGGAATTCCAAGTTTTTTGTGACATGGAAGTATAATTAGCTTATTGATTTATTCGCCTTTTCTCCTAAAAATTTTTAAGTGAAACATTGCTTCAACCCGCTCATTTGTAGGCTAAGAACAAATAATAAAAAAGAGAGGAATCACTAACTGCACAAATAAACAGTACACCAATTCTCTGGAAATGCTACCTTTTAGCACGCTTTGGATCAATGAGAGCAAGCTCAGCAAGCTTAGCAGCAGACATGGCTTTCTTAGAATCGGCTGCAGATGTCTCTTCTGTACCCGATATAAGCATCTCCGGTTTAGTTGTAGTAGACCCATCCATGGACTGGCTATGTTGATGCCTAACTCTTGGTCTCTCACTAGAGGAAGGGACCACATTCTCAGCTGAAAGGGTTGCTGCTGTTGATGCCAGTGCTGGAACTGGTGCTGGAGCCACTGCAGAAGATGGCTCACCCATTTGATATGTGGATGTAGCAGAAGATGAATTGAATTTATCCATGTCAAGGTACATAGAAAACAAATCTTCTTCAGTCTCATCCGAGAACGAAGGCCCGTCCATGCCACCCACGACACCAAGATCACTATCAAAGCTAATGTCATCAGGAAGGGTAAGAATTTCTGAATGAGCACGCCGGTGGCCCTTATTCTTAGGCGGGTTATCGGGCATTCGGCTAATATCATGGCTAAACCGACTAGAGTCTGACGACATCCCATGACCAAATTGAACTGATTCTGATGTACCACCAGGTCCCAAGGGAGGCAAAGTCGCTGATGGTGAAGGCTCTGATTTCACGTTAAAACTATTCCCAGGTGGTGAAAAGACTGTATACCTCCCTGACGGAGGCAGTGAACCTCCACTGTGACTCACGGACTTCTCTTTCTCCATCTTGTACAATCTCTAAAGCCTAGAAGCTCAGAACACAAAGCTCGACAACCCAAAACCTGAAAACGACGATTCCTCCCAATCAAAGCAAAACCCTAGAAACTCGTATTATGTTGGGTTTTTTCAAAGAAAAAAACAAGTGATTTTCCTTCAGTATCTGACAAATGGGTATTCACACCAGGACACTAAAAAGCGATGAAAACCTTCAAATTGAGATATCATGCAGCAGAAAAAACCCTCAAACGAGTGATTGTCAAGGATACAGGTAGTGTCAAATTTCACAAAAAAAAAAAAAAAAAGGTTCAGAATTAAGATAGCATAGATGGTAAAGCTCTAGATTCGGAGATCTGATCGGTACATTACATGAGCAACACAGAAGCATTCAAGGAGAGAATGAAACCCTATATATCGAAATGGGATTCATGTGCTGTGTTATGTATAAGAAAATGCACGAATTTTTAATAAAAAAACCACACATACTTTTATAACTTGGAAAAGATTGTGAAGAAGCCAAAGAGAGTCCTCAGCTTTTCCATGCAAATGGTAAGAGAGAGATCTGAGACGACAATGTAAGGCGTCGGCGATAAGACACATATATGGAGATATAGAAAATGAGCATTTTCTTTATACACTACCACGCGACTATGGAATTCTCAAGGCTGCAAAAGAAGGTATACGGGTGGAGATTGATATTGTTCTAATTTAATTTGTTCATAAAAAAAATAAAAAATTATCTTTCTAAAAATTTCTTATTCTTGAATGGAAATGTTTGTGCTTAAGTCACAGAATCTTTTTTAACAAGGGTTGTTCTTACCATTAAAGTGCACCCTCGTTCTCAAATTCTCATTATTTATGATTTAATTTTGTCGTTCTCACTCCTTTACTTGCTCTTAAATTCACTTTAGCTTTTATATGAAGCAAAATTCACTTTAGCTTTTATATGAAGCAGGTCCGTACTGTAACTTCTGTTTTTTTTCTTATTTTTTAAATTTCTCAGCAATTTTATGAGCTTAATATTTGTATATATATATTTTTTAGTACTACACTCTCACCATACTCCTATTTTTTGACTTCTTGTTTTGTTAATTAGTTGGAAAAAATGACGTCAATGGGCTCCCTCCAAATAACTTTTTGACTTTTTGATTTAGTTTTGGACTGCAATGTTAGTTGTCCTGTTACTGCATAATAATAATAATAATAATAATAAGTGTTTTTGTGACTTGAGTTCCATAATTTTGTATTAATTTTGATGTTGGTAACCTTTTTTTAAAAAAAAATGTTACAGATTGATCATATTTTTATAATTTTTTGTTAATCAACAAATGATTAACTAAACAATGTTACAATTAAACTTGTCTTGCTTTTTTTTAAAACACCAAAACTATCCATTTGTTTAAGCTGCCCTAATCACATAAATATATCTGTCACATCTTTACTTATACCTTTTGTTTAAACTACCCTAATCACGTTTGTAACCAAGATAGAAAAACAGGAAAAACTCTTAAGGCTCATTTTATAAAGAGCACTGCTATTTCACCCGCTTATAAAAAATCGATTTAATACCGACTCTAACTTATTATACAAGTGACATGTGATTAGTGGAGCTCAATTTAGAAACGTACACGCAATCTCTTTTCTTTGCCCCAATCTCGTCTTCGCCCCTGCAAATCACACACCATCACACTCCTTGCTTTAATTCCTCAACTGGCCTAACGCCTTAATCGTTGGATTCTTGGACACGAAAATCTGGTTGGAACGGCTAAGCTTCTCCGATGATGGCCTTTCTTCGGTTCCCTCCGATTGTAAAGACACTTGCGAGAGAGTACACCTGATTTTTCTTCTGCGTGAAATCAAAAAAAATCATGTATGCGAGCCTATGCCCTCTTTAAGCTCTCTGTTTTTATCTTTTGCCCGCAGGGGTTGTGAAGACAAAGTTAACCCATGAACCCTAGGTTCTTCAAATCTCAATTGAAAAAAAAAAAAAAAAATACAATCTTTGTTCGATGACGAAAAAGAGAACTGAGGAAACGAAAAAGATTATGCAAATTTAGGTTAGACAAAAATTAAAATTTTCCTAGGTTTGAAAGGAAGAAGAAAATTGGGTGCATCAAGGGAAATCATGAGGTTGATTAAATCCATGGTTACAGAAGTTATTTGTCATCGAGATAATTAGGAATAATTCACGCATTATTATAATTTTACAGGATTAAAAAAAAAAAAAAAATGTTGATTTATTTTATTTTATTTTATCGTGATTAGAACATGTATACCAAGCAAACCCAATCTCTACGAAAGTCGAGAACAGAGAGCTTAAACAAAAAACTTTTGAAAAGACAAACCAATCATGCTATAGTATGAACTGAGCTTGATTGAAGATTTAACTTTGAAGCTATGAATGTGTCCCATAGCCTCGATTGAAAAAACATTGCAACAAATTTCTTTACAACCATTTTTTTAAATTTTTATATAGATTAAGAATTATGATTCCATGAAAAAACAACCACCACATATATAATGAGTCTATGAACTACAAAATGATGATTGTTTGCGGCTTGATAAACAGCAATGGCACACAGGTTGAAAAAAAACAGAGAGAAAATATAGGTAGGGTTTTGATGTTGGCTAGAATAATTTGGTAGAAAACAAATTAAGGTTAGTTCGGGATTTTAGATAGAAAGGCTCTTAATGTTAACGTGGTTTAGTGGACAGTTAGTTTGACCATAAGAGATATTTAAAAATAGGATCGATCTCAACATTTTTTTTTTAAGGGACCAATGCCAAAACCTATACAAAATTATAGGACTTAGGTAAAAAAAAAAAAAAAAAAAAAAATCCAAATAATAATAATAATATCACTTTCTCTAAATAACCTTTAAATTAAAAGGAAAGTATTAATACATGCTGCTTAATGTATCAGAGATTACTACTCCAGGTACAAGCTCAACCTCAACCCAGAAGAACATTATTATTCAGATTGCAGCCACGATAATAAAATGCCATCTCCCATGAAAGGAACAAACTCATTAGGTATATAAACAAAGTGAACAAACCAACATATATGTTAAGGTTTCTTAAGCATTACATCTAGTCGATCTCATCAAACCACCGACTGTTCTCCAGAAATTCATCACAATAAACAGACACACACAAACACAAACATTGACCAGAATAAACATTCAAGGAAATTAATCTTGGACGACAGTTTCATCAGAAAATGTATTCCGGTATGTGGAGGGGGAACTGTGCCACTTCAACCTTAAATGGACTGCCTTTGGGATCTGCCAATCTACAGCAAGAACACCACAAATATACCTTTCCTCAGTGAAATAAGAAATTATATGGACCTCGCAAATTGAATAAGAAATACTAATACAAACCGATTCTCCTTCACAGTTCTTGGATAACAAGGAACTGACTATCTTTTCAAAAAAAAATTTACACACTAACAAAGAGAACAAATAACTTTACAGAATGCAAAAGGTACAAATACTAAAAAATAGATGTTTTCCGAAACTTCAATAGAAGCCATTATTACAATGAACGGAACATATAAATATATAATGAAATCAATAAAAGGATATAAATGATACTTTCCAGCTTCCAAGCATGGATACCAAGATTATATGACAAATCTCCTAAGAAGCACGGACACGGATACGACACGACACGGACACAGCGACACGACAAATCCAAAAAAATTAGGACACGGACACGGCGGGCACACAGTGAATAGTGTGTGTGTGTGTATATATATGTGTATGTGTGTGTGTGTGTGTGTGTGTGTGTGTGTGTGTGATATAGTACTTTAAAAATTACTAAGTGCTACTATTTTTCATCAACCTCACAATGAAAAAAAAAAACACAAATCATAACTCATAACTAATAAACTATAAAAGAACAATGTTGCATAATTATAAAACCAAATAAAAAACAAGACATTAGAATAATTACTAGTATCATTTAATCATCATTACAACTTTACTCCAAATACAAAAGCATAGACAGAAAGGACTATTAACATTCATGACTGTTTAGCATTCAGGACTTTACTGTTAGCACTTAACATTTACAAAAACTTAAAGGCTAGTCCCCCAAAAAAGATACAAAAACAAGTCAGTGTACTATCATCTATTCCCATCCATCATTTGACCTAGGATTTTTACCATTTACAATACCTTAGTTCCCAAAAAAGATACAAAAACAAGTCAGTATACTATCATCTATTCCCATCCATCATTTGACCTAGGACTTTTACCATTTACAATACCAAAAGGGTAGTACAAAACAAAAAACAGAACATATCAGCATTAAAAATAAAAATAAAAATAAAAATAAAAATTCTAGACACGTGTGTCCGTTCCATGTCCGAACCGTGTCCGAAAATTAAAAAAAATAAAAAAATTTCAGACATGATTTTTTGGTGTGTCCGACATGTGTCGGACAAGGATTCTTCGCCCATTTTGGCGTGTCCATGCTTCCTTGCAAATCTAAAAAAAAAACGAAAAAGAATACGAATACGAATACAACATGGATACGCCAAATAATAATATATATATATATTTATATATAAAATAATATTTGCCCATTTTAACTATATTATCATCAATGAGATCACTAATTTAGAGCTTAGAGCTAGAAGTATGTTATTTTTATTTTCTAAAATTTCGTATTATTTTTCTAGTTAACCCATAATATATTTTAAAATCGCATTAAAATCACATTCTTCTAAGAAAAATAATTACCAAACTAACCCACCATGTCTTGAAAGTGTCCCAAACGTGTTCTCACCGTGTACCCTTTATGTCCATGCCATGTCCCAACTATGCCAACCATGAAAGAAAAATATATACATTTTAGGACACTTCTAGTCGTATTGGACGCCTGTCCGGGCCATGTCCCATGTATGAGTGTTCAACACCGCCACAACACCCTAAGAGAAGTGGTCGTGCTTCCCAGCCCTCCAGAAACAACTACTCTGTGCGTCCCAAAATACATGTTCCTCTTTTTTAGAATGTCCCCAATAAATGTCTCCTTTTAATGTTTAAAAATTATATCTTTTCTAAATTATCCTTTAGTTCTCAAAAACTTTCCCAAGTTAACAATGTAAATTTTTATATTTAGAAGGTCAGTTTTGGCATTTCAAAGCACGACATGCATTAAATGCATGTCGCCTTGAAGTTGGAATCCAAAAAGGACATTTAATTTGGGATGGAGGTATTACATATAGTATTTTATACTACTCATAAACATATTCTCTAGATACTCTATAATGTGTGTCTCAATCATGTTCATGAATAATTACAGAGCCTGCATCATATCCAAATTTGACTTAACAGATGTTAGATAGATAACACTTGAACTGGATGAAAATTTAATGCCGATGGGGCTAGTTAATCCTCTCAACTTTGTTGCCCTTTTGGGTAAATGCATCTATGGCAGAGCCATCAACGCAGATCTGGTTGAGAATCTTAATATCATCACAGTGAAGCCCTTCTTAGTAGAAAAGGTCCTACAATCACATTCAAAGCAATAATTCCAATAAACTCCCCTCCCCAAAAAGGAGAAGAAGAGCGTCTTGTCAGGCGATTTTTGCGGAGATTGCTGTTCTGGAGGAGATTTCGTGGCATCAGAAATCTCGGGCATTGTGGCTTAAAGAAGGTGACTGCAATACAAAATTCTTTCACAGACTTGCTAACGCTCATAGAAGATGTAATCACATCGGGCGTATCCGTGTGAAAGGTACAGAGTTGTGGAGAGAAGACAAGGTGCGTGGGGGAATTGTTTCTTTCTTTACATTGAGTCCATGGGATGGAGACCTAAACTTGATGGTTTGCATTTCAATCTATTTCTACACTGGATAGTGACAGGCTTGAGGTTCCTTTCACTGAAGAAGAAGTTCTTAAGGCTTTATCAAGCTGTAATGGAGATAAAGCTCCAGGGCCAGATGGATTTACTACGCGGTTTCTTAAGGAGATCTGGGAGGTGGTACGCAGTGAGGTGACGGGCACCTTTCAGGTTTATCGTTCTCATGGCACATTTGAGAAATCATTGAATGCATCTTTTATTGCCCTTATTCCTAAAAAGGGCGACGCCTCTGATATTAAGGACATTAGGCCAATCAGCTTAGTAGAATGCATGTGCAAGCTTATTGCCAAAGTTCTCGTTCTTAGCATGCGGAATGTATTGGACGGAATTATTTCAGAGTCACAAAATGCTTTGTTGGGGGAAGGCAGATCTTGGATTCCGTTCTTATTTATTTATTTATTTTTTTTTTGATAAGTAAGAATTTTATAAAAAAGCACTCAAAGGGGAGCGAAACCCAAGGATACAAGAAGAAAAAACCAAAAAGAGCCTCAAGCCTTCAAAGAGGCCAAAAACATAACAATTTCCTCAACAGAACGATAATCTCTCCCTGAGACCCAACAAAAGAGAGTAGAAATAATAGAAAACTTAAGCATAGAAATGGGTTTCTCCTTGCCATCGAAGTATCTTCGATTCCTCTCGAGCCAAATGCACCACCAAACACAGAGAGGGGTAACCCTCCAAGCATCCCGGATGAGCGCCCCAACAGAGACACCTCTCCAAGCTTCAATCAACCCTCTAGAGGAACAGGGCATAACCCAGGGAACCCCAAACAACCCAATCATCAAATCCCAACAATCTCTGGCCATACTACAATGCAAAAGAAGGTGATCCACTGTCTCCTCATCACAACGACACAAGTAACAGCGATTGATAACCACCTGCATTCTCCTCCTCAAATTATCCTGGGTTAAAATCCTACCCAAGACAAACGTCCAAGCAAAAAAGGCCACCTTAAGGGGAGCCTTGGAACACCAAATAGCCTTCCAAGGGAAAGTGCCACCCTCCCCATCAGAAAGGAACCTGAAAAAGGATCTCACCTCGAAACAACCCCGAGAGTGTGGACTCCAAAGCCAACAATCAGCCTCCTCGTGAGAGATCACCTGACGATACAGTAACTCCAAAAAACGAGTGACCTCCTCAATTTCCCAATCCTGAAAATGCCTCTTAAACTGAACGTCCCAAGTTAGTCTTCCGTTATCAAGGTGATAACAGTCAACCACCAAGGCCTGCCTGTCAGAAGCAATCCTGTAAAGCTGAGGGAAAGAAAGAGCAAGGGAAAGATCCCCACACCAAAGGTCCTCCCAAAATCTAATCCTCCTACCATCCCTGATCCTAAAGCGAACATGATTACGAAAAACGTCCCATCCCTTTCGAATGCAAGTCCAAACCCCCACACCCCTAGGACTACGCCCCTCAAGAGAACACCACCCACCACTGATTTCCCCAAACTTGCTGGCAATAACTTTCCTCCAAAGCCAAAGTCCCTCAACCCCAAATCTCCAAAGCCATTTCCCAAGAAGAGCCCTATTGAAAGCAACAACCTTCGAATCCCTAATCCTCCACTCCGAAGGGGACGACACACTTGCTCCCAACGAACCAGATGATATTTGAACTCCTCTCCTCTCCCTCCCCAAAGAAAATTCTGCTGCAAACTCTCAATTCTCTCCGCCACCGAAGAAGGAATCTGAAAAAGGGTGATAAAATAGGTGGGAAGGCAAGAGAGAGTGCTCTTGATTAGAGTGACCCGCCCCCTTTTGGAAAGGTACTGCTTCTTCCAACCTGCCAGTCTCTTCTCAAATCTATCCACCATCGGATTCCAACTCCCCACACATCTTGAAGGAGCACCCAGAGACAAACCTAAATAAGAAATAGGAAATGAGCCAGTGCCACATCCGAGGATCTGAGCAAACATCTCAATATCAAGAACATCCCCGACCGGCACTAAAACACTCTTTCCAACATTCACTTTAAGCCTATGATCACGTTAATTGGAAGTTTCTTCTTCACTTACTTCGTAGGATGGGGTTCGGAGATAGGTGATTAAATGGATAGAAACTTGTATCTCGTCTGTCATGTTCTCGGTACTTGTGAACAGATCTCCCGCTGGTTTTTTTGCGAGTTTGCGCGATTTGAGACAAGGAGATCCCTATCGTCTTTTTTTTTTTCTTTATTGTCATGGAGGGATTGAGCAGATTAATGAAAAGAGCCGAGGATCTGGGTCTTATCAAGGGCTTTAGAGTTGGTAGAGATGCTGCCAATCAGATAGAGATTTCCCATTTGTTGTTCGCGGACGATACCTTGGTTTTTTGTGATGCTGACGTCTCCTAACTCAGATACTTGAGGTGTATACTTGCTTAATGTAATACCCCGATATTTTAAATGATTTATTAATTGGGATTAATTACTTTTATTTTATTTTAAAATGATTTATTTTATTTAATTGAGTGCTTAGATTAATAGTCTTATTTTAATTAGATTATATTTTGTGATTATATTTGTTGAATTGATATGGTGTTTTGCTTTGTGGAATGCTTTGATTGAATTGTTTATTTGATTTATGTGTATTTATGCTTATGTGAATTGTTTGTTAATTATTTGTAATTATTAGATTTAATTTAATTAATTTATTTTAATTGGATTGGGCCTAAAGAGGAGTGGGAAGGAAGCCTTGTTGGGTTAATTAATAAAGGCCCATGGTTATGTGATTATTTAAATGATCAGTTTTGGATATATATATATATATATATATATATATATATATATATATATTATTTAAAGATAATTATTATTATTTTTAATTTGGTAATCCTATTCGGAATAGGATTAGGGTAATTAATGTGTATAAATATACACATAAGGTTTTATTGTTGAAAATTTTTCACGTTAGAAAATAAGAGACAGAGAGAAAGAGAAGAAGAGAAGGCTGATAAGGAGGAGGTCGGATCTAAGAAAGAAGACGCCGAAATTGGAAGAGACAATCAAAGCTTGAAGCGTCGGCTTCGTTTCGAAACCTTCAGGTGAGTTCTTCTCTAACTTTCCTCTTAGGACTCATAAGGATTTCACATTGAGTATCAATATTTAGATTTAAATTTATTTGTTTAAAAATCATGGTTAGATCATAATAATTAAAAGCATAAATTATTATCTTTATTCTTTTGGATTTTGGATTTTAAATTGATATATGTATAGGTATTGTATATATATTTTAAAATCAATTTATAGGTTGATGTTGGACCTAATAGGGTTAATTAGGGTTTCTAGAGTTTCAAGAATTTTTGGGAATTTCTGGAATTTTTCTATATTTTTCTGGATTTATTTTATATTTTTCTGAAATTTTTAGAATTAGTTGTATAATTATTTTGGGGCTTAAATTATAACTTTATATACTCTTTATATTATACACTGGTGGCTTGCTACTGATCGTCACATTAAACAAGTGGAGCAATCCAGTGTGGTACGATTATGGTAGATAGTGGTGCATGCAGATCTGGGTCGTAGATATTGTAGGGTCAATAGGATAATGATTGTGTGTGGTGCGGTGTACATGAGTACTATGCGCATGCGGATCTTGGCCACTGGAGTGTGATGACGAAGGACGAATGATCCAGTGCATCGCGGTGTTGGAGAGATGGTGCGCATGTGCATCTGGACCATAGATGCGGTCCAGTCAACAGAAAAGTAATCCTGTGTAATGCGGCTCACCCGAACGCATAGACCCAGCCAACCAGAGGAAGCCACATCAGCCAGAAAGAAGTACAAGCGCGTGGAAGAGCGTGAAAGCGCGTGAGACCACCCGTCAGCTTGTGGAAGCGCGTGCAGTGGGACCAGGCGCGTGTGGCAGCGCGTGGAGGTGCGTGAGGCACTGTTTGGGGTTCCGGAAAGTTGTTGTGGAGTCCGGTGATGTCTCAAAATTAATTTCAAGCTTGTTTGTGTTGAAATCAATCATTAGAGGATGTATTTTTGGTGTTTGAGGGCGGTAGGACGTTACTACATTATTTTAGTAGCGTTTTCTGACGCAATTACAAATTTAAATTGCGTAGAGGGGATTACAATACTTTGGATTAATAAGGGTACTGGTTAAAATTAGTTTATGGTATATGGAGTTAATTAATGAGTTTTAAATCAACAAATAGGTTGTGGTTGTGTGGTAAGTTACGTCTTATATGTGGTATTGCCTATTAAATCATAATAGGCTGGTTGTTTAAATAAATGATATGTTTATAATATGCATGAGATTGGTTATATATGATTTAGCTTATTGTTAAGTTTAAAAGTGGTACATGGTTAAATTGTAGGCATGAATTAGTTGCTTAAGGCTTAAATTAATTACTTAATTATTTGTATAAATAAAATACATACATAGGAAGCTTGGATGGGTTGCTAATTTAAAAGTATAAATATATATATACTTGTGGAGGCATAGTTTAATTGCCAATGTATAAATAAATATACTTGTGGAGGCATGGTTGAATTGCCAATGTATAAATAAATATACTTAAAGGAGGCATGGTTGAATTGCCAATGCATAATTAAATTGTTGTGTGTTAGATGATTAAAATTCCATCTATGGTTATTGTATATATAAATTGGATTAGGATTACATATTTTTAAATTAGAATAATCTAGTAATTACAGGTTAATGTATTATTTTATGTATATTAATACAATAATATTGGTGGAGACATGGATGATTTGTCAAAGCCTAGATATTGGCTGTGTGATTTAAATAATTAAATCAGTATTGGGTTTTGGATTAAATATAATATTCATTTAATTATATTCCATTGTTTAAATTAAAGGAGGTTCTTTTTAAAAGAAATAGTGGATTGGTCTAGGTATGATTAATATTTAATCATTGTTTATGATTTTTGAAAATTAATAAACCTAGTAATATATGTGGTTTTTGTATTATATATAATTATTTATATATATGCGTATCATGTTATATTAAAGTTAAAACTTTATTAGGTTTGGTTTTCATCAGAGATAATTTGCTTATTGGTCTTCAGAGGCCTGGTAGAGAGAACTTGCTCGTGGGTTTGACCCACTTATTTTTTTTTTCTTTCAAGTTATTAGAGGTTCAAGTCTCAAGGTTGAGGATCCGCAGCTGGAGGACTTATCTATTCTTTCCATTTGTTTCAAAGTAGGAAATTATTACTCCATTTGACTACAGTATTTGATTATGGATTTTTCTGGATAATGGATAATTGGTTAAGGGGTCCTTGTGTTACGGGATTCCCAAGTTGTAACTAGTGGAGGTTTATTAATTAATGAAATTATTATTTATTAGTTTCTTCAGCGTTTTATTTATTCTTTATTATTCATCTTTGTAATCTGTGCTTGTTTAAAATACTTTAATTGTTTTGATATCCCCTGATTTTGTGCGCGGACTTGATCAACCCATATTTCGAATCAAGGAGTATCACACTTGTTTCCAAGCGGTGTCCGGTCTTAAAATTAATGTTGAAAGAGTGTGCTTCTCCCAGTGGGGAATGTTCCAGATATTTCCTCCTTAGCTGCAGTTCTTGGGTGTGGAGTGGGCGCTTTTCTACTTCTTTATTGGGGACAACCTTTGAGAGTTTCCTCCAGGAGAGTGGGGAGTTGAGATCCGGTGATCAACAGGTATGAAAAGAGATTGGCAGGATGGAAAAAAACAGTATGTCTCGAAGGGGGGGAAGGTCACTCTTATTAAGAGTACTCTCTCGTCCCTTCCCACTTATTTTTTATCTCTGTTTCAAATTCCATGCTTTATCGCTGAACGGACTGAAAAAATTCAGCGTGACTTTCTTTGGGGTGGAAGAAGAGAGGAGTTCAAGTATCATCTTGTTAATTGGGAACAAGTTTGCAAACCTTTGAAATTTGGCGGTTTAGGCATTCGGAAGCTGGTCCCTTTTAATAGAGCTTTATTGGGTAAGTGGTTATGGAGGTTCGGTAAAGAACGTCATCATCAGTGGAGAAGAGTTGTCTCCTGTCGATTTGGGGAGGAGAGTGGGGGTTGGTCCTCTTGTCTTGTTTCTGTCACGGGAGGCGTTGGCGTGTGGAAATTCATTCGGAAGGGTTGGGATGTGTTTTTCACCCACATTAGATTCAAAGTTCGCAATGGTAGGTACGTTCGTTTTTGGGAAGACTTGTGGTGTGGTGATCAGTTATTGTCTCTTTCCTTTCCTCGCCTCTTCAATATTGCCGAAAACAAGCATGCTTATGTAGTTGATTGTTATCATCTTGATAGCAGTGAGGTTACGCAGGATGTGCGTTTTAGGCGCTCTTTTCAAGATTGGGAGATGACAGAAGTGTGCGCTCTTTTGGATTTGTTGTATAGACAGAAGGATGTTGGCAGAGGTTGTGATGATATTCTGTGGGTCCCTTCCTCTCATGGTCATTATGGAGTACGATCCATGTTCTTGTGTTTGTCCAACTTCGCTGGCCAAGAATTCCCATGGAAGTCTATTTGGCATTCTAAAGCTCCTCTTAGAGTTGCATTTTCTTGTTTGGACTGCCAACTGGGGAAAGATTTTGACATTGGATAATTTGAGAAAAAGAGGTAATATCATTGTGAACTGGTGTTGCTTATGCAAAACAGATGGTGAGTCCGTGGATCACATTCTTATGCATTGTCCTGCGGCGTGTGATTGTTGGAATCTTATCTTCACTATTTTTAGTGTTCAGTGGATGATGCCTGAGCACTCTTTTCAATTAATCAACGCATGGAGAAGATGTCCAGTTAAAGGTCATGCGTGTGATTTTTGGAGAATTGTCCCACATTGTGTTTGGTGGTGTATCTGGAGAGAGAAATAACAGAAATTTTGAAGGGAAAGAATCGACAATAGCTAATTTAAAATCTCATATTCTCCGTTCTCTTTTCTGTTATGTAAGAGGAAGCGCTTACTCCTCGATTGCTGATTTTTTTGACCTTTTGTACTCTATTGGTCCTTAGGGTTTTTGTTCTTGTGTATTAGGGACGCGTTCCCCTTCTGAATGCTTAAAAAAAATAAAAAAAAAAATAAAAAAGGGAGAAGAAAGCAAAAACCCATCCCTTCCTATCATCCAATTAGCTTTTTCATCTACAGACTGAAGCCCATAAACTTCCCATTCTAGCCTATGAAGCCACTGAAACTTACTAAGCTCGTGACAGATGACGGCGTGTGTCATAGAAATTGTTATAGTCCAACATATCTATGTTTTTCTGAAAGAATTCACCCAAAAATCCTATAAAATAACATTACACACATTGGTAAACCAAGTCAAGTCATTCATGCAAAGGTAGGAGAGAGAGAGAGATGCAATTAGGAACTGGTATTTGTAGTAATATGCCTTACAAAATTATGCAAATGACATTCATTGAGGAACCATCCGAGTAATGCAATTTTAAATATAAATATTCAATAAATCAACCATAATTAAATGCCAATCCGATATAAAGTAAATGCACGTTTAAAAACATACTAATATATTGTCATATTCTTGAAAAAAAAAAACACATACTTGTATATTGTCACATTCTAAAAATATTTATATCCTATTTTCTTAAAAAATTTCATGTACCGTGTTTGTGTCCATACTTCAAAATTTACGGGTATCCACAACACAAACACACCCAAAAAAAAAAACAAAAAAAAAGGTAGAAGAAGAAGAGGAAAGAGGTAAAGAGTAAGGCCGCTAGTATCAATAAGTCAAAATAAGATTGGCACTATCCCCTTCAATGGTTTTGCCTAAAGTTGCACCCCTAGAGAAATCAGCCCATTCAACTACACACACTATGAACTACTTGTTTGAAATAAATAGAAAACACCCTCCACACACCATGAAGAATGTGCAGCCATCTATTTTTCCCCATGTTGTTGAGGGCAGTTGGAGAGACACATGATTGCAACCACCCAAATCTGGTAAACTTTCAGGCAGGCATAGGCCACCATATAATAAGTGGTAGGATAATCTTTACTGTTGAACGTGTAATATTAAACAAAGAAAATTTCAGAGATGGACAGAGTTCTGATGATCATAATCATGCAGTACTCTGAGCAACAAAAAGCAACTTGGTCAATTCATCTCAGAAGGAAAGGATGCAGAAATTTCATCTGTGAGGGCTTTAAAGTTACATTTCAGAGACTAATTTAGAAAATTATCTGGTTTACAAGGTGCATACCTGCCAGGTACAAATGTAAAAGCACCTTCGATGGACCCTGAAGATTCTGGTAGAGGTGAACAGCTCTCATAAACAAATTCTTTCTTGCCTGGACGTAATAGCGGATACTGCAAATAAACCAACAAAATAAATTTAAACACTAATAACATCCCAAATAAGAAGTAGAGCTATTAATCTAATTCATTGTTTTCCATAAAAAAACTAGAGAACTCTAGCAATATCTGAGACAATCGAAACAATTTGGATTGATTCCAAAAGAAGTAACTTTGATCGATGCAGTTGCATATTTCCTTGTGCGTCCATATTACCCATGCAGCTCATTGATGCAGGCAGTAAATATCCGCTACTTCTAAATCCATTAGAGTTGATACAGACCTGAAGTGCTTTGAGTAATTATTAAATTAAAGTTGGTACAGACCCACAGTGCTTTGGGTAATTATTAAAATTACATTTGCAGAAAACTGCTTCAAGAATAGCATTCTTGAACTGCTTCACGAATAGCATTCTTTCGGTGTCTTTTGAGTACGTTGGCTTCTGATTTCTTATGCCCACTACTAGTTAACCTCTCTGTTTGTCTTGCTCTTAAACAGTGTGCCACAGAAAGACCTGTGGTGTTTGATTTTAGTTCCCTCTCAACTTTAAGATTACCATAATTCAGACTTCAATACACAACAATAGTTAAATAAAATATGTTTTAAGAGGGCAGTTCATTAACCAAAGGCAATAAAGAAACCATTCACTGGATATGCACAAACTGTTCTTTTGATTGTGATTTAAGCAAATTCAGGATACATCATCTAGTCGGCCTCAGATAAATTTCAAATGAAAAATTAATTTAATAGCATTAAACCCCAATAATGCTCATTTTTGCATGTCAAACACAAGAATTTAGTAAATTGACTATATTGTTTTAACCACTGAAGAACCAGAGTTCCAGCCTAATGTAAGTTAGCGCTGTAACAGCTCAGGCAGAATGAACCGCATTTTCCAGTTCATCTACCAACTAAAATTAAACATCACTACAAAAATTATCACCAAGACAAACAATTATAAAATAAAGAAACCTAACCTTTCCTATTACAGCTTCTCCATTGACATCAGACACCAGAACATCATTAGCACGGATGATCCAATGTCTCCAATACAGTTGGCAAGAGCCAAAGTACAATCCATTAAAGATGCATCCCTCAGGCGAAAGGGCCATGCGGATTGAATAAGAAAAATAATATTGCCCAGTAGTACTACACTCTGGCACAAAGACAGCAGAAGCACGGACCTGGCATAAATTATCATAGGTCAAATTTCAAACAACAATAGTAAAGAAAATAGCAACGGTAGTGGTAAAGCAACATGAAACTGTTGGCAATAATTTTAGCAACTGTAATACATAAAAAGAATTATAACACCCACCCTCCCAAGTGTAACAGAACTACTATGTTATATTATCACAACTTCCCTATAGGGTTCATATACTTATACAAACTGTTCGAGTTCAAAAAGATTATACAAACTTACAACCGCTTATTGCCTTGCACCATCTACACAAGTGACTGAATGCAACATTTGGCATCATTTGTCAGCATTATGAAAAACATATTTCTAAATAACAACTGCAATGCCACATACATAAAGAAGAGAAAGGGCACACAAATAGCTCAGAGTGAGTCTTGCCTGTTGAGGAATGGAAAAGGGATTTATTAATATATTTTCATAAAGAATCAGAAGAATGATTGATGTCTAAAGCCCCTTCCTAGTTCAGTGTGCACAACAAATAAATAAATGAACCTGAGCAATAGAAGCAATGATCATATTCATGCCCTGACCTAGTGTAAGACGCCATAACCAGAACCAAGGTTTTTCTTGTTTTTAAAAGCCCACTGACCGGTGGGTTCAACCCTGACCCAATCAGAACTATCTTAAGAATATTTGTTACACCATAAAAATGCTTTACAGTTATTCTGAGGCTGAATTGCATTGAAATTTCAACAAGATGGTCGGTCAACCTGAGTAAGAGAGACGATCTACAAGAACAAATTCTACCACCACCATCATCATCATCATCATTGCCTTGATCCCATATGAATGTCGTAGGCAACATGATCATCTCACCTATTATATTTGACTTTTTAAAATCAATTCTAATACCTTAATCCCACATTAATGTTGGTCGCCCTCTCCATTTCTCGCCCTCTATAAGAACCACTCTTCCTATTCTTACTGACACGTCTATAGGTCGTGGCTGTATGCGTCTATACCATATAAGTCTACTCTCTCTCTTCTTCTTTTTTCAACTAATGGTTGCCGCTTCTAATAAATTCTATCAGGTACCCTAAATGCATTTTGAAATATTTAATATTGAAAGCAATGTTCGCAGTCGCGAACGCGGTGAATTTTTCTGACCTTGCAAACGGGCCAAAGTCCACCAATACGCTAATTTCTACTACAAAATCCAATGAATGTGAGTTTTTAACGAATTTTAATGATTTTTGTTAATTTTTTAAAGAAGATTTAATACAGGTATGGACTTATACATGAATTCTAAGTTGTAGGCAATAAAGGCTTGACAATTAAGACATGTTATGTTACGACCAGCCCCAACCCGTGTAGATATTGTCTGCTTTGCACATTCTCCTCTCAGTGTTCACGGTTTTCCTCAAAATGTGTCTACGTGATAGAGAGGTATCCCCCAAAGTTGTTAAAATCGCGATACGATTCTACAATCCTAGACCCCCAAAACGAGTTAAATCGCATGAAAATCGCTCCTTTGGGTAGAATCGGGGTAGAATTGTAGAATCGTATTTTTGCACTAACACACTGTTTTGATGGGTTGGGCTCTTTTAATAAGAAATCCCAACGATCTTGGGGCCCAAAAACAGTAAAGATAAAGATGAAATTCTAAATTTGGTGAACATTGAAGACTCCAATTCACGTGGTCTTCGACATCAGGCCTTTTTTTGGTTTCTTTGTTTCTTGTTTAGATGTTCCTAATAGATTCATGCATGGGTATTTCTTGTTCAGTTGCACCTTTGTTAATCTGTTCTGTTTATGTTCTATTTATGTTTTTGGATATAAATTTGATTATTTTGGTCAGTGTATAATGTTTATAACTTTTTTTTTTTTTTTTTGATAAGTAAAATTTATTGAAAACGCTCAAAAAAGGGGAGCGGAACCCAAGAAAACAAAAAGGCCACAAAGCGCCTTAAAACTTTAACGAGGCCAAAAATACAATAATCTCCTCAATAGATTTATAATCTCTCCCTGACACCCAACAAAAAAGAGTGGAAATAATAGAGAACTTGAGCGTAGAAATAAATTTCTTTTTTCCATCAAAATATCTCCTATTTCGCTCAATGCACCACCAAATACAAAGAGGCGTAGCCCTCCAAGCCTCCCGAATAAGAGCCCCAACAGAGACACCTCTCCAAGCCTCAATCAACCCTCTAGAAGACCTAAGCATAACCCAATGGATTCCAAATAATCCAAGCATCAAATCCCAACAATCTCTGGCCATACTGCAGTGCAAAAGAAGGTGGTCAACGGTCTCCTCATCACATAAGCACATATAACAATGATTGACCACCACCTGATTCCTCCTCCTCAAATTATCCTGGGTTAAAATCTTGCCTAGGACGGAAGTCCATGCAAAAAAGGCAACCTTAAGGGGGGCTTTAGACCGCCAAATAGACTTCCAAGGGAAAGAGCCTCCATAATCAACCGAAAGGCACTTAAAGAAGGACCTAACCTCGAACCGACCGTGAGAGTTAGGAACCCAAAACCAGCAATCCGAATCCCCAACAATGATCGCCTGACGGTACAAAACTTCCAAAAGACGAGTAACATCCTCAATCTCCCAGTCCTGAAAGTGTCTCCTAAACTGGACATCCCAAGTCAGTCTCCCATTATCAAGGTGATAACAGTTAACCACCATGGTCTGTCTATGAGAAGCAATCCTATAGAACCGTGGAAAAGCAAGAGCAAGAGGAAGTTCCCCACACCAAAGATCCTCCCAAAATCTGATCCTTCTGCCACCTTTGATCCGAAAGCGAACATGCTTGCAAAAATCATCCCACCCTTTCCGAATAATAGTCCAGACCCCCACCCCTCTAGTACCGCGAATCTCAGCAGAACACCACCCACCACTAATCTCCCCAAACTTGCTTACGATAACTCTCCTCCAAAGCCAATGCCTCTCAATCCCAAACCTCCATAACCATTTCCCAATGAGAGCCTTATTGAAAGGCACCAATCTCCTTAATCCTAAACCTCCACACCGAATCGGACGGCACACCTGCTCCCATCGAACCAAATGAAATTTGAACTCCTCTCCTCTCCCCCCCCAAAGAAAGTTGCGCTGCAATCTCTCTATTCTCTCAGCCACAGAAGAAGGGATCTGAACGAGCGAGAAGAAATAAGCGGGGAGGTTAGAAAGGGTGCTCTTAATCAAAGTAACCCGACCCCCCTTTGAGAGATACTGCTTTTTCCAATCCGCCAGCCTCTTCTCAAATCTATCCACAACTGGATCCCAACTCCCTACGCATCTCGAAGGAGTTCCCAAAGGCAACCCTAAATAAGAAATGGGAAATGATCCAGTGCAACATCCAAGAATCTGAGCAAACCTCTCGATCTCAGGGACATCCCCAACAGGTACCAGGATGCTATTACCAACATTCACCTTAAGGCCAGAGACAACTTGGAACCAAATCAAAACGCATTTCAGATATCTCAATTGAGACTCATCAGCATCACAAAGCACTAAAGTATCGTCCGCGAACATCAAGTGGGAGATCTCTAGTTGGTTAGCAACATCCCTGCCCCACCCGAAAGCCTCTCAAAAAATCTAACTCCACTGCCTTCTTTAATAATCTGCTAAGAGCTTCCATCACAAAAAGGAACAAGAATGAAGAAAGCGGATCCCCTTGTCTCAACCCTCTCGAAGAAGAGAAAAAACCCGTCGGAGCTCCATTCACAATGACAGAGAATCGAACACTGGAAATACAGAAAAGAATCCATCTCCTCCAACGCTCACCAAAGCCCATCCTCTCCAATAAGTAGAGAAGGAAACTCCAACTAACATGATCATACGCCTTCTCAATATCCAGTTTACATAAAACACCCGGAATCCCACTACTCAACCGGGAATCCACACATTCACTGGCAATAAGAACTGAATCCATAATCTAACGACCTCCCACAAAAGCATTCTGAGAATCAGAAATGACGCCATTCATAACTTTCCTCAACCTGGAAGCCAAAACTTTCGCAATCAATTTGTAAAAACATCCTACCAAACTGATAGGACGAAAATCCTTAACATTCATCGCTTCTCCCTTCTTCGGAATAAGAGCAAGAAAGGTGGCATTCAAACTCTTTTCAAAAGAACCCTGAACATGGAAGGCGTGAAAAGAGCTCATCACCTCCTCACGGACTACTTCCCAGCACTCCAAAAGGAATCTCATAGAAAACCCATCTGGACCAGGAGCTTTATCAACATTACAGCTCTTCAAAACAGACAAAACTTCCTCTTCCGTAAAAGGCTCTTCCAAAGCAAAAGACTCCTCACTAGAAATAGAGTCAAAGTGTAGCCCAGCAAGCAGAGGACGCCAACCAGCTGGTTCAGTGAACAATTCTGAGAAGTAATCAGTAAAACCCTTACAAATCTCCTCCTCCTTACTAAACATCTTACGTTCATAATTCAGTAATTCATATAGTTAGTAGCACTAGCATCTGAGTTAGTAATAATTCTTATATATATATATATATATATATATATATAATTCATATCTAATTGAATTGATGTTGAAAGTTTGAAACTTGATTAGTTGAATTATTTCGATATATTAGTAGAACTACATTCTCTTATACATTATATTTGGAGTGGTACACTGGTACTTCTAAACAAGTTTTGTGTTTTGGACTTATCTTTGCTATATCTCAAGAGATATTAGTTTGAAACGTTTGTCTACTAGTTTGGTAGAATCTTACGATTTCAATCCGATTCTACAATTCCGATTCTATGGAGCCCCTAAAGATCCTATGTAGAATCCCAATTTTAACAACCTTGGTATCCCCACATATAAGTATCATCAAACCTCTCCCACCAGGCGATGTGGGACGTCACAATCACCCCCTCATGAGAGGGCGCTCTGATACCAAGTTGTCATGCCACAACTTCCAAAACCCGGATTGTGATAGAATAAGAGAAAAATTAAATAAAAACTTAGCGCCAAAATTCTTAAACATGAACCTTATTTTTTATTTTTTTATTTTGTGCCCATTCACGTACTTATTTACTCATTTGTATATATTAGACACCTATAAAACACATGTCAGCCAAGGGAATTCACATTTAAGGTTTCCTACCACATGGCACTTAAAGAACATTATTAACTCTAGTAGAACTTGTGTTCTCAGCTCACAACACATCTGTATACCATGTGCATCAATGTAGGTGTGTGTATGGAACCTAATTCTTCGTAATCATATACACATGTATATGTGAGTACACATGCTGATAATGAGAGGTTTCCCATTAAAAGTTCTTCCACCTACTGTTTTTCTACGCATTATATGCCAAGGGGATCACGTGTTCTTTTCTCTCATTAGGACATATAGGTGTGGTATGTTAGCAGGTGAGTAACCTGGTGGTAAGTCATGTGGTTGTACATGGTCAGTAATGTAGATAGAGGTTTTACACAATATCTCTTAAGGCCTATTGACACGACCACCGAGGTCATTAGGTACCCAAATAAAGTTACAGAATACCCAGCAAGTTACATGTTTGCATACATGCTACAACATTCACATGGACCTGATTTCATTTAGAATATATGCATACAGACAGGACCCACAATCACAGTACCTGAGAACCAATTTTACACTAATTTTAAATATCGCCCCCAATAATTAGTTTAGTGCCAATTAAAATTCGACATACCATTAACCAAAAATAATAAAGGTTTCAACTATTACAAGTCTAAATAATAATAAATAAAGAAAAACAAGGTATATAATAGTTGGGCATCAACATACAGAACATGAAAAAAAAAAAAAAAAAAGGTGTGTCTTGTTTCAATAACAATACACAAATTTGTACTTTTAGTATATCGTGTGCGCCTTGGTCTCCTGGCCTCTAAAGGAGACCAACGCTGTTGTGAGTCTGATACTATGCTTTTTAAAATTAATAAAGAGAGAGACAGAGTGTGTGTGTGTGAGAGAGAACAGAACAGAAAAGAAAAGAAATAGGAAGCCCTAACCCATATTCTTCTTCAACCTTTCTCTCTAGATTTTGAAGACTTTGGAGTGATATTTTGGTAAGGGTTCAAGAACTAAAGTCACTCTATTTGACGTGCTCTACAATTTCATACCATTGAATTCTTAGTTGTTGTCGGCAATAAAGGGGCCGCACTTCCCTGCTGGGATTAAAGCCAAGCCCATGTCTCTCAACAAAGTACTATATTTACTTTGGTTCAGGCTACCTTCCAAAAAAAAAAAAAATGTGTTTGAACCTTAGGGTTTTGGCGTCTTGCTAAAGCCAGACGCCAGCCCTCATCTCTCTCTCTCTCTCTACCCAGCCTTCACTGACTTCCCTGACAAGTCGTCGACCAACCCTCATCTCTCATGTGGTGTACTTGATTCAAGATCTTACACTTGATCCTGTTAAATTTGATGTTTTGAGTCTCAAATCTAAGTTGGGTATGAGTTTTAGAGTGAGAGTGTATTGCCAGCTAGAGTGAGAAAATGGCCAAAAAATGAAGATACGACGTGCTTTTAAAGTTCTCAATCAACTCCCCCAACATTTCTTGATCGACACCCAAATAACACTCGACCAAAGGAATTAGTCACAAGGTGAAGTTTTAGCCCCAACAACAAACGAACCTACATCACGTTGATGCATGAAACCATAACCTCGATGTTTGCTGAGGTCAATATTAAGGAGTTGGTCATTTCTGTGACAATTATACAAATATGGAAAGGATAGAAGATGTTCGAGAACAAACAACGACAAAACCATGGCATAATAATGGTAAAAGTGAGAGAGAATAAAAATCCTTAGACACCAAACCGGGAAGAGATGGAGAAAGAGACAGCAGCTTATCCCTAAAAAATCTATATGCTTATCATGCAACCTTTTATCATTTTGATTTAGTATCCACCTCTGGTCTTGACCTACTATGGATATTTCCCCTTTGCCAAACTTACCAGGCGGACTTCGTAGTTTAACATTCCACAAAATATTAAACAGAATGCGCTAGTAACCACATTTAACTTTAACACAATGCATTGGTAACCACATTTAACTGGGCCTTTTTCAAGCCCCAGTTAAGCTCTTTCATCACAAAATACGGGTGATATTTTCATGGCAACAGATTGGCATGAAAATGAGCATTCATTTAAACATTATAACCTGAAAGAAAATAAATAAACAAATAGATAGCAATGCAGAAAAGAAAGAACTTGGAAATATGTGAAGCTTATGTGGTTGGTTACCTTAACACCATTTGTTACTGCAGTGGAACAGAGGGGCAATTCCTCTGGGAACTGATTAATGCTTCTGATTTTTCCTTCCTCCCGAAGTTTGATAATACCATTTTGTAAGCGGCGGACATGCTCTTCTAACCATAATAGCATGGCATCTTGTTGCAGACTACCTCCAGGATCATGCACAGAACTAATCAAGGCATTTGGTACACAAGGAAACATTTCCCCATCATCTGTAAGATTTTTTGTTCCAACATAAAGTTGACCATTGGTACAGTTAAGGAAGAACATCTTTTCATAATACGTGCTAGAAGCTGCCACGAGAATATAATTGGATCTGTTATTAAACTCAAGAACACGTACGGTATCCTTTGTTTCACTGATTACATGTCTTAGAGGCAACAAGTACACATTAGCTTCATGGTGATAAAAAGAATAGCCTCCTATAAGGCCCAAGGGACTTCCATCCATGCTTTCATCATATTGTCCGCTTCTTAGATCTTGACCATCACAAAAACGATAGAGAAGTCTTGTGGGAAGAGGCAGCTTTACTTTCAAGCAGTCCTCCAACTCCTTGATTTCATCCTCAGACGCACCATTCCGCAAGGTAGCCACAGCCTCTGGGAAATTTACTGTCAACCAATTCCTGAGACTGCCCCAACATATTTTTACTCTTCTAACCAGAGACCAAGGATACATACCAAAAGCTTCCCTCCATTTCTGGTAAGCAGCCTGGAGGAGAGATCATTAAAATTTAGTAAGTTGCCAATTCTTTTTTAAAAGAGTACACGATCAAATACTATCTAAAAGGAAGCATCCTAGTAAATTGTAAGATGAAAACTTGGACAAACATGATAAATATATTATTTGCATGAAAAGAAGTAAACTAGTAGAGCATAACTTCAGATGGGTCAGGAGGCCCAAGACAGGCTGATTTCAGTAAAAAGCCAACTGACCTGGCTTGTACCGGGTTTCATATGAGTGGCCCCACTAGATTTGAAATAGTCAACATATGTGCAACAACTTCAGGCTGGACCAAGCTGTCAAGCTTGATTAATCTGGAGCTGTTTAGTTTTCATCCCAACTTGCCATTCATTCAGGCAAGATTATAGTTGGTGCCAAGCTTTTCAACCCAAAACCTTATGATTAGACATTTTAATATCTACGGTTTGGAAGAGCTGGGAGGTGATAGTGGCAAACCCCATCATGCAACGGATGCTAGTTCCTTTTCAATGAAGGCACATTCAAGAGGACAAATGTAATGAACATGTAAGAATTGCAACAAAATTGGTTCGAGACATGCAAAAGAATAGACACATTGCATTTGAAGTTTCAAAGCCAATATTCTGTATGATAAGTTACCAAGGGCAATAAAACATTATGCGACTTGAAGAGAGAGTTTTTAGTATTTTGCCTAGATAATTTGTCCATAATTTTTCCCACATCTAATCTAATAGTTATATTCTTCTAAGAAAAATCAATCACATTTAACTTTATCCACTTATCAAGACTAAATATGATGCATGAGACTCCAAAATCTTGTTCACAGTCCAAATTCATCCAATTTGATATTATTAAAAAGGGCAAACCCAGTGCACGAGGCTCCCATCATTGTGAGATCTGTGGAGGATTAGATGTATGCAGCCCTATCTATTACCTCCGGAGGGGCTGTTTCTTTATTTCGAAACCGCGACCTTGAGGTCACAATGGAGCAACCTTACCTTATTCTAAGATATAATAAGGTGGTGGTATAAAAAAAGTGTTAGATGGGTTTGAAAAGTGCCTATGGGTTTGAACCATCCAATCACAAACTCAGCAATAAGTTCATGGAGCTAAATATCAAGTGAAGAACCTAAAGCAAACACTGAAAGGCCAACAGAAAAGTACCTTGAAGAAGAGGAGAAGTTTGAAATTTCGGTTCATTCGAAAAGTATATGTTAGAGCTTTTAATAGTAGGTTGCTTCTTGTCAACGACTTACAAGTTACTTATTATTGTTTCCCAATGTACTAAATGGTATAACATGTAGAGCTTGTACTTTTGTTTCGATTTTCTCAAGTACCATAGAGCAGCTCAAAGCTTCAAAGATAATAACAGTATTAAGTACCACCAAGAATATTTCGTTAGCCAGAAAACAAAACATAGATTTACAGTAAACATGGCCAAGTAGACAACATATTGTATCCCAAGCAGTAGTATCAAAAGGAATACCAAGATCTGAACAAGATTTCTGACATAATCCAAGAAAATTAATGTAAAGGGTTGCAATTATAAGTATCCTTTGTTTAATTAGTACTTAGTAACAAAATGGAAATAATAAGTAATAGATCGATAGATGCAATGCAAAGCAAATTGCACAAGATGAAACAAGCATCTAATCACAGTATAGACCAACACATGTGAATAGAATAAAATAAACACACATACACGTAAGTAGGTGCATATAGAGAGATATACCTTGAAAGAAGGGGTAGGGTTTCCGAGAGGATCTTCAGGGGATGAGAGGTCGAGTTCATCGGAACAGAATTTGGACCAGAGGGAGTCGTCGGACGCCCAAACCCTAAACCTCGTGCTAACGCAACCCGCTGCTGCTGTGTCTGCGGGACCCAATTTTGATAGGATGATGTGAACGGCCAAACCTCCCACACACTCCAAACCCATCTCTGTCTGTCTCTGTGGTCTGGTTAGAGAAGAGGCCTAGCTAGTTTTTGTAAATGCGAGATGAAAAATTGAAGAAGATGTTTATGTATGGTGATGAAGTGTGGTCGAGCTTAGGTGAGCCCGCACTCTGATCAGTCATCATCGGAAGTTTTGTTTTGTTTGTAAACATGCGATTTACTTTATGCTTGATATAACGCGAGCCGCACGTGTCTTCTGTTCTGTACAACAGCTAAAAGCCAAAGGAAATTCGCCTAAACCAATTTTGCTGACATCATAAATCAATCCCAATTTGTATAAGTTAAAAGAATAAATAGTATAAATTTTTTAAAGGGTAAAGTATAATGACATCCTCTGAGGTTTGCCATAAAGACACTCAGGTTATGTTTGGTATGGTGGGTTTGAAGGGGGAAGGATAACATTAGTTATGAAGGAAAGGAAATAAGAGGATAATTTTAACCTCCTACGTTTGGTTGATTAATGAAGGAAAAGAAAGAGAAGAATAATAATTATGTTTGAGAAAAGAAAAAGAAAGGAATTATTTTAATAAATTGACTATTATAACCTTTTATATTTAAAAATATAAAATATATATATATATATATATAGTCTCATGTACTGGCCACAAGAGAAAAAAAAAAAAAATTTAAAAAAAATAGGGCAAATAATTTCAGTCTCCCCAATCTCGCATCCATCTCTATTTTATATATGTGTGTGTGTGTATAGTCTTAACTTGAGACCACAATAAAAGAAAAATAAAAAATAAAAAATAGGGCAAATCATTTCAGCCTCCCCAATCTTGCACCATCTCTATTCTCCTTCTCAACACTGAACTCTCTCTCTCTCTCTGTTTGCACTATCAAATTGTTCAAATTCAAAACCCATATATTTTCAGTTTATCTCTGTTTGCAAGAATCAAAACTTTAAAACCCATATCGGCATCATTTCAGATTGTTCAAAAAATTAAAACCTAATTTCAGATTGTTCAAAAAATCAAAACCCATATTAGTTTCCATCACCCGCTACTGTTCCAATTCGAGTTCGCCGTTCTCAACTCCCAAGAGCAAAATTGGCAACTGAAATCACACACAAGCCTCTCCTTCCCTTTCCCTTCATTTCCTTCCATTTTTTGGAGGTTAAGAAATTTACTGTTGAAGGCACAAGTTAACCCTCCAAACCTTTCCCTTCCCTTTCCTTCCAACAATTTTTGCCAAACACAAATTTTTAATCCCTCTACATCACCTTCCCTTCCCTTTCCTCCCATTTCCACTCTACCAAACTGACCCTCAGATACAATTTAGCCTGTTTTTGGACAATGACACTCCCTCAAGTTTACTTCATTTGACAAAGACACCCCTTATTGCTCTAACATGTGATAAAATGACTTAAATGCCCTTTGACTTGTCAAATGACACTTTTACATTGTAAAATTACCAATTTACCCATCCTAAATTGTCCAAAATAACCTCTTTATCTCAACCACATACCCATAAAGCTGCCGCCGCCGCCGCCACCACCACCACCACTTCTTTTATTTCTTCATTCTCTCTATTATATGGTATATTCGGACTCGCCATGAAAGCTCATAGTACTTCATAAATGGAACGGAGTGGGTTGGGATGGTAGATAGAGAGGTATGAGTGGGATAAGGAAATAAAAGAGGTAGGCATGCCTCTGTCCACGTTTCCCCCAACTGTAGTTCACCGCAACGACATGGTCAAGCTCTAAGGCGAAGTGACTAGGCGGATCAATTGTGTGGAAGCGGAAGGTTCAGGTCTACAGAAGCGAAGGCAAAAGGGGCCTGGATCAGATTTGCGGAAGGAGAAGGGACTTTAATTAGGTCTGCGGAGGCGAACGGGCCTGGATCAGGTCGGCGGTGGCGCCGCCACCATTGTCGAAAGCCTGTCGCTGTAATCACTACTGCTTCGAGCCGCCGTCTGTAGCAGAATGTGGTTTATGAACTACTCCGCGAGACCCAAAAGTTTTAGTTCCATTTTCGCTTCAGTCCGGTGAAGCATACTGACCCGATTCAACAAACAAGCCAAATGAATAGGGCGGTGAATGAATCGGTGATGGTGGTGGTGTTGGGTCTGATAAGGGCTTTACAATCATTGTTGGCAATGGAGGTGTGCTGGGTTTGATTAAGGCTCCGCAATCGGCATCGCATGGTGGTGGTGTTGGGTTTCAATTACAATCAGTGATGATGGTGATGGCGATCGATTAGGAATCTGCAAGCGTATGTGTGTTGGGTTTAATACGCTGATGTGGGGTTTTGATTTGGGGTCAGCGGTGGTGTCTCCTGCTGTGGTGGTGATGGCGATAGCAGGGGTGTGTTGGTGGTCGTGGGATGAGTATGGTGGTGGCGGTGGCTGTCACCGATTGTGGGATGAGAATGGTGATGGTGGTGGCTGTCACTGGTTGTGGTATGAGTATGGCAATGGTGGCTGTCACCGATTATGGTGATGGTGGCGCAGATGTGGGTGGTGAGAGGAGAGCTGAGGGATGGAGGTATTGCTTAGTAATGCATCAAGGGCAATTATGTCATTTAAGTCTTCAAATTTTTTATCAATTAAATATTGAAGGGCAATTTCGTCTTTTACTAACTTTTTAGGGGCTGTTTGGTTGGAATTTTTGATAGGGGGTGTCATTGTCAAAAAACAGACTAACTTGTATCTGGATGTCCTTATGGCAAACTTCAGGAGGTGTCATTGTACTTTACCCTTTTTAAAAAAAATAATGCTATTTAAATTCTATATATTTCAATTCGTAAATTTAACTAATTAAAGGTACGAGAAGTTGTTGCTAAGGTATAAAATAAATAAATAAAAGAGTTTAACTAATTAACTTAAATTTTAATTTCTCTAGGCGTTACTGTGAGAAGAAAGACAAGGAAAGTTAGCGATACCAGAGTGACCCGTTGCGTGCCGTTGAATTAGGCAGGCATCAAACTTTCTGGATTAACTCAGCATCAAATTTTCATTTTCTGTCCAAATATAAAATAAAAATAAAAAACCACCATACCCTATGCTTAATGGACACTTGATATTTTAGTATTAACATGTGACGTTTGAATACGCGAATGAAAAAATAATAATAATAAAAAAAGTGATATAAACATTTCAATTTTCATACCCTATGCATGAGAATCGCATAGAACTTTGTTTCTGTTGTTGTTAATAGTGATGTTGTTGTGCAGAACTGCGGCTTGAAATAAGAAGAAGTAATCCAAATACAAATGGAATTAGATTATAGTACAGGGATTGTTAAGCAACATTCAAAGTTTAATGAATGGTTGTGGGCTTTAGATTTTGAATTTTGTTACAAGGAATGGAGTTCAACTGTTTGTTGGTTCCGCAATTAAATACACTAATTAGTCAAAATGCAATGGTAAATCAAACTTCTCTAAACTTAATTTCATTTTGAATTGTCCCTTCCAAAGTCAAATCACCCAAACACAAAAAAAAAAAAAAAAACAATAACAGATGAATAGGACAACTATTGGAAAAGAAATTAAACATAAGACAACTATTGTATGACGTCTCTAGTTGTAGAGTGGCGCATCACAGATCGATATAAACCATCATGTTTATCTGTTGTTGTTGTTGTTGTTGGTGATTTGGTACAAACGCCCTCAAGTCCCTAATACCTACACATTTAAAAAGTTAGAAAAATGGAACTCGTTAGCCATATTTCATAACTCACTTCTTTTTTCTTCTTCCAAATAACTGTTAGTCGACAAATAAAAAAGAGTAGAATCAAAAATAAGAAAAATACAAATTTGTCCAACATCAAATATAAACCAAGGGTTTATTAATTTTATATACCAAAATTGATAAGAACTAAAATGGTTATTAACTCTGCTCTGCTTAAACAATGCAATTGCAGTAATATTATTGTAGACAATATTATGTGCCTATTTTGTAGAAAATGATCGTGATCATGTGTATTTTGTAGAAAATTATTGTAGACAATATTATTTTGTACAAATTCATGGATAATGGGACTATATATATTAACTTCAAAATCTCATGTCATTACATTAATCTTCACATAGGATTCATATTCATAATAGAACAATGACAGAAGACTTGAAACCAATTGTGTTAAAGTAAAGAGGCATTTTTCGACAAATAGGTATTGGGGAATATTCAAATATCTTTCCTAACAAGTTTCTTTTTGCCTTATTCCTAAAAATGCTTCATACGTTGAGCTTAGCTTAATTAACCAATGAATCAACTAAACAAATGCTATGTTTTGGGGTGAAATTATTAGATAATTCGATCTACTCGACTCCATATTCTCATATTGAAAAAAGAGTCCACAACATAGTATTAATATTTTATTTTAAAAAAAATCTCAACATTAATTTTTATTGAATTAGATTACCAAATATCAAATGGACTAGGTCCATATAATAAATTTATCTGATTTGGGAACACCAAATTGACGGCTTAAAATAGTTTGTTTTACGTCGCCATTACCCAAATTTTGTCTCTTATCTCATTTTTGTTTGGGACAGTGACAATGATTAATTTGATGATGAACAAACATCCAGGTTAACGTATACCATATCTTAATTCTTAAATTAAACTTAATTCTCCCATTTGTTAAACATGCAATAGGAGAAAACAACTGTTGACACCCAGGTTTGTTTTTAGTGACATTGTAACGAATCGCAACTATTGATAATCAGAATACTATTTGGTTTTATGTTATGCTTTTTAATGTGCCGTTTGATGTTATGAAATGTTTAATTTAGTGTGTATTGTTTGCTTCCATTTGTATCATTAAACTTGATGTTTTGGTCAGAGATGGGTTCAACTACTCTGATCATCATCTATTGTTTCAGATTATTCTAAAATGATTGTGGAGCCACATTTACACACGATTTTTTTAGGGCATAATTTAGGAACACATAAAATAATGGAACGATAGTGTAACAGGCATTACTACTATTTTTGGCCATTCCAGTCACTAGTCTTGGGCAATATTTATAAAATTAGAGGAAAATTTTCCAGCTAAAAATCAAACATGGAAGCAATTTAAGAAACTTTCTTATATTTCAAATTCTATGAACATATTCAGAAATCAGAATTGATGTGGAAGAAAAAATTAATCAATTTGAGTGTATCCCTTGCATACGATAAGCCAATACAAAGTGTGTGTGTGTGTGTGATATAACCAATTTGAAACAAGCAGTTATATACTGGATTGAACTGAAAGCCCCAAGGATCGATGTTTCATGTGACAAAGGCACGATAAAGACCTCGAATTGAAGAATTATTTAGATTAATTACATAAAGTTTTTCATTAATACTTTGGGGTTCTCATTATACAACCAAAAATCAATGAAAGGTGTTAATCAGCCATTTTGTACTCTCAAGTAAAATAAACCCCAGGCAGGGTGTATTAACACCTTCTGCCAGATTTATAGTCTATTAACTTTTCGTTGACCGTTAAAATTGTTGTATATTAATGTGTTTACCAAGTTTGATATGGGTTCTAGAGCTCTTCCATTGATATACATACCTTCAATCATAATTATCAGAAAATATGAATTCACAGAGCATCCAAACAGAGTCATTTAAGAAATAATTTTGTAAAAGAGATCTTATAAAAGACAATTACAATTCACAGGTACAATTTGATAAGGTCAAATGAAAGCTAAACTAAAGCTAGGTAATAGATGAGCAAATAAATGACAATAAGATAATGCTTCAAAGTACATGAAAAAAGGATACACGGTTTTTCTAATTATAGCACTGTAAAGGCATGTCAGTGGCAAGAGGTAAACAGAGAGATGAGCATTAAAATCTTCCTATGGTATGCACCAGCATATATATAAAACATTTTAAAAGCAGAATATACTACTAGTAATACAAAAGCATCAATCACCAATCAATCAATCATTGGATCAATTTGCATAGGCAAACTATATACACAAGTAGATTAGAAGTTACACTATTTAACTAACCCATAACTGCATGATAAAGCATTTTAATAGAAGAAAGGATTGGAAAAAGACAATGAAGTTGCGGAGGCATTATTAACAAAAATGGTCAAGTTTCAACAACCAAAAACAGTCAACAGCATTCAAACACAAACGGACACCATTAATGAAACTTACAAAGACAAAGCAAACAAAAAAATAGTAGTCCAGACAAGATTTAACCATCAACACTAGTATCATCTGCAACGGCGAATATAAGAAAAAGGTCTATCTAAATTGTAGAATCAACATGCTACAAAATCTGATTGATCTTTTACAATCTCCAACAACTCCAACAAAACAACTGTACCGAACAGCTGGCTGCAACCACTACTCCATCAATTTGTTCATTTTAATCTTAATAACTATCAGATTCATACAATTCTATATACCCTCATCTCAAATATTACCAAAAGAGGTTCCGTCAATATCGAAATGTAACTGGCATTGTAAGGTACCAAGACTAATCTCTTCAAAGTTCCATTTTTGCACTAAGAATCGCACATCCAGCCAGATATCATTTTCTTCTTAGTCCACACAAAATCTCATAACAAGCCTTCAACCCTACAAAAAATATTCCTAGGGTTTCATCAAAAGAGGGATACTTGAGAGATACTCAGACCTCAAAATACCAGATTAAACAGCACTGAATTATAAACAGACCAGTCATGTCCTCTGTTCCTCCAACATTTTCTTCCATCAATATTGACATGTAATTGACATTGGAAGGTACCAAGACTAATCTCTTCAAAGTTCCATTTTTGCAATAAGAATCAGAAATCCAGTAATATATCATTTTCTTATTAGTCCACAAAATCTCATAACAAGCCTTCAACCTTACAACAAATATTCCTAGGGTTTCATCAAAAGAGGGATACTCAGTCCTCAAAAATACCAAATTGATTATTGAACAGCACTGAATTATCAACAGACCAGTCATGTCCTGTTCCTCCAACATTAGCCCTCTAGCCTACCAAATGGTGTCGTCAACATTTTATCACAACACAAATTTTAAACCATGAATACAGATACATCCAGCACATCCTCCAACAACAAACATTAAAGCACACAAAGACGAGAGAGAATGAGGAGAGAGAGAGAGAGAGAGAGAGAGAGAGAAATAGCTGCTACAAGTTGAGAAACGAAGTAATTAGAAATGAATACATTCTTGAGATGGTTTAAATAGCCTCAATTGAAAATAAAATGAAGAAAATCATTAAGTTGATTTGAACATGTGCAAATATGACCACTAAATACGCCACTTAGGAAGAGTGGCATGGGCCACATTGAGGGTAATGCAAGAGGAAGGAGAAGACCAAATTTAACATGGGTAGAGTTAGTAAAGAGAGATATGATAAAATGTGGTTTAACTGAGTTATCGCCTTAGAACCAAAAGGATTAAACTCTCATGTAGCCAACCCTAGGTAGTTCGGAAAGGCTTTGTGGAGTTGAGTTGAGCTAGTTATTTTGTTACAATAAGTAAAGGAGGAGGGACAAAACTTTGCTTCAATCTCTATCTCTCTCTAGAATTCAAAGTGCACACTATTACTTTTCCCTTTGTATAGGCTATTAAATAAATTTTAATGGCCAAGTGCCCAAGTATTTAACATAGAATTTCTTTCCAAATTTCAACAGATATTAAATCAATGATACTCCATAAATTGTTTTCATTTCACATTTACTTCTGAGTTCTGACATTATAACATGTAATCCTAGTCAATGTATCAACAATCGGAGTGCAGACGACTGACACATAATCTGAATGTAGTGACCATCTAGGAACTTGCAATAACAAGCAAATGAAGCCAAAAAAAAAAAAAAAAAAAACAGAAGTGAATTATACCCTTTTGTCCTGAATCTATTAAAATTCTGACTTTCATCACCATTTCTTTCCATACATTTCTTGCACCACGAGCCACGGATACATACAAGTTAGAAAACTATCTCTACATGCCATCTATACAAACATGTTTCCTTCAGCTTATAAACAACTGCTCTGTAAATGAAACTAATTCCAACACCAAGGATGGCAAAAAGTAAACTTCTAGAATAAGAGGCTACAACAGCACAAGCATGAATTTCAATAGATGTACTCATTATTGTCTGAGCAAAAGAACATGTATGACAGAGGGACCAGAAAGCTCGACATGAGATTTCATTCTTCTAGAGGACTGCAATCCAAAACCGAGCCCCCAATAATAGATCATATTATAACTCCAAGAAAATATGTTTAAACAAGTAGACACCCTTCGATTTCTTTCTTTCAGCCAATTTTTTAATCCCCATAGCTAATCACTGAAACCAAAAGACTGGACCTTCCATGCCACAAAAAATACTTCCACAAGATAAGCTTCTACTAAGAAATACATAGACTAATCATTCCGTCCTCAGCACCTCACAATAACCAAAAACTTCAAGAACCCACAATAGTTCAATTTTCCATAAGTTCCAAATAACGTTCTAAAGGGAGGCTAGTTCTAAATGCCCAATGTAATTCAAACATCCTGCATCTTTTTCAAAGTTTTCTAAATACCAGACAAACCACACAAACACGATAGATTTACAGAAGAACAAGATAAAACATGTCAGCAAAATTACAATTAACTAACCACATTTTAACAGAAATACTTCCTGAAGAACTCATCTACTTAGAAAAGAACCATGGATTAAGTATGTAATTACCTATTAAAGGAAAGCTCATCAATGATTCTCAGGCCCTGCTTGAGTACTTTTTAGCTGCTGCTGCTGCTCCTGCTGTTGTTATTGTTGTTGTTGCGGCTGCTGCTGTTGTAACTGAAGGAGAAGGTTGGCTGCCAATTGTAGTGTTGACTGGTACCTCTGATTCTTATCACCCTCCGCATCCAATGTCCCCTGACCAGATCCATAAAGCACAGACTGATGCTGTTGAGCCTGATTCGGAAGCTCCAATATCTCTTTTTCAGTAGCTGGGGGCACGGCATTATCTCGCCGTGAAACATTAGCACCATGGACCTGATTAGACGATGCAACAGAGTTTATAGATTGCTGATAGACTGACAAATTATACAAATCAAAACCATCTGTTCCATGAGCTATCCCATAACCCTTCTGAGAGTTCTGAGGAACTTTAAATTGATACTGCAGGTTGACCTGTGAAGAAGCTGCAAGCTGCCCACTCTGAAAAGGGATAGCAAAGTTAGTTGATGGCCTAGAAGAAACTGCAGCTTGCTGTGGCAGATCAAGAGCAAGATCTTGAATTTTGGAGCTGCTAGTAACCCCTAGTGCAGAATGGCTAGCTGCATTTGTGACGGCTGGGTAACTCTGAAGCAAAGGAGGAAGTTGTGCCTGGGAATTAATCTGAGAACCCAATTGTTGAAATAAATGACCAGTCTGCTCAGAAGCTTGATGATCACGACCCTGTGGCAAGATTGTTTTAACAGACCGTGCAACATTAGGAGGTAATGAGGGTCTCAAGGAGGAAGTTCCTAGTGCAGGATGAGCACTTCCTAAATCAGAAGAATTTTGTTTTCCAGGTAGTAAAGAAGCTAGTGTTGCGATGAGCTCAGGTGTTAAAGTTACTCCAGCTCGTGATACTGCTGCAGTATTAACTCGCGTAACTGGCTGCACGGATAGGGAATTACTCGCTGCATGAACAAGATTCTTTGGAGGAATCATTGAGTCCTCACGTAAAACGCTATTATAATCCATTTGTGAAACTTTCTCCACCTTTGCGGGCACCACATCGTACTTGGTTTGAGAAGAAGGAATCTGCCGTCTATCAATGTACTGAGGCTGAATTAACTGTGAATGTGACTGCATCGATGTGCTGCCACGAGCATGTTGGGGGAACTCCAGAACAACCCCATAAAGTCGTTCAGGGCCTGTGACATTCAAAATTTTCGTAAGGAAATCTGAAGGAGGCACCAAAAATAAAGTAGTCCCATCATCAAATTTGGCAACCCCAGCCCGGTTTTTGGCACCAAGGTAGGAAAGAAATTCTGTATAAGCAGCAAAATCATCCTCCGTATCTGGCAAAAAGAAGAAAATCTTAAATCCAACAGCCTCAGCAAAGTGCTTCATTAACATGTCCAACCCAGTTCTGGCAGAGCAATTAACCACCTCAGGACTGCAGAATAGAAAATTCCACAATTAGAATGATAGAACAGAAGGAACAAATACGCATGCTAAATTCACCAGATCACTAGATCAAAATTCAAAATCAATCAAGTAGAAAGATTCCAAATTTGAAATTGTCAAGCTAGTAAGCAACAAATAACCCAATATTTAAAAATGAAGCAAAAGAAAGGATGAAATTTGAAATACTGAAGAATGCCAATTAGGAATGATTTCTTCCATATGCAAACAATTCCAAAATGATTTATCACACAATAATATGAATATTCTCAAGAAGGGCCCATGGCAATATCTCATAGCATATATAGACACAATATAAAATCTATATAACAATGTATAATTGTTGTCACTTCATGAGATACTCGAATAATCATGGATCGAATGAGATAAAATCAGTTTATGTACCACACAGATTATGCATGCTACATGGAAACATATGTGATAATTCCAGAACAGTGGAAATAGCTTGGATATAAATTGGATGGGCGTTAACAAATTATTCATTAGTTACATCCATATGACGATATTAGTGACGGTTGCTAATGCATGATTCATAAATAATTCATATGCATAATATAGTTGGGAAATGAAAACTTCATTAATGGTTCTATACAATTAAGGGTAGCTGCATCTGAAAACCCAATAGAATTTGTGATCTGCCCTATTATATCTCGAAAGCTTAACTAATTAACCAAAGATCAATACATAAATTATAGAAAAATCCAAAAGCTTCTGTTAATAAGAGAAACAAACAAGACATAAGAGGTGCTAGGCAAATTATACTTACATCTCAGTCTCCAATGCTTTCCCAATAGGAATACAACGAGCATAACAAATGGGTGTTCCAGCCTTAGCAATAACGCCACGCCATATGTAATCAGGATCAGGATGGCTCTGGCTAGTTACGGCAGATGAGAATCTTGCACCCATTGGACCAAGACAATGCTTCCCTCCAACTATCGCAAGTGGACCTGAAGCACCTCCATCAACTTGTGGACCAAGCCTGTATAATTTGTCCAAATCCAACCCTTGATCACCCAATTTTTTCAAAGGAAAAGAAGTATCATAAGCAGGCAAAGCACCATCGATCCTTAATCGTTTAGATTCTCTCTGAATTTGGTTTGCTTCAAATACATCCAATGCACGAGACATGGGTCTGAAGGGAGGCTTCAAGACTGGTGAAGAAGGGAGCATTCCAGGTACAGGAGATGACTTACTCCAACTTGGACCGCCCGTCAAAGTGTTGGGATTAGTGTCTGGTAATTTATGCATAGCAGTCAAATCATTAAATTCTGAGCCTGAAAGTAGAGGTTTAAAGCTACCTTGAGGGCTAAAAGGCCTAGTTGGCATATTCTGTCCAACAATTCCACCAAGTGATAAAGGTACAGGAAAATTATTTGGAACTATTGGGCAATTATGACCAACTATGTCCATTTGTGCAGGCCGAAATGGAAGTTCATTCAAAAACATATCTGGACTTGGACCTTTTATTCCTGGATTAAATCCTAAAAAATCTCTGCCAGGCACATGTTCACTGCTTGAAAACATTATTGTTATTCTGGGATCATTAAAAAGCCGGCCCTGCAATCCCTCTTTGGCACGCCGTGCTTCATCTACACTTCTAAATTCAACCAAACAGAAGTGCATTGAATGGAAACTTCTAATTCTGTCGATCTCACCAAATAAAATCATTGCATTGTGGAGCATCTGTTCATCAATATGAACAGAAGGCGGATAACCTATCCACAAGACATTACTTAGTTGTCCATCCTCTTTTTGCCCTCCCAAAGATTTAGAATGCTGCCACGAATACAATATGAAGGAGTTAGAACATCACCAAATCCACTTAAATTAAAAGTACAAACCGTGACCAAATATTCAGTCAGCATCTCCAATGCAAAATGCTATATTTCCATGCCAAATCTATATTTTGAGAGGAGCTACAATGTCAAAATGCTATATTTTTGCAATTCTGCTCCAATGGTGTATTTCATCCAAAATGCTATTTTTTGACACAACAACCTTCCATATTTTGAGAGCCCATTGGAGTGCTTTATTTTCATTTTAGCAACTTTTGACAATCTCAAAATATGAGAGGTTTTTTGAGCGAGCCAATTGGAGTGCCTTATTTTCATCTACTTGCTATATTTTGAGTTTGAGAGGCTATTTGAGAGCCTCTATATTTGGCAATACATTTTTTGTTTCTTTAATAAGTATATTTGGCAATACTTTTGACAATCTCAAAATATGAGAGGTCTTTTGAAAGGTCATTGAAGTGCCTTATTTTCATGCAATTGCTATATTTTGAGTTTGAGAGATCATTTGAGAGGGCATTGGAGATGCTTGGAAACAAATTAACGCAGTCAAATGCACTCTACAAATTTCTAAATGAGAAGTATAACAGACAAGGATCTCCCTGTCTCCCAAAACAACACAGACTGATTTGGTATGCCACTAGAATGCCATGAATTTGTTTGAAGTATAGCAGGTTATGAAGCCAGCCAAGTTACATAATTATTTTTGACACGCATACCTAAAAGGACGTGAGCATTGTTGGCAAGTATTGCAATATCTCATGAGGTAATAGATGATGGTTAGAAATTACCTGTTGTATTTTAGAATCAGAATAAGAAGGTTCAGAGTAGTTTATATTGAAATCTTGCAGCATCCATGGTGAATCAAAAGGGCCCATGCTCCTGCCCAGAAACTGTCCATCCCTTGAAACAGAGCGTTGTTCCTGCTGATAAAACATAAGTGGCTCAACTTAAAATTAAATTAAAACAAGTTAATAAGCAGACACATAAAGAATTCCAAAAGTAGTAGCCAGTCTATAAATGTCAGCTTGGAATACATGGGTTATGCAAGGGATCAACAAAAACTGCTAGCAAGTCAAACAAAGCTAGATAAGGTAACGGACTTTTTTGTCCCAAGTCGAGATGGACTTGCAAGAAAGAGCTAAGCACTCTCATATAACATAGATCCACCCAACATGGCAAAAGCAAGATCAATCTCAACTTGTGGGTTAAGAAGTTGAGTACTGACTCTTCAACCAACACCTAATCGATGCATCCATAATTCAAAAATAATTTTTGTTTTTCCAAAACTTAGCTGACACATTAAGACGCTCACTAGTATAGCAAACACATTAAAAGGAGCAATATCCAACAACCTTGGGTAGAAGATGAATATTCAGATGTTTTACCTTTCTTCCTAATATACCTACATGGCCAAGTCAAGCATGCAATGAAAACTTTTAATACATGACAAGAATATTATTGTAGTGACAAAAATATAATAGGAGACTATTAGTATTAATATCATATTATCATCATCCATGCTTTAATCCCATAGAAATGGGGTTTGTCACATAAATTCTCTTTTCCATTCTTTTCTATTAAAAGCCATCTCTCTTATAATATTTAAATTTCTAAAATCATTTCTAGTAACTTCAATTTTATGTTAATTCCGGCCACCCTCTCTATCTCTTACCTTCTATGCAAATTAGTCTTCCATCTTCTTATGGGTGCATCTATAAGTCTTTGTTGTATATGTACAAACCACCTAAGTCAACTTTCTTTTCTTTTATCACTACCAGGAACTACTCCTAATTCCTCCCTACCTTGTTCAGTGCTACATATCTCTTCTAGTCACCCTACAATCCATCTTAACATTCTTATTTCAGCTAAATGAATTTGTTGTTATTGTTAATTTTCTTAAGCTCAATCCATATAAAATAATTAGCCTAAAAACTGTTCTATGATTTTTTATTTTTTTTACTTAGTTGCCATTCTTTTATCATATAAAAGCTACTAGCCATTTTGTCCAACCTAATCCAATTCTACTAATTATGTCACCATTTATTTTGCCACCTTTTGTATTATTGGTCTTAGGAATATGGTGGTTTTGGAATCCTTTAGTTTGAAGTGACATTATATTATCATTTTTTTTTTCCTAATTAACATTATATTATCATTTTTTGACTCTTTATTAAATCTGCATTCCATTAAATTAAATCTTAGTCCTAGTAATTTCTAAACATTCTCATGCTTTTCTCTACATTTCTAATTTTATTGCCATATTTTCTTTTGAGGTATCCAATAACAATAAATCATCAACAAACAACATGCACCATAGAAAGCATCCTTTATTTCACCTCAAATTAATATGAAAAATAGGCTTAAGACTAATCCTTGGTAGCTGGTGCAATCCTACAACTATAGAAAAATCACTAGTCTCACCACATATAGACCAAACTCAAATTTATTTATTCATATATATATATATCCTATGGAGACATGTCATTGTTAATCGGTGTTGTCTGTGGATGACCAATGGAGAGTCTGTGGACCACCTTCTCTTGCACTGCCCAGTGGCCCATGACTGTTGGAGCCTTATGTTGGGTCTTTTTGGCGTTCAGTGGATTTGCCTCGAACCTCGCGGGGTCTTATCGATATTTGGAGGGGACAAAGGGTGGGGGCTCGAGTTCGCGACTTCTGGAGGGCGACTCCCCTCTGCATTTGGTGGTGTCTATGGAAAGAACGCAATAGAAGATCCTTTGTTGGGGAGTTACACATTGGGGCTCTTAAGTATTCTATTTTTTGTTCTCTTTTTAGTTGGGGCATGGGGAGAGATTGTTCTTCCATTGAGGAGTTTTTGGACTTTTTGGGGTCTTTGGATCCTTAGGCTTTCTTTTTTTGCTCTTGGTTCTTGTACAGCTCTTGCGATGCGTTCCCCTTTTGAACGCTTTCTAATACAATTTTACTTACCAAAAATATATATATATATCCTAAATCTTTTATCATTTCTATAAGGATTCGTTTTATTTGTAAAGCACGCCAAATTATATCTCTCGGTACCCTACCGTATGCTTTTTCTAAATCCATAAAAATTATATGTAAATCTCTTTACCTACTCCTACACTCTTCAACTAATTGCTTTATTAAGTAAAATAGCCTCCATTATGGATCTTCCTGGTATAAATCCAAGTTGATTATCAAACACAATGGATCCCTTCCTTAATCTTTGTATTATCATCCTTTTCCCATATAATCAGTAATAATATATATATAGCGTGTGTGTGTGTATTTTTATATATAATAAAATTGTTTACGATATTTGTATAGCTTCATCCTCCATATAGGCAATTCGTTAAAAACAAATTTTTTTTTTTTAAAAAAAAGCCAGAACCTTATAAATGTCCAATTTAGATGTATGTAAATGAGATAATATATTCCTGTGTTGTTGTGTCCATGTCGTGCCCATAACCTATGTCTTTAGAATTGAACATACCATCATATCCGTCTCATGTCATGTTTGTGCTTGTATATGTGCTTGTGCCACTTGGCTTATGGGATTGATGTAAGAAAACAAGGACAATTATCAACAAGCTACCGGGTACCTCCCAAACATAGGTTTTAACGATCTGATCTACAATCCGCTATAAGACTGAAAAGGTAGTATGCGTCTTATAGTCATGTAAGTGAATTAAATAAGAAACTACATGACATCCCAAATGCCAAAAAAATGGCCTGAGTCAACCTATCAGCTAGCTCACAACTAATCAATTTCCCGACAGATATGGTTATAAATTTTTCAAAGCATTTTAGATTTATTAACTTACTCTTTTTAGAGGTTGTGATCTGAGGAAATCCACTCGTACTTGGACACCCCCTATTCTCTTCCCATTCATACTTTTCAATGCTTGAGAAGCATCTTCTAATTTGAAAAAGTCAACCAAAGCAGCATTCCTCTCCCTAAGGAACTTGAATTCCTCAATTTTACCAAATTTGAGAAATTCCTCCTCCAATTTATCTTTTGAAAAAGATGCGTTGATTCCACTCACCCACAAACCCTTGCACGGTTTAGCCTGCAAACAAGATTGGTAAGAAGAACAAAATAAATCCAAATTTGCATGTTATCATAGAAAATCCACACAATATAAATAACAAAGGAAAGACAATTAAACTATTTCTGGTACAAATTGCCGATCCCCGTATGTATAGGTGTTGAAGGATGGATACGCGTTCAGAAAACCACATGTATATCCACTATTCTGAGCTTGCAACCCATCAAAATTTGAAACCCATTACTCAATTTCAAAAAGCTCATACTCCAATGGCATGTACATGCATAAATCATTTTGTTTAAATTGATTCAAAGCTAATTACCCTTTCCCCTACCACTTTAATGATACGTCTCCCTGTTGCTGTACAGCAACTGCCTTCAACTTGGAGAGACTGGTAGTTCAAACTTCAAACTCCTTAGGGAATTAATAATGCTTATGAGGGTGGCACAAATAGAGATTGATGTTAAATTTGTTAATCAAATTTATGTCATAATGGATTGAATTTGAATCACGATATTCCACTCAATTACAAATCTAATCCACATCCAGATTTACATCAACTTCCAAATATATAGCTATAACTTAATGCTCCCATAATTAAATTTTTTTCCATGCTCAGTGACATCATATTCATATACAATCAAAAAGAGGACAAACTTTCGGTTCACTAATATTTCTCTTCAAAAGAGGTCCAAACAGTAATATGGCAAGTATATTAATATAAATCAACCGATCCATGAAAAGTTATAGGGGAAAAAACACACACAATTACAAACACATACACATTGAGTAAAAAAGAAAAATAAAAAACCAGGAATCCAATAAGGCACAAAGGGCAGAACAAACCGGTCTTGAAAACTCAATCTTAATTTGATTCCCATGAAAAAAGGTCCCTTGGAGAGCGTTTTTGGCCGCCTTTGCATCCTCCGCACGTTCGAAGTAAATGAACCCATAACACCTTGATGCATACGATGTTACAGTATCGAGCGCACCGTGTTTTCCAAACAAGTTCACCAAATCGGAATCAGTGACATCACTGGACAAGTTTCCGACCCACAGATTATTCGAGGGTGGCTCCTCCTCGGCTTCATCTGAGTCCTTCCCGCTTTGAGTTTGCTTTGGATTCTGATCTGCTTTCTTTTCCGATTTGATCAGATTAAGCATGATTGGTTGTAATCGAAACCCTAGACATTCACGCACATAAACAAAGATTGCAGCTTTTATAACAAATCAATCTCTTACTAGGAATAGGAAACACCAGTGGTCTGAATATATATATCTTACAGCGAAATGTAGGGGAGCACAGAAATGAGAGAGTGAGAGTCGAAAATCGACGGAGAACAAGGAAGGCTTCGCTTCTAGGTATATACTACTCCATATGATTATCACTCGCTCGATAGTGGATAGTAGTAATCGCTATACTAGAGATGGAAGATTTCAGAGAGAACGAAGGGTACAGTTCAACCTAGAGGATGTCATGAAGTAGCCCACACCATTGGGCGTTTTGGTATATTTATTTATTTACTTTATTGTATGAGATTTTTTAAAAATTTACAATTGTCCTTCTAAAACTCTCCATTTTTTTAAAAAATATCTATAGTATTTAAACTTTTCAAACTAACGAGGAGTGAAATCAGAATTCCGTAAGAAGTAAAGAGGTACTATATTAAATTAAAGCACTAAATGAACAAGGTGGGGGTGTAAATGGATGACACAATGCAAAATATACGAAGAAAGAGAGGGATTTTAATGGTGGGTGATGTTGGTGCTCAACTTACCTACAAATTCATTCAAGTGGCGGCTTTGGATAAAGAAATGAAAACACTACTCCAAAATTTTTTTTTGGCAAGAGGCTGCTTCAAATTAATATTCAAACAGAAAAAGAAGATTAGAAGACGATGATTTTTTTGTTTTATTTTGGTAAGAAACTCAAACATTCAAGGTACTTAGTGTACTAATTTCAACACTAAACTTTCTATTTTGAAAAGCAAAAAAATAATCATGATTTGAAATACATATAATAATGTGTTTGACTTGGGCTTGGGTTGGTGACATCTCCATTCATACTCAAGTCTAATCTTAATTAATTTTTGATTGAAATTATTTCAAACCAAGTTTAATCCTAAATATGTTGAGAACTTTGTGGATAATTACAAAAAGTAGAGAGGATTCTATGTAGAGCCAGATTGACTCAGTCAAGACTATCATGTGAAAAACTATAAGGGTATGTTCGGGCTACGTGTAATTAGAGCCTTAGAAGTAAAATTAGTAAATTTGAAAAAAAAATTGTAATTAAAAAAATTAAATCAAAATTTTTTCAAATTCCACGGTTTCCATTTTCACGTTGCCTAACACACTTTAAGTGTAAATTACATTATATGGGTGCACATAAAAACAATTAACAAATCATTCTTTCTAGAATGATTTGGAAGGCCCTTCACTTCAAAATGTCACTACAAAACACACGTCGCCTTAAATTACATTATATGGGTGCACAGAAAAACAATCAACAAATCATTCTTTCTATGTTAGAATGATTTGGAAGATCCTTCACTCAAAAATGTCACTACAAAACACAACTTAACAAATCTTTGTTCTAACTTTTAAAGATAAAACGGAAATAATCTCCTCTCTTTGAGGTGAATATGTTTCCTGTTTCGTCAGTTACTCCTATCTTATGCCAAAACTTCAATAAACTTGCATATTACCATATCTTTATTTTCTTATTGTTTTGGTCTATTTTAAATTTGTCTTTGTTTTGTTAATATGTAAGTCTTTGGGCTTTGTTTTGGGCTGCTCATTTTGGGCTTGCTGAGTCAATCCTATTTTAATATTTAAGCCTTTAACTCATTTTAAATACAGTATCAATTAACTTTGAGGGTATTATGCAAAATATTTATGACACAGAGTGACAGAGATATTGCATTTAATCATATTTTATTATATACTTATAATACCACGTAGTATTAAATTTCTCATAGGAGAGGAAATAATGAAGAAACATTAACAAATTCCAGGCGAACGAAAGAGAAAGAAGAAACGGTCTCTGTTAATGGCGACAGAGCTCGTCAACCGATCTCTGAAAATCAGAGATCTCATCATTATTTCCACCACAACCACCACCACCACCACCATTTGTCAGGTCATTCTCTCCCCTCTCTCTTTTGCTCTCTGTCTGTCGATATAAACACATTCATATACATATAATCTTCATATCATTGTTACATCTGATTTGAGTTCAGATCATTATTAGACCATGGTTCGTTTATTGATTCATTCCTTTCGATTTTCAGTACTGTCTGGGTTTCAATTGGAATTTTTTTTTTTTTTTGGGTTCGTAATTAGATCTGTTTTATCATTCAGCAAAAATTGGAACTCAATCAGGACGTTTTTTTTTCTTTATTTTTATATTAGAGAGATAAACGACAGTTTATATAGAGATATTGAAATAAGAGAGAACTTTTAGATGGAGAGAGATGAATTTATCTATGACTTTCTGACGTAGTTCTCAAATTATTGAATTTATGTGCAATTATCCACTTTTTAAGATTAAGTATTTAACTTGTAATTAAAATTTGAAGTTTCAAATTTTTTTTTTTCTTTTCACTTTTTCATAATGTTGGATTTTTTATGATTTAATTTTGTGATCAAACGCTTGTATTTGCACTACATTTAGTAAATTTCTGAATTGGTTGATTGTCGATGACAGTAGAGGTTGAGGAGTTGAAAACTGGAAAGAGATAGAAAGGGAGGGACTGGTGATGTCTTTTGACGGCGACGACAAGCAATGGATTTGTGGAAAGGCTGGCACAGTGAATCTACAGCTAGTCAGTTCTATTGTTCGGGACATCGGGGAGCCTTGTCTTCATCAATCACCTATAAAGGTTGTTATAGCTGTAAGATCCCGATTGAAATCTTATAGCTATACGATCCCTGATGAACTCATTTATTTCCCCTGCAATGGATCAGTAATAGTTGTTATAACTTATAGCTCTACATTGGCTGTTATATATTGGTAGTGACTAGTATTTGTATCGCACAAAGCAATTATGCAACGACTAGTTTACTAAGTTCTAAAGAAAGACCATTTCTTTATGAGATTATGGCAATACTTGACAGAAAATAATAATAATAATAATAATAAATAAATAAATCATGAAATGCAGGCAATTTTACCTTTTGAAGTTTTTGTTGTCATCTCATGCACGTTGCATATACATGCCACATTAATATATGATTACTGGAAATTGATCTAAACAATGGCATCATTACTGTTTGTTCTGTTATGAAGAGACCCCACTTGGGCACCTTGTATCTTTATCGAACATTGAATTGTCTCAGCGTCTCTATGTTTAGCTATTTATATCTCGAAAGTTCAGTCTATACCCGATACTGTAAAAAATTGAACTCTAGTTAGAGGCTTTATCTATGTCTTTTGGGAAGGTGGGGGGCCTATGTTGATTTGTGGGATTTAATTATGAAGTTTTCATCTATCCTTTACTATTATTTTGTAGATCTATTTACTTGTTTATTTGATCAGAGGTGGAGAGGTGAAGATGACTGTTTAATATGAAGGGTGGTAGGATTTGGGGCATGCATAGAATTACTACAATCAAAGCACAGGCCAGATAAACAGGGGCATTGGGTAGAAAGTAGAGGGGGGTTGATGAGGGGAACATGTAAATCGCTGCTGCTAACTGCTTAGATGATTTTTGAGTTTGTGAAAAATTGCCACACATCTGAACTATTGCCCCCTTCAGGCTGAATGAGATATAGATTTTGCTGTGTTCTTATGGAAGGAACATGGGGAAGGATTTTCGGGAATTCTGGAAAGCGCTTTATTTTCGTCAGTATTGGTAGATTAACTTTTGAGTAATTCTCAAAAGGGCTATGTATGTACTTCTCTAAATTGGTTTCTAGTAATTTGATTGCGATGTACAGATGTCATTTTGTATTTCCATTTTGCACAGTTGCACTAAATTTTTTTTTTAGTAATTAGAATACTAAATAATTTTTACCTTATCATTGAAAACGTAGTGATTTATTGCTACTGTTTTTGATAACGCAGATAAGCAAAATGCTTAAGCCAGACAAGTGGCAGTCGACCTTTGATAGCGACGGGAAGGTCTTTAGTTTTCAGAAAGCGCTGAAATTGATTGTTCTAGGGGTAAGTTGCTTCATTGCTGTCATATTTCTTAAACTCCATATGTAGGTAGTTTCTTGCGGGTGTAATTGCATTTTATTGATGGCTCTTTTTTTTTTTTGGTGGGGTGAGTCTGCAATTTTTTTAAGGTGCACATTTTCCATTTATTTAGCTTATATAAGTTTCCACAGTAAGGAAGCATGATGCCAATTTTGTTGGAGCATCAGACTTCCTAAATTGCAAAGGTGGCCTCCTTGCATAATTTGCAGTCACAATAAAACCCAAACCCTTTTCTGTGCTAGAAGTAATTTGGGAACAATCTCTTTGAACATCACATTGAATTTTATGTTTTAAGTTTGTCAAGGGATTTTGATGGCCCTAAAAGCTTTGTTGTTAGACCTGTGCTTCACTGCTTGAAAAGATTTTTTTTTTGATAAATCACTGCTTGAAAAGATTTAAATGACCAATGAGAGTTTTTTAAACTAAAATGCTGATCTGGATTTTACACTGACATACAATTAACAAATTACTAAAGTGATTGGAACAAGTACCCATAATTAAAGTGATCAACAATGTTCCTTTTTCTAAATGTGACTGTAGTTATAGTTCTCATCCTTTAATTATTGAAGTGATCAACGACTTTGTTTTGCTATTTATTGGTACATATTTCTTGACTGAACCATGTTTTGCCTTTTTTTATAATTTTATGTACTGTCTTTGCATAAACAAAAGGGCAGTCTAGTGCTTGGGATTCCTGCCACTGCGGGATCTGGGGAGAGTAAGATGCACACAACCCTACCTCCGCATGTGGAGAGGCTAGGCTATTCCCTGTTTCAAACTTGTGAACTCCAGGTCGTGATGGAGCAACCTTATTGTTGCATCAGGGCACACATTAAATGACCAATGTTAGAATATTACTGCTATTAATGTTATAATATGTTCTAGACTTCTATTATATCTTAAAATGCATAGACAAATACTCATGTGGGATTAAGGCAAGGATGATGATGATGGTATAGACAAATACTCGTTATATTCTTATTTCATGTTATCTATGTCAGATTATGTTTTATTGTTTATACATTTCAATAGATGGAATAATCAAGAATCAAAAGGCTTATCCTCTTTTGCCTTGAGGCTTATGGCTTGCCTTGATGGGAGCTAAATGCCTTGCCCAGTGCTTTTATTTTTGTAAAATGCAACTCCTAATATTTTTTTTTTTTTTGAGTTCCTGTTGAAGCAACCGTGGATTTACATTTACTGGGAAAAAAAAAAAAAAAACTGTGGATTTACATATGCATTTATGTACCAATCGTATTTGAAGGACTTGAATTTTGTTAAATTTGTGTACATGCATCCACAGGTTTTGCAGAAATCAACCAATTGATTAAGTGCTGTCTATGCAAATGTGCGTCTTTTCATCACATATTGTAACATAGGGAGTTTAGAGCTGATATCTGTTATAGCTATCTTCTGGGTGTTATTATATGGTAACAGTGTAAATGTTTTGTTTGTGTAGATTATATTTCTGATCTAGGTGGTTCACGGTTGTTCTTATAACATGTTTGGGTGCTGATAGTTCTGTTTCATAATTCTTAGTTTCTTATACATAGTTCTATTTATCTTTCGGTTAAACTTCCTAACTAATTTATCTATTTATAGTTCGTCGATTGGAATGTCTGTGAGTGGGTGTTCCTTCTTAAAAGAGGCTTAATAATTTTTTTTGACTTATTTATAACTAGAATGCACTTAATTATTGTATGGTAGGGAGTGGATCCATCTATAAGGCCTGAAGTTTGGGAATTTCTTCTGGGTTGTTATGCTTTGAGCAGCACTGCAGAGTACCGAAGGCAATTGAGGACCGCCCGGAGGTATAGGCCCCTTCAACGTCTACTATATTTCTATGTGGATATATTATCTTCCAACTCTAATTTTTCAACTGTTCTACTTGTCAATTTGCCATTTTCTTTCTTTCTGTCATCTGAATCTGTTCATGTCTAATGGTACTCCATGTCTTATTCATGTATATAAGGGCTTTAGAAATGGGAGAGAGTGGTGTTGTATAGAGTTTTGTGTTGCTAAAAGTCAGTTAAATTAAGGGCATGTTGTTCTTACTTATCAAAAAAAAAAGAAAAAGAAAAAAGAAGGGCATATTGTGTATTAAATCTGTGATTCACTCCTGGTTTTATTTTAAAAAGTTCCATTTGTGGGAGTTTTGACATCAAAGACCATCATTTTTTGTCCCAAGAGATTAATGATTTTATTGCTATCAAATTTTTATGTTCCTCTGTATACGGATTATATGTGATGGTGCAGTTATAGAGATGTTTTTTATTTTTTTGTCGCTTGCCATGCATTACACTACAGCAAACATGTTAGTGGGTATAAGATTCTTAAGGGACTAACTTGAAGGACTTGCTGGAAAATTGTTCTTAATTTAGGAAATGCACAACAAGCAATGCCAAATGATGGATTGTAATTACTTAAGAGCCTATGAAACCTTTATTGCAGAGAACGTTACAGGGATCTTATCAAGCAATGTCAAATGATGCATTCAAGCATAGGAACTGGTTCCCTTGCCTATGTTGTGGGGTCCAAAGTTATGGATATGAGGACAATGTCCAGAGATGATGGGGGAAGGGAAGCTGTAGTCGAAAGAAGACAAGCGTCTGATGATAATACTAACAATTTAGTAAATAACTGTAATTTGGATAAAAATTGTACAGATATGTCATACACATGCCAAAGGGAAAGCTCTAGTGATTCAGATGACCTTAACAGCTTGAGGAGAAGTGCAGATAGTGCAGCATATGATTCTTCTTGTTTTCTACCTGCTTCTGGTCCATACAACTGCAGTTCCCCAAAACGTGGGAGTGAAGAGCGTGGATCACAATATGTAACTGAAAATTATTTTGATTTTCCTCCATTACCTGTTACAGATTTGTTTGAGAAGTGTGGCGATGATGGGAAGGAATGTGAGTTGCATGATAATAGACATTCTACACGACGTAAATTGAGATTCGAAGATGAGCGTATGCACAGTTTTCAAATCAATAACAATATAGATTTAGTTGTGGAATCAAATGGTTCACCATCTAATAATGCCTCACATCCTATGAACTCTGAAATTGAATTGGTTCATCCTGATGTGCATGAACCAGTATCTTCATCCAACAATCAGGAATACAAAACAGATATAGTGAACAGATTAAGAATATCAGATGTACCGGAAACACCAGTAATAAAAGCAACCACGTCTCAAGGAGGGGCCACTAGTGAGGACAGAGTATCTGAGTGGCTTTGGACACTGCACCGGATAGGTAAATAATTATGTATTTGTCAATTCTTTTAAAAAGCAGTGATTTTCCGTTTATGCTTTTTCTCAATATCCTTATATTCTTTTCGTCTGACAGAACCTGTTTATTTCAGTTGTTGATGTGGTTAGAACAGATAGTCATCTTGAATTCTATGAAGATACAAAAAACTTAGCTCGAATGTCAGATATTCTTGCTGTTTATGCTTGGGTTGATCCTGCGACAGGATACTGCCAAGGTTGTGGATTTGTCTTTGTTTGAACATTTTTCCTGTTATTTTTCTCATTCACTCTGAATGATTTTGTAATATCAGCTTTAGTCATCACTGCTGCATATTGTAACTGGAAGTTTGTTATTAGGTATGAGCGATTTGCTGTCTCCCTTTGTTGTTCTCTTTGAGGATAATGCTGATGCATTTTGGTGCTTCGAAATGCTTCTGAGGAGAATGGTATTTTCAGACTTGGGAGATTCCTTTAGCTGAATAACTTTATATTCTTTCTCTTACATATACTATACAAACTCTCCAGCGTGAGAATTTTCAAATGGAAGGACCAACTGGCGTGATGAAGCAGTTGCAAGCACTGTGGCATATCCTAGAACTCACAGATAGGGAAATGTTTGCTCACCTGTCACATATAGGTGCTGAGAGCCTTCATTTTGCCTTCCGGATGCTGTTGGTACTCTTCCGTCGGGAGTTGTCTTTCAACGAAGCTCTCTGTATGTGGGAGGTTTGTGCTTGTAGTTATTCTTCCTGACTAGATTTAGTTTGTTGTGATACAAATTTGGTGTATCAGTCATGGCATGATATATCTAGTAAATGATTAATGAAAAATGTGCTCTGGACTCTCAGTTGAGCCTCAAGCACTTGGTAGATTGACAATAAAGGTGGGGAGGGGGAACTTTGGTAAAAACACAAAGGAATAAGAACTACACTTATAAAGTGGAGGTCTTGAGTTTGATTCCCAATTTCCCACCCTTGAGGCTAGTCTTACAGGGTTTTTCTTACGGATTAAAATAGGCATGTTGCATTGGGGCTGCCACCTCTTGAAGGAGATTAATCCCACCCCCACCCCCCCCAACAACAACAATAATCCCCACACAAAATAATAATAAAAAAGAATAAGCAAAATCCCTTATGTAATTGTGTAGATAGTTGTCATATTTATATGCTATAATGAACTTGAACATGTCCTTTGCTGTGCACCTAAAATATATCCTTTGACAGTGTAGTGGGCAGGCATATGTATTGAATTATTATTTACACAAGTTCCCATGTAGGGGGTAGGGAGGAGACGTGTTGATTTAGCTAATCAGTTGTGAGCTGGGTAGAATTCACTTGCCTTCATCATCTTCACTTTGATGTAATTGATCTTGGTTTGAGTTGATTGAGGTCCAAGGAACATTGATTGCCTAAATTGTAGTTGATAACAATTGATTGCCCGTGTACTTAATAACAATAGTTTATGCGGAAAAGTATCAAATTGCAAAGTTAAGTAGTATCTAGATGTTCTAATCCTACTAACTCCTGAAATATTTGATTTGGATATTACTTTTCATCGCGTAAAAAATTGATCCTGATTTTACTCAATATTGACGTATTAATTTCAATTATTGAATATCTTGTTATTTTTCTTTTCTTTCACTCTCTCGGCAGATGATGTGGGCCGCTGATTTTGATGAATCTGTGGCCTCTGATTTGGAGGAGATTTGCCCGGAACCATTGGTTGTACAGCTTCCCAGAGAATCTGGTTCAGTATCAGGAATGGAGATGGGAGAAGAGGTCATTGAGAATAATCACAGTAGTTCAAAGGGTGCTATACAATCAAAACGTGGAAATGTAGAACAATCCAGTTCTGACAACAATGGAATGAAATCAGCATCAACCCATACCCATCCCTTTTGTGGCTTGACAAGGAATTTCTGGTCAAAAAATGATCACATGCAGATCTGCACTGTAGTTTCATCAACAAGGAATGGTGATGATGAATTACCTGTGTTTTGTGTAGCGGCGATTCTTATCATCAACCGTCAAAAAATCATTAGAGAAACCCATTCGATCGATGATCTGATAAAGGCAGGTGTATTATACTGAGTTTTGAGCTTTTCACATAAACTGTCACAGTGGTTCATATAAATGTATAGTAATTTTTGTCCTCATTCTTGGCTGATAATCATTTGCTAATTTGTGCTTTTGCGTAGTTTAGAACATTGATAGTCCAGGGTCCAAAAAGTTGATTTGAAAGTTTTAATATGATTCATTCTAATTGTTTGTTACGAGAATTTTGGACAGTAGTTTGTTTAACAAAAATGCATCTGGCATGATCATAACTCATGCTTCATGGATTTTCTTGTTTACTGATCAGTTTATTCAGTAGAACATAGACTGCATGCCATGTCTCATAGTTAGATGTAACAAGGTTAGGATAAAATTTTCACATTTAACTATATAATGGTTACAGGGTTAGGATAAAATTTCTGTGCAAATTTTGGCCTATCACTTCCAGTTAAGTGGTTATTTAGATGAATATTTATCCATAAACTACTTGGTCTGAAAGCATTCTACTTAAATGCATTCGTTTGTCTAGAGTTCTTGATCAAGAACTATTATATTGGAAATCAAGATTGAGGAGTTTTTTCATTTTGATGAAAGATTTGCTCATGAACTTTTCTGGACATCATTTTTTAATGCATTCTTTTTTGCTATAGCTCATTATTAAGGTTATGTTTCTTGTATTTTTTTGGCATTAAAGTCTATGCAAAAATCACGTGCTTTGACTTGACTGAAACCAACATGGAGTTAGGCTGTACCAGGTTTATAGATGCACATAGTTACAAGTACCCAGAGGCAGCACTTTTTGCCATTATTTTTGTGTGCCACTGTGTGTCCAAGCTTTGTTCATCGGCATGGTTTTTTTTTTTTTTTTTTTTTTACATTTTCTGTTTTCTTCATGAGATAAACCTTTAATGTTTCAGCGCTTTAATGCTCTTCTGATTTTAGAGTTTTATATTTATCTAATTTTTTCTGTTGGTAAAGCTCATGTGACAATTTTCATGGCTTCAATATGCATTTATGCTCTCTCTTTTTCTCTCCCTTAAAACAGGAATGAATTTTTATGTGTTCAAATTTTTGTGGGGTGTGGTTCCTTTTGTGAATAGTTCTGAGTAGTCATTAATGTTCATTATGTTTGCAGATATTTAATGATAGAATGCTCAAGATCAAGGTTAAGAGATGCATACGCAATGCCATTAAACTTCGGAAGAAGTACTTCTACAAGGTCTGGAACATTTTATTGCTTTACCTTTCATTTCTTAACCTGCTTTTGTTGTAATTTCAGTACCTTTGCTTTGTCTTCTTGCATGATGTTTCTTACATTTTCACTGAAAACAGTAATAGTTTATACCCTTTCTGAAAATCCTGTCTGTTGGAACCAGCTGATCAAGAGCAGGAGCCCAGCAGCTCAGAACGGTGTCTAGGGTTGTTCTGTTTACCATATATACCTAAAGCTCAGGAATGGCACTTTGAGTTGAGGCAATAATCTGAGTTTCAAGATAGAGTATGGCGTTACAAAATTTGATATTAAATCTTCTATGTAAGAGGAGTTTACAGCAGACTGCTGCTGCCGTTTGTACCTCAAAATATCCTCCACTACTAAGGCAAGGTAATTTTTGCCTAGTTCTTCTTTCCTTTAAAATCACAACGAGATAACCTGACACAAGTGTTTGGTCTACATTTAGCAAATTTGACATTGGGCTGACATGGAATTAATTCTATCTCCTTTTTTTTTTTTTTTTTTTTTTTTTTTTTTTTTTTTTTTTTTTTTGTGTTTGGTAAGTTACAGAATTGGCTCTCCCTGTTATATGGTTTATACTGAAATAACTAATACATATATTCTGGTTTGAATTCCATGTAAAATTATGTTAAGTAACATGGATCAAGCTCAAGTAAAGAAGCGTTGATTTTTCTGTCTAAGCTGGTGTTGCCAGACTGGTTTTGTATTTGGCTAGATCTCACAATGCCTAACACATAGCAATGGCATAACTATTATCAATGCCTTATAGGTTTTAATTGCATCTAGACTTAAAGCAGCATTCTAAACTAAATTTCTGCATTTATGAGACAGTTCCCTACCATGGGTTTAGGCATTGGTGTTAGCCAATCTTACGGAACATGGGATTTTGATCAGTGTAGGATGAGTCTGGTTCTCCGCCATCATTTTGGCTGCTGGGTCAACTGTGAGCTTTGTGATATAAATTTTATATCAATATTATCAAAGTTGACAAAAATAAAAAAATAACTTTTTATTAGCATATGTTAAACTTCATTATTATTATATTCTGAATAAATTTAAATAAAAGGAAATAGTCTGACTAAATTTATGATATTCTGGTAATTTTATGAGCAGACTCACATACAGCTGTGTTCTCTCTAAATTCTGGGGAGTTTTTGTGTGCAACCTGACATTGAGATACTCAAACCAGTTATCTATCCTCCATGAAAAGTTAAAGAAAGGAATATGGTTCTTATTTTAAAATCCTTTTATCAGATCGTCTTTAGAATCTGTTCCAACTTCCAGTTGTTTGCCCTAGTTTGAACAGGTCGCACTCCTGCCCATGACAAATTTGTAAAGCATTTGTGGTATTAATATTTAAATGCTGACTCAGTATTTCTTATGAATAATTCTTCTCAAAGTAGAAAGTATTTTTTTAAGAACCCGTTTTAATATATGCAAAAGGAATAGTCTTTTGTTGTTTCTCTTGAATAAAAATAGAATATGTACTTATCAAAAGGGAAAAAGTTCAAATTAAAAAAAGAAAGAAGAATCTTGGTGTGCCTAGGGGGCTTAAGCATGGAAACCACGGTTGCACATCCTTCAATTTGCATCTCTTTGGACCTGTGGATTCAACTAAGGTTTACTTGTTCTTATATGAATTGCAGCTAGACTTTATCATCATATTATTTTTGGCTTAAAATTGTACGCAAAGAATATCTCCTTGTGAAGAAAAAGTTAAGAATAGTTAATATGCTTTATCAGCAATTGCACTTGATTTTTGTATAACCCTTTAAACATACTGCTGCATGTACTTGGGGGGTACTCGGACATTCCACAGAATTGACTTCATTTAACTGGGTTTCCTGTGGATTTTACACTTGCATTTTCTGTAGGATTTAGATTAGGACACTGCTTACCTATGAAACTCTGCGATTGGTTTTAAAATTCCATAAACATGACAGGATTCACATTTATTTGGTATCATACTTTTGGTATATAGTAATTGAATTTTGAAGGACCTCATAAATTATGCAATTGTTTGCATTGTTCTTTCTTCCTTTCATTCACTCACTCATTCGTTGTTCCTTCTTTCCTAATTCTTCTTCTTTGTCTTTGTTTTTCTTAAATGCCAGTGAAAGAAGTGAAAAGTGGAACGTTTGCTTTGCTTCACTCAGCTCTGATCATGGATGCTTCTTGCAGGTTAGCGGAACACGAAATTTCTCTATCAAGTTATATATTTGGAGAGTTAATCATGTATCAACAATTTTGATTGCTTATGTGCAAAGTGATTCTTCAGAAGAAAAAAAGCAAAAAAAAAAAATCAGAGTCAATGGATAGAAGGTTTTTGGTTTGAACTTCTGATAACAAAAGTCATAGTATAAGAACTTGTTTATAGTCTTATTTTTAGAGAAATATATTTTTCATTCATGCCCTTATTTATAGTTTCATGTTCCTCCCTCTCGAAACAGAAAACACTTACTATCCAAATGAAGATATTGCTCCCCACCTTACCCCAACAAAGCAGTTTTATCCAAATAGCCATTTTGCCTCTTCTCCTTAAAAAAGCTTCATATAGCACATTGAATCCCTTTACTTAATGTTGGGATTATTCTTATTTGTAAAACGGCAGTTCCGGCGTATCTCTCCATTGTTCCCTGTCAAAACTTTAAGACCTCCCATCCGGTTTATTGATAAAGCAAATGCCTTGCGGAAGTCTTCTAAACTGACATTGAATTCCTGGGTTAATTGATTTGTGTCATCTCCATACAGTAGCTGCTGATCAACTCCAAGAACGGATTCATTATTTTGTACCACAGAGTAGTAGCTATTGCTGAACTTGTAGTTGGGGTTTCTTGGGTTAAGAAGGACGAGTGGGTCATGTTGGCCTTGCTTCACTTTGGGTGGGCACTGCTTTCTCATTTCATCTAAGAAGGATTTCTTCATGCTGGGGTCTGGTTTTCCAGTATTGTTGAAATTGTACAGACGGTCTAAGATGTAGCGACAATGTGTTCTGCCCATTGTGTGTGCTCCTGAAGCACACAAAAAATATTTATTTTTCTTTAGAAATGCTATAGGAAATAAGCATTACTACAGAGGGGAAAGGAAAAGGACAAGTATATTAAATAATTTATTTTTGTCAACGATGACTGGCGAACTTAAGTAACCAAAAGGGTGATTCATTTCGGGAAAGTTGGAGGAAGGGAGAAAAGAGAAGGAAAATAGGAGGTGAGGTGTGTATTTTCTTTTTCTCAGTTATTAATAGTTGTCTTTTGAGGTGAGTAAAATTTAAACTGGTGAATTTAGGCAGTACCTAGTTGAATTTTAAAGTTTTTTTTTAGCTTTCAATTGGTTTTGGATTTTGGGTACTTTTAAACACTTACTTGATACGGAGTAAAATTTAGCATAAAGTCAATATTTTGGGGTCCAACTACATGTCAAACTTTTGACCTTCTCACCTCCAACCTGGATGAAAGCTGGAATTCTATTTCAAGTCTCTGATCAGACTACTAAGAGACAGGCTTAACCACTTAGGTTAGCTGAAACCTTTAGACAATGTTATGGCATCTCAAGTCATGGAACGTAAATTTAAGTTGTGATTCTGCTCAAATGTCTCATTTTGGATGAAGATTTGGGATTCAGAGGAATTGGATGCTTACCTAAGAGTGTAGCCATGTCCTGTACATCTAATTTTTTGGAGTTGAAGTATGCCAGTGCTGATTCCCAAGAAATGGAGGATGATGGGAGGTCCACTGCCGCTGAATTTGACTCGAATCCATCTCTTCTTCCTAATAAAACAGGATACGATGGTGCTCCTGCCTGTAAGTTTCATCTGAATGTGTCACTTACTAATGCTAGAAATGCAATATGTTTATCGAAGTGTTCGACTGTAGGGAAAGGAAAGGAAAGGAAAAGGAAAAATGTTTTGCGTTTGATTGACAAGAAAGTAAAGAAAGAAAGGAAAACAAAACCCATTTTGTTTCCAGCTTTCTGTGTTTTGATTGTGATAGTGAATGCTTATTATTAACATAGGAGAGAGGTGGAGGCATTACAAAAAAAAGGGCGTCCCTGGTGGCGAGGTTGAGAATGTCAGCACAGGAGACAACTCCCTTGCACTCCGTCCGATTTTCTAGGACGGTCTTGATTTTGTCAATGACAACAAATCCTCCTAGCCCTGAATTTTGCGGTGCAGTTTTCTCCGAATGTGGCCCGTCAAGGAGGATGGATGCTTCACAACCCTATATCACATAAGTTGAAATTAGCAAGTAAAAATATTAGAGATGCTTATTATATATGATATGATATGGTTATAAGAAATCTAGCTAAAAAGAAAGAAAAGCTCTGAATATATATATATATATATATAGTTGAATTGAGGAGCACAAGGGAGGAGGAAACAACATACATTGGGCATGCAATCTGAGTAGAGTAACCGAAGCAGCTTTGGCGTAATGGTCTGGTCTTTGTCCCAGAGCAATTTCACTTGGTGGCGGACGAATGCCTCTACGCTGCTGCACGTGTTATGTTTCTTGTAATAGTGGCGGACAAGAGGACGGTCCTCCGGCGGTAGGGACACCGCAGCCTGTACACAACGTATACACAAGCAGCTCATTAGCACAAGAAGAGCTAGCAGAGGGTGGAGCAAACACCTTTCTTTCCTCATCTTCAATAAAAACACATAAACCAACCTCCTCTATATGATGCACTAATAAGAGCTTGCTTATATGATGTTGTTGTGTATGGGATTGGGTGGTGAAAGGTACAGCAGTAGTAATTGTGACTACTGCCTTCGGATACACAGCTATTTATAGACTTGGAACATCGCAGCAATCCACGTAGTACTCACCGACAATGCCAAGTTGGAAATTATAAAATTAATATTTTTTTAGTTGGTTTTTTGTTTTAAAAGTTTTTAGTCCGAATGTGACGGCACGTGTGTAGGATTTTTCAGGGTGGTGTTCACATGCACCGAGGCCTTAAACATTCTTGTACGCCATCTAACGCAAAGCGTCCATGACAAGATACGCGTACCCGTCTGATTCTCCATTGCTACGTTTTAGCATCACCACGTCAATCCTTGAAACCTTTGACTTTGAATAGAGTTAGAGACCAACATATTGAAAATCCGGATGTGGTATAAATTCAGTGAGCTTTAGCTCACCGGATCATCACTCAGCATGGAAAGTTGGAAAGTGATTATTTTTGGGGAAGAGTTAGCGTTGCCACCCCGGCGTCATATTTTAGTTACCGGGGAGCCAAGTTTTGATAGATCCATAGTTATGCAATTGTATGTATGTGTATATATATATATACACAATATGGAGATAGGACTCTCTATAGGGGAGCTGAACGAGCCTCTCCTTTTGAGTGAGGTCCATTTGAATGCAATCGCGTCGTTCAACTTCCATGTACTTAATAATTGATAAGTTAATCCGATGAAGGTTAGGAAAAAATAAGAATATTTAATAATACGACAATACATCATTTGTTGGATGAGGCAAGTTCAACAGAGTCCCTATAAACTCTTGCGAAAAAAAAAAAAAAAAAAACCGAATGTGCGGTGATTAGATTAGATGGATTGTTGTTACTCATAAACCAATTTCATGCTATTATCAAATTGATATGTGCCTTTGAATAATTGTTTTGAGATGTAAAACCAATTCACACTAGGTTTTGCATTCCAACAAGAAACACAAAGGTACATTTGCATTTTTGGAGGTGGGCAATAGTGCAGAGCTAGGTTAGGTGTTTGGTGTAAAACTAATCATCAAATAGTATTATAAATTTTCATACTGATATAAATCAAATGAATTGAAGAAAATTGAACAACTTATAGACGAGGAGAAGAAACTATTGTGCAATTTGAATGTGATGAAATCTCTCTTTTACGAATTCAAAATTAGATACACAAAAATTGGAGGCAGAAAATGAAATAGTTTAATCTAAAAAAAAGTATTACTCATACATGAGAGCCATTTTTTCACATTAAATCACTTTATTTTTTATAAAATATATATATATACATACCCGCTTTTTCTTAATATTAGTTTAAGAAAGTTTGACAGGTGGTAGTTTAGGAACTTGATATACATCATACACTTAACATGGTACATGACCATTCGAAATGGGAATAATTAAAATAAAATGATTATAAATGACTTTTGGGTGGCTTGAAACTTCGTTAGATCTTTGTTGATCCAAGACAGTTTTATTTATTTATTATACATATGCACGTATGTGTGTGTGTATATATGTGTGTGTGTGTGTAATTGGTAATAAGAAGCAAGAGGTAGGTCGTGGCCCAGTTGCAGTGACAGTACAACTGTAAAGAAATTAGTTAGGCATAATTAATTGAGAAGTTAAGTTAAATAAAAACAGAAATTAGTAATTGAAGCAATGGGTCGGCACAGGTTCTGATGTGACCTCCCTCCATGTCTCATCATCATCTCAAAATTATCATCCCCTCCTAATAATAAATGTTTAAGGATGGATTTATGTTAGATTCTTTGTAGTTTATCAATCAAAAACATACTCTCATCTAATAATAATCACCTTTAGACTTGCCTATTTAATATTACCAATTAAAACAATGACAAATTACTTACAAAAACTCCCTTAAATTACATTTAATACGAGTATAGTTTAAGGGAGTTTCTGTAATTTTTTACTGCAGTTTGAAGATCTATGATGCTGTGTTCAATATTACAAGGAAAATGATAGAAGAATTTGATGACGCTATTAACTTGACGTGCAAAATACACTTGGAAGAATGTCGCTCTTTTGCTACTAGAAAGATTTTTCCACTTTTATCATTAATTAATTGTATCGTGTCACACAAATAAAAGTACTTTATTTTTACTTATAAAAAAAGAAGAAGTAAAAGTACTTTATTTTTGTAGGGTCTATTATTACGTGTCACTATTTAATAAATTAGTGATATAATATCTATCACTACAATCACTACAGTCACAACTAACTTTTCTCATTCAATTTTCTTTCACGAGCCCTAAACTTTTCTCATTCAATTTTCTTACACGAGCCCTAAATCTAGTTAATTAATATCACAATGAATAGGAGTGGTTACATGAACGAGAATTCTTTACCTGAATAGTCAAATTTTTTTCTCGTTCAAATATATATATATATATATCTATATATTTCTTTTACCTTGGGCCAAACTATTGGGTTTTATTTGATATTGGTTTTGGGCTGGCTTCTACTTCTGAGAAGGGCTAATGGGCCTTTTCTAACAAAAACCTATATTAAATTGGGCTATATCTGTTTTGGTAAAAATGGGCTGGACTAAATTTTATAAAATATTTTAATCTTAAATGGGCCTGATTCTTATACTGCATACACATATTAATGTGGATGGTTTTATTATTGAGCCTTGTTCAGGGACGTGACCGTTAAGGGTGTGTTTGGATAGACATGGAAAAAAAGAAAAAAAAAAGAATAGTATTAGTCATGAAAGAAAAGAACAGAAAAGAAAGGATAGTAGTAATTTATATTAGTGTTTGGATAGATAGGGGAGAAAAGAAAAGAAATGATAGTTATTCTTGTTTGGATAAGATAGAGGAGAGAAAAGAAAAGAAAGGATAGTAAACAAATTACTTTTTTACCCTTTCATAATCATGGGACTTGAATAGAATAATATATCTGTATATTAATTTGTGGAGACTAATTTTAGTATTATCAAAATACTACTTAAAATCACTATGCTTTCTCTCCCTATCTCTCCCTATCTTCTCAAAATTGAAGAGAAAACAAATAAGAGATAAGGAGGGATAGCTATTCCTTCCTATCTCTCTTTATCTCTCTACTTAACTTACCCAAACACAAACTTACACTATCCTCTCTTTTCTGTTCTCTCCCTATCCCTCCAAATCAACCCTACTAAGGAATTCAGTAACAACGTTTGGAATTTTAAAGTTTATTCCGTTTATTGAATGAACTTGAAAATTGCATTTGGGCTCAGTTTGTTCATTGAATAAATGAACGCTGATTGAAGTTGTTCTTAGTGAGATCAATTTATTTACAATCCTAATTATGACTGCAGCACTCAATAGTCCAATAAATTAGAGGTAGTAATAAATTTGAACCATAAGGGATTGGCTTCATTGGTCATGGAGTATTGAATTTCAGGTTTGAATCTTTTCGAGTGCAATTAATTCTTTAGGAGCTCGGACTGTAGATATAATTCGAGTTTTACTTGATTTTTGTGGAGAGTCACTTTACTCGGGAGGTGCAATTAATTCTTTAGAAGTTAAGACTGTGGACATAATCCGAATTTTGCTTGTTCTTGTGAAAGAGTCATTTTACTAGAACCCCGTGAATTAGTTAGGACGAAACCCCCAAAAAAAATAATAATAATAATAAAAAAAGAAAAAAAAAAAGAAAATTTCATTATACGTACATTCCGAATTCGAATGAACAAGGGACTCGATGATAAAATCATCTCAACTTGGGCTTTTCACATTGATTGGTATTCTATTTCATGATGTGTATGATGATATATTTTTGTTCAACTTTGGCATTTAATAGATTAGAAATTATTTGGGAGATCTACATTCAATGAACCAAGACCACCAAGGGGTTTTGCAAATATCGTTTTTACTTACTTTTAAATATATATATAAAAGAAAAGTCTCTCCTTTTACATGTGGATAAAATCTGGTATACATATTTTATGCAAAAAACATTAAACTCTCTAAAATCTCCTCAAGACGCCAATTACGTCATATGATTTGCCACTCGATTTAATAAATTAAAAAAAATCCAATTAAACCACTTGGATTTTGTGTGTGTATTTAATATTATAAACCGTTGAGGTCACATTCAATTAACAAATTAAAGTTGTGCCCGTCATCATCACAAAATGGTCTATCTTATTATACGTTCAAAAAATAGAATAAATTATGAGGTACCATTAAATTACGCTTTTAATTCCCCTTGTATGACACTAGTCCCAATGACTTGAAAATCGAAAGGCATGGCCAATTATAATTTTGATTCTAATTAAGGGTTGATATCTAAGTCATATAAAATTAGAACATGAAAACAGCATAATTAAGTTATGAGTAGTGAAAATTTAAATAAAAGCACGTGTAGAATGAGAGACACCTGTTGAGAAGAATTGTGTGACTTAAAGTTATACAGTAATACTAGTAATTACTACATTAGTTTTTAGACTGGGCTCGATTATTATTTTGGAGGCTCTACAACGGCTTAGTTGGATAAAAATTAAATTCTTGTTCCTCTTGTTATGAATTTTAGAAGTTCGTATTCGCTTAACTTGTTTAATTAATAAAACAAGTCAAATTCAATCTCATGTTCGTATTGAGGCTGCTTGTGTTAATCAACAAACATCTTAGCTTACTTACCAAGTTTGCATATTAGTCACACGTAGAACCATATGAATGTCCACACAATTTAATAACAATGAGACCATGTTCATGAACATAAATAAGTCTACACAAATATATATGAGTCGAGTTCAATATTATTATGAATTGGCTCAACAAGTTTAGAAATTAGTTAAAATTCAACTCCTTGATTAACAAATGGTTTCGACTAAATTGAGATTTAAATGAACTAAACTTGAACCGTTAATAAATAACTTAGTTTAACCGTAACACACACAGTTTGTGTTTTCATTTTCAATGAAGAGGGCTACGTTGAAAGCAAAAATATAGTTGCAGGCAACTTTTTATAGTATGATGTAATATGTATAACAAAATAAAGATACTCCAAATGAAAGCATTAAAAACATTAAATTGCAATTTAAGTAAAAAATGTTAATGAAGAAAGAGTTTGTTTTAATAAATGAGCTTGGTCATTGGTGACATCACATGTTATTGATGGACTACAATTTTTTTGGAGGACCTTTACCTAGTCAAACTAATCCACGGTTGGGACTGTGTTTTGTTTCATTGGTTTTGGCCAAAAATAAAGGTCCAACCTGTTAATATAGTACAATAAAATTAAGTGTGAAAATTAAATATTGTCTAACTTTTACTTTTAAACATGTATTTTAAATTTTAAATTTTACTTTTGAACACTTATTTTAAATCTATTAAGCCACATTATGAAGTTCATCCAATCTGAATTAAACCCAAATATTATTTAAAATATAAAGCTTCAAATTTCAGATGTTTGTTTGAATTTGTGTTTTATGATTAATAATTTGTTAAACTCATCGTGATTTTAGGAATTAATGGTTACTTTGACTAGGGATGATGCATTAGTTGAGATGAGTTTCAGGTCATCTATTATGAGACCCATCTTATTTCAAAAAGATTAAAAAAAAAGGTCATAATAATTTTGATGTGATTTTATAATGGAAAATTCAGCTATTGACTTTGTATTTTAAAAAGTCATAAAATATCACTAAATTACAAAATCGTTAAACCCACTTAAAACTTACCCGCACTAAGATGAGAGTCACCAGCTCCATAAATATGTCACCACCTGATTCAAAATGCCACCCAAAACTGCCTGCAACCACTACACCAAATTAGCAATTTTATGGATCTCACATAGATATATAAAGTACTAGTATATAATTATTTATATATTCGTACACATTGAACCTAAACAACAAGCAGTAAGTTCCTCCAAAGAGTTCCATTTGTTGTACCTTTTAGAATATGCTTTTTTTTGGGTAATTTGTTTTTTTGAGTATGCTTTAGTTGACAAAAGGCGGCCAAAAAAGAGGAGCTTCAGTGAATTGTTTTTGTTATATATATATATATATAAAGTTGTTGGTAATGGAATGGTGTATTGACTGCCCCGCTCTACACGTATTCAACACCGAAGAAACGACTAAATACAGCAGTCGCCATGACCAAAAGGTTGGTTAACTTGACCCAGAAAACTTTTTTGTTGTTGTTTATTGACTTCGTTGATATAGCTAGAGAGAGAGAGAGAAAGTTAAAAACAGATGCATTTATGTATCACAATCCTATCAGTGATTAGAAATGAATTGAACAAATAACAAGTTTAGCAGTGATCATGATATACGCGTATTTGAGAAGTGGATTAAGTTGCCTAGAAATTATATATATAAGTGTTTCTCTCTCTAGCCTTTTATAGAATTTGATTATTTGACACGCGCGGCTGCCAAGTGTATATATATATATATATATATAATGTTGGAATCTTCATCGTGTTTGAGTGTTCAAAGCTATGTATATGATGCATCATAATCAACCAATATACAAGTCAAACACTCCAACAGAAATTACACCCATGCTCATTTTATTTCAAATTCCTCAACTTTTATACACACAAGACCCATATATAAGTTGAGGGTTTGAAATGGGTCTTGTGTGTATAAAAGTTGAGGAATTTGAAATAAAATGAGCATGGGTGTAATTTCTGTTGGAGTGTTTGACTTGTATATTGGTTGATTATGATGCATCATATACATAGCTTTGAACACTCAAACACGATGAAGATTCCAACATTCTAGATCATCACATACGCACCACATGATCTCTCAATTCCTTCCTACCTAGTACATATATAGAGAGAGAGAAGAAGCTTCATATATATATATATATATATATATATATATATAATGCGGAAAAGGGTAGACTAATTGATGTGATATATAGATGATGATGTGGGGTTTGTTTCTCAAAATAAAGCACGCTATAGAATATAAAGAAGAAGGGTTGAGTTTGAGGAGCTGGTAGATTCTGAACGTGGGCTGCGTTTTTAATTTATGGTTTGAAATAACACACAAACTTGCATAGCTATTAGGTAGAGTTTGAAGGAAGTTGATGGATTTATGGGAGCAACGGATCATTCAATATATTTCAGCAACAAGCAATCAACCCCTCTCTTAATTGCCCTGCAATTCCAACTCTTCCATCAACTCTCTTTATCTCCTCCTTCTCCTTCTCCTTCTCCTTCTGGTGAGTTAAATAGTTCATTAATCATCTATATCTATATATATTTTTTTACATTTTAATTTATACTCTATGCTCATTCTTTCTCCTTTCTTTTCCCTCCATCTATAATTAATATATTTCAACCCCTTTTAATTTCTGCTACTCTATATCAAAACACTAGCTTTCATTTATAAACTCTATAATAAATTTCTCCATCTCTCTCTCTCAATTTTTTTGGATTATACAGAACTGAAGGAAAAAGTCTCCAAAAAACACATGATTCATTTCTGCTAACTAAAGTGCCTTTATTAATTCATTCATTTGCTTATACCTAAGATGTTCTTTAATTACTTTACTCGCAATAAGAGTCATACTTCACGAAATTAGGCTGCTTTTACGAAAAGTTGCTCCATTTATTCATCTCTTTCAAAGCTAATATTAAACCTTTTTACTCAATTCACACTGAACCCGGCCACATGCTTTTTGGGTGCCTTTCTTTATCCACTATATATATATATATATATATATATACTTCCTTAGTTTACAATCCTAAGTCATCATATAAGAACCTCCCTCCTCTCTCGCTCTCTCTCTCTCACACACACACACACACAGGTTTGACGTGGCTTACCTTACCTTTGGGTAATGCATTTGTTAGAAAAGCATCACCCTAAATTTGGTCACTTCCTTCGTATACTTACTTTTGGTCACTTTTACCCCCAAGTTCATCATATACTTGCATAATTACTACTATTGTCTTACAAATTTTATTCATTTTTTAAAAAAATATTTTACAGGTTCAAGATGATGGGCTCTTCTTATAACACCACAAAATTGACACTGTCCCTATGTCTGATGTTGGTGATTTTGACCTTAAACTACACTGAAATGGTTGGAGGACTAACCCAGCTGTCTTCTACTACTTCTGGACCTGCAGGTGAGATATATGATTCTTTTTCATTTTCTTTTCTCTTTAGTGTTTTTCTTGGGCTCTCTTCATTGATCTGAGCTCGGCCCAAACAAAACTTGACTTGGGTCAGCTATAGCCTATACAACAAAACGCTTCATGCTTCAACTGCATATTTCATCAAGACCTGTAGTGCAAATATAATAATATTCAGTGACCTGTGCTGCTTAAATGTATCTGTGAATTTGATTAATCTAACCCATCCATCATCTATTATGGTTAACCTAATAACTGTGTGCTTTTTATTTTTATTTTTTTATACCGGACTCAGATCCTCTTCAGCACTGGAGAGGGTCCTTTACTCCAAAAGTGGAGGTTACATTATCAAGTATGAGATCATAGGTCGATCCAATATTCACCCTTAATGGAATACAAGACACTCTCCGGCACTAAAGAGTATCCTTACTCTTTTATACCATATTTCACCTTATTTTTGATACATGAAACTTGTGCAAATTAAATTTGCGAGTCTATGTTAATTTAGTTAGTAAAGCATATTGATTTTCTGGTTATTCAGGAAGAAAGTTGCTTCAGACACAAAACGTCTCAGAACCTGCGAGAGAATCAGATGATACTGTAAGGGTAGATCCTTTAGATAATCTCAAGAAATACAGAGGAGGATATGATATCAGAAAAAAGCATTATTGGAGTGTAAGTTTCTCTCTCATTTTTATTGGAGTGCAAAGTCTATCTCTCTCTCTCTCTCGAAATTGATTTTTGCCTACACTATATTGTGCAGTCAACTATATTTACAGGTATATATGGATATGCCATTGGAGTGTTTTGGCTTCTGTGTGGTTTGGCTTATGGAGGATTTCTACTGGCAACTACTACTTGTTGTAATAGTAACAATAGAAAGCTGCAGAAGAAGAAGAAAGGATCACATTGTCACAACAAGTACTGTTATCTCTGGTGGCCTATTATTCTAGCAACACTCTTCACTATTCTAGCAATGTAAACATTTGCTACTCCCTATCTTTCATATATAATAATAGTATAATTAATAAATGCACACACAATCACACATATGTAATGTTGAATGCAAAGTTAGTGACCCTAATTGTCAAATTGCAGAACTGCATCTGGTTTAGTTCTTGGGGGAACAGTGAAATTCCATTCAAGAGCAAAGACAGTGGTGGACATTATTATTGATACGGCAAATGAGGCAACCAAAACCATATATAACACAACTGGAGCAATGAAAGACATTAGTACTAACTTACAAGGAACTAATTCTTCAGATCCCGAGGCTTCTACCTTCCTTAACACCACATCTCAACAGCTTGACTCTACAGCTGCAGATATACATAGACAAGCCAGAAAGAATAGGCGTTTAATCGACACGCTTCTAAAGATAATGTAAACTCTATCTCTCTCTCTTTTTCACACGCACACAAAGTTCAAACACATTGCATAGCCATAAATAACAATATATATCTTTTCCTACTTGCAGGTATATAGTAACTATGGTGGTTATTTCCTTGACCCTGACTGCTGTGATAGCCCTATCAGGTGTGTGTGCATCTTATTACGGTTTCCTATATTTTAAATTACAATGCAATCCTAATGAAGGTGAAAATTTTCTCACTGCAGCCTTTGGAATCCTCAAGTTACGACGGCCACTTCACCTGTAAGTAAACCGAACCATTTGATCTATATTCAGATACAAAGTGACTTATTTTACTCGTAGAACCTGTTTGGTTTCTAGGTAAAATTAATAGAGATACAGAAGTTACTAATGTAGTCTTTTCTGTTTTTAATCTCATACAGGTTGTTAATATTGTGCTGGCTACTCACAGTCTTCTGCTGGTTGTTTTTTGGGATGTATTTCTTCATAGAAAAGTAAATCTAAAACTCTTTCCCTTCCCTTCTCTCAACTGTTTCATTCATTCTTTCTCAAGACATTTCTAGGAAAAGAAGAAGAAGAAGGAAATGAGAGTATAAACAACTAAAAAGGAATTGGCAATTTTCAGGTTCGCAGGAGATACCTGCACGGCACTCGAAGACTTCCAACAAGATCCCTATAACAGCAGTTTGAGCTCAATCCTCCCTTGCGACGAGTTGCTTTCAGCAAAACCAGTCCTGTCTGATGTCAGTGCCGGAGTTTATGATCTCGTGAATAAGGTAAAATGTACTAATTAACTCTACTAGTCATAATAACAAAACTAGATAATTCAATAATCTTGAGTGGAGATGAACATATTATTTTATGACTTCTTGGTGCTGCTTAGAATTCAATGTTCCAAGGAGGAAAAGTATGAAACTGAATGTTAAAATTAACACAGATGAGCTACAACTTAGCCTAATAATATGTTAGAGATTGTCACAGTGTTAGCTTACATTAGCATGCAAAACCATGGACAAGGTCTGAAATGGTTGAACTAATAATAATTGCATATGCAAAATTTGAAATGAAGCAGGACAGAGAAAGAAGCCGCCAATGTTAATTAGTTCAGCCATTCTGTAAGCCTTCCAACATAGGGAGTCTTAACAATCTCTAACAGTCAGTTACATCTTTAACAGGTTCAACATGCATACCTTCAATAAAAAGAACAAATTACTTTGATATAATATCATTTCTTACGACAACATTACGTGCCGGAAAAAAAAAAAAAATTAATAATAATAATAATAAAATCATATATATTAGCTATTCCAATTTTACATCTGCTTAATCATGGATGGTTTACTTTAGAAGACTGACTGACTTCTACCACAAAAAAAAAATTGCAGGTGAACGCAAACATAACAGAAATACAGGGAACATCATATATTCAGGTCTGCAATCCTTTCTCAGGCCCACCGCAGTATCAGTACCAGCCAGACAACTGCCCAACAAATGCAATTCCGATAGGAGATATTCCTCAGGTATGCGAAAGTAAAATAGGGTCATTTAAGACAATAATTTTGAACAAATCACACAAGCACGTACGTATGTTTTCCTGCAGGAATTCAAAGGTTTTTGGCAATATTACTAGTAATTTCTGGATAAGAAACGGATTCTTAATTGACCATATTATTGGACTAAATTTATATTAACATTTCTTTTCCCCTTTCTGAAGGTTCTGAGACTGTTTACTTGTTCTGATGATGCCAATAATGGAACTTGCAATGGAGGAGTATACATGTCATCTACAGATTTCAGAACAATAGAGGCCTATTCAAGTTCCATTCAGGACCTGCTAAATGCCTATCCTGGTATGGAAAGTCTGGTCGAGTGTCAGACTGTAAAGGATGCATTTACTGAAATCCTTCACAAACACTGCAAACCATTAAAGAAAAATGCACATATGGTGTGGGCATCACTGGTGTTTCTCTCCACCGTAATGGTGGCTTTGGTTATGATATGGATAACTGAAGCTCATCATGAAAGAAAATACCATTTTTCAGATGGGTCCGTGAAACCACATTCTGTGGCAGCAAATACTCTGGAATCTGGAACAGCTAAAGCACTCGACAATGATTCCAATCCTAATTCAGTCCTGTAAACAATAATCCACTTCCAAGACCAAGTCTGGTTTACAAATGCACGAGCAGGAATTAAGAACTCTGGCACAAGATCAAGATAGAGACTTCATAAAGCAAGAAATACACAACAGAAATGAAGAAGAGTAGTACAAAGGTTCATTTTGATTACATATTTGGACCGGATTACATATTCTTTTGTACATTAGAAGAGTAGGAATACACAGTTTCATTGGGTTCAGTAGAAAATTAGAATTGGGGACAAACCCCTCAATGGTATACAAGAAAATTTGTTAAACAATAATACATCACATTTTGATCCAACTTATCATCAGTGATGTGTTGAATTGTAGAATAGCTCAATACATTATCTATTTTAGTAAAGTCCGGATGAAGATATCCTAATTATCTACGTATATCCCCTTGATAGTGTTACTGTAGTAAGTTATGTGCTAGCTTTGCCAGTAAAGTCCATTGGGATTGCAGCAAAAACCAGATTCAATTCTGTCTGAAGCAACGATACAATCAGCCAAAATTTGTATAGGTTAACTAACTGTATCTTGTCAATAAAAACATTCCAAGCACTTTGTTGGTGGATTTTCTAGCTATAATCAAATCAAGGTTGCAGAAGATAAATCCATGAACATATTATTGTAAACCCCATTACTGTATCACACGTGCAAAGAGTGACAATCAATGACCACTACATTAGTTAACAAAGGAGGGTTATAAAGAAGCTGCAAAAGTAGCAAGTAAAAGCTATGTGGCTTTGTTGGGACCAAAAACATACTACACTAGAACAACTAGCCAAGCAATTCTAAGATGTCTACCGATCATATTGTGATTTTCCAAATGAAAAATTCCTCAAATCCAGGAACTGAGAAACAAAAAGGTGAAAACCAGCCGCATAAGGCGAAAGATAAGGGCTTCAGTTCAGATCACCCTAACCCTGCAAGAAAAAAAATAAAATGTGTTAGCAGGAGCACAAAGATGCTATTAATGAAGAAAACAGACGTCAAAACCAAAATACAATCTAAGCAGACCACGCACAACCAGAATGGCACTTGAGAATTCACAAGGGCAGGAACAGACAGTAAATTACACTGACACCATTGAGGTTTGCCTTAATCACAGTGGATTTTGCCAAAAAAAAAAAAAAAATTGACTGAGGTGAGAAAAGGCATTTACCCTTCTTCCTTATATAAAAAAAAAAAACTGTATGACATGAAATGACCAAGTTAACCCAATAATAATAACCCCACTCTCTTCCATCTCTTCCCCATCTCTCTACATTCTCTCCCTCCACAACCACCAGCTCCAGGCCTCCACCACCTTTCTCTCTCTTCTCACACATCTTTTCTACTCTATAGGCTACCGCCACCACTCCTTCACCATCACCAATTTTCACTCTCCACTCCTACCATTTCCTTTACTTAATCAATTTCCTTGCTGTTACTTTGCTCGAACTCCACCACGCTTGGCTCTTACCACCCCTACGTTCCCCTTCCACATACCTATACGTACATATATATGTATATATATACACGCGTGCGCGCGCACACAAAAACAGAAACACATATATCTGTATGTACACAAACACACACACACAAATATGTATAAAACACACAAATATACTTATATATACAAAAACAGAAACACACAGACATAATATGTGTGCGTGTATATATAGATATAGATTCTAGTTTAGAATTATTTTCTTAACCCATCACTTTGAGTAGGATATGGCCATGGCACCCATGAAGATCATCCCATTAAATTATAGTGACCACACTTCCTCCCTCTAATTTCTTGATAAAACTCATGAAACAGTCTTCTGCCCAGTCATATGCCCATTATCGATTATATTCATAGTCAAAACCATCCCCTTTCTCTCCAAGTGGGTTTCTTTTTATCTCTAATTGGGTCCTCTCTTCTTGAATTAGAAAACAACTAAATCTATATATTCAAAACTCATATAGGTCTTCATGTTATATGAATAGTGGGTGGTGGCATATGAATAGGAACCTACCTCACTGAGGAAACCAGCTGAATATCAAATACTCAATAAGGAGAGGGGTAGCACTGTTAAGTTTAACTTCAATGTGGACTTATCAAAAAAAAAAAAAAAGTTTAACTTTAATGTGGAGCTCTGGCGTTCAAGAGCTTGAATGGAAACTAAACATAAAGTTTGTACTCCTTCCGATAAGAGTCCCATTTTGGGACTCCAACTTTTGAAGGGGACATGCACGTAATGCATTAAATTTGAAACAGGAAAGTGAATGCCTATTTTGGGACATCCCAAAAAGAAAGCAGTACATTTATTTTGGAATGGAAAGGAGTCAAATATAATTAGTGGGTGTGGTCAAACTCTCCTATAGCAATAGTTGCCGCCACCATGATAACGACAAGAGGGCATGTTGTGGAAAAGATGATGAATGGTCTGAAAAACCAATAGGAACTGATGTCTGTGAGAATTTGAAGTCACAACACGCTCTTTGCTTAGACTTTCAACCATGGGGCCTATATTATGTGATGATCATCATGATCATGATCTCAACTGGCTATGATGATGGAGTGGGTGTAGGCAGCGCACGTGAAATATTTTGAATACATGGGGGAGGGGGGGAGGGAGAGAAATGCATTTCATATGAATATGTTAAATGTAAACCAATATGGAAATTCATGTGAAATGTAAAGAGGGTACAATTGTTGACTAAGAAAAATGTTAATGGGACACTTTGGTGATTTTACATTGCAGTTTAAGGTTAATGACATCTTCTCAGTCAGTGAATGGGTAAATAGTAATAGGTCCTTCCTCAAGTGTTCAGGTCCTCAGGAGTCGATCCCAACTAACTAATAGGAGGGGTGTCACAATAGGTTTTGGCAAAATTTGTCATACGTGCCAAATCTTAAGGGTGTCAATGAAGGTTTTAGTGTGTGTGTAATTAAGACAAATCTCAAGAGGAATTAGTGTATTTACCCTCATGTAAAAAGTAAAAACTAAGCAACCCAATAGTTAGGGTGTTTGCAAATTTAGGAGATGCAAACTCTAATCCTAGTTCCTAAAGCAAGTCCTACTTCCAGCATTTCATGAATTGGAAATGAGCAAAGGAAACCCTAGAAATCGAATGAGAAAACATGTGGGATAGAAGCCCTAGATTATGAAAGTTTTATGATTATAAAAACAAGTAAATGTATTAAAAAATGGGAGAATTGGAATTGAGAAAGAACTTAAAAATTGGAAAAAGATGAATGACCTGGTGCGAATTGCGAATGTTAACACGGACTGGTTCGAGCTTGGAGACTCTAGTGTCCAGGGCATCGAATTTCTGCTTCAACTACAAAAAGGCAACAGAATTATATATATATATATATATATATATATATATATATATATATATATATATGCAAATGAATGTATTTAGGAGATGAGTAGTGAGAGAGAGAGAGAGGGGGAGTACACTACAGTACAGTTACATTACTTAGCTTAGGTTTGAAGCATATCGTATTAGCATACCTGGGAGGGAAGAGAGAGAATTGCGATCGGCCCAGAGATAGTTGTAGATAAATTGTGTCAATGCAGCTGCGGACGATGAGAAACCGAAGGCGAACCGCATAACACCATTCTGCTCATCATCTTTTCTTTTCTTTCCTTTTCTGTTCCAACGACATAGATTTTTTTTTTTTTTTTTTTTAACCGCAACGACATAGATTGACAGAGATAGATGATGCAAACCAACTTATCAATGAATTTCTACTACGCTGCATTTTTTAGTATGCTATGGTCCAATGTCTCCTTTTGGGGTGGGCTTTTGTTAGTCTACTCCATATGTGCAGCCCAATCTTAAAAATTACTAATTCTTTTCTTCTTCTTTTTCCCTTTTTTTTTTTTTTTTACAGGTAAATTATTAATATGGACGCCTATTTGTCTCATCATGGGCAGACTGCACCTAAACTTTCTTTCTAATAATTAGCTTAAAAATAAGAAATGAAGGGAAAAAACAATGATATCACAAAAGTAAAAACTGCGACAATCAAGTCGAACATAAGAATCAAGTCAACTCTTTTTTGGTTACTTTTTGTTCGATTATAATAATATTACTACTCACATAAACTTTTTGTCGAGACTCGAGCTTAGCCTAGATTACACTATTGTGCTTAGATGTCATTTGATAAATTAATCCTTACTCCATACTTTTTCTCTCTATCTCTCTCAAAAGACAACACCACCCTTTTTGAGGGTTTTTCCTTTGGTTTCTCCTTCCGGTGAAATCATCAGGATCTATAACAGATTTCTTGATTCGTCGAGTGGTTAGGTTCTCTTTGCTTTTCTTGTTTTTTAGTTAAGTTGGTTTTCTCAGTATGGAGGATGCTATAGCGAATCAGTTGGATTTCTGTTCTCTCTCGGCCGAGGAGGAGCAAGAGATCGTGGTTGCCGATACGGTGGCTCTAGAGGGGCTCAAACTATGTGTTCATAGTCTGGTTGGTAAACTTTTCTCTGATAAACCGGTGAAATTTTTTGGTATGAGAAAGTGGGATTGTGAGGGTCTTCAGATGTATCAAATTAAAGATTTGATGTTTCAATTTTTTATTCCTTCTGAAGAGGATAGTGAGCGGATTCTGTGCAACCGCCCTTGGAATTTTGATAGGGATTTCCTCTCCGTTCAACACTGGTATCCGTAATTCGAGTTCTATTCGGCTTCCTTTTGGCATGTTCCCTTTTGGATTCGGGTTACTAATGTTCCCTTTGATTTAACTACTGAAGTAGCGGCTTTGGAACTTGCCTCCTCCTTTATGTCCTGTGAAAAAGTTGAAGTTCGAGATTTGGGCTTTACCGGCGGCCGTTATCTTCGAATTCGAGTGGGTGTGGATATATCTAAACCGTTCTGACGTGGGCTTAAAATTGTTCATGAGGGCAAACGCAAATGGATGACATTGAGGTACGAACGTCTCCCAGCACTCTGTTATTTTTGTGGCCGGGTTGGCCACGCCGTCCGATCCTGTCCGTCCAAGACTGATCAGGCTCCTGTTGATGAACGCCAGTTTAGTGGCCAGTTGAAAGCTTCGGGCTTGGTGGGTCGTAATCTCAAGCACTAGAGAGGTTTCGGTTCTACTAGTTCTTCTTCCGGGCCATCGCCGAGTTCCTCATTTGTTTTCCCAATTTTTCCGGTGGTTGGCGTTACTTCCGATGCAGTCAATAGTCTCCACAGTGGCTCTATTAATTCCAGTGCAACAGTGGCTCAGGCTATCAATATGCACACGATAGGCCTACGCCCGCCCGTACTCCTTCGAGGGATGCTGTATCTGTTCGTGTTAAGGACCCCGGTCAAATGGGTGGCCTGATCCAGCAGTTTTGCCCCGAGTCCAGTTGTCTTCCACTAAAGCTGCGACCCATTTCCTCTCTGTACCCGATTTTCAGAGGCCCGTTGTGGACTCCCCTCTTGGGCCTTGTGATAGCTTGGAGGGTGCTAAGCCCATTCCGTTTGGGGCTTCTTTAGGGCCAGGTTCCAGCCCTCTATCAACTTTATCCCCCGTTTTGGAGCCTGCGACTTCCTTGAGCCCAGGTGATATCTCCTCCAATTTTATTGCCGAGGCTGGTTCTTTCCCATATCTGCACACGATTTCTGCTCCTCCTGCGAAAGGCATGTCTTTTGTTTCTTCAATCCCTTCCCCTGTTACGATGGGGCCAAATGTGCTCTCCAGTCCTTCGTCCTGGAAGAAAAGTGCTCGAGGGGTGGGTGTTTCCAGCCCAGCGATTTCCACTCCTTTTCTCAAGCTCAAAATTACTGATCGTTCGGTATCTTCTTTTTTTGGTTATAAGAAAGCAAAAGGAGTGATTTATGTCGTTCCTCTTCCCAAGTCCCCAGTTGATTCTCCAATCCCTCAATCCAATCCGGTGGTGGTAGCCAGCCTTGCTTGGCCCCGTCCCCCTCAATGAGGGTTCTGGTGTGGAATTATCAGGGTTTGGGGAACCCCCTGACAGTTTCCTAGTTGAGGAGGTTAGTTCACCTCCATTCCCCTCTAATTTTTCTTTCAGAGACCAAGAATGTGGGTGATAGAGTGGATAGAGTTCGGGATCTTTTTGGTGGGTATGACTCATTTGTGGTGCCTTCAGTTGGTAGAGCAGGGGGTTTAGCTCTCTTATTTTCAAAAGAATGGGAGGTTTCTATTGTTGATTTTACAGATTTTCAGATCACTTGTCGGATTGTGGGAGGTAAAGGTATGACCTCTTGGTTTTTTACTGGGGTTTACGGTTCCCGTACCGGGAAGGATCGGGCTTATCAATGGCGGTATATTCACAATTTACAGTTTTAGTTGGGTCCCAATTGGTTTGTTATGGACGATTTCAATGCCATTTTGCATCGAGATGAAAAGCAGGGTAGGCGTTTGAAGCAGGGATGGATGTTAAAGGATTTTAAGCATTTTTTGGAAGACTGTGAATTGCTTGACCTCCGATTTAAAGGTTTCCCATTTACTTGGCGAAATAACAGAGATTTCGGCAAGCTTATTTTAGCTCGTCTTGATAGAGCTCTTGCCATTCATCACTGGTCCCACCTCTTTCCTCGGTGTATGGTTCATCGTCTTACAGTTCAGGGGTCAGATCATCATGCATTACTGTTATGTCTTAATGATTCTCTCGCTCACTTCACTCGCTCCTTTCAATTTGATGCCCGTTGGGTGAAGGAGGAGGCGTTTAAACCGCTTGTGGAGAGGACGTGGGGAACTCATGTTGATGATTCTCTTCTTCCCAGAATTCCTACCAAACCTCTCTACTGTTAATCAGCACTTAAACTTTGGCGGAGGCGAAAAAGTAATAATTCTCAAACCAATTTTAAGCGCCTTGAAAAGGCTCTGTTGTGTCTCAAGGAGAGTGTCGATGGGTTTGACAAGGTTGAGTGCTTTAGGCAGGAACAGGAGTTGGGCAACGTTTGGCGGGAAGAAGAGCTTTTTTGGCTTAAAAAATCCAGAATTTCTTGGCTGTCTCATGGGGACAAAAATACTAAATTATTTCATCGCAAAGCTCAGATTCGCCGTCGTAAGAATGAGATTTACGGGTTGGAGGATTCTTCGGGATAGTGGCGCGATTCGAAAGATGATATTCCTCGTGTCACCGAGGATTATTTCCAACATCTATGTGCTGCGCCCCTTGTTTTTGAGGATGCTGATTTTTGGAGTAAGGTGGTTCCAAAAGTTACTCCGGCGATGAATGGCTTTTTGTTACGGGATGGAACCTTCTAGGAATTATGGATTGCTCTGGCTAGCATGGGACGCTATTAAAGCTCTTTACCCCACTGTTTTTTCAGACAAATTGGGCGGTGCTGAAACCGGACCTTCTACGGGGTTTCAGTGATTTTCTCCCTGGCGGTCAGTTGCCTCAGTCTTTGAATTCTACAAACCTGGGGCTTATCCCTAAGGTTTCCCATCCTACCACTATGTCTAATTTCCGTCCCATTGCTCTGTGCAATGTGGCTTATAAACTCTTTTCTAAAGTCCTTGCCAACCGACTCAAACCTTTGCTCCCTGCTTTGATTAATGAGACCCAGAGTGCTTTTGTGCCTAACCGTCTTAGTCATGATAATGTCATTCTTGCTTTGATTTTGCTAGTGTTATTGTAACAAGTTATGAGCTAGCTTTGCCAGTAAAGTCCATTGGGATTGCAGCAGAAACCAGATTCAATTCTGTCCGAACCATCGATATCTCAATCACCCAAAATTTGTATAGTTTTGCTAACTTTGTAATAGTTAAACTGTATCTTTGCAATAAACAAAGTATCTAACACACTTATTTATGGCCAATAAAAACATTCCAAGCACTTTCTCGGTCACCTTGGAAAACCATGAAAAAAAATCCGTTAAAATATTATTGCAAACACCCATACCACAGGTTCAAAGAGTGACGATCAATTACCATTACATTAGGTAACAAAGGAGGGTTATAAAGAAGCTCCAAAAGTAGCAAGTAAAAGCTATGTGGCTTTGTTGGGACCAAAAAATATACAACACTAAAACAACTAGCAAAGCAATTCTAAGATGTCTACCAATAAGAATCTGACTTTCCAAATGAAAAATTCCTCATATTGAGGAACTAAGCAACAAAAAGGTGAAAACCAGCCACATAAAGCCAAAGATAAGGATTTCAGTTCAGATCGTCCTCGTCCTGCAAAAAAAAAAAAAAAAAAAATTGTGTTAGAAGGAACACAAATATCCTATTAATAAAGAAAACAGACGTCAAAACCAAAATACAATCTAAGAAAACCGCACACAACCAGAATGGCACTTGAGAATTCACAAGGGGAGGAATCAGGCAGTAAATTACACTGACACCATTGAGGTTTGCTTTAATTACACACGCTAGTGGATTTTAGAAAAGAAAAAAATATACACTGACCGCTTAATGGAGTTAGTGATGAAATGACCGTAAAATTGAGGTGAGAGAAGGGATTTACCCTTCTTCCTTCTAATAATATATAAATGGGAAAAAAAATAAAAAATAAAAAATAAAAAAAGAAGAAAAGTTTGACATGAAATGACCTAGTTAAACCCCATAATAATAACCCCACTCTCTTCTGTCTCTTCCCCATCCCTCTATATTTTCTCCTCTTCCTCTCCTTCCTCCATAACCACCAGCTCCATGCCTCCATCACCTCTCTTTCTCTTCTCTCACACTTTTCTACTCTATAGGCTACTGCCTCCACTCCTTCACCATCACCACTTTTCCCTCTCTATTCTCTCCAACCACTTCCTTTACTTAATCAATTTCCATGGTGTTGCTTTGCTCAAACTCCACCAAGTATGGCTGTTACCACCCCTACTTTCACCTTCCACATATCTATATATATACACGCGCGCGTGCGCGCACACACAAACAAAAAGAAACAGATAGATTTGTATGCACACACATACATATAAATATGTATAAAACACAAATAAATATTTGCATATAAACAAAAAAACAGAGACACATGTATAGACATATATGTATATATATATATAAATAGATTCTAGTTTAGAATTATTCTTTCCCTTCACTTTGAGTAGGTAATGGCATGGCAGTCATCGAGATTCTCCCATTAAATTACAGTGACCACACTTCCTCCCTCTATAATTTCTCTCTAAAACTCGTGAAACAGTCATCTAGCTCGGTTTCTCTCCCTCTCGTCTTGAATTAGGAAACAACTAAATCTATATATTCAAAACTCAAATGGGTCTTCATAGTATATGAATATGAACCTAGCTCAATGAGGAAACCAACTGAATATCAAATATTCAATAAGGTGAGGGGTAGCACTGTTGAGTTTAAATTCAATGTGAAGCTATGAAGTGGGGTAGCACTGTTGAGTTTAAATTCAATGTGAAGCATTGAGGTTCAAGAGCTTGAATGCAAACTAAACAAGCATAAACTTTGTACTCCCTCCGATAAGAGTCCCACTTTGGGACTCCAGCTTTTGAAGGGGACATGCACCTAATGCATTGTCCTCCCTGAAAATTACAAAACTAACCCAACAAATTTAAACATTCACTTTATTGATTTGAAAGGATTTTCAAAAACTAAGGACAGTTTGGGAAATTTAAATTTTGAAACAGGAAAGTGAATACTAATTTGGGACATCCCAAAAAGAAAGTAGGACATTTATTTTGGGATGGATAGGGGTTAAATATAATTATAGAGTATGGTTGAACTCTCCGATAGAAATAGTCGCCGCCATGATAACGTCAAGAGGACTTCTTGTGGAAAAGATGATGAACGGTCTGAAAAACAAAGAGGAACTGATGTCCGAGTATTTGCAGTCACAACATGCTCCTTGCTTAGATTTTCAACCATGGAGCCTATATTATGTGATGATCATGGTCTCAACTGGCTATGATGATGGAGTGGGCGTAGGCCGTGGATGTCTAAAAAAAATATGTAATATATATTTCACCTTTATAAATAATATATTTAATAAAAAAATTACGTATATAATTAACATTTTGCAATTTTTTCAAATTTTCAAATTAGTTTGCTGTGCAAAATTTCATAAATTTTTGAAATTTGATGATTGATTTTGAATATCTAGGGGAGGGAGAGAGAAAGTAATGCTAATGCATTTCATATGAATAACATATAAACCAATACGGAAATTCATGTGAAATGTAAAAAGTGTACAATTGGTGACCAAGAAAAATGTTAATGGGGCACTCTGGTGATTTTACATCGCAATTTAAGGTTAATGACATCTTCTGAGTCAGCAAATGGGTAAATAGTAATAGGTCCTTCCTCAAGTGCTGAGGCCTCAGGAGCCAATCCCAACTAATTAACAGGAGGGGTTGGTACATTACAGATGCCAAATCTAAGGGGTCTCACAGTAGGTTTTCACAAAATTTGTCACAAGTGCCAAATCATAAGGGTGTTAGTGTACGTTTTCGTGTGTGTAAGACAAATATCAACAGGTACTTATAAAAAATAAAAAAATAAAAAGACAAATATCAACAGGTATTATTGTAATTTACCCTAACGTAAAAACTTTGCAACACAATAGTTAGGTGATTGAAAATTTAGGAGATGCAGACTCTAAAAATTCTAAAGCAAGTCCTACCTGGTGCATTTCGTGATTTGGAAATTAGCAAAGAAAACCCTATAAATTGGAATCTGTGAACAACGAAACCCTAGAAATGGAATGCAGAAGCATGTATGATAAAAGTCGTATATTATGAAACTTTTATGATGATAAAAACAAGTAAAAAAGAAAAAAAGTTGGAGAATTGAAATTGAGAAGGAACTTAAAAAATTTCGGAAAAAATGGAAAACCTAGTGGGAATTGGGAATGTTAGCGAGGACTGGTTTGAGCTTGGAGACTCTGGTGTCGAGGGCATCGAAATTCTGCTTCAACTACAAAAAGAACAAAAAGGCAACACAAATGGGTTCCACGTAGTCTTTTATTACTTACTTAGGGGTAAACATGTAATTTCACTAATATTTATTTTTGGTATGCAACTGTAATGGATAAAATTCAACGAGAAAAACAGTAGTTGTTTATCTTAATTATTGATTGGTAACAAAATGCTGATGATCAAATTTATCATTTTTCATACATCATATTGTCTCATATGAGATTCGAATTGCTCACCTAGCTTTCTGTTGAAATAAGTAAATTACAGCAGCATTCCAACATGGATCGTTGTATTAGGACACCAACCAGTTACCGTGCGAGAATAGAATAATGCAAAGTTTGACAGGGGAATAACTGTAAGATAAAAGGATACTAGAATAACTGTGGGAATAGTAACCCTAAGTTTGTATTATTGACATGTAATACATAATATTGAAGAGGGGAAGGTATTTTGGTCTTTACACCATCCCCACAATGATGAGGTTGATGATTGCTTTTTTTAGCCCGTGTTTGAATAGTAGAGACCACCATGCCAAACTGTTGACAGAAATTTCAAAAAAGATTACTTTATGACCTACTTGAGCTTGTTGCTTATTCACATTTTCAATTAGTGCCCAAAAAGCATATTTCAAAATGATTACTATATGAATTTATTTTTTATTTTTATTTTTTATGGTAATTATAAGTAGTGGGTCATTTTTATTAATTAACAGCAAAACAATCGATGCATTAGCCTTTCCTTCATATTACATGCAAGCACTTTATTGCACAAGATCGAGGAACATTTTCATTGGTCTGAAAAAGTCTTGGAATACAATTTATCTTGCAATTTGTAGCCTTACAGGTACTAACTGGTTTATCATTATATGTGTGTGTTTTGTTCAGTTGACTTTTCTAATACTCTAATTTGTTCAGGGACTGAGTCCATTACTATGATACTAATAGGTTTAAGTTCTAAATCAACAGTAAGTTCTAAATCAACAGGTTTCAGTTAACGTTTCCAGTTTCAGTTAACGTTTCCAGTTTCAGTTAACGTTTCCAGTTCCAGTTAAGGGGTTGTGTATCAATATCACTGTAGAGCCTTACACTTCCCTCCCTAAGTAAATCAAGCAATTAACTTATATACTTCTAATGGCTTTGTGGAATGTCCTCGGTAAGGCTTCAACTGTGCTTGGCATAGGTGGAGGTGTATGATCTATCATTCAGATTATCAAGGGGCAGCAGAGCCCACAACCAAATGCCGATATGCTTGCACATGTCTTTGACATGGCGTTAGCAAGGGCAAGGGCAGAGTTAGCGGAGACAAGGGCAGATTTGGCTGAGGCTGAGGCCACAGCAGCCAAAAAAACCCTGATGAATATTGAAGAGATGTTCTCTACTCTGCTGGCTGAAAAGAAAGGAGGTGCTGGCGGCGGCGGTGGCGGTGGTGGTGGCAGCGGGCACTTGGGTGATTTTACATTGCACTTTGAGGTTAATAACATCTTCTCAGTCAGTCAATGGAATGGGCGATTTGTTGAGTTAGGGGGTAGTTCGTCCAGGTTGTTGATATATCAGTCATGCAAAGGAGTGGGGCTCTGAGGGCCAGTTTGACATCTCATTCAAGAGAGAGTAGGAAGTCATTCATACAATTCCTATGGCGGCTATGGCTGCTACTTCGGATGAGTGTCACTCACACCTTTACTATCAACTGGCCTACCCCCACCTTCAGATGTCTCCATTGCAGAAGAACCTTCAGGAATAGCCATCCATTTTCCTTGCTTCTTTACCACCCACTCATACCTTGTCTTCACTGGAACATTCTTCTGAGGGCTTGTACTTCGCCTACCTTCCTTATTATCCTGGTAAGGTTATTCCTCTAATTTGTCCCCATGCCCTTTTTATATCTCCAAAATCCTTATTTTGTCATCTTCTTACTCATGAGTATTGGTAGGCTTGTGCAATAAATGGCTCAGCTGAAAGAGTCACAAAAATCATTGTTGATTGGGCAAGAAGAAGAAATAAGAACCACACCCGTCTAATAGGTCCTTCCTCAAGTGTTCAGGTCCTCAGGAGTCAATCCCAACTAATTAACGGGACAGGTTTGTATATCACACATGCCAAATCTAAGGGGTGCCACGGTAGGTTTACGCAAAATTTATTCACGAGTGCCAAATCTCAGCGTAGGTATTCGTTTGTGTAAGACAGATAAATCTCAAGAGGTATTAGTGTAATTTACCCTCATGTAAGAACTTTGCAACCCAATAATTAGGGTGTTTGCAAATTTAGTAGATGTAAACTCTAATCCTAAAGCAAGTCCAACTTCCAGCATTTCATGATTTGGAAATGAACAACCAAAACCCTAAAAATTGGGAATCGTGAATGAAACCATAGAAATGGAATGCGAACACGTGTGATAAAAGTCGTAGATTATGAAACTTTTATGGTGATAAAAACTAGTAAAAAAATGAGAGAATTGGAATTGAGAAGGAACTTAAAAAATTGGGAAAAAAATAAATGACCTGGTGGGAATTGGGACTGTTAGCGAGGACTGCTTCGACCTTGGAGACTCTGGTGTCGAGGGCATCGAATTTATGCTTCAACTACAAAAAGAACATAAAAGCAACACAATTATATATGTGTGTGTGTATGTGCGCGCAAATGAATGTATATAGGAGATGGGTAGTGCGAGAGAGTGGGGAGTACAGTACTCAGCTTAGGTTTGAAGCATACCTGGGAAGAGATAATATTGCGATCGGTCTCGAGATCGTTGGAGATAAAAATTTTCATTGCAGCTGCAGACGATGAGAAACCGAAGGCGAACCAAAGCACCCTTCTTTTCATCATCTTTTCTTTTCTCTTCTGTCCTCTTCTGTTTCCCAGTTCCAACTGGAGTTATAAATGAATTTCTACTACACTGTTTTTTTTGAGAATGCAATGGGTCCAATGTCTTCTTTTGGGCTGGGCTTTTGTTAGTCATCTATATATGGGCAGCCCAATCTCGCAAATACATTTCTCATTCCTCTATTTTTTACTTTTTTTTACAGGTAAATTATTAATGTGGTCCCCTACGTGTCTCATCATGGACTCCACCCTTTACCGAGACTACTATTTCAGAGCTTAAACTTTTTTTCTACTATCACAACCACTTTTATTTAATATATATATATTTAGTAAAGTAAAAACTGCAACAATCAAGCATGATAGCCAACTCTTTTCTTTTGAATACTTGTATCATATATATATATATATATAGCCAACTCTTATATATTCCATGTAGTAAAGCCAATCTCATGTATATTTGAGATTGGCTTTACTACATGGAAGGTAATTAAAACTAATCCAAGCGCATGTTTTTGATAGAATTAGGAGACAGTAGTGTAGTGTAGCCTCATCGTGGATTTGTTTCCGACAAAGATTACATCAAATTGGCCGCCAAAATGGAAATCACTTTGCACCAAAACAACATTCGAGTAAGCTGTCAAAATCATTGCCTCTATTTCTATTATTTATATATATACAGATTAGGGTTAATCTTTTCAAAAAGATTCTTCCACCCATATAACGTACACAAGCTAAAGACATTCTCTGTTTTCTCATCACTTTATATTATTAATCTAAGTTTCGCTTCTTTTATTAATTAAGAACCTCTAATTACTTGCATATATATGATCAATCTCCAAAATGATGCCAAGTATATATAATTAGCTTTCGAACATATTGGTACACTGAAAAAAAGAAAAAAGAAAGCAACGTACAACATGAATAATGTAATCATCCTTTTTCTTTTCTTTTCTCTTCTGTTTTTTAATCTTTCTATAACTAAAAAGAGAACTTAATATATTCAACACCCTTAATATACACATACGTGTATATATATGCGCGCGCACACACACACACACATATATATATATATATATATATATATATATATATATAAAACGCGCGCGCACACAAAGAAAAAGAATGACTTGCCACCATGATATTCCTTTTTCTCCTGTCTCATCCCCACAAACCAACTGATTCCAAGACCACCTTAGCTACCCAAACAAAATAAAATAAAAAGAAGAAAGATTGATTTTACCTTACTCCACGTTATGTGGAGCTAAAGGCTCCACGTGTTCACCCTTTTTTAAAATTTCTTTCTTTCTGTCTTTTTGCTTTAATTATATGGTTCCATTGGGGCAACCCGCATGGAACAGGACCCAAGACCTAAACATTTATTACTAGAGCGAAAGAAAAAAAAAAAATAAAAAATAAGTATCATTATTTATCTAAGATAAAGCATCGCAACACAATATTTGCATGTCATTTAAAAAAGTGGAATGAAGGTAAGCCTACAACTTATGTATTTATTTTTGTTAGTTAAATATGTTCGGTATGAAGTTCTAATTCCTTACTTTCACTTTTAAAAAGGAAAGGTAGTACCAATTTGGCCAAGGAGAAAGATCCATAAGGTTTTAAGGACCATTTTTAGAAGTGGTTAAGTTTTGTACAAAACTCAATTGAAGTTAAAAGCATATAGAATAATCCGTTAAATTTGAAATTCAACTATTTTATTCCAATCATCGAAGGACTCATTGTCACGTATAAAGCAAAACTAGCTTATAAAAGGTGGTACAAAAAGAGAGAGAAACAATATATATATATGTGTGTGTGTGTGTGGTCCATGTTTTCATTAACCTAGTTGGCAGGCCTGTTTAAATATAATAGTAATGAAAGTTATCACTTGATGAATTAAATATGGATTAATGTTCGTGCACAAGTAATTATATGTATAAGCACCTGATTTTCCCATAGAGGTATTTTGTTTTTATGCAATGTTCTTTATACCAAACACATGCAGACAAAGTATGTATGTGTGTGTGTGTATATATATATGTTATTATGGACCACAAGAAGGGAATCATAAAAAATATAAAACACTATGTTTAACAAATTAAGCAATAAAGAATGAAAGGAAGCAGAAGCAAAGACAGTACTTCTCTAATCATTGGATGGTGAAACACAAGCTCCCATCCACCCTAATTGTCTTTTTGTATAGATTTTAGCATGGAATAAACCTTTTTTCGATACCCTCCCTAGTTTGCTTTATTCGATACACCACCCAATTCCAAATCTTTAATTTCTTATAATGGATTCTAATATATATATATATATATATATATATATCAAGTTATTTTTACATAAATTCCTTTGTCCAGACTCCAGACTCAATCATTCAAACTAAATCAGAAGTGTCTAACCGCCTTGACAGATGCATTGTTTTCCTTTAATTACATGACATCAGACGTGAGAATTAATGCATTTACCTGTGATTTGTTTATATATGTTTAATCTGTACCTTTTGAAAAAATTATTATATATTGTCCTTTTTATTATAAGTTACACGCTACCTTTTGCATTCGATATGGAATATATATAGATATATTGAATGGTAATACAGAATATATATGTACCAATCAATATATATGTCTTCCAAAGCATAAATATTGATGGACATGATCCATCATCATTCCTAATTAAGAAACAAACTCACTAAATACGTACTTGGCAATTAAGTTCCCAATTAAGTAGGATTTGGGGACTTAATTTGTTATAGGGATCCTATGAAGTGAAAATATGTGGTTGAGCTAATTAATTAGTGAAATAATTAGTAAGACTATATAAGCTAGTCACATTAACGTACTTGTCTGCTTCAAACAATGTTATTGCTTTTATCATCATCTCTTTGTTTCTATTAGCTAAGAATACAAATATATGGTTTTGTTTTTCCTTTTGCTTGAGTTAGTTGCAACTAAATTATATATGGAGATTTAATTTGTATTTTATATATTTATGTCATGGAATAAATGTTTTATTCCTGGCCAAACTCCTCCTTAATTAATTAATATATAAATTTGACGACATTGACACAATGAGTTTTTTGGTTTATAAATTTGTCCTCTTTTGGTTCGCAACAAGTTATTAGTTGCATTGTGTTTCCATGCAGCTGCAGTAAATGAGTATTTAAAATCACAAGTAGAACATTCAAGCTGCGCGCAGGAAAAACAAAATGAATCATCTAACCTTTTTGTAGGCCCTTATATATTTAGCTAGTATTTCAACTAGTCTTGTGAATTAATAATTAAGGAGCCTGAATTTTTTTATTTTTTTATTTTTTTTATTTATTATTATTTTTTTTTGTAGAATGTGAGTGTTATTAATTAATATTAGCAAAAAAAAAATACTTTGGAGCACAAATTAATAAAGTTTGGTCATTGAGAAATATTACTAGGCTAAATTGATTAATTTTCTGCCAAATTAACTTCTAATTATTTTTAGTTATAGGTTTCCTGATTATATATATATGAGCCATCAACTGGTGGGAAAAGACTTAATTTGTTGGGTTGAATTGAGATGAATACTAATCTGAGCTTATTTAATAGAGTTTTGATGTTTATAATTGAACAAGTTTGTCATCGTAATTCAACTTCTGTTTTTCGCTTTATATAGAGCTCGTCATAGCTTTATATTTTGTTTTAAACTTTGCGTTTATATATATAAATACATTTTTTTTTCTAATTAAAGCAGGCCCTTGAATTTTCACAAAAAAAATAAAATAAAATCACAGTTCATACATCACCATTCTAACTTTAATTGAGTAAACTTACCAGCTTGTGACTATAGCGGTTCGCATATATTATAATATTCCATTTGGTGATGTATGAACTGTGATATGATTATATATAGATTAGCATGAAAATGACCCCAATTGTTACCAAGGCTTATTTCTCATCCTACTAATTGATCGAAAACCAATTGGTTAACTTTAGTCTGCAAAGGAGCTCCACAATATATACACAGGGATATATGTATAGAACTCTCTTGATCACTCCATATATATATATATATATATAAGCTAAGTAGGAACACAATCAGACTCCTTACACACGCACCATTAATTACTAGAAGAGCAGAGCTAGGAATGGTCATGATCAGCTAATTAGGTAGACATGCAAGGCACCAATATTAATCAGCAGCCGCAGAGTACTAGCCACACATCAACAAGCCGATCATCAGATTCGGCCGGTGAGCCTAATGGTCCGGATGGAAAGTGGGCTTCAAAGCTTCTTAGGGAGTGTGCAGGAGCAATCTCAGAGAAGGACTCTACTAAGATCCATCACCTTCTGTGGATGTTAAACGAGCTCGCGTCTCCTTATGGAGATTGTGATCAGAAATTAGCATCTTATTTCTTGCAGGCTCTCTTTTGTAAGGCCACTGAATCCGGCCAACGATGTTTCAAAACCCTAACTTCAGTAGCTGAGAAGAGCCACTCATTCGATTGCGCTAGGAAGTTGATATTAAAGTTCCAAGAGGTAAGTCCATGGACAACTTTTGGTCATGTAGCATCAAATGGGGCTATTTTGGAAGCCTTAGAAGGGGAGAGCAAACTTCACATAATTGACATAAGTAATACCTTTTGCACTCAATGGCCTACTTTGCTAGAAGCTTTGGCCACCAGAAATGATGAGACACCACATTTGAAGCTCACAGTTGTGGTAACTATTAGCGTAGTTAGATCGGTCACGATGAAGGAGATAGCACAAAGAATGAAGAAATTTGCAAGGTTAATGGGAGTACCCTTTGAGTTTAATGTGATAAGCGGATTAAATCGTTTGGAAGAGCTCACAAAGGAAGGACTTGGGGTTCAAGAAGACGAAGCTGTGGCTGTGAATTGTATTGGGGCCTTGCGAAGAGTTGAAGTGGAGGAAAGGGGAGCCATGATTAGGATGCTCCAATCGCTTCAGCCTCGTGTTGTGACAGTTGTTGAGGAAGAAGCCGACTTTTCTAGCACAAGAAATGAGTTTGTGAAGTGCTTTGAGGAGTGCTTTAGATTCTACACATTGTACTTTGAAATGCTTGAGGAGAGCTTTGTTCCAACTAGTAATGAGAAATTGATGTTGGAGAGGGAGTGTTCAAGGAGCATAGTTAGGGTTTTAGCTTGTGATGATCATGATCAAAATGGTACTAGTACTGGTCTAGGAGATTGTGAGAGAAGGGAGAGAGGAAGCCAGTGGTCTGAGAGGCTTAAGGAGGTTTTTTCACCAGTTGGGTTTAGTGAAGATGTTGTAGATGATGTCAAGTCACTGCTAAAGAGATACCGAGCCGGGTGGTCTCTTGTGCTGCAGCCACAAGCTGCTAGTGGAGATCATGACTCAGGAATCTACTTGACATGGAAAGAGGATCCAGTAATATGGGCTTCAGCTTGGAAACCCTAAAATGGTCAGAACAACATTGCTAGCTAGCTATAGTACTCAAGCCAAGCAAAACATGGAATTTATATTATATTTGCAAGCTAGCTAGCCCTTAAACAATGATAGAGTACTTTAATTCTTCCCTTTTTTAATTTCTTTTTCATCTTCATTCATACTTGTTTTTGGTTTTTTGGTTTTTGGTTCCAACTTTAATTTGCTTTCTGCTTGGGAGTTTGTGTTGCTTCTTTTGCTTTTCTAGCTTACATTGTACGTTTGTTTGAAAGTACTTGCACTTGTGCCTTTTCTGATAAATTTTATCACATTACAAGTTCCAATTGAGTTGGTTGAATTGTTTGCTTAATTAATTCCTTTTTCCAGTACTCCTCCATTATTGGTTGTTCTGTACATAAATATCCTGCAGATTAATTATTACAGTACATATATGATATTTTCAAAGAGAAGCACATATATATAGCTACATGATATATATTCATGTTCTCCAAGAACCCCCTCTTCTATCATTTGTTCCCGGCCGCCCATTATGGATGTATATTGCTATAAGTAGCTAAGTAGATATTCAATTAACACATGATGGGTGATCAAATAATTGGAATTATATATGCAAAGGTCTTCTATATATCTTGGTTTGTGAATGTTCTTCATATATATATATAAGCAATTGATGACCATATATATACTAGAAGCAAGAAACATCACATTTATTTGATGAAATCAGTAATTTTCTCTTGATAATGGCCCGGGTTTGTGGCAGTGACCCATGCTAGCTAGGGTTTTGTATAATATACACATGTATGTATAGATAAAATACCATATATATATGTTATATATGGTCTAGCTACATTAATTATACACATGTGACCTACCCTTGAGTTCATCTCCCTGATGCTTTGGGTGCATATATATTGTTTGATTTGGTTCGATTTGATTTTTTAATTATATTCTTAACGGTTTAGAAAAGTTTGAATCGAACCAAATTGCTGAAAATGCCTAAATGGGACTAATCTGGACAGTTGAAGAACAGTTTGGATCGGTACAATTTTAGGCTACCATCAGGACTCAGGATTTCCTAATAGTATTCATTCTTTAAATTAAAAATAATTAATGCACATATTAATATAGATGGTCTTATAATTAAAAAAATAAATAAATAAATAAATCAGAGCAAAAACGTAGACAGCTAGATCGTAGAGTTGTGAGGTATATATACCTCTCATAGTTTTTGTTCTTGAGTTGTTGCTCAAACAATAACACAATCATTCTTTATGGTTTTTTTTTTTTTTTTGGTTAACTAATCATTCTTTATGGCTGAACGTATGAGAAGAGTAGATGAAAAGGGAATTAAACCTCACCTGCTCTGGAGGAGAGTTGAATAAAATTTATAACTACTCCATTAAACTTTTACTGACCAATTATCTTTCTTTTTCTTCTTCTTCTTTTTTTATTTTTTAAATTTAGAATACAATGTCGATCATGCACACACATATATATATATAAACCTTTCTGCATTCAGTATAGTGTGTTGCATGTCTCACTAAGGTTCTTATCCAATATATAATATTCTTAATAATTAATAACAGAAAATTTAAAGCGTTGGCATTAAGAGTTTTCTATCATTCTATATATATATATGTATGTATGTATGTATTTATTACATATATGGGTACGTAATACATAACTTTAAAGTACTCCTTGGAAGTATGTGAATGAAAATACCTGTTTGTCCTAAGACTTGTAGGGTACTGATACAAAACATGCCCCTTTCACAATCCAATGCGATAAATTTTAATTTTTCATTTGTAAGCACTATGTGTATATATATATATGGATGTATTATATGCATACTCTACACACACAAAAGAAAAAGAAAAAGAAATTTATTGCAATATAATTAAAATTACTGGAAGATATAATATATATTGGTTGGGGATATCGACGAAGTGTATTGGTTATATGTGAAATTAAATGTATTTAGTGGAAGTGGAGCAAATAAAATGGGTTAAAAAGAAAGAGAGAGGGGCCCATTACGAAGAAGAGTAGTTGTTGGTGGGAAGCACAAGTATACCAACTGAATCCCATGGTTGCTTTTGTGTAGTGATATGAATAGCATATTTTGCCTGCCATACACATGCATGGAGGCCAACATCACATAGTGGAAACACAACTTTTCTAGATTTAGATATGACTAGTACTGCTAATTTAGTCACCTTACATGCACTAGCTTTTTATCCACTCCTATATTATTATGCTAAAGGAACCTCATAACAATAATAGGATTGCATCCATCTTTCTCTCTCTCTCACACTATGAACCAATTATCACATGTTTCTTTCATTCACAAATATGATTTCAATCATTCACAAACTTACATGTAAGCCAAAAAAAAAAAAAAATTGACAAATTTACTTGTATGTTGAGTTATAATTGATCGAGATCATAAAATTCTGAACTATGTGTTATTTTTTAGTGAACACCTAACAGTTGTTTATTTTTTTTAAAAAAAATAAAAATAAAAAATTAAATGCCATTAAATGCAAAGTATTGTTGAATCAACCTTAAACGAACTGGGATTAATGATTGAGATAAAAAAAAAACCCTCGCATGTTGGTTGTCTCATGGGACTGTGGGATTGATCACCACAGCTGTTGTGGTGGGTTCCTCAGTTTTGTGAGGCGCGATACTCATCAAGTGTCTCGGCTTCTATCATTGCTCTAATGATTGGACATGTGATATTGAAAGGCTTAGAAGGGAACTCTTATTATGTCACATTATCTTGGGGAGAAGTTGTCGGCAACTGTAGGTATGAAAATCTTTTAATTGTGGGGATGTGTTTTAAAAATTTTGAATGTGGAAAATAGACAGTATTTCCGTATCAGGTCCAAATAAATAGTATCAAAGTCAAATCCCTCCCGAAAATAAAAAAAGTATGCACTAGTCCATAAAACTTAGGTGACGTTGGTCCATGAACCTAAGAGCCTTTTGGTATACGTTTTGTTTTTGGTATTTTTGTGTTTGTTGGGTATTATAGCAGTGAATAGTAAAAAGATGAGCTTGGTAAAAAAATGTTTTGTTTTGTACAGTGCTGAAATGTTTCATGAATAGTGGCCAAAAGTTGAAACACCAATTTAGTATTTTTACATGTTCCACACTGTAGCAACGAGTACTGTAGCAATGAACAATATCTAAAAAAAATTTGAGAAACCCTAAAATGACCTTTTAAAACTAGCTATTATATTTTTAAAATTTGCAATACTTTTTTAACCAACATGTTTTTATGTTTTTGCTTCTAAAATTTGTAACAAATAAACGTTACCAAACATGTTTTCGATTGCTATTCAAAACACCTAACAACAAAATACTTGTTTTGTTTCAAATTAAAATATAAATGTTAAATCAAAACGCGTACCAAACAGATGTAACCTCATGTTCTTCGGTTAAGAGACATGATAGGCTATAAATTGTTTGCACTCTCAACTAGGCATGTGCATGGTGATAGTTTTGGTGCCTTTTGAGATCTCCGCATTGTTAAATGAACATTCTAAAGTCTGCTAGACACGAATTAGTTCCTCATATAATTTAGAGAGTAACAATAACCATATGGAAGTTGCTAGAGCTCTGTTAGCAGTAATATCATAATGAAAATTAAGCTGCAACTAAGGACCATATATATTTAGGTGCAGACATGTGTTAGTCTTGTTGTGATGAGAAGACCTGAGTTATATAAAGTGAGAGCTACTAAATTCAAGTCACAGAAAAAAAAAAAAAAAAAAAAAGAATTCGCACACGAGTGTGTGACGCACACTCACGTGATTGCTGATAACTTTTGTACCGCGCGTCATGTTCTTTCTGCCTCTAGAATATGTGTTGGCACTTAGGCCCAACTAAAAAGCCCGTTAAAGGCATCTTTAATGGGTATTGGCCCTTTGTTTCCTGACAATGCCCTCTTGATGGGTCCAATATTTTCTGATACCATTACAAATTCAAACCGAACCGATGGTTGTTTTTTCTTTCTAGTCCATCCCACTACAAAGTCCATATATACATCCCATCTCTGTTTTTTTTCTTTGCGACCACGGTTCGGCCTGTTCCAAAGTCCAAGAGTCGGGCTTGGGTTTCATAAAATAGATTCAGGTCCGGCCCGTTAGGAACCCTCAGTCTAGCCTTTATATTATTTCATAACCACGGAGGTAGGGTTAGGACGTGCTATCATCGCAGCGGAAGCTCTCGAATACAGACCCCAAAAATGGTACTAGTCTCTCTCTCGATCCAGTTCTCCTTATCTCAACTCGATCTGTGTTTTATCTAACCTAATATGTGAAATTCATATGATGTAAACCTAGAACTAGTGCTTCTCAATACTGAAAAGTGGTCTTCGCTTTATATTTGCTTAGGGTTTATGATTTTTATGATTTTCGTGCTGATTCTGGTAGTGAGCTCAGAGTTTGTGATCTCATTTAAAGCTATTTATATATATATATATATACTCATTTATGTATATTTGCGAGATTGTATGTGTAGTCATAATCTGTAAACTTTGCCGATTTAGGTTCTGTTTGTTGTAATGGAAACAGGTCCTGGAACAATTTAGCAAGGGAAATATCCTTTGTTATGTGTCATTTGTTTCGATAAAAAATGAATTTATCAAAACTTCTCCTTGATAGACATGAAATCAGCTTTTTCTAGAAATTTTCTTTTATCACGTTCAATTTTATCTTTTACTTGGAGAAAAAAAAAAAGAAAAAAGTCTTTTCTCCACGACTTTATGTTGTTGAAAATCATTATTTGTTTCTTCATTTAGTCCTTAATTTATTGAAACACTGCTGCAGTATTTGTTTTGTGGTTTCATTTGACTAATCTTGCATTTGGACACATGGATCCGGTGCTTCAACACTATTATTATTTCCACGCTACCAAATGGAAAATGTGTCATGGAAATGGAAGCTTTATGATTGTTATCTTTGTATAGTGTCTATATTAAAGCTTCAGGTGGTCTTTGACAATTGCTTTAGGAACTATTTAATTTTGAGTATCACTATAATGAGCAGAACAAGAAGGTTTTACTAATGTAAGTGATACAAATATATGATTTGGGTAAAAGAATGAAATTTTTATAGTCATTACACAATTTGTTGAACTTTTCTACAAATTAAAACTTGTTGGTTCCTGCAAATTGTTAATTTGTGCTTAGTAGCAATGCTGAATGTTCTCTAATCAAGACAAAAGATCCAAGTTTTTTTTTCTGAAATTCTATCGAAGTGATTGGGATATTCTATTAAAAAGGGTCAAATTTGGAATTTTAATGTAGCTTAAGATGAAATAAACTACGGCAAAGACAAAATCTTTTGCCTTTGGTTCTTACAAGTGCCTAGTGTATATGCTATAAACTGATAATCAACTCAACAAAGCATTTTTGTCATAATCATATTTTTGTTGGGCTTAGGAGTTTCACCTCATCTTATGTTACTTTTTTTGTGGGGTGTGTGTGATGGGGGTCAAGTTATTTGGATTTCATTTAGTGCTTAAATGTTTCCTTTTCTTTTCTTGTCCTCAGCCTAAGCAAATTCACGAAATCAAGGATTTCCTTCTCACTGCCAGAAGGAAGGATGCACGTTCTGTGAAAATTAAAAGGAGCAAAGATGTGGTCAAGTTCAAGGTTCGCTGCTCCAAGTATCTCTACACACTGTGCGTGTTTGACTCAGAGAAGGCTGACAAGTTGAAGCAGTCCCTCCCTCCAGGTGAATTTTGTTCTTTTAAGATTTTACTTGTATTGTATGTCGATGATGATATGATATTATAAATTGTCTCGGAGTTGACCTTGTATATTTGCCTGTGTACACGCATATGATACATGGTTGTATGCATGCTAATAACATGTCCTTACCAATTGCACCCTATCAATTGTTATGAATTATTTAACATAACAATGAAATTGGTGTTCGTAATTTTAAAATTATTCTGCTTAATTACTATGCATATCAAAAGATTAAATGGACAGCTCAAATGATACCTAGACATTAAGTTATATCGCCATCCACCCCACATTCTCTTCCTTCCCCTCCTTATAATTTCCTAGCAATTTCGGTTCTTTTGTGCATCTCTTGTTCCCTTCTTCTTATGAGAATGTAGGTGTTTGTATTAAATAAGTTGTTCTTGATGATTCTCATAGTATATTTGCTTCATATTTGCAGGTTTGAGCGTGCAGGACCTGTGAGAAAAGCTAGCGTGGAACCAATTAAATGAGCTCAAGTTTGAGAACTCTTTTGTCTGAAGTTATGCTTTCAAAAGTTTTAAAAGTTTGCAAATGGATTTGATGTCCTTAATTATTAGGTTGATATGGTTGCTTTTCATGCTATTCTATTTGGACATGTAGAATTGGGTTTCTTCTTATTACTGGAGTTTCTATATGAATATTGATTTTGCCTATTTTATTCTTGACCTGATGATTGTGAACTGGATTGTTTTGCAAGTTCATTAATTCCTTATCTTTGATTTGTTGGATCGTCATCAATAATTTTATAATTTTGAACACCTAGCTTACATTGTGAATGATTTTATATTTTGGTTTTGAAGTAGGTAGGCTGCTCTTGGTTGAAATGCACTCTCTTAAGCTGGTGAAGTACCTATTGGTGGAATTAATATTTTTTTTAGTAAAAAATATATGTTGTGTTTGCGAGCACCTAGAATTGAAGTTGGAAAAAAATTAGTTCAAAGTTTGTATTAAATTTTCTCTAATTCCAGTTCCAAGGTGTGACGATTATGTGGTCCCACAATAGTTTTTTTTTTGTTTGTTTTTTTAACTGTGTTGTATATATATACAGTAGAATATTAGATCTGTGTTTTTTGCTAAGTTGAGAATATAACAAATCTTGCTTGGATGATATATAATGTTGGCCTTTTCATCTATTTACAATATTTGATATACCTTTTTGATTCGATGTAAGTAGATCTTAAAAGCCTAATATCTATTTGCAATATTCCATATCATGTTCCTTAAATGCGTAATGTGTGCACGGTTTCCCTTGATAATTGTCTTTTACTTGGCTTCTTGAGTTTAGGTAAGAGAGAGATGTGTGTGTGTGTGTGTGTATAATTATATATGTTTTCTTTATGTATCTGTCTTGTAGTGGTTACCTTGAACAAAATATCGATAGGGGTATAGAAAGGAACAATGTTCATGTATAAATTATACAATGTATAGAACTTTCTCCTTTCTCAACTCAACAAAGAGAAATAGAGTCTACGAGACACATTTAAGGAACTAGCATTAAGAACTCGATATTGATATTGTGGAACCTCAGCTCTATGTTAGAGAGAGTAGAAAGATGGGACTGATGGGAAAGCAAAATTTTGTTGTCAAGTCTCTTCTTTTCTTTTACTCACCTTTTCTTTTCTTTTACTCACCTTTATTGTTTAGCAAGCCATGCCATTCCATTTGTAAATTTTTTTTTTAGATTAAGGCGAGGAAAAGAAAATCATGACAACAAAATGTATCTGAAAATTCTCCAAATAATTATTGTTAGCCACCTATCCATTTCCCTCTCAATCATCCCTCTACTCTGACTCCAGGTTCTACCATATCAAGTTAGAACCAATCTGTATTTGCTGGTTCCTTCCTTAAATGTGTAACTCGTATCCTGATACTTGTTTTGGTGAGTTTAGGTAACACAAAGTTTGTATGTATATCGATATTTATATTACAGTATAATTTTATCCATGAATATTGTTCTTTTATATATTTTTGTGATCTTTTGTTAAAAGTAACCATTGCAAGAAAATGTAGAGGAAAGTGTTCATGTATAAATTATACTGTAATATAGACACACATATTACCTATTCTTGTTGAGTTCTTTCCCAACGTAATGGGCTAGTAATAGCCAAGTCTTTTGTTATTGCTTTTGGTCCACCACTGAACTTTCTCTTACATATATATACATAACGAGTTATTCCTTAGTAAAATAAATATAAATTGAAAATTTATTGGAATTATAAATTACGTGTAGAATTAAATTAAATACAAGGAAAAGTGATCTTCCTTTTGTTTTTTGTTTTTCCATTTCATTCGCTTTGTGAACTGATAAAGTGAATTGTTAGTTGAATTTTGGATATATACTCATTCTTACTGAATTGAACTTCAAAAAAGAGTTTTATTTGAAGAAAATTTTTAGCTTGCCTAATAACTTCTCCATTTTTAGTATAATAAATAATACTTATATTAATAAATTACAGAAATATTTAATTTTATTTGAAGAAATATATGCACTTGTGTGTGGAGGCAGAAATTATTGATTTATATGTGGCACCTCTCCTATAATTAATAAATTTTATTTGTAAATCCAACAAATTAAGCTCAAATGATTTAATCAAAGTGAATATGTTTGCTCTAGTTTATGCACCTGAACAACTCATATTTCAGTAATTATGCTCTTACCCTATTTCAGTAATTAATGCCACTGTTGCAATTTTTCCCTTAAAAGAATGAAATTTTCATATACTTTCAGCAACAAAGATGAAGATCGAAAAGAAAATGAAACAAAGATGAAGATCGAAAAGAAAATGAAGATTAAGGCTCTATTTGGTTGAGCGTAAAATGTTTGTTATTTTTTATTTTTCAGTGTTAGGCAAAGTTTGAAAAAATATTTTTTTGGTAGTTTCACTTTCGAAAGTGTTTTTAACAATGATAATTATTTGACAAAAACAAAAGGTCAAAAAATAATCAGTGTAAAAGAAATCTCATATATCTCACTAAAAACACGTAGTTTAAAACCTGTAGAATTTGTATTTCAAATGATCCAATACATTGTTACAGTGAGATGAAAATCAAAACTAAAAAACAAAAGAACAGGAGATGTCACATCTTATTAGGACAAGGTAATACACCATCAAAATATAAATATATTAAAGCTATAATTGTTCACAGCAACACCTTAATAAATACGCATGCAGAATGGTTCACACAGTAGGTTGAAATGAAAATAGGATAAAATGATAGAGAGAATAATAATCTTCATCTTCTTGTAAACGAGTTGTAAATTAGCGTAATTACACCATGGGTCATTTAAGTTTGTCACCGCTTCATATCAATAAGCATGTATTGTTTTTCCTGATGGGTTGAATTTTATTCATACAAATGGACAATCTTCAACTTCCAAAGATTGTTCGCCAAATAAAAAGGGAGACTCCATAGAGAGGGTTAAATGAATACAATTTTTTACCAGGGTTTTGTGGTTTAGAACCGATCAAAATGTAACATCGCTTTTCAAAATGAATGGTAAATGTTTAAGTTTATAAAGAGGCAACGTGAATGTGATCAAGAATTTAAGGTGAACTTTCCAATAAAACACATATATAATTTGATCTAAGCTAACAAAGAAAATTCTATTCTCTTCTAGTTAATTTCCTAATCCAACTAACCTTCACCTTTTTGCTTTGCTAATGAGTGTGGCCAAGACCCTTAAACTTCATGCTTTGTCTTTAATGACTTTAAACTAATCATTACTACAACCACTTTCAATTTTTCAATATATTATGTTATTTAATTAACTATTTTATTCTCTTCTTCTTTAATGAAAAAAAAAAAAAAACAATAAGTAGAATAATAAAGCAGGCAAAAATATCATTGGTAATGAGTCGTTGAGTCCACCCACCAATGGAGGTTGTAGTAGATACTGTATCTTTATCACCAATATTTGGTTTTTCTGACTCCAGTGAAATGCAAAATACGCATAAGACAATAATTTATTTGTTACTAATATTATCATCACGTAATATTTCTTTTCTCATAAATTTTGTTGCATTATCGATTTAAAGGTGTCATAGTGTTGTATTTTGAAATAATATATTATATAAAAATTAGATTCTCAAAATAAATGGGCTGTCTAAATGTTTCCATTGATATTATTACATCCTCGATTTAAAATGCACAAAAGAAAAATCTTGGCAGTTGAAGTTTTACCACAGCCATAAAACAAGGGAGAGATCGTTATTCAATAGTGGTCTTGATTATATGAAATTTTGAAACACGTATAATAAAATTAGGATTAACATAAATTTGTACAAAATGATTGCTTTTATATTGAAAATTTGCATGATAGTCTTGATTTCATCATTTACTATGTATAGGTCTAAAATCAAACCCCAAAATCTAAATCACAATTATCTTTTACATGAATATACGATCATATATACCCAATTATCCATAATGCAATACTTTCTTAAAGAAACATTTTAATTTTTTAAGTATTAATTAAAAAATAAATATTTTAAGTACCAATTATCATTTTCCATAATATTCAAAGTGCATTATCAAATGCACTTAGTCAATGAATACTATAAGAAATACAAACACTTTCACCAATATAAGAACTTAAAAAATTTTTTGGTAATATTTTTAATGAATACAGTTGTAGGGTTTTTGTATTTTGAAAGCAATGTATGAAAATTATACTCATTGACTTTATAAATTAAGTAATAAATTTAAATAAGAATAAGAAGAAGAATTACACTTACATACATAAGTACAAAAAGAAATATTTTTAGAAGTAGGAAAAAGAAATATTTTTAGAAGTAGGGAAAAAAAAAAAAAAATAGAAGAAGAAAGAAAGAAAAATGAGAAACTTGAAAGGAGAAAATTTTGAATTTGATCTGTAACTACTCGCCCTTTGGACTTATAGATACCGGGTAAACCCCCGGCTATCCATCTCGCCCCCATAGTGCGAGTAACAGGTAAGTCATGAACTTGCAACGCTAGAGGAGAATCGAACCCACACCCAAGTACTAATAGTCTAGCACTTAGAGGATGAAAATTTATCTTTTTGTAAGGAAATCAAAGGAATTTGAAATTTTAAAGAGAGAGAAAGAAAAAATTTAAGAGATAATTTTAGAAGCTTAAATTTTTTAAAGTGTCATGTGATATGAAAGGTTGTTCATATATTATTATTATAGTAAAAGAAAGATATGTTATGTATTTTTTAGTTGGAAATTAATATACATATATATTTGAATAGATAAACTAACAAAGAAAAATCTTTATGAATTGAAACATGAAGATTCTCTAGTAGCTAGTTAATTTCCTAATCCACCTAAACTTGACCTTTTTTTGGATTGAGATTGCTTGCTAATGAGTGTGGGCAAGAAACTTAAACTTCATGCTTTGTCTTTAACGACTTTAAACTGATCATTACTACAACCACTTCCAATTATTCGACATATTTTTTTATTTAATTAACTACTTTATTGTTGATCTTCTTCTTTAATGAAAAAAAAAAATGAAGAAAGGATACGTAGAATCTAATAAAGCAAGCAAACAAAAATATGATTAGGTAATGAGTCACGCACCAACCAATGGTGTCTATATTGTTACCGATACGGCAGTTAGAGGTTATAGCTACCTTTATCACAGGTCTTTTTGGTTGGTTTCCTGAAATGCAAAATCTACATGACAGAAATAATCTATTTGTTGCTCGTTTTCTTTGCAATAAAATATTGTCATCTCATAATATGTTGCATGAAAACTGCATCAGATAAATGTGTTGCGCGAATGTACTTATATATTGATATTGTATAAAAGTACGTGTCATGTTCTCAATTTAAAATGCACAAAATCAATCGATAAAGATTTTAATAAGTTGATGGTAGTGATTTTACTAATTTTTTTTTTTTTTTAAAAGATGAAGCAATGTATAAATAAATAGAAAAATGTACATAGGCCTGTAATACAAAAAAGGAGGTTATTATTCAATTTTACCATATTCATTAAATAAAAAAGGTCATTAATAAATATCAAATTCGTTTTTTATTTTTTATTGATAAGAAGTGTTAGATATTAGATGTAGGTGCAGAGAGTCGAAACCTGATATTTCAAAATTTTTGGGAGGCACTAATCAGCCTAATCCACTGAACTATCAAAGTAATTATATATTGAAATGATTATATGAGATATTAAAAACATCCTAAATAAAATTAATATATACTTACATAAATTTGTACAAAATAATTGCATTTATATTAAAAATTTGCACTTAAATGATTTTAGACCCATGGTAAATGATAAAATAAAGACTGTCATATATAAAGACTATAAGTGGAAGCATTGATTTTCTGCAATTTTTCGCAATAAGTGACAAGTATATATATCTCACTTAAATATTCATAATATATTAATGTAGTTGTAACGTCACCATGGCATGTTCAGTTGCATCACAATTAGCACTTGGATGCTAGATTTTGGGGTTGACTTGGATATGTCAATTAAGGAGGCTCATGTCATATCAAACTTTGCTCCACAATGAAATCAACTGGCTTTTGTTTTTGGCTTTTTGCCAAAAGACAACAACATTAAAAACTTCTTCCAAATATTTATTAGAGTATAAAAAACCTAGAAAATAGTTCTTATAAACATTCACAACTAAAATGGGAAAAAATGTTGGGTGTAGTTTATGAAACAAATTACAATGGATGTGCATCTAGAAATCTTAAAATTAGGTTGGTGTAATTTATGACGATGAGGAGGAAATTACAGTTGCTAAGTGTTAAAAATTTTAAAATTTCATGTCAAATCCTTTCCACCTTATACTAAGTATTTCTTATTGTGTTATTGCTTGTAACTCATTTATTGAAAAATCTATTCATAATTTAACATTTACTTGCATTTAACATATTGAAAAGGCAGAACAAATCCTGCTACAAAAAAGAGTTTAAAGTGCATTTGGATATATTTATTGGTTTGAGAGAAAAAAAAAATCCAAATATTATTCCTTTATAATATAAATTTAATTTATTGGAATGATCAAAAACCAGGGGAAATAAAAAAGGAAATTACATATAGAATTAAATTAAAAATTATAATTAACTTTTACTTGCATGTCCTTTTCATCCCCCTCTTGTATAGTGACCAAACAAGGACAGGTTGTCTTCCTTTTGTTTTTCTTTTTCATTCACTTTGTGAACTGAAAGGATATGTTACTCGAATTTTAGAAATTTACTCATTCTTACTAAATTGAACAATTAAGAAGAACTTCAAAAATATTATTATTTGATTATTATCATTATTATTTTTTGAGCTAGTCTAAATTGTCTAATATATCTTCTACATTTTTAGTATGGTAAATAATATTAATATTAATAATTTACCCAAATATCAAGAAATTAATGAGATGGGAATACTTACAAATTTGATAAGATGGTCTGTCATATTCAACTGTAAGATAATCTGAAGTCTGAAAAACTGAATAATAATAAGTAGCAAATTAGACATATAATTCATTAGAACAATTTGTAAATATACACAGAAATATAACAAAATTGTGAAATAAAAAGGAATTAATGCGGTTTGGTCCGCTTCAAAATATGTTTGAACTCCTTCACGAGTTGACTGATGATGATGGATATGGTTGGTGGTCCTAGATCCACCCCTTTACCCGCCACATGTTTCATGTGGTACTAATTGGAAGCATAAAATGATAATACAAAAGAGAGGTTGGTTTCATTAATTCAAATCATTAGTGTTGTGTTGTTTCTCGTATTTGAAAACTGTTTTCGAATTATCCATCTCTCTAACAATTAAATTAGGGTGAAGTGCAAAAAACACCCTTTAAGTATACATATAATGCATATTACACCCCTACAGTGCAAAAAAATACCCCTTAAATTTTAATTTGGTTCAATCAAGTCCCTCTTGCCAATTTAAAATCAACCTTGACTTAAATACCCGTATTCAATAATTTTATAAAATATATAAAAGTACAAAATGTTGTAAAAAGACCAAAAACCACAACACTCCTGGCCTCAGTTCTCAAACACTCTCTCTCATCTCTCTAAAAATTCATCACAAAACCAAGAGTAACATTGCCGGCACCGGCAAGCAGGGAGAAGACGGGCTCCGCCGTCGTTGCACAGCCAACAGTCCAGCCAAGCTTCATTACAGCCGAAGCCACCGTCGAACAGAACCCATGTCACCGGCCGTCCATCTCCGCTGGTCCACCGATCCGAAGCTCACTGCCGCACTCTGTCCCAAGTCGCCGTTTCAGTCATCTAGTCTGCTTCTGTCGCTGCTGAAGAGGTTGTGATTTTTGCCGGCGTTGTGAATCTGGCCGTGAAGAAGAAGCTCGGTGGATGGAGAAGAACCCACCGGCGACTATGGATCCCGGGATAGGCGGGCGGCCAACGAGATCTAACGGCGGTTATGAGCAAGAGGCGTTGGAATCGGCCGCAGATCGACGGATCTAATTCGTCTGAGAGAACCGTCGGGGTAGCTCCTCCGATGCCGCAGATCGTCGTCGTCGTCGTTGACCACCGACCTGCCTACCTCTCTGAGCCTGTCCCTGCCCGAATCCGATTCGTGTGAGGTCTCGAATCAAGTATTCGGATCCCATCAAGTCACACAGCCTACCCAGTTGGCTCCACCACCACCATCATCGCCTGTGATTGTACACCAGTTAGCTCCACCACCGATAGCTCCACCACCGATGGTGGCTTACAGTGGTCAAAACTTCGAATTTGAGAAACAGTTCTATAGTCGAGAATTCTTGTCTGTGATGCAAGAGATGGTTCGAAAAGAAGTGAGGAACTACATCAGATTGAACAAAATGGGCTTCGTTTACTTGCAGAAGCAATCGTGTCTGTAAATTATTAGTATATTTTAGCTTTTAATTTCATGTTCTAGCTTTTAATTGGATGTTTGTTGATTCGGTGATGATGATGAAGAAGAAGAGTGAAAGCAAAATTGGGTGCAAAAGAAGACGGTGGTGGGACTGGCGGTGGAGAGTAGAGAGAGAAAGAGGGGTATTTTGGGAAGATTAAAAGGGCTAAATGAGTATTACAGTAAGGGTGTTTATTGCACAGAGGGGTAATTTTGCACAATTTTAAAAGATTTGGAGTGTTTATTGTATATTTTTTTAAATAAGGAATAAAAGTGTTACAAAAAGTATACTTCCGTATTTTCTGCACCTTCCCCATTAAATTATTTAATATATATTATATCCAAAAACAATAATTGAGAATGCAATAATTTAAATTGATTTTGCATTTTTTGATATAAGTATTGAAAGATATCTTTCAATTTAATATTGTTACGTGTTTTGTATTGTGGATGTAATTGCATTCGATATTAATCTCAAATTCGTTCCAAAAGAGGTCCACCCAGAGCCAGAGGTGAAAGTAATTGCCGGAATCTGACTTCATAACCCCATATATGTACGGGGATCTGATGCTTTTTAGGTAACCGACACCTTCATACTTCACATGCACCCATTTTCATACATCATAAACTTTGTTTATGTTTTTGGTAAGTCATACATCATAAACTTGACTTAATGTATGTATGTATATAATAATTGAAGGATTTATTTATTTTTATTTATTTATTTATTTTCGGAATAAGAATTGGAGTTCAATTTTACCATATTATAATTTGAAAATGACAAAGTAAAGTAACAAAATAAAATTTTTTTATTGGTTTCTGTAAAGATTCTCCTTCCAGTTCTTACTTCATTGGCCTTGCAAGTTGCAACACTACATTCTCTCTCTAGGACGATACATACATGTATTGTGTGTCAGGTAGGTGCTGCTGTGGACAGCTCCATGTATCAATCATGCGCTTACTCTCTCTTTCTGTCATTAATCATTTCTCTCTAAATATATTTTTTTTAATCTGTCTTTTACGAAAACAATCTCTGCAAATTTAGCATCACCCATGTTCAGTCTTTGAAACTTTTCAAGTTTTCTCTAATTCTCTTATCTTTTACTAATACCCCTCAACATGTTGTTTTTTACCCAACTGGATTTCGCCGAGCAATCAATGCCAATTGCCTTCTCTTTTTAGCTGTAACGCATTAATAGTTTCCAATTTCTACTGCCAATACTTGTTTCGTTTTTTAGTCATTTTCTCCTCTCCTCTCCTCTCCTCTGGGTTGTTGCGCGCGCTCTCTCTCTCTCTCTTCTTCTAATGTTAATGTCCACCACCGTTAAAAGTACCAAAAAGCTTCGACCTTTGATCTCAGTTCTTGAAAATTGAATTCTTTTTCTATTTGGGTTGTACTACCAACGCTTTGTTTCTTCCTTTTGGCACTACTAGTAAATCTGATATTGATTGCTGTGTACTTTCTTGTGTTTCTTAACCATTATTAGTACCAAAAGCTTTAAACTTTTGATCCGTTTTGTTGAATAATGTGATTTTTGTTTTCTGTTTGGCGTCGTATGATCATCTGCATACAAAGTATAAACCCCCCTTTTTTTCTTCTTCTTCTATACAACTTGTCAGAAGAATACATAATTTCTTGTTTTCGATCTGGGTATTGGAGAAAACCCTTTATTTTTCTAAGAACAAACCCTTTGCAAGAATTTATGTGGTCTTTTATATCGAATCTTCAATTTTTGCAGAGTGATGCAATTTGAAGGTCCCAACATTAAGAATGGCTACTTTGGTCCCTGGTGTTCTGTTAAAGCTCCTTCAGCATATGAATACAGATATAAAAATAGCAGGCGAGTACAGGTCGTCTCTCTTGCAAGTGGTGAGCATTGTCCCTGCACTCGCTGGTGGTGAACTCTTCCCAAACCAAGGGTTTTATCTCAAGGTATCAGACTCTTCTCATGCCACCTATGTATCCCTCCCTGATGAACATGATGATCTCATTCTTAGTGACCAGATCCAATTGGGTCAGTTCATACATGTCGAACGCCTTGAAGCTGCCTCCCCGGTCCCCATTCTTCGCGGGGTTAGGCCCGTCCCCGGCCGACACCCTTGCGTTGGAACCCCTGAAGATATAGTTGCCACTCATTCTTTAGGGTTCCTCAATAACAATTCTGTTTCTTCTTCGGGTTTCAAACCCTTAGAAAAGTCTAAATACCCTTCAAAAATAGTGAACCATAATCATGTTGGGGTGAAGGATAATAATAAGTCCACCCCTGTGAGATTGAATAGTAGTTCTAAAGAGGATCAATTGGATAAGAAAACATCGTCATTGAGTCGATCAAAGTCTCAATTGTCCAAGGCGGCTTTGAGTTTAGTGGAGAAAAAGGAATCTTTGATGAAATTGAAGTCCTTGAATTCAAGGTCAATTCCTTCTTCTCCAACGAGTTGTTATTCATTGCCTACTTCTTTTGAGAAGTTTGCAAACGGGATTAAGCAGCAGGCAAAGATCAAGGGGTTGGAGAAGGCAACAGCTAAATTAGGGTTGGCAGAAAGGGTGAGTTCTGTCCGTGGGGCGAGTCCTACTGCCAAGAAGGCGCCAGGATTGAGCTCGATTAAGAATTTCGTTCAGGGGATTGAATTGGGGTCCAAAGCTCTCAGAAAAAGCTGGGAAGGTAATATGGATGTGAAGGCTAGAGAAAGTCCAACATTGAGGGCCACCAAGCATGAGCCTCGAGCTCGGAGTAGTTCTGTAAGTTTCTTGGTTACTTTAAGCCTTTATCATTATTACTTTCCACAATGCTTGATCAGCTTGAGTTGCAAAACTTAATTGTTGTTTGTGGAATGTAGCAAATGTAATTATGAATTAACCTCGTTTGTCTGAATCAGTGAGCATGTGCAGATGGTTTTGAAATTTAGACCTTTTGCTGTATTTTTCTCCTAAACTCCTTATTTGTTTCTCTTCTTCTGTATGGTGGATATGTTCAGTTACTTGTTTGGCCTATTGTAATAATCCTGGTTCTCAGCCATCTCACTAATTTATATCGGCCAGGTTCCTAGAAGATCAACAAGTGACAGGTTACCAGCTAAAGAAGAGATTAAGGTTCAGAAATCCGCAAAGTCATCTAAAGAGGAAAATAAGGTACATGTGTCTCCGAAGAAAGTTACTGCAAATGGAGATTTTCTTGAACTTGATAAGCAAAACAAGCAAAGAACTTCTATTGGGAAGAAATTGTCCGGAGAGGCTTCTAATCATGGATTACCGGGAAACTTGGTCAAGGTTTCTTTCAATAATAGGAGATTAACAGATGGAAGTGTTTCGTGGGCTTCCCTGCCATCTTCTCTTGCAAAACTTGGAAAGGTATAACCTTTATGATTCTCAGATCTTGGCACATTTGATTTACACTTCTTTCTTCTGCACTCTCTTCCTATCAAATTCTCTTTGCCCACAAATTTGTTTTCTTGCTTATTGTTTTTGAGATGAGCATAGCTTTGGGTGATCAAAAGCTTTGCCATTCATTCCAAGAAATTGATTAATTGAGTATTTGTTTTGGTAGCTTGTTGATTTAGGTTTGACCTGCCCATCTACTATAAATTTCACATGCAGACTTTCACCAAGTTTTGTTAAATTTTTTTGAAGATTTTAAAGGATAAGGGCCTGCTTGATTCAGTTTTCTGAGAATTTGACAACTAAAAAAAAGTAAACATTTCGAACATTCATTTGGTTGAAAAGTAATCTGAAAAACGTTATCTGGAAACTGAGTTAAAAAAATGGCCCAATTTCATAGAATTGTCTTCTGTGATTCTCTGAAAATTGTTTTAAAAAAACTGAACCAAACCTGATTCTGAATAAAGAAACTCACATACTTCAATATTATAGGACGTTTTGAAGCATAGGGATGCTGCACAAGTGGCTGCCATTGAGGCAATGCAAGAGGCTTCAGCTGCAGAGAGCATACTTCGATGTTTAAGGTAATTCTTCCCCTAAGGAAAAAGATACTTACCAGTAAAATGTGAAAGTAATTTTTTGGTTTGAAATTATTCACAATGACCTAAAATTTTGATTGTTAAAGTTAACTGTATTCGTAAGTGACACTTTTGTTGACTGGTTATTTCAGAATTGCTTAAATTATGGATTCTAGAATTTGTTATTTGGCATATGCATGAGAAAAATGAAATAAATATCGAGTGGCATATTAGACTCACTTGTGTAGATGGTGTTCACTCCCAGTTCTGGAAATTCTGTGATCAGGACATATTAGCAGTCTTTTGACTACTAAGAATTTTAGTCGTCTGTGGTTTTCAAATATATGGAGGCGCATCACGTACTTTCCCACATTACTTTGCTAGATTGGTAAAAACATTGGATCAATTTGGCATGTTGACAATAGGTGATCATCAGGATTGCATATTACCTTCAAAATATTGATATTCTTAAAAATTCCAATGTGGAAAAAGCCTAAAGCATTTGTTGATGGAAATCTGTGTCCAGCTATGTTAGAAGGACCTTCTACTCTACATTTATGCCGAGTAGGAGAGCCCGCACTACATGCATTACATACAAGATATTCATGTTATCTCCTAATTAGTTATAAGTTTACTGTAGGCCTGTACCTCAAATATGCTTCTGAGTTCCAGGGTATGATGATCACTTGATAGTCTACTATTTGGTACATGATGGTGTTTCAACATTATTACATTGGTAGTTTGAAGGGTCGCGACATATATGTTTTCATAGATGTTTTAAATTTCATTATGCTTTAAAGCGCTCTCAAGATTACTAATCACAGGTCAAAGTGTTGTACACCTCAAAAGGCATATGTGTATTTTAAACCAAACAGCTCCCAATTTTTCCTTACAAGTTTTAATTTTACTGTCATATAGGGAATAGTTTATTCAAGTAACGCATTTACATTTTCACTGTGATCTTGATAGAAAACTGAGTAACTTTAATAATATAGGCAATATCACATATGGCACACGTTTACCTTTGCCTTCTTTTTGATGTAATAGAGCAGATACAAATTCAATCTAGTAATTTGCCTCTGGGTTAAAAAAAAAATATCAATCTAGTAAAGTATGGAGCTTATGAATTGACTATAATGTTGCTACATGCATACAGAAGTATTGGTTCAGAAAGAATTTTTAAATATTTTGAATGTGCTAGAGTAGCCTAATGGATAATAATTCTGAAGATGCTTGTAAGATTTGGTCCAACATATAAATTTTATTTTCAATGGTAACTGACGGATGATGCTGTCTATTCTCTTTCAGAAACAATTTCCCTTTGAAAAGTTTAAAAACTACATCAACATTATTATCTTTAATAATTGAAACATAATTTGCATAATAATGAAGAATATCACTAGGTCATATTTTTGGTTTGGAGCCTTCCACACCCCTTGATTATTCTTTCTCATGTGGGTGTTTTATTATTGTATTTAGATGTCACAAGAAATTTTCTAAATATTATTTTAGTATATGCATCCATGGAAAAGTAATTTTGTCCATTGAGTTTGTCCTATCCCATTTTGTCTGACGTGTGATGCCTGAGCTAGTGTAGAGTCTGTATTAGCCTATAATATGTAGACACAAAAGCAACAGCTACATACAAACCTAGACACGGTTATCCCCAAGACCTGGACAGGGCGAGTTGGTTATAACTTATATGCATGTGTTTGTCAATGTATTCTTTTTTTTTTTTGTTTTTTTAGTACATATAAATTGTATGGAAGAACTTCTAAGACTTTGTATTACTATCATCACAATCAAGTTATGGTAGATTAACAATATTATACTATTATATTATAAGCTTGTGTTCTGTAGTTTTAATATCTGGAAACGAATGAGAAACATCTAAATTTTGCATTTTTTTTAAAACAAAGGTGGTCAGTGTAAACTATATGTTGACACCATTGTTGTAAAAGTGTCTAACATGCCAATTGTTGATGGGAGAAGTGAACTACTAGTCGTAGCTTTTATCATCTCTCTTGGGCCCTAAGTAGAGCCTTTTGTTCCTTGCAATGTCTACCGCACGTCCAGCACAAATATTATGTTGCAAGGATTTTATCATCCCAAATATTTTTGAGCATATATTCCCCTTTGTAATCTATTCCTGCTCAGCTAATGCTAAAGTAGTTACATAGTAGTTTTCTGGTGTTTACTAATATGGTTTCTGAAATTTAATCCACTGCATAATGATTGCAATTTACCACTAGTATTGTTCAGTTGCTTAGAAGTTGTAGCTTCTTGGCGAACTTTGGCTTGTGAGGACAGACGAATGGCTGACATAAGCTTGCATTTTATTACTGGTTGAGTATACAATGTTAAGAACTCAGGATAAAGGGGACTAATCATGAAATTTTAGCGTTCTAAAGAAGCTATAAAAATTGCAATCATAAAAATTCCACTAACAAAACATTTAATGCATTATTATTAACTTTGATAAAATTAGCATGTGTTTATTCGCAATTGAATTTAGGATGACTGATATTGACCGAAGTACGACTCGCTTAAGTATGACAGCGCTTATGCATGAACGTCATGCAATAACGGTGTTGTCAAGCACCATAAATTGTATTAAATATAAAAGAATTAATAATAATAGCTTTGGAAAAACTCAAAATCAGCAAATCTGGGAACTTTATTTCTGTTTTTTCCTAAATTATTGATTAAGAAAGAACTCATGGAGGTTCCAAGAGGAGTGATCTTGTCTTCTCTCCACCTCTTTTCTAAGCAAAAGGTTGGTTTAGTAATGTCTCTGTTTTTCTATTGCTCTGTTGGACAATAAATTGGATGTGATGCATAGGTTTTATTCCTTAATTTGTGTTAGGCTTTACGTGGTTTGTGGGAAATTTCAGTTATGTGAAAGTGGGTTTAAGTTGTAATTTTTGGAAGTTTATGCCAATTCACGTGTGAATTTGGGTATTCATTACTCTTAAGTTCTCAATCGATGTTTTTTTATAATTCAGTTTATTATACCTGCTTTTGCCTAAATTGGAAATATGCAAGTATTTTGAATCTTCATTCAGTGTTTCAAATCTCACTAAGTGCCCACTTCTGTTTTGGTTTTCATTTTGAGCCTATAATACATATCCGGAGAAGATGTTTATTCCAACACAACTTTTTTGATTTATTATATTCCCGTGGCAGCACATATTCCGAGCTAAGTTCCTCTGCCAAGGAAGATAATCCACAGCTTGCAGTGGAGCAGTTCTTGAGTCTGCATGCAAGCTTGAATAATGCTCGTTTGGTTGCTGATTCCCTATCTAAAACCACCCTGGCCGGTTCATCTGCAGATCTTGAAGAAAGCCCTTCAGAAGAATCACTAAAAGTCACTTCAGACAGACGCAAACAAGCATCTTCTTGGGTCCATGCTGCATTAGCGACCAATTTATCATCCTTCACGGTGTTTAGCAAACAAGCCACTTTGAGTCCAATTTCAGCTTCAACTCCAGCTCAAAGCCCGAAAACTGTTCCAGGAAATCAACCCGTATTAGTCCTTGAAAATTTTTCAAAGAGTTCCTCAACAAAACCCCAAACCAAACCTCGGCAGGGAGTCAGCTCTAAGATTGTGACACTAGGGACTCCACGACGGCTAGTGGATGGGCCAGCTGTAGGGCAGAAGCCACGGGCTCCACCTCCAATAGAGTGGGTTAGAGGAGATGGTCTTGATGAGGCCGCCGACTTGGCTGAAATGTTGCAAGCAGAGTCACAGAGTTGGTTCTTAGGATTTGTAGAGAGGTTCTTGGATGCTGATGTGGGTGCTTCACCTTTGTCGGATAATAATCAAATAGCAGGCATGTTGACTCAGCTCAAGAGTGTGAATGACTGGTTAGACGAGATTGGGGCTAATAAGAATGAAGAAGAAACTCCTCATTTCTCACCTGAGACTATTGACAGGATAAGGAAGAAGATTTACGAGTATCTTCTTACACATGTGGAATCTGCAGCTGCTGCACTTGGTGGTTGCGCACAAACATCACCGGCAATTGACACCAAAGTGAGAAGATGACTCGAATGAAATCCAGTTTTCACCGTGCATATGTGGAGCACAAAGACATCGCAATTGGGCCCTTCAACTGCGAAGTGGTTATTGGAGCTCAGTATTTTAATTTGTGTATATACATCCTACATGGGGTTCAGGTATAGATGGAGTTCTTACTATTAATTATCAAAAAAGGTAGATATTTGAGGATTTTTTTCTTTTTTCTTTTCTTTTCTTGTTGGAGATGGCCATTCTCCTTTACCATGTTTGTGTTTGTTCTAAATTTTGATTCAATAAGACTCAAGGTTAATGAATTTTATATTGGTTATTTTGGAATTTAATGGAAAAAAATATCGTTATAAAATTTTGTTTGGCTGCTTAGAAGTTGCAGGAAAGTAACTTTTGGAGTCTTGACCATTGGCATTTTAGGTCCAAATAGTCCTGCACAGCCAAGTTTTTGGATCATTTTCTGGCTAAAAGATTACCATATTCATTGGAAATATAATAGATTGATGATGGTGGTTTTTGCATGTTCGAAGATCTTCAACCTGGATGGTTGATATGCCAATGAAATTTGGATCTCTCAGAAGTTTTTATATGACTAGTTTAGCTTATGGGTATTTTTCCCGATAATCTAGTTTAGTTTCTGTTCTTGGAAAAGACTAGTGATTTTTTATTTATTTTTTCCAAGTAGTACCGTAATAGTTTATGAGTCCATCTTAGCTTATGTCGTCAATGTGGAAACTCAAATTTGGTGCCTTTTTGGTTCTAGATAAATTTCATAAATTGTCGACATTAAAATGCACAAGAAAAAAAAAAAGTTTGCTCAAATTTGGAAGGCAGGCTTCCAATGATATAATTATATGGACACATACAGAAATTATGGTTATCTGTCTGTATCCATCTATTCGCAATCATTTTTCAAGGGTTTAATATTGTTATATATCTTTATAAACTGGCTGGTGGGAATCATGACATAAACAGGCCGATGTATATATAAATATAAATTTTGTTTTAGCATAAGTGGTTCCAAATTATATTAACATCATCATGGATTAAAACCTATTAAGAGATTGTGACAAGAACGGTCAAAACCCACATTGGTTAACACGGTCTTTTGTTATCGATGGTATTAAAGACACCTTGAGGGAGAAATAGAATCGAGGATCAATGAGTATAAATATATTTTGATTGTTGTTAGTCAATATTGAGTGTCTTTTGGTTCAGATATTTAGAAAAAGTCTTAAAAGCATATTTAGAAAATTACAAAAGATGAACAATTGCTTTTACATTTGTCTAGAAAAGTGACTTCAGAAAATTGAAAGAAACATACCCTAATTTAATAATTACAGAAAAAAACAGAAGAAGAAATATATCATTTTTCTGACAGTGCCATAGATTTAAAAGTTGGCCCTTTTATTCCGTTAAAAATCTGGAAATAGAGAAATTTTCCAGTCTTTTCCACGATTCAAAATTCCAAGTAAACGCCATAAACGACTGACTTAAGTCGTCTGAAATTGGAAATTGACTCTGGAAAGCACATAGAATGAAAGAATGCCATTATTGTTCATCAAAATTACGTGAACCAGACCTTTGAGTTTTCAGAAAGCGTCTCTTAAAATAATTTATTGTTTAAAAAACAGTTATTAGGGAAGGCCAAAAAATTCTCATCAATGTCATTAAATATTTCTTCCAAGGAGTATTTTAAAGTCAAGTCAATAGTGGCGTTTTTGTGATAATTTGAATATCGGTGGGCATTTATTAGTACTCATTTCCTACAAAATTCTCTCGGACTCTCACTCTCGGATCAGACAGCCGAAGATGGCCGAGTCTGAGCTGAAAGAAGCGCTCAAGCTTCTCCTTTTACTCATAACTTTGCTTTCACTGTTTTTCATAGATTCTGCATATTCTGAGATATTCTTCGAGGAACGATTCGAAGGTAAAAACTTTAACCCAATGATTAACTCATCTTTTTTCACAATTTTTTCTTTTTCCAGTCAAACACCTGTTTGGTTGCCGAGAAAACATGTAAAAAATAAATTGTAATCGGAATCTTGAGAGCTTATATGCTCACTTTTTTTTCTTTTATAATTTTAGGACTTTATGTTTTGAAAATTTTATTTCTTTGCTCACACTTGTTGAACAATGTATTTGTTGCTGTTTGGTTGACTTCAAGTAGCTTTCTTATTGATTTTTATTATTCTTTTGTGTTGGTGGACCAAAAAAGATGGGTGGAAGAGCCGTTGGGTTCTATCGGATTGGAAAAGGAGCGAAGGAAAAGCGGGTACATTTAAGCACACGGCAGGGAAGTGGTCTGCAGATCCTGATGATAAAGGTATATATGTATTGATTTATTTGTACTTAGAATTATATATCACTTTCTAGTTGATTCTAATTTCTAAATTAAATGATTTTTTTTTTTATTATTATTTTTAATTTGGTTCAATTTGATTGATTTGTCAAACTTAATAATGTGAGAAACTTTATGAATAACATGTTGCTGGATAAAAGAAACTTGGTCAAAATGATTTGATGAGTTGATCCATTCCCTCCCTGCAGCAACCTTATGTGGGACACAGTTACTTTCTAATATTCAATTTAAAGCCTTTGTCATAAATCAGAACCAGAGCGAAATGGTTGTAACTATATTATATATATATAAATATCTAAATAGTATGTAAGGTAGCTTAATAGCTTTAGGCCATCAGACAGTTGTCATTTTTATCTTGTTTGAGCAATTGGGTCTATACTGTTTGCATAAGTGACTTCGTATGATTGGTTGACGCAGATAGGGTGTTGAATTAGAGGTAGGCATAAGTTGTTGGATGTTGCATCTCCCCTAAATTTAGATTCATGGCATGGTTGCACGTGTGTCTTTGTATTTTGCGACTAAGCAACATATTTTTGAGGAAGAAATTAAGCATAAATTTTTTTTTCCTAGTTAGTACTCATACACACTTGTCTTTTCGTAGACTTGAACCCCTGACCTCCCTTTGAAAGTAATAGGCTGATACCGCTAGGCCACTGACCCGTTGGTAAATTAAGCATAAAATTAGTTAATAAAGTAATTTTTTTTTTTTTTTTTCTTTCTTCTAAATGAGAAGGCACCATCCTTTATGCTTGTGTATATGTAAAAGTTGACTCATTTGTAATTTCATACAAGTTTCAGGCATGGATGGTCACTTTTTCCTTTTCTCAAAAAGCATTTGACACTAGTTGTTGATAGTGAACTTTTTAACATTGAGTTCCATTCTAGTTTCTAACATAACAAGTGACATCATAATAACCTTCTGTATGACCCATGTCCTTGTCAATTTAGCATTTACAGACATAAGTTATGATACCAAAATCAAATTAGTTTTAATGAATGGAATATCTACCAGTTGCTAGGCACGTGAACTACAAAGCTTGAGCCTTATTATGCTATCCCATATGTGATCTGTTGAATTTACAGAAAAAATGATCATCTGGAGAATTGCAGTAACTATACGCTGAACATAACATTGGAAATTTTATTTAAATATTAAAAGGATTTTGAGTTATTTAATACTTTTGAGTTTTGATTATTAAATAAATGTGGCCGACCCCATTCACTCGGGAAAAAGACAAGGATGATGATGATTAAATAGATATATTAACTAAAAGACATGGGTGAAAAAGTTAGTGAAGGGAACTATCTATATGATGCATAAGAACAGTTGATCAAGATTATATTAGGTCATATTAATCTCTAGACATACCTATAATCTCAATTATATATATTTCCTGATGATTTTTGGCCGCAAGCCAAACAGGATTTAGACCCTCTATGCCAATGCAATTTGTTTTATGATCTCACTAGGTGATGTCTGGAAATGGTGCAGGTATTCAGACACATAATGATGCCAAACATTATGCCATATCTGCAAAGATACCAGAGTTCAGCAACAAGAACAGAACTTTAGTGGTCCAGTATTCTATAAAGTTTGAACAGGACATTGAATGTGGTGGTGGTTACATGAAACTTCTTTCTGGTTATGTAAATCAGAAAAAGTTTGGTGGTGATACTCCTTACAGGTCTGTCACTTTGTTAATTTTAGATATTTTACTTGTGTCATGACTTGTAATACTAAACGGTCCTCCTTTTAGAATGTCCGTCTTATGGCCTGATATCCTGCCATTCATACAAAGTACCTAAATTCTTTATCACTGTTTTATCATCTTGTATTGTTGCTTTTTAGTTTTTACATTGTTACAGAATTTCATGTTTTTATACACAGACTAATTAAAGATTGATAACTGCTTCCTAGTATCAGCTTAGGTATCTGAGCTGAATCCAGTCTCTTGGAATCTTAAAGTATATCCTTACTAGGAACCTTCGCTAGCACTACTATGCAGGCTGCTAATCATAAAATAGATTAAGCACTCATAAATAAATAATAAGAAAATAGATTAAGATATCATTTAATTTAATGTGTTTATGATACCAACAGGCTAGTGGCCTAGCGATACCAAACCCCTACTTCTTAAAGAGAGGTCAGGGGTTCGAGCCTCCGTGGAGGCATGTGTGTGTGAGTACCCAACTAGGAAAAAAAAAATAATGTGTTTATGATAAACTAAAAGTTATATATCACAGCTTATGAACCAGATGATACAGCTCTTAGGGAAAGTAGACTTTGGTGGTATGGCCATATTCAATGTAGACCCGATGATGCATCTCTTAAAAGAGGAATAGTTGTTTGCCTAGAAGGTAAGCGTCAAAGAGGCTGACCAGAGCTTACATGGGATGAAGTAATAAAAATGATTTCAAAAAATTAAATTTGAGAGAAGACGTGGTGTATAATTGGAAAGAATGGAAAAAGAAAACTCATCTAGCTGACCCCATCCATATGGGACACAGGCAAGGATGATGATGATGATGATAAATAACAGTTTATGAACCCATTTGCAGAAAGTAGAGGGAATGACTCCAGTACATCCACCTGTGTGTGTGTGTGTGTGTGTGTTTGTTTTAACTATTAAAATAAGGACAATACTTGCCTACTCACCACTCTATTTTTGTGCCACATCAGTGGTGAGTATGAACTCCCTACTCACCACGGTGAGTAGGGAGTTCATACTCACCACTGATGTGGCACAAAAATAGATGGACAAGTGTCTCTAAATATAAAATAATAAAAAAATAAAATATTTGAGAGGTTAACGGGTTAGACCCAATAGGATCCCAATTAAATCCTAATCTAATCTAACCAAATCAAATCTTAATCTAACTCTATCCTTCACACCTTCTCTAATTCTCTCTCCCGACCACAAAACCGTGTGAGTAGGGAGTTCATACTCACCACTGATGTGGCACAAAAATAGAGGGACAAGTGTCCCTAAATATAAAATAATAAAAAAATAAAAGATTTGAGAGGTTAACGGGTTAGACCCAATAGGATCCCAATTAAATCCTAATCTAATCTAACCAAATCAAATCTTAATCTAACTCTATCCCTCACACCTTCTCTAATTCTCTCTCCCGACCACAAAACCGGAAGAAATAATGATGGTGAACATATGTTTACTAATCTTCTTTCACTCAAATTATTAGTTCATGATCTTATTTCACTTTGGAATCTATTGAGTTCTATAGTCGATGGATTCATATAGGGAATCAAGCTATACATATTATCAATCGAGCGCAAGAACCCAAGTAATTTGCTAATCACGTGGGAAAGAATAAAATTGTTCATTAAAGTACTTGTTAAACTATGGCTGACATGGAGTTATTTCTCAGAGGTACCATAAGCCATGGTGGAGGTGCGGCTGCCAAAGGAGTACATGTTTATTCCTCCTTGACATCTACTACTGCTGCTGTGCTTTATGAAGATCAGACGAAAAATAAGATTGCTTATTGAAGGCTAACCTGCTTTGAATGACTAAACTTTTACTACGCTAGTTACAGATTAGGGTTTCGGTTAGCAATGATACTGTGAGAGATAGAGTTAAATTAGGATTTTATTGGGATTCTATTGGGTCTAACCCATTAACCTCTCAAATCTTTTATATTTTTTTATATTTAGGGACACTTGTCATTCTAATTTTACGCTACATCGGTGGTGAGTATGAACTTCCTACTCACCGGTGAGTAGGCAAGTATTGTCCTTAAAATAATATCTATGATGGGAATGAGTATGGGTGGGAAAAGTGGAAAGGATAGACATTGAAATAAAAGCATTTTTTAAACTTTTAGGTTGTAATAGTAAGTGACAAGACGAGGAAACTTGGGCAAGATGCCTGGTTGCAACAATTTAAAAACTACCACAATAAACAGCGATCTACAATGAATGCTTTACAAAAATAACTAGAGGATAGAAAAATGCAGAATGTAAGGGTTAATTCATACACATAGAATCATGCTTGTGAGTGTTTATGTTATACTATTTATAGTTAAGTAGTATTGGTGGTCTCAAAATCTTAATTTGTAAATTACAGTTGCTTTTGTTTGCATAAAGTATATGTTATCTTGATTTATTGCCTTTTTTTATTTCTTTCACCCATTTGAATGACCTAATTAGTGGCAGTACAGGATAGATCTTCTTATTTCTTGCTTTCCTTTATGCAGTTTGATGTTTGGACCAGATATATGTGGCACACAGACAAAAAAGCTCCAAGTGATCCTTTCCTATCAGGGGCAGACTTATCCCATTAAAAAGGATCTACAATGTGAAACAGACAAGCTCACTCACTTCTACACATTTATTCTAAGACCTGATGCATCTTATAGCGTTCTGGTTGATAATCGAGAAAGAGAAACTGGAAGTATGTACACAGACTGGGATATCCTTCCTCCCCCAAAAATTAAAGACGTCCATGCAAGAAAGGTATGACATTGTAGAACAAATTTGGAGCATCTTCATAAGATTATCTATTTGTCTTAATCATGAAACAGTTATCTGGTCTGGTTTGTGCTATGCGTTAAAATTGGGTTGAGGTTTTGCATTTTGTAAACTGCTTTACTCTAAAGGTCCAGATGTTAAATTGAATCAAAATACCATAAGGTAATGTACAATTCTAGGGTATAATGTATGCTTATCTAGCTAAATTCATAATGGGGACAAATATTTAGCCTCTCCTGTATTTTGTTCTCTAATCTGTATTCCAATGTACTGACTTATATTTTAACTCTTACCTCCCCTCTGTTGCAGCCGGCAGACTGGGAAGATAGAGAGTATATTGATGATCCTAATGCTGTCAAACCAGAAGTATGGTTTTCTCTATTTTTACTTAAGAATGATTCAAATGGTGACATAACTTTTCCATATAAGTTCCACAAGATTATGTTGTGTTTTGGTGTTGCAGGGATATGATTCAATTCCAGCTGAAATCCCCAATCCGAAGGCTAAGAAGGTTTGTGTTGATTGCCCAAGTACTGCTTTCTTTAAAATGTCTCCTAGTCCAAATTCTCTCTCTCCATTTTTGTTTTTTTTCTCCATCATGCCTTGCAAATGGAGATCTTTTCAGTCAGTATACATCGTTATTTCTACCTTTTCTTCTATTCATTTTTTGTGACAACGTGATTTGGCAAGTAAAAAACATATTAGGTTTATTAATTGAAAAGTAAAAAAAAAAAAAAAAAAAAAAAAAACTGCTTTCCTTGATTTTGTTTTTTCTTTTTCTTTTTCTTTTTTTCTTTTAAATTAGCCTGCGGATTGGGATGAAGAAGATGATGGGATATGGAGACCACCAAAGATCCCAAACCCAGCATACAAAGGACCTTGGAAGCGGAAGGTGCTCTCAATCTTACCAAATGTCAAGAGTTTTATTTTTAAAGCTCACATTTATTGCAGTTTCAAAATTTTAATTTTGTGATGTTACAGAAGATTAAGAACCCAAAGTATAAGGGGAAATGGAAGATTCCATGGATTGATAACCCAGGTACGCTGTTCTTTTCGACCAAAAAAATAATAGTCATGTGGTTGCCAATTTTCTAGCTGATCAACCCGATTCAGTGTTCTAAAGGATTCAGTTGAGGTTTCTAACCTGTTTAGATAAATGGAATTCGTTTGGTCAGCGACCATGATTGTTTGAGTTTGGATTGATCCTCTACTTAGCTGATCATCTTACTTAGCCTTTTCTTTTATGTATAGTAGAATATATCATATTGTAATAGATTATCTTAACAATTCATTCTAATGTCTATTTGACTTGGACAAAGAATATTATGAACTAATGACCTTAATATATTACAATAATAGTTATTAATGATTTCGTGCTATTAGGAATAAATTTAGAAGATATTTTTTGTGTAGATTAAATTATAAAAGGAAAAAAGGAAATGGTGGTAAAACATGCTTTTATGGATCAGGTTTGGGTTTGAATAAATTTTAATAAATCTGGTCATTGTTTGAGTTTTGCCACCCAAATGATAATTGGTTGGTTGAGCATCTACCCTCATTGCCACCTATTAGAGAGCTTTCTTTAGTTTTTCCAATGCGGACTAGACAGAAATCTCAATTCAACTCGACACGTCTTCTTATGATCTTATTAAGTATATTTGTCAACCACTTTAATGCCTTTCAAGCCTCAATAGGAAAAACATCTTATCTTTGAGGTCTTCCTGTTATCATCTTTCTTAGTTCATTTTTTCTCTCATATGCCATGTCACTTTGGAAATAGTATATGTATATATATTTTAATTTTTATGATTTTCATTCAACTTCTCAAAGCAACTTTTCTACCTTTCTTTGTTTTTCTCATATTTCACCACAGCCCTTATGTCCGCACTCTTTATCACTTAACATGATTGGAACATTAAGTTTCTCTCTCTCAGTGTAGATAAGTTTGTTTTTACTATTATTATTCATACCTAATTTAGAATATAGATTATCATCTGTGCTATACTGTGCCTTCTCTTTTTCTTTTTGGGTGCCTATTATACAGTGAAAAAAAATTCATTTTCGTTTTTTCCCCAAATTTATGACGCACTCTTTTTGTTTTTATCATGGTTTAAGGATCATAATCACTAAATATATTTAACTATGTTCTGTCCCTTTAGTTATATTATCCCTATCTACTTTTTTAGTAGTGATCACAATTACTTTTAAATTTTTATTTCCTTTTATCACCACTCCATTCTATAATTATCTCTTCAAGATATAGTAGAGTTTATATGCTGTATTTTCAAATTCATTTGTTTCATCTCCTACTCACTCAGTTTCTTGTAGGCAATGTTGTATTCTTCCACCCCTTTACATGTTAATGTTTATATATTTTGAGTTGGTGACCTTGGCCTACTATCTTGAACTAGTTTCTTTACCTGCACCCATATAATATAGTCTAATTAAAAAGATATATGTGTATTATTATTTTTTCTTTCTGTTCTTTATGTATATTATTCCTATATTTGGTTGATCAATAGGCTGCATATATCTCTATTCACATCAACCCTGAACCAATGTACCCAATGTAGTTCCAGTAGTACTTTCCATCCGAACACAGTGTCATTTTGTCTCATTCTGAATTTTATATACTGGGTTTTGGAAGGACTCAGAAGGCAAAGAATTATTTAAATTTATTTTTGGTGTCCAGTTATTATTTATTGAAGGATTAATTTAATTATATTGCATCAATTATCTTTTAGTCTTTATGCTGGCAACCATATTTTTTATATTTCTGAATTAAGAACTTTTGCTTCAGAGTCCATTCCAACTGAATGGTTGAACTTGACACATGAACCTGTGCCTCTTCCTATTAGTTTTCTTTTATGGTTCTAAATGCACCATTTGTTTTTCTGCAGAATTTGAAGATGACCCTGACCTTTACGTGCTGAAGCCAATAAAATATATAGGAATTGAAGTTTGGCAGGTAAGAGTAATGAATCTGATTATAATTATACTGGAATTCAACAATATAAACCTGCTTTCAAAGAGTCTGAAATGATAAGAGTCAATGAGTACTTATTTTATGAAGAGAAAAGTTGGTGTCCTTGATTGTTAATTGTTCTATTAATATTACTTAAAAGCCAGGACCCTAATGTCCTGAAATTAGGTCAATTCACCAATTTCATGTCCATTTTTTGAAGCAGTTGCTGCTGTTGGTGTGGAAGTCTTCCTTTTTCTTAATTATTTTGTCCTTATTATTAATTTTTTTTCTAATGGAATTCTTTGATTGATATTCTGGTCAGCAAACAATGGGAACTTTACTAGTTACAATGACTGGAACTTGTTCCTGTGCCCAATACAGTCTTTAGCTTTATCTGAAATAACTAGAGCTTCACAAATTGTTGCATTGCAGGTAAAGGCTGGGTCAGTGTATGACAACATTTTGATTTGTGATGACCCACAATATGCAAAACAAGTTGTGGAAGACATATGGGCCAAGAACAGGGAGGTCAGTCAAAGCTCTTTAAAAGTTCATTTGATATTTAGTTAATCATCACAATAGAAGCATTTAATTTGCAAGTCTCCATCTTGTTTGAAACGTTTCAGATTGAAAAAGAGGCCTTTGAGGAGGCAGAGAAAGTTAGAAGAGCGCAGGAAGAGGAGGTGACTAACAGAGTTTAATTGCTAATGCAGTTCTGTGGTTTGGTGTTATTGGGTCCCAATAGGTGTCATAGTTCTTCTAAGAATTTCTTTTTCAGAATATTCTCTATTTTTAATTTAAATAATATTGTGTGTAGGATGCTAAAAAAGGGGGAGACAAGAAGAAAAAACGGCGCCGAAGGGTATTGTCATAAATTTTTTTTTTTCTATTATTCCCATGAATTTAAGTGTCCATCCAGTTCCTATGTGCTGCTCTACATTTCGATCAATATCTTATTTTGAACTAAAATCAACTAGTGTCCGTCTGTCGTGTTTAAGCAGGTGCAGAATGAGTTAGTTGTTCTTTTCTTTTTTCTACTTGGGAACTGAGTTAATTTTTTTTGTTTAAAGCTCTAATAGCAATTTTATTAGCTCTATAGTTGCACAATATCCGTACCTATCTTAAAATGGTTCAACAGCGGACTGTCCAATATCTGTAATTAAACTCGCAAATGTTTGGCAAATGGTATCTTTTCCTGTAAATCCATGTATAAAGCTATTTTTCCAAGCTAAGAGGGAAAAAATTAAATAAATAAATAAATTGAAAATAGTTACAAAGTTTCTTGTCAGATTGTTTTATTTGATTTCCAAAGATTCAACCATGTATTTGATGATAAAGTGGACTCCGTGCGAGTCATAGTAGAGAAGATTGAGTCTACAATGTCTATTTTGGCATCAAAATTGAAAATAGTTTCAAAGTTTCTTGTCAGATTATTAAGATTGGAAGATTTAGAAGATCTATACTATATCATACTTCTTTTGCTTTAAGAAAATGTGTGTCATTCACTTTCTTGTGATGAACTATTCCTAAAAAACCAAGGACTCATGTGTAGGAGTTATGAGAAAAGCGAGTTGTTTGGTAATTATGATGCTAACAAAAGGGGTTTACGAGCTTCTTTGAAAGGTCCGAAAGAAATATACAATTGTGGATGTCATGGCTTCTGAGTGGAAGGAGATGGCTGTAATGTCATCAAAAAGATCAATGGAGGAGGAGAAAGCTCTGACCATAATTCTAAAATTATAGAAGCAGTTCACATAAGTAGAACCCTGGGTTACTTTTTTCATGTGGGTTCCTACCGTCAACGGTTGTTTCTTCGGATCAGAAACCTCAGACAAAATGAGCTTTGGCATTAGAAGACTTGATTTCAAACACCATACGTCCATAATTTGGGGGTTCCAAGATATGTGGGATAATTCTGTTCTTCGGATTATAAGGCTATTATAGTTTTAGATTTCCATTTTAATGAAGTATCTATTCACCGGAACATATAATACCCTATTATCATTGATAACTTTTTTGTTTACAGGGATGCATCTATTTTCATATGTTTATACATGTACACGTCTAGTAACGTATATGTATAGAAATGCATGTGTGTGTATTTAGGTAATACATATACATCTAAGTACGAATTTTGAACATTAATGCATGTGACAGAATGTTGGGCAGCTGAGAAAAACGTATTCACAAATTGAGTGTGGCGGAAATGTGAATGTTGAGATGGATGTGCAACAAGACAAGAAATAATAGAAATAGAACTTATTAGATTGGTGAGATGATTGGAATAGCCCATTGGGGATAGAATGAGAGAATATCAATCAAGATTGTTTTTAGACACATGGAAAGAAGACACTAAGTGCACAATTAGGAAGAGTCTAGAGTGGCATGGTCCACAATAGGAGTAATTTTCGGGAAAGGGGAGGACCAAAATTGACATGGGAAGAATTAGTAAGGAAAGATATGATAACATGTGATTTGATTAAGGTAGCCTTGGAGTAAAATGAAATAATCGGATTCATGTAGCCGACCCTAGGTAGTTGGAAAAATGTCTTTGCTTATTGTTGTTGTTGTTGTTGTATGCATGTATGTATATGTATGTATATGCATATCATAGGATGCATGAATGAAATAGGTTTGAAGAAATATGTTGCTATAGGCTTGCAACAGAATACCTAAGATTCAGACTGTATGATAATCAAAGTTAATTTAATGAGACCAGATGGGATTAGTTGTCAGTTTATTAGGTTGAATACACTGGTATTTGTATTGCTGCTGACTTGCCTTTCAAGCAATGTAGCTGTGATCTTCATGGGGAATGATGATGATGACCACCTATTGCTAGGAAATGCTACACTTATTTATGGAATCTAACTTGAATTCCTGTCTTCTTGCAGTATGACCCCGACGACTACTTGGATGATTACCATGTAAGCATCTCTCTCTCTCACACACACACAAACACAACTTATCTTTTCAGAAGAGCATGAAGGAGAAGTTATTTATGACTGCCAAACGTAAAAAAGAAGTGCAGAAGCTATCTTTACTTGATAATCTTCATCTTTTAAAACTGCAGTACAGTTAATCAGTTTGGTTGAAAGAACTTATAACATTTCTTTTGCTACCTTAATAGTTGTTAGGAACCATTATCTCTCTACTGGATTGGGTTCAGCATTTAAGGCTTATATTTATGCAATTTATGCTGACCACATTCTGATATAGGTTTGAATATTGCATGAGCTCATACTTGTATTAAATCTAATAGGAGAAATGATGTTGATGATGCTGGAAATTTTTTTGTATTATAATCCATGTGGCCGACTCGGTCATACTGGACAAGGCAATGATGTTGATGATGCTGGAAAATTTATTGGCCTCTCGTTCACATGTAAATATAAAACTAAATGCGAGAATTCTTTTACTCTGTTATTGCAGGATGAACTATGAGAGGCAATCGACGGCTAGTGAAGTTTTGAATCACATCCAGAAGAGAATATTAGCGTTCAACATTGCTGAAGCAGTATTTTTTCATCATTTTGTATAATAATTGTTGTAACATTAGAGGTTACATACAAGAACTAGTTCGGGCCAAACTATGGTTTAATGGGGTGGGGATTTGAATATATAATTTCCCATTTGCCAGACAATAATATATGCTACGTTGGATAGAGTCCTGATATGATGTAAAGTAACAATTCCTATCTCTTTTGACTTTAAGCAGCCATTTCTGTTCCTAATTACACGACGTGAAGAAATTATTGCTAAATATGTTTGGCGGAAAATTTGTTTTCTTCCTTGTGTAGAAATGCAGGGTGGTTAGAATTCACGAAGAACTCAATAGATTAACAGTATTCTTGGAAAAAAGAACTTGAGAATTGAAGCATGAATTGAAATGACAAGATTTTATTAACTGGGTATTAGATTGCGAGTTTAAACTGTAACAAAGAAGTTATTAATTCAAGTTTGCATCACTTTATATAGAAGAAATTGTGGTAAAATTTCAAAACAAATGTGGTGCAAATTTGAAATAAAGTTTGTGCAAATTTAAACAAAAAACTGTAACAAGTTTAAATTAGTACGTGTCCACATATTTCTCCTCCTTATCCAACAGGCTCCACGTGTACAGGTCATTTTGTCGCCACCAACACTTGACTAGTAGTAGCAGGCACCCATCACAAATATAAAAAATTAATTCTATTTTTAATCAAATTAAAATAACGCGAGGCAATTAATTGAATTCCATATGAGATGATTGTATTGTTGTGAGCCAAGCGCCAACCCATACACACTCTCTCTGTACACGAAGAAATTAAATGAAATGAAAACGACTCAGATGATGATCTCAAGAGCGTCCTGCGTTATGCCTTCCTTCCCTTGTTCTAGGGTTTGTTTCTCTATTTGTGTACCACCTCTCTCTCTCTATTACTCATATAAGTGTGTATTCATTCATTGTCGTACCTGCAAAATTGTTAATTCATCTGCCCTTTTGATTTTTCTCAAAATTTATTCACAATTGTTCAAACTATCTTTCCCCAAGTGTTGGAAAATTTTGAAACATTACAACTCGTAAGGGTAGTGTTGGAATTTATGAATTTCTGATTTGGGTGGGAAATCAAATGGGAATGAATGCTTGCCGAGATTTAATTCGTTGAAAAAAGTTTTTTTTTTCACTTACCTTGTTCGGTGTAATTTTCAGTAATATACCGTGTATGTGTTGCACATGAACAAATGTTATTGTGGGAGTGATGGTGGTTGTAGTCAAGCGACTACTTGTATGGTATTGCTAGTTCCGGACTAACTATGAAATATTCAAATGTTATCTTATCCGCATCACAATGTTTTTGTTGATGTGATTTCAGTATAAAATTTTGATGTCAGCGGTCTTGTCTGTCTTACAATGAGAACCCTTTTTTTTACACTTAGAATTTTGGGGTGTTATACAATTCCCTTTTTTTACACTTGAAATGTGTCTGTTGTCTATGCTCTTGGTTGCGTTTGGCATGGTTTGGGTGTCTCCCGGTTCCACGGTGGACATGTCAGAGGCTTGGAGAGGGTGTATGGTGGAGAGCCGAGTCAGAGATGATTGGAGGGGCATTCCCTTTGTTGGTGGGGATTGGATTGTGGTGCAAGAGAAATAGGAGATCCTTTGATGAAGAGGAACCTCCAATTTGGTCTCTCAATACAATATACTGTATACTTTATTTTTTTGGGTTAATGAACTTTATGGGCAGCATTGTAAATCAATGGGGGATCTTTTAGATTTTGTGGATAGCTTGAAAGTTTAGTGGTTTAGTGTCGCCTTGGGCACCTTTTGTTTTCTTTTGGGAGCACTCTCCTTTTGAGCGCTTTTAATAAAATCTTACTTATTAAAGAAAGTTTTCTTTATTATGTGATATCTAGCAAGTAGCAACAGTGGCTTTTTAATGCTCTCAAATCTGTTCTTTACCTTTATTCTAGGCATAATTGGAAACACTGGATAGTGCTTGTTGCTTTAATATTTTAGCCTAGTAGTTTGTTTACCAATGACACTTGCGATTTTGTGGTGATACCATTTCACATCCTATACATGAATATTTGAAAATCTCTTATTTTTATTTATATTTATTTTTTTATGTTTTAGACGAGGAGAGGGTTCTGCGTATGGCCGGGCATGAGACAACTTTGTCTTAGAAAAAATCTCTTGTATGGATTTGTGGGCTTCTTTTCGATGCCATACAAAACCTTGTGTAGCGTTACCAATATTTCCTCCACACTGCAAATTGAATCGGTAAGACCTCCTCATCTCTTTTTTCTTACTGTAATTAATGGTTTTGCTGCTTTGCTTGCGTTATGATTCGTCGTTTTATGGTACTTATCTCAATACAGTAGTTCTTTCTTTTACCATTATATTGGTGTTCTTTTGATCATTTGCTCTTCAGCTTACTTTTACTTCCACAAATGCTTTGTCAGATTAAATATTGTGACATGACCACCTAAAATGAATTTCAAAGATGCAATGCTTCACTCTATGTGGTATTATGTATTTTCAGAATGCATGGCGAAATATGAACCATCTGACCCAGCTGTACCGGCAGGGAAAGACATTATCCTTATTGTACTTTTCTGAGTTAGTCTAGTTGAATGTATATGAATGCATGTGAATGGGTGTACATGGCACGGACACGAGCGTGGTACATGCTACGGGGTGGCTTAATGTAGGATGAGTGCGAAGAATTCTCTCATACGATTTGTATAACAAAATCAATGTAGGGCTGTTTTAAAAAGGCTTCTTAAGGTTGATAATAATAAATTTTCTGCCTGAAAATTGTTAGAAATGTAAAACCAGGATTTAAGAAGGTATAAGGAAATGGTAAGGGTTGAGGCTTGCATTATGTATGAAACGAGGAAGTTTGGTGGCTGTTCTGGTTCTGAACATTACCTGTGAGTGTTAATCTGGGAATTTGGAACATTTTGTCTGCTTGGGATGAGTAAATGAGGGAGGAAGGTTTCTGGGCTTGTAAAATAAGAATAAGGCTAGAGCTTTTAAATCCGAGATGTTTGTAGAATTCTAAAGGCTTGAAATTTCAGAGAATTAAAGAGAATAATAATAAGAAAAGTACGCAATATTCCTTGGGCTTTTTTAATTAATAAAATTCTCTTTTCTTTGAAGTTTCTCTTTTTTGAAATTGTTGTGGTTTGATGTCACTTTTCCCCTTACATTGAAATGGTGGGAAGTGATAGTAGAAAATCTTTTTTTTTTTTTTTTTCCTTTACTGAGAAATTGAAAATGTTGAGAAAGAAGAAATCAGTGATTGGAGAAATTGGCATCAGAGAAACTTTCTTCTTATTGATCCAAAACATGAACTATAGTTGTATCACCCGTTGTTTTTGTCTCCTTTGGTTTCAGAATGGTTTCTTTGATATTCTGACTCATGGCAATAATCTCAAATTTTCTCTTTTTAGCCTGTTCTTCTGTCAAAGTATTTTCTCTTAATTCCCCTGAGTTTCTTAAGCATTTTGTCCATTTTTGAGAACTTTTTTCCATCATCAGGTGCCCTGTCTCAAGGACAACTATGCATATCTTTTACATGATATGGATACCGGTACCGTGGGAGTCGTAGATCCTTCTGAAGCTGTACCTATTATTCATGCCCTGAGTAAGAAAAATCGAAATTTAACGTACATACTAAATACTCATCATCATTATGATCATACTGGTGGGAATATGGAGTTAAAAGCAAGGTATGGTGCAAAGGTGCGACAGTTTGATCTTCTTCTCAGTTTATATGTTATTTTTTCAATTTTAAGTGTATCTTTGAAGTTTGAGTGAGGCTCAAAGTGCATTAACTCATAAATGCTATGATCATTAACGCATAAAAGTTAGGATCGTTTCAACTCCAAGTAGTTTTATTTACTTCTTGCTTCTTAGTACCCATGTGGGGTTTATCTTCTGGTTGTTGTTTACTTCATTTACAAGGTCATATTTGGACTTTACTTTAGATGCTTATATGGAGGAAGATCTCATCCCTCTGTCCACTTTGAAGAAAGTGCCCTTTTTCCCCCTCCAAGAATATGATAGTTTCTAAATTTCTTCCAAACAACAGAATATTGTCCATTGGGTTCTTGATGCAGGAGCATTGAACAAATCTCTCAAAGACAACTAAATTTTGATTTGAAAGATAAATATTGGAAACAAAGGGAATGATAAATTTAGGTAAATTAGTTTAAATTGGCCAAGATTCACATGTCAATTGGGTGCGATTTGATCAAGTATAAAGCTGGACTAGTGGCCTTTGTTTCCTATTGTTATTATTTATCATATTGTTACATGCAAGGGAAACATAAGCATAATGTGGTACCGCTCAGTTTTTCTGATGGACTAAAAAATTTATCATAATTGAAATTTTTAATCTTAATTTTGAATGGACTAAATACAATGGCTGACTAGCAAAGCTGGCTTTTCTTTTCTATGTTATTTGTAGGTAATTGGCTCGGGAATAGACAGGGATAGAATTCCTGGCATTGATATAGTTTTGAATGATGAGGACAAGTGGATGTTTGCTGGCCACGAGGTGCTTGTAATTGAAACTCCTGGTCATACCCGAGGTTGTATTTCAGTACTCAGTCAGTAGAGAATTATCTCATGTTGTTCTAGACTTCAATAGATGAAGATAATTTATTTATTTCTAAAACCAAGTTCTGCAATTGTGATATCACTTTACCTTCTTCCTTGTGACTGAGCATTTTTAGATTTCAGTTTGTGTTTAGAATGTTTGGCATGAACGTTTGGTTTATTTTCTTTTTGCATAGAATTCTCTCGTTCTTTAAATTCATTATTGTCATCATCCTTGCACATATCTCGTACGATGTAGGAGTTTTCATCTTTATTTTTTTAAACATATCCATGTAGGACATTCACCCCGGCATTCTGATGGTTATGGTTGTAATAGATTGGCTGTTTTAATTTTGTTATCCCTCGCTCACCTATCAGTTACTTGTGGTCTTCTTTGCATTTATTGTATTATGAATCAGCTCTAGCTTTATGGGTGAATTTTTTCCCTTCAAAAAGGTTGAAATGACTAATGTTACAATTTAAGATACATGTAAAGGGAAGGAGTTAATGTAATCGTGAGGATTACAAAGTAATTTTAAAACTAGTACTGTTTTGAACTTCACATTTGTGAATATTTTAATACTTAAGAGTGAGGTTATACTTGAATATAATAAGAGAAAGGTTGAAATGTCTTACAAATTACAAAGTAATTAAAACTAGTTTTGTTTTGGACTTCACATTTCTGAATATTTTAAGACTTAAGAGTGAGTTTACGCTTGAATATAATAAGAGAAGCTGCTTTGGCAAAGTACTAGCACCCTGCGTAGGCTGGACATATTCTGGATTATGCATTTATTTGATATGTTTTATTTCTAGTTTCATCATTTCAAGGAAATTTACACTCTTTTTTCCTTCATATTGATCTTAATTGCGAGCAGGTCACATTAGCTTCTACTTTCCAGGATCAAGGGCAATTTTTACTGGGGACACTTTGTTCAGCTTATCATGTGGCAAGCTTTTTGAAGGAACACCTGAGCAGGTAGATTTTTTTTTTCATTGGCAAGAATCACACTCACACCCACTTTTTGGCCCTATGGGCACTTGAACTCTTGGCCTTCTCTTTTAGAAGGTGAGGAAGGACCACTAGGGCTACAAGGACCTTGGTGATTAGGTAGATTTTTTTCTTCAGTTATGATACTGGTCATGTCCCTGTTATGAGCTTAGGAAAACTTATCTTATTATTATTATTATTTTTTGTGTTGGTGTTGACTTCCATCTTGTTAATTATTTATCCCTCTGGTCATTATATATATATCAACCTCTCTGTGTATTTTCTTGTGTGCTTAGATGAGCGGAAGGAGCAGTGTCAAAAGAGTGATAATTCATTCAAAGTTAGTAGTCAATGTGTTTCTTGTATATAAGATTAAAAGGTTGCTGAGTGATGTGATCATTTGTGAGAAGCTGTTTGTTCAGATCTACCAAGTTTTTGAACCTAAATATTTAGGGTGAAATTATAATTCATTAATTTTGTCTTTTTCGGTTGATGAAGATACACATGACCTAGGGAACTAGCCTTGCTTCCTTGCTTATTCTATGGACACTTCTCCACCCAATATTGTTTAATCCTCCATAAATCTGCTAGTGGAGCTTTGGAGAAGTCAGCATCTGCTTTGCCAGCAGTCCAAAAATGATAGTTTCTCAGGGCCAATACAACCTGGCTTATGGCATCAGCATTACAAAGGTACTTCTTGAATATTGAGCCTACATTTAAGTTACTCAGGATGCTTCTGCTTATCTCCGAAATCCTGCAACTTAGGAAGATTGGTTAAGACCCACTTAGTCATATTAATTACTCATTGCCCTTGAGACTTTATGTGTCTATACTTGACCCTCTTAGCAGCTTCCTTACCACATCTGGAGCAGTAACATTCAGTCGAGGGTTACTCTTGGTGTCCTGAAGCATGTTCATGCTGATGCTTCTCTGCATCAAACATATGTTAGACACTAGTACTGTAGTATTCCCTATGGAAGAGAGCGATGATGATTACTCTCTCCACTCTGAACTGGAATGCCGATGCAGGCAACATTCTAAACACACTCTGAAATTATGAACTTAAAAGAGAGAAGCTTTCCTAATACCCCTTATATAGAGGTAAAAATTATTATGATAAACCTTATGTCGACACCCTCTGAAGACACTGGTGGCTCCCAATCTTCAATAAGACCTTGCCACGTCACCTGAAGATGTCTATTTTTGATAAGTAAATAATGGAATAAAGAGCATTCAAAAGGCATCCCACAAGAGCTACAAAAGTCCAAAAAGGGCCTCTAAATCCTCAAAGAACCCAAAAGATCAACAAACTCCTCTATGGATTTACAATTTCTCCCTAGAACCCAACAAAAAAGAGTTCTAATAATGGAGAATTTCAAAGACCCAATAGGATTTTCCTTTCCTTCGAAAGATCTCCTATTTATCTCAAGCCAAATGCATCACCAAACACATAAAGGTGTAACCCTCCAAAAATCACAGACTTGAACCGCCATTGTACAACCTTTCCGAGCCTCAATCAAACATCTAGAAGACCTCGGCATAACCCACTGATACCCAAACAACCCCAACATCAAAATCCAAAAATCCCGCGCCACTGGGCAATGCAAACGAAGGTGATCAACTGTTTCCTCATCATTCGTACACATAAAGCACCAGTTAATGACAATCTGTCTCCTTCTCCTTAGGTTATCTTGAGTCCAAATCTTCCCTAAGATGAATGTCCATGCAAAAAACGCCATTTTGAGCAGAGCCTTGGAACGCCAAATAGCCTTCCACGGAAAGGGAGGGGTCGGAGCATCTGAAAGACACCTATAAAGAGATCTAACATCGAAGCGACCCTAACAAGAGAGAAGCCACATCCGAGAGTCAGAAACATCTCCCATGATCTCCTGTCAATACAAGAGCTCCAAAAAACCAATAACATCCTCAATTTCCCAGTCCTGAAAATGCCTCAAGAAACGAACATCCCAAACTATTTTCCCACTATCCAGGTGAAAGCAGTCAACCACCATAGCCTGACAATTTGAAGCAATCTGGAAGAGTCTAGGGAAAGTGAGCGCAAGAGAACGATCGCCACACCAAATGTCCTCCCAAAAGTGGATTCTCCTGAATGACGAAGCGTGGAGGTAAAAATTTGGGTACTAGACCCATTCACCATGTTTTCCATATCTGCAGCTCATGTGGCATTCTCCCACTTAGCTTGTGGATTGTTTCACCTCACTACATGTTGGCTCATGTGAAATGCCACATGGCATCTTTTCAACAACTTGGTATTCTCCTTTACGTATCTGACATATGCACACATCTTCTTTTGGAACATGGTCAATGTGAGACACAGTCACATTTTCGTGTAATATTTCCATCATTTTCGTGCAATATTTCCATCCTTGGTGTCAACAAATGTGGTGCCTTGACTTTACACCTCAACTTGAGTGGTAAGAATGAGGTTCTCTGCAGACATACTCTCTGTGTTAGAGCTATTTCCATGACGATTATCCTTCTATCACATGTTTCTCCAGAAGTTAGCGTTTGCTGGAATTTTCCAGGTGATTTATTGCACTCTCTCTACATCAGCTCACTTCCAAACTAGGCCTTCTGCAGATGCCGACACCTTTAAATATCCATAGCTGCTTGAGTCCATAGTGGGGTTTTGGAAGCTTCTGAAATTCACTTTATTGCACTGTGACATCAAGGTTACGGCTTGGTTCTTAGCAAATTCTTGGCTTGGCAGCTGAATTTAGTGCTTATTAATGTGTATATCTAGCTACACTCACAGCTAGGCTGGTCTTGGAGAGAGTGTTACCGCATTCTCGCAGAGACGTGTTCATGATATATCGTGCTCTGCGTGTTCTACCTCATTTGATAATATTTTATACCACTAGTTATATCTTCATTTAGACACATTTCCCAGCACTTGTGCCAGCTGGTCAGATGTTCTTTGTACTCCCGCTATCATATATTAGGTGTTGGACTGCTTGCCCCATTTCAAAACTTTGGGAGGGGAAAGAGTGACCTCAAGATCTCCAACATCATGAGTCTCTCTAACAACCAAACCCCTCCCCCCCTCCTTTTTCCCTGCTCCCTAAGATTGCATTATTTTTAGTTTAATTTACAATATGGATATTAAAATATTTTATAGTGTGAATAGTATATATTCTTTAGTATCTAATTGGATTACTATCTCAGTGAAACTAGCCATTTGTGGTTACATTTCTGAATAATGAAGTTTTGAGATTTTGAAATATTGCGAAACATAAACAACAAATAAAAGGTAAATGAATGTTATTTTACAATTTGAAATATAAATAGTACTGGAGAGTATATATTTCTGATCTCGATGAGACTTTGTGGTTACGTTTCTAAATGGTGAAATCTTGAGATTTCGGATTATTGTAAAAAATAAGATATAAATGAAAGCATGTTATAATTTTAATTTTTATCTGATGCCTAAAAGGATCTTACTATTTTTTAATTTAAATTGAATTATCGGCATTGTATAACTCCTATAGATTTGCTTCTATTTGTAAAACATACACAGTTCCCTGGGGAACTTCATATCTTTTGCAAATTTGTTGAAGATTCAGAACATTGCTATTTTCAGAGGTAGTTATTTGTCACACACTCAAACACCCTAAGACTAGCCATTCTGTTTATTTAATGACACTTGGCATTTGAGGGAAAAAGAGAGAAGAAGTTTGTATCAGGTCTAGTTACAATTCTGAATGTTTCTGTTCCAGATGCATTCTTCCCTCGGAAAGATAATATCTTTACCAGATGACACAAATGTATACTGTGGCCACGAATATACATTGGTAAGTTATTTTTTCTTTATTGGCTTTTTATGTTCCCTCTCTGGTTTAAGTGTTTCTGAGGGCCCTAACTTTGCGAAAGATTTTGACAGAGTAATTCAAAGTTTGCACTGTCTATAGAACCCAACAATGAAGCGTTGCAAAGTTACGCTGCCCAAGTAGCTAATCTCCGCAGTAAGGGCTTGCCGACGGTAAATATTGACTTCCTTTTCCTGGCAACTTATTTCTAGGTCCTTGCATGGCATTAATTTTTCCTTTCAAAATTGTGATAACTGAGGGTTGCCCTTAAATATCTAATATGTTAAACTTGATAATTCTAAATATTGATAACATTTTGGAAGATTCTATGTGATTCGATTGTGGATAATTAATAAATATATTGCTTTTAATTATATTCTTGCATGTGTCATGTTTTGCTGATAAATTTTTCAAGAAATCAAATATGTAGGTTTGCTACATTGGCTTTACCAGCAGTAAGTGGATTTATTTGTTTTATAATATAATAATCAGACTTTAGGAATAAATTGTCCAGGTAAAATTTTTGGTTCATAGTGCACAAAAGTATCTTCTTCTTTTCTTAAATTATTTTTTTAATGTGTAGGATATTAAGAAGTGTTTGACAAGAGTTTTTTTTAAATTTTGCCATAGTTCATTACCATTTTTATGTGATAAAGGATTTTGGTTTACTCTGTTGATGCCTCATGGCCCTCGTGTTCGATGCAAGCACTTGATAAATTATTAAATGTGTAGCTTGATGCATGCATTTGATACAAAATTACTCCTAATTTTTATGTTTCATACCTTTTTTGACTTGATTTCACAGTTGTGCTGCACTTATTTATTTATTATATTTTAGCATATAGTCTCATCTCCAATACAAACGTAAACTGAATGGCTTTAACTGTCCCAAAAAGTGGGGCCATAGAGAAGTGGAGATGAGCTTTCCCAGTTTGACTCCAGGCTTTGGTTGGTTGAGATTTGGAACACAGTTGAGGTTGGACTGGGCTCATCATGTGTTTCAAGTACTTAGAACAGATCTAACTTAAAGCTGAAGCTGAACAGATATCTTGTAGATACATCCATGATATTGTAACACTAAACAGATCCATGGTGGCTTGATTTAGGCAGTGGACAAGTTTTCTTGGGGCTTAGCCTGGTGATTTTTGATTGAGCTCAGATGAATTGCCACTTGCCAGCAATCTAAGCTAAGCTGGTCAATTCATTGGAGCCTAACTAGTCTATGAATGAGAAGGGAGGGATCATATTTTTATTGATAGATAAAGTTCTTAACTTGATTTTTGTCAGTCTATTGGGTCCTGCATTGGTTCTTGCTGAACATCATATTCTTTTAATTTTCCTTGACTACATGTGACTATTATTGTGGTGTCTTAGATTCCAACTACACTAAAGAAAGAAAAGGCATGCAATCCATTCCTTCGCACTTCAAGTATGGAGATCCGGCAGTTGTTAAATATTCCAGCCACGGCAAATGATGGTGAAGCCTTGGGTGTCATCCGCCAAGCAAAGGATAATTTTTAGGAATGACTATATTACCTATATTTGTTTGTGTATGAGACAAAATGAGTGTGTTCATTGTGTGAAATGTAACCTATATTGTTGGCCATTTAAAAAAATTTAATATATCGTTGGATGGCTAGTTCTTTTGTACATTTTTTTATTGGATCTTTCTTTTAGTTGTTGTTGAATCTGTTTTTGGTTGATGAATCTATGATGGTCAGAATCTAACTACCTGTGTTCATCTGTAACTAAAGAATTTAATTTAAAGGCTGCTTGCTGATGAATCTATGATAGTCAGAATCTTACTACCTGTGTTCATCTGTAACTAAAGAATTTAATTTAAAGGCTGCTTGCTCTTTATTTTGGGTTTTGGGATTTAAGCTGGGTTGGGGATTTTTTTTTTGTTCCTTCGCCAAGATGAAAGGGAATGTTGCATTGAGTGCTGGACATATCTTCTTTTGCATGCACTGCTACCAAATTATGAAGCACTTCACCTAATTCTAAACAAGTGATTAATTGGTAACCATTAATTTCTCAAGGCCACCTCCTCTGTATCTAATAATATTCTTCTAACTTAGAAATCATGATCTACCGCTACCTATATATCTAACTATATATATATATATATATATATATATTCATAGAGAAAGGGGGAAGCAGAACAAAAGTGAGAATGAACAGAAGTACAGTATTTATGTTTACAGATCAAGAATGCTGAATAACAATCCAGAGGCACAATTTTGGTCATACATGTTAATGGAGATCAGAAACTCCCTTATTTACAGCTTATTTCAAACACACAATTGGGGTTATTCATCATAATTGACCAAATATAATTTTACTTCATCCTGCCCTAAAAGTAAATCTTTATTCTGCAGAAAAGGGAAATCTACATCCTGCAGCCAAGACAAATATTTATACACCATGTCTGCAGTTTTCAATTCCATGTCCGATTTTTCTTGCAGCGAATGCTCCTCCTACTCTCCATCCATGGTGTACGCAATTTCCAATTCGATGGGTTTTAACTGCTCTTCTATTCCTTTTTCTTGCAGCAGCTCTTGGTGGGAGTGGGACATATTTGAAAATTGTTTCTGCTGGTCTTCATCCATCATCGAAACATATAATTTCATGTCTGATTTTTCTTGCAGCAAATGCTCCTCCTGCTCCTCAGTTAAATACTCTCCGTCCTTGGTGTATGCAATTTCCAATTCCATGGGTTTCAGCTGCTCTTCTACTCCTTTTTCTTGCAGCAGCTCTTGGTGGGAGTGGGAGTGGGACATATTTGAAAATTGTTTCTGCCGCTCTTCATCATTGAAACATATACGCTCCAGCCAATTTAAATATTCTTCATCTGCAGTTTCTAATTCCATGGGTTTCAGCTGCTCTTGTAATCCTTTTTCTTGCAGCAGCTCTTGGTGGGAGTGGGAGTGAGACATATTTGAAAATTGTTTCTGCTGCTCTTCATGATCATCAAAAAACATATGTTCCAGCCAATTTAAATATTCTTCATTTGCATTTTCTAATTCCATGTCAGATTTTCCTTCACAGTTATTGTTGGATTTCAGCTGAGTATGTTCTAAACAAAGAATTAATCAGTAGAACTTATATATATATATATATATATATACATACAACTCAAGCACATCATTAAGCAATAACATGCATGCATAACAAACACAGATTTTTGATGTACCTCTTTTATTATAACTTATGCATGAGCTAGGAACAGAACTCAATTCAAAAGAATATATATATATATATATATATATATATATATATATGAAGAATTTGAGTTCATGCATTAGTGATACATTCTTATGTACCAGTATATAAGTCCATTTGAATGCACTTTTCTATTCAGCATGCTCTTTAAATATGGCTTACATATATATATACACACACGCACGCACATATATGCAAAGATTCAGTTTATTTATTTATTTATAGCTTCAGATTCAACTATAGAATGCTCGCCATGCATTAAGAACTACATCTTTCATTTTCAAAAATTAAAAAGGTTTCCTTATTAACAATTGCAAATAGAATTTACATGATGTCTAGCTCACATGCATTAAGAACTACATCTTTCATTTTTGAAAATTAAAAAGGTTTCCTCATTACTAATTGCAAATACAATTAACATCTGTTTTATTTGTTTTCATGTCTAACTGTCTTAATTTATGCAGCTCATCACCAATGATAAATTATAAAATATATTACTCACATAGTACGTACTGAAATTGGTCCAGAGCACCTCATAATGTAAGAAAGGACTGCTATATATATATATAGCTACTTTCATGTCTACCTAGCTAGCTTAGTTATTCAAATTGGAACATATACTCAATAAACAAATATAAATATTAATTTCATGCATGATGTTATTATTCAAAATACATATGAATTATATTGATAATTGAAGTATTTAACTATAATCTCAGCGAAGAATACATGCATGCATACAAATTAATTAACTAACTGAGAGTACTTTATATACATATATAATAGAACTCTAAATTAATGTACTTATTAATACATAGCATATAGTACGTACCGTATCTCTTGAAAGACTATACTCATGCATAATCCAATCAGTTTTCATGCATTCACGACGATTTCGATTTTTGCTCTTGTACTTGTAAAATGTTGAGGTTTTGATGTAGCCAATGACTTTCAAATTTCGGGTGTTTCGCATGTATTTGTGTCCAGTGCTGGCCTTCCAATATCCTCCAACATCAAACTTCTCTTTTACATCTCTATCGGGCCTCTTCCCTCTATCACTAGTTACACATTTCTTCTGTCGACTTACAAAATAATATCTATCACACCCATGCTCATCATTATCCATATTGCTATTTGACCCATGAATATCATCTGATATACATATAGACAATTAATTAAAGTCATATATAAGAATATTAATTAATCAAGGATTGAATTTAAAGAAACTAATACTCTATATATAAATAGAGAGTTAGATATGGCATTGCTTAACCAGTCGATATCATGATATAGGAACTAATTACTTAAATGAAAGAAACCACGGCTCACATGCATAGATGTCCATATCAATGACTGCATTGGATGGCAGTTGTTCACCATTAAGCTTCCTCCTCAAGTAATCAGAAAGGAATTCTTCATCAGTTGGTTCAAACCTATATCCAACTGCTAGTACCTGATCATGAGTACTTCCACAAGCACTAAGGTACTGATCACCATATCAGTATTCATGGGACTAATTTGCAGCTGCAAATTCTCACTGCTTCCTACAGTTAATTTCTTGTTTATCCTTTTACTCCCATCCCGGATTCTACACAAAACACATTCTTGGAACTGCACTCACACACAACAATTAATTAATTAATAATGAATAAATCAAAAATTAATGTTTGGACATCTATACAGAGAAGAAGAAACATACTGCAGGGTAAATATGTATCATATATTAAAAAATTATATTAAACATACCTTATCCTCTTTGAGCTTAAATTTATGCATGATCCAATCAGTTTTGATGCTTTCTTCACGTCTTTGATTGCTATTTTTGTAACTGAAATATGTTAACGACATCACTGAACCAATAGGATTGCCTAGCTTATCTCGAATGGATTTATTGTTGTTGGCCCTCCACCATCCTCCGCAAAAGTGTCCTTTAACTCCCCGTTTTGGTGTTATACCATTCCCAGCTACGAATTTCTTCTTTCTTTCTACAAAGTAAAATTTATCAAGCTCGTTCATATCATGATCTGTTACATAAACATGTGCAAGATATAAGAATATAATCGAGAAAATTAAACCACAAGAATTAATCTAGTGAAAGATAATAAATATATATATATATATATACACACACACAGGCTAATTACAGTGTATGCACACACAGTCACACACACATATATAAGATGGATATATAAATATGCGTCTACATGTATCAAATAGGGTTTGGGAGACGGTTAATTAAAAAGATAGCAAAGACAAAAGAAAATATAATATTTGTTATTTCTTAGTTTTCTTTTGTGTCTTGCATGTGTTGTACAAAGGAAATCAGTGAATTGTGTGTGCTCGATCCATACGTCTTGGGACGCTGGTTGAATACGTTTCATATATATATATATATATATATATATATATATATATATTCTCAGACCGTATCAAATAATTCATTGTAGTGAAAGTTGATAGGATTCTGGACAAATAATTGGATAGACAATGGTCCACTTACTAACCTCTTCAATGAATGAACCATACAATCATTAAGATCATCCACCAACATGAAATGTTAGCTCATTTGTTAACTCCACCGACACAATATATATACACACACACATGCACTATATGCTACCTCACCGCCTCAAGCTCCAGAATTAATATGCTACCTTTTCACCGCCTCAAGCTCTAGAATTAATATGCTCCTTCCTACCAATTATCAGGTGCTTCTAATTTTATAATAAAAGATTTGATAAAATGCACCGGCTGTTCTAATCCATACCCTTCTCTCCAAGGGTCGCGTCGCCTCCAATTCACCAAACCACCACTCGACCGCCTCATCCCCGAATTCCTGGATTGTGCTGTCAAACCCATCACCCACTTTTCGCGTCACTGGCAGAAGCTTGCTCAAATCATGGCAACGTTGGTCTGGGCTTCGCACTGATCTCCGCAGCCTCTCCTCTAGCCGTATTTCTCGTCGTTTCTGTCGGCGGCGACGTTAAACCCACCGAATTTTCGCGTCACTAGCAAAAGCTTGTTCAAATCGTGGCGGCGTTGGTCTGGGCATACGGCGGCCGCGGCATTTATTTAGGCTTTCAAGAAAACATGAAGGGGGAGGAGAGGGGAAAACGGCGTCATTTAACTTAAGGGGAAAACGGCGTCAATTTTAGTACTATTCTTCTGTGTCATTTATCTTAAGGGCAAGACAGCGTCATCAAACTTAATTAAACATCCATATATATATATATATATATATATATCCAAATTATATATGTCCAAATTAAGAAAAATATGAGAGAGAGGAGACAATTATGATTTATATACATAAAGCAACCAGGGTTCATGGTTGTAGACATCCATGTAGATCACTGCATTGGATGGTAGTTCTTCTCCTTTAATCTTCTTCTTCAAGTAATAACGGATGAGTTGTTTGTTTGTTGGTTTAAACCCAAAGTTGTTAAAATCGGGATTCTACGTAGAATCGTTTTGGATTCCGTAGAATTGAAATCGTAGAATCGAATCGTGAATCGTAAGATTCTACCAAATTGTGAAAAAACAATTGAAACTAACTTCTTAAATAATAAGATCTATAAAATATAACAAAAATGAAGCCAAAACACATAATATTACACATCCATAAGTTCACAAATCTCAAATCCTTACAATATTTCAAAGTCCGAATATAAATAAAAGAAAATTTAGCTCAAAATAACATAAAAGAAAATTTAGCTCAAAATAACACGAGTTTACAAATCTCAAATCTTAACCCATCCATCTCCAAAGTTAGAAAATAAAATTACATATCAAAAGTAAACTTCTTTTTTTTTTTTTTTTTTTTTTTTTTTTAAACTGAAGAAATAAGAAGACCTTTTTGTCCACCAATCCAAGTGTTTCGGTGTATGTGACCTTATTAGTCACAAGTATGAAATTAATCAAGAGTTAGCACAACAAAATATGAACCATGCGTTAACTTGATCTCATTATATTATCAGTTTAGACTACAAGATTATACATTGGCTGACATATTCGGCAAGTGTTTTAAGCTTTTAAAATATTTTTAATTTTTAATCTATATGATAAGCCTTCAAAAAATAAAAATAGTCAAATGAAACCAAAATTTGCCTAAACCTGTTAGTCACGAGTATGCATCCTTGAGATATAATTGATCATTTTAATTTTTTATAATTAAACACAAAAATATATTATGGAACATTAACATACATGGTAAAAATAATTGATATATATACATATATATATATATTTCTTTTTCTGCCACTAATGAAAAATAATTTATATTTTATATAATAAATATTTAGCTTTGTATACTACACTTGGGCCAGGCCTCTTTTATTTTGTCACCTGGAAGAAACCAACCAAAAAATAAAAGAAAGTCCAAAAATAAAGGCCCAAACAACCAATTTCGTAGAATCGGTAAAATCGTGTAGAATTGTACGATTCTACCTCCGATTCTACGATTCTACCCCCGATTCTACTCCCGATTCTACTAATTGAACGATTCTGCTGCGATTTGACTCGATTTTGAGTTTTGAGTCGTAGAATCGTGCAATTCTACGACTCAGAATTGCGATTTTGACAACCATGTTTAAACCTATGTCCCTCTGGCAATGGCATATTGCCTGAACACCAAAGAAATAAATGGTAGATCTTTCTCTGTATGTGTGCTAATGAGTTTATTTTGTGCAAAATGAAATTGAAGCTAATACGTACCATGTATCTATATATAGATATAGATAACTTGGATACCAAATTTATTACTCTTAGATTGCTACTGATCAGTTTCTTGAATACTAAGCTAGCTAATTAATACAATATAAATACACACATGCGCTATATGCTACCTCACCGCCTCAAGCTCCAGAATTAATATGCTTCGTCCTACCAATTAGCAGGTGCTTCTAATTTTATAATAAAAGATTTGATAAAATGCACCAGCTGTTCTAATCCATACCACTAACTATGGTGATTAGTAGTGCAGAATTCATCATGGATGAGAACATTTTTTGGTTCATCAGTATTTTAAGTCTCTTTTGCTAGCTTTTAACTACAAATATCAAATATTATTGTTGTTATTAGCAATAGAATATTTTTGGTGCTCGAAGGATAGGATTTTTTGTTAACATTCCATGAATATTTCCCAAACTAATTTAGAAAGAATTAATGTAATCCGTAAAGGGGCATTGGGTGCTAGGCTGAATTAATTTTATCCTTAGCAGAGGGTGCCGGGCCAAATTTACTCCAGAAACTCACATCTATTGCAAAATTTCTACTTCTACTACTTTATGTGTTGCCTATTGTTTCTTGAACTTGATCTATTTGTTCTTAAGAAGAATAAGATCGAATAGAATATTTTTTGACATGAAATTACACAAAAAGTAAAATATTATGTCTCGAGATTGAAAAATACATGTGCCGTAAATTATGGAGTGTTTTAAGAGTTTGGTTCTGCTACCCCCTTTTTCTCTATAATCATAATATATTTGGTGACTAGTGATTGTGTATTTGCTTTAAAAGAAAAAAAGAAAAAGGAAAATTACATATAAATGGAGTCAAAGTTTCATATTTACTTAGAGACTGAGTCAAAGTTTCATATTTCTCTAAAATGGATTACTGAGGTGGCACATGATTTTTTACTGTTTAAAAAATTGTGGTGCCTAAAATGCCCTTCCCTAATAAAAAAGTAGTACCTTCAGTTTAAAAAAGTAGTACTAGTACCTTCGGAAAAAAAGTAGTATCTTCGCGAGTGTTTAAAAAACATGGTACCTGGACGCCAAAAAGTAATACCTTCAGTTCAAAAAAGTAGTACCTTCGAAGAAAAAGTAGTACCTTCGCGGAAGGGTATTTTAGGCATTATAATTTCTAAACAGTAAAAAACCATGTGCCACCTCAGCAATCCATTTTAGAGAAATATGGAACTTTGACTCAGCCTCTAAGTAAATATGGAACTTTAACTCCATTTATATGTAATTTTCCCAAAAGAAAAAGAAAAAGAGAATAATATGTACATCAAGTCATAAAAGTGACACATAAGCTCCATATATTGATACGAGGCAGCTATATATATTATATTACTTAAAAGTAGAGGTAACATTGATAAGAGAGAATTATTTTAGTCATGAGTTTGGCTTCAAATTTATTTAGCATTCGCGACTATCTTCACACCAGCAGCACAATGCTCCCGAAAATCGCATATGAAGAAATTATGTCCCTTTGCAAGCGTTATGTGGTCATTTTTTGTTTGAAACGCTACTGAATCGGCTGGAACCTTGCAACTGTTATACCCATCTTGATTTACCACAACCACAAGTTCTGACAAATGCAGATACACATGTGCTTGTTATATTGTATTAAAAACAGCTTCATTAATTCCCTATTTAAATTTAATTATTGCATTACATAAGTACTATTGATCTTCTAAAAGAAAAATAAGAAAAAGAAAAAGAAGAAAAGAAGAAAGTGCTTCATCCAAAATTAAGGATACGTGGAGTCATCGAAACAGAGTAAAAATGATATTTTAAGAGAAAAAATAGGTGGTGAAGAAAAAAATGGAGAAGGCCCTCTCTCCTTTACTTGACTCCATCTCTGAGTTATTTAGGGAGGACAAATCTGTCTCTCTTGTATGTATTACAGATCTACATATTCAATTCAATTTTGTTGACTTTTGAGTATTGTTTTCTTCTTCTAATTATTGTAATCATGCATTATTTAGTATGATTAGGTCGTTAAAGGTGGTGGAGATCATTGGAAATCAATGTCAGAAGCTGTGAGTAATTTTTCAAAAATAAATTTAGTTCTAACTTCTGGTCCACATTTATTACTTATGGATAAAGATTACATTTTTATTCAATATTATTGTTATCCATTTGTTCCAAATACAGGAAAAAGCTCCCTATGTAGCAAAGGCAGAGAAAAGGAAGACTGAATATATATTAAAAAAAACTCCAGGCTTACAGCAAGAAAGTGGTATTGCTTTTTAGTTGTATTTGTTCATCATTTGATTCGTAGTGTTTTGTTTGCTCTGAATTATTTCTTTCAATTTGTAGTCCACAAAGTTATTGTTCAGAAGACTAAAAAAAATTATATTTATTTTATTTTTATGGGTTAATCATATTATCAGTACTATTGTTTTGTTTTATCTGAAATATAACAATAAGCTATTGTTCAGAACAGCTCAGAATCTCAAATTAAAATACCATTCATTTTCTATAACGAAGCTAATTAATACCCTAGATTGCTAATGAGTTTCTTGGATACCAAGTTAATTAATACTCCTAGTGAGTTTTTGGATGCCGAACTAATTAATACCCTAGATTGCTAATGAGTTTCTTAGACACTGAGCTAATTAATATCCTAGATTGCTAATGAGTTTCTTGAATACTAAGCTAATTAATTCTCTAGATTGTTAATGAGTTTTTGGATAATATTCTAAATTACTAATTAATAGCATCCTTAATATTATTTAAATTATCCTAAGAGATAAAGAAAAATATATATATATTTTTAATTACTAAATGTACGAGTCTGGAGTTTTGCGGTACGAAACGAGACCTTGGGAGGAGGATTTAAATTGACATCCTAGATCCATAAGTGATAAATTGATGCTTGAGCATGGAATATGATGCCAAGGATTTGGAGGGACTGCAAGAGGGAGAGCCGTATATATGACCCGTTTGAGCCGTGCATATATTAATTAAATTGATAAATATTTATGAGAAAAATTAGAGCCCCACTTAATTTATGTAATAAAACAAGATTTGGCAAAATGTTATTTATTATTATTTTTTTTTCTAGTACACATGCCTCCACTGATACTCAAAACCTGACCTACCTTTAAAAAGTAGGGACCAAGTACCGCTAGGCCACAGACCTGTTGGTCAAAATATTAATTTATTAAAATTTTCTCAACCAACAAAATTACAATGAATTGAAACGAATTCGTAATCAATTATTGTGTGACAAGAATCTTAAAATAAATTAAAATTTCATAACCAGCGACACTATTGACTATCCTCAATCGATAATGATTGAATTGCATTAAATTGGTAGTTACACTAACAAACATATATATAGATAAAAATGTATTTATTGCTAACTAGTTCATATATATTATGCTTCACTTTTCTAATTTAGTTAATAAGCAAAAATAGTTTAAACATTTAATTAGGTAGTAAACATCCTATTGGACTAGAAATAAACTAAACTATTCATTAGGCTCAATTTTGATATATGAACTTGGTTAATAAAGGAGCCGATAATACATGAATATGAAATGATAAAGGAGCCAATTATACATGAATATAAAACTTCACCATGCACAGTTTTGTTATTAGATTTTATTTTAAAAGATTTTATACCAATTAGAATATACAGATCCTATATATATATATATAATACTTTCTATTTTCACACTCAAACGATGTAGAATTGTACACATATAATTCTGATAGCTTGTCAATGTCTCCTGCACCCGCCCACAAAGTTGCCACAATCACCCCTTTGGGATTCAACGTCGACGTTTCCATTGGCCACACTTTCGGCCGGGTCAGACTATAATACATTTTGTAACGATTCAGTCCACCACATGGTATGATACTGTTTGCTTTAGACCTGTGTTTATACAATTTTGTTCTTAAATTTTATTTTAAAATGCCCTATACCAATTGAAGTGTACGATCTTACATATATAGCACCTTCCCCCGTTGGATCCGCAAAAAAGGCCACCCCAAGCACACAGCAGCCCAAGTGCAGTTTGGATATGTATTCAACCCTTCTTAGTCCTTATTACTCCGATCCAATGGAACGCTCCTGCATATTCAACTTATATTCCTGCATATCTGGGGTGACGTGTCAAAATCAAAAGGTTTATGGACCCACAAGTAACTGGAGCGCATCTCTACTGAAAAGCGCACCGGAGAAGGGAAAGTAAGTCTTCACTTTATCTTCCGACACTGAGTGAGAAGGGAGCCCCTCTCTCTCCTCTCTCCCCCTTCTCTCTCTCCTGAGCTGACATTAGCATTCCTCTCTGAAATATGTAGATATATACGTTATACATTTAATAAATCCCGAAATCTATAGAGACCCAAAATGATCTCTGGGTTTCTAATTCGGAACCCTAGAATTGATAAATGGACAAGTGATCTGGAACCGAGCTTTGTATCGGAACCAAAAGTTGCCTAGATTCTCTTTTGAATCAACCACAATCCGTTCAACGCGTCCTTTATTTAACTTCAGGTATGTCGCTCCTTTCACTCTCTACACAGACACGTATATACGCCTTTATGTAAATATATAATCTCATATTTTACGTTGTTTTCATTGCTCTGTTTTTATACTAAAATATTTTCTTTTCTTTTTTGTTTTTTTGGTGTTAATGTTTAAATCTAAATTAAGCAAAAATTCATATCAAACTCATTTGGGTTTTTATTTCGCCATGAAAGGGTGACTTTTGGTGCTTTCCATTATTCAGAGTTTGTCAAAATGACGTACTTGTTCTTTCTTTCCATAACTTGGTTCCTCGAAGCTTTTATAGGATATGTGATCTTAGGTTGAAACAAACGGAACCTTAGTTCAATAGAAAGATCTCCTGTAGGGGTGTGTAAGCAGAAATTGGGTGCTAACAACACTAGAAACTGGCGTAATTTTTTTTATTCTATGTCAAATATGTATCTAGATATGTTGTGCCATCTAACTTATTGGAGAACATGCAATTGTATTATGAGAAGCACTAAATTACGTGTCCTTTTACTAGGGATTATACATATTGGAATGCAGGAAAGGGTTGAATATTATATGTTCCGAGCCTGAGGGAGTTTCATTAAAAATTGAAGTGAAATACTGTTAAACACACTTTTGAATTCCCAGTTTGATCTCTTTGAGTTTTGTCGCTCCGACTAATCCAATAGATGAATAATTTTAAGAAGAATTAAAAGCTCCATTTTGGCGCCTAAATGGTAAAGCCTGCATGCAAAGAGGATTGCAACTTAAAATTTTGAAGGTTACCTTTAGGCTAATAGTTTTCAAAGATGCATTTGTTCATCCTGGTATCCTTTATCATCTTTGTGAAAGAGCTGCTTTTACTACTGTGGTTCTTATTTCTTAACAAACTGAACCATGTTATACTCATTTTGTTTTGCAAAGTTATTAGTTTCCCTCACCTATAAAAAAAAAAAAAAAAATTTTTAGTTTCCCTTATTTTAGTTATTGATTTCCAATGGCGTCGGTTTTTTCTTCTGAGCTTGGAATATGTTTGAGGTTGGTGCATGTGTGGGTGTTTTGCAGTGAACTGAATTTAGGTATCCTATCAATTGCCCTGGGATTCTATTGCCAGTTTCCATGTTGACACAGGGTTAGTGGATCCATGGACTGTGTGAAGACCGTTGCTCGTCTTAAGGGTGAGTCCCTGAAATTGTGCAAATTTATATTGAAGCCTATCTTACTGCCTGATCATGTTTCCAGACAAGCCATGATTACAATGCCATCGCTTTTGCTCCAGCATTTAGTTTTGTCCTTATAAACTTGTCATATATTTTTTACTTTGGTTTCTAGTCCTTTAGATATTTGCATTGTCTCTTAGAACTATCTTTATGCTGACAATTTCTGTGCTTAATTCTTGTTGTTTGAGGCTTTTAGCACATATACTATGTTGCGACTTCGTGGAATTTGCATAAATTGATGCCTTCAGCATTTGATTCTATTAAAACCACCGGTCTATTATCAAACTGAATTCTTGAGTTAGAGCTTCTTTATTGTAATTTAATGAACTTATCCAAAATTTTATTCTTAGTGTGTGCATTTACTAATTTATCTTGCACAAGTCCACAATATGATATTCTCTTGAAGTCTGCTTGTGCTGACATGAACACCACATTCAGATCTAAGTGTACATCCATCTTGTGGCAGTTTAAAAGTTTGTAAATACCATTATGCTAGATATATACTATTATCACTATTTTAGTGTTGTTATTACCATTATCCAGAAATCATATTGCTACTTCCTTTCTCAGATGTCCCAGTATTGTTGTCCATTATTAAAAGTGATTGAGTAGCTATCGGTAATATTTAATGCTATAACCTCTGTTACAATGTGGAATTGCAAGCTAAAACAAACTCTAATCAAGAATTAAGTACAATATGGGGATAGTTATCTGTATTTAATATGTATGAATGCATTTGACGTGGTTTACTGAGGCAGTGGACAGTAATTTTGAAATGGAGGGAGTATGTTATGTACATATGTGTGTGTATATATATATTTGGGGTGGGGGGTGGGAAGGGGTTAGGCTGTGCTTCATCATCATAATAATAATTTTTTTATTGTTGTTGCTCTTGTTGTTATGGTGTCCTTGTGAATTGATGCCACTCATATGACATAATTACTTATTTTCACTTATAGCCTAGTCCAAATTGGTAGGACAAGTTTATTTGAAGTTGCTAAACAATTCAGTCATTTGATGTAATTGAAAGGTTCTTATGACGTAGATTATGGTAATGCATCAAAGAAATAAAGATAACAGAATATGTAATATGGGAATCCCTACAACATTTCAATGCAAACTAGAGTGGGGCACTTTGTTAGACAATGTAATTTTTCCGGTATGCAGATTGCCTCAACCAATCTCCTGCACCAAGGTGACAGCCTGGCTGGTTTTTGACGTGATAATGTCTATATTGAAGCAAAAGGGCAGTCTTGGTTAGAGTTGGACATTTGTTTCCTCTATTTGTTGTCTACTTCAAAAATAATGCGTCTGTCATTTGAATTTTGTAGAGTAACAATCTATTATTCATTTCAATTACTAGCTTTCATATAGATTGAAAGTAAAGATGATTGGAGATGATGTTAATCATAGATTGAATTAACATAGGTCAGATAGAAGAATACTTCTAGCATAATGTGTGATCACCATAAATTCTATTGGTTGAATTAGCATAGACCAGAAAAAGAATGCCTCTAGCATACTGTGGGATGAACGTGTACCTATAAAACTGGGAGGTAATTCTATAAAATGGTTATTAAACTAATCATATTTATGGGACAAAAGTCAGAGAATGTTAGGCAGTTAAGAAACAATAAATTCATAGCATGAGTGTGGCTGAAATGCAAATATTGATTTGGATGTGGCACAGAACAATTAAGGATAAAATTAAAATAAACAAACTCGTCGTGAGACAGTTGGAATGGTACTCAATGGAGATCAAGAAAAAAATCAATGAAGATTGTTTTCCATAATTAGTAAAAACCATTAACTAAACCATTGAGAAGGAGTGATGCGGTCCAATCCAAATGAAGATAATCAGTAACATGGATTGGGATAAAGGAGGAAAAAAAATGATAGCATTTTATGTGATAGATGATATGGCATTAGATAGAGCAGAATGACAAAACCATTAGGGAAAGGTTCTGTTGAGTTGAGTTGGATATTGGCTACTTTCATTTGCATCAAGGATTTAACTATTTTTTTCTTCAACAATTGAATTGTGCTATTAGTTTTTTTTATTTGATTCTCACTTCTTGCAATATTTTTTGTTTCTCTATGCCACTGCCTGTGGTATTATTTTATCTCTCTCCCTCTCTTCCTCCCTCTCTCTGACAAACACAAGACAGTCCTGCATTATTTTCTACCCTATTCATACAATGAATTACATATAGATGCTGAATACATTTATTTTCTTTGCAGGTTCTTTCTATCATCGCTTATTATTATTCACCATCTGGCTATCCAGTTTCCATGATGTAGTGGCAGTGCTATCACAAACTGAACCAAGTCACATATCTTCCACATCTGAGCTAGCTAGCCCACCTAGTAGTGTACACTTTGAACCCATAGAAATATCACCTGCTGTCATTCCACATTATCCTTTCCCGGAGGAACCTTTGTCACCAATGTACCCTTCCTTTCCAACCACTTATGATCCAGTTTTGACTGGGAGATGCCCTGTAAATTTTTCTGCTGTTTCAAGTATCATGGATAAAACAGCTTCTGATTGTTCCCAACCTTTAGCAGCGTTTGTAGGAAATGTTATATGTTGCCCACAGATCAGCAGTTTGCTTCACATATTCCAGGGATATTATAGCACCAAATCTGATAAATTAGTTTTAAAAACTGCAGCGGCTAATGATTGTTTTACAGATATAGTTAATATATTAGCCAGCAGAGGAGCAAACAGCTCAGTGCCTACTATTTGCTCTGTAAAATCAGCAAATCTTACTGGTGGGTCTTGTCCTGTGAAGGATGTAACCACCTTTGAGGAAACAGTGAACACAAGCAAATTATTAGAGGCTTGCAGCACAGTTGATCCTCTAAAAGAGTGCTGCAGACCAGTTTGCCTGCCTGCTATCATGGAGGCTGTACTTCAAATCTCAAGGACACAGTCGATGATCAGTGACGATAAAAATATTGTTCGAGAGCCGAATCATATTGATGCTCTGATTGATTGTAAAGGGGTAGTGTATTCATGGCTCTCTAGGAAACTCCCGTTGGACGTTGCCAATTCAGCATTTAGAATATTATCTTCCTGCAAAGTTAACAAAGGTATGGGTTACTTTTTTGTGTTATGTTTGTTTGTAACAAGTTTATTAAAATTAATTTCCAAAAATCTCAGGGATTGTAAATTTGCATTTGCATGTGATTTGTTACCTGGTTAATTTTACCTAGGCTGGTAATATCTCTTAGGTTTATGCGGTTCTGCTGTTGACTCTGATATGAAAATTTGCAAAATGTACATTTTCAAATAATTACATTTGTGTATTTGATTCTCTAGTATCTGCATTTTAGTATGTTGGCTTATTTTTGGCATGATTTGACTGTATTGCATCTGTGTTTTTCATTCTCATTTGCAGCTTCACTGACCCCTCTTTTTCGTATTTTTTGTTGTGTTTTTTTGTTTCTTTTCTCTCCTTTTCTTTTCTTCCTTTTATTATTATTATTATTATTATTATTTTTTTTTTTTGGGGAGCTATGTCTTCTTCGTTTCCTCAATGCAGTCGGGAAGTCATCTTTTAAGGCAAGGGGGTTATAAGGGTATGTTGCCAAAGCATGGGGGGTGGAGTTTTGTTAAACCTTTTATTCTACATGGTTACGTTTTACAAATATCGTATTATAGTTCCTGTATCTTTCTCTTGAGATCCGACAATATTCCTAGGGCTTTTCTTATGCAACACTAATGAAATATTACTTCAAAACTTTGTGAGGACACAATTTCAGATGTTTTCTTTGTAAAGCTGTACATTGTTTGATAAAATGAGTGGAGCTTTTCCTGTGCATCTTGTTTAGTGTTGCTCTGGTTGGATTTGAATCCTACATCTCCTTCTGCAAACAGCTCATTTCAATCACTATCCATTGCTTTTTCTTGTGCTTTTATTAAATTTTGTTGCCATCACATTTTGGAAAAAGAAATTCTTTTTATCTGTTCTGAGCTACTTTGAGTGCATTGATTTATTTTCAAGTGTTATTGTCAACTGTGAAGGAATGACGGATAAGATACTAATTTGTACTTGTAAGTACCATAAAATTATATCTATAATCTATGATATAGCAAGTAACGCTTATGGTTGGGTAGATTATTTCTATTTTTACTTATAAATTAAAAAAATATATATTTTATTTAATTTTGTACGAATTTGAATTTAAAGCCTTTTGTTTTGGTCAAGAAGATGGCAGTTTTTCACTTATCAAAAAAAGAAGTTGATAGTTTTCCCTTCCTTTCCTTTCAACCAATGTTCTTAAAATCGGGATTCTACGTAGGATTGTTCGGGGCTCCGTAGAATCGGAATTGTAGAATCGGATCAAGAATCGTAAGATTCTACCAAACTAGTAGAAAAACGTTTCAAACCAACTTATATCTCTAAGATATAGCAAAGATAAGTCCAAAACACAAAACTCGTATATAAGTACCACTCCAAGTATAATGTATAAGAGAATGTAGTGCTACTAATATATCCAAAATAATTCAACTAATCAAGTTTCAAACTTTCAACATCAATTCAATTAGATATGAATTATAACTTACATATAAAATAAAATAAAAAAGAATTATTACTTATTAGATTCTAGTGCTACTAACTTAGATGCTACTAACCATATGAATTACTGAATTATGAACATAAAATTATAAACATTATACACTGACCAAAATTAGCAAATTTATATCCAAAAACATAATAGAACATAAACAGAACAGATTAACAAAGGTGCAATTGAACAAGAAATACCCATGCATAAATCAGTTAGGAACATCTGAACAAGAAACCAAGAAACCAAAAAAAGGCTTGATGTCAAAGACCAACTGAATTTGGAGTCTTCAATGTTCACCAAATTCAGATTTTCATCTTTATCTTTACTGTTTTGGGCCCCAAGATCATTGGGATTTCTTATTAAAAGAGCCAAACCCATCAAAACAGTGTGTCAGCGCAAAAAACACAGGGCCAAATATGGCACGTAATAAAATCGTTACACCACTTGATTTGTGAAACTAGTTGTTTGTTTTAGAAAAATCAGCTCAACTCAACAAAGATTATTTTTTCATAAATATGCTGTATATAGTTCTGTAATGTAGGCTACTGTCTTTTCACACCTTGAGTCAGAGCACCTGGTTGTTTATTATAATAAAGGAGTGAGATTACTATATCATTTTCTATCATTAGTTTGCATGTGCTTTTAGGCTCTAAATCTGGATAAATTTTTCCTTGAGAGTTGTGAGTCATATGGAATTTTCATTTCATATACGTTGTCCTATTGTGATTTGTATTTATGATGATATTTTCTGTTGATGTTATATGAATGATTATATTTTGGACATGCAGTCTGCCCTTTGGATTTTAAGAAGCCATCAGAAGTAATTAAAGCATGCCGTAATGTTGCTGCTCCCAATCCTTCGTGTTGTAGCTCATTAAATACTTATATTGCTGGGATACAAAAACAAATGTTAATCACAAATAGACAAGCTATAATATGTGCAACGGTGTTTGGGTCCATGCTACAAAAAGGTGGTGTTATGACAAATATTTATGAGCTTTGTGATGTCGATTTGAAAGATTTTAGTCTCCAAGGTAAACTTTCCCGTTACAGTTTTCTATTTCAAATGTTTTAAACTTGTTGCCTTGTTCATTCCATTAACTGATCTACTGTTTTCTTTCTGTTATGTGGATCTGTACATTGGCACTGGTGCAGCATATGGACAAGAAGGTTCGTTATTTTTTCCATCTTTGAGCTCTCTTTTCATGTTTTACACTTCCACTTAAGAGTTTCTGTCCTAGTATGGTTATTGCCGTGTTTACATTGTATTGTACACTTTTTTGTATCTAATTATGTAAAGAAATTTGGTGCCCAATGGGATGTGGGTTGCGAATTAGGGAAATGTTTACTATTTATTTGAAGATTTTCAGCGATTTTGCCATTGGACTGTTGTGTGGATGGCTTGTCAAAAATTTTCTTGAAATAGCCCATAATATATAAGATGGACTAGATTTCTTAATCTACACATTCCGCTATGATTTCTTTTCAATGCAAAAGACCAATGGGATAGGCAAATGAAACCCTTTTTGTGTCTATCATAGTTATTAAAAGTGTACTTAGGCGCAAGCCGCAGGGTTTGCTTAATGAGAAAGAGTAAGAACTGAAATTGAAATTGAATAGTGTTTGGTATCTCTGCATTTTTTGAACTCTAATGTCAACACTCCCATGATAAAATATTAAATATACCCTATTTGATTCCATAATTTAGAGAACAGTATCTGTTGAAATTGTTAAGAAAATACCTTAGTAATTACTGAGAAATCTTGGTTTTCATACAACAGCAGGGTGTTTGCTTCGAAGCTTGCCTGCAGATTTGGTGTATGACAATTCAACAGGCTTAAGCTTTCAGTGTGACTTGAGCGACAATATTGCAGCTCCATGGCCTATGTCATCATCTATTTCAACCTTGTCTCTTTGTGCTCCTGGTAATTTATTGCAAAGAGCCATTTGTGATCTTTCCTTAGATTGAAATATTTCTTTGGTTTATTTCATGGTTTTACTAAAATTTGCAGAAATGTCATTGCCTGCACTACCAACATCAGAGACTTTGGGAAATCCTGGTGTGTACCGTGCCTTGTTTGCTAGCTTATGTCAGTGTTTGCAGTAGTTGAGCGTAGTTATTTATTTTGTTAAATAAATAAATAAAAATAATCGTAACAATAACATAAATGGACTGGAATGCTTAAAATGAAGAAAAGGGTGGTTATCCAACACAGTACTTATAGCAAATGCAATTGATACCTGTTAAGAGACTGCCAAGTTTTTTTATTCAGCTAAAACTGTTGCCTTGAGCGTGGCTTTAAAAAAACAAAAAATCTCATTAAATAACATATACTTTCACATTTCTTGAAGATAAATGCAACAATTTTAGTATTATTGGACATCCAACCGCACATTCAAAAATTTATGGCAAACTAAATTAAATAGTGAGGCGTCATGCTTCCTGGGCAACAAACATCTGACCTGCAAATTTAGAAATGCAAAGGAAGGAGAGAATAAATGGCATGTGTTATATTTTGTTGGTGCAATAACTTTCTTATGCGATTCTTTTTATGAGTGTTAGTTTCGGCTGCTCCTATATTAAATTTCTGTGCGTCGTCCCGGACTGAATTGCTGATGCCTGTTATGCACGTGTGCTATGATGCAGGTACTCGTGGCTGCTCAGAATCTCTTGTACTCACTTTTTCCATTTTTGTTCTCAGTACATTGTTGTACTGAATAGATTTAGCTGAAAAATGAGTCTGATTTTGGGGGACTGTTGAAAATTTGATTGTGTAGCCCATGTTGTATGTATATTTTGAGTATACTCCCACTTTCTTCTTCTTTTTTTTTTTTCTTTTTTTTTTTTTTCAGTCATGTATAGCAGCTGTTTTTGGGTTACCCGTGCTCGATTGGTCTGGTTCCCGGTCTTGTTTGAAGTATCCTTTGATGTATTTAACTAGAGAAGTCAGATATACAGGTGTCCACCATTTTCGGGTTTGAAGGAACTTTTCAAGAAGGGTTGTTTGGGTAAAGCAATCTCTGCTTCAATCCGTCAAAGAGTGTTTCATAAATGTTATATGATCTAAATATCAAAAACAGTATCATTAGTCATGACCAACCCAAATAAGTGAATCAAAGCCTATGGTAATGGAAGGCCTTAAGATATAATGAGAGGTTCATCCAATAGCTGTTATGCAGCATGGCAGGAAAGATGTTTGAAGTATCACTGGTGGTTCTGCATTCTACCGCTCTGCATTGATGTACACACTATTATAAATCCTGGTGGTGCCACTTCTTAGTTTACAACCATCGGGTTTCACGAGAACCTGTCTGATCAAATTTCCAGGAATCAATGAAAGTTGAGGCGGAAAAATACTCAATAAATTTTTTCAAATGAACCAAGTCGAACGGATTTTTTTTAAGCAACTGACATTAAAAAACATAGGTAATTTCTTGCAGGGGCCAGGCCTACCCCTTGCTCCGCCCCGTGTTGTCAACGGAAGCAAGTTCATGGCAAGGCGCCCCTGTACCCAAATGGGAATGGATCCTCTCCAAGCCTAGATTTAACGAATATAAAATCACCACATCACCATCTTGTTTGAATAAAGTTGGGGTATAAAATCAAAACATGGTGGGTAATTACAAATAAGATGACATGATACATTTTCTATTGTTGGGCAGAGGCTTGGAGATGTTTATAAGGAGAAGAAAAATGTTTATCAACGCAACACTTGTTTTAAAACATCCAGTCATGGGAATTGGGATGCTCTGGTGTGGGAAGGTTCGGGGAAGAGCATCCTAGCTATGGGATGCTGTCGGTCCAACACTTTGCCACAAGTGATGGGCTTAAGTGCCTAACTATCATTACTCTTGACTATAAAAAACTATATACTTTAGTATTAGCTTCGTTTTACATATTAGAGTCTGGTTATATCAGCCATTCCATTATACATATATTTTAAAGAAAATAATTCAATTTTGACAATTTGATAATAAATTTTATTAAAAAAAACTAAATATACTCAAAATCAAAATCATAATAATAAAGAAAGTTAAAACTGAAAATTATTAAAAAAATAGAAAAAAAATAACACCTGTAGCTAATAAAATAATTTTATTTACATATTCATTATTAAGCGGAAGGCAAGGAACTGATTTCATATTTAAAAATAACTCACCTTAATTTTATACTCGTTTTAAAAAGAGTTAAAGTGTATTAAAACCCGCTATGACCCTACTGCTAAAACTCATGAAATAATTAAAACTCGCCTAAACAATTATTTTGTTGTACTCGGCCGATAACAAAAAAAATCCAAATTACACGTTCTTCTTTTCTTTTTCTTTTTTTTCTTTTTTTTTTTCTTTTTCTTTTTTTTTGAGATGTTGATGTAGCAATTTTTATCAATATGTCAAATGAAAATTTGACAACTCAGAATTTATTTACTCTTATGGACAAAAGAATTTTTCTAGCAATAAGAGAAGAATAAAATATATATGTATCATGGTTTGCAATATCCTTTACGGTCTCAAAATAAGTATCTGAACTTGTATTTTATAATTTGTTCTTTTATAGATGATAGGTTATTTAATAATTTGGTTGGATTGAAACTTATTATTTTCTAGTATTTAATTTTTGATTGAGTATTATTAATAATTTAAATAATAAAATATTTAATTTTATTAAACAAGTCATGAGTTACACGTTAATAAATAAGTCGGGTTAATACGAGTCGTGTTTGGATTAAATTATTTAGCATATTACCCTAAAATAGACATGACTTTGTTATGATTCATGAATTGTTACCCCTAATATAGGTTGATTTTGTCCGAATTTGATATTTATAATTTGAACTCGTTTAAAATTAAGTCAAACTCATTCCTATTGTGCTTAGTACTTAGTCGCGTTGGCTGGTCGCGTGTAAAACTTTGTCACCCCTGCGGCCAACCATAATATATACACAAACAAAGTGTGTGGGTGTGTACATAAAACCGTACTTCTCTGTCTACAGGCCGACGCAGCAATGTCCATCCGGCCACAACCACTCCTCCTCTCTGTCTCTCCACCTCAAGAAATTGAAGGCGACGAGGGGAATCTGTAGAGTAATACCGTCAAAAATATCAATGGGTTCCAATTTAAACAGGTTGTAAATTGGGGTTGATCGGATTTGGTGCATGATGGGTCTCTCTCCGTTGACGGTGATGTTGGTAATTGACATCGTCTCCCTCCATTGCCGGCATCATATGCTTTAAACGAACCCATAAATTGCAAGCGAGAATTGGTCTTGTATTTGGCGAAGAACAATGACGTTGGGGTTGATTTGAATCATGACGTGAGAAGATGATGATTAAAGGAACGGAGTTACAGACACATATGGTGTATTTTATTTTTATTTTTTCGTGAAGTTATTTTTACAGGAAATGGGTTTTAAAACCCTAGGCTTCAACAGTCGTTGCCACATCTTCGGTGTCGGATTGGAGGTCGGTGTATCTCGTCAACAAAAGCAAATCTCTGTTAAATGATTTTCCACCTCTTCGAAGTTCTTGTCGTCGCCGGAGTTGGAGGCCAAAGAGAGAAAAAAAAAAAAAAATAGAGGGAGGTGGATTGGAGAAAGAGCGGGGTGGTGGCGACCGTGGGCGGTGGAGGTAGTTGTGAGGGAGAGAGAGCGGCGGCCATGGACGGACGGTGGATGCGGCGGCCATGGACGGATAGTGAAGGTCGTTGGGGAGAGAGGAGGGATGTATATATATATATATTCGTATAAGTCATAAGGCTATTTTTGTCTTTCTAAATTTTTACCAAGTCACGTGTGTCACCTGCCTTCTTTGACGTTTCTCACGTACTCAAGTCTCGCAGACCCTTCTCTCTCCCCGACAGAACCGCTTGCTTGATACAACCAACAGATCGGCGACACCACCGGCGACCACCAGATCGGCGACGACTTCGACTTGGGTAAGTTCTCTTTTAGTAATGAGTTTTTGTATTCTTTCTCCTGGCCTAGCCTAGCCTAGCCTAGCCTCAGTCTATTCTACTCTACTCTACGACCACCAGCTGAAACCTAAAAACCCTCGACAATTATCACTTCACTCTCCCCTCTCTTTCTAGATCTTTGTTATATAAACGATTGATTATTTATTTATTTATTTATTTTTTTTTTGTGAAGGATGGATTTTGTACATGAAGATGTCGAATCTTTATTGTTACAAACAAAGCATCAAGAGAAGCAGCTTAAACTTAAAAGAAGGTCTGTCTGTCTCTCTCCTCTTCTTAATTTTAATGTTCATTTTTGTTTCTTAAATTGTAAATCTGTATTCTTGAACAATTCAAATTTATCGTTTTACATAATTTAGATTCACCGCATATAATTAAATTTTTATTTAACTGCATCACATACTTCTCTTATTGTGAAAAAAAAAAATGTATCACATATATTAGTGGTCCATATACGTGTTTTTTACTGTGTTTTATTGGAAATTGATAGATGGGTTTAGCTGTTATTAATCTTGTATCTTGGGTATTTGGTAGGTACGGATTTTATAACAATTTTGGGGATTGTTGAGTTTCTTTATATTCCAATTTTCATTTTTCATGAGTTTTTTTGTTTTGTTTTTTTAAGCTTAGGATTGTTCAGGTTTTTTTTTTTATTATTATTTTTACTATTCCTTTTTTTTGTTGTTAAGAATTTTCAGTTCTGTTTTATTACTGCATTGGTTAGTAAAGTGCTTATCACAAAAGCCTAATCTTTTGGACCAGTTAATGATTTAATAGATCTTTTGAATCATATAATGTAATTCTGTTTTGAAATGCTATGAACCTGTGAGTTACATTCAAGCGAAACGTCAACCAATTGTTCCCTTTCCCCTTTTGACTGGTTGATTAGCGTATGCACTTCGTGGAAGCCATAGGTTTGCTTTTCGTATGACCTGATATATCTACAGAACACATATTTTCAAAATCATTCTAGGTTATCATTGTAATTTTTCCATGATATTTTGTGGCTGTTCGGCAATTCAGTTAGATATTCCAATTTTGTGCCAATAAGGAAAGAACTATCAATGGATTTGCACGCAGGTGGTTGATGGGATTACCTATATCTAATTCTGAGCAAAAGGTATTTAAAGGATCCAAGTTCCCGAAAGATAGGTATGTGGTAAAATTGGCTCAATTCTGTATGCTTTAATGACTATCCATGGAATATTCAATTTGTTAAACTTACTGTTCAGCATGGGAAATTGTTGAATAAATTATGGTTTTGTACTTATGTTTGACTATATTTCAATCTTTTCAGAAGTTAGTTATATTTTATCTATGAAATGTTTTACTTTTACCTACAATGTAAGTGTAGAACTCCTTTTATTATATTTGAAAAAAAAAAAAAAAAAAAAAAAAAACAGAAAGGATATCTATTGAATATAGGGATCAACAAAAAATGAAAACGAATATGGAACTCAGTATTCCTTTTGAGTCCTTCAAGAAAAAAACAGTAAGAAAATAGAATGGACTGTAAACTCTGCACCTCTACAAGGTGAGTGCAATCCTCGAATATGTATTACTTTTTCGCTTGGATTTAACAAAATAAAAAATAAAAATTGCTAGTTGACATATCTCCACTTTTGAAATTGAAGGATTTAGGCATATTTGTTCCTATTCCTATCACATACTTCTCATATATATATTTCACATATATATATATATATATATGTATGTATATGTGCATATTTGTTCCTATAATTCTATTATATAAGAGTTCAACTACCTTACATGGTTAGGCTGCCACAAAAGGTTTCAAAATGCGAATACGAATTTATGTCCCGTGAACTGTCTTTAACTAAGCAAAGAGATATATTACATCCCTTCTTGCTTGCGTCCCTGGTTCCTTGGTTTCCTTCGAATAACACAGCTAAGAGTGATACTCTCCTTTCATTTCTTGTTAATCCTCTATCAAGTGAGCGGCTTTACCAACTGGACCTAAGTACCTAACAACCCGTCAATTCCTTCTGTATGGTGCATCTGTCGTAGTATATGTATAGAATGTTGACCCAGGTGTCCTATTTTTTTCGTAAGAGCAACTCTCGTTTTTGAGTTAGCAATCATAGTGTTATCGTAAAGCAGCTAAGAGAGATACCCTCTTATAGCTTAAACATGGGTGTGCTTGCAGCTTAACAAAAATGTTATTGGCTAAGCTTAGTGCATCCTTGTGATTGGTGCTATTAAATACCCACGAAACTTTTGTACATCTATAATAAGCAGATAGGTACCCTTGCTCAAATCAATAGGATATTAATTTGCCTGAGATTTAGATTAGTGAATAGTGTTAAATTTTCATTTTGATTTTCTTTAAGGAAATGATAAAATGATGGTACCACTGACTATTGCTGCAGCTATCAAGTCTTTCATGGAATCTCCTTTGAGTGAACAAGAGATCTATTCTCCATAGCATATACTCCCTTTGTCCCAATTTATTAGTCTATTTTCTGGATTTCATCTTATCAAGGGACATGCATATAATGCAGTGTCCCTTTTGATATTTTTAAGCTACCCTTTGAAGTTTAAATATATATATATATATCATATCAAGTTGGGAAATTTTGCAAAATTTAAAGGGTATTTATGAAAAGATTCAATTATCTCACTTTGACTTTTCAAAGGTACAAGTATTTTGGGACAGCCAAAAAATGGAAAGATTGATTGATAAATTGTGACTGTGGGAGTAATATATACAAGAGCACATTTCCAGCTGACTTCCAGTTAGCTTGAGTGGTATCATAAAATATACACAAGATGACTATGTCATCTCCACCATTCTTCACCTCCAGGAAACTGATTTCTGATCATTTATTCAACCATCCTATCCACATTTGCGACTGTCACAATCATCACAAAATCAACTACCTGAACACCACCATATTCAACCACCTTCCTCCATACCTCGCTCCCTTCTCAAACAAGACTATTTTATGGGCACCTTCCGCCACTTCATCACCGCATTACTACCTCTAGCCGATATATACCACTGCCACGCCTCTTCTCTCTCTCTCTCTCTATATATATATATATCTTTATCGCTCTCCCCAACATGATTGTACCACGAGTCACAGAGCCACCCAATTTATTAAACCATTGGTCCATCACCTGTAGTTACTGAATTACCATCTGCAACCTCTGTCACCACCCCAATCTGAATCAAATTTCAACTTCCATCTCCACCTCAAGCCTAAACATGAGTTCCACCACACCTGCTTTCTCTACCCCAAATTCAATCCCATGACCATATATATATCCAACTCTTTTCCACCAAAAGATGAAGCCTAAGCTCCCCCTACCAATGACAGTAGAAAGCTCCACCACCTGATTTCCAATCCTCATCACAACCAAGAAGAATTATATGGGTTTTTGCTCTTTGGCCTGATAGCAAACTTGTTGACTTTTTCATCAGGAAAACTCGATTTTTTTATGGAGAACTCTTATGCTACGTTTGGTGTGCAGGAATGGAATGGAATGGAATGTCCATTCCAACCATTCCTTTGTTTAGTATACAACTTAAAGTGGGGATGGCCATTCCATTGGAATGAAAATCCATTCCTGGGAATGAAAATCCATTCCACAACTAAACCTATAGAATGGCCATTCCATTCCCAAGTAATTTATTTTAAAAAATCGACTTCTTAAAACACCCTCATATTCCAAGTCCAAAAACCACCATTACCTTCTATTACAATCATCTCCGCCTTTCACTACCACCACCACTACCACTGCCTTCCACCACCACCGACTTTCATCATCGCCCACCACTTTCCACCACCACCACTGTACCGCCACCGCCTTTCACCACCGCTACCTCCACCGTTTGCCGCAACCACCACCGCCACCTTTCATCACTACTATCGCCACCACCTTCCACCACCACCACTGCCATTGCCTTTCACCACCTTCCACCACCACCGCCGCCATCGCCTTTCACCACTGCCACCACCTTCCACCACCATCACTGCTATTGCTTTTCATTACCACCACCGCCTTCCACCACCGCCACCGCCACAGCCTTACACTACCATCGCTACCTTCCACCACCGCCACCGCCACCGCCACCGCCACCGCCACCGCCACAGCCTTACACTACCATCGCTACCTTCCACCACCGCCACCGCCATCGCCGTTGCCTTCCACAACCACCAACGCAGCCGCCATCGCCTTCCACCACCGCCATCGCCTTCTACCACCTTCCACCACCGCCGCCATCGCCTTCTACCGCCACCGCCACCGCCTTCCACCACCACTACCACCGCTGCTGCCGCTGCCGCCTTCCACCACCATCACCACAACTTCCATTGCCTTCCACCACCACCATAGTCACACCACTATCTCCTTCCACCACAACCACCACACTACTGCCACCGCCTTCCACCAACACCACTGCCACCTTCCACCACCACTGCTGCCACCAATTTCCACCATTGCCACCGCCGCCACCTTCCAACACCACCACCGCCACTGCCACCATTTATTTTTAAAAAATTATTAGAGAATAATTTTTTGTTATTTTATTTTAATTTAATTTATTTGTTACTAAGGGATATTTTGGAGAATTCAATTAGAAATTTATTCCATTCTAAATTTTAAATTGGTCTAACCAAATACTAGAATGGTTATTATCATTGCATTCCTGCACATTTCATATTTACAACCAAACAATAGAATGAGAATGACCATTCCATTCCATTCCCATTCTCATTCCATTCCCACTTGCATTCCATTCTATTCCTGCACACCAAACGTAGCATTAGAGAATAGGAAGGTTAACCTATATTCTCCATTAAAAAATATTTTTTTTATTGGGAGGGGAGATCCCTACAATTAAGCTTAACTTAAGAGGAGCTTCATGCGTTTTGCTCTTCGAATTATTAGCGTAATAAATACACGGGCGTTGTTAAGTTTAGCCAGCTGGCAATATCCAGTAACTCCGATGTTTGTATGGCCTAATTGGAAATGCCAAGGACTTAGCTTTAGGGTCTCACGTTGTGAACAACAATATAGTTTAACAAATCATGGGCTTTGCAATTGCAGGATTTCAAGCACTGTTTTTTAGAACTGCATGATTTCTGAATTTCCTAGATGTTAACTTGACCTACCATATACATCTCTAATCTATGGAGCTAAGTTGATTGTGTATGCAACTGCTATAGGATCCTTTTTGTATGCCAAAATTTGGCTGCAGTATGTAGCAGATTGAAAAAAATATTGTGAGTTATTTTTAAAGTTGCTACAGTAAACAAAATTTTCTAGAAATTCCATTTGGACTAAGATTGTTTCATAATGTTTATTTGCCTATACCCACATTACCTAATGAACAAATATTATCATGTTCTTTTACTTTCTTTTTTTCTCTTTTGTTTTATTTTTCTTCAAATGTGTTTTCTGAGAATAAATTTCAAGGTTGACATTTTTATTACATTTGATAGTGATGGCATTGGCGGTAGTGGTTATCAGTAGCGAGTAGCAGTAATAGAAGCATGCTCGATTCGCGTTGTTGCAATTGAGAATTGTGCTGTGTGTGTGTGTGTAGAAATAGTAGCAGTGACAAACACACATTTTAAACAAAATTCGAGTTTCGCCCGTGGCAGGAATGGTGAAATGTGCTCTCTGCCTTTGCAATGTTGCTTTTCATGTCAAGGCAATCAATTCTTTGCCTTACAAATTCTTTGTTTGATTAATAATGCCACTTGTTTTACTTTTGAGTTTGAGTGAGTTTGGACCTCTTTCCTTTTATCCAGCATTAATTACATATTTATGTGTAATTTTTATCTTAGATTATGTTGTTGAGTTCACTAAAGTAAAATTTATGTTTTTTGTATTCACAGGACTGTACCAGAATCATTGCTTAGGGAAGACGATGTAAGGATTTCTTGTGTCCTAAAATAATTTTGTTATACCGTCCCAAAAAAAAAAAAATTAATCTTGTTATGAAAATTACAGACATAAGATGTATTTATGTGGACCTCATAGTGATAGTGTTTAATGCATGATATAAAAAATCTACTGTATAAATAATTTATAAGTCAATGCCTTTGTCGTAGTTACATGCCATCTTTTACTTACCATAAATGTCATGCTTGTCCTTTTGCATCGATGCACAATTGACATAATATGCCAGTATTCTTGTGAAGCGATTCCTTGATTTTTATTATTGCTAGGTTTGGAGCCTGTTCTTTGTCATTATTACAGAGAAATATACAACAGTTTGGATTTTTACTTGACAGCGGATGGAAATTTTGTCTTTTTAAAAAGGGAATCTTGCTTGGTGCAATGGAAAAAAACTTTGAATTTTAGTTTGAGGGCAACCATTTTGTGCAAATAATGCCAAAGATTATTTCTGTACAAAATTTCTCTTATAGCACTCAACAATGTCAGGAGATAACATTTGATGGTGTCATTCATATGCATTTCTTTTCAAACTCTATCTATGGGGTCAAGCCTAGTAGGTGAACTTGTTTCATGCCGTTGCTGGATTTTAATACATCTCTTTCTTATCTAGACTCCCCTCATGTTCTTAAGTCACAAAGTCTCTCCTTTGCCCTTTCAATGAATTTCTCAGCAATGTCGTGCGACATATTCCCTTAACCTTCTAAGATTCTCTGTTGATTTTTTTTAAGAATTACGGCAACCTTCAGATTCTTAAAGCTCTGATTAGTTTAATGTTAAATAATTTGGTTCATGAAAGGTTTTACATTGAAATCCTCTGCTAACAATGTTTTAAGACCCCTCAAAGGATTACAAGACCGAATACCTTTTTCATAAGAAGACTTGAAAGAAAATTTTCTCAGTAAGTCAGTTTTAGGATCCCGGAATTATGGTGCTCTTCTTCCAAAAAATGAATTAAATTTTATCACTTAAGAAGGCCATATTGATGAAATGATTTCCCTGATTATTTTTACAAACAGAGCCTAAGATCAATATTACGAAAAATTGTAGGATCCTAACTTCCTCTTCCTTCATCATATTTCTTCATAATATTATAGTACTGCTCAAGGTTTCTCAACTGAGTTTGAGATATTTGATTTCATTTTTATTTTTTCCTTGCTTTTGCTCTGAAATTCTCAAATCTTTATTCTTTTCCTAAGCAAACCCATCCAGTCTTCTACTGTTTTTTGATGGATTACTTAGATCAAGCCCTTAACAATGCAAAAGAAAGGGAAATGCAGGACTAAATGTTCAACAATTCAAGTAATGTGTTACATGGCTAGTGAGATTGTCCAGTACTTGTTTTTGGAGTGCCTATTCGTTCTATTTATTACTTTTTTTTTTTCTGAGAAATTGCTGGACCGTTACTGTGACCCTTCCATTAATAACTAGGGTTTGAAGGTTTAGGATGCCTGTATGGTGTGATTTCTGGTTCATGTCATGGTACCAACATTATATTCTGGTCATCGAATAGGAATACACTGAGACGAAACTGCTTCTTTGTATCGTTTATGAAAATAATAGATCAAAGGAGTTACTGTGCACTTCATCTCTGGTAATACCTTTAGTTGGATTTTTGTGGGCTTGTTTTCCATTGCATGTGTAGCTTGAAAGAATGAAGTGCCCTGTTCTATGTCACAGTGTTTTCTCATTATCCCTTTTTTTTTTTTTTTTTTTTGACAAGTAAGAATTCATAAAAGGCGCGCAAGAGGGGAGCGCTCCCGAAGAATACACAAAACGCCAAAGGCGACAACTAAAGCTTTAAGCTATCCACAAAATCTAAAAGATCCCCCAAAGATTTACAATTACGCCCGTTAACCCCAAAAACATAAAGTATGCAATATGCTATATTTGAGAGACCAGATAGGTGTCTCCTCTCCCTCAAAAGATCTCCTATTTCTCTCACGCCACAAACCCCACCATAAACAAAGGGGAGTGGCCCTCCAAACAACCCTGGCTCGGCTCTCCACAATACACCCTTTCCAAGCCTCAATCGTATCCAAAGTAGTTCTTGGGAACACCCAAGACATGCCAAAAGCAACCAAAATCATAGACTAAACATCCCTTGCCACCTGGCAGTGGAGAAGGAGGTGAATAACTGTTTCCTCTGTCTTCTTGCACATACAACACCAGTTAACCACAATCTGTCGTCTTCTTCTAAGATTGTCGAGGGTGAGAATGCTATCGAGGACAGCACACCAAGCAAAGAATGCCACCTTCAATGGGGCTTTCGACCTCCAAATTGCCTTCCAAGGGAAAGAAGAACCTTGGATCACCATCAGGCTATCGTAGAACGCCCTAAACTCAAACACCCCTCTCGGCGTGCCCACCCACACCATCTCGTCCATCCCCACACCCTCCACCACCTGACTGTAGAACAAGGCCAAGAACTCGGCAACCTCTGCAAGCTCCCAATCATGAAACCCTCTATGAAATTGCACATCCCAAGTTAACCTCCGGTTATCAAGATGATAACAGTCGGCAACCAGAGCATGTCTAGTTGAAGAGATCCTACGTTTTCTCATTATCCTGCCACTAATGTTTCTTGTTATTTGTTTTCAGGTATATTATGAGACCATCAAAACTTTTGTTGAAAAAGGATTTGAAGCCTCCGCTGTTAAAAGAGATCACCATGTGGCTCAAGAAAGAATGCAACACTTTAATTTGTCCGGTGATGAAAGAAACCTTTTCTCCCTGCTTGATCATATGACCAATAAGGGGCTTTACGTTTTTGCCAAGATGCTGACAGGTGGCTCAACTTATTTTGAGAAAACCCCGGTGAAAATGAAAAAGATTATCAGAGAATGTCTTCCAAAAATACTAGGAAACCGAAAGAATAACCACCAAGTGATCATGTCTAAAAAGATATCCGAACTTCTGAAAGACCCACACAACTTCCATAGGACTTCCATGACGCTTTTGACTCCTGCATCCCAATCCTATCATGCTGCTGCTGCTAAGGTACTGGATGGACTTGAGGACTTCCCATTCCAGACCTTGAGCGCAATGTACAGGAAGCTCAGATGTATCCAAGGATACATGCCCCAGTTACATCCTCCAAAATCGGGATGGGGACGAAGCTCTTTAATTAAAGCAGTGAGGAAAAGATCCATGAAGATGCTATCAGAACTCGGTGAAGAGGATGCGCTGCAGGAACCATTAGTCAAAGCAATGGCAGTTGCAGGCTTATCGCTAAAGTTAATTTTAGGATGCAACTCTGTAATAGAATTTCAACAATTTTCACAGGAAATAGAAGCCTTACAGAAAGAGATAGCAAAGGCTATTTGGCTTCTCAAAGAGAAGGTGAGTTTTCGGGAGCTGAAGAATTTGCAGCTTTTGCTGGATCCAAATACTGAATTATCACATAGGAGTTTACGTACAGCAGTGAGGAACCTCCTAACTGAATATCTTTTAGAGTGCAGTGATATGGACACTATCCCAGGGTGCTTGTTAGAAACTCTTTCTATCATCAATAGAAGCACTCGAAGTGCCCCTCGTAGATTTTTGTCAAAGAAGGATATAGAAGAAGAGGTAGAATGTGTATTGAGTGTGAGTGCTCAGACAAAGCAGATTGTGTGGGACTTGCTTCCTGAACATGAGTTTGACCAAGATTATATAGATGCTTATATGGAGGATTTAGAAGAAAGCGATGATGATTATGATGATAATGATGACCAGCAACAAGCAGATATCCTGCAAAATAACAGGCTTTCTTATCCCAATGACGAGATAGAGAGCACTGGGGAGACTGACCCACTTAATTCCAACTTACCTGCCTCATCAGCTAGAGGAAATGGCTCTCTGCCAGTTCTTACACCTAGTGGAAGGCTGAACAATGATTCAATGGATTCTCCTTCTTTAGCTTCTTCCACTTCAGGTTGGGAATCAAAGGTTTTTGACAGCCCACAGAATATGAATGGAAGCCTGTACCACTTGGGAAGCACAAGGAGTTCGGGACTTACTGAACATTTAATTGATCCAGCGAAAGACTCCAAATCCGTTTCTTCCAACTTTGCGTGCAGGGATAATCACAAGACGAGTAGAAATCAATACCTTGCCATCCAAGAAGCCTGTGATGAGACGAGTATTGTCGCATATCATCTCATCGGTCGTATACAGAATGAGATAGCACATATAGAAGGCTTCGATTTAGACTGGGATGACATATCGTATCTCAGAGGCAATGATTCAATTCCTAAAGATTCTCGAGGTACTAAAGAAACTTGATTTAGCTCCCCAATTTTAAACTTCAAAAGTAATCAAAAGCACAAAGATTCATATTCAATTGATTCTCGTTTACTGTAGTTTATTCTTCTATCATCATTGTTGTCGCCATCGTCGTTATGTAATAGCTGTTGTAACAACAAAATTAACTAGTCATTCAAGTCAACTCAATGAAACATTTTCACAACTATTAGGATGTTACATGAGTCCTGATTTGCTCCATAAAAGGTGCCAAAAATTTGTTAGATAACCCATGTCTTTGCCCACCATAAAGTTTAGGAATAGACTCTGGTGGGTGTTTTGTCTTATTTTGTTAAGAAATTTCCTGCCGTATATGAACGTCAAGACATTAAGACAAGACAAAATTTCCCCAAGCATATTAATTAATGACCTCCTAATTATCTGTTTTGATAGACTCAATTGATTTTTTGGGCAAGCCTGAATAATTGGGCTTAGGCCTTGTTGAGTTGTTGGTTGTGGAGATTTGATAAATTTGACATTTAGATGTACACTCACATTTGATACATCTATTCAAGTTCATGTAACGCAGATGTATGGTGAAACCAATGGACTAATGAATTACCACTATCATCCGCCTGTGTTACTCTATTGTTTATTTTTTACTTGGAAGGGAATGGTTTGTGATGTTCTCCATTATCATGTACAGTCACAAAAAGAGTGCAGATTTCCTCCGAGGAAGATATGCGTGGCTCAGTCATTATTCGAGTACTTGAAGAGCTAATCCCTTTATTTCCTAAAAGGTATCTTTGCTTCTCAAGCTAGATTCTTAGAATCCATTTTATTTGCATTGCAGTTTATAATATTTGAAAGGTTTTACTCTAGATTATATTGGCATGTTCCGTTGCCAAACAAACTCAAGCTTTTACTTGATAATACCACTTCAATTCAGTACTGCCTATTCTAACTAAAGTTAAAATAGTCGAGTTTTCAAAGGAGAAATTTTCTGGAGTGTCCTTGAGTTCTACATATATAAATAAGTATTGATTCTACTTTTTAATCATGTAATTGTTGATAAAATAGGCATAAATTATGTGTTTATACTTGCAGTGGAAAAGAGTGTGTGAAGAAGTTGATGGGTTCAAACTAGCTTTAGCCTGTTTTGAGGGTTTTGTTGGATAACAGCCAAATGTCATGGAAGAATACTTTCGACTGCCTTTGTGTCTTTTTTCAAGGTATTTTTCCTTTTCCCTCTGGGTTTTACTGGGGTATGAGATGTTGAGCAAAGAGTGTAGCTGCACAAGCACAGGAGAAGACATTTTCCGACTTGTGGTAGATAAGATATTGAAGGTGATACATTATGGGGTGAGCGGCATAGAAGTGTAGCAATGGAAAAGAATTCAAATTAAAGTATCCCGGTAGAGATTCTGTCCAGCCAGCAGAATACATTTTCTTCAGCAGAAGTGTTGAAGAGGAAGCAAGTTAGTGAATTTATTTATTTGTGTATATATTTTGAGAAAAGAAAAATATGCTTTGAGTATTGTAGTTGTGCAGTCCCATCTTACCAGTATATTACCTTCTCTTTTTTTTTTTTTTTTTTTTAAATTTGCAGTTGATACCCATTGTGGAACTCGCTCTCTCTCTCTCTCTCTCTCTCACACACACACACACACACACACACACACACATGTTGTAAAAAGTTGCAACATCACTCCACAGGAACTTGTTGAACCCCAATCTCGGGCAGGTGGTGTTGTAGCAGCATGGTTCTTGGCAAAAATATCAAGGGTTACATTGCATGCAATATTTGTTTTAGCATGATGATACTTCACCCCGAACCGAAAAAGAAAGATGATTTGCAAAATGCTTGAAGAAAACAAATGAACATTAAGGTCCATAAAACCTTTAAAGGGACCATCTGAGGCATTGATTATGAGTATTGGTCGTTCATCAAAATAACGCCCATTGCATGTGGATGTGTGTGACATATGTGGTGTGCTCTTGGGGCCTTGGGCCAAAAAAAATAAAAAGTGGCCCTTTTAACAATATAAATAAAAATAGTCACAATTCACAAGCAAAATATTCAAATATATGTATATATTCATAAATTTATAATTCAAGATAAATAAATCTAAAAAACAATTAAAGAAAAAGAATCATAAAAAAAAAAAATAATAAAGTTATACAAATATTTGGGCCCAATATTAAATTTATGTAACAGTTGATAGTTCAACGGAACGAGGGAGGAGAGAGAAAAAAAAATATATATATATATATATATATATATATATATATATATATATATTTTTTGAGGCCTAATATAAAAGGAAAATGTTATACTTCATTAATTTTAATTTATGATTTTATCCTGAATTAAGTGGCTATTTATTTGTTACCTTATTTCACTGTTTTATATGTTTTAAAAGTAATTTTTAATATAGGAAAGAGAGAAAAAAATAGCAAAACTTATGATTAGAATCTAAATCCTAGCATAAAATTGGAATGAGGGAGGAGAGAGAAAAGAAAAAAAAAAGATATTATTTTAGGATATAAATATTTAAGACCTAATATAAAATCGGAATGAGGGGGAGAGAGAAAAGAGAAAAAAAGAAGAAGAAATTATTTTAGGCCTAATATAAAATATTTGTATTTATTAAAGTTTAATAATATTTAAAATATATATATAATAATTATAGTATAACTTAATATAAAAAAATTTTAAAATTTTAGGGCGGTCGCCTAAGACTCTAGTACTGTGCTAAGTCTCCCAATAATGGTATGTATGATCATGCAAGATCTTGTTTTGAACTTTCGGTAATAGTGTTCTTGTACCATTGTGAAAAAGGAAATCTGGAGAAAAATGAAAATAGGTTTTAGGGGGAGTGAATTTGATTTAACGATCAATATATTTAAAGCTAGAAAATGCAGAAACAATTGAAAAAATATGAAGGTTATTCTGGTCATTCTATGTTAACCTTTAATGTAGTTATTTCTTACCACCACCAAACGATGTGCACGAAGAGGTCTTCATATTTTCGGGCATAATCCAAAATGGTAAAACATAATATTTATTTTTATCAAACAATATTATAGAAGCATCATCACCCTATAATCTCATGGAAAAAAAATTCTCTCCGTTATTCTCTGTTGAATTAAATTCATATACATAGGATACACACACATTATATTTGCTAATTTTGCTTGCGCGTTTTAGACAAACTTAACTATAGTAATGTGATTACCTTGATTTCCTTGGCACATATCTGTATCTATATATATATAGAGTGACTGCCTTAATTTCCTTGGCAAATATTGGTATATATAAAGAGAGAGGTAGAAAAGGAAAAATAAAAAAGAATAGAATAAAAAGGGGTAGAACACAAAATCTAATAGCGAGAAGAAGAAAAAAAAAGAAGAAGAAAAGAAAAGAAAAGAAAAGAAAAAGAGAAAGAGAAAAGAATCTTAGCCACTTATTTATTTAATTTATTTATTCAACAATTCTCTTTAAAATTTGTGGTGCAAAAATTAAAATTATTCAATTCGACCGAATCTTACGTAACTACGGTGAATTAGATCTATTTTTGAGATAGGGATATGCTAACTCTAATAATCCAAAATTATATAATTTGTTCTTCCTTATAATTTTATTTGAATAATATGTTTTGTATACATATTTTTATTTTTATTTAATTGTTTTAAAATGAGGTTAACAAATATTCACGCATCCCGTCCAAGGGATTGTTCACACTAGTATGAATTGATCACGTGACCTGATACATCACGAGGTATCAAGACGTATGTATTTTCTAACTAGGCCAATCCAAGGGATTATGATTATTATTCTTTATCAAGGTTTGGTTGATGAATTTTTAAAATTAAAAATTCTAAAATAGTTTGAATTTTTGTTTTGATTGATAGTAACTGTTGAGTTAAAATATATAAAAAACAAATTAAAGAAAAAAGAAAAAAATATAACCTCAATATCTCTCTTATTTTTTTTAATAATAATTATTCTAAAAACAAGAAAGGAAAAGCCAAAATCAGAAAAGAGAAGGAGATGAGGAGAGAGAGGAAAGGAAAAAAATGAATATAACATTCACTGCTACTAATTGATGTTTGTTTATATGTTGATGAGCTTTGATATGGGTTTGAAGAAGACTGGCTGAGAGAGAGATTAGTGAAGATCAGAAACAAATCATGGTCGTTGCCCAGAAGCCATGAAGAGCAACGACACATCCACAGAAAGCAACAGTAGAAGAGAAGATGATCGTAAGGAGACGACTAGTACCAGTAGTATCTCAACCCTCGATTCCAGATTCAACCAAACCCTCCGAAATGTTCAAGGGTACGTCTCAAATTTTCCAACCACACCCTTAGATCCACTTTTGACTCTGTAATCACCAAGTCCAGAAAATCATTCATTTCCTTATAAATGCTCATTTCTCACTTCTCACTTCTCACTCATCAATCAGTGGTTTTTTTTTGTCTGATTTCAATACCCATTTGGAAAATTGTTCCGATCTTTCAATTTACTGGAAAGTAGTTGAGAAAATGATCACTGGGTATCCTTAAATTCGAGGTAGTCTCTAAGAAATCGGAAATAAAATCTAGGATTTCCAATTTGTCAGTTCAAAATTGCATCCATATAGGAGATTTTGATTTGTGACAAACTTTATGCGTTTTTAGTGATGACTCTGTATGAGAAAAAAAAGTTTGGTGGTCTCCCCTCTTCTCTATCGGATTTAAGTGTGATCATGCGAACTCAATTGGGATCTGTTCAGTCGCACATTAATGTTACAATTACTTCAAAACATGGTAGCACGCCTCCACTCCCTCTGTGCCTCTGTCTATCATTTAGAACAATTAATAGGAAGCTGAAATGGGTATCATTTGCATATAAATGTGGATATCAAATATAGACAATTGATAGGTAGTCTACGATACAAATTTATTCTTTTATGAGCTGATTCTGCTATTCTACATTGGTTACTGAAAACTAAATAGCAAAATGCATGCATGTAGGAGACTTTGATTTTGTGACACTTTATGTCTTTTTAGTGCTAACTCTATATTATGAGAAGAAAAAAAAGTTTGGTGGTCTCCCTACTTCTCTATCGGATTGAAGTGTGATCATGGGAACTCAATTGGGATCTGTTCAGTTGCACATTAATGTTGCAATTACTTCAAAACTAGGTAGCACGGCTCCACTCTCTCTGTGCCTCTGTCTATCATTTAGAACAATTAATAGGAAGCTGAAATGGGTGTCATTTGCATATAAATGTGGATATCAAATATAGACAATTGATAGGTTGTCTATGATACAAATTTCTTCTTTTATTCTAAATTATCTCAATTAAGTAAATAATGCTTTTTTAGTCTAGTAATCCCATTGAATTTGTGATTCCTACCAAGTACCAATTCAACAAGGTTTATTCTCTGATTATTTGTTAAATAATACTCCAAGTATGTTTAGAAGTGATTTGTTCATTTGTCAATAGTGGTTTTTGGGCCTGTAGAATTTGTTTGAGATGCTAACAATGATTTTCTGTACGTATTGCACCTCATCCATATTTGACTGCATCCCTGTGGATATGGATTCTGGTGGGTTACACGATTCCCATTTGATATGATTGTAACTATAATAACTAATTAGCGATTACACAGTTTCTAATTCATATTGAATAGGAGGCTAAAAAAAATAATAGTTCAAGTTCATATTGGATAGGGCTACAGTACCATGTTGTCTCGACTTCCAACAATTTGACTAATTTCTGTGTTAATTGATTTATCCAACCTTACATCATTTCAGTCTTTGGGATCTTGTCAGCCTCTTTAAGGAAGCATGATATATAAATTCACCATATAAGACTAATTTTATCTTATAAACTGATCCTGTGTATTTTCCATCATAGCATTAATGGTGTTGTAGTTATAGCCTTATAGAGGTTCCATAATCATGAAATTGTGATTACATTCTTTTTCATTCTCCTAGATTCCTGTGCGTGTTCCTGCTCAATTGCCGAATTTATATCCTTATATCTAATTTATCCTTTTTATCACAATCTAGGTTGCTTAAAGGTCGCAGTTTTCCTGGCAAGGTACTGTTAACGCGGAGATCTGACCCCCTGGATGGCTCAACTTTACTCTCCCAAAAAATTGAGAGGAGTTTATCAGACGCTAATACCGGACCAAGTGAACAAATGGACGAGTCTGTTGAGGTAGTCCTCTGTTTTTGTCTGCATATCATATTATAACATCTAATATTGAAGGAGTAAGAATTGAAGAACCTGTTGTTAAGGTTTTTTTATTTATGATTTTATATTATTATTAATGTAGGAAGAAGTACTGAGTAGAAGTGCTCCAAATACTAATTCTGCAATTAACAAGGTCAATTCGTCAACTTCAAGCACTGAAAACACATCCAAAGAGGTTCAGAAACCCACAATGGGTGCTAGAGCTACTGATTCTGCTAGGCTTATGAAGTTTGCAAAAGAACTGTCAGGGACAACTGTCATTTTAGGTATAATTGTCTTTCTTCTATAATACTTAATTATCTTTAGGTTTTTTTCTTGTGTAGGTAAGTACATTATCCAGAGATAGATGTAGCTGGGATGCATGTCTTAGAGCCTCACAATTTTCTAGTAGATGTAGAGATGGGAATAAAGTTGAATATGATTGTTGATGGGGCTTTTTCCATATGGTTATGATTACCTGAAATTTAAGTTCCCTATTTTTGGGGCGAATCCAAGTGGTGATCATTCGGAACAACATTGTACCATAGATTTATCTGCAGAGATGGTAGGACATTGTACTGTTGCATTTACTGTAGAACCCCACTTTGCAATTCCCCCCCACCCACCCAAAAAAAAAAAAAATTTGTGCTTTATGTTCTTACACAACCATGCACATTTTTACAAATTCAAAATTACCCTCATTGTAAATTAAGAGTAATGAATTTCTTCTTGTTTAATGAGCAATTCTTAACTAATTCAGGATAATAAATGATAACATGAAAAAACTATTATCCAAAAGTAAATGCATATGTGCATGTTGTATACGCCCATACACACGTATTTATAGCCATGGTTCTAGATCTCGATTTTGAGGGATTGCTTTCTCAGCATGTCTGTGTGGACACTTGATACATGTTTCTGTCTCAGATCATATATACTTTCTTCTTTTTGGGCTTTTATGTATTACTGTAAATGTTTTTTTAACTAATGAGTTGTCACTTATTTTAGCTGCCCTTTATATGGTATCTACATCTTGAAAAGAGAGTCCAATTCATACCTTTCGTATTAAGAATGGTAGCTGCCTTATGATTTTGGTAATTATCTCTCCGTCCTAAAATAAGTGTTCCTATTTTCTTCGATCATAAAATAATTATTGCCCCTTTTGAGAAGTTAGTGATCAAAATTTTCCTAAGTTATCCTTCTGTTTTGAAAACTCTTCCAATTAACACTATAAATCTTTAAATTTTGGAGCATTGATTTTGGAATTTCAAAGTGATACATGCGGTAAATAAATGTCCCTTAAAAAAGTTGGAATCGTCTAAAAAGGCACTTATTATAGAATGCAGAGAGTATTGTTTGTTTGTGCACGAGTCAAAATTTCTTGAGTAGCATTTTCGATTTAGTAATTTGAGTGGTAATTTACCTGTCAAAATTTAATCTTTTATTTTGGTAGCTGAGGTGCTAGATTAAATTTATGTCAGTATGATATTTTTTATACAAATTGAATTTATTGACGTAAAGATTGATATTTACTAATTTCTCGTCTTGCAGAAAAATTACGTGAATTAGCTTGGAGTGGGGTCCCACCATATTTGCGTCCGACCGTATGGAGGCTTCTTCTGGTAAGCTTTATTTTTTTATGCAAGCTATTTACGTTAGGAATCACATTGACAAAATACTTTGGTTTGTAATAAAAAGTTTGCTTACTTTCCAATTACTATGCCAAAGATCATCTGGTTGTGGTGGTTATACCATAATGAATTCCTGCCATTGGTTTGGTAGAGTCCCTCTTCTTTTCAGAAAATACTGGGGGAACTTTTCCACATCGCCTGAAAGGGAGAAGTTACTGGCACTTATGCCTTCTACCTATGTAGTTGCATTAGGGTGCAAAGCGGATGGCATCAGCACAGTTGAGGCGGACCCTGTTAGATGGTATTAGAGTCGACCCTCAGTCAGAATATGGATTGAGAATGCTAGGTCCGAAGAGGGTGTGATTGTGACATCCAACATCGACTAGGGGGAGAAGTTGCTGCAATTGGGAGGATGCCTTCTACCTATGTAGACACATTTTGAAAATTGTGAGCACCAAGAGAGTACAAAGTGGACAATATCTACAGTGTGAGATGGGTCTTTTATAGATGGTATTAGAGCTGATTCCCAGCTAGAATATTTTGTGTGTGTGGGTTGGGGGGAGGGGCACAATCCCATCAGGGTCGTGTGTCTCAAGAGGGAGTGATTGTTGTGTCCCACATTATTAAGTACGGCTGGCACCATTTTGATGCCTAGGGAGAGAAGTAGCTGGCACTTATGAGGAAGGATACCTCCTACCTGTGTGGACTCATTTTAAAACAGTGAAGGCAATGTGGGTGCAAAGCGGATAATAACAGGACACTGTGAGGCAGGTCCTGACAGAAATGGCATGAGCGTTGTGCATGTGTGAAACAAGCTTTTAGTGTACCCCCCTCCTTTTTTGAGAGAAAGCGAGTAGGTCTCAATGAGTGGCAAGTGCTTTTATTTGATGAATTGGCTGCTATATCAAGTGAAACTAGGCATGCACCTTACTTTATAGTCTGGGAGACTTAGGTCTGATTTGAACTTTGTGCGTGATATATTTCATACAATATAGGACATATACTAGAAAAGGACGAATCTAAACTTGCCTGTTGCATCTGCTATGTGGCTCTTTTGTACCATATGGGGTCTTCTAATTGCGTGAAGTACATGTGTTGGATGCTTGATACTTGAAAATGGACATGGCCGTCAATATGTTTGGTTGGACATCCTCCTAAAACGCATTTGCAATAATTCACCAAACTCTCTTATTATGCCCATTTTATGAAATTTTTATTTCATAACGAGTGAAGTGCTATATCAAAGATCCTATATTACATAAGATTACCAATTTACCTTATAAAATAAAGGAAAAGATTAAGAAATATGAATATGTGGCTGTATTCCTATGCCTTGAGTTTGAGTATTCGATAAGTTTGACATTTAGACGCTTACACATATCGGGACTTGCATATCTTAGTCCAAGAAATGTGGCATTGTAGAGGGCATTGATACCTGTCATGGCCATGCCTGTGGTGTGTCAATTTTAAGTTTCTTCACTTTTTCCCTTATATTTAAATTTTTTATGTATAATTTGTTTCTTGTACTTATGTAGGATTCCTCATGCTATGGTAACCTACTTGTCAAAAAAAAAAAAAAACGAAAGAAGAGAATATGGTTACCATTGGGATTGAACAAATGGTTTATTTTATAATTTTTTTTTCGTTTGGATTTAGTCCATTCCAATATTCTCATTGGATTGAAATAAATTTGTTTTATAGTTTTATATTCTTGCTTTTATTACTCTCATGCATATTGATGTTATTCACCCTTGGGGTGTTGAATACAATTTGGACTTTGGCTTAGGAGTTCAGTATCAGTATGTATTCATTTTATTACATTTGAAATAGATTTTTATATGTTTCTGGTGAGTTGGTTGGTATTTTAAACCTTTTAGAGCATGCATTTTTGAAGACCATAAGGGCATACTTGACATGACCTCTCGTCAGTCAGAATATTTTATTTTATATGTTTTTATTGAAATTATTCTGTTTCTTGTATGGAAATTTTAAATTTGAACTGACAACAGGGATATGCACCCCCTAATTCCGATAGAAGGGAGGGGGTTCTGAGAAGAAAGCGCCTCGAGTATCTAGATTGTGTTGCTCAGTATTATGACATTCCAGACACTGAACGCACAGATGAGGAGATTAATATGCTTCGTCAGGTATTATGGATGCTGACTGATTGAATGCCCCTTCTAGATCATATAATTCTTCTGCCCCATGCTGACAGATGGTGTTATTTAACCACATAAAAACTTTCCTTTCTTGTCCTCCTTAGATTGCCGTTGATTGTCCTAGAACAGTACCTGATGTCACATTCTTTCAACAATTGGAAGTTCAAAAATCCTTGGAGCGAATACTTTATACATGGTAGGTACTACTCTCTGTCTCTCTCACCCCTGTGTGTGTGTGAGTTGCATTCTCTCTGTAGGTATGAATAGTTTGTTACTGATAAAAATTTAAAGAAAACTCCCATATAGCTTTATTATCAGTTTGTGTGCTTGCCAAGGAAAAAAGAGATAATTTCACCTTCATTGTTGAAGATATATTGAGTTAAATGGGAATAAAATTACCTAGTTGCTTATATGCAATTTGGAATTTATATAACTTGATCAAAATCGATATAATTTTCTGGACAAAGGTTGGGGCCCAGAGAAATTACATGGCTACACCTCCAATAATTATACATTGATGAGTCATCAGCCTGCCATGTTTGATGAATGATTACTCTCTTTTTATTAAAGTATGTATAGCAATATTATTTTTATATATTCTATATTGCCTTCTGGTATCTGCTGCACAGCTTGCAACTCCTGGAAACTAATAATTTAGAACATAAATGTCAATCTGCTATTGATTTAATTAAAATGTATTTAATAGTCTAATCAAGAAAAATGTATTTAATAGTCTAATCAAGTCCAGTTGGCTTGTCCATGCAACTGGTTTCAGTGAGTACCATAATGGTCGCTTATATGTGTTTCAGTGAATATAAGACGCGTTCTTTCTGCTGTTCTTTATTCTTTCTATGGGGTTGGCAAGTGGGTTACTGAATTTACTGGTTATTGGGTTGATAGATATTTGATAAATGTGTTGTTCAAGCTTCTAGGATTATGTGAATCAAGTCTAGATATTGCCACCAGACATCAACATCGAGACCAATGCCTTGCCTTCCTAATTCAAATTATGTGCTCCTGCCTTAGCACATGACATTATAAATGTGGATGCTGTGTCAGATAAAATAGCCCATGTCGTGACCTTGTTATGTATATTTTATTACTTTAGTAGCCCAGAATCATTCAGTGATGATGATTCCATCACTGCATGAAAGACTTTTTTTTTCTTTCACACTACATGTTTTTTACGCAGATTTCTAATGCCTTTCCTTCCTAATTCACAAATATCTTCAGTACTCCCTTTTTTCCTTTACCATATAGTCATATAATACTGTTGAGGATGAACCTTTTGATCAGGATGGTATTTTGTCTGTGGGGCTTGAGTTGTTGTGTATACATGAGATGGGGACGCTGACAAAATTACTGAATTCAAAACCTAATCATGAAATATGCAGCTTTTCTGTTGAGGTTTGCAATTTAGATCATGTCATATAGTACTATAATAAGTTTTTTTTTTCCTTGTTAGTACTATAATAAGTTTAGGCTTTAGATAACCGTGACAAGTTAGTTAAATGCAGGACCTTTCCATTGCTCAGGTTTGGGTTGCCCATTTTTATGATTGTACTGACTTTCTAACTTTTTCACTAACTATATACCGAATTTCTAACTGTTCTGTGATGATCTCTAATTCATTCTCCATTTCTGAGTCATTCCACTGCTTAGGAATTCTTAGATCTCATCATTTACTTCATAACAAACCTGTTTAAGATACATGAATGATCGGAAAAGATAATGTTTGTTTTTATTTTAGTGTTGATGGTAATTTATTTTCTTCATGGTATTGTTTGTTTGTCTTTTTCATTTTTCTCTTTTTCCAGGGCCATTCGACATCCTGCAAGTGGGTATGTTCAGGGAATAAATGATCTTGTTACACCGTTTTTAGTTGTTTTTTTGTCTGAACACTTAGAAGGGAATGTGGATAATTGGTTGATCTTGGATCTACCTGCGGAGAAAATCTCTAATATTGAAGCAGATTGCTATTGGTGCCTATCAAAGTTGCTTGATGGTATGCAAGACCATTATACGTTTGCTCAGCCTGGAATCCAGAGACTTGTGTTTAAGCTGAAGGAATTGGTCAGGCGAATTGATGGTATGCCTTTTTGGTTTTTTGTTCTTATTGTTAGCCCCCCTTTGAATAATTGTACTAAAGGCTCTGCACTTACCAAAACAAATTTTAACTTCACCATTATCCCCCCCTTCTGGTAAGACTGCACTTGGTTATGGTATATAGCTATTTTTTGAATATTTTCTGTGCACTGCTGCAGAGAAATAGCAAATCAACTGTGACTGGTTTCTAGCTGGCGGACAATATGCTTTGTTTCTTTTAATTAGGAATCTGCATAGGAATTGTTGAAAAATATTGGGGATAAAAGAGGGGTGGTATATGCACGAGTCTAAAGATTAGTGACACGTAATAGATGGTGACTGTGGACAATTCCCATGTGTTGAACATCTTCTTCTTCTTCGCTTTCTTTTTATTTATTTATTTTTATTTTTTATAAGTCCCACGTGTTGAACATCTGAATGAAGCTTACAACAGTGGAAACTAAAACATGTAGATATGATATTGAGAAATAACGTGATAAAGAATGTGGTTATTTTTTATTTTGAAAGATGAATGCATTCTTCTGTTAGTATGAAGATTTTGTCTGTGAAACGAAGTACTTTTGTGCTCTGCAATTTTGGCACTGTAGAATATGGTTTTAGTTCCGCTGGCCAACCCTAACCTAATCTGATCTTATTCCGGTCTTTGAATAGGTTTGGGCAGCACTTTCTATTTACTCGGCTGGGTTGAAAATTTTCAGGCTGACTTTCATTCGTGTTAGATAGATAGGCGGAGGTATCTAACACCTTGAAATTAAGTACAAATGGATGAAGGGTAATAAATCCTTCATTGAACAAAGCTAGCAGGCTAAAGTGTATATAGACAAAACCCCTATATAAGGCCCCACCTACAAGCACCTATAACTGCAACCCAAAGTGTATATAGACAAAACCCCTATATAAGGCCCCACCTACAAGCACCTATAACTGCAACCCAAATCCCTCTCACGGAAAATAAAAAAGTGTTGTTTGAAAGTAATTAATGTGGTATCTCCTCGTCTAGAAAGAAAGTCACCTGTCTGGGGTAAAGATGCACAAGCGAATGATTACGTGGAATGGGTTGTGGAGGTGGTTTACTGAATTTTTTTGTTATAACCTGGCATGCTTGCGATTCGAGATTGTGATGGTTTTATTCCAATACTTTATTTGGTTAAGCTCATCTAAGGATGGAGGGTGCAGTTGTTTGGTACAGGCTTTTGAATTGGTAGTTTCAGTGTAATCCAATTGGGGTGGCCTTGGTGATAAGATGAGATAGGGTTCCAGCAAAGAGGATATAGATATTTTTGGTTCCCACAGACTTTTTGTTTACTTGGTTGGTTGAAGGGGATAAATGTTTGACGCTGGATAGTAAACAAGAAATGTTTTAGAAAAGAAGAAGAATGCAAAGCTTAAGAGGATGATAAATCCTTGTAAGGAAGGTGACAAGAGCCACTAGAATATATCAACATCCCCATCCCGTGGCTGCCACTAGGATGCTCAAGGTGAAAAAAAGTGGTGTGGCTGGTGCCTAACAGTCAAAGCAACAATCCTCCCTTCTTAGCCATTAGATTGACCTGCTCGTTGCCCAATCTAGAAATTCACCTGATCTTTGCTTGAAACAAGGAAGATACCCATGGTTTTTCTCATTATATACAATCACAATGCCAAGAACCTAAGGCCTTTGACTGCGCCTACCCAATAACAACCTCCTTATCACCCTGGATCCAATAGTGCAGAAGATCCATTACGGAAGCTTCTCAAGCCTTCTAAGAGAACTTCGACCTCCAAACTAAATAGCAAACCTGGAGCATCAGGTCTGGCAAAGGGGAATTGTTCTCCAAAACGTCTCTAAAAGTGCCTCCAATGTAAGGGTGGTCATTGGCTTGTTGACCCGCCTAGCCCGAAATTCCCAACCTGTCTTATTACTGGCTTGTGCTAGGTTTGTAGGACTGTTATCCTCATACGATGCCTTTTAAGGCCTGATCAACTCCAGAAGCAGTTTTGGAAAGTATTTAGGTCTGACCAACCTGCCCAACTTATCATATTATACAACTCAACTGAACTCTATAAAGAATTTTCCCAACTATAAGGAGTCAGCTACATGAATCCCATCTTTTCATTTTGCTTTATCTATGGCCGTAGCCTCAGTCAAGGAACTTGTTATCATATCTTTCCTTACCAACTCTACCCATGTTAATTTTGGTCTTCCCCGTCCCCTAGCATTGTCTTAATGCGAACCATGTCACTGCACTTAGTATTACTCTACCTAATTACTCATTGTATATATAAATTATGTATATAAATATTCTCATTTCAAATATGAGATATGTTTAAGTCTATTGATAGAAGAAACCCTACAAAAACTACCCTTAACCTAAAAAGTTGAAAAAGCAATTAGATACTATTAGAGTTACTAAGCCTCCTATGTCGCTTACTACTGTATATTTATATTTATTTAACAAATGGCACATTTAGGGGGAAAGAATATATGGCAGGCTGGCTCGGACTGTCCTGAAAAGTATCAGGGCCGGCCTTGGGTTTATTAGTTAAGGCCCAATGTGGGGCTTAGATCATTACATCTTGTCATTTTGGAGTGTGCACCCCACCCTAACCAGGTTGGCCCCTATCCTCCATTACATGCTCCGCCTCCACTAGTTTTGTCATTAGAAAACTTATTGTTTATTAAATACATGAAGTATGACTTTGCATGAACCCATACTATTTTTGCTGTGGTATCTTTTTCTTCTTTTTTCTTAAATGAGATTTAATGTGTTTCGGGGAGTTTCACTGGGAATTTTTTTATTTTAATTGTACTTTATGCTATTCTAACTAATGAAGGGAAAACTCTGGGCGTTTCACTGGGAAATATTTAATTTTTATTTTACTTTATGCTATTCTACCTAATGAAGGGAAAACTCTGGGCTTGGTTCAGACTCATAAGTACAAAAATTTTGAAAACATTTCTGAGTTTCAGAACTTAAAACCCATGCAATTTTAAGCCATTTATTAGAATTTAGTACAATATGATTCACTGTTTTAACTGTGTAAATATTTTAACCCATGTTGGAGAAAAGCTATTAGATTAATCCTGTGATACTGATATGATTGTTTTGTCCACGAAAAATCGAAGCAGCATCTGATGGGTGGCTCCTATAATAAGAGCTCTCCAACCCAACAACTTTTATTATTATCTGTTTTGTTTAAAACGCCACCATTCAAACATCACTTTATGTTTAGTGAACTGGAAATCTTCATGTCTTCTCACTTATCAATGACCAAATAAAATGTATCCTATTGACGACTTTGTTGTTTGAATTATAATAGAACCTGTGTCAAGACACATGGAGGAACAAGGGCTTGAGTTTCTTCAATTTGCTTTTCGCTGGTTCAATTGTCTTCTAATAAGAGAGGTTTGCTTTGACCATGCATAATCCACTTCAGTTGTTGTGATTGCGTCCAATTCTCCGTTTTCTTTATGTGAATTTCTTCAACTAGATGTATCTTAATCTTGATACGTTAAGTTATTTTAAATGAAAAATGCTAAATGAACTTATATGTGTCACAGATTCCTTTCCACCTTGTCACCCGTTTGTGGGACACTTATCTTGCGGAAGGAGATGCATTGCCCGATTTTCTTGTATACATATTTGCCAGTTTCCTTTTAACGGTATGCTCTCAAGTTAGTTGTGCTGATATTCTTGGTCAAAGGATTTGACATGGAAATATCCAGAAGCAAATAATATTCCCTGCTAAGAACACCTGCTTTTGGTATAATTGGTAATTATTTAGTTTTAATCCCTGTTAATTGAGTGTGCTGGGATGGACAGATTTACGCATTATTTGCAAAAAAATGGCTGCAATCAGACTCAAATATGTATTCTCATGCTTGACACCTGATCTTTTACCAATACAAGCAACGATTCCTTACATGCTAGTAAAAGATGCTTCATCTTTCTAATGCTATTTGGTAGAAGATGGGTTAGCTGGACTATTTACATGGATAAGATTCTTTTAGAAAGGACTTTTAATTTGTAAAGTCAGGTTTCCATAGGTTTCTTGAAATGCATTTTATGGTGCAAAACATGTTCCATGCCAAACAATCTTTACCACGACAGACAAGCCTATGAAAGGCATTCCCATACATTATCTGAATTCCACTAGGGGGGCTTACTATGAATATGTTTAAAGTAGCGTATGAACTTCTCCCCTTCTAGATTCAATTATTATTGGTCTGACCTCTGAAATTTTCAGTTCATATAACTAACTTTAGAACATTGGTTTTTATCATTCATATTCTGTGAAAGTGTAACTAGTTATCTTGAACAAAAAAATTGGATACTCTTAGAAGTGTTTAAATGATTATTTATAGTTTTTTCGCCTTGGGATAATGCTATACTGTTTATGCACATAATGCTGTTTCAGAAATGGTATAATATTCTTGGGCTCCATCTATGTAGGGATTGGAGCAGCCCATCTTTCATGATCTTCCATGCTAACTTTCAGGCCTCTGTGGCCGTCTCCTGTATTACCATCAACTACAGTTGTATCCTTGTGCCGAACCCCCTTTGCATGCCTTCTATGCACTAGTGCCCCTGCTTTTTTATTCTGAAATTTCCTTTATGACTTTTGAGTCTCACGGATGCAGTTTTCATATTGAATAGCTCTTAGAACTTTCTTGGGCTTGTGACTAATTTTTGCACAGAGAATTCTTTTGCTTTATTGGGAGGAATATTTAGATTATTATTTTTGAAAAACAAAAACTGGAATACTTAAACATGAATTTCTATTATACTCAAATACATGTTTTCTTTATTTTCAGTGGTCGGATAAGCTCCAGAAGCTTGATTTCCAGGAAATGGTGATGTTCCTTCAACACCTTCCAACTCAGAACTGGACCCATCTCGAGCTTGAGATGGTGCTTTCTAGAGCATACATGTGGCACACCATGTTCAACAGCTGCCCAAGTCACTTAGCAAGCTGAAACGGCAGTAATATTATTTATTCCTTCGTTATGAAGCCCTTAAACTTCTAGGTTTTGTCGTTTTTTCCCTTGAATTTTGTTCTCAACTTGGGTTCTTTGACGAAAATCAACCGGTCACTCTCTCCTTTGTATTATTTCTTGTAGTATCTGTATGTTTTATCATTTCTATATATTCTTACTTTTGGCCGAGGATGGAAAAAGATTTTCATTGTATAACATTCCTTGATTTACATGACTGGTGGAGTTTGAGAGAACATTCAATATATATGTGTAGTGTTTATATACTGACAATGTATAGGGAATTTCATTGATTGTCTGTAATTGTAGTTACTTTTCTTGCCCAGAAATGAATAAGAGGATCCTTTTCAGTTGTCATAGCTTTAACGGTGATTGATTTATGCTTGCCGTGGGGGCACTTCAAATGTACAGAATAACCAAAAGATACACAAACGAACAAACACACGAAAGATATTGTTACTGCGGGCATTTTGAATCAGATTTCACATCAACTTGAGTTAAGGTCAAAAACTGGAGCCTGCTTTCTTGCAAACTAGGTTGCCCTAAATGTCGTATACGACCAGTCAGGCTATTATAAAGCTAATTTTATTAAGCGAAGTATGCATAAAAGAGATCTGATGGCTACCACAACTTGGTTACCGTAAAAGAATTTTGTTGTTGGGAGCTTTAAGCTGATTATAAATATGAAATTCTTGGATCAATATTGATTTTCTCAAGTTACTATAATAGTTCAGTTAGTCTTGTTAACAGAATACTCAGGACATTGTTTGTTTCAGAGAAATTTAGTTTGGTAACAAGAAATCCGTCTCGTGAGTACCCTCCAATAGAACAGCTTAATACTTTCCTCACATTTATTTTGGAGATTGGAAGTCCAAGTCCTTTGGAAACCCCACACAGGAAATTTTCCAATAAATGAGATTGCACGTGGATGGTAGTGAATTACCAGTTGTTCTAAGAAGTCCGACGCCACTATTGTTTGAAAAAAAAAAAAACTCTCTATGGATCCCCCTTTTTCTTTCCCCCCAAATTCTTCGAACTTAATTTACTACACAAACACCGGATACGGTGCATCAGTAAAAAGGCAAATGCTCGTCCTCATGAAAAGCAAATATATGACATACAAATACAGCATTGACAGACTATGTCTGTGTTTAGAGACTTCACAGTTTCTGGGTAAAGAAGCATGCGGAAATTCTCAGTTCTGAAATTACAATTCATAAAGCGACGGGTGCCTGATTAGAGTACACACTTGGAGTAAATGACACGAACACTATATTTTATGCAATCATTTTCCCATAACATAAGTTCAAAACTGGACAGAGAAATGCCTCAATAGTCAATACAAATTTATCCACAACACACTGCTCAAACTGAAACTTCTACCCCCAACAAATTTCCTTGCTTAGGACAGCATTTGATGCAGCTCCAACAAGCATGTCCCTCGCTGATCATTAAAAGCTCGAATGTGCCACAAAGAAATGGTTAGAAGTTGGCCATATATGTGGCAATAGTTTTCAAACAAGATTAAGCGACCTCCGCTTTGGCTGGAAAAAACATAAGAATTGAAGTCAAAATCCACATACTAAATTCAATGAACAAAACCTTAAAACTGCAAACTTAACAAATTAATATCATTTGGCAACATTCTATCACACTTGCAGTTCAGTGGCTTGTGAACTTAATTAAGATGTAAATGAATAAATCTTCCTTGCCTGCAATGTCCTTTTTTGCCAAACAAAGATGTGATTGCAAAACATGTATAAGCAACACCAAAGCCATCTAAAGAATATATAAGGAAATTTGGTATCCGCTGTTTTAATCATCATACACAAATATGTGAATTTGATTGTCAGGTAAAAAAAAATGCTTATTGATATATATATATATATATATATATATATATATGTATGTATGTATAGAACAAATGAAAGTTTACTGAACAAACTTAAGGTTCTGATTGGGAGAGAAGGAATTTGAGACTTCAAATTGAACCTTTGCAAAATCCATAATTTGCACAGAATGCAATATAAAAACAACACAAGTTTTTAATTTATGTTCAAATTTTATAATTGCACACACGGAAGATGCAGACATGCTTATTCCATTCTTTTCCCTGATAAGCAAACAAAAGTTTGCAAATCAGAACATGTCTATTCTATACATAATACAATTACATAGCCACTCGCTATTTTTTGGAGGTTGAACACCGGTTGGAGCATGAGAACAACCGCATTGTCTAAATAAATATTAAGTTTGTATCCAATAAACCTCTCCAACTGGCTCGCATCAGCAGGACACATACGGCAATAATGTTTTTTATGCGGAGGTCAAACGTAAGTTCTCCGCAGGGGTTAGAACCTAATATTATAAATTTTCTTCCACGTGGCACTAAGATGGATAACTCGAAGTGATTCTACTGTTCTCTAAAAGTCATTCTACCTTAAACTATTTCGATAAAAACCTTATTAACAAGTAGAATTTTTAAATAGAAATTAAAAGATTATGCAAGAGCTTCCACACAGACACAACAGCCTTATTTCTTTATATATTCAAGTGCAACCATCTTAAAATATTAAGCTCACACAGCAAAAATGATCTCTAACTGGTGCCACTTATAGACATGATCTTATGCCTCTCATGTTCAATTTTCAGCTAAAAAAGTCGCTTGTGATTTGCCTATAAACCCTAATTGGAAAGGAATAAGATTCTGTCTACATCTTGGAATAACATGATCAAGTACTCAAATCAATCTCAATCACCATTGAGAAACAAATGAAATGCATTAAGTGGGTAAGTCATTTGCCCTTGGTACCTCATGAAGAATCAGGTCTAAGGTTCGACTCCTCTTGTGTGCAAACAATTCCTTGAGGGGTGTGTGCGAGAGTAATCAACTAGGGCAAAAAACCACAAATGAAATACATTAAAGGCCAAATTCTTTCCAACAAATATCTAAAAAAATTCAGTTCTATTTTATTCCCTATATTTGCTCAAGTGAAAATGAATATATTAGTATTGGAGAAAGGAGGCATAAAAACTACAAATAATTTTTCCCCTTTACTTAAAAGAGAAAAAAGACCAACGGGTCAATGGCCTAGCGGTATCAGCCTCTTATTTCCCAAAGGGAGGTCAGGGGTTCAAATCTCAAAAGAGACAAGTGTGTGTGAGTACCAACTAAAAAAAAAAAAAGAAGGAGAAGAAAGTGCATGTATACCAAATGATGGAGGCCAAAGCTATAAGCCAAGGCCAGTGCTTTAGAAAGCTACAAAAGAAAAAAAAAAAAAAAAAAGGGAATTGTACTGGCAACACGAAAAATCATATCATACATCCCACTTCCAATCAAGACTCAATAGATCATCCTAAGGAGGATGGGAGTTTTTGAGTGTAGTTCACCATATTAGAATTTAGAACTGGTGGTAACAATAGATATATGCTTACAGATTGTGACTACATTTTAAATTTTGGTAAAACACCAATTTCAAATTAACAAGATTGGAATACCATATTCGGTTATCCTGAAATAACGATTAAATACATACTGCAGATATTTAAAATAACAAATGAAAATTCAAAATAAATTGGAACTTCTTTAATATATATCGGCCATTTTGCTGCAACAAAAGACAAGCTGATGGAAAATAACAGACAAGTAAAATATGAAAAATGATGACACTGTAAAATATCATGGCAGGAATCGAGATAACAGTTATATATCATTCCGCACTGGAAGCTTGAAAGTTGAAATCACTACTAAAAAAAACGACATTAAAAACCATGGTTGGGACAAGTTGCCGTATAAATTATGTTTTACAGGACAAAAACAACAGCTATGCTTTTAACAACAAGAAGCTTATAAATCAACAAATACACTGACAAGTATTGCAATTATTTGAGGATTGTGAGATGATACTGGGAAAAAACTAAGACAGATAAAACAGTATACCAAAAATCTAATATTACCCCAATAGGTGATATTAGTAGGGAAGCCACATGCAAGCCAGAGACAAAGTTTAGAAGAATGGCAAGGAAATTAACCAACAAAAGAAAAAATAAAATAAAAGAAAAAACAATGTGGAAGATATCTGGTCAGAAACACCGACAGATGAGTTTGGAATTCATAGTAGTTACATGTGTTTGCAATCAAATGCAGTGGAGAACAGTTCATGTCCATCATTTTGCATCTAATGTCAAATTTAAAAAATGGAATATCAAGAAAAATCAAAGAATATAAAGTATTTTAATGTTAGATACTAATTTAACATGCACAATATAATTTGTTTTGTGAGCCTGAAAGGATTTGTAAGACATAGATACACGGATTTAGGAATTAAAAATCTATGCATAGAGAAATGTGTTTCTTACATATTTCGTTTGAATTTCTTCAAGGAATTTCTTAGGAGAATCCACATATTCATCAGCTTCTTTCTTTACCGATGCTGCAAGCTCTTCTTCTCCAGCCTTTTCAAGGTTCCTTATCAAAATTGTCAAGGTTAACTTGTCAGGGACACAACCCGATTCCTTCATTAAATGATATGTCTCCATTGCCTTCTGTATCATACCCACTTGTAGATATGCTCCAATGAGCTCAGTATACGCCCTCGTGTCAGGTACTAAACCTTCTTTCTTTAATTCAGAGAAAAGCTGTTCAGCCATTTCAATCAATTTATTCTTTCCCAGCAGCAAGATCATGTCACTGAACACAGATAGATTTGAATCATACCATACTTCCTTCCTCACAAACTCAAACACCTGAACCCTGATTTTATTTTAGATAAAATGCACAGGAACTTGAAATGGCATACATAAGCAAATCAAAAAAAAAAAAAAGAGGTGTTGACTGGTACGGTTGTGAGAATGGCAAAACTGCTATGAACATTCAGATAAGTGGTCAGGTTCAACTATGAAAGAGTTGGAACTGTTCAGTTATTTGTATCTTCACCATAACCTCCACTCATATATAGATATACTGAAGTTATTGAAACAAGTGCATCTTAAACCATCTTAAAATAAAGCTTCTCTCCGTATCCGTAATTGGTACTTGCTTGAAAGCCAAATGTATATATATAAGCTATGTATTGAGAAAGGTAAGTAAACTAGTACCACTACCTCTTAATAGTTTGATGTTTATAAACAATGCAAGCATATTTATAGATGTAATCCCTATTATTAATCCCTGAGAAAACAATGAATGATAACAAGAATGAATAAATTATATACCTTTAGGGCTAAGTCCAATTCATTTTGCCGCCTCAATTCTGTCAAAGTATCCAACAAGTCAGCTTTCAAGAGCCTGCTTACTCTGCTACTCAAAACCTCCTCCAATTTAGTATCTGAGGAGGATTTCTTGGCCAACTTTAGAGACTGAACTGCTTGTATGGCTTCTGTTGACAAAACCCTTGACCTCCATATGGATTTTCTGGGCCCACCTCTCAAACCACAGCTGATCATCATCATCGGAGGAGGAGGAGATTGTTTTACCATCATCAATGAGCACTTGTTCTTCAGCGGAGATTTGCAAAATTGGGGTTTTGGTTTTGGGTACAAACTCATTTCACAAAGTTGAAATCTAAGAGAACCCATCATAAATTACTATGCATAACCACAACTGAAACTCAAGACACCCACACACACACACACACACACAACACACCCAGGCTAAGAGGGAGTTGGTTTCTTTCTGCGGCCACGATGTCGTTTCGAGGGTGCAAGGAAGTACTTGTATTTCTATCAGAAGAAAAGAAAGGCATCGTATTTATTTGTTTATTATTTGCCCTTTCTCAAGCCACTATCTTTCCAAATCTGCCCTTAATTTATAGAAAGAGAAAGCTTGCTTGTGCGCACACACGCAGAGAGAGAGAGAGAGAGTGAAATGGGTTTATCGATATCGAAAAGGGTGTGTCGAAGTTTCCAGACGTCGCCTGAATTCAACTCAGCATGCGACTCCGTGTACGAAGAGTGCTTGAAGCTGAGCCAAGACGCCTTCTCTGGGGTTCGACCCTACCAGCTCTTAGCGGCCTCAGACCGCCTCCACTACTCTCTCTCGGCCATGCCCCATGTCCACCCTCTTATCGCGAAATGGGTCCCAACCCCTCCGACTCGGTCCCAAGTCGACAAAGCCCTCCGAGAGGTCGTCGTCGTTGGAAAAGATACCACCTTGGAGCTGGGACAGGCTGACTTCAAGGCCTTTGCGGTGGAAGTGTTCACGGACGCTGTGGTTTCAAACGCCGGGAAAGCGGTTCTCCGACGAATTCCGATCGGAGTTGCTGGAATTGCAGGGGTGGGGATGGTGAGTCGTTCTGGGAAGGACTTGGTTGGGACCGCGATTGGAGTCTACGCGCTTGGCGTTGCAACTTCCATTTATCTCAGTTTGGCAATTTAGTACTCCACGATAGCATCGTCCAACAAATATCAAATAAATTAATAAATAATGTTTATATATATATATATATATAAATATATATATTTCCTTGTGTTTGTTTATTATATCCATTGACACATTAATTGCATCTATCTATATAGTTTATTAGTATTGCTATAATATTGAATAAACCTGCTTATTTTTTCTGCTCACGGCTGGGGGCTATTGGTATTGGTAACATATTCTTACATTCTTGCACACTCACTCACATACTAGGCTCTTTTGGATCCCAAACACTGAAATGATAACCTGTTATTCAAATACTGTTCATTTTCTAAGTTTAATTCTCGCTATATATATATATATATATATTTAAACTACTGTAGTATATAGTATATGGAAATCTAAAATTTGAATGGTTATTTATTTTATTATTATTATTTTTTTATATACTACCTGCTGCATCACACACTTCTTTAATTTTCCTTCTCCTTGCTTAATCTTGTTCACTTCACTTGCCAAAATATATAATGAAATCAAATTTCTCATCTATCTTCAACCTAAATATTTCTTCTATCCATGCAAAATCAATCTTCACAGCACAGAAACACCCACCAACAAAGCATTTCTTCTCTCAACTGATCAACTCTTTACAACCTCATAAGAAAAAGAAATGCACAGAGAGAACAATACTTTTCTCTACAATTGTCAATTAATACAAAAAATGAATTAATTCAAGTATACAGCAGTACAAGTGCTTAAATCATGGACCTCTTTTCCAGCTTTTGTTCTCCCAAATGTGGCAATTAATAAGATTGTCATTTCATCTCACTCTTCATCTGCTTCAAGCCCTGGTATGTACTCCAAACTCACATCGAATATAACAGGGCTATTAGGACCCACTCTTGGCCTTCCCGGAGCTGAAGTCAGACCTTTTGGGAACGCCAACTAATCAAAACAAATTTAACACCAGAAAAGTTTTTAAAAAAAATGCATTAGAGAGAGGTCTACAGCCAAAACTTCCTTTTATTTTACAAATTCTCATTCAGTTTGTAAAGATGCATACAGGGGAAAAGAAAATGCTGAATCTTCATCATACTCCAAAGTAAACAATAAAGGAACTATAGAAAAATCAGGGGCTTAAAATTTTAATCTCATATTACTGGATGGGCTAAAAAGGTTAGAACAATGGGTAGGCAGTTGCTCGTCAATATAACTATTTTCTCAAGCAATCAGCTATAGGGTAGGAAAATTTTTGAACATCCGATCACACATATAAATAAGAACAGGAAACAATTGAAAATAGATCCTCAACAACAGGAGCAACAGTATTCATATCTTTCGTTTTTCTTCAGTTTACTTGGTTTTCTTTTATTTACTATATTTTTCTAAGAGATGGTTGACCTCTCCCAACATTTTCCTTAATGATTTTTTTTTTTTTTTTTTTTCCATGGAGGGGTAAAAGAAGGGGGATGCTGAAAAGGTGTACAGACTTAATTTTGAGGTGGTTGGCAGCCTGATTTCCTTAATGATTGTCAGCATGGCTGACCAAGCCATGAAAATAGAGGTTTTGTGAATTAACACAACACATCAACCCCCACGGGGTAGCTGAGTTGGTACTAGGCCTTCGGACACTACTGTCAAGCCACCTCCTTGGGCTTTCCCAATACCCGTGGTTTAGGGGACATTGCAATATTCAAAAGGATTAGTCACACTCCTAAAGGGGGTTGGGATGCCTTCCATTACCAAGAGCAATGCCTCAATTATCATCCAGATCACTCAACTTAAAAGAAAATGGGAAAGAGTTCAAATCCATTTAATTGAAAACCTAATAATCATATAAAGAACTTACTGATCCTGGAATGTAGAGTCGGCGTTTCCCTCCAATTTTCATGCTCAGGATCCCTTCATCAAGTCCCTTGATCACCTATTCTAATAAAAATCAGAGCTAAATAAACATGTTTATCCCTAAAGAGAGTAAAGTAGTCTGATAATGATGTTTAAGGACTTCACAAACAGAACTCTCCAGTTTCCTCCAATAGGAAGTCTTGGTTGTTCAAGTAAACTATCATCAATTCACTAGCAAGTGCATTGTTTTAACACACCAACTGTTTTTATTTGCAATGGGATTATAGAGCCACATCTCTCTGATTACTGATAAATGACTGGAAAACAGAGAAGAGCAAAACCATCCCGACTAGCTGGCTATATAACTGTTCAGCATAAGATGCAATACTATAGATTCACACAGGAGGAAAAAGCTCAACGAACCAAGTAACATAGACCAAAAGCCTACCAAAAGAAATTACTTCAGCTAAAATGTTTCTTTTCTTTCAAATAGTAATGAACCAGGGTGAGAAGTACTGTAAAATATAAATTGATTAGGATGGCCTGTTAAAGCTTACCTGATCAGCGCCGACTCGAAAGATATAAGGCAGGCCTTTCTCCAGCGAACTATGAAATTAAAGATAAAGTAAGAAAATCCAAGCGCAATAAATGCAAAAGACATGCATCCATTTTACAGAACCCAAGCATAGTTTGTCAAATACCATGGTTAAAGTTTAAACATGTGGCAAATTTTTAGCTGCGCAGGCATATAACAAGATAAGGACCTGCTGACAGATCATTTATGTAACAGACCACTGTGATTGGGGCAATCTAATTAAAAGGCTCAAATCTCACCTTTTTTTTCATTAAAATTAATTTTGTAAAAGATAGTAACATTATAAATCAGCTATGCCAAAATTATTTACTCTTGTTAAAGATTGTTAAATGCTGATATCTACTGGGAATGATAGATCTTTTTGGTCCCGATCTTCCATTTTCAAGCCACATCAACAAGTAATGATGGTCCTTACTCATATCTATATATTTGTCTTTTGTGTATAATCCAAAAATAATAATTTTTGTAAGTTGTAATTTTTAGCTGCCAAAAACACTAAGAGTTTGGGGATATTCACTAGTATTTAGCATAGTATTTTTAAATAGTAAAGCTAGCTACCTGTCAAATATTTGTCCAGATGGAATCATGGCAACATAATTTGCAGCAACCTGTAATCATGCATATATTGTTATGAGAAAGAGTAAGAGATATGCGAAGCAAAAACCAAAATTCAATGTAAGGCCAAGCCCAGCAGTACGGTACCCTTCTCCATTAAATCATCCTGTTGAAAATTCTATCAAATCATCATTCTCTTCTCCAGAAAATGAATAATTATGGATATAAGAATTTATCAGATTTACATCTCTTGAACACATCAACTAACTATACTTAAAAAATGGTAAGCACATCATTAAAGATCATTTATATTTTCAAAAGGAAGTCCACATAAAAATATTTTAACAGAACGTATCCATACTAGATAAAGGATCCAAGGTTGAAGAAATAAAATCAATTTAGATTCTGAAAGCAATAAGATGTCCTATCATGGTTTTATAACAGAACAAAATAAAAAATTCAATAAAATTAATTTAGATTCTGAAAGCAATAACAGGTCCTATCATGGTTAGATAACAGAGCAAAATAAAAAAATCAATAAAATATATTCTGAAAACAATAAGAGGTCCTAGCGGACAATTTTTTTTTTTTTGTATCCACTAAACAAATTCTGGATATTCAACATCACATGTTTTCAAGGATTGTTAATAAACACTAGCGTACATACCAAGGGCCTTGTAGCCTAGTGGTACTTCCTTACCTTCCAAAGTAGAAGGTCAAGGATTCAAGTCCCCCATAGGGGAAAAATTGGGTGTGTGTGTGTTTATTGCCAACGAAAAAATAAATAAACAAATAAACACTATCATACAAGGATCAGAAAATGTACCTGAAAACCAATTGGGGGACTAGGGCCTTCACCAACTTTAATATCCTTGTACTGCAAACCAGACTCAGTAGTTACCATAGGTACCTTCATCAATCAGAAGCTTTCCTACACTTAGTACTCACCCTCATTCATAGAAATCAACGATCAGCATCAACTAAAACCCATTGATTATGAATGCAAGATTTGTTTTCTAACCAGCGAGACACCCACCAAAATCCCAGTCGGGACTTGAACCCTGCACCTTCCCCTTCAGGGGTGGCAGAAGACAATATTCAAGCTAATAGCTGGTGGTTTAGTGAGTACATAAAAATTTAATGCTAATATCTTGTGTGGAAATGTTCAACTCACACTATGTCTCAAGAAGTATTTAACCAAATTGCAGGGAAATAAATGAGATGAGGAAGATAAAAGTGTCACTAAACAATCATGGATGAGATGTCACCAGAAAATATAAAATGTTTAAATTGACAAATTGAATCATTATAATGACTTAAACGATGGCATTCAATGTGAATGTTTAAACAGGTTGTCCTGAAAAGTCCATGCTAATAGAACTAACTCAAATAATGGCAGTAACCCAAATGGCCATTCTTGTGGATAAGTAGCAGAGGTATGTGCTGCTTCCACTAAAATTTATGCATCACCAAGTGCTTCTCTTTCTTTCTTTTTCTTTTTAACTATTATTATTTTAAAAACCAACCATGCTTCATTTTTAAGCCACTAGAAATGAAGTAACGTATTTCTTTATATCATCAAATGCGCACCCACATGTGTGGCAAGAGTCTTAGGTCACCCTTATGAGTGGGCTGTAGACGACAAGACATAAATATATTTTAGAGAGAGTATTAACCAGGTTAGGTTTTGTTTGAAATCTGGAATCAGCATTTGACATGCCAAAATGATGATGATTTGATATGCCAAAATGTGACGTAAATGTTGGGAACTCATGGCAAGATGAGAAAATAAGTTTTTAGCCTTCTGATTTAAAACTCGCGCTCCATTTCATGTACATTTTTGTGCAAAACTGGATTTATGCCCAATAGTTGAGATCCAGTATTTTGTCAAATTGAGTAATAATATCAAGATGTAAGCGTGAGCAACAAAGAGAGTGAGAAATAGGACCTGTTACATCTGAAATGGCTTTGGTGCTAAATGGCATGAATTTTGCTCAGTGACCTCTGTCCCTACCAATGATTTTTTTTTTTTCCTAGTTGGTATTCACACACACTTGTCTCTTCTGAGACTTGAACCCCTGACCTCCCTTTGGGAGGTAAGAGGCTGATCCCGCTAGGCCACTGACCCATTGGTTCCCTACCAATGATTTCTTCAACTCCCATAAAAATTCACAAGAACAATCAATTGGATAGATTCTAGTTGATCATATACCTTTGATGTAACAGGTTGCTGGGCCTTGTTATACAGTCATTGATAGAAAACCTTCTAGTCTCAGAGTCATGAGTTTAAGACTATGCTGAAATCAATTGTTATTCAAGAGAAGATGGACCAAACATTATGTCAAGCATTGCCAAAACAATTTGCATTATGCGTCTTTGTGGATGAAAAATTCGATAATCACATGTAGAAACTCAATAAATGGTTATAAGTGTACCTATGAGCATTGAAGAAAGAAGATAACACACACATGAGAAAAACATATTAAACTATATAATCTGAATATATGAAACATGTTGGTTGATCTAAAATTTGACTCTCCTAGAGGTAGTATTAGAAGTGGGATGCTAAATCTATATCTAGACTATCAAAATTCTATGAACTATTACACTATGAAACAGTCAAATTTCAGTCCCTCATTTGGAAATGTGGAGGAAAAGCAATTCATGTTTGGATAAGGCAAGAGTAAGGAGAAACTTTTATGAGTTCTTCAATTAAATCCCCACCCACCCCCCCCCCCCCCACACACACAAAAAAAAATAATAATAATAATAATAATAATAATAAAATTGAAATGATAGAATAAGAATGACCTATAGACCTTTTATAAGATTTGCATGTTGCTTTTATGTAAGATGCATTAAGTTTATTTCTCTAAGTGATATGATCTGAAGTCCTAATAAGAGTTTTAAAAGTTTATAACTACTACTAAGTTGCACATAATATATGAAGCAATCTTTTATAAAAATAACAAGTGAAACAAGAGAAATCATATTCTTTTTCTGATTTATAAGCGAGAAGAATTCTTGAGGTATAAGGGACATGCCTCATATAAAAAGAGCAAGCGTTGCCTGCAGGCATGCACCTCACATGTGCATTGTTATTGGGATGGAGGAATTGCTAATTTTCAAAGTACTTAGGGCCTGTCATGACTCCTGAAGTAAGCAACAAGGCAAAAGCTTAATAGTTTCATTAGAGCATTACTTTGGATTATGTTAAGTTTGAGATTTTAAACGTCTAGAGCTTGGTTAGAGTGTTGTGTTCCAAATTTTTTGTATCTTTGCAGATTGAATATAACATTTTATAACAAAGTTAAGAGATATAAAAGTTTCTTACCAAACCTTGGGGATATGTATAATATGTAATGTGGGATCACATCATAACTGCCAAGAATGAGAGAAGTAATATAGATTAGGGGGCTATGTAATCTCACCATACATTTTCAAGCTCTTTCTCACAAGCATTGTCACAAAGTCTTGGTTTTTCCTCGGGGGGCAAGCCAGCTCCCTTGGCATATGAGTCTAACAAGAGGCTTGAAACACCCAAAACTAACCCAAGCACATCCCTGCGCTTAATTAAGGTCAACTTGTCCCAACACTTGTTTGTCTGCAAATCTTTTCCAGATAATTCTGTACTTGAGTGCCGCACAATCACATCTCTGATTTTGCATCTCGCAATGGTTTGATGATTTGTGGACAAACTTTTAGCAAGTGCGGAACCTAAATCAATGGAAATACTTACTGAAAATGTGTAACTTGATAGCAAAACACTGGAAATTTTCATTTTACAGTAGAACTTAGTAGCAAAATTCATAAAAAGGAATTTGATATATTAATATATTGATAAATTTATTTTAGTGAAACAGAAAAAATAGGTGATAACATGGACCTGACTTGGCTCAAGTTTTGTTTATGAGATTAGCAAGTTTTTTTGTTGAACCAGCATATGTCCAGAATGTACTTAAATGCAGAGTGGTGAGGATTGTAGCACTGTTGGTATTGATGTTATGATATAGTGGTATGAGTAATGTGTAATGAACGATTAATGAAGCAGAAGGCCCTCAGGTGTTAAAGTCTGCTTTCGAAATCTTTTACTTGCAAAGCATTTTCTGCAAGAAGGTTAAGGTTGCAATATAACATTTGCTTCATTTGGTTAAATGATCAACATAATTAATTTTATTCTTTTTTCTCAAAACATTGACGGAACCAATTTCCAACGTAGTGATGAATACAAAGAGAAGCACTTCAATTGAACATGATAGCTTAGATTTCTTTTGTATTTGTCAAAACAAGACTAAGGAGAAGCTGACCCATCATCAGTGCATTACCTATTATGGATGCAAAATCTAAGGGGTAATTTATTTATTTATTTTTATTAAAAAAAAAAAAAAAGAAGTAGAAACCATAGGGTGATTCCGGGTTCTATGTTAACAATATATGGCAATTGTTAAGTTAGAATATGAAAACATAACCAAAAAAATTTGCCCTTTCACATACCTACACAGTTTACGAGAAAAACACGCAGTGGAAAAATTACAGAATAAATTTAATTCCAGCTAATGTTCATTGAGAATGCATGAAAATTCACAATTGGATTAAAGCCATTCAGACTTAGAATTGAAGCAAACACACACACACGCATACATGAAGCACACTAGCAAGCAATTGAACAAAGGTTGTAACGGAATGGAAGGGTTGAAATGGATTTACCGAGTGGAAGAATGAGAGATGAAGAAGCCATTCTTTTTCTTTAAAAACTCAATCGTTCTCCTTCACTGCTCTCAATCGTTCAAATGGAAAGAGAGTGGATAACGAAATCGGTGGTGGTTTATATATGCCGCATTCCGATGTCTGAATTACCAAAATAACCTTCGCTGATGGAGCTCCCCAGCCCCATCCCTGCTGTATATTTTCTATTATTATATGTTGAGAAATTACGACTGTGGAGGACAGTCGCTCCTAGAATTCATCAATATTCAACCAATCATATATGTATATTGTATACTCAAAATATAAATAAGTTATACATAAACAACTAACTTGTGTGAAGAAGAAAACCCAAAAAAAAACGTGTGTAAATTGATTCTCAAAAAAAAAAAACAAAAAAAGCTTAGTTGTTTATAACTAATGGTTTTTTTTTTTTTTGAAAGGTTAATTTCAAATTTGTTATATATAGTGTGAGAATATACGGCCCAAAAGGGAAAGGGAAAGATTGGTGGCCAAAACATAAGCATACATTTGCAGCCCACAAGTGACACTGCCCAAAAGGCCCCAGCCCATACATTGAGAGAGAGAACCGAATGGAGAAAACAGTTGCACAACTCCACACTCCGGTGAAATCAAGGAGAGAGAGGTAGTTCCCATTCATCAGCAATCTATACTATATTGTTATTAGCATTTCTCATCTAATTAGATTCCATTTTATTGAGTTAAATAAATAATTTTTTAATATTATATATTTCAATCTCTAATTAGATTTCCGTTGCAGTAATTAAGTTTTTAAATATTATATAATTCTTCTCTAATTAGATTTTCTATTACTATGTTATCATTAATTATTACTAATATATCCTATTACTGTATTATTAAATAATTTTTTTAATATTATATATTTCGTTATCTAATTAAATTTTTATTTATTGAATTTCAGTATTTTTTACTATTATATTATTATTAGTAGTATTTCCTTCTCTCATTATTAAAAATGTATTATATAAATAAAAATAAATAAACCATGTACTAATTTATAATTTAAATTAAATTATTTAATAACTTTAATTTTTATATTTTCAATTAGTTATTTCTCAAACAAGACATCTTTTTTGGAACGGAGATGGTAGAATTTAAAATTTGTGTATTATTAGCAACAGTCTCCCTAAGGGTTGCTTCTGCATTGCCAGGCCGAGCTGTACGTGGCAATAAAACTGTAACTGTTAGCTTCCCTCCACACTTTCAGCTGGTGCCTTTCTTTTGTTAGTGAAGTAGTAGGCTGCTCGTCTCCTTATGGGATAAGTTTCTTTTGCCCAAATATCAAATCTCGTGCGTGAGCTTCTTAAGAATGAAAAAAAAAAAAAAGATGTACTTACGGGATTTTTTTTTTTTTTTTTTAAATAAGTTTATTGGACATGATCTAACACACATGTTATCTAATCAAAGTTCAATTCTCATTCCTAAACTTCATTTATTGTTGTGCATTATAAACACTCTTGAAATTGAAAATTAAAGGGCAACAATATTAATTTGATCTTTAATTTATAACTGGTTTTATTTTATCTTCTCTTCCGTGCGCCAAATTATAGGTGAAGAGCATATGCGATGCATGTGAAATCCTCTAAAACAATTAATATGGACTTGTGCTTTATGTAAATAATTCTCTCAATTTTAGCACTACTCTACTTGTTACATGAAAAAAAAAAAATAGGACAATTGATAAAATAACACTACTTAACACAAACTCTTAAAACAACATGAATTCTTTTAACTCTATTTTTTGTCATTTTAAATTTAACACAAACTCTACTTAAGAAACTCTTAAACAAAATAATTCCTTTAATTCTAATTAAATTAAATAGCAACTTCAAATATTATCAGATTTATTTATTTTTTTGTTTAATTACTAGTGATATATTTGAAGGAATAAATAATAATAATAATAATAATTATTATTATTATGCTTTGTTGTTATTATTAATAGATTTCAATGTGTAAATTTTATTAATAATTTTTATGAGTATGTAAATTAATGTGTAAATAATAGGTAATTTATATATGTATATAGATTTATAAATTGTAGTTCGTCCCAAACATTCTTTTAACTTAAGCTATTGGGAAAAGAAAAAAAGAGAGTATATATTTAACTTAATATATCGAATGCCCTCAATTCCAACAATAGTCACTCTACACTAATATTGACTAAAATAGGATGATAAATTTTCACTAATATTTATTCAAATAACATGATAAACAATGCTGATGATACAAATTAAATTAAGCGCCAGGATTAAAAGTCTTTTACCTGATCAATCTCAGTCATAAATGGCATACGGTTGCATGTGGCGAGATACTGTCAACAAGCAATTGAACCAATTAAATTCTACACCATGCACACAAGCACCTAAACATGAAAAATATCATGATATATAGTAAAACAGTGTAAAAAAATTAAGCGACAATCATAACTTCATAAGGACATAAATAAAAATAAAATTAATGTGTACACGTACGATTAACATCTCTTCCATATCAAAATTATATCTATTAGATTTTTACTTAAATTACTAAAAAAATGAATTAGTTACATCTATTAGATCTTCATGGGAACGTAAAAATGGAGGATAGAGGTCACGAATGAGAAGTTGAGAACACGTGATGTAAATATTATGCTGTGGTGAGCTCCTGCATATGTTATTTTGATTTATTTTTAATATAGAATTTTTAGAACTCTGAATTTTGATAGAATTAATACTCTTTAATAGTTTTATTATTTTATTTATAAAGAATTTGAAACTCCTTTGCTCACTTTGTACTTTTAATAATAGTATAGATACAAATATAGGATATAGATATATACACACCCACATAAATATTTATATATATACGTACACATATGAATCAAGACAGGAAAGAGAAGAAAAGTTTAAAAGAGTATATTTGTCTTCAAAAGATTTGTTCTTTTTGTGTCCTCTTAATTAAGGAAACAAGTGCTTAATGAGCTTAAAAGTGATCAATAAAAAAAGCGATTAAAAACAGCCCTAACTAATTATGTATGGGCCTCACCACTTGCACAGGGGACTCACACATGTATGAGCCTAACCTAAATTGGCCCAGATAAACAATTTTGGTATGTAACGAGACTATTAAAACAGCCGTAAGATCAGTAAGAGGCTTAATAGATTGAGACGGTTTCGGAGAAAAAAAAGCTAATAGATTGAGACGACGGTTTTAGAGAGAAGAAGAAGAAGAAGAAGAAGAAGAAGAAGAAGACTACGTAGTAATGTATGTGAGATCGATGTTATTAGTTCCTTTCCTTTCATAATATTGGTTTTATGTTGGGATGCTAACATATTTATCTATATTGTCATTGTTTTAGATTATTTTTGTAGGTAAAGATGGTTGAAACTCTTTTTGAAGATATTTTTAAGGTTGAACAATTGAACCCAGATGATAAAAAATTCGAGAAAGGTATTTTATTTATTTATTTATCCATCTTACATAAAATTAACTTAATGCTCACTTATTTAATTTGATGGTGTTTTCGAGTTATTTAAATAAAAGACATAATACTATTCCAACAAAGGAGGCAGAACAGTTGATGAAAGAAGAATGTGTTTGAGAGATAGATACATGATACATGATACATGAAAGTATGTTTGGTTTGGTTTGGTGTTGTTAGTTACTCGCGTTGAAGCACACAGTGAGCAGTTTGACATGTACATGGTGCTAGATGTGAATACTGAGATATATCCTGTTGATGTTGGAGACAAATTCATGATGGTATTAGCATCCACCCTAAACTTGGATGGAACACCTGACACTGGTTACTATACTCAGGTAATCTTCTACTCTACTCTACTCTACTCTTGTTGAAATTTATATCTACTATGCAATTTTAGGGTTTTTTTTTTTAATTTTTTACTCACACACACATCGGAGAGGTTATAATAGAACCAGATGATGTCCTATGCAAGTTTGATTTATTACTTGGTGTTATGGACAATTATTGATTGATTCTTACACAAAAGTTTAAACAAACAAAAGATTGTTTATTGAGGTTGTTGGAAGACAGTATGGTGATATTAGATAGTATTAATTAATTAAGATGATGTGTGGTTATAAACTAGACTTTGTGCATTTTAACTTAAACAGTTTCTTGAAATTGTATAATCATAAAATATTAGGGGTGACAATCTATATCAAAATCCATTAAACTGTGGTTCATTACAATTAAATTATTTGGGTACTCAATTTGAATGAGTGGGTAATTAATGAGTACCCATACAATTAATGGGTAAATAATGAATTAAGGGTAAAGTACACTAACACCCCCTGAGGTTTGATAAAAGGACACTCAGATGAAAATTAGGCTATTTTGGGACAAAGACACCCCCTTATCAAATTTACAATCCAAACAGAGCTTAAAATTTCGTGAAAAGTCAATTTTACCCTTCACTATTTAATTAATTATAATTATAAAATATCAAAATAATTAAATGACTAAATTACCCTTGCCCCCTCTCTCTAAAATACAGCGTTTCTCTCTCTCTAAAATACATTGTCTTTCTCTCTCTATACACAGCCACAAAGAATAGGCACACTCTCTCTCTATACACAGCCGCAAAGAAAGAAAATAGACCAAGAAAGAACAACACAACAAATTTCTTCAATGTATATATATGAAACGAGTGGTATATATATATATAAACACAGAAAAAGAAAATTGGGTATGGCTTTTGGGTGTTAATTTTCAGGTGGGATGGTGTTGAAACGAGTGGTGGTCGGTGGTGGTGGTCCGGTGATGATGCTGGTATATAGGGGTGTGGGAGCGAAGCCAATTGTGTGGCGGTAGTGGTGGTGGTGGGTGTTGTGGCGGCGGTGGCTGCAGTGGGTATTGAAGGAAGAAGAGGATTGTAGGCGCGTGAAGTCCACGCGATTTGCAGATCTGAAAACCACCGTTTTGCGCCTTTGTTGCAACCACCGTCGCGGCCTCTGTTACAACCACCGTCGACACCTCTGCCACCGACGACATCATCATCATCTAATTCACCAGTGTTATTCTCCTTGACGACAGCTCGTTGCCGCCCGTCGCCGCCTTGTATGTGTGGATATATATATGTTTGTATCTGTATACACACACACACACATATATGTGTGTGGATATATATGTGTATATGTGTGGATATATATATGTGTGTATGTGTCTATATGTGTGTCTATATATATGTGTGTGTGTGTCTATATGTGTGTTGGTGTTGCAGGAGGAGAGAACCGAGAGAGAAGAGAAAAGGAAAGAAATAGATTAGTAAGGTTAGAAAGGTCATTTTAACATTTAAATTAGTCAATTTAAAAGTTAAAGGGCAAAAATGTCAATTCATTACCATTGGGGTGTCTTTGGTAAGTGTATCAAACTTGAGGGGGTGTCTTTGTCCCAAAATAGGCTAAGTTTCATTTGTCTGTCCTTTTAGTAAACCTCAAGGGGTGTTAATGTACTTTACCCATGAATTAAAATGGGTACCCAACTTAACCCAATCATTCTATCTACTCTTTGAATTTGGAGACAAGCTTTATCATTATTCAACTAATTTGAAGATTACAAGAAGTTGAGAGACAGTTTTGTTTCAATATTTAATCTTAAATTTTACCCTTTCTTGTTTGCTTTTTCTATATGTTATATATATATATATATATATATATATATATTAGTGTGGCCTTCAAAACTTTTTGTTTATCAAGCTTGGCAAACTAGGTACCTTTGCAATTTGAGCAGTCTTCTTATATGGATCAGTGGATTTTACCATTTACGAGCTTCAAGCAAAGAATAATTTGTCCTATATTTAATATCTGCAATAAATTGTTTCTTCCTGTAATTTTTTTTTCTTTTTTTCTTTTTCATGCTTATATAATGCACAATACCCATTTTATCTTTATGTTTATATTCTTAGAGCATGCAACTCATTAATAAAGGTTTGGAAGAACAAAACTGTTTATAGATTTTTTTTCTTTTTCTTTTTCTTTTCTTTTCTTTTCTTTTATTATTATGGTGTTATTGGACAGTGTCTTGTTTAATCTTCAATGCAAAATGTCATTTTTGCATGCCAAATTTATATCTTGAGATGAGCTACAGTGTCAAAATGCTATATTTTAGCAATTCTGCTCCAATGGTGTATTTCAACCAAAATGCTATTTTTTGTTACAACAACCATTATTTTTCAACTACCATTTTTTTTTTTTTTTTTTTGGGAAGTGTTTGTATTTTATTTAGCTTATTAAAAATAAATAAATAAAAATATAGACATATATATATATATATATACACACACAAGAACAACAGAATATATACACACAACAGACATATACATATATATACACACAACACTGACGTATATATAGATATATATACAAGCACAACTGACATATATACACAAGCACAACACCAAATTGGCAGCCCAACACCAAATTTGGCAAAGTTATATTTTGGCAGCCCATTTAGCATGTCATTGGAAAGCTCATTTTAAACCCACATGCTATATTTTGAAAATAGCAGTCCAATGGAGTTGCTTTTATGTGTTGTTCATATTATGTGTCATTTTCTGCTTGCTTTCTGAATTTGGGTAGATGGATTTGTTGCATTTGGAGGCTTGTTGTTCCTCATCAAATTAAATTAAGTTAATCTTTCTTATTTTTTAGTTGTTTTTTTGAAGTAATCTGAGTTCAGTTTGTCATTTTGAGAAAAAAAAAAAAAAGGAAAAAGAAAAAAGAAATCTTATTGTCATTTTGAATTTGCTTTTTCAATATCAGATGCTTGTCATCTCTTCATATCCCCCATTTGAGCTCTGGCCAACTCATGACCCAACATTGGTAGGTTATGAGTTAGTAGCCCATTCATGCTCAACCCATTCAATACCTACCTAAAACTCGCTCAAACCCACCCAATTGCCTAAAAAATATAATAAATGATTAGCAAACAAATAGTACACATGCATAGTTGAATTTGTTGTTGAAGTTTGTCATGATTAGTAGGCTCACTCCATGTCAAAAAAGACATGGTAACTTCACTTATTAGTTGTCGTCCTAGGTCCACAATCTATAATATATATGGTAATTTTTTTTTTTTTTTTTGGTATATATGAAAAATTTTATATAATGCCTCCTAAATTTTATAACTCTAAAATTATCTCTTCATTTTTTCTTACAAAAAAGTCAAATTTTTCTTCCTTAATTAAAACTCTTAACTTTTTCCTTTTAAAATTCTCTCATTTTTTTTTCTTTTTTCTTTTTCTATTTCTACTTCTTAAAATTGTTCTTTTGAACTTGCATTTTTTAAATAATTTTTTTCTTCTTCTTCTTTCGTATTATATTTATATATATATATATATATATATATTGCGAATTAAATTCCTGGCTCCCTTCTGCTTTACAATCCACTTGAATATAAAACACATGGTACTACTAATTAATGAAGAACCTTGAAAAGGAAAGAATGATTACTAGCTGAAAGTCGAACATTAGTCCTCCATGAAATTAAAGAAAAAACAAAAAGTGAGTACCATCACTTGTTGAACACACCCTATTGGCAAACCCGCCACACTCTATTAATACCAAATTATTCTGAGTGGGACAATCAATAGACCTACATAGGCTGGAGGCCATCTTTGAATAATTATTTATTTATTGATTGAGTTACATGCTTCTTAATTTCAAAAGTGTGTGTGTTTTCTGGTGTTGTCTCATTTTTCTGAAATAATAATTCTCAGATTACTCAAGGCTTAAGACCAGCAATTTACTGAATTGTAATTTTAATTCCAGGGTGCACGGAAAACACTTGCAGACAAATTCGAATACGTTATGCATGGGAAGTTGTTTAAGTTTGCAGAGGAACGTAAAGGATCTGAAGTCAAAGCGTATGCATGCAAAGCTTAAGCTTTATATATATATATATATATATATATATATTCATGTGAAAAAGTGTGTTTTATATGCAAATTAGCCTTTTCTTTTTCTCTCTTTTTTTTTTTTTTTTTGGGTTTCCGGTCCAAAATATTTTTGTTTAAAAAGATTAATTATTTATTCTAAGGTCTAATGCCAGCTTATTGGTTTGTGTTTTGGGGTTCAGGGAGATATATGTTTCATTTGGTGGGCTTTTGATGATGCTGAGAGGGGATACATCCATTGCAGCAAAGTTTGAGCTTGATCAAATGTTGTTTATCCTCATCAGGAAAGTTTGAGCTTGATCAAATGTTGTTTATCCTCATCAGGAAAGTCTGACACACAGACAGACATGCTGAACCCCCATTATGAGTCAGAGACGTGGTCGTGGAAGAAATAATCTATTTATTGTCAAATTTGAGAGAGATAATGCATTTTCAATTTTGCATGCTTCATAAATCTTCTTCTTTCTACTTGCTGTGAGAAATTTGAGTTGGATCTGTTTCATCAATGCTTGTTTGTTGGGTTTTATCATAACTTACCTTATTATGACCGTATTGCTGTTTATTAACTACTCCTGTACTTTTGACTATGTGTATGTGTGATAGGGTGCACCCACAACATTTTTCTAGCTTTATTTGTAATACACATAAGTAAATAATGTAATGTTCGACTTATATGAGAACATGGTAAGGATAATGACAATAAATTAATTATTTAGTTTCATTTTCATTTTCATTTTCTTAACTCAATTCTAAAACCATTTTTTTTTTTTACAAAGTATTAATAAAAAGTACTTTCTAATTTATGATTTATTGATCCTTGTTAATATGATTTCAGTTCGTACACTTACGACAATGTTCAACTTTAATGGTACACTAGAAAAAATGTTAGTCAAATTTGTTAATTTCAATGTTCAAATTTTCTACTAACATATACATACACATGGCAATATGGCATATACATGTATATAGTAGTATATATACTGATTTTGAATAAGAACTTGAAGGAGGTGAAGTAGTCGTGTTCAAAACCATCATTCAAGCAACGTTTTCGTTTAAAAATATTTCAAAAAATTTCTTGTATTTTATTAACTACTTTTAGACTTTTGACTATGTGTGTGTATGTGCTGCAACTACTGCAGCCAGAGGTAGGGTGCACCCACAACATTTTTCTAGCTTTATTTGCAATGTACACACATAATTAATTAATGTAATGTTCGACTTATATGAGAACATGATAAGGATAATGACGATAAATTAACTATTCAGTTTCATTTTCTTACCTCTCAATTCTAAAACCATCTTTTTAAAAAAAAAAGTAATAATAAAAAGTACTTTCTGATCTATGATTTTTTTATCCTTGTTAATATGATTTTACTTCATATATTTATGACAATATTCAACTTTAATGGTACACTAGAAAAAATGTTGTAACTTTTCCTAGTCAAATTTGTTAATTTCAATGTTCAAATTTTCTACTAACATATACATACACACGGCAATATGGCATGTACATGTATATAGTACGTAATAATAAATATACTGATTTTGCATAAGAACTTGAAGGAGGTCAAGAAGTCGTGTTCAATACCATCATTCAAGCAACGTTTTCGCTTAAAAATATTTTAAAATTTTTATTTTTTAAAAAAAAAGTAATAATAAAAAGTACTTTCTGATCTATGATTTATTGATTCTTGTTAATATGATTTCAGTTCATATATTTATGACAATGTTCAACTTTAATGGTACACTAGAAAAAATGTTGTAATTTTGGTAGTCAAATTTGTTAATTTCAATGTTAAAATTCCACTAACATATACATACAAGTGGCAATATGGTATATACATGTATATAGTACATAGTAGTATATATACTGATTTTGCAAAAGAACTTAAAGGAGGTCAAGTAGTCCTGTTCGCTAAAAATATTTCAAAAAATTTTCGTAGTCCTGTTCGCTAAAAATATTTCAAAAATTTTTCTTTTATCGGTGTTTATTAACTACTCCTGGATTAGTGAAGGGGGAAATGTGGTTTCTAGACCACTTATCCCACCACCATTTTCTTTTCTTTTTTCTTTTATTTTCTAGATATTCTTGTGAGTTATGCCATGTTGCTTAAATTCGACTAATTGTGGAATGATGAGTATATGCATGTCCTTGAAGCATCCATGCATTGACATTGGGCATGAAAGGGAAGAAATGATTTTGAAATAAAAAGGAAAAATTTGGGGAAAGAGTTTTGATGAAAAAAAAAAAAATTATGAAAACCCTGTCGCCGCGGGGGTACCAAAGCGCCGGAAGGTTAATATAACCTAGAGGAAACTAGGGAGTCGCCCTAGCGTGGTTGAGCTAGCTGGGCCCCATAATGACGCCGCGGAGATACCAAGGGTCAGGGACACTAGACAATATTTCTCTCATGTCGCTGCGGGGTCACCAAAGGGCGGGTTATATTAACAATTTGAAAGTGATGGTTTGAAAGTGAAAATGGGAAGAGACATTGTCATACATTGCATTGCATAACACCTCATTGTTTATACTTGAAAGTTGATTATTATATGGTTTTATCCCAGCATTGTATGATCCTCATTTCCCATTGCTCTATTCTTTGTATGGATTCACGGGGACACAAGAAGCGTGTCTTAAGTGCTACCTACTGAGCTTTATGCTCACCCTATTATTTAATAATTTTTTTCAGGGAACAGGAAAGAAGTGGCGAATGACTTTCCACCACGAGTCTAATTTGGATTATAAGACTTCGTTTTGCTATTTTTGTATTAAGTCCCATATTTTTTGTAAAATCTTAGTTTGTTATATTTGGTATAGAGATTTGTGAACTCTTGTTATTGTAACTATATTTTGGAACTGTCATTATGATAATTTGGATTAAATGGTTTGTAGATGTTCCACTATGAGATGAACCATGTTGAGGTATAATGAACAGATGAATGGGATGTTAGAGTATATTATTTGTTTTATGTGTTGGAATAGGTTAGAGGTGTTTTGAAATGCCAGGAAGGGCCATTGCATTTTTTTATTTGAGCAGGTTGTGGTAGTCCCCTTTTTAGGGGAGGTCATGCCGAATTTTTTTTTATAAATGGGATCAGTTTAGGGTCGTTACACTTACTCATTGATCATTTAAGTCAGTACTACACATATATAATATACAAACATGTAATCGTTAAGCATGCGCACTTCTGTGTTGTATTAATTCTGTGAGTTATCACCTATGATCGAGGATAGGTATGTGACTGTATAATTGTTGAGGTTGTGTAAAGCGATGGATGATTAGAAAGTGGATCTTATGGTTGTTTTGTGGACTGTATAGGGTTGTGTTTGAGGTTTAGACCTGAGGACAGGAACGATAGCTGTGTTGAGATTGGATCGATGATGAGAATGGCCTGGCCAACCATTTCTCCTGAATCAATTCTTCTTTGGCACGATGTCGGGTCAATGGTCAATGATTGTTCCGACTTGTTAGTGATTATGAGATTATAGTACTGTACGTTGTGTGGGTGTGACAATGTGGACTTACATGATTTATCTTGGGTGACGAAAGGTGTTAGATGGTTTTGGGTGTTTGATAACGGGTTAGTGGTACAATCATTGATTATTAAAAATCTTGTTTCGAGAAATTGTGCCTTGGGTGCAGGATAGTATACTTATTGATTTGGTGATAAATATATATGTGGTTATTGGAGGACTCATTGTTTGATTATGTTGAAGTTGTTAAGTGTAATGATTGTTGTATAAGTATAATTAGTATTTGTTGGTACGGTTATGTGGTGGTGTAGCTACTTCTTGGATAGTAAGTGTTTGGTCTATCAGAGACGTATGGACTAGAGTTGAAATGGATTGAGAGATGAACGGGGATGGCTAGATTCGGGCTTAGACTGAAGAGTTGGCGTTACAAGATTTTATTTTTTTTTTTATTTAGAGAATTTTTTTTGTATATTGAGGTTATTGACTTTGTATAAAGAGGGGACAATTTTTATGATCCTAAGTGTATTTTGATGTATTTAATTTGTATAAATTGAGGATTTTTGTTAGAATTTTCGGGACGTGATAGTGAATGCGTGCTGCAACTACCGTAGCTATAGGTAGGGTGCACCCACAACATTTTTCTAGCTTTATCAGTAATACACACACATAAATAATTAATGTAATGTTCGACTTATATGAGAATATGGTAAGGATAATGACAATAAATTAATTATTCAATTTCATTTTCTTACCTCAATTCTAAAACCATTTTTTTATATATATATAAAAAAAATAAAAATAAAAAAAGTAATAATAAAAAGTACTTTCTGATCTATGATTTATTGATCCTTGTTGATATGATTTCAGTTCATATATTTATGACAATGTTCAACTTTAATGGTAACTAGAAAAAATGTTATAACTTTTGGTAGTCAAATTTGTTAATTTCAATGTTCAAATGTTCTACTAACATATATGTACACATGGCAATATGCCATATACATGTATAGAGTAGTATATATACTGATTTTGTATAAGAACTTGAAGGAGGTCAAATAGTCGTGTTCAAACTTCAAAACCATCATTCAAGCAACGTTTTTCGCTTAAAAATATTACAATTTCAATATTTTTCTTGCTAATATCGTAGTAAGCAAGAACAGTCCATTCAAATACAACAAGAGGGGCAGTCTGCCTGTCCGTCAGTCAAATAAAAGTTCCACACCTAGCTTAATTAATTGCCCATATCTTTCTCCCATAACTCACCCAATATTACCGTCGTCCGAGTCAAAAGACCTAAATTACCCTCCATAGCATATGGTATCCAGCCACACCCACCCAGGATAAGGGGGCATTCCTGGAATTCAGGATTTGAAATTCATAAACATTGATATATTCAAATTAACGACGTAAGAACCCACGTATTGTCACACATATTTAATCGTCCACCACTCCCCTTATATTCAAAACGCATGCACGACCATGACCACTTCAAATGAAATGTGCTTGGTCAACACGACAGCCCATTCAACACCAATACAATATATTCAAAGTGTTTCGCCTCCTCCGACTACACAAACCAAATCTAATTCCACTATAAATACTCACAAACTCAACCATACTTTCTCATACATATATATCCTCCTCAACCAACACATACATACCACATAGAACATAGAAGTAGAACCCTCCCCCCTCCAATTAACCTTCACCTGAAAGTACCTACCGTTCTTAGTTTCCGGCAATCCATCAATCAACTACGTACTTACATATATTCATTCCGAATTAAGATGATTTATCCAAGGCAAACAAGCACCCTTTTGATGATGATATTGGTGGTCTTGGTAGCCATAATGAGCCAAGCTAGGGTACTGGAGGCGACAAGGCTGTTATCAGAGGACTTTGCCGGTTCAAATCACCTCACAACGTACCCCTTCATGTATGAGAAGGCAAAACAAACCATGGCATGTTGGTTTGAAATGTTAGCGTCTGGACCCAGCCCCAGAGGCCCTGGTCACTAAATCGCCCATTCTAGATCATGTACCAGCAAGCATATACTGTACTATATATATATATATTATGTTGTACTTGTGTTTGTCAAGATAAAGAGAGATATACAATGTAAATGACTAAGCCGATCAATTCTTTATTGATTTATACATATTATTGCAGCAATGTATTACTTACTGTTTCCAAGATTTCCACACATCACATGTATACTTTCAGAAACAGTTCCAAATTTAAGACGCAATAACTAGCTCCAAGAAAAAAACTGAGTACTGCAATGCAGAAAAGATGAAATCAACAGTGAGTGGTCATTTGCTGTAAATATATATATATAAAAAGTGAAAAGTTTATATTTGCTTATATATATGTACGCGTGTGTAGGTGAATCCGTCTGTATATATATATATATATATATATATATATATATGACGCATGCAGCCATTACGAACGGCTCTTTCGTATAAACAATACTAGTGTACTATTGTTGGAGGTAATTAACTGCATCATAGACGACGTTCCCATGCTTGTGTACATATATTAAAGCAAAGATTTTGGGAGGATATTTGGTTCATGAAGAGCTCAACTGCTCCTCCTTCCAACAAACAAACAAACAAACAAATAAATAAACTCACTCCTTTCTGAGCATCGGCATGCATGAATGTGAGGATCTATATATGCTCGATTCTCTTGTATTCCAGGGGAGAAAAGAGAAAACAGTTATGATAGGTATGTTGTTCATGTATATTCTGATTATGTTCAGTCAATAGTGTGTTTAAAGGTCGTTAGCTTAGCTGGAGTTAAAAGGATAAAAGTGCCACAAATTTTTTTCAAGAGATTTCATTGTTATATATTGTCGTGGTATAATTTCAATATCAACTGTCTTACTTTGAAAATCACAAAAGAAATTGGATAAAAAAAATGAAAATCAACTTCATTTAATATAATCCCATAAGGCAATGCTTCGTTGAAAAGCCAGAGGTATAAACCACATGTCAGTGTGGAGATCTATGCTAAAAAAAATATCATTACTCTTCTGAATTGGGTAGAAATCATTTCATGCGAGTCTTATATTTTAACTAGACACCACAGAACTGTTTATGTGAAGTAGAGAGGATTATACAACCCGGTCCATGCTTCAATCAAACCTGTTCAAGTCTAAGAAGCCATCCCAGAAACCAGAAATTTTTGCCAGTTAATTCAAATTTATATTACATAAGCCTCTTAAAATGTGGTATAATCTAAGAATTGTTAAAGATTTTTTTTTTTTTTTTTAATAATAAAAAATGTTGACTGGGCAAAAGTTTGACACTCCCTCCTTTAGCAGCATTCACCAAAATGTGGTTTTGAAGATCTGAACCTTTATACCAGCTACTTCATAACTAAAGAATCAAGAGCTGGGAGACCTAATCCATGTGCCTAAAAGATTAAATCTTGGGTATTTGCAGACACTAAAACGTTGCTCGGTCAAGCATTCGCCTTTGAAGTTATATGTGGCCTAGTAATTAAGCATGCTTTAGAATACAAATACAAGTAATAGAAAAACATATAATGCTAAGTCCACCAACGGCTCTCCCCCATTATGTAATTCAAACACAATAAACAAAAGAAAACCAAAATTAAATAAGAAATGTATCAAATTAAATTAAATCTTAACTTTGTTAGTTACATAAAAAATTTATTCAGACAAATGAATAAACTATGTATTTTTTTTTTTTTTTTTGACAAAATCGATTTTATAACTCAAAAAAATAGTGAAGTTTTCAAGTAAGAAGAGGAAAGAAATGGTGAAAAATGAGGCATGGAAAACCATCAACAAATAATAGATGTATTTTGTCTGCCCAGGTGCTGCTGATAAGTATTATACGATGACATATATAACTTGCCATTCTTAAAGGTTCCAGCCAAATACCGATCATAAATATGTGTTCAAAAATTTTATTGTCATAATTAGGTGGTTTTCTCACTCTCAATTATCAATAAAAAATTATAAGGGAGTCAAAAGCATTTTTTATAAGCAGTCAGTTAAGATGCACACATAGAAGACTTTGATAAAACATGAATCAATAATTGGTTTTTATGAAATACCCAGAGCTTAACATGCATAAGATAAGAGTAATGAAAACCAGACTTTTTTGGGAAAAAACATAATAATAAATAATAATAATAATAATAATAATAATAATAAAAGGAAAAGAAGAAAGAAAACATTTGCAGCCCACAAGTGACACTGCCCAAAAGGCCCCAGCCCAAACATTGAGAGAGAGAACCAAATGGAGAAAACAATTGCACAACTCAACACTCGGGTGAAATCAAGGAGAGATAGGTAGTTCCCATTCATCAGCAATCTGCCTTCCATTGAGAGAATTCGGAATAGGTGATGATGCGTTATGAATTTTGTAAAAGACTCTTTTTCTTAAAGATCCTTCGATTACGCTCATTCCAGAAGAAGTAAAAAGTGAATGGATTCTTGTGTGAATGGATTATTTCCTCTCCTTTTTATTTTCTTCTTCTTCTTTTTTTTTCCCAAATCATTGCACACAACGTTAGTACATACCCGCCCATATGGATCTATACGAGGAAAGAGAAAAAAAGACTTCAAAGGATAAGAGGAAAAGGTTTCAATGAAAAATTTCAAATTATCTTGAGCCCAAACAAATACATTGCCTCTATAATAATAGTTAAAAAATTGAAATACAAACTCTATAATAATAGGTAGTTATCGTAATTATTTTTATATACTAGTAAGACACATGTGGTGGAAGTGTGTGTATAAGTAAAAAAATTGTAAATGATTGAACAAAAATATATAAGAATAATTTTGTATTATTATTTATTATATATAAATAATATTATAAAAATATTTTATTTATTGAAATAAATAACATTGTAAATTTTTTAAATAAATTATAAAATATTAAATATAAAAATAATTTTGTATATAGAAATCTTAGATTATGATTTTATTGGTATATTTTGATATAGAATTGTTGTTATGTATTTATCAAAATAAATAATATATTTACTTCTCTAATTAGATTTCCTTTTATTGAATTTCATATTTTCCATTACTATATTATTATTAGTATTTCTCATCTAATTAGATTCCATTTTATTGAGTTAAATAAATAATTTTTTAATCTTATATATTTCATTCTCTAATTAGATTTCAATTTCAGTAATTAAGTTTTTAAACATTATATAATTCTTCTCTAATTAGATTTCCTATTACTATGTTATTATTAATTATTACTAATATATCCTATTACTGTATTATTAAATAAATTTTTATATTTTTTTGTTATCTAATTAAATTTTTATTTATTGAATTTTATTATTTTCTACTATTATATTATTATTAGTAGTATTTCCTTCTCTTATTATTAAAAATGTATTATATAAATAAAAATAAATAAATGATGTACTAATTTATAATTTAAATTAAATTACTTATATAATTAATTAATTAATAATTTTAATTTTTAAATTTTTTCAGTTAGTTGTTTGATTAAAAAGGATTTCTAAATTAATATTAGTTTTTTTTTTATTATTTAGTTCAAATATAATTATTAGTAGTATATTATAGTAGTAATTGTTAGAGAAGGAAATACAATGTGAAAATAATTTTATTTTATTAATAAAAATACATTATAATCCGTAAATAAAAATCAATAAAATAATATTATAAATATATAAAATACGATCAATTAAATTTAAGATTGTATTTATCACTGCAAAATAGAATACAATTATAAAAAAAATAGAATAATATAGAATTGAACTTTGATCAGATAACATATGTGTTAGGTCGTGTAAAATAAACTCTATATCATAAATATATGTGTATATATATCGAGAGAGTAATATTGAGTGAGAGCTTTCAAAGAGAAAAAATATACGAGAGGAGGCGAAATAGCTTTATTATACTTATTCAAGCCTTTTCGGCAAAGGAGTAGATACATATTTGGCTTTTATAGGCGAAAGATGAGGCTTCCATGATAAGCCGTAAGGATATAAGCTTCCATAATAAGTCACAGGATTTACGCTTCCTTTCCACCCCAAACAAAGATGTCCACATTGATTTCAATCTATATCATCATTGCATGTGGACCACACACACACATATATATATAACACTCCCCCTTGGAGTCCACTACACTACACTAAGAATATGTTTCGTAAAACCTTGCTAAGGAAAATCCAGTGGGAAAAAACCCTAACGAAGGAGAAAGAGTACAATATCCTTGTGTATCTGAAAATGGTATTTCATAAATTAAAAGTGCCTCATTAAAACCTTGCCAGGAAAACCCAGTGGAATAAAACCTGGACGAAGGAAAAAGAGAACAGTATGCCAATACCTTTTCGATCAATGGTTCCCCCTCATTGTTGCATTAGATCAACCCTGAAAATCCTTTAGTTAATGCATTTCAATGTTGTGCACTAGCTTCTTGAATGTTGTAGTTGAAAGCGTTTTAATGAATAGATCTACTAGATTTTTACATAAACGTATCTTCTGAATATCAATATCACCCTTTTTCTAGCGTTCATGTGCATAAAATAATTTTGGTGAGATGTATTTGGTCCTGTCACTTTTAATATACCATTCTTTCATATGTGCAATGCATGCCGCATTATCTTCATATAACACCTTTGGGCTATCTTTTATTGATGAGAGACCGTATGTTGTTCGAATATGTTGGATCATTGATCTCAACCAAATGCATTCCCTGTTTGCCTTATGAATTGCAAGTATTTCAGAATGATTTGAAGAAGTTGCAATCATTGTCTGTTTCATAGATCGCCATGATATAGCAGTGCCGCCACAGGTAAACATATATCATGTTTGTGAATAAGCTTTATGTGGGTCAGAGAGATAGCTGGCATCTGCATATCCAATTAATTGAGAATTTGGTGCTTTTGAATAAAACAATCTCATATCAATCGTGCCACGAAGATATCGCAATATATGTTTGATTCAATTCCAATATCTGCAGGTTGGTGCAGAACTGTACCTTGCTAATAAATTGAATGGAAAAATTATGTCAGGTCTTGTACAATTTGTAAGATACAAAAGAGCACCAATCGCATTGAGATAGGGCACTTCAAGACCAAGAAGTTCTTCATCATCCTCTCGAGGATGAAAGGGATCTTTCTTGATGTTAAGTGATCGGACAACCATTGGAGAGCTCAATGGATGGGCTTTATCCATATAAAAACGTTTCAGAACCTTTTCTATATATGTTGATTGATAGATGAGAATATCGCTTGAAAAATGTTCAATCTGCAGCCCAAGACAAAATTTTATTTTTCCCAGATCTTTCATTTCGAATTCTTTCTTTAAGTAAATGGCCGTCTTTTCGATCTCGTCCAATGTTCCCACAAGATTTAGATTATCAACATATACTGCAACAATAACAAAACCAGATTCTGATTTGTGAATAAAAATGCATGGAAGAATATGATTGTTCACATACCATTCTTTGAGTAAGTAATCGCTAAGGCGATTGTACCACATTTGTCCAGATTGCTTCAATTCATATTAGGGTCGTTATAATTTTATCGAGTACATACTACGGGGTTTTGTTTCAGGCATTTTAAATCCTTTTGGGATTTTCATATAAATATCACTATCTAGTGATCCATATAAATATGCTGTAACCACGTCCATCAGATGAATATGCAATCTTTCTGTGACTGCCAAATGTATTATGAATCTAAATGTGGGTGCATCGATCACAGGGAAGTATGTTTCCTCATAATCAATTCCAGGTCTCTGTGAGAAATCTTGAGCTACCAGTCAGGCTTTGTATCTCACAATTTCATTTTTCTCATTACGCTTTTGTACAAATACCCATTTGTACCCAACAGGATTAACACCCTCAGGTGTCTGGACTACAGGTCCAAATACTTCACATTTAGCTAATGAGTTTAGCTCTGCTTGTATCGCTTCTTTCCATTTTAGCTAATCATTTCTTCATCGACATTCTTCTACGTTTTGAGGTTCCGGATTCTCATTATCAATACCAAGAGCAACGACATATGAGAAGATGTTGTCGACAACAATTTTATTTTTATTCCATCTCGTTCTATAATTTAGTGAGATCTCATCATTTTCAAGTATATTTGTCTCATCAAGGACCATATCATCATCTGTTACCTTTGCCTCATCAATATTTATTATTTCATCATTTTTAGGTACCTGAGACTCATCAAGAGCCTTTGCCTTATCAAAAACTATTATTTCAGATTAATCAATAATATCTGTTGCTCATTTTGTTGCCTCTTCAGGAGTGCCAGTTTTTCTTTGTGATTTCCTCTTACGAAGAGCAGTATCTTTTGCACCGACTGTTCTGCCATGCTTCAGGCGTGTTTTAGATGCATTTACTGCATTACTGACAGAAGGTCTCCCAGGGACAGCAATTCAAGCTGGAATATTTGCAGTTGGTATATATGATTTTATTACTTTCTTTGTATCAGTAAATTGTAATACTCATATATTTTAAATGATTTATTAATTGTGATTAATTACTTTTATTTTATTTTTAAATGATTTATTTGATTTACTTTGAATTAATTGCGTTTATTTTAATTTTTAATTGATTTGTTTTAATTGAGTGCTAGATTAATTTTATTATTCTAATTAAGTTAAATTTCGTGATTATGTATGATGATTGATTATTTGTATACTTAATTATTGATTGAATTGTTGACGTGTTGATTTGATTGGTATGGTGTAACTTAGTTATAAATTCTTGTTTATTTATATACTTCATGTAATTAGTTATTTTAATTTAAGTGTTTATTTAATTATTTTATTTATTTAAATTAATTGGAATGGGCTTAAGGGAAGTTGGACCAAAGGATGTGGTCTTGGTCTTGGGCTTAGATGAAGCCTTGTTGGGAAATTAATTAAAGGCCCATGGTTAGGAGGTTATTAAAAGGATTTTGTTGTGCGTAAAAATAATAAGTATTCTTATTTGAGGTTAATTAATTAATTATATAAACATAATTAAATAATATAATTAATTAATAATTATTATTAAATGATATATACATAAATATTATACATATTTATAGATGTATGTGTATGTGATTTAATTATTTAAGGAAGGAAGTATACATATATATTATATATGTGTATTTGTGTGTGTGTGTGTATGTATATATACATATATATATATATAACATAATATTTGTGTATATATATTTATATATTTATTTATTATTAAAGGATGATTATTATTTATTCAATAAGTCATACTGGTAATAAGATTAGGGTTATGTGTATAAATATACACATAGGGTTTTATTATGAAAGGTTTTTATGTTAGAAAAATAAAAGAGAGAGTTAGAGAGAGAAGAAGAAAGACAAACGAGGAGGAAGAGGATCAGAGAAAGAGTAGATCGGATTTGGAAGAGACAGGCGAGTTCTTTCTACTTCTCTTAGAACTCATAAGCTTATCACCTTGATTATCGAAATTATAATTTATTTTATTAAATTAAATTATTAATCGGATTAGATGAACATGTTTATTCTTTACAAAACTATAGGTTTAAACATGTGAATATATGTATGTATCGTAATTTAAATTTTGTATGTGAGGTTAGCTTAATTGAACTTTGTTTTTTTCAAATTTTTATAGATTGCTTTTATTTTGTATAGCATGATTAATTAAATTAAATAGGTCTTAATTTAATTATATATGTTCATTTATACTCAGAATAATCAATAAAGCTTTTGGGATTTTTCTAAAAATTTTCTGGAATTAATTTAGATTTTTAATGTTACTTTAGGAATTTATATATATATATTGTTATATATATAAAAAAATATTTGTTGTTATACACATACTGGGTTGGATTCAAATCGGCGCCACTTCAATGGGGTGCAATCCAGTGCGTTGCAGTCCATGGTGGTATGGTGTGCCACGGATCAGGACTGTGGATGGGCTTGATCAAAGGGAGGATGATCTGGTGTGTTGCAGCCCAACACACTATGGTGCGTGCGCGGATTGGAGCTGCTGATGGCGGCTTGATTACTGGAAACGGATCCGGTGTAGGCAGGCTCACCTGGACACAAGGGGAGAACCAATGGAGGCACGCCAGCACACGCAGAAGGCTCACAGAGGCGCATGAGGGCGCGTGCAGGGGTGTGGACGCGCCTGCCAATGAGGGATGGCACGTGGAAGCACGTGCAGTAGGTCTAGGTGTGTGTGGCGGCGCGTGGGGGCGCGTGTGTGGGTGTTTGAGGTCCCTGGAAGTCCTCGTGTGGTCCAGTGAATTTCCAAAATTTGTTTTTAAGTTGTTAAGGTTAAGAGCAACCATTAAAGGACGTATTCATGGTGTTTTGAGAGGCATGGAGTATGTCTACGGTATTTAATGGACGTTAATTTATTAAATTAATTGTTGGGGATGGAAGATATATGTGTGTGTGTGTATATATATATATATATATATATATATATATATATATATCTTACTTTTAATGATAAATATAAACCCCTTCTACAAAAATCCCTTATCATTAAAAGTAAGATATATATATATATATATATATATATATATATATATATATATATATATCTTACTTTTAATGATAAGGGATTTTTGTAGAAGGGGTTTATACATATATTTATAATAAATAATATATGTGTAGATGTAGATACTATTTAAGATAATATATAAATAGATATATTTACAATGGCATGGTTGAATTGTCATTGCATAGTTAAGTTATTATGTGTTAGATGATTAAACTTTCATTTGTGATTATTGTAGGTATAGGTTGGATTAGGACTAGAATAAACTAGTACTTACAGGTTAGTGCATTATTTTATATATATTAATGGAATAATGTTGGTGTGACATGGATGACTTGTCAAGGCCTAGATATTAGCTGTGTGATTTAAATAACTAAAAATCACTATTGAGTTTTGGATTTAATGTATTCATCCGTTAATTGTAAATTATTGCTTAAATGATTAAATTACTGTCTATGATGGAATTAAGGAATTTAGGGGTTTCTTTTAAAAAAAATATTTATTGGCGGATTAGTTTAGGTATGATTAGTAATTAATCATTGAGTAATGCTTTTGACAATTTAAATAAACCTATTAATGGATAGGATTATTCTATATATATAAGTATATATATTTGTATGTATCATCGTACACTAAAGTTAAAACTTATATTGGGATGGTTTTGGTAAAAATGATCTGTTTATTGGTTTTCAAAGGCTTGGTAGAGAGAACTTGCTCGTGGGGTTTAACCCGCAATTTATTTTTCAGGTTGTTAGAAGGTCAAGTCTTAAGGTTGAGGATCTGCAGGTAGAAGACTTATCCATTCCTTCTGTTTATTTAAAAGTAGGATATTATTATTATTTCAGTTGATATTAGTATTTATTTAGTTGGAATTCTAAATAGTAACTTTTGGTTAAGGGGTACTTGAGTTACGGGATTCCTGAGTTGTAACCATTTGGAAGTTATTAATGGATTTACTATTAATTAGATTTCTTCAGCGTTTTATTTTATTCTTTATTTCATTTTGTAATCTATGTTTGTTTAAATACTTTAATTGTTTTGATATTTCCCTAATTTTGTGCACGGACCTGATCAACCCGTGTTGCGAATTTAGGGGGTATCATATAAATGCATCAGGTAATTGATTTGTAACATTTTTCAAATGAATGATCCTCTGAACTTCTCGTTCACATTGATTTGTGCGAGGATCAAAATGAGACAATTCCAGGGCATTCCTAGTAATATCATGTTGCTGATGTGCCTTTTCTCCCCTTAATGGTGGGAAAACAGCCTCATCAAAATGACAGTCAGCAAATCGTGCTTTAAAGACATCACCTGTCATGAGTTCAAAATATCTAATAATAGATAGAGAATCAAAATCAACATAAATTGCAAGTCTATGTTAAGGACCCATTTTAGTGCATTGGGGTGGTGCAATTGGAACATATACAGTACAACAAAAAACTCATATGTGAGAGATATTTGATTGTTGACCAAAAACAAGTTGCAATGGTGAGTATTTATGATAAGCAGTTGGTCGTGTACGAACTAATGATGCAGCATGTAATATGGCATATCCCTAGGCAGAAACAAGTAATTTTGTTCACATAAGTAAATGACAACCAATTAACTGAAATCTTTTAATAAAAGATTCGGCCATACCATTTTGAGTATGAGTGTGTGCAATAAGATGTTCAACATTAATTCCAACTGACATGCAATAGTCATCAAAAGCTTGAGAAGAAAATTCAACGGTATTATCAAGACGGATTGTCTTAATTAGGTAATCAAGAAAGTGTGCCCGTAATTTGATGATTTAAGCAAGAAGTCTAGCAAATGCAACATTACGAGTAGATAGCAGACAAACATATGACCATCGTGTTGAGGCATCAATTAAGACCATAAAATAGCGAAATGGCCCACAAAGTGGATGAATTGGCCCACATATATCCCCATGAATTCTTTGTAAAAATGGGGAAGATTCAATAATAACTTTTGACGAGGATGGTCAATAATCAACTTACCTTGTGAGCAGGCAGTGCATAGATGATTATTTGATAAGATGAATTTTTGATCTTTTAGTGGGTGTCTATATGAATTTTTAATAATTCGACGCATCATTATACTCCCCAGGTGACCAAGTCGATCATGCCAAAGCATAAAAAGTTTTGGGTTACAAGATTTTTTATATATCACAACATTAAACTAAATTGTCTTAATGGTTGTATAGTATAACCCAGAAGAGAAAACAAGAAATTTTTTTAATATCAGCTTCTTGTCTGAGGTAATGGAAGTAATGTAGAGATATTCCACATTTCTTTCATTTGCGGTCTCAATATGATACCCATTACCACGCAAGTCTTTAAAACTCAATAGATTTCTTCGAGATCTTATAGAATATAAGGCATCATTGATTTGTAATCTTGTTCCTCGTGATAAAAAGATGTTCGCTCGTCCAGAGCCTTCAATCAAGTCGGTGGGACCTAATATTGTACTGACACTAGCATCTGCCAAAATTAGGTGAGAAAAATATTTTTGATCTCGAAAGATTGTGTGTGTCGTTCCACTATCAGCAAGACATATATCTTCACCATTTATTTTGGGACTAGTTAGATCCATTCCTATTCATGCAAATTTAGAAAAGAAACAGTTATAACAGAAGAAATTTTAATACAAGGAAAATAAAAATATGTTGAAGATAATATAGGAGAAAGAATATGAAATAAAAAATAGGATTAATTAGTGTGGACATTTCCATCACCAATCAGGTGGTTTATCTTTCCATCACAGTCCTCAAAAAAATCTGATACATCCAGATTTGTGATGTCAATTAGCTCATCATGATCAATGAAATTCATTTCTTTCCATTTCCCCTTTTCTTTCATTGAGGCTTGGTAAAGTTTAGCCAGATGCTTAGATGTACGACAATTGCTTTGCCAATGCCCTATCATTCCACACTGATAACAAATATTATCATGTACCTTGGGAGGTTAAGCCACATCCTTCCCTTTTACTTGTTTTATTTCATTATAATCTCGATCTCCTTTGGGAATATGGTGTATATCTCTGATTTCGAAAATTTAAGCACTGATATCCTTCACGGTAATAAGAATGATTTTTACTATAACCATATTCATTTTTGTAGCCATTTCTACCACCACAATTATGTCTATTATTATGTCCACGTCTACGTGATGAGGCAACATATGTTTCAGGGATCGGTGTCGATCCAGTTGAATGGGACTGGTGGTTTCTTAACAAAAGCTCCTTATTTTGGTCTGCCACAAGTAAACATGATATCAGCTCTGAATATTTTTCAAATCTACGTTCTCGATATAAGAGTACATTTGAGGCGTGAAATGTGGTGAATGTTTTTTTCCAACAAAAATTCATTAATGATAGTATCACCGCACAATTTCAGTGTAGAACTGATTTTAAATAGGGCAGAGTTGTATTCAGCCACAAGTTTTAAAATCTTGCAACCGCAGTTGCTGCCAATCAGCCCGAGCTTTTGGAAGGAAAGCTGATGCTCGTATCTTTCTTTCAAAAATTTTCACAAACTCAGTGGATCTCTTTCAATGATGTATTCAGTTTTTAGTTCTTCACTAATGTAGCGACGAAGAAAAATCATGGCCTTCGTTTGATATAACATAATATGAAGTATTATAATTCCAGTATAATTAAACAATAAAAGCGGTAAAACCAGCCATAGTGAATAAATTATTAAACAATAAAGGCGGTAAAACCGGTCATAAATAATAAAGGTGGTAAAACCGATTATGTAAATTATTAAATAATAAAGGTGGTAGAACCGACCATGGTTAGTAAATCATTAAATATTAAAGGTGGTAGAACCGACCATAATGTGAACACATATATTACTTAAGTGAACAAATTTATTTCATGAACTGTTGAACCAAGAGGGGGGTGAATTAGTTAAATCTTTGCTTTCAAAAACTTTGTTACACAACTAAGCAAGCATTCAAAGAACAGATAACACAAGGAAACCCTCTTAAATAGGGAAAACCTTGGTTCTTGGCCTCAGCCAATAAGCAATCCACCAGTTGTATGTATCTTGTTACACACTCAGCTGTCTCACTCTCTGCACACACCCATGCACCAGAATAGACACTAGTTTTCACAACCAATATACACACACTAGGACACCACAGTGCATCCACGTACTCCCCCTGTCCGAAGCAACCACACTAGGACCCAATAAGCTCTCAAAGCTCACTCAATAATGGGGTGAAGATGTAAAGCCTCACTACCACTTAACAATGGGGCGAGGGATCATGCCTCACTACCATTTACAACAAGTGTCAACACACCGAATAAAATTCAAATAAGCTGGACAATACAGAATTCCAATTTACTGCCTCAAAATTGCAATCTGTTGCATCAAGTGTCCGAGGGGTGAAATAGGAAATTCCTTTTTAGATCAATTCACCAGCGTCTCATACAGTCTTCTTTCACTATTGTACTCGTGTTCATAGCTTTGTATAATTAAACACAGCATGAGTATATCACAAAGTTTAATCAAAATCCTTGGTTCAGAAAATAACTGTTTCAGCACAAAAAGCTTCGGCACAAGATAGCTTCGGCACAGAATAACTTCAGCATAGATTAACTTCAGTACAAAATAGTTTCGGCACAGAATACTTAAAATCAAAGCATGCCATATCTTTGTCACAAACTCAACTTTATCAATCTTGATTCATCAAATATACTAGCTAGCAGCATAGATCATCATGAAATAACTAAGTATAACCAAATAACACTTGAATCCAAGATTTCTTCAGAAAAATAAGCTTAACTAGTGACCACACCGTCCAAGTTCATTTTCAGCATATTCTTAACACAAACACAGTCTGAACAAGTGTAAAAAGATGAATCATACTTGTGTCAATCTTCAGAATCAACTACAGCAGTTTGAAACACCAAGTCACTCTTCAATATAGCTCTTGCATCAGCAAATTTAACAGCGGCCTCATCTCAGCAAACAGAGCACGCCTCAAAGTTGATTCAATGAGTTTTTCTTGTATGGATCATCATCAAATAGCATAGAAAAACTTGCTTGACATAGTAGTATACTTGATGGTTCTCACGAGCAGCTCAATGTGCAATGTAAATTTTAGAGGCTTAAACCCTGAGGAGCCTTATAACAGCGTATTTATAGAGACTCTTAATTTCACAAAGCCTCATACACCACAGATATACACCTGTCACCTTTCACCAATGATTGGGATAGCGCAATTCAGATATTTTCAGAGCAATAGACCAATGCAGGCCTGCCACCTTAGCTAATTTCGTCACAATTCTTCCAGCTATAGCAGGTTACAAGTTTGAGTACTGAATTCCATTTTTGTCCAAACTTAGCCTCCAAGAATGGAATATTCTTGCATAAACTAGTTCTCTAGGACCACTAATACGTGTCATATTCTTCTCTAGGACCACTGAGACGTGTCACATTCTTCTCTTGGACCACTGAGACGTGTCACATTCTTGAGCAAAGCTAGAAAAGACCATACTGCCCTCCACTCAATACTGTGACAGAGCCGAGGCTATAGCTCTGTAGCTGAAATTGAAATGCTGAACCTTCACTGTCTGAGGCTGAGCTCTGTAGCTGCTGAACCTTCACTGTCCAAGGCTGAACCTTCACTGTCCGAGGCTGAAGCATTTTAATATTTTTTGTCATTAAAAGGCAAACATTCCTTAAGGTAACTTAGGACTAACAATCTCCCCCTTTTGCCTTTAATAACAAAAACCAAATAACCTTAAATAACGTTTAAAAATAAAGGTTCAGTAAGTAGAACAACCCAAATGCAAACGAATAGCTTGAAAATATCCTTATTTCAGTTCATTTCTTCCCCTTTTTGACATTGAAGGTCAAAAAGTGAGTAGGACCAACAATATAAGTTCAGGAGGAAGGAGGAACAACCTTGAGAAGAGCTCGAAGGGTTGAGAATCTCTAAAGATAAGAGGTTTGGTCATGATGTCTGCAAGTTAATCTTCAGTAGGCAAATAGGTAATCTCAATAAGACATTTTTGAAGTTTATCTCGGAGAAAGTGATACCGGATGTCAATGTTTTTGCTCTTCCAATATAGTGTGGGATTCTTATTGATAACAATAGCACTTTGATTATCACAGAAAAGCTTGGGAGGTCCTGAGAATTGAATGCCAAGTGTAATACCCCTAAATTTTAAGGTTTTTATTTATTTATTTTTATTTCATTTTATTTATCTACGTGGCTATTTAAATTGTTTGTGCATTTATTTTAGGATTTTATTTGTTTGTTAGTTAAATATTAATTATTTAGTGTTTTATTTTTAGTGTTTATTTTATTTCATTATTGTTATTTTTTTTTTTTTATGTACTTGACTAGTTGAATTGTTGTGAGGTGTTTATTTAGTTGTCATTTAAATGGTAATTAGTTTATTTATTTTATTTCATTATTGTTATTTTTTTTTATGTACTTGACTAATTGAATTGTTGTGAGGTGTTTATTTAGTTGTCATTTAATTAAATGGTAATTAGTTTATTTATTTTATTTCATTATTGTTATTTTTTTTTATGTACTTGACTAATTGAATTGTTGTGAGGTGTTTGTTTAGTTGTCATTTAAATGGTAATTAGTTTATTTACTTGGCATTTAAATGGTAATTATCTAGTTGTAATTCTTTAGTTAATTGAAAAAAAAATTTATTGATGTTATTTTTATTTTGTTTATTGATGTTATTTATTTTTAGTTAGTAGAATGGATGGGTGATAGATATATAAAATTATACCTATATCTATATTAAAGTGTTATATATATATATGGTTAGTAAATTATATTATATTATATATATATATATATGGTTAGTAAATTATAAAGTATATATGTAAATTATATTATTTTCATACTTACATGTTTATAGTTGTTTACGTGCACAGGAATTGTGATCATTAGTAACATTTTGTTTTTTTTTTTATTTTTTTTTTTTCTTTATTAGTTTTCTTTATTAGATTTAAGGATTAGTGGGTTTTGGTTTTAATAGAGTGTGGCTAGTGGTAGCTAAGTTGGTATGGGATTAGTTAGGTTCGTAGAATTAGATTTTATTTTATATGTTTATATAAGTAGGGTGTAATTGGGTTTTGGCAAAAGGGGGCATGAAATTGAAAAAAAAAAAAAAAAAGGGGCGGCGTGAACAGGTGAGAAAAGAGAAGAAAAGAAAGAGAGAAAGAGAGGAAGAAAGAAGGAGAAAGAAAGAGGAGGAGGAGGAGGAGACTGGTGAGGCCAGCTGTTGTAGGGATTAACCGGAGCAACAAAGGTAGTTAACGGCGACCCGAAGGTCGCCGGCGTCAAAAGAAATTGGTGACGAACAGTGTAGAATTTGGACCCGAAAATAAAAGACAAGTCTTTGTTCTATTCATCCTCTTTGATTCCGTGTTCAATTCATCTCTAGAATGACTTTAAGGAATAAATTTTAGATGGGTTTGATTATATTCAAGTTAAGAGGATCAAATAAGTGATATATATATATTTACATATATACGTATACTTAAGAACGGAGCTATGTCGGTTCGGCTAAGTGGTTAAAGGAAAAAGGACTCATGGAGATGAGTCGGTTCGGCTCAGTGGATTCTTTGGGGGCGAAATTTAGTGCTTCATTATTTTGGGGCAGTTCCATGTATATACTACTAATTGGTTAGTTTGTGGGTAGGTAGTTTGGTCATCAAATCTTGGAACTCAAATAGATTATTTATTTCATAGGTGGTGGTGTCACCTTGTGTGGACTAGCATGTTATACTTGATTACCATCTACTGTAATCATATAAAGTACTCTAATGGAAGACTGGTTAAGTTACCAGTTATGGGTTTAAATACTTATTAATGGTTTCCCTGTTCTATAAAATCATCCTTAAAAAAAAATAATAATAATAAAAAAAAAAAATAGTATGATGTTAATCTTAATTGCAAAGGTACATAGTTTTACTTGTATTTTAAATTTCTTTTATGTTACTGTTAATAGGTTGAAATGTTATATTCGTTTCTACAACAGTTATTACAATAATTGATCATGCATGTGATAATGCAAAAAAAAAACTTTACTTGCATTAGAATATAATTGCATGATAAGTATAGAAGTCTATGCTGTCATATAAAATACTCAGATAAAATTCTATTAATAATGTATATTAATTTTTAGTATACATACTTGTATAGGAGTGTATATTGGAGGACCATTGTCAGGATATGGTCTTAACAGCACCATTGTCAGGATATGGCTTGCTGACATATATATGGCCTAGTTATTAAGTCCAGACCTATACGTTTTGTCATACTATTGTTAGGATATAGTTATGACTTTTGATTGTGCCATTGTCAGGATATGGCTACAATTACTTACATATATATTTTTATTGGGCACCATGATACGGGCTTGAGATCTCGTGATCGATGGTTAGGATCGACGTATATTACCAAATGAGATGCGTAGCTGGATCTAGGGATGTGTGTGCCCTGGTAAAAGAGGTACTCGTGATCACTTTGTGTGCGCTTGCATGAGACCTACGATCCGGTTAAGGTTGTCTTATGATCCAGTGAGAGTCTATAGTGTGTATACTTATGTATATGGACCTACGTAGATATTGCATGAGTCGGACTAGGATGTATCGTTTATCGGGTCTCTGTTTGGGATGTAGTAGAAAGGGCTTATTCGTGGGTTTTGACCCACCTTTGTTGTTATCTTTTCAAGTCCTCGATAGTTCCAGACGTAGAGTCAGTTTGTGCAGAGCAGAGGCCAAACTTCATAACTCTTTCGGTGTCATAAACGTAGGACCTCCACTATGTTTTTGTTATTGTTTATTATTTTTTGTTAGACATTTATCTATTTCGTCTTTAGTTGGGATTTTTATTAGGGGTCCACATGATATGGATTCCCAAGTTGTACTCCGAAGATTTATTATTATTATGGGATTTTATTGGAGATTATGTTATCAGAGGTTTTGTTACTTAATTATTGATTTAGTTTTCCCTTTCAGCGTTGTTTATTTATTTTATTATTTTTTTTCCTCTTGTATTCTTTGCTTGCTTATTATTGATTAGCTGATATCCCCTGATTTTGTGCACGGACTTGATCAACCCGTGTATCGAAATTAGGGAGTATCACACCAAGATCTGAGAGAGTATTTTTCATCCAAAGTAATTGTGAACCAGCTTGTGAGGCAGCTATATACTCAGCTTCAAAGGTTGAAAGAGATACAGTGTCCTGCTTTTTACTCAGCCACAAGACAACATTTGAACCCAGAGTGTAGCAACAACCAGAGGTACTTTTTCTGTCAAGTAAAAATCCACCCTAATCAGCATCTGAGAAGGCTACAATAGACATTGAGGGTAAGTAAATGTAGAATAGACCATAGGAGATGGTGCCCTTAACATATCTGAGGATTCTTTTGGCAGCTTGAAGATAAGAAGCCTTTGGATTACTTTGAAATCTGGCCACTAAACCCACTGAATACATTATATCAGGCCTTGAAGCAGGAAGATACAGTAAACTACCAATGATTGACCTGTAAAGTGTTGAAGGAACAGCTTTAATGGTGCACTCCAGTGAAAGTTTGGTATTAGGACAAAGTGGTGTTGAGACAGCCTTACAATTATCCATTTTGAACTTTTTAAGTAGCTCTGAGGCATACTTTTGCTAAGAGATGAAGATTCCAAAGGATGTTTGTGTAATTTGGAGGCCAAGAAAGTATCTGAGAGTCCTTAAGAGTGACATTTCGAACTTTCTCATCATAAGATTAGCAAATTCTGAAGCTAATGAGGTATCCAAGCCACAAAACATAATATCATCAACATAGATTTGCAGAATTAGAAACTGTTCTTGATGAGTTTTTACATAAAGAGTATTATCAACCTTGCCTCTGTAAAATCCTTGTTCAACTAAGAACTGATGCAGCTTCTCATACCAGGCTTTGGGGGCTTGTTTGAGACCATACAAGGCCTTACTTAGTTTGAACACATGAGAGGGATATTTTGAATCTTTGAAACCTTCAGGCTGTTCCAAGTAAACTTCTTCATTTATGTCTCCATTTAGGAAGGCTAACTTAACATCCATTTGATATACTTTGACTTGTTTGTGACAAGCAAAAGACAAAAGCATTCTAATGGATTCCATTCTAGTAACTGGAGCAAAAGTTTCATCATAATCAATTCCAGCTTGCTAAGCATAGCCTTTACATACCAATCTTGCCTTATTTCTTATTACTGACCCCTTCTCATTCATCTTGTTTCTGTAAATCCACTTTGAACCTATCACATTTTTGTCTTCAGGTTTTGGAACGAGTGTCCAGGTATCATTCTTGTGAATTTGATCAAGTTCCTCTTGCATGGCAACTATCCAGTCTTTACTTTTTGAGCTGCATAATAGGACTTTAGTTCAATGGATGACAGCATAGCAAAGTGACTGTATTCTTCACCATCTTCAGCTTCTAAATCATTTAGCTTTTTCTTGTTTCTTATTTGAACTCTAGCTTGAGATGAACCAATGATGTTCTCAGTTTGAACCTGCTTCTGCAGCATTGGATAAATGATTTCCCTCGGATCTTCAGATTTAGCAATTGAGGAACTGGTTTCATTTGAACCAAAAGTATTGTCATACTCTTCAAGAGGTGTGGACTTAGGATATAACACTTGCTGCCAAACACCTTGAAGTAGTGAACAGTTGCAAGTCTTCCATACCACAATTCATAAGGTGTTTTGGTTGAATTAGGTCTGAGAAGAACTATTTATGATGTGCACAGCAATACTCACAGTTTCAGCCCAAAAACCCTTTGCTAGACCTTTTTTAATAAGCATTGTTCTACCCATTTCCTGAACTGTCCTGTTCTTTCTTTTTACAACCCCATTCTGCTGAGGAGTAGCAACAGCTGAGAACACTTTCTTGATACATTTTTCATCATAGTAGTGCACAAACTCCTTCATGATGAATTCTGAGCCAAAATCAGACCTAAGTCTCTTCACAGTGCTACTTCTTTCATTTTCAATAAGATTAACAAACTTAATGAAGTATGTAATGGCCTCAGATTTTTCTTTCAAGAAGTAAACCCACACCATCCTACTAAAATCATCAATAAGAAGTATGAAATACTTACTTCCACCAACACTGGTGGTTCTGGTAGGGCCACAAAAACTATGTGCATCAAGTCCAGAGCTGTTGAAGAGTTGATTTCCTTGGAAAGGAATGACACTTTGGTTTGCTTTCCTTGTTGACATGTTTTACAAAGGTGATCATCTTTAAAACTGATGTCAGACAGTCCTTCAACAGCTTTCAGCTTCAGAATCTTGGACATATTTCTTGAATGAAGATGACCTAACCTCTTATGCCACAACTTTGCTTCATCACAGATTGTTAAATTACATTGAGTGACCTGACTTTCTTTAGTGATTGTGTACACATTTCCTGAAGATCTATTAGCTGAGAACAAAACTTGTTTTGATTCAATATCAATTACATTGCATCTTTCTTTATTGAAACAGACCTCCTTCCCACTATCACACAATGAACTAACACCGAGAAGATTATGTTTGAGTCCTTCAACCAATAGAATTTCGTGGATTTCTGGAAACTCTTCAGACTTACTCACAGTACCAATTCCAACAATCTTAGCTCTTTGATTATCTCCAAAGATAACATTTCCACCATCAAACTGTTTCAACGAATTAAATTTGGAACCATCACATGTCATGTGTCTTGAGCAGCCACTATCAATATACCATTTGTCCTGAGTATTACAAGCATTAAAGGCTGTATACACAAGAAGACTCACAGAGTTCAGCTTCTTAGGAATCCACATCATTTTAGTCTTCACCAATGATCTTTTGTCCTTGACCTTCTGAGCTGAAGTTAAGTCTGACTTCTTGACATACATTCTAGTTATCTTGAAGTTCTTTATAACTATGGTAACAAAGTCTCTCTTGCTGAAGTTTAGAGCACTGCAGGTGTTATTAAGTAACTCATCCTTAAACCTCCGAGGCTTTATGATAAAAAAACCTTGCATACACTTCACCAGTTGTGACTTTGACAAATACAGAGTTTAAACAAACAAAAGATTATTTATTGAGGTTGTTGGAACACAGTATGGTGATATTAGATAGTACTAATTAAGATGATGGGTGGTTATAAACTAGACTTTATGCATTTTAACCTAAACAGTCTCTCGAAATTGTATAATTAGAAAATAAATATACTAAATGATTAGCATAAAAACAACACACATGCATTGTTGTAGAAGAAGTTTGTCATGATTAGGAGGCTCACTCCATGTCAGAAAAGACATGGTAACTTCACTTATTAGTTGTCCAGACAGAGCCGGTGAAGGTCTGGGGCATGTGCCCCTTGGTTCGCACTTTATAATATATGTGGTAAATTTTATTTTTTTCCGTATATATGAAAAAATTTGTATAGTGTCCTTAAATTTTGTAGTTTCTAAAATTATTACTTTATTGTCTCTTTCACTATCCAAATTCCTTTAAAAAATTCTTTAAAAAAAAAAGTCAAATTTTTCTTCCTTAATTGAAACTCATAACTTTTTCCTTTTAAAGTTCTCATTTCTTTTTTTATTTTTACTTCTTAAAATACTTCTTTTTAACGTACATTTTTTAAATAATTTTCTTCTTCCTATTTTATATTTTAAAAAGAAAGAATGATTACTAAGCTGAAAATCGACATGAACATTAGTCCCTACTCCTACCTACATGAAATTAAATGAAAAACAAAAGTGAGTACCATCACTTGTTGAACACACCCTATTGGCAAACCCGCCCCACTGTATTAATACCAAATTATTCTGAGTAGGACAATCAATATACCTATAGGCAGGCCATCTTTGAATAATTATTTATTTATTGATTGAGTTACGTGCTTTTTAATTGGGTAATTTACACGAATTTTCTCTGTCATTTGGAATTTATTCGGACCCTCCTATAACAATGAAAATATTCTACCTCTCTTCTGTTAGAGTCAACGTTAGTCAATGATAGATTATGCTAACGTCATGTATTGAATGAATTAAAATTTCCATATTACCTTTTTATTACCCTTGAGGATAAGGAAGCCATCTTTGAATAATTATTTATTTATTGATTGAGTTATTTGCTTCTTGATTTCAAAAGTGTGTGTTTTCGGGTCTTGTCTCATTTTTCTAAAATAATAATTCTCAGATTACACAAGGCTTAAGACCAGCAATTTACTAAATTGTAATTTTAATTCCAGGGTGCACGGAAAACACTTGCAGACAAATTCGAATACGTTATGCATGGGAAGTTGTTTAAGTTTGCAGAGAAACATAAAGGATCTGAAGTCAAAGCGTACGCATGCAAAGCTTAAGCTTTTTTTCTTTTATATATATTTATTTTCTATATTCATGTGAAAAAATGTGTTTTATATGCAAATTAGCCTTCTATTTTTCTCTCTCTCGCATTTTTTTTTTTTTTTTTCGGTCCAAATGATTTTTGTTTAAAAAGGTTAATAATTATTTATTCTAAGGTCTAATGCCAGCTTATTGGTTTGTGTTTTGGGGGTTCAGGGAAATATATGTTTCATTTGGTGGGCCTTTGATGATGCTGAGAGGGGACACATCCATTGCAGCTAAGTTTGAGCTAGATCAAATGTTGTTTATCCTCATCAGGAAAGTCTGACACACACACACACACACACAGAGAGACATACCGAAGAAGAAATAATATATTTATTGTCAAATTTGAGAGAGATAATGCACTTTCAATTTTGCATGCTTCATAAATCTTCTTCTTTCTACTTGCTGTGAGAAATTTGAGTTGGATCTGTTTCATCAATGCTTGTTTGTTGGGTTTTATCATAACTTACCTTATTATGACTGAAATTACTCCTCTACTTTTGACTATGTGTGTATGGGCTGCAACATCCACAGCCATAGATAGGATACACCCATAACATTTTTCTAGTTTTATTTGTAATACACATAAATAAATAATGTTACGTTCGACTTATATGAGAAACATGGTAAGGATAATGACGATAAATTAATTATTCAATTTCATTTTCATTTTCTTAGCTCAATTCTAAAACCATTTTTTTTTAAAAAAGTATTAATAAAAAGTACTTTCTGATCTATGATTTATTAATCCTTGTTAATATGATTTCAGTTCATATATTTATGACAATGTTCATCTTTAATGGTACATTAGAAAAATGTTAGTCAAATTTGTTAATTTCAATGTTCAAATTTTCTACTAACATATACAACACATGGCATATACATGTATATAGTAATATATATACTGATTTTGCGTAAGAACTTGAAGGAGGTCAAGTAATCTTGTTCAAAACTATCATTCGAGCAACGTTTTCGTTTAAAAATATTTCAAAAAATTTCTTGTATTTTATTAACTACTCCTGGATTTTTGACTATGTGCATGTGTACATGTTGCAACTACCGTAGTCATAGGTAGAATGCACCCACAACATTTTTCTAGCTTTATTTGTAATATACACACATAAATAATTAATGTAATGTTCAACTTATATGAGAACATGGTAAGAATAATGGCGATAAATTAACTATTCAATTTCATTTTCTTACCTCAATTCTAAAACCATCTTTTTTAAAAATATAATAATAAAAAGTATTTTCTGATCTATGATTTTTTTTATCCTTGTTAATATGATTTCACTTCATATATTTATGACAATATTCAACTTTAATGGTACACTAGAAAAAATGTTGTAACTTTTGCTAGTCAAATTTGTTAATTTCAATGTTCAAATTTTCTAATAACAATATGGCAATATGGCATATACATGTATATAGTACGTAATAGTATATATACATGTATATAGTCTATATACGGATTTTGCATAAGAACTTGAAGGAGGTCAAGTAGTCGTGTTCAAAACCATCATTCAAGCAACATTTTCGCTTAAAAATATTTTTAAACATTTCTTGTATTTTATTAACTATTCCTGGACTTTTGACTATGCGTGTGCGTGTGCGTGCGCGTGCGCGTGCGCGTGTGCGTGTGCGTGCTACAAATACCACAGCAACTCACAACATTTTTCTAGCTTTATTGTAATACACACATAAATAATTAATGTGATGTTAAACTTATATGAGAACATGGTAAGGATAATAACGATAAATTAATTATTTAGTTTCATTTTCTTACCTCAATTCTAAAACCATCTTTTTTAAAAAAATAATAATAAAATGTACTTTCTGATCTGTGATTTTTTTATCCTTGTTACTATGATTTCACTTCATATATTTATGACAATATTCAATTTTAATGGTACACTAGAAAAAATGTTGTAACTTTTACTAGCCAAATTTGTTAATTTCAATGTTCAAAATTTCTACAAACATATACACATGGCAAAATGGCATATACATGTATATATGGTACTGATTTTGCATAAGAACTTGAAGGAGGTCAAGTAGCCGTGTTCAAAACCATCATTGAAGCAACATTTTCGCTTAAAAATATTTCAAAAAATTTCTTGTATCAATCTTTATTAATTACTCCTGGACTTTTGACTATGTGTGTGTTTGTGTAGGCTTCAACTATCTGCAGCCATAGGTGGGGTGCACCCACAACATTTTTCTAGCTTATTTGTAATACACACACATAAATAATTAATGGAATGTTGACTTATACGAGAACATGGTAAAGATTAATGATGATAAATTAATTATTCAGTTTCATATTCTTACTTCAATTCTAAAATAATTTTAAAAAAAAAATAAAAAGTAATAATAAAAAGTACTTTCTGATCTATGATTTATTGATCCTTGTTAATATGATTTCAGTTCATATATTTATGACAATGTTCAACTTTAATGGTACACTAAAAAAAAATGTTAACTTTTGGTAGTCAAATTTGTTAATTTCAATGTTAAAATTTTCCACTAACATATACATACACATGGCAATATGGTATATACATGTATATAGTACGTAGTAGTATATATACTGATTTTGCATAAGAAAAGCAGGTCAAGTTCGTGTTCAAAACCACCATTCAAGGAACATTTTCGCTTAAAAATGTTTCAAAAAATTTCTTGTATCCCTGTTTATTAACTACTCCTAGACTTTTGATTGTGTATGTATGCACATGCTGCAACTACAGCAGCCATAAGTAGGGTGCTCCCACAACATTTTTCTAGCTTTATTTGTAATATACACATAAATAATTAATGTAATGTTCAATTTATATGAGAACATAGTAAGGATAATGATGATAAATTAATTATTCAGTTTCATTTTCTTACCTCAATTCTAAAACCATCTTTTTTTTAAAAAGTAATAATAAAAAGTAATTTCTGATCTACGATTTTTTTATCCTTGTTAATATGATTTCACTTCATATATTTATGACAATATTCAACTTTAATAGTACACTAGAAAAAATGTTGTAACTTTTACTAGTCAAATTTGTTAATTTCGACGTTCAATTTTCTACTAACATATTCATACACATGGCAATATGGCATATTCATGTATATATACTAATTTTGCATAAGAACTTGAAGGAGGTCAAGAAGTAGTCGTGTTCAAAACCATCATTCAAGCAACGTTTTCACTTAAAAATATTTCAAAAAATTTCTTGTATCACTCTTTATTAACTACTCTTGGACTTTTGACTCTGCGCGCGCGCAGGCTGCAACTATCTGCAGCCACAGGTAGGATGCACCCACAACATTTTTCTAGCTTTATTTGTAATAAACACACATAAATAATTAATGTAATGTTCGACTTATATGAGAACATGGTAAGGATAATGATGATAAATTAATTATCCAGTTTCATTTTCTTACCTCAATTCTAAAACCATTTTTTTATAAAAAAAAAATAATAATAATAAAAAGTAATTTTTGATCTATGAATTTTTGATCCTTGTTAATATGATTTCAGTTCATATATTTATGACAATGTTCAACTTTAATGGTACACTAGAAAAAATGTAAACTTTTGGTAGTCAAATTTGTTAATTTCAATGTTAAAATTTTCCACTAACATATACATACACATGGCAATATGGTATATACATGTATATAGTATGTAGTAGTATATATACTGATTTTGCTTAAGAACTTGAAGGAGGAGGTCAAGTAGTCGTGTTCAAAACCATCATTCAAGCAACATTTTTGCTTAAAAATATTTCACAAAAATTCTTGTATCGCAGTTTATTAACTACTCCTGGACTTTTGACTATATGTGTGCGTGTGTGCGCACTGCAACTACCGCAGTTATAGGTTGGGTGCACCCACAACACTTTTCTAGCTTTATTTGTAATACACACACAAATAATTAATATAATATTCAACTTATATGAGAACATGATAAGGATAATGACGATAAATTTATTATTAAGTTTCATTTTCTTACCTCAATTCTAAAACCATTTTTTTTTTTTTTTTAAATAATAAAAAAAGTACTTTCTGATCTATGATTTATTGATCTTTGTTGATATGATTTTAGTTCATATATTTATGACAATGTTCAACTTTAATGGTACATTTGTAACTTTTGGTAGTCAAATTTGTTAATTTCAATGTTCAAATTTTCTACTAACATATATATACACATAGCAATATGGCATATACATGTATATAGTAGTATATATACTGCTTTGGCATAAGAACTAGGAGGAGGTCAAGTAGTCGTGTTCAAAACCATCATTAAGGCAACGTTTTCGCTTAAAAATATTTCAATTTCAAAAAATTTCTTGCTAATATAGTAAGCAAGAACAGTCCATTCAAATACAAGAAGGGCAGTCTGTCTGTCTGTCAGTCAAGTAAAAGTTTCACACCAAGTTTAATTAATTGCCCATAGCTTTCTCCTATAAATCACTCAATATTACCCTTATCCGAGTCAAAAGACCTAAACTACCCTCCATAGCATCCAGTATCCAGCCACACCCACTCAGGATAAGGGGGCATTCCTGGAATGTTTAATATTCCTGGAATATTGAACATTGACAAATTCAAATTAACAACGTGGGAACCCACGTATTGTCACACATATTAATCGTCCGCCACCCCCTTATATTCAAAACGCATGCACGACCATGACCACTTCAAATGAAATGTGCTTGGTCAACACGAAACCCCATTCAACACCACTACTAACTTTATATTAAGTGTTTCGCCCCCTCCAACTACACAAACCAAATCTAATTCCACTATAAATACTCACAAACTCAGCCATACTTTCTCATACATATATATCCTCCTCAACCCACACATACATACCACATATAAGCTATATAGCTCTAGCCTCAACTCCTCAACACACAACACATACATACCAAATAGTTTCCTTGAAAGCATTGCAGTAGAAGTAGAACCCCCCCTCCAATTAACCTTCACCTGAAAGTACCTACCGTTTTTAGTTTCCGGCAATCCATCAATCAACTACGTACTTACATATATTCATTCCGAATTAAGATGATTTATCCAAGGCAAACAAGCACCCTTTTGATGATGATATTGGTGGTCTTGGTAGCCGTAATGAGCCAAGCTAGGGTACTGGAGGCGACAAGGCTGTTATCAGAGGACTTTGCCGGTTCAAATCACCTCACAACGTACCCCTTCATGTATGAGAAGGCAAAACAAACCATGGCATGTTGGTTTGAAATGTTAGCGTCTGGACCCAGCCCCAGAGGCCCTGGTCACTAAATCGCCCATTCTAGATCATGTACCAGCAAGCATATACTGTACTATATATATATATATTATGTTGTACTTGTGTTTGTCAAGATAAAGAGAGATATACAATGTAAATGACTAAGCCGATCAATTCTTTATTGATTTATACATATTATGGCAGCAATGTATTACTTACTGTTTCCAAGATTTCCACACATCACATGTATACTTTCAGAAACAGTTCCAAATTTAAGACGCAATAACTAGCTCCAAGAAAAAAACTGAGTACTGCAATGCAGAAAAGATGAAATCAACAGTGAGTGGTCATTTGCTGTAAAAATATATATATAAAAAGTGAAAAGTTTATATTTGCTTATATATATGTACGCGTGTGTAGGTGAATCCGTCTGTATATATATATATATATATGACGCATGCAGCCATTACGAACGGCTCTTTCGTATAAACAATACTAGTGTACTATTGTTGGAGGTAATTAACTGCATCATAGACGACGTTCCCATGCTTGTGTACATATATTAAAGCAAAGATTTTTGGGAGGATATTTGGTTCATGAAGAGCTCAACTGCTCCTCCTTCCAACAAACAAACAAACAAACAAATAAATAAACTCACTCCTTTCTGAGCATCGGCATGCATGAATGTGAGGATCTATATATGCTCGATTCTCTTGTATTCCAGGGGAGAAAACAGAAAACAGTTATGATAGGTATGTTGTTCATGTATATTCTGATTATGTTCAGTCAATAGTGTGTTTAAAGGTCGTTAGCTTAGCTGGAGTTAAAAGGATAAAAGTGCCACAAATTTTTTTCAAGAGATTTCATTGTTATATATTGTCGTGGTATAATTTCAATATCAACTGTCTTACGAAGAAAATCACAAAAGAAATTGGATAACAAAAAATGAAAATCAACTTCATTTAATATAATCCCATAAGGCAATGCTTTGTTGAAAAGCCAGAGGTATAAACCACATGTCAGTGTGGAGATCTATGCTAAAAAAAATATCATTACTCTTCTGAATTGGGTAGAAATCATTTCATGCGAGTCTTATATTTTAACTAGACACCACAGAACTGTTTATGTGAAGTAGAGAGGATTATACAACCCGGTCCATGCTTCCATCAAACCTGTTCAAGTCTAAGAAGCCATCCCAGAAACCAGAAATTTTTGCCAGTTAATTCAAAATTATATTACATAAGCCTCTTAAAATGTGGTATAATCTAAGAATTGTTAAAGATTTTTTTTTTTTTTTTTTTAATAATAAAAAATGTTGACTGGGCAAAAGTTTGACACTCCCTCCTTTAGCAGCATTCACCAAAGTGTGGTTTTGAAGATCTGAACCTTTATACCAGCTACTTCATAACTAAAGAATCAAGAACTGGGAGACCTAATCCATGTGCCTAAAAGATTAAATCTTGGGTATTTGCAGACACTAAAACGTTGCTCGGTCAAGCATTGGCCTTTGAAGTTATATGTGGCCTAGTAATTAAGCATGCTTTAAAATACAAATACAGGTAATAGAAAAACATATAATGCCAAGTCCACCAACGGCTCTCCCCCATTATGTAATTCAAACACAATCACAATAATATTTCCAAAAACAAAAGAAAACCAAAATTAAATAAGAAATGTATCAAATTATATTAAATCTTAACTTTGTTAGTTACATAAAAATTTTATTCAGACAAATGAATAAACTATGTATTTTTTGTTTTTTGACAAAATTGATTTTATAACTCAAAAAAATAGTGAAGTTTTCAAGTACGAAGAGGAAAGAAATGGTGAAAAATGAGGCATGGAAAACCATCAACAAATAATAGATGTATTTTGTCTGCCCAGGTGCTGCTGATAAGTATTATACGATGACATATATAACTCCTGTACCAACTTTTTTTCTTTTTTCTTTTTTTAAAAAATAATAATTGTCCATTATACACTCTTTAATACAACTATGTAGCCCAAACACCCTCCTAGCATATACTTTTTCAGCACATTACATGAATCATTCTTGCAAAGTATATATATATATTTGTCAATGGTACAATATAATATACCGCAGTATAATTGCTTCCATATTTGGTCTTTTATTCCAAGTAAGAAATTGAAACTCCCAGCCCAGCAAGCAGATGAAGAAGTAGAGATCGAATGGATCAGTCGAATAAAAACATGAAAGTGTGTGAATGTATGTGTAGACCAACTCCACTCTAAATTATATTAAATTAAATTAAATTGTGGCGTTACAACAGTCTACAACATACCATTTAAGACCAAATCATGTCATGTGTATCCCAATTCTACTTTTTGAGCACATTAATTAAATCATTCTTTGTGCCTCTTTTGCCGGGGTACTGCCACTATATGCTAACAAGTCTTCTTCTATTCAACTCCCTGCCTCAACCCTTCGTCGCCCTGTGAATCTTTATACTGCAAGAGCTTCCCAAAACCACAATATGGATGTCAAAACCAAATCTTTGCACACATCATAACTGGTCTATTAAGGAATTCACCATTTCTTGGGGCAAAAAATTAAAAAAACTAAGCTAGAAACTACAGAATTTAATGGATGATCAAAGTCCACATTGTTTTCTTCAGTTTAATTATTGACGTCGAACAACTGCATCAAAGCTGAATTCATTGCCAGGTTCAAACATGGCTTCAAGATCTTCAAAGCTCTGCCCAACTCTCAAGTCTTTACCCACTGTTATACCTTCCTGTAATATTTCGGCCAAAAAAACACAAAATCAAGATGAGAATTTAGACTCCATATGTTGCAACAAAGAAGGAGAAACTGGAAAGAGGGATGCTTATAAGCCAAATTTCTGCTAATTATAAGTCAGCAACCCCAAAAATAAAAGGAAAAAAAATAAATAAGAGAAAAGAAAAGCCACTTCCATTTTTCTGGAGGACAATTGGGTAAAAGTAGACTAATTCATCTCATGCTGTTAATCACATGTCAGTGTGAGACTATGACATAAACATTTTGCAAATGTGGTTTTCCTTTAACACCCAACGGAAACAAAGTAAGACAGAAAATTTATGGCGCACACATATCTGGAGTTAGATGGCGCTTTTAATTACAAGAGCATGTGGACTGTAGTAAAAAAATCAAATATTCAATGATGCTATCTGTTAGAAACTACTACATTCCATAGTCACCAGAACCCCATCAGGAGCTAATACTACTCACTCAAATGAATGTAGATCCTAATTGATCAGCTGATAGTAACCCACTAATACCTAATATTAAAAAATGCAGTTCTACAATGCAAGATTTAAAGATCCATACTGTCGAAATATGGGAATTCCCTACAGGAAAATTGCAAAATCATCCAAGTTTATAAAGTGGTTGGAAATCAAATGAAATGTGAACCCAAATGTTTCTCTTAAGTTAAAATCCTGTCACTCACAAACGAATGATTTTATAGTATGAAGAAGTTAATTTCTTATGACTTAACAAAGTGCTAAAATGAAAAAGATAAAGATTAATAATATGCAAGATAAAGATCATACTATGTCAACAACTTCTGGAGCCGAACATACAACAAAAACAACAACCAAGCCTTTTTCCCAACTACTTGGGGTCGGCTTTTCTGCAGCCAAACATACGCGCAAGTAAACTATTATCCAAATATGCAACATGATATTAGATTTAATCGCCCGTTTATAAACCATTTTATGATCTGAACATCCGGTATGATGATTGTTCCTTAACATTCAATTCATGATTCCTATTTTGACATGCCAAAGTTAGATATTCTTCTAAACTAAAAAAACATTCTAAAATTTTAAAATGTAATCGAATACTTGAATTAGGAAACAATCTCATTTGACAAGATTTGGAAACAATCAAATAAAAAATAAATGTTAAATTTGAACTACTTTTTAAATTTAAAACCCTGGCTGATGTTAATAGCCATAAAATGTATGAAATCCAAACCATTCAAAACAAATCACTTATTATTTCCAACTGACAATATGGCATAATGATGTTAACACACAAAATAAACAGAAGCATTTTCCGAAATTAACCTTATTATGGGGCTGGGCTGAAATGAGGAAGAGATAAGTACTAACATTACCTTTTCTACATATTCAGCTACAGTAGAGTTGATTACTTTCTTGATCACTTGTTTGTAAACTTTGGAAGGTCCAAGAACTTCCAAAAGAACGTCTCTGGGTATCTGCCAGCACAATCCATAAAGCAAAATTGTTCCAACCACTTTCAAAGCATTTTGTCTATTTATTTATTTTGTGTAAATAGTTAACCTCTCTCTCTCACTCTGTGTGTGTGCGCATGCGTGCAGCTTAACCATGATAACATTAGTTCTAAACCAAACCAGTATAACGGAAGAAAATGTTGGTAGATATATATATTTTTCCCTTGATTTTAGGGATTTGATTAATTTCAAACTATTGTAAATTAGGACAAGATTGCAGGACATATTGGTTGCAGTAAAATAGGATAGATTGATTGCTTTAAATTAGGAACAGATTTGTAGGAAGATTTTTTATTCTTTTCCTTGTATAGCTTTCCCTCTTTCCTATATATACTTCTACAAGATGTTAATATATAGAGGAGAATATTTTACAGAGAGACAATTTCTACATGGTATCAGAGCAATAGTGTGAGAAAGAGAGAAAAGTTTCACGGGTCTGAGCGATTACCGCTGACCTATTCTCCTTGTCCTCCTATTCGTGTTCTCTTGGTGTGCAATTGTCTTTTGGACAACACCCTAAAGCCTTGATTATAAACACCATAGAGGTCGAAACATGTATGTCGTTACCTCTATATCTTCTGATTCTAGTACAGCACCGCCCATTCCTTCGATTGTGACAAATCAACTTGATAACATGAATGTGCAGATGACTTCTTACAAACTTAATGGGACAAATTATTCTGTATGGTCCCAGTTTGTGAAGTAGTACATCACAGGAAAGGGAAAGTTGGAGTACTTGACAGGAGTGAAGAAATAGCCGGCAGATACTGAACCTTCCTTCTCTACTTCGTTGGAGGAGAATGCCATGTTGATGTCATGGCTTCTTAACTCAATGGCTCCTGATATTAGCACCAGTTTTCTTCAACTTCCCACAACTCATGCTATTTGAGAAGCTGTGGCTCAAACCTATTTTGATGGTAGTTCTGATTCTCATATTTATGAACTGAGGCGCAGGGCAAATGAGACTCGACAGCAGGGGAAGACATTGGCTAGCTATTTTTCTGCTTTGCAGGCCATTTGGCAGGAGCTGGATTTTCTCCATCCGTGTGATATGGAGTGTGTTGGGGATACAACAAAGCTAAAGAAGAGAATTGAGAATGAAAGGACCTACGATTTCCTAGCCGGCCTCGACCCAAGGTTTGATCAAATCAGAGTACAGGTTTCAAGGCATGATAATTCCCAATCTTCACGGTGCATATGCCTATGTTCGACGTGAGGAGTTCCGGCAGGCCACCATGCGTACGGGTGTCCACAGGAGAGTTCAGCCTTGGCTACTGTGCAAACTCCAACTGCAATGGTTACCTCTCGCTCGAGGAAACCTGAGAACAAAGAGTCTTTGTTCTGTACACACTGTAATAAGGCTGGACATACTCGAGAGACTTGTTTTAAGCTGAAAGGTTATCCAGACTAGTTCTGTAAGAAAGGTGGAAACAAGGGGAACAACTCAAATTCTAGAGCACATCATACAACCTTTGATGCGCAATCTGATGCACAATCTTCTTTTGCAGCCCAGCGACAATATTCTCAAGTCCAGGTAGATAAAATGATGAAAGAGTATGCTCAGAAGCTATCCTCAAAAGAGGCTTCCTGTAACTCGGCCAATACAGGTAACTTTGGATTAGCCTTGAACACTGCTGGTCGTATTGAGTCGTCTTGGATTATTGATTCAGGTACTACTGACACATGAATCTAGATTTTTTTCTTCTTATAGCTGTCATCCTAGTACAAAAAGTGTTAAAACAGCAAATGGATCTACTTCTATTGTGTCCGGGAAAGGTTCCATTCCAATGACTTCCATGTCTCTTTCTAGTGTCTTACATGTTCCATGTTTATCTGATAACCTATTGTCCATTAGTCAGATTACTAAGTCTCTTAAATGTTCCGTAACATTCTTTGATACTCATTGTGTCTGAGGAGGCCCCGGATGACATGGGCCAGGTCCGACTCGCAAAACACAACATTCAGTCCGAACAGCTGGGTCAGCCCATAGAAAGACACTGTCATATGGGCCGAACGGGAGTAAGCCCATCAAGGGTGACCAGGGCTTACAGAGGAATAGGCCCAGATCCAGCAATCAGTAAATATCTTGTAAATATCTTGTAAATATCTATAAATAGGAGTTGGAATGAAGAGGAGAGGGGTCTTTTCGGGTTGAGGTGTAAGAATTCTAGAGAGAGAAAGAATAGAAGGAGTTTCTTGCATCTTCAATTGGCGCCGTCTGTGGGAATCGCATGGAAGTTTGGTTGATCAATGAGGAGTATCGAATGGATTCAAACCAATTCGGTTGATCGAGACTCGATCTTTGGGATTTGAATCCAGAGCTGAGCGATTGTGACCTGCTCTGGAGGAATTACAATTCTTCAAGCTTTGGAGTGACTTCAGATCTACGAGTTGTTTGATTGTGGCAGGATCTGACGGATTTAGAGTTCAGACAATTCAGATCTCGTAAACAGTGAGCATAATTCGGAGGATTAGAAGCCAGATCTAAAAAATTCCTACTCACGAAGCTCAGATCTACTCGCGAGCTTGAGATTAATGCCTTTACTCCGTTCGGGAATAATGATAGGTGAAAGCTCCAATCCGATGGAAGCTGTCCAGCAAACAAAGCTTGAAGAGTTGATGAACTTGATTGAAGCTCTCAGAAAAGAAAATGCAGAATTGAAAGCTGGACTGCAACATCGGCAAATACCTGCGGTCTCGCATCCACCTCCGGTCGGAGAAGGAGGTGTTCAATCCAATATCGCGCATCAAGGCGATCAGAACGAGAACAATCAGTCAGCTCACCACCGTGATGAAAGGATGATCGACAATTTGCCGCCAAATGTTCGTCGAGTTGAAGATCACGAAGGATCGACTCACGTTGATCCGCAGCGGGAAAGGTTTGACCGAGAGGAAGTGATGGAGGTTGATCGCCGTCGAGAGGAACGGTCGTTCGATCCGTCTTACCGGCCCTCCATGGTTACTGTCACTCATCACGGTTCGGAGGGCAGAACCGTAACTCACAGAGCTACCGCTGGACTCCAGAGGGAGAATGAAGCTCTTCGATCCGCAGCCCGGACGGTGGATTCACCATTCACCGACGAGATCTTGAATGCGCCGCATCCAAGGAAGTTTGCTATGCCAGTCTTTATTCTGTTTGACGGAACGACCGATCCGATCGATCATGTGTATCATATCCAGTTGAAAATGGCCCTGAATACGGAAAACGACTCTTTAATGTGCAAATGTTTCCCTACAAGCCTGGCCGGACCGGCGCTCAGCTGGTTCAAAAACTTGCCTAGGAGCTCCATTGGCAGTTTCAGGGACCTGTGCGATCGGTTCATAAGCCAGTACTATGGAAACAAACGCCCGCCGAAGGACATCTCGAGCCTGTTCACGATGCGGCAGCACAAGGATGAACGTCTCCAGGCCTTTCTTACCAGGTTTAATCTCACTAAGAGTATGGTGATCGAATGCCACCCTTCTACGGCAGTTCAAGCCTTCAAGTTAGCCATGACACGCGGAACTCCGTTTCACACCAGTCTGGTAGTGAATACGCCGGCTACCATGGATGAACTCAATGAGAGAGCCGATGGCTTTGTGCGCCTCGAAGAAGAGGAGGCAGCTAATGCTCGGACAACGTCGCTTGTGTCGACCGAGGAAAAGTCCAAGGCAAAGATCAGGCAGAAGCAGGCTCAGCCGCAACGTCAGACCACTTGGAAGGCCGAAAAAAGGTCCAGGGAGGAAGAGTTGATTACTCCGCTGAAGGTCACTCTGGCGAGGCTGTATCAGGAGAACAAGGACAAGTTTCATCCACCACTGCCAATTAGACAACCCCTCGAACAGAGGGATCAAACTAAACATTGTGCTTTTCATTCTGATTTCGGACATCAGACTAACGAATGCAGGAACCTGAGGAGGCAAGTGGAGATGTTGATAGCTAGAGGGGAGTTTGCGAGTTATGTTCAAGGCTCGGCGATGGAGCAGAATCGACCAGTGGAACAAATAAAAAGGAGTCATAAACAAAGCTCCCACAATTCGCAACCAGTTCGTATAATCAATGCTATCCATGGTCGACCCGAGCCTAGTGAAGAGTCAGATGAGCTGCTACGGGTGCGCCTGCGGCAGGCGCAGATGAAGAAAAGGGTCGGCAATGTGACCACTCTACACCAGCAGAGCCCGTCAATGCAGATAAAGTTCGACTGGACAGACCTGCAGCGTGTTCAACTGCCTCATGACGACCCGTTGGTAGTCAGTTTGACAGTGGCAGATTGCTTGGTGCGCAGAGTTCTGATCGATCCTGGGAGCAGTGCGAATGTTATGCCGAGGGACACATTTGACAGGCTCGACATTAAACCAGAAAGGCTCAAGCCCACCGGAAATCCCTTATTAGGGTTCGATGGGAAGAGGGTGGAACCCGTCGGGATGGTGGAAGTAGAAGTTCAAGCTGCAGAACGAGCTCTTATGGAAACTTTTGTGGTTGTGGAAATTCACCCCTCGTATAATCTCCTGATGGGAAGAGGATGGATTCACAGAGTCCGAGGTGTACCCTCAACTCTGCATCAGGTCATGAGGTGCCTCGGGCCCGATGGAGATAAAGTAATAGACATTCGGGGGGATCAGGTCGCAGCCAAAGAGTGTTATTCCGTCACACTAAAGCATGCTGGGAAAGGAAAGGCGTCCGTCCGTTCGACAAGCCCCAGATAGCAATTACAGGAACCTCCACTCGAGCAGAATAGGGTGGAGGAGTCAGCCGACTTGACCGAGGAGCCCCTTCTGGATGTGCAGATCGATCAGTCCAGGCCAGAACGAACTACCAGAGTAGGTATAAGACTGACCAGAGAAAAGCAGCAAGAGCTAGTGGATTTCTTGTCCCACAATGTCGACGTATTTGCATGGAGTCACCTAGACATGCCTGGAATTAGTCCTTCCGTATCCTGTCATTCCCTGAATGTCAATCCCAATTTCAAACCAGTGAAACAGAAGCAGCGAAGATTTGCTCCAGAACGTAATCAGATCATAGCGGAAGAAGTCGATAGGCTGCTTGATGCGGGATTTATCAGAGAGGTGCACTACCCTGAGTGGTTGTCCAACGTCGTTGTGGTGCAGAAGAAAAATGGGAAATGGCGAGTATGCATTGATTTCACCAATTTGAACAAAGCCTGTCCGAAGGACAGCTTCCCGTTGCCTAAGATTGATCAAATGGTGGATGCCACCACTGGGTATGAGCGTTTAACCTTTCTGGACGCATATTCAGGTTATAATCAGATTCCTATGGACCCCGCAGATGAAGAAAAAACTTCTTTTGTCACCGAGCGAGGAACATACTGCTACAAAGTTATGCCTTTTGGACTAAAGAATGCGGGAGCAACTTATCAACGACTTGTTAGCAAAGTTTTTAAGAATCAAATGGGTAAGACTGTCGAAGCCTATATTGATGATATGGTGGTAAAGAGTAGGAAAAAGGATGATCATCTGAAGCATCTGCAAGAGGTATTTGATGTACTAAAGCGATATGGGATGAGGCTCAATCCGACCAAGTGCTCGTTCGGTGTGAGTTCCGGGCAGTTTCTGGGACACGTGGTCAACCGCAGGGGCATCGAAGTTAGCCCCGCTCAAGCAGAGGCTTTGATTAAGAATGCCGAGCCAAAGACGATCAGAGAGGTGCAAGCCCTAACAGGACGAATAGCTGCATTAAGTCGATTTATTTCAAAATTGTCAGACCACTGCAAACCATTCTTTGACACGATTCGGAGCCATGGAAGGCAGGTCTGGGGGGATGAGCAACGACAGGCATTGACTCATTTGAAGCAATATATGCAGAATCCACCAGTCCTGTCAGCCCCAGAACCGGAAGAAAAGTTATTTCTATATCTTGGAGTATCTGGTGTCGCGACGAGTGCCGTTCTGATTCGTTGCAAGGAAGGGGTGCAATACCCGGTATTTTATGTAAGCAAAACATTGATGGAGGCAGAAAAAAGATACTCAAAGGCCGAACGGGTGGTACTTGCACTTGTAAATGCAAAAAGAAAGTTGAGGCATTATTTCGAATCCCACCCCATAGCTGTTCTAACAACTTTCCCAATCAGAACGCTCATGCACAAGCCAGAGCTCTCGGGCAGAATGACAAAGTGGGCCATAGAGTTGAGTTCATTTGACATAACGTACGAGCCGAGAACAGCTATTAAAGGGCAAGCGGTGGCCGATTTCCTACTAGAATGTGATGCCGAAGATACGGAAGAGGACCTTAGAAGCGGCTCTTGGAAACTTTTTGTGGATGGCTCCTCTAACCAGATGGGGGCTGGGATTGGGATCAAACTGCAAACCCCAGAGGGTACTTCCTTGAGCCAAGCACTCAGACTTGAGTTCCGAGCCACCAATAATGAAGCGGAATACGAGGCGTTGCTAAATGGATTAAAGTTGGCCAGAGAGCTACAGATCAAAAGTTTGACAGTGTATAGTGACTCGCAGCTGATTGTTCGGCAGGTAAATGGTGAGTACGCAACCAAGGATGACATGATGGGGGCATATCGTTCTGCCGTTCTGCGTAGAGCCAAGGACTTTGCAAAGATTGAATTCATACAGTTGCCGAGGGAACAGAATGCAGATGCAGACCATTTAGCATGCAGTGCTTCGAGTTGCGGTGAAACATTGGCGAGGGTGATTCCAGTAGGAATAGTGACCCAGCCGTCCATTTTCGAAGAACCGATGGACTCGGACCCTTGGCAAGTCAACGTCATACCGTATGAACCGAGTTGGATTGACCCAATCATTACCTATATTCGAGATGGCGTTTTGCCTATGCAAAGGGATGACGCTAGGAAACTCAAAAAGAATGCTGCCAAGTACGCCATCGTGCGGAACCAGCTGTACAGAAGGTCCTATTCTGGCCCGTACTTGAAATGTGTCACCCCCGCGGAGTCGCAGCAGGTATTGCGAGCTATTCATGAGGGTGTGTGTGGCAATCATTCTGGGGGAAGATCGTTAGCGCATAAAGCAATGACACAAGGGTATTTCTGGCCAAACATGTCAAGAGATGCGGAGGAGTTCTCTCGAAGGTGCGATAAGTGCCAACGATATGGACCAATGATCCACCAACCACCTGAGGAATTGCACGTAATGGCCTCGCCGTGGCCTTTCGCGCAATGGGGGATGGATGTGGTCGGTCCTCTGCCAACTGCAAGAGCTCAGAACAAGTATGTGTTACTGGCCACGGATTATTTCACTAAATGGGTGGAGGCAGAACCGTATCCTAGCGTGACTCAGACTCAGGTGAGACGATTTATCTGGAACAACATTATCTGCCGCTTCGGTGTTCCCAGAACAATAGTCATGGACAATGGCACAAACCTCGACAGCAGGCAAGTAAGAAAGCTGCTGGAGGAGTATGGAATCAACCAGAAGTTGGCTGCAGTAAGTCATCCTCAGGCCAACGGACAAGCAGAAATCACAAACAGAACCATTTTCGCCTGCATTAAGAAGAAGCTGGAAGATCATAAGGGGAAGTGGTTGGATGAACTCCCGAACGTTCTATGGGCTTACAGAACCACCCCAAGGCGGCCGACTGGGGAGAGCCCGTTCGCAATGGCGTATGGTACCGAAGCAGTTATACCGGTTGAGCATTTAGTCCCCACTATCAGAAGCTTAGCATGGAGTCGGGATCAGAACGACAAGATGTTAAGATTGAACCTCGACATGATAGACGAAAGGAGAGACGCAGCGGCTATAAGGCTAGCATCGTATCAGCAAGTGCTGGCGAATAGTCACAACAAGAGAGTAAAACACAGAGATTTTGCCCCTGGCGATCTGGTTCTGAAAAGAAAGGTGGGGATGGTCAAAAAAATGATGCCACCCTGGGAAGGCCCATACAGAATTGCGGAAGTCATTGGCAAGGGGGCATATACGTTGGAAACCATGGCGGGAAGGTTGGTCAGCAAGCCCTGGAACGCCACGTCTCAGAAGAGGTACTACCAATAGAAGCTAAGTTCTGGCTTTAATTGGATGTTATTTGTTGTCAATCAAATACGTATGAATGAGCAAGTTACTGGAATTTACAAAAAAAGAATTTTCTTTTCCAACGGTCTACTATAAAAATTTAAAGCCAAGTGGCAAGTGGCATTCTAGCCGAGCGCCAGGCACTTAAGCAAGATAAGTGGCAGCTGGCACTATAAGCCGAACGCCAGACACTTGCTAAAAATTTAAAGCCAAGTGGCAAGTGGCATTCTAGCCGAGCGCCAGGCACTTAAGCAAGATAAGTGGCAGCTGGCACTATAAGCCGAACGCCAGACACTTGCTAAAAATCTAAAGCCAAGTGGCAAGTGGCATTCTAGCCGAGCGCCAGGCACTTAAGCAAGATAAGTGGCAGCTGGCACTATAAGCCGAACGCCAGACACTTGCTAAAAATTTAAAGCCAAGTGGCAAGTGGCATTCTAGCCGAGCGCCAGGCACTTAAGCAAGATAAGTGGCAGCTGGCACTATAAGCCGAACGCCAGACACTTGCTAAAAATTTAAAGCCAAGTGGCAAGTGGCATTCTAGCCGAGCGCCAGGCACTTAAGCAAGATAAGTGGCAGCTGGCACTATAAGCCGAACGCCAGACACTTGCTAAAAATCTAAAGCCAAGTGGCAAGTGGCATTCTAGCCGAGCGCCAGGCACTTAAGCAAGATAAGTGGCAGCTGGCACTACAAGCCGAACGCCAGACACTTGCTAAAAATTTAAAGCCAAGTGGCAAGTGGCATTCTAGCCGAGCGCCAGGCACCTGCCGTACAAACACACGGCGAAGCTAATATAAAAAGAAAAAGAGAGAAAAGATATGTATGTACTGAAGATAAGTTGAATAGAGCACAACACATAGGGAAAAAGAGTTCTGTCATTTCATTAATATTGAACATTGAGTTTACAAAAGAGAGATGTCCATCATTACAAGAAGATATGAACTAGAAGAATTCGAAGGAGCCCTAGCTAGACGCCTCAGTACCAACAGCATCCTGGTCTTGCCGACTCGCCTCCTCGGCCCCATCAGCCGCCTCACCCTCATGAGGTGGGGAATCCAGGTGAATGACTGAATCGTTCGGCTGGGGTTCAGCGTCAACAGTGGCTATAGAAGGAGCCACGGTTGACGATTGGGGAGCGGTCAGTGGCAGAGCAGTAGGAGGAGCTGTGATGATCCTTGAGGATGCGATGTCCTGGCACTCATCAAATATACGTTCCGCTTCGGTGGGTTCTGGGTCGACATAGACCCCCAGAGGTTCGATCCCCAGATCCTTGTCTACCTCATCCGGAGTGGAGCTGGTCTGTCCCTCATCCGGAACCCGGTCGGCGAAACCTTCCCGGAATCCTTGAGCATACCGAAGAGCACCGACCCTGGAGAACCGAGCGTGAAGGGCCAGCATCCCACCACCCACTCTGCTGATCGCGTCGATCAGAGCGGTACGCTCGTCGAGAGCTCTTTTTTCAAAAGCCATCCGAGCAGACTGTTCATCAGCTAGAAGGCGCTGGAGTTCTGCCTTCTCTTCTCTAATTGATTCCCGCTCAGTCTGCCAGACGCTCTTCTCAAGCTGGAGGGCGTCCTTCTCATCCTGAAGGGAATCATTCTCCTTCTTCAGGACATCTCTCTCTTGCTCGGCTTTGTCAAGCCGAACCAGCACCTCGGTATTCTTCATGGCAAGGAGGTCGTTTTCTTTATTAGCCACCTCCAGGCTGTCAGAATACTTTCGGGCCCTGGCGTTCCCCATCTCCACCTGCTTCTGCATGGCCATCATCCCGAACAATGTCTGCATAGGTGCACATTAAAAACGGTTAAACCAATAGTCAGAACGGGCGAAGGCAGGACCAAGTAATATGAGAGAATTCATGAGTTAGAAAATAAAAGTCACCTCCATAGCAGATTGGGGAAAGCGACTGAACACGTCCTTCTGGGAAAGGCCCTTTGCCGCCTCAAGGTCCTTCGGAGTCCACATGCTCCTGTAGTAGGCCATAGCGGTCTGGCCATCCTTCAGCATGGTCTCGTTCGGTTTCACGAACGTCCCATCCGTTCGGGTGTACCGAGGGGCCCATGGCGGTAAGCTGGGGATAGAAGGGGGGCCTGAAGCAGAAGCAGAGCCACCAGCTGCGGGAGGCCCAGAGGGAGAAGGAGCTCTGATCGCTCGGTGCAAGAGAGTACCCGGCCCAGAGACCCGGGTCCTTCTAATGAGAGGCTCCTCCTCAGGATCGATTTCACTGTCAGGATGAGGCCTTTTGCCTCGTTCTTTGTCCCGACCGCCCCCCGCAGCAGCAGGAGCTATGGTAGCTGGGGAGGGCGCGTTCTGGTTGGCAGCAGGGGCGCTGGCAACAGGGTTAGTAGCCACTGCGCTCGGGACAGTGTCAGATATGGTGGCTGAAGAAGAAGCTGACGCTGGAGAGGAGGTCGCCCCAGCAGCAGGAGTGGCTGGGGGAGTATTTTTCCTCCTGCCAAAAGAGGGAATCTGAAGTCTGCTCATGTTGTAGCCGAGTGATGAGAGCGCAAAGAGGTTGTCTGAAGTGAGGAGATCTGAGCAGGAAGGAATATCGTTCAGAACGTATCTCTTCAAGTAGTTACTCCTATCCCTGCAAACACTATAGCTCAAGTCATCACAAGGTATTCCCAAGGAGCGGCATAAGTAAGTGCAAAAACGAGGAACGCATGTTTCACAGGGGCAGTCATGTTTATGGGATTTGAATTTTTTATAGGAGGAGACAGAGCAGACACCAAAGGCGCTCGGGATTGGGTAATCCTCTGCAGCCGGCGAAGACCAAGCCCCACTAATGCCCACTATGCTATCCCTCCAACCCTTTTCAGATTTTATTGTGTCAGTGCATATGGACATCTTCTCGAACGGGTAGAGGTGGTAGAAGGGCTCGTTAGTACGGATCTTACTGACCTTATAGCACAGAAGGAGGTCTATGAGGTCGAGGTCCAGATTTCTGTCACGCATCAATAAGAGCATAACAGATATGATCCTAAAGAAGTTGGGGTTGACCTGCAGAGGGGATATCCCCAATCTATTGAAGACATAACTAAAGAAAGGGTGCAGAGGGAACCTAACAACATTCAATTGAAGGTTCGTGAATAAGACTTCGCCGGGCAGGAGGCCGGCGCCGGTCGTAATATTAACGTCTTGGGGGCAAACCCTAACTTCGATGTTGTCAGGAAGTCTAAGTCTCATACGAAGAACATCCAGATCTACAACCATGGTGGAAGTGCTAGAAGAATCTAAAAGAGGGAAAATGGAAGCCTGCCGAAAGTAAAAAGAACGAAACTAACCTCGGAGGACTGCAAGATCGCTGGAAGAATGACTCTCGAAGGATTTCACCGGAAAAAGCTTAGCACTGTTCTAGAAAGAGAGAGACTTGGCTGATGATGGAGACGGTAAAGGGAAGTGAAGAGGAATTCTAGAGCATTATAAAGGCGAGGGGGCCCGAGGGCCGAAGCGTCGGGAAGGCGAGAAATCCCTCGAGCCCCGGAACATTGATTCTGGATCTGACCGTCCGCTCCCCCACGTGGTTATCTCGAGCCGTCAGCGTCATGATGAGACGCCATCAATAATTACCCCTTATTAAATAAGGGGCAATTATGGGGGCAGTTGAGGAGGCCCCGGATGACATGGGCCAGGTCCGACTCGCAAAACACAACATTCAGTCCGAACAGCTGGGTCAGCCCATAGAAAAACACTGCCATATGGGCCGAACGGGAGTAAGCCCATCAAGGGTGACCAGGGCTTACAGAGGAATAGGCCCAGATCCAGCAATCAGTAAATATCTTGTAAATATCTTGTAAATATCTATAAATAGGAGTTGGAATGAAGAGGAGAGGGATCTTTTCGGGTTGAGGTGTAAGAATTCTAGAGAGAGAAAGAATAGAAGGAGTTTCTTGCATCTTCAGTGTCTTTCAGGATCTTCGTACGGGAGCGAAAATTGGTCTTTGTAGAGAAAGAGGTGGTCTATGCTACTTGGATATGAACTGGGCTTCAAATGGAAAATCAAATCAAATAGTTGGCAGGTCAACATCAGAAGAGCAGATTTGGTTATGGCACAAAAGATTAGGACACCCCTCATTTAGCTATTTGCATAAGTTGTTTCTATCTTTATTCTCCAGAATTGATGTTTCTAATTTTCATTGTGATAGTTGTGTGTTAGCCAAACAGCATAGCACTTCTTTTCCTTCAAGTTTTAATAAAAATTATGTGTCTTTCTCAATTGTTCGCAGTGATTTGTGGGGGCCATCCCGTGTTCCTAATCATTTAGGTTCTAAATGGTTTGTTTCCTTTATTGATGACTGCACTCGTGTTTCATGGATCTATTTGTTGAAAGAAAAAGTTATGTTTTTTCCACCTTCCAATCCTTTCACCAAATGGTTTTGACCCAGTTTAACATGAAAGTACAGGTTATACGATCAGATAATGGAAGGGAGAATTTTAAGATAGGGCTTAGTGTCAATTTTCAGGCTCATGGCATCATTCATCAAATTTCGTGTGTTGATACACCCTAGCAGAATGGAGTAGCAGAGCATAAGAATTGCCATCTCTTAGAGGTTGCTAGGTCATTACTCTTTGCTATGAACGTTCCTAAAACTTTCTGGGGAGATGATGTCCTTGCTGCAGCATATCTCATTAATAGAATGCCTTCAAAAGTCCTTCAGTTTCAAACTCCTCTTCAGATATTATCCAAAACACATATTATTCCAACTCTTCTTCACATTCCACCCAAAGTGTGTGGTTGTGTTTGTTATACTCATATCCACAAACAACATTGGAGTAGGCTGGATCAGAGAGCACTCAAGTGCATTTTATATGATGTGGCTAGATCCAGTGCTGAAGCAGAATTCAGAGCCATGGCTCATGGTATATGCGAGATGTTGTGGCTGAAGGCTTTGTTAAAGGAAGTTTTAGGGATCAAATTAAGCTTTTATGTGATAACAAAACTTCCATTAGCATTGCTCACAATCCAGTTCAGCATGACCGTACTAAACAAGTTGAAGTGGATAGACACTTTTATCAAGGAGAAGTTGATAGGTGGATTAATTTGCACTCCATTTGTGAAGACAGAACATCAGCTTGTAGATTTTTTGACAAAGGGAGTGTCAAGTATGACTTTCAATTTGGCACTTGACAAGCTGGACATTCGAGACATCTATGCTCCCGCTTGAGGGGGAGTGAAATAGGATAGAATGACTGCTTTAAATTAGGAACAGATTTGTAGGAAGATTTTTTATTCTTTTCCTTGTATAGCTTTCCTCTTTCCTATATATACTTGTACAAGATGTTAATATATAGAGGAGAATATTTTACAAAGAGAAAATTTCTACAGAAAATAAATAAATGGAAACCAAAAGCTATGTTTCAAAATGAATTGGTCGTATTCCAAGGTTTTTTCAGAAATTAATTATGTTCCAAGATTGACTCCCCAATTTTCCTGATCTGTGCTATGCATCATGCAGATGGTCCTGGTCAAGTTCAATAACCAACCATGTCTGCAATGTGTGCCCAAGAGTGATGATTGAGTTATACTTGTAAAACTGTTTCCTGACATTTCTACACTAAGTGAATATATTGGGTACAACAGTGGAAAAAAGGATCAAAAAACTTACATTGGGCGTTTTTCCTGGTAGCTCCAAGTTGTTGGTCAGATATAAAAGATGCCCAATAAAACATTAAGAACCATGTTAAGCAATATGCAAGAGGAGGAAAAGGATACAGTGTAATTAAATAACCATATGAAGAAAAATAAGAAATACTTGGTTCAAGAAAATAAAATTTTGACTTTGACGATTTCTTGAAGATGAAAATCATTAGTTTCAGAAAATCCAAAATATCATGTCTTCTAAAAGATTACCTCCTTTTACTCTTCGAAAGCCTGGAATTGGCTGAGCATCAGCAACCATTTTAGAGAACACATTATCAAAAATTGCTCGAGTTTTGGCACCAGAAACCACTACGGTTATCTGTACAAAAGTCATGGTGTCAGTTGGTGGTCACAATTCAGAACCATGTTGAACATTTACTATCTAATCTATCAGAGGACATCTTGTTATATAAAGGTAATCCTAATCAAAAGTCGATCCCCATATCATCATTAGTTTCAACTTCCATGTTGATGTATATTGTTCTTTGATACGTTCTCGGTCAACATGTAACTTTTATTTTTTGTAAATAAATTTTCTTTCATACCTTCAGCTCATCAGCCTTGGTAGTACTAGTAGAAACCGAGAAGTCTTCAAATTGAGTAAAGGAAGAAACTGCAATATCTTCCAAACCTAATAACCATATAAAATGGAATCAGTAGGTAGAAAGTTAAGAGCAGCAGTTGGACGAGAATAAGAATTTGTTTCTCTACCTGATGATACAGCGCGAACAGCATGAAAATATTTATGACTAGCCCTGTAGAATAAAAAGGTAGTTCTAAAATCATAAGGAAATGTACTCACTTCACAATCACTTATCATACAAGCCATGAAATGGATTGAATTATAGTCAGAGAATGGCTGGGGAATTAAACAGTTTGGAAAGTTTAAGCACTCAGTCAATCAAGCCATCCATCAATTTAACCACCTAAATGAAAACTCAAACAATCAGAATACAGTGATAGGCATATCTATGCATAATCAACAGTAAGTTTCACTCAGTTACTTCTTATTATATGGGTGTTTACCATGTTTTGTTGTCCTGTATAAATGATATCAAGGTTTACCTTTTGATCAAACTTAAATAAATAACTTTACATTGTTTAGGTCTAATTATGCTCCCCAACACCTCTTTTATCCTAGTAAATGCATTTTAGAGTATCACCAAATGACCCGAGTCCTATTTTTTCAGCAACAACAGTGATGTCTCCATATTCAAGTTCAACTGCCAATTTGTATGTTCGATTGCTATGTAGGCTTTCTTCAGATCACCAATAAACATAGATAACTTAAAATGAAAATTCAGAAAAATAACTGGTAAACCACATTCCCTTGTCTTTTATAAAGACCCTCATGAATTCTGTATGCAACACAAAAATTTAAAAGAGAACAGCCAATATGGACGCTGCATTATAGAAAAGAAGAAAACAAACTAAATGTTTTATTTTCCAGGTTATGTTGGGTGTTGCATTTAAGAAGACATCCGAAGATATTTGTTCTCCCGAGCTGATTAGCACTGTTGTACCTAATCTGAAGTCACAAGCATATTTTCGGAAGAAAGATTTGGACTTTATAAATAAACAGAAGCTCAAGAGACTAAACCCATTACATTTGACGAAAATCTTTGGCAGTGCCTCTCATCTGAAGGGAAAAGCACGCTCTTTTGGAAGAAAAAGTAGGAATGAGGACACCTACAGTTTGCCTCTTTGTTAATATCTGCAAAGAAAAAAAGGGGGGAAATCGTAATTCATACATCATACTTGAGCAAGTGTTATAAAACAAGGCCTATGGGAAAACTTTAGAAGCACTCATTTCATGAACAATATCCAATAAAATAATACTAAGATAGTCTCTATAGTCCAATGCAGAAGCCACTACTAGTACTACTTGACCTCCTCTATCATTCAAAAGCATAATGAGCTTCTAATTTTCAGAACTGTTCCAACATCAGTTTGTGCGGAACTTGCAAACATACAGAGATTGTTCAAGAAGCATTTATTCGTAATCGATCATAATTAATTAAAAAAAAAAGAGGAGGAGAGAGGGACTCAAGCTGAAGAAAGTCGGATAGTTGTTGAAATTCTCAGATACAAAAATTAAATAAAAAGAAGGAATGGGAAAGGCGTTAAACGAGGACTGAAACCAGAATGAATGAACAATTTGTAACAACAAAATAAAATCATGTAGAAGGAATTTAATAAAATAATAATAAAATTTTGATTGCATATACTAGATAGAGCTAACATTTAGATTATTGTATGAGATAAATAGAGTTAACAAGAACCAAAAAAAAAAAAAAAAAAAAGAGGAAAACGGAGGATTGGATGGATGTGAGAATTCCTTAGTGAGAATTGATGACAGAAGACAATGGTAATTTGACAAAGAAAGCAGAATTTATGAGATAGGGGTATTAGTTAAGTTTTGTAATTAGTTGCAAACAGGTAGGTAGAATTAGATGGAAAACGAAGGAAAGAGAGAGAGAAAGAGAAAGAGAAAGAGGTGGGTATTGCTGCTACGTACCTTCTTGGGGCATAAACCCAAATGGACGAACATTGTCTTAACGGCTACTACTTCCATATCCGCTTCGGTTGGAATTTCTTCTTCTATCAGAGTAGCAATTAGCAACTCTCTCTCTCTCTCTCTCCCTCAATAATATACACACGCACTTTCTTTTCTTTCGTTTTTTTTCTTTTTTTCTGAAAGGTACAAGTTAACACCCTTTCTTTTACAAAATACAGGTTCACTTATGCCATGGGTTGGGTTGAACGTGGCGTGATTTGGACAAACAAGCCCACTAATACAATATTCCTAAAGTTACAATAATGCCCATAACCCTTTGATGTAATTACGAAGGGATTACAAGTTCCTTTCATCCATCCTATCATTCCTTGTAGCTAAGTTTGCGACTGAGAGAGATCGAAAGCAGAGCCAGAGCCAGAGCCAAAGCCAAAGCATGTCGATGATGACAATAGTAAAAAATCCTTCACTATTATTAATTCAAGGTCCCAACGTAAGAAACTAAACGCTTCCATTCTCACTACTCATTCATTCCTTTTTTGTATATAATATATGTGCTTAATTGGTTGCTTCACTTAAAATTGAGATGGAGTAATATGGTAGTGTATTGTATGCTCCAATTATATATATACACACACATATATATGCTTTAATTTGACCTGCTGATTCCTTGTTTGATGATGGTCTAATTAATTTCTACAGCATTTTACTGCTAGAAGAAGCATCCAGAATCATAACAAGCATGTTCATGTTCATGCTCATGTTCTAACCAGCCCACCAAAGAAATATCTATATGGCATTGGCAGCAGCACCTGGTAATTAATTAATACACTTCTTTTTACTACCTACTATTTGTAAACTTTGCTTTCATGTTACATTCTACCTGTTCTTGCTAGCTTATTGCCTCGTCATTTTCTCTATTGGATCTTTAACCAGCTAGCTCAACATGAGTATGCTTATCAGCCTTATCCCTATGCTCATTACTTCACTGACACACGAGATTCAATAATAAATATATATTATCTAGGAATTAAATGAGGTGTGTATTATCATGATGCAAGGGTAACAAGCACTCGCTTGCTCACTTATATACAAGGGCGGATCCGGGAATTGTTAATGGGGTCGGCTAATATTTTTTTGGGTGAGTTAATGCTAGTAATTTTTTCTTTTTTTTGGGGCTGGGCTGGGCTAAAATTCCCTCACATTTACTTCACTGTAGAACTAACTCAAATGATACACATCTTGGACTTCCTCTTTTTTCTTCACCAGTTTCACTACACTGCAGATGTTTTACCTCAGTAACCAACATTCTGTGATGATACTTAAAAAACTCACCTGCCTGCCTAAAAGATGTCACACAGATTAATATATAATCAGAAATGTTGCAACTTCTAAAAAAGCTGCCTGCTGGTTGCGTGGTGGTGTGGCACGCATTTTACTCTAGAACAATACTTGATTCATGTTCTTATGACTGACTACACAGCTAACATACTGAATTATTTCTATAATATTCCTTACATATATATATATAAGTTAATTGTTTGACTGCTTGCTTTAATCATGACTTATACTCAGTTTTTTACATGATTAAGTTGTCTGTATAATTTTCTGCCTGTCAATACCACATCAAATTTTTCGCTTCAAGCCTTGCATTCTCTTTATGGAAGTAGGGAACTTCTCTTTTCATCAGATTCATACTTCATACAGTGCACATGTAAGGGCATTATGGTATGTGATTAATTTTCAGGTTATCAAGCCCCTGTAACACCCCTGGGAGAGGTGTCAGATGCTTGTCCAACAGAATATCTGCAGTTGGTTCAGGTGATCCTAACTTCCAGTAACAAATAATAAGTATGTCCAGTTTGTCTCGTGCTTTCTGCCTTTTTTTCATGTTGTCAGCTATCAAGTGATTTTTTCATACGGTTTTGTAGGTTTAGAGGCTTCAATTACAGATCCAAAGGACAATGCAATAACCGTGAAAGATGCCAAGATTGTAGTGGAGTCTCAGGATGATGACAAGATACAGGTGAGATTCCAAGCTAAGCTTGACTTGTACTTTGTATTTCTTTTCATCAAAAGAAGTATTGGATGATCACGGGTTTATTTTCTGCCAGCCTAAGCTATAATCTCTGGAACACGGAAACCTGTTGTTGTATGATGGCCACAGCCAAATTTTAGACAAAGAGACTCAGCCACTCGTGCAATTTTGTAAATTAAATATTATGCATGTTATCTTTCTATGTGTGTAATATATTAATAATTATATAATAAGTTCTGAAACAAAATCTCGCACACCGCCTTTTCTGCTGCTCATTCTTGAATAAAGTTTACATGGTCACTTTTGTAGTTGTCCTAACAATTGCTGAAATAATGAATGGGGGTATCATGGGACGAGTGTCCAACATACCATCATCAATCTGCATATCGTAGTGTAGCAGATCTAGTATCTCCTCTTCTTACTTGTCTACCCTTTAATGCCTCATATACTTCTTGCCTTTTTTCTCCCTTTGAGCATTTTTAAGCCATTTCTTTTCCTTCTTACATTTTGGGAATAGATACTTGATGTTTTAATAAGATATCAAAACCTAATAAGTGATATTATCTGCAATACAAGGTGATATGTTTTCTTTGAGCTAAGGCAATCAGCTAAGATTTTGTCACATCTACTGTAGTATTGAAGTAATTTTAATAGCAATTTGACTCTTTTTACTACAGTACTACCAGCTCCTATGAAGATATGTCAGTCCAGAAATCATTTATCACTTTTTTTATCTATTTGCTTAACATTATTTTACTATGTTTTTTGATAAATATTGTGTTAAATTATATCATAGATTCATAACCCCAATCTTGAAGCAGATACGCTCTCCTTGGCTTAGCAGAGTCTCTTGGCTTGTTGACTACTCCGACTGTATCAAGTTTCTGTAGTGTTATATGTGTGTTAATGACAATGGCTAAAAACAATATGACTATGTCCATGCACATCTAGGTGTGTTGAGATTTTGAACATGAGTTTATGCCATATCCAATCAGACACTTTTAACAATTTGGCTGAACTAGAGGTTTAGAAAATGATGAAGTAACTAGCAAGCCCTGGAGACTAATTATGTTTGTTTTACCCAAGATAATACTTTTCCTAGTGGGGAGTCCATAGGGTTACGTTAAACTTGGTACTATGAAATGGTATACTTTCAGTTTATTCATTGGATATGGTTTTATTACAGTCTCTATCCTAAGTAACTAACAAGCCCTGGAGACTGTTTATGTTTGTTTTTCCCAAGATAATTCTTTTCCTATTGAGGAGTCTATAGGGTTGAACTTGGAACTGTGAAATGGCAAACTTTCAGTTGATCGGTGGGTGTGCTCTTGTTACTGGCTCTGTCCTAACATTTTCTATGAGTTGTTATTTTGAGACGTTCTCGTAATGTTTTACTGTCAGATAAGAGTGGACGTGACTGGGAAGGAGACACAAAAAGTATTTGATAAGGTTTTAGCAAATTTGGCTCGCACCGCACCACCAATTCCAGGGTTCCGCAGAGAAAAAGGAGGTAATAGATTTATGTTGGTCAAGTTCTTAGCTTGCTTTCTTTATTTACTTTTCGTGGAAATAATGTGGATACTATATGTTGTTTTTATGTATGTCAAAAGTAGACAACTTTCTTTCAACTTGGTGGATGTGATAACTTATCAATGTCATATAAAATCCATCCACAGTTTCTTTTTTGTCAATGGTAATAGTTGAACCATAGATCATCCCACCCCTTTAGATCCATTTATAACCATGGGATGATTAAAATTTATATGTTAATCATTATTCTCTCAAGTACTATTACTTTCTTAATTAAAATGTACCTACTTTTTTGGTTCATATTTTAGAAGTATTTATTTTGGTTCAAAGACTTGAGAACTAAAAATTAGAAAATGCATTTTAAGCTCCTTAGAGCAGCCAATTTGTGGTGAGAACACGGACTCGAATCTTGAGAGCAACCAGGTCTTCCAAGCGCCCTTGATTAACCAAGGGCTGTGTAGCCTAGTGGTACCTCCTTGCCTTCCAAAGTAGAAAGTTGAGGGTTCAAGTCTCCATAGGAGCAAAAGTGGGTGTGCGAGTGTGTTTCTTGCCTAGAAAAAAAAAAAAACGCCTTGGACTAATTGGCCATTTTTATTTTCTGCTCTTAAGCAGAATAAGTATTGTTGGATTGCTATGTTAAATGGTCCATATAAAATTCAAGTGGCAATATAAAAGGACTTTTACTTCAATATGATGTTCATTATCAACTTGCATATAGTGTTTGTAGCCTTCTCATATTCTTTTAGGATATAGGTACTTTAAAATTTTCTAAGAACATTACAGGTTTCCGCAGAGAAATAGGAGGAAATAAATTTGACCCAGTGGATAAAGTGGTTTTTCTCAGCAAAAACTAGGCAAACTGAACTTTCTAAACAATGGATGATTTCGTTTACATCCTCTGGTCAAAATAGGAAGGATAACCATAGTGAAAGTTTCCCCATATACTAAAAATTCTCAGTTTTAAAATTTTCTCTAGTCTACATCATCAATTTCTGACTCTGCTTCGTGTATGATCCAAGAGGATGTGGATGAATTTTTATTATACTACTAATTGCTCCAAATGCTTAAGCTGTTAAGAGAATGGGCCCAACAACGTATATCAAGCTCAAAAAGCCCTCTCTCACGTGCAACTCTGTCCTGCACGTGGCAGGGGGCAAACAAACCAATCCAAGATCATAATAAATGCATGCAAACTTGCACACCAGAACTAAAATTTTGATACCATGTTAGTTAGACTACCAATTGCTCCAACAGCTTTTCTGATTGATCTCACCATGCGTCTTCTTATGTTTTGCATGTGCATGATGGCTTCTCCAGGAAAAACATCAAAGGTAAGTGCTTCAGGTCTCGTCTTATTGGTTACGTTTCGTCTTATTGGTTACGTTTCCGTCACTAGTAGATGTCTGCCTTTTGATATCACTTTTTTCTTGTCAATATAAATGCCGCCGATCGTTTGTATACCTTTCATATCTTCTTTGCCATCTAAAAACTTGTATCCTCCTGGGTCAAATGCTGGCTAGGAAGATCTCAACCATGGTTTCACTTGATAGTATAATTAGCTTTTAGACATTGTGTAGAAATCAAATGGCCACTTGTGTTTACGTAGTAACATTTTGAAACCACAACTTGGTTGTCAATGTGGAAAACTACAATGCCTTCATTTAACAGAACAAAAGAAATGTGTTTGTTTCTCGAAATCCCGAGTTCAAGTATATATCAATCCAGCTTACCTAAGTGCTATCATATTTTAAAAGGTAACCACAAAGAAAGTCAAGGAGTTTGTTTTTTAACTTTTGAGTAGAGTAATTATGTGAGATAAAAATGGAACCACTCAAAACTGTAGAAATTGTGAACTCAGAAATGAAGTACAAGATAATACTTGTTTCAATTTTTACTCTGAAATAGTGGATTGTGTTTGAACATATCAAAGAGTTGACATGGATGTGATGCTTATCCCTTGCCTCTATATTTGTCATGTCACCGACCTCTTGATTAATTTACTAATAGCTCTGTGTTTGAATGACTTTAAATTCAGTGCTCTCTCACATTCTGTAGGAGAAACCAATTAAGTACCATTTTTTATTTTATTTTATTTTTTTTTCCAATGAAATTCCTCCTGTTGGATGATTGATTCGGAGACTTACGCAGGTCCCAAAGAGTTTCCTACTACAGGTTATTGGCGAAGAGCGTGTTACCAAGTTCGTTATACAAGAAATAGTTAGCTCAACCATGGCTGATTATGTAAAGAAGGCAAGTCGTTTTCACTACTCTTAATCGCCCATTCGATTAATATATATATATATCCGGTAGGTGACATTCCCTCAACTAACTTTTCAAGAATCATCCATCCACCAGGAAAATCTGAATGTAAAGGACAAGAAGATTAACACAACCCAGACGGCAGAAGAACTCAAATTATTGTTTGCTCCTGGAAATGAATTTGGATTTAATGCTATTTTAGAACTTGAAAAAATAGAAACCGAAACAACCAGTTCAAGCACCCCTGAGATTTGAAGTAACAATATTCTCATCTCGGATCATAGATTTTGCTCACCCATTGTATTCTCACTACTCATTCAAGGGAGGAATGTCTTTCAGTGATATTTTCATTGGAGAAGAGCCCGGGTTTATAAAATTATCCTGAAAGACCTCTTTCTTCTTTCTTACTTTTCATAATTATTTCCTAGCTTGAAATTTTTGCTTTCAAAGTTTAGATAGGAACAGAACAATTTCACCAAGGGCATGTCATTTGATTCTGTTCTGCATAATTCATTTATCTGTAAAATGTTCAAAGGGGTCCAGATTCTCTTTTTTATGCCAAGAAGGTGATATCCAAGGGGGGTGCTGTTTTTTGCACACCTGTTTCTCCTTGAATGTGGGTTTTTTGTTAAAGGGATACTGTTTTTTGCATACCCGTTTCAAAAGAGTGTGTGTGTGTGTGTGTGTGTGTGTGTGAGAGAGAGAGAGAGAGAGAGTACCCATTCTAATTAGTAAAGACAGCTATATTGAATATTCTAAACTGTCAGGGATAGTATGCTAAACTTTAAAATCTGATAATTTTTTTGGACTAAACAACTGGTGTTAAAACATAATTGCAGCTAAGGAAAAATGGAAGCAGCTTAAATTATATTCTGCACTGCAAATGGAAACGCAACTGTGCTAAAGAATTCTCAAGGCTTCCACAATTTCATGGTACAATCTTCACTATACGTGGCAACGAGGTTCCTGTGGGGATGATGAGTGATCCCTATGACATCCTTCTCATGCACCTGCAAATATAAGAGAAATACCGCACTTCAGTAAGCAAATATCGGATTCTAACATCAACAAAAAAATAAATAAATAAATAAATAAGTTACAGTGTGCAGATTAAACATTTAGCACTAAAGAAACCAGTTGTGCTTCTTGCAATCTTTTCTCATTCTTTCTTCAAGCTATTCATGTCTTGATAATGGATTAGGCATTTTCCATATGATTAATTACCCGAAAGAGGCATTGCTCGCATGCATGCATGTCTAAAAACACATATGGATGGTTCTGATAACACCAAGTAACACACTCCACAGAAGGGCTAAAAAGGGAACAAAACCAAATATACCTATATACATAAGGATGGTTCTGTTAACACCAAGTAACACCCTCCACATAAGGCCAAAAAAGGGAACAAAACCAAATATACCTATATCTTATAAGGCTATATACAGGAAGTGCAAAAACACCTTAATCAATCACATATGTAAATTTGCATGGTTGAAAATAATGCCCAAATTAAAAATAATAATAATAATAATAATAATAAATGAACAAATAAATAAAAACTTAAATCGCAGTTTATCATTGAAAATATGGCAAACAAACTCGAACTAAGTTGTCGACAAAAAGACTAATTATCTTAATAATAGATTTGGGACCAATTAACAGCAATCTTTAAATGGTAACTCTTATCACCCGACCCCATTGGCCTCCAGAAATTTGAAGCTTACCTTCATTAGATGCTCTAGTTTACCAGATTGGTGGCTGAAGCAGTACAAATTTCTGCACATAATCCACAAATCATTTAGTTAATAATAAAATCAGTATGTGATTAAGGTGAACATATGCTAACAATGATAGTTGACTTCACACTTATTCTGCAGCAACTATTCAAGACAGTCGCATTCCCATCCATATGGGATAAAAGCAGGATCGTGACAAAGATGATGAACCAAATTATCATTATTGCAAGATTTCTTAATTCCATATTGTCAAAATTTAGCCACTAAAAGATTTGAAAATATATTACATAGGAATCAGAAAGTAGGCTAGAGCGTGAAACCCCAATAAGTTTACCCAAATACAAGAAAAACCTACAAATACCAAGACTTGAAAGTAAGCCCTGTCATAAAATCTTCATTTTCCTTGGGCGGTTCATATTTGTAACATTTGAGATAAAAAATGAATACTAGAAATTAAACTTGTCATAACATCTTTATTTTTCCGAGAACTTTTCAACTACATTGCGGATACAAAGCCAATGAATTTAGGAACACTGTCGCTGACATTACATCTTTAAAACTTTCGCCACAAAACATTTCTAAATAAGTATTTTAATATAAAAAATGAGGAAAATTACTGCTTCTACTCATTTTATAAAACTAGAAAAATATTAATTTACTTGATAAAAGAATTAAAGCACGAGCATATTCCATGTGAACCTAAAGAACAACAATCTTTAAAGCCATACCTGTCTTCACCAACACAGTAAATCCATTCCCCTTTTGGTGACACACAAGCTGCAACAAAATCGCCACCTTCTCTTTTACCAGATGATAAGTTCTTCACAACCTGGACAAAAAAACATTAGGAAAGAAAAAATCACAACTTTAATCACTTCAGTTGTGGTTTTTTCACTACAGAATCAGAAAAGGATTTCTCAAAAAGGCAAGATTCTACTTGAAAGCAAAGAAGGAAAGAGAGACTTAACCAGAGTGAAAGCTCAACGGTACATGAACGTAAAATTTACAAGCAATATAAGTCAGATGCTAGAGAAGTCGAAGGTAACTTCACACCAATTTTACCAATGTATACCAAGTAAATCAAGGAAGAGACACAGGTAGTTTGAATACAGGATGGATTAGTCCATCAAAAATCTCATCAAAAGAAAACCTTGTTTTATTATTACCCAGTCCATTGACAGAAACTGAAATTCCAACACCATTACCATAACAGATCTGGTGAGGCAAGCACGCCAAAAGCCTAATTTGTAACAGGTAACCAATTATGTGTGTCAGTAAATATGACTTCGTAATGTCTGTGTGTGGTGCAATTTAAAAGTAAAAGAAAAAGAAAAAAAAAAAAAAAAGGTGGGACCCACTCCAATTTTAAGTCTATGGAATGGGTAATGGGTCATTACTGACCCACTGTTTTTTTTTTTTTCTTCTCCTCTCTCGGTTTACTCCCTCTCTGCCCGCATGCTTTTCTTTTCTTTTTTTTCTTCTACACAATTAAGCTTGATTTCTCCCTCATTTCTTGGCGGATTTAGGTGCTGTTTGAGGCAAAACGAAGCCCACGACGAGCTCTACGCATCCATACGAACAATTCCAGATTTGGTGCCCTTCTTGGAGTTCGAATTTCAAGACCCATTTTAAGGGTTTTGTGCAATCTTGAGGTAGGGGCCCTTAACTCATGATGTTCTTGCTCTTTTGTGAATTATACTTCCTAAATTGTTGAAAAGCATGCTTATTTTTGAATTAATTGTATTAAAGATGATGTAAGTGTTATATGTGAGGTTATGATTAAATGTGTTACTTGAGTTGTATAAGAACATGTTTATTTGACTAATTTCCTTGTCTGATAAATTGATTTACCATGCTTATATTGTTGTAAAACTTGCTAGAATGATATGGGATGGCATGTGTAATTTCCCTAGAGTACTTGTAATGTATGCACAATTGTATAATGTGAAAGCCTTCACTTCCATGGCATTAAGAACATGATGTACATGCATACCATGAGACATGATTGGGAAGATTGTTTTTGAAATGAAAATTGGGAGTTTTGGGGAAAAGTATTTTGATGAAAGTGTTTTTGGAAAACCTGGTCGCCGCGGGGGTACCAAAGGGCCGGAGTGTTAATATAGCCTAGAGGGGACTAGGGAGTCGCCCTAGCGTGGTTGAGCTAGCTGGGCCCCATAATGACGCCGCGGGGTTACCAAGGGTCAGGGACACTAGCCAATCCTCCTCTCGTGTCGTTGCGGGGTCACCAAAGGGCGGGTTATATTAACAGTTTGAAAGAGATGGATTTTAAATATGAAAACGGGGAGTGACATCGGCATGCATTCGCATTTCATGGCATTGCATTGTTTGTACTTAAGTTTGATTGAAATGTTGTATTATCCCGATATTGTATGATCCCCATTCCCATTGACCTATTCTATGCTTGGATTCACGGGGACACAAGATGCGTGTCTTAAGTGTCACCTACTGAGCATATAGCTCACCCTGCATACTTATTATTTTTTTCAGGTCATGGCAAAGAAACGGCGGATGACAATCCTCCGCAAACTTGAAAGTTGTTAGAAGGTTGTTTGCTATTTTGTATTTTGACCATTCTATGTATATTCATAGTTGTGGAAATGTAACTAAGTTAGTATTCATGGCCTTGTAATTTAAGAACGAACTTATCTTTTGTTTAATGTAAATGAAACTAATGGAATCATGGTATATATTTCCATGTAATTGTATCATGTAACGTTGTAAGACATGGACTTTAGATCTTAACCATGTATTTTGGAACTGTAATTATGATAATTTGGATTAATTGGTGTGTGCATGTTCTACCATGAGAGGAACTATGTTGAGGTGTAATGAATGGGATGCTGGAGTATATTTTTTTGTTTTGTGTATTGGGACAGGTTGTTGAAGGACCACTTTTAGGGGAGGTCATGCCAAAAATTTTGTATAAATGGTTTTAGTTTAGGGTCGTTACAAATTTGGTATCAGAGCGATGGTTCGAATACCATTAGTACGACGGGTAGAGGCTTGCCTAGGGTTGTCTGGGAAGTCATTTGCATTGTTATTTCCTTGTTTGGAAAAGTGTTTTGCTATGTGAAAAAACATGCTTAACTGCTTACTTGCTTACGTGCTTATGTGTTTATATGCTTACATTAATGTGTTCATTGCATAGTATTACATGCTAAATGTTTGTACAGTATGTTTTTGCGTTGGGTTGTTCACGGTTGGACCTTAGTGTTAACTTTATTGAATTATTTCCTTTGTTTTATAGAACGATGTCACGGCGTGAGGAAATCAGGGAAGTTGGCCCTAGACCGACTAGGGGTGATGTTGGTGAGAGCTCCAGCTCCAATCCGGAGGAGCTAAATGATGAGGACACACTTCTTAGGGACTTGATTCCCCCGAGAGCTGTCCCCACAAGGAGGGATAATGTTGAAGCACCCGTAGAAGTGGGTGAAGGTTCTGTGACACTGGAGTTTAATCGTTTGTTGCAAAATGTCATGAGGGCAACGATTGCTGCTCAGTCGCAGTCGGCACCACAACCTACAGTTCAAGTTGAGGAGACGCCAGCTCAGAAGCATCTCAAGATTATTAAGGGGTTTTCTCAGCTGATGCCTGTTGTGTTTGAGGGCGGTGCGGATCCAATGATAGCAGATGACTACATGGAGCAAGTTGAAACTCAATTGACTTCTATGGATGTGACAGAGGATCATTTGAAGATCATCCTAGCTACTTATAAGTTTGCTAAGGATGCTAAATTATGGTGGAAGTCGGTTACGAGCCGATACAAGGTAGAAGAGATGAGTTGGGACAAGTTCAAGGAATTGTTTTATGAAAAGTACTTTCCGCTTTCCAAAAGATGGGAGTTACAAGACCAGTTTCATAACCTTATCCAAGGGAGCATGTCAGTGGCAGAATATGAAAACAAGTTCACTTCCCTTTCTCGCTTTGCTCCAGAAATGGTGAGAGATGAAGTTAACAAGACTCGGAAGTTTGTTTCTGATCTTAATGATCGGATGAGGCCGTTGATCACAGCACAGTTCATTAAAGTTTACTCTGAAGCAGTGGAAAGGGCTTTGATGCTGGAAGCTGATAATAAAGAGAAGGATGCAAGAAGAGAGCAGTTAAAGCAAAAGAGGGGTGCAGGGCCATCTTCAGAATGATCTTCTTGGAAAAGGAACAGGGGCGGTCCATCTCAGTTTCAAGGACAGCAGTCTGCACAATTTGCTCCTACCACTCCATTGCCAGCTGGGTCTGATAGGAGTGCAGTTGTTTGCTTTCAATGTCAGCAGCCTGGGCATTACAAGTCCAGTTGTCCCATGAGATTTACTTCAGTTTCTTCAGCTCCGAAGGCTTGTTATGGGTGTGGCCAGCAGGGCCATTTGATTCGGGACTGTCCGAGTCAGAGAGCAGGCACCACTAGTGGCAGAGGGTCACGGCAGAGGCCGTTACAGTCGGCTACGGTTCAATCAGGTTTCAGACCACCGCCGCCACCACCTCAGCCTGCCTTATCTTCTCAGGGTTCACGACCAGTTAGGAGGTATACTCCTACTGTGTCGGCACAACAGTCTGGTGTTCAGATTAGTAGTTCACAGGCACAGGCACCGCAGGGGCGTGTCTTTGCCCTTGCATCATCGACTGATGCATCTCCTGGATCTTCAGTTCTCCGAGGTATATTTCCAGTGTTTGGTTCTTGGGCCCGTGTTTTGTTTGATTCTGGTGCATCTCATTCTTTCATTTCATCATCATTTGCACTTGCATCGGGGTTAGAGGTCAGTTTTATGGATCGGGCGTTATGTGTTGATACGCCAGTTGGAGTTTCAGTATCTTTGAGCCGAGTCGTGAGGGACTGTTCCATTGTGATAGCCGGGCGGACTTTTGTGTTTGACCTTATCCTCCTAGAAATGACTAGCTTTGATGTCATTCCCGGGATGGATTGGTTAGCTTCTTTTCATGCCACGATCGACTGTTTCAGAGAAAGGGTTACAGTTTGTACTCCCGAGGGAGACTGTTTCTTTTTCGTGGGAGATCGGAGTGATTCCCACATTTCATCGTTTTATGGAATTCGTGGACGGAGTCGTGGTGATTACTTTTTGGCTACCCTTATAGCCGAAGAGGATGATGTTGTGGAAGAATATTATCCTGCAATTGTTCGTGATTTTCTGGATGTGTTTCCGGAGGATTTGACAGAGTTGCCTCCACACCGAGAAGTGGAGTTCTCTATTGAGTTAATGCCAAGTACCGCGCCGATTTCTATGGCACCGTATCGTATGGCACCAGTTGAATTGGAGGAATTAAAAAGGCAGCTTGATGATTTGAGGATGAAAGGTTTCATCCGACCGAGTGTGTCACCATGGGGCGCACCGGTCTAGTTTGCTAAGAAGAAAGATGGTTCTTTGAGGTTGTGCATCTATTATCGGAAGTTAATCGCGCCACCATCAAGAACAAGTATCCTTTGCCAAGGATAGATGATTTATTTGATCAGTTGAGGGGAGCCAGTTGTTTCTCCAAGATTGACTTGAGGTCTGGCTATTATCAGTTGCGGGTTAGGGATGAGGATATCCCGAAGACAGCATTCCGTACACGGTATGGACACTATGAGTTCCTTGTTATGCCTTTTGGCTTGACTAATGCTCCAGCGGCATTCATGGACTTAATGAACCGCATCTTTCACGATTACTTAGACCAGTTTGTGGTAGTTTTTGTGGATGACATTCTTGTGTATTCACGATCTCGAGAGGAACACGAGATCCATTTAAGTACTGTTTTACAGATTTTGCAGGAGCACCGGTTGTATGCCAAATATGAGAAATGTGAGTTTTGGCTACAAGAAGTGAAGTTTTTGGGACATGTTGTTTCAGAAGGCGGAGTGTCAGTTGATCCATCAAAGATTGAAGCTGTTTTGAATTGGGAGCAACCCAAGAATGTGTTTGAGATCCGTAGTTTTCTTGGTCTAGCGGGTTCCTACAGGAGATTTGTGAAAGATTTCTCCCGTTTGGCAGCGTCTATGACCCGTTTAACCCGAAAAGGGATTAAGTTTGCATGGAATGAAGCCTGTGAGTCATCTTTCTAGGAATTGAAGACAAGATTGACTACGGCTCCAGTGTTGGTGATACCTGAGCGTAGCTTGGGTTATGTGATCTATTGTGATGCTTCACGTGATGGTTTAGGGTGTGTGTTGATGCAGGATGGTAGAGTAGTGACTTATGAGTCTCGACAGTTGAAGACTCATGAGTACAACTACCCTACTCATGATTTGGAGTTGGCGGCAGTTGTGTTTGCTTTGAAGTGTTGGAGACACTACTTGTATGGTGAGAGATTCGAGGTGTACTCGGATCATAAAAGTCTCAAGTACCTTTTCTCCAAAAGGACTTAAACAATAGACAGAGAAGATGGGTTGAATTCTTGGAAGATTATAATTTTGACTTGCAGTATCATCCGGGCAAGGCAAATGTGGTAGCAGATGCCTTAAGCCGGAAATCTCGTGGAACTTTGGCCTATCTGGTTATTCGGAAGTGGAAGATGCTTAAGGATTTGGCAGAGATGGGATTGTATTGTTTTGATGATGATGTTGACAGCGAGTCGGCATTCTTGTTTAGTCTTATGGCTCAGCCTACTCTTGTTGTACGAGTGATTGAGTCACAGAGACAGGACCCGGATTTAGATGCCATTCACGCTTTGATCTCCAGTGGTGAGACAGTGAAAGATTGGGCTTTGTATACAAATGGGGGTCTACGGTTCAGGGGTTTGTTGGTGGTTCCTACTGTTTGTCGTGAGGACGTCTTACGGGAGTTTCACACTTCCCGCTTTGCAGTTCATCCAGGTGGTACCAAGATGTATCACAATTTGAAACGTCAGTATTGGTGGAACGGGATGAAAAAAGATGTTGCACAGTTTGTGGCTAGATGCCTTACCTGTCAGCAGGTGAAGGCCGAGCATCAGAGACCAGCCGGTTTGTTGCAACCATTACCTGTAGCGCAATGGAAATAGGAGCATATTACTATGGATTTTGTGACAGGTCTTCCAAGGTCACGAAGGAGCAATGAGTCCGTATGGGTCATCATTGACAGATTGACCAAGACGGCTCACTTTTTGCCTATTAAGGCAACAGATGATGCAGAGAAGCTTGGTGTTCTTTATGTGAATGAGATTGTAAGGTTACATGGAGTTCCAGTAACCATTGTTTCAGATAGGGATGTTAAGTTCACTTCGAAGGTTTGGGAAGGACTTCAAGCAGCGTTTGGCTCAGCGTTGCACCTGAGTACGGCATTCCATCCACAGACTGACGGTCAGTCGGAGCGTACTATCCAGATTTTGGAGGATATGCTTCGGGCATGTGTGCTTGACTTGTGTGGTAGTTGGGAGGATCACCTTCCACTTATTGAATTTGCCTACAACAACAGTTATCAGGCGAGCATTCAGATGGCTCCATTTGAGGCGTTGTATGGTAGACCTTGTAGGTCTCCTGTTTGTTGGACTGAGGTAGGCGAGACAGCCGCCTTAGGACCTGACATTGTACTCGAGACTACCGAGAAGATTAAGTTGATAAGACGGAGGTTACTTACAGTTCAGAGCCGACAAAAGAGTTACGCGGATAAGCGGAGACGGTCGTTATCCTTTGAGGTGGGAGACCACGTTTTTCTTCGGGTTTCTCCACGGAAGGGATTGATGAGATTCGGGAAAAGTGGCAAGTTGTCTCCACGATTCATTGGACCATTTAAGATTTTGGACCGTGTAGGAGAGGTTGCCTACAGACTTGCTTTGCCACCACAGTTGGATAAGGTCCACAATGTTTTCCATGTATCGATGTTACGGAAGTACGAGCCAGATCCATCTCACATTTTGAGTTGGGTTGATGTAGACATTGATGAGGATGTTTCCTACGAGGAAGGACCAGTTCAGATTCTTGACACACAACAAAAGGTGTTGAGAAACAAGACGATACCAATGGTGAAAGTCCTTTGGAGACACCACGGAGTCGAGGAGGCTACTTGGGAGCTCGAACAGGAGGTTCGTTCCAAGTATCCAGAGTTGTTTTCTTCTCCAGGTATGTCTTGATTTCGGGGACGAAATCTTTTAAAGTTGAGGAGAATGTAATGTCTGTGTGTGGTGCAATTTAAAAGTAAAAAAAAAAAAAAAAAAAAAAAAAAAAAAAAAAAAAAAAAAAAAAAAAAGGTGGGACCCACTCCAATTTTAAGTCTATGGAATGGGTAATGGGTCATTACAGACCCACTGTTTTTTTTTTTTCTTCTTTTCTCTCGGTTTACTCCCTCTCTGCCCGCTTGCTTTACTTTTCTTTTTTTTCTTCTACACAATTAAGCTTGATTTCTCCCTCATTTCTTGGCGGATTTAGGCGCCGTTTGAGGCAAAACGAAGCCCACGACGAGCTCTACGCATCCATACAAACAATTCCAGATTTGGTGCCCTTCTTGGAGTTCGAATTTCAAGACCCATTTTAAGGGTTTTGTGCAATCTTGAGGTAGGGGCCCTTAACTCATGATGTTCTTGCTCTTTTGTGAATTATACCTCCTAAATTGTTGAAAAGCATGCTTATTTTTGAATTACTTGTAATAAAGATGATGTAAGTGTTATATGTGAGGTTATGATTAAATGTGTTACTTGAGTTGTATGAGAACATGTTTATTTGACTAATTTCCTTGTCTGATAAATTGATTTACCATGCTTATATTGTTGTAAAACTTGCTAGAATGATATGGGATGGCATGTGTAATTTCCCTAGAGTACTTGTAATGTATGCACAATTGTATAATGTGAAAGCCTTCACTTCCATGGCATTAAGAACATGATGTACATGCATACCATGAGACATGATTGGGAAGATTGTTTTTGAAATGAAAATAGGAAGTTTTGGGGAAAAGTATTTTGATGAAAATGTTTTTGGAAAACCCGGTCGCCGTGGGGGTACCAAAGGGCCGGAGTGTTAATATAGCCTAGAGGGGACTAGGGAGTCGCCCTAGCGTGGTTGAGCTAGCTGGGCCCCATAATGACGCCGCGGGGTTACCAAGGGTCAGGGACACTAGCCAATCCTCCTCTCATGTCGCTACGGGGTCACCAAAGGGCGGATTATATTAACAGTTTGAAAGAGATGGATTTTAAATGTGAAAACGGGGAGCGACATCGGCATGCATTCGCATTTCATGGCATTGCATTGTTTGTACTTGAGTTTGATTGGAATGTTGTATTATCCCGATATTGTATGATCCCCATTCCCATTGACCTATTCTATGTTTGGATTCACGGGGACACAAGATGCGTGTCTTAAGTATCACCTACTGAGCATATAGCTCACCCTGCATACTTATTATTTTTTTCAGGTCATGGCAAAGAAACGGCGGATGACAATCCTCCGCAAACTTGAAAGTTGTTAGAAGGTTGTTTGCTATTTTGTATTTTGACCATTCTATGTATATTCATAGTTGTGGAAATGTAACTAAGTTAGTATTCATGGCCTTGTAATTTAAGAACGAACTTATCTTTTGTTTAATGTAAATGAAACTAATGGAATCATGGTATATATTTCCATGTAATTGTATCATGTAACGTTGTAAGACATGGACTTTAGATCTTAACCATGTATTTTGGGACTGTAATAATGATAATTTGGATTAATTGGTGTGTGCATGTTCTACCATGAGAGGAACTATGTTGAGGTGTAATGAATGGGATGCTGGAGTATATTTTTTTGTTTTGTGTATTGGGACAGGTTGTTGAAGGACCACTTTTAGGGGAGGTCATGCCGAAATTTTTGTATAAATGGTTTTAGTTTAGGGTCGTTACAGACTTAGTGCATGTAAAGAGTAGTAAGACATTACATGCTCTGATCAAAAGCAATGGAATTTTTTTTTGTACATGTACAAAATATTGATGAAGGTTAGATTCATCTCTAATCTTCCCATTCCAAAAATCAGCATTGAGTAATGTCCTCTAGCACAATTAATATGTCGCTAAAAGAATTCTTAAAAAATTCTAGAGCCCAAGGATTTAAATTTCACTTTGTTTCAGTTGAGAAACACAGTGAAAATTTGTAATATTTGAGTTCAGAAGGTTTTGAACCAGACAACTGGATTGAAGACTTGCATAGATTACAAAAGAGAGAGAGAGAGGAAAGCTATAGAAAAGTCCAGAAGCCTTGCTAAAGCTTCTAGGATCGATTTCAGATCAATAGGCCGAGATCAAGCTCTGGAAACCTCCTCATTGTTGGAGGTGGATTCAGTGTGCTGTGTGAAAAGACATGGCCTATACACAACTTTCTTATCGTTATGTATGAAATATGTTCACTTTTTAGATATGCTTATGATCAGGTAGGTGACTTCATAGTTCACACATCAAATGTGAACTTAACGGAACCTAACCACTGTAGTAATAATATCATCTGCTGTTTGTAAGGACACGCGAATAATACGTTGGACCGAATCAACTGATACTTAACTATTGGAGCTGCACACACACACACAAAAACCTTACCACTGTAGTACATAGCATTTCATCACTATAAGTAGAGTGATATTAAAGTTTTTTACTAAGAGTAAAGTGATATTAATGTTGTTCTGCTACCAATACTATGACCTGGCAGTGGTCACCAAAGATAGAGAGATCGGAATGTTTTACCACGAATTATTGTATTTTTTTTTTCTCGAAAATATACCCATGTACAAGAATTTACCAAGTTATATTTAAACAAACATAATAAATGAAACTAAGAATTTTTTATGGCCTATAATGCACTCTTATTGCAATTTAAGAGTACTCTTTAGTCTATATGCAAAAGTTAATCCAGTGCAGTTGATTGTAATTTAAAATATAATTGATCTAAAAAAAGTAGTTCAACAATAATTTGATAACTACTAATTCACATAATTTCTAATTGCGTAAATTGCACTGACACACCCTGAGGTTTCAGTCAACGGCTTTGTTTACAATGACACCCCCGAGGTTTCAAAAGTTTACATACAGACCCCCTCCAGACCTTTGACACACGAGAAAATGACAATTTAGCCCTTTGACTTAATCAACAAATACATAAAAAGTGTAAATTACTAATATAACCCTTTAAACTAAATTTGAAGGACCAAAAGAACCTTCATTTCCCATTCTCTCTCTCTCTCTCCAAAAATTCTGCACTCTCTCTATCCTCACCACCACCACCACCACCACCACCACCTCTCTCATCCGTAGCTGCCCACTTCGAAGAGGTGTCCCATAAACAAAAAAACATCAAGTCTTAGGCTTACTAATTTTGGGAACTAAGTCCTTTACTCAACTAAGATTGATAATACAAAGCATAACTCCTTTATTAAAACAACACATTACCTCCAAATTATCTCAGATTTCAGAGAAATTATAGAAAACCCTAATCTAAAACACTTATAATTGAGATCAGAACAAACTCAAAAAAAAAAATACCTCAAGGTCAAAACCCGAAAAAATTAGGGGTAAGATCTGCAATTTATTTCATAAAATTGTAAATCTCATGCTTTTTGAAGAAAATATTAAAACTTTCTGCACCTATTCCAGAATGAAGATGGTTTAATTTGAAACCCTAAAACTAAGAATAAAATCACAGCATATTCGGATCAAACATGCTTATTTAATTTCAGATTTTAACAAACTCAGAATGCCTAAAATCCTAATAAATTGAATTCAAATCACTACACCAATTGCTAACTCCAACCACCATACCAACCACCAATTGCTAACCCGAAACTCTAAAATAAAACCAACAGAACCTAATCAGAGCCATTCGTTGTACCGAGCACCAAGACTTCAGCTGTCGTCATCATCATCATCATCGGCGACGCCGTACCGAGTACCAAGGATTCCATCATAGATCCAACGCTTCACAGTCAAACGAATCATCGTAACGGCGGTGAAGATATGGGAGAGGTTGAGGGATTACAAACTGGGTCTCTTTTTGGTCATCGAAGGTTCACGGACGCAAAGGTCTCACGATTAGTGGTCGGAGCGTGGAAATATGTGCGCTGGTACATCGTCCCCACCCTCCTCCCTCGTCAATTGCTTCCAAAATGACCCATCTGTAGCGTCTACTGGTGCAGATGTGGCGACGCAATCCGCGCCAGCATTAGCGTCACCAAGTTGTAGTCACGATGTGGCCAACTGGGGATGGGTTTCGACGATGTAGTGATTGGAGAGAAAACTAAAGAACGGGGTGGACGGGGTGGAGGTGGCGATGGTGGGTGGTGGTTGTGAGGTGGAGGTTGCGGTGGCGAGGGAGAGAGAAAGAAAGAAGGGGTAGGTTGGTGGCAGTGGGTTGTGGTGGCTCTTCATCAGTTTGCAATTAGGGTAAGTTAGCTGGCTAATTTAGTCATTTCATAGGGCTGATATTTTTAGAATAAAATTGAATTAAAAAATCAGGGGCATTTTAGACTTTTGACACTTCAAGGGGTGTCAATGTAAACAAAGCCGTTGACCGTTGGCTGAGTGACGTTGACCTCAAGGGGTGTCAGTGCAATTTACCCTTTCTAATTTTACATTAGTGTCCTATTGTAAATATGTTAGCCTCAAATATGGTCAACTATTCAACTCTTGAGTTTACTTTTTTTTTTTTTGATAAGTAATAAGTGCAACTCTTGAGTTTACTTATAAGCACAACAGATTCTAGTTTACATTTCCATGCATTCTGATGCATTTCCAAATATTTTCTTCAATTCCATTGTGTTTCTATATAGTTTCCACTTCTAAGCTCCTGAGTCGAATGAAGATTTGATCATATGGAAATAACAATATTTCAAATAAAACGAAACGAATCACTATCTTTTAAAACGTAGGGTCTGCTTGGAAACAGATTTTAGGAACTCCAAGGACACAATACACTTTTCAGATATTTTCAACTCTATATTTAGGGAACAATTTTAGAAAATGTCAAACAAACGAAATACCCTGTTTTCTATTTTATTATTCTCAGAGCTTCTAATGTCTCCCTGATATGCTAAATAGGATTAACTCTACGAGATCTAAGATCTAATATGGATCACCAGGAAGGGGAAACAACACACATGAGCATCAGCATGTTGTGAAACAAACGCAAAGTAGGGCGTAATAAACTCATTATGATATTGCTTGTCTGCCAGCCTCCATCGATTGGCAAATTTCAGGTATGTCACAGAATCTCTAGAATTATACATACCTTCAGAAAATCCAGATTTAGTAAATATCTTGACTATAAGGCTCAGATTTATTAGGAAATTAAGTAAATAATTATATAAGTTGTACATTTCTCACCACGATACTACAAGGACCAAATAAGAAACTGAAAAGCCACCAGAAAACTCTATTGCCCTAATATGGGAGAAAATAAGAGCAAGTACCTGTCCTTGAAGTGTCATGAGGTATATTGACGATGTCTTGTTACAGACAATGATGTGATCTGGATTTTTGGGGAAAAGATGAACAGAATTCACAGATGCATCCCCTCCCTAGCAATCATAAAAGGAATAAACGACAGTTAGACCAAGAGAACTAGTTAAAGAAAAACGAAGACGCAAAACAAGCCAAAATAGTTCTATAGCTACAACCCACGACAAGCACTTTTTATAAAGACAAGACATACCCTTAAAGGAGGTGGTGGCTTAAATGTCTGTAGACAGTCTGTAGTCTTCAAATCCCAGACCTATATAAGGAATAAAGTATCAATTATGCACACAAGATAGAACTTCATAGTAAGCTATGATGGGTATCATGGGTTATCATGGTAGCTTACCTTCACTGTGCAATCACTGGAGGCAGTAATAACACGAGTTCCATCATTTGTAAAGATGGCATCGTTCACATAAGATGTATGGCCACGAAATTCCTTTAACAACTTTCCTGATTTCAGGCCATGGATTCTATATTGAACATAGTGCAAGGTAATATTGAGATCAGAAAACAAGAAAGCAAAGTTTTTCTATATGTAAATAATAGCATTACTTTTTAAAATAAGAGCAGCTACTAATTAATCACAACCACAATCAGAAGAAAAATCAATGTGAAAGTAAAACATATAGATTCAAGAATAGTTTGAATGGTGCAATGACCAAAAACTAAACAAAACCTTGCAGTGCTGTCAAATGATGTACTTAATATCTGACTTCCATCTCTAGAGAAGACCAGGCTAGTGACACCCTGAGAATGTGCACGCTCAAGACGGCGCAAGCATTGACCAGTTCTTATGCGCCAAACCTGAAACAAAAGCAGATTAAAATATGTTTAGTAATTTCATTACTACATTTTAAGAGAACCAACATTGATGCACATTTTATCAAGTACAAATACACGATTACAAATTAAACTGATCTGAAAATTAGATGCACGATGTTAAAATAAATTTAAAAAGAAGAAGAAGAAACAAACAGCAACAACAGAGACAATTACATGACGATGAACATATAACAGAACAATGAAGCACCCCTTTCAACGGGTCTCGCCAACATCCCAGACAGGACCAGGCAGCTTAAGACCCTAGACAGTCAACCAGGCTGCTGGACAAATTTCAAAGGTTAAAACTGTTGTCAGGTGCTTATTTGTTATCACTTATATAATATTGGGGCTTATGTGTAATTTCTGAAACTTGTTAGTATAAATAGAATGTGGTGACAGGATGAAAGTATTCTTTCATTCTTTCTCTCTTTTCCCCATCTCTCTCTCTTTTTCTCTCAACCTCTTTCTTCTCTTTCTTCTTATGCTTTACTATTGATTTGATTATATCTTAAAGTCAACATGGTATCAGACCATGATTTGTAAACATGGTGTGTAGTTGAAACCCTAGAGCAAGTTTATGTAAACCCTAGTGGGTGTGAAGGGTTTTGAAGAGATTCCAAGACGGGATTTGTTTGCAAGGAAGTAGTGTATATCACATCCACACGTATCGCAGATCCAACTCTGCAGTGAGTTGGCTGGGGGTCGCAAGGGGTAGCGCACCCCTGCTCGAGTGGCTCTGCAACATCGGCTTTTTCTTTGTCGTTCACGATTCTGATATGGTCTTCTTTGTTATTTTCTAGGGTTTGTGTGGTGACAGGATGGTCTTTTTTTTATACATCTCAGAAGACGGTAATCTTTCTCGTTGAAGTTTGTGTATAAGAAAGGTGGTTCTTTACGTATTTTGTTGTTACTTTTGTTTCTGATGATTGTATACCTAGAAACTGTTTGATAAAATGTCTAGCTCAAAGGTGACTTCAAAAGAAATTGGGTCTTCTCCTAGTCTGACTTCAGTATTAGGAGGTAGTACCAATCACCATCCACGCCTTTGTATTGCCACTGTTAGGCTGGATGAGACGAACTATATGGATTGGGCTCAATTTGCTAGTATGCATATCACTGGTCATAGGATGCTCGACCATATCGAAGGGACTGTCACTTATCCCTCCAAGAGTGATCCGGAATTCAAAGAGTGAAGTGCAAATAGCACTAGTTATGACGTGGTTGTTGCAGTCAATGCAGTCACAGATCAACAAAGGGTTTCTGTTTGTGAAAACAGCTAAAGAGCTATGGACGGCTGTGGAAGAGACATATTCCTTAGTTGGTAATTTTACAAAACCGTATGAACTCCAACAACAGATTTCAAGATTCAAGCAAGAAGACCAAACTCTTGCTATATATTACCACACTCTACGTGGTAAATGAGAAAAGTTAGATCACTACCAAGACTACATATATGCGCGTGCAACTGATGTTAAAGCATTTCTTGCAATGGTAGAAAGGAACCGAATCTGAGTTCTTGGGTGGTCTGCATCCGAGATCCGAGCATGCTAGGGTACAAGTGTTAGGCAAGTATCCAGCCCCTACTTCTGTTAGAGATGTGTTTTCGTATATCCAGGCTGAGGATAGTAGAATGAAGGCTATGTCTGCACTTGTATACACCAAGTCTGAGCCAAAAGTACCATTAGCTGAAAGGTCTGCTCTTTCCACACAACAATGGAACAAACCCAATCCTCCAAAAGGAGGGAAGCACGATGACAAGAGCAAGTTGAGGTGTGATCAGTGTGGGCGTACGTGCCACACTAGGGAAACATGTTGGAATCTACACGGTCGCCCTACTCCAGCTCCTGCTCATTCGAATTCTAGGCCAAGGTCTGGTCCATTTAAGGGGTTATCTACAGCACATACTGCAGAGCGTGAGACTACTACTGGTCATGCCTCCTCAAGGCCACCGACTTCTTTGTCCGGGGCTGAACTTGATGCTCTCCGACATCTACTAGCACAAAATGCCTCCATTTCCACCTCTAACTTCGCTCAAACAGGCACCCCTCATTCGGCTCATCAAGTTCCCACATTATCTGGTGGGCCACCCTGGATCATTGATTCAGGAGCCACTAATCACATGACTGGTATGTTATCTGATTTTTCTTCATACAGTTTATGTTCTGGTAAGGTTAAGGTTAGAGTGGTTAATGGCAACTTCACCTCCATTGCGGGGAAGGGAACTGTTTCTGCCTCTCCTAACTTATCCTCTATTCTTCATGTCCCAAAGTTTACTAATAAACTTCTTTCTATCAGTCATATTACAAAAGGCTTGAATTGTAGTGTAACCTTTTTTCCATCTCATTGTGTGTCTCAGGACTTGGACACGGGGAAGACGAATGGAAGTGGACGCGAGGACAATGGCTTGTATTTGCTAAACACGAGGTCAACTTCTTATTATGTTGCAAATCAATCTAGTGTTAGGAATAGTAATATCAATAAAGATATGTTAATGCGATGGCATAATAGACTGGGTCATTTATCTCTTCCTGTTTTGAAGCATGTGCTTGCCCAGTTTGCTTTTGTTGAATCTTTTAAGTTAAATTGTGAAACATGCGTTCTTGCCAAACAATGTCGTGTTTCTTATCCTACTAGTAATAATAAAAGTATGACTCCTTTACAGCTTGTTCATTCTAATGTGTGGGGTCCTAAATCTACTACTTCATTACTTGGTTTTCGTTACTTTGTTGTGTTTTTTGACAACTTTAGTCGATATACTTGGCTTTATCTTATGAAAACCAAAGATGAAGTTCATTCCATTTTTAAAACCTTTCATAGGATGGTATGTACTAAATTTGGTTGTACCCTCAAAATTCTTCGATCTGATAATGGAGGAGAGTTTATGTATGGTGGCCTTGCCTCCTTTTTTGCTGATAACGGGATTGTCTATCAAACCTCCTGCCTAGATACACCACAACAAAACGGTGTAGCTGAAAGAAAACACCGTTATATTACAAAGGTTACCCTTTCTCTTCTAATTTGGAAGGGAATGCCTAAAAGTTATCGGGCTGATACAACCTTAACAGCTACATACCTTATCAATCGCATGCCTTCTAAAGTTCTTGGCTATCATGAGAGACAGGTAAATCAGTTTCCCAACCAATCGCTGATATCTTCCCACATCATCTAATGGGTCTCCATCTACATCATTAAGCCTATTTTTCTACTCAATGGGAATATCAATAGGTCTAGCTCCAAACCTGCCTGTTTCAGCCAACAAATCTAACACAAACTTCCGTTGAGAAATGAATACCCCTTTCTTCGATCTGCACACCTCGATGCCAAGAAAGTATCTCAATAATCCGAGGTCTTTAACCTTAAACTCTTTCCTAAGAATGACTTCATTCGATGAATCTCTTCTGGATCATTTCCAGTGATAACAATATCATCAACATATACAATACGGGCAGTGGTGCAGCCTTGGTGCTTCTTGATGAAGAGAGTATGATCTACCTGACTCTGTGTGCACCCTACTCTTTTCATAGCAGTGTTGAACCTCTCAAACCAATCATGCGGTGACTGTTTTAACCCATACAAGGCTTTATTTAGCTTACACACTAAATTCTGACCATTGGCAAGCTTAAACCCTGGTGGCATAGTCATATACACCTCTTCCTCCAAGTCACCATGAAGGAAAGCATTCTTTACATCCAACTAATGTAAAGGCCAATTCAAATTAGTTGTCAAAGAAAGAAAGACACGTATAGAGTTCATCTTGACAACTGGAGCAAATGTTTCCAGATAATCAATCCCATAGGTCTAAGTGAAGCCCTTTGCAACTAACCAGGCTTTATATCTCTCAATTGTTCCGTCTGCATGATACTTTATTGTGTAGACCTATTTGCAACCTACTGGTTTCTTACCCCTAGGTAATGGAACAATATCCCAAGTACCATTCTTCTTAAGGGCCTTCATCTCTTCAAGCATGGCTTCCTTCCATAGAGTTTAACTGAGAGCATCTAAAACACTAGAAGGAACAGATACAGAGGAGATACACGAAGTGAAAGCACGATATATTGGAGATAAGGCATCATAGGATACAAACTGAGATATGGGATGTTTTGTACAAATACGAACACCCTTACGATAGGCAATAGGGACATCAACATCAACGAGAATGCTATTCGGAAAAGAATCAAGAATATCAATGTCAACTAAAGTATTACCTGGATCGAGGAAGACTTCTTCGTCCTGGGGTGAGTCAATGACTTGTTTTGCCCTCCTAGTGTAGATAATTAATTGTTTTCCATGCTGCAAATCATTAGTGTTAGGAGGACTTGACATAGGCACCTTAGTAAGAAGCTCCCCCTAAATGGGAAAAGGCAAAGGAAGGGGGCATCCCCTCTGAATGGACAACAAATTCTCTACCTGTATGTAGTCTCCCCCTGTAGAGAATCCCGAGCAGAGGAAAAAAAAAAAGGAACAGACTCAAAGAATGTAACATCCATGGAAACGAAGCGACGACGAGTGGCAGGCTTATAACACCGATACCCTTTCTAAGTGGTGGAGTATCCAAGAAAAACACATTGGATTACCTTAGGGTCCATTTTGTCCTTGAGATGATGAATGTGAACAGAACAAACACAACCAAACACTTTCGGAGGGACAGCAAACAGGACAATGTTATGGTGTAAGACAAAGAAGGGGGATTTATTTCTCAACGGAAGTATGTGTTACATTTGTTGGCTGAAATAAGCAGGCTTGGAGCTAAACCTATTGATATTCCCATTGAGCATAACCATAGGCTTAATGATGTAGATGAGACCCATTAGATGATGTGGGAAGATTTCAGCGATTGGTTGGGAAACTGATTTACCTCCCTCTCACACGCCCGGATATTGCCTACGCTGTTAGTGTGATTAGTCAGTTTAAGTATGCTCCACATACACCTCACCTTGAGGCAGCTCATCAAGTTCATCGTTACCTCAAGGGTTCACCTGATAAGGGGATATTATTTGGCCACTTGCATGTTGAAGCATATACTGCTGCTGATTGGGCAGGGCCTGTAACAAATCAACGATCTACTTCAGGATGTTGCACATTTGTTGGAGGTAATCTTGTTTCATAGCAAAGCAAGAAACAGTGGAGTTTGTGAGTTGTTATGGCTACGAACGATGTTGGATGAGTTGGGTTATCCTGTTCGCGAATCAATGAAGTTGTATTATGACAATAAGGCTGCTATTAGCATTGCCCACAATCCAGTTCAACATGACAGGACAAAGCATATTGAAGTCGATGGATACTTCATCAAGGAAAAGCTTTGACTTGGGTTGATTTGTACTCCATACGCCAACACACATGATCAGGTTGCTGATGCTTTGACTAAGGGTGCGATTCATGTGAACAAGACTTGCTTGCACAATATATTAGTCAAGCTGGGCATGATAGATATCTTTACACCAACTTGAGGGGGAGTGTTGTCGGGGACTTATTTGTTATTACTTATATAATATTGGGCTTATGTGTAATTTCTGAAACTTGTTACTATAAATAGAATGTGGTGGAAGGATGAAATATTCTTTCATTCTCTCTCTCTTTTTCCCCGTCTCTCTCTCTTTTTCTCTCGTCCTCTTTCTTCTCTTTTTCTTCTTCTTCTTATATTTTACTCTTGATTTGATTACATCTTAAATTCAACAAAACTACTCAGCTTGACAATCGCTCCCCTTTTCTTCTCAGTAGCAAAGCCTCAAATATTCCAGCTTGAAACCAAAACCATAAACAGTCACACATACATACATGTAAAGGAATATGTCAAATTAAGTACAATTATATAAAATGAAATATTAACTTATAAAAAATATATATATATAGAAAATGAAATATTAAGAAAAGTTTTTTTAAAAAAAGGATATATATCCTTTATTTCTTTAATTGTAAAGCCACCAAACACTTGGCTATTTCCATTTATTTCTCCTTATGCTAATTGGGGATGTATATTTATCAGCACTCAATTATCATAAATGTAAATATCTTAACACGTATGAGGTCCACTTCCACATATTAGTCATCTAATAAAACCCCAGCACGTGGACCACCAGATTGACAACCCAAATCCTAAACTCTTCTTTTCTTTTGTGTTTTTTTTTTTTCTTTTGGGGGTTAATCTTGGCGCAATCTTAAACTGAATTCTTTGACAAAAACAAAAAATAATAATAATAACATGTTCGATTGTAGAGTCCAAAATGCACAATTGAATGTCCTACATGTTAGTTGACCGAAAAAATAAATGAAGTTACAGCTACTGATCCTCGGAAAAAAAAAAAAAAGGATTCACAATAGAACCAAATATACCAAGTTAAAACTTACTTTGATTTTTCCATCTTGTGATCCAGATGCAAGCATCTCCGAATCTCTACTAAAATCAACACAAAGGACAGCATCATCATGCATCATAAATGTTTCCTGAAAAAGTTTAGAGCATATCACTAATGCACAAAAAGGCATTCTGATGATATAAGTCTCGACAAAACGCAAATGGTGGTTACAAATTCACATTCACTTTGAAATAACCAAGTACATTAGAAACCATCTTCATCACAATGTCCTACATTTACTTTTTATTGGCTCATGTAAATAATAATTATAAGCAGTTGCTTTAATAATTCAAATGGTGTGAAATGAAAAAAATATCGGGCAATAAGGAGTGGAACAAGAATTCAAGTATAAAAGCATCGACCTGAATTGGACAATCAACAGTTTTCTACGCGCTAGGTACTAAATCATATAAAAGAAAATGCCAGTGGGGGCTCAACTCATGCACAAGCAAAGTGTGTAAGAGGCAAACTTGACCTTATAACATTCAAGGTTTTAGAACACGGTCATGGCCACCGAAGCAGTCGCAGTTGCGCACTTGCAGGCTGTAATGGGGATTACATAACTACTATCATCCATGACAGTCATAGAAAGTTTTCAAACACAAAAAATTATCAAAACGAGCCGATAGACAAGTTTTAAGTCCAAAATTCGAAAGGAAAAAAAAAAAAAAAAAAAAAGGCCAAATGTTTGAAAAACTTAGTACGTAAATCTACAAAAAATCTTTGTCTTGATATGTAAATCTATAATGTAGTAAGATGGGGGTTTAGTATTCTCATTATTTTGGAATTAAGGAGAAAATGAGAAAGAGAAGTTAAAAACAGGGTTTTCAAACCCAAGCCAAAAATCAAGGTCGTCTTGGTGAGAATTGAACGTACTGACCAAGTCAGGCCAAGATAGGAGTTATTTTTGTTATGGCCAACATCTCGGCCTACTCAGACTCAACTAAGCCAACTGGCCAAGTTTTGAAACATTGATTAAACTCAGATTACATTTTAAAAAAAAAAATTAGAAGTCTATATTAGTGTAAAGGATCCAGGAATCACCCAGACACCTACATCACTTTCCTAGTCATATCCTCCAATAAAAACACATATCCCATCCCGTGACATACTCCTCATGAGAGATAAAGGTGATGCCTGCCAGCGCTGAGAAACTTTACTGCTAGTGCAACCAGAAGCCCAGAAACCAAGAAGATCCTCCACAAATGAAGACATAACCCAAAGCTCACCGCACAAAAAGATCGGCAAGCACCACAATTCACAGGACATACAAAATGGGAGGAGATGATCGGTGTTTTCTTAAGCATTCTTGCACATGCAACACCAATTTGGAATTACTTTTTACCTGTTACAATCTCACCCAAATTATCCATGGTCAAGGTCGCCTCCAAGGAGTAAGTCTGAATGAGCCGACTAGAACCAAGCCAAGTATTAGGCAGCTCAAGGTAGACTGCTCAAACTTGGACAATTTCGCATAACCTTTCTAGTTGGGCTCACCATTGTTCACCTGAGCTTGAGCTCACCGAGAACAATAAAGACCAAAAATAAAAAGAAAACTCAAAAATGAGAACCAAACCTTAATACATGAAAGAGCACGTTCAAATCCTAGACGAAAATTACTTATCAAAAAAAAAAGAAATCCTAGACAAAGAATGTGTAAATATCCAAAACAAACTCCAGAGGGCATTAATTGAAAGTGCAGTCATAGATTTATAAATAGATCACAGATACACTAGATGTATAGATGTTCGCACATTAAAAGGCAACAAATGTATTAAAAAAGAAAGTAGGATATTGAATTGAAAGATCACCGAGTTTTAATAAAGGTAGATCTAGATATATTAGGTCTGTGGAAGATCAGAAATTATAAGGCAAAAAATGTAAACCTTTAAACACCACAATGTAAACCTTTAAACACCACCCCCCCCTCCCCCCAACACCAAAAAAAAAAAAAAAAAAACCACCCACCACCACCACAAACGAAAACAAAAAAAAAAAAAAGGGAAGAATGAGGGGAGCAGGAAAGTGAGAGTGTGGAAGTTAAACAGCAACACCAGAAGCCTAACATCAGAGAACACCGGAGACCATTAACAACTCCTTCAAACTCTCACTCTCTCTCCTCTCTTTTTCTCAGTACTTTAGATTTCCCCTAAGAATATTATATTTTGTACAAAAATGCTGGAGCTTGAAGCTATTACTATTAAAAATAAGTTCCATCACCCAACAGGAGAAGAAAAGAAGAGAGGAAGGGGGTGGGGGTGTTGGTTGGTCATCGTGGAATCAGTTCTCAAACAAGAATGAATAGTAATTAGTAATTACTACCTTAAACGGATGAGGGGTGCGGATGACTAATCTAGCTAAGCCTAACTTTATCGAGCTCAGTCTTGCTTGAGCTCTGCTCATTTAATAATCGAGCTTGAGCAAGCCGATCATGAACAGCTCAACTCAATTACGGCACTACAAGGTAGTGATTCAACCAAAGAAAGGTATCTTAGAATGAACTATGACCTTTGAAATACCTTTGCAGGGAACCCAAGCTTGTCTTCCCACAATGTAATTATATGGTATAGAATGATACTTGCTCCAAATCTAAGAAGCATGAATACAGGCATAGCATACGATTCGACATGACACGGATGCATTGACACTGAAAAGTTTTAGAAAACAGAAAATAGACAGAGCGAGAATAAATCAACCAATTCAAAATATTATAAATATAAAAGAGCACCCAACTTATAATTTAAATAAAATAAATAAATAAATAAATAATTCAAAATCAAAATGGATGTCTATAGAACCCACTAAAAATCAACAACATAACTGCAAAAGTATATTTCCCAGTAATACAAGCCTTTGCTAACACATTCATATTGCCAAGTGAAATTTAAGGCTTTATGCATCTATGTTACTTAAAGTCCCAAAAGGAGGAAAACATAGAGATTAATAAATAATCTAGATTTGATGATTAAGAAATAATCAACTTTCTCAACTTATAAATCAGAAAATTATAACCAACCATGTCTAGAAAATTTTACACAGTTGTATTAAAATATTTAACAAAAAAAAGGCAAACTTGTAAATTTCCTTCAAACGTTATTTTTAAATAAATAAAAAGTACAAGAAGGTGGTGTATTGACCATAAATTGTGGGTCCAATCACAGAAGTTACCTGTTCATGTAGAGCAGAATATAGAGATCACTGAAAAACAGAACAGACAGAAAGGAAAAAAAAATACTCACATCAGCCTGATATTGGAGATCCTTCTTGAGTTTTCCATTTATGTGATCCCAAACCTGGTATGCACCATGTGAGCAAGCATTTAATAACATAAACAGATTCACAACTTAAATGAAGCTATTTAATTTCCTAATTAAGTATCAAGCATGCCTCAATAAATCCATCAACAGAGCAAGAAACAAGGAGCTGTCCATCTGGTGAGAACCGAGCACACTCTGGGTGACTTTTTTTCCCAAACTGCAGTGAGAGACACCACCAAAAAACATGACATCAGAAAGTTGCTAAATAGTTAAAAATTATGAAGTATGGAACATAAAATTGGAGAAACTAAATGCAAAACCTACATTTTCTAAGTGTTCTAAGTTAGGTGTGTATGTGGAATATGAATTCCAAACTTGCATTCAACAATATGAGGAGCAATGGAGTGTCTTTCACACTAAGAACCCTTGTTCAGTTTTATGGCAAGAAGCTAACAAAATTAAGATGGAGCCGGCACTAGAATTAAAAATAAAATGTGGTTGTTGCAACGAATCACTCGAAGCCAACAAAATTATGCAAATTTTTGCACATAAACCTTGGTAAATATAATCTTTGATTACTGCATGCGTATATAGCAAAACAATTATTGTTGCTGATTTTCTAGCTAGTTGGTCTTCGTGTAAGGATAGGTAAGAGATTTTCTTTCTTGATGAGCTGTTTAGCCAGCACAGAGCTCTTCATGAGAAAGACATACATGGATGAACAAATTTTTAAACGTTTCTAATAGTAGGTTCACATTTTACCAACAAAATCTTTACCTCGAGAGACAAAACCTTTATTTTGAGGCGAGATGTTTATTTTTCTTGCAGGCTTTATGAATATCAAATTCTCTTGGTACCGCCATCCAATGGGGCCCAATTGCACACTTCTCAAGCCATACAATCCGTCTCACCCAACCAACACCCCTTAGCTTTATTCATACAGATCTGGCTGCAAACCTTGCAGCTTTCCCCATATGCACATTATCTCCAGTGAAGCTTCCTGATTACATATGACGACCACTACAAATAAGTCGAGATGCCAGAATTGACTTCACAAGAACTTACTTGCCCACATTTTTTTTTTTTTTTTGATAAGTACTTGCCCACATATAAGCCTCATATAAAAGGACCTCTTGGCTTGCCTACAATAGCATCTACTGATACAATTAAAGAAGATTGTGGAATGTCAGTCGACTTGAGAAAGCCTAGTCTGGAATATGCAGAAATGGCCCTATCCACTAGGGTTAAATTCAAGGTTCTTTGAGGTTGTGATGGAGAACGAGCTATGATTTTCATGGATGAGCCGCACATGCTCCGACTCTACAAATCCATTGACTTTATTCCGTTGCCTCCACATTTTTGTTCATTTAAAATTTCAGATTCCTTTGTCCAGGTTGTCCATGAGTTTCATGCCGATATGAGACAACAATTTGTTTTGAATAACGAAAGTTATAAATTTACTGTATGTACTTATCATAGAAATTATTAATTTATGGAAGGAGATTATGTTCTAAATCATGTACACCCACAACTTTTTCCTAATAACTCCTTACAGACATTACATGCCCAGGAACCTTTTCAATTCATCCATAGATCCAGACCTAATGCAGATTTATTTGACTTGCCATCAGATAACAGTATAAGTTTAGTTTTTCATGTGGAGTATTTGATGCCTAACCGAGGTAGTACCTTTGAGCCACTTATGTTGTTAGTTTGTATTTCAACACGTGGAATTACATTTTCTTCAACAGAATCACTTGTACTTCCATCATGTCGGCCATGGTACTTAGATTGGGCCGAGTATGTTAGTGGACATCAGAGTTAGTGGACATCAGAGTGATTCACAATGGACGTGTTATCCAACTTCAAATGTCACATGGAGTACAGATGAGTTTTGCCAAATTGATCCGAGCTTTTTAGAGCAGTATTACCAGCTTTACTCTCTGGAGGATAGTTCTTCTTAGACTGCGAGAATTGATGGAGAACGAGCTATGATTTTCATAAATGAGCCACACGTGCTCCGCCTCTACTTTTGGGAAAGGGCCAATATAAATTAGATTAGGAATTGATGCAAATTAGGGTTTTTAATTACGTCTATTATTATTTTTGGTAATGTTAATTTTAGGTTATTTTTGTACTTTCCCGGTTTTAGGGTTTTTTGTGTTTGGTAATACTTTTGCCTATATAAAGGCTTCTATGTAACTAAGTTTTTTAGCTTTGGAATATTGAATATTCTCCCCCTCTATGCTTTCTTCTCCCTCGTGCTGTTGCTTTTCTCAATCCCCCTGTCTCTCCAGCCAAACTCCTTCAATCTATCTTCTCATCCACTTTGTTTGTCTTCTCACCTCTTTCATCTAGTCTCGTCTCATCTTCTCATTCGCATCCCCTTTTTTACCAGCCCACACCCCCCCCCCCCCCCCCTCGCTCTCTCTCTCTCCCACTTCCCTTGTAGCTACTTGTCAGAAAACAAAGCCAACAGGCACAAAAGACGATGATGGTAATGGTGATGGAGACGGTATAACTCATGCATTCAAGTAATGGTAATTCTAGTAATACCTTCACCAATAACCCTCTATGTATGGGGATGCTTAGAAGTTTGAAAATCTTGATCGTTGTAGATTGTTGTAAAGGGGGTTAAGAAAAGCAATACAGGTCTTGCATGCATGGCTGTCGTCAGCTCACCCTTTTATGGGTAAGGGGTGAAAATAGTATTTTTCCCAGTCACGCTGAGGGGCAAGGCCACTTCTATCACATTGAAAGCTATTAATAAATTCTCTAGCATCCCCTATCCCGGCCTTCGCCCCAATGATTGATGTTTTCTGATTACTAATCAAAATTACAGCAAGTCTATTTGTACTGCATCAGGTTGCCTCATCAAAAGTCTCAACTATGACAGACCACATGCATGGCCACCATCCAATGGATCTCGAATGAGTACATAAATATATGCCATTGCACCATAGTGAACCTAACAAGGGAAGCTTGTCGCTTTGTCTACACACTACAACCGAAGCTACCTACCATATAACCCTGATGCCACCACTATTTGGTTCAAATCACACATCCCCAGTGCACCAGAAAGCCTTCCATTGGCCCAAGGTAAAGATGAGCCTAATGAACTGACCAGACCATCAGATCTAAATAAGAACTGCCTTGTTCCCACATATAATCCCTAGTTCAACATTTAGAAGGGATTGAAAAAAACTGAACCCGAACCCCATCCATCACTTTAATTACACCTCAAGATTACCTTGCCCTAACCTTATCTAATGAAATGTCATTTGTTACCTTAACAAGGTCCAGACCCTAAGCCATCTCTACTTCTCTAGTGATTTTGACTGCCACTTTAATCTCTTGGTTAGTCACCTCAACTTACTTATTAAAATAAATAAATCAATCAAAGTCAGCCTCAACTCCACTCTAGCCCCAGCCCATCTAGGAGTTCCACTCTCTTTTATTCATCACCTCGAACCCACATAAAACATATATATTTGCAAAATTAGAACCAGTGCGCTTTACAGAGTGAAAGAAATATAAAATCTTTTGATGGGGTGAAGTCTCCTATATGGGCGGTCAAATTCACTGTACTTAGCTATTTATTATTTTGGGTAAATGGGAGGAAATGTAAATCTGTGGAGATTCTTTTGTCTTTTGAGGATTGCTTGAGGTTTTAGGTTCCCGGCTTGTGTAGCTGTATTGGGCTCCACTCCCCCTTGACCGCCTTTTAATGAAATCTTACTTATCAAAACAAAACTAGAACCAGTGCAACTGATCATACAAATTTTCCATCTACAAAATGCGGAGATGTCATATAAAAAATGAAGAGATGTCATAACAAGTGGTTGCAAAGTTTAAAGCTCATAAACAAATATGAAAATGGAGTCAAAAAAGAAATACATCCACAGCTTACCTTGATGGTGTGCCCAAGGGTTGTTGGATACGTATCATCTACATCTTGTTTCATAGCAGCTGTTCCTCGAAATAAGTCAAACTGTGTACCAGGCGGGAGTAATCCTGAAAGCACCAAACCAAAAGAAAAATGATGCTCTGCGGAGTTATAAAAAGAAACTTGTCTGTGCACCAGCAATCAATATCCTCAACAGACAAAAGCATTTAGCCAAATTTACCATTGACAGTGAATTTCTTATTTAATCTTATTTAAAAAAAGAAATGTATACTATATACTCATATAGTGTTAATACCAGTGTTACCCAGACTCGGGTAAGTGTATCGGATGTGGGTGTGTATCTAAGTGTAAGACCTCCTCGAATCCCAAATCTTAAGACCAAAAGTTGGATGTGTACATAAACATGTATTACACATGTAAATATATTATATATTTTATTATATGGTAATGTTTAACGATGTTCCTTTACAAAAACATACTCAATTATAACTACTAAATGGGATATGGTGCAAGAAAAGGTTTCCATCCATCTCATAGATAGGAAACTGAGGACACCAAAATGACCCAGGCTTGGTATGATCCGTATTGCAAAGGACGGTTCAGGTATGGACAGACAAGATGGAGCAAGTTCACGCGGGATGGGCCCAGATCCATAAAGTCGTTACAGAAGCCCATATTAAAATGAGAGAAGTTGAGTTCAGACAAAAGGGAGCAGATAAGGCCCAGGCCAAAGGAGGTTGTAACCGTCTATAAATAAGGGAAATCGAGAGGGAAAAGAGGTTAGAAAGCATTGAGAGTGAAGAAATTCTCTCTCTGTAATTGGGGAAAATTCTTTGTACTTTCAATTGGCGCCATCTGTGGGAAGAACAGGAAGGATTGATTGATATTGTTCCAGATCGAATTGATTCAAAGCACTCTGTGAGGAAGACGATTAATCTGCGAAAGTTGAATCAACATTGGCAATAAAACGATTCGTCTCAATGAGTCCAGGCTCCGGTTGATTTCGAGAAGTTGGCGTCCGATCCAAGCAGATCAGATCTGTGCATGATCCGGCGAACTACACAATGGCGATCTGTTGTGATTACTGAATCTGGCCAGTAGCGGACTGAATTCAGCAAGTGTGAGTTCAGATCTGGTGTGCGCGCATTAGCGGAACTCCGATCTGGTCAAGAAATCTGCAATTGATGACTTTGCTCCAATCTGGAATGATGATCGGAGAGGCGAACTCAAATCCTTTAGAGAACTGCCAGCAAACGAAGCTCGATGAGCTGATGAGCATGATCGACGCTTTGAGGAAAGAAAATGCAGAGCTACGAGCTAGAATGGAGCGTCGTGAGGCTCCTGCAATTCCGAGGCCACCTCCTGAAGGAGAGGGAGCTTTACCGTCCCAAGCTGATCGTCAAGGTGATCCAGAAAGTGTCAATCGTGTTGATCCACGTCGTGATGAAGTTATAATCGGTGATCTGCCTCCGAATGTCCGTCGAGTAGAGAATCGAGAAGGATCTATTCATCTGGAACCACACCACGAACGGATTATGAGAGAGGAAGCACCGGCATATGAACATAGGGTTGCGTCACAGTGGCGGAGTGAGTTTGCGGAGGACAGGTCGTTCGATCCGCCTTACCGACCTTCATTAGCAACAGTTGATTACCACAGTTCAGAAAGGAGATCTGCCGATCGGGGGTTTCCGTCACGGTTTTCAAGGGAAAACGAAGCATTGCGCTCATCAGCAAGGACGGTTGCATCTCCGTTCACTGATGAAATTCTGAACGCACCGAATCCGAAGAAGTTCTCCATGCCGGTTTTCATTCTGTTTGACGGAACAACCGATCCGATCGATCACATCTACCATATTCAGTTGAAAATGGCTTTGAATACTAATAATGATCCTTTGATGTGCAAATGCTTTCCTAAGAGCTTGGCTGGACCAGCTCTCAATTGGTTCAAGAATCTGGCTCAAGGCTCAATCGCCAATTTCCAGAACTTATGCGATAAGTTCATAAGCCAGTACTATGGGAATAAACGTCCGGCTAAGGATGTATCAAGCCTTTTCACAATGAAGCAGCATGAGGATGAGCGGCTCCAAGCTTTTCTCACCCGGTTCAACCTCGTTAAAAGCATGGTAATGGAGTGTCATCCATCCACAGCAGTCCAGGCATTTAAACTCGCAATGAACCGTGAGACGCCATTCCACACCAGCCTGGTGGTTAATACGCCAAGGACCATAGACGAGCTGAACGAGAGAGCTGACGGTTTTGTTCGTCTTGAGGAGGAAGAGGCAGCTAATTCGAGGAAGACGTCAATTATTTCGACGGAAGAGAAGTCCAAAGCCAAGATCCGGCAAAAACAAGCTCAGGCGCAACGTCACACCTCATGGAAGGCGGAGAAGAGGCCCAGGGAGGAGGAATCAGTCACTCCACTTAGAGTCACCTTAGCAAGGCTATACCAAGAGAACAAAGATAAGTTTCGTCCTCCTCTGCCAATCAGGCAACCTCTTGAACAGAGGGATCAAACTAAACATTGTACTTTCCATAGTGATTTTGGACATCAGACTAACGAATGCAGGAACCTAAGGAGGCAGGTAGAGATGCTAATCGCAAAGGGAGAATTTGCAAGCTATGTTCAAGGTCCGACGCAAGAGCAGAACCGCCCGACTGAGCAGATAAAGCGGAACCAAAGGCCGAACCAACACAACTCTCAACCTATCCGGATTATAAATGCAATTCATGGCTGGCCAGAACAAACGACGGAGTCAGAAGAGTTACTCAGAACGTGGTTACGCCAGGCCCAATTGAAAAGAAAGATTGGCAGTGTGCATGCTTTGCACCAGCAGAACGCGTCCACATCGATAAAGTTTGATAGAACGGACCTGCTACGCGTTCAGATTCCTCATGAAGATCCGTTAGTCATCAGTCTGACGGTTGCAGAATGCCTGGTTCGAAGAGTTCTGATTGATCCAGGAAGTAGTGCAAATGTCATGCCCAGGGTGACGTTCGACCGACTAGAGATCGAACCCGAAAAACTCAAACTCACAGGAAATCCGTTGCTCGGATTTGATGGGAAGCGAGCGGAACCCATTGGAATGGTGGAATTGACAGTACAAGCTGCTGAGCGAGTTTTAACTGAAAGTTTTGTGGTCGTGAAAATTCATCCATCCTACAACCTCTTGATGGGCAGAGGATGGATTCACAGAGTTCAGGGCGTCCCATCAACCTTGCATCAAGTGATGTGATGTTTGGGTCCAGATGGGACCAAGGTGATAGACATACACGGGGACCAGGTTGCAGCTAAAGAATGTTATTCAGTAACTTTGAAATATGCTGGAAAAGGAAAAAATCCCATCCGTTCTGCCAGTCCAAAATAGCAATTACAGAACCCTCCTCCCAGCAAAGATGGGGAGGAGGAGCCACCAGTTCTAACCACAGAACCCCTTCATGAAGTGAAGATTGACCGTGAGAAACCGGACCAAACAACAAGGGTGGGAAGCAGACTTACTGAAGAAGAAAAACTAGATTTAACTGATTTCTTGACTCGGAATGCAGATATATTCGCATGGAGCCATTCAGACATGCTAGGGATAAATCCTGCTGTATCCTGCCATTCCCTCAATGTAGGCCCGAATGCAAAGCCAGTGAAACAGAAGCAGAAAAGATTTGCTCCAGAACGAAATCAGATTATAGCTGAAGAGGTTGATCGGCTGCTTGAAGCCGGATTCATCAGAGAAGTTCAGTACCCGGCCTGGCTCTCCAATGTTGTTGTAGTGCAGAAAAAGAATGGGAAGTGGAGAGTGTGTATCGACTTCACTAATCTGAATAAAGCTTGCCCAAAGGATAGTTTCCCATTGCCAAGGATTAATCAAATGGTAGATGCCACCACAGGATACGAGCGGTTAACCTTCCTGGATGCTTATTCCGGTTATAATCAAATTCCCATAGATCCAGTTGATGAAGAGAAAACTTCGTTTGTTACTGAACGGGGGACTTATTGCTACAAAGTCATGCCGTTCGGATTAAAAAACGCTGGAGCTACTTATCAGAGGCTGATCAACAAGATTTTTAAGGGCCAAATGGGAAGCACAGTCGAGGCTTATATTGATGATATGGTGGTCAAGAGTAAGAAGAAGAGTGATCATTTAGCGCACCAGCAGGATGCGTTCGATGTGTTGCGCCAGTATGGGATGAAGCTTAATCCGGCCAAATGCTCATTCGGCGTAAGCTCCGGTCAATTTCTGGGACATGTGGTCAATCATAGAGGAATTGAGGCCAGCCCAGCGCAGGCAGAAGCCCTGATCAGAAATGCAGCGCCAAAGACAATTAAGGAGGTGCAAGCACTCACAGGTCGGACAGCTGCACTGAGCCGATTCATTTCCAAGCTTTCGGACCGCTGTAAACCTTTCTTTGATACAATTCGAGGGCACGGAAGGCAAACCTGGGGGGATGAGCAACGACAGGCGCTAACCAGCCTGAAGGAATACATGCGTAACCCTCCGGTTCAGTCTGCTCCCGAGCCGAATAAGAAGCTCTTTCTGTATCTTGGGGTATCCAGTATAGCGACTAGTGCCGTTCTGATCCGTTGCAAAGAAGGAAAGCAGTTCCCGGTGTTTTATGTTAGCAAAACAATGTCTGAGCCGGAAAGAAGGTACTCCAGGGCCGAACGAATGATCTTGTCGCAGGTCAACCCAAAAAGGAAGCTTCGACATTATTTTGAATCTCATCCGATCGTCGTTTTAACAACTTTCCCTTTGAGAATGATTCTACACAAACCGAACCTATCGGGGAGAATGACCAAGTGGGCCATTGAATTGAGTTCATTTGATATTACATACGAGCCCAGGACGGCAATCAAAGGTCAAGCGGTGGCGGATTTCCTACTTGAATGTGATGCTGAAGATTTGGTGGAGGATTATAATTGTTCCTTGTGGAAGCTCTTCGCGGATGGCTCCTCGAATCAAATGGGGGCAGGGATTGGAATCCAACTGCGAACACCAGAAGGAACTACGCTGAGCCAAGCGATAAGACTTGAGTTCAACGCAAGCAACAACGAGACAGAATACGAGGCGTTGATAGCTGGGCTGAAGTTGGCTAAAGAACTGAAGATCAAGAATCTGATTGCTAATAGTGATTCACAACTAGTCATTCGGCAAGTCAATGGGGAATATAGGGCCAAGGATAAGACCATGGAAGCATACCGAACTGCGGTTCTGCATGAGACGAAAGGCTTTGATCAGATCAGGTTCATCCAATTGCCGATAGAGTATAACGAAGATGCCGAACGCTTGGCTTGTAGTGCATCCAGTTCTGGAGAGACTTTGGCTAGGGTTATCCCGGTTGACGTGCTGGTCCAACCTTCCATTTTTGATGAGCTGACTAATCCAAGCGCTCAACATGTTAATGTTATACCATATGAGCCGACCTGGATTGATCCAATCATAGCTTTCATACGTAATAGTGCACTCCCTGTGATACCCCTCGATTCTAGAGTCACAGGTGATCAAGTCCGAGCCCAGATCCGAGGGATATCAGACAATTAATATGTAAACAAGCAGGAATAAAATTTGAATTAAGAATAAAATAACAAAATGCTGAAAGAATTCTAAAATAAAAATCCTCAACTTAAAATAATAAATTAATAACATTTAAATCCTTCAAATCTGTACAACTCGGGAATCCATCTAGTGGACCCCTAATAATTCCAACTGGTAAAACATTTACAGAATTAAAATCCAAAACCAAAATAAGAAAGAAAATCCTATGTAGTCGGAAGAGTGAGTGACTGTATCTGCATCACCACGATCAAACCCTAAGCCTGGTACTCACGAACACCTGAAAAATAAAGGTGGGTCAGGCCCACATGCAAGTTCCATCCTACTACAATCCGTACATAAACCCGATACGCAGATATATCCTAGATAGCTCGGCAATATCTACAATAGTCCATAGATATATAAATACACACTATAGGATGCTCACTAGCCTATAACATAGTTCAGCCTGGGTAGAAGGTGACATATAAAACACGTTTTCCAGCGGCCAAATACCTAGCCCTACCAGGGAACATTAGCTATATCCAGCTACTCAACTTTTGCGATATACGCACCCTAACCGTGATCAGGAGACTCAAGTTCGTATCACGATACCATAAATATATATATATAAATTCCTTCCTAATGCAGAAAGATAAAACAAATATCCATTATGTCGTTCAACTGTTTTAGTTGACAGGACATGCATCCATGTAGGATTTAACTGTTTTAGTTAATCCATTCCTTATGTATGAAGGGGTAGGACTTAGCATTTTGATCTAATCCATCCCTGATATGTCACCGTCCCATACCGGTACATATAATGCATATGATTCATGTACAATGCAGAATCACTCAAACATCCAATCCATCCAAAACCAAACATAATAGAAATCAATTATAGACAAGATCCTATTATGCATCCAGTATATGGCTATATTTATAATGAAAACTCCTTTTGAAATTGTTAAAACAATAAACAATTTAATCCATCCATCTCCATATAATTGACAGAACAAGAATTTATAACAGTTCAGCAACTACCATTCATAGCATGATATAATGATTATCAGAATTATAAACTGAGCAACATTATACTAGAAATTCCAACCAATCCTTCCATACTAGTTCACTTGAATTAATACAACAAGACTAGCAATTAAATCCTCCTAAATCCCTGACAGCATGCCAATTCGTGTATAGATTTCATGCTGCCCATAACCACAACCTAACCAACATTCCTGAGACTTAAGTATGTCTTAGATATCATTGATATAAAATCCTAAAAATCCCTTTTATATCAATTCATTTAATTTGCTAAAACAAATAGCAACTCAATCCTCCTTCCTCTCGGACAGCATGCGCATTATATGTTTAGGTTTCATGACGCCCCTTAGGATTAGCACCCTAGCATAAACCAACTATTTTAGGGTTTTATCAAGTTAATTTTAAATATTTAAAACCCCACAACAATTTTCAAAAATTCCATTTAAGCCCCTTAACTCAGAAACTTACCCGAAAACACCCCGTAGGGGTTTTATTCAAGGGAGCCGGCTCCCCCACCATGGGAGCCGGCTCTAACACTTCCAGAGCCGGCTCTCCCCCATGGAGAGCCGGCTCTCTCTTCATGGGAGCCGGCTCCCACACTTAGGGAGCCGGCTCTCCCCCTGAGAGCCCCCTCTGCTTCGTCTCTGCTTCGTCCGGTGATCTTCTGTGCTTCCGGTGAAGTTCAACATCCCTGTCCAAAATATTTTTAACAGACCTAGGGTTCAATTTAAGTTCTTATTGTCCTAGAAACTCCTCTCCTTCCAGTATGAATTAATCAACAAAAATCTAAACCAAAACCAAAAACAGTTTATGTTGCCTCTGGTCGTCTTCCTTGATTCCGGTAAAGTTCTAACCTCTGTTCCAAAGTTTCCTTAAAGTTATTAAGGTTCAAGATAAGTCCCAACAGTCCTAGAACACCTGAATTTTAATTTTTAATTGATTTACAGAAGTTTAAAACAAACACAGACCAGTTTAAGCAAGAAACTGTTTTCAGTTTAAATAAATATAACACAAGTTACAGCCGGTGAAACATGCATCAACCATCCGTTTTAAGAGTTGAATTAAACCCTGGAGTCTATAAAGAATGCACAGAACACAAGTTTATAGGAAATAGATAGACTGAAACTTGCCTTTAAGGTTTCGGCTTGAAACCTTTCACATCGTCTCTAAATTCTGGCGAATCCTAAGATCGTTCCTTCCTCCTCTGTTCACTGTTCTTCTTCCTCTGTTGCTTCTTGACTCAACCCACGAGCAACACCCTTAACCAAACTCTCTAGACCCTCTCTATTTATTTCTCCAGCCTCTCTCTGTTTTTCTCCTCTCAAGACACAAGTACATGAATAGGGTCTTTCCCAACCCTAGCAACGTATAAGAATATATATAGGCTTCCCAATCTTAAGTCTGATTGTAACCATATATCTATAAGCTTTAATTAAACCCAATGTAAATCGGCTACTCCAACCTCATTAATCAAAATCATAAACCTAAACTATACGGCACACATAATAATTTAAAACAATCAAGTCCACCTAAGTACACAAAACTTAATACAAATAATCCATACAAGTTGTAAAATAAAACATGTCATTTAAATCACCAATTAATCAAATAATTAAACCAAATAACGATCTAACAATTTATTTAAAATAAATTCACTAAATACCAATTAAACAATTAATTTTAAAATAAATAAACAAATACAACTTAAATAAATACTCACTTAATCAATTAAGAAATCAAGCACACAATTCAAATAATTAAATAAAAATACAATAAAATCCTCAATCAAAATTCCCAAATTAGCCTTTTGAAAACTAGGGGTATTACATTCTTCCCCCCTTACAAAAGGAATTCCGTCCTCGGAATTCACATAAATCTGAATTAATGTCTTTGCAAAATTCATTTCCGTTTTCGTGTGACACAGCCCCTTTAGATGAGCGCCACCCAAATTCCAACACATCCAACCATATACAAGATTCCTATGTTTAAGAAATAGCATAAATGTGCAACTCCTAAATTGTATCTAGCAACGATCCAATCTTACCCAATATTTAATGAAGGGTAACCATCCCTCGTCCTTCCAATTCCATAGAACTAACACATAAAAGTCCTATGCATCCAGCGCTTAACAAGTTGGTAACGCTAAACAATAGGCTACTGTCGAAACCAATAACCAAAACCCGTGAAGAGTCAGTGCGATACATAAAACTGACTTTCTTCCAAAACACATTGCTTCCGATACGGAAAACCGCTCAAACAACCCTTCCCTGATAGAAAACTCCCATGTACGAGTTCAACTAGCTACAAAATCCGACTGTCGCCTCCAAACTGTGAGCACTCATTACCAAAAGAGAGCATGGTTCTCCAATGTATCCTTACATAAAGTCAAGGTCTTATTAGATAACCTCGCTTCCATGTCGGACGAACCAGTAAGAGATCGACAAAACCCGACTATCTAAAATCCCAAACATTGTCGCACGAACCTCCTTGTGCTAACAATAGCACAAATAATATCTAAAACGGTAAGTAATGCTTTCAATTACCCATGCCAACCTAGGATATGTATCCTAAGCATATATGTCATGATTAAATAGAATATCACGATCCCATTTCCCGTCTAGAGATGCGAAGCATAGTTGTTGCTCCAACACCTTCAGGATATGTATCCTAAGCATATATGTCATGATTAAATAGAATATCACGATCCCATTTCCCGTCTAGAGATGCGAAGCATAGTTGTTGCTCCAACACCTTCAGAAAGCTCCTTTGACATAGCACCGGTTATCTTCCATATTGAATAACCACATGTTATAACTCCGTTATCAGCGCAATGTACAACTGATAAGAAATGCCAAAGTAAACTCCACTAAAGTGTAGTCCACAAGCGAACTTGCTCTATCCACTACTCTTAAACCATATGGAATTAAAATTCCAACAAATGTCAGTAATTTCTACCAACTATCCCCTCCTGATTAGTCCTACTCCCATTTCGATATAAGAAAGGACTAAAACCTCCAGTGATATCCAAGTATCAATTTTCCACCTTACTAACAGATGATACTCTTGGAGACAGTTATGTACATGTCCCTATCCGTACCGCACCAAAACTAACATTGTATGTCGGGATGCAAACCATAACCAGTTGACTGCACCGTAAAATTTATGAATTTTACAGCTCAGTCACCCCGACCTTCCTAGAAGCAGAAAGATAACTACCAATCTTCCTTCAGTTCCTTAAACTCATCTGAGTAAGGTACTACCTCCTGTGGGGTCAGCTCAAATATTCTAAGTTAACCACTTCCATTTCCCTGGTAATAGCAGGTGTTATAATTTCCATATGTTAAACCACAACGGATTGTGCAATAACCACCGAAGGTTCAATTACTATACCGGTTGATAAGATCATCCTCTTCCCTATTACTTCCACCAGACGAAGCTTAATGCAAAGTGTGAATCACCACATCTATCCATTTAAGCCGTCTCGTGATCCGCGCTATTCGTAGGAACTGATATCTTACTAGTTCCCAAAATAGACAAAATGAAACTGATTTAATTTTATCAGTCAACGATCTCCCAACCAGAATCCTGACCCTTGTGTAGAATCAGTAATCTCTCATCTAAATCCGTGGAAACTACTCTGTCAGTCCCGCTCTAGCATGAGAAGTGGCCGCAAGGATCTAATGACCTCTGACGGTCCATCTAGATTATTTACCAAACATCAGACTTTGAGACAGATATTAGATGTTCGATCTCATCTTCAAGTCTTTGACATCTTACTTTTCTAACACAAGTAAGTGTCTATTAGACATCCCATTTAACTGCAACCGCATATGGAAATCTTTTCATCCTCCAAATAGTCAAAAAAATTTCGAGCAACAATTACTTGTTGCAAACGGTAACCTAAAAAAAAATTTCCATATTATTTGTGCAAATGAGTGACTCTGCCTCCTCCTTGATATGCATCGCCAGCACCTCCTCCTAATGACACCCCCTGATGAGAATAAAATTCTTGATTAAGAATTGACTGATGACTAGTAAATTCGTCTACTATCCTCAGTCAGTGTCATTCCAACAAGTACTTAAACCAGTACCAAAATCCTCTTACTGACTTAGGAACACCTATTTAAAATTTTCCTAGAAGATATTCAGCCAAGCCAGTTCCTTCAATAAACCAGCATGATGTTACAGCTTATCAAATGAATCTATATCATTTGACTCAAACTGCTGGTTTACTTATCCCATCCTAAACACATACTATAACCACGCATGTTTAGGTTCATTAGATTGGCTAAAGTTAGATATACGTACCCAATCCTATGACCACATGCCCAAAATCCTAGCGTAATTAACGCTATTCCTCCAAAACGGTGGTTGGCTGACCACACACTTGTGTCCCAAACTAAACCGCATTCCCAATCCTGAATACTTGACGAAAAATAAACACATAAGGCACACACAATAAAACACAATAGAATCCTACGAAAAAACATCGTTCCTCCTAGCAAAAAAAAAAATATCTCCTAGAAATCAACTTTACCCGGTTGGTTCACAATCTCCTTTCTACAGTTTCGGAGGTAATCATCCAACCTCGAAACATAGCTCAAAACAAAATCCATTTGCCTTAGCAAATGCCAAAGGCTTAACTTTCATCCTCCTTATACACGGAATGCAACCCGTCTAATGTAGCTGTATAAAGCAACTTAGATCGTCAAAACCTAATCCCCATACTCCTCGGAACGTGCTATATAATCTTTGCTGCGTTCTGAGAAGAACTTCATCCGATTCCCAAACCCCTGAAGAGTTCCCTTTATCTACCTCATTTAAAGGTAATACACAAGGTTAACTATCCACCTCAACTCTATGAGTATCGTTCATTATACTATTAGCGAACAAGATCACTTTCACATGATCCTTGATTTTCAACATTTAATACCCTCTTTCTTGGGTTTGTTGAAATCTCCTCCACTAGAATCCTCTTTGGACTCCTATTCCTCGGTTGTCTCCTTTATGAGAATAACTAAAATCGTGTTAGTCCCTTTATACGGGGACCTAAAACACACTCCTATATCCCTCATTGGCTTATACTTCTAAAAGTAGTGCCAACCGGAACTAAACCTTAAATCCCAAGTTCTGCTTCTGATAGAGAACTCGATAACGTACTCCTCTACTCCTTCGGTCTGATTTGCTGTCGCCGCAGACCCCATCCTCCTTCTAGTGTCAACCATTCCATAATTATGGAATATAATTGACATCAGGAGCTCCTCCTAATGAACCGTAAAAGAGTACAACGAATCCTAATATGGCTCTAAGTTTTTAAGAAACGCAACGCGGAAGACTTCTAACAAAAGACACTCCTAAGGACACTAGAACCTGGAGTGCTCTGATACCAACTGTGATACCCCTCGATTCTAGAGCCACGGGTGATCAAGTCCGAGCACAGATCCGAGGGATATCAGACAATTAATATGTAAACAAGCAGGAATAAAATTTGAATTAAGAATAAAATAACAAAATGCTAAAAGAATTTTAAAATAAAAATCCTCAACTTAAAATAATAAATTAATAATAGTTAAATCCTACATGGATGCATGTCCTGTCAATTAAAACAGTTGAACGACATAATGGATATTTGTTTTATCTTTCTGCACTAGGAAGGAATTTATATATATATATTTATGGTACCGTGATACGAGCTTGAGTCTCCTTATCACGGTTAGGGTGCGTATATCGCAAAGGTTGAGTAGCTGGATATAGCTAATGTTCCCTGGTAGGTCTAGGTACTTGGCCGCTGGAAAGCGTGTTTTATATGTCACCTTCTACCTAGGCTGAACTATGTTATAGGCTAGTGAGCATCCTATAGTGTGTATTTATATATCTATGGACTATTGTAGATATTGCCGCGCTATATAGGATGTATCTGCGTATCGGGTTTATGTACGGATTGTAGTAGGATGGAACTTGCATGTGGGCCTAACCCACCTTTATTTTTCAGGTGTTCGTGAGTACCAGGCTTAGGGTTTGATCGTGGTGATGCAGATACAATCACTCACTCTTCCGACTACATAGGATTTTCTTTCTTATTTTGGTTTTTGATTTTAATTCTGTAAATGTTTTACCAGTTGGAATTATTAGGGGTCCACTAGATGAATTCCCGAGTTGTACAGATTTGAAGGATTTAAATGTTATTAATTTATTATTTTAAGTTGAGGATTTTTATTTTAGAATTCTTTCAGCATTTTGTTATTTTATTCTTAATTCAAATTTTATTCCTGCTTGTTTACATATTAATTGTCTGATATCCCTCGGATCTGTGCTCGGACTTGATCACCCGTGGCTCTAGAATCGAGGGGTATCACACTCCCCGAGCAGAAGAACGAGGCAAGAAAAATTAGGTCCAACGCTGCAAAGTATGCCATTGTGCATGATCAGTTGTATAGACGTTCCTTCTCGGGTCCATATTTGAAGTGTGCTACCCCAACAGAAGCTAAACAGATTATGCGAACCATTCACGAGGAAGTATGCGGAAATCATTCAGGAAGATCTTTAGCACACAAAGCAATGACACAGGGGTACTTCTAGCCAAACATGGCACGAGATGCAGAAGAATTCTCTAGAAGATGCGATAAATGCCAGAGGTTCGGGTCATTGATATATCAACCACCTGAAGACCTGCACGTAATGGCCACCCCATGCCCTTTCGCGCAGTGGGGGATGGATGTGGTTGGCCCTTTGCTGACTGCAAGATCGCAGAATAAGTACGTTCTGCTAGCAACTGATTACTTCACCAAATGGGTAGAAGCAGAACCGTACCCTAATGTCACCCAAACTCAAGTAAGACGCTTCATCTGGAATAATATTATCTGTCGTTTTGGCGTACCAAGGTCAATCGTGATGGACAATGGAACCAACCTCGATAGCAAGCAAGTGAAAGAGCTGCTGGAAGAATGTGGAATCAACCAGAAGTTAGCAGCAGTCAATCATCCCCAGGCTAATGGTCAAGCCGAAATCACAAACAGGACAATATTTGCTTGCATTAAGAAAAAGCTAGAAAATGAAAAAGGAAAATGGTTGAATGAGCTTCCGAACGTCTTGTGGGCTTACAGAACAACCCCAAGACGACCGACTGGAGAGAGCCCATTCGCTATGGCCTACGGCACCGAGGCGGTGATACCAGTCGAGCACTTGGTTCCAATTGTAAGGAGCTTGGCGTGGGATCAAGAGCAGAATGATAGAATGATAAGGTTTAATCTCGATTTGCTGGAGGAAAAAAGAGATGCGGCTGCAGTAAGGCTTGCCTCTTATCAACAGACGCTTGTGAATAGCCATAACAAGAAGGTGAGGCACAGAGACTTCGCTCTTGGCGATCTGGTTTTGAAAAGGAATGTGGGAATAGTCAAAAAGATGTTCTCCCCATGGGAAGGTCCATACAGAATAGTAGAGGTCATAGGGAAGGGGGCGTACGTCCTAGAAACTATGGCAGGAAGGGTGGTCAATAAGCCATGGAATGCTACGTCTCTGAAAAGGTACTACCAGTAGAAGTAGAGTTTAATTTCGAGTAATATGCACGCTTTAAATTGCATACTTGCAAGGGTACGAAATTCCCAGGTTTTATAGAAAGTCTCTTCTTTGCTCAAAAAATTAATTGACACCCTTCCCATTCAGCAAAGTTAGTGGCAGCTGGCACTTTAAGCCGAACGCCAAACACTTGCTCAAAAATAAAAATAAAGCCAAGTGGCAAGAGGCATTCAAGCCGAGCGCCAGGCATTCAGCAAAGTTAGTGGCAGCTGACACTTTGAGCCGAACGCCAAACACTTGCTCAAAAATAAAAATAAAGCCAAGTGGCAAGAGGCATTCAAGCCGAGCGCTAGGCATTCAGCAAAGTTAGTGGTAGCTGGCACTTTAAGCCAAACGCGAAACACTTGCTCAAAAAAAACAAAAAACAAAAAAAAAAAGAAAGCCAAGTGGCAAGAGGCGTTCAAGCCGAGCACCAGGCATTCAGCAAAGTTAGTGGCAGCTGGCACTTTAAGCCAAACGCCAAACACTTGCTCAAAAAATAAAAATAAAGCCGAGTGGCAAGAGGCGTTCAAGCCGAGCGCCAAGCATTCAGCAAAGTTAGTGGCAGCTGGCACTTCGAGCCGAACGCCAAACACTTGCTCAAAATAAAGTAAAACCGCTCAAAATAAAATAAAATAATTCCAGAACGGTGACGAGGCCGAACACCAAATACTTGTGAAGATACACAGCAAAGCTAAAAATGGAAAACTTGAAGAATGGAAGTCATGCTGAGCAAAAGCATTATCATTCATTACAAAAAGGTCCTGAGGTACATAGCTTGATACATAAAAAAAAACTGCTACAGGATGTCAGTTCTGATGATCTTCTCCAGGTTGTGACCTGTCGTTTTCCCCACCATCATCCTCTGGACCATGGAGGTCTTCTCCATTCTCAGCTGCCCTATCATCCTTAGGAGGGGAGTCAAGATGAATCACTCCCTCAGCAGGCATAGGTCTGTCAGTAACAACTGAGGAAGAGGGCACAATGGTAGAAAGTTGAAGAATATTCAGGGGATGAAAGGGTGGAACAATTCCTGAGGATGCAACCTCTATGCACTCGATGAAGATATTCTCAGCCGGGTCGCAGGGTGGGTTTTGATAATTATTTGGGGGGTAGATATCCAGAGAAGCATCTAATTCATCCGGACCAGCACAGGAGCTTGATTCGCCTTCAGGGGGCGAACGGTCAATATAACCGTCTCTGTACCCTTCAGCATACCGGATGGCACTGGTTCTCGTGAAGCGAGCAAGGAGAGCTTTCATACCCCCTTCAACTTTGCCAATCATGTTCAGCAAGGAAGACCGTTCGTTTAAGAGCTTCTCCTGTGAGTTCGCATGAGATAACCGTTCAGCAATGAGTGAGCGCTGAAGGTCTCCCTTCTCAGCTTTGAGAGAGTCCCTTTCTGTCAGAGCGACGCTCTTCTCAGTTTTCAAGACATCAACCTCATCCTGAAGAGAATCCCGTTCGGTCTTCAGGGTATCCCGTTCAGCTCTGAGGGAATCCCTCTTATTTGCCAGACCGTCTTTCTCTGCCTTTAAGTCAGCAACCCCCTTCTCTGACTCGCTCAGCTTAGACTCCAGCTCAGCAACCTTGGCCTTAAGGAGGCTCTTTGCTTCAACAAACCGTTTAAGGCCCACAGAGAGGGATTTAAGCTTTTTATTCAAAGTCTCAATGGTTTTTTGGAAAGTGAACATCCCAAATAGAGTCTGCATAAAGGAAGGGAAATTCAGGTCAGACTAGTTACTAAAAAGTTATAGCAAAAGGGAAACGCATTTCAATAAAAGAAGAGTTACCTCCATAGCAGCAACTGGGAACCGCTGGAACATCTCACCAAAGGATAGCTTGTTCTGAATCTAAAGGTCCTTGGGGGTCCAGAAACCCTTGTAGAAAGCAAAGGAGGTGAGGGGGTCCTTATATATTGAGTCAGTGGGGCCAATGGTTGATCCATCTTCACGGCTGAGCAAAGGTCGCCATGGAAGAACAGATGGAGTCGGACCAGAGGTTCTGGCCAATTCGCCTTCTAGAATGAAGAACCGGGCAGGGGGCAATGGTTCAGTAACCCTGAAGGAAGCCATCCTGATCCTCCGGGCTGGTGGGATATCACTCCGGTCATGACCGCCCTCAGGCATTGGCCTTTGTCCTAAACTTTTTTCTGACAGACCAACATTAGCTGGCCCTCCATTGTCTTGAGAATTTTCAGCATCCTGAGTGCTCTCTGAGGAAGTATCAGACGAAATGTTGGAAGGCATAATGATGGGAGCAGCAGGACGTATCTCAGCAGTGTGGTCCACAATAGGGTTCTCAGCATGAGTGAGCTCAGAAGGCTCAACAGCAGAACGGTTTGTGACTTGAGTCACAGTTGGAACAATCACAACTTGCTCTGTGGCAGAGACAGCAAGGGAAGACAATGTGGAAGCAGGTGTAGATGATGATGTGATAGCAGGAGCGCTAGAAGGGGTGGGAGCAGAACGCCTCCTCCTGCTGAAAGATGGGATCTGAATGTTCTCTATTGTGGACCCTAAAAGAGAGATGTCAGATAGATTGTCAGATGTAAGCAAATCAGTAGCTGAAGGGACATTGTTCAGCACACTTTCTTGCAAGATGTCTAGCCTAGCCCTGCAGACACTATAAACCAGTTCATCATGGGGGATCTGAAGGCATCTACAAAGAAAAGTGCAAAAACGGGGAAGACAACTTTCGCAGTGGCATTCAGTAGGATGTGATTTCAGCTTTTTGTAGCCAGAGACAGAGCATGTACCAAAGGAAAACGGGATAGAGAAGGATTGGCCGAGCGAAGTCTGCCAATTCCCACTAACCATAATTAAGTTTCGTCTCCAACCTTTTTCAAATGAGTTCTTGTCAGTGCAGATCGACCGTTTGTCAATAGGAAAGAAGTGATAGTACAAATCATTTTGTGAAATCTTATTAATCCGATAGCAGAGGAGAAGGTCAATAATGTCAAGATTGAGACTCCTATCACGATTCAAGAGCAGGAGGACTGAAATTACCCTAAGAAAGTTTGGGTTAACTTGTAGGGGGCAGAGTCCAAATTTGTTGAAAGCATAACAAAAGAATGGGTGTAGGGGGAACCTAATGACGTTCAAGTGAACGGCGGAGAATAAAACTTCCCCAGGAAGGAGACCCTCACCAAATCTTCCGTCTAATTTTATTGGATAGACTCTGAGAGAAACATTGCGAGGAATGTAATCCTTGGATCGAATGGCGTTCAGATTAGGGGGAGCCATAGAGAAGGGGAAGAGTCCTAGGCAGTAAAGGCGTCTTTTTAAGGAGAGATGTAAAAGAAACTGACCTTGAAAGTTTGTGATGAATGTAGCAACGGCACAGTAGCTAAAAATCGAAAAGGAAAAGCTCGCCGGAGAAACTGAAAAGGATCGCCGGAATGTGCAGGAAGGCAGCAGAGAGTAGAAGCGAGATATAAGAAGAAGGGTGAAGGTTGAAAGACCGGAATTTATAAAGAGGAAAAGTAAAGGCAACATGGAACTCAAAAGGTCAAGACAAAAAGTGGCGCTGCAGATCTCGAAGCTTGGGTTTTTGTGCCAGCCGTTCGATTCCTCGTGTCATTGCTCCGAGCCGTCAGATCAAGATCGTGTCTTTTCAATAATCTCACCCTCATTAATGAGGAGAGAGATTATTGGGGGCAGATGAGGACACCAAAATGACCCAGGCTTGGTATGATCCGTATTGCAAAGGACTAGTCGGGTATGGACAGACAAGATGGAGCAAGTTCACGCGGGATGGACCCAGATCCATAAAGTCATTACAGAAGCCCATATTAAAATGAGAGAAGTTGAGTTCAGACAAAAGGGAGCAAATAAGGCCAAGGCCAAAGGAGGTTGTAACCGTCTATAAATAAGGGAAATCGAGAGGGAAAAAAGGTTAGAAAGCATTGAGAGTGAAGAAATTCTCTCTCTGTAATTGGGGGAAATTCTTTGTACTTTCAGAAACTCATCTCTGCTATTAAGTTTGAGTTTTTTCTTCTCCTCCAACCATGCATGTGACGGATCACGGTGTCCAATTTGGGTTCATATGTCGGCACATATCTTGTACCCATATGGCCATACCTATGTCATGCCATGTCGACACAAGTGTGTGAAGGGAAATAGAAGAGGCCATGTGTGAAGGGTATAGAAGATCCTTTGAAGGAGAGGAATCTTCAAGCAGTGTTCTGAAATCTTCTGTTATTAGCTCTCTCTGTTTTTGGGGTTCGGGTAGACTCTACTCTTCTGCTGAGAAGACTGTTGAGTTTTTGGCTTTCCTGGTGCCTTAGGGTACCCAGGTTTTTGTGGTTTTGTAGGGACGCGTTCCCCTTTTGAACGCTTTTTTAATGAATTGCTTATTTATCAAAAAATAAAAAAATAAATTAGAGAAAAGAGGAAAAAGAAAATGAAAAAAAGTTGCATTTCTGCAACTTGAATAGAATGGTTGAATGCCTCTCCATCTTCTTGTGTAAAACCAATCAAAAAACAAGAACTAAACCACAAAGCAAAAACAAAAAAAGAAGCTGATAGTTCGAAGAATTTAGGAGATATAACTGCAAAAGCAGAACTGATCCCACTTCTTCCCATTTGTTTCAAAGGACTTCCATTGAATGATAAATGTGGTCTTAGAAGAGAAGAAAAAAAAAAAAAAACAAAGCTTCTCTAATCCATGAAAATGGGTAGTGGAAGAGTGCTGGAGAAGTTGGCAAATATGAATAGTGTGTAATTATAGTTTATCCTTTTTTTCTTTTCAACTAAGGATCTAGTGAAATAGGGCATTTAGTGATTCAGTTAATATCATAAGGAGGGTCAGCATAACATAACGGTATAGAGTATACAAACCCTGATGCTGCTGCCACTTGAGTGCTTGACCAATTAGAGCCGTTAGTCGTGACGGTGGAACCACGGAAACTTCTGCAGCAAGAGCTGAATAATGCAATAGAAGAAATATACATTAAAAGAAAAACAAAGAGGCAACAAATAACCACATGTAACATACACACAATTACACATTTAATAGACAAAGAATGAATTAAGAATTATGCTGTTTTCAACCATTGTTAGGCATATTCTGATGTAGTACATGAATGAACAGGTATGAACAGTGCGTGTGAAAAGTACATGAAAAGCGCTGTGTTTCTAGTTTTTATTATCGTTTCAATTTCCTAATAGTTTAGTTTCTGTTTTAGGAAAGTTTTTCATTGTTTTTATTTCCTAACAGTTTATTGTCTGTTTTAGGAAAGTTTGCAGTGTTTTAATTTCTTAAAAAGTTTAAGGTTTGCTTAGGCCTATAAATGCACGCTATTGTAATAGTTTAGAGATCAATTATTACTTTTATCAATAACAGAATATCGAGAGTTTCTCTCAACCTCTTCTCATGGATTCGAGTGTTTAAAGAATACGTTGTTATTCTTAATTAGTTTAATTGCTTTCATTGATCCACTGTGTCAAGTTGGAATCAGAGCCATTTTCCATGGACGGTGATCAAAGAAAACGTGCGGTGACTATGGGAGAATTCCAACAATTGCGTCAGGAACTCAAACAGGAGATTCAAACGGCAGTTGAACTTCTAATTGAAGCCATGAATCGTGTGCATGTTCGTAATAGGCATGATCAGGACCAACCTGATGATGTGAATCAGTATCAACAAAGGGCTGGAAAATCAACGTGGTTATCTTCAACGTGCTAATAATCAACGCAAGTTTCAGCAAGAGGTTTGGTGTGATTCAAGCGATTAAAGGTATCGTTTTAGCACATTGAGATCACGTGGTCAAAACAAATCAGCGAGATTTTCGGATGAAAATTAACCTTCCGTCTTTTAATGGTCAACTTGATATCGAAGAGTTTCTGGACTGGCTTTCAAAAGTTGACAATTTTTTTTATTATATCGGTATCGCAAAGGAAAAGAAAGTTAAACTAGTCTCCTATCGTCTTAAGGGTGGTGCTTCTGCATGGTGGGATCAATTACAACGTTTTTTTTTTTTTTTTTTTTTTTTTGAAGGTTAAGCAAACTTACACACCCATGCCTCCGCCAAGGCTCAAACCCCCGACCTCCCTCCTTTGGGGAGGTGGGTTTGTACTTTGTACCAGCCGGGCTATTGTACCAGCTGGATCAGTTACAACGTTCACAGACGAAAAATCCGATTAGATCATGGTCTCAAATGAAACAACTAATGAAGTAGCGGTTTTTACATGTTAATTATGATTGAATTTTATTTCAAAAGTACCAAAATTGTCGCCAGGGAAATCGTTCAATTCGTGATTATGCTAAAGAATTTTATCATTTATCATCTCATAACGATTTTTTACACACAAAAGGACAAGAAGTTGCGCGATTCAATAACGGTTTGCGGCTGGCTATTCAGGACAGAGTGATGTTGCAAACGTCTTTCACCCTCAATGCCGCAGTTGAGTTGGCCACTCGAGTGGAAGCCCAGTTGGATCGACCGAATGTTCGTAATCAGAATTTTGGGCGTCCTCCTTCTACACAAACCGATTCCAATAAACTACCACCATCTCCAACCATCAATTAACGCCCAATCATGACTCGAAAAGTGGGTGTTGCAAATTCTTCTCCTAGTATATCTGATTCGACCAAGACTATTGCCAACAATATTTCTTTTGTTGAAGATAAGGTAGTTCCCAATGATACAAATGCTAATTTTCAGTGTAGTCAAACTTGAGGAACCAAACCTTAAAATTTGTACACGTCATATGGATAGCAAGGACGACAAAGATTATGTTATCAGGGATCCTTGATTTACAGGATTTCCGAATTGTAACTTTTGGGAGAATTATTAATGAAATTTTTATTTAATAGATTTTCATTCAGCGAATTATTTATTCTTTTTATTTTTTTTTGTACTTGGTGCTTGTTTAAATACTTTAATTGTTTTGATATCCCTTAATTTTGTGCGCGGACTTGATTAACCCGTGTTCCGAAATCAAGGAGTATCATAACAATCCACTTCCTCCATCTCTCACCAAAACCCATCATCTCCAACAGATAGAACAGGAAATTCCAGCAGACATGATCATAGGCTTTCTCAATATCCAGCTTGCACAGAACACCAGGAGTCCCACTACGAAGTCTAAAATCCACACATTCGCTAGCAATAAGAGCGGAATCCAGAATCTGTCTACCTCCAACGAAAGCATTCTGAGACTCAGAGATAACTCCATCCAGGACCTCCCTCAATCTAAAGGCAAGGACTTTTGCAATGATCTTGTAAATGCACCTAATCAGACTAATGGGTCTAAAATCCTTGATATTAGAGGCACCACCCTTTTTAGGAATAAGGGCAATAAAAGATGCGTTAAGCAATTTCTCAAATTGCCCCGTGGAATGGAACTCATGAAAAGTGCCCATAATCTTGTACCGAACCACCTCCCAGCTTTCCAACAAAAATCTCATCGTGAAACCATCAGGACCTGGGGCCGTATCACCATTGCAACTCTTTAAAGCTTTCAGCACTTCCTCCTCCGAAAAAGGATTTTCCAGCCCATCTCTCTCCAAGGCAGAAATAGAATCGAAGTGAAGACCATCTAAACGAGGTCTCCAACGAAGAGGCTCAGAATAAAGTCTTTGATAGAAAGAGACAATAGCACTTCGCACCTCCTCCTCTGAAGGCAAAACTGCACCATCCACACACATCCGCCCAATATGATTACTCCTCCTATTAGCATTAACAGTTCTGTGAAAAAACTTCGTATTTCAATCCCCCTCTTTGAGCCATAATGCCCGAGACTTCTGACGCCACGAGATTTCCTCCAAAAGAGCAATCTCCACACATTCTGCCTGGCAAGCTGCTCTTCTACTACGTTGAGATTCCGTAATAGCACCCTCCCCTTCCAATCTATCAATCTCCGCAATATCAGCCAAAGCCCTATTCTTCCTCCACACCAAGCTCCCAAACACCTCCTTATTCCACCTTTTAAGATTTGTTTTCAGGATTCGAAGCTTTCCTGCAAGAATATGGCTTGATGTACCCACCACCAGATTCTCCTCCCACCAAGAATGGACAAATTCCTGGAAGTTATCCGCACGAAGCCACATGTTCTCAAATCTGAAAGGAGTACTGCGAGATCTCAAACCTCCACAGTCCAAAACCAAGAGAATGTGATCCGACGTCACCCTAGCCAAAACTGCCTGAACAACATCCAGGAATTTCTCCTCCCATTCACCTGAAATCAAAAATCTATCAACGCCTACCATTCAACAAAGCGGTTGCCCCACAGACTTTTCACCACACGATCAGACATAGAATCAATCTTTGTTTCTTGAAGACACACCAAGTGCACCCCCCATTTCCTCACTGCCATCTTCACCACCCTTCGCTTGCCCGGATCGTTTAGACCGCGGACATTCCACGATAAAATTCGAAACTTCATAAGGAAACAATCATCCCCTTCACCCCCTACCCCTCCCTCCACCCTATCATAATTCACATTACAGCACAGATTTCTTAGCTCCCTTTCCCCTTTTCCCTAAGTCAGATTCTTCTTCTTCCTACTCCTCCTTCTGGAAAATTGAATCATCTCCCCTTCTCTCCCCTCTGCCGTGGCCTGAAGGATTGCTAAGGCCTGATCACGTTTTCCTTTGCCTGAGACACCCAACAGATCACTAGTAGCCCCAATGTTAGCCTTAACCCAATCCATTCCAGTGTCCTCACCTTCCTGCCTACACACCTTGCTGCCCATCTCCTCTGGATGAACTGCAGCCAAAGGGTCCACCACCCCCAAATTAGCAAAACCCTCCTCCCACAAAATCATATCCAGAGAACTCCCATGATCCATTCTGCTCCCCATCTGCCATACCTCCCTTGGCCTCCACAGCTTCATCAACAGAGATATCCAATCCTCTCTATAATCCAACACACCATTTTGTGTGACCGGGACCGGGTTACAATCTACAGTATGGTCATCGTTCGAATATCTGTGCTTCTGCAACTTCTTCACCAAAATAGAAGCTGATTCCTCGCTGAGGGAAATGCGGATATCTTTACCCACACAAACAGTCACCACATCAGGCACGGGATCCTTCAGACAAGCCACTGGATCACCCTTAAAAGAAGAACACACCCCTTCCGATCCACCCAAACGAAGTTTAGCCGACCTACCCATCTCCTCCCCTGAAGAATCATACCTAGAGGCTGAGGAAAATTCCAAACAAGTCTCAGCGATCCCTACAGAGTGTCGATCCACATCCCTGTCACCAGACAAGCAAACCGTCCCATCCCTTTCTGACGGCCCAACAATCCCAAACTCTGAGCCAACCGTAGAGATCAACCCTTCCACCAAGTCAGCCTCAACAATAGGTGAAAGCAAATGATGCCTCCCATCAACAATCTTACCCCCTTTACTATTCAACTCGCAAGAGGGAGTAGAAGCAAAGATAGAAGAAGATGCAGATTTCCGAGCATGAAAGGAACTCGACATACCTGGGCACGAATGAGAAACCTTACGGGCCACCCATTTCTGTTTGTCCTTCCTAGTCCATTTCTTACTGGGAACTATCAGCAAACTCCAAGATGTAACATCCTTCTTAATGGAGACACATTCGCCTTTCTCGTCATCACCCAAAAATCCAGATTGAAGAATCTCAAATCTGTTACCCAAGAGTCGATTCTGACAGCACGACCCATGCCGAAAGTTCTTTGAACAAGCCCCAGCCCCTTTTGACACCTTCAAACTCACCTTCACCCAATTCGCCTTCTCCTTCCTCGACCAAACACGTGAGGTCGAAACTCTCTGTGACGTAACCAAGTCAGGTTCTAGAATGCCATGGCTTTGACCTGCTTCTAAAGATGTGATGGGCTGCCCACTGTGGAAGGAAATTGAGAGATGGTTGTTTGAGCCCCATTTAACCAATCTTCCTTTATCCACTCTTGTCTTCACCTGAACCGGTCCAGAGGAAAAGAGAGACCCAGATTGCTTAGATCGTCCATCCCGCTTAATAGACTTAATGAACCGCCTCGGCCCAATGGATGACCCAGGCCCACCCCACGCATTAGAATCCTTCCCAGTGACTTTTGATCCCGCTGCATGAGTCCCACGTAATCTAGGCCCAACACCATCCGGCCTAAAAGAAGTTGAGTTTAAAAAATCAAGAGAAGCACGTGACTCGGCACAAGGAAGGGTAGCTGTCTTCCACTCATAACGGTTATCCTTTCTCCTCCAACCACGTGTCCCAGACGAAGCCTTCCCATTTCCACTTGCCTTAGGCGCGTGGCTGTTCACACGTCCCTGACCTTGGATCCGGTCACTCTGCACCTCCATCTGTTGGAAATCCGGCTTAGATCCATCCCCACCTCCATGACTGTAAACCGAACGAGAGATGTAAGCCAACGCCGCCGGTGAGCCTGAATCCCCTTTTCTGGAACATGTCCTAGTCAACGGAACCATTGTCGGATCAATCTCTTCAGATAGCGAAATTCTGAACGCCCATCTTCCATCCTCCACAACCACACTCGCCGGAATCACACCACCCCCAGCCACAGTGAGCACAATTCTTTTTGTATCACTCACTTCGAAAGCCTCCACATCTCTAAACCCGCCACACGCGTCACCAATGGTGACGAAGAGCTTCTGACACCAAAGGTGCAGCGACAGACCATACAGAATGACTCGCCGGAATTTGTGCCTCAATCTCAAACCGGAACACCCAACCCTATAGTACCAGGGATCAATAAGAAGTTGAGCCTCACCCCAAGATTTCTTGCCCCACCCCAAGATTTCTTGCCCCACCCCAAGATTTCTTGCCTCAATCCAGAACCTTATGGGCCTCCAACACCGACGGGAACCGGAACAACAGAAGTCCGTCCGGCAAAGAATTAACCCTAACTCCTCCCGAAATCAACCAAGTCTTCGTAGCCCAATCTTCAATGTTCTCCAAAGACCCCACCTCTCTATCAAATCTCCCAACCAGACAAGCCCTAAGAACATGTTCTCGAGAGGAAGTACTGCGATTGTCCACTCTAAACACATGATCCCTCGAGGAAGGAATCCGTTCCACCTCTCCTTTGAGATCCAGACGAGGTAAACGACCAACCTCCAAATAAGACTGCTTCTGACTCTCAAGCACTTTCATTAGCAGATCCACACAACAGTAAACCGAACACACAGAGCCAACAGAGAAAGGGGACTCAAAAAGAAAAATGACAGAGGATTTCACCGGAGTTAATGACTCCGGTGACTGGTCGGAGTAGTAGACTCCAGCCGCATATCTGCCACGACAAACTTTCTCCGTCGCTCTCAAACTCCTTCCAAAAACTTCTTTTTATATTATATATCCAGAATCCTATAGTGGCACGTCCTCGAATTGCCATTAAAGGATTCAGCATTCCCGATTGTCTATTGTTCAAGGAAAAATCTGTTCACAACTCTAGCAGTGGTCTTATTACTCATGAGAACGGGTATTGTCAAAAGTTGAAAAGGCTTGATGTCTCAAATAATTTCTTTTCTTTTGAGTTGCCGAGGGAGATTGGAAATCTGTCACAGTTGGTGTTCTTTTGGGATTGGACAAGTAAGGAGCAAGTTTATGAAACACCAAGGTCAAGTCGTCAATGATATAAAAATATTTTCATACTCATATATGACCCGTAGCTAATTAAACTTGAGGACAAGTTCTTTTAAAGAAGGGGAGCCTGATGTAGTACATAAATGAACCGGTATGAACAGTGCTGTGTTTCTAGTTTCTATTTTCATTGTTTTTATTTCCTAAGGGTCCGTTTGATTAGACAGAAATTTATGATGGAAAGTGAAATTGAAAGAAAGTGAAGTGAAAGAAAGGAAAATCAAGTTTCTTGCATGCATTTGGTTAGCAAGAAAAAATTTCAAGAAAGTTAGGGAAAATATTATTTTATTAGTTTGGATAGCATGAAAGGGAAAAGAAAATTATTTACTTACCAAAACTACCCTCATGATTTAAAATATTAAAAAATAAATTAATTTTGTGTTGGATGAATCATCTTTATACCCCATTATTTATATTAATTTTTAGCAATTAAATAGTAAAATAATGGATTAATAATAATAATTATTATTATTTATATTCATATTTAAATTAGACAAAGTAAGGAGGACTACATTTTAGTTGTCATATTCTTTTTATTTTCTGTTTTCAATAATAATTATTTATATTTATACGTAGAATATAATTCACTTATCATAACATATTCATGTTTTATCATAAAATAATGGATTATTAATTATTATTATTATTATTTATATTCATATTTAAATTAGAAAAACTAAGGACGACTACATTTTAGTTGCCAGATTTTTTTATTTTGTGTTTTCAATAATAATTATTTATATTTATATGTAGAATATAGTTCATTTATGATAACATACTCATATTTTATTGAATTATTAAATATATCTTTTTTTAAGCCCTCTCGAAGAAACATTAAATGGCAACTCTAGAATAAAAATTGTCATGCAAAAGTAACATATTTTATAATTCATGCATAATAATTTTATGGTTTATGCATAATTTATCAGTCCCCTTTCATATTTTTTATGAATATGAACCACTTCTATGCAAATTTTTCTGTGCAAAAATTACACAGTATAAAACATTATTCAGTCAAAGTTGTGTAGATAGTAAAAAATAAATATTATATTGATTTCCATTCATGTAAAATTGTTATGTCATATAAATAATATAATGACTCAAATTAATCTCTTCTCATATTTCTATTAAGATATTGATAAAAATTAAAAGTTATATTATTTAATATTCCACCTTCAACTCTTAATTTATTTCCAAAAATTTTAGGTAACAATGTATTGGATATAATCAAATTATGTGTCCCAATATATAATAATTGTTGGAATATTTTCTAAGTCTGAATTTAATAACCACTATATTTGTTATGTGAAAAAAAATGGAGAAACAACTAGGCATAATAGGAATTTTGGAAATAAAATGACAGTTTTGTGCGAGAAAGTTAACTTTCTTGTGTTTTTTGCAGGGAAATATTTTGGGAAAATTTATCGATGCGGGAATCTCACTTTCCCAAAAAATTTCCCTTTCCAAGTAACCAAACTCCTAAAAATTAAATTTCTTTTCCATTTCTTTTCCTTTCTACCTACTCCACGCTAACCAAACGAACCCTAATAATTTAGTTTCTGTTTTCGAAAAGTTTTTCCATTGTTTTAATTCCTAATAGTTTAGTATCTAAGAAAGTTTTCGTTCTTTTAATTTCTTATATAGTTTAGGGTTTGCTTAGGCCTATAAATACATGCTATTATAATAGTTTAGGGATCAATTATTACTTCTATCAATAACAATCGAGAGTTTCTCTCAACCTCTTCTCGTGAATTCGAGTGTTTAAAGAATACATTCATTGATCCGCTGCATCATATTCCCATTCCTATTGACCTTTGAAAGTGTTTAGGAGACGATGGGTATATCACTATTGTTAAATAAGACTGTAGTAACTAAGAAAATACCCTATGAACGGAGAAAGGATATTTTAGTACCTGTACATAAAAATAAGGGAGGTATTCAAAGTTGTACAAATTATCAAAAAATTAAATTAATAAGTCAAACTACAAACTTCGAGAGGGATTGATTGAGTAGCAACTAAGACTTGAAACAAAAAGTAGACTAATGAAAGAAGACTAATGAAAGATGTCAAGAGAATAAGAAAAGACTTAGATAAGATCCCCAAATTTATAATATGATGGGACATTAGAAAAGAAATAGTAACAAACAAATAAACAGACAGGATAAAGTACATATATGATGGATTGGTGTGGGAAAAAATCAAATGGAAACAATTACAATTCAACTATAGCCCAACCCAACATCAAGGATCAACAATATGTTAACATTTTGCCTATGGATGAACTGAAAAACTCATTCAAGATAAAGTTCCACGATATATGTTATTTATTGATATTTGTGTTTTAATTGATGAAACTGAAGTAGGGATAAGTACTAAAATAAAGATCAGAAGATAAATTAAAGAAACAAAAATGATTCAAAATAAGTAGGACTAGAAATAAATATATATAGAATGTAATTTAGTAGAATGAAAAACAAGAGTACATAAGCAATAAAATTTGAGAACTATGAGATATCAACAGGCAAATAGCTTTGTTCCTAGGTTCAATTATTCACAGTGAATGAGATATTGACAATTATTTAGATCATGTTCCTCATATAATTTTAGTGTAGGATGGGAATAATGGAGGAATTTTTCTACCATACAATGTAATGTATACCTCTACAGTTAAATGGTAAATTTTATAAAACGTTAATTTTTTTAATTATTTATAACCTTCCAACCACAATTATTTTAGAATATTATAAAATGTGTTTTAACATGAGTCGAGAAAACAAAGAAATACATGATTGAATGTGTTTTGACTAGAGTCAGGACCTTATAGCAGAATGAAAAAACAGATTTCATGTATCCAACCATAAATAGTTGGGATAAGGTTTTTTGAGTTAAGTTGTTGACCATAGTCTGATCACCATGCAAGTCAGAAATTACTCTTGACAAACAAGAAATTTTACCAGATTTCTTGTGAAGGTTGTACCCTTCAAGCACATTGAATGATATAGTGATGCAGATCACTTAAATTATGGGAATTAATTCTGCTTAATTTTTTTTTTTTTTTTTTTTTTTTTTTGATAAGTAATTCTGATTTAAATTAACGAGGCAAAGAAAGTAAAAGCAGAAGAATTGAGATCAAATACACAACAGGAATGCACTTATGCACTGTTAGCCATGCAAAGTGCGTAACCTCTTCAAAATTACATGAAAACAGCGGCAACCATTAAAAGATCACATCTTCTTAGTTCAATGTAGTATCCTACAAAAAAGGAACATGATCTCAGCCCTCAATTTGATTTCTTGCTTAGCTAAAATCAATTCCCTGAGAGAGAGAAAGAGAAGCCAAAAGGCCTAAAATTCATACTAACCCTATATACAACAATACTAGTATATATGGTACTACTCCACGAACTGTCCCAGTACTATTAGCTGTCCCAGTACTATTAGCGCTCACTAGAACAGTACTTCAAGCACAAAATATATTTATATATATATATAATATATGTGTGTGTGTGTACCTATATCAAATCATTCTAAGCACGGGTAAAGATCATCATCATCCTTGCCTTAATCCCATATAAATGGAGTCAGCCAATTGAATTCTCTTTTTCCATTCTTTTCTATTACACGCCGTCTCTTCTTTTCTAAGCACAGGTAAAGGTATTCGGGTCAATTTATTAAAAATTAAACACAATCTTGTTGGGAAGGGTGTATTAGAAGAACCATGATTGTCAACTAATTCTTTTTTTGCCTCTCCTCCATTCCTCTTCATCCTCTTCATATATTTTCTTTACATTATTTAAGCACAATCGTCCTTACCATAGAATCGTCTTTCATAGCTGTTACGACAAACCCAAGAACTAATCAAGAAACAGGACAGAAAAATACACACACAACACACAAAGAACACAAAGATTTAGCGTGGTTCGGCAAAGCCTACATCCATGGTGAAGATCCGGCAAAAGTTTTCACTATGCGAAAATCAGCTGATTATAAGTTTCAGCCTCAAACCCTAGCTCTCGCTCTCTCTCTCTCTTTTCTGTGATTTTCAGTATCTTTCAATAATCCACTCCAAACCCTATATGCCCTTATATATCGATTATCGGGCTACAAGAGAGTACTAAATGGGTCCACGACCCGCAAGCAAAAGCAGGTCAACTGGTCTCAATGCGACCTGCCACCAAATTCGGGCCACAACATCACAATAGCATATGTCCAGAAGCAGAGATATGTGAAGACGAGGCCTAAAGTCGGTGGATCACTTATCCACTGCCATTTTACAGTGATATGTGGATCAGTTGGACACCACTTTCTTCAGTTATCAAAGTGCTCCCCTCCCGGCACTCCAACATCTGCAGCAACAGATGTCAAACTAAAAACATTTGGAGGATGGTCCCAACTGTTCATTAGAGCAATTTGGAAGGAGAGCAATAATACAATTTGGACAAAAGCGCATGTTTCTAGGTTACAACTTTTCAAGTCACTTATCATACGCATCTTGGAATATAGAAGTAATAAATTGTGAGGTGCCAAGTTCTGATTATTATAGGACCTTTTACCAAATTAGTTATTACAGTTATTTAGTCCCAATCAAAAACTTTACTTTCAATCATAAAAATGTGTCAAGATTTTGATTTGTTAGCAGAGCAACAGGGGGGACACCAACCTTGGGCAATTTGTGCACGCCGTTTCTCTTTTGTTGAATCTTGATAGGCCTGCACATAAGGCACAGAACGGTGGTTTCAGCACAAGGCATAAACTCATTAAAGCAAAACCTATCTCTCATTCAAATTCGTGATAAATTAAAAGCAATTAGTTCCACAACAATCATTTTTTTAAATCTAAATCTAACCCTATTCTTGAGATATGGAATGTAGATTACAAGAGTCCTGCCCGTGCAATTACTATAGAAAGCAATGCAACCAAGTCCAAGAAGGAACCGTAACAACTAAAAACAATTAAAAAACTAAAAGAAAATGCCAAAAAAAAACAAAATTGAAAAGAGGGAGTGTATTTAAGTGCAGATTTTCTGTGTCAAGTACAAGGGGCAACTCAGGTGAGATAGTTTGATGAATGAAAAGGAGAAATAGATAATCAAGCTTCTTACATGCAAGAGTTCAATTCTTATTGTAAAAGCAATGACCATATGCAGTTAGGTAAGCATGCTACATGATGCAATAAAAAATAAAAATAAAAAATTGCTTTGTTGCATATTTGACGAAGCTGAAGCTTCAGATTTAACAACCCATATAAACATATATCCACTAAAAAGGAAACTGAATCTACTCATGAGGATAATGTATATAAAACTATAATAAAGCTGAATGTGAACTAAAGAAAATAAGTAATTCATCCGCCACGCCTTAAAGCTTTTCCTTGTGACAGTAAAGTATCCATCAACTGCACAACAATTCTAGCATCATGTGCTATAGTATACCCGACTTTAGACCATTAAATTGTGGTTGATTACTATTCATTGATTATTTCAGAATTTCACTAAATTCGCAGAGCTATTTCTCCAGCATGAGCGCAATTTAATTTTTTATTTCAAGGATAAATTACACTCACACCCCATGGGGTTTTCCTTTGTTACACACGGTTGGCGATAACATTGTACTCCACTGAGGTTCCACGCATGTTTACCCCCCCCCCCCCTCCCCTTCCGAGGAGCTTTAAATAGTCATTAGAACAATCAGAAAAAATTGATGTGATGGCCTTTTAAGAATCATAAAATTACAATGATAACATAATTAAATTGTTATACAATTCTCGGGCAACGACGAGAATTCAACCGCAGCAGATGATATATATGATAGAGACGAATAAAAATGTTCTTCCTCAAAAGTTGCCCCCAACTGGCAAATTTGAAGGGTTCACCGAAGTATTCAACCACAACAGGAGAAATATAATTCTCAGGCAACAGTGACAACTCCAAGCATGAGGTTCTAGAAACACGTAGTAAATTTGGCAAAGCCATATTCAGAGACAAGTGCAAAGAAGAAAATTGAGAACAATAAGTAAAAGTTGAGCTGAATTAGTAATCGAAGCCATTTTAAATGAAATAAAGTAAAACCAAACTTTGTGTATAGAAAAACGTTCAAAGATAACTACTACAAAGCTAAAAAGATGGAGAATTCAATTGGAAAAACGTTCTTTATTTATCATTTGGGAGGTTGATGGATGAAAAATAACCACTAATTTCTTCATTGAAGATTTCTCTTATAGATAACTTCTCTGTTTTCAAAGCCTTGAATTGTTAAATGATGATTTCACCACAATGTGCCTTGCACGATTTGCCAAGTTCTATCCCCATAAATACTACCATATTGCCGGCAATGAGACCCATATTGTCACCGCCCAAATCCATATTAATAAGGTCGTGGTCGATTCACTTGAACGGATGCTTCAAAAGGACACAGCCATCATTGTAATTGTCCTTGACACCAAAACCATAGACAATAGAGAATAATCGAGGGAAAATTTTGCAATCACATAATGCACCGAAGATTTTTTAGTTATTTCACTTGTAAGATTTTTTGGTTAAAAATGCATTATAAAATAAGGGACAAATATGCATTTCATATATTTTTCTGTTTTTTTCGTGAGCTAACTTCAGTAGGTGTGAGTATAATTTACCCCTTTTAAACTTCAATAAACTAATTTACTTTTGGATCCATTCAAGCATCACTGGATATTAAAGAATCACAACCTCCCCTCTGTGAGGAGGAAAGAAGAAACTTTATTTTATATTTCAAAAAAGCCTAAGTTTTTAGATTTTTCCCCAGGCTAGATCTAAATGGGAAAAGAGCCAATGTAAGAAACTAATACACAAATTCTTTGCACAGAATAAGAAAACAAACAAACTCTTACTCTTACGCATGTGATCCTTCAATAATAATTGATGGCACAAACATTTTTTTTTTTTTGATAAGTAAAAATTTTATAAAAAAACGCTCAGAAGGGGAGCGGAACCCAAGCAAATACAAAAGACCACAAAGGCCTCAAGCCTTCAAAGAGGCTAAAAAATCAACTACTTCCTCCAAAGAACAATGATCTCTTCCTCCAAAGAACAATAATTGAGGCTTTGTCGATTTCGGTGCTTAAATTCTCGATTGAGGGCACAAACATGGTAAAGAAACAAGCAAAGATTAGAAACAGTTATGCTAAAAGCAAGCATTCAAACCTCATGTGGATCAAAATAAGTCCGAACTAGGAGATGCTCAAGTCGTAAATATCTTTCAGGTTGCTCCTGCTTCATGATGCCCATTGCCTGTGTCTGCCTCAAAATTGCACGAGCAGTATCCAACTCCCGAAGTTCAATCATTTCTAAAACAATCTACAAAACAAAAAGAGAACAAATACAGACATAAATACATTTCTAAGTGCAAATGCAACATACAGCAATACACGTCATCTATTTACTTCATACACACTAAACAAAGAGAACCGTGCATTATCATTTGAGATTAGGCAATCATCATTTATGTTCATATAAATTGTGATTTCTTTTTTTACTCAACGCTGCTAAGAATTTTTCTACATATTTTTAAGGCCTGTGCCTAATTCTTGCTTCGTCTTCTTAAAAAACATTGGAATGGAGTAATCAGAATTAAAAAACATCTATCTTTTCTATTTATTAGTTTATTTTGTTACGTGAGGATTGCATTTGGGCTTGTTTGGTTTCAGAAACTTGTTTGATTGCAGTTTTCTGGAAATTATTTTTTAAAATCTCAATTAAAGAACTTGTTTTAGAAAACTATCTTTTATATTTCCTATTTTTTGAGTTGTTCTTAATATTTGTTTTCAAAAAACTGAACCAAAAAGTTCTTGTCACACCTGTGATGACTAACTGACTTTTTGATGCTTTAATTATCATCCTTATTGACCTTTCTCCATATGGATATGTCACTGTAGCAATGCCCTCCTCAGCAAAATCAATGTTTGTTCTGACGCACATCCCATTCTAATTGCCAAACCATCCTAGGAGCCTAAATTCAAGATTCTCGACACAAACAGTTTCTTTACTAGCACCAAGAAAAGGCATACTAAACAAAACTTTGTTGTACTTTTTACCATTGAGTAACATACATATATCAATAACATGGAAATCATATTATCGTTTTAGTGAAATAATAATATTAAGACGAATAAGCTTATAAATCATACAGTTCCAAAACAAAAAACAAAATGAATATTATTAAGTAACAAGAGGAGAAGGCCTTTTTCAGACAACCACGTATCAAATACCTGCTCATACAAATCCTCTAGTTTCTTCCTTGGAAGCTTAAGTTGTGCTACTTGAGGCAGTATGGCATCCCACCTTCCACTATTAATATCAGCAACAAATGTTTCAAGGCTGTCTACTGTATTGAGTGAAACTTGGCACTCACTCTGTAATGTCTGGAAAGTTTGTTGCAAAGAATTTTCTTTGCAAAACTGAAGAACGATCTTAATCACGCTGAAAAATGAATTAAACTACATTAGATTTCTTGTTATCACAAACAAAATCTGTTACAAAGGGGGAAAGGTAGCTTTAAGAAAAATAATTCATGCTATTTGAGACAAAATTATAAATAATTAACTAATAATATGGTTGACCATGTGAAACAAAGACCAATAATCATACTAGTGAAAAAATAAATTGAAGTTATCAGTGCTAGTGGAAAAGAAAAAGTATAACAACCTGGGATGAGATAGTAAGGAAATATATAATGGCATTTTTCAACTGAATTATGAAACAAGGAAAAGGAACACGGCTGACTTCAAATAGTTGGGACAATGCATTGTTGAGTTCAACGATTTTTTTGTAAACAAGAAATAAATTTGGGGGGAGGGAGGGGGGAATTAAAACAAAAAAGGAAAAAGAGCCCTAGTAAAATTTAAGTACCATGATGCCATGGAATCAGTGCTATCCAGTTTACTTTTCAAAAGCTATGCAACCAAACAAGCTATGAGAAGACAGTGACTATCAAATTCTTTTCTTTCCATATATCTCACCACTAATTCAGTTCAGAAAAAAGCTTTGTTGAGTTATGTAGGAAACAACATTAAATTTGTTAAAATCCAGATGTACGATTAGGTTAGAACCTGAGAAAACAAAAGCTTCTAATACAAGGAGTTGGCATGGTTAGATTTTTTTTTTTTTGTGTGTGTGTGTGTGTGTGTGTGTGTGTGTGTGGGTGTGAACCAAACAGCAGAAAAATATTAAATTCATGTTCTTTCTTTTCGTTTCCCTTTTTCCCCAGCTTGCTGCATAACCATATTCGCATAGGAAGCAAAATATAAGAACATATGTTTTTTGATAAGTAAAAACATACAAAATACAGGAAGATATGTAATCGATGCAATTGCGTTATTCTGGGAGATAAAACACTAATATATATATATATATAAAAAGTGAATAAAAGTGGTGGAAGATATCTTACTCTCTAGCTTCGATTTCTAGGGTAGACATCGTCCGCAACGCTCCTGAATACTACGAAGCAAACTTAGAATGCTAATCTCCGATTGAACGAGCAATGCTAATGCTTCCCTTCCTGTTACGATTCACTCACTCCGTATGCCAATTCAGAGATAGATAACGGTACGGTTGAATGAATAAATGGGAGTTTAGGGTTTTTCTTTTCGCGCAGCGGTTTAATTGTAAATCAGGCTTATTAACAAAACTAAATAAAGGGAGCTTACATATTGGCGCTCCATTATAATCCAAACCGCGCTCCACTTTTTCTCAATCCTAAATTGAAATTATATTACGACTCTCACCCCACACCAAGTTTATGTTTTACTCCATCCGTGTTTAAAAATTAAAGTTTTTAAGGGAACAATGTCTTATAAAATTACCTGTATCAATTTGTCATATGTGTAGTTCTCAAATTTAAAATTTTTTAAAAATATAAAAGACAATGACGTCTAAAAATGAAATAATAAATTATTAATATGAGACAAATATAGTATAATTTTAATTTTTTTTTTTTTTTTTTTACAGAAAATTTCATAATTGTCGTGTTAGATTCATGAGGCCAAAAGCTAGTTTCTTGAACTTCTCCCACTCGGAAAAAAAATAATTAAAAAAAAAAAAAAAAAACTTCTCCCACCTTCCCATCACATCCTCTCTCTTCCCTTCTTTCACTCCAAAAATGAAATATCTCACTAATGATACTTCTCTCTCCAAAAATTAAAAGTGATACTGTGTTTGAGTCAGATGAGGTTGTTGAACTTGTTAAGACGACTACTATTTGAAGAAATCTAAAAAATTTATGAGTATTGAAGAAATCTCAAAAAATGTTTGAATCAATCAATGTTCACTATAATGGTAATATGTTGATTTGCAAATATTTTTTCTTTTTAATGAAACTATAAATATTTATTTTAGAATGAATTTTACTCATTGGGATATCATGATGAGAATAACAGACTTCGTGTATGAGGAAGATGTGTTATCCTTAAATAAAAATAGAAAAGTTTGGGATTCTGATTAAGATAATAAAGGTATCTGATTAGAAGAAGCATACTTGAATTAGAAGCAAACTCTATATCACATATAATTATATAAACTTTGTTGTATAGAAAAGCTTATTAATAGAAACTTTAAAATTTTACTCAAATAGAAACTTTGACGTATAGAAAAGATTATTTACTTTTAGAATGAGACAAAATAGAATTTACGAAATAGAAAATAAAAAAAAAAAAAGTTGGAAAAAAATTCAGTGTTTTGTTGTTAATGCTACAATTTTTGACCTGAGAAGATAACATGGGAGAAAACATTGATAAAGTATAATTATAAGAAAGTGAAAAAAAGAGTTTTACATAAAAAATTAATTAAAAGAAAAAACAAACGTTATATACTCTCTACGTTGCAAGGGGAGACTTATTCCACATCGAATCCGGATAGGAAGTAACATGTGTATAAGTAAATGGGTATGCTCCATTACCTAACAACTCGAGGTTTTTTTAGTAAATGGGTAATCGTTCACCCGTTAGAATCGGTATCAGAGTCAAACCCGGTCCTCGTCATTTTTATCAAACAAACAAACATAAATTTGACAATTTTCTTGCAAACACGTGTTATCTTGATTTTTATAAACTCTGTCAGATACTCCCAAAATAAACTTCCATACTGGCATCTTTTGTGAACTACTCTGACTCGAGTCAAGTTGAGCTTAATTCGTATTTATTTATTTGCTAAACATGCAGAGCTCAAACAAATAATTGGACTCAATTATTAAATGAGCCGAACTCAAACGTGACTTTTGTCTGCTCATTTGTTCGTAAACACGTTCGTGAATAAAACCCGTTTTGAGTTTGTGAACACATCTATATCCATGTGTGAATGTCTATATATGTAGACCTGTATAATTTTCATATTTTTTTGTTATAATAGGTAATTTAACAATTTATAAACCCAAACTCAATAATCTAAACCGGCCCGTTTGTTAATATAGGGGGTATTGTCTTTTGGTAATATAAAACTAGTCAAATTTATTTATTTAAAAAATAAAAATAAATAAAAACTAGCCCAACGCAATGTGATGTCAAATTATGTCTATTAAATTCTCATTACACACCTAAACAAAGACACAATCAAACCACAAACCACTCCCCCTCTAATAATCCCTTATCCAGCACCAAAACCCATACACCAGCCTCCCCCTTTTGTAGCAGAAAACTAAGTTTTTCCCAAAATAACTCCCCAGCTATATCACGTAACCTTATAACCACACAATCAACCATGCCAAAAAAAATACTGCCCTACATCACCACTGTCGCAAGCAAGATACACACCAACAACCCACCCCCAGTACAACAAATACAGCAGGAAATTACACCAGACAACCTCAGTTTTTAGCCCAAGCTATGAAAAGATACTCATACCAGCTTTTATATCATCTGCAACTATTATCCCAAGAGCAAACACAAATGAAGACAGAGTTGATTCCTTACTTTCCGAGCTAGAAAGCTCTCACCAACTTGGCTCTCAAGGAATTCAGTCATTAAGAGTGTTGAAGAAAGCTGCAAGGAAGAAGGAGAGTCCCTGCACTGAAACTGATTTGATGTCTCACAGACATCCTGGAGGTCATTTCTCACCTCCTTTTAAATGATTAGTCTCTTAACTTGGAACATTAGGGGGTTAAACCAACCCCTTAAAAGACTAATCTCTGACAATAAAATTGACATGGTCTCAATTGTGGAGACCAAAGTGTCTCCAACAAACATTGCTTCCATTCACAATTATGTGGCTCCATCATGGAACATGGTACATAATTACGAATTCTCTGACTTAGGAAGAATTTGGGTGTTATGGAACCCAATATCACGAACCTCTTTGTCATCAACACAACCTCACGAGCTATCCACTGCTCAATTTCAATCTTAGGGCACAATGTTAATTTATTTGCCTCATTTGTTTATGTTGCCAACAATGCAACTGATAGGCAATTTTTGTGGGATTCTGTAATTTACCATGCTAACATATTCTCACACTTTCCATGGTTACTTATGGGTGATTTCAATGTTTTTCTTAACATTGGGGAAACACATGGAGGATCAATGAGGTAGAGTAGTGCCATGACAGAATTCAGTGAATGTCTGTAAGAAGCTGAATTGTAATAACTCAAATTCTGTGGGATTTTGTATTCTTGGAGCAACAAAAGCACAGGGAATGCCTGCATTGCTAAGAAACTGGATTGAACTTTGGTTAACCTAGGGTGGACAGGAAATTTCCCCTTATCAGAATGTACTTTCCTACCTCCTAACATTTCAGATCACAGCCCAATTCTTGTAACATTAGACCTCAACACTCCAATAAGATGTGTTCCATTCAGATTCTTTAACACGTAGTCCTCTCACCCCAAATTCCACTCCTCAGTTCATGAAGCTTGGTCTACATTTATCAGATGAACAACCATGTTCCAGGTGGTCCAGAAGTTAAAACTGCTGAATAAGGTGCTAAGAACAAATTACAAGAAGGATTCTTCAGATGTTGATGCCAAACTGTAAGCTGTAAAGTTGGAACTTGATACCTGCCAAATTGATCTGGATAATACCACTGGGGATCACAAGCTCAGGCAGCTAGAGAGAGCACTTACTACTAAATATTTAAGATTGGCTAATGTTCAGAAGGACCACTTGAGACAAAAGTTAAGGATGACATGGTTAAGATTGGGGGACTGCAACTCCAATTTATTCCATAAATCTGTTTGCTCAAGAACAAACAAGAATAAAATACTTTCGCTTTCCACTAATTCAGGTAATATTCTACATGACAATGAAGCTATCAAGCTAGAGGTGGTGACTCACTTCAAGAACCTGCTTGGAATAACACCTTTATGCACTCACCATAGTAGTGACCTTACATCATTCATCACAATGCAGTTGCCTTCAGATCTCCATCATTACCTTGATGAACCCCCATCGCACTTTGAAATACAAAGTTGTATGCTGAAGCTTAACACAAATAAAACACCAGGCCCAGATGGTTACAATGCATTATTCTTCCATAAAGCTTGGGATGCAATAGGAAGATCAGTAATCCTTGCCATATCAGAGTTATTTAGAAATAGGAAGCTTTTGGTTGAAGCAAATCATACCTACATTTGCCTAGTCCCAAAATGCAAAAATCCATCTTCCCTTCATGATTATAGGCCAATTCCCTATGTTAATACCATTTACAAGTGCATTGCTAAATTACTGGCACAAAAGTTGCAAAGAACATTACCACAGATCATTGATCCATCACAAGCTGCCTTTATCCATGGGAGAAAAATCACAGACCCAATCTTAGTCACTCGTGAGCTTCTAAAGGGCTATCATAAATATTCCAGGCCAGCTAGATGTGCCATCAAGATTGACTTAAAGAAAGCCTTTGATTCCATGAAATGGGTTTCATCCTCATTTCCCTCAAATTGCACAACTGGCCTCAAAAGTTCATCTCCCTTATACAAGCATGCATGACATCCTCTATTTTCACTGTTGCACTCAATGGAGAGTTCTAAGGGTTCTTCAAAGGGAGAAGAGGGCTGAGACAAGGGGACCCCCTCTCACCATTCCTCTTTGTCATAGCTATGGATGCACTCTCATCTATTATCAAGAATTATGTGGGCAGAGTTCACAGTTTCAAGTTTCACTGGAGATGCAATGATAAAAAAAATCACCTACCTCTCTTATGCAGATGATTTGTTCTTGTTTTACCATGGAGACATCTCCTCAGTCTCGGTACTTAAATGTGCAGTTGATCATTTTAGCTCTATGTCTGGACTTGAGATTAATCTCAACAAAAGTTCAGTCTTATTTTCAGGAGTTGAATAACACACACAACAGGCCATCATTTCACTACTTGGCATTGATGCAGCTGAGCTCCCAGTGAAATATATTGGTGTGCCACTCATTACTACTTGCTTGAAAGTCTCACATTGCAGCCAACTCATCAACAACATTATACACAGAATTACACACTGGTCATCAAGGTCCATTTCTTATGCTGGCAGGCTATAGTTGATCAAATCAGTGTTAGTTTCAACCCAAATATACTGGAGTAACATCTCCATACTTCCAAAAGTGGTGATTGATGAGCTAAATATAATTTTCAGGTCATTCATTTGGTCTAGGGCTGAGATGAAATCTACTTGCTCCAAAATAGCCTAGCACAAGGTGTGCAGACCTAAGGAAGGTGGCGGGCTAGGCATCCCTGACTTGGAGCAAATAAAGTAGGGATTATGAGGTTCATTTGGGACCTACAGTGTGGTGATATGGATAGAATTTGGACCAATTGGTGTCATATACACCTCATCAAATCTATAAACTTTTGGACACTAAAATTTCCACACTCTTGCACTTGGAGTTGGAGGAAAATATTGCAGCTAAGGCACCCAACAAGATTATTAATTAAGCATAAGGTTGGGAATTGAGCTAATACCTCATTTTGGTGGGATAATTAGGCTCCTAGAGGTCCATTTTGCACCAGATTTTCCACATATATACTAACTGCTGCAACCTCCATGTCCTGCTATCAATGACAAGAAGATCTGGATTGCATCAACCACTGGACACTACTGTTTCAGACAAACTGCAGCCCTCTCAGCAGGTCAATTTTGCAAGGTTCCATGGTATAACCTGGTATGGAAATCCCAATTATACTACGCATGAAATTTAATTTGTGGCTAGCAGTTCGGTGTATATTGCCTACTCTTGACAGCAAATCCATGACCAAGCACCAAAATGTGTGTACACTTTGCTCTAATTCTCCGGAATCACATGACTACCTCTTATTTAGCTGCCCCTTCATTTCACTAATATGGAGCTATATTAAGGACAAATGCCACTTCTCAACTGCAATTACAAACTAGAGCAACTTGGTTATGCTCACCAGCCACATGTGGATGTCCAACTCACCACAAAACATGGTTAGGAAAATTTGCCCATCCTCTGTGGTTTACCACACTTGGGAAGAACGAAATAACAGAATTTTCAAGAAAAAGAATTGTTCACGGAGAGTGGTCCACACCAAGATTAACTCCTCTATCACTTCAATTCTCTGACTTGGTTTCCTTAGAGATTCAGCTGCTTTGAGGAGAATTATACTTGAATGGAATCTTCCTTCATCATGCTGTAAACCCCCTCCTCGTCTGCCGGATTAACAAGCTGCGAAGTTGCATTGCTTAATTTGGATATCGGATTATGGTTTTGATGAGCTCAACTAATGGTTATTGTTCCTCATCTATGTTATTTGGCTGGGTTTGTGCCCTATGTTTTCCTTTTGGGCATTTTTGGCGTAGTGGGCTTTTACTTAAAGTCATGTATTGGGCTAAGGCCCCAACTTTGTACATATTTATCTCTATACATATCAGTTGCTTTATTCTCCTGAAAAAAAAAAAAAAAAAAATTCTGTCCATTTTTAGATACCGAAATATGGTTTTGATGAGCTCAACTAACGATTATTAACAATTATTATTCCTCATGTGTGTTATTTGGCTGGGTTTGTGCTCTATGTTTGCTTTTTGGGCATTTTTGGCGAGTGGACTTTTACTTAAAGTCATGTATTGGGCTAAGGCCCAACTTTGTACATATTTACCTTTATATGTGTCATTGCTTTATTCTTCGAAAAAAAGAAAAAAGAAAAAAAAAATTCTGTCCATTAATTAATTTCCAAGCCCGCTTCCTTCAACCCTACAACTTATTCTCTCCTCTCTCCTTTCCGAAACCCAAACCCCTCAAGCGACCGACGATTACAGCAGCGGACCAGCCGTACCTGCTCAGGTCAGTGCGTCTGTCCCTCTCTTATTTTCCTTTCGTCTGGTTTCACTTCTCTAGTATCCTCTCCATATTGGCATGCCCATCGAAATCAGAAGTGGGAGTGCTTTTCTACTGTGCCAAACTTTGGAGATGAAACACTGAATATCGACATGGAAGCGAATATCAGTGAGTGTATATATACACAGATTCGTATAATTTTTTTCAGTGGAATATGGAGTACAATCTAACCTTATCATCAATTCAGGCGTCTACAAATCCACACGTCTAAGTTAAAATAAAAAATTCAAAAATCAAAAGAAGACGTTAGAGAGATGGCTAAAGGAGGAGGAAAGAGATACAACAAAAATCCCACCAGAAGGACCAACCATTATAATAAACATGCCGCCGCCCCCGCAGATGACATCGTCGACGACCAAATTGATGCATGTAAGTAATTAAACAAAAATCTCTATTCTTTCTCCATTTAAAAAATCTCTGTTTAGTGTTTGCTTGCTTTGCTATGGTAAGAAATTTGATTGAGCAACATTAAAGAGTTTGTAAGCCCCTTTCCCACCATTATTTATTTATTACTCCCTATTATTATTATTTTTGTGTTATTAGTTTTTGATAACTCCTCTGATCAAAGCACATCCTTAGCTGCATTATTCTAAATTTTAGTTTATTTTATTTATCTAACACTTTCATGGCGAGCGGACAGGGTAAGCTCCTCAATAACTACCAATGAATTGAGAAGCCATTCAAACCATTGGTGTTAATAAAAATGTGTTTTCTTATTGCATGCAGTTCACAAACAGCGAGATGTTGTTCCATTAGATATCAATGACGATATACTGGAATCAGACCAAGATAATGAGCGGCCTGTTTTTGATTTTGAGGTTATAATCTCTCCACTTCTTCTATTGCAACAGTTGCTTCATAGTCATCTGTGCTGTCATCCGAACTCTCTCTCTATATTTTCCCCTACTAGAAATGATAACCATTATACTTATTTGAATGTATGGCACTTTTTTGTTTATTTATATACTAATGGTTAGAGTTGTTTCTTATCTAAATGTTTTGCACAGGATACTACTGACGACGATGATGACGACGAAGACGACATTGAGGATGACACCCAACTCACTGGCCTTGCTGCAAAAAGTAAAAATGATCACTCAAAACTTTAGATATTTTGTTGATTGATCTCTTTTCATCCTTCATCCACTGTTTGCCTTCATTGTTCAGATACGGTGACTTATTATTGAAATAGGGGTAAATTACACTGGCTTCCCTTGAGGTTTAGTAAAAAAAAAATAGTGATTGTCAGCAAATTTTCAACTCTCAAATTCCAATTTTACCCTTGAAAGACATGTAGAGACATTATTATCCTAACCAAATCAGGTGAAATTAATTAGGTACCCATTTTGAACTAAATGAACAATTATCCCTTCTTCCTTGTTATTTCATAAAGCTATAAGCCTATAATGTGTATATAAACATATATTTTCAGTCTTTAAAGGGAGAAGAAAAAGAACCAGTGGTGAAAATGACTTAGCAGTGCACTATGGGAAATTAGGATTGAGCAGGCAAAACTAAAGGTTTTGCACAAGAGAAAATGGTGGGTCTCAAGCTGCGAATTAGTGGATTATTCGTTGATTCCTGGTGAAGTATATGGCTTGAATCCATCATTTGAGTGTTATTAGACCAGCTCTTGAGAGGCAGATTCTTCTTCACCCGTAATGATACACCGCTTTACCCATTTATATATGCAAGGCACGGAACTGTTCAGGGCTCACTTGGGGCATTTGTCCCCACTGATTTTTTTTTTTTTGAATTATATACTTATAAATTTAACAACATTATTTTCTGGGTCAGTCCCTGTATGTATATGTATATATATTCAGAGAGAGATGCCCATTCAGAAATCAAGCATTATTTATGTAAAATGGAATATATATATATATATATAGAGAGAGAGAGAGAGAGAGAGAGAGAGATTGCCTTCTTCGTTTCCATTGCCTTCTTAATTCCTTGTTTGGTCTTTGCAACTGGTCTTTGTATTATGTTTTGTCCAATTGGATATAAAACGATAACCCATCAACCAAGATGAATTAAATTGAAGGGAAAATTAGACTCAACTATTTTTTTTCCCTGTCTAGGGTTCTTAGAAAGGAGAGGTTAGTGTAATTTGGCAAACAAGACGGTTTTTTTTTATTTTATTTTTTATTGAAGTGAGAATAGCTAGAATTCACAGTCATCATTGTTCAAGTGAGTTTATGCAATTATCTTAACATTCAACTGTTATTACGCACTCTATTTTACAAGTTATTTTTTTATTTTTTATTTTTGATAAGTAAAATGTATTAAAAGGTGTTCAAAAGGGGAACGTGTCCCAAGCTATATAAAAAGCTGAACCTATGATCTCAAGGAACCCAAAAAGTCCACAAGATCCTCAATCGAGGAGAAATCTCTCCCCCAACCCCAACAAAAATAGAGCACAAATAATAGAAAATTTCAACACCCCAATGGAGGATTCCTTCCCATCGAAAGATCTTCTATTCCGCTCTTTCCAAATGTTTCACCAAACACAAAAAGGGGTTACCCTCCAAAAGACTCTCGACTGAGCCCCCACCCATTGGCCCCTCCAAATATCCAGCAAGGCCCGAGATGTCTGAGGCATGACCCAATGAATACCAAATAGATCAAAAATGAGACTCCAACAATCATGAGCCACAGGACAATGCAGCAGTAAGTGATCCACTGACTCCCCATTCAATTTACAAAGATAACAGCGATTAACAATAATATGTCTTTGCTTCCTCAAGTTATCCAAAGTCAAAATCTTACTCCAAGCTGCAGTCCACACAAAAAAGGCCACCCTAAGAGGCGCCTTGGACAACCACACCATCTTCCATAGGAAGGAAACGCCATGAAAACCAGAGAGGCATACAAAAAAAGACCGGACCTGGAATATCCCCTGAGAAGAAGGCACCCAAATCAGGGAGTCAACACCAGTGCCCCTCCACCTCCTGTCTATACAAGAGAGCCAACAAGCCAGTAACATCATCCAACTCCTAATTTTGAAAAGATCGGCGGAATCGCACATCCCAAAATAACCTTCCGCTATCAAGACGATAGCAGTTAGCAACCATAGCATGTTTGTCAACAGCAATCCTAAACAGCCTTGGAAACAAAAGAGCCAGAGGCCTATCCTCGCACCAGGGATTCTCCCAAAACCGGACAAACCTTCCATCCCGAACTCTAAATCTAACATGTTTGGAAAAACTCGTCCCATCCTTTTCCAATGGCCCTCCACACCCCTTCTCCACTAGCAGACCTGACTGGCCTAGCTGACCAGCCCCCTCTCTCCTCCCCAAAACGATAAGAAATAACCCTTCTCCAAAATCTATGCCTTTCACTTCCGAATCTCCAGAGCCACTTACCAAGGAGAGCATTGTTAAAAGGAGCCAATCTCCTAATCCCAAGCCCGCCCAACTGAAATGGCCTGCAAACCTGCTCCCATCTGACAAGATGATACTTAGACTCCTCTCCACGACCCCCCCAAAGGAAGTTACGTTGAAGCATCTCAAGACGTCCAACAACCGAGGCTGGAACCCGAAGGAGCGAGAGGAAATATGTTGGGAGGCTTGACAATATACTTTTCACTAACGTAACTTTACCACCCTTGGAGAGAGATTGCTTTTTTCAACCAACTAATCTTTTCTCGACCCTCTCAATCACCGGGTCCCAACTTCCCACCCTCCTGGCCGAGTCCCCCAGCGGCAAACCCAAATACGAGATAGGGAAACGTTGCGTCCCACACCCTAAAACAGCAGCCAGAGTGTCCACCTCTTGAACCTCCCCCACAGGGACAAGCACACTCTTGCCCACGTTGACTTTCAAACCAAACACAGCCTGAAAGCAAACCAAGACATATCTCAGATACCTCAACTGGGACACTTCTGCCTCACAAAAAACAATAGTGTCATCTGCAAAGAGCAAGTGAGATATCTCCATCTGCTGAACGAAGTCGGGGCCAATCTTAAAGCCCCTGATGAAGCCCAAATCCACCGCCCTTTTCATCAACCTACTGAGAGCCTCCATAACAATAATAAAAAGGAATGGGGAGAGAGGGTCCCCCTGCCTCAAACTGCGAGAACTGCCGAAAAACCTTGCAGGAGACCCATTCACCAACATCGAAAAACTGACAATGGAAACACATGAAACAATCCATTTCCTCCATTTCTCACCAAAACCCATCCTCTCCAATAGATAGAACAGGAAATTCCAGCAGACATGATCATAGGCTTTCTCGATATCTAGCTCACGAAGAACACCAGGAACCCCACTACAGAATCTAGAATCCACACATTCACTGGCAATAAGAGCGGAATCCAGGATCTGTCTACCCCCAGTGAAAGCATTCTGAGACTCAGAGATAACTCCATCCAAAACCTCCCTCAATCGAAATGCAAGGACTTTTGCGATGAGCTTGTAAATACACCCAATCAGACTGATTGGTCGAAAATCCTTAATGTCAGAAGCACCACCCTTCTTAGGAATAAGGGCAATAAAAGATGCGTTCAGAGATTTCTCAAACCTCCCCGTGGAATGAAACTCATGAAAAGTGCCCATAACCTCGTATCGAACTACCTCCCAGCTCTCCAACAGAAATCTCATAGTAAAGCCGTCCGGGCTTGGAGCCTTATCACCAGTACAGCTCTTAAGAGCCTTCAGCACCTCTTCCTCCGAAAAAGGATTTTCCAACCCATCTCTTTCCATGGCAGAAATAGAATCAAAGTAAAGGTCATCCAAACGTGGCCTCCATCGAAGAGGCTCAGAATAAAGCTTTTGGTAAAAAGAGACAATACCGCTACGCACCTCCTCCTCCATAGCCAAAATCGCATCATCCGCACGCAACCGCCCAATGTGATTATTCCTCCTATGAGCATTAACGGTTCTGTGAAAAAACTTGGTATTCCAGTCTCCCTCTTTGAGCCATAAGGCCCGAGAATTCTGTCGCCAGGAGATTTCCTCCAAAATTGCAATCTCCACACATTCTGCCTGCCAAGCTGCTCTCCTACTGCGTTGAGATTCAGAAAGAACACCCTCCCCTTCAAGTCTATCAATCTCGGCAATATCAGCCAAAGCCCTATTTTTTCTCCACTCCAAGCTCCCAAAAACCTCCTTATTCCACCTTTTGAGATTATTTTTTAAAGTACGAAGCTTTCCTGCAAGAATAAAACTCGATGTACCCACCATTACAGCTCTTATAAGAATGGTTGTGAATCACTTTACAAGTTTAGTCAGATATTATAGATCTTTGTTATTACATAATTTGTTTTTGTGCACTTATTTTTCTTAACACGTGAATTTTGGAGAAAAGGGAGCGCAACCTTTGTCATGAAAATGGTTCTTTTTATGGGAGCATGTCCAGCAATCACTGCCACTTATTGTGATACGATGCTTCAGCAAGAGCTTTAGGCATTGGTTTGTTGGATGAATTTGAGCACAAAGAAATCAATTTTTTTGGTAAATATAATGGAAATCTGTTGTTGTTCTTGAATATATGGAAGCGAGTTAGCAAATTCATACATAGATAGCTAATTATTTGCAGTACTTAGTTATTTGTTTACAAAGTACGAAAGGAAAATGGCTTCCATTTGAGGAAGAAGTTGTAGTTACTGTAAAAAAATATCAAAATCATCAGGGATTTGCATAACCATGTAGAATTTATTGACTATAAGTTTCAAGTTAATTTGTAATTGTATGATCATGTATTTATGTATTATTATGGTATATGCACTATGATATATTTTTTGGGATTATGAATTCATTCATCAATATATTGATATATAAGAGCAATTTTGTTTTTGTTACCGGTGGTTTTACAACTTACAATTTCTTCTACTTGAAGTCAACTCTTTTCATAAGTTCTATCTCAACTAACTTTTTTATTGCAAATGATCACTAGTTGCAAGGCAGGAAAAATTTCTGCGGGCTAAGATCGGTGGGGTTGAGGATGAAATGCATGATGAAGCTGAAGATGAGGAAGAAAAAAAGGCTGTATGGGGTAGAAGAAAGAACATATATTACAGTGCCGATAATGTTGATTTCGAGGTAAGAATTTATGTTTTAAAGGCATAGGCTTTAATTTTACTTCCTTTTATCCATTTAAAACTGAGAAGAAAAAAATATTGGTAACACATTAATGTGTTAATCATTATCAAACTGTGAATTGGTTACTTTTCACTTAACTTTGATTTTTTTTGATCTTTTTGCTTGACAACATTAAAGCTACAATCAAGTGATGAGGAGCTACCTGCGGAAGAGGAGGCAGAGGTGTTAAGATTGCAGAAGGAGAAAGCAATGTCTTTATCCAGGGAAGACTTTGGCCTTGAAGATGCTAGTCAAGATGAGAGTGATGGAGAGCGGACATTAGAGGTGAGGCTCATACATTATCTTTTTATTTCAAGCAATATATGGTGATCCTTATTTTCTCTCCCATGTCTATGATGAACACTCTGAAACTGGAGAGCATCAGTCCATAAAGAGAGTACGAACTAGAATTCTTTCAAGTGCCGTGACCCATGATCATTTTTCCCTATATTGCAGGAAATTTTGGTTGAAGGGATAAACACATCAAAAGTTTCAGCACACAAACTAGCTCAAGATGAACTTGGTACAGCTTATGAGGAGGTCAAAAAAGATTTAAATGCTTTGTCGAGGGATGAGCAAATGGATGTTGTTTATAGGTAACTGCTCTTATACAATTGACACTTTTAGATATACTAACTTTAGTGTAGAAAATTTATTGAGTTACTCTTAAACCGTCTTGGGAGACCAGTGTAGTGGATCTTACAGACCATGTTACATGGACAAACTTGTTGTTCCACTTGGACTATTTATAATACTTATTTTGCGGATTTCATCTTATTTTTTCAGTGTAATTTATGATATTTTTGATTTCTAAAGTCTTTTCGCATTGTGTGTACTTGACATATCCTGGTTTTGCTGGTGATCTTTAATACTGAATAGATGTTAATATCGTGATCATTAGTGTTATCCCTTTCCATGAAACAGAGCTTATTACCCTATCAATTCTCTCAGATGAACCAGAAGGTAGTGCGGCCTTTCTAATTGGGATAGAACTGATTTATTTTGCTAGCGTACAACACTAAAAAAGATGCAACTACCTGGAAAGTTTGGTTCTTCTTGAATAATTGTAGAATTACTTATTCCACCACACAGGTGCTTCAAGAGACGGAGCTATCTGTCCTTGGAGTTGTCTGTTTTTAAAGGATAAGCTTACTTTATGCTTTTACGTTTGAATGTCGTATATGTCCCGTGTCCCGAATCATATAAATTGGGCTAGCACTGATTAATTTTGGTAGCTTACAACTAAAAAAGATGCTACTACGTTGAAAATTTAGTTCTTCTTGAAGAATTGTAGAATTACTCATTCCACCACACAGGTGCTTCAAGAGACAGACCTATCTGTCCTTGGAGTTGGTCTGTTTTTAAAGGATAAGCTTACAACATCACAATCTGAATTAGATTTTAGATTATATCAAATTGAGTGTTTCAATGGACCACCAGAGGAAGCTTGCCGTGGTAGAGACGTGGCCGGAGTCTACTGCTCCGACCAGTTACCGGAGTCATTAACTCCGGTGAAATCCTCTACTGCTTTCATTTCTTACGTTCTCTTTCTCTGTTGGTTTCGCTGTTTCGTTGGGTGTGGATTTGTTCATGAAATCGCTCGATAGTCAGAAGCTGTCTTTTTTTGAGGTTGCCCGTCTTCCTCGTCTGGATTTTAAAGGGGAGGTGGAACGGATTTCTTCTCAGAAGGATCATGTGTTTAGGGTGGATAGGCTTAGCACTTCCTCTTGCGAACAGGTTCTTAGGGCTTGCCTCGTTGGGCGTTTTGACAGAGAGGTGGGATCCTTGGAGGAGATTGAAGATTGGGCCACGAAGACCTGGTTGATTTCGGGCGGGGTTAGGGTTAACTCCTTGCCGGACGGGCTTTTGTTGTTCCGGTTCCCGTCGGCGTTGGAGGCTCATAAGGTCCTTGATTGGGGCAAGAGAGTGTGGGGTGAGGCTCAGCTCTTTATTGATCTCTGGTACTACAGGGTTGGGTGCTCTGGTTTGAGGCTGAGGAATAAGTTCCGGCGAGTCGTTTTGTATGGTCTGCCGTTGCATCTTTGGTGCCAGAAGCTTTTCGTCGCCATTGGTGATGTGTGGAGGTTTTCGGGAAGTGGAGGCCTTCGAGATGAGCGACATGGAAAGGATTGTGATCACTGTGGCTGACGGTGGTGTGATTCCGGCATGTATTGTGGTGGAGGATGGTCAGTGGGCGTTCAGATCTCGTTATCTGAAGAAATTGCTTCGACCATGGTCCCGCTGACTAGGACTTATGCTGGAAATGGTGTCTTGAGATCATCGGCGGTGTCGGCTGCCTCCCGTCCGGTTCGCAGATCTGGTGATGGAGGTAGATCTAAGTCGGAGCTCCAAAAGGTGGAGGTGCAGCACAATCGGACTCAAGGTCAGGGACGTGGGAGACGCCACGCGCCTTAGGCGAGTGGCAGTGGGAAGGAATCTCATGTGACACGTGGTTGGAGGAGGAACGACGCCCATTATGAGTGGAAGACAACTGCTCCTCCACGTGTTGAGCCTCGTGATCCTCGGCACCCTTTGAATTCTAATTCTTTTGGGCCTGATGAGAATGGGCTTCTCTAACGTGGGGCTCATGTTAAAGGCTCGAAAGGGACTGGGAAGGAAAAGCATGAGTGCGGTGGGTCTAGGCTTCCTTTTGGGCCGGGGTGGCCCTCAAAGCCTGCTACGAGGGATGGACGCCTCAAGCTTGCTGGGCCTCTTGTTGTTGCTGGACCAGCCTAGGTTAAGCTAAGTTTGGTTAAGGAGAGGGTGGTTAAATGGGGCCCAAATAAAAACCTCTCAATTTCATTTCAAGGTGGGCAACCTATTTCAGGAATGAACCATAACCATTCTTTTCAAGATTCTTATCCGTACACATCTCAGAGAAGCTTGGCATCGCGGTCTTGGTCGAGGAGAGAAAAGACGAACTGGGCGAAGGTGAGTTTGAGCATGACGAAGGGGGATGGGGTTTGTCCGAAGTCTTTCCGACATGGTTCGTGTTGTCAGAACCGGCTCTCGGGTAACAGATTTGATCCTCTGCAGTCTGGGTTTTTGGGTGAAGATGATAATGAATGATTGTGAGTCCATGAAGGAGGAGGGTCTCTCTCGGAATCCTTTGAAGCAACCCAGAAAGAAATGGACCAGAAAGGACAAACAGAAGTGGGTCGCCCGAAAGGATTCTCATTCGTGCCCAGGTAAGTCTTATTTTTCTCATGTCCGGAACGCTCCATCAGCTTCTTTCTCTTCTTCTATTCCTTCTTGTGAGTTGTTGAGAAGCAAGGGGGAGGATGTTTTTGCTGGGAGGCAGCAGATGCTGTCGCCTGTTATTGAGGGTGACTCGGTGGATGTGAGGAGCTCTACGGTTGGCTCTGATTTTGGGGATGTTGGGCCGTCAGAAAGGGATGGGACGGTTTGTTTGTCTGGTGACAGGGATTTCAACCGGTTGTGTGCCGGGTTTGCTGAGACATGCTCGGAGTTTTCTTCCACGTCTCGGTTTAATGATTCCTCAGGGGAGGAAATGGGCAGGTCAGCCAAGCTTCTTTTGAGTGGATCGGCAGGGCCTTGTTCTCCTCTAAAGGATGGCCCAGTGACTTGTTTGAAGGGGTCTGTGCCTGATTTGGTGACTGTTTGTGTGGGCAAAGACATCCGTATTTCCCTCAGCGATGAATCAACCTTTTTTTTGGTAAAGGAACTGCAGAAGCACAGATTTTCGCCTGATGTTCAAACTGTTGATTGCAATCCGGACCCTTTCATCCGGGATGGTGTTTTGGACTATGGTGAGGACTGGTCTTCTCATGTTGAGGAGGCAGTGGTGGATAAGGGAGGTGAGGGAGATGGGAGCAGGTCTCTTGATCTGATGTTGTGGGAGGAGGAGGGTTATGCTAACTTGGGGGTGGTGGACCCACTGGCTATTGTTCTTCTAGAGGATTTGGGCAGTAAGGTGTGTAGACAGAAAGCTGAGGATACTGGAAAGGAATGGGTCAAGGCTAATATTGGGGTCACTAGTGAACTTCTGGGTGTCTCTTGCAACGGCAATCGGGATCAGGCCTTAGCAATTCTTCAGGCTAAGGCAGAGGGGAGAGAGGGGGAGATGATTCAGTTTTCCAGAAGGAGGAGCCGGAAGAAGAAAAACCTTTCTCCGTGGAAAGGGGAAAGGGAGTTTAGGAATTTGGTTTCTGATGTGAATTATGATAGGGTGTCTGAGGGGGGGAAGGAAAGGGGGAGTGTTAAGGGAGGAGGGAGGGGTAAGGGGGTGATGGGGGTGAGCGTTTCCTTATGAAGCTACGTCTTTTATCTTGGAATGTCTGTGGCCTCAATGGTCCGGGCAAGAGAAAGGTGGGGAAGATGGCGGTGAGGAAATGGGGGGTGCAGTTGGTGTGTCTTCAAGAAATTAAGATCGATTCTATGACTGATCGGATGGTGAAGAGTTTGTGGGGTAACCGGTTTGTGGAGTGGGAGGCGTTGGATTCTGTTGGGACTTCAGGCGGTGTTCTCATTATGTGGGATAGACGATGGATGGCTAAGGTGGAAGTTTTTAGGAGATTTTTTCTGTGTCTTGTGCCTTTGTGATGGAGGAGGATGGTTTCACTTGGGGCTTTTCTGGGGTGTATGGGTCAGTTGATGATGATGAGAGGGATGGTCTGTGGGAGGAGTTGAGTGGGGTGAAGGGGAGGTGGTCTCTTCCTTGGTGTGTGGCAGGTGACTTTAATGTGGTTAGGTCCCCGGCGGAGAGATCTACAGGAGGTCCGTGGACTTAGGCTATGATGCACTTTTCTGACTTTATTGATGGGCATCAGCTCATTGATCTTCCTCTTGAGGGAGCTTCTTTCACTTGGTCCAGTGGAAGGGAAGCACCAACTCTCTCTCGCCTTGATACATTTTTGATTTCCGGTGACTGGGAAGAGAAGTTCCCGGATGTTGTTCAGGCTGTGTTGGCTAGGGTGACTTCGGATCACATTCCTTTGGTTCTGGATTGTGGAGGGTTGAGATCTCGTTGCACTCCTTTCAGATTTGAGAATATGTGGCTTCGTGCGGATAACTTCCAGGGACTTGTGCGTTTGTGGTGGGAGGAGAACCTGGAGGTGGGTACGTCGAGTTTTATTCTTGCAGGAAAGTTTCGTATTCTGAAAACTAATCTCAAAAGGTGGAATAAGGAGGTTTTTGGGAGTTTGGAGTGGAGAAAGAATAGGGCTTTGGCTGATATTGCCGAGATTGATAGACTTGAAGGGGAAGGTGTTCTTTCTGAATCCAAACGCAGTAGGAGAGCAGCTTGTCAAGCAGAATGTGTGGAGATTGCAGTGTTGGAGGAAATTTCGTGGCGTCAGAAATCTCGGGCCTTATGGCTCAAAGAGGGAGACCGGAATACCAAGTTTTTTCATAGAACCGCTAATGCTCATTGGAGGAATAATCACATTGGGCGGATGTGTGTGGATGGTGCGGTTTTGATTACGGAGGAGGAGGTGCGTAGCAGTATTGTCTCTTTCTACCAAAAGCTTTATTCTGAGCCTCTTCGATGGAGGCCACGTCTTGATGATCTTCACTTTGATTCTATTTCTACATTAGAAAGAGATGGGTTGGAAAATCCTTTTTCGGAGGAAGAGGTGCTGAAGGCCCTTGAGAGCTGTAATGGTGATAAGGCTCCAGGCCCGGACGACTTTACTATGAGATTTCTGTTGGAGAGCTGGGAGGTGGTCCGGTACGAGGTGATGGGCACTTTTCATGAGTTTCATTCCACGGGGCGGTTTGAGAAATCACTGAACGCATCTTTTATTGCTCTTATTCCTAAGAAGGGTGGTGCTTCTCACATTAAGGATTTTCGACCAATCAGTCTGATTTGATGCATTTACAAGCTCATCGCAAAAGTCCTTGCATTTCGTTTGAGAGAGGTTTTGGATGGAGTTATCTCTGAGTCTCAGAATGCTTTCATTGGGGGTAGACAGATCTTGGATTCCGCTCTTATTGCCAGTGAATGTGTGGATTCTAGATTCTGTAGTGGGGCTCCTAGGGTTCTATGTAAGCTGGATATCGAGAAAGCCTATGATCATGTCTGCTGGAATTTCCTGTTCTACCTATTGGAGAGGATGGGCTTTGGTGAGAGATGGAGGAAATGGATTGTTTCATGTGTTTCCACTGTCAATTTTTCGGTGTTGGTGAATAGGTCCCCTGCGGGGTTTTTTTGCAGCTCTCGCGGTCTGAGGCAAGGAGACCCTCTCTCCCCGTTCCTTTTTATTATTGTTATGGAGACTCTTAGTAGGTTGATGAGAAGGGCGGTGGATTTGGGTTTTATCAGGGGTTTCAAGATCGGTCCCGACTCCGTTTAGCAAATGGAGATTTCTCACTTGCTCTTTGCGGATGACACTATTGTTTTTTGCGAGGCAGAGGTGTCCCAGTTGAGGTATCTGAGATGTGTCTTAGTTTGCTTTCAGGCTGTCTCTGGTTTGAAAGTCAACGTGGGCAAGAGTGTGCTTGTCCCTGTGGGGAAGGTTTAGGAGGTGGACACTCTGGCTGCTATTTTAGGGTGTGGGACATAAAGTTTCCCTATCTCGTATTTGGGTTTGCCGTTGGGGGACTCGGCCAGGAGGGTGGGAAGTTGGGACCCGGTGATTGAGAGGGTCGAAAGAAGATTAGTTGGTTGGAAAAAGCAATATCTCTCAAAGGGTGGTAAAGTTACGATAGTGAAAAACATCTTGTCAAGCCTTCCAACATATTTTCTTTCGCTTTTTCGGGTTCTAGCCTCAGTTGTTGGACGTCTTGAGATGCTACAACGAAACTTCCTTTGGGGGGGTCGTGGAGAGGAGTTTAAGTATCATCTTATCAGATGGGAGCAGGTTTGCAGGCCTTTTTAGTTGGGTGGGCTTGGGATTAGGAGATTGGCCCCCTTTAACAGTGCTCTCCTTGGTAAGTGGCTTTGGAGATTCGGCAGTGAAAGGCATAGATTATGGAGAAGGGTTATTTTTTGTCGCTTTGGGGAGGAGAGAGGAGGGTGGTCAGCTAGGCCAGTCAGGTTTGCTATTGGAGTAGGGGTGTGAAGGGCCATTGGAAAAGGATGGGACGAGTTTTCCAAACATGTTAGATTCAAAGTTCGGGATGGAAGGTTTGTCCGGTTTTGGGAGGATCCCTAGTGCGCGGATAGGCCTTTGCTCTTTTGTTTCCAAGGCTGTTCAGGATTGCTGTTGACAAACATGCTATGGTTGCTAACTGCTATCGCCTTGATAGCGGGAGGTTATCTTGGGATGTGCGATTCCGGCGATCTTTTCAGGATTGGGAGTTGGATGATCTTACTGGCTTGTTGGCTCTCTTGTACAGACAGGAGGTGGAGGGCACTGGTGTTGACTCCCTGATTTGGGTGCCCACTTCTCAGGGGATGTTCCAGGTCCGATCTTTTTTTTTGTGTGCCTTTCTGGTTTTCATGGCGTTTCCTTCCCGTGGAAGACGGTGTGGTTGTCCAAGGCGCCTCTTAGGGTGGCCTTTTTCGTGTGGACTGCAGCTTGGATCAAGATTTTGACTTTGGATAACTTGAGGAAGCGAAGACATATTATTGTTAATCGGTGTTGTCTTTGTAAGTTGAATGGTGAGTCAGTGGATCACCTGCTGCTGCATTGTCCTGGGGCTCATGATTGTTGGAGTCTCATTTTTGATTTGTTTGGTATTCATTGGGTTATGCCTTGGACATCTCGGGAATTGCTGGATATTTGGAGGGGCCAATGGGTGGGGGCTCAGGCGAGAGTCTTCTGGAGGGTAACCCTTTTTTGTGTTTGGTGGAGCATTTGGAAAGAGCGGAGTAGAAGGTCTTTTGATGGGAAGGAGTCCTTCATTGGGGTGTTGAAATTTTCTATTATTTGTACTCTTTTTTGTTGGGGTTGGGGGAGAGATTTTTCCTCCATTGAGGATATTGTGGACTTTTTGGGCTCCTTGAGATCATAGTTTCAGTTTTTTGTATAGCTTGGGACGCGTTCCCCTTTTGAACGCCTTCTAATACATTTTACTTATCAAAAAAAAAAGAAAGGATAAGCTTACTTTGTGCTTTTATGTTTGAATGTCGGATATGTCCCATGTCCCGAATCATGTAAAGTCGGTTCTGGAAGGCTAATACTACATTGTGTCAGTATGTATTGATCTTCTAACAATAGTTTCAGTAAGAAAATAGGAAGAAACAGATGTAGAGAACAAATTATATACTAATTCTGGGCAATCAAAGTTAGGGTCAGTCTTAATACTTTTTTTTTGGCGTTAGTTTGAAATTATTTCATGTAGCATTATTTCATTATATCAGTAAATCTGGTTGTTAACAAGTAAGATATTTCACTGTTTTCCTTGTTCTTGTTGCTGTTTTCTCTCTGTGATGTGTCACAGTTGTTTGGATACCGCAAAAGCCCTCTTCAGTTTTCTGTCAGATCTGCTGGGCTGGTGGCTTGATTTTGCATCATATGAGTTATATGAAAAATGTGTGATTCATTTTGTCAGTTTTTGGCAATTGGCTGTAATTTTTTTTTCAAGAATAACATTTTGCTCCAATTTCTGGCAACTAGTGATGCTTTATGCTTTTTAAGGACTTTTTTATGTGTTGGAATTAGATCCTTCCCCCTTCCCCACACACTCGCACACCAAAGAAAGAAAGAAAAAAAACAACTAATTTGAGCTCATAGTAACAAAATGCATCTCTATTTTAATTTTGAATATTATGGTTCTAAATTCTAACTGTTGTCTGATTTACTTATCCTACAGTTCTGCTCCAGAATTAGTTGGTTTGCTATCAGAGCTGAATGATGCACTTGAACAGCTCGAGAACAAAGTTTATCCACTTCTAACCAAGGTATATTTTCTTTGGGTGCTTAGTTATGTCTAGTGATTTCTTGCTAAACAAGACTATATGCTGAAGATGACTCCAAATTACCTGTGTCACATGATGGTTTGATAGATCTATGCAGGTGATACCTGTCTATCTTTGAAGACCTAGGTCATGATATACATATATACAGATATATATATATATATATATATATAGTTATTTATTTATTTATTTTTTTGTAATTTTATACTTTATACATATCCTGCAATTGCATTTCTATATCGGTTTGGACGATGGCTTCTCTTAACGGTTTTGACTTGGGCAGATGATTCTAATCCAATAGCCATGATTAAGATGGTTGAAATAGTCCAATTGAAGATAAAATGAAATAAAGAAAATATTGATTAAAATTGTTTGGCCATGTGTAGTGAACCCAACAACTGCCCCTAAACAAAAATGTGGTTCTTATTTAAGGTAATGCTAGAAGAATGGGAAGATGAAAAATAACATGGGTTCATGGTTGGGGATATATTATATTATGTGATTTAATTGAGGTTATGACCTAAGTCAGAGCGAGAGCGGGAGAGCGCCGAGTCTAAAGTTTTTGAGAGTGGGAGCGTCTGTATATTACATGAAATATGATTACCTGACTTTGTTAAAATATTATTTTTTATTTAATACAAAATGCATTCCATAATGTATTTGCATATACAGAACATTCGTGTTAAGTAATAAAAGAGAGTGCTTTATACTAAAGGCAGGTGGTAATATGCTCATCCTTATTTGATTAGAGGTATTATAAATTTTACACAAAGCACAAAAGCATCCTTGGGTGCACACATCATGATTGCTCATTGAGAAACACTGAAATACGCACATGTGGCGACCCTACACTAAAACACTCTAGCATGATTCACATGCGGCAACTGTTCAATGACTAACATCAGAATCCGTGATCTGAGAAAATTTGCAAATTCTAAAAATCTGCAGATGTGAGGCTGTTCCACTCTTAATCCGCCAAAGCGTGTGTGGAGTCTAGGGGCGCCTAGGGATTAGGCGAATCCTGGGACGAAGGTTATGACCTTAGATTAGGGATAGCAATTTGTCCTGATCCTATGGGTTTCCGCACTGACCCATGTCTATGGGAAGGGTATGAGATAATGTTAAATGGGTTAGGGACGGGTTTGGGTAAATAAAGTTAAACCTGGCTTGGTTCGGGGCGGGAAATGGTTTCGTAGTAAACTGCCCTCCTCTCCTTTATAAAACAAGATTATATCTTCTAGTGTTCTAGTTCCCATTGACTCTGCCGTCTACCTCGAACTCCACACCACTCTACATTTCCCTTGTGCCTCTCAACAAACACCTCAAACAATTCTCCTCCTTTGAATAACATAGATAAATAAACTAGCTGATTCTAAACTATTAGTCAAAAGTCCCTTCATCGTCCAACATTTTATACAACACTTGCTATAGACGTGAAACATAATCCATAAATTACACATAAAACCCAAAAGTCCGATATACAAGTCCCCAAGTGGGAGACACACAAGTCCCACTATGCTACTCAATAAGTACAAAATCCATAATTCAAAACAAACATAGCGGTTAGCACCAAAATACATAGCAAATGATTCCACCTGACTGCACGTCTCTAAAGGTCTGCCTGAAGTCAACCTTACTCCTGTGCCACGACCTTCTCATCACTGATAGGACCTGGAAAAGGTTGTAGAAAAAGGGGTGAGCTCAAAAAGCCCAGTAGGTTACGGGGTTTGAAATAACTTTTTTGAAAAATGAACTGAACATTTAGGCTAGGCTGCAAAATATGACCATATGACTAACTCAAAATTAATATATAATTTACTCATACTCCAAAACCACTTCCAAAATCAATTCGTCTCCACTTTATATATACAAAACGTGTAATCGTGAAACCAAATAGATCTACAAATATATAAGAAATTCCAAAATATTATATTCTCTGTTTGTGCTCCCTGGGACCGCCGCCCTCCGTCCTTCAACTTTAGGGGCTTGCACCCTGGGACCGTGAACACTCTCTCGTTAAAAGCCTGGCTATTTAAGGTTTTTCAACCTAAGAGAAACTCTTACACTACCTATTTCGTGTTGGGCACATACACAGTTGAGAGAACAAAATCAATACCAAAGAAGGTAATCCCGTATACCATTCTCAATACAATAAGCCTTCTTTTATACTCACCACATCACATTAAAAGACTTTGTATAAATTAAATGTTACTGTAATTAACAAGAATTCTAGTGACAACCCATATATATCTATTCTAACCTTTCAAGGTATCACATTCAAAATCATACTATATATATAATAAAATCTCTCAAAAGTGCTGCTTAGACTCAAATATATTTTATTTTATTTATTTATTTTTGTACAAATAGTTTATCTGTGAAATTCCACATAACTTAGATTACTCATTTAAATTGCATGGGGCCAAAACCGGTATGAAGCTAATTAACTGGAATGCAATAGCAATGGGTAATTATAACAAGAAACTTTACAAGTCAATTATTTTCATGAAAAACAGTGGCTGTTCCTTGCTTTTAAACATATATTACTATTATTTTTTTTTCACAGCGATGACATTTTTTTTTCCCCAAAAATTTATCCAGATAGTGTACAAATAGAATAGCCATGAAAGCAAAGCTATTTGCAAAACTCACAAACAGCACTGTATTACTCATATTTTATATGAACAAGTATGTTGATCAATCGGCACAGCTTTAAAAGAAAACAGTGACCAAAATATGATCTAGAGCAGTTTGCACATAATTCATTAATCTTCAAAAATATATAGAAAATAAGCTACTAACTCAAGTGGGCTGAAACAAAATTCTGGAGAAACCTTTATAAGTCAAACTTCATATCACAAAATATAATTCTAAAAATCCCACAACCACCTATGACAAAAATTATGCAAAGGAACCGTTGTACCCCAAACTTTCAGCAAAAGCATTGGTAATTAAAAAATTCATATAAATATCAATACTCAACGGAATTATGTCAAACAAAATTACACGATATCGATTTTCAGGATACGTTAATATATCAAAATATTTCAAAAGCAACTAACAAAGATAACTTATGTAAATCGTAGTCCGTATCCCTACTGTTCAGCTCAAGGTCCCTTACAATTCAGTTCAGATTTTTCAACGTGGGAAACCAAATCAAACACTAATGATTCACAGCCATTTTCATATGAAATAAAACCATTTGAAATTTTGATTCCAGAACTTGCATTGCTGTAAGAGAAACAGCTTTGCAAACATTTCTGTTATTTTCAGCAATTTTGGAAAATAGCGAATTATTTTTCAAGAAATTCAAAGAGAAGGAAACCTACCATTCTGAGGTTCCTCCTCCACCGTTTTCCCTTCTTTCCTTTTTCCTTCATTTCCCCTTCTTCTCCTCCTTCCCCTTCGTCTACTCTTGCTGATCTCTCTCTCTCTAACCTTTGGCCAGAACCTTCTCTTCCTTTCACTCTCTCTATGCCACTTTTTGTTTTTATTTTTAAATCTTCCTTTCCCTTATTTAATCCAGCGGCTGCATGAGTGTCCTTTATGTCCTTAACACAAGTGTATGGTATGTATCATAACTAGTCTTAATCTATTGCAGAGACACTGCCACATGGACAACACTTCAACAACTATTGCATAATCCTAATGCCCTCCACTACTTACTAAATAAATACATCATTGCCCCAAACGTGACCCATAATAGTATAAATGAAATAAAGCCCCCCATTTGTGCCCATGCGTCTAGGCTTATGCCATGCAAGTCGACAAATGCTTCTATTTTAGCACTATTTAAATCTGGGCCCTCTAGAACAAGCGACTAGCATGCATACTTGGTGTCCCTTACACTAGACAGGTGTAAGCAACTACAAGCAGAACAAATGCCTTACGTACGACACATACAATAAACATACATCGTAAGCTTTGCCAGTCCCTCTTCACATCAGATTTGGTGGGTCACGCAACCTCCTTTGTCAAACCTTTGCAGAGCCAAATCATTAGATTTGCTTAATCCAAATGAGTGTATGGGTCCAAAATGTGGACACCTCATCCTAGTCATGGCACACCTGGTATAGTCATGCAGTAGTACATGCATCCACACACTCTTGTCTGCTTGTATTCTATAACAAATGCTCAATGACGTCTGGCATTAAATAATCACCACCATTACTCACCAAAGATCCTGGTTATGAAAATCGGGGTATCACACTCTTCGTGCAAGTCAGCCACAGTATTTGAAATTCACAATATATCAAAGTTGTATATTGAACATTCCATGTTATTGTTTTGATAGATATCAAAGTTATATATTGAACTACAATTCTCTGACAGATCTGTGTATATGAGAAGATGTGTAGACCTGGTAGCTCCAAACATGCCTGGCAACATTGACGAGCAGATTTCACCAGCCATTCTAGGGTTTCAGTTCTCCATCCACTTTACTAAAGGGTTTATATTTCAATTTGTTTGTTATTTTCTTCTTCATCTTCTTAATCTGGCTGAGATGGGGCTTGCATGGAATCGTGAGCTCTGATGTCAAACATGGATGAAATTGGTAGTGCAAGCACGTCCTTGGTTTAGGATGAGTAAGGGTTATTGTATTCATAAATGGGATGGGTTAGGTTTAGGACAACCCATTCCGAACTCACGCCGTTGCCATTCCTACCTTAGATATAGAATGGTCAAACAGGATTGATTTAGCTGACCTCAAACTGTTGGATTGGCTTTGTTGACTCGGTTATAATCATTTTGCGCTCAAGAAGATTCAGTGTTGGTGGAAAGGATTGGGTGAGAGAATGAATTAGTGTATGAATCACAAGGACTGTTTTGGCTGTCAGAATCCTCCATAACAATGTCACTCTTATGATTTACGACCATTCTTCTTTACTGAATGGGTTTTCTTTGTGGAATACAACACTGCATCTAACTGATGTCTTCATGTTAACATTGTAACTGCTTCCATGTTTTGTGAAGGTTAGAGAGGGGGAGAATACAATGAAAGGAGGGATGCACTATATTGAGGTGAAACAGCTGCTCCTTCTAGCCTATTGCCAATCCATTACCTTTTATCTTCTTCTCAAGTCTGAAGGGCAGCCTGTTCGTGATCATCCTGTCATTGCTCGGCTTGTAGAGATCAAAAACCTATTGGACAAGGTTATTATTTCTTCTTGATATCTTGAAATTGTTATTATGTCCTTGAAGTCCTATTTGATCATCATGCTAGCTATCCTTTGTATTTTTTACATTTGTAATTAATACAACTGATGCATCCTGACCATTGGTCTTGGGCAGTTTTGTGTTTGGATCTGTACTGGGCCTTTGTCGAATGCATTGCTTCTGGCTCTAAAAACACTTGAACTGATGGTCATTTTGTATAGATAAATCTGTCATTTCAATTTAAAATTTGTTCTGCAGAATCCCTTTGATATAGTACTTGAATACAGATTAGCATTTGAACTTTTTGCAACAAGTAAATAGGAGTACCAGATATTTGATTCCTAAACTTTCCACTTAAATAATGCTTTGGCACAGTTGGGATAACTCATACAAATCTTTTGGTTAAAAGATAAAAAAGACTAGATAATTTGATTGTCTCCATCTTCTAGGCACATTACTCTTGGGTTTGATGGGAACAATGCATTATTTAATGCAATAAAACAAATATGTTAACATGTCTTCTGCAAAGGATGGTACGTAAGTACAATAGATTTGATGGACATCTTTGTTATTGTCTGTCTTTTTCTCCTTATGGCAAATATAATTAGCAGAGAGAAAAAGAAGAACCTAAGTTTGTAATGACATTGTCGTGTCTACTTCCTGCTTGTTTCTTATTTTTGTATTGTGCATTGGAGAGATATTTCTTGTACATCTTTTGTAGCACCTCCTGCCTGTTTATTTCTCCGAAGTTCGAAGTTCATTTCTTTTGCAGTTTTTTTGCTTTCCTGATGCATATTCACTTTGTAGATGAAACAACTTGATGCGAATCTTCCATCTGGAGTAGAGGAGGTTTCGAACAAAAAATATGGGACTGAAATATCAGTGAAGTCCGTTAGGGGAAATGATATATTGGCATTGGATTCTTTCTCCAAAGATCACAAGCACTCTCTGGTCTCAGCTGAAGCACAAGCGGCAGCAGCGGTAGTTACTACCTTAAACTTGTCAGTCAATAAAATTCTTGTTGGTTATTTTTATTTTTTGTGATAATCCTATAGGTTGACCTATAAGTTTCCAATAAAAATGTAGCCTCATGAAGCAGCTGAGTTGGTAAAGGTGGATTCTTTGAAGAATATTGATAACAAAAGAGGGAAACACAAGCATCAGGTTAGTGATTTAACAAATGTTGAACGGTGTTAAACAACAATTGAAGTCTTAGGTCTAACCCCCGCTTTCTCAGATTCTCTCATACTCTTATTGTAATTATTGTTGTTACTACTACTGCTATTACTACTTCCCCACATTTTATTTCATTTGTTGTACAGCATAAGTGGTAACTAGACTGATCTTGAATTCATAAAACATGACAGAATGATCAAGTTGGTCTGCAGAGCATGGAAATGTTAAAAGTAAGAGCTGTTCTGGAGGAAAAATTGAAGCAGATGGGTATATTTAGTTCCATTGCACCGAAGCGCGATAGGTCTCAAAAACATTTGCAACCAGTGAATGGGTATTGCTCTGCCTAAGATGCACCTAGTTTCATGATTCATTCTGTGGGGACTAACTTATGCAACTTGCAATTTAACAGACAGCTTGAGACATTTGATGATTTTGATGACGACACCATAGATGTGGGTGGCGCCACTCATCGCATGATTAATGGACAAGCAAGTTCATTGCATTCAAGTAAATTATCCCTACTTGTGACTCCTCAGTTGAAAAAGCCGAAGGTATCGATCTTGATATTATTTTGTCCACATTTCAGTAGTTTTTGAGTTGAAATCAACGTAGACAACCTGATTTACATTCAATTTTGCGCAACCTTTAGCCATTTAGCTACTTGAAATTATTTTACTTTTCATGGATTGATCTTGTTTTCAACTCCATCATTGTGCAAATTCGAAGGAATGTCTTGTTTAGTTTTTTATATATTTCCTGGCAAGATTGGTTTACGATATCTTTCAAGCTTCTGGAGGTTTTGATACTATATGCTTTACTCTTGATGTAGTTGACTAAATTTTCAGATTCCTGACAATTTATTTCTCACTTTGAGCCATTTAGTAGCATTCAACATCTAGGAATGTAATCCAACTTTCTCAAGGATTCCTGTACGAGGCCCTATTTTTTCACCTTGTTTTCAATTTCAAACAGCACTATGATTTCTGGAACTGGAAAAAAAAAAAATTAATAATAAAATAAAAAATAAAAAGAATTGTTGCCCTTCCTATATATTTTGCTTCTATTAAAGTTTTAAGTATTGCACCCGTCTACTATCATTGATGTTTGAAGGTTCTATGTCCATGGTGGAGACTGGAATGCTACAGTCCATATGCAAAGTGAATTTTCAACAAGAAAAGCAATTCTTTAGGTTCTAGGGGAACTCTGGTAGAGAGAACATTTTCTGGCATATTCATCTAAAGCATCATGGTAAACACATATCTGTATATAGTTGACCAGATCATACGCACATTAACCTTTGCATGTGGCTTTTTTCTTTTGCAGGTTGTTTCTGGTGATGGTGATTTGCCTAACCGGGATGATATTGGAGAAAGGCGAAGGAAGCATGAACTTCGGGTTTTGGCAGGAGCTGGAATCAAATCTGTTGATGATAGTTTAGATGAGCCTGGCGCTCTTGGGGTCAATGGGGATGATGATATGGAGGATGATGAAATGGAAGAGTTAGAAGATGAATATTACAAAGAAGTCGAAAAGCAACGAGCTGCCAAGCTTTCCGCCAAGGCAGAGAAATATTCAAGGTGCATTTATATACTGTGATTGAAATAATTTAAAACTTGGAACTTTATGAATGTTCCGGGGTCTTTGATACGTGTTATTATTATTGGTCCATCTAAAGTACAAAGGAAAAGGCTATATGAGGCGCTCTCAATGTGAGCGTGATGCGTGCTCCCTTAGTCGTCGGCTGAGAGTAGCCTCTCAATCCAACAGCTGAGAGGGCTCACTCACAATGAGAGCATCCTCATGATAGAGTTGCTCAGATATAAATATAATGGGTTGCTCACCTGAATCTTTATAACTTTTAAGAGGGATTCGGTCTCTCTCTCTCTCTCTCAACATGAGCGGCGTACACCCTTTGTCATTGGATGAGAGAAGCTTGTCAATCCAATGGTTGAGAGGGCATGCTCACAATGAGAGCACCCTCGTGATAGACTTGCTCATATAAATACAGTGGGTTGTTCTCTCTCTCTCTCCCCCCCGTGTTTGTGGGAATGTGGCCTTTTTTTTTTTTTTTTTTTTTTTTTTTGATTGTGTGCTCTCGCATTTGCATTCCTGTTTGTGTTTGTTTGAAATAGATCTTAGCTAAACGCTGGGGATGTTAAAACCTTTATATAGTGCATTACTAAATCATGGTTTGCTTTTGCAGAACCTCGGCAGTGCCATTTTCTCCTGAAACCCTATTAGATGGGAAGCGCCAGATTACATCTCAGGCAAGTGATTTACCATTGCATCTTCTTGTTTGATTTTTCAGTTTTCACCCTCTCTTCTAGTGCTCCATTTGGTGTGAGTGATGGAAAATTGGGAGGGAGAGAAGGTATGATGGATGGAGATGGTTCAAATCCTTTAGAAAAATAAAGAGAGATTTTTCCTCATCTTGTTTGGTTGAACAATATCTAATGATGTTTATCATGATTTTACAATTATACTTTTTACATTTTGAAGAAAGAGACAAGACAATCGAAGGAAGAAGGCGCCTCTGCCCCTCCCTTTCTTTTGTTTCCCCTTTTCCTCCTCCCTATGAGAAAGCAAAAAGGCCATCCATTTTTCTTGTTTCCTTCTACTCTTCTCTGCTGCCCAACAGGCTGTATAACTAAGTACGTAATAATAATTTTTCTGGCAAATGATTACAGATGGAAAAGAACCGAGGGCTAACTCGTGCTCGGAAGAAGCTGACCAAAAATCCGAGGAAGAAGTACAAGGTATTTCATGGAAATAGTTGATGTCTAGCAAATAGAACTACAATTTGAATATAGCTGACCTCTCTTTATTTATTATCTGCAATTGTGCAGCTGAAGCACAAGAAGGCAGTGGTGGGTCGGAAGGGACAGGTGCGGGAAATCAGGAGGCCTGATGGTCCTTATGGTGGGGAAGCAACGGGAATTAATGCAGGAATCAGTAGGAGTGTCAGATTCAAGAACTAAGCAGTGTTGCTGCATACTGATTGTCAGATTCAAGAACTAAGCAGTGTTGCTGCATACTTTTTTTGCGTCTATAATAACTGTAGATTGCGTGCATGATGATGCAAAGCATTAGGTTTTGATTGTTCAAATTTTGACCTCCTATAAAATTCTTCTTTGTAATAGTGAAAATGTGTTACAACTCTTGCAGTGAGGGTTGCAAGTAGAAAATGTGGCACTCGATTTCTTCAAAGTTATTTAATTTCCGAAAAATGGTGTATAATGAAAATGTAGTTGGATATGTGCTCTATTTTAGAGACATGGGTTTTCAAGATTATGCAGTTTGTTTCTCTTGATTCACGGAGTTTGAGGGGCTTGGAACAGAAAATTCAAATGCATATGCTGGCATTGGATAAAATCCTCAAGTCTGATCCAACAGGAATGATCTTAGAAAAAAAAGAAAAAAGAAAATAAAGAAAATATCTGCAAACTCGTGTGCTGTATTATCCGAATTCTCAAGAATCTAAGTTGAATTGGCAGGTCGGATGGCTATAACTTGTTAATAAGCACGACGGCAAAAAGAACGTCAAATTATTTTAAAATCTGTGAACTGTATTTATATAATCGATTGAAAATATTAACAATTTCGACTATTTCACATCAACAAAAGATTTGTACTCATTATTCAGAGTGGTGGTTTTAGATCAGAGGATGGGCGACCTATCAGAGATGAGCTCTAGCCCAACTGTACAAGATCTGAAAAAGAAGATGAAATGGGCCTCTGATTGTTGGATTATGGGCTGTCCCAATGACTTTCTAACAGGTTCATGCCATCCCTAGGGCTTTTACAGTCAGATTGTCATTATTATAATATACAATAAATAAAAGGAAGATGAAAATAGACATTTGACAGGAAAGTCTGGAAGATCGGAACTTACAATCACGTAGGTATATATGTCTGTCTCTCGTCCACCTTTTCTTGTTCTTGTTCTTGTTCTTCCATATGTGTATGCAAAGGTGGATGTAAGGGTCGGTTCTGGTGGGCTTGAGCCCACCCAAAATTTTTTTTTTTTTTTACTATATTAATTTTAGCCCAGTAAAAAAAAAATATTAATAGTATTAGCCCACCCCAAATTAGCCCACCCAATCAAACCTAAGTCAATTCAGCCACCATGCTAAAATAAAGGCCCCAAGCTAAATAAGCCCAGGACCGGCCCTGACCCAAGGCGACGAAGGCGGTCTCCTAGGGCCTCAAAATTTATAGGCTCATGGATGATGGGCCACCAGAAAAAAAATATATTTTTAGGGCAAATCATTTCACCCTCCCCAATCGCCTCCGTCTCTATTCTCGATCTCAACTCTGAACCCTCTTTCTCTGTGCAACAATATCAAAACCCATATCGGCATATCATTTCAGATTGTTCAAAAAATCAAAACCCATATCTTTCAGTTTCCATCGTCCGCTGTTCCAGTTCGGGTTCGCCGTTCGTAAGCTTCAGCCGCTGGCCCGCTGTCTCTCAACTCTCAAGCTTGCCCCCCCTCTCTCTCTGCAACTACTAACTTGTATGTATGGGTTTTGTTTTAAATTTTTTTCTAAATCAACTAATCAAGGTCAGTAATTCTTGTTTTGCAAACTAAATACTATTTGGTGAATTTTTTTATGATCTTTTTTATATAATAATAATTATTTTTTAACAATATAAAGTAACAAAATTTGCATTGCATTTTGAGGTAATCACCGTAATCTACATTTTATTTCAGCAAAACAAATATTTTTTTTATTTATTTCTATAACTTTTTGTTGTTGTTGTTGTTGTTGTTGTCAATTATGTCTACAAGAAAATTTGAATCTGGGCATGAAAAAAGAAAAAAAAAAAGAAAAGAAAAGAAAAAGAATCTGAATTGGATTAGAAATCTGCAGAGATTGAATCTGAAACAATTCTTATCAACATGCCAAGCTTTTTGAAGATGGAAATCTTTTCAGAACTAGAAAAAAAAAATCATAACAAGAACTTTGACAAGCAGAAGTACTTAAGTTACTTCTTGAAAATTAAAATACTTACAAAAAGCATGCTTTTGAGTGAATTCCATAGTGTTGGAAGGGGCTTGCCATGAACTACCTCACACTCTGCTTCCACTAGTAGATTCTCAAATAGGATTAGTAAATTGGTCAAAAGAAGAGATAGGGTACTAAGTGGTGAATTGGTCAGAAATAAATTGGTAATTTTTTTTATTAATTACCCAATTAGGATTTTCTATGCCTTAATCAGTCAATTGTCTAAAGAAACATTGTTAGTTAACTTAAATTGAATTAAACAACAGTTGATTTTGGTTGATATATATTGATTTAGCCCACCCCATTGAGAAATCCTGGATCTCCCCTTGTGTGTGTATATAATAGAAAAGGTAAATGATGATGATGAAAATATCTATCGAATCGAAAATGGCCACTTGAATTAGATTGGCTACAACAACTTTGTTTGAAAATGAGAAATATATAGACACTGTGCATCTTTGTCATCAACTTTTGATGATTATATATCGGAACTAGATTGATTTTGTACGATTCTCAGTTATGCATGAAATTAATGTGCCTTATTGGATGGATATGTTTCAAGGATGGTTTGCTGCTTTATGTGGGACCCAAGATACCCTTCCTTCTTCAAATGTCCCTTCTACGACCTAATCTTTCTAATCATCTTTTGTTTGGTTAGTAAACATAGTTGTTGTTCGATGTCTGATGGTCTTTTGGCAGCTATCCTATCAGCATGTAAATATTTTATTATTATTATTATTATTATTATTATTTATTTTTTTATGCTCATTATGGGAATAACTTCAGATGTTCAACTCATTAGTAGCTTGCTTTATATGTATATTTTTTAATAATAGCTGAAATATGCTATTCTTTTTGTTATCTCTCAAAGTCTTTGTTCACTTTTACAGATTTTGTTTCTCAGATGGCACAGAGAGGAGTTTGGCAACTACAAAAGCTAATTGTGTGCTACTGTGATTGGGGAGGAAGTAGCAGGGGTATCAGGTGTGCCTTCTTTGTAAATCATGATGAATATTCTTTTATCAATTGTAAAAATACTTCAATTGATCGAATAAATGATAGGATGATCATAATTTTGTTGTACCTTGCATTGCATTATCATATACAAAATTGACATTATTGGAACCAGTTATTTGCATCTTATTGCATTGCCAATCTTGAAACGGGCTCTTGTTCCTAGGTTACGATTTCTTTCCTGAACAAATGTTATCTATCAATTTTGTGTTGTAGATGGCTAATTGTAGTATGTTTAGCTTTTCACCAATCACTCAGCACAAAGTTGTGAAGACAGATCCATGGCCAGTTTATATATCTCTCCCTGTGAAATTTTTTTAATTTTTTTTTTACTAAATTGCAATTTATTTGAAAAGGAGCATATTGAGGAACCATTGAAAGGATAGTACAACAAGAAGGGTCGCTATATTCTCATTATAATTGTATGTGTTCTCTTAATTTAGGTACATTAAACACTGTTGTGGTTTTGAATTAAACCACCTCTAAACAATCAAAACAACCCCCTATAGACTTTTATATAGTTTATACCAAAACCTAATCCAAGTTGTTCATTGAAATGCTTGAATTTGGGAACACTGTGAATCAGAATGTTCAGTTTCTTGTGGATCCATTTTTGTGTTTTTCTTTCCCCTCCACAGTCACAAGTGTTATCCTATAAACCTTCTTATTTTAATATGTTCATTCATTATACAGAATAAATCAGAATCATGTAATCACTCTCTAATTTTGGCCTTTATTTATTATTCGGACAACCTGTCACATTTTATTGAAGTTTTTGGTCACCCAATTGGTGCTTGTGCTATTTATGCTTAGTAGTGATGTTTTGTATTTGAATTGGTTATGCTTACTCGTGATATTTGGACTTCTTAGCTTTACAGTATTCTACGGTAAGGCAATTTAATATATATAATATCATGATGAGCTATTTTAGATTTTTTTTCCCATGCCTCGAGATTTTACAGCTTGTCAGAATTTCTATTTCTGTGCTGGTCATTAAATCCGAAAATTTAGTTATCCGGTGGTGCTCTTCGATAATGTTGTAGGGCATTTATGGAATCTCATTTGCCGGCCATTAAAGAGAGTAATCCTCAGCTGGAGGTGGTCACGGAGCTCATTCGTGGTCAGCATCCACATTTAAAAGGCTCTTACAGTAAGACCTCCTCTCTATCTCTCTCTCACACACACTATATATATATATATATATATATATCTATATGTGTATGTTTATGCTTTGTGCAAGGTCCTTTTTCTTAAGACACTGATATGGCCATAGCATAATAAAAATATCGCGTTATGTATAATTGTTAAACTTTTTTGATTGATTGGCTTATAGATGACTGATTTCAGGTCATCCGAGTGTACAGACTTCTTGAGAGATAACCCAGCTCCATGATTAACATTGTTGGAGAAGCAATGCATATAAAGCAATGTGATTTAAATTTGATTTGTACCGGGCAACTGGTTAAATTATTTGCTTCTTCTTAACAAAATGATTTGCAACCAAAGGAAATGTTTGAACAGATGCCCATTTAATTTGATATTCTCAATTCTTGTTGTTGGGAGGGCCTAAGCCCAAGCTTATGGTAACAATTCACGGAGTTCTATTCATCAAATTTCTATCCATGCATCTGGTGATTACCGCCTACCCCAATGAATCCATATTCTTATTTGTCACATGACATACCATCATAGAGCTAAGTTGCAGTTAGAACTAACCTTCTGTGTTGTAATACTTGGCTTGAACCTGTGAACTTATTGCCGTGATAGGGAAGGCTGCTGAAGTTAAGCTTCAAGCTCGTTTTTCAGTAGCTGTTTAGGAGGTTTTTGACACAGGTAGTTTGTTTTACTAATATAAAGGTAACTTGTGAACATGTGGTCCAAGACCGCAAAACAAAATTATTGTGAAACACATTTTTTTGGTGAGAACTGAATGTTATCTGGCACAAGTTTTTAGAAGTCGGGGGTAAATTTCTGGCATAAGATTTTAGGAGTCTGGGGAAACAGTTTATTTATTTATTTATTAAAATTGAAAAGTTTAAGATAATTTTTAGGAAAACGCACAGAACGTGCAGGGAACACTTGGGACTGCTCTTTGGGGTCAGTTAGGTATTATTTTCTTTGTTGTTTAATGTACTTAAAAGTTCCAGCCTGTTTTGTTTGCCTTAGTTTTTCATGCTCTTTCTTCTTATGGATATGGCCTCCACGTTTTGAAGTTCTTGTTTGTTGATCTACGGTCGATACTACAGGAACTATTTTTTGTCATTTTGGATCATAAAACATTAATCTCTCTCTGTGTCTGTTTGTGGTGTATACATTTGGAATGGCTGCATGCTGGTGACTAATTTTCTCTGGTTTAAACTGTGTTTTCTTTTGTTTAAAATACAAGATTTTAACCGTGTTTCCTTTTGTTTAAAATACAGGAAACAAGAACGAGCGGGTTATATGTGTGAAGAACATGACTCCAGAAGACATACTTTTACATGCAACCAGGTTAAGGAATGCATTGGGAAGGAAGGTGGTGAAGCTGAAGACAAGACATGTAACCAATCACCCTAGTGTGCAAGGTACATGGACAACTGACTTGAAGTTTTGAGATGCTAGAAAATCTCCATGGGAGCTTCATTTGGTCGTTCTTGAAGAATTTGTTACACCAAGCTGGCTTGTCCTAGCCTGCGGTTTGTTTCATGCAATGGGTTTTAATGGCATGATCTATAATGAAACAGTACATTTCGAGTTCACTGGATAATTTTGTTAATTAATTTAATTATTTCGGCCTCCAATGTTTCTTGTTGGTTTTGATTTTCCCTGTTGCTACGAACTTAACAAACGTGGGAATGATTGGTGGAAGGAAAATGATTTTTAGTGGATCAGCTAAAGTGATTTTTGGTTGGCCGACAATTTTTGATTGGAGTAATGGCTGGCTCTTAAGAGCTCCCTCTCATGGAAGAGTCACGTGCTTTCCTTTATTTTATTTTATTTTATTTTAGATATATTAAATAATTGATTTGACTTTTCATAAATTAAAAAAACTGTATTATCCAATTATGAATAAATATAGAGAGCGCATTGCTCTTCTTATGAGAATGACTTCTTAATAGCATTACTCTATAGTTGTGCGTCAAACTATACACTTTTGCATGTCATCTTTTGCCTAGGTGTGCGTAAAGAAGTGTAGGTGTAAATGCAATTATTTTCACGCTAAGCTAATTTTGGATGGCATTTCTCCACTAAAGAAAAATGCTAGAATTAATTGCTATTTGTTACTCAAAACTGTTTTTGTCCAAGTTTGGGCATGTTTTGAACCAGGATCTAGACCCCTGTGCTAAAGAGAATTAGATGGCAATGCCTGAAAAGGATCCTTGCCTTGCCTTGTGCATTGCATAACATCATTTTCTTTGTTTTGGTTAGGGTTCACCGAGAACATCATTCCTACTGGTGACCTTAAAAAGGGTGATTCATTGTCACCCCTCTTTTCGTTTAGGTGCTGAAGTGCAGGTCAACAAGACATGCAGATTAATTTGAAATTGGTCTCATGAACTGGCATTATATCTATTTGAAGCACGTAATTTGTTGAAAATGATTCAACAAAATCAAGCAAAACAAAGACATCTTTCCAGCAGTTCCAAGTCAAAATATAATACCACCACAAGCTAATAATGTTACACATCTTCTAAAACATCCTTCATCCCTTTTATGAACTTCAGTTAAAACGATTAGACCTCAAGTGAAAACCTCCTATATATTTGCATCCAATCACATCAAAATTTTATAAAGAAAAAAAAGGCCAAAATCCTACTTAAACCCCCCACCCCCCCAAAAAAAATAAAATAATAATAATTAAAAAAAAAGAGACAAATTCCTGCTGGAGAAACAGTAGTACGTTAAGAACCGATCAAGAATGCATGTTGTACTAAAATCCAAGCCCAGTGCCTCGAGATAACAAGGTAAGGTATCCTGGTTGATCACTTATGATGCAGTGAAGGGCCATTTCAGAGCAATCATGTAGCGTTGGCAGCCTCAGCAGCCTTTTTCTCCTTTTGTTTCTCCCTTTTTTTCTTGTTTCTCAAAGCATTCTTGCTCATTTCTCTAGATTAATGCAACACATGGAAATCAGTTAACAATAGAGCTAGCAACAGGAACATGAAAATTATATAAATAAAAATTAACAGGTTAATACAGTACTTACTGCGTGGGACTTCCTCCAAAAAGCTGTCATTAGAAATATACTAAAAATCGTCAGAATGACATTAAAGAAATATAACCACCCCACCAAACCAACTAATGAATTTATAAATCATTAGAATGAAAGCTCAAGCCACCCAATTTTACCAGTGACAATTGAGAAATAAATCACGTTAAACATGAAGAAATGAAAAGAAAATTTATGCTACCTCTGCCTGAATGGCAGCTGCATTCTTAGCATGAGGTGGGCGATATGCAGCAGGTTTCTGGGCAGGCGGGTTGGAAGAGGTCGCTTTTGCAGATGCCTGGGAGGTCTTTACCCCTTGTCCTGAAAGGATTTAAGTCTGTTTATTACTCAAATACAAAAATACAACAGAATTTAAAAGAAAAAAAATTTCAGCAATTCTAAACAAGAATAAGAACCTCGTGGTCTGGGTTCTTCAACCTTTAATGAGTCCATAGACTTCAGAAGTTCTGCAATTTCACCAAACTTATCTGGTGACTCTGGTTTCCATTCAGCCTGTGTGAATATTTAACAGAAACAATCAAGGAACTGTATAAAGCATGCTGATTCAGGATCTAATTAGGAAAATAATCTAAAACTCACTGACCTGATACAACTTGTCAAACATTTTCTTGAAGTACAATGATCCATTGTGGTGAAAAATTTTAATCCTTCAATAAGACGAAAATAAATATGTGAAAATTTTGTTTACTTATGACCTGACTAATACCCCTCCACCGGTCCACCCTGACTATGTACCTTGTTATCATGCACAGATCAACAAATATGGGGAAAATAAAACAAGCTTATACCATCTTTGTTAGGAAAGAAAAAAAAAACTAAATTTGTGAGTTATACTTGGTATGTGGCAACTCTGACAGTGAGTCTGACTTGTATTTCCCCATTAAAAATAAAGGGGTACTATGAACTGGTTACAACTAAATAACCCTAAATGGTTATGGTTAAGAAAGTTGAACTCCTAAGATTAAAAAAGGGCTAGCCTAGTGCACGAGGCTCCTGCCGTTGCGAGGTTTGAGGAGGGTCAAATTTACGCTGCCTTGCCTCCGCATGGAGAGGCTATTTCCAATTTCGAACCCGTGACCCCAAATCACAACGGAGCAACCTTATCGTTGCGCCAAGGCCCACCCATAACACCTAAGACTAATCAGCTAGAAACCTCTTATCGCTGTGATTTTATTAGAGGCCCACTGAAAAGGGTTCCTACCAACGAAACAATCCACATCACTTTCTTGGTAGGCTATCTCAAGAGTTCCATCATTCATTTCTATCACATCTTTGTATTGCTCTTCCATACATCAACGTTTAATTCATTTAGACCCCTTCTGGTTTGTCAATACTTCAAAGAGAACCCACCCCCCCCCCCCCCCCCCCCCAATTGCAAAAATTCAGTCAGACATTGTCGGCTGACAAAGCCAAAGAAATGAATTGAATAACTAATATACCCTTTTGTCAATTTTCTAAATAAGTTTTAACCAAACACCTTTTATGATTTTATCTCCCACCAACAATTACCCTATTCGTTGAACCAAACGCTCCAGTCAAAGTATTATTTTACCCAAATAAAGAATACCAAGGTTTGCAACCGCGCATCTCCGTCGTCTATATATATACACCTATGTTACCCGGACTCGGGTATGGGTGTCGGACACGGGTGCGTGTCTAGGAGTCGGATTCGTCAATCTATCAATTTTCAGGACACGGGGACTCGGATTAAAAGTGTCCAAATATTGGACACGGGTACTTGGACACTTTAAAAAGAGAAAAATTTGTAAGTTATGTTTGAGACATTAATCCTAAAACTAAAAATATATATATCAATTGTACTCTTTTATAAGAATTTTATAATTATTACTGCATTTGTTTGCCTCATTTGATAGGTGGCATGTCATGGCTATGCATTCCCCTGTTACTGCTGTTTTTATGGAACCTGTAAATAAGAAATTCTGAGCTGTAGGGCTCTTTTTGTTTAACCAAGGGCGAGTTTGGGCTTGGGCTAATATGCCTCTGTATCTTGGCATTTGGGCCTGTACAAGTCAAAGCACAAAAAAAAAGGATGACTAATTCAATATGGGCTTATATGTCTCTGTATGTGCATCTCAGTCATGGATTGATGCTTGGGTTTTGGGCCTGTACAAGTCAAAAGCCCAATTAAAAAGGAAGCCGATTCATATAGCAGTACCATAAAAGCAAAGTTACAGCTGTAACCATAAAAGGAAGCCGAGTCAAAAGTCCACAGCAGGTCCTTTTTTCCACGTGAGATGCAAGACTTTTTACAGCTGTGTCCCAATGTCTCTTATCTTTCCAGATCCAAATAAACAGGTGTTGTGATCCTGGCCGTTAAAAGGTTAGATATTAAGTTCGTGAAACCACGCACAAGATGGCACAAAAAATTGCACAAAAGCAGCGCGTGTGGGTTCATAAACAGCAAGTCGTCTTCACCTTCAGACCAAACGGCCATTGTTGAAACAGAAACCTTCATATGCCTGCAGATTTAACAAAAAAAAAAAGAAAAAAATTCCTAACCCTTCACAAGCATCAAAGTACACATCATTTTATGTATTTTCGTCATCAGCCGTGTCCGATTGAAAAATGGAGGGTCAGACACATATCCCGTGTCCGTGTCCGTGTCGTGTCGTGTCGACACGGATACTCTGGCCTTCTCTAACGAGTCCAGGTACACACACACACACGCAGAGAGTTGCTTAAAGGGGGTTCACCTTGCTGCTTCAGTCAATACATATACATTCATACGTATCTACATCCATGGGTGGTGAGCTTCAGTATGTATATATATACTGAGAGAGACCCAACTGGCGAAGCAACTCCAGCGACCATGAACACCGGTGAGAGCTTGTTTGAGGTTGGGTTCTCTGCAAGAGCCGTGAGTTGCCAATGCGAGCACCGAATTCCGTACTTCAACGCCTTCGAATCTACGACTGTGTAGTCACCGTTGTAACGCCGGACAAGGACGAGCTAAGCCAGATCAAAGACACCGGTGGCCGAGTTATGTATTGGGATGGGACGGGGCGTGAGTGTACTTTGTTTTTGATAAGTCAGGGCGTGAGTGTACTTGACTTCACAGCGGAGGATGGTGGCTCTCCGCTGCTCTGCGTCATTGCCGACATCTTCTTCAGCTGAACCGTTGCCGTCACGCGTGAGTTGGGTATCTTCAACACGATCTTCAAGCTTGAATACAACCAATTTTACTTAATTGTTCCTTTAGTTACCGTTTCTCAAGCTTTAATTTCTCATACTAATTTGTATCTTATTCTTTTTCAAGGTCGCCTCCTTTCATGGCGGTGAAGGTCTTGCAGAGAATTGTACCAGAGAAGAAGCATAATGAGTTACAAAATTCTCAACCTTCTTGACCGTCTCATCTCCCTTTCACATGGTCAGACGGTCTACAGCAGTCACTGGCGAGTCTTCCCCAATTCTTCGCTGAATTTGGACACCCAATACCGGAGAATGAATACCAGACTGAGTACGCTCTCAATATGATCTGCGAGCTCGAAGGATACATATGGTTGAATTTATGGTTTTATTAGATAATTTCAGTGTTATATTGAAGAGAATGATGAACTTGATGAGTTAAATTGAAGTGCAGTGGGTCAGATTCGAAGAAATGGTGGGATGGAGGTTATGAAACCCAGAACTTTTCTAGGTTGGGAAAGGCCAATATGGGCCAAGATTTTGACAGATTTTTTTAAATATCTTTGCAGCTTGGTTCATGGGGAATTGATTCGTGGAGAGATTTTGAAGACTTAATGGTGTTATGTGGTCGGAAATCCTGGTGGAACTGGCCGGTCATGAACAAAGGGTTGTGTGTTTTCATTGTTGGGGAAAAAGAAGACTCAAATGACACTATTTTATTAAATTAGTTTTTTTTTTTTATCTGTATATAGTCTATAGGCAAGTCTGTAGCCAAACATGACTGTTGGAGGGCAATCTGGGTATTATAATTTATTTTTTTGTTGATGTGAGCAAAAAGTGTCTCTGACCAACTTTGACCGTTGAAGGAGGGGGACACTGATGTGTGTCAGAAAAAGTAGGGTGTCTGACTGAAATTTTGCAAATGTGGGAGTGTGTCATTGAAGTATTGACAAACTACAGGGGATCTAAATGAATTAAACCCAAATAATTATAGTGAAATGAAATTAAAGACGCTCTTTCCCAGTCACACAATACACATAGAACAGTTAAAACTCAACATACCCATTGTCAACTTGTAGTCTTGGAGCTGTGGTGGCAGTCATGAAATAGCATCCATCTGGAGACCATTCACTTGTCACTGAGCATTCAGCCTTTGTGGTCCGTAGCTGCTTTTTCTCCATGTAGTCCCAAAATGCCTGAACATAAATGAGCATAAAATTGAGACAGAAACTGGAGATATTGTTGATACCTAAAGTAAATACTTAGGGAGCTACTTCAACTTAAAATAAAGGGGAAAAAAAAGGCATTTGACAAGAAAAATATGCAAGTTGACTATGCAGGAGAGATCATAAAAGCTTAGCTACCAATGGGCCAGTGGCCTTGCGGTATCAGCCTCTTACTTCCCAAAGGGAGGTCAGGGGTTCAAATCTCAGAAGAGACAAATGTGTGTGAGTACCAACTAGGACAAAAAAAAAAAAAAAAAAAAACCTTAGCTTAGCATATGGATAGACAGACATCCAGACTGACAACCAAAGTCCCCCGACTTCCAACCCCAGCCATGCAAGTAAACATACAAACACATATGGAGAGAGAGATTTTGTAGTGGAGTTATCTGAGCAACCCGATAGCAACATACTAATGTTATGCTTTGTTCGGTAGGAAAGAATAAATTTGGATGGAAGGGAGAGAAGAAGGGATGAATGAGATATTCCTAGGGAAGAGATTGTGTCTTTCCTTCTTTTTGTTTAGTTGGATGGAAAAGAAGAGATTAAGCTCACAATTTATTATGTTCGTTAAGAGAGAAGGAAAGATAAAATTTTAAATTGTTTTTACCATTATGTCTAGTAATACGTATAATATGTTAATTTATAGGATAATACTGTACTTTAAAACTCGTGTAATTTAGGATATTATTTAATTTAAAACTTCTATAATAGTCCACTTTTCTTCCTTCCTCTTCCGCCCAGTTTTGGACGGATGAAAATTTGTAAAGAAGGAAGGATGACACATCCCTCCTATTTTCTTTCCACACCTCTTCCTTCCTTCCTACCGAACAAAGCATTAGTGTCTTTTCATGTACAGAAAACATCTATAAATGTCATTCAGCTAAACTTATAATTCAACCCAACTAAGCAAAACCTTGCGCTAACTACTTAGCGGGCTAGATGAATCCCATACCTCCATTCGACTATACTGTCATAAAATAACAAAATAAATCACTGCACCCATAGCCTCTAGTGAATAGGTTAGAAAACTTCATATAAATCTAAATTGGCTTGTTTGTATGTGAAGCATTCTTTAATAACAGTGCCATATCTGAATCCCCCTCCCACTATAACTCGAGTGGTGAAGCATTTATCGCCTATCCAGACCACCAACTGCCTGCCTAATCCTTACCAGACTGGTGGAAGTCATGCAACTAACTAATGAATGCCACAGCAAGAAAGCAGTTAGCAACCAAGTGGTTGCCTAACTATGTTGTTCGTTATGCGCTTTGCTTGAACATCAGATACAGTTAAGTAGTATGTCCTGTCAAGAAGACAGTCCTTACCAAAAGATCTATGCAGTTAAAGCATCAATATGATCAGAAACACTTAAACTAGTCCTCCAACGTGCTTTAGACATAGCTAATAGCATAACTGAATAATATTCAAGCCTCCAAAGTTAAACATATCACTTAAAGATGAAAATAGCAATTAATAGTCTCAAATTAGACCTAGAATGAGGGCGTCCAAAATCCACTGACGAGACCACGTACAAGCCACATATTACAATAAGAACCCATTCGAGAATCAGAGATGAAACAGAAAGTAACCATTAAAAACAACATACCATATCACCAGGCAAGTTTCCAAAGCCAGCCAAACATAAAACTGTAAAAAGGTAATTAAGGCCACAGATGAAATTGTAAAAGTATAATAATAAGCAGTCTTAAGGCCATCTTCACTTCCCAGAAAAAGTATACAAGTTCACATTGAAAAGTACAATACAATTAACTTATAAAAGGATACACTTCCCTTTTGGGTTCCACCTGATAGTATTATAAGGGCCTGTTCCAAGCTCAAGTAGAGGATTGCACTTCTTGTCAAACACCGTGGCCTTTGAAGGCATGACTAAAGTACGTCAAGGAACAGTTAAAATATGCACAGAAGCAAGAAAAGAAACAGAACTTTCACCTACCGTGGTATGGGTGGTTTAATAGCAATATATAATTTTAAATAGTTATCCTAAATTGCCTTTATTAACCCTCTAAAGATTCCAGTAAGAACACCCAGACAAAAAATGTGTAGTATCTAAGAAGAAAAAATAAGTCTTGCATTCGACTCAGAACTGATGCATGGATTCTTCAGCATTAATCACCTATTACAGGATGCATGTCACGATTGAGATCACCACTGGATGAGGCCCACACAACTAATAGTAAACACGCTCGAGATTAAATAGAACAGCTCAAAACTGGATAATGTTTTGTGTAATCCATTAAAAAGTGGGCACTAATCTTCTGCTTGACACTGCAGAAAAGGTATAATGCTCGTGGAAGTCAATGTGCCACTATATTAGTATTGCCTTTATCCCGTATGAACGGCGTCTGCAACACGGATTCTCTTTTTCCATTCTTTTCTATCATAAGCCATTTCTCCTATTAGATTTAATTATTTAAAATCATTCCTTGTTACCCTCCACTCAATGGATTGTCCTAAAAGAGGTGACAGTTCTCCTTGAACTTTGAGATCTTTTACTGATTTTTCTATCAAAAAACATGATCTCTCAGTAATATGCTGCAAAGCGAAGGATACATCCATAAACAACAGCAAATTCTGAACCGGAATATGACCATTGAACATCTTGTACAGGCCCTTCTTTACCTGCCAATGTCTCCATCAGGCAATCAATTATAGAGAGAAATCAAAGTTTTATAAACACGTTCATAACATAAGAAAAAGATGACATACGAAGAGGCACAAGGCCTTCATGGGTTCCATCTGTTGTCAAGTAGTTTAGTTTTGATTCTCCATAGTAACTCTGGTTGGTTTTATCAACATCTGACTGCACCACAACTAGAAGCCCTGTAGAGCCATAGTTCCAACTCAGCTGCACAGTTGAACAACGGAAGAAACTTCGTCGAGCAAGAGGTTGATTCTGGGAGTCCTTCCCACAAGCAAATATCTGAACACTGGCGGGAATCCCCTACAGAAGAGATAAATAAGCTAATGAAGTTCAATTACTCAACCTTGGGGCGGTTTAGGGGAGGGTCTTGTTGGAGTTTGCAACGTTAACCCACCACCACCAAAATAATAATAGATAGATAGATCGATAGATAGATAAAATAGAAATTACAAATATACTTGATAAAATTGATGCACCTATTCAATAGCAACGAAAATTATCGCTCTAGATTAGATGGATGCTGGCCATTCAATGGTCTTTCAAACTCCAAGAAAACTGTGATAGAATATTTTATCAGATTATTAAAATTATAGTTCATACTTCTAAGGAATGGATTCAAGTTCTAATTTTCGAAAACTCTAATAAATCTAATTATTTTGCACCATGCAATTCATTTGAAAATTCTTTACATTTCAAAATATCATTCATCTTTGACTTTTTACTCTAAAATTTTCAATTTCATATGCTTGTCTTGGTTCATAATAAGACTCGTCGCATTGGAGACAGAAACTAAAGTTTGAAAATTGATTGTTAGCAATTCTAACAGATGCAAACTTCTGCATGATTCTTAATCCAAAGAGTTATTTAACATTTTTTTGCTTTTATTAAGTTCAAAGAGTGACCTAAAAATGGAAAGGTCCAGCTTGTAATTAAATATGGATGCACAACAACCATCTAGAACACAGTTTAAATCTATTCCTTATATATTCCAACTTCTCAATGTTGTCTTCAATAATTTCCTATAAGCAGTCTGGAGCTATGGGATACAAACCTTAGATTCTGGAACAAATGCAGCCACATGGGACCCAGGTGTCTTAGAAAGCTCTAGTGCAGCTACTCCTGGAATTCGAAGTCGATATATAATTCCTTTTGAGAAATCCTCAGGATCAAAAAATTGTATCTCATTTGTTGCTAGACGGCAAGCAAGTGCTTCATCAGAGCTAAATCTTATTGAAGGCCTGAAGTGTTCAAAAATCAAACAATTGAAGTTCAAGTTCCAATTCTTAGAAATGAAGGATTCAAATTTTCATTTTCAAAGATAATCCCATAGATGTGTCACAGTAATCCTGTGCCTTAATAAAAAAATTAAAAAAGAAAAGAAAGGAGAATACAAAATACCACGTTGTTTTTATCATGTTCTTCTGAAATAGATCATAAACAGAATCACCAGTCTCTGTCTTCCGCAAGATCACATTCTTTTCCTGTGGTGAAGAGGATTTCTGGAAGGTTTGTAGGTAAGTCCCATTAGGGGACAAGGTTGCTGCAAGAACATTTGGGACTTCAAAGGATCTTATCTCTTTGGAGCTTCTGCAATCATAGATGCTAATTACAGAATCAGATTTCATCACCATGAGTTTAGATCCATCTTCACTAAACTTAGAACTGGTGCATGGAACTCTTTCAAGCTTGAGACCAGGTTGACCATCGCTAAAAGGGGGACCAGTCCAAAGGGAAAACTGCTCTGGTTCTCTAACTGGGAAGAAGGTTAGACAAAAATTAAAAAAAAAAAGACAAGAAAAAACGTTAACATTTGTTAAGCAGTAAAGAGGTACCTAAGATCTCCAAAGAAGGTGGGGGATCAACGATTGCCATTACAGGCTAACAGGCGCTATTCTGAAATCAGTTGCAAAAACAGTTATCAATAAGGTCTCTATAGAAGCTCCGGTATTTAACACTAAAAAGAAGATACAAGAAACCATTATTGTTACCATCTATTTTATTAATAAATAAAGATGCACCGAGTTAAGAGCACAAATGTACAGAGTGGGTCCTATTTATCGCTTGCTTAAGATCCGCTTGAAAATGTGAGAAGTTCCAAGCTCAAAAAATCAAGGAGCTCCAAAATGTGATCATGTATGATTTGCTAACAAGCAGCTAACAAGATTTAAAACGTGAACAACTTTTAGTTGTTCATCTCACGAGTCAATGTCAGCCTAGCATCTAACGAACAAGTTATGAACCAATCTTGAGTAGCTTGGTTCACCTTACAGCCCAACATCACACAAACAGCAAAAGGCTGTACAATTTTTATAATTCAAAATTCAATTTCACTTTAAAAAAAGGGGAAAAAGAGATGAAATGAAATGCAACAACCAGCGACCTCTTTCTTCAATACACCTTATACTAGTGCTTGATAGCCAAGTATCCAAAAACTTTGAACGAGAGAGTAATGTAAACACTCTTTTGGCAGTTTCTTAAAGCTTTTTATGAATGATAGTGTTCCTTTTCTTTTTTGTTTCCACTACAGGTATCATTACAGTGATAGATCATACAACAGTATGGATGTCAAAATAAAAGAAAACAATTTGAAGATCTTGGATATAAGATCATACTGGAAAAACGCTGTAATGAACTTCATTTTTGGTTTATATAAATCAAAAGCAAATTGAAATATACAAAAAAATAATAACAATAATAATAAAAATAAAAATAAAAATAAAAATAAAAAACTAATTTGACGAGTAATTCGAGTGCCAATTGAATGGTAACCTGATTGCAATGCAGATTTATCACCTAGTAGAAGAGTTTGTAGTAACTGGCATTCAGTTGAGATATCAATAAAGTATAAATATCTCCGACTACAAATGTGTGGAATATCTAACTACTTCCTAAAAAAATGTGCATAAATATATCAATATAGAATGCACAAAAACCCTATATATCAAAATGGAAAATTTGATGCATAAGAAAAAACGTGTATTTAAACCCACGAAATTGATTATCAATAACTAGGGTTTGCGAGAGAGAAGCTTACCGGTAGAACCAACGACGATGGTAGCGCGAGAGCTAACTCTGTTTTGGGCCGTCAGACCGACCACCTAGGCCGAGGGCAAGGTAGCCTAGGGTTCGCTTGTTTGAATTTCTCTCCTCTCCTCTCCACTGAATATGTCCCTCCCACTTTTGCCACGCCCGCTGGACCGCCAAATCACCTTTGCAATCATAAAGGGCAAAAAAGTAAATCAAAACAATTATAGGTTAATTACAAGAAGCTTCCCCATGGTTTACCATAATTATAAGGAGCTCACCTATAATTTTTAAAATAACACTGGCATCACTAATATTGAAACATTATTGTACAGGCCTCCCCTCCTGGCTCTTCCTAATGACGGACCATCAAATGAACTATTCATTATTAATTGGAGTTGAGTAGTATTTTCTCTCTCTAAACAAATATTTTTGTCCCCATCCATTTGCATTAAACTTTTAGATCTGAATTAGGTTTCAATCCACTTGTTTTTCGATTAAATCACACATACGGGTGAATAACGATTGATTATGGGAAATTTTCCTCCAAAATTCACCGCACACCCCACTTTTTCCCATTTCTATCTCCACCACTGTTAACCACCACCACTCTCTCACTCTCAGTGATTTCCCTATTATATGAAATCTCTAACAAAAGTACTATACCATAAGTGGAAGAATGCTTCCATTGAAGTCTATTTCTCCCCCAACTAGGACTATCTTTCTCTCTTTTTGTTTTTTTTTTTAATTAACTTTTGTGTTTGATTAGTTTTTGACATTAAGTCCTTTTTGTACGTATGTATATAAGCTTACTTTAATTAAGGTAATATAGAAATTTTAATTTATTCAGCACGTGACATCAACAAATTTCGTCTTTTAGTCATGTTGACTTTAAAAAAGAGAGGTCTGTCTAATAACGTTTCATTATTAGAGAGGTCAGTGTAATTTCAAAAATTGTAAAGAAGGTCCTATAATTATGGCAAATCATAAGATATGTCCGAGTAATTTACCCAAAAATTATTTGATTGAAAAATGACTAGACTTGCCAAAGTCCACTAGTGTAACCTCTCTAAGAGGAGGGGAGGAGTTCAAGTCAGGCGTTGGTAAGAAGTGTTTGTCTATAAATATGATCTTTGAAGTCATTAGTACTAAGATATGTAGGAGAATAAAATAGGAAATAGAACACGTGAGATTAGAACTGAAAAATACTAAGAAGTTAGATCAATTGTGCGAATGTGATATAATTTGGAATGATTAAAAAATTCATTAATTTATTTCTTCCGTCTAAGATTATGTGATAACTACTTATATACTCCTTTAGGGATGGCAATGGGACGAAGTTGGGACGGATTTGGCTAAACCCTACTCCGCCCCGTTATAAAATTTGTCATATCAACTCCGCTCCTGCTCTGGAATGGGTTTGTAATTATTATACCATCTCCGCCTCTACTCTTGTAGATAAAGTACCGACACCGCCTTATGTACTCCATTTTATTGCGGGGCACAGTGGGGGCGGGTCGAGTTATGTCACTTTTATTATGTAGTTAAAAAAAACTAGTCTAATGTGTTCAAATTTACAGATACCAGTTCTTGTTTGAGTTGGTATGTCACGGAAAGAATAATTAGATGCAGGGCATTACTAGTGAGTACAACTCCCGGAATAGATACATGAAAGTTATGAAGTCATGGTAGAATATAGAAATTCTTAGATTGGCTTCTGAATTATAATGTGAGAATATAAAAATTATGAAAAAGCTGGAGTTTTGGTTCCCAACTTGCTCAGTGGTTGGTTATAAATTAGTAATGCATCCAAATTTCTATGTCTTACAAGGGTATTATCTTAGGATGCTTGTTCATTTTCTCATCTCAATTCTATTACATTTCAATAGTTCAATTCTTTCACATATTTTGTACTGCAACCATTAGCGTGATTTAAATCTTGGCGTGGTTTCACACATTTTTTCCACAAAGGTCCTAAAAGAATTGTGGTTGAAAAGAATGTCCATTAATGTTGTTGTTTGATAGAAATGGTGTCACTGAATAATATCTTGTCAGTATTTTGGTAGTATTTTTAGATATCATAAATGAAATCACTGGTTAGGGTGAGTGGAAAGAAGAAACTGGTTTTGGTTTATTGGAAGCAAAAAAAAAAAAAAAAAAATCTGGGTTTGGTATTGAAAAAGGAAAAAGGAAAAGTCTTGGCACAAAGTATTAGCATACTAACTAAATTTTATGTCTCCTTTTTCGCACAAGTTGCCTATATTGCTGGTCCAATTTGAGAAACTGTGGTTTGTCCAAATTCTTAGATCTGGTTATTTCTTGTGTTAGCTTTTGGAAAAAACAAGAGGTCACATATACTATATCGTACAAAATTGGAAATGAGCCCATGCAATCTCAAATATTTTGTTTTGGGGATTTCCATTGTGTATCCGGAGCTTTGCAATTCCTGAACATTAGGATTTAAAGATTATCGTCCGCTTCTTCATCCAAACAGATGTTTCTAAAACTGAAATTTCTCATATCCAAACAGATGTTTCTAAAACTGAAATTTCTCAAAAGTCCTTCCCAAAAGCCATGTTGAATGACTGACAATTGGGAGTCAGCACTAGGAGGTTATAGTTGCAAAGTTTAGCATGCTTGGATTGTTCTCATGTGTTAAAAGTAATTAACGTGTGTGGAGTGGTCTCACCTCATGTAATCAAGATTGCCAAAGTTCAATTATCGAGAAAATGATATTTAATTGGAGAAATTTTGGCCTTGTAGTGTTGGCCCACAATATTCACGACAACTTTATTTACAATTACTGAAAAGTAAGAACTAACTTGCGGTGCCTTTTGTTCCCCAAGTTCAATTATAGAGAAAATTTTAGTTTAAATGGACAAACTTGTACCTATGAACTTGAAAGCAAATGTAAATCTGAATATTGAGTTTTTACTCTTTTTTATTTTCCTTCTGTAGATGGCATAAATAGTATTGGGGATTGCCTTTAAAAAACACACCTGGAAATAATTCTGAATTCTTTCAATCATTTATCTTCCAGTCTTGATCAATAAATCAAGTGCTGCACTACAACTTCAATCCATTTATAGCTAGCTACACTAGAATTTAATTATGGTAGCACGAAGCTTAGAAAAAGAAAAAAGAAAAAAAAGGGAAAGCCTCAAAAACACTTAAAAAAAAAAAAAAAAAGATTTTATTTGTAAATAAGACTTTCCTGATGATGACGTCATAGAACATCGTTTTTGCAGTAGAAACAAAGATGTACGTGCACACAAAACAAAACCACCACCATATTACATTTTATATTGTATGTGAGGCAGTTCACAGTACAAGTTTAAAATCATAAAAGTAGATACTGAAATTAAACACAAGTGGATTAACACCAAACTAAATTACTCCGTAATACACAGCCCGAATTCACTTGTAGCTAGAAACGCAGATGGAGAGTCGAGCTGAGCCGGTGGGTTCCTCTAAGGCTCTGCAGGCGGCAGAATATGTGTGTTTGCCTTTGCCTGGGAATTAGAAGAAAGATGATCACTGGGAGCCTTTACAGCAGTAGTAGGATCTCCTTCTTTGATAGTCGTGGGGCAGCAGTCTGTCACACCACCATGGCAACAAGGGATAAAAGGAGGGTGCAGGTCTGCCATCGTCGTCGTCACAGTAATAAGGAGCAAAATGAGTATGGCAACACTCATTTTCTTAGCCATGATAACCATTATATATGCTAAACCAATGATCTGCTCTGCTCCCTCACAATGTACGTACCACCTAATTAATTTTGAGAGATAGTAAGTGTTAGAAAGAGTGGCGGTACCACTTATATAGGGGTTTAAGTGAGGGTGAGGCAAACATGTAAATACAAAAACATGCAGCTAGACCGGCCCTTTCACGGTTTCCAATTATGAAAGTTACGGGTACCTGATTAATCTACCATGCCTCGGGGAAGAAGATTGAAAATCAAAGATGCATTTTTTATTTTTATTTTTATTTTTTTGATGAGGGAAAACCAATGACGCAATTCTACAATACACTAAAAGCATACAGTGGCGAAACTACAATTACAATTAAAACAACACATTACAACTCGGACAATAAGTCAAATGGCGTTAGAAATTAAAGAGAAACCAATGGTCATTCAACCAAATGGCTATAATCTTTACCATATCATCATCGTTCATTATTTCCTTTTATTTTTATCTAATATTAATACATAAAATAATAATAAATCCTTTAAAACACAATGCTCAGAAGTACTTTACATGGGCACTTATCCTCTGAAAAAAAAAAAAAAAAAAAAAAAAAAAATTGTATTCCCAAAATAGATTACGTACCCTTTATGCTACCTCTCAAAAACAATAGATATCCTTTAAGCATTTAACCTAAGACGTTCAAATAAAGTGAAGAATATAAGATTCTGTCCACACAATATTAGATAATAAAACAACCCCTGTAAAGAACAGCAAACACAACAAAAAAAGAAAAGAACTATTCTAAAACAGGTGGTTGCTGACATAAAAATTAAAAAGGGCCAGCAATCAGCATAAGTTTCTCCGCAATGAAGTTTGAACAAGCTCGGCACAATGGACAACCTATTACTATTAACCAATGTTCTAACATACTTGATAAATTGCCTATTCATTAAAATATGCACTTCCCATCCTCCTTATCCTTATTGTTCTCTAAGGATTGTCGTCCGCAAAATGCAATGTCATATTACACACAAAGAGCCAAGTTATCAGTTGTAAAAATTGAAAAACACCTGTAGTAGGCTCTGCTGCTAAGTATCTACCTTAGCATTTCACGGTTCAACAATAGGGTAAATTACATTGAACTCCCCTATTGAATGCTTAAGTAACATGGATCTCTCATGTGGTTTCAAAAATAACACTGCCTTCCCCTGTGTGCTGACTTTGACCTAAAGGCTAATTTACCCTTATTATATTAAATAAAGCTCTGATGGTAAAAAGTACAAAAATAGAAATAATCAATTGACCTCCCCGGCCTGTAGATTGCCTAAAGAATAGGGGTCTCCCCTCTAGTTTCTAATATAACACTTACTTCACCTTTGGTTCTGGTCTGAGTAGCACTGACCTCTTTGATCATAAAACTTTCTATTTGTTTCTAGTTTAAGTAACACTGACCTTTTTTGTCATTGTGGAGCGAAATTTTGCACCTACAGTCATAAAATGACACTTTTGTTTATTGATATCATGCTCAATATTTATTTAATACCAAAGAATGCCGTAAGAAAGTTTGAAAAGGCTATTTTGTTCATAAAGAAACAAATATTTTACATTAAAAATAAAATAAAAGTACAATGGATATAATAACCATTAAACACCTTCCGGTCAAAGTCAACACTGATATGGAAGATCAGTGTTATATTTGATACCACAAGAGAGGTCCCTGAAAATTCCTGTAACTAATTTTCATATGCTAAACCTTAGTTAACACAGAAAATATGTTTATATAACAAGCTGAATAGTTGTAATGTACTATCTTAAATGATTGTGAAATTGTGTCACAAAATGGTAAAAGATTATATTATCCTTGACATATGATATAAGCCACTGTACGCAGCAAGAGTGATGATATAAGCATTTGACAGCTCTAGACCCAATGTTTTGATATTAAAAAGATAAACATCAATTGGTACTTATTAGGGCCAATAATTTTTTTTTATTTTTTTCTCTCTCTAGGCTTTCCTTTCTGTCTCTACTTTATTTAGTTAGTTCTTGTGGTTTGGTGGACAACTTATTTTAAGATGCAAGTCACAAGTATACAAATCTAAAACGGCTCGTAGTCTTTATAAGGATAATTTGGTCTTTGTCTTTTTCGAGATTGAAAGTTAATCTGGTGGAGTTAAATGCAACAAAAACATAATTTACTGAGTTTTCTATAATTTAGAATATCCCAAAAGTTCAGTGTGTTTTTTTGGTTGCATTTTACCCTAAATAATAGGGCAAATTTCATAAAACCCCTACTAGTTTCATTTTTTGATCATAAAGCTCCACCCTATTTCTAAAAATTCCTATACTTTTAAAAAGTGTTCGCAGACCCGTTAATTGGGCTGTTAAATGACAAATTTGACCTTACCATTTAATATTAAATTAAAAACTAAAAATTATTATTTTTAATTACAAAAATACCCTTCAAGTCTTTTCTTCTTCACCCCTCTCTCTCTCAAACAGACCATCTACTGTCAATGAATTACTGACCCGGCCTTTAACCAAAAAAACAAAACTACTGACCATGCCCGAAACCCTCTCGAATTCTTCAATCTGGCGCCGAATCTTGTGAGACACTGATTCGATGAAGCTATTCGACTGCACATCATTCCACGTAGCGAATTATAGCAGTAATAGATTATGTGATTTCTTTAACTTTTCTGTGTCAAAAAATACACAATAATAATTGTTGTATATGTATGCTTATTACTTACAAACCCAAAAATCTGTCAAAAAAAATTTAGAAACAATATGTAGTGATGAAGATGAAGATAAAGATCGATGAAGATGTAGGAATAAGAACGAAGATGGTGGTCCTGTTCATATTGGGGAAGAATAGAAGAGATGAAAATAAAATTCCTTTTCGAATATTGCTGCCAAAGATAAAAATCTGGGGTTTTTTTTATCCCTTTTTCTTGTTTCCTTATTGAGTTTTAATGTAGGGCTAGGATTTTTGAGTCTCAGTTTTTTAGTTTGCCCTAAACTCTTGGCGTCAAGAAAGAAGATAAAACTACTGCAAAATACACATGTAGAATCCGTTTTCCACATGGAAAAGCAAAAAACAAAATACATACCAAAAAGGGCCTTGGCCCATGGGATTTGATTCTCTAGCAAAATTAGATCTCTTATACATCTCCTAGCTGTCATCTTCCTCACCAGCCAAAACCACCTCAATTAGGAGAAAACATAAAGCAGGAGTCAAGAAACAAAATAATTCTAAAATAGTTGATTCTATTGTCTCTGGTAATTTCAATATTTTTATCTTTCAAGCGTTTATCCAGAACGGCTTCATGGAAACAGCTCATACCTTCCACAGTTACCTTTTCCATGTTGGATTTGAATGTAGAATCTGTCTTGGATAAGATCAGACGCCATCTGCAACTTCACTCGGTCTCCAATCTTCAACGACAGATGGCGGAAATACTGACCAATAGAGGCCACAGAAGGTTTGCAACAATTTACAGGATCTCTTAAATATGCAGCAACATAGCCCATTTTCGAAAATTCTAATCCAGGAAGAGGAATACCTAGATAATCCGTAATCTGATCCATCGTGCTCACGTGAGTAGCCATTGAAGGTTCGGACAGGCGTCGGAGAATCGCCGGCAACAAGACGATGAGACTTGGGCATGTTGACGATGAGATTGAAGTGTCGATGTCGAGGTGGAGGTGGAGATGGATCAGGGTTTTTACTGGTTTAAGGGTGTTTTTGTAATTTAATAAAAATATTTTTTATTTTTTAATTTAATATTAAATGGTAAGGTCAAATTTGTCATTTCAGTCCAATTAACTGGTGGATACGAATATTGAGGCAATGCGAACACTTTTTAAAAGTATAAGAGATTTTAAAAACAGATTGAAGTTTTATGATAAAAAATAAAAATATCAGAGGTTTTATGAAATTTGCCCGTATGTTAATTATTGAGAAGACAGCAGTAAAAAATGAGAGAAAGTGATATTACAACTAATCATATTAATTATTCAGAAGGCAGGAGTAAAAAGTGAGATAAAGTGAAATTACAACTCAACTCAGGTGCGGCCCTCACCCTTTTAGATGGTCTGATTCATTTGATGCTTTGTAAATTAATTAAAAACCCTTTTAGATGGCCTGATTCATTTGATACTTTGTAAATTAATTAAAAAAAAATTACCTTATCAAATGGTCTGATTCATTTGATACTTTCTAAGAAAAAAAAAAAAAAAATTATTAATTAATTAATTTATAATATAAGTAGAGCCATATTTCAATTTTCTTAATTAAAAGTAGAGCCATATTTCAATTTTCTTAATTTAATAATTTAAATTTAGACATTCCACTATCTAATAATTTCTCCTTCTCGTGTGTTAAAGCATCTCCAGCAGTATGTTAAAAAACTTTTTTGTATAAAATATGCACTGCTATATATGATTTGTAAATTTTTTTCATCGCAGTCTGTTAAGATTCACGCCACATCACTAATGTGTAAAAGGGTTGTATATTTTATACCGCACTCATACACTGTCATGTAAGCATATTTTCTCTCTCCTCCCCCTTTCCCACCCATGGTTCTTTTTTCTCTCTTATTCCTTTACACCTCTTTGTTTCCCACTTTTTTAGAGTGCAATAGAGAAAAATCTGTAACTGGCGGCAAGGTAAGAACTGCTCGATTATCTTTTATTTATTTATTTTTTGTTTTAATAACGATAGTTTGATTCATCACTTTCGTTTGATCTTATTTTATGCAATAAGTAGATTTAGGATTTTTTAAGATTTTTTATGCTTTTACATTTTATTCTGATGAGATAAATATGTACTAGCCAAATATTAGATATATATTTTAATTACGTAATTTCTATATACTTGAATCTTATTTTTATTATTTGTTATAAGTTAGAATTCCGGTGGCAATGACGTGAAAGGTTTGCTATTGGCGGGATGAGAAAGTGAAATATAGGGAGAAATTATTATTATTTTTCTAATTGAGGAAGATTGGGATGTGAAATCTAATTGTCAAAAAGTAAACTGAATAAAGTAAGTTTGTAAAAATTATGTAGAACCGTGAAATGCTAAAAATAGTTAGTACAAAATTTTTATGTAAATTTGCACTGAGACATTAAATTTATACAAAAAAATAAAAATAAAAATAACAGATAGCTGAAAATACTTAAGCAATTTAGAAAAGCAAACCAATAGCATAGCGGGATTGGGGAAGGAATGGTACGTGAAGTTGAGTTCCGCAACGGGGTTTAGGTTATAACGACAACTTGTCTACTTAAAACTTCACACCTCTTTCTATTCTCTTCTTTTCTTCTTGTCGCCGCCCAACGTCCTCACACCACTTCTTCTCCCTCTCTGGTACGTACTCTCTCTCTCTCTCCCCTTGATCATCAACATTCTTCGTAAGTCGTTCATGACATAGTTTCTTAAAATCACATTTTTTATGTTTTTTCAGCTCACCGTACTACTTTGCACATTTATCACTTTTGCTTGCTTTTGTTTTTTTTTCCTTAAAAACTTATCTCGTAGCTGTAAAGTTTTCCTCTAATATGCGTTTCCAATTTATAATCTTGTTCTTCATTACTTTTATGTGATTTCATACATTATATTGCTTCGCATATATACTTGTGGATTGTTCTGCATTTAACTTGACTCATCTCTCTATCCCTTTTTATGATTGCAAACCTAGCCGCCTTAGTCCCAATTTACGGTTTTGATATTATAATATGTATTTATTTCACTCCCTCACTGTCGATGCATTCATTTTTTTAGTCTGTCATTTCAAGTTGAGGTGTTATCGACTATTGCCTATGCTTGCAGGGTTTATAATGGACTGGATACATAATTACTGTTTGTCTGTTATTTGTTGCAATGACATGTTTTTTATGGTTTCCTTGGAAACCTGTTCTGTAAACATTTTATTGAGTTGAACAATTTGGCAAATAAACGGTTATGATTAAAGTTGACCCATTATTATGATCCATCGTTAGTTGTTGACAACAAGGAGAAGCATGCCATCATCATCTAAGCGTATGTTTGGATGTCTATAGAGATCGAATTGTTCTGCTCTGTTTTGTTCCTAATTGTGCATTCAAAACCATAACTTCCATAGAAAAAGAAAAATGGCATATGTCATGGAAACTAATATCTAATATGCATCCTCATCACACTACACCTTCAACTGCGCCCATATCATTTTTTATTATGGATGGAATGACTCTCTACTTCCCTCATTCTTTGTAGCTAGTCTGATTTTTTTAATTATTGTTTATTTTTTATTTCTTCTGGGAAAGGGAGATATATATATATATATATTTTTTTTTTAAGGTATTTGATATTATAGATTAGGAGTATCCAACCTTATTATTCTTAAAACTCCTTTTTTCTTTTCCCTGTTATATCACCCATTTTATGCATATTCTTTTGAAATTATGTAAAACTAGCTGACATACATATGCCGTATACCTTACCACCATGCGCACAATATTGTTTTTCTCTTTTCTGCTTTTGGATTGTGAGATTTTGTTGAGTTCATGAATCAACAGATTTAATTTATTCACTAACATCAGTTGGTTGTATATGACCTCAGGCTGGTGAAGAAGGAATTCATTTTTTTAATGTGACTGTGTGACTCATTAAAAAAAGGTGAGCTGAATTGGCAGCATGGCTCCTGCTCAACTATCAGCGGAAATTGATTCAGACAGTAAACTGCATTCAACAACAAATGTTGCACCCGGAAAGGGCAATACAAATTCTTTAGCAAACTCAGACGGGAAAGGTTTGAGGTGCATGAGTAACTTTGAGGATACAATGTTTGAAATGGAAGCTCTATTGAATGAACATACCAAGGCTCCAGAGGATGCCGATCACATGGAGGTTGATGTAATTGAATTTTCAAGTACTAATGACATCAGGGTGGCTGAAGCTGAGGACCCAGATGCAACTGATTATTCAAGCTCATTTGCTGACACTTCATCTGGAACTGAGAATTTTTCTGGATTTGATGATATTGAAGTCGACTCACAATTTTGTGGCAATAATAATTTGGAATTTGATGGATATGGTCATATGTTTCCAATGAGGTATCTTGGGATTTATTTACCTAACATCAATAACCTCAGTTTGTCATATTATAGTGTACACACTGCTTTATTTTCTGTCAAATTCACTTTAGAATTCTGTATTGAAATTGATTGTATTGCTAAAGTTACATTTTTCTAATTGAAATTTTGACCACCGAAATAGATTTTCCTTTACATTTTTTCAATGAAGTAGCAAAATTACAAGACTAGCTGCATAGGTTAGATTGTAGCATAATTTCACCATGCACCTCATAGAAGTCCTCTGGTGGCATTGCATCTCCAACCCAATTGTGTTGGCTAAAATTAATTTGTAAAGTGATGTGTGTGGCAAGGTCACATGGATGTAGATGATTGGTTGAATGATGCTGCTGTATGCATTGAATGGCAAGTAACCTATGTGAAGCGGTGGTCAATGCTTGAAAGAATGAGGTCAAACAGAATTGTATTGTCAATATACGTGTCATTTGTGCATTAATGAGGCAGTGCATTGTGCACTGAATGACAGAAAAGTAAGGCTTAAGAAAAGAGAAAGGAAGAAAGCTTTGCGGCTAAGTAATTCGCATAGGACAACCTTGCTCCAGCTACTAAGTTGGCATAATTGCTTATATATAGATATGTTGTTGTAGAGCATAATAAAAAGTGTGAAGAGCCAATTGAAGAGGCGTGTGAAGAGCAGAGAGTGGAGAAAAATGAGAAAAAGAAAAAGAGATTGGGGGCCAAAAGTGAGTGTATTCCTTTTAAAAGAGTGTGTGTTTTCTTCTAGTGAGTGAGTGTGGAATACCTCTTGGTGATCCGTTGAGAGTTGTAATCTTCTCTTTCCTTAAAATAAATATTATTTGAGTAAACCTTGTTCTTTATTGAGTGTGTTATTTCCATCTTATTTTCCCTTTGTTGTCATTGCATATTTGTCGTTTGTGATCTTGGACGGAAAACAAGTGGTATCAGAGCTGATACAAAAGGGATTAATTCATAACAAATGGTATCAGAGCCATAGTGGCAACTTCAAGAAATTTGATGGAAGAAAGAACCTTAGTCTCCGGCAAGGTACAAATGCGAGATATGTTAGTTCAACAAGGTTTAGATAAGGTGTTGGACGAGAAACCAACGGGAATGGACGACAAAAAGTGGGACAAGATCAACTCGAAGGCAGTGAGTACTATTCGGTTGACTAACATATGATATCATGTAGGTTGTGATTGGAGAAACTTCTGCAGTAGCTTTGTGGAAGAAATTGGAAGATCTCTACATGCGAAAGAATCTCACCAACCGGCTAATCTTGAAGCAAGAGTTGTACTCCTTTCGCAAAAAAGAAGGCGTGGACTTGCATCACCATCTCGATGAGTTCAAAAAGATTATTTGTCACTTACCTAATGTTGGTGTTAAATTGAGTGATGAAGATGAAGCTGTTAATTTATTAACATCGGTATGCTCCACTCATAAGCATTTGTTTAAGACTTTGCTTTATGGGAGAAGCACAGTCACAATGGAACAAGTGAGAGTGCTTTATTCTCGAGTGAGAAGATGAATGGAGAAAATGAAAGAAGTACCCAAGAAGACCAGTCACAAGCTCTTGTTGCTCAATAAAAGAAGAAGTTTGAAAGAAAGTTAGTAGGACAGGATAATTGGAGAGGTGGAGCTTCAAGAAACTGGGAGCCAATCATGGAGCGACCGTGCTACTTTTGTGGACAAAAAGGACATTTGATACGGAATTGTCCTAAAAATAAAGAAAGAGAGTCATGCTGCTATATCCGAGTCTACTAATGCAGAGGATGATGTTCTTGAAGTCCTTTCAATAATTGACAGAGAGAAAGAAGCTAACAAGCGGATACTTGATTTTGCTTGTTCCCATCATGCGTGTCCTCATAAAGAGTGGTTTACTACCTACAGGCCTGTAGTTGGTAAAGTCTTAATGGGGAATAATTCTTCTTGTGAAGTTGTGGGATTGGGACAATCAACATCAAGACCACAAATAAATTGATACGGACTTTGACTAATGTGTATCATGTTCCAAGTGTTAGAAGGAATGTGATTTCTTTAGGTGCCTTTGTTTCTAAAGGTTGTTGGTTTGAAGCAAAACATGGAATAATGAAGGTTAGAAGAGGTCCACACATCATGCTCATGGGAAAGAAAGTAATTTGTATGTCGTATTTGGGAATATTTTGTTGGGTGGAGCTGTTGCAAAGACAAAGTTTAAGCCTGTTTTGAAATCTACCACAATGGTGGAGTATCAGGAGCGGCAGGTTAAGGATGAAGTCTTAGCAATCACAACAGCTCAAACCTTCATTCCGGAAGAGAAGAAATTTCAGTTCTGGTTCGGTGATATGAGGTTGGTTCCCAAGTTCACTAGTTATTTGAACTCGAAATTTACCAAGTGGATGAGTGTGATAGAGTAGAGAAGACAATGAAAAATAAAATGGAGATATTGAGTCAAGGGGGAGAATTTTAGCCAAGGTGGAGATTTGTTGTGTTGGCTAAAATTTATTGGTAGAGTGATGTTTGGGGCAAGGTCACATGGATGTAGATGATTGGTTGAATTATGTGGCCGTATGCATTGAATGACTAGTAACCCGTGTGAACCGGTGGTCAATGTTTGAAATGATGAGGTCAAACAAAATTGTATGGTCAATATATATGTCATTTGTGCATTAATGAGGCAGTGCATGTGCACTGAATGAAGAAAAAGTAAGAAAAGAGAAAGGAAGAAAGCTTTGCGGCTAAGTAATTTGCATAGGATAGCCTTGCTCTAGCTACTAAGTTGGCATAATTGCTTATATATAGATATGCTGTTGTGGAGCATAATAATAAAAAGTGTGAAGAGCCCGGTGAAGAGGCGTGTGAAGAACAAAGAGTGGAGACGATTTAGATAAAAAGAAAGAGATTGAGGGCCAAGAGTGAGTGTATTCATTTTTAGGAAAGTGTGTTTTCTTCCAGTGAGTAGGGTGGAATACCCCTTGGTGATCCGTTGAGAGTTGTAATCTTCTCTTTCCTTTAAATAAATGTTAGTTGAGTAAACCTTGTTCTTTATTGAGTGTGTTATTTCCATCTTATTTTTTCTTTGTTATCATTGCATATTTGTTGTGTGTGATATTGGGCGGATTAATTCCTAGCACGTGGTATCGCTGATATGGAAGGGACTAATCCATAACAAACCCAGATGGTAAAGAGAGACATATTAATTGATAAATACAACATAAGAAGAAATGGAACCAAAATCATGTTAAGATGACATTCCATCTCCATTAAAGTCCTCTGGCGTCATTGCACCTCTTTTCACTAGGAAGACCGGCTCCACATCTGCACTGTGCATTTGATATCCTGGAAGGAGATTTTGCTTTCTTTAACTTGAAAATGGAGCTATCTCCTTCCAGGGAAATATTGTGATATTCTACAAGGGTTTCTACTTTCCATTTTGTGATACCCTCATACCCCATCTTCATAAGGATTATAAAAGACAACCACTGTATATTCTTCTCATTTCCTTATGCTATTCCTATACCACAGCCATCTAAATTTTGTTTGGACTTTATTGAGGGAGGTTTCCTTCTCCGTAAGGTTAGTTGAATGTCAGGCTGAACGTGATGGCATTCCTTCAAACCTCAGGAAGTAAGGTCAAAATGGATGCCACTTAGTGATTCTTTGGTTCAAGCCATAAGGTAATAGATTGAATGAATGGTTTGTGTATATTTTCAAAATTTTAGTTCTTCTCTCTCTCTCTCTCTCTCTTTCTCTCTCTCTCACCATATAGTGGCAATTTAAACATTTTCCATGACCACTTGCCTCCCTCCTTAGAACTCAGGAGAAAAGAACCCCACAAAAGGAGAAGTAGGGAAGGTTATTGTATGACAAGGTCAACTTGCACACAGGGAAAAGTTATTGATCAGAAGCATTCGTCGTTGAACAAAAAGGAGTAGTGATTTACTAAACAAACACCGGTTGGACTCCTAGGTCTTGAAAGTTTGGACAAATATAAGCAGCTTTAATGATTTTCAAGACATCTTTTGCAATACAAGAAATCTTTTGCAATACAACTGGGGAAAAGACCAAAACACTACTGGGGCTCCGAAAACTATATCTCCTCCTTGAATTTTTGTTGTTTTCCTTCCCCATGTACTCTTTAAAACGGTTATTCTTAATTGAATACTTCATAGTAAACAACTAAACATTAAATAGGTCAATCATAATTTTCACCAGGTCATTGTATGTATTGATTAAATAACATCAAAAAGTTGCTCTTTAAAATTGAGATCTTGTACCTCCGCCCCAAAGTTTTGAACTTTGAGCTGCATGGTTCTCTGTATATCTGTGTTTTTATTTCTTTTTCATTTCAACTGTGAACCTTATGCATAAACTGCAATTCCATGTCGTAATTGTGTCATTCTTCAGTTTTATTGGCCAATTCCGCTTCTTTATATTTGATTATTCTTGTGCTCTAAAGTGACACACCATTTTTTGAGTAATTCAACTTTTTGGCCTCGTCTGTTCTGGGGTCCAGGATTTTGTTTACCATTAAAGTTGAAGATAGCATCAATTTGGCAAAGATAATGCAATAATACCTTTTAAGTACTCATTTTTCATAGCAGTATCACTCTCATGTAGGTGAAGTAAGGTCAAACAATTGGAGTGGAGCTTTAGAAACTAACGATTTTGTTTGGGAAATGTTATGTATTTTATGTTCTACTGTTCACCACCCACTTGTGTTTACTACATTACTCTCACCAATGTTGCATTATACATTCCAACTATATGTGGTTTCAAATTTTCAGGAAGAAGAAGCTGACCAGTCACTGGAGAAGCTTTATACGGCCATTGATGTGGCGGTGCAAATGGACAGAATTGAGAATTAAGGAATTTGAATCACGGGCATCCAAGTATTCCCAAGAACTTGCAGCATATGATCAGAGAAAACAGTTGGAATTTGATCAACTTACATTAGAAGGTTTCGGTTCAAAGTCATTGCCATTTACTTTTCAAAATCACCGAAGAAAGTACATGAAGAGGAGGAAAAGAAAAAGAGTTGAAGATGCAACAGACATAACATCATATATGTCACATCATAACCTTTTCTCGTATCACGGTACAAGTTTGTTCTTTATACATGCGCATTGCAGTTATGGTTCTTTTTCTCTTACCCTTTCATCTTTTCATATGTAATTTTATGTAACTATATGGCACGTGATTTTTTGCAGAAAACAAGAATTCTGATCCAGAATGTACTTATATGGCCAATGATCATGTCCATCCAGGTATAAGTTTCTGACATACTGTGATTTTGTTTTCGCTATGTTACAGATTAAGTTAGGCGAGGACTGAAGAAATCATCTTGCGCATGTAACTTCTTTTTTTGCATCAAATTTTATTTTGATTTGGTGAAATTTTTGAATATTTTATGGTGTTAAATTCAATAAATAAAAACATTATAGTCTTGAGGTTGTCAAAGGGTAATGTCTCAACAAGTGGACAAAACATATTTACACTTTGTATCAGTCTGATTCAAAAAAAAATGGGAAGAACTTAATTGACGAGCATAAAAGAAGCTAAGTGCACTTGCTAATGACTTATTCTTGCTTGGCTGATTAATTTAAGTGTTTTATTTTTTATCTTCCTTAATGCCATGGAATATGATGTAAATGACATATCATTGCTGAACATATTAATGCCATCAGTATTTCCTAATACCTTTTCTGCTTTTAGATGTGAAATTATTAATCTGCACGCAAACTTTTTTTTTTTTTTCAAATTGACTGGTAATGTGTTGAAAGTACATTAATGTAAGTTTTTTGAGATTTGTTTATTATTAGTATATTTTTGTTTTGTTAGTTTTATGATAGCGAAAAGATATTTTTTTTTCCTTAAATGAAAACAAAATTCTTTTCTCCTTTTATTTTATTTTATTTTTTATTTTTTTTACTCTAGTCCTCTTGTGACGTGTGGTAAACAAAAGTGTAGTAGTTAACTCAAGGCCTTTTAATTATAACCTTTTTCCATAAGTAGATCTAATGGAAAACTTCAATGCTTCTACCCTTGTAACAATTATCTTGCTTGTTCCTGCTTTGCTTTGAGTGAAGTTGGAAGCTGTTTCAAAACGTATGCTGCCACAGTACTTACTGTTGTTGTGAGAATGAAATCCCTTTAACACGTAAAAATCAATCTTTTTTTTCGTATTATACAGCCTATCTTAAAATGAAAACATCATAGCTAGCAAACAAAGCAAGAGATGGAAAGAAGGTTGCTATTACATGCTTTGTCCGCACGTACAGTGTCGTTAGGCACACTTGCGCCTGTTGTGTGCCCAAGTGCGCCTTTGTCAACATTTGCACTTTTAATATGGAATATGAATATGCTTTAATAGTAATTTAATTTCTGAGTTGTGCGCCTCGCTTCACTCAGGTGTTGCGCCTAGGCTTCAAAGGACCTCTAGCACCTTAGTGCGCCTTAGGCCTTTGATAACACGGGGTACGTGTCTCGGGTATGGGTAAATTCCAAATAGGAGGCCACATGGACACTGCTATATTTTTTTTTAACATAGCATGTAATATGATATAATAAAATGGAATTATGGATATATTTTTTAGTTGCATTTTCAACCAAAAATGTCGAACACATATCCCATACGCATGTCCGAATAATATGTGTCGAACTTGCGTACTTCACCTACTATGAAAGAGTCCATGTAACATGGACTCGGGTACAAGTGTCGGATACGGGTATGTATCCACGCGTCGGATGTGTCAAATCTCCAAACAAAACGACACACGGACACGGCCAAGTATTTCTTTTATTAATTATTTTAATTTATTTTCTAGAGTAAAGTAAAGTTTTTATTTTTATTTTTTTTTATTTTTATTTTTTATCTAATATAATGTTCAATATAGGCATTTAGCTCATTTTAAAGTAATAATAATATAATTAAATGATTGGTTATGTTTTTTAAGTACATGTACAACCAAAAGTGTTGGACACATATTCTCTACCCATGTTCGAGCGATATGTGTCCGACATGGGTACTTCACTACTTTTGAAAAGTCCATGTAATAGAGACATAGATTACATGTAAATAATCATTTCTTGGATTTTTTGACATTATTTTGTTTTTATATTTAATCATCATTTGTGCGATTTAGATTTTCTTCCCATGATCCAATTCTAAAAGTTAAAGTTGTGACTTCGGAACCTTCACTTCTTGCTCCTATGTTATAGGTTCACCATTTCAATAGATGAACATGTTGCATGATAATGTCAATTAATAAATGTTACTCGATTGCCTTGTAGCGACTATTTTATGTATTCTCGTGGGTTTGTAGTGTTTTTTATAACTTATGTTTAGTAAATTTTATTGTTACTACACTTCATTATATCTTATGTTTATCGTACACTACAGATAAACATGTTGCATCATCATCATCATTATCATCCTTGCCTTAATCCCACTTATCAAAAATAAAAAATAAAAAATTCATCCCTGCCTTAAATCCCATATGAGTGGGGTTGGCCACATGAATTTTCTCTCTCCAAGATTTCTATTACATGCCATTTCACCTACTATATTTAACTTTTTAAATCCATTTTTGATAACCTCATCCCATGTTTTTTTTGATCGCCCTCTAAGTCTCTTACCTTCTATTACAATTTACAACTATTCTTCCTCGTTTGACTGGTGCGTCTCTAGATGAACATGTTGCATGATAATGTCAAATAATAAATGTTACCTGAAAGCCTTGCAGAGACTATTTTATGTATTCTCATGGGTTTGTAGTGTTTTTTTTTTTTTTTTTTACATCTTATGTTCAGTAAATTTTATTGAGGAACCACTTCTGAAGCTTGATTTCAGTTTTTGTTCAATTGAAAAGGAACTTATAGACTTGTAGTGTTTGAACTTATGTGTGTGTGTGTGATGTTGTGGCCCAAATTTTGTTTCGGCTCGGGTTGCGACCCGCTGTCCCCAGACCCCCTTGAAATTTTTTGACCCTTTTTCTTTTGCAAGTCGTGGACCTTGTTTAGGACTCTCTTGTAGCCCAATATATAAGGGTGTTTAGGCTTTGGAGTGGGTAACGAGAGAACACTAAAAACTGCAGAAGAGAGACAGATAGAGAAAGAAAGCGCTAGGATTTGTCAAACCACGTAAATTTTTGTCTTCTTTGTGTGTGGCGTGTTTACTTTTTTGTCATGATTCTCGACTTGTTCTTGGTTCATGGCGTTTGTTGTAACAATATATATAGGGTAGGAATGCATTGTTATATCTTGATTGTATCTTTCTTCTTATTCTTATGTGTATTATACACGCAGGGTGGTTGTCAATGCCTCAAATTTTGCTTCCAATAAGCATCCTCTGTCAAATGGTTTGTTTTTTAACAGAGTTGACCTGTCATGACAATAATTTATAAAATTTTAATCCAAAATACTTGATTAAGATTTTATAGTAAAATTTCTTATTAATACCATTGTTACTGCAACTGCTGCCCTATTGTCTCGAGCCATCACCATTGCACCTCCATTGCTGCCACTATTACCACTGCTGTAATACCACATCCACCACTACACTATTTTTTTCATTGGCAAGAAACATACACCCACGTTGCTCCTTTGGAGACTCAAGGCCCTTGGTTGTGACAGTCCACTATGTTGCACATACAAATTTAATTCATTCTAAGACAGCAAATGCTTATGCACAATAGGAAAAAAGATAATAAATATTTTTTTTTCAAAAATTGACCAAGCCAGGGTCATATCTATGCATGTATATGTATGCATGTACATACAAAGACATGTGCACCATTATGTACCTTTTGGTTATAATTTTAAGCAATGAATCTGACTGTTGGTTTTTGATTTGTCATTGTTTTGGTATAGTCTTTCCTGAACAGAATACCACTGGTCATGAGCTTGGGATTAATGATGATTTGTCACTACTTGAACCCAAAGATGGTGATAAATCCCTTGAGCAGATTCTTCGGAAGATTGAAATGGTAGTCTCCCGGGTTCACAAGATGAAGGCTCAACTTGACATGGTGATGTCCAAAAATGCCGCAAAGTTTTCTTCGTCTGAGAATTTGAGCCTTCTTGTGCCCAGTGATGCACAGACTAGCTCAGCTCATAGCCCTACATTCTCTGCTTGCAACGGTGACACAATAACTGTGGGTGCTGTATATCCTCCAAGTCAGCATGTGTCAGAATACGATATCGGAGATCTGGTTATGCCTGAAAGTGCAATTTCAAGCTACGGAGATGCTATTCCTGTTCCTGATATAATTGAAAGCACAGTTGGGTTATTGTCCTCTGCTGATGTCACCCTGCATCAGCCACAAAGTGGAGATTCATGTGAAGATGTAAGTCATCTTTATGTGATAAATTATTATTTTTTATTTTAATTTCATAAGTTTAAATGTGGTAATAGCTATGAGTTGTGAAAGCCTCCTTTATATGTAACTAAATGTTTTTTTTTTTTTTTTTCAAAAATAAAAATAAACTACGTTTATTACTCTTCTAGCATATTCAAGATGCAACAAAATTCTATGTTCGGAAAATTACTTGAAGCTTTTCATTAGGATACATAGCATGATTTTCTTGTATTTAATTCCACACCTCCCAGATTATTTAGGAGTACTGCAATTTATACGAGTCATTCCTGAATTTTGAATGTTACAGATAACAATTGTGAATGAAAATATTAGCACGCTTTCTTTTTCTAATATGATTCATTTTTCCACCACTAAACAAGTGTTTCTGGTCTCTTCGAAGTCCTTTTCTAGTCTCGAACCCTGAATTGATAATTAATATTATTATTTTATTTTATTTTATTTTTTATTTTTCTGAATTCTGATTTCTTCACTATGGTATCATCACAAATGTTGGAAGGCTTTCCAAATCAAACTCATGCACACCCATGATGAGCTTTCTCCTGGATTATTATTGGGTGTATCGGCAGCAAATTTGACAACTTAAGCCTTTTGTTTTGCCATTGGGTGAGTTACGATTGTGGGTAATTATGCTGATCGGGGCTTTGTTTCTTTTTAAACGGTAAAATTGTGTCTTGCTTCAGGAACTCATTATTTGTCATTGAATGCCTTCATGCTGTCACACATTTCAGACACACCCACGTTTTGATTTCTTAAGATGGGTACATCACTTATTATTATATAATTGTAACTAGAAAATTTATTTATCTATTTACTCTGTAGTGTTTGATACCTTAGGGGGTGCTTCACTTGAGATAATTGTTAAAAGATTTCTTTAATTCATTTTCTATTATTGATATCTGCAGATTGTGGATAATGTCCTGATACATGATCAAGCAGTTGAAGTAGAGAGCGACTGTTTCAAGAGGATATGTAATCCACCCACTGAGAAGCATCAGGAAGCAGAGAAAAGCGGGCAGGAAGAAAGCACCAGTCCTGCCATTCCTACCCTAGAACCTGACTTTCTGGCAAAAACTGTCATGCCTCGTGAGCAGTCAACGGTGAAATCATGCTTAGCCTCGGGAATCCATTTTCCCAGGAACAAGAGGAAGCGAGGTGAGCGTAAAGCTGGTTCAGGTGGTTGGAGCCGGAGATGCTCAGGCAAGCCTGATAACCAGTGAGTTGAAAATTCTGTAGGTCTGATCTGTTCACCTTAGCTTTAAAGAAATGTGTTTGATGGTGGAAATTGTAGATTTTGGCATGGGGATAAATACCACGGTGTTGGTCTTGTTTGTAAATGTTTTGAAGAAACAAACTTCTATTCATGGCATTTGAATCCAGAAAATGATAAAAGTGGAGTTGAATATATTTTTTTTTTATCTTCGTTCTTATTTTGCCTTTCATGTTATTTTAACTTCTGCCCGACTATAAACCTGATGTCAGACAAGTGGTATCCCATGCTTCTTTGTTAGCTCTATTATTGAATTATTTTGAGTCTTAATTTTTGTAACTTGGATTGACTTTAGTTGATTTTTTAGTGCCCCATCTGTTATAGCCATGTGATAAAAAGTTGCTTTATTTATTTATTTATTATTATTGTACTATGGCCTTTAGGCTTGGTTTCATCAACCCTTCAAAGTCTGGTTGGCATAGGGATGGAATTGGAAAGAGTTGGAAGGCCAAATTAGGATAATACAATTCCGTGTCAGCTTTAGTATTTCTAATTTTGATGCGAAGTTATAAGGGGACTAAATTAAGGAGCAATCAAGTAGATATTGGTTTACATTCTTGGTAAAAATATTTATAATAATAAGCTGGAAATGGATTAGGAAAAGAAGCCGATCAAGATCAGTGTTTATTGATGCAAAATGCTTTTAGGGAAGAAAATGAACCAAAAAGACCCTTAAATGGAACTTTGGTAATGAAGGGGCTTTAAATACCAAAGTCCATGCTTATGCCCAAAGCCTAGCTTTCTGAACACAAAAATTGTTCTATCCACCACCAGACACGAGTACGTACGTAGTAGAGAGAATCGAAGGTGGAACGAGATTATATATAGAATTTTTTTTTAATCGCGCAGTTGCAAGGCGAGGAAGGGAAAAGATAGCCCCGCACCGTCCCGTCCCACACCCCGTTTATACAATTTATTTATATTAAAAAAATTTAGTAGCATAAACTTGGGCAAGGCGTCGCCTAGGGCCTCCCATTTGCCTTTTAATCAATTAAAAGACATTCATTTCAGACCATAATTTTTATAATTAAAAAACAATACACAATCATATATCATGGAAATTTATGGCAATAAATAACTTTAAAAAAAAAATTTATGCAATAAACACATGCTTATAATATCAATTTATATATGTAATACAATAATTTGTATGGTAAAAATAATTTGTTTCTATCCCTTTCCTTCAAAAGAAAAAATATTTTTTTTATATTTAAACAAGAAACTGATCTATTTTATTATTATAAATTATGACAGTGAATTGAAGTACTTTAATTTATAATTTTGCATCTCAAAATGTAAGTCGGTGATATTTACTTTGATATGAAGTTGAATTTTGATTTGTGTGACTAAGTTGTGTTGAATATTTTTAAAATTTTTAATGTAAATTGGATTGTGCTCTTTATAAAGAGCTAAGACTGATTTTTGCTTTACGTGTTTTCGACCTTAATATATTTTATGTATTTATCGTCTAATTTTAATATAAATTTCGCACTCATATAAATTTTTTGCCGCCAAAACTCTCTCCTCTATCCTTTTTCTCCGCTGCTGGACATCTCCTCTCTCTCTCTCTCTCTCTCTCTCTATATATATATATATATATATATATATATGTTGTAAGGTTTCCTCTAAAAGAAAGGAAATTGAAAAAGTCTGGCAAAAGAAAGAAGTCCAAACAGTTTTTTATATTTTCGTTAGTTTGCAACACTGTTTTAACCTATTTTGGGTACGTGTCTCAAAACTGTTATTAGACACAAAAACGATGGGCTTCGAGTCATACTTCTAGAGCCGCTGAGTTTTCCCAATTCCAAGTTCTGGGTAAAGGGTTATGCTCAAAACATTAAAGTGGTCCATAATATTCTACTTAAGTTGTTTCCTTTTTGGAATAGGAAAGCTATATTTTCTTCATATAATGACCTAGAACGAATTTGGCTTGCTGGAAACTCCTTTACAAGTCTTTTAAAATTATCCTTGAATGATCTTGGCCATTGGATCACCTTGGATACTCTAGCTTTCGTGGTCCCCATCCGTCAATTGAACTTAAAGACCCTACAAGTAACGGAATTGACTGAAATTCTGCAGATTAATTGAAAAGAACAAAAATCAAGAAAATATCATCAGTAATATGAAATAAACATTACTAAGGTATTAAAATATGCAAATCTAGGGGCTTGAATATGCAACATTCAACACTTATCAATGACCTGAAAAATAAGTTCCCTCTATTAGGACCTGATCAGAGTACCGACAATCATTACGTCCCTAGCTAAACTCATGCACTATCTACATAGCCGATAAATACATATATACACAGTAAGACTCTCATTGAACAATAAGGTAGTTTTAACCAGATAGTGGGTATCTTATGGAAAAATCGAATACAAGGTGGTTCAGAGTCCCCTTTTACTAGGATACACACATCTCCTATATTCAGCTACCCATCTAAACTGGCAATATACACCTCAGACTTAACCACTGATCCCGAGACCTCAAACTCGTATCATATACATATATATAAACGATATAATTAATAAACAAAACCATATCTAACAATGACACAAGTAGAGTATCTTGACTTTAACAATGACAAAACAAATAATTACAGTCATGTATCATGCTTGTAAATCATAAATATATCAACAACAATTAATATAAGCATGAATAAGATTAATACATTGAATTACACCATTTAAATACCATAAAGATTAATTATAACCTATTAGTTAATTTAATCTTTTCCATCCAATAACAAATCACAAAAGTATAATATAATTTATATATTTTAAACCCACGTCATTGTTTCCAACACTTATAAACATGATCGGGATTAATTATACTTAAATTGGGGTCATTCAACACTTTTGAAGCAAACAGGCTCCAAGAGCTCAAGCACAAACCCTGTGCTCCAGCATAACCCCTAGTGCTCTAGCATTGGGTGTCGGAACAATGTTGTGCTCGAGCACAACCCTTTGTGCTCAAGCATAAAGTCGCAGAGCAGTTTTGGCAGAACCATTTTTGGTCTGTAAATCTGTCGTTTGGGTCCTAAAATATAATTTCTACGTTTTATATGATCACCAATGATATAAACAATGAAAATACACAAGATCGAACAATTTAAAATAAGTTTTAGATATTAAATCAAAGCACCTAACAAGTTGAAGAACGAACACATATGAACACGAAAACAGTTCATGCATAGCAATGAATTGTCCAATTAATTATCTGATTTAAACCCTAAAGTCTAGCATGTGATAAAGAGATTATAGATTAAAAGGGAAAGAGATAGATAAAGAACTTGACTTATAATTTTCGAATTGAAAATCAACTATACAAACTCTCCCATTTTCTTTTCTAATTTCGGCAACCTTCAAGCTATCTCTGGTCACCTTATTCTTCCTTTTCTCTCTTTCTCTCTCTAAATCTATGCCTCTTTTGTAACTCACATATGTACAAAAATCCTCTTCTAAATAAATAATAATAATAATAATAATATATCCTCAAACGTATTATTTTACCAAATCAATATCCACATGATATATGCGCGCGCGCGCGCGCACATACACACATATATATATTAATACATACACCTTCCCATGTGCCATAATTCCATATAACTTATCTAGGCCTTCTCGAATTAGCCTAACCCATTCATTTGGGTCAAATAACTCCAAGCCCAAACCGTGATTAATTAAAATAAAATAAACCAATTAATTAAACAAACAAATTGCACATAAACAAATAATGACAAGTAAAGCACATTAAATAATTTAAAATAATCTAATTATCCAATTTAATCATATAGCCACTTAATCATTTAATAAGAATAATTAGCCAAATAACATAATTAAAATGAACTTAAAATAATAAATTTAATGCTCTAAAAATTAAATGTATTACACTCGCCCCACCCCGTCCCGTTTAGCACGATTTTGGAGAACCGATTATGTAAATGGAGCGGGGATGGGGGCTGTTTTAAAAAACCCCACAGGTTTTGAGGCGGTTCCGAGGGAGGGTTGTCCCACCCCGTCCTGAATATACTATAATTTTTTTTTTTTAATTACCCTTACACACTATGATGGATTATTAAAATATGTTAAGTATATATATACACGGGAGGAAACCTCAATTCTCATTTTGTTTCATGACCTAAGTCTTGTAAAAAAATAAAAGCCAAGACAAAAATTCCCACCCTGGTGGGGGGCCGCCCCATTTGAGGCAATTTTGGGGAATCAATTATGTAAATGGAGACGGGAATGGGGGCCACTTTGAAAAACTTGATGGATTTTGGAGCGATTATCGAGATGAACAAATTAAACATGGGGAATGAGATCATGCCCCATTGCCCTCCCTACTAAAGCTTACTGGTCTAACCAAGGGCGGAGCCAGCTTGTGCCCAGGGGCACATGCCCCTGCTCTGGCCCCGCCCTATGCATATATATGGTTTTTATTATTATTATTTTTTTACATACATATATATATATATATATATATATATATATATATATATATAGAAATTTGTATATTATGCCCCCTCTAAAATTATTAGTTCCAAAATTTTTAAAAACTTTTTCTATTTTTTATCTTTTACTCTTTAAATTTTTTTAATTACCTTTTTAAATTTTCCTTATTTAATCATGTTTTAATTTGTTTCCTTAAAAATTCATTTTTCTTTCCCTTTTTCTTCTTCTTTTTCTTATTTAAAGAAAAAAAGATTCACTGTACCCCTGAATTCAAATCCTGACCCCGCCCTTGGGTCCAACCATCAAAAGTATGGTCGGTAGTATCAAAGTTGATGCAGGATTTGGGTATAAGGGTCAGTTGAATGTATTCAATAAATACTTTTTTGTTTTGTTTTGTTTTTTTTTTTTTCAAATTCTGTTTCCTTATTTATGGGTATTTATGTAATTTTACACAATCTTTTAACTGCAGTTTTAGTACCGGCAAAAGTGGGGCAAAAAGGAGTAATTTGTTTGTAAATTGAAGGAGTTTGTTGAAAAGGAAAGAGTTAAGGGGTATTTTTTAAAAGGAAGTTTAGTGCAATTAGGCTTAAATCTTTTAATAAATCTGGTTAATAGTAGTAATAAACAGAGTCACGTTTTTCTTTGTTTTTTATATACCATCTCAGCCCACAATCATAAAGAGGAAGCTCACGCAAAACCCTAATAAAACCCTAATTCACTGCACAGACGGAGAAAAGCCTGAAAAGGGATAGAGCGATGGATCACATAGCAGCAGCTGAGGAGCGAATTGTGACGGAGAGATTGAGGCAAAAACTAAATGAAGTGAACTCTATCGCTCAATCCCAACTCTCAGGCGTCCAAGACCATGTCAATTTCACTCTTCAGGTTTCTCTATCTATATCTATGAATCTATGTATGTGTGTGCTCCCCTTGTAATGGATTGTTTGAATAACGGTTGCAGCAAGCGTACTTTAAATGCGCCTACGAGTGCTTCGACAGGAGAAGGCGGCAAGAAGAGATTGGCAACTGCGTGGAAAACTGCAGTGCTCCAGTTATGAATGCTCAGAATTTGGTTGAAAATGAGATGGCCAAATTCCAAGTAAAGTTGCTATCTCTTTATCATTTTGGTTGGAACTTGAAAATGAAATCCACTATCGTTATAACAATCATTCTTATCATGTGGTATTTAGATTTTGATTCTCATATTTGATAATCCACTCACCACTTTTGTTATTCTACATGAATTGGAATGCTTACCGCATTTTTTTTTTATTTATCTATAAGTAGTTAATGTGTTAAACTGAGCAGGAGCAAGATTATTTATGAGTCAACTGAGCAGGAGTAAAAGATTTTGGCATTTTGCTGATGCCGTCATAGACTCTTTTTTTTGACAAATATATTTTTTGGGTTCATATGTCTTTCTTTCCTCAAATGTAAGTGTGTTAAATCGCATTTTGACATGTAGGGTGCTTCTCTATGGTCAAGTTCAAGTGTACCAACTTGGTTTGATAATATTGGAGTCTTCTCATTGTTGTATAGATATATTCATGTCAGTTGAATGGGTTTCCTACTGTCCTTTCTAGAATTTTTTACCCCCTTCAAAATCATTTAAGTTTTGTAGTTGGGCCAAGTCGGTGGGTTAATATCTTAGAGAAAAATGATCATAGGATGTATAAAAAATGGTAGCACGAGGGCCAAAGTTGAAACCATTGAAATGTATTAAAAACAGTGTTAAAGTCATAAAACCCAGATTTATATATGGTGGTTCGTTAAGAATGTTTTCTATATGGTTTCAAGTATTGGTCTATATCACATTATAAGTATGGTGATATTGATAAAATTTGGTGTTTGTGTTGACTGATTGTAAAGACATGTGATTGTATGTTGACAAATCCAGTAACAATTTTGCAATAATGGAGTTTGAACAAAACATCCATCTAAGTCCATGTTGGTTAACTTACCAAGGTTTTCAAGATTCTAGTGAAGATTGACAATTGGAGACCATGCTACAAGATAAATCTCAATATTTTATGACACTTAAGAAAGGTAAGAAAGGCCTTGGAGAATCTAGGTATTTAGGTTAGTGATGTTCAGGTAGATTGGACTACCTGTTGAACTAGGTTTTGTTGAACTAGGTTTTGGGCTAAATTAAATTGCTGCAGGTTGATTTATGACATTACTGGAACATAAAGGATCATATTTAAAGGTTTGGAATTGGAATTATTCAGAACTCTACATACGATTTACAAGCACTGGTGCATGGACCCTGGAGAGTTGAGCCGTGGTACATGTGGTTCGAGAGAGTGTACATGTACGTGTTTCAGCAGTTGCAGTTTTCAGTTGGTTTCCTACCCCAAATCAAATTCAACCTTGTCTCACAAGACCTAAACATTCTGGAAACCTATAAATGTGATTGAAGTAATCATATAACTTTAACATGATTTTTATGCAAGTTCTCATGAGTTTTACATAGACTCCCATGCTTTTCTTAGAATCTATCTATGGAGGAAGATAGAGGCTTTATCCTTTTGCAAAATCTTAGATTTATGCTTTCATCATTCATATAGCTAAGCATTCGTCAAAAGCTATCATTCCAGTGCATGATTTGGAACTTCATGGAGTTCATCTTTGGTGTTTGATCAACGATCCAACAACTTATACTTTGAGATCAAAGGAGCGTGGGACATACAATCATTGTGAAGAAGGCGGATCATTTGGTAAACTAGAGCGTTGATGGAATATCAACTAGCATAAAAGTTTTAGGCTTTGGATTGAAGCAATTAGCAACTAGGACTTGGCAAGTTGTTCCAGGCATACGTCTGTAGCATAATTTCGGTTGTAGTTTCTTCAGCATAGTGGTTTGGCTTGCTTGTCCTGTTGTGTTTTATTGATGGGTTTTCTATATAATTTTTATTTTTTTTTGTCTTCCTTCTCTTTGTTCTTGTTCACTTGTATGCTTGTTTATGCTTGCATGGAATAATTTGATTAATTAGATTAATTAGGCTAGTAATTTAGAATCAATCTAAAAATTTATAAGAAATGATGGATCATGGATGTATTCACCTCCTCTAGGTCTACACATGTAACAAAAACCAACTAGTTCGCTTCCGCATAGCGCAAAACTCACTAATACGTTGTCGCGCCCTAATTTTCCTTGCAACATCCTCGTATGGAGAATGCTGCTGTAGATTATGCGAATGAAGATGCTATTAGGGAAGTAAGACTTTAAATGCGACAAAATGTAAATGGAACGCACTTATCAAAACAAAAAATGTAAATGGAACATAATGAATGGATTCGCCACCTAATGTTGAGTTTTGGTGTGCTAGGTCACCTAAGGTATGTGGTTATGAGTTAAATGCAATGGTCCTATGCGACAACATCTATATGGTTTAAAGAACTAGATGAATGGATTCAGAGGTTTGATTATACATGGGAAGATGTTAGGCACCCCATGTATCCATACTTATGCATGGTTGTATGTGTGTGTTAGTGCATGCAGAACCTTATGAGATTCTTTGTTGCATTAGCCTTATTTGATATGAGATTAGACCTATTGTGAAGACCCAAACTCGAGTCTGTTAGACTCAATGCATGTGACTGATTTATCTTACAACTTGACAGAGCAATAGCATCAATTAAACTACTCAAGATTGACCTAGATTGTTTAATGTAAAGGATGTATATGTAATTTATGCTAACCTAAGCCAGATGTTTTATTAATGGAATCGAACCCAAGGGTGACCTTAGGCTGCTTACGTATCCTTTGTTCGAAAAAAGACATGTTTTGACCTAGGGGTACCCATCTCAAATTCGGCATTTTTGTTTTGAAAAATATACCTTAGAATTGTTGAAAAAGAAGGATTTCAGTGTAAAAGTGACGTGAGAACATTGGAAAAATTTAAGAAAATTTCAAAAGTTTTGAAAAGGGTGCATTATCATGCATTGAAAGGTTCTAATGAAATTTCGATAGAGTACCGACGTAAATAAATGTCTCGGGGACTTGATGATTATTATGATTTTACGATGAGACTTGAACCTAAATGTGCCCAAACATGCCTAAGAATGTGTTCTAAGCATGCTTCTAATGATTGAGTAAAACTATGCTAAAGAGTAACATTGCCAAAATTCTTGTCTTTTTTTTTTTTTTTTGGGGGGGGGGGGGGGGGGGGGGGGGTGGAAAGCTTTAGAACAAAAAATAAGTTTAAAAGTGCTGAAAAGAATAGAAAAACTGATTTGACTTTGAAAGAATTTTGAAAAGAAGGTTTTTGAGTCAAAACGGTGTCCTTTCGGAGTTTTGACTTATCATACGGACATATGAACGTGATGAAATTATTATTATTATTATTATTATTATTATTATTTTGTGATTCTTCAGAATGAAAATGAACCTATTATGACTAATTACAATGTGAGAGAAGTGGATTAACCTAAAAGGTCAAAAAGTACCTAAAACAGAGCAAAACGGCGACACAGCTGCAATTCGGATTAAACCTATAATTGAAATAACTTTTTGGGGTGATGAAAACACGATTTCTATGATGTTTTCAAGTTGAAAAAGTGCTGAAAAGTTTATTAAAACAGTGTTTTTTTGGAAATTATAAGAAAAACATGGTTTTATGACAATTGTTGGCAGTTTTGATGGCTTTTCGGCAAAAATATGATTTAAAAAGAAGTTTATATAGATTTCGGAAGAAAAATGAAACTCCAGATTGATATTTTGTTTAAAAACACCATGAACACCCCTTGAAAAACGTGATGTAAAAAAAATTCACAAAACTGAATTTTTTTGGGTTTTGTCAAAGTTTCGACAGCATAACGGCAGTGCCCTAAGACTAAGCCTAGTGAATGGGACCTAAAATTACATAATTCTAGCAATGAAATTAACCTAAAACATGCTGGAAATTCTACCAAGTTTATTAAAATCATGATTTTAACCTATGATTAAGTCTACATTAATTTTAACAATTTTTCTGCAAAGTTTTCCTTTTATTTAATGAATTTTTTTAACATGCTAAATTGTCTAATTATGATGTTTTACCAGACAAATCAGATTATTAATGAATGAATCCACACACAAAAAACATTTTTGACGTAAAAACTCTATGGGGGTTTTTTTTTTTTTTTTGATAAGTAAAAACTCTATGGGGTTATGAGGTTTAAATATTGGTTGGCTAAAGGGAGGTGCTCACCCCTCTCTCTGTTTCGACACGTGCTGAGGTTCCTCACGATTCTGCTATTGTGACACACGACATTCCAGCCTACTGCGGAGAGATTGGCAAAATAAAAATCAGAAGAAGAGCCTTCCTTTGGCTGGATCTGCTTATTTCAACCAGGACCTTCAAGTATTGGACGCTCCTTCTTCAAAAGAGGGATCCTCTTTTTCTCCTTTGGTCTTCAATGGAGGATCATAAACTGATTTTGGAAGAGGAGAAGATTGGTTCTGGGGTTTAGAAAGATTGGATTGGAGTTGGGGAGGTTTGGAGGCTATTTGGGTACTCAAGGCCGGTTCAGAATGATGAAATGAGCTAAAAAATGTCTTCCCTTTTTTGGGTGGAGGGGTGTATTTATAGAGATCTAGGACCAATTGGAAACCAGAAAATCAGTAATCATCATAAAAAGATAAATTAAAACCAGAGCTATCTCAAACTTTCTTGATATGTATCGCCTCTAAAGCACCGACACGCTTGTATGGTGTAACGTATCTTTGTCGGACATATAGACACGCGTGTCCGAGGTCAAACACGTGTCCGACACCTTGAAGATGTGTCCTATTTATTTATTTATTTGTTGAAAATATGGGATAGACACGATGGAGGACATGTCAGGACTCGCCTGAAGACATGGTCGTCCATGGTTTGGAACTTTATTTTTTCTTTCCTTTTTAATAGAGAGAAGATGATGATATCTATATAATATATATAATACACAAAAGAAAAAGACCATGGAGAGAGATCAGAGAGTTAAAGATTCCAAAAAGTGGAAATTGTTTATGGAGAGATGTATAAAGTTATAAGAAAGATGGAGACCTTAGGTGAGAGAGATCAGAGAGATAAAGATAAAGGAGATGAGAGAGAATGGAAAAGGAGAGACACGTCCGTAGATTAAGGAGAGTCAGGAAGAGAAATGAGAAGGGGGGGGGGGGGGGGGGGGATAAGATCTGTACCTTTTGGATATACAGATTATCTTTCTTTGTTGGTATTTTAATGTAATTTGGGCACATGGACCTTATGTTTTTGAAAATTAATATGGAATATCTAGTGGGCCTAATTTAAGGGTTATGGATTGAGAAGAAATTGAGGAAAAAAAAGTAATATTTTATATCTAATAAAATTATATTATTATTTAATTGACGTATCCTTGCCGTGTCCAGGTCCTATTTTTAAAAAAATTGGCATATCACTGTATCCTTGTCGTATTGCAATTTGTATGTGTGCCCTGTGTTCGTGCTTCCTAGCATTAGATTGATATAAAAGTGGACTTTTTTTTTGGTTTGTTCTGGGGGGACTTCAGAGGCCTTAAAAAAAGTATTATGCCTTCAAGCTAAATGTTGGCTCAATGTGAGATTCAAGCTAAATGTTGGCTCACTGTGAGAGAGATTCTATTTGTTGATCTACATATGAGTGGAAAACTCTATCTTTAAGATCTCTTTTATGCATTAAAGGAAGTTAGTAATTGTTAGCATATATGATACCACGATTTATGGTATGACTTACCATAATAACAGAGATTTGACTATGCTATAGAATATGCCATAGAATATGCTTTAGAATAAGTTGTGATTTGGTTTTGATTTGATTTAGTTTCCTTTCTTGTAATATGAGCATGTGCTCATTTTATTTATAAATACTAGAGCTTTGAATAAGTAATTCATATCATTCAAGCCTTTACGCAATTATTTCCTTTCTCATCTTTTTATATATTTCTACTTGGTATCAGAGTTACGGTAGTCCGACTACAATGAGAGCATTGTGAGTTCGGCACCATCCATTCGGGAATGGTCTAATGGCCATCCATGAGGTGTCGGGTAGGCAGGACGGTCCGACCTCAATGTGGGTGTTGTGGGTTTGGCATTCAGAAATGGTCTGAGGAGACAAAGTTGTTTCTTTTTTATGGTCTGAGGAGACATAGTTGTTTCTTTCATCTACATTGTTTAAACATATGTATGAAGGGGAATGGTCTGAGGAGACATTATTGATTCTTCCATTTACATGTTTTAAATATGTGTATGAAGGGAAATGGTCTGAGGAGACATTGTTGATTCTTTCATCTACACGTTTTAAATATGTGTATGAAAAGAAATGGTCTGAGAAGACATTGTTGATTCTTTACGGTTTGAGGAGATATGATTGGTTGTTTATGGTCTGAGGAGATATTTTTGATATGTTGACCGTCACTTCATTCGAGAGAAGATCATCTCTGGCCAAATTTGCATTCCATTTGTCACAAGCTCTCAACAGCTTGCAGAGATTCTTACAAACGGCGTCAGCAAGATTGTGTTTGAGAATACATTGTCCAAGTTAGGCATTTCAGATATCCACGCACCAACTTGAGGGGGAGTGTTAGCATATATGATACCACGATTTATGGTATGACTTACCATAATAGCAGAGATTTGACTATGCCATAGAATATGCCATAGAATATGCTTTAGAATAAGTTGTGATTTGATTTTGATTTGATTTAGTTTCCTTTTTTGTAATATGAGCATGTCCTCATTTTATCTATAAATACTAGAGCTGTGAATGAGTAATTCATATTATTCAAGCCTTTATGCAATTATCTCCTTTCTCATCTTTTTATATATTTCTACTATAATACATTTTAAAGTTATAAACCTTTGATTCCATATGGGGTCAATTAGAGCTTGGTGTGGTGGTATAGCGAGTTGAATTTTTATTATCTCCTATGTGCCTATGTGTTAGAAAGTAGCCTTGGCGGGGGCGGATGGTTTTAGGCATAAAGTTGACAAACAATGTAAGAGGATATCATTCATTTTCTGATGTTTATTTTCCTCTACTCTTAATTCTATTTTAAGATCCATTCTTGAATCTTATTTCTTCTTCTTCTTTATTTTTTCCCCCCTCTCTAGACCACTCTGTTTCTGGATAGCAGTTGTATTTAATTTGTAGATCAGTATTGTTTTTATTTGAACATCACTTCTGATGGATACAGGAAAGATTGAATAGGTCTTTGATGGTCTGCCAAGACAAATTTGAGGGAGCCAAGCTCCAACATACCAGAACCGATGCCATGAAGGATCTGGAGTCATGTGTTGACCAATCAATCCAAGACAGCATTAAGACATTACCACACCTTGTTGGAAGATTGGAGGCTTCTCTCTCCGTCAAAGATTAGAATTACACAGTAGTATCATAATCTTCAGCTTTCTGTTACTTCTCTTTTTCATAATTTTATTTACAAAATTGATGAAAGACATTCTGACCTGCAGTGAATCTGGAGGCCCGAATACATGAAGAACTATAAGCTCTATTCTACCTTGTTTCTCTCACTAGCAAATTTAGTTACCAATTGATTGATTGACATTGTTTTGTAATGAGGGAATTTTGTTCGACCCTATTTTATTGGTAAAAGAACAAAGGCATGGGCAAGGAAAAGTAACTTATAAACTTTACATGGAGGATGACCATTACTAGTTTCATCTTTTAACTCTGAATTAGATGGCCTTGATATAAATTATTGAGCCGATTACTTTTACTGAATAGGTCTGGTTTACTTTTTGCACATTTCAGCACTGGTCTGATTTCTCTTGGCACAAACAGGGCATGGAAGCTCAAGTTTCTATAGAGGTCATTTCCCAACATAGAGTTCACGTTTTAACGGTTACCTTATTAAGCAAAACTGATTCCAATATGCACTCAAAATTTTGTATAAACTAAATTTCATGTATCTGCTTTTATCCTTTCTAAATATCGGATGGCCCTTAAGGAATTAGTTTACATGTAATTTTAAGCCAACTCTGATTAATTAAATCTTGTGTTGATAGCCTTTTTTGGGGGTAATGTTGTTCCTAGCTGAAAGTTCCTGTCCTGCAGTTAGTGTATTGCGAAGAAAATAATTTGCTGTCAAACATTTGAAATGGGGTGCATTTTTTCCTGAATTGTGTACCCAAAATATTAGAATTAGAAAAAACTACAGCTTCAGAGATGTGAGCAGGAGAAGCTTGTCCGGGTTCATTTTATCCTAGAGTTGTATTGAAATTTCCACATTTTATTGGATTTCGAAGGGAATGGCAACCTCTACATGTTGGCAGTTATGGAAAACTAGAAAGGCATGGATCTTTCGAGGTCAATGGTGGAATGAAAAGGGTATTATATCTATTGCTGAGTCCTGGTTTTGGGACTTTGCTGAAATATCTATGCAGTCTAACATGCCTTTTGTTTAGTCTTCTTCTAGATTAATGTTGATGCTTCTTTTAGTGCTTCTTTTGAGGCTGATGGTGCTATGGTAATCAGAGATGATTCTGGAGTTGTATTGAAAACTGCTCTCTTTTTCTTCCTGTCAGTGAAAGAACCTTCTATAGCAGAAGCTCTGGCCTTGAGAATGGCTATTTCCACAGCTATAGAATGGGGATTTGATATTATTTTTGAAGGTGTAGAAATTGTGGTTAGAGAAGTAAACTATCAGAGTCCAGCTCCTGTGCTTTTGGAGAGCATATTTGTCGCGAGGCTAATGGTGTTGCTCACCATTTAACAATGTGGGCTCTTATGAGTAAAAAGAATAGCGAAACATTTAACTTTGAGATCCCAGTTTGTATTCAAAACTCTTACCTGTGGATGCTTTTGTAGCTGCTGATGTATTAGGGGTGGCAAATTTTAACCACAACCTGTCCAAACCTGCCTCGTGGCTCATTTATTTTCATTAAGGGTCAAAAATGGGTTGGAAAAAAAACAAACCTATTAATTTGCGGGTCAAAAATGTTTGAATATGGGTACCCCATATTTCACCGGTCTCTGTGTGATGCTCTAAACCCATGCTTTCTTTTTGCGCGCCTCTCTACGTCTGCGATCTCCCTCTCTCTTCGAATTGGGGCTCATCACTGGCTCGTGAGGAGGGTCTCGCTTCTTCTCCAAATTCCATGGAAATGGTGTGTGCAATCACAATCCCCAACAAGATGCGGCACTTTTGGTTGATACAATCCTGCAGCTGATTCATCTCTGCACTGAAATTTAGGCCCATATATACACTATATGCATGTTTAGCGGTGTTGTCACCAAATTTGGGTTTGTGGTGACATTTCTGTTTTGTGGTTGTGTAAGCTAAGAAATGAAAAGTTAAAAAAAATAAGGGTACATGTAGTGAATGGTGTGTATACAGTGTATGCATTGCTCTTCGACCGTACATGTGGTGTGTATGCATTGCTCCAACTCCCTATACTATATGTAGTATGTTTTTTTTATCTCATCCTAAGCTTATTCTATCCAATTTTGGATTACCAACAAAAAAAATGTTCCCCGTTTCTCCAATTTTATTTTCCATGAAAAATGTTACATTACTCCAATTTCTCTCCACGCTGATATTTATTCCGTATGATTTGATTATAATGTCTGTCCCCACAATTTGCCTCAACCATTTCCGTAAAAAGTTTCTATACTTAGCCCCCTTATCCGGCTTATGGCTCATATATGAGTCGGGTAGTATCTATAGATAGTAAGAGAATGTTCTGAATTTTCATAAATCTGGATATGTCAATGTGATCTGAAAGTTAACCCAATAATGAATCCGGAATGCGGAAGCGGAAACTAAACAAGGTCTATAGAGATATTCGGTATCCTTAAGACACAAACATGACTTCTTATAAAGTCACGGAACTCAAAAAAAACAAATGCGGAAACAAAAAGGGTAAAAATGGTCATTTTACATGCAAATAAAGTTTCAAGAGATACGTTATCCCTACGACACAAACATGGCTTCCTATGAAGCCACAGAACTTAAAAGAAAACAAAATGCGGAAGCGACGTTTTAAAAACGGACAATTTTAGCCCTAAAGGCAAAACGATAATTTCTGAAAAAGTTATGGGTGCTACCGAGCACACCATTGAATGGACAACAAAAAATTAACGAATATAAATTCAAAAATCACTTGATTTAAAGTCCGAACAAAAGAGAACAACCAAAAATAAAAATGAGCGTCGCCTCGGCCAAGGGCACTATTTGGTTCTAATGCTATCTCAAGATCATCAAATATTTTCTGTTTCTAGCCTTAAAGGTACCAAGTGGGTGTGTATGCTTGTTTAGTTGACTTTTCTAATTCTCTAATTTGTCCACGGATCGAGTCCATTACACGATACTAATGGGTTTAGTTGTAGTAAATCAATAGGTTTTGGGGCTCATAAAATTAGTTTGTCTTTTTGGGTCGAATCCTGTTTGATAAACCTGAACCTGGATCTGACAAATATTTATTTTGCCTTGTAGTATTGTAGAGGAGAGATGGGGGAGAGTGAATTTAAAGATCCAAAATCCAAATTGGATCTTTGTAGAAGGGTAGGACCCTTTGTAAACGGACGTGTTGGATCCTTATAAACAGGTGGCCTTGCCTACTTGATTTACTCCAAATAAAGGACGGTTTTTATTTTTATTTTTATTATTTTTTTTTTTCTATAACAAAGAAAAACAGTTCAAACGGCTGATCTGGCTCATATTTGACCCGGTCCAAACTTGCCAAACCTAATTTGGGTGATGGTTTTTATCCATTAAAAAATAAGGAGAAATAGAGGGGAGAATAAACGCTGAAATCGGAGTTCTGTAAACAGGAATAGAGAAGTTAAAAAAAAAAAAAAAATGGAAATAGAGCGAACTTATTCAATTATTTACAAAACTTTATACAATTGCACGTGATAATCATGTCAGAAGGCGCTCTCTTTTCACAACAATAATATAAAAAAGATGGAACATATAAACCTAGGGATGTTCCACATCAAAGCCACATATACACCATTTTGTCTTTATTAAGGCTGCATCTTGTAGTAGTCTAATAAAGTTTAAACCAACTATATCCGATAATATTTTTTATGTTTTTGGCAAGTACAAATACCATTATTCCATCATACCTGAGGAAGCGCACAAACATCTAACTATTTTTGCATGTTTTCACAAATAAGGTAATCATTTGAGGAGTGAGCAATCATCGGAAATTAGGAATAGATTGTTTGTCCAACTTATGTATTGTATAAGCTAGGTGGGTGATACAGAAAACAACAACAACAACAACAACAATAATAATAAAGGTATCTTTTGCAAATCGGTGACTTCACCAAAAAGAAGATCTCTATGGCTCCGGTTGCATTTTTTCACACTCTTCTCGGATTGACTGGAACAGAACAGAAGACAAATATCGCTCACCAAAGCTTGGAAAGATGGCCTGCCAGCACTTGAACAAAGCTTGTTTAAACCAACTATTTCAAATTGCAGAATCCAAAACTCAATTTGCTATAATTAACTTGGCTACGAAGAAAAAAAAAAATTTTTTTTTTTAAGATAGTCTTTCGACCATCAATATAGTTTGTTAGTTATGATTCAAGCGACTTCTTCAGCTGGCATCAAAATAGTACAAGAAAGTGCAAATGCAAATCAGCAGAATTTTCGTGTTTGAAACCACTAGAATACTTCAGGAGAGTTGTCCATGACTCTTCCCCCACTGAGTAAGCTGGAAAGAAGAAACCCAGAGCTGCTCATCAGAATATACAGCAAATCACTTGCTGCAAACAAGTTAAGATAGTTTTGACTAATAAACGACCTCCTAATCTGGCTAGCTTCAACATCAAGGGGAACTGGCCTCTACCAATTCTTTGCAATTAGAAGAAGATTAGGCTTAAGACTCTCCTTAACTGTTCCATTAATCATTAGGACTCGTAGAACTTGCAAATATTACTGCTGGAAACTTAGACCCCAACCGCATTAAATAACAACTAATGCACTACTAATCCACAAAATTTGGTTTGCTTTGAGGAGGGCTGTCCTCCAATTCTTCACAATTGGAATACTCTACTTAATTCTTCTACTGATCACAAGGATTTAAATACACACGAATACAACTGCTGGAAAGTAGAAGATACCAACCCCATTATATAAAAACTAACCACAATAACAACAGCCAAAGCACTACTTATCCACAAGAAATTACTAATAAATTCTAATCTTATACGGATAGAACTTCTAATAACTGGTTTCTGTAGCATGTGCCTACTTCCTCCATCAGGAAACTTGTCCTCAAGGATAAATTATCATTCTTAAGAGGACGCCAACCCACCTCCTCATCAACACTAACAGTCAATGGCACTCCCCCCTGCCACATAAAAGCAGCTCTTCGTCACAAGGACCACTATCTCAAACATCAAAATCTGCAATAAAATTGCATTGGCATTTCTCTTCCTTCGATTGGTCAATACATTCTTTTCCCAACTACCATTCTAATAGTTCAAAGAAATTATTTCCCTTGAAGGCGAAATATAAATCATCTCGTAGAAATGACAATAATTTATGTACCCCATTTTGTTGTCCACAAATTGTCAATTAGGAAGCCACAAAACATGTGGCCGGTGACCTTTTTGGTTGCATCCTTTAGTAAACCCATTTAGTTCCCAGATTTCACCCAAATCATCCACAAGATTCTGCATAAAAGGAAGTGCTTATGATTTCTGGTTTTTCCTCCTCGAGTGGTCTCTAGATTCTGCCCAAACCCTCTAGATTTGCACTCTTCCTTACCGCTTCACTAAATTTTGTTCAAGCCTTCACTAAATCAATCATTTGCTATTAAAACTAGTGTTCTGATTTCTCATATATCATTGTACATCGACTTCACAATGAAAACGGTCAACACAACAATTCAGAGATCAATCTGTGATGTCCCTTTGCAAATTTACAAGAAAACAAAATAAAGATGAAGAGGCAGTCTTCTCCCACTGATGAGGGTCAAAATCTCCTACGACCAAAATCTCCACAGCATTTACATTTTTTAACATAATTCAATAACAAAAGATACAAATAATGGTTATTATCTACCTATTTTAAATCTATAGAGTGCCGCTGCTGCTATGGGGAATAACTCCAAGTCTCAAGACTTACAAAGTTCCATTTTTGAGTATAGAGCCTCTTTTTCATTGCCTAGGAGTTTCATAAAGCAAGCACCACTTTCTTTCCAAACGAGGGTCAGGAAAATCCTCTAGATCATCCAACAAAACAGGTATATTTAATAAATTAATACATTTTCTGAATTGGATATCTGTCTGCCACTGAGTTATTTGTTCTCATCTGATCTGAGCATGAAACAAACTTTTAAATCATGTAGAAGGAAACTTCAAATTTAAATGATTATTCTATTCCTCATTTTATTATTTAAGTTGTTAAGTTAGAAAATATTGAGGAATAAATTGAAAGAATGCATAGTTGATTTCAAGGACTTTTTAAGTTGCATCATGAATTGATGCGTAACTTATACCGTTCCAAAGGCGCTCCACCCCTTATGGACAAGGCGCTTACTCTGCCATCTCTTTCTGTCTGCTTTCGTAGTGAAGCCAATTGTGAACACATTGCCAAAGGAAAAAAGATGCATATAAAAGTTTATGACAATACTCTCACTCATCTACGTCGTGAAACCTAGGGTTTTTAATGGACAAAAAAATCAAACTAGTCACTAGTCAAACTTCTTGCTCACCAAACGATCCCCTAGTCCAAGTCCTCGTCAATCTCTTGCCAACCAAAGATCTCGTCATCAGAACCCACTCCGGTTGAAAGCTCTTGCCGATCGAAACCCTAACTCTGACAACATCGATTATTCTCCCTGATTTTGGTGGGTCGAAACCCTAACTCCGGCAAACTCACCCCCATTAATTTTCTGGCCAGATCTTCGGCAACCTCATTCTCTCACTGCTGATCTACCGATACACATCTCTCCCTTTGAATCTACATATATATTGATAAATGCAGTAGATTCTGTACATTGCACTATAGCTCCTCCAATTAACGCATACACTGTGATGTCTTGAATCAATCATATGTACACGATTCATTGTACTTATCACACTCCTCTCTCCGTTCTTGATCTGTTGTTGATTAGCTTATTGCAATACACTCTTCGAATTTGCATGTATTGCTTATATTGTTTATACTCGGTTGATTATTTGTGTCTATTTGCTTATATCTATACTTTGTTGATTTGGTGATTATTTTTATATTTTGTGTTCTTGGTCTGTTATCTAGTTGAATGTATTGCTTATATTTGTTTTTGTTGCTGTTCTTTGCTGTATATATTGTTTGTTTACCAAGGGTTGAGTAGCAGTTACATCTCTAGTCCCTTGATTCATGATTTGTGTGTGAATCTGATATATTGCATTAATTTTGATTTCGATAACTGGTGTACTTTATTGCTAAGAAGGAAACATAAACTTAGGCTAAATGACTCTCCCATTGCCCGTACCAACAGCCGGATGTCAACAGAGGCAGGTTGGTGTCAGGCAGATAGCCGGTTGTAAAATCTATATCGAATCTCTTTGATGAATTCTCATTTAAATAAGAAATCTTATAATCGCAAGACAAAGAAATGGGATAACCACATGAAATGTAGGAACATTAATTGGTAGGTGTAATGAACTCGGGGATACATTACCGGTAACGACCCACTCCACCATATGGTATGATATTGTTCGCTTTGGGCCCGAGCCCGCACGATTTTGCTCTTAAGTTTAACCCCAAAAAACCTCATACCAATTGAGTATACAAATCCTACATATATAGCACTTCCCTTTTTCACACCTGTAGCTCGCCCAGTGTGGCAGCTTGCCAGTACCTCTTGCACTCGTCCATGGCACACCCGCCTACAAGGTCACCACAATCACAACACCCTCCCGAAGGGCCCAGCGTCCTCGTTGGCCACACTTCCGGCTGTGTCAGACTCTAATACCATTTGTAACAACCCACTCCACCACATGATATGATATTGTCCGTTTTGGACCCGAGCTAGCATGGTTTTACTCTTGAATTTTATCCCAAAAGGCCTCAATACCAATTGGAGTGTATAAATCCTACATATATAGCACTTTTCTTTTCCACACCCAAGCAATGTGGGATTGTGCACCTGTAACTTACCCAGTGTGGTAGCTTGTCAGTGCCTCTTGCACCCGCTCACGGCACACCTGCCCACAAGGTCGTCACAATCACCCCCCCTTCTTAGGGGACCAACGTCCTGGTTAACCACACTTCCGGCTGGGTCAGGCTTTGATACCATTTGTAATGATCCACTCCACCGCATAGTATAATATTGTCCGCTTTGGGCCAGAACCCGCACGGTTTTGCTCTTGGGTTTCACCCCAAAAGGCCTCATACCATTTGGAGTGTACAAATCCAACATATATAGCACTTCCCCTTTTCACACCCAGGCGATGTGGGATTGTGCACCTGTAGCTCGTCCAATGTAGTAGCCTGCCAGTGCCTCTTGCACTCGCCCATAAGGTCGCCACAATTTTTTTTGCAGGTGTGCACCCGCCCACGATATGGCATGGACACGGGTATAGACAGGACAAGAGAAGAAGACGAAGGAAGGAAGCAAAGGAGTGAAGAAATGAAGGAAAATATTCCATAAATACCATTTCAATTTGATGATTTCAACAAATTGATGTTGCAAAGGCTACAAAATACATCTCTACAGAATGAATGGTTTGTGAGATGATTTCACTTTGTTGTTGGCGTCGGAAAACATGTCGGAGTGATCAGAAGGAGGCAGAAGACTCTCCATGGTGGCTACGGTTTTTTCTCTCTGTCGGCGGTTAGGGCTCAAAGATGGAGGGTTTCGTTTTTATGAAACCTAATCAGCGCTGATGTTATATTTCTTTGGGCTTACATTTAAGCCCTTCAACATTAAGGAGTTTTAAAAATCCCCAGTTGAATTAAAGAAAAAAAAAATCATATTCACCATTCCTCTCAATATTTTTCTTTTACAAATATCCTACTCAATTTTCATACACTTCAAAACTTCAGCAGTGTCCTCGTATCCTATAATTCAAAAGTTTCAAGGATCAAACACCTAGAGATGTACCCTTATCTGGTAAATAGATTACGTGACTAGTCGCGAAAGAGGACTTTGATATGATAATGTTTACATGTTAACCAGATTCAGCATGCTTTCACTATCTTAAAGACAAATTTTGAGTGGATTTAAACTTTGTGAAGTTAGTTTTCATTTTGCCGAAGTTCAAAGCACATCCAGAACAATGTAGATCCAAAATCCATACATATAAAAAACGAAGCCTGTGGCAGACGAATATAGACATGAAAAATGGAACAAAAAGATCCTACAACCACCATTTCAAGTTCTCAACCGCAGTGTTTGATAGGTTGTGAGATGAATGTGTAAAACTGGAAAAGATGGACGAACTACATTAATCAAAACTTCTTCAATTAATTTTATACAATTTTATGATTGAAATCCTGCCAATAAGGCTACATATAAGCTTTAGCTTAGCCGAGCCAAGTATTAATCAAGCTCCAGGCCTGTCCCAACCTAGGACGACATGGCTCAGCATGTTCACTAGCTATTTTTAAGCTCAACTAGGTAAGATGTCCCATGTGTCATGTGTCTCAAAAATTGAAACTAAATCCAAGTGCTCGTCATAATCCCATCTATTTTGTTCAAAACTTGAAAACCGAAAGTAATCAATGTAATCTTTTAATAATTAGTCAAACCAAGTGCATCTCCTGAGATAACCACATTCTTCCATTTGTTTCCTGACTATTTCTTCTGACCGAGTATTAAATGTGTCAACTATCGAAAGAGTTATTTCTCTCCAAAAAGATAAATTTGTTGGTTTAACAACCCTTGAAACTCTAACAAAGATGCAAAATAGCCATTCTAATACATTCACGGGCTTAACCGAGCTGAGCTTGGGGAAAACTTAGTACAAATGAGCTTTACTAATAAAAGTTCGGGCTCAATTGATTAGTTTATAAAAAATAAAAAATAAAAAGGCCAAATGAATCACTACCAGATTGAGCTCAAGCTTTTCATGAACAACAATTGCAATTTTACTTGCCAAACTCCAAATTTAGAGACGATGCAAGGGGTAAATAAATCCCACAGTGAGAGATATGTTGTAGTTTACATGAGAATAAAGAACAAAAGGAACACATTCGCAAAATCTAGTAGTTACATACTGACATCAGTGCATGGTAGATGAGGAAAGTTGTATAAGGTGGTCTGACCATGTGCAGCAACAATCTATGGATGAACTAATAAAATGCTGTAATCTAAAATGAAGTTAAAGTGCTACAAAGACAATAGGAAATCCAAAAGAACAAGGGCATAAGCAGTGAGAAAAGATAATAATGGTTAATGATATAATAGAAAATATGGCCTAGAAAAAGTGGAATGGGAGAGAAAAAAAATAAAAAAATAAATAAAAAATTGTCTCAATAATTAGGATTGAAGCGTTCACACTTCGACTTTAGTTTTGGAAGGTTTCTTCTAAATCTTTAGATTGACTTCCAAGTAGATGCCAATAAAAAAGCACATAATTCAAACATACATACCGCAATAAGCTTTCCTGCATTCTCAGGTCTCTTTCCAACCTTAATTGCAGCAGCAGCAGCTGCTCCAGAAGAAATGCCCACCTGATAAGAAACAATGATTCAAGGAAAGTGAGAGAATAGTATCTACGGCATATGTGTGTGTGTGTGTCATACAAGAGAAATTAAAAACCACATTATACAGGCAAATTCTGAAGCTACAAGTTCCATAAAGAATGATGTGGAGAATTAGCCGCCAAATTTTTGTAATGCAAAAATTGTGTTCTAATGCCACTTTCTGCACTTCTCATGATTAGTGATGCCTTCTTTAAACGGCCATATATCTCTCAATTTATAACCCAAATTAGGTCAAATTTGTGCTCAAATTGAAGAGCTTGAAGTCAGCTTTCTAATGACATTGATTTCATACAAAAATTCCATCTACAAAAAGAGTTATGGCTATTTAAATGAGGCCTGATCATGAAATCTCATAAATTGAAATTGCATCCATGTGGGAACACCAATCCCCTAGCAACTAGAATAAGGATTATTTCACCTTAGCTTCCAGACTTAGGGCTTGAGTAGGAGCCCGATTTGTGTCCTTTTCTGTTCACGATTAGAGTGATGTGATTGATTTAGAAGTGATGTATCGTGTGAGCAGCATCCGGGTGAGATCATGAGCACTGAGGTGCTAATGATATGGGGATGGGACCGTTCTTTCAATTTTGGTTATGTCGAGTAGCATGGGTTGTGAGGGATACTTCAGGACGGGAGTGACTATTCCATTCAGGATGTCCAAGTTTTGGCCTTCGGTTGACGAATGATTGGATTTTGGGGACAAAATCCCTTAAAGGCGGGGAGGTTGTGAGGACCAAGTTTTATTTTTCCTTTTACCGCATTTCTTGTTTTTTGTGCATTGTGTGTTTCTATGTATGGGGATGCGTGCCACGAGGTTCTGGGATTCCTTTTATACATTTCTTGGAGTCACGGACTCTTAGAAAATGCATTTAGAGTCAATTTGTTCATTTCGGGTTCATGGGCCCGAGAGGTGTCCGTGTGGGCCCAGGTTTGGATTTCAGGTTAGGTTATTTTCCCGACCACATTTCTTTTATTTTATCATGTATTAGTCACTTAAATTTTTAGTTTTGTTGCCTTTGTATGTGAGGTACATGTTGTGAGGACATGGAGGTCATTTTTAGCATTATAGTGGTGGGACCCCTTTCCCACTTACTCTTGTACCATATAAGAGTGGAAGACTGTGTTTGGGGAACAATTTTCTCCCCCATTTTTGCCTTCGGCCAAGACCCACCCCCTTTCTTCTTCTTCATTTCTTTTCCTCCATCTCAATTGTTGCAAGCTTTAGACAAGGGAATGACCTAGCTCCCCTTGGATTTTGGGCAAGCTCTAGTTGCAAAGTTTGTAGGTTTCTTCAAGCACTACACTTCCATGGTCTTGGATTTTGATTTGGAGTAGTTTCAATCTTGGGACAAATTAGGGTTTTGCTACATAATTGAGGTAGGGTGTTTAACCAACCTTAGCTTTGGTTTTGTAAGTGTTTTATGTGATTATTATGATTATAGCATGTTTACAAGTGTAGAAAGTGAATGTTCTGCCCTATACTGAATTATTTGGTGATGAATATTGTTCAAATGAATCAATAGCATGAAAATATGTTCTTTTGGCTTTCATTTGCCATTGGTTTCATGTAATTTGGTCTTGAAACGACATTGTTATGAATTTTTTAATTTGGGAACTAGTTGCCGGAAAACTGTTTTCGAAAACAGATTTTTTTTTTTTTTTTTGATAAGTAAGATTTTATTAAAAACGCTCAAAAGGGGAGCGAAGCCCAGAGAAACAAAAGGAAAACAAAAGGGCCAAAGGGCGCCTTAGACCTTCAGAGAGGCCAAGAAAACAATAATTTTCTCCATAGATCTATAATCTCTCCCTAAAACCCAACAAAAAAGAATAGAAACAACAGAGAACTTAAGCATAGAAACAGGCTTCTTTTTTCCGTCAAAATATCTCCTATTTCTCTCAAGCCAAATACACCACCAGATACAAAGCGGCGTAGCCCTCCAAGCGTCCCTAATGCCAGCCCCAACAGAGACGCCTCTCCAAGCCTCAATCAACCCTCTAGAGGAAAAAGGCATGGCCCAATGGACCCCAAATAATCGAAGCATCATATCCCAACAATCTCTGGCCATGCTGCAATGTAAAAGGAGGTGATCAATAGATTCCTCATTACATAAACACATGTAACAGTGATTAACCACCACCTGATTCCTCCTCCTCAGATTATCCTGGGTTAAAATCTTACCCAGAACAGAAGTCCAAGCAAAAAAGGCGACCTTGCGGGGAGCTTTGGACTGCCAAATAGACTTCCAAGGGAATGGATCTCCATGACCAACTGAAAGACATTTGAAAAAGGACCTAACCTCAAAACAGCCATGCGAGTTAGGAATCCAGAACCACCAATCCAATTCCCCAAAAGAAATCACTTGGCTATACAACAGCTCCAGAAAACGAGAAACATCCTCGATCTCCCAATCCTGAAAATGCTTCCTGAACTGAACATCCCAAGACAGTCTCCCGTTATCAAGATGATAACAGTCAACAACCATGGCCTGTCGATGAGAAGCAATCCTGTAGAACCGTGGGAACACTAGAGCAAGAGGGAGTTCCCCACACCAGAGATCCTTCCAAAAACTGATCCTCCTTCCATCTTTAATACGAAAACGAACATGCTTGCAGAAGTCATCCCAACCTCTCTGAATGAAATGCCAAACTCCCACCCCCCTTAGACCACGCATCACCAGAGAGCACCACCAACCACGACTTTCCCCATATTTGCTAGCAATAACTTTCCTCCATAACCAATGCCTCTCGATCCCAAACCTCCATAGCCATTTACTAAGGAGAGCCTTATTAAAAGGCAACAACCTCCGAAACCCTAAGCCTCCAAACCGAATTGGACGGCACACTCTTCTCCTTTCCCTCCCCAAAGAAAATTGCACTGCAATCTTTCAATTCTCTCAGCCACTGAAGAAGGAATCTGAAACAGAGATAAGAAGTATGTAGGAAGGCTAGAAAGCGTGCTCTTAATCAGGGTAACCCGATCCCCCTTGGACAGGTACTGCTTTTTCCAACCCGCCAACCTCCTCTCGACTCTGTCCACAACCGGATCCCAGCTCCTCACGCATCTCGAAGGGGCACCCAAAGGCAATCCTAAATAAGAAATGGGAAAAGAGCCAGTGCAACATCCAAGGATCTGAGCAAACAACTCAATTTCCGGAACATCCCCAACAGGCACAAGAAGACTCTTACCAACATTAACCTTAAGGCCAGACACAACTTGAAACCAAATCAGAACGCATCTCAAAAACCTCAATTGGGACGCTTCCGTATCACAAAACATAATAGTGTCATCTGCAAACATCAAATGAGAAACCTCCAATTGACTAGCAGCATCCCTGCCCACCCGAAAGCCTCTCAAAGAACCCAACTCCACAGCCCTCTTCAGCAATCTGCTAAGAGCCTCCATCACAAAAAGGAACAGGAAAGGGGAAAGCGGATCCCCTTGTCTCAAGCCCCTCGGCACTCCATTCACAAGGATAGAGAAACGAGCGCTAGAGATGCAAAAAAGAATCCATCTTCTCCACCGCCCACCAAAACCCATCCTCTCAAATAGGTAGAGAAGGAAACTCCAGCTCACATGATCGTATGCCTTTTCAATATCTAGCTTGCAAAGAACACCCGGAGCACCGCTGCTCAAGCGGGAATCAACACATTCACTAGTAATAAGAACTGAATCCAAGATCTGCCGACCTCCCACAAATGCATTCTGAGAGTCAGAAATGATACCATCCATCACCTTCTTCAACCTAGAGGCCAAGACTTTCGCAATCAGCTTGTAAAAACAACCCACCAAACTAATAGGGCGGAAGTCTCTAACATCCATAGCCTCTCCCTTCTTCGGAATAAGAGTAATAAAAGTTGCATTCAAACTTTTCTCAAAAGAGCTCTGCGCATGGAAGGCATGAAAAGAGCCCATCACCTCCCCACGGACCACCTCCCAATACTCCAAAAGGAACCTCATAGTAAAACCATCCGGTCCAGGAGCTTTATCCCCATTACAGCTCTTCAGAGTAGAGAGAACTTCCTCTTCTGAAAAAGGCTCTTCCAAAATAGAGCCCTCCTCTCCCGAAATAGAATTAAAATGAATCCCATCAAGCAAGGGACGCTAAACAGCTGACTCAGTGAACTGCGACAAAAAGTACTCAGAGAAACTCTTACTAATCTCCTCCTTTTTACTAATCAACACCCCATCCACCCTAAACCTCCCAATGTGGTTGCCTCTTCTGTGAGCATTGGCAAGTCTATGAAAGAATTTAGTGTTATTGTCTCTTTCTTTAAGCCACAAAGCTCTAGATTTCTGTCTCCACGAAATCTCCTCCATAACAGCAATCTCAGCAAACTCTGCTTGACACTCCACCCTCCTAAGCTTCAAAGGACCCGTCAACAGACCCTGACTCTCCATCTTATCAATGTCAGCAATCTCAGAGAGAACCCGATTCTTTCTCCAGACCAAATTACCAAACACCTCTTTGTTCCAAACTTTGAGATCATTCTTCAAGAAACGCAACTTGCCTACCAAAGAATGACTCGGAGTGCCAACCACTCCATACCCCGCCCACTAGGATCGAACTCGCTCCAAGAAACCTTCAACACGGAGCCACATATTCTCAAATCTAAATGGGGATCTTCTGCTACGTAGCCCGCCACAGTCCACCAACAACGGAACATGATCAGACAAAGGACGAGCCAAGATGGTCTGAACAACATCAGAAAACTTCTCCTCCCAATCACTCGACACCAAGAATCTATCAATACGAGAATCTATCAATAAGAAAACATAATTTTTTTCGGACTCTTCTTCATTAAAACTGTTTCGATTGGCAAGGGGCCCTACGAAATCAAAATCACAGCATGAAAGTATGGCCTTTTAGCTTCCATTTGGCTTTGGTTTCGGATAGAAATGAATTTGGTACGAATTTTTTAAGTTGGGAAATATTTGTTGGAAATTCCGGTTTGTGAGCAGAAATTTTTCTGAACTTTTGCATCAAACTGCCTTAATCGAGAAGGGATTTTGTTAAACTAAATTGATGGTTTTAAAGTTTAGCCCTTAAGCATTCAATTGGTTTTGGATTTATGTAATTGGATTAAGAATTGTATTTATTGTGAATTTTCGAAGTCGGAGGTAAATTGCTGAAAATTATAAGATCATACAATGTGTACTTACTTCTTAATAGAATAAATTTTACTTAGATTATGAAATTGAGTTATAATATGTTATGAATGAATATATGTATTCAATTGCTAAGTAGTGTTGGTGAACTTGTGATATCCATGCTATCATTGCTTCAACTATGTTGTATGAAGACACTTGATTACATATCTTGATTTCAATTGTCAACTGCATGTTAAGTATTTGATTAAAAGCCTACGAGGAAGTGATGTTTTGAAATATGATATTGGTGCTATTATGGATGTAATAATGAAAGTAAATGTTGAAATGGAATATCTTGTTTACTTTTGTTGAACTTATGAAGTTGTCACTCATGTCATTACCACCTATAGCATGCCAAGTGTTTGATGTTATGTTCATGAGAAGCTAAGTTATGTTAAATATGATATTGGAGCATGCGTGGCTATGAACATTTGAATCAAGTATTGACTATTCTATTGAATGAAATTGTGAAGTTATTGTGATATCTATCTCTCACCATACAAAGCATAGAGAGTGTGTGTGTGGTGTGGTGAGTGGTGATTTTCCAAAGTTTGTGGAAAAAAAATGTTCTTTGCAAGGTACGTGGGGAGGTACCCCACATTCGGGATTGGTTGTGAATGAAATAGGAAGGGCATGGCTCAAGGGTTAAAAATCCCAAAACTTGGCCAAGCGAGTGTCGTTACCGACAGGCTAGTAACCCGTAAAGCGAGGGAAGGGATATGGGGAGGTACCCCATATTCGGTTGTGTTAACCCAATCCATGCGTTTTGATTTGCGTTTGGACTACATGTGTGTGTGTTCATGTGTGAGTTCATGATGCATAGGTACACATTGACTTAAAATTAAATGATGATGTTGATCTTGTTGCTTTCGTCTCATTAGAACTATTGTAGAAGTATGTTTGAAATGATGACCATACGTGTGACTTGAAGTATGTACGTTAGATTACAACTTTAAATTTAAAGCATGCTCCCGCAAGACCATTAGTTGATATTTGAAATGTGAGCGTTAGAAGAACCTTACTTTAAAGCATGCTCCCATAGGATGATCTTGTTGAAATTTGTTTTGTGAATATTAGAGAAAGAACATTATTTGAAAGTATGCTTCCATAGGATCATTTCAATGAGATTTGTATGTGAACGTTAGATGCAAACATTGTTTGAAAGCATGCTCCCTTAGGAATGCTCTATGTACATTTGCTTATGTGCTGCGTGACTTGCATGGCCTTAAAAAGGGTAAGTTGTACATCATCTACTCGGCATACTTGCTCACCCCATTTACAACAATTTCAGGAACGGAGACCTATCTTGGAGTTGCTAGTTAGTGTTGATAACGTTGTATGCTTTCTGTGGGCCCACATGGGTCCACCCTTCGACTATTACTTGATTCAGGTTTGACACATTTGAGACAGTTGTACCCTTATTGAGGTTGTATCAGTGTTGACCCCATTGGTCGACTATTTTATATTAGCTTACGCATTTGGGACTTGAGTAAGAGTCCGGGTTATTTTCCTTTTCATCATGAACCGGGTCCTATGGATTCGGGGCATGACATGTTCATACAAGCAAACACAGTGTTCAGACACTGATTAGAAACATTAATCTGAACATATTCACAACATTGCTTTAAGAACCATAACCTGATGTTTGTCATTTGGAAATATTGCGTTGAACTATTTATCAAACCCAAATGTCCAATAACAATAATAATAATAATAATAATGTCATCACAAAGTTGCTCCAACAGCAAGTGTCTACCATTTGTGGACATGAACGAATGGTAGGAAATTCTCAAATTGTAATTTTGATGAAAAACTTATTTTGCATAACATATGTGAAGACATTAGACTCCAGATGATGACATCTATTGTTAGATTGAAGTCTCAGCCTTGTAATAGCTTCCTCTCTGTATGGAATATTATTTAGTTGCAGGCTAGTTTGGTTACTTAATTATCACATTGGTTTCTTGGTTTTAGTTTTCCTAGCTGTACATAGTGGGGTATGCCCCCTCTTTATTTCTGTAATATGTTTTCTCTTTATGAAATAGCTTACTTATCACATAAATAAATAAAAATATGCATTTGTAAAGCTGTCTTACTTTCAGCTCTATTTCAGTAGTTTAAAATAAACCAACTTCTGGTTATTTTAGAATACACATATATTTACACAGGTCTCATCATACTAATATCCATTGCCTATTGCCAAATATCTACAAGTAGAAGTTTTCTTTTATCAGGAAACATAATAAACATGAACACAAAAAGAAAACATCAATAAAAAGAAAAATATTGTGTCAATTTTTTTATTTTATCTCAAGTTTAAAAGAGATTTAAAAACTAAGAAGCACTAACCAGCAAGCCTTCTTGGAGTGCTAATTGCTTTGCAGTTTCAACAGCTTCATCACTGGATATCTGAAAGAAGTAACCACCACGAAAAAGTGAGATGATGTAAAATCTAGTATTGTGAAGTAATTATGACAAAAATAGAAATAGCTGAGCAAATAAACTGATTGGACATTCACAAATAACTAAATATGTAGAATTATATCTTCTGAGAAATAATGTGCCACATGTTTAGTAGCAAATAAACTAATTGGATATTGAAATATATCTAAATAAGTTCTGAGAAATGATGTGCTACTTGTTTAGTCATTTCTTGATATGTGCACAAAGACTCTTCACCTGAAGGGCATTCAGATCAAAAGTGAGACTGAAAAGCAAAGTCATTGGGATAAGATTGTTGACAACAACTAAACGGCGGAGAGAAACCAGCATGCAATGTTTGGTATACGTGAATGTATGGTCCCACTGAGAACACATAATAAATCTTCTCCTGATATAACACATAACTCCTCATATGTGTGTGCGCCTGTGCACACACATATTACGAAGGGCATCACACAGCCAGTGGTCAGTGACAGGCGCTTCCTGTGCAGATCAACTGCAGTATATTAGAACTATAAACACTCACATAATGACAATGATGCTCCTTCAGGTCTACTTCAGGAGCAGCTGTCCGCCAGAATAGTACTCTGCCCTACATTGATTCATGCCCCACATTCAAAAAGGAAAGACTAATAGGCAACACTGCCCATGTTTACAAACATAAGATGTTTCTGCATTTCTAATAAAGCCAATACCCAGTGCTGGTCCAAACAATAACGCAGAACAATTATTGCCAAGATTAATTACATGTGTTATTTGTTGAAAGAATGTGACGCCCTGCCACTGTTAGCATCGTTTTGTCATTATTACTGGAATTGCTTTTATGGACATATTAATAACGTATTTATACCACAATTGCTGCCAAGATGAATGACTGGTGGGACAGCAAAAACAATAGATTTTTTTTATAAGAATTAGATATAGTCCGATACAGAATATTCAAAAGTATAAGACAGATAAATTCAGACCGAAAGGAATGATATATGGGAAAAGAGAAAGTTTAGACCTCTATGACTTCATCAAGCACATCTTGATCTAAATTCCTGGGTACAAAACCTGCTCCAATCCCTTGAATTTTGTGAGGACCTGCACTTTCAAACAGTAACAACCAGAATAAAATACAATAAAAATCATCTTAAAGCTAAACTGAGTGAAAAGAAATTATCTGTTGTCTTACCCGGCTTTCCACCTGAAAGTATGTTGCTTTCTAAGGGTTCCACACCAATAACCTGATATAATATGAAAATATTGAGAAAATGAAAAGAAATATGGGAAAATTACAAGTCCCCAAACATACTAATAACTGCAGTTTCCCATATATCTTACATCTACTTATCAAAGAAGCAAAAAAATCATATTTGGGGGACATTCTTATAGGTCCTGTTTGGATTGGCTTTTGACAAGCAGCTTTCAGCTACTAAAGCCCAAAAGCCGTTTTGGAGAGTGTTGGTATTGGTACGACTGAAGAGCTTCTGAGTCCAAGAAGAGCGTTTAGAGGAAGCCGATGGGCCCACCAGCTTCCTCTAAACACACTTCCTAACAAATGCGGGAAGCCGTTTCCCCAATTAATGAAACTTTCATTATTCCTATATTGTCCTTGATTTTCTAAGTAACAAAAAGAATATGCCAAGCATGTCCTGACCAAAATGTAGCCCTCTTCTCTCCACATTCGTTACTGCACAATTTTCTGTGGAGTTTGGGACGAGATGAAGATTGATACTGAGGGTTGTTCTACACTTTTTTTATAAAATAAAAAAAAAATAATAATAATAAAATTAATTGAAAATTTTGACAATTCTAAGGGCTTTGGTAACTTTTTTCTGGAAATTTTCATGATTGTGGGGATTTTGGATCTCTCTCGATTTCTCTATCATATTTCGCCTCATCACCATACCACCATCCGCCATTTTTTCATTTTCTCTCTCACGCTGGTAGGGAAATCGTAGATGAGGTTCTTCTCTCATGCACAGGTCATTCTTCCATCTACACCATATTTTCTCGCAAGCAGAAAAAAGGAGAATAAACACAACATATATGTATGTTTTCATTTGTAGTCTTTGAAATTATGAGATAGATAAATATCTATACACCCTGGTTTCAAGACATATATATTTATTTTTTATTTTGTATCAGATGTGGTTTATTGAATACATTTTGACAAAGTAATATATTTCTTCCTTTTATGTGTATTCATTTTTTCATTTGTTTGTGGATTCAAGTTGTTTAACGAAATGCCTCACTACCTTTCACCACTCTACCGGACCTTGTTTGGTCACTGTAAAATTAAGGATGTAAAATATTAAAACTCATCCAACTTCCTCAATCTATATGCTCTTATGTTTATTTATCTACTGATTAGAATCATATTTTTTGAATTCTTTGAATCAAGTATGTACTTCAAAATCTATTTTTGTTTATAAACAAGAATGCAATTTGAATACTTAAAACTCATCCAAAAATGTAATTTGTACTTGAAAGAGAAAACTTTTGACTTGGAAAAAAAAAAAAAACAACAAAAGAAGGATTTGTATTATCAGAAAGGGACCTGCTGTTTTTATTTTATTTTATTTATCATTTCATAGTTTCATGTCGCACCAAAAACACAAGGGTACTAGTGACTTGAAAATAGCTAATGCTTTGTGGCAATCGGTGTGTGTATTTTTGTTGGGGTTAGTGTGTTGGAGCCTTGGAAGACACACATGTAGGGTTGTTCTTTTATCACTATTTACCAGTGTCAATTCCATTAATTAGAGAAAAGCTAACCCAATTTTGGACTACTTATTGATTATCAAGCTCCATTTACTATTGCAACTTTGAATGAGCTAATGGTTGATCAGCAGTGGGATAGTTCTAAATTTAACTCTTATACTGATGATATTTTGAGATTTATTAAATCAGTGAGAATTCATGGTGGTTCTGATCAAATCCAGTGGGCTAAGGGGTCATTCTCTTTCAAGTGCTGGGAAACATTTAGAAATGCTAGACCCAATTAGGGATGGCAATTTGCCCCATGTTGGGACTTGCAGGTTCAAAATTCTGTCTCTGGTTTGGCTGCCCTCTTCACTAGTCAGTTTCAAGCAAGAAGTGTGAGGAATAAATTTTCCAAATGCTCTTTTCTGCTACACACTATCATTTATGGATGGAGAGGAATTTCAGGTTTCATGGTGGGATTCACAGAGAAGCTACTGACTTAGCTAAGCTTTATCCTTACAGCTTAGCTTAGGATTATTGTGGTTAAATCCACCCTGTTATCCTTTGCTTTCTTTTTTTCCTTTTTAGTTTTTTGATTTGTTTGGTTTAACAAGGGTATGCCCTTGTTTGTTTCCTTTGTACATTAATTCTTAAAAATAAAAAATACAAAAATCTCATTCAATAATTTTTTTTAATGAATAGAATATCAATGTGGTTTCATAAGAAAATCATTTGGACTGGTTTGAGTATAAAATTTATGAGAAAATTTGATGGTACTGCTTTATACTTAAAGTTCTATTCTTTTGATCATTTTTTTTTTGCCTAATCGTCTTTTATAAAGCTGATTTGATAATATTGAAGATTTGGGTTGTACTTGTGGATGGATTTCAACTTTGAAGTTCAAATAATTTCTGCACAGATCTCTTGTGAAGAAACTACCTTATGTTGCCAAAGAGCCCCCAAAACAACACTTTTAAGGGTAACTTAGTTATTTCGGCAATAGAAGATCTTCAGAATATGTTTTGCCAAACAGACCAAAAAAAAGCTTATGGCATTAAAAGCTCTTCTAAATACAGCTCCCAAACACTGACGTATAAACCAAATGAAAGTGATAACTTCTACTTCTCTTTTTCTTCTGGGTAAAAGCAGAAGCAAAAGCTATGCCAAACAAGGCCATAATATTTGGAGCCAGCTAGTCTGTCAAATTTCATACCTATGTAAAGCCATTTCTATAACAAAAAGTTGTTCTTGATGAATTAACAAAAGCTCTAAAATTAAAACCACTCACCTTAATGCTAGGATTTTTCTTTTTAAGGAACCGGCCGACACCAGAAATGGTTCCACCAGTTCCAATCCCTGCGATGAAAATGTCCAGCTTGCCTCTTGTATCTTCCCAGATCTCCGGACCAGTAGTCTCAAAGTGTATCTACACAAAATATGCAAGCATAAGTCCTCTAATATATATATATATATATATATATATATATATATATATGTTCCCTGTCCTTTAAGGGATACTAACACTTCGAGTCTAGAAGAGAAAGGGAAGGAAAGGATGGTACTTACCCAGAAGAAGAAAAGAAAGGAAAGGAAGCATATAACCCATTTCTTTGTTTAGGAGTTTTAGAAGGAAAGAGATTGACACTGTTTCCCCTCGTTTGGGAGTTATACAGATGGAAAGAAATAAAAAGCTTATTTTATTGTTAAGTAAAAAGGATGCAATAAGAAATCGCTTGTTATTAAGAAGAGTGGACAAAAAGGTAATCACTAGCCCATCTTCCTTTTCCCACTTCCTACCACTTTTGGGAGGAAGACAAAACTGGTGCTGAAGCAGTTTTGCATCCCTCCACTTCTTTTCTTTCCCTTCCTCTTACAATTCCCACGTGACATCATCAGTGTCCTTTCCCTCCATTTCCTGCTTTATGGTTTCCTTTCCCTCCATTTCCTGTTATTTCCTTCCATTCAAACAAGTTGTAAATGAAGAATGGAACAAGACAACGCTACATGGAGTACACAGCAGCATTCTACCTCACATTACCACTCTATTGTCACAAAAGATATCTTGGCCAGAAGGTTATTTTGATCAGATGATCTATCCATTAATAGGTGTATCATTTCACAAACCAAAGCATCATTCAGGAATTCTTGGAATAAGCATCCATCTAGGCACCTCAATGGCTCACTGTACATGTTAAACAGTAATAATATCGGATATCTTAGTCTAACTTGTTTCACTCTAGCAGCAAACATACTTTTCTTGATGACAAGACACAGCAAATCAATTCTTCCAACTAAGAAGAAAAAGAAAAGAGAAAAAAAAAAAAAAAAAAGAAAAAAAAAAAGATGTAATTGTTGTCATACAAAGCGTATTAAATGGGAAAAATCTACTAAAGATCGTATCCTATTGTGCACGTGTTATGTATTATGTTACAATCTGTTTAATACCCGTGCTCAAATTCAGGGACTCTGAAGCAAGGCACTCCTCTAATCCTGCCAAGAACTCCAAATCAGCATTACATGTCTACAATTAAAATCTTTGAACCACCCCATCAGACATAGACTAAGAGATCTTAGCTTTAGCTGTATTCATGCACCTTTTTTTCCAGGAGCAATATGGCTTGTTGACACAACTAACATGGCCTTCTTTTGGAAGACATTAAAACAGGACGAAAATTCACAAGGTTGCAACAGAGCAATAATTTATTTATTTAAGAATTCAATTTTAGAGTAAATGCAAGAGGAACAACGTAATTAAAATAGAAACGGGACAAAAACCTTGGGATTTGCAGGATTGTCAAATTGTTGAAGCATGTAAGCATTCGGTGTGCTATCTAAAATTTCTTCTGCTTTCTGAACTGCTCCTTTCATACCCTTTGCTGAATCAGTTAAAACAAGCTCAGCTCCAAATGCTTTCAAAAGAACTCTCCTCTCCAGACTCATTGAAGCTGGCATCGTCAAGATGAGTCTATATCCTTTTGAAGCAGCTATAAATGCGAGTCCAATGCCTGTGTTTCCACTTGTAGGTTCCACCAGAATACTCTAAAAAGTAAGACAGAAGGAAAAAGCTACATTAGAATAATGAGTGGGATAAGCGTTAAGCTAGATGGATTAAATGGACATTAGCTTTAACAATGGTATCAGCCTTGGACGTCAATATAAGTCCCATTTAAACCTATTTTGGAACACAGAGAAGGAGACCAAGAGATTTCCTCCTATTGCTGCTCTAAGAATCTTCTTTCTTCTCAAGTCACCAAGTAATCCACCCAAGCAAGACCTTCTTGCCCTTCCACTATTTTGTATAGCAGGCATCTTCTAATAAACGAAACTTGTTAACCTATCATACAACATTAGGAATTATTCTAAGAGTCCCCCTCTTGATACGAAATTTCAATTCTTAACTTGATTGGATCGCTAACCGATTAGACCAAGGTAATACACGAAACACCATAAGCATCAGAGGCAGCGGAACTATACAAGTAAGCATAGGTTATTATTCGGAATATATACAAGCCAAAATGTAGAAGATAACAACAGTGACATAGTATGCGTGTTACATATATCAGCAATGCTTCCATATAATTGGGCCCATGCTTAGCAACAAGGTATTCAGTTAATGAACCTGAACCACAAAAGAAGATCTGAAGGTATATCACAACTGTTGTAATACCCCTGATTTTAAAAAGATAGTCTCGGTATTTTTTTTAGTTATTTTAATTGCATTTTTAATTGTTTATTTGATTTCTTGGCTAATTGTTTACTTGTTTGATTTGATTTGATTGTTTGTGTTAATTGAATTCTTTGTTTAAATTAAATTGTATGTAATGGTCTGTATTTGTTTAGAAATTCAATTATTTTATTTTTATTTTTCTCTTATTTTACTTTTGTATATATATATATACATATATATATATTTTAAGGAATTGGATATGGATAGTAGTAATGGACCAACCAATTGGGTCCCATGGATTACTTGGATAAGGGGTTTAATGGGTACGGATAATTACCCATGGATAGTTGTATATGTATATATAATAAATAAATAAATAAATAAATAAATAAATATATATATATATATATATATATATATAAGGAAAGTCCTTTAGTAATAATCCGATGTACATTTATATATTATATATAAAAAAAAATATACATAGATTATACGTAACATATATTTTAGTTATCTTTTTAGTATTTAAATTTTATTTTATTTCATTTTCTTTTAGTTTGACTTGGATTGGGAAAAGGAGTAGGGTTATTATTTAGCCTATAAATATATAATTATAGGGTTAGAAAAGGGGGCTAGAAATATATCACGTAATATATTTTAGAGAGAGAAAGAAGGAAGAAGAAGGAAAAGAAAGAGGAAGAAGGAGGCTAGGGTTTTTTGATCAAATCCCTAAAGGCAAGTTTTAATTCTTCTCTTCTCCTTTGATTCATACCCTATGCATGCTAGATTAATTCTAGATTCTTTAAATTAATTGGATCTAATTACATGGATTAATTTGAAAATTTCAGTTCGTGTGTCTTAATAATGGGTTTGTGATGAATTTTCATATTTTGATAAATTGATGCATAAATTGTGATTATGATGTTCTAGGTGTGTTTATATATTGTGTAATTGTTATTGGGACAATTCTAGAATATAGACTGGTTCATAGGATCATTAACAATAGTGATAAAAAAAATGGACAAAACGTGTCAAAGGCAAGAAGAAGCAGGTGCCACCGAATTTGGGCACTGTTGGTGGCGCTGTACTGGGTGCACTGTTGGTGGCTAGTTCTTTAGTTTTTTTTTTTAAAACATAAAACTTTTTATCCTAGAATCAGTTTGTGCTGTGAGGAAAAAAATTAGAGATTTGTTCTTTTTAAGTTGGCACGCCAAACGAGGAGGTCAATGTTAATTGTTTTACTTTACGGAATATATATATATAACATAAAGTTCCTAGAATAAGTTTGTGCTGTGAGGGGAATTAGAGATTTGTCCTTTATAAGTGGGCACGCCGAACGAGAAAGGAGAAAAAGAACATAAATGTTTTTTTTTTTAATTTTTTTTTTTATATGGATTGAATGGAATATTTAAGTAAATGTTTTTTTTAAAATTATTCTTTATGTGTTTTCTTTTTATTTTGTTTTGATTAGATGATTTTTGCACTAAATATTTTTAAATGTTAATCGGATTAAATGCTGAGATATTAAACTAATATTGTGGTTTTTGGTTGATGGATCAATACTAAATATTTATTTAATGAAAATAGATTCATTAAGAATTGGATTGCATGATTTAATGTAAATAGATTAATTAACTATTTATTTAATGCATACATGATTGATATCATGGTTGCAACATTATGGGATGGGGGCATTTTAGGAATGGATTAACGGAATAGTTAAGTCCAACCTATGTATATTTATAAGGGAACGGAATTAACTATATAGTTAAGTCCTACTTATTCCTGTCAGGTCAACGGAACAGTTGGATGACATATTATTAAAATAATATTTGGATAGTTTATTTTGATGGTTGGATAAGACGGATTTTATATATATAATTATACGCCATGATATGAGCTTGAGTCTCAGGATCAGTAGTTAGGGTGCGTATATTGCCAGGGATGTGTAGCTAGATATAGTGTAGTTGTATACCCTGGTAGATCTAGGTACTCATGCCCACTATATGTGCGTTTTGCATGTTGCCTACTATTCAAGTTGAGACAACTCTATAGTCTAGTAAGGTTCCTTTAGTGTGTGTATATCTATATATGGACTATTTAGTTATTGTTGAATTAATTAGGATGTGTACGTGTATCGGGTCTCTGGTTGGGATGTAGTGGATTAGAACTTGTTTGTGGGCCTGACCCACCTTTATTTTTCAGGTGTTCGTCAGTTCCAGTCTTAGATATTGTTCGTGCTGAGCAAAGACAGCCATTCACTCTTCCGACTTTACGTAGGACTCTTCTTCATGTTTCAGTTATTGGATTTATCTCAATTCAGTTATTTCAGTTAGGATATTATTAGGGGTCCACAATATGAATTCCCGAGTTGTAGTTTCAATAATTACTGGTATCAGAGGATTGGAGGATTTTATTATGAGATTTCAATTATTATTTATTTGAGGATTTTTAAATAAGGATTTATTATTTAGTTTCCTTCAGCTTATTATTTATTTATTATTCTTTTTCTATTCAGATGCTTGTTTAAATATTAATTGTTTAATATCCCTTGTATTATATGCTTGGAGTTGATCACCCGTGGCTCTAGAATCGAGGGGTATTACAGTTGGTATCAGAGCACTCCAGGTTCAAGCGTCTCTAGGGTTATTTCATATTAAGACTTCCGCGTAGCGTATTCTCTTGTTTAGAGCTTAAGTTTAAGATTCGTAGTATTCCTTTACGGTTCGTTTAAAATCATACTGATGTCTGTCTTTCGATGTTAACAGAATGGTTAACGCTAAAACCAAACGGAACAATCAGAGAAACATGAAGCGAAGGGAAGCAGTACGTAGGCAGCAAGATCTCTTACAACGTCAGCAAATGGAGGAAGAGCAGCAATTGCCTGGGTTTCAGGAAAATGGTGGTCAGTTGCATGTGGAACAGGTGGAAGTTCAGTGGACTCAGGATCAGGGCAAAATACCCTCCTCATCTCAATGACCTCATTGCTCGGGCTACAGAAGTAGGTGTAACTGCTGTACTTCGGAATTAGCCACATGTACAGCAGGCACCTATACCAGCACCAGTGGTTCAGACTGATCCTTGGGAAAAGGCTAGGAGTTTTTTCACAAAGGGGAGCCCACCTGAGTTTTCAGGCTCCACCGATGCGAAAGCAGCTCACCGATGGAAGAAGGATATCGAGCGACATCTTCGCATGGTTAAGTGCACAAAGATTCAGAAACAGATGCTTGCTACTTTCAAGCTTATCAGGGATGCACTCCAGTGGTGGGAGTCAGTTACTTCCGCGGAGGAGAGGACTTCATTGATTTATGATCAGTTCAGTGCTCACTTCGATTAGAAGCACTTTCCATAAGCAGTCCGGACAGCTATGAAGACAAAGTTCCTTAATTTACAACAGGGGAACATGACAGTGGCAAAATATGAGCAGCAGTTCACGCGCTTATCTCTTTTTGCTTCAGAGGAGGTGGATACAGAGGAGAAGAAACGTAATAGTTTCGTAAAAGGACTTATGTGGTCTATTAAGCGATCTATTACAGGTAGTCCAGCCTACACTACTTATGCTCAGGTGGTAGACGCCACTCTACAGCAGTATCAGTTGACTGTGGATTTCAGACAAGCTAGGGGTGAGAAACGGGGTGACAGAGACTCTGCTAATCAGTCAGCTGAGAAAGGGAATGGCAATGGACACCGACACAATGATAAGGGCAGATTCAAGGGACAACAGTCTTGGAAGAAGCACAAGGGTGGTTCAGATGCTCACAGAGATGGGGCACATATTCAAAGGCAGCAGAATGGGGGACCACAGGCGGGACGGGATCAGCCACAGGCTTACCAGCAGAGGGGGCCGTTTGGTACTTTCAGGGGTATTTGCTATACTTGTGGAAAGCTTGGACACACTTCTAGGCAGTGTCCTAGAGCAGGACAAGGTCAGCATGTGCAACAGGGATAGAAGGCACCATTACCTTTAACCGCTCCACAGATTCCGCGCATCCAGGGACAGACCTTCCCTGCTTTACCAACACCGCCGCAGCCACAGGGACAGGCACCGCAGCAGTTACATTATGGCATGGTGTATAACCCTAGGCTACAGGATATTCAGGCGCCTCAGGCTGTTGAGGGTATGTTTCCTATTTATAGTACACATAGTCGTGTTTTATTTGATACGGGTGCTACACATTCATTCGCGTCTAAATCATTTGTTGCATTATCTGGGATGACGACGCGAGTATGCGATAGACCTTATGGTATTTCTACATTTATAGGCGATACTGCCATCTTATATGAGAGTGATGGGCCTGTGACACTAGATATTTGTAAACTTAGATTTCTAATCAATCTATTGGTCCTGGACATGCACACTTATGACGTGATACTCGGGATGGATTGGTTAGTTTACTACCATGCCCAAGTTAACTGTTATGATAGGTTTGTTATATTCGCCATACCTGGTCAGAACATGTACGTCGTCGCCATGCCACGTTCTAACGGGGCTTCTAGCACTTATTTGTTCTATGTGGAGGAGAAGACCGAGGAGGAGATTACAGTATCACTGGATAGCATACCAATTATACAAGAATTTCTGGATGTTTTTTAAAAGATTCCAGGGTTGCCACCTAGTCGAGAGATAGACTTTGTGATTGACTTAGCTCCAAGCACTACGCCTATTACTAAAGCACCATACAGGATAGCACCAGTGGAGATGCGAGAGCTGAGGAATCAGATTCAACAATTGCTCAGTCAGGGTTTTATTCGTAGGAGTACTTCACCTTGGGGAGCACCAGTTTTGTTTGTGAAAAAGAAAGATGGTTCACTTCGCCTATGTATAGATTACAAGGAGTTGAACAAGATTATTATTCGTAATAAGTATCATTTGCCTAGGATCGATGATCTTTTTGATCAATTGAAGGGAGCTACATATTTCTCTAAAATTGATCTGCGTTCTGGAAATCATCAACTTCGGGTTAGGGAGCAAGATGTTCATAGGACAGCGTTTCTAACTAGATATGGTTCTTATGAGTTTCGTGTCATGCCCTTCGGATTGACTAATGCACCAGCAGTCTTCATGGATTTAATGAACAGAGTCTTCAGGGCACTTAGATCAATTTGTCATCGTATTCATTGATGATAATTTGATATATTCTAAGTAGGAGGACGATCATGCTAGACATCTTCGCACAGTGTTGCAGACGCTTCGTGAACATCAGTTATATGCCAAATTCGAGAAGTATGAATTTTGGCTACGAAAAGTGAAGTTTTTGGGTCATGTAGTGTCAGAGAAGGGATAGCGGTAGATCCAGCCAAGGTCTCAACAGTGGTAGAATGAGGACAACCTACTTCACCTACGAAGATTCAGAGTTTCCTCGGATTAGCAAGATATTATCGTAGGTTCATTCAGGAGTTCTCGAAGATAGTGGGACCACTCACTTATTTGACTAAGAATGGTGTACAGTTTGTATGGGATGAATACTGTCAGAAAGCTTTTGGTGAGCTAAAGAGCAAGTTGACTTCTGCACCGGTTCTGTCTACGCCACAGAGCGGGATAGAGTATCTTGTCTATACAGATGCTTCTTTGCAAGGTCTTGGGTGTGTTTTGATGCAGGAGGAACGACCAATTTCGTATGGATCTCATAAGCTTAAGCCTCATGAGCTTAATTATCCAACACATGATTTGGAGTTGGCAGCTATGGTATTTGCCTTACGTATTTGGAAGCATTATCTGTTGGGAGAGTCCTTCAAATTATTTAGTGATCACAAGAGTTTGTACTATTTGTTCACTCAGCGAGAGCTGAATATGAGACAGCGCCGATGGTTAGAGTTTGTGAAAGACTATCATTTCTCTATACAGTACCATCCAGGGAAAGCGAATGTGGTGGCAGATACACTTAGTCGCCGACCCCATGCGAGTCTTTCTGTATTATTCACCATTGAGTGGGATGCTTTGAAGACAGTTGATGAGTTGTCCAATGCTTTTATGGCTTGTATGGTAGTTACACCTTCGATTATTCACAAGGTACTGAAGGCACAACTCACAGATCAGCAGTGCATTAATAAGGTTACAGAGATAGCTTCTGGGGAGGTTCCATTTTATCATGTGGGAACTGATGGAGGCTTAAGGTACAAAGGGCATTTAGTAGTACCTTCTGCTGACGATTTGAGGAAGGATGTGATGACTGAGACTCACCAGTGGAGTTTTCTGTTCATCTAGGAGGAGACAAGATGTATCAGGATATGAAACGGCAGTTTTGGTGGGCAGGTATAAAGAAGGACATTGCTATCTTTGTCTCTAAGTGTAGTACTTGCCAGATGGTCAAGATTGATCACCAGAGACCACCAGGTTCTTTACAGCCACTATCTATACTGGAGTGGAAGTGGGAGAGCATTTCTATGGATTTTGTGGAGGGATTGCCTAATTCATTTAAGAATCACAATTCCATTTGGGTCATCGTTGATAGGTTGACCAAGTTAACTCATTTCTTGCCTATTCACACTGATTACACTTCGGAACAGTTAGCGCGACTTTACATTACAGAGATTGTGAAGTTACATGGTATACCATTATCTATTATATTGGCTAGGGATTCGAGCTTTGTGTCAGGATTTTTGAAGAGATATGCAGATCGTCGTACTCGTGCATTGGAGTTTCAGGTTGGAGATCAGGTTTCACTCAAAGTGTCTCCCATGAAGGGAGTAATGCGCTTTGGGAAGAAAGGGAAGTTGTCACCGCGTTTTGTTGGTCCTTTCATGATTACGGATCGGGTTGGAGCTGTAGCTTATCAGTTAGCACTTCCGAACCACTTGCATCAAGTCCACAATGTTTTTCATGTTTCCATGTTGCGGAAATTTTTGCGAGATGAGGATCGCTATCAGCATATAGATGTGGGTGAGATTGAGTTGCAACCGGATGCAACATATGTGGAGCCACCATGTCACATTATAGACTATAGGGATCATGTTCTTCGCTATAAGGTTATATCGTTAGTACGTGTCAAGTAGAGTCACCATAATGAGGCTGAGTTTACTTGGGAACGAGAGGATATCATTCACTCACAGTTTCCAGATATAATGGAAAAAGGTAAGGGCGAATTCCGATGACAGAATTCCTATTATTAGGGGGGAAGAATGTAATACCATTGATTTTAAAAGGATAGTCTCGGTATTTTTTTTAGTTATTTTAATTGCATTTTTAATTGTTTATTTGATTTCTTGGCTAATTGTTTACTTGTTTAATTGATTTGATTGTTTATGTGTTAATTGAATTCTTTGTTTAAATTGTATGCAATGGTTTGTATTTGTTTAGGAATTTAATTATTTTATTTTTATTTTTTTTTTATTTTACTTTTGTATATATATATATATTTTTAAGGAATTGGATATGGATAGTAGTAATGGACCAACCAATTGGGTCCCATGGACTATTTGGATAAGGGGTTTAGTGGGTACGGATAATTACCTATGGATAGTTGTATATGTATGTATATATATATATATAAGGAAAGTCCTTTAGTAATAATCTGATGTATATTTATATATTATATATAAAAAAGAATATATATAGATTATACGTAACATATATTTTAGTTATCTTTTTAGTATTTAAATTTTATTTTTTTTCATTTTTTTTTAGTTTGATTTGGATTGGAAAAAGGAGTAGGGTTATTATTTAGCCTATAAATACATAATTATAGGGTTGGAAAAGGAGGCTAGAAATATATTACGTAATATATTTTAGAGAGAGAAAGAAGGAAAAGAAAGAGAAAACAGGAGGTTAGGGTTTTTTGATCAAATCCCTAAAGGCAAGTTTTAATTCTTCTCTTCTCCTTTGATTCATACCCTATGCATGCTAGATTAATTCTAGGTTCTTTAAATTAATTGGATCTAATTACATGGATTAATTTGAAAATTTCAGTTCGTGTGTCTTAATAATGGGTTTGTGATGAATTTTCATATTTTGATAAATTGATGCATAAATTGTGATTATGATGTTCTAGGTGTGTTTATATATTGTGTAATTGCTATTGGGACAATTCTAGAACATAGATTGGTTCATAGGATCATTAACAATGGTGATAAAAAAAAATGGACAAAACGTGTCAAAGGCAAGAAGAAGCTGGTGCCGTCGAATTTGGGCACTGTTGGTGGCGCTGTACTAGGTGCACTGTTGGTGGCCAGTTCTTTAGTTTTTTTTTTTTAAACATAAAACTTTTTATCCTACAATCAGTTTGTGCTGTGAGGAAAAAAATTAGAGATTTGTTCTTTTTAAGTTGGCACGCCGATCGAGGTGGTCAATGTTAATTGCTTTACTTTACGGAATATATATATATAACATAAAGTCCCTAGAATAAGTTTGTGATGTGAGGGGAATTAGAGATTTGTCCTTTATAAGTGGGCACGCCGAACGAGAAAGGAAAAAAAGAAAATAAATTTTTTTTTTTTTTTATATGGATTGAATGGAATATTTAAGTAAATGTTTTTTTAAAATTATTCTTCATGTGTTTTCTTTTTATTTTGTTTTGATTAGATGATTTTTGCACTAAATATTTTTAAATGTTAATCGGATTAAATGCTAAGATATTAAACTAATATTGTGGTTTTTGGTTGATGGATCAATATTAAATATTTATTTAATGAAAATAGATTCATTAAGAATTGGATTGCATGATTTAATGTAAATAGATTCATTAACTATTTATTTAATGCATATATGATTGATATCATGGTTGCACCATTATGGGATGGGGGCATTTTAGAAATGGATTAACGGAATAGTTAAGTCCAACCTATGTATATTTATAAGGGAACGGAATTAACTATATAGTTAAGTCCTACTTATTCCAGTCAGGTCAACGGAACAATTGGATGACATATTATTAAAATAATATTTGGATAGTTTATTTTGATGGTTGGATAGGACGAATTTTACATATATAATTATACGCCATGATATGAGCTTGAGTCTCAGGTTCAGTGGTTAGGGTGCGTATATTGCCAGGGATGTATAGCTAGATATAGTGTAGTTGTGTACCCTGGTAGGTCTAGGTACTCATGCCCACTATATGTGCGTTTTGCATGTTGCCTACTATTCAGGTTGAGATAACTCTATAGTCTAGTGAGGTTCCTTTAGTGTGTATATATCTACATATGGACTATTTAGTTATTGTTGAATTAATTAGGATGTGTACGTGTATCGGGTCTCTGTTTGGGATGTAGTAGATTAGAACTTGTTTGTGAGCCTTACCCACCTTTACTTTCCAGGTATTCGTCAGTTCAGTCTTAAAGATTGTTCGCACCGAGCAGAGACAGTCATCCACTCTTCCGGCTCTACGTAGGACTCTTCTTCATATTTTAGTTATTGGATTTATTTTAGTTCAGTTATTTCAATTAAGTAATTACTGGTATCAGAGGATTGGAGGATTTTATTATGGGATTTCAATTATTATTTATTTGAGAATTTTTAAATAATGATTTATTATTTAGTTCCCTTCAGCTTATTATTTATTTATTTTTTATTATTCTTTTTGAATTCAGATGCTTATTTAAATATTAATTGTTTGATATCCCTTGTATTTTGTGCTCGGACTTGATCACCCGTGGCTCTAGAATCGAGGGGTATCACAACTGTTCATCTCAGTACTTTGATATTTTCCGGTTCAATGGTGCAACAAAAATTTTGATGCATATAGAATCAATTTTTGTTTGGTTGGTTATATTTAGGGCACAGCTAAGCTTATTCCAGAAGGATTATATCGTTCCAATAGAGCAAGAAACAGGCGACGTAAAGTGCAAATTCCTGATACAAAGGTACTACTTGTGTCTACTATCTTGTTACCTTCCCAGGTTTTATAAGTCCTCTCTGCTCAGCATCAGCTATCATACTGTATCCAATCCTGAAACCAAATATAAAAAAGTTTGATTAGAATACTTAACATCTTCATTCAAATCTTTGGGACAAACCAGGATCATCTGTAATTGTTAAATTATATACTTCATAAGAACACTATGATTTTGACTTACAAATACAATATATTGATTTCATAACCAAATAACTGAATATAGAGAAAATGTCTATGCTTCATCCGAGTATGATTGGATAATGATGAACCATATATTAGAAAGCCTTTTCTGGTATAAATTAACATAATTTATAGGTCCAAGGATCTCACCACCTAAGTATTCTTCAATATTATCTCTCAAAAACTATTGACTGTCCATCGCATGATAACACATGCAAGCCATATTTAGAAGGTTTTAGTTCCTTTAGGTGTCTGAGAACACAAAGCAGAAATATTCTGTCACTCACCTGTCCTTGACACTGCAACATGGCTCCATGATCTCGAGCTTGGCAGCGATGTTTGCAACAGACCCCTTTACAATATTATTCAGGTATACCATTGGTGTTTTCCCAATAAGCTGTTACCAAGCAATCAACGGAAGAATCTAGATAAACTAAACGCTAGTAAATTAAGAATAACTAAAAGAAACTGTACAGAAACTCATGAACCAAACAAACCAGCATTCCTGGTTATAGTGAGTACGATGATCATGGGGTTAGAAGAATCAAAACACACTTAGATTTGTTCAAGTATGCTGTTACACCCCTATCTATCAGCTTTAACTGTTAGAATAGTCAGTGTTAACATGATATTTGAACGGGAAAGTCATGCAGTCAAACCTTGTCACCTCCTCAATGATGTATAATCTATTTGCATGAATGACCCACTCATGAAAAACCACAATTGAAGTTGAGTATTGACGTATTCTGTTTTCCTCTCTCTATCATGTTAAGCTTCTAGAGCGGTCAGTTGCTAACAAGATTAACTTGTCAACCCTACCTACTTTGGCCAGAGTTCCGGAACGTAATTTAATATCCAAATGTCATCAACAGCGATTTTTTTTTTTCCCGCAAGAAATAAGGCACATTACCCAAAACAACAACAAGAACAACAACAATAATAATAATAACCATTTTATATTTTCCTTCCAAGGCATAAGACAGATTACCCTGAACAATATTAATAGCACCAAATAAAATAATATAATCAAATAATTGCAATAACCCGCCTCATGCTATATCAAAATAATAATTTCAATGACCCTTATGGACTTGTGCACGTTCCCCGTATTTTGGAGGGATTCGCTCTGACACCACATGTCAAGACCCGCCTCACAAAATGCGGATATTATCCGCTTTGCACCCTCTTGATGCTCACAGTTTTGAAAACACATCTACATAGGTAGGAGACACCCCCTTATAAGTTACAGCAACTTCTCCCCCCAAATGTTGTGGGACGTCAGATAATCATTATAATTCATTTTGTTCATCAAATAACTGAACCCTGAACATTGCCATAATCCAAATTAAAGATGACAGTCTACCTATCAATAAAAGAAATAAAATTGAACTGAGTACCTCAGCTTTTAAAATATAATAATTCTACAAGTTAAACAAACAATTGTCTTCTTTCTAGTAAATATAATCCGTATGAAATTAGTAAAGTTCAAGAAGACAAGTCCAAACCTTTACACCAACATTCGTATCATTAACTAAGAGTTGACCTCATTAAAACTTCAAAAGTATCCAAAAATAAGTCAAAGAATAGGGGTACAAAAAATTCCTCAAATTTGTTCTTTGAATAACTGTGATTCACACAGAAATCTGCTTCCAATTCACACTCAGAATGATATCCACCCAAAAATTGATCCTACTTACACTCGGATTTCCAAAAAAAAAACTTCATAGCCTACATTAATTATTCTGAAGAAAATAAAATAAAAGAGCATTCAGTTTCTTCACCTGAGCCGAAAATCATCACTTCGTATTCTTTTAAAAAATAATAAGTAAATAAATAGATAGAACAATTCTCTAACCTCAGCAACATACCATAAAAAGATCAACACTTAAAAATTGAAAGAAAAATTAAAAAAGACCAATAATTCGAACTCTAATTTCCAAAAGAAAATACAAATCAGTTGAGAACTATCGTGAATGGGTGTGAAAATGAGTTGATTGTCAGACCTGAGTAACATCTTCAGCTATGTTAAGGCCTTCAACTTCGGTTTGGGGCTTCACAGACACTGTTTTGCAGACGATAGGAAAAAAGAGCTTCCCAGACTTCTTGAGACTCAGAGAAGGTTGTCCAACGCGACACCGTCCCATAAACCCATTTTCGAGACAAAATTCGGTCTTGTTAGAACTGCAGAGCGACGTCAAGGGTTTGTTAATCAAAGAAGCCATTGTGTTTCTTTTTCAGGTCTCCTCTGCCAACAACACACCCCCCTCTCTCTCTCTCTCTCTATCTATCTATCTATCTATCTGTCTGTCTATCTATATCCCTCCTCTCCAAATGCAGACGGCAAACAACGCCATCGTTTATCATTTACGTTACTCGTAGTAATTTATATTTGGGTAAACAGCAAAAAAACACATCTGAACTATCAGCTAATTACACAAAACTCCCTAAATTAAAAAGTTACATTTAAAAGTCGCCTACTGTCCCACAACTTTTTACTGTCCCTCTCAACTATTAAAAGTTGCATTCAGTTTCTCAACTATTAAAAAGTTGCATTTAAGGCCACTAGGCAAATTTTCGTCACTGAAAAAAGAAGATTACAAAATTATCCTGTGGAACGACACAATTTTGATGCTTTATTAACTTCTGTTGCTGATGTGTCAAAGAAAATCTCAAGACCCAATAGAAATTCGCCAACACATCACCATATTACTCCCCACAGAAAAACACCCGTCCCACCTCGTTTTAGTACCAGAAGCAACCAGTCATCCCTCGATTTGTTCACTAAAACATCACTGGTGGTGACCTAGTTGTGTTTGTGAGAGGAAATACGAAGGATGATGAGGAGGAGGAGATGACTAGGAAGCCGCGTTCCTTAGTGACAATCACATAGCACTAGCACGAAACAAAGATGAGGACGACGACCACCTCCATTGTCCGTCCATGGGCGCCACTGCCGCCACAGCTACTGTTCTCTCTGCCATACAACAATCTTCTTCCCCAAAACAAAATTATGTTTTGGTTGCAAAGGTCGGTGTTTGGAGGGAATTAATAAAAAAAATAATACAAATACTTGGGAAGTTGCGATGGGTTGGTTTTGTTATCAACGACAACAGATTTTTGGGGCTTTTGCGATTGAATTTGTAGCTTTTGTGAATGGGTCTTGCGGCTAGAATTTGGGGTCTTATGATTGGGTTACCGACAATCGTGATCCGTCGCCCACAAAATGATGTTTTTGGTTGATCAAGCAGCAAAATTAAGATATTTTCTTCTTTGGGGTCATGCATCGATTTTGCAGGAAAAGTTGGGTTCCTAGGGTTAGAAACCAGATAGAGGGGGTCGTTGATTTTGCAGGAAAAGTTTGGTTCCTGGGGTTAGAAAACAGAGAGGGGGGTTGTTGATTTTGCAGGAAAAGTTGGGTTCCTGGGGTTAGAAAACAGAGAGAGGGGGTTGTTAATTTTTTTTTTCTCTCATCTTCTTTTATTTCTTGTTGGAGTTGGGTGTGGATTAGAGAGAGATGGAGGTGGATTAGAGAGATAAGGAGAGGCAGTGGTGGCGTCCATGGATGGTGGAAGTGGCTGGTTGGGGAAGAACAAACATAAGGTTTTGTGAGGTGAAGATATATAGAGAGAGAGTCGACGTTTTGGGGTTAATTTTTTTTTTTGAAAGTGTCAGAAATTTTGGTTTTATAAAATAAGGGCAGCTTTGTCATTTTCAATTTACAGCCTTGGCATGTGATTATCACGCTTCTATTTAGCCGGAGGAACAAAACGAACCTTACCGGTGGTTAAGTTTTGCAAAAGTTTGGGTAGTTCAGAGAGTTAAGTAAAAAATTAAAAAATTAAAAATTAAAAAATTAAAAAATAAAAAATGTTTAGGGGAGTTTTTAAAGAAAGAGCATAGTTACCCTTTATATTTTTCTCATATTAGTATAGTACATTGAAAATGATGTCATGTTGGAGTGAGGGACATTTTATTTTTCGATAAATTATTGCATTTTATTTTTTATAAAAAATTATAAGGTAGATGATTTAAGTCTTCAATATATATATATATATATATATAAAGTAGATCATTCCAAAACAACAACATGACCATTGCATGCATTCAATTGACATTTCATGTTCAATTAACATCAAAGTATCCAAAAGAAAAAGAGTGTTACAAAGTTAGGCTCAAGGGCGAATCTAGAAATTGTCAATCGGGTAGGCTAATATTTCTTTGGGTGGGCTAATAGCAGTATTTTTATTTTTATTTTTATTTTTTTTTGGGTTGGGCTAAAATTAGGTATAGTAATATATATATATATATATATATATATATATATATATATATATATATATGTGTGTGTGTGTGTGTGTGTGTGTGTGTGTGTGTGTGTGTGGGGATTCACCAGTGGTTAGGCGCACTTTTGACATCTCATATACAATGCTTTACAAAAATGATTAAGATTAGTATTGAATACAAAAGTTTACAAAATGTATCCATTAACCCTAACTAAGTTATGAGGGTCCATCGACAATTACATCTTTGTCGTGACCTGAAAAATGGTAATAAACGGGTGAGTACAACGACTTAGTAGGAGGTACTTAAAACGCACTCCTTAATGATCCCGTGAATAACATGCAAAGAATGGGGTATAGAAGAGGGGGTCATGCTTACTTTGGGGAAAATAGATCAACTACTCATCATCACACAAATCCGAATATAATCAACAATATGCAATGCAATGCCAATGTCACTCCCTATTTTTCAGTCTTTGCCAAAGCAACAACCGTTATACCGTTAATATAACCCAACCTGAGGCAACTCTCCGACACCACGGGAGAAGGATTGGCTAACTATCGTGACCGAAGGCAACTCCTTAGTGTCATTTGGGGCCTAGGTAGCTCAACCACGCATAAGGCAGTCTCCCTATGTTCCCTCTAGGTTCTATTAACGCCACATACACAAGGCGACTCCTTACCATTTGGTTTTCGCAAACATCCTTTCAAAACCTTTCTAAAAAAAATTAAATTTTCATTTCAAAATCAATTTCCCTTTTCTAACCCAATCACAATGCATGAATGTATCATGAACTTCGACATCATACCAATATGAAAATTCATACATTAGCTACCATCATTCTTGCATGATTTGGAAGTACTCACTACAATAACTTTCATGCTATTAATCTCATAATTAAGGCATTTTAGACATGTAAAGCATGTAGTAGTAACAATTTATCAAATAATCTCACATTAATTCATATAAGCATCCAATTCAACACAAATACCACATAAAACATAAATATCATGCTTTACAATAATAAACCCTAATGGTCATTCATCAATTTCACAAATTACACATAAAAAACTAGAAGTAGTGAGGTTTAGAGACCCATACCTCAATTTGAAGAGAAAAACCATAAAAATCCCCCAATTTTTGAAAATCCAAAGTGGTCTAATCGAGAATCGGCTCTAATCAAATTGTAGCTCTCGTCAAAACTTTGCCTTCAATGGCAAAGTTCAATTCCAAAGGGAAGACGATGAAATCATAGCTTCAAATTTCAATTTTAGAGAGAGGAAGAGTTTGTAGAGAGAGAGAGCTTGGTTCGGCTGAGGCAAATTTTGGTCATGTGGTCCTTTTTGACAACTTTGGTCATCGCTGGCCCCGATTGACCCTAAAAATGACCAAATTGTTCTTACCATGCATATTCACCTCTAATACATGCTACAAATGGGCAAATAAACATACAACCACATGGATACACTCCAAATAACATAATATGAAATTTAATGACCTCGAAAAATAATCTCGAGTACGAAAAATCCGGGATTAGGACCTCCAAGCATGAAAATTCAAAAAGTACTTAAATGGCCCAAAATGCATTTCTAAGAGTTCTAAACCTAAAGAAATGTCCCAAATTACTATCGGAACCTTCGTGGCACGCTAAATGGTGCGTGACACTCAAAACAAGGTAGAAAATAAAATAATCCGAAAATTCGAAAAATGAAAAATGAAAAACTGCGAAACATCACAATTTTACACATCATCAAGAGAAACAATTAAAGCAACAAAACCATATCCCTTTACTAAGGGGTAATTTAATATTTCCGGTGACTTAAGGGAGCATCAATTTTTATTTTTGACCTGAAAATGCACTTTCTTGATAGTTTATGGAGCAATTTTTAATTTAGGGAGGTTTTATGCTTTTGGCTGACAGTTTTTTTTTTTTTTTTTTTGGAGGGGAGGGGGGGTTTAATTGCACTTTACCCGCACTTTACCCTATAAAATATCATAACCATTAAATGACTGGAATGCCATTATTTGAGGAGAAATAAAATTAATTCACCTACCTCTACTTTTTCTTTAACCTTTTTAATCTCCTCCATCCCACCATCGGCACCAATAACCCACATTTTCCACTGCCAACACCCCCACCATCCACCACCGCAACCTCCACCCCACTACTAGGACCCATCATCGCCACCTCCACCACCACCTACCCCATTATTTATTTTTCTCTCTCCACTCACTACAGCGTCGAAACCCAGTTACAGATTCTCAATCTTTGAATCCCAATCAGTCATCGGTTCACATTACTTCTTCGTCGATACGTCGTCGCTCACCGTCGATTCCACTCTGCCCGATCAAAAAGAGCCAACTAGGGTAGTAGCCCAATTGTGAGTGTATGTGTGTGTGTATATATATATATATATTATTAAAATTACAAATGGGGTGGTGGAGCTTGGGTGATTTGTGGTGGTGGGAGGTGATGCACAAAGAGGAGGAAGGATGATTGCTCGGATCTGACTAATCACCACCCATAGTTTGTGCTCGAAGATTGACGTTGGCTTAGAGAGCTCACTGTTCACGAATGTTGCATCATTGTGCTCGTCGAATCCATCGAACACATGGCCATGTTCCCAATCAACACCTTTAAAATTTGTTGTGCATACTTCATGCCTATCTTTAGCCCTCACTTTCCAAAGTCGACCAAGCACGACCGTTCCTTAGGTACATTAGTTGGTGAACACTGATGTCATTGACGGCGACAGAATGTTGTAGTGGCTACTTATGGTTTCAATATTTGATGTTAGCGACTTAGGGCTTCAATTGTAGTGGCCAGGGTTTTGATGATTTGCGAATCGTTGATAAGCAATTAAAGTGATTGAGAATCGTCGATTCAGGGTGTTTTGCTTTGATGGGATTTCTTCAATGGCACCCCCTCACGTTTGATAAAGTTAACAAAGGAGCCCCCATCCATCATTCAACATATGTAAATTGACATTATTGCCCTTTGACTTTCAAATTGACCTATTTTAAACATGAAATTACCTTTTTAACCTTTCTTCCAATCTCAAACCTAAAATAGTATGTATTTATTTGTGTGTGTGTGTGTGTGTGTGTGTAACAATCCTTACACCACCACCACTAGAACAGTAAAAAATTGTAACACCAAAACATTCTTTTACCCAAATCATCTGTTGAATCCTAACCCAATTCTATAAAATTCCCAATTTGAAATTGTCTGAACTTGTCTTCCCAGAAGCAATGGGTTTGTGTGTTTCTTATGAATTATTTGAGATTCTAAAAGGAGCGTTCGAGAACGGTGATGGTGGTGGAAGTGGTGATTGGTAGGGGCAATGATGGTGGTGGAAGTGGTGAATTGTGGGCGGTGATCAATCGTGGAAGAACGAACCAGTGATATGGAGAGAATCACACTAGCTTGACATGGAAAAGAAGTGTTATCCTTATCTGTAATGGTATTCCGACGCTAATGAAGATCGTGAAGAAGATGACGATGTTAGTGTTTTTTTGTGGTTTTTGGCTGAAATTAGTGGCTGAGAGTTTCTAGTTGCGAAAAGGGAAATAGAGCTCGACGCATCATCTATTATCACATCTGCATAAATCATTAAAACCCTCTGTTCCTTACGGACTTTAAGCCCAACAACCACCATTTACCACGATGCCACCGCCCACGATTCTTTCATTTCATCATTCAACCCTCACTGTCGAATTATTGAACCCAATTGCACTGCCTTCATCGGTCGATAAGACCCAATCGAGTTCAACACTGTTCGTGATGGCGAACTAGCCTGATTTCCACCCCATGTCTCAAATCACCACCACCAACACTGTTATGTCAAGCCCCAATCCTAAATTTTAGTTCAAGATAAACAATTATTGTTGCTCTCTTCTCCTTCTAGCTACCCTGATTTCGTTGTAACACACCCAAAACCCTAGATTGAAGCTTTCAATTGACACCAGCAAATTATTGTTGTGTTGAAGCAACAATGAGACCCTAAATCACTACCAGAAAATAGGGCTGAATCTCATCGACACCAAAACATAGCAATCGATATATACATAACTCGGTAACCATCACTAATAACAACATCAATACCAACAACTTAGTACGGTTGATTCACCACCCAAAAACTGATACACCTTCCCTCTCTTTCTCTAGTATATTGTATTTTCTTATTCATGGTTGTAAGGGTCAATTTGGTGTAATGGAAAGGGAGGAAAGGGAAAGGAAAGTGACGGAGGGTGATTAAAAATTTGTGGTTGGCACAAATGGTTGGAAGAAAAGGGAAGGGAAGGGAAGGTTTTGGAGGGTTAACACAAGGCCTAAACAATAAATTTCTTAACCCTAAAAATGGGAGGAAATGGAAGGAAAGGGAATGAGAGGCTTGGTGTATGATTTCTGATGCCAAATTTTCCCTTGATTATACGTTAATTTAGTTTGCAAAACAAAAATTACAAACCTTGATTAGTTGATTTAGAAAAAAAAAAAAAAAAACCCCATACGTACAAGTTAGTAGTTGCAGAGAGAAAGTGGGGTAAGCTTGAGAGTTGAAAGAAAGAAAGCCACCAGCTGAACCCGAATTGGAACAGTGGGTGATGGAAACTGAAAGATCGATATGGGTTTTGATTTTTTGAATAATCTAAAATGATGCTGATATGGGTTTTGAACTTTTGATTCTTGCAGACAAATATATAAACTAAAATATATGGGTTTTGAACTTCTAATTCTTGTAGTAGTTTGCAGTTGCAGAGAGAGAAAGAGAGAGAGAGGGCAAGTTCAGAGTTGAGAACAAGAATAGAGATGAAGGCTGAAATGATTTGCCCTAAAAAAAAATTTCCTTTTTTGGTGGCCGATCCATGGGCCTTTATATAGGAGACAATATATATATATATATATATATATATATATATATATATATATGAGGAGGCCCTGGATGACATGGGCCAGGTCCGACTCGCAAAACACAACCTTCAGTCCGAACAGCTGGGTCAGCCCATAAAAAGACACTGCCATATGGGCCGAGCGGGAGTAAGCCCATTAAGAGTGACCAGGGCTTACTGAGGAATAGGCCCAGGTCCAGCAATTAGTAAATATCTTGTAAATATCTTGTAAATATCTGGTAAGTATCTATAAATAGGAGTTGGAATGAAGAGGAGGGGGATCTTGATTCGGGTGGAGGTGTAAGAATTCTAGAGAGAGAAAGAATAGAAGGAGTTTCTTGCATCTTCAATTGGCGCCGTCTGTGGGAAGCGCATAAAAGTTTGGTTCATCAATGAGGAGTATCGAATGGATTCAAACCAATTCGGTTGATCGAGACTCGATCTTGCGGATTTGAATCCAGATCTGAGCGATTGTGACCTACTCTGGAGGAATTACGATTCTTGAAGCTTTGGCAGGAGTGACTTCAGATCTACGCAACCGCGAGTTGCTCGATTGTGACAGGATCTGACGGATTTAGAGTCCAGGCAATTCAGATCTTGTAAACAGTGAGCATAATTCGGAGAATTAGAAGCCAGATCTAAAAATTCCTACTCACGAAGCTTAGATCTACTCGCGAACTTGAGATTAATGCCTTTACTCCGTTCGGGAATAATGATAGGTGAAAGCTCCAATCCGATGGAGGCTGTCCAGCAAACAAAGCTTGAAGAGTTGATGAATTTGATTGAAGCTCTCAGAAAAGAAAATGCAGAATTGAAAGCTGGATTGCAGCATCGGCAAATACCCGCAGTCTCGCATCCGCTTCCGGTCGGAGAAGGAGGTGTTCCATCTAGTATCGCGCATCAAGGCGATCAGAACGAGAACAATCAGTCAGCTCACCACCGTGATGAAAGGATGATGGACAATTCGCCGCCAAATGTTCGTCGAGTTGAAGATCACGAAGGCTCGACTCACGTTGATCCGCAGCGGGAAAGGTTTGACCGAGAGGAAGTGATGGAGGTAGATCGCCGTCGAGTAGCGTCGCCTTGGCAGAGAGAGTTCATAGAGGAACGGTCGTTCGATCCGTCTTACCGGCCCTCCATGGTTACTGTCACTCATCACGGTTCGGAGGGCAGAACCGTAACTCACAGAGCTACCGCCGGACTCCAGAGAGAGAATGAAGCTCTCCGATCCGCAGCTCGGACGGTGGATTCACCATTCACCGACGAGATCTTGAATGCGCCGCATCCAAGGAAGTTTGCTATGCCAGTCTTTATTCTGTTTGACGGAACAACCGATCCGATCGATCATGTGTATCATATCCAGTTGAAAATGGCCCTGAATACGGAAAACGACTCTTTAATGTGCAAATGCTTCCCTACAAGTTTGGCCGGACCGGCGCTCAGCTGGTTCAAAAACTTGCCTAGGAGCTCCATTGGCAGTTTCAGGGACCTGTGCGATCGGTTCATAAGCCAGTACTATGGGAACAAACGCCCGCCGAAGGACATCTCGAGCCTGTTCACGATGCGGCAACACAAGGATGAACGGCTCCAGGCCTTTCTTACCAGGTTTAATCTCACTAAGAGTATGGTAATCGAATGCCATCCTTCTACGGCAGTTCAAGCCTTCAAGTTAGCCATGACACGCGGAACTCCGTTTCACACCAGTCTGGTAGTGAATACGCCAGCTACCATGGATGAACTCAATGAGAGAGCCGATGGCTTTGTGCGCCTCGAAGAAGAGGAGGCAGCTAATGCTCGGACAACGTCGCTTGTGTCGACCGAGGAAAAGTCCAAGGCAAAGATCAGGCAGAAGCAGGCTCAGCCGCAACGTCAGACCACTTGGAAGGCCGAAAAAAGGTCCAGGGAGGAAGAGTTGATTACTCCGCTGAAGGTCACTCTGGCGAGGTTATATCAGGAGAACAAGGACAAGTTTCATCCACCACTGCCAATTAGACAACCCCTCGAACAGAGGGATCAAACTAAACATTGTGCTTTTCATTCTGATTTCGGACATCAGACTAACGAATGCAGGAACCTGAGGAGGCAAGTGGAGATGTTGATAGCTAGAGGGGAGTTTGCGAGTTATGTTCAAGGCTCGGCGATGGAGCAGAATCGACCAGTGGAACAAATAAAAAGGAGTCATAAACAAAGCTCCCACAATTCGCAACCAGTTCGTATAATCAATGCTATCCATGGTCGACCCGAGCCTAGTGAAGAGCCAGATGAGCTGCTACGGGTGCGCCTGCGGCAGGCGCAGATGAAGAAAAGGGTCGGCAATGTGACCACTCTACACCAACAGAGCCCGTCAATGCAGATAAAATTCGACTGGACAGACCTGCAGCGTGTCCAACTGCCTCATGACGACCCGTTGGTAGTCAGTTTGACAGTGGCAGAGTGCTTGGTGCGCAGAGTTCTGATCGATCCTGGGAGCAGTGCGAATGTTATGCCGAGGGACACGTTTGACAGGCTCGACATTAAACCAGAGAGGCTCAAGCCCACCGGAAATCCCTTATTAGGGTTCGATGGGAAGAGGGTGGAACCCGTCGGGATGGTGGAAGTAGAAGTTCAAGCTGCAGAGCGAGCTCTTATGGAAACTTTTGTGGTTATGGAAATTCACCCCTCGTATAATCTCCTGATGGGAAGAGGATGGATTCACAGAGTCCGAGGTGTACCCTCAACTCTGCATCAGGTCATGAGGTGCCTCGGGCCCGATGGAGATAAAGTGATAGACATTCGGGGGGATCAGGTCGCAGCCAAAGAGTGTTATTCCGTCACACTAAAGCATGCAGGGAAGGGAAAGGCGCCCGTCCGGTCGACAAGCCCCAGATAGCAATTACAGGAACCTCCACTCGAGCAGAATAGGGTGGAGGAGTCAGCCGACTTGACCGAGGAGCCCCTTCTAGATGTGCAGATCGATCAGTCCAGGCCAGAACGAACTACCAGAGTGGGTATAAGACTGACCAGAGAAGAGCAGCAAGAGCTAGTGGATTTCTTATCCCACAATGTCGACGTATTTGCATGGAGTCATCTCGACATGCCTGGAATTAGTCCTTCCGTCTCCTGTCATTCCCTGAATGTCAATCCTAATTTCAAACCAGTGAAACAGAAGCAGCGAAGATTTGCTCCAGAACGTAATCAGATCATAACGGAAGAAGTTGATAGGCTGCTTGATGCGGGATTTATCAGAGAGGTGCACTACCCTGAGTGGTTGTCCAACGTCGTTGTGGTGCAGAAGAAAAATGGGAAATGGCGCGTATGCATTGATTTCACCAATTTAAACAAAGCCTGCCCGAAGGACAGTTTCCCGTTGCCTAAGATTGATCAAATGGTGGATGCCACCACGGGGTATGAGCGTTTAACCTTTCTGGACGCATATTCAGGTTATAATCAGATTCCTATGGACCCCGCAGATGAAGAAAAAACTTCTTTTGTCACCGAGCGAGGAACGTACTGCTACAAGGTTATGCCTTTTGGATTAAAGAATGCGGGAGCAACTTATCAACGACTTGTCAGCAAAGTTTTTAAGAATCAAATGGGTAAGATTGTCGAAGCCTATATTGATGACATGGTGGTGAAAAGTAGGAAAAAGGATGATCATCTGAAGCATCTGCAAGAGGTATTTGATGTACTAAAGCGATATGGGATGAGGCTCAATCCGACCAAGTGCTCGTTCGGTGTGAGTTCCGGGCAGTTTCTGGGACACGTGGTCAACCGCAGGGGCATCGAAGTTAGCCCCGCTCAAGCAGAGGCTTTGATTAAGAATGCCGAGCCAAAGACGATCAGAGAGGTGCAAGCCCTAACAGGACGAATAGCTGCATTAAGTCGATTTATTTCAAAGTTGTCAGACCACTGCAAACCATTCTTTGACACGATTCGGAGCCATGGAAGGCAGGTCTGGGGGGATGAGCAACGACAGGCATTGACTCATTTGAAGCAATATATGCAGAATCCGCCAGTCCTGTCAGCCCCAGAACCGGAAGAAAAGTTATTTCTATATCTTGGAGTATCTGGTGTCGCGACGAGTGCCGTTCTGATTCGTTGCAAGGAAGGGGTGCAATACCCAGTATTTTATGTAAGCAAAACACTGATGGAGGCAGAAAAAAGATACTCAAAGGCCGAACGGGTGGTACTTGCACTTGTAAATGCAAAAAGAAAGTTAAGGCATTATTTTGAATCCCACCCCATAGCTGTTCTAACAACTTTCCCAATCAGAACGCTCATGCACAAGCCAGAGCTCTCGGGCAGAATGACAAAGTGGGCCATAGAGTTGAGTTCATTTGACATAACGTACGAGCCGAGAACAGCTATTAAAGGGCAAGCGGTGGCCGATTTCCTACTAGAATGTGATGCCGAAGATGCGGAAGAGGACCTTAGAAGCGGCTCTTGGAAACTTTTTGTGGATGGCTCCTCTAACCAGACGGGGGCTGGGATTGGGATCAAACTGCAAACCCCAGAGGGTACTTCCTTGAGCCAAGCACTCAGACTTGAGTTCCGAGCCACCAATAATGAAGCGGAATACGAGGCGTTGCTAAATGGATTAAAGTTGGCCAAAGAGCTACAGATCAAAAGTTTGACAGTGTATAGTGACTCGCAGCTGATTGTTCGGCAGGTAAATGGTGAGTACGCAACCAAGGATGACATGATGGGGGCATACCGTTCTGCCGTTCTGCGTAGAGCCAAGGACTTTGCAAAGATTGAATTCATACAGTTGCCGAGGGAACAGAATGCAGATGCAGACCGTTTAGCATGCAGTGCTTCAAGTTGCGGTGAAACATTGGCGAGGGTGATTCCAGTGGGAATAGTGACCCAGCCGTCCATTTTCGAAGAACCGATGGTCTCGGACCCTTGGCAAGTCAACGTCATACCGTATGAACCGAGTTGGATTGACCCAATCATTACCTATATTCGAGATGGCATTTTGCCTATGCAAAGGGATGAAGCTAGGAAACTCAAAAAGAATGCTGCCAAGTACGCCATCGTGCGGAACCAGCTGTACAGAAGGTCCTATTCTGGCCCGTACTTGAAATGTGTCACCCCCGCGGAATCGCAGCAGGTATTGCGAGCTATTCATGAGGGTGTGTGTGGCAATCATTCTGGGGGAAGATCGTTAGCGCATAAAGCAATGACACAAGGGTATTTTTGGCCAAACATGTCAAGAGATGCGGAGGAGTTCTCTCGAAGGTGCGATAAGTGCCAACGATATGGACCAATGATCCACCAACCACCTGAAGAATTGCACGTAATGGCCTCGCCGTGGCCTTTCGCGCAATGGGGGATGGATGTGGTCGGTCCTCTGCCAACTGCAAGAGCTCAGAACAAGTATGTGTTACTGGCCACGGATTATTTCACTAAATGGGTGGAGGCAGAACCGTATCCTAGCGTGACTCAGACTCAGGTGAGACGATTTATCTGGAACAACATTATCTGCCGCTTCGGTGTTCCCAGAACAATAGTCATGGACAATGGCACAAACCTCGACAGCAGGCAAGTAAGAAAGCTGCTGGAGGAGTATGGAATCAACCAGAAGTTGGCTGCAGTAAGTCATCCTCAGGCTAACGGACAAGCAGAAATCACAAACAGAACCATTTTCGCCTGCATTAAGAAGAAGCTGGAAGATCATAAGGGGAAGTGGTTGGATGAACTCCCGAACGTTCTATGGGCTTACAGAACCACCCCAAGGCGGCCGACTGGGGAGAGCCCGTTCGCGATGGCGTATGGTACCGAAGCAGTTATACCGGTTGAGCATTTAGTCCCCACTATCAGAAGCTTAGCATGGAGTCGAGATCAGAACGACAAGATGTTAAGATTGAACCTCGACATGATAGACGAAAGGAGGGACGCAGCGGCTATAAGGCTAGCATCGTATCAGCAAGTGCTGGCGAATAGTCACAATAAGAGAGTAAAACACAGGGATTTTGCCCCGGGCGATCTGGTTCTGAAAAGAAAGGTGGGGATGGTCAAAAAAATGATGCCACCCTGGGAAGGCCCATACAGAATTGCAGAAGTCATTGGCAAAGGGGCATATACGTTGGAAACCATGGCGGGAAAGTTGGTCAGCAAGCCCTGGAACGCCACGTCTCTGAAGAGGTACTATCAATAGAAGCTAAGTTCTGGTTTTAATTGGATGTTATTTGTTGTTAATCAAATACATATGAATGAGCAAGTTACCGGAATTTACAAAAAAAGAAGAGAAGAATTTTCTTTTCCAATGGTCTACTATAAAAATTTAAAGCCAAGTGGCAAGTGGCATTCTAGCCGAGCGCCAGGCACTTAAGCAAGATAAGTGGCAGCTGGCACTATAAGCCGAACGCCAGACACTTGCTAAAAATTTAAAGCCAAGTGGCAAGTGGCATTCTAGCCGAGCGCCAGGCACTTAAGCAAGATAAGTGGCAGCTGGCACTATAAGCCGAACGCTAGACACTTGCTAAAAATTTAAAGCCAAGTGGCAAGTGGCATTCTAGCCGAGCGCCAGGCACTTAAGCAAGATAAGTGGCAGCTGGCACTATAAGCCGAACGCCAGACACTTGCTAAAAATTGAAAGCCAAGTGGCAAGTGGCATTCTAGCCGAGCGCCAGGCACTTAAGCAAGATAAGTGGCAGCTGGCACTATAAGCCGAACGCCAGACACTTGCTAAAAATTGAAAGCCAAGTGGCAAGTGGCATTCTAGCCGAGCGCCAGGCACTTAAGCAAGATAGGTGGCAGCTGGCACTATAAGCCGAACGCCAGACACTTGCTAAAAATTGAAAGCCAAGTGGCAAGTGGCATTCTAGCCGAGCGCCAGGCACTTAAGCAAGATAAGTGGCAGCTGACACTATAAGCCGAACGCCAGACACTTGCTAAAAATTTAAAGCCAAGTGGCAAGTGGCATTCTAGCCGAGCGCCAGGCACTTGCCGTACAAACACACAGCAAAACTAATGTAAAAAGAAAAAGAGAGAAAAGATATATATGTACTGAAGATAAGTTGAACAGAGCACAACACATAGAGAAAAAGAGTTCGGCCATTTCATTAATATTGAACATTTAGTTTACAAAAGAGAGGTGTCCATCATTACAAGAAGATATGAACTGGAAGAATTCGAAGGAGCCCTAGCTAGACGCCTCAGTACCAACAGCATCCTGGTCCTGCCGACTCGCCTCCTCGGCCCCATCAGCCGCCTCACCTTCATGAGGTGGGGAATCCAGGTGAATAACTGAGTCGTTCGGCTGGGGTTCAGCGTCAGCAGTGGCTACAGAGGGAGCCACGGTTGACGATTGGGGAGCGGTCAGTGGCAGAGCGGTAGGAGGAGCTGTGATGATCCTTGAGGATGCGATGTCCTGGCACTCATCAAATATACGCTCCGCTTCGGTGGGTTCTGGGTCGACATAGACCCCCAGAGGCTCGATCCCCAGATCCTTGTCTACCTCATCCGGAGTGGAGCTGGTCTGTCCCTCATCCGGAACCCGGTCGGCGAAGCCTTCCCGGAATCCTTGAGCATACCGAAGAGCACCGACCCTGGAGAACCGAGCATGAAGGGCCAGCATCCCACCACCCACTCTGCTGATAGCGTCGATCAGAGCGGTACGCTCGTCCAGAGCTCTTTTTTCAAAAGCCATCCGAGCAGACTGTTCATCAGCTAGAAGACGTTGGAGTTCTGCCTTCTCTTCTCTGAGTGATTCCTGCTCAGTCTGCCAGACGCTCTTCTCGAGCTGGAGGGCGTCCTTCTCATCCTGAAGGGAATCATTCTCCTTTTTCAGGACATCTCTCTCTTGCTCGGCTTTGTCAAGCCGAACCAGCACCTCGGTATTCTTCATGGCAAGGAGGTCGTTCTCTTTATTAGCCACCTCCAGGCTGTCAGAATACTTTCGGGCCCTGGCGTTCCCCATTTCCACCTGCTTCTGCATGGCCATCATCCCAAACAATGTCTGCATAGGTGCACAATAAGAACGGTTAAACCAATAGTCAGAACGGGAGAAGGCAAGACCAAGTAATATAAGAGAATTCATGAGTTAGAAAATAAAAGTCACCTCCATAGCAGATTGGGGAAAGCGACTGAACACGTCCTTCTGGGAAAGGCCCTTTGCCGCCTCAATGTCCTTCGGAGTCCACATGCTCCTGTAGTAGGCCATAGCAGTCTGGCCATCCTTCAGCATGGTCTCGTTCGGTTTCACGAACGTCCCATCCGTTCGAGTGTACCGAGGGGCCCATGGCGGCAAGCTGGGGATAGAAGGGGGGCCTGAAGCAGAAGCAGAGCCACCAGCTGCAGGAGGCCCAGAGTGAGAAGGAGCTCTGATCGCTCGGTGCAAGAGAGTACCCGGCCCAGAGACTCGGGTCCTTCTAATAAGAGGCTCCTCCTCAGGGTCGATTTCACTGTCAGGATGAGGCCTTTTGCCTCGCTCTTTGTCCCGACCGCCCCCCGCAGCAGCAGGAGCTATGGTAGCTGGGGAGGGCGCGTTCTGGTTGGCCGCAGGGGCGCTGGCAGCAGGGTTAGTAGCCACTGCGCTCGGGACAGTGTCAGATATGGTGGCTGAAGAAGAAGCCGACGCTGGAGAGGAGGTCGCCCCAGCAGCAGGAATGACTGGGGGAGTATTTTTCCTCCTGCCAAAAGAGGGAATCTGCAGTCTGCTCATATTGTAGCCGAGTGATGAGAGCGCAAAGAGGTTGTCTGAAGTGAGGAGATCTGAGCAGGAAGGAATATCGTTCAGAACATATCTCTTCAAGTAGTTAATCCTATCCCTGCAAACACTGTAGCTCAAGTCATCACAAGGTATTCCCAAGGAGCGGCATAAGTAAGTGCAAAAACGAGGAACGCATGTTTCACAGGGGCAGTCGTGTTTATGGGATTTGAATTTTTTATAGGAGGAGACAGAGCAGACACCAAAGGCGCTCGGGATTGGGTAATCCTCTGCAGCCGGCGAAGACCAAGCCCCACTAATACCCACTATGCTATCCCTCCAACCCTTTTCAGATTTTATTGTGTCAGTGCATATGGACATCTTCTCGAACGGGTAGAGGTGGTAGAAGGGCTCGTTAGTACGGATCTTACTGACCTTATAGCACAGAAGGAGGTCTATGAGGTCAAGGTCCAGATTTCTGTCACGCATCAATAAGAGCATAACAGATATGATCCTAAAGAAGTTGGGGTTGACCTGCAGAGGGGATATCCCCAATCTGTTGAAGACGTAACTAAAGAAAGGGCGCAGAGGGAACCTAACAACATTCAGTTGAAGGTTTGTGAATAAGACTTCGCCGGGCAGGAGGCCGGCGCCGGTCGTAATATTAACGTCTTGGGGGCAAACCCTAACTACGATGTTGTCAGGAAGTCTAAGTCTCATACGAAGAACACCCAGATCTACAACCATGGTGGAAGTGCAAGAAGAATCTAAAAGAGGGAAAATGGAAGCCTGCCGAAAGTAAAAAGAACGAAACTAACCTCGGAGGACTGCAAGATCGCTGGGAGAATGACTCTCGAAGGATTTCACCGGAAAAGGCTTAGCACAGTTCTAGAAAGAGGGAGATTTGGCTGATGATGGAGACGGTAAAGGGAAGTGAAGTGGAATTCGAGAGCATTATATAGGCAAGGGGGCCCGAGGGCCGAAGCGTCGGGAAGGCAAGAAATCCCTCGAACCCCGGAACATTGATTCTGGATCTGACCGTTCGCTCCCCCACGTGGTTATCTCGAGCCGTCAGCGTCATGATGAGACGCCATCAATAATTACCCCTTATTAAATAAGGGGCAATTATGGGGGCAGTTGAGGAGGCCCTGGATGACATGGGCCAGGTCCGACTCGCAAAACACAACCTTCAGTCCGAACAGCTGGGTCAGCCCATAAAAAGACACTGCCATATGGGCCGAGCGGGAGTAAGCCCATTAAGAGTGACCAGGGCTTACTGAGGAATAGGCCCAGGTCCAGCAATTAGTAAATATCTTGTAAATATCTTGTAAATATCTGGTAAGTATCTATAAATAGGAGTTGGAATGAAGAGGAGGGGGATCTTGATTCGGGTGGAGGTGTAAGAATTCTAGAGAGAGAAAGAATAGAAGGAGTTTCTTGCATCTTCAATATATCTTTTAAATTATAAAAGGGCATAATTGTAAATTTATTAAAATAATTCTTTTTCATTTCCTTTCCTTTCTTTTCTCAAATATGATTATTATTCTTCCCTTTCTTTTCCATTCATTAATCAACCAAACATGATAGGAGATTAAAATTATCATTTCCTTCCCTTCCATTTCCTTTCCCTTATAACTAATGTTATCCTCCCCCTTCAAACCCACCGTACCAAACATAGCCTAAATGGTGTTGCAAAGATGAAAGGGTTAAAGCCTGCGAATTCTAGAGAGAAAAGTGATAATAAGGTGAATTAGTGGTGGATAGCTGTAAAAATAACAAGTGTTTAATATTTCTAAAGGGTAATTTCGTCATTTAAAAAGGGCTGATATTTTAAATGAAAAATGAATATTTTTATTAAAGGGCAAATAAGACATTTCATATTATTTAAGGTTGTGTTTGGATTCTGTATCTGACAGAGGGTGTCACTGTTCAAAAAATAACTAACTTATATATGTGTCAATAAGACAAACTTCAAGGGGTGTCACTGTAATTAACTCATATATATATATATATAAGGTAAAGTGCATTAAAACCCCCTCAACATATATATATATATATATAAGGTAAAGTGCATTAAAACCCCCTCAACTGTACCAAAGTGCAACTAACCCTCTCAAGTACAAAAAAAAACCCCTCCAACTATTAAATTGGCTAAGGGCATGTTTGGAAGCCCAAATATGATTTTTTTTTTTTTAGTTAGCACCAGGAAATCACCTAGGCAGGGTCCCTTCGAGCCTTACCCCAAGGATACACCGGGTAAGTCGGAGAAATTGGAAGGCTTGGTAGGAGTCGAACACTAGCCGATTAGATGCCAGCCCCAAGCCCCTACCTATGATATTATTTTGATGTTTTGGTTTTGTATTTTGGGCCAATATCATGTTTGGAGTGGGCTGATGTGGTATTGAATAGTGTCAAAACATTACCAGATTTGGGCCAAAACCCATATCGACAATTTGGTGATATTGGCTGATTTTACACTGTAGCGGCGATATCAGACTTGGCTAAACACTGTAGCGCTGGTATCAAGTAATATCAAACACTGTAGCGCTGATATCTGGTATATAAATAATTTTTTCTCATTTTAGGGCATTTGGTCTCTCGTTTTTTTCTCTTCTCCCGCATGTATCTGAGAGGCGATTTGGGGCGATTCACTTCAACCCTTGATATACAAACGTTGTGCGAGCTGTTTTTTAAGAGTTTGTAGATCCAACATTAGTTGTGGCTCTCGTACCTATCTATTGTCTGATTTCTCTCTGACGCGATTTTGGGGTTTCAACTTCAACCCTTCAGTTTAGTCATTGTGTAAGCTGTTCCTCGAGAGTTTTTAGTTGTAAAATCAGTTTTGTCTTTCATACCTTTCTGTTGTCTCATTTCTCTCTGTTTTCGCGCATCTGTCTAACGCGGATTTGGGGTTTCAACTTCAACCCTTCAGTTCAGTCGTTGTGCGAGGTAGTTTGAGGCTTTTGTGCAAGCAGGTCTTTGAAGTCGCTGCAGGTAACGCTACTACCAAACCCTAACCCTAATTAGGACTCTATTTATTTGCACAAAAGTGTATGTATTCTCGATTCTTAGATCTATGTGGGATTTTTTTTTTTTCTTTTTAGAATCAGAAATAAATTTCTTGAAATTATAAATTTAATTTAATTAATTTTCAGAGATATGAAAATCAGAAATCAAAAAAATTAGTTGGTGGAAACTGGAAACATAATTTACAACGTACCCCTTACTTCTCTCACTACCTACCTTGACGCAACTATGTTCTGTTTTTCCTTTTTTTTTTGTTGTTATTTATAGAGAATTATAACATTAAGGGTGCGTTTGCGTGTCAGGATTCAAGGTCCTGAGAAAGTATACAATACTCCATATATGTATAATTTTATCAATTAATATATTCATCAGTGAATATGAATGAAATCCGTGCCTGGAGACTTGTAAAATTGAATAATTAAAATATGAAAAATCAAATGTCAGTAAAGGTCTTCTTCAAATTCTTGTCAAGAAATCTTTTGTTAATCCTATTTAATTTTCATCATTGTCTTTTATGAATTTTCCACCAATAGGTTAATGGAAAGAAATCACAGAGATTCACAGTGACTCTCTTCTGATTAAGCTTTACTAATTTCTACACTGTAGCATTCAGCCGCAATCCTAAATTGCTAAATATTCAAAAAAAAATTGTGGTATGGTGCTACTCCCGAATTGATGCATGTATCTAAGTTTTATATATAAATAAATAAATATATATATATATATATATATATATATATATATTTCGACATATATTATTTTTCTTGAGATTCTCTTGTGTGTAATTTCAAGGTAGAAAATTTAAGACCAACGTAGGTTTGGATCGTGATTACTATATTAATTTCTTGAAATTATAAATTTAATTGAATTTTCACTTTAAATTGAAAATTTTATAAACAATTTACTAAACTGTTAAATTTACTTAATAATAATCAGATGGACATGAACAATGACAATGTTGAGCAATACCCATCAAGAGACATTTATTCTCTTAATGGTGAGAATGGTGAGGACGTTGTAGTTATTGAACAGGCTGATGCCGTTGTTTGGTGTGATGCCCATCAAGAGAAATTTATGCTCTTGATGGAGGAAGAGGTTGGAAAAGGAAATCATATAAGCACGACTTTTAATCCAATTAGGTGGACACATATTGTGGACGCAATGTTGGTGGAAACTGGAAAGAAGTACATGAAGGACCAATATAGACAAAAATTCAACACAATCAGAGCACTATACAAAGATTGCAAACAAATATTACTTGAGACTGGTGTAGGGTACAACAATGAAACTGGAATGATTGAGTTGGAAGCTGAAAGATGGGTTTGATTGTGCAAGGTTAGTATTTCAATATGTGTCTATTTACCATACATACAGTTAGTAATTAGTGATTTAGTATTAAAAAGGTTTGATGAACAATAATTGTAAGCTAATAACGTGTAGGTTCTCAAGTATGGTAGAAAAATAAAAAAAACAGGGGTGTAAAAATTTTTGGGGATATACATACTACTGGTCAGCATGTTCATCCTTCTACAAAAGCACCCAAACCTCACCAAGTGCTAACAATGTCTCAAGTGGCAACACATGAAGCTGCAATTCGTAACATTGAGGGCAATGCGGACATGACTGATGTAGAATGATCTAATGTAGAATGACCTATTGACCTTAGTCCTACTCCCAAACCTGTAGCTAAGAAACCTAAGAAAGAAAGTTTTTCCTCCATAATGTCTCAAGTGATGGCATGTTTGATTGATATTGGGAACACAAAAGCCGATAAAATTGCCAAAGTCATAGCAGAATCTTTTAGTTGTCAAGCATCCCGTGTTAAAGAAATGCCTGAAGTGACATCTCCCAGTAAAAAAGAAAAAGAAAAAGAAATTGATCCCTAGCTTGAGGAATGCCTTAGGATCGTCAACACATTAATAAGGATTGATAATACCCATTATGCTAAGATCATAAGGATGTTTGGTGAGGACAAGGTGTGGAGGGACATATTTCTTCATATTCCTAATGAGAAGAAGGTTGGGTGGGTGATGAATCAGCCTCTGTGATATGTTCGTTATCTTACTTTTATGTGCTTTTAGATGACTGTTTTATAACTCCTTTTACATTACTGTTGAATGACTGTATTTAATTTTCTTTATCTACTGCTTTTACATTACTGTTGGAAGACTGTATTTAATTCCTATATTTACTACTTTTAAATTAATGCTAGATGACTATTTATGTTCTATATCTATTACTTTTACATTATTGTTGGACAATTGTATGATTTGGTATGTCTTTTATCATTTTTGTATTATTGATGAATAACTGTATTATTTGTTATATATTTTTCCATTTTCCTTATATCATAAAGTTGTTTAATTTTTATTACAATAATTGCTTCTGTTTATTCTTAAATAGGATAGTAGATATAGATATAAAGACAATATCAACCATGTATGATGATGATGATGAGGAGAAAATTCTTGTTTTGATCACAGCCGTATATGAGTACTATCATAAACATTTTGATAAGCAACGTTGTAGGGATTCCATGTTAAAAGGGGAAGATTACGTATTCAAGATTTTAAATGGACATGAAGATAGGTGTTATGAAAATTTTCGGATGTACCCCAATACCTTTAGGGCTTTGTGTCGTGAGTTGATATTGTTAGTATTGAAAGATTTTACATTTGTAATAGTAGAAGAACAAGTTGCAATTTTCCTACTTACCGTATCTCACAATGAAAGGAATCGTGTCATTGCTGAAAGATTCTAACATTCTACATCCATAATTTCATATCACTTTCATGTTGTCTTAAAGTTAATTTATGAGTTAGGGACTAAGATTATTATTCCCTCAGATTTGAATGAAATTCCTAAATAGATAAAAAAAACAGTCCAAAGTTTTACTCATACTTTAAGAATTGTGTAGGAGCCATAGATGGTACTCATATCCATACTGTAGTGCCACTTGACTAACAAAAACCCTTTGTGGTAGAAAGGGTGATACGACCCAAAATGTCATAGACGTGTGTTCTTTTGATATGAAATTCACATACATTCTAGTAGAGTGGGAAGGGTCTGCTAATGATTCTAAGATTTTAAATGAGTGCATTCAGAATGAGGATTTGAATTTTCCATTACCACCCGAAGGTAAGAAAATTACCTTTCCATATTTATATTTAACATTAAAAATACGTTAATTTTAATACTAAACATGACATGTAAGTTTTATTTGGTGGACTCTGGGTACGCCAATCAATCAGGGTTTTTGGCCCATTTCCGGGGTCAACGTTACCACATGCAGGAATATTGTAGACATACTAGAGGACCACGCGGTAGAGAAGAGTTGTATAATTTTAGGCACTCGTCATTGAGGAATATCATATAGCGATGTTTTGGGTTGGTAAAGATAAGATTCCCTATATTAAAGCAAATGCCCCCTTATCACTTTGACACTGAAGTTCTTATTGTCATTGTTTGTTGTACATTGCATAATTTCATAAGATCCCAAGGTGAATCTGATGAAATTTTTGATGCTGAAACCCCTGAATCTTCTACTTCACAAAATGAATCTGATGTGGATGACATTGTTAAGGTTGTCAGTGCTACTAATACACAGATGCGACAGATGGATATTTATCATGATCGTATTGCGAACCTAATTTGGGAGCACTATAATCACTAATTATAATAGTGTGTAATAGAGTGTAGGATTTTAACTGACATGCATACAATATGGATAACTGTAATAATTAATTATAGTGCGTAAATTAAACTCACACGCATACAATATGGATAACTGTAATAACTAATTATATTAGGACATCAAATATTAAATGCTTTAGTACTTATAGGCGCACTTATGTATAGGCTTGAAGGTGAGCGACCACAATATGCATGTGGTAGAGGTCCCATGCATCTTTATAGGGCTGGAACTCCATAAAATTATGGTCGACAATTCTATAGGTGTCCAGCTCGGGAGGTATGGCTTTAATCTTTTAGGTGTTATTTCTATTACTGTTTCCTAATTGTATAATTTATATTTTTTGTGGTCACATATGAATGCATTTATATGGGTGGATGAGTTGCACTAAGGTGCACAAGTTGAAGAACAAGTTCAATTTGACTTGGACAGAGTCATTACAATGATTCAAAATGAACAATGTAGATAGAAGTACATGCTCTTCTTAGGTTGTGGATATCTTACTATCACAATCATGTTTATTGTGATTGTCTTCTTCTTGCTTATTATCGTTGTTATTGAAAGATGAAGTTAGATAAACTTCCATCTCCTGTAATATATGACATGTCATAGGTATTTAGTTAATTTCCTGTGTTTCATTATGTAATATATACTTAATTTTCTATATTTGGATGACCTTGTTGCTGAGACTACAAATGTTATATTTTCAACTGCGTATTACTTGCTGTTGTGTTATCTTATGTGGCATTTTGGGAGTGAGCTCAAGGGTATTTACACTCAAATTTGCAACTTAGCCTGAAAAAAGGTTAGCTATGTCTTGCTTACTACATCTTGTTTCATTCCTACCATGTGTTATTTTATTTCTCTCTAATCCTCTTCATGTGTTTGGTTGTGCATGAGGTCATTTACACTCAAATTTGCAACTTAGCCTAAAAAAAGGTTAGTTATATCTTGCTTACTACATCTTGCTTCATTCCTACCATGTGTTATTTTATTTCTCTCTAATCTTTCATGTGTTTGGTTGTGCATGAGGTCATTTACACTCAAATATGCAACTTAGCCTGAAAAAAGGTTACCTACATCTTCCTTACTACATCTTGCTTCATTCCTATCATGTGTTAATTTATTTTTCTCTAATCTTCTTCATGTGTTTGGTTGTGCATGAGGTCATTTACACTCAAAGTATAATCAGGCTGTTTCCACTTAGAGTTTTTAATGATCTCAATTCTTTTACTGTCTATGGTGAACTTCTCAATCAAACTATTCTACATGGTATGCTTATGAGCCTTAACTGACTTTGTTATGCTCTCTGTCTTCTTATTTAATTGTTTTTCAACCCACAGTTCAATTAAGCTGATATCTTTGTGCTTCATTTGATATCCAATTAAGATTGGGCACGTACTGAAGTCCATGTAAAATAGGTTAGAACACAATTGTTTATTTATACATACCAAATGTGAGCTGTTTTTTGAGTACACACAGCAATCTTTCTTGTTTGGTGTTGAGTACACACAGTTGTTTTTGTCCATGTAGGAAGGTTTTCCTGATATCTAAAGGTTGTGCAAGGAGCTTAGAGTGCAGAAATCATATTGGATAAAAATGCTTCAGGTGTGCATTCTAACTTAAATGTTATATTTTCTCCTTGCATTTGGTTCACATGCCTGTAATGCAGCTTCAATCTATGACTTCCAAAACTTGTTTATATCACTTACTTAGCTGTTGTCACAACTTGACTATATTGAAGGAATGGGACAAATATCAACACTCTCTTTTGAAGGAATGGGACAAATATCAACACTCTCTTTTGGCAGCTTGTTCCGCCTTGTGAAGAAGACACCCCCGAGGCTTGTGCTGGGTTTGAGAAATTGTATACTGATGATGTAGAGAAATTGTATAGTGATGATGTAGAGAAATTGTAAATTATAGGAAGTTATTTTCTTTTAAGACCTTGACAGATTGCTGCTGCTGTAAGTTGTGTATTATAATTGTTACTTATGAAAGAACAGTTCCATTTTTATCTGTGCAATAAACTGACATGATCAAAAGGAGATATATATATATATATATATATTCTGCTGTGTCATGTCAAGTACTTTAGTGGTATTTTAATTAACTGTGAGAACTCAGTGGTCTTGTAGTTTAGTGGAATTTTAATTTCATATGCAAGAGCTTGTAACAGATTCTGAATGTCATGAATAAGAGGCAAGATGTAAGCAGGACAAGGGCGGACGCCATGCACAGCCTCGCATAAGACTGGTTTTGTAAGCACTTTGTCCACAGGGAGAGCCTAGTTGCAATAAGAGGAGGAAATAAGTTGTACATTCCTAGAACACCATCACTTAGTCCGATATACATCAAGTGTTCAACTTTTCTACCATCTGATTGACTCATTTGATTTGTTGTGGGTATACAATTTGCCACTACTTTGAAAGTTTGTTGACTATAAATTTTTTAACAGATGAGTGACAGCGCAAATGTCTTGGGACATATATTTCATTTGTTGACCAATATTACTACTATAAAATTTTAAAATTTTCTCTGACCAAACAACTCAAAAAGACAGGTTTTAAACACCACAATTTCAGGGAAAAAAAAAAAAAAAAAAAACCACAATTCTACCATTGAGTTGGAAAATGAGTCCTTTATGTCAGTGTCCGTTTAATTTGTATTTATATAATTATTTTAGTTAATTTCATATTAATCATGTAATATTAATTCATTTGCTTTAACCTGAATCAACCAACAGGTCAAGAAATTTTTTTTTTTATTTTAATAAATTATCTCAAATCATAAAAAAAAAAATAGACTATTACATATAAACTTATAATTGTATTTATATATATTTAATTATTAAAAATAAAAACAAAACAGTCTTTATCAAACATGTATCCTGTTATTGATTCAGAATTTTTGACAACAAAATGAACTTTCCAAACGTGTTTTGTTTTCGAATGTCTTAGAACGCATGACATTACCAAAGGCCGTTTTTATGTTTTTGATATCCAATTGTCAAAAACAAAACAGATCCAAACGCACCCTAAGTTTTAGGACGGAGAATGTCGAAAAAATTAAAAGACTTTTTTAACCCGTCGTTTTGAAACTTACTCATTCAAGTAAATGATGTGGCAGCTGGCAATCTCAACGACTACTACAGCATAACCACCTTATCGCATATCAAACTGTTGAAATCGTCAGCAACGTTATCACAAAGCATCACCTTTATTTTATTATTATTTTATTTTTTTTCAAAACCAACATTACATACATATGTATATATTATTTCTTCTTCTTCCCTAATCTCCACCATGGACTGCCAACACCACCATCTCTCTACACCAAGATCTCCATCAACATCTCTCTGCACCAAGATCTACACCGCCATCTAAGCCTTTATCACAACCATGTGTATATATACAAGTGCCATGGTGACAGATTCTAATGGAGACAGTAAAAATCAATCCGATGATTGGGTCTACTTGCGATTGGATTTTGCTTGGTGATCGGTGACAAAATATTCTTGGGGTTTTGTGATTGGGTTTGCTTGCGATTGGGTTTTCAAATAAGTTCTTGTGATTGGGTTTGGTAAGGGGTTGAGAATTTTGCAATTTGATTTGCTTGTGATTGGGGTTGGGAATTCTGCCGCCTGTACCACCGGTTCCCAAAATTGGAGTTGCCGCAATGGAGCCACGGCTGCAGGTGGTGCTCTGGATTTGTATGAGTCCAGAGTCCGACTTGTCCACAGCTTGATGGCCTGCGCCGAGGTGGTCCAAGAAGACAATGTCAAGCTCACCGATGCGTTGGTGAAGCACATAGAACCCGACCCATTTCACTACAAAATTTCAGCACAAAATTTCCAATTATTGATACTATCATTGTGAGATATTAATTTATTTTTGACAATTATTGTAGACATAATAAGTTCAAGTTGAGTTGTAATTCAAATTATTTGTTCTACTTCGACATGGACTACAGAACTGGGAAGGAGTTCAAACTTACCATACTTGAAGATTTTTGAAGAAAAAGGTAAGAACACCACATAGGAAGGATTCTAAACGAGGTTGGACACATTATACACTTTCGATTTTGTTCGGAACAAGTTTTTACATTCTGTCAATCTTGAACTGGTTCGAGGATAATCGAATGAAGATTTTTGAAGAAAAAGGTAAGAACACCACATAGGAAGGATTCTAAATGAGGTTGGACACATTATACACTTTCGATTTTGTTCGGAACAAGTTTTTACATTCTGTCAATCTTGAACTGGTTCGAGGATAATCGAACAGGTTCATCTTAAACGGGTTCAAGATTTATCAAACAGGTTCAACTTCAGCAGGGTCGAGATTTTACATTCTGTCTATCTTGAACTGGTTCAAGATTTATCGAACAGGTTCAAAAAGTCCTGTTCACTATACAACTTCAGTTTCCTTATCCTGAATTGTTTCCCAGTTGGTCTAGAATAATACTAAATCCTATGCACTAATTTTACCTTATTTTCAGAAGGATTAGGTCATTCTAAACTCTATATAAACCACATCATATATATTGGTTTATTCACGGCTTTTGATCTACAAATTCATTATTCTTAAAAGCCTTAGGAAGATTATTTTTGTAAAAAATCAGAGCTAATTTTTCTATCATCTTTCTAGAACATAAACACATAGTGAGTTTAGAATTATGGTGTTTAAATCCTGATCGTGATCATACAGTTGTATTAACATCGATCAGACGAAACAGATCTAGTTCTATATCATTCAGACAGTTGAAGAACAGAAGTAAACGCAGTCACACTTTGGAAGGGTTGGAACATTCATGGAGTGCTGTCTGATCTACCTGCTACTCTTCTAGAAATATTAAGTGTAAGCCTGAGGTCAAGTTGCTGTTGGACGAGGAGTCGCAAAATCAGAAAATCGTTAGCGATTGGTGTTGGGTAGAACGATAGGGTGTGAGCCAAAGTTAAAATTCGGTATACTTTGTTTCAAATATAGTGGATTGGTTTACTTTAGACTGCACAAGTCCATAAGGTTTTTCCCATAACAATTGACGTATTTTATTAACTGTGGTTTCCTTGCTAAAATCCTGATGTCATCTCTAACTTTATACTTTGGTTTATTTTACTGCATGCGATTAATTGTTTAACTGCTAAAATAAGTAAAGTTGGTAACGACACAGATCTGTTTTACAAAATCTAATACTTTATTAAAATACATTCCGCTGCATACGACTCACAATCATCTCCCACACTAAACCAGTACTCCCATCAGAACCCAACCAAACTTTACACCATTCGCCTGAATCATCGTGTCTAGCCGCCAACCACAATTAGTTCCCAATCGCACACCTTAAAAGTCCTAACCCATCTCACCACCAACACAACAAACCACCAGCTTCAACGTGGCATTCGCCGGAATCGCGTCATCATTCCGGATCGTCAGTTTCTCATCACCAAGCATTGCATCGTCGTCACCTGAATCTTCGCTTGCCAATAATATATAGACAAAGGGTGCTTTTGGATACTAGGAGAGAAAAGAAAATAAAATAAAAAGAAAGAATAATATTAGTTAGGGGAGAAAAGAAATGATAACAATAATTTCTATTCTTATTTGGATATGATAGAGGGAAGAAAAAAAGAGAAAATAGAATAATTAAATTACTATCATATCTTTTAAAATAGATAAGATGTGGGTGGAATAATAATTTACTCTTTTTAATTGTTGAGGGCAGTTTCATAATTATAAAAATACTACGTAAACACTATCCATTCTCTTTCTATCTTCTCATTTTTGGAGAGAGAAAATGAGAGATAAGGAGGACCTATCTCTCCCTATCATTTATTTTCTCTCATTTTAACCAGCACAAACACAATTTACATTATCCTTTCTTTTCTTTTCTCTCAATATCCCTCCAAATCTCTCAATCCAAACATACCCAAAAGGTTGTTATAGTCTTTTAACTCTCATAAAGGCTTTTGGGTCATTTAATGAGAATAATTAATTAATTAATTAATTTATTTTTTTGACACAATGAGAAATAATCCATCACGTCAGCTGAACAACATAGTTTTGATGGTTTTATGCTACTTTAGAAACTCAGGGGTTTTGTGCTCATTTGGGTATGGTTGAGGGGTTTTATTGCACTTTACCCTTTTATATATATATATATGAATTCTGTGTCCCATATATGTTAATTTGGTATATTAATAATGGGTAATTCCAACTTTCCAATAGGTTAATTGATAAGTCAGGGCATTTTAGTCATTTTATCTCATGTGTCAGAGTGTTAAGGGGTGTCTTTGTCAGATTCAAGAGGCCTCATTGTTCAAAAAAGGGTAAACTTTCTTCTGCCTATCAATAGGGCAAATCTAAACTCAAGAGGTACCCCGCCCAAAAAAAAAAAAAAACAAAAAACCTAGTATGAATTCTTAATTCTTAAACTGATATTTTAAGATAAATTTATTTAAACGAAAAGTGTTTAATAAAATTATACAGTCAATGCAGATTTGTCTAAAAATAGATTCAACCTCTGAGTAAAAAATGATGCAGTGAGAAGAAAGAAATAGATTTGTCCAAATTTTAGTTGCATGCGAGTGCCCTTGTATTCATGGTCGCTTTGTTGTACTGACAGCCACAGCAGTCAGTCTGACTCCTTGCAGATTGGATCTTTCGTAACAAAAATAAGAGAGAAACCACCAACTGCAGATTCCAACTTGCTTTCACAATTTTACTCCGTTTTGTGCTACTTAACCTCACCGTGAGAATATAGAAATAAATTACGTACCAGCATCAATGTAGATGTGCGCGCACGTGTGTCTGATTAAATAGACTTGCAAGCTACCGGAATACTGAAACTGCATTCTCAGTGTAGCCTTCCATCTATAAGATGTCCTCGCTCTTGGTTGTGCCTGGATAAATACACATGGTGCTCAGCTCATACTCTCATTTAGTTGTGGCCAGCCATACCTATGTAATGCCTACATTTGATAACTGCCAATGCTGCTAGCAATGCGTCTACAACCTAAATTTCATCTCCAAGTTGGAGTCCGTGTTGTATATTAGTAAACCGAAGAGAATATGCCATTTACGCTCTGTAAAAATCCAAAGAGAGTAATTTACAACTGTAGGTCAGCCAATTTGAAGTACACATTTAACAATGCTACAACTCAGCCCTCACTACTAAAATGTAGTCAGGATCAATTTGGAATCACAAACCGCAGGAAAAATCCTGAGCCATGACGTCTATGTTTCAGAGAGATCTACATTCTCATTGACAGCAGCCATCAATTCAGGAGAGGGATCTTGGGTTTCCTCACTATCAGTTGGTTTCGATTCATGTTTCGCAGCAGCCTGCAACACCCGGTTCTTGATGTCCGATGATGAAGGTGATGTTGGTAGTCCAATACGGTTTGTTTCTAATTTCCCAGCAGCCCATGAAATTGCCTGAACTCCAAGTGTAAAAGGAGCCAGCAGCAGCCTTGAAGAAACACAGACAACCACAAGGAATTATAAATCTATCATCACAATCACAACTTACATGCAATACCATGAAAACAGGAAATACAATCCTAAAAGATACAAAATCTGATTGTAAGAGGATGTCAATAATTTAAAGACAGTTGCTTTTAACATGACTCCAGCAGGAGGGCTGAAAAAAGAATTTAAATGCAGAACAGCATGGCATAATAGATGGCTCTTCTACATAAGATAACTCCATGTCGGACATGTCAGGTTCCTTAAGATAATACTTTTCTCAACTTATGAATAAAATTTTGCCAATGCATTCTTTCACGGGTCAAAGGTAGACATATTCTCATGCCCCGATCCATGCAAACATGCTTCAGCAATGACTCAATTTGTTATTATCAATTTTCTCTTCATTTTATTGGAACCATGATCTTTGTTGCCCACTGTAATGCTGTATCTAGTGGGGCTCCCATGTGACTTGTAGCAGAGGGAAGTACTAGACTTTCAAGTTGGATAGAATTCTAGAGGATATGATAGTATCACCCTCCTCCAAAACCACCCTTCCGTTGGCGGCCCCCTAGTTCTTTTTTCTTTTTCTTTTTTTCAAGTAGAAGTTTATGGGCAACAAACAACATAACTTTTATTTATTTTTTACTTATGTGGGAACCATGGTTCAGCGTATCAATCGAGTCATAACGGACTTGGACAAATCCGAGCCCGATATCCATAGATACTCATTCGAATCCCTACCGATTCAATGGAGGCAGCACATCTTATGGTGTCCAAGGTCAATAAAATCTCACGATCGCGATTTCTGATACCGTTCCGTTACACAATGTGTCCATTGCACCGCGCTTGTGTCCACAAGTTGGAACCATAGTGGGAACATAACATTAGGGGCCATCCCTTGGAATAATGGTCAAAACTCGGGCTATCTAGCGAGAGGTCTCAGTTATAAGTTAAGACTTAAAGAGCAGTCAGTCACTTTATCCAAATAATGTCAAAAATTAGATATGTATCTAGTCCATCCCTCTCAGCACCCTTGATTAACACCACCACACTGCATAAAACATAACATTATTGCGCTTTTGCCTATAGCATGTGAATTGCTAGAAAATATTTATACAATCATTTGCAGTGATAATTTCATAAAATATAATTTAGATACGATAAAATAGAGAATAAAAAATGGATGCAAAATAGATTAAGTTTAAATTTCTCAAATTTGGTTACATGTGAATTACATTTGTATTCTTATATGTGCACTCTAACCCACCCACATCTATGTATTCAACTGAAGTATCGAATTGCCCCAACTATCTCACACTTAGTTTCTACAAGATTTGGCTTAAAACCTTGACCAATTTACTATGCAAGCTACCACTCGAGTAATATTCCCAAGGACTCGAACATTACAGAATGTCTAGTGTGACTTCCCATAAGATCATCAACAGTAAAATAATCCATTGCATGAAGAAGAGATTCATAATTAAGATTACTACCTCATGACCACAAACCCCACACTCTCTTATTTATCCATGTAAAACTTGTGAGTTCATAAAACCACACATATAATAAAAAAAGAAAAGAAAACAACTTAGAAATAATTATTAAATCATTCTTCCACACATTCATGAGTAGAATGGGCTGCATGAAGTAGGCTTTACCTCACGTCTTGCTTAAAATCTTCAGAGTCCTCATAAGAAACAATCCGCCGATATATAGTCTGGCAATACAAAATCAATCAATAAGGAAGATCAACAAAATACATCAACTTTAACGAAGATACGAGAATACTTTTCCTTGATTGTTACACATCAGAAAATTAGAAATTCATTGAATATAATATGATGATTTTGGACCTTTTGTTTCAAAGACATTTCTCCGGCAGACTAAAGTTTCTTAATGTCGGGTGGTAAAGTTACGAATTCTACCATTCTTTCAATGCGTGCGTAAAATATAGTCTTGAGCACCCAGGTTAAAGGTCTCCTCACTAATTAGAGTTAATTACATAGGAAACCCGAAAAATTGTGAGCAATTGTAGAAGCTTCTTGTTGGAAATCTTATCTATAAGTTGACTCAACGATTATGGCAGATTTATTGGGTCTTCAATATAGGCTAATTTTTAGGGATTTTATTTTTATTCTGATTTGATTTTATTTTATTTTATTCTCTTTTCCATATTTGTAATTTTCCGCTTGTATATAATAATAGTCAGGCTCTCAAATTGAGTACGCCAATTTTACCAAGTTACTTTTTGGTATCAGAGCCTCAAACCTACGCCTCCCCCATCTCTCTTTCTTTCACCGCCTCTTTTAATATCTCTCTCTATCTCGTTATAGCTCCTTCTCTATTTTTTTTTTTTTTCACAGACCTTCTCTCTTTTTCAGGTCGCTGTTGCGACAGTCCTAGGGAGAGTCAATCTCCTCTAGGTTCGACCCCTGTAGGGGTATTCCCTTAGTCTTTTTCATGCACTAAGGGTCAGAAGACGTGTTTGTAATTTTTTGGGGCTGCCGGGATATTCAGCAGCATTTTCGGATCAGACCGCCGTGTCTCCGGCTTCTTGGTTTGATCAAAATCAGGTTTATTCCTCCTTTATTTAAAATTATTGGTAATCTGTTGAATTGATCTATTTAATATTATGGCTAAATCAAGTAATAATAAAGAAACTCTCTTTTCGGCGCAACACACACCGGCTCAACGAGTTACTAGTGTGCTGTTGAATGGCCGTAATTTTGCATCCTGGGCTCGTTCCCTCCGCCTCTATGTTGGTGGAAAAGGCAAATCAGGGTGGATTTTGGGTACTGAAAATAGGCCAGATATTAAAGATCCTAAATATGCTCAGTGGGATATGGACAATTGCACCATTTTAGGATGGATGTTTAATTCTATGGAGGAACGCATTTATAATATATTCATGTTTTATGACTCTGTTAATGACTTGTGGACTGTTTTGAATCAAATGTATGCTCATTCTAGGAATGATGCTCGTATTTTTGAATTATATCAAGATATTGCTAAGGCCTCGCAGGAAGGCCTGAATTTGTCTGTAACTGATTATTTTGGGTATTTGAGATCTCGTTGGGAGGAACTAGCTCAATATGAGCCTCTCAGTGAATTTCCTTCTGAGACAGCCTCTCTTCTTGTCAAACGTCTTGATCGTCAGCATACCTATCAGTTTTTGATGGGATTACGCCCAGAATTTAAACCACTAAAGTCTCAGATCTTGAATGCATCACCAATGCCATCCCTGTTGGAAGCCTTTGATACTGTTGATGGTGAAGCACGCAGGCACCGTTTAATTCAGCCCTCAATTGTTCCTGTACCAGTGTCTGAGCCTGCTGGGGATAGTATGGCTTTTGCAGCCAACTTTGGATCACGAGCTTCTGGAGGTCAGAATATTTGTCACCATTGTGGAGGGGTTGGACATGTTAAGGCTCGTTGCTTCAAACTTCATCCTGAACTGAAGCAAAAATATTCTAGGAACCGTTTATCTGGAACTGGTTCTTCTCGTACTGCGGCTGTTGCAGAAACTCCTGTTACTACTGGTGGATCTACTGTATTTCCTGGACTGAGCCAACTTCAGTCTCAGATTGGGTATAGCCAAGACCAACTTGGCTCCCTTGCTTCTAGAGTTGGTGCTCCTTCAACTGCTCCCACTGCAACTATTGCTACAGGTACTCCTACTACATTTCATGTTAAGGCCAAGCAGCCCACTTGGGTTCTGGATTCTTGGGCCAATGATCACATAACTGGTGAGTTATCAGTTTTTTCTTCTAATGTCATACCTGTTACCCAATCTGTGTATCTTGCAGATGGCTCTACATCTTACATTCACAGTAAGGGTGATGTTTGTCTGTTTCCTGATATTACTCTTTCATCTGTCTTTCATGTACCTAAATTTGCCTTTAACCTTTTATTTGTTAGCTGGCTTGCAAAAAACCTCCAATGTGCAGTTATATTCTTACCAGATCACTGTTTGTTGCAGAACCATTGTTCGAAGAGGATTTTTGGTAGGGGTTATGAGCGTGATGGGCTTTACTACTTTGGGGAACCACCAGGAACGAGTCTTCAAGCTTATGTCCTACCTACTTCTAGTGTTTATGATATTTCTTTTCGCACTTTTAGTCTGTGGCATGCACGTTTGGGGCATGTAAACTTTCAATATCTATGTCTATTGTTTCCTTCGTTAAATAAAGCATGTAAGGACCATAAGTTTCAATGTGAAGTTTGTGAGCTTTCTAAACATACTAGAACTAGCTATATTTCTCATATGAGTCGTGCTCCTAGTATGTTTGATCTTATTCATTCTGATGTCTGGGGCCCTTCCCCAGTTACTGCTTTCTCTGGACATCGATATTATGTGACATTTATTGATGATTATTCTCGTTGTACTTGGGTTTATTTATTGAAAAAGAAATCTGATGTGTTTCTTTTATTTACCCAGTTTCTTCAAATGATCAAAACCCAGTATAACACTGTTGTCCGTAATATTTGTTCTGATAATGGACGAGAATATGTTTCGAATAAGTTCCGGTCTGAACTTAATAAAAAGGGGATTTTATATCAACTCACTTGCCCCTATACTCCTGAGCAAAATGGTGTGGCTGAACGCAAAAACCGTCATCTTATGTCTGTGGTCCGATGTTTTCTGAGTGGTATGCATGTGCCTAAATTCTATTGGCACATGGCTGTTCTTACAGCTGCTTTTCTGATTAATCGTACTCCCAGTCGAGTTTTGGGTGGTAAGGCACCACTTCAGATTCTCCAGCCTGATTATATATTGTTTCACCTTCTGCCTCGTGTTTTTGGCTGTACTTGTTTTGTTCATAACCGTAGTCCTTCTCGTCATAAACTTGATGATAAATCTATTAGGTGTATTTTCTTGGGGTATTCTGTTATGTCAAAGGGCTATCGTTGTTATGATCCTGTGACCAAACATATGTATCATTCTCTTGATGTGACATTTCATGAAACTGTTCCTTTTTATAGTACTAATTCTGTGGTACAGGATTCTCTCTCTTGTGATCTGGAGAAGGAGATTTCTCCTATTGCCCGTCCTGTTCCTCTCTTTGAAAATCACACTGTCCTGGAATCTCCTTCTCCATCCATGCAGGGTTCCCCTCCACCTTTGCAGGTCTACTCTCGTCGCCATCGCACTTAACCTCTCCTGTCAGAATCATCTTCAGAACCAGGTCCAGAAAACTCTCCTTCTCCTATTGCTCCTACAATTCCTGAGCGTACCTCCCGTTATTCTACCCGTGATCGTCATCCTCCTAATTGGTATGGTTTTTCTAGTAGCACTAACCACCCTATTTCCCAGTATGTCTCCTATGATGGTCTTTCAGGTGCATATAAATCCTTCCTGGGCAAGATTGGGACTGTTTTTATTCCTTGATCTGTGTCAGAAGCCCTCCAGGATACCAATTGGGTGTCTGCCATGACAACAGAAATGGATGCTTTACACCATAATAATACATGGGAACTTGTTGCTTTACCTTCTGGGGAGAAAACGGTTGGCTGCAAGTGGGTCTTTAATGTGAAGTACTTAGCCGATGGTTCTATTGATCGGTATAAGGCTCGGTTGGTGGCAAAAGGCTTTACTCAGATTCCGGGCAAAGACTTTAGTGCTACCTTTGCTCCTGTGGCTAAGTTAACGTCTGTGCGACTACTTGTCTCCTTGTCTGCTGCCCATTCTTGGCCTCTGCATCAGTTAGATGTCAAGAATGCATTTCTTAATGGAGACTTACTTGAGACTATATATATGGATCCACCCCCTGGACTTCAGGCTGAGGGGAAGTATGCTGGGAAAGTCTGTAGGCTACGGAAGTCTCTTTATGGTCTGAAGCAATCTCCTAGAGCTTGGTTTAGTCGCTTCAGCAATGTTGTTTTATCTATGGGCTTTGTGCGCTGCCACTCAGACCATACTTGTTTTATTCAACGTCGCTCTGATGGTCGTTGCATTATGTTATTGGTATATGTAGATGATATCATTATCACAGGTGATGATGCTTCAGGGATTGCTCAGGCGAAACTTCATCTTCAAAAGTCCTTTGATGTGAAGGACTCAAGTCCTCTTCGATATTTTCTTGGAATTGAGGTTGCTAGATCCCGTCGTGGAATTTCTTTATCTCAAAGAAAATATGTTTTGGATCTTCTTCAAGATACTGGCATGCTTGGGTGTCGACCCGCTTCCACTCCTATGGACCCCAATCTTAAACTCTCTGTTGAGTCAGGGGAATTACTTCCAGATCCATCCGTGTATCAACGTTTAGTAAATCATCTTATCTACTTGACTAACACAAGGCCCGATTTGACATTTGTTGTCAGTGTGATTAGTCAATTCATGCATGCCCCTCGCTCAGCTCATATGGATGCAGTCTACCATATTTTGAGGTACCTTAAGTCGTGCCCTGGTCTTGGTCTGTTCTATGCCTCAGGAAATCAGTCTGGACTCTCATGCTTTACTGATGCAGACTATGCTGGATGTAAGACAGATAGACGTTCTACCTCTGGCTTTTGTACTTTCTATGGTAATCATCTCATATCATGGAAGAGTAAGAAGCAGGCTGTTGTTTCTAGATCCTTTGCTGAAGCTGAATACCGAGCTATGGCTCAAGGTACTTATGAGCTCCTTTAGCTTCAATCAATTTTGGGAGAGTTGGGTCTTGTACAAAAAGGTTCTTCAAGGCTGTTTTGTGACAATAAATCAGCCATTATGCTTGCTTCTGATTCTGTTTTGCATGAAAGGTCGAAACATATTGAGGTAGACATTCATTTTATTCGAGAGAAGGTTCGATCAGGTATCATTAATCCTATTTTTGTTCCTTCTTCAGAACAGACTGCAGATGTGTTCACAAAGTCTGTTGGGCCTTCTCTTCTCCAGTCTTCCATCGTCAAGCTGGGCTTAGTCAACATATTTGCTCCAGCTTGAGGGGGAATGTTGGAAATCTTATCTATAAGTTGACTCAACGATTATGGCAGATTTATTGGGTCTTCAATATAGGCTAATTTTTAAGGATTTTATTTTTATTCTGATTGGATTTGATTTGATTTTATTCTCTTTATTTTGATTTTATTTTATTCTCTTTTCCATATTTGTAATTTTCCGCTTGTATATAATGATAATCAGGCTCTCAAATTGAGTACGCCAATTTTACCAAGTTACTTTTCTTCTAAAAGGTATCCAAGAGCCATGTTCTTGTAACATCTAATAGCCACTTGATTAGTATATCAATGTAAAATTAGCAGACATGACCTGCATGAAACATTTTAGATGGAAATTTTTTTCCCAAATGTAAGATCTGATGATCGACAAAACCAATGTTTTAAGGATAAAGTGCACTTAACACCCCTGTGATATCCCTACAGTGCATATCAACCCTCTCATGTGCACAAAACACCCTCAAAATGAAAAAAAGTGTGTAAATAAGTCCTACCTTATACATTAAAGTAAGACATTGACCAAATTATCCTTACACATTTTTCAAGTTATTTTAAAAAAGATGCTTTTGTAAAATGACCAAAGAGGACACTCCCTAATATATTAACCTATCAATCACTTTACCCAAGAAGTCAAAAACCCAATGTCTCTTTCTTGTCCATTGTTGGTAAAAGCAACATAAACCCATCACCATCTTTTACACTCTTCTTATACTTCTTAGACAGACACATACACACTCAGAGTTCATATATGTATATATATATACACAACTTTATGTTTGACTAAAACTCCAGCAAAATGGCCCAGACCCACTCACTCCACTTTCTAGTTACTTCCATCCCACCACCCACCTTTAAATCCTCACTTTCATCAAACCCAATGTCGAAGCCAAACGCTCATTGTCGCCGGAAAATCTGACCCGCGCATCTCATTGTTGCAGCTGTTTCTCCAATCTGCTTCCAGCTCCACAAATAAATGATCTGTTTGATGAAAATGGAACACACAGTTTTTATTCGATTGTACATATTGTTTCTGGGTTTCTCCTTTGTTCTGTCCTCTGTTGCAATTCCTACCTCAAGTATGATTCAACTTAATTGGATCCAATATACTTCTTTCAATATATATAAGTAGTAGTGGTGTATGTGTGTGTGTGTGAGTTCTGATTTATTTGTGTGATTATTAGGAAGCCTCAAGTCGATCAAGGAAGAACCATCAGTCCAAGATTTACTTGCTCAGGTTCTCTCTCTTTACTTTATTAATTGAGTCTAAATTTCAGTGAATTACGGATCTAATCATATATTATATGAATTCTCGATGTAATGGATTTGAGGAGTGATGGGGAGCTATTAGAGGAAAGATTGATAGAAGGGAGGAGGGACATGGAAATGGAAGAGATGCACTATCCAGGAACAGGAGCAAAAAACAACCATGACACAAAAGCTCCTGGAAGAGCTTGATTATTATTGCAGATGTATATTATTATACACACACACACACACATATATATCCATGTATATCAACAGGTTCAAAGATTTTGTTCTATATGTTTTGCTTTGGAATAATATCCTATCCGTTGGAAGTATTGGATGTATCCAAAAAACAGACAAAATTTAGTCAATAAGCATTAAATATAAAATAATACAAGTTCAAAGGCCATTTCTCCGAACCAAATTTGACAAAAAATTATGATAACACATTTATATACAGCAGGCAAAAAAAATTCCATTTTTGGATTATGAAATGAAGAAAAATGAAAAAAATAAAAGAATCTTTTTTTTCTGCAAAGGGTTGATGTGCACTTAAAGGGTTGATGTGCACTTAACACCCCTACATAAAGCAAATATATAAAATAAACACCCCTTGGGCATTTTCGGAATGGTAAAAGGGAAAAACGGGCATATTACAATTACTTTATGTCAAATTTTGCAAAAAAGTGATTTGAGGGGTGTTGTTGCACAGTTTTTAAACCTTAGTGTGTTAAGTGCACTTTACCCTTGTTTTAAATACAATTTGTAGGTCAATCTTTGGAATAGGAAATACCTTAGGGTTTCTCACGAAATAATAACCCACCGAGTGTAAGTAAATTCTATGGACCAGTTTACGACTAACAGGCACTCCTAATAATCCAACACACATCACGTCAAATCAGAGTTTTAATTTCAATGTAAAATCAAAATATTCAAATTTTTTTTATTAATTTCCAATCATTTCAAAATTATTCACTTAATTTCGGCATGTTACTACAACAAACTACGGCAATACATCATCTCAAAAAAATATAAACTTCTTGGTGTTTGTCTCATTTTCAATCCGGATTGGTATAAAATTTTAAATTGATTGTTACACCTACATTTCTGCCAGGAAGTGAGGGTGTTGAATTTTAAGACATTGACCAGAATATTTCCACTGGAGACAAGAATTATACCTGACCCAGGCCAACAACACCAATAAGCTGTAGTGTCTTCTCCCACTCTGAAACAAATTTGTGTATGCTCAGTTGGATGGCAAGAACAAACATCGCATGGCAGTCTAATAATATTGAGAGAGAGAGAGAGAGAGAGAGAGAGAGAGAGAACTTAGGGAACAATACATATCGATCCATATTTTGAAAATAAAAATCTGATAATCATACAGAAAGAGGGCGGGACTTGGCGCACCGGTAAGGTTGTTCCATTGTGACTTGGATGTTACCGGTTCGAAACAGGAAGTAGCCTCTCCCAATGTGGAGGTAAGGCTGCGTACATCAAACCCTCCCCAAACCCCAGAATGGCGGGAACCTCATGCACTGGGCTAGCCCTTCTTTTTTTTAATAATCATACAGAAAGGAGATATTCCTCTTCTAACAGCAAATTCAGTCAAGTTAAAAAGGAAAGATATACTAAAGCATAAGCATCCCTCGAAAACTAACAATCAAGCTACTAACACTCCAACAGAAGAAGCGAAACTCATATTAAACCATCAAAGAACCTTTACTTTCTTGATAAGTAAAATAATTCCTTAAGGGGACAAAAGAGAGTGTGCAACCAAAATAAACATGACATGTAAATGAGAGAATTATAAACACTTGATATAAAGGAACAAGTGTATCCATCCCATCTGCAAAAGTCAAAAAACGTATCTAGCAAAGACATTAACCAGTCCCATTAACTAGGTAAATAAAATAAAGAAGAAAAAAATAATTTTCATCTTATATATTGATTCCTCCAACCTCATCAAAAGACCATCTATTCTTCTCCCAACAAGTGCACCAGAAACAAAGGAGCAGCAATCTCAGCTTTCTGTTTCCTTCTACTCAGTCTGGCTCCTTTTTAGCTTGGACAAAACCTCGGCCATAGAAATTCTTGTCACACTCTTTTCCTAACAATTATATTATTGTATTTTAGTGTTCAAGACGTGTCAAAAACATGCACAGACGTGTCGAGAAGTATTAAAAAAGTGCTCAGAGAAATAGAAAAAAAAAAAATCAAATTATGGATATGTTTAGGAAGCATCTGACACATATCCACAGGTATCTAAAGAGATTCAATATTCAATATGGATACAATATGGACATGCATCCCTTACAGAAGCACCCGCACTTCAGAATCTTTAACTCTGTAAGGGAGGTCAGTTTTCAATTGTCTCTAGAGTCAGTTTGCAATATCGATCATAGGGTTATTTGATGTCCCTCAATAGCTTGCCTTGATCTATTGATGACCATGAGATCATTACCCAGGATTGTCCCTCGATAAATTTTTAGTAGCATTGACTACCCGTATGGCTATTCAATTACATGCCGGAACTGAGTAGCTCTACCAGACAAGCGTCAGGAACTACATCCTCTTCCCGTCTTGGACTACACCAATATCCATGGTCCCATTCAGGCAAAGCCATGACATTTAGAGGCATTTTATTTTCTATATCAAGTTAATTGAATACAAAAGAGCAGTGGTTTCACCAGTAACTGATGCAAAATACACCGACATCTTCCATTAAAAGCAGAAGAGAAGAGAAGAGAGATGTTTTCAAGACTGAAAAGAAGGTACAAAAGTTAAAATGTTTCCAGTGATTCAAATTTCTGTATAAATAAAAGTTCCAACTCAAACTGCCATTGCAAGAAACAACAATATAAAAATTGGCGCTTCCTTAAACTTGGACAATTAAAACATGGAAGAATGATTTAAAGGGGTGCTCTCCAATCATAAGTCCTGCTAGAATCAGATTCTAGGTCCACTAATAATGACAATATGGTCAATTAACTTAAAAAGCCCTCAAGTACCGAACACCAACAACACTGAGGTTTCCCCACATACAAACCCAAAATCTCACAATTTTTCCTTAATTTTGTACCTCGTACTATTGATCACCAATGCCAAAAAGAACTTTCTCTATGAGATGTCCACAATCAATCTTCCTAACAAATTCTTTGTTCCTAGGAATTATTATACAAACCTAGGCCACAAAACCGCTTCTTCCAGCTAGAAACTCTCAACTAAGTGAATAAGCCACCAAACCTTCATTTTAAGGTGGCCATAAACCCAAATGCCCCAAAAAAAGAAAAGCCCCTTTGCCCTAGTTAAAATGATTGCTGACCTTTCAGATACCAGTTACCAGATACCAAAACTTATTTGATCTAAGTTCCACTCCTTCCCCAGTGGTAGATCTCCAAACCCCATGAACCACCTACCTATATGACCCAGCATTCTAACAAGAATCAATTTGTTCTTCTCAACATGATTCCTGCCAAGTCTACTCCTCTGCTGAAGAGAGGAGGGAAAAGAGAGTGAGGTTGGGTCGCCGTGATGATTATGTTATTTCATAAATCAATTAATAATATTTAAGAAATACTTGAAATTTACTGAATTTCCTTTGAGAAAGCTTTCTGTGTGTGCCTCTATTATGCGATCTTTCTTGGATGTGGCTCGGTTACCGCGTGTTTTTCAGGGTGGGACTGTTAACTCTGCAAACACTTACAGAGGCCCTTCGATTTTTGTGGACGATGATTCGGTTGGAAGGAGGAAGGAGGACCTTCGATCTTGCCTGGTGGGCAAATTTGATAAGGAAGTTGGAGATCGGGCACAAATCGCAGCTTGGGCGTCTCGTGTATGGAAGGTTTCACCTGCCGTGGTGGTGTCGCCATTAACGGATTAGCTGCTTCTCTTTTGCCTCCCCTCTCCGGCGGAGGCAGCACGGGTTCTTAAAGAGGGATGCCACGACTGGGGGAAGGCCACGCTACGAATTGATTCATGGAGTTTTAGGGTGGACTACTCTGAGGTTTTGAAAGAGCAAGGGCTGAAGAGAGTAATGTTGTACGGTCTTCCTCTTCACCTCTGGTGCCATGCCCTCTTTGTGACGGTCGGGATCTCTGTGGTGGTTTTATTTGGGTGTACGCAGATGAATCCATTGATGCAGAGAGGGTTCGCATCACTGTTTCGGATGGCCGCGCTTGTCCGCCGGTGAATTTCATACATAACGACCAATTTTGCTATAAAGTAGCTGCGTGGGAAGAGACCCATCCCGAGCTTGTTCCAACGACCTACAGTCTAGAAGGAGGAGATGGATCTCACTTGCTAAGGGAGGATAAATGGCTGAATATGCTCTCTAATGCTTTGTTCGGAAGGAAAGAAAAAAATTGGATAAAAAGAAGAGAAGGGAAGGATGAGACATCCCTATGGAAGAGATTATGTATTTCCTTCTTTTGTTCGATTGGATAGAAGAGAAGAAAATAAGATTATAATTTCCTATGTTCGTTAAGAGGGAAGGAAGTGAAAGTTTTAATTGTTTTTACTATTATATCCAATAATATTTATAATATTGTAATTTATAGAGGATAGTACTGTAATTTAAAACTTGTATAATTTTGGATAGTGTTTAATTTAAAACTTCTATAACAGTCCACTTGTCTTCCCTTCGTTCTTCCGTCCATTTTTGGGCGGATGAAAATTTGTAAAGAAGGAATGATGGGCCATCCTTCCTATTTTCCTTTCTTTCCTTGTATCATCTCTACCGAACAAAGGAAGTTCGTTCCTTCCTTCCTATTCTCTCTCCATACCTCTTCCTTCCTTCCTGCCAAACATAGCATAAGGGTCCCAAGGGGGTGATTGATTTTCATAAATGGAAAGAAATGAGGGATTTGTTGTGGATCCAAAACACTGCATGCCTCAAACGTTTGTTCACTCATAAAAGAATGGGTGTCGCGTCTTCGTCGGATCTTGGCCGGCACACAGGTCTTCCAGAGAAACAGAGTGGAGGTCTCAAAGGTCTTGGATCTCATCCGTCAGAGCTGTGTTGGGATCGGAGAAGACGCAATGGCGTTTTCCACGCGCCATCAGCGCGTGAGTGGGGGAGAAGGGGCAACCACACACGTGGCTGGCACAGATTTACTTCCCGTTCAAGATAGGATACAGCTGCCACCCATGTTTTTTCAAACCATTCGGCACGTGCTGGTCCCCAGACTTCAAAGTTGGGCTGTGGTTTGGGGTATGAGTTGGGGCCAGCTTCTAGCCTGTAGCTAAGAGCATGTTCAACCTATTATCTTGTGGGCCGATCGAGACAAGTCACACATCTAATGTTTCATGTTCAGGGCACGAGCTGGGCTGAGATCTGTGTCTGTTGTCCCATTGTCTTGTGGGCTAAACTGCCAAGCCCGTCCCACTCTCTCTTGTTCAAGTGAGCCCAATGCGGACAATTTGCATATTATTAAGCCTTTAGATCACTCTTTGGGCTCTGGTTTCTCTGGGCCTGCTTTGTGTAACCGTTTTGGGCCATTAGGCAAACATCTTGATCTGCCCCATTCTCCTCTTTTGCCCAGTTCTGATCATAGAGCTATTCAGCATGCAAAAGTTCATTCGCAGGGGCACCAACTGAGAACCAAGAAGATTCAACTACCAGGAGTTAGAAGAAGGTGGACTCGTAAGGATAAGCAGAAATGGGTATTGTGTAAACAGCCCGATTGCGATCCGGGTAAGTCCAATTCTATGACTGGACATTCTCTTTCTGATCCTTCCTCTTCTTCAACTCCTTCTTGTGGGGTGTTGAGGCGGTTTTCGGGGGTGGAGAAGGGAGTCTTGACTTCTGTGTCCAGAAAATTGTCACCAGTTTTTGAGGTTGATACGAAGCTAGGTGTTGATGAGGAGAGTGTGGATAAGTTTCATGCGGGACGTCCTTGTAACAGCTTGGGGTCCTCTCAAATTCTCCCTCTTAATGAGAATTGTGAGGGTGTCACTCTCTGTGTGGGGCGAGATTTTCATATCAATCTTAAAAATGATGTTGTAGTTGTTTTGATCAATGAACTTTGACTACACTTGGCCTTGAAAGGGCTTTATCTCCCTTCAATTGATAGTCGGGTGCTCAAGGGTGATGCGTCGGATGAGGAGTTTGGGACTCCAATGGCTGGCAGTTCTCTTTCTTCTTTTGTTCTCGATGACTGGGCTAGGCTGTTGGGCTCTTTTATTGATGGGGAGATGGGAATTGTTCTATGGGAAGAAATTGAGCCGGCTGAAGGTCTGTTTAATCCGTTAACTATTGTGGGACCGAAGGGGGAGTGTGTGGGAGGTGTTGCTGGTAAAGGAGCTGAAGGCATGGAGGAGGCGTGGGTGAGGGATAAGGGTGTGGAGGTGGAGATGGGTGCTCTATTGGGAGTGACTTTTGAAGGTAAAATGGGTGAGGCGATGGGTTTGTTTCATGATATTCTCAATTTTCAGCACAACGATGATGTGGGAAGTAGGGGAGGATTTCCTTCAGAGAAAGGTGTGAGGGAGGAGCAGACTCCCATTTCTTATGTTACTTATGAAAGGAGGAATAGGGGGTCAAGGGAGAGGGGTGGAGGGAAGAGAAGAGGGAAGGAAAACTCAATTGTTTCCCTATGAAGCTACGATTGTTATCATAGAATGTTCGGGGTCTCAATGACCCGGATAAAAGGAAGTGGTGAAGTCAACTGTCTAGAAGTGGGGTTGTCATGTGGTGTGTTTGCAAGAAACCAAGATCGCCGCGATGTCGGATTTGATTGTTAGAAGTATTTGAAGTGGAAGATGTGTGGAGTGGTTGGCTTTGGATGCTATAGGCTCCTCGGGAGGCATCCTTGTTATGTGGGATAGTAGATGGGTTTCTAAAGTGGACTCTCAGATTGGGAGCTTCTTGTAGAAATTCTCTCTGTAAAATATCCTGCCTCATATATTAACATTAACATCTTGTACAAGTGTATATAGGAAAGAGGGAAAGCTATACAAGGAAAAGAATAAAAAATATTCCTACAAATTTGTTCCTAATTTAAAGCAATCAGTCTATCCTAATTTACTGCAAATTAATCTGTCCTACAATCTTGTTCTAATTTACCATAATGAGAAATCAATTAAATCCCTAAAATAAAGGGAAATAATATATATATCTTCCAACACTCCCCCTCAAGCTGGAGCATTGTCACGAATGCCTAGCTTGTCAAGTGCCTAATTGAAAGTCGTACTTGACACTCCCTTTGTCAAAAAATCTGTAAGCTAATGTTTTGTCTTCACAAACGGAGTGCAAATTAATCCACCTATCAACTTCTCCTTGATAAAGTGTCTATCCACTTCAACGTGTTTAGTACGATCATGTTGAACTGGATTGTGAGCAATGCTAATGGCAGCTTTGTTATCACAGAAAAGCTTCATTGGATCCGTAGAATTAAAGCCCAGCTCCTTTAACAAAGCCTTCAGTCACAACATCTCACATATACCATCAGCCACGACTCTAAATTCTACTTCAGCACTGGATCTGGCCACAACAGATTGTTTCTTACTACGCCACGTGACTAGATTCCCTCCCACAAAGGTGCAGTATCCTGAAGTTGATCTTCTTTCTATTACACATCCTGCCCAATCAACATCTGTATATCCTTCCACTTCGAGATGACCATGGTTGGAGAATAGCAGACCTTTCCCAGGAGCTGATTTTAAATACCTGAGAATCCTGTGTACAGCCAACATGTGTGTTTCGTAAGGAGCATGCATGAACTAACTTACTACACTCACCGCATAGGCTATGTCAGGGCGAGTATGTGCCAAATATATTAGCTTCCCAACCAACCTTTAGTATCTCTCTCTGTCTATAGGTGTATCATTTGTGTATTCACCTAACCTGTGATTTTGTTCAATTGGAGTATCAACAGGTTTGAAAGCCAACATTCCAGTCTCAGCCAATAAGTCTAAGACATATTTTCGTTGGGAAACAGAGATCCCCTTCTTTGACCTAGCAACTTCAATACCCAAAAATTATCGTAAAGACCCAAGGTCTTTGATCTCAAATTCTTTTGCCAGATATGCTTTCAGCTTACCCATCTCCTCACCATCACTACCAGTCACCACAATATCATCCACGTACACGATTAAGGCAGTAATCTTACATCCAAGTGAATGTTTAAGAAAGAGAGTGTGATCCGACTGGCTCTGGTGGTATCCATATTTCTTCATGGCCAGAGTAAACTTGCTAAACCAAGCTCTAGGTGACTGCTTGAGTCCATACAAGGATTTCCTTAATCTACATACCTTACCTCTTTTAGAGGAATTAACAAAACCTGGAGGAAAGTCCATATATAGTTCTTCCTCTAAATCGCCGTGAAGAAATGCATTCTTCACATCAAACAGCTGAAGAGGCCACTCTAAATTTGCAGCCAAGGATAAGAGGACCCTTATTGTATTTATCTTCGCCACCGGTGCAAATGTTTCTTGATAGTCTATCCCATAGGTTTGGGTATAACCTTTACCTACCAATCTTGCTTTGAACCTCTCCAATGAACCATCTACCTTATGCTTCACTGTGAATACCCATTTGCAACCAACTATCTTCTTTCCCTTTGGTAGCTCAACAAGTTCCTATGTAGAATTTTTCTGTAAAGCTTCCATTTCTTCAATCATGGTAGCTTTCCACTTGGGGTTGTAAAGAGCTTCCTGTAACTTATTAGGGACTGACACGGATGATAACTGGTTTGCAAATATTTTATAAGATGAAGATAAATGATGTGAAGATACATAATAAGAGATGGGATATTTTACAACTGAAAGACTAAAACGAGAGGGAGGTTTTCTTTCTCGAGTGGGATAACGTGCCTGATTCTCAATAACTAATTCAGTAGCATCATGTGGTTGATCAAGTTGATCAATAGGTAAATGAGCTGACTCATTAGTAGAAGTATCAATAAAGAGTTTAGAGGAAGGAACTACCTCAGGATTACCAGTCACAGGAGCACTTAATTGGTCATTGGGTTGATTAAGAGGTGGTTGATTTGTCTGTGTCTTCTCCCTTCTTGAGTATACAAATCTGTGTGGCTCAAGGAATTTCTTTGGAGTCGGTGTAGAATTTTCAAGAGATTCCTTTGAAGTCGATGCAGAAGTTTCAATAGATGATGATACACTTGTTAATGGTAATGGCAACACCTCCCAAAACTTCTCTTCATTTACCAAATTCTCCCCCCTGAAGAGAAGCATTTGAATCTCCCCCTGAATAGTAAGCCTGATTTTCAACAAAAGTAACGTCCATGGAAACAATTATCTTATATGAAGGAGGGTGATAGCATTTGTATCCCTTTTCTGTGGCAAAATACCCCAAGAAAATACACTTGAGTGCTCTCGGATCCAGCTTACTCCACTGTTGTTTGTGGATACGAGTATAACAAACATAACCAAACATTTTAGGTGGAATGTGAAGAAGAGTTGGAATAGCGTGTGTTTTGGATAATGTCTGAAGAGGAGTTTGAAACTGAAGAATTTTTGAAGGCATTCTATTAATGAGATATGTTGCAATAAGGACAGCATCTCCCTAGAAAGTTTTAGGAACGTTCATAGCAAAGAGTAATGACCTAGCAACCTCTAAGAGATGGCGATTCTTACGCTTTGCTACTCCATTCTGCTAAGGTATATCAACACACGAAGTTTGATGAATGATGCCATGAGCCTGAAAATGGACACTAAGCCCTCTCTTAAAATACTCCCCTCCATTATCTGATCGTATAACCTGTACTCTCGTGTTAAACTGGGTCAAAACCATTGGGTGAAAGGATTGGAAGGTGGCAAAAACATCACTTTTTTCTTTTAACAAATAGATTCATGAAACACGAGTGTAATCTAAGGAAACAAACCATTTAGAACCTAAATGATTAGGAACACGAGATGGCCCCCACACATCACTATGAATAATTGAGAAAGGCACAAAATTTTTATTAAAACTTGAAGGAAAAGAAGTGCGATGGTATTTGGCTAACACACAACTATCACAATGAAAATTAGAAACATCAATTCTGGAGAATAAAGATGGAAACAATTTATGCAAATAGCTAAATGAGAGGTGTCCTAATCTTTTGTGCCATAGCCAAATCTGCTCTTCTGATGTTGACTTGCCAACTATTTGATTTGTTTTTCCATTCGAAGCCAAATTCATATCCAAGTAGTACAGACCACCTCTTTCTCTACCAAGACCAATCTTCATTCCCGTAAGAAGGTCCTGAAAGACACAATGAGTATCAAAGAATGTTACGGAACATTTAAGAGCCTTAGTAATTTGACTAATGGACAATAGGTTATCAGATAAACATGAAACATGTAAGACACTAGAAAGAGACATCGAAGAAGTAATTGGAATGGAACCTTCCCCAGACACAATAGAAGTAGGTCCATTTGTTGTTTTAAGACCTTTGTACTAGGATGAGTGTTAGAAGAAGAAAAAAATCTAGATTCACGTATCATATGATCAGTAGTACCTGAATCAATAATCCAAGATGACTCAACACGACGAGAAGTGTTCAAGGCTAATCCAAAGTTACCTATATTGGCTGAGTTAATGAAGCCTCTTTTGAGGATAGCTTCTAAGCATACTCTTGCATCATTTTATGTACCTGAGCTTGAGAATATTGTGGTTAGGCTGCAAAAGAAGATTGTGCATCAGACTGCACATCAAAGGTTGTATGATGTGCTCTAGAATTTGAGTTATCCCCCTTGTTTCCACCTTTCTTACGAAACCAGTCTGGATAACCTTCAGCTTAAAACAAGTCTCTCGAGTATGTCCAATCTTATTACAATGTGTACAGAATAAAGACTCTTTGTTCTCAAGTTTCCTCAAGAAAGAGGTAACCAGTGCAGTTGGAGTCTGCATAGTAACCAAGGCTGAACTCTCCGGTGAGACACCTATAAGTATGTTGGCCTGACGGAGCTCCTCACGTCGAACATAGGCATATGCACCGCAAAGATTAGGAAGAGGATCATGCCCTAAAACCTGTACTCTGATCTGATCAAACCCTAGGTCAAGGCCGGCTAGGAAATCATAGACCCTTTCATTCTCAATTCTCTTCTTTAGCTTTGCTGTATCCCCAACACACTCCATATCACATGGCTAGAGAAAATCCAGCTCCTGCCAAATAGCATGCAAAGTAGAAAAATAGCTAGCCAACGTCTTCCCTTACTATCGAGTCTTATTTGCCCTGCGCCTCAGTTCATAAATCTGAGAAGCATCACTCCATCAAAATAGGTTTGAGCCACGACTTCCCAAATAGCATGAGCTGAAGTCGAAGAAAACTGGCGCTAATATTCGGAGTCATTGAGTTAAGAAGCCATGACATCAACATGGCATTCTCCTCCAACCAAGTAGAGAAGGAAGGTTCAGTATCCGCCGGCTGTTTCTTGACTCCAGTCAAGTACCCCAACTTTCCCTTTCCTGTGATGTACAACTTCACAAACTGGACCAAGCAGAATAATTCGTCCCATCAAATTTGTAAGAAGTCATCTGCACACTCATGTTATCAAGTTGATTTGTCAAAATCGAACGAATAGGCGGTGCTGTACTAGAATCAGAAGATTTAGAGGTAATGACAGACATGTTTCAATGGGTATGGTATTTAGAATCTAGGTTTTAGGGTGTTGTCCAAGACAATTGCACACCAAGAGAACAAGAATAGGAGGACAAAGAGAATAGGTCTGCAGTAATCGCTCAAACCCATGAAACTTTTCTTTCTTTCTCACACTATTGCTCCGACACCATGTAGAAATTCTCTCTGTAAAATATTCTGCCTCATATATTAACATTAACATCTTGTACAAGTACATATAGGAAAGAAGGAAAGCTATACAAGGAAAATAATAAAAAATATTCCTACAAATTTGTTCCTAATTTAAAGCAATCAATCTATCCTAATTTACTGTAATTAATCTATCCTACAATCTTGTTCTAATTTACCCTGGTGAGAAATCAATCAAATCCCTAAAATAAAGGGAATAATATATATATCTTCCAACACTTCTCAGTGTCATGCGTTCTCTCTTTGGTGGAGGATGGTTTCCAGTGGGTCTTTTCTGGTGTTTATGGTCCTATAGAGGACAACTTGAGTCATTTATTTTGGGGACTTCAATGTTTTCCGCTCTCCCATTGAGAGATCGACGGGGGGTAGGTGGACTTTGGATATGGAGCTTTTCTTAGGTTTCATTGATGACTTTAGGTTGATTGATTTGCCCTTGGAGGGATGGTCCTTTACTTGGTCTATTGGCCGCTCTCCTCCTACTCTTTCTCGGTTGGATAGATTCCTCATTTCTGGAGATTGGAAGGAAAAGTTTTCTGATGTGCTTCAGGATGCTTTGGCACGTCCTATCTCTGGCCATATCCTGTTGGTGTTGGATTGTGGAGGAATGCGAAGTAGAAGATCCCCTTTTAGATTCGAGAATATATGGCTTCGTGCAGAGGGCTTTCATGACAGGGTCTGGGCGTGGTGGGAGGGTTATGGGGTGGTTGGCACTCCAAGTCATGCCCTTGCAGTAAAATTGCGTCTTTTGAAGGTAAACATTAAGTTATGGAACAAAGAGATCTTTGGGAACTTGGAATGGAGGAAGAATCGGGCTTTATCTAAGATTGTTGAGATTGATTGTTTGGAGGGACAGGGCGAGTCCCTGAGGAGTAGGAGGGTGGAGTGCCAGGCAGAGTTTGCCGAAATTGCTATCATGGAGGAGATCTCATGGAGGCAAAAGTCTAGAGCGTCGTTGTGGCTAAAGGAAGGAGACAGAAACACGAAGCTCTTTCATAGACTTGTGAATGCTCATAGAAGAGGCAATCATATAGGGAGGATCCGAGTGGAAGGGGTGTTGTTTTATAAGGAAGAGGAGGTATGTAAGGGTATTGCTGAATTCTATTCGAAGCCGTTCACAGAAACCTCTGGTTGGAGACCATTGCTTGGAGGGCTTCAGCTTGATTCTATTTCTAGTGAGGAGTGTTCTGGGTTGGAGGAGCTGTTTTCTGAAGAGGAAGTCTTGAACGCTTTGAAGAGTTGTAATGAGGATAAAGCTCCAGGTCCTGAGGGTTTTTCCATGAAATTCCTTTAGGAGAATTGGGACGTGGTTAGAGGGGAGGTGATGAGTACATTTCAGGCCTTTTATGGTCAGGGTTGTTTTGAGAAGAATCCAAATGCCACTTTCATTGCTCTCATTCTGAAGAAAGGGGGGCGATGGATGTTTGGGCTTTTCACCCTATTAGTTTGGTGGGATGCATCTACAAGCTAATTGCCAAGGTTCTTGCAGCGAGACTTAGAAGAGTTTTGGATGAGGTTATTTCTGACTCTCAAAATGCTTTTGTTGGAGGTCGTCAGATTTTGGACTCAGCCTTTACAGCTAGTGAATGTGTGGATTCCAAATTGTGTAGTGGGGTTCCTGGTGTTCTTTGCAAATTGGACATTAATAAGGTGTACGATCATGTGAGTCGGAGTTTCCTTCTTTAGTTGATGGACAGGATGGGGTGGTGTGAGATAGAGGAAATGGATTCAGTTTTGTATTTCTAGTGCTTGATTCTCTGTACTTGTGAATGGTGCCCCGACAAGATTTTCTCTAGTTTGAGGTGTTTGAGATAGGGGGATCCGCTCTCGCCTTTTTTGTTCCTTATTGTAATGGAGGCTCTATGAGGAGCACTATGGATTTAGGTTTTCTGAGAGGCTTTAGGGTGGGTAGGGATGCTGCTAGCTAGCTGGAGATCTCTTACTTGATGTTCACAGATGATACTCTTGTGATTTGTGATGCAGATGATGGGATATTTGATATGTGTTTTGATATGGTTTCAAGTTGTCCCCGGGTTGAAGGTGAATGTGGGGAGAGCGTTTTGGTGCCGGTTGGGGAGGTCCCTGACATCACGTCATTGGCTGATATCCTTGGATGTTGTGTTAGTTCCTTTCTCATTTCTTATTTGGGTCTTCACCTTGGATCATCCTCGAGATGTGTAGGTTGCTGGGATCCTATTGTGGAAAGATTTGAGAGGAGACTGGCAAGATGGAAGATGCACTACCTCTCCAAGGGTGGAAGGGTCACTCTGATTAAGAGCACCCTTTCAAGTCTCCCCACTTATTCTCTCTTTATTCCAGATCCCCTCTTTTGTGGCTGAGAGAATTAAGAGATTATAGCGAAATTTTCTGTAGGGGGGCGTGGGGGACGAATTCAAGTATCATCTGGTTCGTTGGGAGCAGGTTTGTAGTCCAATCCGGGATGGAGGTGTGGGTGTTAGAAGATTGGTGCCTTTTAATAAGGCACTGCTTGGGAAGTGGCTTTGGAGGTATGGGGTGGAGAGACATAAACTGTGGAGAAGGGTGGTAGCGAGTAGATTTGGGGAGGAGAGAGGAGGATGGTGTTCTCTTGAGGGATGTTTTCAAAGGAGGGTGTGGGTTTGGAAACTCATTCGGAAGAGGTGGGATGGATTCTCTAAACACATTAGATTTCGACTCAATGGTGGTAGGAGGATCAGTTTCTGGGAGGAAGTTTGGTGTGGTGACCGCTCTCTTGCTCTCGCTTTCCCCCGACTCTTCAGGATTGCAACGGATAGGCAGGCCATGGTGGTCAACTGTTGTCGGCTTGATAGCGGGAGATCGTCTTGAGATATTCGTTTTAGGAGGCATTTTCAGGATTGGGAAATTGAGGATGCCATTGGTTTCTTAGAATTGCTGTATCGTCAGGAAATCACGGGTGGTGTTTCTGATTGTTGGGTTTGGGCCCTTGCTCCTCAGGATCGGTTTGATGTTCGGTCCTTCTATAGGTGTCTTACGGAGTAGGATGGGCTTTCTTTCCCATGGAAGGCAGTTTGGCGATCTAGGGCTCCCCTTAAGGTGGCCTTCTTTGCTTGGACTTCTATTTTGGGGAAGATTTTAACTTAGGATAATTTGAGGAGAAGGAATCAAGTTGTGGTCAACTATTGTTGCATGTGTCTCCGTGATGAGGAGAGAGTGGATCACCTCCTTTTGCATTGCACCATTGCTAGAGATTGTTAGGATTTGATGCTTGGTTTGTTTGGTGCTCTGTGGGTCATGCCCAAATCCTCCAGAGGGTTGATTGAGGCTTGGAGAGGTTGTATAGTGGGGGCCTAAGCCCGGGATGCTTGGAGGATTACGCCTTTGTGTGTTTGGTGGTGTATTTGGTTCGAGAGGAACAAGAGATCTTTCGAAGAAAAGGAGAATCCTATTTCTATGCTTAAGTTCTCTATTATTTCTACTCATTCTTGTTGGGTTGCAGGGAGATATTATAGATCTTTAGAGGAGATAGTCAATTTTTTGGACTACTTGAATGTCTAGAGGCCCTATTTCGCCTTGTGTAATTCTCTTGGGATGCGCTCCCCTTTTGAGCGCTTTTATACAATTTTACTTACCTAAAAAACAATATTTAAGAAATACTTGCTCCTAGTTGTAATCAACCACTTGAGCATCTATATATATATATATATAAGATCACTTTCAAACAAAGTAATTAATATCATTTTCCCAATTACTATATCACACGAAAGCTTTAGTGGAAGAAAATATACGCACCTAGTAATGCATAAGCTGCTGCAGTAAAACCCTGTCCACAGAGTACTCACATTAATTAGTCAAATATGCATGTTTAACTTCCAAAAATCACAAAATTAACTCAAGAAGCACATAAAATCTTTACCTGATAATATTAAAATACAATTAATTAACTAAAAAATGATATACAAAAGAACTGCACATTTCATCTCAGTAGACCAACACAAGATCTTCCGGGAATAGTAAAACCAAATCCATGAGATTGGTGAGCCGTAGATTTTGAACCAAAAGAACAGTGCAAAATATCATACTGTTCAAGGCATCTCTCTGGTCCAAAAATTTTGCAAGGAACAGAGACCCTCTGAATTATGGGTTCCGAGATTAAACTTTACTAATATAAATGTCAAGAGCAGAATAAAAGAAAGAAAATGTTTAAAATTTTATTCCGTCAATCCTTCAAGATTTAAATGATCCTTCAAAAAAATCTTGAATACGAGAAAAGGAAAAAGAAACCTCGTAATAAGCAAGTACATTTCAATTAATGACAAAACTAAGGTAACATAAGTAAAACTAGTCTTACCATTCCATAACCAAGAACTTGTAATGGAGTAGGGCTGATATCCTCTAGGATTGCCTCAGCTTCCTAATATTATTCAAATTTTACATTAGCATATAACAAAACATTTAAGTACTTTAAGTATTCAAACATAATTTAAATTAAATATTTATCAGTGCTAGTTAGGCAATCAAACAAAGCTCCCACATAATGACTGTTAAAATGCAGTTCATTAATATGCGAGCAGTGCAGTTATTGTCTGTGACAAACCCTCAATTTTTTTTATCTGATCTGAGGATGTAGCTCAATTCTCAAACACAAGAACAACTTTAAACTCCTACGGGCTTCCAGGAAAATCATAGAAAATAGCATGCACAAATTTTAGAAATATCTATTTAATCTATTATATTCAAGTCAGGTCACTATAAATTCTTGTTAGGCCACATACTCAGAACTTCTGCAAAGAATCTTTTCCAATGTTTTTCTTAGTAAAGCAGTTAAGTTTAGAATACACCATCTCTCTCATCCTTGAATCCTTACAGTCAATATATTTGAATGAGAGAGAATTGCTTTATTCAAATGCTTATTGGAGCACTGACTTGGTGTTCTCTTCAAGATGCTTCTTGGAGAGAGTTCCACTTCTAAATAGTTTCTGGGACTAATTATCATCATTTTTCAGACTGCTTCAACTTAGGGTATGTAGGTGTGGGTTCTTATATATGTGTGTGTGTGTGTAACATAAGGCATTACTCGCGACATAGCACAAGCTTACTGTAACGGGTGGGCGCTTGCCCATTTTACCCAAAACCCTAAACTATTGGGTAGTGTTGCATACCCACCCATTTATACACACTTCAACTCCCATCCAAATCCGATGTGGGACAAGTCCCACTTGTAACACTTACCAATAACAATCATTTATGTGACTAGAGAGAGAGAAAGTATGGCAGTGTGCAAGTTCACCATTGACTCCCTTGGGCCTTGGTGAAGGTCTAGAGGGTGAGCCTGGTGAGGTGAGAGAGAGCATGAGTGAGTTATAAAGAGAGTTCAGAATATGGGGGTGGCTCCCCCCTCATTTCTGCCTCTACCCCTTAGTCTTGGTGGAAGGATCTTTTATATGCAAATTTCAAGGTAGGTGATGTCATGTGACTCATGTTGAGGCAACATATGAGTTTTTGCTATAGTGACAAAAAAAAAAAAAAAAAAAACTACAAAGTAATGAGAGACAAGGATAGGGTGTGTAATTGTTAAGTGTAATAAGGGTAATTATTTATAAATGATGCTAATATGGTCAGGTAGGGTGGGGATAGGATATATGGGAATCGCCTTCTTGAAGGGCCCTAGACTTCAATCACCAAACCAAGTACCAACTCGATCCCAAAAATTCCATAGTCCTGCTCCCAACTCAGGTCTTCCAGTCCTTCAGTCTTCTATTCGGGGTTTACTGATGATGTGGCAAGTGCCTTATAACTTCCTAGTTGACTACTTGACTTTTTGTTATGTGGGCATACTGATGATGTGGTGAGTGCCACGGGGGGTAAAGCGTATCAAATACCTACAAGGTCTAAGTATATATGGTATATCACTCAAGAATACTCTATTCTGACTTCATTTCTTTCAAAAGTATGCTAAGAGCTTATAGCTTGCTTAGTTAGTACTTAAATAGCACCTAATTACCTTATATCTAAATTGGACATTGTTAATACAAAGAAAATGTAGTTTATGAGTGGTGTACAAAATTGTTTGAGGACTATTGAAGCCAAGTGGTGTCCAACAAAGGTTGTTCACTCAATTTGATGAATCCTAGTGCACAAATCCCCCAAACTTAATAAAATTGTTCCTGTGAATCAATGCTTTATCAAATACAGAAATTTTCCACAACACATTATTCATACAAGGCTTTGTAGGGACATGACATAAGGATTTCAAACATATATAAATACGAGCACATAAGACACATATAGAGTGAGTGAAGTTCCAACCTTTACACGTAGTAACAGATAAGAAATGGAATACACTCGCACACACACATATAGACACCAAGAGGGATACATTTTTACCAAAGAAAGTGAAAAGAAAAAAAGAGTAGTTGAAGAAACCTCATTGAATATGGTAAGTGTTGTCTCTGGTTTTAGCTCCTTAATACGGAGACCCTCTTTTGCCCAAGACTGAAAGCCACCTTGGACCAGGTATGGTCTCTGTCATGCAAATATAAAAGATGAAAACAATAATTAACTTCTAACCATCTGATTTGGAATTTCAAAAGGAGGAAGACAACGTAGCAAGACCTTCTTATTTACATGTCAATATCTACGTCTGACCTAATTATGCAATCAATTTTAGTAACATAAATTCAGCATGCTGGCCTCTATATTACCTTTGTTGTTCAAAATTTGATTCCACATGCCAAACAAAAACCACAAAGCTCTAATTTGGTCCCTACTGTTCTTCTCTTTCACAGCTCTATCTTTGGCGTATCCAACGACATTAATTAATTTTGAAAGAGAACTTAAAAATATTGTTAACAAGTATGCCAATTAGAAGAAACAAGTTATTATTATCAAAACAAAGGATAATGGCCTTTCTTCCGGGTTAAAGTTTACAAAATTAATAAGCATTCTATGGCGTTATTACCAACATAAATATATAATGACCCCATCTGCCTGAAAGTTTTTCTTTCAAAGTGATGTTTAACATAAATTAGGAATGACATTAGTACTACACATAATGGTTATTTTACATGTCAATGATTAGGAGCAAAACCATCAAAAAGTGATTGTATCATTTAAAAAGTCAGGGGAACAGAACAGTGAATTTCCTAAGGGGAGGTCAACATAGTTTCAGAACCACAGGAGAGGTCATTATTAGCTTCAAATATTATACAGATGTCCAATAAATTTTCTCAAATATTATACAGATGTCCAATAAATTTTCTCAACTATTAAACAGATGTATAGTGATAATTTACTTGAGGATGTATCACAGTTATTTTTTATATCGGAACTTGTGAAATAAGAAAGTCAAAATACATCCAAATTTCAATGTTTATCCCACAGACTTCAGCATTCTTGATACATAAGCTTGGACATATCATTCTCCTCTTTCTTTTCCTAATTTATGAATGGTTTATTTAGAAGTTTAGTTATTGTCATGACAAATAGAGATCATGTTCATGGATTCATGTTATACTTGCCTTTAACCCAAGTTTCCTCAGTGATCTTGCAATGCGCTTGGAGCGAGTACCATCAGCATCCATAACAATGACCTTGGACCTGTCCTATAGGTAGGTATAAAGACAATATTCTGAGATACCATTTCCACATCCAGATCCAAACAAGGGAACATATTACTAGAGAAAATACATGAGATAAGAACCTCATTTCCACTAAAAAGCCCATCATACATTTAAGCAAACTGACCCTTTCCTGAATTTCAACAATTGGATCCTATTATAGGCTTCAAAATTATTTCGTAAATGCTACACTTTCCATAAAAGTCCCAACAGAAAGCACTGTCATGCTTTTAAAATCATTATGACACAAATTTAGAACATATTTTTGATAAATTATAATCATTCATGCTCTATTTGTTATATCCTCTTTTTATTCTAAGTAGATGGTGAAATAAATTGAATAGTGTTTTAAGTGAAGCAGTGGGTAAATGTTTTATCAAAGGGGAAGACTTGTAAATTATCCTTTGTTCTCTTTTAAAAGCCCTAGAGAATGAAATATGGTTTGTCCTGACTGGAAGAAAAAAAGAAAATATTCTTATATCTGAACTTTAATGTAGTTTCCCTCCAATATGTTAAAACACATGAAGTAGAAAAACCATATACAAACATAAGGCTAATTACTTGAACAATTTTCAAGTTCCGGGTGACAGCAGCAATCAAGGTGTCCTCAAGGTCTCTTCCACTCTTCAATAACTTCTGTACCGAGACATCAACCTGAAAATTTAAAATAAATATGTAAAAGACAACTACAAAAAGGGGATACAGCTTGCCCTATACAGCATAATTTTCTTTGCATCTATGTCACAAAAATTATTCTTTATCTATAAAGCAAACATAAGGAAATGCCGAACTCCTTTCCCATAAAAGAAATGGCTGATAAACCCTTAGACTGTGTCAACCAACCTCAGGTAGTGTTACATTGGCATATCGAAACCGAGCCGCGCGTCGAAGATCAGGAATGCCATCTCTTTCCCTGAGAACCTTCATGAATATAAAAACGCATAACCAACTATTATCAAAAAATTAAAATTTAAAATCTCCATAAAGAGTAACTATCTATTTCCTTGGGTGTAGGAGAACTCCCATCCTTCAAGAATGGCGCAATGAACGAGTTGTCCAGTTAGAATTTGTTCTAGAAGCGCTAAATACAAGATATAATGAAAGAGAAAACATAAGGAGATGGAGATATTTTTAACCTAATTTAAATCAGTGTCAGGTAGAAACTATTCTACAAAAGAAAAGGCTGGAAAAAATTACAGTCGCTTGCCTCAGGCCGGACATCAATGAGTACAACATTTTCCTTCCTTGTCAAGAGCTCCAAAGTCGACTTTGGAGATAAATCTCCAGCGTATCCACCATATGTCAATACCCAATAACAACCCCTGCAAATAATCTGATAAATAATATAAACTTCCATAAAAGTTAAAAATAACTAAATTTTCCCACTACCAAAAAAAAAAAAGAAGAGGGATATCCATACCATAAAGTGACCGATGTTCCAAGGAAAAGAACGAATGGGACAACTGGATCATTGGGATCCAAGCCAAGACTTCTCTCCAACCAATCTAAAGCAATGTAAACCTGCTAACAGTGCATGTGAAAGCATAAAATATTTTATAGAGAAAAAAAAAAAAAAAAGTAATATATTTGTAACAAGATCAGATTATATATGAACACAACTTCACAAGGATACAGCTGGTTTCTACCATAATATTTCAAGTTAATTTTTTTTTTTTTGGAGGATTCTATTGCAAGATTGGAGATTGATGCCCCTAAGAAGAATAGATCCAACCAGGAAAGCTCTACTGTTTAAATGTTAAAAATCTACTATGCTTCTCAACCATTCCTAGAGACTCAATAAGCCAAACCAAGATATGCTCCTGAGGCTGATTTTTCATTTAGAAGAAGACAACTACAGAATTGTCTGTATTAGATAACCAATAAGCCATGGGATCCATTTGTATGCTGGAAAGATGAAGACTGAATATACCTGTTGAACTGCTGTACCAAATGGCTTCAAGATTTTTATTGCCCTGTCTTCAGACAAATTTAGCAAATTCTGGATCTCTGAAGGAAGCAATTCCTTTGTGGACCCATACCCATAAACAACAAAGTTTCCCCCCTGTGTTAGAGAATCCTCAACTGCAACAACTGTATGTCTCAGCACATCAACAGCAATAATACCTGCTTTGCTTAAGGCTTCCTTCAAGTCATTGGAGAAGCTTGTCAATCTATTACCGGCTAATTTTCCCATTTCATCAACAGCTGAGATCCCTTTACTGACTGCATTATCAACTGATTCATTAACACCATTAAGAGCAGATATCATTGAGGTAGTAATTGCATCAAGTGATTTTTTCAGAGCATTTTCTCCCTTATTGGCCGAATCTCTAATAGTTTCATTGACCCCAGCAAAAATATCTTCAACATTTGTTTTTACACTGGATAATGAATCATTATCCATGTTCAAGGACTTGGATACCGAGGTGGGATCTTCTTGAATAACATCAATAGTTGTTATGGTTTGAGGATCAGCAGGCTTTGGTACAATATTAGTATTCTCCACCAGACGTTCTGTAAAGTCCACGAGTTCCTCTTCTCTGATGGTTACACTAGAACTTTCTACGAATTTCAGATCTCCTATCTCTACAGGGTGTGGTTCATTTATTGCACCAATTGAGTAACTCCGGTTAGTGGAAAATTCACACTTACTGGCATCTAATACATTTTGGTAGGAAGACATGTTAATGAAGTCCATGGAAGCAGATTGTTCAGCGGTTTCAGTAATATTAGAGCAGAAAGATGTAGCAACTTTTGATTTGAAGGAAATTCCTTGAAGATGAATTCCATTTGATAAGCACGAAACAACTCTGTCTTCCACAATGCATTTAACCTCGAATGCCTTCCGATAAGCAGCAAAGAATGGAAACCTTCCATGTAAAGCAAGCTGCAGGGTCATTAGTTTCATATAGCACAGATAAATTGTTAGATCCTACATGTATATGTAAAAAGTAGAAAAATAACATTATGTTAGTGCGTAAACTAAAACTTGTTTCAACAGTTCTAAAATGAAAATGTGGAAAGAGAAAAACAAGATGCTCACTTTATGTACTCGTAGAAGTCGAAATTTTTTGGATGCACTGAACTTTTAGCAAACTACAAGGATATTCCCTGTAAAAGACGAATCTTGTTTGAAATGGATTTTACAGTTTTACTTATTAAGAAAGGCCTAAATATGTCATGGAGTGAATCAGGTTTGGAGTGTTTGAAGTCTTATTGGGTGTATTTTCAATGGGCCAGAGAGCACCACACCTTTTCCCTTAGGGATTGGGGTAAATGTTACACTCTTAAAATTTGACAGATGGTTCTCTGACTAAATGCTACCATGGGAAAATAGAAACCTGTAAATCCTACCTGTCATTGAGGGTCAACACCCTCTTTTCAATTGTCAAATGGTAAACCTTCTAAACAAAAACTTGAGCCAGTAAAGTATTCCAGTCTTCTACTTTGTGGATGATATTTAGGCTCCATTTGTTTCGGTGTAAAATATCTTCCTTGGAAAATATTTTCTGTACAAAACTTTTTCAGGTAATATATATATATATATATATATATATATATATATATATATATATATATATATTATTTCCAGTGTTTGGCAAAGGTCCAGAAAAATTTTTCCAGAATGCTTTACATGGGGATTGAATTTGTCTAGCGTCGATCAACGAATGACGATCACGTAGGGGTGTGAAAAATGAATGATGATCGCGTAGGGGTGTGAAAAATGCTTTACCAACCTTTTTTCGATAAGTCGTTTTTCAAAGAAGCCTGTAAAAGATTTTACCAAGTAAAATATTCTTTTTTGTTTTTTGGAAAACCAAACACCAAAAAATAGAAATAAAATTACTTTTCAAAAAATATTTTACATTGAAACAAACCGAGTTAGTATTCAAACTTCAAAGTAGATAATAAAAACATCCAACAATCACCTTATAAATTTTCAAAGGATACATTGTATGATTAAATTAGCATTCAGCAAGTCTCCTCATAAAACCAATGAAATGTGAAGTTCCACATCTCTACATGTATCATGAGTATGTTAGTAGCTGAATTGAACTTAGCACCTGATTTAAGATCTCAGCCGTTAATTGTCAACTAAGAGGATGTGTAACATTATAGAAATTTTCGAGATATAGGAGATAAATAGGAGATCCCTTATAGTGTGACTTTCAAGTTTTAAACAAATTATCAGCTACAATATTAGGGTGGGTACTTTCCCTACTATACGCGTATATCTGCACATAAACCCAATTTAGTGTTTAATTGACAATTTTCAGTGGTTTCTCTATTAAGTGCACCTGATAACATACAATTAGTCGTCTCTTAAAAATAACTCCTACTCATAATGGTCTGAATTCCAAGTCAAAGATATTTGACTTTTCACTGAATGATGGCTGTAGAAATTGATATAAATCTATAAGTTAAGTTTTTACATCTTCAGTTTGATGAATTCAGCTACCTAGATTAATTCGGCACTAAAATTTTTAGACCTTAATTTTCATTTTGATCAGACGAACACCTTAATACTATAAGAATTAGTATGAACTTTGGCACGTGAAACAAATGTAACCTTCCATCTATTTAGAAACCATGGCGATGGGCAGTTGAATATGAAACAACTTCCATCTGAATTGGCAATCAGACAAACACATATGAATTTGTGTATGTCAAGAGTAGACTCCAGCAGCTTGAACATTGACATTCATTTTACATCATCTACCTAGTTTTGATAATTTGGCGAAGTAAAATTCTCGGTAGCTCCGAAAACAAAAAGTCCAACAACTTGAATGAATGACAAGCTGCATTTAATTTTAATGTGCTGGCCACAAAATAAATAAATAAATCTCAAATGGAACATGCTTGTGAAACAAAATTTATTAAATGGAATTCAAGCTTGAGTTGCACTAAATCTAGAAATTAAAGCGTTAAGTGGCAGTAAATTACAAGTCAGGAAATGAAAACTCCCCCTCACCTGGGAATGAGAAGAGATGGTGGTGGCTGAGCAAACAGGCAACATTGTCATTTAATCTTCTCTGCTCAAAACCCACAGAAATGGAAACAAAATCCTTAAAAGTTGAATGAAGAAGCCCACCACCAACCAAAACAGAGTGTACTAATAATATCACAGGCAACCAATTGATTTCGAACGAGACTCTGCTAAATCAAAACAACCCACCAAAGTTGATGACTTTCAAATTTCAGTTGCGATTGAATCAAATCATTGTTTGATAACGAATCATCCTAAACACTAGAAAAGCTTGTTTCTCTCTCGGGACTGGAGTGGTAAAATTCTGGAAAAGGGAGTAGATGTTGTTTGAGATTTTTGTGTAGTGAATTGACATGATAAATAAATGGCGAGACTTGGGAGACGTTATTGGCAGAATCGAATCGTGTGGCTCCTCGAAGTTGTTTCATCCCTTTAGCCCCTATTTCGCTTCTTTTTGCCTCTCGTTTTTTTGTGGGGACAAGTCACAGACTCGCGGTTGTATTATTTGTTAAATTTTTTTTTTTAGGCAAAAAAGCATTTAAAAAAAAAAAAAACCTCAACCGACAACAAAATTGTGCAAGTCACTGCCACAACTATCATAAATATACAATTTGTCCCTGACAATTATTTCCGGCACATTTCCGGTCACAGTCATTGTACATCTACAAAAATGCCCAATTAACATTTTTAAAAAGGCAAATAAAACTAAATTTATGAAATACCATCAATACTCTCATGCTATATAAATCTTATATTGCTAAAATTTCTAAATGTAAAATCATCCCTTCTTCAATTCTTCCCTCTTCTAAAACCCTAAAAATCAAACAAGTGTTAACAATCACTGAAGGAGAACATCTCTTCCCATGAATTCTATCCAAAATGTCAACAAATTCCTACAACTTCCCTTCCTTGCACAGTGCACAGATCATGATTCTAATTGTAACATCATTTGGGTTTGTTACTTTTTTTATCATATGTTCATGAATCTTCCAAACCAAAGTGGAAATGTACTTTATATATATATATATATATATATATATATATATATATATATATATATATATATATTGTAATGACCCTATCTTTTTCCTTCCTTTCCTTTTTCTCAAATTTTACAGATAAATTTTTTCCGTTAAATTTTCTTTTTCGAGTTTGGTTTCTCGTCACTTAGTGTCGTCTCGAGTGCTCGGAAATAGTTTCCGAAACTCTTTCCTTTGAATTGACAACTTCTTTAAACGATCGCGTCATTTCCACATTTTCATTTTTTAGACACTATTCATATTTCGTCTTTTTTCCGTTTGTCACTTTGTTGGCTCAACCTCACTTTCTGTGTTCGGAGTTGAGTTTTGACTTCACGAGTTTTCATTCCAGTTGATTTCCTCGAAACGTGTAACTTTACTTTGAGAAAAGTTCACCGGTTATTCATTTTTCCTGTAGGGGCGTGGATGAAAGGATTCTTCAGAAACATTGATATTTCTTGGGATATTTTTCGTAAATATCTTTTGAAGTTATTTGTTTCAGAGGTTTTTAAGAAAAGAAGATATTTTTATTCTGGGCCAGTTTCGTAGTTATTCTTTCTTAGAAGGGTCATTGTGCAATTAACGAAAGTTATTGCAAAGTGCCTCATTTTGAGCCTGGATTCCCGTACGGGATTCATTTTTATATTTTGTCAAGTCGTGAACTCTTAGAATTTCCTTCCAGTCGTTTTCCCTAATTTTAGGATTTTCGGCCCCGATTTGCATTGAACTTGTTTGAGGCATACCTTTCTATACGGGACTCAGTTTTTGACATCGTTTCTTCTGTTGTTCATTTTTTTTCATATCGGTTCTTTTTCGTTCATGATGTTTTACCGTTTGAGCGCGTCTGCGCAAATTCCACTTTTCTGGACCCACTGGGCCCGTTCAGGACACTTTTAGGGTTTTTCTATAAATAAGGGGTCTTAATATGAAAAGTCAACATTTCATCTTCTTCTCCCCCCCTTAGCCGGTAGCTCAAGGGGCTGTTATCCTTCTTCCTTCATTTCAGCCTTCTTCCCTCTTGTAAAATGCCGTAGTGCCTTAACGTTTATCGTAGGCCTTTGTGAGGTGGCCCTTTCCCCCTTATTAGAATTCGTTTTCGGCCATTTTTCGAGTACGGGTTTGATGTCAAGTTGGGATTTTGGTGGTGCCTCAAAGGTGAATGTTGTTTCCCTCATTGTCCCTGATAAAACTCCGAAGTATCGTAGGATTCGAAGCCGTTCCATTTCGGTGGGGATTTGAGATTTCATCTCAAAGCGAGGTAGGGGATGTTTTAGGTTTATATAATTGTTATATTGAATGTATTTCATGCTTATACAACTTGTATGCATGTCTAACTATTTCATCTATAATTTAATTTAATTATTTTCTATGTAAAAGATTTAATTCACATGGTTGTATATAACTTGGAATTGAATTGTGACATGTTATTTAATTAGGCCTTGGTATGTTCATTAACTTATATTAAATTGAGAGTAATTGAATAAGTTATAAGAATTTTATTTAATTATTATCTTGGATAAAATTTAATTCACATGAATGTACCTAGCATGGAATGAACTTGTAATATGATATTAAATTAGGCCTTGATATGTTCATTAACATATATGAAATAGAGAATATTTAAATGAGTATTGAAAACTTTATTTATTTATTTTCTTGTATGAAAGTTTAATTCACCTAGTTGCATCTAGGATGGAATTAACTTGTGTTATGCTATTACACTAAGTCTTGACATGTTTATTAACATACTTTAATTTGAGAGCATTTTGATGAGTTTAAAAATCTAGAAATTTTAATTAAATGAATTAATTAAAATCTACTTAATGGCTCCATGGACTTAATTAAGTTTTTAACTTGATATTTGCAATGACTAGGATTTATTTACTAGCATGTGTTAATTTGAGACCATTTGGAGTTGCTTTAGAATCTAAAGATTTAATTGTCATGATTTAATTAAATTATATTTTGTAGTTCCAATGACCTAATTAAGTTTTTGAGTTAGTTTGTGTAATGACCATACTATGTTATTCAACATATGTTAATTAAGGATTATTTGGATGAGAATTGAAATCTAGAGAAATTAATTAGGTTATTTAATTAATTTCTGATTCTATTGCATAATGAGTTAATCATGTATTTGACATTGATTATATGTTTAAATCATGATTCCGAGCTTGTGTTATAAGCATGAGATTACGTTTTCAATATTAGATAATATTGTCATAGCATGTAACAAATCGCACACTGAAGATTCGACATTTTTCATGCCATAGTAGTTGTGGACTTAGAGCATGTGTTGTGTGTTTCCAAAAATGAATTGTGCATGGTAGATAGCTTTTATATAGTATATATATGATGATATATATATGTGGTTGCACAACTTCTTGATTTCTTAGAAACTTGGGATATCGAATGTTGGACTACGGCTAGGACATAGTTCTAGTACGGGGGATGAGAGTTCCTCATATGAGTCTAGTGCGCACATAGAGTAGGTTGCCCATAGGTTAGTAGCCCTAAAGTAACCCCGTGTCGGTCTGATCCGATCGATATCCGAGTATCCACCTTTGTTGATTTCGCTTTTGATTACAAGTTAATGGCACTAAATTGTGATTTACTTGTTTCCGCATTTTAGATTTCAAGTTGATAACTTTGATAATCTATGTCTTGATGCGTTGTATTAGAAGTTCTAATGATACTAAATTGTTATATTTAGTTGTTTTCCGCATTTTAGACTTAAAATGGTTTAGTTTGATAATCTTTGTTTTTATGCATTGTACTAGAAGTTCTAATTTTACTAAATGATGATATTTAGTTGTTTACGCATTTTAGGTTTCAAATGGATAACTTTGACAATCTATGTTTTGTTGCGTTATATTGGAAGTTCCAATGTTAGTTCAATTGCATTAAAATTGTAATTTGTGTTTTAATTGTTCAATGTAGCTTAGGATGATTCCTTAGACTCATTTGGAACATGGATGTTATGTGGCATGAACCGTTTTGGTTGTTTTCGCATTATGGGTTGCAAGTTGATAACTTTGAATACCTATGTCTTGTTGTGTTACACTAAATGCTCCTATGTTGTTTAAATTGCATAAATTATGTGATTTATGCTAGAAATACTCTAAGGTAGCTTAGGATGCTCCATGAGTCTCACCTTTGACATAGACACTAGGTGGCATGATCGTATGAATTGATTTATATCAACTTAATAACTTTGTAAAACGTTAGGTCTTTGCATGCTCATCTCCTACGAGTAGTTTTATGTTTCTCACCCATGTAGTGGGAACATTTTTCAGGTACAGGAATCAAGATTCGAGATTCGCATTATGCTTTGGGATGTCTTGTAGACTTGAAGTATTTAATTCATCCAAATGTTAGCATGAAATGCTATTTGTAGCTTTATACGTCAAAACTTGTATATTTGGTTCTAAATATGTAATGTGTACATAAGTACACCTTTTATAATGCATTTGATATGTATGAGATGAGGCCATAGGCCATGGACATTTATTTTACATGCTATGTACTTTTACTTTCAAGCCAATTTTACGAAAAAATAGAAAAATGTCATGTTTTAGCTTCATTGCATTTGCATGGGTGGTGAGAAGTGGGTTTTAACACTTCCATATGGTCTCTTCAATCATTCATGAAGTATGGACAATGGCCAAACGGTATTTTGAAATAATTTTATAATTTTAAGTTTCAAATTTCCTTTAAAAGTCCATTTTCAGGCATTTTTGAGCTTTGATAAGTCAAATTTTGCATCGGGCATTTATGGGGCCCACAGGTCATTCCCGCGTACTTAAAATCATTAAATACAGTTGCATACATAATCGTTTCAGTCTATAAATGCATTTAGGGTTAAATGAACACTTTGTGCAAAGTTGCATTTTCATTATTTTTGACCTAAACTGATCTAGGGGCATACTGGGCATTTCACAGCGCATTTTAAAATTTTCTTTCAAGATGGTCAGGTAGAAAACTTGATTTTGAGGAGGGGTTCTCCTTTGTGTTTTTGCAAAAAAAAATTTATTTAAGCCTCCAAATTCAGCCTCAGTTCTGGAATTTCAGAAAAAAAAAAAAAATCACACAGTAGCTTTTGAAGGCTGCTATCAGCCTTGCACACGCGCCCTAACTTGACTGATTTTTCGTCGTCTATCGAATGGTGTGCTCGGCTACACTTGGATCTTTCTAGAAAATTACTAGTTTACCCCTAGAGCTTTATTTGTTCGTTTTTCGTCGTTAGGCCATAACTTCTTCGTCCGGATTCCAAATCAAGCGATTTTTGAGTCTAACTTGATTAATTTTTCATTGTCTATCCATTGTTGTACTCGGTAGCACTCAAATCTTGCTAAAAATTACCATCTTGGCCTTGGGGTTATACTTGTTCGGTTTTCCTTCTTATTTTGCTTCCGCTGTGCTTTCTTTTGAGTTCCGTGACTTCATGGACTTGAAGTTACGGATGTGTCTTGAGAATGATGTACATTTTTGAAGATGTTACTTCTATGTAAAAAGACTATTTTGCCCTTGGGGGGCTTGTTTGGTCTTTTCTTAATCTTTTCTTCCGCGTCGGTTCTCGTGGAGTTCTGTAGCCTCATGGGAGGCCACTTCGGTGTCTTAGAGACGTTTTGTATCTCTTGAGACTTATTTTCAGTTTTTGTTTCCATATTTTGGATCTATTATCGGGTCAAATTTCAGTTTATCACAGGATGTACTTACTTGAAAAATCAAGGCCGTCACATATATTATCATATATAATTTATACATATATGTTATTCAGTCGAAAAGTCGGGAAATGTTATTCAGGTGATTGCTGGGAACCATGGAATGATGTTGCTGAGAATTTGATGTCTAGGTTTATGGAACAAGGTGTTTGGGCAACTGAGGATGATTGTGGGGTTTGGAATAGAGAGACATCTGTTGACACCACTTCGAATTCGAATTACAATGGAAGGCAATCCCAAACTCGGTCAGGAAACGAACACTATAATAAGAAATTGAGAAACTCCCAATCAAGCGATTTTTTATCTTCTAATCGATCAATGGCAATCGGAAAGAAGTTCTTTAAAACCAAACTATGTTGTAAATTTCGAGCTGGGACTTGCCGTATGTAACTTACTGCTATTTTGCACATATTTTTTGCAATTTTGCACATAGTGTTGAAGAACTTCAAAGACTGCCACCAAATTGGCAAGAAATTATGGTTGCTCACGAGGAAGATCGGGGAGTGACATTAGAGCCAATGGAGGAATTTCAAATTTTATCACTCAGCTCTGCTGGTTTTTTTGCGGATAGTCAGGGGTCTTACAAACCCACTCAACAATATATACGTATAGATTATATATGATAATATATATATATATATATATATATATATATAAAGTACAGAAATACACACGCGTGCACACACGCGCGCGCACACACACACACACATATATATATATTATACACCCATCTGATCATAACTTCTTCAACTTTGATGGATTATTTTTTTCTGCACTTGGAGATGGGGAACAGTTGCAGTTAGAGGAAGAAGAAATGCAACAATCTTAATTTATAGGCATAGGGCTACAGTGGTCAGGGCAATTACGAAATTATATAAAAAGTTAACTCACGCGCTCCATCTGTTCGTCGAAAATGTGCCGAAAAGGACTGTCAGGGGGCAAACTACACATTTTTTATAATTGTGGTACTGACTTGCTCAATTTTGTAATCCAGGGGTAAAATGCTGATTTTTAATAGTTGATGGAGGTTTTATGTTTTTTGCCTTTTTTTTTTTAAATTCACAATATTACTATACTCACGATTATAATTTATGTCTATTTTCTATTTTTTTTTAAACTATAAGACTTAGATTTTAGGATCAAATTACTTTTTTAATTTAAATTATTATTATTATTATTATTATTTTTCTATCATGCGTATACCTTATATATACACGTATGTAACCTTCTTATTTCATTTGTTACATATATTTAACTTTATTTTTTTCTTTAGTTTTAAAGATGTCCTTTTTTCTGTGTTGATGGATTTTTATTGGAATTATATAATTTAAGTTTTAGTTAAAGTGTGAAATAGAGATAAGTATATGGTTCGTAATTCATTCACAATATGGTTAATATAACGGGTGGACGGTTGCTCATTTACCTAAAAAATTAAGCTATTGGGTAGTGTTGCATACCTATTTATTTATATCCAATTACTTTTTCATCCGGATCCAATGTGGGACAAATCTCCCCTTGTAACATTCTCCCTCACCCAAACTCGCAACGCCCTCGTTGCGGTCAGGTCACCTTGCTTACCCGGATACCTTCTGGATGGGGCGCTTGGCATGGTACTAGATCGATGACTGAATTTAACTCTGATACCAACTATAACGAGTGGACACTTGCCCATTTACCCAGTAACTTAAGTTGTTGTGTAATGTTGCATAACCACCCATTTATACCAAATTACTTTCCCATCCGGATCCGATGTAGAACAAACCTCCTCGTGTAACATTTAACTACTATATATATATATATATAAACAAATAAAAGGAAATAATTGAAAAGAAAAAAAAAAAAAAAAAAAAAAGAATGGAAAGATTTGAGCAATCAATTCACATAGGATTTTTTTTCTCTCTCTCTCTTTAATACGGATCTAGAGAAAGGGAAGAAACAACGAGGAAAACATCCGCAATGAGCATATATATATATATAAATAGTTATAAACAATTGAAAAAAAAATAAAAATAAAAAGAGGAAAGAATAAGGTTATATATATATATATATATATATATATATATATATATATATATATATATATATAACAAATGAAAGAATGAAGGTTATATATACACACGTAAGATAGAAAATAAAGAAGATATAATTTAAATTTTAAAGTTCCAAAAAAAAAAAAAAAAAAAAAGGCATTAATTATAACTTTTATGACCAAGGTTTTTTAACCAATCACATAAATATAACTTTTATGATCATGGTTTTTAACCGATCAAATATGCTCCTCATAAAATAATCATGTATTGAGAGCTTCCTATAAAGAAATCATGTATGATTTCTACATGTTTCTGTTTGACTCTTTGTTTTATTTATCCTTCCCCCCCATTATTTCTACATGTTTCTGTTTGACTCTTTGTTTTATTTTTTCTCTCCCCCCCTCCCCCCCCCCCCCCAAAATTAGATGGGAATCATATCGTAATTACACTAATATATATATATATATTGCTTGATTGATGAAAAAATACGATTTTTTTTTTCTTATTCTAACTTCTTTAAAATAAATCTTCACCCTATAAAAACACAAATGTTGCATTTAAAAATTTGTAATACCCCTAATTTTTATTATTTTAATTACATGTTAATTATTTGATTTGGTTAATTGTTAATTATTTGATTTAAATGGCTATTTAATTTAAATTGGTTAATTAAATTATGTTAAATTATTTAATGTGCTTTACTTGTCATTATTTGTTTATGTGCAAATTGCCTCTTTAATTAATTGATTTATTTTATTTTATTTTAATTAATCATGGTTTGGGCTTAGAGTTACTCGACCCAAATGAATGGGTTTGGACTAATTAGTGAAGGCCTAGATAGCCATATAGAGTTATGGCCCATGGGAAAGTATATCTAGTAATGTGTGTGTGTTGTGTGTGTGTGTGTGTGTTAATTTATATATATGTGTGTGTGTGTGTGTGTGTGTGTGTGTGTGTTTGCGCGCCCGCGCTCGCTTATATAATGTGAATATTGTTTTGGTGAAATAAAACGTATGGGGTATTATTATTATTATTTTTTTTATTAGTGTTAGGTTAGGATTTGTGGGTTAGTACATATATATATGTAGTAGTCAGAAGAAGAGGATTTTACATATACATGAGTTACAAAAGAGACGGAGATCTAGATAGAAAGAGAAGTGGAAGAAGAAGGTGACCGGAGATAGCTTGGAGGTTGCCGAAATTAAATGGATCAATTAATTATTATGCATGGATTGAATTAAAGATTTTCAACTTTATATGTATTTATTTTCAACTTGATGGATTCTTTGATTTGATGCATAAAACTTATTTTAAATTATTTGATCTTGTATATTTTCGTTGTCTAAATTATTGGTGATCATATGGGACTTAGAAATAATGTTTTAGGACCCGAACTATGGATTTACAAGCCAAAAATGGATCTACTAAAACTTCTTTTCGACTTTGTGCTCGAGCACAAAGGGTTGTGCTTCTGATGCACAGTGTTCGGGCACCGTGAGTTGTACTTGAGCACAGGTGGTTTTACTCAAGCTCTAGGAACCTGTTTTCTCCAAAAGTGTTCTGAATGATCCCGTTTTAAGTATAAATGATCCCGAACATGTTTATAAGTATTGGGAATAGTGATGTAGGTCTAAAATATATAATTTGGTAATAGACTCTCGTGTTATGATGTTGGATGGAAGTGATTGAATTAATTAATAAATATGATTTAATCTTTCGTAATATTTAATTTGTGTAATTAAATGTAATTGTTTGATTCATTATTATAATCATTGTTGTTGATATACTTATGATTTACGAGCATGATACGTAATTAATTATTTTAACATGATTAGTTATGGGTAAAAGGTAATATGATTTTAATCATGCTTCTATCATATTTATTATTCTAGATTCGAACTATTATGATTTATAATTGTTGTGTTATTGTTATATATGGCTATGATAAGATTTATTCTTGTATGTGATGTGATCATTGAGATAGCTAATAAGTTTAGCTCCTTGATATTTTACACCATTGTTGGATATGATTTTGTTGGATTGAGGTATAAATGGGCTGGCTAATAAATCAAGACACTCTACTAGTGCCATTGTTAGATATGACTTTATTTATTGATGATGTATATATATATGTGTGTGTGAGCCGTGATACGAGTTTGAGGTCTCGGAATCAATGGTTAGGACTGAGATGTTTATTGTCGGTTTAGATGGGTAGATGGATATATGAGATGTGTGTACCCTGGTAGAAGGGGACTCTGGACCACCTCGTGTGCAATTTTTTCATGAGATACCCATTATACGGTTGAGACTCCCCTATTGTCTAGTAAGAGTCTTAGTGTTTATATATGTATGTATCGATTATGTAGATATAACATGAGTTTAGCCAGGGATGTATTGATTGTCGGATCTTTGATCGGGTTGTGGTAGAGGGAACTTGTTTGTGGTTCTGACCCACTATTTATTTTTCGGGTCCTCAGCAGTACTAGTCTTAAAGTAGTTCGTGTAGATTAGAGATCGTTTATGTTCACTCTTCCGTATCGTTAATGTAAGACATTATCTCAGAAATTTATTTTATTTCTCAGACTTAGTAGTTATTCATTATTTTAATACACGTTATTTTAGTTGTGGAATTTATTATTAGGGTCCTTGATATACGGATTCCCGAATTGTACTTTGGAGGTTTATAGATTACTAAATTTATTTGGAGTATTGATATCAGAGAATTTATTAATTATTTATTATTTAGTTTTCCTTTCAGTATTATTATTTATTGATTGTTTTTTATATTTTCGGGTCTTCTGGTGTGGGCCTGGCCAGCCCGCACACGAAAATTCGAGGATATCACAAAAATGCTTCAAAACTAGAGAAAATTCAATATAAACTTTCAACAAAAAAAAAAAAAAAAAAAAAAAAAAAAAAAAATTCAATTTCAAATTCAATTATAAGATTTGTGTAAACAAAGATTTAGAATTTTAAAAAATTTAATTCAAAGTTTTACTTGACTCTCTTTAAACCAAACTGAAGATGTCCCGTTAATCCTTTCCTCTATCCCTTCAATCAAATTTTTAATTGGTGGACTCAGAACCTAATGAGATTGGGCCTTATTCTTTATTCAATGGAATTGCCTTATTCTAACCAGCAACAGTCATGTAGTGTTGGGTTCACATTGGAACAAATTAAATTAAACCTGATGAGATTGAACATTTTGGTTTTTATTTTCATTTATACCCCAAATAACTTTTTGGGCTCTGACATATATGAATTGTTATGAATTGTGATGTATCGCAAATTTTTATTTTTCTGGCATTTTTTCTATTTTTTGGATTATTTTATTTTTGTGCCTCGATTTTTTATGTCACGTACCGGTTAATGTGCCACGAGGGTTCCGACACCGATTTAGGGTATTTCTTTCAGTTTATAATTTTTAGAAATGCATTTTGAGTCATTTTAGCATTTTTCGGATTTTTGGTTCGGGAAGTTCCGTGTGGGTCCCACACCCAGATTTGTGTGTCCGTAAAAAATTTTCTAGACATATTTACATGTTATTTGATATATATGTGAGGGTGCAATTTGAATTTTGCTTGTTTGTGGCTTAATTGTGGTTTAATGGACATATAGAGGTATTTTAGTCATTTTAGTGGTCAACTCTGTTTGACCACATGTGGGGAAATTGAATAGACCATTTTCTGCAGAATTCCAGCCCTCAAATTTTGGCCCATGCTCTCTTCTTTCTCTTATTCTTCTTCCTCCATCTTTACTCCATCGATACCCACTTTAAAGTTTAATTTTAGATACTTTCGTAAAGGATTTTGGCTATGGCATAAAAGGGAAAAACTCTCCATTTGTCAAGAGCTTTCCATTGATACCAATATCATCCCTAAATAACACTTTAAAATTTTGGGTTCCCCTTGAAGGTGTGTTTTTGTTGAAGCTTCACGAGGAAAGTTTGTTCCTCTTGTCTTCCTCTTTCTAGTTGGAAGTTAGGGTTTGAGTTTCAAGGAGGTAGAGTTATCTAACTTGCATAGTCCTTTAATTTTGTAGTCAAAATCATATTTTTCCCTAATTTTTACATTGTAATTTGATGTCAATTGTATATAAGCATGTTAGGATTTTATGTATGTTGTAATTATTAGTAATTAATGTTGATACGTGTGTGGTTATATGTTTCTAAATGACTATATGGTGGATTCATATGTGAGAATGTGGAGAATAAAATTTATGATGTATGACTTTGATGATGTATAAAATAGCATGTATGCCATGTGTGGTAAAATTGCCATTGTGAGTATTTAATTGTCAAAGTCGTGCTATGGATGTCTTAATGTTTATATGTGACATGTTAAATGTATGTGTTACTGTCAATTGCCAAGCATGCTTAAAAGTGATGTTTATGTATAAATTCATGTGAAGTTAGAATTGTGACTATGGATTGACAATAATGACTATTGAAACATATTATACATTATTGATGCATGTTATCAATGATAAAATCACTTGCAATAGAACGAATCCTTATAGGATATGGCTATGTTGAGGGTGTTGAACCTTAAGAATTGTTGTGAATTGTTAAGTATAAAATTATTCCTAATTTAATTCAAGAAGAAAGATGATTTTGTGTTTAGCTATGTCTAAAATGCAATAAAATTGAAAATAAATTAAATTAACAAGTACTGAGATCAAGGGATGAAGAATTTAGGGATTGACTTCACCGCTAGCCTCATAACATGGTCAATTCTTCAATTATGGGGAAATTCAAACTTATGTATATTTGGGAATCAAATGGCTATAAACACACTTTAATTCAATTAAAAAAGCATATATGAATAACTACTAAGCCATAACTTATTTTCGATTTACACGAATTATCTACCTAACTACTCTAATATTAGATGCAATATAACTCTTCTTTCCTGGACATGAATTTTTAAAACATTTATTCATACATATTCAATTAAGTACCATTGCATGATCAATATTTAAACCGTTAAGAGAATTAGCCACCAATCTCTCACAATAAAAATAGTTTAACTTTGATTAAAGCAAAATTAATTCTAAGACAAGAGATCAATTTCATCAAAAATCAATTTTATTCATTAAAACCCAATTGTTTAGTACAACTAAGCCAATTACTCAAAATCATTCAATCAATATACATATAAAAATCCCCAAAGTTAAGAACAATCAAACCATGCTACTCGGACTAGGGTTACATCAATTTCCTAAGGAATGTTTTAACTACTCATGCAGAGGAAGTATGTCTGGTGCAGAAGCCATCTCCATGGACCGCCAATTGGAATCTTTAATCTTCAAAACCCTAAAAACCGTCACAAGGTAGGAAAACCAAGAGAGAGAAAAGAGAGATAACCCCAATGTGTCTCCTCATCTTCTTTTACAGTAGAAAACAAGTCCCAATCCCCTTTGGGTGAGCTTTACAGTTTATGAAGTCATCTAGGCCCATATGGAACCAAAAAAAAAAGTGATTCCCGCGTGTATTTTTAAGTTCTATGATGACTTGCTCGAGCACAGTCTCAACACTTAGTTTATTTCAGCAAATTTTTCCGATGTTGTAACACTATTTTGACATATTTGGAGTACGAATCTATAAGGACTTGCATTTTTGCATTTTTATCATTTTTCGCACATGGTAGAATTCATGCATTTTATTTTCTTTATTGTTGGAAATATGATTATTTTGCAAATGTGTGTTAAATTAATTAAATATCATTATATGTTAAGAAGTATTATAGACTTTATTATGCAAATGGCATATTTGTCAATTAGTATTTCATGGGGAAAGAGTGGCAAGTTGTCACCTCATTTCATTGGACCATTTGAGATTTTGGACCGAGTAGGCGAGGTTGCTTACAGATTGGCATTGCCACCACAGATGGACAGGGTCCATAATGTGTTTCATGTTTCAATGTTACGAAAGTATGAGCCAGATCCATCACATGTATTGAGTTGGGTTTATGTTGACATTGATGGGGATGTTTCTTACGAAGAGGGACCCGTTCAGATTCTTGACACTCGGGACAAAGTGTTAAGGGGTAAAACGGTAACTCTCGTAAAGGTTTTGTGGCGACATCACAGTGTTGAGGAGGCTATGTGGGAACGGGAACATGAAGTTCGTTCTGCGTATCCGAGTTTGTTTTCTTCCCTAGGTATGACTTGATTTCGAAGACGAAATCCTTGTATGCTGGGGAGACTGTAAGGACTTGCATTTTTGCATTTTTATCATTTTCCGCATATGGTAGAATTCATGCATTTATTTTCTTTATTATCGGAAATATGATTATTTTGCAAATGTGTGTTAAATTAATTAAATATCATTATGTGTTAAGAAGTATTATAGACTTTATTATGCAGATGGCATATTTGTCAATTAGTATTTCATGAAGGGTATTATAGCCTTTTGTTGTAAGCACGGCATAGATGGAAATTGGTAAAGAATGAAGGGTGTTTTAGTCATTTCACTAGGTCTTGCTTTTTGACTTCATGAGAGCTTGACAGCTAGATGATGATAAGGATGTTTTGTATTTCATTTTTATTGTTTTGCAATTGAAAGGTGATAGATACAGTAACAGAATTCTGCAAACACCATTTTTGTTCTTTCCTTTGTTCATATAGTCACCTTTTTATCTTGCAAAATTTGGGAGGCTTGTGTTGAGAATTTGGGGAGGTCTTGTGAATGAAAAAGTTTTCTACTTTCATGGGCTTCATTTTGGTATCAAAATTGTGATCATTTCTTCATTGCTGGGACTTTAAAAACTGTTTTGATAGAAGTGGGTTTTGGTTGCATTCAAGAGGTGTTCTTCAATTTTTACACTTTTGGGTGGCTTTGATTTCATCATTTGGGTTGCTTTGAATTGTTCTTGCAAGGGATTTCATCTACTTTGAGGTAGGATTACTTAACTCTCATGCCCTTTACCTTTAAGGAATTAGTTCTATGTGTTTTGTGCATAAAACAGTGCTGAAAAACGAATCTGCGAGCTTTACTTTGCCGAATTTCCTGCACAGCGACTTGAACTTCAACTGACTATAACTTCCTCATTTTAAATCCAAATTGAGTGATTTTTTAGTCTAAATTGACTACCTCGAAACAAGATTTCCAATGATACCAATTTCAACCTTAGATTCTAACTATAGAAAAAGTTATGACCCTGTAAACATAGGCTGCAAGGCTTACGCCTGAATCTGCAGAATTTCCTACACAGCAACCTGAACTTCAATTGAACATAACTTCCTCATTTTAAATCCAAATTGAGCGATTTTTTTGTCTAAATTGACTAGCTCGAAACAAGATTTCCAATGATACCAATTTCAGCCTTAGATTCCAACTATGGAAAAAGTTATGACCCTGTAAACATATGCTGCTACTTAAAAAATTAGAATATAGGTTGTTATGATATTTCTTGAAATGAGAAGTTTTGTACTTGATTTTCTAAATATTATTAAGCACTGTTTGTGTTGTTATGTGGTAAATGTGAGATAGAAAGCATGTTTCTTATGTTATACAACCATGGATTAATTAGCCTGTTAATTTACCATGCTTGTGCGTGGATTAAAATGCAATACCATGATATTGTGCATGAGTTGAGATTGCAATATGTTTTTTATTACTAGTAAATCATGTTATACAAATGTATATACATCTCACATGAGCATGGGGATGATGTTGGAATAAATAGGAAAGTGCAAATGTTTTATTAAATGGTTTTGAAAACCGGATAACAGGGAGGTGCCTTGTATCCGTGAGTTTAGAAAAGAAAAGGGAATTGAATCAATGATTTCAAAACTAGATAAAGAGTTGCCTTATCTGTGCAGTTAATGGAAATCTAGAGGGGACGTAGGGAGTGGCTCTACGCGTAGTTGTGTCACTAGAGCCCCAAATGATCACAAGGAGTTGCCTTGTATTAGGGATAGATGACAAACTCTCTTCTCGTGGTACTGGGGAGCAGCCCTGGACGGATTACATTAACTTTTTGTGATGGAAATGGGATTTTAGGAAATGAGAGGTGTCAGTGACATTAGCATTGGCATTGGCATTACATGACACTTCATTTTATTATCTCATATGATATGTTGCTTTCCTGAGCTTGTATGATCCCTTTATCTTTTATCCATTCTTTGTTTGGATTCACGGAGGTATTAAAGAGTGCGCTTTAAGTAATTCCTGTTGAGCTGTGGTTGCTCATTCCTATTTTATTTACATCTTTTCAGGTTATAGCATGGATGGTGTGGAGGGTGTTCCTCCTCAGTTGTAGACAGAGTCGAGGCTGGTATTGTGTTATTTTCCGTATAATAGTCTATGTTTTGTATGATATCTTTTTAGAATATTTCTGGTATGTAATAAATGTTACTTCAGACTTTAAAACTTTAAAGTTGTATTATTTGCATCTTAACTATTTATTTTCAGTCTTGTTTTTGTAAAGGGAGCAGATAGGTGAATGTGTAGTAGAGATAGGTTACATGGATATTTATTGATTTTGAAACTGTGATTGTTTGTGTGTTGTGTTCACAATCCGGACTACGGTTTAGGGGCGTGACAGAATTTATAAATTGCTATTAGACACAAAACGTTGGCCTTCGAGTCATCTTTCCATAGCTGCTGAGTTTTCCCAATTTGGAGTTTTTACTAAAAAGTTATGCCCAAAATACTAATGTAGGTCTAGAATTTTCTATCACTAATTAGTGTCCTCGAGCCCTAAATGTTTAATTTCATCAAATCTTCCCCGTTTGAGCCTAGAATTGATCCGAAAGGCCCCAAACATGTCTCTAAGCATCATGATTATTGCAATAAGCACTAAATACATGGAATTTACCATATCTTTGGGTAAAAACTAACAAATAACAAATGAACGAAAATAAACATAAGAACCAAGATAAAAGCATCACTAAGGCCTTATCATACGCAAGTTTAAGGGCTCGAATATGTAATATTCATCACTTATCAGTGGATCTGACCCACTATTTATTTTTTAGGTCCGCGATAGTACCAGTCCTAGAGTTATTCATGCAGATTAGAGATCGTTCATCTTCACTCTTCCGTATCATCGATGTAGGACGTTATCTCAAATTTCTTTTATTTCTCAGGCTTAGTAGTTATTTATTATTTTAGTAGACGTTATTTCAGTTATGATATTTTTATTAGGGGTCTTTGATATATGTTTTCCCGAGTTGTACTTTGGAGGTTTATAGTTTATTGGATTTATTTCGAGTATTGGTATCAGAGGATACTTATTTATTATTTAGTTTTCCTTTTAGCGTTTATTTATTTATTTTTATTTAATTTGTATTCCGTGCTTATTTTAAAATATTAATTGTTTTGATATCCCCGATTTTTGGGTGAGGACTTGATCAACCCGCGATCCGAAATTTGAGGGTATCATAATTGAGCTTTCGCCCAATTAGTCTTCATTGGAAGTTGGCTTGAATAAAGGCATCATTTGAAGGCTCGGAATTCCCGACTTTATTTTATTTTGAGGATAATTATTTGAAATAGAAAAAACACAAAAATGACATAAAATAAATCTAACTAGAGAGCTAACATATGAAAGTAAAAGGGTTTGAATGTGCAACATTCGGCACTTATCACACCTCCAAACTTATATATTGTTAGTCTCTTAGCAATACAAACTGAAAATAAAATGAAACAACTATGCATCATCCTCTTTCATAAGAGAGACGTTTGCATTTAGCGTATGCAATAAGCCTTTTAAACCCCTGGGCATCTCCAATGGACGAGTGAAGTCTCGTGAGGGTTTAACAGAAATGATCCTCACAAGCATTAACAAAATTGATGCGTAAAGATGCACAAAGCTCAATCATCCTTTTAACAAAAGAAATATATATCAAGGAAATAAACAACATGAAGACTACAACAAATATGTGTATGGGACACCCCCTGATTTCGGAACACGGGTTAATCAAGTCCGCGCATAAGACCAGGGGATATCAAAACAATTAAAATATTTTAAACAAGCACAGATTACAAAATGAGATAAAGAATAAATAATATGCTAAAGAAAACTAATAAATAATAAATCCATTAACAACTCTCCAATGGTTACAATTCGAGAATCCCATAACTTAATGACCCCTTAACCAAAATCCACTGTCCAGAAATTCATAAATAAATATTAAAGTTAAATGAAGTAATAATATCATACTTTGAAATAAATAGAAAATAAGTCCCCCAGTTGCGAATCCTCAACCTTGAGACTTGGACCTTTAGTAACCTAAAAGATAAAAATAAAGTGGGTCAGACCCATGAGCAAGCTCTCTCTACCAAGCCTCTAAAAACCAATAAATATATCATCTCTAACCAAAACTAAACCTAATAAAGTTTTAAATTTAATATACCATGATATACATATACATAAATAAACTATATATATTACAATAATCACATCCATTAATATATTCATTAAATTTTCAAAACCATTAAATAATGATTAAATAATAATCATACCTAGACCAATCCGCACTTTATTTTTCTTTTTAAAAAAAACTCATTTAACCTAAATTCCATCCTAGACAGTTATTTAATCATTTAAATAATAAATTATAAATAAAGGAATATTATATTTTATTCAAAATTCAATAATGATTTTAATTATTTAAATCACTTATCCAATATCTATTGTGATACCCCTCGATTCTAGAGCCACAGGTGATCAAGTCCGAGCATAGATCCGAGGGATATCAGACAATTAATATATAAACAAGTAGGAATACAAAAAAGAATTAAGAAATAAATTAAAGGCTGAAAAGAATTCTAATTATTGAAACCTCATAATTAAATAATTATAATAATCCAACAATCCAAAACCTCCAAGATAGCAACTCGGGAATCCATCTAGTGGACCCCTAAATAAAATCCCAATTGGAAATAAATTACTGAAAATAAAATCCATATCTAAAGCATAAGTAAGAATCCTACGTAGGAATGAGTGATTGTCTCTGCTCAGCACGATCAAGCTATATGGCTGGAACTGTCGAACACCTGAGAAAAATGATAGTGGGTCAAGCCCACGAACAAGTTCTATTCTAACTACAATCCAAACAGAGACCCGATACGTAAATACATCCTAGATATCTCAACAATAACTATCTAATCCATACATATATATATATATCCATACTGAAAAACTCTCTTTGGACTACAAAGGGAGTCTTAACCTGAATAGAAGGCAACATGCAAAATGCACCAGAGGTGAGCATGAGTACCTAGACCTAATAGGGTACACCTCAATCGTCTTAGCCAGCTATGCATCGCAATGCATATACGCTTCTTAACCATTGATTACGAGACTCAAGCTCAAATCGTGGTACCATAATCATATATTTAAAATCCATCCAGAACCAGATTACGTTATTCAATTGTTCATTGATCTGACATAAATAACAATAATCTAGTTAGTTACTCAACTTATTCAGTTGATCTGACTTAAACAGAAATAACAAATAATCCAGTTAGTCACTCAACTTACTCAGTTGATCTGACTTAAATATAAGTAGGATTTAAATTTTATAATCCATTCCCTTAATTCCAAAGTAGGTAGGACTTAGCGTTTTGAGCTAAACCATCCCTAGTATGCCATCGTCCCATACCGGTGCATGCAGTCCATAACATCCATATAATTGATAAACCATAATTTAACGGTTCATCAATTAACGTCCAGAACAACATCAATGTAATTGACAATTTAAATAATTTGATTTAAATTTCAATTAATCCACAAGGCAGTCCAATAATTGACAAAGTAATAGTCAATAGAGCGTTAATTAAAATCCAGGGAATGATATAATATAAATCAGATAACCAACTGAGTATATTATATTCAATTATACTTAAGTATAATCATACAAATCCAATTAACTTGCTAGAACAACAAGAAGTAAATAAATATTCCACATCCATTGACAACATGCAAATAATTAATTAAATTTCATGATGTCCAGTAATATTAGCATACTAGCATATACTAACTGTTTTAGGGTTTTAACAAGTTGATTTAAATCATTTAAAACCTCCCATTAATTTTTAGAATTCACAGTTAAGCCCCTGGAATAAATAAATAAAACAAAAACAAAAATACACCCCGTAGGGGTGTTCCAGCAAGAGAGCCAGCTCCCCTTTCATAGGAGCCGGCTCTCCCACCCATGGACCCGGCTCTCCCTCATGGAGAGCCGTCTCTCTCACTTAGGGAGCCGGCTCCTTTCTTTAGGGAACCGGCTCTCTCTGACACCGAGAGTCGTTTACTCCTCTGGTTCGTCTTCTTCGCTTCCAACGGCATTGCAGAACCTTCTGTGATGTCTAATACAGTTCCTAGGGTTCAATTCATGTCCCAAATTTTCTTACAAAACATCTAAACTCTGTATGCATCATTAACAGAAACATAGAACACATATGAGAAAACAATTGATGCGAAGAAACAACTTGAATTTACAACACATATACAGTTTAATTCTGATTTAATAAGCATACAAGACTTATTTAATGTCTGATTAAAATTCTGGAGATCATCTAGACATGCACAGAACACAGGTCAAGGGTAGAGAGTAAGAATAAAACTTGCCTGTGAGACTTTGAATTAAAATCTCAGCGTCGTCTTTCTAAGTTTTCCGACGACTTCCATTCACTGTCAACCTCCTATTGCTCTGGTTTAAATCCACGATCAACACTCTTTCCTTCTCTCCTTGATTCAGCCTTAGTCTCAGCCAAACCCCAATTCTCCCTATCTATTTTCCTCTCAAACCTCTCTGTATAACACGTCGCCTCCACTGTTACATGCTTAGGGTTCTAAAACCCTTGGCTGATGTATACCCGTACATTTATAGGCCTCTAAGTCCAATTATAATCAGAGACGGAAACCAAACAAAATACTAGTCGGCCGATTTCATACAAGAATAATTTAACATTATAAAAAAAAATTATAATTAAACTAATCCCCTAACCTAACTAAACAATTTATGGAAACAAATAAGTAAATTAAATTTTCCACATAAGCACACATTAAAGAAAACACATAATTAAATTAAATCATTAAACAATTATAACAAATAATTTAATTAAACAAAAACAATCAATTAAACAAATAACTCAATTAGATAAAAACAACAATTAAATATTTAGGCAAATAATCAAATAAAAATGAAATAAAACAATAATTAAAATGCCGAGACTATCCTTTTAAAATTAGGGATATTACATCTATACCTTGACAAATCGTCCATATCTCCACCAATAATATTTTATTAATATATATAAAATAATACACTAACCTTTAAACACTAGATTATTCTAATATATGAATATCTAATCATAATCCAACTTATACATACAATAACCATAAATGAAATTTTAACCATCTAATACACGTAGTAATTTAATTATGCTTTGGCAAATCAATCATACCATTATAAATCTATTTATTTATACATTAACAATTTAACCATGCCTCCTTAAGTATAGATATTTATACTTTTAAATCAGTAACTCATCCATACTTCCTATGTATGTATTTTATTCATACAAATTATTAGGTAATATATTTAAGCCTTTGGTAAATCATCCATGCCTACAATTCAACCATGTATCAACTTTAAACATAAACACAAGCTAAATCATACATAAACATCTCATTCATATTATAAGCATATCATTAATTTAATAACCAGCCTATGATGATTTAATCAACCATACTACCTACAAATCATAACATACTAAATAAAAATAAAAATATTAATAATTCTAAATAATATGTATATATACACATATATTATATAATATATCTATATATATAATACTTGCCATAATAATCATTGATTATATAAATTATATATACATATATATATATATATATATATATATATCTTTCTATACTAATCATAAATTAATTAAACCATATATACACCTATATAAATAATTATATATACACACACACACACACATTTCCTTCCATAACAAATTATTAATTAATTATATTTATGCAAAATAAATGCTACTAAATATCGTAGTAACAGTCTACGGCACTCAAAACCCTAAGAACACATCATCTTATGGTTGATTTCAACCCTAACAAGCTTGAGATAAATTCTGGAACGTCACCGGATTCCACAAAAACTCTCTGGGATCCACACGCATCCCCATGCGCCTGATTAGGCCCTCTGCGTGTGCTGGCATTTCTTCATTGGTTGTCCTTCCTTGTCATAGTGAGCTTATCCACACCCATTTTTCATCCACCATAAGCTTATATCTAGCGATTAGATCTACAGATGCACCATTTCCCTATGGAGAGCACCGCACCAGATCTCCTCGCTATTAATTGGACCGCACCAATGGTTTGGATTTATTGCGCACCGAATCCAATAGGACCGCGTCGCACTGGATCATCCTTCTTTCCTCATCCCCACTAAACGGCCCAGATTAACGTGCACACCATTATAGCTTACTCTGTGCCGCAGTGGATTATAGTATCCTTGTTGATGCGCCAATCCACAACCAATGTATATATATACAGTTTTTTTAAAAAATAAATGACCAAAATAATAAAAAAATATTCTAATAATTCCATAAAAATATAAAACAATTCAAAAAAATCCCAGAAAATTCCCAAAAACTATAGAAACCCTAATTACCATATTGGGTCATAGATCAAGCATATCAGTTGATTTTAAATAAATACAACACATACATTTAGCAATTTAAAATCCAAAGTTTTAAAAAATAAAATATAATAATTCGTTCTTTTGATTAATCCGATCTAACCATGATTTAATTAATAAATTAAACCTAAAATTCTAATACTCAAGATGAAATACTTATGAGTTCTAAGAAGAAAGATATAGAAGAACTTGCCTGAAGGTTTCGAAACGAAACCGACGTCTCAAGCTTTAATTGTCTCTTCCAATTCCGACGTTCTTTTTTTCTGATTCGGCCTTCTCTTTGTCAATCTTTTCCTCTTTTATTTATCTGCCTCTCTTATTTTTCTAACGTGGAAAATCTTTTAATGATAAAACCTTATGTGTATAAAATCACACAAGCTAAAATACACACAAATCACACAAGCTTAAATACACACAAATTAAATAAACAATTCAATCATAGTATTCCACAAAGCAAAACATTATATCAATTCAACAAGAAAAATGCAAAATATAATTTAATGACAATCAAACAATTAATTAAATAAAACAAATCATTTAAAACGAAACAAAAACAATTAATTCCAATTAAATCAAACAAATCATTTTTAAATAAAATAAAAATAATCAATTCCTTTAAAATAAAGGGGTATTACATTATAGAATTTCCCTTCAATAACAATTTTAACTTCTAAATCTTATGCATTAACAAAGGCTTAATTATAATGACACACCCTAAGATTTGCCCTATTGACAGTCATAGACAAGTTAGTCACTTTTTGAACAATGACACCCCCTCAGGTTTAATAAAGCTAATGATGATAACCACACTACCTCTGACTAGATGTAAATTAACCTTATTGCCCTTTGACTTATTCAATTACCAATTTATTCATATTAATTAATTTTAAATGTCTAAAATACCATATTCATCATCTCAACCACCACTGCACCTAACTTTTCCTCCTCATTCTTATATATGTGTGTGTGTATATATATATATATATATATATATATATATATATATATATATATATATATATCCACCCATATATATATTCACACACACATACACATGTATAAAGGATTATGAAGTCGCCACACAAATTTGTTCTTGTAACTCTTGATTCAAACACCAACATTACCAACAAAATATATATATGTGTGTGTGTGTGTGTGTGTGTGTATAAGATTACTCTGGGTACACGTAGATATAGAATTTCCCTTTTTTTTTCTTTTTTTTTTTGGGCAAGTATATGAGTTCTTTAGAGAGACGAAACCCAATTGTCCAGTATTGTCATCTATTATAGAGAATAGTGGGTAACATGTAGATTTGAAATTTCCCACCTCATTTTTCTTACAGTAAACACTATATAATCCGACATACAAAACTATATATATACATATAGATCGTATATATATAGAATTCACACATATAATTGCTAGTACAAATTCAAAAAAACGAATGAGCAATGGAAATAAAGGCTGCCAAACCACCATCGCCAGCATAATCTCACTCTATAAACCCTAATTTCCATCTTTTTGTCAAAATCGAAGCTCCGATGTCGTCACTGCCTCGTTCGCGTCGACCTTGATTTAAACCCCAAAACTGTAATTCTGGCGAGCATGGCGATCTCATGAACATTAAGCTCTCCGGCCAACAAAATAACCATCAGTCCACCACCACCACCGACAAAACAAAACCAAAAACAAAATAACCACCACCACCACCACCACCGTCGAAATTCACCCTTTCTGTGGCATTAAACCCGAAGACTACATCATCAGTCCTAAGGCGACCTCCCTCGCCTTCGTCGACTTCACGGTCCTGATGATGAGTTTGCAGAAGTTTTTGTAAGAGAGAGAAATGACCAGACATGGGTGATACAATCTTGATATTTATCGAATGACAAAAGCGTCATTTCATAATTTTGATACTTTACAATTAGAATTAATTAAATATTAGTAGGCAATCTCATCTTTTTCAACCTCTTAAGGGCCTGTTTGGATCAAAATTCTGACAAGAGGTGTTATTGTTAAAAAAACGCATAACTTGTATATGGCTGTCATTACGGCAAACTTCACGGGGTGTCTTTGCAATTAACCTATTAAACAAAAAGTCCCCACACACAACTCAATTATCAAATCTAAGTAGAAAATTAGCTTTAACTTCCTTATGAAAAGTGAACTAACATCCCAACTATGCGGTTTAACCGTCCTATTTAAATGCAAACTGTAAAATTCTTCCAAATCATTAATGTCCCTTCTAAATTAGAATAACTAATTCATGAGTTTATTAATTTTTTTTATGGTTGTGCAATGTCTAAGTCCATTAAGCTTCTAGTCAACTCACGAGTAAACGTTAGGCTAATGAATCCCAAACTAAATGATCTTAGGGCATTAGGTGTAAAGACACCCCAAATGACTTAATAACTAAAGTTAACTAGGCTTCGAACTCAAACAAGCCATTTCAACATGTGCATAACCCCTAAACCTTCACTTTTGGAATGAACACTCAATGCTTAACGAGCCAAGAGGCCTGGTTATTTAGCGAAAGGATTTAAAGAGAATGCAACAAAAATTTTGAATAAATTCTAGGTATATATTTATTATTATTATTATTTATATGCACATGCCAAAGATATTTATTCATTAGGTTCATCAACTCATATAAACAATTTACAAAATGTAAAGAAAATTGGGGTATATGCATCATAAGGAAGGTGATAGCGTGCACATGTGTAGAGTGAAAAAGAGAATAGTCGATCTATTTTCAATGAGGATAACAAAACAAGAATGGCAAAAAGGGGGTTCTCTTGAATTTTTATCTCTTGCATTTTCTTTTCCTTTTGTATTTTTATTTTTTTATTTTTTGCATAACCCATCGTGTGATTTAACCCTCGTTTCTACGGTGGAGGAAAATGGGTGTGTGATGAAACAGCACCCGGGAAGTTGTACACCTTAAAAAACCAATATTGGAGAGACCAGTATCCTTAGCCTACCCTTGTGAAAACATTGTAGAATCCCGCATAATTACTTTCCGTGGTAAACTTGTTCTCTTATTTATTATGTGTTCATTCATTCGAAGACGTAACAACTTCCAAGGCTGACATATGCACACGAAGTTGTTCTCCTAATGAAAATGAAAGTAAGATTGGCTAGAGTGGCATTTCATGTAATACCCCTAATTTTAAAAGGATAGTCCTGTCATTTATTTAATTGTTTAATCTTTTATTTAATTGTTTAATTGTGTGTTGGCATTTATTTAATTGTTTAATCTTTTATTTAAATTGTTAATTGTGTGTTCTTCCATGGTTATTTAAATTTGTTTTTTTTGTTTTAATTAATTGATTAAATTGTTTGGTTTTCTTTTATTAAATTATTTTAAATTAAATTGTTTTATGGTGTTTTATTTGACTTAATTAATAATTGGTTTTATTTAATTAAATTGGTTTAAATTAGGATTGTGTTTTCTGTTTATTCACGTATTGGCAGACATAGGTTATAACTTAGGTTATTCTTGGGCCGACTAAGTATTTGAGGAAAAAATACATAAAACTCTATTCCCGTATACAGTGATACAGAGAATTGTGAGAGCAGAGAAACAGAGAGGGAACTTGCGTATTATACAGAGAGGTTCAAGGAAGGTTGGACGGGGTGTTTTCTAGGTTGAGCCAAGAGCGTCGAAGGAGTAAGACAGTAGTCGACGACGTTGACGGACAATTCAGAGACGGAGGTTTAGAGTTTCAAAGTCTGAAACTCAAGGCAAGTCTCTGTTCCACTCTATCCCTTTAATCTGTGTTTTGTGCTTGCTTAGGAAGACTCCAGTGATTAAAATAAGTTTTAAATACATCTTGTATGCATGTTAATCAGTGTTTAAAATTATTGAATTAATCTGTTTTGCAGTTATTTAAAATATCAGTTTTGAATCCTACTGCCGTTGTTTAAAAAAAAAACTGATGTTTAATTAAATTCAAGTTTTGATTGTGTACCATTGTCTTGTGATTAATTTGGAACTGGGATGGAACTTAAAACATGTAATAAAAGTTACCACAGAGGACTGGTACTCACGGGAATCGGAGAAGACGAAGTTTAAACGGACAGAAGGCTGCTAAGGGAGGAAGAAGAGGCTTCCAAAACCCTTAGAGCCGGCTCCCAAAGAGGAGGAGCCGGCTCTTAGTGCACTAGAGCAGGTTCTAGTAAGGCTAGAGCCGGCTCTAGATGGGAAGAGCAGGCTTTACTTTTTTTTCTAGAGCCTGCTCCCTCTTTAATTGGCCAGAATGTTGATTTTAGGGTCCGTTTGGGCTGAAAATTGGTTTTCTAAAATCATTTAAAAGCTACTGGAGAGTGTAAATCATTGCCAAAGACTTATAAAAATGTTGGGAAGCATGGTTACAAGTAGGTATGGAGGATAGAATTAACTTTAGTTTAAACAGAGAACCGTAGGAGGATGATTGAAGAATTAATTTTCTTTTGTCTATTATTTTTGAAATTTTGTTTTCTCTGTATAATCTTAAACTGCTAGTTATGTTTTTATTATGGTTTAAGCATATAGTAGTATAATTAGATGTAGATATGGATGGAATTAACTGATGATTTAAACTGGATATAAATTGCACCAGTTATGGCACTGTTTGGAGAAATAAATTGCATGCTTTTGTTTTGTCATTTAACGGACTGGAATTGGGATTTTTATTTATTACTGTTTTAATTATGTTTAGACAGTTTTATAAGCATAGTAAAATTCTTGGAATTATCTATGTTTGGTTGGAAGTAATTGATATAACAGTTTAGTTAATTTTATCAATTAGTGAATTTGATGCATGCTATAAATGCTATGTGTTATAAATAACAAATTTAATGGTTGGAATATAATTTCTAGGCCTAGACTGAATGCCTAAGTTTTATAATTATGGCTTAATTTGGTTTGTGCATAATTTGGGAGTTGGGTTGATGACTATCTAGTACTGTTTTATCAACTCTGTTAACTGGAGGATGGTATGTACCGGTATGGGACGGTGACATACTAGGTATGGACTAATTCCAACATTAATTCCTACCTAATTTGGATCAAGGTATGGATTAATCATAAAGGTTAAGTCCATCATCTACATGTGTCATATCAGTTGTGAATTGAATGACCTACTAGGATTTCAGAATGGATTTGTTGTACATATATCAGACCACTACACAGATGGATGGTATACTGTATTAGGAGGAGTACGGACTTTATATATATTATATGGTGCCGTGGTATGAGCTTGAGTCTCATGACCATGGTTAGGGCTCGTATATCGCCTAGGATGGATAACTGGACATAGGTGTTGTTCCCTGGTAGGTCTAGGTACTCACGCCCACCTTAGGGTGCGTATTTGCATGTTGCCTTCTATTCAGGCTGAGACAAACCTACTGGACTAGCGAGCGTCCTATAGTGTGTACTATATACTTATATGGACTACTCTAGATATTGTTGAGTCTTCCTAGGATGTATCAGCGTATCGGATTACTGTTTGGATTGTAGTAGATCAGGACTTGCATGTGGGCCTGACCCACTTCTTTTTTTTTCAGGTGTTCGTCAGTTTTAGGGTTAGAGCTTGGACGTGCAGAGTAGATACAGCTATTCATTCATCCGATTATGTAGGAACCTTCTCTATGTTAGCTTTGGATTTTATTTTTATTATTTCAGTATCTTTTGGAGAATTTCAATAAGGGGTCCAATGGATGGATTCCCGAGTTGTAAACTTATGGAGTTTTGGATTGTTTTGGATTTCAATATTTATATCTTAAGGATTTTCAGTTAGCACTCTTCCAGCTTATTATTTTTATTTCTTATTTTATCTTGTATTCTGTGTTCGGTTACGTATTAATTGTTTGATATTCCCTCGGGCTCGGGTCTGGGCCTGATTAACCAGTGTCTTGGATCCGAGGGGTATCTCATTTCAAAACAATTTGAATATATGCATTAAAACCAGACACACGCGTACAACCATGCTTATTGTGGTGGGGTGACATTCTTGTCAAACCGTTGTAATAATGAGCTTTCTACACTTGATAGATGGTTCTCGTATGATCTTTATGATCCTTTAGATACTTTGCAATGTCATTTCCATCACAGAATGTACCAGAAGCTTGTTCATTTTTTGAGTTGTCGCCTTTTACATGTACATTAAACATATCACCTTTTAACTTGTGAATATTATCATTCCGGTCATTTTTGATATTTTTCTCCTCTAAAATCAATATTGACCACTAGCCTACAAAATACAAAATGGTCATTTTTAAAAAACCCATTTTTCTCGAAATGGTCATTTTCATTACTTTTTCAACATGAAAAACTCATTTCTCTCCACTTCGCTTGAAATGTACATTTTTTCAACTCTTAAAAAGCCACTTTAAGAGAGGTGGCATTCTCAATCACGAAATACACTTCTTCATTTCAAGTCCAAAACATCAATCAATTCAATGCGTTTTCCCAAGACACATTCAATCATCATTCCAACATTTTAATATTAAGAACACATACATTCTTATTTCATCCTACATTTGAAGGTTATTAGTGTGAAAGAATCATCGTGGTCATTAGTGACTCATTCAACTTCACAATATATATGATAATTCTATCAAATAGCGGATCTTAATCGACAATTTAGAAACATTATTTCCAAAAGCACCTTTAATTCCAATCATAAATCCCAAGAGCCTTGACACTCTCATTCCATTTCCAATTCTGAGGGCACGTAAATCTTCATCTCATTCCGAATTTAAAGATTTGGTGGGAAAGAATCATCATTGTTATCAATGACTCCCTCAACTTCACAATGTCATAAGAAAGTTGCCTAAGGAGCATCGGTCCCAAGTAGGAATGTCACGATCCTACCCACTATTGGGAACTTTTTATGTGTTGATGGATCATGGTCATTAATTCGGAAACCTTCTTTCAAAGAAAACACTTTTGGTGCAAATCAAATCATCCTCGACAAATCATATCATCATTATTCTCATAATAATCCTTCAAATCCTTTTCACTCTACGAGAACATCAACATTCTCATCTCATCTTTCCGCTTTTATCTGACAGCAGTGTAACTAATACGAGGTAACATAGTAGTTTTTTAAAAGAGTCCTGCTAGTTACCCTAACAAATAAAAACCGACTACTTCACCGAGTCTTTGTGGCTACTTATGTGTTACAAATAATGGCCCCATTTTAAAAATATAAGGTAATTAACTATTTGGAAAGTTGTAATCCTTTTTTAGGTTTTATCTTAATCTATATCAAATTACCATGTATATCAAATTATACATCACATTGCATCTCTGTAACGACTCTTGAGAGATATTTCAAGTTGCATGTCTTATATATAATTAGATTATGTATCCTTATATATAAAAGATTGTGTCTTTGATCATTAATGTTCATCTATTACTTTAATATGAATTTGTTAGTTGGTATAGTGATCAAAACTAATAATCCATATGACTCACAGAAACAAAAGCAATGATAGGAGTTCAAAAAAAATAAAACAAAATTGCAAAACACTGAAAAATTATACAAACATTGTAGTTTTTATTCTAGATTTTGTAGAAATCAAATTTTTATATTTGAGTACCATGAAACTTGCTGTGAAAACCAAAAAAAAATAAAATGATACAGTTATATATGAAAAACTATAAAGATAAGGAAAAGGACTATGAAAAATTGAAATGATAAGAAAGGGAAAATTAATGTATTTTATGAAAACAAACTAAAGTAGTAATGCTGCATATTTAAATTAAAATTTTGTTATATTTTTATTTGTATCAATTTTATATCAAATATTAAAGTCGTTAATAATATAATTTTTCTTTAAAAAAATCATTTTCCTTTTTGAGAATTTTCACGATTATCTGCAACACGGGGGCTTTATTAGTATTTTGGACAAATAGTACCGTGTTGGTTTTATTTTATTTTATTTATTTATTTTAGTATAGCTTGAAACCCCAGAACAACCCCCCAAAGTACAACATATCCACTGATGACTAGGGTACATCTGTATCTGGGTTTCGAGCCTCAGTCAATGAGACGGGCTGATTAATCGTCTAGCTTCAACCCTGATTGTTGCAGGGCAGATAATCGCAGAATAATGATTGGACAATGCTCGATTTCACCATGGAAGGAGGTTCGGTTGCTTCAGAGCTTCAATGGCATACAACAACTTGCTGAAACTCGTCCTTTCAAGGTAACACGGTTATATTTGAGGGGAAAAGAAAAAAACTCTTAGCAAACTAACTACTCGTACTGTCAAATTTTCAATTCCTTACCAAATTTTCGTTCTGCTTATATTTCATATCTACAATCTAATCATTGCTATTAGTATATTACCGACTAGTGTTTACTCAAGTCCTGTGGTGTGCATATTACTATTGCAATTCTTTTGGTTTACAAAAAGGGTTTCGTTTTGGATTATTATTATTTTTAATTTCAAAGCAAGTAATCTGTTTTTATCAAAGTAGAAGCTGTTGAGAAATATAATAGTATGCCAAATGCACACCACTGTATCTTCATCACTGGGTGCCCTTTACTCGCTTGACTAATGCTTAGAATTTCTAATGGGATGCATCCATAACTGCGCATTCTCACGCTAAGTATTGAAAATGCCTTTTTGTAGCCCTTGTTTATATTCACAGTCGTATCCTCCTTTGCCAATAAAGTTAAAAAATTGTAATTAAGGGCACTCTTCTAAGGAAGAAGGATATAACCCGAGTACTGCACTAATATTATGTAATTGTATTGTATATATATCTATGTATTTATTCACTGCAAAATTTGTATCGCTGATGTGTTTGCAGGCATGGTTCTTAGATCAATTTGGAGTCCTCCATGATGGAAAACAACCTTATCCTGGTGCAATTTCAACATGTATATTTCCATCTGTTAGCTTTGGGATTTTGATAAGTCGTTTCAGGTGATCCTGTCAACTCATTTGCTTTGGGCCTGTTTGGTATGCGTTTTGTTTTTGCCGTTTTGTTTTAAATTGCAACAAAACAAGTGTTTTGTTGTAGATTGTTTTGAATAGTAATTGGAATTATGTTTGGTAACGTCCATTTGTTGCAAGATTTTTGGAAGCAAAAACATGAAAACATGTTTGGTAAAAAAATGTTGCAAGTTTAAAAAATATAATGGTTGGTTTAAAAACGTCATTTAAGAATTTTTCAATTTTTTTTACTGTTCATCACTATAGTGCGGAAACATATAAAAACACCAAATTGACATTTCGATTTTTGGCCACTATTCAGGAAACGTTTCGGCACTGTGCAAAACAAAACAATTTTTACCAAACGTGTTTTTTCACTGTTCACTGTTGTAGTACCCAACAAAAAAAAAACATTAAAAAAAAACGCGTACCAAATAGGCCCTTTGCAATTGAGTTATTCCATGTTTAATATTTTTTTCTCCTCCTCTTTCTTCTTCTTCCCTTTTTTATTTTTATTATTATTATTATTTTTTTTGGCATAACAGTAGAAAAGCTTGCAACCAGCGGTGCCAAGATGGTAATTATCAGTAACTCCTCAAGACGAGCATCGACAACCATGGAAAAAATGAAGAGCCTTGGATTTGATCCCTCTCTCTTTATAGGAGCCATCACCAGTGGAGAATTAACGTATCAGCACCTTCAGAGGTTGATATGTTTAATAATTAAATTAAACACTTAAATTACTTGCATGTAAGTTTTTAATTGACACCTAATACCATTTTGGTGGTGAAAATATTATTGACTAATTTTCACATTGCATTTGTCTGCCACTAGATCAGAGTTTACTGATATTGTTTCTGTTGGAGCAGTGGAAGCGCACGAATAAAAAAGATTCAAGGAAAGCCAACAAAACAACACACACAAACACAAGATAAGATATACATGGTTCAGCCCAAACCGGCCTACGTCCATGGATGAGAAGAGATTCCATTATGATTCGTAAAGATATTACAACAATAGAGTATCAACACCACCACTCTACAAGCCTATTTCCTTGCTACCAGTGTTACTGGTGTTTTTCCTACTCTACCATATACTACCTCTACCCATCAACTCCCTCGTGAGACTACATCTCTCTCAATCTCATAAATCTCAACCCACAACATATGTACCTATTTATAGAATAAGAAATTACCAAATAATTCCTTAGAGGCCAAGACTTGCCAAATAAGAAATTACCTAGTAGAATACAACTCTAAAATAGAATCCTAATTAGAATAGGAATTTGAGACACAATTTCTAACAATCTTCACCTTAGCTCAAATTCCATCCAGCCAATCATCGCTTTCCATGGCATTGATTATGACAATTCTTTTGCAGCTTCAATCTTGACGATACGCCTGCAAAACTGCGATTGTCCCCATTATACATTGCTTGATCAATCAAACCTCCCAGGCTCCACCTTGATTACTCGAGCTCCATGTTATGTAACCAAGTCGATTGACTCCACCTACAACTGAAGCCCGTTGTAGCACATGTTGAGACTTCTTGTGTTTTCTGGATCTCCTTCACCTTTAGCTCTGATACCAATTTGTTATAACAAACGCAACGAACCCAAGTTGAATCAAGAATCATGACAGAAAAGTAAACACGCCAAAGAACACAAAGATTTATATGTGGTTCGGCAATATCCTACGTCCACAGTTGGGATTCAGCTAAAGTTTTCACTATCTATAAAATTGGAGATTACAAGTTTTCAGCTCTCACTCTGTTTCTGTACGAATTTCAGAGTCTCTCTCTCCTCCACTCCAAACCCTAAGCGCCTTTATATATCGGGCTACAAGAGAATAATTAGAGTCCACGACTTATGAGCAAAAAGGATCGTTGGGTCATAAGTGAGTCGCAACGCGACCCGATACCAAATTCGGGCCACAATATCACAAATCTTCACCTTGACTCGAATTACGCCAAGCTCCACAATCTCCAGCTACACCTTTTGCCACCTTCACATGCCCCTAAGGACCTCAACAGCTGCAAGTACTAATCAAGTCCAGACAATGTCTGAACTTGAGTGTAGGAATGACCTTAGTTATCATATCTGCCAGATTCTTTACTGTCCCAATCTTCCTCACTGCAATAGCACCATGCGCAACCACATCTCTGATGAAGTGAAACCTGACATCAGGTCCTCTCATGGAACATTTGATTTTAAATCAAATGTATGGCACTCTGGTTATCGCAAAACACAGTCAAATCATCCTACTGCAAGTCCAAGTCACCAACCAAGCCTCTCAACCATATAGCTTCCTTCACTGCCTCTGTAGCTGCCATGCACTCAGCCTCAGTAGTAGACAATGCAACTGCGGGCTACAAAGTTGCCTTCCAACTGATCACACTCCCACAAAGAGTGAAGACACACTTTGTCAAGGACCTCCTCCTATCAAGATCTCCAGCATAATCCGAATTAACATATCCAGCAACACTCCCACACGTGTCGCTGCCTCTGTCATAGACTAACCCAACATCTGCAGTGCCTCGTAAGTATCGTAATATCCACTTCACAGCGTGCCAATGGACTTTCCCAGGTGTATCCATGTATCTGCTCACTATACTAACTGCATGTGAAATGTCATGCCTAGTGCACACCATAGTATACATAAGGCTACCAACTGTTTTAACGTAAGGAACACGAGACATGTGCTCCACTTCCTCCTCGGTCTGTGGTGATAATCGTGCTGAAAGTTTAAAGTGGGCAACCAATGGAGTATTCACAAGTTTTGATGCCTACATATCGAAGCGTTCCAACACTTTCTCAATGTATTTCTTCTGTGACAAATATAATCAACCCGCTCCTTTGTCCCTGTGAATTTCCATTCCCAATATCCTCTTTGCAGCACCAAGATCTTTCATCTCAAATTCACCACTAAGCTGAGCCTTCAACATGTTGATTTCAAACATATTTTTGCAAGCTATCAACATGTCATCAACATACAACAAGTACAATACGAACCATCTGAGAGCTTCCTGTGATACACACAATTGTCATACTTACTCCTACAATAGCCATTCCCAACCATAAAGGTGTCAAATCGCTTGTACCACTGTCTAGGAGACTGCTTCAGCCCATACAAGGACTTCTTCAGTAGGCAAACATGATCTTCCTTTCCCAGAATCTTAAACCCCTCAGGCTGATACATATAAACCTGCTCTTCCAACTTACCATGCAAAAAAGCAGCCTTGACATAAAGCTGCTCAAGCTCCAAGTCATTAAGAGCAACCATAACAAGTAACACTTGGATTGATCTATGTTTCACCATAGGAGAAAACACTTCATTGAAGTCCACCCCTTCCTTCTGTGTATAGCCCTTCGCCACTAAGCGTGCCTTGTATCTCACATCTTCCAATCCTGGAATTCCTTCTTTCTTCTTGAAGACCCATTTGCGGTCCACATTCTTTTAGCTGTTAGGCTTCTTAACTAGCTCCCAAGTCTGGTTCTTATGAAGAGACTCAATCTCCTCACTCGTGGCAACAGACCACTACTGTGCTGACTCGCCACTTGTGATGGCCTCATGATAAGAACACGACTCATCAATATTCTCTGCCACACTAAGTGCATAAGTAACCGAATCAGCATGTGAAAACCCATACTTCTCAGGTGGCCTAATATCCCCCCTAGGCCTGTCTCTAGCCATACTATAGTGCTGCAACTGTGCGTCTCCCTCAGCCCGAAACTGCACTTGCTTGTGAGTCGACCGAACAGGACTATCCTTTAACTGATCCTCTACATGCTCCACCTGCTCACTGACACCCTGAGCTTTCCTTGAATAAACTACCTCCTTTTGTAGAGTAAGCATCGCAGACTCGTGAAAGGTCACATCCCTACTAACAAGCATCTTCTTTCCCGAAACCTTTGGGCACTATAATCTATATCCCTTGACCCCAGGCTGATAACCAAGAAATATGCATTTCTCAGCCCTCGGTTCAGGCTTCCCCTCATTGACATGAGCATACACTGGACACCCAAATATTATCAGATTACTGTAACTAGCAGGAGAACCAGACCATACCTCCTCTGGAGTGTTACAGTCGATAGCAGTCGATGGAGACCGGTTCACCAAGTAACTAGTTGTAGAAACAGCTTCAACTTAAAACGCTTTGTCTAACCCTGCATTGGACAATATACACCGTGCCCTCTCTAATAGCATTTTGTTCATCCATTCTGTAACTCCATTCTACTGCGGAGTCTTCCTCACTGTGTGGTGTCTCACAATCCCGTGAATCTTGCAGAACTCATTAAATTCTCTATCACAAAATTCTAAGCCATTGTTTGTCCTCAAGCGCTTGACCTGGTTTCCTGTTTGCTTCTCAATTAAGGTCTTCCACTGCTTGAATATAACAAAAGCCTTTTGTGCTTCAGAATATAAAACAAAATTTCCGAGAAAAGTCATCAATTAGCGTCATCATATATCTACCACCACTATGTGAAGTAACCTGAGAGGGACCCAAATATCAGAATGAATATAATCCACCGTACCCTTGGTCCTGTGAATTCCTGTACCGAACTTCACTCTGCACTGCTTCCCGAAGATGCAATGCTCACAGAAATCCAGCTTCCCAGTTTTCTGACCACCAAGCAAACTCTGCTTACTCAGAACATCCATCCCCCTCATATGCCCAAGCCGCATATGCCACAATCTGGTAGTATCTAAATCTGGATCCGAAGACGATACAACAACTGAACCCGTGATTGTGCTAACCTGCACAACATATAAACCATGCTTCTTCAGTCCCTTCATCACCACAAGAGCATCCTTGCAAAATCCAAATGACTCCACCTTCAGCCTCATAAGTGCACCCGATGGAATCCAGCGTACCCAGAGAAATCAAATTATTTCTTAGTTATGGTACATGCCTGACATCAGTCAGTGTCCTCACTATGTCGTCATACATCTTGATTTGAACTGTACCGATACCTACAACCTTGCACGCCGCATCATTCCCTATAAGAACTTCTCCTTCATCAATAGATCGATAAGAGGTAAACCAGTCCCGGACAAGCATGAAACGAGCAACCCAAATCAAGAATCCACTCATCGCAAGAGCTGCCGACTGAAATTGTGAGAACATTACCACCATTTGAATCATTACCCTCTGCAACAACCACACTTTCAACTTCAGAGGATTTTACCTTTCCTTTCTTACGCTCCGGACAATCCTTTTTGAAGTGCCCTTCCTTGTGACAGATGAAGCATCTCAACACCTTCATTTTGTTCTTAAACTTAGAACGACCTTTGCTGCTAGGCTCTCCATTCTGATTCGTTCTCCCTCTAGCATGTAACCCCTCTGCCGAACTTTCTGTATTGCCCTCAAATGCCCTTTTCTGCAACTCCTTAGAATTCAAAGCTACCTTTACGTCTTCCATGGACAAAACAGTTCTGCCATACATCATTGTATGGACAAAGTTCTCGTACGAGGGTGGTAGAGAACACAATAGAATAATTGCCTGATCTTCATCCTCTATTTTGACATCAATATTATTTAAGTCTATGATGATACTATTTACCTCGTCAAGATGGTCTTTCAGAGACGAACCTTCGTGCATCTGAAGAGTGAACAATCGCTTCTTTAGATACGAGCAATTCGCAAGAGATTTCGTCATATAGTGGGACTCTAATTTTTGCCACAACCCATCAGCCGTAGTCTCTCCAGCAACTTCTCGCAGAACCTCGTTACTCAAGCACAACAAAATTGAACTGTGTGCTTTCTCCATAACCTCATCTTTGTCCTTGATCTTTTTTGGCAGTGCATCCTTCCCCTTTAGCGCCTTGAATAACCTTGTTGTACCAAAAAAGCTTGCATCCTAACCCGCCACAGGTTGAAATCATTTATGTTTTTAAACTTCTCGATTTTCAGAAACTTGGATGACATCCTTGCTTTGAACCGAAAGCTCTGATACCAATTTGTTGGGGCAACGGAAGCGAGCGAATAAGAAATTCCAATTTGTTGGCCTACGTCCATGGATGAGAAGAGATTCCACTATGATTCGTAGAGATATTACAACAATAGAGTATCAACACCATCACTCCATGAGCCTATTTCCTTGCTACTGGTGTTTTTCCTACTCTACCAACCCATATACTACCTCTACCCATCTACTCCCTCATGAGACTACATCTCTCTCAATCTCATAAGTCTCAACCCACAACACATGTACCTATTTATAGAGTTACAAACATAATTCCTTGTTGGACAAGGATTATAATTCCTTAGAGGCCAAGACTTGCCAAATAAGAAATTACCTAATATAATACAACTCTAAAATAGAATCCTAATTAGGATAGGAATTTGAGACACAATTTCCAATAGTTTCCACCAAAGTTATATTTTAGCATAATAATGAATGTCAATATCAGCATCATCTTAATTAAACTGACACAGCCAATAAATTTTCTTTTTGTACTATTTTTATTACAATCTATGTGTTATTTGTCATTTTCATTCTATTGTCAGTATAGTGGCACTATGTTTTTGGTAATTTGGCTTGGAGAAAGAACCGGGTTCTCTCTGAGATTGTTGACATTGATAAGATGGAGAATCAGGGTCTTTTGACGGGTCCTTTGAAGCTCAGGAGGGTGGAGTGTCAAGCAGAGTTTGCTGAGATTGCTGTGATGGAGGAGATTTCATGGAGACAGAAATCTAGAGCTTCGTGGCTCAAGGAAGGAGACAATAACACTAAATCCTTTTATAGGCTCGCCAATGCTCACAGAAGGGGCAACCACATTGGGAGGATAAGGGTGGATGGGGTGTTGATTAGTAAAGAGGAGGAGATATGTAAGAGTTTTTCTGAGTACTTTTTGAGGTTGTTCATTGAGTCAGCCGATTGGCGCCCTTTGCTGGATGGGCTTCAATTTGATTCTATTTCGGGTGAGGAGTGCTCTATTTTAGAGGAGCCTTTTTCTGAAGAGGAAGTTCTCTCTGCTTTGAAGAGCTGTAATGGGGATAAAGCTCCTGGACCTGATGGTTTTTCTATGAGGTTCCTTTTGGAGTGTTGGGAGGTGGTCCGTGAGGAGGTGATGGCCTCTTTTCATGCCTTCCATGTGCAGGGCTCTTTTGAGAAATGTTTGAATGCAACTTTTATTGCTCTTATTCCGAAGAAGGGAGAGGCAATGGATGTTAGAGACTTTCGCCCTATCAGTTTGGTGGGATGTTTTTACAAGTTGATTGCAAAAGTTTTGGCCTCTAGGTTGAAGAAGGTGATGGATGGTGTCATTTCTGACTCTCAGAATGCTTTTGTGGGAGGTCGGCAGATTCTGGATTCAGTTCTTATTACTAGTGAATGTGTTGATTCCCTCTTGAGCAGTGGTGTTCCGGGTTTTCTTTGCAAGCTAGATATTGAAAAGGCATACGATCATGTGAGCTGAAGTTTCCTTCTCTATCTGTTAGAGAGGATGGGTTTTGGTGGGCGGTGGAGGAGATGAATTCTTTTCTGCATTTCTAGTGCTCGTTTCTCTGTCATTGTGAATGGAGCGCCAACAGGTTTTTTCTCTAGCTCGAGGGGCTTGAGACAAGGGGATCCGCTTTCCCCTTTCCTGTTCCTTTTTGTGATGGAGACTCTTAGTAGATTGCTGAAGAGGGCTGTGGAGCTGGGTTTTTTGAGTGGATTTCGGGTGGGCAGGGATGTTGCTAGTCAATTGGAGGTTTCTCATTTGATGTTTGCAGATGACACTATTGTGTTTTGTGATGCGGATGCGTCCTAGCTGAGGTATTTGAGATGCGTTTTGATTTGGTTTCGAGTTGTTTCTGGCCTTAAGGTTAATGTAGGCAAGAGTCTTCTTGTGCCTGTTGGGGATGGTCCTGGGATTGAGTTGTTTGCTCAGATCCTTGGATGTTGCACTGGCTCCTTTCCCAATTCTTATTTAGGATTGCCTTTGGGAGCCCCTTCCAGATGTGTGGGGAGTTGGGATCCGGTTGTGGACAGATTCGAAAGGAGGTTGGCGGGTTGGAAAAAGCAGTACTTATCTAAGGGGGGTCGGATTACCCTGATTAAGAGCACTCTTTCTAGCCTTCCTACATACTTGATATCTCTGTTTGAGATTCCTTCTTCAGTGGCTGAGAGAATTAAAAGATTGCAGTGTAATTTTCTTTTTTTTTGGGGGGGGGGGGGAGGAGAGTTCAAGTTTCACCTGGTTCGGTGGGATCAAGTGTGTCGTCCAATTCGGTTTCAAGTTTCACCTGGTTTGGTGGGATCAAGTGTGTCGTCCAATTCGGTTTGGAGGCTTAGGGTTAAGGAGGTTGTTGCCTTTTAATAAGGCTCTCCTTGGTAAATGGCTCTGGAGGTTTGGAATCGAGAGGCATTGGTTATGGAGGAGAGTTATTGCTAGCAAGTTTGGGGAAGGTCGTGGGGGGTGGTGCTCTTGGGTGATGCGTGGTCCAAGGGGGGTGGGAGTAGGGAACTTCATTCGAAGTGGTTGGGATGACTTTTGCAAGCATGTTCGTTTTCGCATTAAAGATGGAAGGAGGATCAGTTTTTGGAAGGATCTCTGGTGTGGGGAGCTCCCTCTTGCTCTTGCTTTCCCACGGCTCTATAGGATAGCTTCTCACCGACAAGCCATGGTTGTTGACTGTTATCATCTTGATAACGGGAGACTGACTTGGGATGTTCAGTTCAGGAGGCATTTTCAGGATTGGGAGATCGAGGATGTTTCTCGTTTTCTGGAGCTTTTGTATAGCTAGGTGATTTCTTTTAGAGAGCCAGATGGGTGGCTATGGATTCCTAACTCGCAAGGCCGGTTTGAGGTTAGGTCCTTTTTTAGATGTCTTTCGGATGGTCAAGGTGAACTCTTCCCCTGGAAGTCTATTTGGCGTTCTAAGGCTCCCCGCAAGGTCTCCTTTTTTGCTTGGACCTCTGTCCTGGGTAAGATTTTAACCCAGGATAATTTGAGGAGGAGGAATCAGGTGGTGGTCAATCATTGTTATATGTGCTTGTGTAATGAGGAATCAGTTGATCACCTCCTTTTACATTGCAGTATGTCCAGAGACTGCTGGGATTTGATGCTTCGTTTATTTGGGGTCCATTGGGCCATGCCCTATTCCTCTAGAGGGTTGATTGAAGCTTGGAGAGGCGTCTCTGTTGGGGTTGGTGTTAAGGATGCTTGGAGGGCTACGCCGCTTTGTATCTGGTGGTGTATTTGGCTCAAGAGAAATAGGAGATATTTTGACGGGAAAAATAAGCCTATTTCTATGCTTAAGTTCTCTGTTATTTCTACTCTTTTTTGTTGGGTTTCAGGGACAGATTATAGATTTATGGAGGAAATCATTGTTTTCTTGGCCTCTCTGAAGGTCTAAGGCGCCTTTTGGCCCTTTTTGTTTTCTTTGGGCTTCGCTCCCCTTTTTAGCGCTTTTAATAAATTCTTACTTATCAAAAAAAAAAAAAAAAAAAAAAAAAAAAAAAAAAAAAAAATGTATTAATTCCTATTGTAAACATACAGAAAGTGGGCATTCATTTTTGTTTGAGTTTACCTTATTTTATCTAGAAAAAAAAGCTCTACAACTCTTTCTAAGTGCAACAAAAGCTTCACCTTATCTTCATTTGTCATAGATTGAAAAATAAAAAGGTGTAAGTTTCAAGGATGTTTTAGTTTACTTTTTCCATTATTTTATGATTTTTACGTTTGCATGTATTTATGGAGGTTTATATTTTCAATATACGAATTCTAGTTGAAATATTGGAACATAAGATATTATAACATGGGTATATATGTACTTGACTTGTTAAATCCAAGAACGAGTAAGAAATTATATAATTTCTACTAATAGATGGTCATTTAGGTTTATGGACTTATCTAATTTTTTAAAATACATAAATTATCTATTTTATATTCTGTTTGTTGAATCACTGATAATAGGATACTAGATAATAAATCTAATAATGCTAGATGGTCAATAGTTGATATTTCTAAATGGCATTGGTAATTCACAGTTAATTGTTAGGTTGTATATTTATATAATTTTTTAAATAATATCCAATTTCTCATTCTGTTTGTTGGTAGTAGGATACCATATAATAATTCCAATAACACTTGATAGTTGATATTTTTGATGTCATTTGTTATACACAATTGCCTGTTAGATTGTATTATTTATTTATATATATAAATTAAAAAAAAATCAGTTTCATGATATTCTTGTAATCTCCTTTTTCAATTATTTATTTATTATTATTATTATTTATTTATTTTTATATTATTGCAATACCTTGAATAGTAATGCATATTTGAATACAACATCAACTCCGTATCATGCTGAGAGTCTTGATGGCATAGTTTTTGAGGCTATTGCCATTCTACTTTTCTCTACATCAAAGTTTATGGGGATTTTTTGGTTCAGGATCTGTTTAAATAAAAATTCCTGGAGCTCTTGTTGGAGAAATTATATTCCTAAAGAATGTCTGGATGGAGATGTGCTCACAGCTCACCTACTGTTTAAAATTTGCGACTTTGGATCAAGATGCATTAGCTTTAGTAGTTATTTCAAGAGGACACTAATTAAATGGGCTGGACGTTTGTCTTTTGACCCAAAAGTTAAGCTATTGTATAGTGCTTCATGCCCGTCCTTTTTTTTTGATAAGTAATAATGAATTAAAAAAAGGCGTTCAAAAGGGCAACGCGTCCCTTAAACAATAGAGGAATCGAGGTCTAAGGCCCCAAAGAATCAAAAAAAGAAATTAAATCATTAGAAGAGGAACAGGAACTCTTCACATAACTAAAGAGAGAACGAATAATAACAAGTTTCAGTGTCGCTGTAGACGACTCCTTCCCTTCAAACATTCTACTATTTCTTTCCTTCCAGATGCACCACCAGACGTAATGTGGGACAGTTCTCCAATAATCACGAACACCCCTACTCACACGACATCCTCTCCAGGCATGAATCAATTCCTTAGTAGAATGTGGCATTACCCAACGCATGCTAAACAATCCAAGAATAAGATTCCAACAATCGTGCGTCACAGGGTAATGCATTAGGAGATGATCAACTTACTCCCCATCTTGCTTGCATAGGCAACACCAATTAACAAAACAATTTCCCCTCTTCCTCAAATTATCAGTCGTCGGTATCTTACCCCAAACAGCGGTCCACACAAAGAATGCCACCCTAGTAGGAGCCATAGAGCGCCCATGTGGTCTTCCATGGGAAGTCAAAGCTGACAAAATTAGACAGACATAAGAATAACGATCTTACTTCAAAACGACCGTGAGAAGAGGGAATCCATGCCAATTCCTTCCTGCTGATACAATTGGTCCAGAAAAATGCTCACCTCGTCCAACTCCCAATCTTGAAATGAATGCCGAAAATGCACATTCCACGCAATCCCAATATGCTCAAGTCCTTCCCCATCCGGATCCGAAGTGGGACAGGACCCCTCTAACATTCTCCCCCACATTAAACTTGCAACGTCCTAGATGCGGCAGCTGCCTACACTAGCGAGACCTACTAATGACATGGACTTGGACTCCACCTGGTTAGTTGCTTAGCGTGACATTGGATCAAAGGCATTGTCTGGCTCTGATACCACTTGTAATGGGCCGGGCACTTGTCTTTTGACCTAAAAGCTTAAGCTGTTGGAAATATGTTTTCCATTTTCTAGTTTACTTGTTGTAATCATATACTACATCGCATAGTGTTTACTTTTAGCCCCCTAAATTTTTTGTACATAATATAACATGTATAAGCATTCTTCTAGTTGGTGTTATATTGTTGGTTTTGTCTATGTTGCATTTAGCACTTTTGAATCTCCATGTTTTAGAGGTATAGTTTCATGTGGCATGTGGTACGGACAGGAGAGATGATGCTTGGTTTGCGACATTAGGAAGGTCCTGCATTCACATGACCTGGAATGACCGTGGTGCTATATCTCTTGAGGTATGCTAATGTCCAAGTGCTTTTAAGATAATCAGCCCCATTTTTCTCCTCCAAATTTTAAAAGTTGTTTTTCAGTTTTTGTGTGACTTCCTTTATATGTAGTCTTTGCAATCTGTTTTCTCTATGTTTTCCTTTCAAGATTAGAGTACCTCTCTTCTTGCAAGTAAGGAAAGGCTAGACAACTCTCTCTCTCTCTGAGAAGGTTGTTAAAACATATCATTTTGAACTGGCAGATCTTATAGATGAAACCTTTTTAACCTATGGAAATTTCATGTTACAAGGTCAGGGAAGCGCACAAGGGTAACCAATGTATTGAGTTTTAATGGTAGGAAAAGCGATAAGTTAACAACCTATATATTAAGAAAGACTTCTTTCTGTTGATCTGCATTAAACATCTGATTAAATGTAGGTGTTCATTCAATTACTGAAATTTAAAATGCCTTTCCACATTGAATGATCAATATTTGAGCATTTATTTTGCCTGCTTCATTTACCACCACACAGAATTATTTGATAAGGTCCATTTGAACCATAAGTGTCAGTAAAGAACTGAGAGAAAACTTCTTTTTGGATTTCTGATAGATATGAGTAGAAATGTCATAACACAAAGGGTACCTTCAATTACAAGATAACGAAATGAGTAACATTGACAGGATGTTTGAATGCTAACAGTGAGTTTTCTAGTTGTTAATTATGTATAAAAGTTTCTTGCTATAGGGCCTCGGGTTACAAGTCGTGGATGATGTTGAAGAAGCTGAGTTTGTTTTGGCCCATGGCACGGAAGCTTTGGGACTTCCGTCTGGTGCTGCACTTCCCATGGGGCTTGAGGATCTTGAAAAAATATTGGAGCAATGTGTAGCTAAAAAAATCCCTATGGTGGTAGCAAATCCTGATTTTGTGACTGTTGAGGCTAGAGCTTTGCGAGTCATGCCTGGTAAAGATGTTATTCACAATGTGATCATTTAGCTTGTAAAATTTCTTGATACTTGATTTTTTATTTTTTTTTATTTTTATTTTATTTTATTATTAATGAGAAAATAAAAATGTCCGTTATTGAATTTATTATTGGCTCTTTTAGATTTGGAAAGTCATGCAATGTGTGCATAGTTTTGACAGTCATATTAGTGGTATTAGGTTTTTGGCAAATAAATTTCTCCTCTATTGCCTCCTTAGTTTTTTTCTAATTCTGTCTCTCTGTTCATTAGATAGCTATCTGCAAGACACAATGATTACTTCATGGTTGTTAGATTGGTATGACGAGATAAAACCATTGTTTCAAATTATTATAAAATATTGTGATTGTATGAGATAATATGTGGCGACCTCGTGGGCGGGTGCAAGAGGCACTGACAGACTATCACACTGGGTGAGTTACAGGTGCACAATCCCACATTGCCCGAATGTGGAAAGGGAAAGTGCTATGGTAGAACTATAAAAAGAAGAAAAAGGAGAGAATTGTGTATAGACTTGAATGAGATGAATCACTTATAGCATATTCTATAACATAATCAAATCTTTGCTATAATGGTAAGTCATTCCATAAATCGTGGCTATCATATGTGCTAACACTCCCCCTCAAGTTGGTGCGTGGATATCTGACACGCCTAATTTGGACAATGCATTCTCAAACACAATCTTGCAGACGTTCTTTGTAAGAATGCCTGCAAGCTGTTGAGAGCTTGTGACAAATGGAGTGCAAATTTGACCAGAGATGATCTTCTCTCGAATGAAGTGATGGTCCACCTCTATATGCTTAGTCCTGTCATGCTGAATGGGATTTGCTGCTATGCTAATGACAGACTTCTTGTCGCAGTAGAGTGAGAATGGAAGCGACACTGGAAGGCACAAGTCTGTCATCAAGGTTTTCAGCCATAGCAACTCACATACCCCAAGAGCCATAGCCCTATATTTTGCCTCTGCACTAGATCGAGAGACAACATCCTGTTTCTTACTGTGCCAAGTAACCAAGTTACCACCAATAGTGGTACAATAACCCGAAGTTGACCTCCTATCTAAAACTAATCCTGCATAATCAACATCTGTCCAAGCCTCAATACGTAAGTGACCATGATTGGCAAACAAAATACCACGGCCTGGACACCCTTTTAAGTAGCGAAGGATCTGAATAGCTGTATCATGGTGAGGGGTACGAGGAGTGTGCATGAATTGACTCACGAGTGCATGAATTGACTCACGACATAAGCAATGCCAGGTCGAGTCATGGATAAAAAGATGAGCTTCCCCACAAGTCATTGATACTGACCAACATATGACAACGACTCCCCCTTAGAATCAGCCAACCGATGATTGTGTTCAATCGAAGTATTAGCAGGACGAGCGCCAAGCTAACCAGAAGCAGAAAGCAAGTCAAGAACATACTTGTGTTGAGAGATGAAAATGCCAGCCTTGGAGCGAGCCACCTCAATGCCCAAGAAGTACTGTATGGGACCAAGATCTTTAATCTCAAACTGACGGCCAAGATTCTTAACCTTAGCAATTCCAGTAGTTTCATCTTCGGTAAGAACAATATCATCGACATACATAATGAGAACAACTGTCTTACCGTCTGAATGGCGTAAAAACAAAGTATGATTAGCTACACTTTGATGGAAACCAAACTTGTGCATGACAGTGCCAAAGCGATCAGACCAAGCTCAAGGAGATTGCTTGAGTCCATACAGAGAACGACAAATACGACATAAGAATGAGCAGGAGAATAAAAGCCTGGAGGAGGAACCATGTACACCTCTTCCTGCAAATCACCATTAAGAAAGGCATTCTTGACGTCTTACTAAAATAGAGGCCAAGATCGAATTGCAGCAATGAAAAATAATACACGGATGGTATTCATCTTGGCAACAGGGGCAAAAGTAGGGATGGCAATATTTGACACGACGCGCTAACACAACTCGAACAAGAAATGAGATAAGTGGGTTTGGGTTTGGCTTAATTGTGTTCGTGTCGTAATCTCGTCGACCTGAATTGACACTGTAATTAATCGTGTCGTATTCATGTTTGACCTACCAACCTGTTTATAACCCGATTAACCCGTTTAACTAAACGTGTCAGATAAACGTGTCGTGTTTGTGTCAGAAATGACTTAAACATGTCTTGTCGTGTCCTTTCGTGTTGTGTCAAGTCTTGATACATTTATTAAACATGTTAAGCGTGTCGTGTCGTGTTACCCGTGTAATAATCGTGTCCTGTTCATGTCAGGTTTTTTAACATGAATAATAATTGTGTCGTGTGGTGTTGACCTATATAACAGAATACCAATGCTCTGACACGATACGAACACGACCCGCCAACTTGAAAAATCTATGCCATAAGTTTGAGCATAACCCTTGGCAACCAATAGGGCCTTGTAACGAGCAACTAACTGACCCATCTGGATTATGCTTAACTGTAAACACCCAACGACAATCCACAACCTTTAGTCCAATAGGAAGCTTAACCATGTCCCAAGTCTAATTTTTCTCAAGTGCTTGTAGTTCTTCTGTCATGGCATCACGCCATTGAGGTTGTGCTAATGCATCTGCAACACTAGAGGAAGAGGAACCGAGGCAACAGAAACAAGAAAACTCCAATGGGAGGGTGAGAGCACATTCAGAAACAAAATTAGAAATAGGGTATGTACAAGAACGTTTACCCTTTCGAAGAGCAATGGGGCGATCATCAAGCGAAACAATAGCTTGAGAAGGTGAAGCTGGTGCCGAAGGAACAAAGCAGTCGATCATGGGAGTAGAAGCTTGTACCTGTTGTCTCCGACTATAAACCTGTGGAAAAGGAATAATTCCTCCTGCTAGAGGGTTATCACGAGGAGGAATCATAGAAGACGAAACAGGTAATGGTAGAGGAGTTGAAGACGGAAGAAGGTGATCATCCATTATATTCAATGGGAACCATTCACTTTGAGAACCAACTGAACCACTATAGTATGGTGTATGCTCAAAGAAAGAAACATCCATGGATATAAACCGTGGACGACTGGGAGGATGGTAACACCTATAACCTTTTTGAGAATGAGAATAACCCAAAAACACACACTTTAAAGCCTTGGGGTCAAGCTTTGTACGAGTCTGCCCTAACTGCTATGCCCTAACTGCTAAACAAAGCACACACACCCGAAGACTCGCGGAGGAATCAAAAAAAGAGATGAATTGGGATGTAAGATTGAGAGTGGGGCTGCAAAGTTAAGAACCCTAGAAGGAGTCCTATTAATGATGTAAACAACTGTAAGAAGTGCATCTCTCGGGGAACATTCATGCCAATGCAAATTGCTCTGGCTAAGTCAAGGATGTGGCGATTGTTTCTCTCAGAACGATCTTTTTGTTGAGGAGTTTTAACATTAGCCATCTGATGCTCAATCCCAAATTCTGTACATAACTGCTGTACCTCCCCATAAGTGCACTCCGTACCCTGGTCAGATCGGAATTTTTTAATGGTACGACCATATTGAGTTTGAGCCATTGTCATAAATTTTTTAAAAATGGTGTACACCTCATTTTTGGTTTTCATAAGATGAACCAATGTAACACGACTATGATCATCAATGTACAACACAAAATATCGAAATCCAAGACTCGAAGTAACTGGGTAAGGACCCCACACATCTGAATGAACAAGATCAAAAGGTGTTAAAGCAGATTTATTACTACTAGCAGGATAATTGGAACGAACATGTTTAGCCATATGACACGTCTCACAGGATAAATCTGACACTGCCACGTTACAAAATAAGGAAGGAAATAAATGTTTTAAATAATCGAAAGAAATATGTCCTAAATGTATGCTCCAACGCATAAGCTGGGCTTTATTAGATGAAACAAAATTAGGAAATGAAGCTGAATGTGCTTGAGGTGACAAAGGAGCATCCAACAGGTTTAGACCGCCCACTTCACGCCCATTGCTAATCGTTCGTTTCGACATCAGATCCTGAAAAATACAACGAGAGGGAAAGAACGTTACCCTACAATTTAATTGTTTGGTAATGCTACTAGCAGAAATAAGATTTGTAGTCAACTGTGAACATGAAGTGTATCTGACAAAGTTAATGAAGGAGTAACTGATATGTGACACTTCTCAGCAATGAAAGATGGAGAACCATCCGCAAGACATACCTTGCGATGGCCAAAGCGGATACTATAAGATTGGAAGAATGAGGATATACCAGTCATATTGTCTGAAGCACCAGAATCAATGATCCATGGTGTCGAAGATGTAGATACGCTATGTGCAGACGCAGTAGTATCTGAGTAGGCATAAGTTGAGGTTGGTTGAGATGATGCCTCCATTTGGTTGAAGAATTGTTTGAACTTGTCCAAATCAGCTTGAGTCAAGGTAACTGTGGCAGAAGATGAAGAGACAAAGTTATCAAGAGTTGACAACGAGACTGGTTGTGTAACAGAATGTGCAGAGGATCAAGGTTGTTGTTTTTGTTGCGATGGGCATCCATGTAGAGCATAACAACGAGATTTGATGTGACTAATTTTTCCGCAATGGTCACACCATCCACGTCGTCCCAGAGGAGGACCGGTGGTATAGCTCTGAACTGACTGGGATGGTGCAGTTCCTGAAAGGTTGGGAACCCGAATTGCCATAGCAGAATGATCAACAGAAGCAACACCTAATGGATGAGTCCGACGGCTCTCATCTGACAACACATAGGAGTATGCATTCTCAAGAGTAGGGAATGAAGATAAGCATAATAAATGAACACGAGTATACTCAAACTCGTTGTTCAACCCGGCAAGAAACTGAAACACTCGAATTCTTCTCCACAATCCCTACATATAAAACTGCATCATCTGGATCCTTCCAAGAGTGGAAGGAATCATAATATGAGATCTCCTCCCAAATAGCACGAAGCTTGGCGATGTAACCTGAAACTGTCAAGTCACCCTGAGAAATCCTGGTGATATCTCGCCCTAGCTGGAAAATCCGTGCATTATTCTGCCTTTAAGAATAATTGCGTTGAATTGAATCCCAAATTTGCTTAGCAGTTTTCATAAACATATAGCCAACAGTTATGTTTGGTTGCATCGAATTGACTAGCTGAGATATAACCATAGCGTTATCTGCAAACCATTGTGGATATTCCTTCTCTAACACAGCTGGCTCTTTCTCAGAACCAGTAATATAGCCAATCTTGCCTTTGCCACCAATGAACATCTTGGCAGACTGTGCCTAAATCAAATAGTCGGAACCATCAAACTTCACTGTGGTGATTTGAAGTCGTGGATTTTTTGATGAGTTGGTGGGAAAAATGGCACCACCACCCAAAGAACTTGAGCCAAGAGAATTAACAGTCGAGGACCCTGAATTTGCCATAATCTGTCACACGACAATAAAAAACTCCAAAAACATCACAAATTATGTTAATAAATTAAAGAGTCTCCTCAGACCATAAACAATAACAATGTCTCCTCAGACCATTCTCGAAAAATCCAAATACATACTATTTTTAAGGAGCACTGCCCGCTTACATATAGCCAGACGGCCTTTTTCTTAATATCCGGAACCTCTTTATAGACTAATTTTTTTTTATTACCTAAGCCCTTCTAGGTGTTGGAGACCAACTATCCCAATTTACCCAACCCTAGAAGAGTAAAAAAGAAATTGCAAAACTTAAAAATACCGGTCTTCGATCACAAAACAGCAGCACAGAAAAATATGTGTAGGCAGCGTCACACAATGTCAAACAACCTAAGGTGGCTGTCGCACAAGTAGCAAGGCTGCTGAAAGGTGTGGAAAGGTGTTGGCTTTGATACCAAGTAGAAATATAAAAAGAAGAAAAATGAGAGAATTGTGTAGAGGCTTGAATGAGACGAGTCATTCGTTCACATCTCTAGTATTTATAGATAAAAAGAGCACATGCTCAAATTACAAGAAATGAAACTAAATCAAATCACAACATATTCTAAAGCATATTCTATAGCATAATCAAATCTCTGCTATTATGGTAAGTTATTCCATAAATCGTGGCTATCATATACGCTAACAGTTATATATGTAGGTTTTGTACACTTCAATTGGTACAAGGCCTTTTGGGGTTAAACCTAAGAGCAAAACTGTGCGGGCTCGGGCACGACGCGGATAATATCATAATATGTGGTGGAGTGGGTTGTTACAAATGGTATCAGAGAAAGAATCCAGTCGGAAGTATGGCCAACGAGGACATCAGGCCCCATGGGGGGGTGATTCTGACGATTTTTGTGGGCGGGTGCAAGACATTGGGCAAGCTACCACAATGGCAGGCTACGGGTGTCATGATCCCACATTGCTTGGGGAAGGGGAAGGTGAAGGTGAAGGTGAAGGTGAAGTGCTATATATGTAGGTTCAACACCCTTCTATGACACAACGCGTTTTAAATCCATGATGGTCTTGAACCCATTAGAACTCCGTAGTTAAGCGTGCTTATGCTGGAGTAGTATCAGGATGAGTGACCTCCTGGGAAGTCTAGTCCAGGGGAGCCAAAAGCGGACAATATTGTGTCGGTTTGGGTGGGGGCTGTTAAATGGTATCGAGTCTGACCTAGTCGGAGGTGTGGCCAACGGGGACGTTGGGCCCCTATATTACTTAAATTGCTGAAAGATGTGATTAAAACAGAAAAGTTGCTGAGACATACGGTATTAAAAATTTGTGCTAGTTAACTTAAATATGTTATGCAAATTCTTTAAAATATATAAAAATGATTAAAAAATGGAATATTTTTTTGGAACATATCAGTCAAAATATTTGAAAATTATGTTGAATAAAATACTTAAACTAACAGCCAATATAAAAAATGAAAGCTGAAGTTGGAGATATTCACTGTGGTATCTTGTGTCGGGTGCTGTATCATCACCATTATTTTTTACAAACCTTAGATACACTATATACAAGGCTTTAAAAATCCTTAAAAATAATGAAACATTTAGAAATACTAAAATTTAATTCACAAAATAAATCAAAAGGCAAAATTTGTTTGAAAGATTAGTACGAGCAGTATTTCACAAGTCTACTATGATATAACATGATAGTTGGATGCTGTGACATGATTCAGCAATCTTGCATCTCATGGCTTTGTCCATGAATAACTAAATTCAGAGAACTTGAATAGAATATAATTTTTTTTAATAATACCTGAGTATGAAACATGCAACCCAATGGCTGAGCGGCAAAAAGTAAAAAGTATGAACACAAAATAACGTTTTATGGTTTGATTTAGATGAAAGAGTGAGGAGATAAGGTAAAAACTCTTGCAATGGCAGTGTGTTATGGAGTGGAAGGACCAAGAGCCTTATTGGGGGTGTGGGTCATGCTTTAGGCAGTAAATTAAATGTCTCATCACTAGAGTGATGTCTCGTGGGATGGGACTGATCCAGCCAATCTGGTCCCAACTCGCTATATTAGTGAATCGTGTCACAGAATCATATTGGTCCATACTGATACAGAGTTGACTTCGCTTCAGCCAATATTTCCTTTGATGTTGGAAATTCTGTCGATCATTTTTATGGAAGAAAGGGTGAATCACCTCCTTTTGTTAACCTGTTTTGATACTGGTACGTTATAGTTATATTGCACATTTGATCCATCTCTCTCTCTCTCTCTCTCTCTATATATATATATATATATATCACCATCGTCGTCATTATCCTTGCCTTACTCTCATATGGATGGGCCAATATATATATATATATCATCATCATCGTTGTCATTATCCTTGCCTTTCTCTCATATGGATGGGATTGGCCTCATGAATTCTGATTTTCTAATTTTTCCTGTTATATACCTTGTCTCCCATGTAAATTTTGGTTGGCCTCTTGGTCATTTACTTTTTAGGCAAACAACTCTTCCTCTTCTAAACGGAGTATCATCGGATCTACAATGAACATGACCATACCACCTAAGTTTATTTCTCTAATTTTGTCATTTATAAGCGCTGTACCTAATGTTTCCCTCACATGTTCCTCTCACTTATCTTTTCTAGTCACTCCTATCATCCCATGTAACATCCTTATTTTCGCTACATGAACGCATTGTTCTTGTGTCTTTTTCAACTTGCAACTCTTTGCTGCATACAAAATAGCTGGTCTAATAATCGTTAATATTAGAATTTTCCTTTTAAAACATTTGGTATTATTCTGTCACAAATGATGCCACTAGCTTGCCACCATTTTGTTCACCCTTCTCCAAACCTACTTCACTATCTATCTCCCCATCTTTTTGTAGATAAAAATAGCTATTTTGTAACTCGTTGTTCTTCAATTATGATACTTCTATTGTCCTCATTTGTTACTTTAACAAATTTACATTCTATATACTTTGTTTTAGTTTTACTAATTTTTAAGTCTCTTGCTTTTAATGTCTTTCTCCATATTTCCAATTTTGTTGCTAAGGCTTCCCTAGAGGTATCTACTAAGACTATGTCATCCACCACAAAATGTTTTCTTGAAGATCTCTGTTTTTTTTTTTTTTTTATTTATAATTTTTTAATTTTTAATATTTCGTCTAACACTATTGCAAATAGGTATGGACTTAATACTGATCCTTCGTGTATTCCCACTTTTACAGGAAATTCATTGGTATCTCTGCATATAGTATGAACTCTAGTCAATGTCTCACTATAAATACCCTAGATAAGAGTTATAAGCTTTATAGGTACTTGTTTTCTTTGTAGAGCCCACCAAATTATGTCCTTGGCACTCTATCATATGCCTTCTCTAAATCTATGAATACCATATTTATGTCCTTGGCACTCCATCATCACAAATCTTAACCTTGGCTCGAATTCCGCCAACCTCCGCAATCCCAGGTACTCCTTTTTGCCTCCTCCACATGCCCCTAAGGGCCTCAACAAATGCAAACACGATAGTAGGAATGACCTTAGTCATCACATCCGTCGGATTTTCTGTTGTCCCAATCTTCCTCACTACAATAACTATTGAAGATTTAATGGAGGAATCAGTGGAAGAAAATCTTTCAGTAATTGATGTTGTTTCCTATTATTGAAGATTTGGTGTTACTAGAGGAATAAATGGAGAAAAATCCTCATTGTTTCCTATTTTTTAATTCTTTCCATGCTCATAATTTCTTCTCCTATGTAAAGGAGCCTCTACCATTGTATGGATGTAGGCCCTAGTGGCCGAACCACATAATATGTGTGTGTTCTACTTGTTTTATTTATCTTTTCACTTCCGTTTTATGCTATGTTACATAGACTCGGGTACGGGTGTCGGACACAGGTATGTATCCATGCATCGGACGTGTCAAATCTCCAAATAGAAGGACACACGGACACGGCTAAATATTCATTTTATTAATTATTTTATTTTATTTTCTAGAGTAGAGTAATGTTTTTATCTAATATAATGTTCAATATAGACATTTAACTCATTTTAAAGTAATAATATAATGTAATTGAATGATTGGATATGCTTTTTAAGTACATGTCCAACCAAAAGTGTCGGACACATATCCCATACCCATGTCCGAGGGATATGTGTCTGATACGGGTACTTTACTACTTTTGAAAAGTCCATGTAACAGAGGTTTTATACTTTACAACATGGTATCAGAGTCTAACTTCTCTTCCTAGGTTTGGACCCCTATTTTGGGGTATTCCCTTAGCATCTGAAATGTTACTAAGGGTTTCTCAGTGCTATTTGTGACTTGTTTGGGATGCCGGTTTGTTCGACAGTAATGTTCTTTGCCTTTGCCATGTCTCCGGCAGTTTTTATTGACTTGTTTGGGCTACTGATGTGTTCGGTAGTATTGTCTTTGTCTTTACTCTGTCTCTGGTAGTTTTTATCGATTTGTTTGGGTTGTCGGTGTGTTTGGTAGCATTGTCATCGCCTTTGCCGTGCCTCCGGCAGTTTTTTGTTGACTTGTTTGGGCTGTCGGTGTGTTCGGTAGCATTGTTATTCGTCTTCTCTCTTCATTGTTCACACTTGTTGTTACTCGTTATCTCAATGACAAGTTGGGCATTCATGCTCCAACTTAAGGGAGAGTATTGAAGATTTAATGGAGGAATCAGTGGAGGAAAATCTTTCAGTAATTGATGTTGTTTCCTATTATTGAAGATTTAGTGTTACTAGAGGAATCAATGGAGAAAAATCCTCCTTGTTTCCTATTTTCTAATTCTTTTCATTGTCATAATTTTTTCTCTTATATAAAGGAGCCTCCACCATTGTATGGTGTATGAATTGAGAGAGTATTATAAAAGTGATGTAGCCCTTTGGGCTATTTATCTCCACTTCCGTTTTATGCTTTGCAACAATAATACTATGGTTTCACATCACATCTCTGATGAAGTGCAACTTGACATCAATGTGCTTGGTCTGGAACATCTGATTTTTAGTCATGGTTATCGCAAAACATAGTCAAATCATCCCATTGCAACCCCCAAATCACCAACCAAACCTTCCAGCCATGTAACTTTGTAGCGGCCTGCCTAGTAGTAGACAATGCAACTGTGGACTGCAAAGTCACCTTCCAATTGATCACACTCTCACAAAGAGGGGAAGACATACCCTGTCAAGGACCTCCTTTTATCAAGTTCTCCAGCATAATTTGAAATCAACATGTTGAAGGCTCAGCATAATCTGAAATCAACATGTTGAACATTTCAAGTCTATTTTTATTTTATTTTATTTTTTTTCCCCTACAATATTTTTCACATAATAGTTTTTGAAAATTATTTTTCCATCTATCTTAGTATTAATTGTCTTTAGCTAATCCAGTTTTGTCCGTGTCATAAAAAATAGATTTTTCTTCGTTGGAAATGAGCATATGCTCCAAATAACACGTTTTAATTTTTCATTTGCATTTACGCTACCACTTCGAAGGTGCTATTGGCATGAACCGAATCCATTGTTTTTTTGTATTCTTTGTTTTTAAAGCTTCTGTATGTATGTCTCTACCTGTTTTGATTTAGTTCTTGTTCATTTTTCTAGGTACATTGGCAGCGAAATATGAAAAACTTGGCGGTGAAGTAAAATGGATGGGCAAGCCTGACAAGGTGATGCAGTCAAAGTAGATTTACATTACTTCTTTCAGACAAGTTTTCCATGCCCATTTGCACATATTTCCTCTGATTGGCATGCATGTAATCATGTACACACACAAACACAGAAACACCCACGATATGCAGCATGCAGAACGTGTGAATGCAAAACATCTGTTTGTTTATTTAAGTAACTAGTAAAACGGTATGTGCTTTGCACGTGGGTAAAATCTAATTTGAAACAAAATTATAATTTGGCCTTTAAAACCTTAAAGTTCAATTTCTTGGTGAACAATAATATAATTTAATTTAATTTATTAAACATTTTTATTATAATAATTTTCAATGTAATTAAACAACAATGAAAAAAAGAAGATCAAAATATATTTTTTATGTTAATTTTTAGGGGAGATGGAAATTATTTTTATTATTATACTATTACTGTTATTATTATTATTTTGAATTTTAGGAATTGAAGGAGAGTGGTAGAGATGTAAATTATTTTTATTTATGTTTTGTTGTGAATTTTAGGAATAGAAATAGTTTAAGTTAGGCATGAGGTTGTATTTTTAAATTTTTTTTTGGTCAAATTATATGAGTAGAAGGATAGTGGAGGGGATGTAAAGTTGTGATATTGTTGCCTGAATTTGGTGCTGGGTCGAAAAATTTTTGACCCGTTTTTTGCTTATGGGTCATGGACCCTAATTATTCTCTTGTAGCTCGATATATAAGGGCGCTTAAGGTTTGGAGTGGAGGATAAGAGAGACTCTAAAGTTCGTATAGAAACAGAGTGAGGTGTTGAAAACTTAGAATCTCCGATTTTACACATAGTGAAAACTTTCGCCGGATCCCAACCGTGGACGTAGGCTGTTTGCCAAACTACTTATAAATCTGTGTTCTTTGTGTGGCGTGCTTACTTTTCTGTCGTGATTTTTGATTCAACTTGGGTTCGTTGCGTTTGTCATAATAAAAGTTTTTTTTTTTTTTTTTTTTTATTATTATTAGACCTAAATTATTTTGTAAGTAATACCTAAATTATATTCACCATTTATTTTTATTTTTTAATTACAATTCTAGTAATAGGAGAGTGGAGTGTGGAGGAAAATTTTCCCACCACTCACAAGTCAATAAAAAAGGTCAACCAAGATACATTGGGCCAAGAGTCCAAAAACCGCACCAAGCAACTAAAGGTCTAGAAGGAAGACACTGAACACCAAATTGGCCTGAAAAGCAGAACAAAGCCCAGCAGGCCCAATCCAAAGCCTTGGTCAACACAGCTGAGAATAACGCCCACCATCAAAATCACAAGGAATCAGGAAGAAATAATGTCCATTTATGAAACAGTCAGTAACGGTCCCATAAAAATCTCCTTGTACAGATATAAATAGGGGGCCAAGATCCAAATCAAAGACACTCGGTTCTATTTGCCCTTGTTCTTCCTTGATCTCGTTGTTCCTATTTTTCTTTCTCATTAGCTGCTCTTCGGCTTTTTATTTCTTCTTTTTTCTCTTCGAATATTTTGGAGTATTTTGGCAATCTTCTATTGTTCTCAATTGAGTGTTCGAGCATTCAAATTCTCATATTGAACCTTAGTGTTCGGTCCGAGATTTTATGCACCTACATGGAGGATATGTAAATTATTATATTTTTATTTTTTCTGAATTTTAGGAATAGAAGAAGAGTGGAGGAGACTAAATTGTACATAAAATATTTTTAGTTTTATTTTTTATTTTTTAAAACAATTTAGGAATACAAATTATAGGAATAGAAGGGAGTGACGTAAATTATTAATATTTTTTGTGAATTGATGTAAATTATTTTATTATTATATGCAAATTATTACAATGTTCATCTGTGTATCAAGTTTCAGTTGGGACACTTTGTAGGAGATCAATAAATTACAAGTAGCTAAATTCGTTTAAACTTTGTCCTCTAATTCTTTCTCAACTAAGTTAAATCAGTTTTAAAAATCAATTTTGTTCCATACTACTCAAAATTCAAAATATATATATATAATTATATATATATATATATACAAAAAATGAAAATACACAATCTTTTAATATAAGAAAGAATAGCATCAGCATAATAAACATACCTTTCATTAGAAATAAAGAAAATTGATGATAATTGATGCGAAAATTGAATAAGACGTACCTTAAAAAGAGTGATCAAGTGAACTTCTGCAAGAAAGTATAGAATACTTAGAATATTTATAGTGTTGTTTTTTAACTAAGGCAACTATAATAATTAACTAATGAAAAATACTCAGAACAATCATACTAATATCCACTTCAATATCAAACTTTTAAAAAACCATTCAGACTTGCATCGATATGGTCTTCTTCATAACTTTAAATTACGATGCAAAATTGTCTTTACTTGAAACACACTTGAATTTATCAGCTTGAAATTCAATACTCATGAAAAAAGAAAATAAAAAATAAATAAAACTTGATCAGGAAAAAATAACAATGTTACAGCAATAAAAAAAAAAAAATTGTAACTAAGAGAAGAAGTAGAATTCATCATATTGAAATTCAATATACACAAATAAGAAAATAAATAAAACTTGATCAGAACACAATATCTGAATGAATAAAAAAAAACTGTAACAAAGAGAAAAAGTTGAAGAATAAAGGACACAAAAAATAAAATATTTAAATCCATTGCTGTTAATCAAACACATACACCAAGAGAGAGAGATGTGCTACTTCATAGTTGATATATAATTTTATGAGCACAATTATAGAAGTATAATTGATATACAAGTCTATTATTAATAGGAGTCTATTATTAATTTGATACATGATTCTAGCTAACACAAAACCGAAATTATTTTGAATTTATATTAAATGCATTATTATTAAAAATGTATTATATAAAAAAAAAAAAATAGTATAGATATATTTCCTTCTTTGATTAGATTTCCTTTCATTGAATTAAATAAATAAATAATTTTTTTAATATTATATATTTCATTCTCTGATTAGATTTTCTTTTATGGAAATAAATAAATTTTTTAGTATTATATATTTCCTTTTCTGATTAGATTTCCTTTTATTGAATTAAATAAATAAGTTTTTTAATATTATATATTTTCCTTTTTAATTAGATTTCCATTTATTGAATTTTAGTATTTTCTACTACTATATTATTATTAAAAGATTCATTAATATACTGAAATACTAAAACTCTTTGTACTTTTAATAATAGTATAGATATAGATTTGCACGGTTGACCTCCTTCCAATATATATATATATATATATTGCTATTAAACCTCTTACATCAAGAGGACTTAACACTGCTATCATGCTTACCCTGAGGGATTGTAGGCATCTCGATTTTGAAACCTCTCTGTTAGGAGTTTGCCAAACTAGTCTTTTTGATGGCTCACAATACTTCAATTGTTTTCCAAATTATTCAGTAGCTCTTGATGATCCAACAATCCTCCATACTTTAACCCTCAATGTTTCAAGTAGTGGTTACAAAATGATGGATGGAGCCATACCCTTCAATGTTGTCTATAGAATCCACTACAAAGTCTATACAACCCAAGTCAGCCCCTATGCTCTTCGTGAGTCTCCCAAAGGAGAAACCCTTCTTCTTCATGCTAGTGACGAAAATTCACAAACTTATGTTCCGAGGACCATCACTTGGAATGAAGTCACCTTCCCGACAGAGTGGACTCTCGAGCATGCAGCCCCTCCTTCAAAGATCGAGCATAAAAGGTTGGAACAAATATCTCAATTTTCAGATGGCACAGTAAAGGTTAGATTTAACTCCAACAGGCCCAATAGACTTACTATCCAAGAAATAGAAAGATCTAGACCTTCTATCTAAGAAATAGAAAGTTCTAGATCCTCTTTCTCTCATGCTACTCCCTCAAACTATTCAAAAGCCCCTTCCCGAAAATCATTTTCAGGAATGCCTACAAGGTATCCAAACCTCGTTGGTGTCAAAAACAAAGAAGTTGCTAACCCGGTTTACCAGGACAATGTTAGCGTACAGACTGAGGAAGAAGACATCCATCCTCTTCGCAGCACCCCTTTGCTTACACAAATTAGTTCTCAAAACAAAGGTCTGCAAAACCCTCCCCTAAATGAAGATCATCATGATTCCCCTCCATCCCCAAATGATTCTCAATTTGAAGATCCCGATCATCAGGTCCATCAGCTCTACATGATAGAAAAGGTTTATGAGATCGATCAAGACTTTTTACGCAAAGATTTCTACTCTGCGGCCAATGATTCGAAAAGACAATGGTATTTCCAAACCTTTTCAGCTCAAAAAACCATCCTTATTAGAGAAAAGTGGTATGCTTTCTGCATACAACACAAGTTCTCAGCCCCTTTCTTCACATGGTTTGAAAAGTATTGTCTCGACAACAATATTGATTTTCCTTTCTCCACAATCAAATCCCTAAATGTCACAACCAAATCCACCATTACCTGGCAGACATCACGTGGTGAGGCTCTTGAAGCCATCCATCCCCCAGCCGAGGCAATCGAATTCAAGACAAAGGCGTCAGGAACAGTCACACTTACTGCTTCTCCTTTCAAGACTAAGGCAGGCGCCAATGACACAACCACATCCACGTCCCGTGATGTCAAAAGCATCATGGAACAAAATAACTACACAAACCAACACCTCCAGACACTTGGCGATCAGCTTTCTCGTGTAGAAACCTTGCTTCAGAAAGAACAAATTATCCCCATTCAATCTGATAATGCTCCGCCTTTCATACCCCATGAAATCCCCTTACACTTGTCCAAACAACTATCAAAACGTAGTGCCATTGAAGAAGCACAGGACAGGATTAAGCGTATCGAATCCCTTATGACCTCCACAACTACGATTCGTGATACGCCAGACAGACCTCTTAGAGCCATCAATACTCTTGACCAAGAAATTGGTACTGATACTGAAATTGATGAAATTACTGAGGTCTTCCAGAACCAACACGTCAATACTTTAGAACCAACTTCTTCCCGAAATTATTATCCCAGGCCAACTTTCCCTGACCTCCAGATCGAAGAACGAGGCCAGTTTTCCCAAGCTGCTTATCATGGTGGTACCATTTATGAATGGAACATAGATGGCAAAACTAAGTATCACATTCTCAATACACTTCAAGAGATGACAATGGTCAGCACTGCTTACAAAACCAAGAATGACTCTTCTGATCATGCTATAGCACAACTCCTTGTAGGAGGATTCACAGGCCAACTCAAAGGATGGTGGGACAACATCCTCACTCCAGATAAACGACAAGCCATTCTTAACTCTGTCAAAACAACTCCTGAAGGAACAATTATCAAAACAGAAGAAGGTGCAGATATAGAAGATGCAGTTGCTACTCTCATCTTCTCTATCGCCAAACAATTCCTCGGTGACCTCTCAATCGTTAGAGACAAGACCTCAGAAATTCTAGCCAACCTTCGATGTCGTAAACTTCAGGATTTCAGATGGTACAAGGATGTCTTCCTCTCAATGGTCCTCACCAGGACTGATTGTAACCAAGCCTTTTGGAAAGAAAAGTTCATTGCTGGACTCTCCAATCTTTTTACTGAGAGAATTCGCAAGCATTTCAGATCAAAACACAATGGCCATATTCCTTATGACTCCCTCACCTATAGTGACATCATTAGTACCATCACGACTGAAGGAATTGCTCTCTGCACCAACTTCAAACTCCAACAGCAAATCAAGCATGAGAATGCCACTAGCCGAAAAGAATTAGGAACTTTCTGCCAACAATTCAGCTTCGAAAACCTAACCCCTCCTTCCAAACGAAAAAGTCACACCCGCTACCGCAAGCCTTTTCCCAAGAGATACGAAAACAGGTCACGGTATAACAAGGGCAAACCCTCATTTGCAGATAAATATCTCTCCTCTGAGAAAAATAGACAGAAAAATGCCCCTCCTCCAAAACATTTTCAAAAGAAACCTCCCACCTCAAAAGCAGATATAAAATGCTTCAAGTGTGGCAAGATGGGTCACTACAAACGCGATTGTAGAGCCAAACAGAAGATCAATGAGCTCGATCTCCCTGAAACCGTCAGGAGCCAACTGATGCAAATTCTTTTAAACTCCTCTGATGACGAATCCGACCATGATATCAATGGTATTCAAGAAGATGACTATCATGCTGATACAGATTATGATTCTGATTCTTCCAACCCATCTTTGGATGACCAACCTATCAAAACCAAATGCATCTGTATGATTACTAAAGATCAAGAGTTCATGTTGGAACTCATTGACAAAATAGAAGATCTTGATCAACGCAAGGAATGCTTGATTAAATTCACCAACAGCATTGGCCAAAGAAATGACAAAGCTCCCGTTGTTATACCAAATACTTACAACCTTACTGATATCTTTGAAAGATTTGGTACACAACCCCAGATGCCGATTACGATTCAAGATCTCCATAAAGAAATCAAACAAACAAAGCAAGAGATTTCACTCCTAAAGCAAGAGGGCAAGGTTTTGAAAGATTCTACTGCTCATGATATTCTTACCCTCAGAAGCCAAATCCTTCTTCAACAATCCCAGATAGATGCCTTACTACCTAAGTCCTCTGCAAAATTTGAACAATAAGTTTCTGAAAATCCCACCAAGGGCAATGAAACTTACATCAACCTTCTAACCCAGATAACATTTCAGAAATGGCATGTTAATCTAAAAATTGTCATCAACAAAGACTATACCATTCATACAGTGGCTCTCATTGACTCCGGTGCTGATCTCAATTGTATCAATGAAGGACTTGTCCCTACGAAATACTTTGAGAAAACCAAAGAATGGCTTCAAGGTGCTAATGGTTCACGACTCACTGTTCAGTACAAGTTAACCAAAGCTCATATTTGTAATCAGGGTCTTTGTATTAAAACACCTTTCATCCTTGTCAAAGACCTCAATACCCCTGTTATTTTGGGAACTCCATTTATTTCTCTTCTTTACCCGTTCAAAGTTGATAGCCAAGGTGTTTCAACAAGTCTAGTTGGACAAGAAATTTGCTTTCCTTTTGCTCATCCTATAGACACCAAGGATCTCAATACCATTAAGGATTCCTATGTTACTCAAGTCCCTGCTGTCAACAGAATTGAAAGCAAAACAAAGCATTTAGAATTTCTCAAACAAGAACTAATCTTCAAACAGATTGATGAACGACTCAGTCAAAAAATTCTCCAAGACTCTATTCAAAGGTTCCGATTAAGACTTGAAAATCAGGTTTGCTCTGAGCTCCCAAACGCCTTTTGGCACAGAAGACAACACATGGTTGAATTACCTTATGAAAAATCTTTCAATGAAAAGGATATCCCTACCAAAGCCCGTCCGAGCCAAATGAGTCAAGAACTTCTTAATTACTGTATGAAGGAAGTACAGGAATTATTAAACAAATCCCTCATCCGAAAAAGCCGTTCCCCATGGAGCTGTGCCGCTTTCTATGTCCAAAAGAATGCTGAAATAGAAAGAGGTGTTCCCAGATTAGTTATCAATTACAAGCCCCTCAATGAAGTTCTTCAATGGATCAGGTATCCCCTGCCCAATAAAAAGGACCTAATCCAACGACTCGTTCATGCAACCGTTTTTTCAAAGTTTGATCTCAAGTCAGGATTTTGGCAAATCCAAATTGCTGAAAAGGATAGATACAAAACAGCTTTCACGGTTCCTTTTGGCCATTACGAATGGAATGTGATGCCTTTCGGATTAAAAAATGCCCCTTCAGAATTCCAAAAAATTATGAATGATATTTTTATTCATCTTACGAATTTTTCAATTGTTTATATTGATGATATACTAATATTTTCTTCTTCTATAGATGCTCATTGGAAACATCTCAATGTCTTTGCTCAAACCATCAAGCATAATGGATTAGTCCTTTCTTTATCAAAGTTAACTTTGTTTCAGACCAAGATTAGGTTTTTAGGTTTCCAGATCCACCAAGGAACTGTCATCCCAATTAACAGATCCATCCAATTTGCTGATAAATTCCCTGATGAAATTAAAGACAAAACCCAGCTTCAAAGATTTTTAGGATGCCTAAATTATCTCTCTGAGTTTTTTAAGGATCTTTCCCTTCTTTGTGCTCCACTACGCCAAAGATTAAAAAAGTCCCCTCCCCCATGGTCCGATGAGCATACAAAAACAGTCAGAATCCTTAAAAGCAAAGCAAAAAACCTTCATTGCCTATCTATTGCTGATCCAGAAGCCTTCAAAATTGTGGAAACTGATGCATCTGAATTAGGATATGGAGGTATCCTAAAACAAAAAACAGGTGACAAGGAACAACTAGTTCAGTTCGCCTCTGGCACATGGAACCAAGCACAACAAAATTACTCTACAGTCAAAAAGGAAATTTTATCTATAGTTTTATGCATTTCAAAATTTCAAAGTGACTTGCTAAATCAAAAATTTTTGGTTCGTGTTGATTGCCAATCTGCAAAAACTGTTTTAAAGAAAGATGTTCATAACATAGCCTCAAAACAAATTTTCGCCAGATGGCAAGCTATTCTTTCTGTATTTGACTTTGATATTGAATATATAAAAGGCGAAAACAATTCTCTTCCTGATTTTCTCACCAGGGAATTTTTGCAGGGAAAAGCAGGAGCTTAGGGGTGGTTACTATGCCTCCCAAGACAAGTAGAGGAGCCTCAGTTGCGAGCACAAAACCCCACAAAACAAAAGATGCATATGCTCAATCATCCTCTTCTCAGAACCCTTCCAAAAAAACCTGGTATGATAAAGTCGAGGAAGATGAAGAAGTTATGTGTGCTAGTCCACCTCCATTAATTACAAACCAGTTTTCAGCCCTAACCACAATTCCCCAACATGTCATAGACATGTCCCTAATCCAGTATGACCCCATCCAAGCATACTTACAATCCCAACAACCAGTTTTTCTTCCCCTTCAAAAAACTTATGCTGCAATTTCTTCAGCATCAGATAAACAAATTTCCTCAAGATCTGTTTCACAGCAAGTGGTGGTCAACAACCCCACTCTCAAAAAATCTCGTTATTTTCAAAAACCAAATACATCAACCATTTGTGTGGTTGAAAAAGAGCTTTTTAACCAAAACCCAGTTTTACTTTCTCAAAATCATTTTGTCAAAGGTTTTCATTATCCAACATCAGATTTTCGGAAAACACAAAATTTTTATGAGTTTATTTTAGTGGACACTGATTCCATCAAAATTCGAACTCATTCAAAACCAGGTGATGAGTCTTTCATTTCTCACACCACATGTACCATTCAAAAAGTCCTTACTCCAGCAGCCTGGGGTAAAAACATCAATGCTCCGAGGCAATTTTCTCAACCTCGCAACTCTCAAACTTTCAATTACTGGGACTATCAAGATGCCTGGTACAATACCTTTTATTTCCAAAATCAGGATTATAGCCATTCCTGGCTTATCCTTTTCCAAAAGAATTTCAATCTAAATGTCCCCAGATGGTTCATTGACTGGTGGCATATGTTTGGTCCCTGCCAAGAAATCATCCCTGAAACGGTGTCCAAGGGATTTTCAATTTTCAATGAAAAATTCCATGCTCCTCCTGAGCTTTCCGAATTTCCCAAATCATTCTTATTTTTTGCAAATTTCGCATTGTCATGGATAGTTCTATGGCAATTCCAAATCCTCAAAACCCCTTCTAATCTTCCTCTTCTAGGAAGGATTTTCAAAGTCAAATGGTGGGACCAATTCTCTATCAAAGATGTTACTCCAGAAGCAATTTCCGAATGGTTCTCAAAGCACCCTGCAATATCATGTTCTGGCTTAGGAGAGTCTTCGGCTTTCCTCCTATCCAAAAGCCAGGCCCAAGCAAAGCTTTCTTCAGCAAAATCCCAAGATGAGTATGAAGCCTTCCTCATGGAAGCTCTAGCCCAAGTCAATCCCATAGCCTTCTCAAAATTGGGCTCCAACAGAAGTGAAGGCTCAGGTTCTTTCCATGGTTCACAAACAGATCTGGCCCAACCCAATGAAGATGACTGTTTTGGTATTTTCACCCAACAGCTCCAGTGAATATTATTCTCAAAAATCATCATTTCATTCCAAAAAAGCTTCTGACCTCGGTCATTCAATGCCGCTATATAGCGACAAAAAAAAAAAAAAAAAGAGTTAAAAACTACAGTTTAAAATTTTATTCAACAGTTCTCCATTTTCAGGCTTTTAGCACCTTTCGGTGTTCATGACAGACAAGCTTTTCAAAAAAGGAATCTAAGGCAAGTCAGTGGCCATCACCTTAATTCAGCCTTTCAGGCTTTGCACATGGCTTTCAGCATCATTCAGAAGACATCACCTCAAATCAGCCTTTCAGGCTCAGCACATGGCCTCCTGCTGCATCCTTATCTCCAAGGAATCCAAAGCTCCCCAAGGCTCCTTCGAGGCCTTATAAATAACAGCTCCTCTAGACATTGGAGGCAGGCTCATTTTGAAAGTTTAGATTTTAGTTTCCGTTTCAAAAGCTCTCAGTTCAAATTGTAATTTTTAAGTTTAAGTTTTTAGTTTTACTTCATCCAAGGAGCTCAGCTCAGAACAAAAGTGTTGTATTCAAAGATCAAAGTTGTAAGTTCCATATTTTAATCAAAGTTCTTCAAAAGTTATTCATGTTCTGTTGTTAACTTGCATATTCGTATATATATATATATATATACTATATTTCATTGTATTATTTCATTGATTATTTAACCTTTTCAATATCCTGTTTCTCTCCATATTTTAATCAAAGTTCTTCAAAAGTTATTCATGTTCTGTTGTTAACTTGCATATTCGTATATATATATATATATATACTATATTTCATTGTATTATTTCATTGATTATTTAACCTTTTCAATATCCTGTTTCTCTCATTGTATTATATATATATATATATATATATATATATATATATATAAAAAACAAGGCCGTTTCTTTACTTATGAAACTCTTATATATGAGATATACCATCTAATAAGAGTGTGACACTGGCCAAATGGTTTTATGGTTTTGTAAGTTAGCAATTTGTCACGGGCTTAGAGTTTCAGCACTACTCTAGCTACTCTCGTGCGGCACCAAGACGTTGTTTTTACTCTTGCAAGTACTTAGTTAGCCTAACTCTCGTGCACACCTTAGCCAACACACCCCCCTCGTGCGCTTACTAGTGTTGTAGTGGCTCTCGCCTTCTCCTCACTTGGCTTGCACACTCGCACACACTAAGGCACTTAAGTTGGCAAGGAAAGAACACTTCTATTACTTCAATGAATGCTTTGTACAATGCTAGCTCTCAAACTCTCTACAAGGCTCTCAAGACTCACTCTAGGACTTGATGGCTACAAAATGAAGTCCTACTCCTATTTATAGGCATCCCCATCCCTAATGGACGGCTAGGATGCATTCTAATCGATGGTGGAGATCGATTCTCTAGAATCTTCTTCAACCTTCTTCACACTTGCATACATATTTACAAGTATCTACAACATTCTAGAACTCTCCATACTACTCCACACAATTCTGGAGAACTCTAGAACCTTCCACACACTTCTATAATATACTACATATTTCTACACATATCTAGAATCTTCCACACAACTTTAGACTACTCCGGAAGACTCTAGAAACCCCACTCGTCGTGCAGTTGCCATGCAGCGTCCAACTCAGCACCTGCGTGGCGTAACCTCCATAGGCGGGGCGTGACATTCTCCTTAACCCATTTCCGTGATGCCCTCGTCACGGCTTCTTCAGCTGACCCCGCCTCTCACAGGTCATCAGCACTTGCGCATATATCCTTAGCCCAAACGTGCGTACGCCCTTCGGGAGATGTGAGGTCCTCACGAGCTCCATCATGTTGACTGCCACCTCTGGACTCTCCTTCCTGCCCACGAGCGGCACCATGCATGCGACCTTGCTTTCCTCGCCTCCAAGTATCATCAACGCACCAAGGCATGGTAATGGCGCGGCGTTGTTCCTATCCATGAACTCCAGCCCCAGCACCATGTCGTGGTCGTCCATCTCCGCAACCTGGAAGTCGGCCTTGCCCTTCCACTCTTGTATGCATAGCTCCACCTCCTTGCACACTTTGCTCACGCGTGCCTCCTCGGAGTTGACGGCCTTGATCCAGCCTTCTGTCTTCTGCATCTCCAAGCCAAGTCGTTGCGCCTCCTTCGGGGTAATGAAGTTGTGTGTGGCGCCCGTGTCCACCAACACTTGCACGGCTTTGCCACCAACCTGCCCATCCACATAGCGCACCCCTGCTACCTTCTTCGCCTTGCCCTTCTTCTTGGTGTCATGCGCCATGCTACTCAGCATCTGTATAGTCCCCATGTACCTGTCTTCTTCGCTGCCCGCATCGTCCATCTTGCCCTTGCCCTTATCCTTCATAAGGGCGCTTATGGTCTTCTTATTGGGGCAGTGTCGTAATATGTGCGGCCCATCGCATAAGTAGCACTTCGGCTCCCATTTGCCCTTATCGCTTATGGTCTTCTTGTTAGGGCAGTGTCGTAATATGTGAGGCCTATCGCATAAGTAGCACTTCGGCTCCCATTTGCCCTTATCGCGGCGCTCCCCTTTGCCACTAGCCTTGGACTTTTCTCCATGGTCCTTGCCTTTGTCATGGCGTGGGCGTCTCTCCTCATCGCTGTGCTTATCCTCACTGGACTTGGGCGAGCCCCCTTTCTTGAAACGTCGGTCTCCCTCACCTTTGCTGTGGCCCTCTTGGGAGACGTGGCCCTCTTGTCATCGCGCCTAAAGTCTTCAAGGCACTCCGCTATAGCCATTGCGGATGCCCAGTCTTTAGGCTTCCTCTTCCTAAGTTCCATGGCCACCCCAGACTGCAGCCCATCTATGAACAAGCACACGCGTTGCCGCTCCGGCATCTCCAGCATCAAATTGGAGTACTCCTTCACATATTCCCTTATGCTGGCCTTCTGCTTTAGGCGCCTTAGGTTGATTATGGCGAGGTACTCGACGCACTCGGGGTAGAACTGCCTCTTGAACTCCTCCCATGTATTAACCGCTCTTGCGCCCCTACCGGTGAAGCGTTGCCTCCACCATCGAGCGGCAGTGTCCGTGAGGTACATTGTGCCTGTTAGCATCTTCTCCTCATCATCCTCGATCTCTATACATTCGAAGTATCTCTCCATGTGCCAAAAGAAGTTGTCAATCTAGCGCGCATTCCTTGCCCCATCATACTCCTTGGGCTTTGGCGCCTTCTTCTTCCTTGGCTTCACCACGACCTCACGCGCCTGGGAGAACTCCTCCTTGCACTCGGCAATCTCCACAAGCAAGTCGTCTACCCGATCATGCAAGTCTCTTTTCTTCTCTCGTGCCTTGTTAGCGATGCCATCAATCAGCTCGTAGAGCTCCGCCATCTTTCTCTCGAGCCTGTTGAACTTGGTCTCCGTGTAGACCAAGTGTGTGGCGAGGTTCTCTTCCAAGCTCTGCTCCAAGATATGGACATGGTGTTCTCCTCTGCTAGCCATGTCTACTCTAACAAAGCTTCCTTCACGAACCTGGCTCTGATACCAACTGTCACGGGCTTAGAGTTTCAGCACCACTCTAGCTACTCCCGTGCGGCACCAAGATGTTGCTTCTACTCTCGCAAGTACTTGGTCAGCCTAACTCCCGTGCACACCTTAGCCAACACACTCCCCTCGTGCGCTTACTAGTGTTGTAATGGCCCTCGTCCTCTCCTCACTTGGCTTGCACACTCGCACACACTAAGGCACTTAAGTTGGCAAGGAAAGAACACTTCTATTACTTCAAAGAATGTTTTGTACAAGGCTAGCTCTCAAACTCTCTACAAGGCTCTTAAGACTCACTCTAGGACTTGATGGCTACAAAATGAAGTCCTATTCCTATTTATAGGCATCCCCATCCCTAATGGACGGCTAGGATGCAATCTAACCGATGGTGGAGATCGATTATCTAGAATCTTCTTCCACCTTCTTCACACTTGCATACATATCTACAAGCATTTACAATATTCTATAACTCTTCATACTACTCCACACAATTCTTGAGAACTCTAGAACCTTCCACACATTTCTACAATATACTACATATTTATACACATATCTAGAATCTTCCACACAACTTTAGACTACTCCGGAAGACTCTAGAAACTCCACTGGCCGTGCAGTTGCCATGCAGCGTCCAACTCAGCGCCTGCGTGGTGTAACCTCCATAGGCGGGGCGTGACAAATTGCTCTTAGTACTCAAACTCAGAAGTGAATACAATATATAGAATTGTAAATAACATAAGCTAATTGCCATTCCTCAAAATCCTTTTCAGAATATGTATGTACTATTGGTTTCTCAATTTCTCTTAAGCTTCTTCCCAGGGTGTCAAATAAAGCTTAAAATCTTATCCATTGTTGCAAAATTTACAGAATCATTCAATCTCTATTATAGCTACGTGGGATGTAAATCTGTTCATTCTAAATGTTGTGATTGGATGTGCAAGTCAAGCAAAACATTAACTGATGGGCTGATGCTTGAATTTGGGCAGTTTCTATGTTTTCCTCTTTAATCTTCCTCGTAATGTTAGAAATTGTATGGTTGTCAGTTGGTACTATATAATCATGAATATGATTTTGGCCTGAGAGTTGACATTGGAACCTATGCAAAATTGAACATTTAGGTGGCGTTGATGTAAATTTTTTGAGTGGGCTGTCACGCCGTTGCAATTTCATATGTTATATATTCTTTTATTTGTCACCTTTACACGTTTCATGATTCCATCAGATAATCTATAAATCGGCTATGGCCATGGTTGGCTTGGACGCTTCTGATTGTATTGCTGTGGGAGACTCTCTCCATCATGACATAAAGGGTGCAAATGCAGCTGGGATCCGATCATCATTTATCACATGTGGGATCCATGCAACTGAACTTGGTCTTGATAAATTTGGAGAAGTTGCAGATCAATCTTCTGTGCATGCTCTTGCATTAAAATATGATGCTTATCCATCATATGTCTTACCTTCATTTACATGGTAATATCTATATGGTAAGCATTCTATTATCCTGTTTAAATATTACAATCTTATGAAAACAACTTCTCGGACATTTGATTTCCAGTGTTACTTTTAAAGAAAGCTTCTAAATTATACCTTCTGAAGGTAATGGGATCATAATTAGGGTACTAATATCAAGCAACTTCCATGGTGGTTTCTATACTGTTGCTTCTAGAAAAATAAAAAAAAATGGCCAAGTCATTGGTTGAAATGTGCAGTTCCTTATTGACATCACACAGTTTCTTCACTTTTACCATTTTTTCCAGTATGAACATCTCTGAAATACATGTAATTATCATGGAAAACAGGTTTTATTTTTTATTTTTATTTTTATTTTTCCTTGAACATGTTTCCAAAACATCCTAAAGTGGTTAAAAAATACTTCTAGCAAATTGGTTTAGGGAAATGATAAATGCACTCCACATTCCCCCCTTCCCCCCCCCTCCTCCTAAACTAAATGACGTAAATGTCTCTTATACTTGATTGTCATTAATTGAATAAGGTCAATAATGTCATTTCACATTAAAAGTGGAGTGATTTTATCACATTCCAGTGATTTATTGAATTGTTTTGGCCAGGAAGGACTATTGATTTTGAACAGTACACAAAACCATCAATGTGGTGATTGATACTGCAAGGCTGTGCGCATATCTTGCTGAATGCGTTTTTCGTGTCTTTTTCCTTTCTTTTTTGATAGACAAGAAAGAAACACACGCCCAACACATACATCCGCTATTACCCCACGGGGACTCGAAGGAATGGCCATTCCAACCATTGTGAAGTTTGCACTGAGAAGAAGAGAGAAGAAAAACAGTCGTATATTATTCACTTGTTATTGAAGAGTATAATAGAATACATAATAAGCCCTAAACTAATAAACTGAGGAAAGGATAATACTACCCTCAATAATACAATAAATCCTACTCTAACAAGCTTATAGTTCTTTCCTTGATTTGTTGAAATCTGAAGGCAGAATGAATTTAGTGCCTCCACATAATCACAGCAATTTCATAATGCATGCTTGATTTCGCGTGATAAATAATTCTAAAAGAGAATTCAGTCTTTCTGAATGCATTTACCAAAAAATTGAAAAAACATGTCCAAATCGAAAATAAAATTGGATCAAAATTTGCTTCTAGCTGTAAATTTTTTGCTTGAAATTCCATTTGGGATGTGATCATGTGAGACTCCTATAGTTGTAGTGTGTAACATTGTTAGCATGTTGATGAAGCTTTTGGTATCATGTTTTGTTTGCCTCCTCTTCAGAAACTCCATTACATCTCTATACCTATACTGTGTTCATAATTATTGTCCTCTGCCTGTTGTTTTTTAGCCATTATGTCCACCTGTGTGCATTGATATTTTGAGGTTCATGTGTCACTATTTTCTGAATAACTGTCTCAAATTGTCAATTTCCAGTTTATGATCTAGGGATTCAGAACTACCATTATGGTGTGAGGACCTGTTTTCTTTTTCCTTTTTCCCTTATATTTCTCCATGTGCATTTATGTGTTTTGACATGTGGGGAATGCGTTTTGGGGTGTTCGGGATTTTTTCTAGCCTTTCCTAGAGTTCACGGACTCTTAGAAACTGGGCCCAGGGGCCAGGATGTTGGCTGTGTGGACCCGGGGCGATTCAAGTGTTCGGAAATTATTTTCGACACTATTCATGTATTTGGGGACACGTAGTATTTCTTGGGAGACATTTATATATGTATATGTATATATAATGTTCTCCATATCATACTTGTAATTAGAGGTGAAGGTGGGGACATGTTTGACTTTGTGGCACATAGTTGGTGGACTATAAAAGGTGGGAGAGAGAGAGAGGAGACCATTTTGGCTGGCTCACCCTCTCCTCCCATTTTCTTCTCTTTTTCCATTTTGATCTCCTTCCACTTAGAATCTGAAGACTCCATAGAAAAATAAAGTGAAGGGCCCAAAGAGAGGATCGTTTCTACGGTTTCTATTTTCCATTTGGTGCATTTCATACATGGTGGATTTTCTAGCTTTGCTCTCCTTTGAGGTAGGGGGTGTGATATACCCTTAATCTATTTTTCCTTGTGTTTTTGTGAGCATAGGAGTGTGTTAAGCATGCTAGTGTGAGTATATATGTGATAAGCTAGGTGTATTATAGTGTATATGTGGTGATATATTGTGTTCTATGCCTCTAAATTGAGTATTCCATGCTTTAAGAGTGGAATTGAGCTTATGACATGAATTTACGTATTAAGCATGATGTATATGCATGTCTATTTATTTCATTCTTCATGTGAAGCTCTGTTTATATATGATTATTGGTCATTGTGGAAATTGTTGAGATTATTGTTGATTTTAAATCATAGGGAGCATGTGTAGACATTGCTAGTTGATTTAATGCACACTATATGTTTGATGAATTGCCTAAATGACGATATTGAACCTTATTAAATTATAATGATGTTGATTTGGATACTATTGCATTTGAGTAGCATGTCATGATAGTAGCTTAACACTAGGGCATGATTTACTTGGGATAATGTTCACTTATGTGCGCTTATGAAGTGCTTAAAGTGTTACCTTATGAATTACTTGTGGTTTTTGGGAAATACTCGGGTTTTTTTAAAGAGAGAGGACAAGGCCCTTGGGGCTGAAAATCCCCGCAATTGGCCAATTGGTACGCCACCGGCGGGTTAGTAGCCCAGAAATGGCACTTACGGCACGTGGCTTAGGCAGTGTTCGGGTGTGTGTGTGAGTTACAAGGTATCGCGGTTGATGATTTCAAACTTTTCTTGTCAAGTTGGTTATTTTGTCATATAATTGCAACTTGTGGTGGATAAGGCTTTCATCATTTTATATATGCTTATATGTGATGAAATGAGCATCATTCTTGTTGAAACTTTGATATTGTGTAAATGCTTATTTCTAGGGATGATTCGTGAATTAGACATTAGGGAGCATAACCCTTTTTGCATTGCCTAGCATTCTCTTATGTTTGTAGAACTCAAAGAATGTAACTTAGTTGTATAGCATATTCTTCATACTGGACATTCGTTCTCACCCTTTCATTTTTCAGGAGGAGTTGCTTTGGAGGATACTCCTCATCCACAGCCTTGGTGTTGCTTAATGGAGTTTTTGGATGACCATTGATGTTACTTGGAATACTATGTTGTAGCTTCATTTTGATTCGACTCATATGTATGGACAATGTCCCTCTATGACATTTGTATGTATTTTTGAAATAGGGAAATGGCATAGGAACACATTGCCATCTTTTGGAGTTCTTTTGTGATTTCCACTCGCTTTATTTTTCCTAAGACTTGTATAATGATGTAATGAGACCAAGTTGGTCATCTCTTGATGCAGGCATGTTTAATTTATGCATTTCCTTTGTTTCATTGCTTAGCTCTCATTCACATGTTGGTTCTACTCATTCCCATCATTTGTGTAATTCTGGACATCCTTGTGACAGTATCATTTGACCTAGGTGGAGTCCATGGCCATAGTACCTTGAAAGGGACCTATTTTTACATTTCTGGGAACTTTCAGTCGACTCATTAAGCCTAACAGCCGACTGGTACCCCAATTTTTCTTGGACAGTAAGTGGGCTGTGCTTAAACCACGTTTAAGCTGGCTGGTCTGGTTGTCAGTCTTTCTACGCGTAAGCCGGGACTAGTCAGGGAGCGCTTCCAGGCAATGTTTTCAAATTGAGTTACAATCTTCACCATATGAATTTTTTTATTTTTTATTTTTTATTTTATTGTATTTTTTATTTTTTTTGAGACTGTTATGGTATTATAGGCTTATCATTCATGGTCACATTAGCCATATGGGCTAATGTGGGGTTTAGCTTCCCATTTGGGACTTGGATTTGAGTCCGATTTACCTTTCATTTCTCATGCACTGGGTCCCTAGGATTCGGGGGTGACATATGTTTTATTTTATGTACGTGGTTAGGTTGCAAGTGTGCAAGTGAAGGCTTGAGCCCGAGGACAGGCATTTAAATAATGTCACTTTCAATCATTACTTATGTTAACTCTCATGCTTGAATCCATTTCAAGGCTAACCTTGCAGATATGGCTTCAGCCACCAGTGTGTAAACTACCCCGGGAAAGAAATAAATGACAGCTCACAAAATTTTGTATTCAGGTCATCCTATTAGCTGGGATCAATACTGGATAGCAGCCTTCTTTTTACATATGCATGCATACTTTCATGTAAGTGACGCTGAAGCCAACAAAGTGGGCTCTTTTAGTAGTTCCTCAACCAGTATAAAGTATCCTGAATTTTCTGTAGTATCCTAAATTTATGCCACTCTTAATTTCTAATTTTTCGATCAATGTGTCACTCGTTTAATTCATTTCTTTTTAAATTATTGGTTTCAGTGGAAGATGCACTAGCAGATCCCTACTTAACATCACTCCACGACATTAGTGATGAGCCTATATGCATGACTCCATTCACTTTTGACTTTGAGCAGCATGCATTATTTGAGGAACAGATGGAGGAGTTGATTTACAGAGGCTCTTGCATTTAACCCTGATCATCAACATATGTTTTTTATTTGTTGTGGCCTTAATCAGTGTGGTTTCCATGGTTTATACGATTGATGATTCATTTCTTAATGTATATATGTTCCATGCATCCAAAACCTGGATGGCTCTGAAATTGAAAACATTTGATAGATTATGGGCATAGGGGCACTGAAACAACTGAAAAGGTAATTTGTATTTGTATGGGGTGATTTTCCTTTTATGGTTCTATTTGTACGAGGCTTTCTCAGCACCAGTACTCATCTTTCATCTTTTGAACTGGGCTAAAATTACTAGATCCGCCAGTGAGACCAATGAAGATGCACATTCCGCCAGTGAGACCATTGAAGATGCACATGTCCCTAAGCAATGATGTCAAGATTTTGAGGAGATGGATTTATGGAAGGAATTTCACTAAATTACATGGGTCCATTGATATATACTTGAACTCAGGATTTCGAGAAGCAAACACATTTCTTTTGTTCTGTTAAATGAAGGCATTGTAGTTTTCCACATTGACAACCAAGTTGTGCTTTCAAAATGTTACTACGTAAACACAAGTAGCCATTTGATTTGTAAAAATTGAAACGACTGTAGGTGCAAAATTTCGCTCAACCAATAATGATTGAGAAAAATAAAACAACTCACTCAAAAAACAATAAGAATAAATAAGAACAGTGTATAGAGAAGCGTAGAATTGCTTGATCCTTTTATTGGAGGTCTTGGCCTCTATTTATACACAAACGATTGGTTGAATTATGGTAGGACTCGCATTGCTTGTCCTCCAATTCTTTCCCTACATAAATTCTTTACAAATAGAGCCCCTTCCTTTGTATAATTTTCCTTGTGTAGTAGTTTCTTTCTTTGCTGTATTCTTCTTCTAATAGGACTAATTTCCTTTCATTGGATTTGGGCCATAAATAACTTGATCCATGTGACATTGCTAACGGGCTGGATCTCTTGTTTCGGGTTTGAACAATGCTACAGAGATCAATTAGCTATGACCTTGGGCTAGTGTTTTATGATTTTGGGCTGTCAACGAGCTTGGACTGGGCTTTGAGCAGGATGGGCCTCTGACATTTGTGATGGGTATTTATATTAGGATGACATGTACAGTTCTCACTGAAGGGAGATTTTTCCCTCTACACTTTGCCCCCAATTCCCTCTTTAACTGGATTGCTGCTCCTATTAAAAAGGGAATTGAAGTTGCACGGTTGTCTATTTTGCAAAAGGACAGTTCGAAGATTGCCCGTTGCCATTCTACCTTAAGAGATTCCATAAGGGTTACTTTTGCTCTCACTGCGTTTCTTGCGTTCTTCATTCCGTCGTCTTCTCAGGTTAGTTCTTCATCTTTTTCTCTTCGATCTTGCATCATGAGTACTTCGACTACTCCTGAACACATAAAAATCGTAGATTTTGAGTCCACACCTTTGTCGTCCCCTACACTTATTAGGTTTCCTCCTCCTAGGGTTCCTAATCTTACTGGTTCTGCAAAGAATTTGACCAATCAATCAAACATCCCTCTACCTCAAACCGAAACATCCATTTTTGGGTCTGATTATATCTTCACTAAAGAAGAGAGAGATGTAATTTTGTCTGTTCGGCGGATTGAATTCTCCATTGAAGCTACAATGGAAGATTTTGAGATTCCCGAGGGGGTTGAGATTGTAGAATACCCTGAGGGTGCCGATTTTTGTGCTGGTGAGGGTGTTGGAGATGACGAGTTGCTTCTTTCAGTTGGGCATCTTAATGCTCTTCGGTTCCCCCTTCACCCTTTCTATTGCTTAGTTTTCAATAAGTTAGGTATTTCACCCCTTCAAGTGAACCCCAACTTCTTCCGAATAATCTCGGCACTCATAGTTCGCCGAAGGCTGGAGAGTCTTGATCTGACTCTTGCTAACTTGCTGATTACTTATACTATTTCTAAGCATGGGATCGAACCTAGTCGCTTTTTTTTTTACCTCTCCCTTGCACTAGAGGATATGCACAAATCTCCCTTCCTCTAAAAAGAAGTGGAAAGAGAGAATGATAATCATTAGAGGGAAATGGGCTGTGGCTCAATCGAGCAAGCTCCCAATCCCACGCAAATTTGGAAAATTAGGTATAGAATATGCCCCCTCTTTACATAAAAATTCTTCTGGTTGTTTCCCATGTCAAGTTTTACTCTTTCGGTATACTTATGAATTTCTTGGTCTTGTTTTAGTGACATTCCTTTCCTCTATTGCTAAGAAGAGACTTTCCTTTCTTGAAAAGAAAGTCTGGTGCGAGCCCCCTTCTATTAAGGATTTGCTTACCTCGGCAAACCTTAAGGAAATCACATCCAGAGTTGAAGCTGCAGACCTCATGGATTTGTCTCTTCCGACCTTCGATAGCTTCCCAATGACTGAGGAAGAAAAACAGAGGGCTGAGGCCCTAAAGAAGAAAGCTGCTGAAGACCGGCCCTTAGCAGTTATCAGGTCGAATGAGCATGAGACAGAGGTCGATGAGCCTCCTCTGAAGAAGACTAGGCCCAATCCATCTTCCTCTGGCAGGAGTAAGACTCCTTCTAAGAGTAAGGGGAAAAAAGCTGAAGAGACTGAGCCAGAGGATGAAGTCAGAGCATATGTTCTGGCTAAAATTGGGACTCCTTGGGCACCTTCCTTTTCTTAGGGCTGATAAATCGGTCCTGCACTCTGGTGATTCTATGATCACCGATCCATCAGCTGCATTGATGGTTGCCCGGGGAATGTGGTTCCCCAAAGACTAGAAGATTATCGGCAAAATGGGACTGGAACAGTTACTTCCATCTGCCCCCGTTCGCGCCATAGAGGTCTGTTCCTTCTTCCTTCCTTGCTCTTTTAGTTCTTGCTTCCACTATACTTACATTGTTATCTCTGTTGTTTGATGATGTAGGCTCTGTATCATACTATGGCCCTGTGTGCCACTGCTGAGGTGCAATATCTCTCAATCAAGAGAAGCTAGAGAAAGACCTTGGCAATAATGAGAAGAAAGCCTCGAACGCATCCCTGAATGCGAAGATTGCTTCTAAAACAAGGGATGCCTACAAAAAGCGCTTGGCTGAGTCTGCAACTAAGGTGGAGACGTTGGAGGCTGAAGTCCAGCGCTTGACCGAGTCAATTTAAACTTGTGTCACTGCTGGGAGACAGATGCAAGGCTGTTACTCCACTTTGGTGCGCTTGTCTAGTGCAAAAGCTTACCAGTCTGACTTCAATCAAGGCTCAGGCCCCAAAACGATGGATCCTGATACCTTTGATGCAAACATAGGGGTGTCCATCCCTTACGATGAGGGTCCGAAGGCTCAGGAGGCTGAGGTGCTTTTTGCTGAAATGGTGAAGGCTCACCTAGAAGATCCTTCAAGCTCATCAACTCCTGTAACTCCTGGTCCTTCAATTCCTCCAACCTCAAGCTCTACTGTAGTGGATGCTTTTGATTCTGCTCCCTTCGATCTGAAGAGGAAGTAGAATCATGTAATTTATTTTTATTAACAATATTTTTGGAATAATGTAACTTTTTTCAGGCCCTGATGCCTTAATTTTGCGTTAACTGAGTGTTCATGAATGCCCTTAATATTGCACACACTTTGCAGGATGTTAATGCTTGAAGTATATTATCTTGTCTGAGAGCTCCTCATTTAATCTAAAGCAAAAGTAGACAGGATAGGAGGAAGGGATCTTCTTTGACAGTTTACCTGATATCTGAGGATTGCTTCTTCCTCTAGTGTTTTAATTGTCAAGGGAACCTTTCTTACCATAGAGTTATATGGAGTATATATGTATATACTTGTTATTTCCTGTGTGTTTTCGCTATAAGACCAATGTATAACGGGCCTTACACTAGCGTGAGGGCTTGTGAAGGAAATACCCATGAAGTATTTTCCTCAGCGTTGATCATAAGAGAGGAGATACTCTGAACCGGATACTTAGGGTCCGAAGCTTTTTGAACCGGACACCTGGGGTCCGGAACGAATTATTCCCCGGCGTTGAGCCTGTGTGGGAATGTGCTGAGCCGGACACTTAGGGTCCGAAGCATCTTATTCCTCGGTGCTGAACCTGAGAGGAAGCTTTGCTGAACCGGACACTTTGGGTTCGAAGTGATTTCATTCCTTGGTGTTGAGCCTGAGAGGAAACTTTGCTGAACCGAACACTTTGGGCCCGAAGTGCATTGTTCCTCAGCGCTGAGCCTGAGAGGAAACTTTACTGAGTAGGACACTTTGGGTCCGAAGCATTTTATTCCTCGGCGCTGAGCCTAAGAGGAAGTATGCTGAGCTGGACACTTTGGGTCCGAAGCATTTTCTTCCTTGGCGCTGAGCCTGAGAGGAAGTATGCTGAGCCGGACACTTAGGGTCCGAATCATTTTCTTCCTCGGCACTGAGCCTGAGAGGAAGTATGCTGAGCAGGACACTTAGGGTCCGAAGCGTTTTCTTCCTCGGCGCTGAGCCTGAGAGGAAGTATACTGAGCCGGACACTTAGGGTCCGAAGCGTTTTCTTCCTCGGCACTGAGCCTAAGAGGAAGTATGCTGAGCCGGACACTTAGGGTCCAAAACATTTTCTTCTTCGGCGCTGAGCCTGAGAGAAAGTATGCTGAGCCGGACACTTTGGGTCCGGAGCGTTTTATTCCTCGGCACTGAGCCTGTGAGGATGTGTATTGAGCTAGACACTTAGGGTCCGAAGCTTTTTCTTCCTTGGCGCTGAGCCTGAGAGGAAGTATGCTGAGCCGGACACTTAGGGTCCGAATCGTTTTCTTCCTTGGCACTGAGCCTAAGAGGAAGTATGCTGAGCAGGACACTTAGGGTCCAAAGCGTTTTCTTCCCCGGCACTGAGCCTGAGAGGAAGTATGCTGAGCCGGACACTTAGGGTCTGAAGCGTTTTCTTCCTTGGCGCTGAGCCTGAGAGGAAGTATGCTGAGCCGGACACTTAGGGTCCGAAGCGTTTTCTTCCTCGGCGCTGAGCCTGAGAGGAAGTATGCTGAGCCGGACACTTAGGGTCCGAAACATTTTCTTCCTCGGCGCTGAGCCTGAGAGAAAGTATGCTGAGACGGACACTTTGGGTCCGGAGCGTTTTATTCCTCGGCGCTGAGCCTGAGAGGATGTGTATTGAGCTAGACACTTAGGGTCCGAAGCGTGGACTAGGAAGAATTCCATGCACTTGAAGAGTATCAGTAGGCAAGGCCGAGGACTCAAAAATGATAGGAGGCCACGAAAAAGAGTCACCGTGACTGGGATGTCTCCCATTCATTGGCTTGGGAGACTTTCCTCCACGGAGACTCTCTTCGTGGTGTTTTGATGTATGAAATCATGCATATATTAATTGCATATTCTTTCTATTTCTAATCGATGTAGGATAATAGTAATGGTAAATGTTGCCGCACATAAGTTACTTATGAAAGAAGAGATTCTGAACACAAGCAATTATTGAAACATGCTTTTGTTTTTCTTTGCATAAAAATGCATAAAAATTGTAAAATCGTAGGGTACAAGTATAGCCCCCTTTTTTATGAAAAGAAAGAAATATATGAAGCAAAATTGTACCCCACATCGAATAGGATAAAAGTATTGCCTCCATTAAGGAAAGAAAATATCTGTCTCGTTTTCTTTTCTTATATCTCTTTAGGTAGGGTTGCTCATCTTGCCCTCATTACGGAAGGTATTATTAAGGAAAGAAAATATCTATCTCGTTATATATATATATATATATATATATATATATATATAATTGCTTAAAAAATGAAGTTTTCAATTCGTAACTTTCAGATATTGGAGCAGCAATGGTACAATCAATAAATTTAGCAAGCTACAATTTGACGAGTACTCCACTGCTTTAAAGATCATGATTAAAATCAAATAAAATAATCCAGGTAAGCCAAGATTTTGATATATATCCTTGTGGATCAACAGGATAGTGGTTTTGCATAAAACTAATCATGGCTCACTGGTTTTGATTCAATAATAGAAATCAGGAAGAATTAATTGAAGAGGCGATCGTACCTTGATCAAAGATTAAACCATTGGAATACCTTTTTAAGTCCTTTGATTATTTGCTGTAAAATTGTATGGAACTACTCCTTTGGTAATCCCTAATTTGCGACTTTGCGATTTTGGTGTTAAACTTTATTTGCATTTCTTCAACACCATCTGAATGATATAGACCTGGCACGATCTATTAAACATATATTAAATATTTTTTGCCACTTCACTTGGGGATTGATCTTTATTGCAATGCGAATAAATCAAACCCAAACATTAATCAATCTACAAACATGGAGCAAATGCAAAGTTATTCATAAGCAAAGTTATCAGAAGCATGTAAAATGATTACACGTAGCATCAAGCAACTGATTGAAGGAAAGAAAATTTTTTAAGAACTTCTTATGTATCACAATTGAATTTGTAATCAGAAATTCTAATTAGCAACAAGTATTTACTCGTCCTTGTTTATCAAGTACATTGAAATTACTCAATGTATGTAATATTGTCAATGTATGTAGTATTTTAGGACTTCAAATAATAGACCAAATAGCACAGCTCATGCATTCAACAATGCCTTTGGCCTCAGATCTTTTTATTCAAGTGTAAATTTCAGAAGTCAATGTGTAGAGGGTCAAACTCTTCTTTTAGTTGAGTAGTGATGAAGTTGTGCATCCCTTTGAAGAGTCTGAACCAACAATGTCAAGTGTTGTGGTCGTAAGGCTCTGATCAATTATCAACCTTCAGTGAATAACTAATGGATATAATATAAAATTCTGATCAAAGTCAGTTGCGAGCAAAATAGCTAGTGGATTTAGCTAAAATTGCAATTCTGAAAATCCTCAATGAGGGAGAGAGGGATGAATCCGTAGAGGATTATAATCGAAGAAAGAAAGACTAAAGAATCTGTTGAGTGTTAGAAGTTCAGGTGGCCTCTTTTTTATATTTTTACTCAATAGAGTCTACTGAATAAGCAATTGGGTTCAAACTAAGTCATAAATCTTTATGTATAATGAGCGTCTACATGAATAACAAAATATGATTGCATCATGTGTAAATATATATATAATACTGATATATTTAATATGTATTTAATTTTTAATAAAGATTTTTAAAAGCTTAACCTTAACTGTAAAAATTAAAGTTGGGAAACTTATCTGATTAAAGAGATTCGCGTCTGATAAGGCCTGGGATGTTTGAAATGCCCGGCTGATGAGTCTGCTGAATTTTGTGGTGTTGAGCGGTAACCCATTTTTAAGAATTTTCTGAAAGCCTTTGTTTCGCCGTCAGCCTTGAAAAAATGATTGTTGGGAAGAACTTTGCTGACCTAAGAGCCTGACTCCTTCTGGTTCTTGGAAGACAAAGTTATTTTTTGTCGTTTGTTCCACGTGCGTTCTAATAAGCATATTCAAGCTTTGAATGCTCTAAAATAAGTCCCCAATTCGAATTGGCAATAAAATTATTTTTTTATAGAACTGGGTTACCATAGAACCGGTTTTTAAATGAGATTGCAAAGCGGGTTTAGTTCTGGACTAATCCAAAACAAGGACAGCTTTACTCTTACAGCCAAACAATGGCTATTAGGGTATATATATATATATATATATATATATATATATATATATATAAGTATCCATCAACACAGGAGGTGAGTAATGAGAAGTTCAGATGTGGTGGACGAAGATAAAGATGGCCGGGCTCGCGGCAGAGATGGACGGTTAGTGAGATGGAAACCGCCGGCGAGATAGATCTGTGAGCTTGGTGAGGACTTACGACCGACGATGATGGAGGCGGCGGTGCAGATGGGTAGCACGGCTGGGATGAGCTCCGGTCCAGTCATGAGGAAGTGGCAGTGAACTTTCGACGGTGCACCGGCGGACTTAGCCGGCAGCGACAGTCATCTGCTCTACTGGTTAGATACTAATACTTTACGATATAGAAGTTTAGATGTGGTTGAATCAAACTATGCTCGGCTCAGATGTGGGCAGTTCACGGCAGATCAGATGAGATCGATGGCGAGCACGGGCCTGATGGCGGTGCAGCGATGGCGACTTGGTTGAACTCGGCCGGTAAGAAGGATGACGACGTGCAGCGGCTGTGGCTGGGCTTAATGGTAACTGGCTCAGATGGATTCTATTTCGGTCATGAGGACGGCGAACTTCAACTGAACTCGCGGTGGGCTTGATGTGCAGCCGGTGATGGGTGAAGATATAAAACATTATATGAAAATCGATCATCGATGAAGGCATATATCGGTTTGGAGTTGAAAAATTGAGTTCCTCGCAGGTTCACAAGACAGATTGGAATTTGCTGGAGATGAAGATCAAGAATTGGTTGAATGCTGTGAATATTACAGTGAAGATGTTGTTTAACAGAGAGAGAATTCTCTGTGATCATGTCTTTGATCGCATCGTCAGAGTCGATCAGAGAGCCTTTTCAATTTCCAATCACTAACCGCAGATCGACTCAATCTTCACATTCGAATCAACGTCCATAGTTCGAGCATAATGTGTCATAAAATCAAAAGATACCTCATGTATGCAAGTCAATGCAATCTTTTTAGGGGTGCTGAGCATCGCAAACCATGCTATTTAACCATGATGATACTGAAGGTCCACTCAAAATTTTGTAAAGAGTCAGATTGCAGAGTGCCGATTTGCAGGCCTTTGAAGAGTGAATTAGAAAACTTTAATTTCAGTCTAAAATTCTGTGAAGGGATGCTACGACTGGTCGGGAAGCAACCAAGGTTATTGGAACCAGTTGATTGTCCAAGTGTATAGTTATTGATGGATTATCAATGATAGCAGTCGCTTATATTAATCAATACAATTCAATGTAGCATTGAATATATGCTGACTTATTTCTTTTGACGGTTGTATCGGTTGGACTTGCAGTGAGTTCATTCAAACGGTGATTCATGTGAATAAAAGGATGCTTATTGATTATTATTCATGAATAAAAAATAAATCAGATTTTGCAGTAGATTTCATCAGTAATTCTTTCCCAATATCTGAGATCTTAATATACTGGTCCACCCAAAACTCTTTATTGATGTGATGTAATACTCAAATAATACGCCATTAGCAAAGCAAGACTAATTAATCACTTCTAGCTAGTGCTTATATAATAATTATGCATGTTGGATTTGTTGATCAAGAACATATATATATATATATATATATATATATAAATATTAACATGAAATCAAGATCAGAACACTTATCGATTAATTTATGGCTTGGCTTTTTGAGCTCAGATGGACATCGGATTACCAGGGCAAACACGAGTGATGCCTTTTGGGTTTTCCATTCATCAGTCTTGCTACGAATTATTGTCCGAAAGCCGAATGTTGATGGAAAGAACCTTGTGGGAGGTTCGGATGTTGGACTTTGGTCGGCTTGCTACGTGGAGACCTTCGGCCATGAAAGTTGTTGTTGTAGAGGACTTGGGTTCAAATCCTGGACTTGAAGATTTTAATTTCAAGTCATATTGCTGGATTTGGAGATTTTAATTTGAAGTGTTGTAAGTTTGGTGGGGATATATTTCTATACGTTTCCCACAGACGGCGCCAAAGTGTAGGTGCAAAATTTCGCTCAACCAATAATGATTGAGAAAAATAAAACAACTCATTCAAAAAACAATAAGAATAAATAAGAACAGTGTATAGAGAAGCGTAGAATTGCTTGATCCTTTTATTGGAGGTCTTGGCCTCTATTTATACACAAACGATTGGTTGAGTTATGGTAGGACTCGCATTGCTTGTCCTTAAATTCTTTCCCTACATAAATTCTTTACAAATAGAGCCCCTTCCTTTGTATAATTTTCCTTGTGTAGTAGTTTCTTTCTTTGCTGTATTCTTCTTCTAATAGGACTAATTTCGTTTCATTGGATTTGGGCCGTAAGTAACTTGATCCATGTGACATTGCTAACGGGCTGGATCTTTTGTTTCGGGTTTGAACAATGCTACAGAGATCAATTAGCTATGACCTTGGGCTAGTGTTTTATGATTTTGGGCTATCAACGAGCTTGGACTGGGCTTTGAGCAGGATGGGCCTCCGACATTTGTGATGGGTATTTATATTGAGATGACGTGTACAGTTCTCACTGGAGGGAGATTTTTCCCTCTACACTTGCCTTATGGTTTTTAAACAAAGTCTACTCAACAAGCATTCTTCTTCAACATGTTATTGTGGAGGATACATGGCCGCTTTCATTCACTCAATTATGCAGCTTCCCTTGTACGTATTAGTAGTAGTCAAAGCTATGTCTAGCCTACCATTCAACATCTACTGTACTGCTAGAATACAAGTTTATCTCTTTACCTACTATCTAGATTTCATGCATATTACAGATTACTATATATGACTACACCTACTATATTACTATCTATAAGTTACTTGTTCATCATTCACCTACCTCTAAGCCTTCTCCTATATATTGGACCTCATTAATTCAATATAATGCAATACAATCAATATATTATATCTCTGAATTTCTAACATGGTATCAGAGCTTTTCGATCACTGGTAAAAAATGCCCCATCCCCGACGACAATCATCCTTCAAACTTGTACTTTTGCATCCCAACATTCAATTTCATAATCAGTAAAAGTTTTTTTTGGCCGCCCAATCAGCCTCCAAGACACATCATTGCAGTTTCACGGCAATAGCGTCATAATACCACCTCGTTTGTGCTTCATCCTTAGAGGCACAATCAACAACAGTGCCAACAGTAGTATGTCTAGGGATGGCAACGGGGGCGAGTTTGGGCGGGTTTGGGCAGGTGTACCCTCCCCCGCCCCCACAACGGTTTAAAAATCCAGCCCCGTCCCCGCCCAAAACCACAAAAACGGGTGTACTTTCCACCCCATCCCCGTAACCGTTTAATATTTTTACCCCCACGGGTACCCGCTCCGCCCCGTTTAAGACCAAAATTTATTTATTGTTGAAATAGATTTGCTCTTTTTTTTTTTTCTCCCCCTCATCTTCAATTACTCACCATTGCAAATTTCTTTTTAATCAAATTCATTTTTTACTTTAATATTGGTATACTAAATATATAGTGGGAAATATATATACTAATGAAATATAGGTACTTAAGTAATTTGCCTATCTAAATGGGGCGGGGTGGTGCGGGGCGACCTTCCCCTACCCCCGCACTAAACCCGTGCGGCTTTTTATTACATCAAACCATCTCTGCCCAAATAAGTAAAACGGTCCCCCAAAACCGTCAAAAACGGTGCGGGGTGGGGCGGGTAACCGCGGGGGTAGGTCAAATTGCCATCCCTAAGTACGTCAACTGCCATGACAGCAGCAACGGTGCCAACAGCAATGCCATGTTAGACACAATCAGCAACAATGCTAGTAGTAGTGCCACGTCATCTGCTAACCGTGCCTCAATTTGTATCATGGGTGAAAACCCATCTCTACCAAATTTTCGTCAGGCTGCTTTCATGATATTGCTTTCAATCTCACGTTGGGTCATACTTACCTTGAGTTTGAGGAGGGCTGGTAGATAACAAGTTTATCCCATTGTAATGTTTTTGATTTTTCTTATATCCATTTTTGGGGAATTTTTCAGTTTTTCAGGATTATTTTAGTTTTGCCTCGTTTTGTGTATCGGGTACCGTGGGGTGTGCCGGATGAGTTCCAGAAGTTAGTTGGGGTATTTTTTCGAGTTCAGGACTCTTAGAAATACATCGTTTGCTATTTTGACATTTTTCATTTTTTCGGGCCGAAAGGTCTTGGGCAGGACCCGCAATCGGTTTGTTGTGCACAGGGATTATTTTTTGGGGTCATTGCATTTCATACATATTTTATATATATTTATGTGGTTATGTATTTAGAAATGTGTAATTGTGATGTATTTAGTGTATGTGTATATATATATATAAAAGACAAAGTATATATTTTGTTGAGTGGACCCCACATGGCATTAAGCTTATTATATATCATCACATGACAATTTTCTGGCCATTTCCTTTCTCCCCATAACCGCAATTTTCTCTCTCTCTAGGAATTCCATTTCTCTCGGTAGGTCTTCTTACTTCAAGCCTTGATTATATCAACTTCCACTTTGATTTCAAGTTTGTCATAGAAGGAAAAGATGACGAGCACAACGAGGGCTTCGAATTAATCGGAGCTGATCTTTAATTAGAGCACCCTTGGATTTCAAAATTTTGGCAAAATTGGGTAGCTTTGGGGTTTTGCTCTTTTTTTGAGGTATTTGTTAAGCAATTCTATCTTTTTCTTCTTTAAATTTTGAGATTGAGAACTATGAAATGAAATTACTGTCTTTTAAGTGTTAATAATGTGTTTAAGTGTTTAAAGTATGACTTGCTTTCAATTATGTGTCAGAGGCATGCATGATTTTGTTATATATATGTTATGTGATGTATAATTGATAGTATGATATTAGTGTGTATATGATTTTATGTTGAGCATGCCTATAGTTAGTTCTTATAAGAAAATGCTTTGCTTGAAATAATATTGTGAAGGATGTTATTATTGTATTAAATTTCTAAAGCATGCCATGTTTATATCACTATTGTCATATGAATGGAAATGATGCATTTGCATGGCATGGAGGTAAATGAGAGTGTAGAAAGGGGTGGAAATAAAGTTTTTTCATAAAATGAACCAAATTTCACGAGTCCGGAGCTAACTTGACCTAGAGGGAGCGCGACTCGGTGTAAAGCGTGCAAAAGTTGAGACTAGGCCCCCCAAATGGTTGCCGGATTTGGAATAAGGATAACTATCAATCTCGCCTCGGTAAAGTCAATTAACGGTTTTCAGAAAAGTGTGAGTTAGGTCGGTAGAGACAATGCATGGGGACAGGATGCATTACATTTCATATCATGCACGGTATTCGTTGAAATGTATTGGGTGGTTGTTGGAAATGATCTTTTATGCAATAAAGATGATATGGATTCCCAATGTATGATCCCGGCTTCCTTCCTACCCCCATTATGTGTTACGTGGCTCAAGGAAGTTAAAAATTGACGCCTTAGACAACTTCTACTAAGCCGTTATGCTCACCCATTTATCATTATTTTTAGGTCATGGAAAAGAAGTGGTGGACGACGTCCGTCCACAAGCTTAGTTGGGATTAATGGATTGTTTTTGATACTTTCTTGCAAACTGATGTATATGTCTCTTTTGTTACATTTTGTATTAAGAAATGTAATGTATTTACCTTGTGGGTGGAAATGGTTTTGAGACCTGTCACGTCCCGTATTCCAAAACCCAGTCCATAATGAAAGAATAAGGATATCAAATAATAATAATAATAATAATAAATAAATAAATAAATAAATAAATATCAAATGATCTGTATCACCATTATTATACTCATTTATTTTTTTTATATAGTCCAATGTCCCCATTTCACTAAAACTAACTATTGACTTTTATATTTACAATTCTTTTTTAAACACTCAGTTTACACATTGTTCATCACAAGTAATTATATCTAATTCATGTAAGCAATAATGGGCATGTACTAGCTTACCCTTTTAACCAAAAAATAAAAAAAAAAAAAAAATAATGGGCATGTACGAGCACTGAGGCCTCACTATATGTAATGAATGTTTCAGAGTCTCATTACAGTACTAATATTAGCCGACTTTCAAAACCAAAAAAAAAAAAAAAAACCCATTGGCCAATGGTGCACGGACACCAAGGCACAAATCTCACACTAGCAACATTGGTAATATATTGTATAAATAAAATAAATAAATAAATTGATTCACTTTTATGTACCAAATTTAGATTCATTAGTAACCCCGTGATGGCTTTTCCATTTAACATCAAAGAGGAATCATACACACTGACACTAATTTAATTATACTCATCTCCTCAAAATAAATCCAAATAAAACAAAGATATATTTTAAAAATTTCAAGAACTCAAACATTGATCCAGTTAATCATCTACTAAGAATCCATTGAAATAATAAAATTATTCATATCACAATCCAAATTAAATAAGCTAGATATAATTGTAAGATATTACAAGTCCGAACTAAAAGTAATAATTACAAATCCATATTGACATCAAAATAATCAAACTATTATAAATTCTCCGAGCCAAGCAACATTAAGTAAATCTTTTCCAAGCATGCTAAATATTTCCGGTACCATTTCCTTCACCTGCAAAATTGTGTTTTGGTGTGTGGGGGGGGGGGGAAGGGGATGCCACAACTAAGCAACTTTGATGAAATCATGAACATAAAAATATTAATAATCATATAAAATTTTTAAACAATTTCCTCTCAAATATTCATCCCAAATATTTATCCCATCTCAATCAAATAAATTTTGGGTGTTGTCCGTAATTCCATGCACTTGACATTGCAAGTTACGTAACACCTACTCGGTTCACGGGCTACTAACTCGTTGGGTACGAGCACCACTTGGCCAAGTCTAAGGTTTTTCACCTAAGGGCACAGAGCCATATCTTATTTTTTCGGTACAATCTTGTTAACCAATTAACATCACTTGAACCAAATTCCACACCTTTACCAAGTGTGTCAAGATATTACTACTCAATAAAATATTTTATCAACACCTTGAATGCATTAATTCTCAAATAAATCAAAAATCAGAATTTAAAACTCCAAATTGTGCAACAATTTCTGTCCATGATCAATAGTAATCAACAATAGTATATTCCTGATTAATACACAAATTAAATCACAAATTTACTTTACTTTAAAATAATTAAACAATAATTAAAATAAGTATATAGAACATGATACTCAACAAAATCACAAAGAAGAACAAATCACATAATTAAGGGTTAGTATACCCCTACCTCAATGAAAGAGAATTAAAACTTTAGAATATGAAGATGCAAGAAATTCATCCCCACTTTCTCTCTCTAGAATTCTTACACTTCAACCAAAAGATCTCCCTCTTCTTTTCATTCCTTCCCTTATTTATAGATATTTACAAGATATTTACAAATATTGACGGATTGCTGGATCTGGGCCTGTTCCTCCATAAGTCCTGGTCGCCTTTGATGGGCTTATTTGCGTTCGGCCCATATGGCAGTGTCTTTTTATGGGCCGACTGTAATACCCCGATAATTTTAAAAGATTTATTAATTAGGATTAATTATTTTATTTTATTTTTCAATGATTTATTTTATTTTATTGAGTGCTAGATTAATTATCTTATTTTAATTAAGTTATATTTCGTGATTATGTATGATGATTGATTGTTTGTGTGGTTGATTATTGATTGAATTATTGGTGTGTTGATTTTATTGGTATTATATGACTTAGTTGTAAATTCTTGTTTGTTTATGTGCTTCATGTAATTAGTTATTTTAATTTCTGTATATAATTAATTATCTTATTTATTTAAATTAATTGGATTGGGCTTAAGGAAAGTTGGACCAAAAGATGTGGTCTTGGGCTTGTATGAAACCTTATTGGGTTAATTAATGAAGGTCTGTGGTTATTTAATTATTTAAATGATCACTTTTGTATCAATTATATTTATATATATATATAATTATATATAAATATAATTCATTAATAATTGTTATGGAAAGATATATATATAGATATATATTTATTGATATTTATAAGTATATATGATTTAATTAACTAATGAGTTAATTATGGAAGGAATATATATTTATATATATATATATGTTTATAGATATAAATTATTTAAAGATTATTATTTTAATTCATAATACTAGTTGGAATAGGATTTGGAATTTAAGGTGTATAAAAATACACATAAGGCTTTAGGGTTAAAGGTTTTACACGTTAGAAAAACAAAACAGACAGAGAGAGAGGAAGAAGAAGGGCTGACAAGGAGGAGGTCGGATCTGAAAAGGAGGACGTCGGAATTGGAAGAGATAATTAAAGCTTAAAGCGTCGGTTTCGTTTTGAAACCTTCAGGCGAGTTTTCTCTAACTTTTCTCTTAGAACTCATAAGGATTTCACCTTGAGTATCAAGGCTTTAATTAATTTTATTTGTTTAAAAATTATGGTTAGATCGGAATAATTAAAAAGTATAAACTATTATATTTGATTTTTAGATTATTGGATTTTAATTGATATATATAGGTGTTATGTATATTTTAAAATCAATCTATAGGTGGATTTGTGACCCAAGAGAGTTAATTATGGTTTCTTTATTTTCTAGAATTGTTCTGTAATTTTCTGGAATTTTTCTGATATTTTTAGGAATTTATTAGGATTTATTTTCCTATTATTTGTTAGGAAAATAATTATATATATATATATATATATATATATATATATATATATATACTAGGTAACTGGCGCATGTGGAGCGGCGGCACAATAAAGAATTGATCCAGTGCAGCGCGGTGTAGGATAATAGGGTGTATACGCCAATTAGGGCCATTTGATTAATTAAACTTATGTGAATTGATATGGTGCATCGCGGCGCATAAAAGTTTGGTGTGCAGGTGTATCTGGACCATAGAAGTGGTCTGGTCAACTATGGGATTATTTGGTGTATTGCAGACCATGAGAAGATGGTGCACTCGCTGATCTGGACCTTAGATCTATTATAGTTAATAGAAAATAATCTAGTGTGAGCGTGTTCATTTGCGCACTCATTTATGACCATTGGATGCGGCATAAAGGAAGTGATGGATTCAGTGTGGTGAGCTCACGGTAGCTGAAAGAGCTTAGCCAATACCAGCACACAAGGAGGCTTGAATCCAGCGCGTGCAAGTGCATAGTAAGCACGTGGGCGCACGTGGGAAACTATGTTGGCCTAATTCGACACTAGAAATTAAAACGGTCATAACTTAGTCATTTTAAATCGAAATTGGGTCATTCTTGAGCTCAAATTCAAGGATTTTTCGTCTTCTTTCCAATGGTACCAATTTCATTATCAGATTCCCATCCTACTAGGAGATATTCATGTTTTAGTGAGAAAGTGTCGGAAAACTATTTAAACCAATATGGAGTATTTAAAGGAAACTATTTCTGACATATTTAGTTGCACTAATTTGTGTAAATATAATAAATTAATAATTTGTTATGGAAGGAAGTGTATATATATATATATATATATATATATATATATATATATATAAAATTATTTATATATGTGTATATATAGTTTAATTTGTCTATGAGTTGTATGGAAGGATGAATATATATATATATATATATATATATATATATGTATGTATGTATATTGATTTTAAATAATCAAGGATTATTAAAGAAGGTGTTAAACACATATATACATTAAATAACATATGTGTAGGTATATATATATATAAATCATTTAAGATGATTAATATTATCATTCTTATTTGGCATATCTTAATAGGCTGGTTGTTAAATTAATGATATGCGTATAATATGCATGTGATGGCTATGTATGATTTAGCGTATTGTTAATTTTAAAGTTAATTCATGGTTAAAGTGTGGGCATGGATGAATTGTCAAATGATTAAATATATTACCTAAATATTTGTATGAATAGAATACATATATGGAAAGCATGGATGAATTGCTAATTAAATGTATGAATAAATATACCTGTGGAGGCATGGTTGAATTGCCAATGTATAAATATACATACACGGAGGCATGGTTGAATTGCCAATGTATAAATAAATATACTTATGGAGGTATGGTTGAATTGCCAATATATAAATAAAAATATTTACAATGGCATGGTTGATTTGCCAAAGCATAATTACGTTGTTATGAGTTAGATGATTAAAATATCATCTATGGTTGTTGTATGTATGGATTGGATTAGGGTTAGATATTCTTAAATGAGAATAGTTTAGTACTTACTGGTTAGTGTATTATTTTCCATTAATAAAATAATATTGGGGAAGACGTGGATGATTTGTCAAAACTTGGATTTTGGATATGTGATTTAAACAATTAAAATCATTATCGGGTTGGGATTAAATAGAGTATTTCTTTTATTATAATTTGTTGTTTAAATGATTAAACAACTGACTAGGATGAGATTAAGGTCAAAGGAGTTTTTATAAAATGAAATGGTAGATTGGTCTTGGTATGAATATTATTCTAATAATTATTTAATAGGTATGTGGATGTGATTAGTATAGTATATATAATTATATATAGACATGTATATCGTGCTTTATTAAAGTTAAAACTTTATTAGGTTTGGTTTTGATCAGAGATGATCTGCTTATTGGTTTTCAGAGGCCTGGTAGAGTGAACTTGCTCGTAGGGTTTAACCCACGATTTATTTTTCAGGTTATTAGAGGTTCCAGTCTCGAGGTTGAGGATCCGCAGCTGGGAGACTGTCATTCATCTATTCATCTTGTGTACTTTTAAATAGTATTGGATTATTGGATAATGTTTTAAGGGGTCCTTGAGTTATGGGATTTCCGAATTGTAATTGTTGGAGAATCATTAAGTAATATTTATTTATTAGTTTTCTTCAGCGGTTTATTTATTCTTTATTATTCATCTTTGTATTCTGTGCTTGTTAAATACTTAAATTGTTTTGATATCCCTTGATTTTGTGCGCGGACTTGATCAATCCGTGTTCCAAAATTAGGGGGTATCACACCGACCCAGCTGTACGGACCGGATGTCGTGCTTGCAAGTCAGATCCGGCCCATGTCGTCCTGGGCCTCCTCAACTGCCCCCATAATTGCCCCTTATTTAATAAGGGGGTAATTATTGATGGCGTCTCATCATGACGTTGACGGCTCGAGAAAACCACGTGGGGGAACGGACGGTCAGATCCAGAATCAATGTTCCGGGGCTCGAGGAATTTCTCGCCTTCCCGACGCTTCGGCCCTCGGGCCCCCCTTGCCTTTATAAAGCTCTAGAATACCACTTCACGTCCTTTTACCGTCTCCATCATCAGTCAAATCTCTCTCTTTCTAGAACTGTGCTAAGCTTTTTCTGGTGAAATCCTTCAAGAGTCATTCTTCCAGTGATCTTGCAGTCCTCTGAGGTTAGTTTTGTTCCTTTTTACTTTCGGCAGGCTTCTATTTACCCCCTTTTAGATCCTTCAAGCACTTCCACCATGGTTGTAGATCTGGATGTTCTTCGTATGAGACTTAGACTTCCTGACAACATCGAAGTTAGGGTTTGCCCCCAGGACGTTAACATTATGACCGGTGCCGGCCTCCTGCCCGGCGAAGTCTTATTCACGAACCTTCAATTGAATGTTGTTAGGTTCCCTCTGCACCCTTTCTTTAGTTATGTCTTCAATAGATTGGGGATATCCCCCCTGCAGGTCAACCCCAACTTCTTTAGAATCATATCCGTTATGCTCCTGTTGATGCGTGACAGAAATCTGGACCTTGACCTCATAGACCTTCTTCTGTGCTATAAGGTCATTAAGATCCGTACTAACGAACCCTTCTACCACCTCTACCCGTTCGAGAAGATGTCCATATGTACGGACACAATAAAATCTGAAAAGGGTTGGAGGGATAGCATCGTGGGTATTAGTGGGGCTTGGTCTTCGCCGGCTGCAGAGGGTTACCCAATCCCGAGCGCCTTTGGTGTCTGTTCTGTCTCCTCCTATAAGAAATTCAAATCTCATAAACATGATTGCCCTGCGAAACATGCGTTCCCCGTTTTTGTACTTTCTTATGCCGTTCCTTAGGAATACCTTGTGATGACTTGAGCTACAGTGTTTGCAGGGATAGGAGTAATTACTTGAAGAAATACGTTCTGAACGATATTCCTTCCTGCTCAGATCTCCTCACTTCAGACAACCTATTAGCGCTCTCATCACTCGGCTACAACATGAGCAGGCTTCAGATTCCTTCTTTTGGCAGGAAGAAAAATACTCCCCCAGCCACTCCTGCTGCTGGGGCGACTTCCTCTCCAGCATCAGCCTCTTCCTCAGCCACCATCTCTGACACTATCCCGAGCACAGTGGCTATTAACTCTGTTGTCAGCGCCCCTGCTGCCAACCAGAGCGCGTCTCCCCAAACTACCACAGCTCCTGCGGCTGCGGGGGGCGTTCGGGACAAAGAACGAGGCAAAAGGCCTCATCCTGACAGTGAGGTCGATCCTGAGGAGGAGCCTCTCATAAGAAGGACCCGGGTCTCCGGGTCGAGTGCTCTCTTACACCGTGCGATCAGAGCTCCTGCTCCCTCTGGGCCTACTGCAGCTGGTGGCTCTGCTTCTGCTTCGGGCCCCCCTTCTATCCCCACCTTACCGCCATGGGCCCCTCGGTACACCCGAACGGATGGGACGTTCGTGAAACCGAACGAGACCATGCTGAAGGATGGCCAGACCGCCATGGCGTACTATAGGAGCATGTGGACTCCGAAAGACCTTGAGGCGGCAAAGGGCCTATCCCAGAAAGATGTGTTCAGCCGCTTTCCCCAATCTGCTATAGAGGTGACTTTTATTTTCCAACTCATGAATTCTCTCATATTATTTGGTCTTGCCTTCGCCCGACTTGACGATTGGCTTAACCATTCTTAATGTTCACCTATGCAGGCATTGTTCGGAATGATGGCTATGCAGAAGCAGGTGGAGATGGGGAACGCCAGGGCTCGTAAGTTTTCTGATAGCCTGGAGGTGGCTAATAAAGAAAACGACCTTCTCGCCATGAAGAATACCGAGGTACTGGCTCGGCTTGACAAAATTGAACAAGAGAGAGATGTCCTAAAGAAGGAGAATGACTCCCTTCAGGATGAGAAGGATGCCCTCCAACTTGAGAAGAGCGTCTGGCAGACTGAGCGTGACTCAATTAGAGAAGAAAAGGCAGAACTCCAGCGCCTTCTGGCTGATGAACAGTCTGCTCGGATGGCTTTTGAGAAAAGAGCTCTGGACGAGCGTACCGCTCTGATCGATGCGATCAGCAGAGTGAGCGGTGGGATGCTGGCTCTTCACGCTCGGTTCTCAAGGGTCGGTGCTCTTAGATATGCTCAAGGATTCTGGGAAGGTTTCGCCGACCGAGTTCCGGATGAGGGACAGACCAGTTCCACTCCAGATGAGGTCGACAAGGATCTAGGGATCGAACCTCTGGGGGTCTATGTCGACCCAGAACCCACCGAAGCGGAGCGCATATTCGATGAGTGCCAGGACATTGCTTCCTCAAGGATCATCACAGCTCCTCCTACCGCTCTGCCTCTGACCGCTCCTCAATCGTCAACCGTGGTACCTTCCATAGCCACTGCTGACGCTGAGCCCCAGCCGAACGATTCAGTCATTCATCTTGATTCCCCACCTCGTGAAGGTGAGACGGCTGATGGGGCCGAGGAGGCGGGTCGGCATGACCAGGATGCTGTTCGTACTGAGGCGTCTAGCTAGGGCTCCTTTGGACTCTTCCATTCCATATCTTTTTGTAACGATGGACATCTCACTTTTGTAAACTCAATGCTTAATATCAATGAAATGATAGAACTCTTTTTCCCTTTGTGTTGTGCTCTGTTCAACTTATTTTCAATACATATATATCTTTTCTCTCTTTTCTTTTATATTAGCTTTGCCGTGTGTTTGTTTATGGCAAGTGCCTGGCGCTCGGCTAGAATGCCACTTGCCACTTGGCTTTAAATTTTTAGCAAGTGTCTGGCGTTCGGCTTATGGTGCCAGCTGCCACTTATCTTGCTTAAGTGCCTGGCGCTCGGCTAGAATGCCACTTGCCACTTGGCTTTAAATTTTTAGCAAGTGTCTGGTGTTCGGCTTATGGTACCAGCTGCCACTTATCTTGCTTAAGTGCCTGGCGCTCGGCTAGAATGCCACTTGCCACTTGGCTTTAAATTTTTAGCAAGTGTCTGGCGTTCGGCTTATGGTGCCAGCTGCCACTTATTTTGCTTAAGTGCCTGGTGCTCGACTAGAATGCCACTTGCCACTTGGCTTTAAATTTTTAGCAAGTGTCTGGCGTTCGGCTTATAGTGCCAGCTGCCACTCATCTTGCTTAAGTGCCTGGCGCTCGGCTAGAATGCCACTTGCCACTTGGCTTTTCATTTTTTAGTAGGCCGTTGGAAAAGAAAGTTATTTTTTTTTTTTTTGTAAATTTCAGTAACTTGCTCATTCATACGTATTTGATTGACAACAAACAACATCCAATTAAAGCCGAAACTTAGCTTTTATTGGTAGTACCTCTTCAGAGACGTGGCGTTCCAGGGCTTGCTGACCAACCTTCCCGCCATGGTTTCCAACGTATATGCCCCCTTGCCTATGACTTCTGCAATTCTGTATGGGCCTTCCCAGGGTGGCATCATTTTTTTGACCATCCCCACCTTTCTTTTCAGAACCAGATCGCCAGGGGCAAAATCCCTGTGTTTTACTCTTTTGTTGTGACTATTCGCCAATACTTGCTGATACGATGCTAACCTTATAGCCGCTGCGTCCCTCCTTTCGTCTATCATATCGAGGTTCAATCTTAACATCTTGTCGTTCTGATCTCGACTCCATGCTAAGCTTCTGATAGTGGGGACCAAATGCTCAACCGGTATAACTGCCTCGGTACCATACGCCATTGCAAACGGGCTCTCCCCAGTCGGCCGCCTTGGGGTGGTTCTGTAAGCCCATAGAACGTTCGGGAGTTCATCCAACCACTTCCCTTTATGATCTTCCAGCTTCTTCTTAATGCAGGCGAAAATGGTTCTGTTTGTGATTTCTGCTTGTCCGTTGGCCTGAGGATGACTTACTGCAGCCAACTTCTGGTTGATTCCATACTCCTCCAGCAGCTTTCTTACTTGCCTGCTGTCGAGGTTTGTGCCATTGTCCATGACTATTGATCTGGGAACACCGAAACGGCAGATAATATTGTTCCAAATAAATCGTCTCACATGAGTCTGAGTCACGCTAGGATATGGTTTTGCTTCCACCCATTTAGTGAAGTAATCCGTGGCCAGTAACACATACTTGTTCTGAGCTCTTGCAGTTGGCAGAGGACCGACCACATCCATCCCCCATTGCGTGAAAGGCCATGGCGAGGCCATTACATGCAATTCCTCAGGTGGTTGGTGGATCAATGGTCCATATCGTTGGCATTTATCGCACCTTCGAGAGAACTCCTCCGCATCTCTTGACATGTTTGGCCAGAAATACCCTTGTGTCATTGCTTTATGCGCTAACGATCGCCCACCAGAATGATTGCCACACACACCCTCATGAATAGCTCGCAATACCTGCTGCGCCTCCGCGGGGGTGACACACTTCAAGTATGGGCCAGAGTAGGACCTTCTGTACAGCTGGCTACGCACGATGGCGTACTTTGCAGCATTCTTTTTGAGTCTCCTAGCTTCATCCTTCTGCATAGGCAAAACGCCATCTCGAATATAGGTAATGATGGGGTCAATCCAACTCGGTTCATACGGTATGACGTTGACTTGCCAAGGGTCAGAGTCCAAGGGTTCTTCGAAAATAGATGGCTGGGTCAGTATTCCTACTGGAATCACCCTCGCCAATGTTTCACCGCAACTCGAAGCACTACATGCTAACCGGTCCGCATCTGCATTCTGTTCCCTCGGCAGCTGTATGAATTCAATCTTTGCAAAGTCCTTGGCTTTATGCAGAACGGCAGAACGATATGCCCCCATCGTGTCATCCTTGGTCGCGTACTCACCATTTACCTGCCGAACAATCAGCTGCGAGTCACTATACACAGTCAAACTTTTGATCTGTAGCTCTTTGGCCAACTTTAATCCATTTAGCAACGCCTTGTATTCCGCTTCATTATTGGTGGCTCGGAACTCAAGTCTGAGTGCTTGGCTCAAGGAAGTACCCTCTGGGGTTTGCAGTTTGATCCCAATTCCAGCATGCTTTAGTGTGACGAAATAACACTCTTTGGCTGCGACCTGATCCCCCCGAATGTCTATCACTTTATCTCCATCGGGTCTGAGGCACCTCATGACCTGATGCAGAGTTGAGGGTACACCTTGGACTCTGTGAATCCATCCTCTTCCCATCAGGAGATTATACGAGGGGTGAATTTCTACAACCACAAAAGTTTCCATAAGAGCTCGTTCTGCAGCTTGAACTTCCACTTCCACCATCCCGACGGGCTCCACCCTCTTCCCATCGAACCCTAACAAGGGATTTCCAGTGGGCTTGAGCCTCTCTGGTTTAATCTCGAGCCTATCAAATGTGTCCCTCGGCATGACATTCGCACTGCTCCCAGGATCGATCAGAACTCTGCGCACCAAGCAGTCCGCCACTGTTAAATTGACTACCAACGGGTCTTCATGGGGCAGTTGAACACGCTGCAGGTCTGTCCAGTCGAACCTTATCTGCATCGACGGGCTCTGCTGGTGTAGAGTATTCACACTGCTGACCCTTTTCTTCATCTGCGCCTGCCGCAGGCGCGCCCGGAGTAACTCATCTGACTCTTCACTAGGCTCGGGTCGACCATGGATAGCATTGATTATACGAACTGGTTGTGAATTGTGGGAGCTTTGTTTATGACTCCTTTTTATTTGTTCCACCGGTCGATTCTGCTCTATCGCCGAGCCTTGAACATAACTCGCGAACTCCCCTCTAGCTATCAACATCTCCACCTGCCTCCTCAGGTTCCTGCATTCGTTAGTTTGATGACCGAAATCAGAATGGAAAGCACAATGTTTAGTTTGATCCCTCTGTTCGAGGGGTTGCCTAATTGGCAGTGGTGGATGAAACTTATCTTTGTTCTCCTGATACAGCCTCGCCAGAGTGACCTTCAGCGGAGTAATCAGCTCTTCCTCCCTGGACCTTTTTTCTGCCTTCCAAGAGGTCTGACGTTGCGGCTGAGCTTGCTTCTGCCTGATCTTTGCCTTGGACTTTTCCTCGGTCGACACGAGCGACGCTGTCCGAGCATTAGCTGCCTCCTCTTCTTCTAGGCGCACAAAGCCATCGGCTCTTTCATTGAGTTCATCCATAGTAGTCGGCGTGTTCACTACCAGACTGGTGTGAAACGGAGTTCCACGTGTCATGGCTAACTTGAAGGCTTGAACTGCTGTAGAAGGGTGGCATTCGATCACCATACTCTTAGTGAGATTAAACCTGGTAAAAAAAGCCTGGAGACGTTCATCTTTGTGCTGCCTCATCGTGAATAGGCTCGAGATGTCCTTCGGCGGGCGCTTGTTCCCATAGTACTGGCTTATGAACCGATCGCACAGGTTTCTGAAGCTACCAATGGAGCTCCTAGGCAAGTTTTTGAACCAGCTGAGCGCCGGTCCGGCCAGGCTTGTAGGGAAACATTTGCACATTAAAGAGTCGTTTTCCGTATTCAGGGCCATTTTCAACTGGATATGGTACACATGATCGATCGGATCGGTTGTTCCGTCAAACAGAATAAAGACTGGCATAGCAAACTTCCTTGGATGCGGGGCATTCAAGATCTCGTCGGTGAATGGTGAATCAACCGTCCTAACTGCGGATCGGAGAGCTTCATTCTCTCTCTGGAGTCCAGCGGTTGCTCTGTGAGTTACGGTTCTGCCCTCTGAACCGCGATGAGTGATAGTAGCCATGGAGGGCCGGTAAGACGGATCGAACGACCGTTCCTCTATGAACTCTCTTTGCCAAGGTGACGCTACTCGACGGCGATCAACCTCTATCACTTCCTCTCGGTCGAACCTTTCCCGATGCGGATCAACGTGAGTCGATCCTTCGTGATCTTCAACTCGACGAACATTTGGCGGCAAATTGTCCATCATCCTTTCATCACAGTGGTGAGCTGACTGATTGCTCTCGTCCTGTTCGCCTTGACGCGCGATATTAGATTGAACACCTCCTTCACCGACCGGAAGTGGATGCGAAACCGCAGGTATTTGCCGATGTTGCATTCCAGCTTTCAATTCTGCATTCTCTTTTTTGAGAGCCTCAATCAAGTTCATCAACTCCTCAAGCTTTGTTTGCTGGACAGCCTCCATCGGATTGGAGCTTTCACCTATCATTATTCCTGAACGGAGTAAAGGCATTAATCTCAAGTTCGCGAGTAGATCTGAGCTTCGTGAGTGGGAATTTTTCAGATCTGGTTTCGAATTCTCCGAATTACGCTCACCGTTTACGAGATCTGAATTGTCTGAACTCTAAATCCGTCAGATCCCGCCACAATCGAACAACTCGTTGTTGCGTAGATCTGAAGCCACTTCTGCCAAAGCTTCAAGAATTGTAATTCCTCCAGAGTAGGTCACAATCGCTCAGATCTGGATCCAAATCCCAAAGATCGAGTCTCGATCAACCGAATTGGTCTGAATCCACTCGATATTCCTCATTGATCAACCAAACTTCCATGCGTTTCCCACAGACGGCGCCAATTGAAGATGCAAGAAATTCATCCCCACTTTCTCTCTCTAGAATTCTTACACTTCAACCAAAAGATCTCCCTCTTCTTTTCATTCCTTCCCTTATTTATAGATATTTACAAGATATTTACAAATATTGACGGATTGCTGGATCTGGGCCTGTTCCTCCATAAGTCCTGGTCGCCTTTGATGGGCTTATTTGCGTTCGGCCTATATGGCAGTGTCTTTTTATGGGCCGACCCAGCTGTACGGACCGGATGTCGTGCTTGCAAGTTAGATCCGGCCCATGTCGTCCTGGGCCTCCTCAGAATATCAATAACCACGAATCGCTACTCCAATGATATCAAATTGTAGAGCATGTTGAATAGAGCAGCTTTAGTTCTTGAATCCCTGGAAGAATCCCAATGCCATGTCCTCGGTATCAGGAAGAAGATTAAAAGAAAAAAAAAAGCTAGGGTTTCTCTCCTTTTTTTTTTTTTTTTTTTTTTCTTCTGACGTTTCTATTACTATGCTTATATATAATTGATTTTTAGATAACTTATGTAGTCCACTTACGTTTCCATTACCCAATCTTTACCTAAACACTCACGTGACCTTTTACATCATTACTTTCATATAATTACTTTATTATTATCTTCTTTTGACCATGACACTCAGCTATCCACAGATTATCAAAACATCCTTGGCATGTTTTCCTATACAATCATACTAACCATTTTATTCTCCTAGTTTCATGTGCATATATAAAGGAAGCTGTGTGTACATATATATATATATAAAGCAAAGGAATATATATATATATATTACATCTCTTTTCCTTTATTTCTTTCTTAAGCCACTATTTTTCTTTACTTACATTCGTACCTACCACAAATTATTATCACATAAATACACATAACCGATATGAAAACAACTAACATACAAAAATAGATAATGTAAATAACAAATATACAATTAATAGTAATAAAATTAAATAAACAATTAATGGTAATAATATTTATATTTATATATTTATGAGTCTTTACATCATCCACACTTAAAAAAAAATTTCGTCCTCGAAATTTAAAACATACCTCTATTAACAAACAAGTCAGGAAACTTGGATTGGATCTCCGTCCCACGTTCCCACATAGCCTCCTCCACTCTGTGGTGTCTCCATAGTTCTTTGACCAAGGGAATGGTCTTGCCTCGAAGTACTTTCTCCTCAGAGTCCAAAATCTCCACCGGTCGCTCCTCATATGACACATCTTTTTCAATCTCAAGGTCCTTCCAATTAAGCACATGTGAATGATCTGGTTCATACTTTCTTAGTATGGACACATGAAAAACATTGTGTACATCAAAAAACTATGGTGGTAGTGCCAAACGATAAGCTACCTCTCCAACTTTCTCCAAAATCTCAAAGGGTCCAATAAACCGTGGAGATAGCTTCCCACTGAGAAGAAATCACAACAACCCCTTGCGTGGAGAAACTTTGAGAAACACATGATCCCCCACTTCAAATGACAAAGGTCGTCGTCCTCGATTGGCATAACTCTTTTGGCGACTCTGAGCTGTAACCAATTGTTGGCGTATCGTTCTAATTTTCTTTGTAGTCTCCCAGTCTAAATTAGGACCTAAAGTAGTTGCATCCCCTACCTCAGCCCAACAAATAGGTGATCTACATGGCCCACCATACAATGCCTCAATTAGTGCCATCCCAATACTCGATTGATAACTGTTGTTATAGGCAAACTCCACTAATGAAAGATGATCCTCCCAACTAACACGAAAATCCAAGATACAAGCACGTAACATGTCCTCTAAAATCTGAATAGTCCACTCTAACTACCCATCAATCTGAGGATGATAAGCCGTGCTAAAATTCAATTGAGTTTCAAAAGCTTCATGAAGATGGTTGGTCGTTGCAGCTTTATTAATTTATTTTTTCTGTTGAGAGATTATTTGGAAGTTGGAAGAATTAAACTTTAATTCATGATTTGGACACATGTTTGATTTTGTTATTCTAGTTGAACATGTAATAACATAAATATTTTACTTTGATTGTGGAAGGTTAGGTTTTAATAAATTCAATTCAATAAATGTTAGATATTACTTATTTTATCTAGGTTGAATGATATTATATTCTAATATTTCATTTGGGGTAACGTTTGATTCGCCTATTTCAATTTATGTTAATCATTAACATGATCATGATTTTATTTGGTTGAGGATAGCTCCCAGATCCCTAGTAATGTAATAAGAGGTATAGATTCTTTGTGCGCTTGTTAGTGTCCAATAAACTATATATATATATATATATATATATATATATATATATACACCCTTGGTCTAAAACTTATGTGGGTTGTTAGTTCAAACTCTTAAGGTAATGTATGGGTAAGAAATCATAAGTAAGGCTCCATGTATCTTGAATAAAATCACTCTACAATTATAGTTCTACATGAACATAATTACCAAGTGTAGATTGACAATGTAAATAAATTGACACATGACCACGTAAATGAGTCGTGTTATACTTGTGAGTTGTTATGTTGAAAAACAAATGAAGCAAACTTCTGTTTGTATACTTAAAGTATCTTAACATGATATATCACTATATGGCAAAAGAAGAGGATAAAAAAAAAAAAAAAAATTGGTTTAGTAAAATAAATTTGCAAACTGATGCATGTGTCTTTTTTGTTACATTTTGTATTAAGAAATGTAATGTATTTACCTTGTGGGTGGAAATGGTTTTGAGACCCCATATACGTTTTATGCTGTCTCATTAGGATTTCTTAATCCATATAAGGCTTTAAGGCCACATTTTGATGTAACCGTATTCATTTAACTTTAAATGATGTATTAGACTTAATTTCTGTGTACTTGAAGGCATGGATGCTTAATTATGTTTTATGCCATCAAATTTATGTTTTTGGGACAGGTTTAGACAGTATTCAAGGTCCCAAATGGACCAAAGGGGTGTCGGAGTTGCACAATAGCCATCATAGGCCAAAAAGGGCCATAAGGGGCAAACCAGTCGACGTCTGAAAATTTCCCATCGACCGGAATCTTCTAGTGGGCATTTTTGGGATTGGGAGCTAAACCAGTCGACGTGTAGGGGGTACACGTCAACCAGTTTCTGGGTTTCATCTGTTTGGTATTTTTCTGTAGCCAATCCTAACCTATTTGTCAATGCTATGGGACACTATGAGACTTGAAATGATGCATTGATTATGCTTTAACATTGTAAATAACGGTAATACCCTTAGATGACCCCGGGTTTGGGTCGTTACACCCTTTACCTACCATCTAGGTTTCTTGCATACTGCAAATTACCATATATGATTACACATATCATATTATTATTTATATGTTACTTGTTTATCACTCACCTACCCCAAACTTTCTCCTATATATAGGACCGTTATGTAATCTTCATTAATTCAATACAATATAATATTTTTTCATTCCTTTATTTCTAATAGATTATATAAAGATGGGTTTATACCCATGAAGCAGATGAAGGCGCGGCTAATAAGTGACGTGGCACTACTGCTGGCATCGTTGCTGACTGTATCTAACATGACCGTTGTCGTGGCACTACTGCTGACATAGCTGCTAGCTGTTATGGCAGCAATTAATCTTTTCTTCATCATCATCTTATTATGGATCCCCATTATTATATTGCACGTAACTAAGTTAGGGATAACAAGCTAGCTAGTTTTGGGAGAGAGATCGATGTAAATGGCAAGTAGAATTCAATAGCAAGTCCATGCAATTAGCTTAAACTAGCTTAATCAACATAAAGAGCATTTTCGATGGCATTGATGAAGGTGGTGAAAAGATGGAGAACTTTAATGTGTATCTGGAACATTTCAAAGTTGGGAGTCACGCGAAGTTTAGCAGAGTTCATTCAGAATCGAAATTAGAAACAAAACAAACTAGTGCTGGTGTATGATTCAGCAACACCAAAGTGTCACGCCCCGCAACCAAGAGGCTACACCACGCAGGCGTCACGCAGTCGCCCAGCAGACGATGACATGGAGCCTGCATGGACCGGAACTTTCTAGACTTCTCTACATAAGTATGGAATTTCTAGAATTCCCTAGATTAGTATGTAGTTGTCTAGCCTTTTCTCGACTTGTCTAAAGTTGTATAGAATTCTCTAGACTTGTCTTGAACATTGCATATAGTTCTAGAATTGTGTAGATAGTTCTTTGGAGGATTCTAGACACTCATTCTAGGCCACACATTTGTACACATCTAGAATGTTCTTGTAAGGGCCAAAGGCCTATAAATAGGAGGTGGGAGTTCATTTGCTCCTCATCAAGCAACCTAAGTTGTAATCTCCTCTCAAGTAATACAAGTGTTCATACATTCCCAAACTCTCTTGTTCACTTGCCTAATCTCTTCCTACACACCCAAGTAAGCAAAACACTTGTCTAGCCTTAGTCTTCACTAAGCTAGCATACTCGGGTAGGCTGACTTAGCGCTTCAAGGGGGCTTGAAAGTGTCTAAGGCCGCATGTGAGCTTGGAAAGGTCCAAGTACGTGATAGTTGGTATCAGAGCTAAGGACGTGAGGCATCACACATTGTGTAGAGGAAGCTATGGCAGAGCTATCAGACGTGACTAACACCCAAGAGGAGGAGCTACGTGGAAGGGACGCAAATCTCCCTCCAGTCGGAGTGAGGATAAGGGCTAGGTTGAAGGACATCATGGCGGGCTTAGAGGCACGTGTGGCAAACATGGAGGGGTCCATAGCCAACGTGTTGGAGCAGCTTGAGGATGCTCACCAATGCATGGATGGGCTAGAGTCGGAGGACGTTGAGGTCCAGAATGCTATAAAAGGGTCACTCAATGCCCTAAGTGGTGACTTTCGGCAGGAGCTCCAAGCACTTTGAGAACTTATGTTGGGCGAGTTTGCCACCCTACGTGGCTATATTGATCAGGAGCTTGGCACTTTCCGCGAGCAAATGGGGAAAATGCGAGCGGACTGGGCATTGTGCAAACGGGCGGTAGCGTCCGGCACAGCTACTACGGGGGTAGTAGCACCCCGGGTTGATATTCCCAAGCCTAAGTGCTATGGTGCGAACCGGGTAGCGAGGGAGTTAGAGAACTTCCTATTCAGCATAGAGAAATACTTTGAGGCTACGGGCATGACGGATGAGACCATTAAGATACGTACGGTGACTCTCTACCTCACCGACCATGCCATACTATGGTGGAGGAAAAAGTATGGTGACATGGGCAAAGGTACGGTCTCTATTGATACTTGGGCTGATTTCACAAGAGAAATTAAGAAGCATTTCTATCCTGAGAATGCTGAGGATGAAGCCAGGGGCAGACTCCGAAGGCTAAAACAGGTTGGGTCGATTCGGGACTATGTGAAGGAATTCACTAACCCAACTCTTGAGATCCCGGATCTATCCGACAATGACTCTTTTTTTTTTTCATGGATGGCTTGCAGTTGTGGGCCAAGATGGAGTTGAGGCGGCGCAACGTACAAGACCTTGCCATGGCTATTGCAGAAGCGGGGTCCTTTATTGATTTTAGCTCCAAGAAGGAACCCTTGTCCAAGCCAAAAGACAAAGACAAGGACAAGGGGAGGTATGCCCGCAAAGATGGGGGAGACAAGGGTGCTGCACCCCACAAGGATTGGTCCCGTAAGCCAGGTGGTGGCCATAGTGGCAAAGAGGAAAGGGAGAACAAGGAAAGAGCACCCAAGCCTAAGGGCTCATGCTTCATATGTGATGGGCCACATTGGGTGAGAGATTGCCCTAAGAGGAAGACCCTCAATGCCATGACAAACCACTATGAGGAGCAACAACAGTAACAGGAGGCGCAGATGGGTTCACTGCAAATCCTTAATGCCATCAAGGCTAAAACTGAAGTCTCTAAGGTGGCAGCTAATGGGCTAATGTTCATGGAGGCGAGCATCAATGGGACATCCATACGTGCTTTGGTGGACATGGGTGCGTCCCACAACTTTGTGAGTATTGAAGAGGCCAAGAGGTTGGGCCTCAAGTATAGGAAAGAAGGGGGCTCTATGAAGGCAGTTAACTCGGAGGCAAAGGCTATACATGGCATGGCACACGGCGTTCATGCATGCATCGGCGAGTGGGGTGGCCACATAGATTTATCGATGGTACCCATGGACGACTTCAAACTAGTCCTTGGGTTGGAGTTCTTAGACAATGTGAGAGTTTTCCCTATTCCTTTTGCTAACACTATGTGTATTATGGAAAGCAACACAGCATGCATGGTGCCAATAGAGTGAGGCGCTAAGTTGGAAGCCCAAGCTTTGTCAGCTATGCAGTCCAAGAAGTGCTTCAGGAAGGGGAAGACTAACTATCTTGCTACGTTGATGGAGACGCCCGATGATGAGCTAGTTCCTTCCCCACAAGAAGAGGTGCCTAAGGAGATACGAGCCGTGCTAAACGAGTACACGGACATGATGCCTAAGGAGCTGCCCAAGAAGCTTCCACTTAGGAGGGAGGTGGATCATAAGATTGAGTTAGAACCGGGTTCTAAACCCCCTGCTTTGGTGCCCTACCGGATGGCACCCCCAGAGTTGGAGGAGTTGCGGAGGCAACTCAAGCAGCTGTTAGATGCGGGCTATATTCGACCCTCGAAGGCCGTATATGGCGCACCGATGCTGTTCCAGAGGAAGAAGGACGGGTCCTTGTGTATGTGCATTGACTACCGGGCGCTAAATAAGGTGACTATCAAAAACAAGTACCCCATTCCTCTCACTGCCGATCTTTTTAATCAGCTTGATAGAGCACACTACTTCACTAAGCTAGACTTGAGCTCGGGGTACTATCAGGTGCGGATAGCGGACGGGGATGAGCCTAAGACTACATGTGTAACGAGGTATGGCTCTTATGAGTTCCTTGTTATGCCATTTGGTCTCACCAATGCACTTGCTACTTTCTGTACTTTGATGAACAAGCTCTTCTATCCCTACTTGGATCGCTTTGTGGTGGTGTACTTGGATGATATTGTTGTGTATAGCACCACTTTAGAGGAGCACGTGAAGCACTTGAGGGCGGTCTTCCAAGTCCTACGGGAGAATGACCTATATGTGAAGATGGAGAAATGCTCCTTTGCCCAAGAGGAAGTGTTGTTCCTAGGGCATATGATACGGGATGGCAAGCTTATGATAAATGAGGCAAATGTGAGGGCTATTCAAGAGTGGGAGCCTTCCTACTAAGGTGACAGAGCTACGCTCATTTCTTGGGCTTGTCAACTACTACCGCCGCTTTATCAAGGGTTACTCGGCGAGAGCAGCCCCATTGACAGACCTTCTCAAGAAGGCACGTGCTTGGAGTTGGACAGAGTCATGCCAGGGGGCATTTGATGACTTGAAGAAGACAGTTACAGAGGAGCCGGTACTTAGCTTGCCCGACCACTCCAAGCCATATGAGGTGCACACGGATGCATCAGACTTTGCTATTGGGGGCGTGTTGATGCAGGAAGAACACCCTATAGCTTATGAGAGTCACAAGCTTAATGACACCGAACGGCGCTATACGGTGCAGGAGAAAGAGATGACGGCAGTCATCCATTGCCTACGTACTTTGAGGCACTACTTGCTCGGGGCACAATTTGTGATCAAGACGGATAATATTGCCACCAGCTACTTCCAAACACAGAAGAAGCTTAGCCCCAAGTAAGCTCGATGGCAAGACTTCTTAGCGGAGTTCACTTATCATTTTGAATAAAAGCCGGGCAAGGCCAATGTTGTGGCGGATGCGTTTAGTCGCAAGGCCGAGCTCGCAGCTATCAGTCGGCCTCAGCACCCTCTTATGGAGCGGATCAAAGAGGGGTTACAGCATGACCCTTTAGCCAAAAGCCTTATTCAGCTGGCTAAGGAAGGGAAGACTCGGCGCTTTTGGCTAAGGGATGATTTACTTCTCACTACAGGGGACCGACTCTTTGTGCCTAGGTAGGGTAACTTGCGAAAAGAGTTGATACGGGAGTGCCACTACACCAAATGGGCTGGTTACCTAGGTATGCGGCGCACACTAGCACTCCTTGAAGATTCATATTATTGGCCTCGGATGCGCGATGATGTGGAGACATATGTGAGGACTTGTCTTGTATGCCAACAAGACAAGATTGAGCAACAACATCCCGCAGGCCTACTGGAGCCATTGCCTATTCCAGAGAGACCATGGGAAAACGTCTCTATGGATTTCATTACTTGTTTGCCCAAGTTAGAGGGTTGCGGGAGCATTATAGTGATGGTAGATCGGTTCAGCAAGTATGCCACATTCATACCCGCACCAGCAGATTGCACGGCAGAGAGGCCAGCAGAATTGTTTGTTGACCATGTGGTCAAGCTTTGGGGAGTTCCGCAAAACATTGTCAGTGACAGAGACCCGCGCTTCACGGGTAGATTTTGGACGGGGCTCTTCAAGAAGATGGGGACGGATCTCAACTTCTCTACGAGTTTCCACCCCTAATCAGATGGGCAGACGGTGTGCATCAACGCTCTCCTGGAGCTGTACTTGCGGCACTATGTAAGTGCCAACCAGTGAGATTGGGCCAAACTCCTTCGGGTGGAACAGTTTTATTACAACTTGCAGCGGAGTGAGGCTACCAATCACAATCCATTTTGAGGTTGTAACCGGACGGCAACCTATGACACCCAACGCCATTGCTTCGACTTACGATGTTAAAAGTCCGGCGGCTTACAAATTTGCCAAGAGGTGGCACGAGCAGTCCGACTTGGCTAGGGCGTACCTTGACAAGGCAGCAAAGAAGATGAAAAAGTGGGCCGACACCAAGCGAAGGCGGGTGGAGTACATAGTGGGAGACTAGGTGATGGTTAAGCTACTACCCCAACAGTTTAAGTCTTTCCGAAGCATGCAGAAGGGGTTAGTAAGGAAGTACGAGGTCCATTCCCTATTGTCAAGAAGGTGGGCAAGGTCTCGTACATGGTGGAGCTTCCACCCAAGTTGAAAATACATCCAATCTTCCATGTCAGCATGCTCAAGCCTTATCATGAAGACATGGAAGACCTTACTCGGGGCATATCGCAGAGGGCACCCACGGTCGTTGTCACGTCCTTTGACAAGGAAGTTGATTGCATCCTTACGGATCGCGTGACGAGCAGGAGAGGTGTGCCCAAGTATACAGAGTACTTAGTGAAATGGAAGAACCTGCCAGATAGCGAGGCAAGCTGGGAACATGAGGATACACTTTGGCAGTTCGCGGAGCATATCCAGCGGTTCAAGTAAGAAGACGCGACGAGGGCGTCGTGAGCTTAGGTGGGGGAGAATGTCACACCCCGCAACCAAGAGGCTACACCACACAGGCGCCACACAGACGCCCAGTAGACGATGACATGGAGCATGCATGGACCGGAGCTTTCTAGACTTCTCTACACAAGTATGGAACTTTCCAGAATTCCCTAGATTAATGTGGAGTTGTCTAGCCTTTTCTAGACTTGTCTAGAGTTGTATAGAAATCTCTTGAACATTGTATATAGTTCTAGAATTGTGTAGATAGTTCTTTGGAGAATTCTAAACACTCATTTTAGGCCACACATTTATACACATTTAGAATGTTCTTGTAAGGACCAAAGGCCTATAAATAGGAGGTGGGAGTTCATTTGCTCCTCACCAAGCAACCTAAGTTGTAATCTCCTCTCAAGTAATACAAGTGTTCATACATTCCCAAACTCTCTTGCTCACTTGCCTAATCTCTTCCTACACACCCAAGTAAGCAAAACACTTGTCTAACCTTAGTCTTCACTAAGCTAGCATACTCGGGTAGGCTGACTTAGCGCTTCAAGGGGGCTTGAAAGTGTCTAAGGCCGCACGTGAGCTTGGAAAGGTCCAAGTACATGACAATAGGCTCTAAACATCGCCCGGCAGTTGGGTGTTTATGGAGCTTCATTCTTCACTCAATCGTGTGCCATTTGTGGCATCTACTACCATGTGAATCAAAGGCCTCTCCTCAACATTAATCCTCATCACCTACAAGGTCAAGGTCAAGGAATAACTGCTGCTAGATCTAGATCAGGATCATCATCATCATCATCATCCATGGTATTTGCCTTCAGTGCCAGTATTGCTCAGAATTAATGATCTATCATCCTTCATCTATGACATGGACTCATATCCATTTCTCTTGACCCTCGTACTCAATCAATTTTCCAATTTCCATAAAGTAGATTGGCTTTTTTTTTAACACATTTGACAAGCTGGAACAGGAGGTACGTACGTTTCTCGATTATCATCATTAAACACTTAATTTTATTACTTTAATTTGGAATTAACCTAAACATGTTAATGTGTTTCTCAAGTTCACCATATTGCTTTATTTGAGGTGGAGAAATCTTCAGTTAAAGTGGAGTTATGAAAAGATCCTTGTTTGAGGTGGAACTATATAGTGAAGCACATAAAGACATAGTCTGATTACGTGAAGAATTATGATGCTCAAAGTTGCTGATTTTTGCTATGGACTTTGGCTACTACAAAAGTTAAACCGGTTCAGACAGCGTTGAACCGATTCAAGTGTGGTGTCAACTTTTGGCTACTGCCAAAGTTGAACCTGTTCAACTTGGACAGTGAGTTTTGGAAACTGTAGGAAACAATTTCCTAATCAGTTTTGGAAGCCAAAAGACTTGGGGAAAATGATGAAGATTTGGGGAAACAGTTGTACCTGCTATTTTAGAGTTGAAGACGGATATGGTAACTTCTTATAGGCAAGTTGGGGAATACTTGTCCAACAAGGAATTGTGTTTTGAAGACTCTATAAATAAAGATGGGCATGAGAGGTTGAGAGAGAGAAAGAAAAGAGAAAAGATGTAAGGGGTTTAAGGGTGAGTGTTGTGAGGAGAGTGGAGAGTATACGTAATTCCCGAGTGTATACATGTAACCTCAAAATAGATGATGAGTGAGTGAGTGGGATTTTGACATTTGGTTGTAAATTCTCTTCCTTGATATATAATAGTAAAGTCTCTCTCTCCATAGACGTAATCTTAGAGTTGGGTAAACCATGTAAAATATTGTGTTGTGCGTGGATGTATGTGATTGTTGTCTCTATGTATGCTTGTGTTGATGCGATGTGCTAATATTTTTACTGTGTATGATAAAGAATGAATTTAATTCTTAACAATAGCTTACCATTGAGTGGGTTGAAATTGAGTTAATTTTCCCCAACAAAAATATGCATACATCATGGTTTGGCCGCAGACTTATTTAAGTAATTCTTATGCATACATCATGGTTTGGCCGCAGACTTATTTAAGTAATTCTTATAGGCTTTTAGGTAGGTACAAGCTAGTGAAACAAATTAATTACACTTATTAAGAGTGGCTAGTGAGAGCAACATATGTATGTATGTATTATCGATATGATTCGATACTTAGGACAGCCGAGGCTTTTATATGGAGGAATTGGCAAGAGTACTTAGAACCACACATTCATCTGGTGATGATAAGATATAGACAAAATATAAAAAAAAAAATATTAAAAAGATGCAGTTTTACCAACTTCCGTTAAAAAAACATTAATGGTGCTCAGCGCCAGGCCTTGGCTGCTGCATCGAACACGCACCAACATGTGTGTGCAGTTGTCAAGTGTTCCAAGTACCAGTCTGGCATTGACTAGAGGACGACTATTCATTCCATCAACGTACTTAAGACAACTTACCTAGCTTCCTGTTAATTAATTAATTACGTAGTAAACTGGATGGTTAGCCAGTGGCCAATGATCAAGACAGTGGGACCGACTACTCCCATCAATGTACTTAGACAAGCGATTAGAGGACGACAAAGATTACGGGCCGAGTCTTTTTCAAGACAAGTGCGGAAGCATGCATGAAGTGGCCAGAGGGCAAGGAAAATAGGTCAGTTGTTTATGCATCATTTGGGAGCTTGGCCAGCCTAGGGGAATTGCAAATGGAGGAACTGGCATGGTCCCTAATGACAATTGCTACTTGCGGGTAGTCAGAACTTCCGAAGAGAGTAAGCTTCCAACCAATTTCATGAAGACAATGGCATTGGAGGAGAAACGTCCGGTTGTGAATTGATGTCCTCAATTAGAAATTCTGGCTCATCAGGCGGTGGGGTGTTTCAAAACTCACTGTGGATGGAACTCAACACTTGAGGCCTTGAGCTTGGGAGTGCCGTTGGTGGCGATGCCATGGACGGATCAAACAACTAATGCAAAATATATTGTGGAAATATGGGGAAAGCAGGGGTAAGGGTCAGGGTCGACAATGAAAAGGGACTTGTCAGCAGAGATGAGATTATCACACAAGCCACGGAGGGAGAGAGGGAATCAGCTTAGAAAGAATGCTATCAGGTGGAAAGAATTGGCTAAAGAGGCTGTCCACTTCTTATCTGGATGGGTATCAAGAAAATTCGAAGTTAAAAATGCTTGAAAATGAAGAAAATTATATAGAAGAAAAGAAATACCAATGTTTGCGTTACCCAAGCCGAGATTCTCGCGTGTGCTTCAGTCTAGGCGGAACACTCCCCATATATATACGAATTTGTGTATATTGACTCTCTTTCTCTAAAACACAGAATAACAATAGCCTAGGAGAAGCTTGCAATGCTAAGAAAATTAACGGGACACTAATCTATGAATGCCTTTTCCTTCCCCAAGGATCTCGGTCCATCTAATTTTGGTAAGAAATATTGGGATCTCTTATCCCAAGAAAAGCAATTCCACTTAAATACTTTCAACATTACTTAGTCAACCCATCGTCAGTTCTTCCCCATTGTTTTAATAGTAGCACAAGAAGACACCAGGACCCTATAACCTCCGTCGCATAACCATATTAGATCACAATCCGCATTAAGGACAAAAAAAGTGCATGTAAATATTACAAAACAAGTGCATATTCATTGAAATATAAGATTCCCCCTTCAAAACTTTTATTGATTAGCCGTCGAGCTTATCTTTAAATTTGCTCGCCTTCTATGGCAAAAGAGTACCATGAAAGAAGTAAATAACATAACGTTCATCATTCCCGAGCAACAACTACCACCTGTTTACCAACATTGTGGCCAGAGAAGAGCCCAACAAGAGCTGCTGGAGCACTCTCTAGTCCTTCAGCTATGTCTTCCACGTATACAATCCTTCCTTCTTTTATGGAAGATAGAACCATGTCCAGAAACTTTGGATAGAGGTGGTAGTATTCAATAACCAGGAATCCTTCCATACGGAGTCGTTTTGTGATGAGACAGGACAAGTTGTGTACGCCTTCAGGTTGCTCAAGGCTGTACTGTGAGATCATTCCACACACAGCAATGCGACCATGGAGTCTCATGTTGAGGAGTACTGCATCAAGCATATTTCCCCCAACATTCTCAAAGTATATATCGATGCCATCAGGGAAGTATCTGGCAAACAAATTAGTAAGTACACGTAGATATCAAACACGGCTTTCTCAGAAAAACCAAGAAAGAAAAAAAACAATCCCACATATGCGGCTTTCTATGTAAAATGGCTTTTGTTAACAAGGCAAGTAAAATAGCACTCAGAACAAGTGTAAAAATGCCAATTAAGCCACATTACGGGGCCACCGATATTTTGATACAGGTACACTAGAGTCATCTATCAGATTCTGTGCTTTATGTAACAGCTTACAGGGCACATCCTCTTGAATTTTTTTTCCAAATAATGGCCATTTTATCCAGGGATGAAATCAGGACTAAAACTTCATTGTGCTATTACAGGTTTCTTGAAAATTAAAATGAAAACTGACCTTTTCAAAGTCACATCAAGGTTTTGCTCTTCTTTGTAGTTGAAAGCCTCATCAAATCCAAATTTGTTCTTCAACAGATCAACCTTATGTAGGAGCAATTGTAAAAGAAACAAAAGCAAACAGAAATGGAGAAGTTAGTTAATTATGATATTGATTCTGGTCCACCTAGCATAGTTGTTCAGAAAAATAATACATTTGCAGTTGGCAACCAGCATGACAGATAACATATAATATTTATGCATGTGCACACTCGTGGAATATCAGGATTCAGCTCACCACTATGCTTCCAATAGTTATGTTCAAGAAAAACAAGTGTTTAAGGTGGACAACTGAGCAAACAGCGGCACCATTAGCAGTGTTTGAAATCAACATGGTTGGCAGAATGTGACTGGGATTTTTTTTAGAAAAAACGAAAAGAATAGCATACCATCAAAGTGAATATAGATTGAGCAATTACAACATTCAATTCAGCAGCTAAGCGGCAATTTTGAAATCAATTGAACTAATGACCATGTTAAAACCACTACCTTTTCTTTAGTTCCAGCACTTCCAACAACATAGCAGCCTAACAACTTAGCAAACTGCCCAACAAGCTGACCAACTGCTCCAGATGCAGCTGAAATGAAGACGTACTCTCCTTTTTTAGGGGAACACACTTCATAAAAACCAGCATAAGCAGTCATACCAGGCATACCTACAAAGCAGATATGCAAAGCAACCAGATGAAGAGCATCAGACCTTGCAGAAGGGGGGAGGAGCATCGAACATCATCTCAAAGAAACCTAGATAACGGAAATTTTTGGAACTTACTGAATATATGATCTTTCATGGTTTGATTTTTTCTCCCCTAGCTTTGATGATAGTTTGAACTACTATTAACAGAAATGGTATGACTATGCAGAATCTCAAAAAAGAGACCTCATTATCCATCCAAGTGAGATATAATGGCAAGACCCAAACAGTAAATGAAGCAATGATTTGACTTGACCATAAAATCAGACTAGCTAACTGATCTAAGGTCAATAATTTATCTTGCTTTCAGAGAACTGCCTGATAGCCTTATGAAAAATGCCTAAAGAGAAGTGGTACACAGGACTTGCATGAACAATGGTTAAAAGGAAAAATTGGGCTGGCAGATATAGGAATGCAGACTGGAGGTGAATAGGTAGATCCCATTGAAGATGATCCTCAACATTCTTGAGGACGTATGTTCTGTTTTGTAGGACATAGCACCGAGGGAGGGAAAGGTGCAGAGGGAAAGGGAAGAAATGGAGACACACTTCTTTGATAAGAAGGGAGGGGGAAGGAATGAGAAACGAAAGGCATTTAAATCTTTCCGAGCCCCACAAAACCAATTTGCCGATGAAAAAACAAGTCTGAATAAAAACTCTCCTACAGATTATGACAGCAAAGTTTATATACAGCAGTGCTGTAAAGTAATTGTAGTCTTCTAGGACCGATATTATGGTGGCACATATTTCAAAGGGTGGAAGAAAGGTATTAGGTTTGGAAACAAAAATAGGATTGAAGTTTAATTGGTTTCTGGAGTACTATATTGCAAATTTTTTAGGAAGGGTGCTGGAAACTCCATGCAACAAGTATTTTGAGCCAAACTAGGGGCAAAGAGTAGATGCTAGGTTTATAAACGGTAATCGAGAATAAAACTAAACAAAGGAAATTAAAAAGAAGAGAAGAATAGAAGATCTAGGAATCTTATCTAGAGTCTCTCTAGCTTCACCCCTTCCAAAGGTAAAGCTGCATCCACATACACAATCTCAAATTCTCATCAATTCTGGTGAATTGTAAAGAGTATATCTAAAGGCAGCTAAAATTTTCACACTCTTACTACAAACATGCATTAAGAAACAGGAAAACTTAACCACTACAATTACTCTAGAACAACAAAAAAAACTCCATATAAAGATTCAATGACTTGACTTGATCCAGAATAAGACCCATGTACAACTACTATAGTGCAATTCCATCAAATCTCAAAATTACCAAATTACTCAACTTCAAGAACTAATTAGATAATGATAAACCCAACTACTATCCTACCAACTTAAATAACATAAATAAAGACCCAAATATAACTGAAAAACTTTATCGCATGAGGTCCAAAATTTGCTCCATGTGAAATTCTTGATGTGGCCTGTCTTGTTAGCATCATATGCATTAAAATCTTAATGACATGATCAAAATTGACCTACCAAGCCTGCTGAAACGAATTCTGTAAATTACATAATACTTTTAACTCCAAAAACTTAAAATGACAAATAAAATTAAACCAGTGTCAATTGACTTAGACCTAACAGTCTGAAAGTCAAAATTTTGACCCTAAGAAATACCTAGTGAGTCATGTCTTTAAAACTAGTCAATTGGAATAATTGTCCCACCTTTAAGTGTGTTTTTTTTTTTTTTTTGGTTGGGGGGTGGGGGGGTTGAATTACTCTAACAACATCTGAGGTTTGGGTTTATTATCGAAGAGGCAGAAATGGGCTCTTATAAGACATTGACAACTGTACCACCCAAGAAGCGACACGAGTCACAGAAAGAGATCCAAACCAAGGGCGGGTCAACCCGAACAGGGCATCCAAAGCCTACAAACGACCATAAAAAGGCGACTTGAGCCAGCCCAGGAGAGTGGAGGCCCAAGATTCCCAAGCGTGGTAGACAAGAAAGAAAAATTAAGGCAAGAAATAGGATGTATAAATATAGAAAGTGCAGAAAGGAGGAGAAGAGTGTTCATTGTATGAGAAAACTTCTATTATAAAAGAAGAGAGAATTGTATGATAAAACTTTCTATTATAAAAGAAGAGAGAATTCTTGTACGCACACTTACTTTAAGGCTTAAACTTGTGGAAAAAGTTGGTCAATCTCCCCTAAGGTTTGGTTGACCTTACCCCGACCTTTCCTGCCTTAGTTGACTGAAGTCAGGTAATTTGAAAAATTAAATTGCCAAAACTACCCTTCATATTGCCAAACGACTAAATAAGCCTTATTTTTTTCTAAGTACAATTTTAACCTTACACATAAATATTAATCAATTAATGCCATAAATGCCCTCATGTGCAACTAAAAACCATAATATAAATATTAATCAATTATTAAACTTATTATCATATGAAATATGTTGTACAGTATTGTATGAGCTGTCAAACGTGTACAGTAAGATTAAATTGTATACTAGGGTTTTCTGTATTCTGTAGCCGCCTTCACCTACCCCTCATTACCATATATATCATCACCATGTATAGGGTTTACTTGTTCTCCACTCACCTACTCCTGTAGCTTCTCCTCAATAAATACCATTGTATTATTGTATTACTCACTCAATAATATATACATTTTCATATATTCTCTCTCTCTGTCTCTCTCTCTTTCAACACAATATATATTCAAATTATAATGTGAACAATAATCATATTAACCATATTAGTATTCCTTCTAAAAATTCAGCAAATACAATATTTTTTATAAAATTATAGTTTGACCCATTATATTAAAATTACTCCTAAATATTTATCAATATATTAGCATATAATTGAAATTAATCACAAATTTTATACAATTATTACCCATTTAACATCAATGTATATATTATATACATATTACATAGATAAGCATATGTATTAGGTTACAGACTTCCAATACTCACTATTTCTCTCTCCACTACCACCTCTCCCTCCACCACCACTATCCCCCTCCCCACCACCACCTCTCTCTCCACCACTCTTTGTTGTCATTCACATATAACAACAGAGTATATTCTTCCGATTTTGACTTCCGTTCTTTGCACAAGGTCTCACGATAGTGTCTTCGATCTTGCCATTGTGACAAAATCTACGGCTTTAGAGGATGAACAATGAAGCTCTGAATCTGAGAGTGTTCAATTAGAGTAGGGTTTAGAGGTGTCAGTGGAGGTTAAAACAAGTAATTGTAGAACTTCGAGGGGAGTCATGAGGGTGAAACTCAGAGGACTGTGCAAGAGATGAATGTAAGGGATCTCAAAGCACTGGGTGATGGTCCGATGGATATGGATAAAAAGAAGAATGATTGAGTGTTACTTACTATATATGTTGTATGTATATATATGAAGAGGAGAGTGATTGATTGTATATATGTGTGTGTGTGTATGATGTATTTATAGACCCTCACTCTCTCTACCCTCCTCTTTGCTCTCAAATCCCTGAAAAAAAAATGCTCGATCGGCAACCAAAACTCAGAGGGCATGTGTATGTTGTGTGTATACATGCAATTGATCACAACGATTCGAAGATTAAAAATCTCGAGCAACCAAAACACAGAGGATATATTGGTGGTGTAAAAATAATTTTCCATGTAATGTATACATCATAATATGTAAAATGCATATAATATATACATTAATCCAGGTGGCAACAAGGTCTACTCTTGAGGAAGATTTGGTGAGATATATCAAGGGCAAAATTGTCTTTCCATGTGTCATGCTTTACTTGTAATAAAAACGGGTACAGTTGTAAAATCACTTCCACCGTTAACAAAGGCAACTACTCAACTCTAACAAAGGTGTCAGAGTTATATTTCAAAATGTCTAAGCAATAGGTAATAAATAAAGAAAAATTTCAACGTTAGTTAAGAGTAATTCACCCTTTTTATTTATTTTATTATTATTATGCTTGTTAAGGATTGCATCATTTTGTTGAGCGTACAAGAAGAGGTAATTTTAAAATTTAAAAAAAAAAGAGAGAGAGAGTGTTTTAGAAAATAAGCCTCACTGCTCTCTTTTTCCTTCCTTGCTTCTTACTTATTGAAGTGCTAATTCAATGGATGATAAAAGCGAAGGAGCAAATTAACCTAGAAATGACCTGGTCTGGCCCATTCCTCGAGAACAAGATCCCGCTAAATTGGCTAAGCGAACCATACTTCGAATATCACTTGGATGATAAACGTGAAGGAGCGAAAGCTTCTTTGCACCCACCATGCATGTTTTCCTCTTTAATAAGAGGTTATTTTGCACATAGTTATACTCCATTTACCACTTGGTAATTGTGTTAAAAATTACAACACTCCAGTTATGCTTTCATCTATTAACAATCCCCTCCACGCAAAATAAAAATAAATAATAAAAAGAAGAAGAAAAAGAAAAAGTAGAGAATAAAACAAAAAGAGAATTACATATGGCAGTTTCCAGGGATTGAAATGAGCAAATTAAACAAACTTACCAAGGATTCCAGTGTAGTAGGAAAGAGGCACCTCTGTATGTTGAATTTTAAACAGAATATCGTTAGATGTAATGAGACTATACTCTTCCCATCCAGTTTTTCCCCAAATCAAGTCACCTTTCTTGAAGTTCGGGTGGCCAGAATCCAAAACTTTAGCGACTCCATATCCAGTTATAGGCTGCATGACATTAACTGAAAATATCACTAAAGCAAGCTTGTGATTTCTCAAAAAGATTATCAGAAATCAAGTAAAATAAAATTCGGACATGTGAGTTGAGTCAAATGTCTAAAATATTCTATTAATTTTTCCTTTAATACCCAATGGTCTTATCTTTTGCCAGTTAGTGGCTTGAAGTAGCTGATTTGGATTCAGAAAGGGCATTCAAGTAAAAGAAAGGTTGAATTTGGAATGATAAATTTTCACATTAGTTTAAAAGTCAAAGTTGGAAAAACAGAAGTATGAGGAGAACACAGAAAGGTTGGCTATTTCAGTGAAATCTGTGCTAGTAAAGCTATAAAGATGCCCATTAATACCCCTCTACTCACCATGCTCAAGAAAAGAAAAAGAAGAAGTTCCTGATCCTCTTTTATTAATAAATTTCTTAGATGCCCAACAAGAGTAGAGTACCAACACCGCATACATGTCTTTTCACCATGCACCACTCCAAGAGCTGCAAATGAACTGAGCCGAGCTTTAGGTTGTTCCGACTCAGGTCGCCTTAGTCACAAAGGTGTTTGAGATCGGCTCAGGTCACCTTAGTCATAGAGATGTTCGAGATCGGCTGGTTGGTGCTCAGATGAGCTCAAGCTCAGCTCGGGCTAGTTCACAGAATAAATCTAAATGTTATAGAGGAATTTGTATATAAATATACATACAAAACTCAATAGAGGGGCAAAAGGTTGCCGGCCACCGATCAGATTTGTCTTCGACAATCTCGGATCGTTATAGCAACCATTCTTTGGCTTGTCTCACACGATCCGAATAAGAAGAGAGAGCGATCGAGACATATTAGAGAGATGATGATGAGGACGAGAGAGAGAGGGAGAGACTTCGAGGAGCTGAGATAAGGAGTCAGATCAGCAAAGAGATGAGAGAGAGGGGATGGAATGGGTGTGAATACCACTCCACAAACCTGTCTTCTCACGACCAATGCCACCGGTGTTTTTCCTACTCTACCAACCAATAAACCATCTCTACCTAATCAACTTCCGCATGAGACTACATCTGTCTCAATCTCACAAGTCTCAACCCATAACTTGGGTACCTATTTATAGAGTTCCAAACCCAATTCTTTGCTGGACAAAGATTACAATTCCTTAGAGACCAATACTTGTCTAACAAGAAATTGCCTAATAAAATACAACTCTAAAATAGAAACCTAGTTAAAAAAGGAATTTGATACACAATTCCCAACACATAGTAATATGAGAACTTTGTCACAAAATTGTATACTTCTCAAATTTTCAACAATTTATGTAATTTTGACTTCTTAACAGCTATTATGAAATAATTTTAAGCATTAAGATTGTTGAATGTTGACTAGATCAGTTTAGAAAGTTCAACCAAGAGTCCTCTGAAACAGCATGTTACTAAAACACACTAATTCACAGTCATCAAACAAGTCTAAATCTGCTAGATGTGATAGATGAATATAAATCATAAACAAGCACAAATATTACTACAGCCTAATGTTTCTACTGGTTTCACGAAGACTCCTGTCATGCCAAAAATAAGATAATTTATTTATTTCTCCAAGCTAGGCCCAAAAGAACCAAATATTAGATACTGATACATTTGAAGTCAAGACATTATACCCTAGTACGCATCAGTAGCAGGTCTGCAATGATCCCAAAAACAGCTTCATAAGGGGCATAGTATGTCGTTAAAGAAAGGATCGAATCGATCTGGAGGGCCACCAGAATTCCAAAATCACCAAGTACCTTGACCCTCCAATTCCAATAATGGTATCTACATGGCCACAATAATTCCAAAACCACCACGCAAGTTCGCCATCCAACCATCAACATCAGTGCCAAGCCAAGCTGTATGTACCTAGCCCACCAACCATCATTAATTATGGATAATCTATCTCACACCAAATTTCCAGGAAATTTTGGAATTAAATCCACAGAGATCCAAACTGATGCAAATGACTAAGGGTACTTTAGTCAAGATCTAGGCAGTCAATGGTGCCTTGGGAATTGCCTTGAAGAAAAGTCAAAGAGTCATTCTTGTTTCACTAAGCTTTGGAATTACTTAGGAAAGTGGTAAAGTCTTATTAATGTTGTCTGGGAATTCTAAGAGTCATTCTAGGAAAAGTCAAGGGTCATTAATAGTAGTATTATAAAAGGGACAACCCTCTATATCCTGTCACGCCCCGAATCCCATGACTCGGGTCGCAAAGAAAAGGAAAATAAATATATAAAAATAAATAAATAAATAAATAGATTCACTTGAGTATATAAATAATTAATTGGAGAAAACCGGTGTCATTCACCACATAAACAATAATAATAATAATAATAATACTAATAATAATTTTTAAAGAAAATAATATTTGAAAGTTGGCAAAACAGTGGGGATTAATTTGCAGAAAAAAATAATAATAAATAAAAACACATGGTGGACAATTTCATCAACCTGGGCGACAACACAATGTAAATGCCAGAATCTTTTTTATCTAAAGCTACTACTTTGGTTGCCCAGATAATACCTGGTCATCAAGTCCTATATTTGGCACTAAAGTTAACAGCATGCCCAGTAATAAATAAACTTCGCATGGAATGAGCCAATATCAGTTTACATACAATGTCAGTAAATCAAGTATGTCATCATAAGGTCACCTAATCATTTCATAGATTCATTAATAATGTGAATCTAACTTGTATATACATAATCACACAATATACACTGATCTTGGTTTCATATAATAATAATAATAATAATAATAGTTTCATAAAAATAAATAATAGCATGATTAATTAACCATTTGTATTAGACTATCCAAATGAACCCACATATGCACAACTTAAACAATAATTGTTCAATCCCACCACTTAAGTCATGGCCACCATGGCCTCATTACATTCCATAAAGTGAGAAATGAGGATCAATGTTATGAGATTACATGAGTAAAGATAAGGGAAGAAATTCCATAAGAACTCCAATAGATAGATGGGTGAGTTCCTAAGTCATTTCCCTCCTCTAAAAGAATATTACAAGCATGTCATCAATTATAATATCCAAAATACACCATGTGTCAAAATACAAGTCCAAAAGTAAGCTACACAATGGATGTCACAATTATCACAAATAGCTCAAAAATGTTGTCTTGGCCCTAATCAAGCTAGGGATGAGGAACCTCCTCTTGGGCAATGCCCTTTTCTGAAAAATATAAGAATCAATGGGGTGAGCAACGAATTGTTCCGTGGGAATGTCTCATGAATATAAAATAGGTTTCTCAAAATTCTACAAATATGGCATGGTCATACAATACAAGGAACATACTTCCTAACGTCTAGTCTCAAGGGAAACCTAAATAGGATCATCTTAGTCTAGCATAAATAATATTAATCCATTCATCAAGACAAAGCATAAACAATATAGTGTAATGTACATAAATCCACAAGTTGCAATAACAGATAAATGCTAACTTGAAAATAAAAGTCGAAATCAAATAATGGTATAACTCGGTCACATAGCCATGCTATGCGCTTAAATAAAAATAGTCATTCTCGGATTACTAGTCCACCGGAAACTAACCAATTGGCCAATATAAAGTGGGGAAACTCATGTTTCACCCGCGAGCGCCAAGCCCTCGCATTTTCAAAGTAACAACCACCGACTATCTCCCAAAATCAACAAACAAGTCCACAAAATAATCTATATACAATGATATGCCCAAATTGCACTTCACATGCGCACATAAATTATACTAATCACACAATCCATGTCCTATGGTCTAAATCACTATAATGGCATACTCTTTGACGCAATGTCAACAAATTGGGTATTTTAAAGTCATGTGATTTCATGTTGTTATTATATCAAATTTCAAGTATGTAAAAGTTCAATGTCATTATAGAAATGTATATCTTTTTTTTTTTTTGATAAGTAAGAAATGTACATCTTTTTTTTTGTAGAAATGTCATTATAGAAATGTACATCTTCAAAGTTAACCCTTACAAGATAACAAATACATGATAATTCCATGAACAACCACAACATATAAAACACTTTAATTACAAGTAATTGTACATACTAAAATCTAACATTTTAATAAACATCAATAATATAAAAAAATGAAACAAATAATATGTTACATATGAAAATTAACATAAGAACTCAATAAAACATTATGGACATGCAATTAATCATTATATAAGCTCTCTAATCCAACCCACACACACAAGTGCATGTATAACTCACACAATGGTCATAAAATTTCAAGAACTCCTAGGTTATAAGCATAATACACCCCTACCTCACGCAAAGAGTAAACCCTAGCTACTCCAAAGGAAAAATGTGCTCCAAATCCGAAATTGATTGAGGGGTTTTGTTCCTCTCGTAGTCCCCGTCAACTTTCCTTCTATGGCAAGCTCAAAATCTCAAAGGTTGGAGGTGAAATAGTGGAGAAATGGTTGAAGTAAAATGAAAAAGAAAAGAATGGGAGAGAGAAGAGAGAGTGTCGGTGGAGTGGGAGAAATGAGAGGATTTTGGCCTATTTTACACTCTCTCTCTCTATACACACACATACACATGTCACACACATTCTTATCCATACATATCTCATCAACTAGTCAACTTAGGCCCCACAACATAACAAAATGCAATTAAAAATAAATATAAAAGGAAAAAAAAAATAAAAATTAAAACTTGGTCATCACATATCCACTGTAACCAAGTCTTTATCAATATATTTTGAGTTATTATCAGATTTTTAACAGTTTCTTAAGGCTTTTCCAAGATTTTCCTTTAGAAATCTAGGCTCCGATCATGCAGCTATAACGAGGCGATAAGTTGAGAATAGCTTTACCTGATCAACCATATAGGTTGAATGGCACTCAAGGCAAATCACCTATGCTATAGCTCGTGACCTAGTGTTACCTCCTGCAGCATGGATCAGGAGAGGCCTTTCTAGTTCCGCTCCTCAAGAGTCAAGATGGAAAGTAGCTTGTCACGACGTTGCTTCTAATCTTGAAAAGATGGAACCCAAAAGGGACCTTATTGTCACGATCCGATTCCTAAGACGCTTGGAGGATGGAAGACACGCATGCTGGTTGGCAAAGAGCAGAGTTTGACTGGGAATGGTTCCAGGGAAGGGGCGTGCAGGAGCACAGGATGGTACCTCTTCAGAGTTCAGGCAGGTCAACTCGGTTCAGTTCGAGGTGCTTGTCGCTGGTCTTGGACTTGACTATGAAGAAGGGAGTTGGCCATCCCTGCACAAACTGGTCGGGAGCTGGAGCCGTTCCCCTGACGAGGCCATGGCAGGCCGAAACCAGTCAGCATGTATCCTTGGGAGGGCAGGTCGTGGTGGCTGACCAGGGCGCTTGCGCGAGCTGAAGCAACGCCTTGGTGCCGCACGGGCCGTGCCGCTGCGCCAAATCTCTAGGCCCGTGACAAATGGTATCAGAGCAGGACTTGGGGTAAAGCACGGTAGGGTGCCCCCTTGTCGGTCCGGGAGGGGTCAGAGAATGAAGACGGTGCATTGAAGTTGCGTCGATGTGGAGGAATCAATGCAGTTGGGGGGAGAGCCTCCATCTCCCTAGGAAGAGGCGTCCGTTGAAGTTGCGCATTGAAGGGCCGGAGGGCCGCGCGCACCAAAGTTCGTGCTTAGTCCTTGGGTGATGCAAACCATGGTGAAGGGCGAGCATCAAGTCGGCAGAAGGCCATTGCTTGCTCGGGATGTCGCGGAGGCGGCATGACGGAGAAGAGTCACGTCCTTGAGGAGTGGACGTCCCCTTGGTCCGAGGCCTATCATTGGGCGAGTGCAGTGCAGGGAGCTGCACAAGGAAGCGATGGTGGGAAGGCGAGCATACCGCATGGAGGCAGACTTTGGAAGGGAGTGGACGCAGTAGTGAAGCGCCGCACTGCGACGAGGACGTCGCAGGATTTGGGTGGGGGAGAATGTCACGATCCGATTCCTAAGACGCTTGGAGGATGGAAGACACGCATGCTGGTTGGCAAAGAGCAGAGTTTGACTGGGAATGGTTCCAGGGAAGGGGCGTGCAGGAGCACAGGATGGTACCTCTTCAGAGTTCAGGCAGGTCGACTCGGTTCAGTTCGAGGTGCTTGTCGCTGGTCTTGGACTTGACTATGAAGAAGGGAGTTGGCCATCCCTGCACAAACTGGTCGGGAGCTGGAGCCGTTCCCCTGACGAGGCCATGGCAGGCCGAAACCAGTCAGCATGTATCCTTGGGAGGGCAGGTCGTGGTGGCTGACCAGGGCGCTTGCGCGAGCTGAAGCAACGCCTTGGTGCCGCACGGGCCGTGCCGCTGCGCCAAATCTCTAGGCCCGTGACATTATGGTCTGCGGGTCACCCACGTGCGCGCGCTGTTAAGGAACTCGGGTAATCATGGTGTCATAACAGTAAATATGGCATCATGGTTCCAAATGGGAAGATGGGTTGATTGAGGTATGGAGGATTGAGAGTGAGAGGCTCGTCAAATTGAGAGCATGAGTCGCACCTTAAGGAACCGTGGGCTTGATGCTCTTGGACCTTTGACACACTCTGCGGCTCAAATAACCCGCGATCCTCATCAAAAGGGGATGCTCGCAACCTGATCGGAATGATAGCAGAAGAGACACATGGGGTGACGTGCTCATGCCGTGCGACGTAGGATGACAACGGTCAAAGGTGCGCGTCAAACCCTATAAAAACCAAAAGGCTCTATTCCCTTTCTATTTCATTTCTGCTCTCTCTCTCTCCCATCTCATTCCTTTCAGCTCATCTTCCCCTACCAGTCAAGTGCAAGCCATCCCTCTCACTTTCCGAACCCTACCATTTACATATATATATATATATATATATATATATATCTCAAATGAATGGGTCAACCACATGAATTATCTTTTACTATTCTTTTCTAATACAACCCAACTCACCTATTATACTTTTAATGATTATCTTTTACTATTCTTTTCTAATACAAGCCAACTCACCTATTATACTTTTAATGATTTCATCTCATATTAATATATATATATATCTCAAATGAATGGGTCAACCACGTGAATTATCTTTTACTATTCTTTTCTAATACAAGCCAACTCACCTATTATACTTTTAATGATTTCATCTCATATTAATTTTAGTCACTCTCTATGTCTTCTATGAAAATTAAACTCCCTAATTGTACTCGCACATCCATAGGTCAGCCTTTGTATGGGATCTCTATTTTGATGGAATGGGATGTTTAGTCCTCTACCCTTGAAGACTAGAAATCATTAGATGATCCTCGGCCATGTAGCCCAATCAATCAAAACCCTCCAACAAACATTCCTACTTTGTTGTTTCCTACGGACGTGAGAAAGGAAACGAACAGTCCGTTCCTTTTCAGAATACCCAATTTAGCCAAAGAGCGACGAGAAGCGTGAAAAGTCACACTTGCTTATGGATGGTGGTTAACAGTGAATGGGTGATTGTCTCTGAATCAGGTGGTGGATTGGTTTAATCAGCATACTGTTATAAAATCTACTACGTCCAGCATTTAAGTGGACTCTTTGTAGTGACAATTTGGAAGATTTGGTCTGTAAGAAACACTGTGTTACACAGTGGGATCCAAGATCAAACTAATCAGGTGGTGCAGGCTGTTGTTTGGGATGTAATCACATACCTGAATATTAGTTTTGCTGATTTTTTTGATTATTTTTGGAGATTAACATCTTGCTTGGAAGTGAAGGTTACCTTTGATCTGATTGAAATCTTTGTGGTGTCTCTTGAGGGAAAGGATGGTAACTTCCAGGTTCAGTTTTTGCTGGGGATATTCAAGGCTTGTGGTTTTGTTCACAAAATTGCAGATTTTTGTGATTTTGTTCACAGAATTGCACAGTTGTGGAGAAGCAGGTGGATTCTCTGGTTTGGGATTCTATGAGGGTTTCAAATAGCAGGTTTGATTTCTCTCGTTGGACAGCAGATTTTGGTTGCCGAGGACAGTTTGTGTGGTTTGTGTATTGCTTGTTGACAGAATTGCTGTGGTTTGGGGAAGCAGGTTTTGTATTGCTTTCTCTTGGTTTTCAAGTCCAGAAGGTTCATGTGGAGCAGGGCAGTTTGGATTTCAATTTGAATATCTGTTCTGTAGGTTTTTTCTTGCTATGGTTATGCTTAATTTGTTCTAAGGATAAGTTGTTTTGGTGGAAAGTGGATTTAGTCCACTTCTTGACATGTATTGGAGTTTATACTCCTATTGTAATCGTACTTTCTGATTATTTTTATAAAATATCCCATTCAATAATATATATATATATATATACACTTTCTGATTATTTTTATAAAATATCCCATTCAATAATATATATATATATATATATATATATATTGTTAATTGTGACTGATACACTCACCGAACCAGGTTTGAAGGACTCAATGTAGCTTCCTTCCAATTTCTTCATGCGTGATCGCATGTATGGATCGCAGGACAAGTAGAGATTCTTCACCAAAATCGCATCAGAACCTTGTGGAACCTTGAGACGAATGGTACCGGTAGTCACCGACATGTCCGACTCTTTGGGGATACCAGCCACCACGTAGTCCCTCAATATCACTTGTTTGTTGCTCACTTGCTCTCCGTGATCTCCCATCGTAGATCGATTCGTCTGAAGATCAAATTCTATTGAAATTGTGGGAACCTACACCAACTAGGTGAGAGAATTTGAGGAGGAGCGGAGGCGATTAAACCGATGAGAATGGAGATAATTCTTTACTCACACCATTTGTCCGAGTCTTTTGGACCTTGTAAACAAAAGATAAATATAGAAGAAAAAACAAAAACAAAAGATAAATAAATAAAAACAAAAGAAAATGTCCCTTAAATAATTCATGGATGAGTTATTTCTCATATTAAATGATCTTAAAAAATTAATAAAAATTACTAAAATTCATCAGTATTGAATTATGTGTTGAAAACTGAGTATTAAAAACATAAACTTTGGATGAGATTTTGAATAGATTATGCTAAGAATTATTTGTGGATCTATAGACGAGCGCGTTCCTCTCCGCAAGGAAATGATCGTAAATTATTTACTTTTTCGAATCCGTTTCCGGGTGAATGAAAAATTAACTCCAAAATAAGGTGTTTGATAAGCCTAAATGGGTTTGTAACATTAGGCACATCGGAAAAATATTAAAACCTAAAGGCACCATGAAGCCTATATAAACTCCCCTTTGGGTGCATTCCAAACACTCCAATTCAGAATCCTTTTCTCTAATCCTGAATTCTCTCATTCCTCTTCTCTATAAGTGTCTGTGGGTACGAACCCTTGTCTTTGGGTTCGAGCCTTAATCAGTTACTCATAGTCCAAGTTTAGTCAGTCACTCCGAGTCCGAGTCCGAGTTTGAGTCGAAGAGTACTACACCAAGCTGGTTCACCTATTCCTTTGGTTTGCAGTCCTACTATCGAAGGAAGTAAAAGTTGTTCTGTCTTGAGGTTCTTTTATTTTGTTTTATTTTATTTTATAAGATATTATATATATAAATTATTATTTTATAATAATTATATTTATATATATATACATTATATTTATGCATAATATTTAAATAGTAATACTATAGTGTATGGTATAATTAAACCATATTTTTGGACTACAATCTTAAGACAGAATCTGCTTATATTATAGTTTAATTATTTAAATATTGTTGTTATTTTATTTTGTGAATTTGACTGTAGTCTGTATATTTAATAAATATCAGACGAATGGCAAGTACAAATACTACTATGCCTAATGTTCTAAAAATTTAATGGGCCGGAGTTTAAAAGGTGTCAACAGAAAATGATGTTCTACCTTACAACTTTAAATCTGAGCAAGTACCTAGCTAAAATTGCTCCAGTGCTAGAAGAGGGAGAAACTGACATTACAAAATTAGGAGCTGTTGATGCATGGAAGCATGGAAACATAGAGACTTCCTATGTAAGAACTATATCCTCAATGGATTGGACAACATTCTATAAAAGCGAAGTACTGAAATTCTAGCATTAATTCACAGTGATATCTATGACTTTAAATCTGTGCCAACCAGAGGTGAGAAAAAGTATTTCATTACTTTTATTGATGATTGCACAAGATACTGTTTTATATACTTGTTAAGAAGCAAAGATGAAGCCTTGGAAATGTTTAAACATTACAAGAATGAGGTTAAGAATCAACTTGGCAAGAAGATAAAAGTGTTTAGAAGTTATAGAGGTGGTGAATACGAAACATCATTCGCTGACATTTGCTCAGAATATGGTATTATTCACCAAACTACCGCTCCTTATTCACCTCAACAGAACGGTGTTGCTGAACGCAAAAACCGTACCTTAAAAGAAATGATGAATTCTATGTTGATAAGTTCTGGTTTAACCCAGAATTTGTGGGGGGAAGCTTTGCTTTCTACTAATTATGTTCTCAACAAAATACTTCAAAAGAAAAAAATATGAAACCTTATGAATTATAGAAAGGTCAAAAATCTTCCTATAAATTCTTAAAAGTGTGGGGGTGTCTAGCTAAGGTTGCGGTTCCTACTCTTAAGAAAGTTAAGATAGGACCAAAAACATTTGATGATATTTTCATAGGCTATGCACAGAATAGTAGTGCATATCGTTTCCTTGTGTATATATCAAGCATTCCTGACATCTATGTCAATACAATTATTGAGTCAAGTAATGCTTGTTTATTTGAGGATATATTTCCTTGTAAAAATCCTCTTAAAAGAAATCATGATATTGCTAATAACAATATACAAAAGAATATAGACCAAGAGTCTATAGATGATAAAAATAAGGAAGAACCTAGACGTAGCAAAAGAGCTAGAACATCTAAGTCATTTGATCCTGATTTTCTGACATATATATTAGAAAATGAGTTACAAAGGTATAAGGAAGTTATGTCTTCTCCTGAAGTTCCTTTATGGAAAGAAGTCATAAATAGTGAGATTGAATCCATCATGCAAAATCATACTTGGGAGTTAGTGGATCTTCCTTCTGGTACTAAAATTTTAGGGTATAAGTGGATTTTCAAGAGAAAGATGAAGCTTGATGGTTCAATAGATAAATAAAAAGTTAGGCTTGTTACTAAGGGATACAGACAAGAAGAAGGCTTGGATTATTTTGATACATATTCACCAGTCACAAGAATAACATCCATTAGATTGTTACTACCTATTGCGGCATTGTAAAATTTAGAAATACATCAAATGGATGTTATGACTGCATTCTTGAATGGTGAATTAGAGGAGGAAATCTATATGGAACAACCTGAAGGTTTTCTTGTTCCAGGAAAAGAAAAGAATGTGTGCAAACTTGTAAAATCTTTATATGGATTAAAACAAGCTCCTAAACAATGGCATGAAAAATTTGACAAAGTGATGTTGTCAAATGGTTTTAGAATTAATGAGTGTGATTAATGTGTTTATGTGAAAAACACTCAAAATGGATATGTCATCGTTTGCCTATATGTAGATGATATACTAATAATGGATAGTAATGATGTTATAATCAAAACTTCTAAAAAGATGTTGAGCAAAAATTTCGATACGAAAGATTTAGACATAGCTGATGTCATACTAGGGATCAAGATTTCTAGAACATCAGATGGTCTAGTATTATCTCAATCTCACTATATTGAGAAAATATTAGAAAAATTTAATAAAGAAGACAGTAGTTTAATAAACACTCATGTTGATGTAAATATTTATTTATCGAAAAATACTGGTCCTAACATATCACAACTTGAGTATTCTCACATTATAGGAAGCTTAATGTATTTGATGAATTGCACACGACGAGACATAACATACTCAGTTAATAAATTGAGTAGATATATAAGCAATCCAGGAAAGAACCATTGGACTACAATAATCAGGGTTCTAAGGTATTTAAAATATACCATAAGTTATGGATTACATTATTCTAGATATCCTGCATTAATCGAAGGTTACAGTGATGCTAATTGGATATCAAATACGAAGGATTCTAGATCCACCAGTGGCTATGTCTTTACTATTGGAGGAGGTGCCATATCTTGGAAATTTTTGAAACAGGCTTGTGTTGCCAGATCCACTATGGAATTTGAATTTATTGCATTGGATAAAGCTGGTGAAGAAGCTGAGTAGCTTCGTAATTTCTTAGAAGATATTCCAAATTGGCATAAACCTGTGCCTGCTATATATACACATTGCAATAGTCAATCAGCAATTGGAAGGGCACAAAGTAATATGTATACCGGTAAGTCTCGACATATACGTCGACGACATAATATCGTTAGACAATTGCTCTCAAGTAAGATAACTTCAATAAATTATATCAGGTCAAAAGATAATTTAGCGGATCCGTTTACAAAAGGTTTAACAAGAGAGCAAGAGTATAATTCATCGAGGGGAATGGGATTAAAGTCAAAAGCTAACAAGTCATCTTAATGGAACCCAAGTTCTAGGTTCAAAGGGATAACAGAAATTCTGAATGGCTCACCAGAAGCATTGGGGAGATGTAATCTTCAACCCATTACTATGACGAGACAGTGTTACCTACAACGATGAGTATGATAAGCTATGTTTTTAATGACTCTTATACCTTGAAAATTCAAGTAGGGTATAGTAGGATACTCTTAATAAGAAGTCACTTATATGAGTGTGATGTGAGGCCGCTTCTATGAGAACTTCTATGGCTAAGTATTCTAGAGCACTCATGAAATACCAGGAGTTGTTCAGGGCTATATGAACACAACCATGAGAACCGAATTTGTGCGGGAAGGAACTGTGTGTTTACTATTGTCTTAGTTTACATCAACGGCTGAACAGTTCAAGACATCATGTTCACTGGTTAGCCAGTAAATCCGATAGTAATACACTAGGGAAGGTTCAAGGTCAAAAGCTACCTATCTCGATGCAGTTACTTTCCAATTGTACTTTTTCTAGTGTCTATATCTTTTTCATTTGCAATTTACACAAATTTTCATTCATGTGGGGGATTGTTGGAAACAGGGGCATTAAAAACATAAACTTTGGATGAAATTTTGAATAGATTCCGCTTAGAATTGTTTGCGGATCCATAGACGAGCGCGTTCCTCTCCGTAAGGAGATGAACGTTGTATATTTACTTTCTCAAATCCGTTTCCAGGTGAATGAGAAATTAGCTCCAAAGTAAGTGTTTGATAAGCCTAAATGGGTTTATAATATTAGTCCCACATTGGAAAAATATTAAAACCTAAAGGCACCATGAGGCCTAAATAAACCCCCCCTTGGGTTTATTCCAAAGCACTCTAATTCAGAATCATTTTCTCTAATTCTGAATTCTCTCCTTCCTCTTCTTCTATAAGTGTCTGCGGGTAGCCTTAGTCAATCACTCCTAGTCCAAGTTTAGTCAGTCACTCCGAATCTGAGTTCGAGTCAGAGAGTACTACACCGAGCCGGTTCGCCTATTTCTTTGGTTTGCAGTGTTACTACCGAAAGAAGTAAAAGTTGTTGTATCCTGGGAGATAGACGCCACTGAATTCGTTAGCACCATAACAGAGCGAATCTGTCTTAAGGATATAGAATCAAATTCTAGTCTCGACTTATTTTCAGGTTCTTTTATTTTGTATTATTTTATTTTATAAGATATTATATATATAGATTATTATTTTATAATAATAATTATATATATATATACATTATATTTATGCATAATATTTAAATAGTAATACTAAAGTGTATGGTATAATTAGACTATATTTTTGGACTACATTATGTTGTAAAACTAGGTGTACTTTGAGCACTGGGGCAAGGTGGGACAAAAATTAACAAAGCGACGATGTCGACAATCTTCTTATTATTGATTCTTTATGCAATATATTTGAAAAAGTAAGCAGTATTGTTATCCCAAACTACAACCACTTTTACTCTTATACAAGGTTTGGTATCCAAGAATAGAATGGAGTATCCATTCTAACCATTCTTTTGTTTAGTATGCAATTTAAAGTGTGAATGATCATTCCATTGGAATGAAAATCCATTCATGTGAATGAAAATCAATTCCACAACTAAACCTATAAAATGACAATTCTTAAAATTTTTTAAAAAATCAACTTTCCAAAAAACTTTCATATTCCAAGTCCAAAAACCACCACTACCTTTTACCACAACCACCTCTGCCTTTCACCATCATCACCACCACTACCACCGCCTTCCACCACCACCACCACCACCACCATAATCGACTTTCATCATCGCCCACCGCTTTTCACCACCACCACTGCCACCTCCTTTCACCATCAACATCGCTTTTCTTTGAAGCAACCACCATCGCCGCCAACGCCATTACCTTTCACCACCGCCACTACCTTCCACTACTGCCACCGCCTTTCACCACCGCCACCGCTTTTCACCACAACCACCACTACAGCTTCCACCGCCTTTCACCACCGCTACTTTCCACCACCGCCATTGCCTTTCTCGACCGTAACCACCTTCCACCACCACCACCGCCTTTCACCACTGCTACTATCTTCTGTCGCCGCCACCTTTCACCACCACCACCACCACAAACGCCACCGCCTTCCACCGCCACAACCACTACCGCCTTCCACCACCACCACCACCACCACCTCCACCGTCTTCCACTACCACTAACGTCACTACCTTCCACCACCTTCCATCACCACAACCATTACCACCTTCCACCACCACCATCGCCACCTCTACTGTTTTCCACTACCACCTTCACTGCTTTCCACCACCACTACCACCTTCCACCACCACCAACTCCACTACTTTCCACCACCACCACCACATTACTGCCACTGCCTTCCACCAACACCACTATCGCCTTCCAACAACACCGCCTTTGCCACCTTCCACCACTGCCACCACTGCCGCCTTTCGACACCACTACTTACACCACTACCGCTTTTCACCTCCACCACCATAGTCACCACTGCCACTGCCTACCATTTATTTTAAAAAAATTATAGAAGAATGCATTTTGTTAATTTAATTAATTTGTTACCAAGAGGGATATTTTGGATAACTAAATTTGAAATTTATTATATTCTAAATTTTAAATTGTTCCAACCAAACACTAGAATGGTTATTATCATTCCATTCCTACACATTTCATATTTACAACCAAACAATAGAATGAGAATGGTCATTCTATTTTCACTTGCATTTCATTTATTCATGCACACCAAAAGTAGCGTTAACGTTTCTTTCATAATGCTTTCCTCATTAGTTAGTAAAGTAGTTTGTAGTACTTCTGAGTAAGCACCACCTCGAAGTCAGTGAGATCAGGATCCAAATTAGATTGGCAGGCATTCAATTCCCCCTTCACAACTTTAGATTTTGATGAAAGCTCCGAGAAATCAAGTCTACATGTGCTTTTCAGTTCCTGTTTCTTTTAAGTTTTTCATAGACTTGAAACATGTTAAACTAGAAAAAGTTGCAAGCTGTATTACAGAATTTATGAAGAAAAAAAAATCAAACTATAAAATATCTCCTCAATTATAATTTTTTTGCAATGAATCATTTTAAACTATATTTTTAGCCACAAAAATAAAATAAAAACCCTTAGTCTTAAAAATCTCTAAAAAAGTCTCATATAACAAGATAGCCATCAATTCTCAGTTAATTTGTAATGTAAAATTACTGTAATGCTTTTGTAATGAATTTGAAAAGAAAAAAAAATAAAAAAAAAATTAAAGTATCAGTAGTGACTCAGATAAATAAATTACTTTTACTATTAACCTGCAAATTAATAATTAATGAAAAAAGGGAAAGGTTGCTTCTTCATCTTCTTATTCCTCCCGCCAAAGTAAGAGATTTACTTTTTGCATGATTATCACACATAAAATGAGCTTCATTCCTAGCAGGGGCGGAGGGAGGGGTGGGCTGGCCCCCAATTTTTTTTTTATTTTTTTTTTTATTAGTATACATATAAAAAATAAAAAAATAAAAAATAAAAAATTATTTTAGAACACTTGGCCCCCCTACCCTCAAAACATTTAGCCCATAGTTGCCTTTTGCCCTAACCCTCTGTTCTTCATCTTCTCCTCCACCTTCATACAAAGTCACAAGCTGTTTGCATCACTGTTGGCGGTCGGCTAATAGTTGCAGTCCTCACTCCTCAGAATCCTTATTTTATCTTTTTTGTACTCATCTTCTCTCTCTGACTCTGTAATTGTTAATTGACTAGGTACTAAGCACACCTTATTTCTTTGAATGATTGAATCTATCTCTACAAGTCACCTTATGGTCCTTATTTCTTTGAATTTGACTCTGTAATTGACTTTGTGTTGGAATTTTAACTGATTTTGTGTATCTAATTGTACCTGTTGATTTTAAATTAGTCTACTGTCTACCGATTGGTCCATTTTTTAGATTAGTCCATAAAAGTTAAAGTTTTGTGTTAGCAAAAAGTGCTTGACTGCTTGATTTGTGGCTAATTTGTTAACTTCTATGTCTCAATGGTACTGATGTTTTAAAGTACTCATGTTTATAACTTTTTACATCTAAGGAACAGAACTGCATAATATTCCGAGGGAAACTATCAGGGGCTGACACGAAGGCTCTGAAAATCTTAATTGGTACACACTTTTTTTCTTCTAAAACCTATTTTTTCTAAAATTCACTTGAAATTAGTCATGCAAGTGTTGCTATATATACCAATTCTAAGCTCACTTCACATGCGCACAATTTATTGTTTAAACACTTCAAAGGCGCACAATTTATTGTTTAGACACTTCACAGGGGCACAATTTATTTTTTAAACACTGCACAGGCGTATAATTGTGGTTGATAACTTTTTTATATTTTAAATTAGTTGTTTTATATGCAATAAGGGTGCAATATTATTTTTCTCAATTATGCTTATTAGGAATTTAGGATCGGTGGTTTAAATTACAATGTAAAACCCTAGGTATTAAAATTTTATATTTGAATTACCCTCTTTAGGTACAGTGTTATACGATGGTGAAGCCAAAAAGAACTATTGACTGTTTTTTTCAAAAAAATGATGTGCCTTCCGCGGCTTCCGCCTCTAATGTTGATGTTTCGGTTCATGATAACAAACGTCCTCCAAAATCTCTAAGAGTTAAACATACAAAAGTTGATCTTACCTTTTTAGAATGTGATCCACAATTACGTCGTCAAATATGGGATTTTCCCGTTGACGAACGTGATAAATTTCGACGAGCTTATATCAAAGAGAAGCCATATCAAATTGTGCTTTCTGGATCGAAAAATCATCATTGTCAATTTCAATCATCTTGGTTTAAATTATTTCCTACCTGGTTAGAGTATTCTCCTTCAAAGGATGTTGCATATTGCTTACCTTGCTTTCTTTTTGGAGCGAAACCAATGGGGCATCCCGAAACCAATGCATTTACAAGTGAAGGATTTCGAAGTTGGAAGAAAGTTAATGATGGCAATAGGTGTGCTTTCTTAAATCATGTAGGAGGAAGTCCATGTTCTGCTCATAGCATTGTTGAGAGAGCATGTAAGGACTTAATTAATCAACCTTGTGAGCATGCAAGGACTTAATTAATCAACCTTATCATATTGATATAGTGATGGTTAGGCAAACTTCCAAACAAGTTTCAAATAATTGATTGAGATTGAAGGTCACAATTGATGCGGTCCGATGGCTTATTTATCAAGCTTGTGCTTTTAGAGGGCATTATGAATCCCTTCAATCAAGTAATCGAGGCAATTTCATTGAAATGGCAAAGGCTTTTGTGTCATATAATGATGATGTCACTAGAATTGTTCTTAAAAATGCTCCAAAAAATGCCAAGTAAACCTCGCCACAAATTCAAATGGAGATTTTGCATATTCTTTCTATAAAAATGAGAAGTAAGATTCATGAAGATATTGGCGATGCTAAGTTTTGTATTCTTGTTGATAAAGCTCGTGATGAATCTAAAAGAGAGCAAATGGCTCTCGTTTAAGGTACGTTGATAAAGATGTTTTTACAAGAACGTTTATTTGATCTTGTGCATGTCAAAGATACAACTTCATTGAATTTAAAAAAGGATCTTTGTGCGGTTCTTTCTCACTATAATCTTGATGTTCACAATCTCCGAGGTCAAGGTTATGATGGTGCTAGCAATATGCGTGGTGAATGGAATGGTTTGCAAGCATTATTTCTTAATGATTGTCCTTATGCATATTATGTGCATTGCTTAGCTCACCGACTACAACTAACATTAGTTGCCGCATCTAGAGAAGTAATCGTTGTCCATCAATTCTTTTCAAACTTGAACTTCATTATCAATAACATCGGAGCTTCTCAACTGATGAATTACATTCTGCTCAAGTTATGGAAATTGCCCATTTAATAGATCTTGATGAACTTGAAACCGGCCAAGGAGCTAATCAGATTGGTAATTTGCAACGACCTATAGATACTCGTTGGAGCTCCCATTTTGATTCTGTTTGTAGTTTGATAAGGTTATTCGTCTAACATGTTCAGTTCTTAACAACCTCATTGAAGATGGATGTAATTACAAGATCCGGGGAGATGCTGATAATGCTTTTAATACTCTTAGATCATTGCAGTTTGTGTTTATTTTGCATTTGATAAAAGATATCATGGGAATAACTAATATCCTTTGTCAAGCTTTGCAACAAAAAGATCAAGACATCGTAAATGCTATGCAATTGGTTTCGAGTACAAAATAAATCATTCTGAAATTGAGAGAAAATGGTTGGAACAAGTTACTTGATATTGTTAAATCATTTTGTGAGTACCACAACATTGATGTGCCTGATTTGAGTGTTCTTTATACCAAAAAAATTAAGGGTCAGTCACGTCAGCCATAAGAGAATATTACACTTGAGCACCACTATCAGATTGATATATTTTATGGCATAATTGATTCACAATTGCAGGAGTTGAATAACAGATTTAGTGAAAAGGCAATGAAACTTGTTACTCTCAGCTTAGCTTTGGATCCTAGAGATGGTTACAAGTTCTTTAACGTTGAAGACATTTGCCTGTTTGTAGATGAATTTTATCCTCAAGATTTCACGGACCAAGAGAGGATTATGTTGACATTCCAATTGCAACATTATGAGGTTAAAATGCCTGTTCATTCATATTTGAAAAATATGTCAATGATTTCTGAATTATGCAGAGGATTAGTGGAAACAAACAAGTCAAAAATCTACTTTTTGATTGATAGGTTGATTCATCTTGTTTTGACTCTTCCCGTTTCCACGGCAACTACAAAAAGGGCATTTTCAACTATGAAACTTGTCAAAACACAACTGCGCAACAGGATAGATGATGAGTTTCTTGCAGATTACTTGAGTGTCAGTATTAAAAAAGAAATTGCTTAGACTTTTAGTACAAATTCAATTATAGATGATTTTTCTTCTCTAAAAGATCGTCGAGCTCAGCTTTTGTAGTAGTTGTTTAGTCTTTCAGGTTTCTTTTTGTATTTATCTATGTCATATTTGACTAGATATAGGCCAATTATTGTTTTGTAAACAAATTGGTCAAATTTTGGCTAGATATATTTTTGTATGCATTTAATCAATCATGAAGTACTTTTAATTTAAAATATTATTATATTATATTAGTAAAACTGTTAATACTACGCCCCCCCTTACATTGAATCTTGGCTCTGCCCCTGATTCCTAGTATAATATATTCATTATATCATCTTAATTAACCAACAAGCCAATTCTTTGAAATGTTGAAAGTGTTGGGATCTATATGCCCTGACATAGCAAATTCTTATTTGGATTATAGTGACATATATTCCTGACGTTTCTGAAATATTTATGCTTGATACAATTGGTGAATTCAATGTATTATATTTCAATTCATTATAGAATTGATAGTGTCCACTTAATTACAAGAGATATTTATATATGTATGTGATGGCGATCAATACATGAATATAAATAGTAATCATAAATTGTTCATAGTCGACAATTATGGATGGACTCATAATTAATTAAGACTTTAACTGAATTCGCGTTAAGTTGAGATATATTGCGAGAGCTGTCGTATACAATTGCTCCCTATCACTGTCATGACATTTGACTCTTAAGTATGAGAAAAGTATAAACTCTTTTATTAATTAATAATTAATTTGATTTGTTCGGCGGATACTTCGGGATCCTTAGACCGACACTTTGGGTAGTTATGTAATTAATAGTTAGAGGGTTATATTTTCAATATTTGCATCATTGCTACTTGTATTTATTTTGTATTGATTATGGTTGATCACAAAGTAAATTTGAAGGCCTTCGTGTGTTTTTAGACAAAATAATTTATTATATATATATTTATTTAAATTATTATTTTTGTCAAACAAATGTTTTACTGTGATCGAGCCAGAAATAATCAATGGTACCAAAATAAATATATTAATTAAGTAGTCAGATTGATGACTTTATTTATCCGATAACTAATTATGCATAGAGGGGTCAAAGTGTAACATTGACTTAGAGGTTATTATTATTTAATTGGAGTTCAATTAATTTCTTTTAGTAGAGTAGAAATTAATTTATGAATTAATTGAACTGGGTCCATAGACCGGGCCAATTATTAATTCATTGTAGCTAATAAAATAATAAGCCCAAAGGATTCTCACTCATAGCCCAACTTGATATTGGAATCCTATTAGATTTGAGACATGTGAATTAGAGATTGAGAAGAATTTATTGTTTCCTTTTTTTTTTTTATCTTTATGTTGCTTATATATATACATAATTTATGTATATTTTAGGTGTGATTTTTTGGAAGAAGGAAAAAAGAATATATTTTCTCTCTCTAGAAAATTAGGGTTAGTGTTCTCATCTAATGGAGGCTCCCACAAGCATAATTTTTAAAGGTCATTTATAGAGGTTTATGAGTGATTCTTAAAGGCAAAACAATTACTAAGAAGATGGAGATCCAAGGAGAAGGCATCTTGTTAAGGGATCTACAATAAGTGAGAATATTCACTTTAGATGAAAGATTTAAAGGTTTACTCAAACCTTTGATGTAAGTATTCAATCCATTAATTGAATAATACATCATATTTTATTTTTGTATAAAACTTGTCTCTATGTGATGAATCAAGATCTATGGATCAAAATCCCTCAAAATTTTTTTAAAACTAGCACGTTTCCCAACAGAAAGTAGTAGGATTATTTATATGAGCCCATCAATACTTAATAGTTTGAAAATCTATTAATTATATTCTTCTATTTCATTTTACATTTCATGAATTTCAATTTGTAAATCTTATATAGTAAGACTATCAAAAGTTCATACTTTTGACTCTAACCATTGAAGAACATGTTGAAATTCATATGATTCTAGAAAATGATTGTGACGGCCTAAGTTTTGTAAACCCGGTGCGTCAGTGATGACCAAAAGATGACCCGATAACGGATCCGAAATGCGGAAGCGAAAGGTAAAACAACGGTCTCTAGAGATACAATGCATCTCTAAGACACCAATGTGACCCTCAATGAGGTCATGGAACCCAAAGAAAAACCAATGCGGAAGAGTCGTTTAAAAAACGGACAAAAAGGAACCTAGGGGCAAAATGGTCATTTTGCAAAAACAAAATGGATTCAAGTGCTATCGAGCACACCACTGGAAAGACAATGAAAAATTAATCAATTTTAAAAAAAAACTCACTTGATTTGGAGTCCGGATGAGGGAGAAAGGTTAAAAACAAAATCGACGTCGCGGCGGCCCGACGAATGCCGTGACAGCTACAGTGCCGTTACCCACTACTGCTGCAACTGAGAGTAAAAACGGGCATCTAAATAGACTTTTCTGGAAAAACTCAAAGAAGAAACCCCCCCTAAAATCAAGTTTTCTACCTGTCACGCGAACGGAAACCAAAAAAATGCATTGAAAAAGGTCCAAAATAAAATCAGGTCTAGAGGTCAAAAATCGTTTCAAGCTACTGCCCAAAGAAAGGAAATGGGGCTTCGGAAGGTTTTTAAATTGCCTAAATTGAAAATGAATTTTTAAAATACACCCAAAAGACCCCCGGAATTTTCGGATCGGTCGTCACGCTTTTCAAAAAAAAGTTGATGAATAGTACCAAGTATATTTGCACTAAAGTCGGCAAAAACCTTGTAGCAATGATTTTTCGGAAAAAAATCGATTTTTGAGGGCCAAGATGGTAGTTTCTGAAAAAACACAAAGAAGAAACCCCTCTCAAAATTGAGTTTTCTATGTGAATCGCGAGGAAAAATGAAAAAACGCATTTTGAAATACCCGAAATTCCCCTAGAACAGAATAGGGTAAAACTCCCTAAAAATGCTACTTAGAGTATTTGTTTCATCAATGATGGTTTTGTTTGCCAAAGTGAGCATGCAAGCATATGTAATGTGATAAAATAGATGTGTTGCAATGGTCTATGGCCTCATGGCATGTCATATGTAAAATAGAACCCTTCAATGCATTAATCCACATATCTTCCATAGGCAACAATGAAGTTCAAAGTTAGCATACATTTCACATAAGTGTATTTGGCCCTTGGCCTCATTACAACCACATTCTAAGAGTGTCAAAAGGTGTACTTAAGTGCATATTACATAACTTAGACAATAAGTACAAGTTTTATCAAAGTAAGCAAAAGTAGGACAAGATATGCTAACATATGCATATTCTATGTCATCAAAATATACTTCAAGAACTCTAGTGAGTCTAAGAATGCTGTGCATCCCACACTAAGGCTTCTTTACCTGCAAAACACCCATTAACTTAGGGGTGAGTAAACAAGTTTACTCGTAGGGAATGCATGGGTTTATCTTTGTACCAAGTTACAATCCAATACCATTTAATTTATGCTATCAAGTGACAATAGAACTTTCAACATAACACAATGAGATGTAATTTTACAAAGTTAACAACTTGGAATTTAAATGCCAAATCAAACCAAAGTGGATACTTGGACGTCACGCCGGATCAAACCGACAATGTGGTTACTTTAGGGTTACTAGCCCATGGGTAACCTCCCTATGTGCGCACTAGACTTGTAGAGGGACTTTCCCCCGTACTAGAATCATGCCCTAGCCATAGTCATAACAACGACATCCCCAAGTTTCCAAAATCAACATTTTGTGCACATTACATATATGTATCAACATAACATATATATATACAATGTAAAGCCATCAACATGCACAAATCAATTTTGGAAACACAATACATGCCTTAAGTTCTCAACTAAAATGGCATGAAGAACATTGAATGATCATTATGCTATTTGTCACTAATTACAACAATATCATTCAACAACAAGAACATAACCTCTCAAGTATGATATAAGTTAAAAATCATAATTTAAACAATTTAATAAAACAACTAAATTCCCTAGATTTCACTTCTCATCCAAGCATGCTCAATCTAATATATGTCGTAGTACATGTCATGGTTATTATATAACTCACTTCAAAACTTGATTTAAGTCATGGGAGCATATAAATAAAAATTAATTAAATTAATTCATTAATCCCTTTAGATTTTAAAACAACTCTAAATGACCTCAAATTAACATAAGTTATGAATCAAGCCATGGTCATGTTATTTATCAAGTCTAAAGTGAATTACATACAAGTCACAATTAATCATTTATTTCTCATTTTAATATAAGACAAACATATAACTTAGATATCACTATAGGAACAAATAAAGTCATTTGGAAGATAAATGATAACACCCCTACCTCAATAGAGAATTGAATCTCTATAATCCAAGCAACCAAGCTCAAAATGGAAAACAAGTTTAGGGTTAATGAAGAGGGGAGTGAGAGGAAGCTTTTGTCTTCCAAGGTTTTATGTCTATGGTGAGTGGAAGGAGGCCAAAATGAAGAAAAAAAAGCTATTAACCAAGCTTTTCTCCAATTGTGGCTAGGTTATGGTTCTTGAAGACAAGTGAAAATGAAAATGATAAAGTGTAAAATGGTGAGTGGAAGGGCTAGAAATCCTCCACTCACTATGTGCTCTTACACTACCTTTCTCACACACATAATGCAAGACTAAATGGTGAACCTACACTTGTCATGAATCTATGGTTCATTCCTAGGCTTAATCTCAAGCCTACACTTGTCACCATCCTATGTAAACTTCCAAGACTTAATATTGAACCTACATTTGTCAACCATCCATGCCAACAAGTGTACCAATCCTAGGCCAACAAGTGGGTGAATCTCCACCCTCCACATGTCATCATCCAACGCATCAAAATGTTTCCACACAAATGTCAACAAGTGGACCAATGAGAGTGTGACACTTGTTACACTTTCTGGAAATTGCAAACAAGTCCTTTTTGAAAATATCTTCCAAATAAAATTACAAAATGGTCCCTAAGACGAAAAATAATTACTTTACTTAATTACCCAAAAACCCCTCAAGTTATGGATAATTACAAAAAGTCTTGTTTTCATGGCTTTTACAAAGAAAGTAAGCATTTAATATGCATTTCTACAAAAGTAAAAATGTAGATGTCATGGAATTTAAATACCATGAATGCATGTAAAACCGAAATCAAATCCGAGCACAACAAGTAAGGTTATACAAGGAAAAATGAAAGAAACGGGAAAAAGACGAAATAGGGAAAAGACAAAATAGGAAAAAGACGAAAAAAAAATCGCCAAAAATGGAAAAGGAGGAAAAAGGTCGGGTCATTACAACCTACCCTCCTTAAAAGGATTTCGTCCCCGAAATCAAGTCGTACCTAAAAAGGAGAACAAATGGGGATACCGTGAGCGAACCTCCTATTCGAGCTCCCAGGTAGCCTCCTCAACACCGTGATGTCTCCATAAGACCTTAACCAATGAAATGGTCTTGGTCCGCAAGACCTGCTCCCGTGAATCAAGAATCTGGACCGGACCTTCCTCGTAGGTCACATCCTCATCAACAACCACATCAGTCCACCGCAGAACATGCGATGGGTCTGGCTCGTACTTCCTCAACATAGAGACATGAAAGATATCGTGAACCCTATCTAGGTCTGGCGGCAATGCCAAACGATAAGCAACTTCACCGACGAGCTCCAAAATCTCAAATGGTCCGATGAACCTAGGCGACAACTTGCCAGTCTGCCGAAATCTCAGGAGCCCCTTACGCAGAGAAATCTTAAGAAAGACATGATCCCCTACCTCAAAAGACAATGATCGCCTCCTCCTATCAGCGTAACTCTTTTGTCTACTCTGTGCGGTAGCCAACCGCTGCCGAATCAACTTGATCTTCTCTGTAGTCTCAATAACAATGTCGGAACCCAAGGCAACAGTATCACCGATCTCGGTCCAACAAACTGGAGATCTGCAAGGTCTGCCATACAACGCCTCAAAAGGTGCCATGCCAATACTGGCCTGGTAACTGCTGTTGTAGGCAAACTCAACTAAAGGCAAGTAGTCCTCCCAACTACCCCTAAAATCCAATATACAAGCCTGCAACATATCCTCCAATACCTGAATGATGCGTTCCGACTGTCCATCAGTCTGATGATGGAATGCCGTACTAAAATGAAGCCCCGTGTCAAGAGCCTCCTGAAAGCTCTGCCAAAAGTAAGAGGTGAACCACGGATCCCTATCCGAAATAATGGATATAGGAACCCCGTGAAGCTTAACAATCTGTCTCACATACAGTCCACTCAGTCTCTCTGCACTATCTGTCATTGCCATTGGTAAGAAGTGAGCCGTCTTAGTCAACCTGTCAACTATGACCCAAAAGGCATCATTCCCTGCCTGAGACTTCGGAAGTCCCGTCACGAAATCCATAGTGATATGCTCCCATTTCCACTCAGCTACTAGTAATGGTTACAACAATCCTGCCGGTCGCTGATGCTCTGCCTTCACTTGTTGACAAATAAGGCATCGAGCCACGAATTGTGAAACATCCCATTTCATGCCCTGCCACCAAAACTGTCGTTGCAGATTGTGATACATCTTTGTACCACCAGGATGAACTGCGAGCCTAGAGTGGTGGAAATCCCGAAGAACGTCCTCACGACAAGACAATGGAACAAACATCATCCCCTTGTACCTAAGACCACCGTCTGAATGTAAGGTCCAACCCTCTACATTCTCGCCGCCTGAAATCCAAACATAAATGGCCTTCATCTCCCCATCCTCCAACTGTGCCTCAATAACTCTGCTAACAAGTGTCGGTTGAGCCACAAGGCTAAACAAAATAGCCTGTGAAACATCCTCATAACACTGTAAACCAAGATCTGCAAGCTCTTCTAGCATCTTCCATCTATGAAGGGAAATGCTAGCAAGAGTTCCCCGTGACTTCCTACTCAATGCATCGGCCACCACATTGGCCTTACCCGGGTGATACTGTAATTTAAAATCGTAACCCTCCATAAACCCAACCCATCTGCGCTGTCTCAAGTTCAAATCCTTCTGAGAGAAGAGATACTTGAGACTTTTGTGGTCGGAGAAAACTTCAAACTTCTCCCCGTACAAATAGTGTCTCCACCCCTTCAGGGCAAAGATAACTGCTGCTAACTCCAAATCATGTGTTGGATAGTTCAACTCGTGAGTCTTCAACTGTCGTGACCCATAAGCAACTACCTGCTCTGTTTGCATCAAGACACAACCCAAACCTTCTCGTGAAGCATCACAAAAGATCACATAACCTAAACCACGTTCAGGAATGATCAAAACTGGAGCCAATGTCAACCTGACCTTCAACTCCTGAAAAGCAAACTCACATGCCTCGTTCCATACGAACTTGACCCCCTTGCGGGTAAGTCGAGTCATAGGTGCTGCTAAACGAGAGAAATCCCGAACAAATCTCCGGTAATAGCCGGCTAGGCCAAGAAAACTCCGAATCTCAAACACTGTCTTTGGACGCTCCCAATCCATCACTTACTCAATCTTCGTTGGATCCACTGCAACACCGCCCATTGACACAACATGTCCAAGGAACATAACTTCTGGTAGTCAAAATTCGCATTTCTTGAACTTGGCGTATAACCGATTATCCCTAAGGATCTGCAACACTGTCCTCAAATGATACTCATGCTCCTCCACCGAAGCTGAGTATACAAGAATGTCATCAACAAAGACTACAACGAATTGATCAAAATGGTCACTAAATACATGGTTCATTAAGTCCATAAAAGCTACTGGAGCATTGGTCAAACAATGGCATCACTAGAAACTCATAATGGCCATACCGTGTGCGGAAAGTGGTCTTAGATACATTCTCATCCTTAACCCTCAACTGATAGTAACCCGATCTCAGATCAATCTTCGAAAAGCATGTCGCTCCCTTCAACTGATCAAACAAGTCATCAATCCTAGGCAAAGGATACCTGTTCTTGATTGTGACATGGTTCAGCTTGTGATAATCGATGCAAAGTCTCAAAGACCCATCCTTCTTCTTCGTAAAAAAAACCGGTGCTCCCCAGGGTGAAGCACTAGGACGAATAAAGCCCTTAGCTTTCAAATCATCTAATTGAGCTTTCAGCTCATCAAGCTCTGCCAGTGCCATACGGTACGGTGCCATAGAAATAGGTGCAGTACCGGGAATGACATCGATGGCAAAGACAACCTCCCGAAGAGGAAGGAGTTCTGTCAACTCCTCTGGGAAGACATCCAGAAACTCGTCTACAACTGTCGGAAAAACACGGCCCAGACTGCTACCCTCGTCAACTAACAGGCTAGCCAAGTAGGACCTGTGGCGACTCTAGTCACCGATACTGAAAATCATCGTCGGGTGGGAATCGCTCCGATCTCCCATGAAGTGAAAACAATCCCTCGCGGGAGTGCAAACAGACACTCGCCCACGGAAGTAATCAATCGTGGCACGAAAGAAAGATAACCAGTCCATCCCAAGAATGACGTCAAAACCCGTCATGTCGAAAACAACAAAATCAAACTCCAACGTCCGTCCAGCTATCTCGATAGCACAACCCCGACAAACACGATCCAAAAACACTGGACCACCAACTGGTGTGTCAACACAAAGGAAACCATCCCACTGCGTGACCTCCAGACCCAAAGAATGTGCAAATGATGCAGATATGAATGAATGTGATGCACCTGTGTCAACAAGAACTCTAGCCTAAGAACTGAAAATTGGAAAGATACCTCAAACTGTAGAAGTCCCTGCGGAGGTATCTACCTGTGGCAATGCGTAAAGCTCGTCCCTGAGCCCCTGATTGCTGTGAACTGCCCTGCTGAGCTGACCGATGTCCGGAAGCAGTGGGTGTAGGGTTCCTACAAGGATACGAACTGACTGGTGCAACTGGCTGTGGTGCTTGAGGCACCCTGAAACCTGACTGTGCAACTGTCGACTGTGCCGGTGTGGCCTGTGGGCCTGCGCCACTCTGTGCCCTATTCTGTAGGCGCGAACACTCTCTCTTGAAATGTCCAGGCTGCTTGCAGTAATTACAAACCCCCTGAAGTCCCTATGTCGAAGCTGAAGACTTACTAGTTTGAGAACGACTGCCCTGAGACTGCAACTGTGGGCAACGAGGCTTGATGTGCCCCGGCTGCTGACAGTGGTGACAAATGACTCCCCGGGCTGACCCCGAAGATACTAGACCTGCAGATGTAGACCGAGTCTACTGTGACTGTCCCTGAGTGCGTGAACTGTCCCCAGCCTTACCCTTCTTCCACTGACCCCCAACGGATACCGATGAAGCCTCTCCACGTGGCTGCTTATATGAACCCTTGATCCTGAGCTGATCTCGGTCCTCTGCCTCAACTAGCATAACCTTCTGTACTACCTCCCCATAAGTCCTCAGATCTAACACCGAAATTCATGGCCTAATATCAAGATGTAACCCATCCTGAAACTTTTTCGCCCTGAGCTCATCGGTGGCTACCATCTCTGGTGCATAACGGGAAAGAGAAGTGAAGCGTGTCTCATACTCAATGACATTCATCCTGCCCTGATAGAGACCTGTAAACTGCACTCTCATATCATACCTCATAGCCCTTGGAAAAAAGCGGTAAAAGAACAATGTCCTGAACTCCTCCCAAGTCATCACCTCCACATCGTGGATATTGGTCATAGACCTCCACCAAATATCGGCATCTCCCATGAACATAGAGGCTGTCAAGGAGATCCTCAATCGGTCTGTAGGTACTGCCATGTTATCGAGCTTGCGTACCATGAGATCAAACCATGCCTCTAAAGCAAGCAGATCCATACTCCCTGCAAACCGGTCGATCTTAATCCTCTGTAACTTCATGAAGTAGTCCAATGCCTCATTAGCAACTAGTGCCGGTGCTGGTGCCGGTACTGGAATCTGTATCCCCGCCATTTGCTGGTGAAACATCACCTGAATGGACTTTGACATCCCCAGAGCCACTCCTTGTGCAATCTGCTCCTCGTAAGTCGGAGCTCATGGTGGATTTGGACCTGTGCCACGAACTGGAATCCTAGGCCTCCCTGGACCCCTCGTAAACTCGGTGTCATCCACCTACTCCTTAACGCCCTGACGCGAAGACTCCCCACGTGTGACAACCATGATGCTAAACATATGCAATGAAAGAGGTCAACAATAACACAAGTTATTATGACCAAATGCAACTCGTACTATGAAAGTAAGAAATACGAAGCAAAATGAGGTATGTTACATACGGTCATGATAAGGCAATCAAGGAAGGCTGTATAAACAGTTAAGCATTTAAGAAATATGTCAAACAAGGATGCTTCTTAAACATATAAGCATACAAACATAGAGACATATCATAATAACAAGTATGTCACCAAGAAACATGTAATCATGTTATAATGCCAAAAACATGTTATCAAATGTATGCTAATAAATCAAAATACACTAACAAAAGCATGCTATGCACCCAAAACCCATCGTCCTAAGGTTTTCGAACCTAGGAGCTCTGATACCACTTGTGACGGCCCAAGTTTTGTAAACCCGGTGCGTCAGTGATGACCAAAAGATGACCCGATAACGGATCCGAAATGCGGAAGCGAAAGGTGAAACAACGGTCTCTAGAGATACAATGCATCTCTAAGACACCAATGTGACCCTCAATGAGGTCATGGAACCCAAAGGAAAACCAATGCGGAAGAGTCGTTTCAAAAACGGACAAAAAAGAACCTAGGGGCAAAATGGTCATTTTGTAAAAAAAAATGGATTCAAGTGCTATCGAGCACACCACTGGAAAGAAAATGAAAAATTAATCAATTTAAAAAAAAAAAAAACTCACTTGATTTGGAGTCTGGATGAGGGAGAAAGGTTAAAAACAAAATCGACGTCGCGGCGGCCCGACGAAGGCCGTGACAGCTACAATGCCGTTACCCACTACTACTGCAACTGAGAGTAAAAACGGGCATCTAAACAGACTTTTCTGGAAAAACTCAAAGAAGAAACCCCCCCTAAAATCAAGTTTTCTACCTGACTCATGAACGGAAACCACAAAAATGCATTGCAAAAGGTCCAAAATACCCTCAAGAAAATCAGGTCTAGAGGTCAAAAATCGTTCCAAGCTACTGCCCAAAGAAAGGAAATGGGGCTTCGGAAGGTTTTTAAATTGCCTAAATTAAAAATGCAATTTTAAAATACACCCAAAAGACCCCCGGAAGTTTTGGATCGGTCGTCACGCTTTTCAAAAAAAAAGTCGATGAATAGTACCAAGTATATTTGCACTAAAGTCGGCAAAAACCTGGCAGCAATGATTTTTCGGAAAAAAATTGATTTTTGAGGGCCAAGATGGCAGTTTCTGGAAAAACACAAAGAAGAAACCCCCCTCAAAATTGAGTTTTCTATGTGACTCGTGAGGAAAAATGAAAAAAACGTATTTTGAAATACCCGAAATTTTCCTAGAACAGAATAGGGTAAAACTCCCTAAAAATGCTACTTAGAGTTTTTGTTTCATCAATGATGGTTTTGTTTGTCAAAGTGAGCATGCAAGCATATATAATGTGATAAAATAGATGTGTTGCAATGGCCTATGACCTCATGGCATGTCATATGCAAAATAGAACCCTTCAATGCATTAATCCACATATCTTCCATAGGCAACAATGAAGTTCAAAGTTAGCATACATTTCACATAAGTGTATTTGGCCCTTGGCCTCATTACAACAACATTCTAAAAGTGTCAAAAGGTGCACTTAAGTGCATATTACATAACTTAGATAATAAGTATAAGTTTTATCAAAGTAAGCAAAAGTAGGACAAGATATGCTAACATATGCATATTCTATGTCATCAAAATATACTTCAAGAACTCTAGTGAGTCTAAGAATGCTGTGCATCCCACACTAAGGCTTCTTTACTTGCAAAACACCCATTAACTTAGGGGTGAGTAAACAAGTTTACTCGTAGGGAATGCATGGGTTTATCTTTGTACCAAGTTACAATCCAATACCATTTAATTTATGCTATCAAGTGACAATAGAACTTTCAACATAACACAATGAGATGTAATTTTACAAAGTTAACAACTTGGAATTTAAATGCCAAATCAAACCAAAGAGGATACTTGGACGTCACGCCGGATCAAACCGACAATGTTGTTACTTTAGGGTTACTAGCTCGTGGGTAACCTCCCTATGTGCGCACTAGACTTGTAAAGGGACTTTCCCCCGTACTAGAACCATGCCCTAGCCATAGTCATAACAACGACATCCCCAAGTTTCCAAAATCAACATTTTGTGCACATTACATATATGTATCAACATAACATATATATATATATACAATGTAAAGCCATCAACATGCACAAATCAATTTTGGAAACACAATACATGCCCTAAGTTCTCAACTAAAATGTCATGAAGAACATTGAATGATCATTATGCTATTTGCCACTAATTACAACAATATCATTCAACAACAAGAACATAACCTCACAAGTATGATATAAGTTAAAAATCATAATTTAAACAATTTAATAAAACAACTAAATTCCATAGATTTCACTTCTCATCCAAACATGCTCAATTTAATATGTGTTGTAGTACATGTCATGGTTATTATATAAATCACTTCAAAACTTGATTTAAGTCATGGGAGCATATAAATAAAAATTAATTATATTAATTCATTAATCCCTCTAAATTTTAAAACAACTCTAAATGACCTCAAATTAACATAAGTTATGAATCAAGCCATGGTTATGTTATTTATCAAGTCTAAAGTGAATTACATACAAGTCACAATTAATCATTTATTTCTCATTTTAATACAAGACAAACATATAACTTAGATATCACTATAGGAACAAATAAAATCACTTGGAAGATAAATGATAACACCCCCTACCTCAATAGAGAATTGAATCTCTATAATCCAAGCAACCAAGCTCAAAATGGAAAACAAGTTTAGGGTTAATGAAGAGGGGAGTGAGAGGAAGCTTTTGTCTTCCAAGGTTTTATATCTAAGGTGAGTGGAAGGAGGCCAAAATGAAGAAAAAAGCTATTAACCAAGCTTTTCTCCAATGATGGCTAGGTTATGGTTCTTGAAGACAAGTGAAAATGAAAATGATAAAGTGTAAAATGGTGAGTGGAAGGGCTAGAAATCCTCCACTCACTATGTGCTCTTATACTACCTCTCTCACACACATAATGCAAGACTAAATGGTGAACCTACACTTGTCATGAATCTATGGTTCATTCCTAGGCTTAATCTCAAGCCTACACTTGTCACCATCCTATGTAAACTTCCAAGACTTAATATTGAACCTACATTTGTCAACCATCCATGCCAACAAGTGTACCAATCCTAGGCCAACAAGTGGGTGAATCTCCACCCTCCACATGTCATCATCCAACGCATCAAAGTATTTCCACACAAATGTCAACAAGTGGACCAATGAGAGTGTGACACTTGTTACACTTTTCGAAAATTGCAAACAAGTCATTTTTGAAAATATTTTCCAAATTAAATTGCAAAATGGTCCCTAAGACTAAAAATAATTACTTTACTTAATTACCCAAAAACCCCTCAAGTTATGGATAATTATAAAAAGTCTTGTTTTCATGACTTTTACAAAGAAAGTAAGCATTTAATATGCATTTCTACAAAAGTAAAAATGTAGATGTCATGGAATTTAAATACCATGAATGCATGCAAAACCGGAATCAAATCCGAACACAACAAGTAAGGTTATGCAAGGAAAAATGAAAGAAACGGGAAAAAGACGAAATTGGGAAAAGACAAAATAGGAAAAAGACGAAAAAAAAAAAATCGCCAAAAATGGAAAAGGAGGAAAAAGGCCGGATCATTACAATGATTGTTTTTTTTTTTTTTTTTTTATAGATTCTGTAGAATTGAATTTTAAATATCCATAAATTGAATAATATATTGTTTCTTTCTTTTTCATAGGATCATCTATTTTATCTAGAGTTTCTAAAATAATATTTTCTTCGTTAGAAAGAACATTAATACGTAAATCATCTATATTTAAAACTGCCTTATAATAGTTATATTTTTGTCTACATGGGGAACAATTTTTCTCACTTTCTTTTGGTTCACCAGAAGATCCCTCAAATGTAGAATAAGTTGTAAAATGATCTGAATTCTTTAGATTCTTTAGATTCAGAATCTTTTAGCAAAAAAATATTATTAGCAACTTGTTACTTTAATTCTTCACGTAGGTTTAATTTTCTAACTTTTTCTTTGTGAATCATTTATCCTTGAGCAGGTCTGGTTTTAGAATATTCAAATTGGATTCAACATGTGGTTTCTTAAAACTACATTTTACCAACTCTAAGAGTCCTAATCATCTTTTCCAATTCAAATTTAAATACTATCTTTTTAATTTTAGACAATACTTATCTAATCACTGGTAAGTAAGTTATTCGATGTAATCCAATTACAAATGAACAAATAGTTTATAGTTACAAAATCTAAAAACTGATAAATAAAGACAATACTTATATTTATTTACACATGTCAATCTTTTTTAACACTAATTAATATATTTTAAAGTTTATATATGCAGCATGCACATATGTTACTACCTCCATCCCATTTTAAATGTCCACTTCAAGAAATCACAGTTGATCCCGAAGTTGACATTTAATATGAAATAGAGGGAGTATCACTCATTGATACGGTCTAACTTTCAAGACAATCTTTAGTGAAGCACCCCTTAATGTTAAATTCTAAACACACACATTAATCTACAAATGCAACATAAAAAAATAAGGTAAACATATATGTGTAGAAAACTTAATACCTTTTATTAAACTCTCGAATCCATTAATTTAGGGCCCGTTTAACAATCACAGTTACGTTGTATTTTTACTTTGACCCCAAATAGAAGTAATATTTCTGCTTTAGAGTGTGTTCAACATTATTTCGAAACTTGTTTGGTAACGTAAATTTGTTACAAGATTTTTGGAAGCAAAAACATGAAAGTATGTTTGGTAAAAAGTGTTGTAAGTTTGAAAATTTGAATTAATGACTAGTAAAAAATGTTGATATAGAAAGAAAAAATTTTTTACAGTGTTTTGCTATAGTGCGGAAGCAAACAAAAGTATTATTTTGATGCTTCTGATTTTGGTCTTAATTTTGGAAGTGCTTCGATACTATTTAAATGATGGCAAACGTTACCAAACATGCTTCATATTTTTGCTTTGCTATAGTATACTAGCAAAAGCAAAAAACACAAAGCAAAAGTATTAACTATACTTAGGGTGCATTTAGTAACGTTTTCATTTTCTATTTTTGCAGCCTTAAGAAAGCATAAATATGATTTTGTTTTCTTGAGTGAAAATAGAAAACAGAAATAATGTTTATTAACATTTGTTGTTGCTACAAATTTGAAAACCTAAAACAATAATTGTGTTTAGTAATACAACATATTTGTTACAAAATGTACATAATATTCTTTAATTTTTAATTTTTATTTTTTTTAATTTTTATTTTATTTTTTTCATGACAAGAATTTTAGGAGTTAGTTATTAGAGGGGAGGGTAGATGACTTGAACACAAACTCTCGGACACAGAGAGCAACACAACCACTTTGGCACGACATTTGCTTCCACTAATATAAAAAAGCCATAAATCTAGAAAGTCTAATTTAAAATTATAAATCTTAAAAATACTCAATATATCATAAGTACAAAATAAGATATACCAAGACAAAAACATTCCCACCAATTATGTATATAAATACATATATATGTATGATGTATACATTTATTATGTCATATATAATATATTTAGCATATGATAATTTATTATGAATAAAAAATATTAAATAATATATCTTATATGTAATAAAATATATATTGTGTTATAATATTATAAATTAATTATAATTTAATATATACGTATAATATAATATAGATATAATATATAATAATATAAAATATCTATTGCTTAATAATTTAATAACATTATATTCTATATCAAAAATTATTTCGTCACAAAAAAGCATTTACAATATTATTTAATATATTATATATTAAAATATATTTTTATCAAATAAAAAATAATATATTATTTTTAATTTATTCTATATTAAAAATATATATATTTATCAACATTTAATATACAACTTAGTATATAACACAAATAATATGAATTTTATTTGAAATGAATAGTGTCTGTGCACTAACATTAGTAAAAATGTGTCTTTGTTACAGTGTCGAAAATATAAGAAACATCGTTTTAATGTTTTTTCTTTTTTTCACAAAAATTGAAAACGTTTTCTGTTATAGAAAAATAAAAATATTTTATTGAACGCGACTTTTATTTTCGTTTACCCTTTTAAAGGTTGACAACAGAAAATAAGAAACGTTTCTTGTTTCTAAACGTAGTTTTAGAAAGACTAAATATTTGTCAAACATATCTAGCGCCACATAAATCTCTATAGATCCCTAATGTATCAAAATAGTAATTATTTTTAGATACCTTAGACTCCAAATAAACATTCATTGCGATAATAAGTTCTGACTTGGTGTGTGCTGATCATTGTTTTAATAAGTTGAAAATGAAATTAAATATTGTATATTATTTAATTTCATTTTCAACAACTTCACACCCACTTCGTGTGTGCTGATCATTGTTTGTGATCTTATAACCTGAGATGTGTGTCTGTGCGTTCCAACTACCAGGACCGGAAGTGGTACACCGTACATTTTTTATTTTTATTTTCTGGTAAATCATTAAACAACAGAGCAAACAGTACAAACACCGTGCTTTCTTTTTGTTAACATGCTGCTGATGATTAGCTTAAAAATCGGCAACCATCCCTCCGGTAAATGCTCCTGAATCCTCCACGTGTCACATGGAAAATCATAGGCCAATAAAATAGTTAAGCACATTCAACCATAGATGCAGCAAGCTCCCATTCAAAACAATGATTGAAAACCATTACTATATATTTAGAGTTGAGATGTCTTAATTAACCGTTCATGCATGTACGTGCTATGGTCCACCCTTTCCGCACCATTTCACATGGAGGGCTCTAGTAAATAAACCATTTCACATGCTTAATTTTGTAATTTTATTTTATTTTTTTAAACGTTGTTAATAATATATCTAATTCTTTTGCGGAGGAAAATGCTGTGGAAGGTTTGTTCCTTTATTTATTTTCTTCTCCATTTCTATCCGTCCAAGGGTGCCAACTAAAATGGTTTTGCATTTCATATATATACTTTGTAGTAACTAAGGATAACGAGTGAGCGCTTGTCCATTTATTTAAAAATTTAAACTATTGAGTAGTGTTGCATGCTTATTCATTTGTACCCAATCACTTTCTTATCTGGATCCGATGTGGGACAAATGACCATTGTTTCATTATCTCTCACCGAAACTCGCAATGCCCTAGTTGTGATCGGACCACTCTGCCTTTTTAGGTGAGTCACCCGGACGCCTTCCGGGCCTGGCACTTGGCGTGACATCAGATCAAAGATTGGGTCTGGCTCTGATACCAATTGTAACGGGTGGACGCTTACCCATTTATCCAAAAACTTAAATTATTGGATAGTACTGCATACTCACCAATTTATACCCAATCATTTTTTCATCCGAATCCAATGTAGAACAAATGACCTTTGTTACACTAAATATACACACACGCATTTAGAAAAATTGTGATTTTGTTTTGTGTTATGTCATACATTCACAATACATTTCAAGATTTTAAAAATGTGTTTTTTACCGATTCAAACTTCTTCAATTTGTTTGATTTTTTATTCAATTTAAAGAAACTTTTTTATTTTATTTTTTCATAATTCCATTGCTTTCGATCAAATTAAGATTAGAAAATAATTAAGCTAGATTTTTGCTCAATTAATTAAAGAATAATACTTGCATACTGTGCATGGAGGATGAACTCCTCCTTGCTGACGTGACCATCTAATATTCAAACACCTGTTCAAAATTAAAAAATAATAAAATATGAATAATACCAATTTGTGCGGGTTAAACCCGTTTCTCCTTATCACTACTTTCCTCTTCTCTTTCTCTCCTTTCTCTTCCACAACCTTGGCCAATCCAAGAGAGAGAGCATACCTGGAACAACCAGCTCCTGCTAGTTTCAGCCTTACCACCGCCGTCGTTACCACCGCCACCTCCTCTCTTCCCTCCTCATTCGGCGACCTCACACCCACTCTCTCCACCACCGACCTCCACGACACCGCCTACGAGATCTTCGTCGCTGCTTGCTGTACCTCCACCTGGAAGCCTCTCACTTACATTCCTACTAATTCCTGTAACTCCGACCGATCCCTATCCCCATCGCCGTCGTCGCTATCAAGCTCGCCGTCAATGCAACAATCGCTCACTTCGATCTACTGTTGCTTCCAAGGTCAAGAGGGTGTTAGGGCTCCGATCCAGTTCCAATTCGGGTTTCGCTTTGAAGAGGAGTGAGGGCAGTCCGTCGTTGGGCGAAAAGGTGAAGAAGCCGATGATAAATGGGGAGCTCATGAGGGTTCAAATGAGGGTTTCGTAGACTACGGACTCGAAGATTCGGAGGGCTTTACTGAGGATTTCAGTTTTTCATGTTCAATTTAGAATTTTGATGATTTGATCTGAAGCCATTGTAGAGAGAGAAAGTGGAAGGGAGAGGAGAGGAGAGGAGAGAGAAAGCATGGGAGGGAGAAAGAGAGAGAAGAGAGTAGTGATAAGGAGAAACAGGTTTAACTCGCATAAATGGATATTACTCATATTTTTATTATTTTTTAATTTTAAATAGGTGTCTGAATATTAGATGGTCACGTCAGCGCGAAGGATGAATGAACTTTATCCTCCTTACATAGGATGTAAGTATTATTCTTAATTAAAAGGGTAAAGTGCACTAAACCCCCTGAACTTTCTTCTCTTTCTCAATAAACCTTTCTAAACTATTTGAAAGACATTTAACTCCCTGAACTATTTTATTTGTTGCAAAGGTTAAGTCTGCCGTTAGAAATTTGACAGAAATGAAGGCATGCATGTCATGTGAGTGGTCCAAATTTTTAAAAAGACAAAATTAGCCCTACAACAGTTAAGGAATAAAATATAATATATATATATATATGAGAAATGCTAAAAAAAAAAGCCGACTACTGTTCACCCCATATTAGCCGACACACCCTTGTCAAATGCAGATTGGTGTAACTAGGCAGACGATTTTTCCCTTTCTTGACTCAACTTTACTTTCTCTCATCACTCTTTCAATCCTCTTTCTCCCTTCTCTCTCCGGCGGAGATCCTTCATCTCACTCGAACGCTCCCTCCTCCCTCCCTTCTCTCTCGGTTAATCAAAAGTTTTTTTTTGCTTTCTTGTGAAGACCTACTTCTTCCAAGTTCATCATCGCCGGGATTTCACTATCGGCAACCATAAGCCTCCGGCCGGTGCTTGTCTTCTCCATCGTCGACGTCTCCGTCGCTGATCTGCTTTCTTCTCCATAGTCAGATTCGCGAACCTTGATTGTGTCGAAACCATCAAACCGTCATGGTCGAGGGGGTAGACCCAGCTCCGCCTTTGCTACCCAAACCAGAGGAGACCAACACAATTCCGGCGACATCCACAGCAAACTGTCCTTGCCGTTATATCATCACCGCCGTAGTCTACCCACGCGTCGCTTCTTCGGCTGTGTCAAAGGTGCCTATCTAGTCGCCGATTTTTTTCGCGGGGAGGTTTGTCTTTGGTTTCTTCTTGTTGGATGACGTCAAGGAGCGGTGACATTCGGCGGTGAGCAGAGAGCAAGGAAAGTATGGCACTGAACTGGGTTTGCAGTTATCGCCGTCAGAGAAAAGGACTCTCATCGGTGACGAAGGCTGAGGACAGCGACCAGTTTGGAATAGCCGTGGCGGGCACAGAGATGACAGGTGGACAGCGAGCACGACAGTAGAGAACGGATTGAACGGCGGAACGGGTCAGCGAGCTTGATGCGGCAGTGAGAAAGATGGGGGATTGGCTTCCACGAGAACGAAGCGGCGGTGAGAAAAACGAGCGTGAGTGCAGTGAGACCAATTTTTTTTTTTTTTTTTTTTTTTTTTTTCTGACAATGAAAATGGGTCTCTGTTTCAGGTATTGGTTTTTATAGAGAGAAAGAGATTATTGGAGAGATAAAAATAGTTTTGACATAGAAGATGGGTTCACCGGTGGTTACGGAATGTTCACCGGAAAGATCGGTTCGTCGCTGATGGTTAGAGAGAGAAAGAGAGGAGGGAGAGAGAAGGGGCATCCGGTTCCAAAAAAAAAACAGTCTGTGCTTGCTGTCGTTCAGAGCACGCAGACGTCCTCATCGTCTTCATTTCCTGACTTTTTCTATCTTCATCTCTATCTTCGTCTTCCTCTTCTTCCTCCGTGCACACGTGAGATTGTTTAAAAAGAAAAAGGGTAGCAACAGTAAAGAAGAAAGAACAAGAATAGGAAAAGAAAAGAAAAGAAAAGGTTGATGTGCTGTCACCTTTTTATTGGACCTAAGATTCTATTTGCCACAACAGCAGTTGAAATTATATAGAACTTAAAAACGGTGTCGTTCAACTCAAGGATTAAAAAGTAATTTAATTTTTTTGTTAACGGACGTTTGCAACAAAATGCTACTTCAGGGGGTTTTACTTATTTCAGGGGGATTTCTTGCAATCGGGTCATAGTTCAAGGGGGTTTAATGCACTTCACCCTAATTAAAATATCAAAGCACCATTTCCCCTTAATTAACCCATTCTTTTTTTCTAAAAGAAATTTTTCATTGAAGGATTATGATTCAAGCCAATCTTTGCTTTTCAAGTTCATCCAATCCAAATTCATGAATAATGAAACCATTTACACTCCGTAAAGAGCATAGGATGTTGTCTATGTAACATCGTAACATATACATGGATTTATATATATATACATCATATAGAGACATAGACTGTCAACTTATCACATGTCTCCGTACATATCAAAACTAAACACGATGTTGAAGTAGTTAGGGGATAACGTGCATTTAAATATTAATATGTACTTAATAATAATAATAATAATAAATTGACTTATTAATTTAAAATTAAACATAACATGCATAATCTAAACTATACGTATATTTAGTGCCGTGATGTCCTCTTTAAAAACCTAGAGCCATCTGTACCATATCCCAACGGTCTCTCTCGATCTAACGCTACAGATCGATCTCAATCTGTAAGAAAGAATTAAGATGGCTAAGCTTGTAGTACTACCAGTTAATTATTGGACTGTCTCCCTTGTTTTTATAATTGGGTTGTTGTGCAGTAGCAGTACGTTGTCAAATGCAGCGGCAGCGTATAATAATATTAACGTGTTGAGTTTCGGTGCAAGGCCGGACGGACAAAGCGATTCGACGCAGGCATTTCTGAAGGCGTGGGCAGCAGCATGTGGGTCGGTGAAGGCAGTCACCATGTACGTCCCTCGAGGGCGTTTCTTGTTAAAAGCAGCAGTCTTCAGAGGGCCATGTAAGAACAAGATCAACGTTCGTATAGATGGAACCCTTGTGGCTCCTTCTGATTATCGTGCCCTCGGCAACTCTGGCTACTGGATGTTGTTCATTCAGGTCAACAGAGTTGACATTGTGGGAGGTACACTTGATGCAAAGGGAGCTGCCTTTTGGGCTTGCCGGACCTCTGGGAAGAATTGTCCAGTTGGAGCAAGGGTACGTATTACGTAAGTACATACATACCTGATACCTGTGTGTGTATATGTCTCTCACACACACACATATATATATTATAGGAGTATGCATGAATAGATTAATATTAATTATGGTATGAGTATTTATAATTTCTTGAAAATGCTAATAATTAGTAAGTAACACATACTCATACTATAAATATATTGGCCTGATCGATCTCATGTTGCGCATGCAGTCGATAACTTTCAACTGGGCTAATAACGTTGTGATCAGCGGCCTAACATCGATCAACAGCCAGACAATGCACCTTGTGATCAACAGCTGCAATAATGTGATGGTTCGTAATGTGAAGATCATTGCTCCGGATCAGAGTCCAAACACCGATGGCATTCACGTTCAGTCGTCTACCGGTGTCACCATCAGCAGCAGTAGCATAAAGACCGGAGATGATTGCATATCCATTGGTCCAGGTACCAGGAACTTGTGGATGGAGCGCATACAGTGTGGCCCTGGTCATGGCATTAGGTACCTAATCTAAGTAATTATAAAATTACTAGTAATTTATAGTGCATATATATATTAGTACAACTTTGGGCATATCATGCGCATAATCCGTGACGTGTGGTATCATAACGGGCTTAGTCCTTAGGCCCAGTCGTTAAAATATATATATTTTTTATTTTTATTAAAAAAAAATTATATAAACTTATCTTAATACAGCATTGGTAGTCTGGCCCGAGACGTGAATGAAGATGGTGTGCGGAATGTTACGTTAACAAATACCGTATTCACGGGATCCGACAACGGGGTACGGATAAAGTCATGGGCCAGGCCCAGCAATTCATTTGTGAGGAATGTTGTTTATCGCAACATCATTATGAAGAATGTCCAAAACCCTATCATCATTGATCAGAACTACTGCCCTAGCAACCAAGGTTGTCCTCGTCAGGTATATATATATATATATAGAGAGAGAGAGAGAGTTAGTGAGAGTTGATCACAACAACTATACATTCATATTTTATCCAATTCACTTAATACGTGTATATATTTTGTAGGACGTAGGTATATATTCATCATGATACTTTTTAAATATTTAATTTTCTTAAACAGAGTTCAGGTGTGAAGATTAGTGAAGTGACATACAAGAATATACAGGGAACATCAGCGACACAAGTTGCCGTGATATTTGATTGCAGTTCTAGTAATCCATGCAGAGGGATTCGATTGCAAGACGTAAAGCTTACTTATTTGAACAAACCGGCACAATCGGCTTGTAGGAATATAGGCGGAACCGCTAGTGGAGCAGTCGTGCCTGAGAGTTGTTTATGATATAACCATTTTTTCTTTTTCATTACAGTTGCTCGTGTAAATTTAAGGGGATTATTACTCCGTCAGAGAAAGTCTCCTCCATGCATGTAATTATTCAATAAGAAATGTTTTCACCTTCAATCTGTTTTATAGTGTTTTAAAATTAGGAGTATCTCGAATTAATTAAGTTTATTATATTATTAATTCAAACTCACTTTTTCATGTAGAAAATGGATGTATGTGTGTATATATATCTATTTACCCTATAAAAGTGTATTCTATTTGTATTTTTTATATACACTTTTTGTAATAATATTATTATACACTTCTCAATAACTACTGACACCTCTTTTAAAAGTCACCTTTTATTATTTATATACAATTAAATCATTTAATTTATTTTAATAAATAAATGTGACTTTTCAAATAACTATTGACACCTCTTCTAAAAGTCACCTTTTAACTGCACTAACACCTCTTCTAAAAGTCACATTTTAACTTGAAACACCTATATATAAAAGTGTATTCTATTTGTATTTTTTATATACACTTTTTTGTAATAATATTATATATTTCTCAAATAACTACTAACATCTCTTCTAAAAGTCACCTTTTATTATTTATATGCAATTAAATCATTTAATTTATTTTAATAAATAAATGTGACTTTTCAAATAACTACTAATACCTCTTCTAAAAGTTTTTCAAATAACTACTGACATCTCTTCTAAAAATCACATTTTAACTTGAAACACCTATATATAAAAGTGTATTATATTTGTATTTTTTATATACATTTTTTTGTAATAATATTATATACTTCTTAAATAACTACTAACACCTCTTCTAAAAGTCACCTTTTATTATTTATATACAATTAAATCATTTAATTTATTTTAATAAATAAATGTGACTTTTTAAATAACTACTAACACCTCTTCTAAAAGCTTTTCAATTAACTACTGACACCTCTTCTAAAAGTCACATTTTAACTACACTAACACCTCTTCTAAAAGTCACCTTTTAACTACAAACACCTATATATAAAAGTGTATTCTATTTGTATTTTTTATATACATTTTTTTGTAATAATATTCTATACTTTTCAAATAACTACTAACACATCTTCTAAAAGTCAATTTTTATTATTTATATGCAATTAAATTATTTAATTAATTTTAATAAATAAATGTGACTTTTCAAATAACTACTAACACCTCTTCTAAAAGTCACCTTTTAACTACACTAACACCTCTTCTAAAAGTCATATTTTAACTGCAAACACCCAAAATATATATATATCTAACATTCATATCACCCTATATCTCACTCCTCTCTATTTTTTTTCATCTCTCTTTGAAAAGAATTTCCTCACAAAAAATTTGTTAGAGGTTTCTTCTTTCACAAACAATTTCAACGGCTTTGAGAGGAGATTCGTCTTTTGGTTCATGTACATCAAATTACAACTCAAAACTCCTTTAAATTTTTTTTAAAGGTATGTTTTAATTTGAATTGAAGAACAATTTATATATTTTATCTTTCTATCTAATCATATATATATTTATATTTTCATACAAAATTAATACATGGGGACTTATTATATTTTATATGTTCTCCTAATAGTTCAGTTCTGGAATTTTTTTTTATTACGATGTGAAAGTAATATGCATGAATATTAAATTTGTTTTGTTCAGAAAAATTACATGGATAAAATATATGAAATATTGTATTTTATATGCAATGTACATGTGCAAGTATATATAGATAACTGACGTCTATAATCATTGATTAAAATGTCAGTTAGTTATCATAAAATTCTTTCACGAACGAATCATTATATATATATATATATATACAATACATAATTAATTCATGAGGAGTTTTTATATTTTATATGTTTAAGTGTATTCAATTTTTATTTTTTATTTTTTATTATTATTTTTTTTAACTAATGAGTCAGTGGCCTAACGGTATCAGCCTCTTACTTCCCAAAGGGAGGTTAGGGGTTCAAGTCTCATAAGAGACAGTTTGTGTGAGTACCAACTAGGAAATTTTTATTTTTTTATTATTTTTTTTATATACATTTCAAAATAAATTCTTCATCTTACAAAAATAGTACACTGTTTTTTTTTTTTTTTTTCCTCTCTCTCTCCAAAGAGTCGACATTTCCTTTTTAGTTTTTACACACGGTTTTGTTTTCTTACTTTCTTCTTTTTCCCAAAGAGTTCTTATTTTAAACAATTTTTAAATTTTAATTTAAATTAATCTTACATGCACTCTAGATTCTGGATTTCTCTATTGAAAAATCAACTTTAATTATGTGGATTTCTTTATTAAAAAATCAAATTGATATTTTACTGGATTATTATTATTTTATAAAGTTTTATTTGTACTATTTATGTTGTGTTATAACAAAGTGTTTTGGCTTCTTTATATCTTATTTGCGTATATACTGTGTTTATTTTTTCATGTTGCTTTTCTGTCTAATTCTGTATTCCTTTCTTGTTTAATTCTCTAGAAAATGTTGTTTTTTCATATACGTTCTCTACTTTGCCTAATTCTTTCCAAAGTATTTATGATTCTGTTATATAATGTCTTTATATTTGAAAGAGATTTTTGGAAGTATGTTCGGTGGAGATTTACGATAAGACTACTGAGAAATGAAGAAACACTTTAAAGGTACATTTAGAATAAAATGGTATTTAGTTCAATCAATTTAATATATTTATAACCCTTATAAAAGGGGATTCATTTTGTATTATTTATATGCACTAATTTTTTTAGTTTAAAAAGGAAACACAACTTTAAATATTTGTTTTCTCAAGAAACTTGATTTTTTAAATAATAATAATAATAATAATTAAACTATTGTAACAGACAGCTTCTAACTAACTGTAAGCACCTTCTCTATCCTAAAATAATAAATATTTTCTCAATCCTAGAATAGTAAATATTTTTTGTATTATCTATCTATCTATCTATCTATCTCTCTCTCTCTCTCTATATATATATATATTTACACATAGTTTTCAATTTACATTATACACCATTTGGATTTCTAAATATTACACCTTTTAGCATTTCAACGTTTTTTATATTTCCTGCCAATACATATGTACACATTTGAATTTCAACTATAAGAATAAAACACTTCAAAAGTTACCGTCTTAACTACTAACAGCTTCTTGCCAATGAAAAAAAAACTAACACCAAAATTATAAAATAAATAATGTATATATTCTGTTTACCATGCAGCCTGCTTTCATAAAGAGTTTCTTTTAAATTCAGATGTCTATAAAGAATACCTCTTTTTTAGATAATATCCAATTAAAATACATCTGTTCTTTATTTTAATTATTTTGTATATATTATATTTTTTAAATAATTTTCTCAATATAACAAATTTCAACGCGTTTTGATATTCCTTGCCAATACCCTTTTATATCTTTAGATAGATAGATTTCTAATACAAAAAATAAATTCCTGTCACCTCTTATGTTTTACATACTTTGCTTACTAAGTGACTGCTTTTACAAAAAAAAAATTCTTTTAAATTCAAATAGTTTTTATATTAAACATTTTTTCTTTCATGATGAGTTATTGTCAAGTTAAAATATATCACCTCCAATTTAAATTATTTTGTATATATATTTTTTTTAATAAAAAGTACGAGATTTGCTTTTTCAAAACTATTGAAAGTATATGTCGATTCAATCATATAAAAAAAGTAGACGTATATATCAATTCCCTAAATTACTCTGTTGCTTTCTCTCTCTCTCTCTCTTTCCCTCTTTCTATGCAAAAATTTATGTGCAAAAAATTATTAGAAGTTTTATTCACGTCACCTTTGAACCCATTTTGTTGGAGACACATCTTTGATTAGTTTGCATCATATTGGTTTTTAAGAAACTTCTTATAGTTGAACAGATATATCCTTTCACGACTAGGTGCGTAGTAGCCTATAAATAGTAGAGTAATCCAATAAATAAAATATACTATGTGTTTTACATCTTCCTCTTTGTTTATTTTCTAAACTTCCTTCCTTCGTCCATGCAATCAATAATTTATGGGCAAGATGATAATGGAGTACTTACGAATTTTAGTTGTTTAAAAAAAATTCCGATTGTGCATCGGGTCCCTAAATTTCAATTTAATGGTATATGTATTAATTCCATGTTTCAAAATCTACATATCTACTTTTAAAATCTATTGATATGAAAAAGTATAAATTTCAATCTACTGGCATTTATTTCCATGTTTTGAAATCTATTAATATGAAAAAGTAACGTGTCTATTTAGAGCGTTGGAAAAAGATATTGGATAAAAAAAAAAGTGTTGTGAAAGTGAAACATGGAGTTTTGTTTTTCATTATACTAAGTGAAATAGATAAGTGCATATTATACCTTTTATGAATTTAGAAACACTTTTAATAACAAACACTTTTAGAGAAATGAGATGGTTGATAGTTATAGATTCTATGTATGAATAAGCCGTAATACTTACTCTATATAATCTCTTTAATTTATTTTTAACCTTTTACTCTATATAATCTCTTTCATTTATTTTTAACCTTTTATATTCTTTCTTTTTACATAAATCTACTATCCTCTTACATACGTACCCTTGATGAATTTTAATGGTTTGAAAAATAAATTTCAGCTTTGTTTGAAAAACTTTATAGGTCTCTATATACATAATATGTTATTATGTATATTGTATTCTATTCAGTCATATATTAAAAAAAAAAAAAAAAAAATAGATATAAGACATGCAGGTATAATTATTAAAATTTTATTGCAAGTAACGTTTGGTCATGATGTAATGTTACCATAAGAATATTATGATTTCCATAAAATTTTGCATAAAAAGATTTTGAAGATGATAAAAAATGTGTTTTTAAGTCCTTATTATCTTTGAGATTAATAGTCAAATAGTACTCGGATGAATGATTGAATGATAACTTAAAATTTTGAATAAACCAAATTAATTTACACCTTCTATTCAATTATTTTAATTTCATTATAGGTTTTTCTACTATTTTATTATATCTCAAAATATGACTAAGTTATAATCACGTGCATCGCACGTGGTTCTATCTAGTATATATATATATGTGTGTGGAGGAAAAAAAACTCCCTCCAATAAGAAGCGTACACGTCATCACTACACATATCTACATTCCAAGGACATATAAGGCCCATCATGTTCAAGCCCAAATTGAGTGTATTTTTAGCCCAAGACCATTGTTATTTGTCTTCCAACCTCCATCAAGGCCAAATCAAGAGGTCATCAGCCCAACTTGTTAATATTTAACATCCGGTCCATTACTCAAGCCCAGCCGGATCAAAGTATGTTCAGCCTAGTTATTCAAGAATACACAAGTCCTACCAGTTGAAGGATTTACCGTAGAAGGAAAATTCTGAGATAGGAAGTTCTGTACAAGGTAAGTTCTATGTATGGAAAATTAGACAATTGAAAGAACTCTATTAGTAAAGAATGTTTATATAGAAAGAATTGGAGGACAAGCAACGCGAGTCCTACCATAATTTTACAATCTTTTGTATATAAATAGAGGCTTAGACCTCCAATAAAGGGATCAAGCAATTCTACGCTTCGACATATATTGTTCTTGTTTATTTTTACTATTGATTGAGTGAGTTGTTTTATTTTTCTTAATCATTATTGGTTGAGCGAAATTCTGCACCTACACTTTGGCGCCGTCTGTGGGAATCATATAAAAATATACTCCCACTTGTTCTTCAAATCAAATCCTTAGTCGTATCTGGAATGTCAAACGGAGAGTCAGCAATGAATCAACAGATAGAATTGATGCAAAAGATGCGAGAGCAGTTCTTGCACCAATTTGAGACACTCCGGCAAGCAAACGATACGAGTATCGCCCAGATAGCTGCGCTTCAGCAGCAAACTCATACGCTGCACACGGCAATGGCCAGGCTAACGCCACAACCACCACCAGGCGATACTGCAGCACCACCCCCACCCAGAATTTACCTCCAGTTCATGAGCCTCCGGCCAACGGGACACCACCCAACGGGGCTCGACCTAATGAGGTTCAGCAACAGCAAGGGACAAGGTCCGAGGCGGTTGCTTCGGATAATCTCCCGCGTCGCACACAGGACGAACAGGCCGAGTCCAGCCATAGGCTTACGGTATGGTCCAATGGCGTTCCAGATGGCGCACGCGTACAAGATGCCTTCGACGAAAAGAAGCTATTAAGAGTTCAGACACCAGCCGAGATGGCTAGAGAGCACAAGAACTCCTTGGTCAAGACCCCCTTTACTGACGATGTGTACCTTCTGGAGAGACCAAGGAAGTTCACTATGCCATCCTTCACCCAGTTCGATAGGGCAGGAGACCCCTCTCGGCATCTCGATCATTATGCGCAAAAAATGGCACTGGAGCAGCGTTAGAATGGTTCAGGAATAGGCCACACAAGTCTATCCCTGATTATGAGACCTTGTGCACTATGTTCTTAGCCCAGTATTGCGGAAATAAGAAGCAGAAGAAAAGTATCGCCAGCCTTTTCACCATAAGGCAAAGGAAGGGAAAAACTCTGCAAGATTTCTTATCCAGGTTTTACATGGAAGCCTCGGAGATAGCAGATTGCCACCCTGCCACGGCAATCGAAACATTTAAGTTGGCAATGATCCAGGGAACCAAGTTTCACACATCCTTGATCAAATATTCCCCCCCGGATATGCAGACTTTGAACGCTAGGGCACAAATCTACATTCGGTTGGAGGAAAATGTAGCCCACCGTGCACAGCACACTACCCTCGTCACAGTGGAAAACAAGTTTCGAGAGAAAGCTGCAGGCACAAGGATGCAGAAGGTTCCTCATGTCGCCACACAAGTCACCCAAGCGCCTGAGAAGAGGCAAAGGACAGAGGACAGGCTTACCCCTCTCCGTACTACCTTAGCGCGCCTATTCCAAGAGAATAAGACGAGGTTCGCAATTCCTCAGCCCATGAAACAACCCTTGGAGCAAAGGGACAAACGCAAACATTGTGCCTACCATAGAGACTATGGGCATACCACCAATGACTGCAGGTTCCTTCAGCGACAGGTAGAAAGCATGATAGCGAGAGGAGAGTTGGTGGAGTATCTCGCCACGAAGGAGTACGTAAAACCTCGGGATGTTAACCCTCGACGGGTAGAGGGCGGTCAGGTAAAGGTTATCCATGCCATACACGGAAGGTCAGATGATGATGATGAGTCTGAAGAGTTGTACAGATTCAGGCTGAAAGAGGCTCATAAGTTACGAAGATTGTCTTCGGTAAACACGGTTGCACCAGGCAGCATTAACATTGGATTCGGTAACAATGATCAGTCTAGAGTCCAGCGCCCGCATGAGGACCCCTTGGTCATTAGCCTCCTAGTAACGAATTATATGATCAGGAGGGTGCTGATAGATCCGGGAACTAGCGCCAACATCATTACAAAAGCAGCTTTCGGTTAGCTGGGGGTTTCACCATCGTCCATCAGGACAACTTCCAGCCCCCTAATGGGGTTTGATGGTACTAAGGTGAATCCGCTTGGGGTGATTGATCTATCCGTTACTGCAGCAAAGAGGACTCTGAAGGAGAACTTTGTCGTGACGGAGATTCATCCATCTTATAACCTCATTATGGGGAGAGGTTGGATCCATTGTATGAACGAAGTCCCCTCTACCCTTCATCAAGTAATGAGGTGTTTATCCCCAGATGGCAGGGAAGTCATCGACCTCTGGGGAGACCAGGTTGCTGCAAAAGAATGTTACATGCTAACGCTATATGAAGCAAAGAAGGCGTCGAAATCACCTCAGTCAGAGGCGAATCCCAAAGACGCAATCAAATAGCAGTTACAGTATCTTCTGCCCAAATATCTCAAGGCAGTGGAAGAAGCCGAGGCTGAAGCACCTACCGAGGAGTCCCTCGAAGCTATAGAAGTAGTCCTCGGAGACCCTCAGAAGGTCACCTACATTGGCTCATCTTGCACAGCCGAATAGAAGGAAGCATTGATCAGGGTCATTCGGTGCAATTCGGATGTCTTTGCCTAGGATCACTCGGACATGGTGGGGATCGATCCTACGGTCTCATGCCATAGTTTGAGGGTTAACCCAGAATTCAGGCCAATCAAGCAGAGGCACTGACGGTTCGCACCTGAACGGAATCGCATAATAGCCGAGGAAGTAAATAAACTATTACAAGCAGGATTCATTCGAGAGGTGTAATACCCACAATGGCTCTCAAATGTAGTAGCCGTTCAAAAGAAGAATGGGAAATGGAGGGTATGCGTAGATTATACCAACCTTAACAAAGCTTGCCCAAAAGATAGCTTCCCTCTGCCCAAGATTGATCAAATGGTGGATGCTACGACAGGTTATGAGAGGCTCACATTCCTCGATGCATACTCCGGCTATAATCAGATTCCCATGAATCCTGAAGATGAGGAGAAAACCGTTTTTTATCACAGAGACGGGCACTTACTGCTACAGAATGATGCCCTTCGGTCTAAAGAATGCCGGAGCCACCTACCAGCGACTTGTCAATAAAATTTTCAATAATCTACTGGAGAATACAGTTGAAGCCTATATCGATGACATGGTGGTCAAAAGTATACGGAAAGAGGATCACCCGAAGCACCTCCAGGAGGTCTTTGATACTCTCAAGAGGTACAATATGAAGCTGAACCCAACCAAGTGCTTCTTCGCCGTCTCTTCAGGACAGTTCCTCAGGCACATTGTAAATAAAAGAGGAATAGAAGTAAGCCCAGCTCAGGCAAAGGCACTCATACAGAACCAAGAGCCAAAAACCCGCAGGGACGTGCAAGTTCTGACCGGCCGAATTGCGGCCCTCAGCCGGTTCATATCCCGATTATCTGATAAGTATAAACCTTTCTTTGATGCTATTCGATCCAAAAACAAAGATATGTGGGGACCTCAGCAGCAGGAAGCTCTCAATCAATTGAAAAGCTACATGACAAAACCCCCAATCCTTTCTGCTCCAACGCCCAGAGACACTCTCATCCTGTACTTGGCAGTATCAGCTGTAGTAACAAGCGCAGTGTTGATCAAAGAAGGAGGCAAGGTTCAGCACCCAATCTTTTACACAAGCAAAACGATGACGGATGCCGAGACGCGGTACAGCAAGACGGAAAAGATAATCCTGGCGTTAATTTATGCCAAGAGGAAACTTCGACATTACTTCGAATCTCACAGCATAGTGGTACTTACAAATCACCCTATACGGGCTATCCTAGCTAAACCAGACTTGTCTGGTCGAATTACAAAATGGGCTATTGAACTTAGCTCTTTTGATATCACCTATGCACCAAAGGTATCTCACAAGGGGCAGTCAGTAGCGGATTTCCTACTGGAGTATGAAGATCAATCTGAGGAGCCGACACTTTAAAAGCCGTACTGGGAGTTACGGGTTGATGGCTCTTCCAACCAGAAAAGGGCAGAGGCCAGGATTGACATCACAACACCCGAGGGTACCAAACTACAGCAGTCAATTTGGCTAGATTTCCCAGCTACTAATAACGAGGCCGAGTATGAGGCGTTGCTTGCCGGCCTTCGGCTAGCTAAACAGCTACAGGTACAGTGCTTAAAAGTTTTTAGTGACTCAAAGCTTGTGATTAATCAAGTGACAGGGCACTATTATCCCAAGGAGGAACGTATGAAGTCATACAAAGATGCTGTAGAGAATGCTATCCGGGAGTTCGATCAAATCGAATTCCATCAGGTACCACGAAATGAAAATATCGAAGCAGATCGATTGGCCGCAACCGCATCATCTTCAGACGAAGAGTTGATTCGGCTTGTTCCAATCGATGTCCTCGAAGAACCTAGCATTAATCCCCGACAAGAGGTGATGGTGATCCCGGAAGTTCCACGCGAGCCATGCTGGATTGATCCAATCGAGGCCTACCTCAAGGAGGGAGTTCTCCCAAATCAAAAAGCTGAGGCAAGGAAGCTTAGGCTTACCGTGGCTAAATACTCAATCATCAATAACCAGTTATACCGAAGGTCATTCTCCGGTCCTTATCTCAAGTGTTTAACCCCTACTGAGGCTCTCACAATTCTAAAACAAATTTATGAAGGAGATTGTGGAAATCACTCGGGAGGAAGATCCCTTGCACAAAAAATTCTAACCTAAGGCTATTTTTGGCCATACTTGGCTCGGAATGCCGAAGAATACTCAAGAAGATGTGACAAATGTCAGCGCCATGGTCCAATAAAGCATCAACCTGCCGAAGGTTTGCACACCATGGCTAATCCATGGCCGTTCGCCCAATGGGGGATTGATGTAGTAGGACCGTTACCCAAAACCGTGGAAAAAAAGGAACATGTGCTTCTGGCTACGGATTACTTTACCAAGTGGGTGGAAGCTGAAGCCTTCTCTAGCGTCACCCACGAAGAAGTAAAGCATTTCATTTGGAGCAACATTATTTGCCGGTTTGGGGTACCAAAAGTCATCGTAATGGACAATGGTAAGAACCTCGATAACAGAAGTATAAGAAAGTTCTTTAACGAACATGGAATCCTGCAAAAATTGGCTGCAGTTAGTCATCCACAAGGCAATGGGCAAGCTAAAATAACTAATCGCACGATATTTGGGTGCTTAAAGAAAAAATTGGAGAAATTAAAGACAAAATGGTACGAGAATCTCCCTCAAGTGCTCTGGGCCTATCGAACCACTCCAAGACGACCCACGGGAGAAAGCCCATTTGCTATGGCATATGGATCCGAAGCTGTCATTCCTACCAAGTCCATAATCCCAACCCTTCGGACATCCTTGGTACCGGAAGGGAACAATGAGCAACAACTCGAATATAGCCTTGATCTTGTGGACGAAAGGAGAGATGCAGCAGCAATTCGGCTCACGGCATACCAACAGCAGGTGTGTAACAGTTATAACAAACGCGTCAGATTCAGGAGCTTTGTGGTAGGCGATTGGGTTTTGAAGCAAGAGACAGCTCATGTAAAGAAACTGGAACCTAATTGGACCGGACCCTACAGGGTTACCGAAGTAGTGGGGAAAGGAGCATATCGTTTGGCCGAAGCTGGCGGACGTTCCATTGCGCGTCCTTGGAACGCAATACACCTTAAAAGGTATTTCCATTAGATAAGTTTGTCAATTTTGCTATAAATTCTTCACAAATAAGGCTGAGTATGTCCACAGTCAGCCAAACTTTTCTTTATTTTGCTTCTATATTCAGTACAACTTTACTCTATTTATTTCTTTCTATAAAAATGGGGGCCATACTACTATATGATTATGCAACTTTTATGCATGCATCGCATTAGGCAATTTTTATGCATGCCAAGTCGCACTATACAATTTTTATGCAATTAGAAGCAAGCTGTTAAAAAGCATTCGTCACAATGATTTTTAAGAAAAAAAAAAAACATAAGTTATGGCCTATGGTTAAAACTTTCTATCCCATATCGACAAAAAAGTATGTGCTACATTCTGTTATATATGGGAATATTCAAATAGTTAATTACGGTGTAAGGAGGGCCCACTGGTACTTAAGGCTGTCAAGCTCGATACCAGAGGCATTCCTTACACCGACCTTTTTGACAAAATTTAGTCTATATCCCACATCGGATAGAAATAGAAAAGAAATGCGGTTCATATATGCGTAGTTCACTACATTTGGTTGCCAAGAAGGGAGTATCAATGGAGGAGGAAAGTCTCCAAAGTCAACAAATAGGAAACTTCACAGCCACTGTTACTCGCTTTCTTGGCCTCTTATCATTTTTGAATCCTCGGCCTCATGATAAGTTGTTTGAGAAAAAATATAAACAAACTTCCCCTCAGGCTCAACGCCGAAGAGTAGTTCATTCGCCTCGGACCCTAAGTGTCCGGCTCGGCAAAAATCTCGCCTCGGACCCTAAGTGTCCGGCTCGGCAAAACCTCCCCTCAGGCTCAGCGCCGGGGAGTGATTCATTTAACCTCGGACCCTAAGTGTCCGGCTCGGCAAAAATCTCGCCTCAGATCCTAAGTGTCCGGCTCGGCAAAACCTCCCCTTAGGCTCAGCGCCGGGGAGTAGTTCATTCGCCTCGGACCCTAAGTGTCTGGCTCCGCAAAAATCTCGCCTCGGATCCTAAGTGTTCGGCTCGGCAAAAATCTCGCCTCGGACTCTAAGTGTCCGGCTCGGCAAAACCTCCCCTCAGGCTCCGCGCCAGGGAGTATTTAATTCGCCTCGGATCCTAAGTGTCCGAGACAGCTTTGGACCCTAAGTGTCCTATTCAGCACTATTCCTCCACGACTCAGTGCCGAGGAACAATTCGCCTCGAATCCTAAGTGTCCGAGACAGCTTCGGACCCTAAGTGTCCTATTCAGTAATATTCCTCCAGTGCCGAGGAACAATTCGCCTCGGATCCTAAATGTCCGAGACAGCTTCGGACCCTAAGTGTCCTATTCAGCAATATTCCTCCACACTCATTGCCGAGGAACAATTCATTTCAGACCTTTGGTGGCCGGATCAGAACTTTTTCCTCCGGACTCCAAGTGTTTAATACCCTGTTGATGTGGATATATCATAAGTTCATCATGATCCACCCCACATCAGGAACACACGAGAAAGAAAGAGTATGTATACGTCTACTGCAAGCAAGTCAAAGGCAAGAAGAGTTCACTTAACAGTTAGATCATTGTCCATATGAATCATCCTGAGATATCAATTAAACTGTTAAAAGGATCTCCTTCTTCCCACCATCCTTGCTTTTTCTCGGATAGCATAAATCCGAAGCATAAAGACAATGTGTTTTGTTTGTCATAAAAACATTACCAGTCAGAAAAGTATGAACAATATCAAAAGCATACAGCAAAAACAAATCAGGTATTGAAAGCCTAAAACAAAAATTATATTTATTATCCCCAACATATTGTCAATAAAAACGAAATACATGGTTCTACTTCCTCTTCGGATCGAAGGGAGTAGATTCAAAAGCATCCACTACAGTAGGACTTGGGGTAGGAGGAATTGAAGCCGCAGGGGCAGAAGAGCTAGGAGTACCCTTTAGGTGCGTCTTCACCATTTTGGCAAAGCGGATTTCAGCTTCCAAAGCCTGTGGCCCTTCATCATATGGGAAGTGCACCCCCACCTGCTTGTTAAAAGCGTCCGGATCCATCGTCCTAGGGCCTGAGCCCTAATTATAGCCAGACCGGAACACTTTAGCACTAGCCAGGTGTGCCAGACAGGAGTAGCGCCCCTGCATTTGCTTCCCCGCTTTGAAGCAAGTAGTAAGAGCCTCGGTCAGGCGTTGAATTTCGGCCTGAAGAGAATCCACCTTAACCTCAGAGGCAGCTAACTGCCTCTTATACACATCCTTGGCTTCAGTAGCTATCTTCAGATTGGTAGAGGCAGTGGTGGCTCTCTTCTCTGCATTGTCAAGATCCTTCTCCAGCTTCTTGATGGAGAGGGATTGGGCTTCAGCAGTGGCGCAGAAGGCCATGGTGTGGTATAGACTCTGTATAACAGAGGAACAAATATGAGCATAAATGGAAACATGAGTAAGCAAGAGTAACATAATTCTGAAGAAGAAATACGAACCTCTATGGCCAGGACCGGGGCAGAGGGGAGTAGTTGTTCCAACCCCATTTGGCTGATGGCTTCCTCGTCCTTTGGGAGCCACATCCCTCGGGCCACAGCCAGTGCAGCTGAAGGGTCTGTGATCACAGAATCCCCTGAATGCATGACTGACTTGTCAGCCCTGGTGAAGGAAGGAGTCCAAGGAGCCCCAGTTTCAGCCAGAACAAATGCCCTGACTTCATCTTCAGGTTCAGCCTCTCCAGCCTTTTTCCCTCTACTTTTAGAAGGGACCTTGCCCTTGCCAGAGGATGGGGGGTTGAGGCGAGATTTCTTCATTGGTGGTTCCTCAGCCTCCACCTCACCCTCGGTAGACCTAATAACGACCAAGGGTTGGGCATCTTCGGATTTCTTTTTTAAAGCCTCAGCCCTCCGTATCTCCCCCTCAGTCATGGGGAAACTATCAAAGGATGGTAGAGATAGATCCATGAGGTCTGCAGCAACAGCACTGGAGGCAATATCCTTGAGGTTTGAAGAATTTAGCAGGTCCTCGATAGGCGAGGGGTCACTCCAGACTCGTTCCTCAAGAAAAGAAAGTCTGTTCCTTGCTGCGGAGGATGGGAATGTAGCTGAAAAAACACCAAGAAACTCATAAGTACGGCGAAACATTAAGACTTGGCAAGGAAAACAGCCAGAACACTTGGTATGAAGGGAGGTTAAGTATTCTATACCTAATTTCCCGAACTTGCGCGGGATGGGGAGCATAATTGATTGGGGTACGGACCATTTTCCTTTAACTATAACCATCATTTCTCTCAACTTCTTCTCGGATGAAGAAAGGTTCGTGTATATCCTCTGATGAAGGGGAGAGATAAAAAAGAAGCGACTAGGCTCGGTCCCATGCTTAGATATATTATAAGTAAGCAGAAGGTCGGCAAAGGTCAAATCCAGAGCCTCTAATTTTCGGCGCACCAACAGTGCCGAAAGGATGCGAAAGAAATTAAGATTTACCTGAAGGGGGGCAAGACCTAACTTGTTGAAAACTTAATGATAGAAGGGGTGAAGAGGGAACCGGAGGGCGCTAAGATGCCCTACCGAAAGAAGCAACTCACTCTCTTCAATTCCCTCGCCGGAGGTAAAATCGGCACCCTCGGGATATTCTACAATTTCTACTCCCTCAAGAATATCAAATTCTTCCATTACCGAAGCAATAAAGAACTTGATGCGATGAATAGAGATGATTGCTTTCCTCTCTTCATGAGTAAAAACATTATCAGAGCCTGAGGTGGATGTCTCGGATGGAAGGGGGGAAGTACCTAATTGATTCAACGAAAGACGATCTGTAGAAACCCTAGGAGGGGGAGCCCTAATGCGAACGGGGGAAGATGAAGGTGTGGATTCAGAATCCCTAATGTCTATACGTTCGGGAGTAGAGGAAGTACTCATAATGAAAGATTGAAGAGAAAGATGCGAAAAAAAAAACTAACCTGACAAGGCGATGGAATGAAGAACGCAGGAGTGCAGCTAGGGCGAATGTAACTCTTGTAGAATCTTGTACGACGGAGTAATAATGAAAGTCCTCGAACCGTCTCTGAAGCAAAGTAAAAAACCGGTTTCAATTCCCTCTTTAATGAGAGCCGTCACTCAATTAAAAATGAAATTTGGGGCAAAGTGTGTAGGGAAAAAAACTCCCTCCAATAAGAAGCGTACACGTCATCACTACACATATCTACATTCCAAGGACATATAAGGCCTATCATGCTCAAGCCCAAATTGAGTGTATTTTTAGCCCAAGACCATTGTTATTTGTCTTCCAACCTCCATCAAGGCCGAATCAAGAGGTCATCAGCCCAACTTGTTAATATTTAACGTCCGGTGCGTTACTCAAGCCCAGCCAGATCAAAGTATGTTCAGCCGAGTTATTCAAGAATGCACAAGTCCTACCAGTTGAAGGATTTACCGTAGAAGGAAAATTCCGAGATAGAAAGTTCTGTACAAGGCAAGTTCTATGTATGAAAAATTAGACAATGGAAAGAACTCTATTAGTAAGGAATGTTTATATAGAAAGAATTGGAGGACAAGCAACGCGAGTCCTACCATAATTTTACAATCTTTTGTATATAAATAGAGGCTTAGACCTCCAATAAAGGGATCAAGCAATTCTACGCTTCGACATATATTGTTCTTGTTTATTTTTACTATTGATTGAGTGAGTTGTTTTATTTATCTTAATCATTATTGGTTGAGCGAAATTCTGCACCTACAATATCTATATACATACAAATGTGTAAAAATAACATAAGATGGTAATATTAAAAATAATTTTTTTAAATCTATTAAAAATAATTTTAAAAAAATTAAATATAGTAGGAGAACTGATATTTAATAGGAATGATTGGAGAAAGAGAATTTCTGTGATTGGTCATATTTATATGGAATCATGGCAAGAATAGGAATGATTGGAGAAAGATAATTAATTTGACTAACTTATTTATATAAGATTATGACAAAAATGATGATACTGACAATGATGATATGCAAATTTTTTAATGTCACCACTCAGTCTATATATATATATATATATAATGGAGCTCTAGGAGCAAATACAATGTGATACGATCCGGATCAATGAATTTGTTATTATATATAGTGAGACCTAATTTAGTAGTGGTAGCTAGTTGGAGTTTAACCATATATACCAAAATTAAATTGGCTAATAATTAATTATGGCATTGACTGCACTCAGATTGTCCGTATAATATTGCAACCATATGCATTAGTCTTCAAAGCACTGCGTTCAATTAACAAACTAACGTTTGGCAATTGTATTATTTCTGGGAGACCGCACTCCACTTTTGTATAATTGTACTTCAATTTTAAAGGACATAAAAATTCTACTCTTAATTTAAAAAATTAATAATTATTTATTTTAAATACAACAACTATCATTTTTAGTTATAGTAAGATCTTTTTGTGTCTCCCTCTATCCCAATAAACATTTTTGGTATCATGCTTTCAGAAAACAATTCTCTTCCAGTAAGCATTTAATGACCTTTCTAACATAGCCTATTCAACAAGTCAAAAAAGAAATTTACTCGAGTTACACTTTATTTTACCATATATAAAATATTATTTTATACGTTATACTTTATATCTTTTTTACTTCTTCTTTTCTACCTCAGGAAAGACGAAAAAAAATCGTTGTAACTCTGATGAAGATGTGGCCTAATAGAGATTACAACAGGTGTCCAAAATAAAATAAAATTTTAAATTGGGCATTGCATCTTGCGGGTATAACCCATATCTTCCTTTTTTTATATTATTTATTTCCTTTGCAATGCCGCTTTCTTCCTCCTCCGTCACTGACTACTGGACCACTCTGTCCGACGACAACCCAAATCCTTCTGAGTCTCTTCTGGTCTGCCGCCGCCTTCGGCCTCCTGGATCAACCGCCGAAACCCTAATTGCTTTCTATATATATATATATATATATACGCACACAAGTCTCTGCATGTAGTGTGTGTGAATTAGGGGTTTAGGGCTAATGTTTGGTTTACAGATTCAGGATACGGTATGGAGGTCGTGGTAGTTGGCAATGGCAAAGTTCAACGGTGATGGCAGAGTTGAAAGAGCAGACAGAGGAGTCGAGAGGTAGAGGACGAGCTGCTAGGGGCGTCAGTGGTGGTGGTGGCACCACCGATTATGCTACATCAACAGGTTGGACAAGTTCTATTAGGCTACATCAACAGGTTGGACACAAACATTATCACGTTGTAAACTCATTTATAAAAAATGGTCACTGTAGCCTTTTGTCAATATAAAATATCCCTTACTAATTTGGTTTACTTTGCATCAATTTATGTATTAGTTACTACAAGAGAAATTGAACATTTGAACCCTTCCATATATATTTATTTTGTTTTTAGTTATTTAATTCTCACATGTTATATGGTATGCTTTTTATTTATTGAGTTTACTTTTATTTATTAATTTCGTAAAAATCATAACTAGTAAGTTTTTTTAATAACTACTTGGACCCATTCTCATGTATAATGATCTTAAATTTTTAATAAAAATTACTAAAATTCAGTAAAAATTCATCTGTATTGAATTATGTTGTAAAACTAGGTGCACTTGGAGCACTAGGTGCAAGGTGGGAAAAAAATTAACTATAAAAAACTAGCCAGATTTCTTGTGCTGCTTGTTATATTTCTGGTTGTTAGTGACGGGAAAGCATGCAGTGGAACTAACAGAGAAAATACCAGAAGTGAATTAACAGAGAAAATAATTACCCAGAAAAGAAAAATTGAACAGTGAATATATTTGGACCTGTTAGCATGATGATGAACAAATTGGATCAGTCCCAATTATGAAACGGAGAACAAGCTTCACCAGTCCATAAGTATTTTACAAAAAGATGTTGACTATTGTTGCCTAAGGAGGAAAATGAAAATTCAAATCAGATAACATTCCCTCAACCCTTCTCCAGGTAATGCATTCATTTATGCCGTATATTTTCTGTCCTTGTTTAACCTTAGGACCCTAACAAACTTCAAAGGTCATCATCCATATAGCCATATAGGAGGCATTGCCAACGTGTTGAAAGTTGAAACCCAGAACTCCCTTAAGATTTTCTAGAACTACTACTACTCGAATCAATGCAAACTGTCTTGGTTGAATACCGGTGAAGTACTTGGACTTGATAACTTCTCATCTCCGTGGAACAACTGCCTTTTACATTCACCAACAACATCACTTCCTTATCTCGGGTGTCTTCTTTCCACCGACTTTGTGGAATTCCATCCATCAACTCTTCAGGTGTATGAAAAGCTTCGTGATGTACCTTAGCCTCCACAAATTGACCAGGATTAATGATGCCAGCTGCTGGTGTGACCTAAACCACAAAAAAGAAAAAGTAAAAATAAAAGGTCATTAATTACAGTGGAGTGTAGGACTATACAAGTGGAACTTGTAAAAAGTTTATTTAGAAACACGAAAAGAACAAGGGAAGGCCGAGGGTTATATTTTATAATACCTAGTATTTAAAGGCAAAGGACACCTTGATCTCCCCCAATTCTAACCCTGACTACTAAACGAATTTGGGGAGTCTGATAAGGGCACAAACCTTCCTTGTCATTATCATTGTAGTGTCATTGTAATTAGGGCAACAAATGATAAACAGTTGGAGATCTGCTTGTTTAAAGCTCGACTCGTTAAGTAAACGCACCAAGCTCGAGCTGAAGCTCAATTTTTTAGCTCATTTAATAAGCAAACCGAACCAAACATTGTTAAGCTCGATTGTGTAGGCATGGATATGGATATAGACTTGTATTTGCTTGTATAAGTTCATAATCGAGCCAAAGAGATATTGGACATGAGGAATTCGAAGAAATCACTTAGTGGAGAATAGTCCATGATGGACAATTATGCCACGTGGCCAAAGAATATGAATCATCCCAAAAGTGCACAAATTGGTTGTGGTAGAGATAGAGTCCCAAAAAAGATCAGCTCAAACCAAGCCTAAACATGAATGCGACATAGAGAGTGCCTTTTTTTTTTTATTTTTTTTTTTATTTTTTATTTTTATTAAATTAAACAAATCTATCCAAGTTGAGGCCGAGCTCAAGTTTTCAAACTCATCACGATCCTGAGCTGAACCAACCAATGAATAAGTCGAGCCCGAACTGACTAAAGCTCGGCTTAGTTCATTTGCAGCCCTAGACTGTAATGTATCCAATGTTTCCCAAAAACCAAGAAGAATAATATAGCAATATCAAATGATATATCATTCACTAGCCAGCGACAATATTTTGTAGAAATCTAAAATTCTCTTAACTATCATATTAATTTCTCCTATAACCAATGTTTACAGCCAATATATAGTTATTAGTAAGCTTAAAGATTTTCAACATATTGTCGCTTATTTAGCATTAAGTTCTTTACAAAATCAGGAACCTATTCCTCCTCCTACCAGCTGCAACATCAATGAAGAGTTTAAACCATGTTGGAAAAGAATTTGGAATATCCATTCTAAAAGGAAGATTCTTTTCTTTATTTGGCAGTAGTCATGAGAGAAGCCCAGTACTCATGAACCTCATAAAAAGGAATGTTGTGAATGATGCTTTGTGTAAACTTTGTAGGGAAGCTGAGGAATCAATAGTTCATGTCTTTTGCAAGTGCCAGTGGCAACTCAAACATGGAAGTTAATTAAGCCCATTGAGACTAGAGCTTGCTGATCCACTTTGGTCCTCTTGGAAGCATTTCTTGATCTGGTTAAATGGATTAGTAAGTCAAACTCCTAGTGGCAACTCTGCAGATGCAGAAACGACTACTACTTTAAGGAGGTTAAATGGGATCCTCAAGATATTGTTGATAAATCAGTTTCAATTTCAAGGAATTCCAGGAGGCCTCTTCTAAGGGCTTCGGTATTTCCAACCCAATGCCTACCTTGTCTCACTCTTGACTAGCCTGGTCTCCTCCTTATCAAAGGAAGGTGGAAGTTAAATGTGGACATGTCCTTCTCTTGCACCTTAAAGGAAGCTGATGAGGGCATTAATCTCAGAGACTTCAAGTGTGGCTTCAAGCTTCTTTCCGACTGCTGAGTTTCCCCCTCATCCCTTATTTGTAACAAGTAGTTTTCTCAAGGGTAGGGAGGGAGGTAATGATGAAATCAGTCCTTACAGCTTCTCAGTGTTGGAGAAATGTATTTCAGCTATTGGCTTGTTAGAGTAGCTTCATTTTTCTTTCAGCATGTTCCTAGTGCTGAAAGACTTTGTGGGAAGGTTTAAAGCTGTTAAGCCTACGGGCTATCAGGAAGTGGAGGTGGAAGATGATTGTAGATCGATTATAAATTTGCAGCCTCGGGAAGAGCAAGCTGCTGTTCTCTTGGAGGACATCACCACCATGCTTTCAAAATTTTCTAGTTTTTTCTCTGGGGTGGATTAATCATCAATCTAATCAAGTAGCTTTACTTATTAGTAAGTGGGCTTCTAAAGAGGAATTTTCTGATGTTGAGTGGAATATCTGGCCATCTTTTTTCCCTGAATGTGATTTATTTTATTGATCCAAGTAGTCAATAACGTACAATAGGAGATGGTGATCAATTGTAGATCACAAAGAGAACAAAGAAAAGACAACCAAAACCAGTTTGGGGCATACCCCAAAACAAGACAACAAAAAAACAGAAAATCAGAGAACAATCTATCCAATAGGATGACAGGTAGAACAGACAACCATCAGCAGGATAAAAAAAGGTGTAATAGATCGGAAAGAGACAATCTAACTGCATCTACACCTTCAAAGCATGCTTCCATAGCTGCATCTTGGTTGTCTGTACCCATTGATGGGTATCTTCCCTCTGTTTCTTAGCCTTTCTTTGTTATATGAAAGGCTAAAGAAAAAGGTGTTCGAATAAGATTAAAAGGAACTGGCAAGGTGCTGTCACGATATGTAACAATTGAATGTCTCCAAATGGAAGGTAAAGAATATAGGTCAGTATTTGGGAGTATGCTGTGATAACTCTCAAAATTGAGTCACTCTAGTACGCTTTAGATACATGGCAATTCACCATAGTTTGCGAATTGGTAACTAAGATTGGTGAGAAAAGCTTGGAACATCTCTCCTATATGCAAAATTAAGACACGAGTATAAAACATTTAATGGGCTGGTCCAATTAAGAGATACCACAAACAAATTTGCAAAATTGCAGTATAATTAGTGATTTGAATCTCTCTCAAAAAAATAAAAATAATTAAACAAATGACTATAAACGGATTCTCAAAGGTATGCCTTCTTGCAGAACATCCACTAGTTTAAGGAGGAAAAATAAAAACAGTAAACCATCAATCTTTTCGTCAATGGTGAGTCAATTAGGCATAGGGACCTTTTGGTACGAATGGTAACTTTTAAGGTATGTGTAAGCTTTATTTTAAAGGTAGAGCCCTAAGCCTCCAGTGCAAAGCGTGTAGTGTGCCGGCGACAACAAAAGATGGGAATTTGAAATTTTTTGAAGACATGGCTTCCTTTTCTAGTAATATTTTCAACAAGGCATATCTTCTCCATTACTTTAATTTATGTTTTGAGAAAAAGTAGTACTAGCATCAACGTAGAAGCAGGATCTGTTACCTAGAGCCAACAGGGAAAACCAAAGGAACCTCTTGGACAATAGTCTGATGCTTTCCCATCCTCCTTGGTGGTAAACTGATCTCCAAGAGGAACTTGTAAAAAGTTTATTTTGAAACACAAAAAGAACAAGGGAAGGCCGAGGGTTATATTTTATAATACTTAGTATTTAAACACAAAGGACTCCTTGATATCCCCCAATTCTAACCCTGGCTACTAAACGAATTCGGGGAGTCTGATAAGGGCACAAACGTTCCTTGTCATTATCATTGTAGTGTCACTGTAATTAGGACAGCAAATGATAAACAGCCGGAGATCTGCTTGTTTAAAGCTCGACTTGTTAAGTAAACACACCAAAGCTCGAGCTCAAACTCGATTTTTTAGCTCATTTAATAAGCAAACCGAACCAAACATTGTTAAGCTCGATTGTGTAGGCTCGTGTTCACAACCATAGGCTCATGAACACATTTACGGACATAGGTTTGTGTAGGTATGGATATGGATATAGACTTGTATTTGCTCGTATAAGTTCATCATCGAGCCAAATAGATATTGGAGATGAGGAAGTATTCGAAGAAATCACTTAGTGGAGAGTAGTCCATGATGGGCAATTATGCCACATGGCCGAAGAATATGAATCATCCCAAAAGTGCACAAATTGGTTGTGGTAGCAACGGAGTCCCACAAAAGATCAGCTCAAACGAAGCCTAAACATGAATGCGATACCGAAGAGCCTTTTTTAAAATAAAAAAAAATTTAAACAAATCTATCCAAGTCGAGGCCAAGCTAAAGTTTTCAAGCTCATATTAATTTCTCCTGCAACCAATGTTTACAGACAATATATAGTTATTAGTAAGCTTAAGGATTTTCAACTTATTGTCTCTTATTTAGCATTAAGTTTTTTACAAAATCAGGAACCTATTCCTCCTCCTACCAGCTGCAGCATCAATGAATAGTTTAAACCATGTTGGAAAAGAATTTAGAATATCCATTCTAAAAGGAAGGATCTTTTCTTTATTTGGCAGTAGTCATGAGAATAGCCCAGTACTCATGAACCTCATAACAAGGAATGTTGTGAATGATGCTTTGTGTAAACTTTGTGGGGAAGCTGAGGAATCAATAGTTCATGTCATATGCAAGTGCCCAGTGGCAACTCAAACATGGAGGTTAATTAAACCCATTGAGACTAGAGCCTGCTGATCAACTTTGGTCCTCTTGGAAGCATTTCTTGATCTGGTTAAATGGATTAGTAAGTCAAACTCCAATAGTCAAAGCATTCTCTGCTCTTTCATTTTGTGGCAACTCTGCAGATGCAGAAACGACTACTACTTTAAGGAGGTTAAATGGGATCCTCAAGATATTGTAGATAAATCAGTTTCAATTTCAAGGAATTCCAGGAGGCCTCTTCTAAGGGCTTTGGTATTTCCAACCCAATGCCTACCTTGTCTCACGCTTCACTAGCCTGGTCTCCTCCTTATCAAAGGAAGGTGGAAGTTAAATGTGGACATGTCCTTCTCTCGCACCTTAAAGGAAGCTCATGAGGGCATTAATCTCAGAGACTTCAAGTGTGGCTTCAAGCTTCTTTCCGACTGCTGAGTTTCCCCCTCATCCCTTATTTGTAACTAGCAGTTTTCTCAAGGGTAGGGAGGGACGTAATGATGAAATCAGTCCTTACAGCCTCTCAGTGTTGGAGAAAAGTATTTCAGCTATTGCCTTGTTAGAGTAGCTTCATTTTTCTTTCAGCATGTTCCTAGTGCTGAAAGACTTTGAGGGAATGTTTAAAACTGTTGAGCCTACGGGGCTATCAGGAAGTGGAGGTGGAAGATGATTGTAGATCGATTATCAATTTGCAGCCTAGTGAAGAGCAAGCTGCTGTTCTCTTGGAGGACATCACCACCATGCTCTCAAAATTTTCTAGTTTTTTCTCTGGGGTGGATTAATCGTCAATCTAATCAAGTAGCTTTACTTATTAGTAAGTGGGCTGCCAAAGAGGAATTTTCTGATGTTGAGTGGAATATCTGGCCATCTTTTTTCCCTGAATGCGATTTATTTTATTGATACAAATAGTCAATAATGTACAATAGGAGATGGTGATCAATTGTAGATCACAAAGAGAACAAAGAAAAGACAACCAAAACAAGTTTGGGGCATACCCCAAAACAAGACAACAAAAAACAGAAAATCAGAGAACAATCTATCCAATAGGATGACAGGTAGAACAGACAACCATCAGCAGGATAAAAAAAGGTGTAATAGATCGGAAAGAGACAATCTAACTGCATCTACACCTTCAAAGCATGCTTCCATAGCTGCATCTTGGTTGTCTGTACCCATTGATGAGTATCTTCCCTCTGTTTCTTAGCCTTTCTTTGTTATATGAAAGGCTAAAAAAAAAAGGTGTACGAATAAGATTAAAAGGAACTGGCAAGGTGCTGTCACGATATGTAACAATTGAATGTCTCCAAATGGAAGGTAAAGAATATAGGTCAGTATTTGGGAGTATGCTATGATAACTCTCAAAATTGAGTCTCTCTAGTACGCTTTAGATAAATGGCAATTCACCATAGTTTGCGAATTGGTAAGTGAGATTGGTGAGAAAAGCTTGGAACATCTCTTCTAAATACAAAATTAAGACACAAGTATAAAACATTTAATGGGCTGGTCCAATTAAGAGATACCGCAAACAAATTTGCAAAATTGCAGTATAATTAGTGAGTTTGAATCTCTCTCAAAAAAAATAAAAATAATTAAACAAATGACTATAAACGGATTCTCAAAGGTATGCCTTCTTGCAGAACATCGACTAGTTTAAGGAGGAAAAATAAAAATAGTAAACCATCTATCTTTTTGTCAATGGTGAGTCAATTTGGCATAGGGACCTTTTGGTACGAATGGTAACTTTTAAGGTATGTGTAAGCTTTATTTTAAAGGTAGAGCCCTAAGCCTCCACTGCAAATGGATGATACCTGTGTAGTGGTGTGCCAGGGCCAACAAAAGACGGAAATTTGAAATTTTTTTAAGACATGGCTTCCTTTTCTAGTAATATTTTCAACAAGGCATATCTTCTCCATTACTTTAATTTATGTTTTGAGATAAAGTAGTACTAGCATCAATGTAGAAGCAGGATACGTTACCTCAAGCCAACAGGGAAAACCAAAGGAACCTCTTGGACAATAGTCTGATGCTTTCCCATCCTCCTTGGTGGTGGACTGACCTTCACATATGATTTGAAATATAGCGCTTTTTTTCCCACTCTTGTTGGTAATTCTTAAAATGCAAGTGTCTTGATTTTGAAGGATTATGTTTTTGGTACTAACTACTATTTCTGGAACATAACATATATCTTCAAGCAAAGACGTGATCTGATAATTGGATTCGACAATTTTACCAAACTCTTGTCTCATTATTGACATATCAACGTGGGCAATATCGACATTGAATTTGCACCGGACAGGTTTGTGATCACTCTCTGTCACATCCATGCAAGCCTCATACCTGTCAAATAAGCATAACAGGTCATAAAGCAGTACGAAAAAGATTTAACCGGAACAAACTGCACCACCAAACCTACTCTAAAATCGAAGACACTACAGGGCACTCTAAATTGCACTCCACTGCTGAAGCTGGCCGGTTGTCACGATATAGTATCCTGTCACACCAGGCTGGAATGCGCTTCTTCTCTCCTGAATCATATCCTGTAAAGAATAGGTAGAGAAAATATAAATTTCAATGCTTTTGGACCAATTCGTGATGGGAGGAAAAACCTTCTGAAAGGTAATGCCATATTTATCATTGTTCCTTATATTGGACTCAGATGTAATTCTCAACCAACTTTGTAGTTGAGGCAAATATTAGTACCATTAATGGTTGTATCATACCTCCTAAACCGGTTTTTCCCCTTTGAAACTTGTAAGTTGGAGGAAATCTGATGAGTGCTTCACGCATTCCTTGGAAAACTTTACCAGCTTTCATTTCTGCTCTCAGTTGATCCTTTTCTAGAAGCCAATCAAAGCTTCTTTTCTTAATAAATTCCCTTGCTTCATCATAAGATGTTCTGAAAAGCCGATAGTTAAAATCACCAAGAAATATGACTATATCAGCTTCAGCGAACTCAGGTTTCTCTTCAGGTGTGATGCCTGGAACCTGCTGTAGCAACACAACTGCATTACTAAAAACTGGTGACTGAAAAAATGCAAGAAACTATTTTGACCTTTGTAGTACCAACCAAAAAAGAGCTCATACATTTGTATAACGAAGCATTTGAACAGCAAATGAGATTCCAGTTGCAACAGAGAGGACCAGTGGCAAGCCAGAAGAATAAAGCTGCCAAAATAAATATGTGGAGACGGCAAGAGAGCAAGACAAAAGAACGTATGGCACAATACTATAGAGGAGGTTAGACGATTTTCTGAAGACCATTGTTCGATAAATATGATCAAAATCAGCGTTACGGCAATTGACTGCTTCCAAATGCGCCGCAAAGTGACAGTTCACGAAGCACATTATCCTATCATATACTCTCAATCTCAAACCTACACCCCCCTGCTCAGAAATGTTAGTAATGTAATTCATAATATTGAGGGAAAAAAAACCCTTGAAATAGCCACAAGAATCCACATTATGTCAAAATAATATCATTTGGTCAATGGCAGAAGGAATTTATAGAACCGTCTTTTCTACCATAGTAGTCATTCAGATGCAAAGGGTTTCAAAACTAACTGTGGCAGTTATGGTAGAAGCAGCTTTCTTGGACAGATTTTAGGATGACCATGACCATATAATGCCTTCTCATCATTCAAAAAGATATACTTGATAGAATAATAACAGTAACAAAAGCGTTCTACACTGGTGATGGGATATATGACCTAATTTTAGGACAGGATCTTCTTCCATGTGCATCAAAAGTTCAGATCAAAGTAAATACTAATGTAACATAAATGCCTAATATTTGCAGGGAGACGAATATCGGAAAGCTAACCTCACTGTTGCATCAACATTTATTGTTCTTAATTTGATGATGGCCAGTCGGATGAAAAAATTATTTAGTGATTTTCTTAAGAGAAAAAGAAATAAGAAGTTGAGTGCAAAACTAACAATGGTTGAGAAAGAGAGAGATGAACTTAAACTTGAAGTTGGGAAACTTAGAAACACTTTTTTTTTTGATAAGTAAGAATTTTATAAAAAGCGCTCAAAAGGGGAGCGAATTCCAAGGAAACAAAAGGCCACAAAACGCCTTAAACCTTTAAAGAGGCCAAAAAAATTACAATCTCCTTAATAGAACGATAATCCCTCCCTGAGACCCAACTAAAAAGAGTGGAAATGATGAAGAACTTAAGCATAGAAATAGGTTTCTCCTTTCCTTCGAAATATCTCCGATTCCTCTTGAGCCAAATGCACCACCAAATACAGAGAGGGGTAACCCTCTAAGCATCCCGAATGAGAGCCCCAACTGAGAAGCCTCTCCAAGTCTCAATCAACCCTCTAGAGGAACAGGGCATAACCCAAGGGACCTCAAATAACCTAATAATCAAATCCCAACAATTTCTGGCCATGCTACAATGCAACAGAAGGTGACCTACTGTCTCCTCATCGCGCAGGCCCAAGTAACAGCGATTGACAACCACCTAATTCCTCCTCTTCAAATTATTCCGGGTTAAAATCCTACCCAAGACAGATGTCTAAGCAAAGAAGGCCACATTAAAGGGAGCCTTGGAACGCCAAATAGCCTTCCAAGGGAAAGGACCACCTTCACCAACAGTAAGGCACCTAAAAAAGGACCTCACCTCGAAACGACCCTGAAAGTGAGGACTCCAAAGCCAACAATCAGACTCCCCATGAGAAATCACCTGGCGATACTGCAACTCCAAAAAACGAGTGACCCCCTCAATCTCCCAATCCTAAAAATGCCTCCTAAATTGAATATCCCAATTTAGTCTTCCATTATCAAGATGATAACAGTCAACCACCAAGGCCTGCCTATCAGAAGCAATCCCGTAAAGCCGTGGGAATGAAAGAGCAAGGGGAAGCTCCCCACACCAAAGGTCCTCCCAAAATCTGATCCTCCTACCATTCTTGATCCGAAAATGAACATGTTTGCAAAAAATGTCCCACCCCTTTCGAATGCAAGTCCAAACCCCCACACCCCTAGGACCACGCACCTCAAGAGAACTCCACCCACCACTGCTCTCCCCAAATTTGCTGGCAATAACTTTCCTCCAAAGCCAATGCCTCTCAACCCCAAATCTCCAAAGCCATTTCATCCTTCTAATCCCTAAACCTCCACTCCAAAAAGGACAACACACTTGCTCGCAACGAACCAGATGATACTTGAACTCCTCTCCTCTCCCCCCCCCCTCCCCCAAAAGAAAATTACGCTGCAATCTCCCAATTCTCTCAGCCACAGAAGAAGGAATCTGAAAAAATGAGATGAAATATGTGGGAAGGCAAGAGAGAGTGCTCTTAATCAGAGTGACCCCCCCCCCCCGGAGAGGTACTGTTTCTTCCAACCTGCCAGCCTCTTCTCAAATCTATCCACCACCGAATCCCAGTTCCCCACGCATCTCGGAGGGGCTCCCAGAGGTAAGCCTAAGTAAGAAATGGGGAAAGATCTAGTGCGACATCCAAGGATCTGAGCAAACATCTCAATTTTAGATACATCCCCAACCGGCACTAAAACACTCTTTCCGACATTCACCTTAAGCCCAGAGACAACTTGGAACCAAACCAAAATGCATCTCAAATGTCTCAGCTGGGACGCATCAGCATCACAAAGAACTAAGGTATCATCCGCAAACATCAAGTGAGAAATCTCCAACTGACTAGTAACATCCCTGCCCATCCGAAAGCCTCTCAAAAAACCCAGCTCAATAGCCCTTTTCAACAATCTATAGAACCTTAGTTAATAAACGCAGGGATGGGAGGAAAAACCTTCTGAAAGGTAATGCCATATTTATCATTGTTCCTTATATTGGACTCAGATGTAATTCTCAACCAACTTTGTAGTTGAGGCAAATATTAGTACCATTAATGGTTGTATCATACCTCCTAAACCGGTTTTCCCCCTTTGAAACTTGTAAGTTGGAGGAAATCTGATGAGTGCTTCACGCATTCCTTGGAAAACTTTACCAACTTTCATTTATGCTCTCAGTTGATCCTTTTCTAGAAGCCAATCAAAGCTTCTTTTCTTAATAAATTCCCTTGCTTCATCATAAGATGTTCTGAAAAGCCGATAGTTAAAATCACCAAGAAATACGACTATATCAGCTTCAGCGAACTCAGGTTTCTCTTCAGGTGTGATGCCTGGAACCTGCTGTAGCAACACAACTGCATTACTAAAAACTGGTGACTAAAAAAATGCAAGAAACTATTTTGACCTTTGTAGTACCAACCAAAAAAGAGCTCATACATTTGTATAACGAATCATTTGAACAGCAAATGAGATTCCAGTTGCAACAGAGAGGACCAGTGGCAAGCCAAAAGAATAAAGCTGCCAAAATAAATATGTGGAGACGGCAAGAGAGCAAGACAAAAGAACGTATGGCACAATACTATAGAGGAGGTTAGACGATTTTCGGAAGACCATTGTTCGATAAATATGATCAAAATCAGCGTTACGGCAATTGACTGCTTCCAAATGCGCTGCAAAGTGACAGTTCACGAAGCACATTATCCTATCATATACTCTCAATCTCAAACCTACACCCCCCTGCTCAGAAATGTTAGTAATGTAATTCATAATATTAAGGGAAAAAAGACCCTTGAAATAGCCACAAGAATCCACATTATGTCAAAATAATATCATTTGGTCAATGGCAGAAGGAATTTATAGAACCGTCTTTTCTACCATAGTAGTCATTCAGATGCAAAGGGTTTCAAAACTAACTGTGGCAATTATGGTAGAAGTAGCTTTCTTGGACAGATTTTAGGATGATCATGACCATATAATGCCTTCTCATCATTCAAAAAGATATACTTGATAGAATAATAACAGTAACAAAAGCGTTTTACACTGGTGATGGGATATATGACCTAATTTTAGGATAGTATCCTTCTTCCATGTGCATAAAAAATTCAGATCAAAGTAAATACCAATGTAACATAAATGCCCAATATTTGTAGGGAGAGGAATATCGGAAAGCTAACCTCAGTGTTGCATCAACATTTATTGTTCTTAATTTGATGATGGCCAGTCGGATTAAAAAATTATTTAGTGATTTTCTTAAGAGAAAAAGAAATAAGAAGTTGAGTGCAAAACTAACAATGGTTGAGAAAGAGAGAGATGAACTTAAACTTGAAGTTGGGAAACTTAGAAACACTTTTTTTTTTTGATAAGTAAGAATTTTATAAAAAGCGCTCAAAAGGGGAGCGAATCCCAAGGAAACAAAAGGCCACAAAACGCCTCAAACTTTTAAAGAGGCCAAAAAAATTACAATCTCCTCAATAGAACGATAATCCCTCCCTGAGACCCAACTAAAAAGAGTGGAAATGATGGAGAACTTAAGCATAGAAATAGGTTTCTCCTTTCCTTCGAAATATCTCCGATTCCTCTTGAGCCAAATGCACCACCAAATACAGAGAGGGGTAACCCTCTAAGCATCCCGAATGAGAGCCCCAACTGAGAAACCTCTCCAAGCCTCAATCAACCCTCTAGAGGAACAGGGCATAACCCAAGGGACCTCAAATAACCCTCATCAAATCCCAACAATCTCTGGCCATGTTGCAATGCAATAGAAGGTGACCCACTGTCTCCTCATCGCGCAGGCCCAAGTAACAGCGATTGACAACCACCTAATTCCTCCTCTTCAAATTATTCTGGGTTAAAATCCTACCCAAGACAGATGTCTAAGCAAAGAAGGCCACATTAAGGGGAGCCTTGGAACACCAAATAGCCTTCCAAGGGAAAGGACCACCTTCACCAACAGTAAGGCACCTAAAAAAGGACCTTACCTCGAAACGACCCTGAAAGTGAGGACTCCAAAGCCAACAATCAGACTCCCTATGAGAAATCACCTGGCGATATTGCAACTCCAAAAAACGAGTGACCTCCTCAATCTCCCAATCCTAAAAATGCCTCCTAAATTGAATATCCCAAGTTAGTGTTCCGTTATCAAGATGATAACAGTCAACCACCAAGGCTTGCCTATCAGAAGCAATCCCGTAAAGCCGTGGGAATGAAAGAGCAAGGGGAAGCTCCCCACACCAAAGGTCCTCCCAAAATCTGATCCTCCTACCATCCTTGATCCGAAAATGAACATGTTTGCAAAAAATGTCCCACCCCTTTCGAATGCAAGTCTAAACCCCCACACCCCTAGGACCACGCGCCTCAAGAGAACTCCACCCACCACTGCTCTCCCCAAATTTGCTGGCAATAACTTTCCTCCAAAGCCAATGCCTCTCAACCCCAAATCTCCAAAGCCATTTCCCAAGAAGAGCCCTATTGAAAGGAAATATCTTTCTAATCCCTAAACCTCCACTCCAAAAAGGACAACACACTTGCTCCCAACGAACCAGATGATACTTGAACTCCTCTCCTCTCCCCCCCCCCCGGCCCCCAAAAGAAAATTACGCTGCAATCTCCCAATTCTCTCAGCCACAGAAGAAGGAATCTGAAAAAATGAGATGAAATATGTGGGAAGGCAAGATAGAGTGCTCTTAATCAGAGTGACCCGCCCCCCCTTGGAGAGGTACTGTTTCTTCCAACCCGCCAGCCTCTTCTCAAATCTATCCACCACCGGATCCCAGCTCCCCACATATCTCGAAGGGGCTCCCAGAGGTAAGCCTAAGTAAGAAATGCGGAAAGATCTAGTGCGACATCCAAGGATCTGAGCAAACATCTCAATTTTAGATACATCCCCAACCGGCACTAAAACACTCTTTTTGACATTCACCTTAAGCCCAGAGACAACTTGGAACCAAACCAAAATTCATCTCAAATGTCTCAGCTGGGATGCATTAGCATCACAAAGAATTAAGGTATCATCCGCAAATATCAAGTGAGAAATCTCCAACTGACTAGCAACATCCCTGCCCATCTGAAAGCCTCTTAAAAAACCAAGCTCAATAGCCATTTTCAACAATCTGCTTAGTGCCTCCATCACAAAAAGAAAAAGAAAGGAGAAAGCGGATCCCCCTGTCTCAAGCCCCTCGAACTAGAGAAAAACCCCGTTAGAGCTCCATTCACAAGGACAGAGAAACGAGCACTAGAGATACAAAAAAGAATCCATCTCGTCCATCGCCCCCCGAACCCTATCCTCTCCATCAAGTAGAGGAGGAAACCCCAACTCATATGGTCGTATGCCTTCTCAATGTATAGCTTGCACAAAATACCTGGAACATCATTGCTCAACCTGGAGTCCACACATTCACTGGCAATAAGAACATAATCCAAAATCTGATGAACTCCCACAAAAGCATTCTGAGAGTCAGAGATGACGCCATCCAGAACCTTCCTCAAACTAGAGGCCAAAACTTTAGCTATCAACTTGTAAAAACATCCCACTAAGCTAATATGACGAAAATCCCTAACATCCAGTGCCCCTTCCTTTTTCGAAATGAAGGCAATGAAAGTGGCATTCAAACTCTCTTCAAAAAAGCCATGAGCATGGAAAGCGTGAAAAGAGCCCATCACTTCCTCTCGGACCACCTCCCAGCACTCTAAAAGGAATCTCATGGAAAACCCATGGACTTGGGGCTTTATCCCTGTTACAGCTCTTCAAAGTAGACAAAACTTCCTCTTCAGAGAAAGACACCTCTAGTAAAGAACACTCCTCACCTAAAATAGAGTCAAAATGAAGCCCTGCCAGTAATAGTCTCCACCCAACCAATTCAGTGAGCAACACTGAAAAGAAATCAGCAAAACCCTTACAAATCTCCTCCTCTTTGAAAAACACCTCCCCATCCACCCGAATCCTCCCAATATTGTTGCCCCTTCTGTGAGCATTGGTAAGTCAATAAAAAAATTTCGTGTTGTTGTCGCCTTCCTTGAGCCACAAAGCTTTTAACTTTTGCCTCCGAGAGATTTCTTCCATGACAGCAATTTCAGCAAACTCCGTCTGACACTCTACCCTCCTAAGTTTTAATGAATCCGTTAAAGTGCCCTGGCCCTCCAATCTATCAATATCTGCAATCTCAGAGAAAACCTAATTTTTCCTACACACAAGATTATTGAAAACCTCTTTGTTCCAAACTTTAAGATCATTCTTCAAAAAACGCAGCTTACCTGCGAGAGAGTGACTAGGGGTGCTTGCTACTTCATCCCCCACCTAGAGAAGAGCCCAACCTGAGAGTCCATCATAGAGACCCACCGGTTATCCTACATCATAAGAATACCACCCACAGAGCCCATGGTTGTCAAAAGCGCGCCTGGGCGCAAGGCGCCTACAGGCGCAACAGTGGCGCCTCACAATAGCCCAGGTGCAGCGACCTTCACTAGGTGCGCGCCTGGGATGGGCCTTAGAGCTTGTATGAGGCGCGCCTCATGTATTATGCAGCATATATGATCTTTGTTTGATTGTTTGTTATTTATATTATTATATATATATATATATATATATATATATATATATATATATATATATATATATATATTGCTTTGGAAACTTAAAGCTTAAAAAGTAAAAAATAAAGAATTTTGTCATCTCAAATCAAGCTAGCTGAAGAAGAAACGTGGAATGCCTACTAACCCAAGTCAAAAGTGGGAAAGTCAAAACTCAAAAGTAGGAAAGAGGAGAGAGAAAGAAAGAAAAAAAGAAAAGAAGAGAAGAAAAGTTGAAGAAACTGGCTTGCCTCCTTCCTTCCGACAGAGAAAAGAAGAGAAGAAAAGTTGAAGAATCTGGTTTTGCCTCCTTCCTTCCAACGAAACCACTTTCCAGGTTAGTAGTAATTTCATTTAAGTTTTTTTTCCCCCTCTTCTCTTCTCCTCTTCTCTCTCTCATCTGTTTTTTTTTTTTTTTTTTTTTTTTTTCCCTTCTTTATGGGTCTCTGTTTTTCTTTTTTTTTCTTCCGGCTCTATTTTTTTTTTTCCCTCCTCCTCTTCTCTCTCTCATCTTGTTTTTGTTTTTGTTTTTTTTTTTTCCTGGTTCTCCATTGTTTCTCTTTCTTGTTTTTTTTTTTTTTTTTTTTTTTTTTTTCCCCTTCTTTATGGGTCTCTGTTTTTCTTTTTTTCCGGCTCTATTTTTTTTCCCCTCCTCCTCTTCTCTTCTCATCTTCTCTCTCTTATCTGTTTTTTTTTTTTTTTTTTTTTTTTTTTTCTTTCCATTTTTTCTTCTTTCTTGGTTTTTTATTTTTTTTTTATTTCCTTCTTTGTGGGTCTCTGTTTTTTATTTCCTTCTTTGTGGGTCTCTGTTTTTTTTCCTCCTCTTCTCTTCTCTTCTCCTCTCCTCTCCTCTTCTCTCTCTCATTTGGCTTTATTTATTTATTTTTTATTTTTTTCTGGGTCTCTGTTTTTCTTCATGTAGGGCCTCTGTATATTTTTTTTCCCCCTCCTTTCTGAGTCTTCTCTCTAGCCTAAAATGCTGCTTTGCTATTGTGGACTAAATACATGCTCTGTTTGCTAGAATTTGCTACATTATTTAACTTTTGAATGTTTGTGCCTGAATGCTGATTGCTGAATTGCTTGAATGCTTGTTTGCTGAATGTTTGTTTGCTGAATTTAACTTGGTCCATTGACTCCATTCTATTTCTTATTGCAAATAGATAGGAAAAAATGTCAAAGGATCTAGGTTGGAATTACTGTCACCTGCAAAACCCACAAGATAGGAATGCAACAACATGTAATTTTTGTGAAAAAGTTATGAAATGAGGTATTTATAGGGCTAAGCAACACATTATAGGGGGATATAGAAACGTACAAGCATGTAAAAAGTGCCCTGAACATGTGAAAGAAAAGATTAGAGAATACATGAGCAAGAAGAAAGAAGAAAAGGAACACACAAATTTGTTGCCTGATTTTGATGACATGGATGATCAAGATGTGGATCATGTAACAATAATTGATGTTAATGGTAAAAGGGTGGCAAGTGGAACTGGAAGCAATAATATTCAATCAAAAAAGCAAAAACAGAAAGGTCCTATTGATTTGTACTTCACCCCTCCTTCGAAAGTAGTTATGCAAAATAGAAAAAATGACAAGGGTAAGCAAACAACAATTGATAATACTTGCAAGAAAGAACTTAGAAACCGAGCATGTCAACGGTTTGCAAGATGGATGTATAATGCTGGGATATCATTCAATGCCCTTAATTATGATAGTTTTGCACCAGTTGTTGAAGCTATTGGCCAACATGGTCCAGGAATGAAACCTCCTTCTTATCATGAGGTGAGAGTTCCCCTCCTCAAGAAAGAACTGGAGCATACAGACAATTTAATGCGGGATTATAGAGAGGAATGGGCAAGATACGGATGTACAATTATGGCAGATGGATGGGAGGATAAAAGACACAGGTGTTTGATTAATTTTCTGGTGAATTGTCCTAAAGGGACAATGTTCATTCAATCTGTTGATGCTTCCTCTTATTCAAAGACCGGTGAAAAAATGTTTGACTTGCTTAACAAGTTCGTGCAGTAAATTGGAGCATCAAATGTGATTCAAGTAGTCACTGATAGTGCCTCTTTTAATGTTGTGGCAAGTATAAATTTCAATATGTACTTGATGTGGAAATTTTAGGTTTATTACTTCTAGCCTTCTATTAATCCATATTTTCTTTCTTTACAATAGGGAGAATGTTGGAGGGAAGGCACCGACATTTGTATTGGTCACCTTGTGTTGTGCTGCACATTGTGTGGACCTGATGTTGGAGGACATTGCTAAGATCCCAAAGATAATGATGACCATAAAGAGAGCTATAATGTTAAATGGTTATATTTATAACTGTTCGAGTTTGTTGAACATGATGAGGCATTATACTGGACATAAAGAGTTGCTTAGACCTGTAACGACTTGATTTGCCACTTCATTTATCACGTTATCAAGCATCCATCATCAAAAGGATTGCTTGAGGAAGATGTCACTTCACAAGAATGGATCTCCAGTAAATGGGCAAAAGAGATAGAAGGAAAAATGTAGCACAGATTGTGTTGATGCCTACATTTTGGACAAGCATTGTGTACTCTCTCAAAGTAGCAAGTCCTCTTGTTCGTGTACTTAAGTTGGTTGATGGTGAGAGAATGCCTCCAATGGGATATATTTATGAGGCTATGGAAAGGGCTAAAGAAGCGATAGCTAAAGCTTTTGGTGAGAATGAGGAGAAGTATAAGGACATCTTTAAGACCATTGATACTAGGTGGAATATCCAACTCCATCGCCCTTTGCATGCAGCTGGGCATTTCTTGAACCCAGAATATTTTTATAGCAATCCAAATATTGAGCAAGATGAAGAGGTGATGGGTGGTTTATATCAATGCATAGAAAGATTGGTTCCAACCACTGAAGTGCAAGATAAAATTTCTTTAGAGTTGAGTAGATATATGAAAGCTGATGGTCTATTTGGCTCATCAATTGCTATTAGACAAAGACAGTCAAGGGCACCAGGTAAACAAGTCAATTAATCATTTTTTAGTATATTTGAATTTTAATTTTGTTAATTTTTTACTAATAATATGTAAATAACAGCCGATTGGTGGTCCGCATATGGTTCTACAACTCCTAATTTGCAAAAGTTTGCCATTAAAGTGCTTAGCCTCACATGTAGCGCATCTGGGTGTGAACGAAATTGGAGTGTATTTGAACATGTAAGTTTGTAGTATTAGTAATTCAATGATAAAAAATTAGATTATAAAAAGTTATACACTTATACTTATTAGTTATTAATTATTTGAATTAATGCAGCTTCATAGCAAGAAGAGGAACCGGCTAACTCAATGTCGATTGAATGATTTGGTTTTCATCAAGTATAATTGAGCACTAAAACGACGATATGACATGCGTGATAGGATCGATCCCATCCTTTTAAATGATATAGATGATAGCAATGAGTGGTTGGTTGGAGTAATGGATGAAGATGTAGATGCTGAAAATGAGTTGGTGTTTGAAAATGACTCTTTGACATGGGGTGCAGTTGCTAGAGCTACCGGGGTTGGAGAGTCCAGCCATAATTTAAGATCAAGATCAGCTCCAAGGGCAACAAAGAGGACAACACCTTCATGCTCGTCTTCACTACGAATCATAGATGATGACGAGGCAAACTCTGAGGAGACAGAAGAGGAAGAAGATGCTAAGGGTTACAAATCTTTTGATGGGGACGATGATGAGACTATGTTGTTTGGTGAAGAAGATGATATTTAGGTCCCTTAACATTGTTTGGTAACTTTGGTTTTAGGAGTCCTTGTCAAAACTCAAAACTAAAACTAATATTTTGTTGCTTGGTTTATAGATTTGGTATGCTACTAAGTTAAGTATTGACTATGATACTTTATAGATTTGGTAGGCTACTAAGTATCTTTTGAAGAATCTGTTTTGGAGTCAAATGATAGCTTTTGCTTAAGACATCAAGTATAAATTTATAATATATGGTTAACTGGCTTATGTTTTGCTGCTTTTGAATCTTTCTTATGAATAAATAGCTTTATTAGTTTAATTGTTCTATTTTACTGGTTGCTTTATTGGTTTAATTGTGATATATTTAGACTAATTTAGTGTTTTTATTATTGGATGCTCATTGTTTAATTGTGTTATTTTTGCTAAGAATTATTGTTTTAAAATTTTACTTGTGCGCCTCACATCACTCAGGCTCGCGCCTCGCGCCTAGGCTCCAAGGGACCTCTAGCGCATCGGTGCGCCTTGGGCTTTTAATAACTATGACAGAGCCAATTACATCCAAAGTAAACCACTCCAAAAATCTTCCCTCCCCCCCCCCCCCTCCCCCAACAAACTACATGTGAAAGTTTTAATATGTGATGAAAGGGAAAGAGGAGAAAGCAAATGGAGCAAAGCAAAAGTGATGGAGGCGCAGTTCTGTGTTTTCCATATATCAACCCTAAAACATAAAAGGGTATATATACAATACAAGAAAGGCCTATTTACATAACGGCCATAAACCCTATATCTAATTACAATTGGACCCCAACATAAATACATATATACATATAACTGTTCTAACACTCCCCTTCAAGTTGGAGAATATATATCATATAATCCCAGCTTGGAACAAATTGTTTTTAACCGATTATGACCAAGAGCCTTAGTAAACATAGCAGCTAATTGATCTTCAGACTTCACAAATAGAGTAGAAATGTTCCCACTCAATATTTTCTCTCGAGTGAAGTGACAATCAACTTCAATATACTTGGTTCTTTCATGAAATACCGGATTGGATGCAATATGAACTGTTGCTTGGTTATCACAGAACAATGGAATAGAAGTCTTGATTATTAACCCAAGTTCCTCAAGAAAATGTTGTATCCATGTTAACTCATTAGAGGTATGGGCCATCGCTTTATACTTTGCTTCAGCACTAGACCGTGCTACCACTGTTTGCTTTTTACTTTTCCATGTAACAAGATTTCCACCAACAAATGTGCAGTAGCCTGTAGTAGATCTCCTATCTGAGGGAGAACCAGCCCAGTCAGTATCTGTGAAACCTTCCACCCTATAGCAACCAAAAACCTAGAGCTTGCTTAAGGTATTAGATAATCCGAAGAACTGCATTCCAATGTGGCATCATAGGAGATCCCATGAACTGACTTATGACATTAACTGCATATGAGATATCCGGTCGAGTGATAGTGAAATAAATTAATTTCCCAACAAGTCGTCGATATCTGCTAAGATCATCAAATAGATCACCCTCATCTGACAAGAGTTTTGTATTTGGATCCATAGGAGGATCAACAGGACGTCCACTCAACATACCTGTTTTTTCTAATAAATCCAACACATATTTTCTTTGAGATAAACTTATACCTTCTTGGATCTAGCAACTTCAATACCCAAGAAATATCTGAGTTGACCCAAGTCTTTAGTGTGGAACTGATTTTGTAGAAACAACTTCAATTTAACAATACCTTTAGAATCATCACCTGTGATCACAATGTCATCTACATATACCACAAGGAAAATGAAACCAGCTGTAGTGTGCTGGTGAAACACCGAATGGTCTGTTTGACATCTCTTAAGACCAAATGCTAATGCTGCCGCAGAGAACTTTCCAAACCAAGCCCTTGGAGATTGCTTCAATCCATACAGGGCCTTCCTAAGGCGACAAACGGTATGCCGATACTCCCCCTGAGCAACAAACCCAGGTGGTTGCTCAATATAAACTTCTTCAACTAAGTCACCATGTAAGAAAGCATTTTTCAGATCTAGTTGAAACAACGGCCAGTTACGATTGGCAACAATGGAAATAAGGACTTGTATAGAAGAAATCTTTGCAATAGGGGAAAAAGTCTCATCATAATCAACACCATAAGTTTGGGTGTACCCCTTTGCAACAAGACGAGTTTTCAAATGCTCAATAGAACCATCGTGGAGATATTTAATAGTGTAGACCCACTTACAACCAACCGGTTTGGAACCAGGAGGTAAGGGAACAAGATCACATGTCCCATTATGATGAAGAGCATCCATTTCATCGATCATGGCTTGTCGTCAACTGGGATGAGAAAGAGCATCCTGCAAAGTTTTGGGAACAAGTATAACAGACAATTGGGATAAAAAACAAGATAAAGTGGGTGAAACATGATTATATGAGACAAAGTTAGAAATAGGATGTGTAGTAACACAATAGTGAATACCTTTGCGTAAGGCAATTGGAAGATCATCAACATTAACAGGAGCCTCAATAAAAGTAGACAATTGGGGGGCTGCTACTTGTGGTCATCTACTATACACTTGAAGTGGCGGTGACACTAGAAGTGGTAGTGGTGTGACAGACTCTAATGAAGTAGACACAATCGGTAGCGAAAGCAACGAATCAGTATTTAAAGATGAACCATGGGCAGAGAAGTAAGGAGTGTCCTCAAAAAAAGTAACATCCATACACACAAAAGCACGACGAGTGTTAGGGTCCCAACATTTATAACCTTTTTAAGTCTGAGAGTACCCAAGAAAGGCGCACTTAATGGCACGAGGAGACAATTTATCAATGCCAGGATGTAATATGTGAGCAAAGCACACACACCCAAAAACACGAGGAGTAAATGCAAATAACAGTCGACTAGGAAAAACAAAAGAATAAGGGCATTTCCAGTTAAAAACAGAAAATGGCATACAATTAATTAAATAGTAAGCAGTTAAAACAGCATCGCCCCAAAATGGCTTTGGAAGATGCATATGGATCATTAAAGTTTGAGTTATTTCAATTAAATGCCTATTTTTCCGTTCTGCTATGCCATTTTGTTGAGGAGTATAAGAGCAAGAAATTTGGTGCAAAATACCACGAGACTCACAAAATGTAGAAATAGCACCTTTGACATATTCCATAGCATTATCAGATTGTAAAATTTTTATAACACAGCCAAATTGGACCTCAATTTCCTTAAGAAATAATTGAAATATGGAAAAAAGTTCAGACTGGTCTTTCATTAAAAACAACCAAGTCATCCTTGAATAGTCGTCAATAAAGGTAACAAAATATGAAAAACCTGAATTACTCACATGACGCGCAGGACCCCAAATGTCAGTATATACCAATTCAAATAAAGAAGACCGGCGATTAGCAATATGAGGAGGAAAAGACACTCTATGGTGCTTACCCAATTGACACGAATCACAGTCTAAAGAAGACACCGACTTAAGAAAATGCAAGGCAGACTTTACGTATTTCAAGGAGGGATGACCTAACCGATAATGCCACTTGTGTACAGAAACCTGTGAATGGAGTGCCACCTCACTAGTAGACACCTCACTAGTAAACAACTGACAATCCAAGTAATAGAGGCCATTCTGTTTACGGCCGCCACCAATTATCTTCTTCGTTTTGAGGTCCTAAAAGACACAAAAAGAAGGATAAAAGGTCACAAAACAACTGAGTGCTTGAGTCAATTGACTCACAGATAATAAATTAAAAGGAAATTGTGGAACCAATTGAACAGAAGATAATGAGAGGGAAGTAGTAAGTTTAACAGTGACCTGACCAATAATGGGATGTGTTCTACCATCTGCCAAAGTAACAAAAGATGTGGAGCTAGACTTATGAAAATTAGAAAGTATAGACTCATTACCCGTTAGATGAATAAAGGCCCCAGAGTCAAGAACCCAAGGGGAGGATGAACTCTGGGCATCTGAAAAACATTTAATATGACCTGACTGGGCAAAGGTAGCAAAATCAGAAGAGTCTGACATGATGAACCGAGAAAAGAAAAAAAACTTACTGTCTCGAGAGAAACCGAAGATAAACAAGCAAAAAAAAAAAAACTTCGGCACCAAAGAAAGCAGAAAAACACAGACCCGGATCTCAAATGGGCCGGATCCAGAAAATCGGGTTGAACCAGAATCAGATCTCTGCAAACCTGGTTCTAGTAAACCAAGGTTGGGATAGCTTCACACCTATAGCCAAACATGTCTACAAATTTGGTTTATGTAAACCTGGATCAGGATAGCATATCTTGGTTTGGGATAGCTTCACACCTACAACCAAACACGTCTTTTCTTCTCCGCGATTAGTGCCGACGAGAACAAAAATCTACTACCGACAATAAATTCAAGCAACTGGGGTTCATAATAGAGAATCGTGGCTAGTACACGCAGCGGCAGTGGCAACGGCAACATAACTCCAGCTTCAGATCTGAGGACTACGGACCAGAGCTTCGGCGAAGAACAGATTCAACCTTCGGCAAAGAACAGATATGCACCTCTGCAACTGGTCGTGTGAGAACAGAAGATGGAAAAAGAAAAAAAACTAATAGGAACTCAATCTCTTGATGATCACGAAGCCAACACACAAGCACAACGATGACACCCTCTTCGCGCAAATAGTGACAAACAATTCAAGGTTGAGATCGGTGCTCTGATACCATGTGAAAGTTTTAATGTGTGATGAAAGGGAGAGAGGAGAAAGCAGATGGAGCAGAGCAAAAATGGTGGAGGCGCAGCTCTTTGTTTTCCATATATCAACCCTAAAACATAAAAGGGTATATATACAATACAAGAAAGGCCTATTTACATAATGGCCACAAACCCTATATCTAATTACAATTGGACCCCAACATAAATACATATATACATATAACTGTTCTAACACTACACACCTACAAATCCGTCATCGTCGCAATCTTTGTGTCTTACAGACACACAACATGCCCACCCCCTTTACGAATCACCGCCTTCACCATTTTTCTTCTAACCAGGTCATTGAGACCCCGAACATTCCATGAGAGAAGTTGTAGCTTCATAGGGAAACAACAGAGCTAACAGTCTTTCCCCTCCCTCAACAACCCTTCTCCCTAGAACCCTTGCTCCTTTTTTCATAAGTGACAAGTGCCGTTAGGCTTGACACTCCCTTCTCCTCCACCCCCACCGGAAAGCTCCCCCTACAACCCATTTTTTCCAAATGTTGAGAATTTAGAACCTCTAAAAACAAATTTGTCGCCTCCTCCATTCTACCTTCAAAAGAAACTCCCAACAAAGAGCCAATCTCAACTCTCTTCTCCCTCACCCAATTCTCTTCCACATCGGCCATCCCTGCATCAAAACCAGCCCCAGCCTCAAACGCCTCATCCAGTCAAACAACAGCTAAAGGAGCAAAGAAAATCAAAATCCGTCTCACTGCCATTCCACTGAACCAATTCCAAATCCTCATAAAACGAAGAACATAACCCACCATCCCCATCCCCATCCCCAAAGACCAACGAAGGAGGTGAGCAGTAAGCCAGCGGGGTCCCTTTTTCCTCTGCAGCCAAAGGCCTACTCGTCTCACTCTGAAAGCCTTTCAAGGCTAAGTGAGTCCACAACTCACTCAACAACACAGTCGCAGAAGCATCATCCAGACATATCTTCATATCACGTCCCACACAAGCTGTGACACCCTTACCCTTCTGAACCATAGACCGAGATGGACCCAACCCCTCAACTTGAAAACCCCCAAGAAACTCCTTCCGCCCGCTCTCCAAACCATCCTTCAAGTCTGAGGAAAGGTTATTGGAAACAGAGGACACCGGCCCCAACAAATCCTCCAAGCAATTCCTCAGCAATCCAGAAGAAAAAGAATGGGTAGAAGAAGAAGAAACCAAAGGCGAAGAGCTTTTCAAAGAGACCATCTTACCGAGAAAGAGTTTGAACGAGGAATCCATTTTTGTTTCTCCTTTCGAGTCCACTTTCTTTGCATGGTAGGGAGGAGGATCCTCTTCTTAAATCTCAACCGGTGCCTCTGAGAATGCGTCTTTGCACGCCGTCCGTCTTTGAGAAGCAACGAACCAGACGACTGAGAAGGACCAACAACAGAAAAAAATGGTCCAAACCGGTTGGCCACATCTAGTCCGAAGCAAAAAAGTCCGGGATCAACAAGCACTAAACTTCGCCCAGTAAAAAAACCACAGCCCATTTCAGTTAAAGGATCTTCCAAGCAAACATTGACCTCAAAATGGGCTACCTTACCTTTATCAAGCCCACATAACGATGATCCATGCACTTCATTAAAATTAGGCCCAGAAACCGGCCCACAAGGAAAAGAGTCTTGACCTCGCACAACCATAGTCCCAATCGTTGGCCCAATCATTGCCCAGAAGCAAGCCCACCACCGCTTGAGCCCATCTTATCTTTCCTCGCCCCATTGCCAGAATTCAAATTGGTTACAGCTGCAAACCCATTTGAAACGACTCTCATCTCTGCGCCAACCACGTGTGTGGTCACCATCACTCCCCCATCTACGCGCCTGATGCGCGTGAAACCTACCTCGATGAAACCTTCGTTCCCAACTCTGCAAAAACATCTGTCTGCTAAAACCAAACCCTCTTCCCCTCTGTAAATCCCGGCGACCAAGATTCCGGCCACCAACCTTCGAGGAAGAAGATCTCTCCCTTCTTCGCTGAGTAAAGATCTTTCTAAAGCAAGCAGTGTTACAATCCCAAAGCTTTTCCCTCCACTCCTTCCATCTCTGAAACTCCACCATCCCTTTATCACCCATGGAGACCCACCTCAACCAATCCACTTCCTTCAGCAAGTGAGAACCATCACCCCATTCCAGGCTGTCCGTCATCGGGACGAGCTGTGGAAGAGTCTCCTCCCAAGCAGCCACCTCATAGCAAAATTGGTCATGATGAACAAAAATGAAAGGCAGGCAAGCACAACCGTCTGACACGGTGATCCGAACACTCTCAGCATCAATGGATTCATCTGCATCCACCCAAATGAAACCTCCACACAAATCCCCAATTGTCACAAAAAGAGCATGGTTCCATAGGTGAAGAGGAAGGCCGAACATCGAAACATTTTTCAGCCCTTTCTCTTTTAACACCTCAGAGCACCCCACCCTTAAACTCTACGAATCTAGACGAAGAGTGGCCTTCCCCCAGTCACCTTTAACACCTCAGAGCACCTCACTGCGTCCTTCCTTGAGTACTCTCTTAGCCGCCACCTTAGATGGAAACCGAAAAAGGAGCAAAGAATCCGGCAAAGGTGAGACCACCACCGCCGGCGAGACTTTCCAAGCGCGTGAAGCTCAAGCTGCAATTTGATCTCTATTACCTACTTCTTTGTCGAATTTCCCCACCAAACAAGCCTTTAGATCCTCCTTTCTCTTACCAACCGAGTCATCATCCAAGAATATCAAATCACTTTTGTAAGTGGAAGCGGATCTCGCGAAACCACCTTAAAACAAACGAGGCAATCTAGTGACTTCCAAAAAAGAATGCACAACAAGAGAGAAAAGATAAACAAACAAGGAAAGTAGCAGAGGATTTCACCGGAGTAGATGACTCCGGTGACTGGTCGGAGCAGTAGGCTCAGGCTGCGTCTCTGTCACAAGAAGTTCTCTCTCTCATCGGAGTAGCTTCATAGAAAATCTTGAAAGTGATGCCTTCAATTTAAAAACTGAAAAACTTAAAGATATTGAATTAGAATGAAATAATTACAAACCTAAACATGAAAAAACTGCATCTCTAGTTGAAGATTTAAAAAAATGAAAAAGAATCTCTTTTGGAAAAAGTGAAGTTTTTAGAAACTAAACTTGATCATCATAAAATTTAAAAAAGTCTCTTGAATTTAAGATTGAAACTTATAATTGATTTAGAAAAATCAAAGGAGACCATTCAAAACTTCACCAGTCGAATGGAAAAATCAGATGGATGAATTAACTTGTAGGAGATGATAGTGGTTTAGTATTTGTTGATGAATCAAATATACCATCTACTTCTAACACAAATATTGAAAAAGTGAAAGAACTACCTAAAGTTTCTGATGCAGAGCAAGTGGAAGAGGACCATCTTCAAATAGTTGAACATCCTAAGAAGACTAGACTTAGTTTCCATAAATAGGGTCAGCTCATGATGTGATAGAATTATATGATTGTTTTGAGTCTTGAGTCATTTATAAGTCTTAAATCTGTTTTTATTTCATGTTTAGGATATTATTGTCATTTTGGTTTTATTTCACAAGTAATGTGCCTTTTAAGAAGTCATGTGACCATTTAAGAGCTGTTTAGTCATTTTTTAGCTCTTTATTCTGCTAGAGAAAATACTAGCCTTTATATTACATTTATTTGAAGGGCGAGGATTATATCTTTGCTAGGGCATCCTTTATGTCCTATAAAAGGGCTGTTCCGAGTTGTAATCAAGGATCTTTTTGGCGTATTATCAATATAAATTGTTTGCTACAGAAGTTTTTACCTCTCCCATTTTTTTAGGTATTGAGTTGTGGGTGTCTAAGCAATTCGTTAGCTTGAATTAGCGCTCTGCTTTTTCTTTTTCCTTCAGATTTATTTTCTTTCTTTCATAGCTAATTACATTAGTTTATGATTCTCCTAAATATCCTAAATTTTCATCATTGTTTGTATTGTAAAAAGAAGAATAGATATTTTCCAAGAGATAATTTGGTAAATCTATGAGAAAAGCACTTACCCAAAAAAAAAATGAGAAAAACAAGTTCAAGAATGCTAATTTTACTTCCAGGGTGAATTATTTGTCTCAAAAAGCTTTAGCTTTGAACAAATTTTTTTCCAAAGCTTCACATTTTGAAAGAAATAAAGATTTGACAAAACAAAAGCATTATAAAATTCAAGAGAACTTTGAATTGAAAACAAAAAGGATGTGGATTAAAAAGGAAGATATGAAAAGAAAAAAATTACTAAACTTCCTTTATATTCTTTAGGATAATAATATCCTAAAAAATCTTAAGAAAAAGATCTTGCTTTTTAGAAAGATTTTACTAATGTTTCTGTTGGAGAATTATGTGATTTATGTAATTGTTAGATAAATTTGGAAAGTATTAACTGTCTGATTTTGTACTAATTACAGGCTAATATAACTGGTGTATTAAAGTTTAGGTTGACTTATTTTATTTTCTGATCTTAGGGATTTAATTGTATAGTCCTTAATTTACTGGATTCTGATCTGATTGTATTCAACCTATAAAGGTCAGGCTGCTTTGTATTAGAAAGTAATAAAATATACTCCAGTTTTTCCCAATTTCTGTGTTATGGTATCAGAGCACTAGGTACTCTTTCTGGGATAAAATATTTCATCATTTACAGATTTCATAGCAGCTTGGAGTTCAGTTTTTTACAGAAGAAAAAAGAGATGTCAGAGGTTACACAAACCAGCTCTCAATCGGAGGAACCTACAATCCAACAACAGGTTCCTGGAGATCTACAGAACATTCAAATTGCGTATAGGCTGAATGGAACGAACTATTTAAAGTGGTCTCAACTTGTTCAAACCTTTCTGAAAGGGAAGGGCAAGCTCAACCATCTTCTTGGAAAAGGGCCTAAGAAAGAAGATCCAAAGTTTGCTGCTTGGGACGAAGAAGACTCAATGGTCATGTCATGGCTATGGAATGCTATGGTACCCGAGATAAGTGATACTGTCATGTTTTTGACAACCGCTCAAGAGATATAGGAGGCGATCAGACAGACTTATTCGAAGAAAAATGATGCAGCCCAGGTGTACGAGATCAAGGTGAAGCTAGCTGCCACAAAATAAGGGAACAAGACTGTAACAGAGTATGCCAACACTCTGAAAAATTTGTGGTACGAGTTGGACTATTACCAGGTTCTCGAGATGAAGAACAGTGAGGATGCTGCGTTGTTAAAGGCTTTCATAGAAAAAGACCGAATCTATGATTTCTTAGCAGGCCTTAATCCGGAATTCGATACTGTAAGAGTTCAGACTTTGGGAAAGGATTATCCTCCCTAAATGAAACAATTGCAACTATTCGTGTTGAAGAGAGCAGGAGAGGAGTTATGTTGGATTCGCAACCATTGGAAGGATCGGCACTCCTTACAACCGCTGCTAGTGAGCGAACTTTGGAGAAGAAGTCTTCAGCTATTACTGATTATAAGAAATTTGACCCGAAAAGGACATTCAAAGAGAATCTGGTATGTAACTATTGCAAGAAAACTGGTCATATGAAGGACACCTGCTAAAAGCTATATGGAAGGCCACAAAACATGAATCGGTCAAATTGGAATTCCGGAGGAAGAAGCTGGCAGCAAAAGGGAAAAGCCCACGTTGCACAAAATAGCACTAATAATACCAGTGATCAACCGAATTCCAGCAGCAGAGAATTCTGTAAGGAAGACATTGATCGCCTCCGATCCCTTCTTAATTCACTCGAAGAACCTACAGGTGCCTGTTCATTAGCACTTTCTGGTATGTATTCTGGTTCTCATGCTCTTAGTGTCTCAGATAATGTTTTAATCCACCCACATTCTTGGATTGTCGACTCAGGCGCAACCGACTATATGACCAACTCATCCCAATCTTTTTCTTCTTATAAACCATGCCCAAGTAATAAAAAGATCACCATAGCTGATGGGAATTTAGTCACTGTTGCAGGACAGGGGGACATATCCTTAGGACCTTCCTTGTGTCTTAAAAATGTTTTACATGTGCCCAAATTGACAACCAATCTTTTATCTGTCAAACAAATCACCAAGGATATGAACTGCAATCTTATTTTCTCAAAAAATTCATGTGTGTTTCAGGACCGAGCTTCGGGTAAGACGATTGGGCACGCTAAAGAAAAGGATGGTCTCTACTGTCTCGAGCCCATGAGTGGAAAAGTGAGTACTGGAATTGGTTGTTTATCTGTGCTTCTGTCTGATTCCTTCACAAATAAAGACAAAATTCTCCTTCATCATTTTTAGCTTGGTCATCCTTCCTTCAGAACTCTTAGTCTTATGTTTCCTTCTTTGTTTAAAAATGTTGATTTGAAACAACTTCATTGTGATATTTGTGAAATTGCCAAACACAAACGTGTTTCCTTTCCTTTGAACAATAATAAATCATCAGTTCCTTTTTATTTGATGCACAGTGATGTTTGGGGTCCTTCACGGGTTGCTAATTATTCTGGGGCACGTTGGTTTGTCATTTTTATAGATGATTGTACGCGGGTAACTTGGACTTTTCTCATGAAGCAAAAATCTGATGTAGCCAATATCTTTCCAATATTTCATAACATGATAAAAACACAGTTTGGGGTGAAAATTAAAAGGGTGAGGACAGACAACGGGAGAGAATATTTTAACCAAATTCTTTCACCATATTTGAATCAGGAGGGAATAGTTCATTAGTCCTCATGCATTGACATACCCCAACAAAATGGGGTGGCCGAAAGAAAGAATGGACATCTTCTTGAAGCTACCCGTGCTCTTCTTTTTCAAAGACAAGTTCTAAAATATTTTTGGGGGGAAGCCGTTCTTACAGCCACTCATCTCATCAACCAATTACCTACCAAAGTCTTAGATTTTAGAAGTCCTTGGGAAACACTTTCACATCATTTTCCAGACTTCCTTACTCCAAACAGGTTGTCTCCTCGGGTATTTGGTTGTGTTATCTTTACTCATGTTCATGCTCACAATCGAAGCAAACTTGATCCCCGAGCACTTAAATGTATTTTTATAGGTTACTCTTCAACTCAAAAAGGTTACAAATGTTACCATCCGCCTACTCGGAAAACCTACATTTCAATTGATGTCACATTTGTTGAACATGAGAGTTTCTTTCATCATCCTTCTCCTCAGGGGGAGGTAACAAGTGATGAAAAGGATGATGATGCCGATGTCCTCGATTTCAATCTTATGCCCAAATTGTCACCACCATCTTTGAGTCCAAGTTCTGCAACCACTCCTGCCTCGGTTTCCTTTGGTTCCCCTCTTACCGCGGCTTCTCCAAGTCCGGATCACATTCATTCCCAGGTTTCACTACCTACTTCCGATCCCAATTCTGATATTCCTCCGCTTCAAAATCCAAGTGTGACATCTCTTGAATCTCAACCACAATCTCCTCCTAAAAATCCAACTCCATCAATCAATCCAGTAGTCACTAAACCACTTCAAGTTTTTTCGAGAAGGAAGGGAGGCAAGACTAATCCGAAGCAAGCCCAAAAGTCAGAACCTATGCTTGGGAAAGAAACCACTCAGGAGAAAAACACTACTCAGGTAAACAATTCCACTCTTGTGTTTGATGAGACTGATTTAGAACTACCCATTGCAGTTCGAAAAGGTACCCGAAGGTATACACAACATCCACTCTCTCATTTTGTTTCCTTTGAAAAATTATCTCCCTCACATAGAGCCTTCCTTACTCAGCTAAACTCAATAGCCGTTCCTAAAACATTGTCTGAGGCATTAAACAGCAGGGAATGGAAGCAGGCCATGAAAGTTGAGATGGACGCACTGGAAAAGAACAAGACTTGGGAGATTGTCGAATTACAGAAGGGAAAAAAAACTATGGGATGCAAATGGGTGTTTTCAGTAAAATTCAATGCAGATGGATCTCTTGAAAGGTACAAGGCAAGGCTAGTAGCAAAAGGATATACCCAGACCTTTGGTGTTGATTATCAAAAAACTTTTGCCCTTAGTGGCAAAAATGAACACAATAAGAATTTTATTGTCTTTGGCTGCTAACTTTGATTGGACTTTGCAGCAGTTTAATGTAAAATATGCATTTCTGCATGGAGATCTTGGAGAAGAAATATATATGGACACTCCTCCAGGATTTAGTTTTCCGAAGAAGAATAGGGTATGCAGACTAAGGAAGGCACTGTACGGACTGAAGCAATCCCCCAGGGCTTGGTTTGGCAGGTTTGCAAGAGCAATGTTAGCAATGGGTACAAACAAAGTCAAGGTGATCATACTTTGTTCATAAAACACTCTTCTTCAGGGGGAGTTACAGTCCTCATTGTATACGTAGATGATATTATTGTCACTGGCAATGATCAAGCTGAAAGGGAAACTCTTAAAGCTAAACTGGCCACGGAATTTGAAATAAAAGACCTAGGCAAGCTGAAATACTTCCTGGGAATTGAAGTTGCTCGCTCCAAAGAAGGAATTTTCGTCTCACAACAAAAGTATGTTATTGATTTACTGAAAGAAACAGGAAAGATAGGCTGTAAGCCCGTGAAGACTCCCAATGAACCGAATCATAAGCTTGGAGAAGCTGTTGATGATGAGCCAGTTGACAAAGGAATGTATCAAAGACTTGTTGGAAGATTAATCTACTTGTCTCACACCAGGCTTGACATCGCCTATGCAGTTAGTGCAGTGAGCCAATTTATGCACAACCCAAAGGAAGTACATCTCCAAACAGTATACAGAATCCTGCAATATCTAAAATCTAGTCCAGGTCGAGGCATATTGTTCAAGAGAGGATTGTGCTTGAACTTAGAAGTTTACACAGACTCAGACTATGCAAGTTCAGTGTCAGATAGAAGATCAACCTCGGGTTATTGTGCCTTCCTAGGTGGGAATCTTGTTACATGGAGGAGCAAAAAGCAGCCAGTAGTTGCAAGGTAAAGTGCAGAAGCTGAATTTCGTGCCATGGCTTTAGGATTATGTGAATTATTCTGGTTGAAAATAGTCCTGAAGGATCTTGGAGTTTCAGTTAAGAGGCCGATGAAGTTATATTGTGATAACAAGTTAGCCATCAATATTGCACATAATCCAGTGCGACATGACCGCACCAAGCATGTGGAAGTTGATCGCCACTTCATAAAGGAAAAGCTCGATAATGGACTAATTTGTACTCCGTATGTCTCAACAAGAGGATAACTAGCTGATGTACTAACCAAAGGGTTAGCCAGTCCTGCGTTTCAAAGAATTGTCTACAAGCTGGGGATGGAAGATATTTATTCCCCAGCTTGAGGGGGAGTGTTGGAGAATTACGTGATTTATGTAATTGTTAGATAAATTTGGAAAGTATTAACTGTCTGATTTTGTACTAATTACAGGCTAATATAGCTGGTGTATTAAAGTTTAGGTTGACTTATTTTATTTTCTGATCTTAGGGATTTGATTGTATATTCCTTAATTTACTGGATTCTGATCTGATTGTATTAAGCCTATAAAGGTCAGGCTGCTTTGTATTAGAAAGTAATAAAATATACTCCAGTTTTTCCCAATTTCTGTGTTAGTTTCTTTTCTTTAAATTCATGCCTTATTTCAAAAGTGATTATTATTGAATAATTACATTACTTTTTAAAATTAACACATGGAACACATTATCTATTGGAGATTTGATTAAATGGTTCATCTTTGTCGGAGTTAGAGAGTGTTTACTGTTTTACTTGTTTACTTTGGGGCATTATTGTAATTTTCTTATCTCAAAATATATATAAGTGAGGTGGTGCAGAAACCCTACAACCATTATATTATGTTCTCCAATTTCTGTTCTTCTCCTCCTCCTCCTTCCACTTTTCCTCTCTAACCCTAGAAATAAATTACCCTCACAAGCTCTAACTTGGTATCAAAGCCAAGAACTTATCTTTGTCAAGTTGCAGAACATCGGAAGGGGTCTGGCATCAGCAACCACACGCTGACATCATCTGACACATGCTGATGTTAGAATGACGTCAGAATTTTTTGGGGTCAAAATTTGTACAGATTGGATCACCTGATTTTTCTGGGATTTATGGTGGTATTTGTGATTCGAGTTGAGGCTGTTTGAGTTGTTTTCTCAATTTTCGTAACTTTTTCCGAGTTTCAGCCCTTTTGCTTTCGATCTGGATTTTGGAGCCTTTTTAGTTGTTTTTATTGGTTGAGATTCATCACATATGTTGCATTTCGACTGGGAAAGAACTTGATTGCTGGTTGTTTATTGATTTGCTGCATCTGGGACAACTTTTTTGGATCTAAGGAGTTCGTTTGACCAGTTTTCTATAATTTGGGACTTTTTTTTTGGAACTCTTTGCCTTCTAAATTGTTTATCGATGCTTGGGCTGCCAGAATTTGTACTTAAACTTTCCTCGAGATGCATCTTAAAATTGCCAACCAGGTTTTGCATTCTGTTTTGAGTTTCTGACCCATTTTGAATATGTTCCAGCACTTAGATCACCTACTGCTTCTGTTTCTTTTTTTGCCTCCTATCCTTATATTCTGGTCTGAAATTTCCTTTTGAATATGCTCTTTATTTTATTTTGATCCAAACTTTGCCATGGCTGAGAATAAACCACAACCACCACTCAAGGATGATGATATGCCTAAGTCGATTACTTCAACAAAGTTGAACGATGTTAATTATCTTGCTTGGGTCCATGCCGTACAGATTTTTTTTGCGTGGACGTAGCAAATTGAAATACTTGACTGATGACCCCCTAGTGACACAAAGTCCAAGGAATATGAGGATTGGATGTGTGAGGATTCTATTATGGGATGGTTATGGCATAGTATAGGACCTCGTATTGCTACTACAGTTGCATTTTGTGAGTCCTCTAAGACGATCTGGGAATCTCTCGCGGAATTATTCTCGCAACAGAGCAATGTTTCTCGGGTTTATAAGTTGTATGAGCAGATTTTCATTACTAAGCAATCTGGAAAACCGTTATCTGAGTACTACAGCACCATTAAAAATTTGTGGGATCAATTATTGCAACATCGACCGTTTACTACAGACTTAGAGCAACAAAAGCGTCACTGAGAGGACTTTATGATTGCTTCTTTGCTCTCCGGTTTAGACTCTGATTTTCGTGGCTTTAAAGATCAGATTCTTGCTAGTGAAAAGTTAACTATGGCTGCCAATGCATATTCTCGATTATTGAGGTCCTCTTTGGGACAAAGCTTCGCTGTAACTTCCATAGAGTCTTCTGCCTTAGTTTCTAGCAATAGAGGTCATGGTACTGTGCATGCACAACGTGGTGGTTGTGGCGGCCGTGTTTTTCATGGTGGTTCTCGTGGTGGTGGTCGTTCTAGTGGACGCGGAGATAGGAAATGTGATCATTGTGGTGATACGAATCATACTTAACCTTATTGTCGGGTAAAGTATGGTAAGCCAAATTATGTTCATCAGGCTCTTGATGGTATTTCACAGTCACAGCCTCGCACCAGTTCTGGATATGAAGCTTGTGATTTTGGTTCTCGTGATGCACTCACCACTCAACTTAACGAGCTTATTCAGATGTTGAAAACTACTTTTCCACCCACTTCCGTTGCTACCTTTGCCAATTCAGGTAATGTTGCGTGTGTGGCCAAGTCATCTCCGTTTGGGGTCATTGACTTTGGAGCGAGTTCACATATGTCTGGTATATCATCTCTCTTTTCTAATTTGAAATCTATTAACCAATTGTTTTAGCTAATGGCTCTTCTCGTCCCATCCTTGGGAAGGTGTTCTTCACCCTACCAATTCATTATCCTTATCTTCCAGTCTCTATGTTCCTAATTTCCCTTTTAATTTGCTTTCTGTAAGTCAATTAACTAAATCATTACATTGTTCCATAACCTTTTCTCCCATATCATGTGTTTTTCAGCACCTCAGGACGAAGAAGATGATTGGTTCGGGACATGAGAAGGACGGGCTTTATTATCTGGATCCTAGTGAACCTCCATCTGTTATGTCATCAACCTTGAGTACTACGGTCTCACCTCTTCAGTGGCATTTTCGTTTAGGTCATCCGTCCTTGGCCAAGTTGAGATTAGCTATTCCTACCTTAAGTTATGTGTCTGTTTTAGAATGTGAGGCTTGTCAGTAGAGCAAGCATCACCATAGTTCTTTTTTGTGTTGTAGTCAAAGTCGTCAAACTAAGTCATTTGACGTAGTCCACACGGACATTTGGGTCCTTCTAGAACTACCAATTTGAATGGATATCATTATTTTTTTATATTTGTTGATGATTATTCTCGGATGACATGGTTATTTTTAATGAAAGAGAGGTCGGAGTTACCTCATATTGTTGCCTAGTTTTATAATGAAATTCTTACTCAGTTTAGTAAACGCATTAACGTTATTCGTTCTGATAATGCCTTGGAGTATATAAATCTACAATGAATTCATTTTGTGTTGATCGAGGTATCATTGATCATACTAGTTGTGTCCACACCTCTCAACAGAATGGTGTTGCTGAACGTAAGTTATCAATCAGTGTCATCATATATCTACCACCACCATGTGAAGTAACTTGAAAGGGACCCAAAGATCAAAATGAATATAATCCACCGTACCTTTGGTCCTGTGAATTTCTACTCTGAACTTCACTTTGCACTACTTCCCGAAGACACAATGCTCACAGAAATCCAACTTCCCAGTTTTCTGACCACCAAGCAAGCCCTGCTTACTCAGAACATCCATCCCCCTTTCACTCATATGCTTAAGCCGCATATGCCATAATCTGGTAGTATCTGAATCCAGATCTGAAGACGATACAGCAATTGAACCCGTAATTGTGCTACCCTGCAGAGTATATAAATCATGCTTCTTCAGTCCATTCATCACCACAAGAGCACCCTTGGAAACCCGAATGACTCTACCTCTAGCCTTATAAGTGCATCCAATGGAATCTAGCGTACCCAGGGAAATCAAATTCTTTCTCAGTTTTGGTACATGCCTGACATCAGTCAGTGTTCTTACTATGCCATCATACATCTTGATTCGAACTATACCGATACCTACAACCTTGCACGCCGCATCATTCCCCATCAGAACTTCCCTTCCATCAATAGATCGATAAGAGGTAAACCATTCCCTATTTGGACAAGCATGAAACGAGCAACCTGAATCAAGAATCCACTCATCGCAAGAGCTGTAGACTGAAATTGTGAGGACATTGCCACCATCTGAACCATTACCCTCTACAACAGCCACACTTTTAATTTCAGAGGATTTTACCTTTCCCTTCTTACGCTCCGGACAATCCTTTTTTAAGTGCCCTTCCTTGTGACAGATGAAGCATCTCAACACCTTCGTTTTGTTCTTAAACTTAGAACGACCATTGCTACCAGACCCTCCCTTCTTATTCGTTCTCCTTCTAACAAATAACCCTTCTGCCGAACTTTCTGTATTGCCCTCAAACGCCCTTTTCTGCAACTCCTTAGAATTCAAAGTTGCCTTCACGTCTTCCATGGACAAGGCAGTTCTACCATACATTATTGTATCGACAAAGTTCTCATAAGAGGGTGGTAGAGAATATAACAGAATAATAGCCTAATCTTCATCCTCTATCTTGACATCAATATTATTTAAATCCATGATGATACTATTTACCTCGTCAAGATGGTCTTTCAAAGACGACCTTTCGTGCATCTGAAGAGTGAACAACTGCTTCTTTAGATATAAGCGATTCGCAAGAGATTTCGCCATATACCGGGACTCCAACTTCTACCACAACCCATTCGTTGTAATCTCTCTAGCAACCTCTCGCAGAACCTCGTTACTCAAGCACAACAAAATTGTACTGTGTGTTTTCTCCGTAACCTCATCTTTGTCCTTGATATTTTCTGGTAGTGCATCCCTCCCCTTTAGCACCTTGGATAATCCTTGTTAAATCAACAAATCCTACATCCTAACCCGCCACAAGTTAAAATCGCTTCTGCCGTTAAACTTCTCGATATCCAGAAACTTGGACGACATCCCTGCTTCGAACCGAAAGCTCTGATACCAGTTTGTTATGACAAACGCAACGAACCCAAGTTGAATCAAGAATCACAACCTAAAAGTAAACACACCACACAAAGATTTGTACGTGGTTCAGCAACAGCCTACATCCACGGTCGAGATCCGGCGAAAGTTTTCACTATGTGTAAAATCGGAGATTACAAGATTTCAGCCCTTCGCTCTGTTTCTGTGCAAATTCTAGAGTCTCTCTACCTCAATCTCTTAAGTCTCAACCCATAACATATGTACTTATTTATAGAGTTACAAACATAATTCCTTGTTGGACAAGGATTACAATTCCTTAGAGGCCAAGACTTGCCAAATAAGAAATTACCTAATAGAATACAACTCTAAAATAGAATCCCAATTAGAATAGGAATTTGAGACACAATTTCCAACAATATGTATACGTTTACATATATGAACTAACTACTAATTTTCATTTGCACTTGCATGCTACTGTCTTGGAACCCCAATATATTAGTTCTGATTTCATAGTCCTACCAAACACCAATACAATTGATGGTAATATATACATATGCAAAATAGAATTACACTAAGCCCAAACTTGGAATAGCAAATCTTTGGAAGCCCCATTCTTTAGAAAACCCAAAAACCCATGCAAATCTGAAGAAGACCCATTCAACGGCAATGGTGGCTCTTAGGCTTTGGTTCTACCGAATACACGATGATTGCGGCAATGGTTTCCGACTATACTTCTTACCTTAAGAGGCTCCTTCAGATTCTGAGATTGAATCGGTGTATAGTTGGTATTTTGAAGGGTTTATTATGGAGAATGAGGGTGCGAAGATTGATTTTTTCATGAGGAGTTGGTGATGTAGGTGGGTGGAAAGAGAAAGGGGTGATGGTGGAGGTTGCAGGTGGGTGGAAAGAGAGAGAGAGAGAGAGAGAGAAAGACAAGAGGAATGGTAGTGGTGCTGGAAAATTGCAAATGGGTGGAGAGAGAGAGAGAAATGGCAGTGGTGGAAGTTCTAGGTGGATGGAGAGAAAGAGTGTTAATTTAGTAATTTAGTTTACAATGTATTTTTTTTATTTGAATCTTATAAAATTCAGGGATATAATTGACATTTCATCCATATTTTTTTTTACGTCCATAACAACTTAACAGCCATTAGAGTGGTCAATGTAATAAAGGCCTATTTCGACCACCTTGTGTAAATGTAATATACCCTAGAATTTGAAATAAATGAGCTAAAAAATCTCCAACACTTTCATTTTCCATTTTTTCCAGAAAAAAAAAAAACAAAAAACAAAAATTTAACCGAAATCTAACCTCCACTGCATGACGAATGACCTTAAAGGAAGACAACCATACCTTATTACCGATTGCTCGCCCTAAGCCACATGTGACTGCTGCAACATCGACGTCACCAACATACATTCTAAGATTCTTTCTAACCCTAGGCCAAACAACCCACAACATTAGAGATTAAGTTGGAAAGGAGAAAGATGCCTCCATAACGAGGAGCAGAAAGGCTTATTTTGTGTTTGAAAGTTCAATCTCCAACATAAAAAATAAGGTCACTTACCAGATAGCAATGAGCAAGCCTGCCAGCTGCCTAGACCCTACATGTTCAAAACTTGATCGTTCATCCAGGGTCTTTCCTATTGTGTCCTGCCACCATTGCCCAATGGCACTCCCCTTAACTCTGACCTATAATTGGCATAGAATCAATTAATAGAGATTTATACAAAAAAAGGAGGGAAAGTCAAAACAAGAATATTTAAAAATAAAGAACAGGTTTAGTAGTAGCAAGATAGTTGCAGAAAATGCTAGTTTATTATATAATCGCTACAATTTGCACAGTATCTAAAATTTTTGGGGATATAGAGAATTGTAAAAAATTAAAATCATGCGAAAATAATTAAGATTAGATGTATTTGAAGGAAAAAGTAGAATCTAGGAATTGTGTCATGAGAATGAATCAAATTTTGACACCTTAAAGTCTACATCATTCAGAAGGATACAGTTTTTTCAATGACTAGTTTCTTAAAATGATCATAATTTTCAACTAACATATAAGCAATCCAGTCATTAAAAAAATTCAACTTTCTGTATTCAAGAATTATTCCCAAAAAAGCAGTTCCCTATAGTCTAAAATACACGAGAAAATGCACCAAATAAGTGAAAATGGTAAAATAACTCAAGGCTAAGTATGATGTTCCTTCAGCATCAATACATAATTTAACTCCTTTGACAGGGAAGAGGTGGGAACTTGACACCATTTTAATGTATTATTTTATGTAAATGAGTCTTGTGTTGGCAATTTCTATTCAAATCTTGGGTTGTAATGTGTCAAAGTGTCTTGAGTCATATGAGTTCAACCAACGACAACAAATGGAGGACAAAAAATGACGAAAAACACAGCAACAGGTCCGCATCTTCAATCACATATATAGGGCATAGGTGAGATGACCTTAGAAAGACTAAAATTGACATAGATTGATCTAGGAGAGGCTCAAAGCTTTATTTTAATTTGTTTTTGGAAAAAGGCTTTTCAAAGATAAGGATTTTAAGCATTTTTCAAAATTGTGCTTTTACTAAACAGCAGAGATCGATCGATAGAGCAAGTTCTAGAGATCATTGGTTGATAGGTCAACCGTCTATATTGCAGGGTGTGAATTATTGAGGGTATTAATGGATAGTCGTTGGATCGAAGCAATACCTGAGGGTATCAATCGAACCTGTAGGATATATGTTTTTGGAAACTCTGTCAAAACAGGATTTTAAAAGGATTCAAACTACTTACTTGAATGGGCTTCCTATATTTGCTATAAATATCGGTTATTATTAGTATAGGCATTGAATTGAAGTCTCTAATCATCAAGACAGAGAAAGTCCTTGAGATAGAGTGAATATTTCCAATTACTCAATCTGGGGTTTCCTTAGACACCATCATATGTGATTGAGTGTTGATCAATGAGAAATTTATCAATTCAGTTCTGACCAACTGATCAGAATTCAAAGCAGAAGGATGGACAATCACTAGAAAAACGAATTGGTGAGGAGCGAAGTCTGTTAACAAGAGGCTGGATGGCATAAAGACTTGAGTGGAGAGTTTAGCATCAGTCTGTGTCAAGAGATAACTACGGTTTCTAGGGTGTGGGAACTGTCAATCTAATTGCAACTTCTTTCTCATATAATGGATTGTGTCTGTCTGGATCAGGTCTTGTGGTTTTTCCTGGTTGGGTTTTTCAAATAAAATTTATGTGAATTTGCTATACTCTACTTTTTCTTGATGCATGATTGTGGGTATGTTGGCCTCTTCAGTCGATTTATGCAGCACTTATGAAGTTGCTTCCATAAGGGAAATGTAAAAGAATTGCTTCCATAAAGGAAATGTAAAAGAGTTGTTTAGAAGATCTCACAATTTCTTTTGCTGAAGACATGACAAGAAAACCTGCACCCATGTCAATTTCTTGCAACCCAACAACAACAATGCCAACATCTGATACTACAGAACCCAGCCATGACACAAGTGAATCATGAGATGCTCTTCCTTGACCAACATTCCATGTTCCAACTAAAATTTTAATATTTTCTCTCCTTGTGTATATTAGTTTTTTTGCTGCCAATTCTCTGTGCAGTATGTTGTCAAGAGGTCCTGGAGATGTGATGCTCCATCCACGTATACCACCATGGGCAGCCAAGCTAAAAACATAACCAGTCCCGACTACCAATTTTATCACAGGACTACTATGAGCAACCCATCCTGAAATATATTTTCCATCAAGATCTAACAACTGGATTATACCACTCACATAGCCAACCCATATTTGTGACCCATAAGTACAAAAGCATTGAACTGCATATGGATGATGATGAAAATCTTGCAAACGATTTCCATTGCCATCCCATTGAACAAGTAAGCCGTTTGAACATCCACTCCAGATCATTCCATCTACAGTTATCACTAGCGCTTCTGTTCTTTTAGTATCTTCAAAGAATGCCTCTGCACCCTTTGCTGCAAATTGATGAACAGCATCTGCAACTCCCATTATAGCATTCCATGACCATTGAAAAAGATTAATACATTGGGATTTCTCCATCTTTGACTTGGAAACAAACTTTACATTCATATCATCTTCAACTGCTAGCTCTTGCACTGATGACATGTTGACTCGATTCTCAATCTGACCATCTACATTATATACTTTTAAAAGTTCCCGTGTACGAGCATTCCTGCAGAATAGCCAACAATAAGGATAATTGAGATTAAACAAGGGAAATGTAGAAGTTCATTTACAAGCAACAAGGCACTAAAGAAAGTGATGCTTTCCCCCTAAAATTATCAGTTTTGAAGTGTTTGATTATATATTACAGAGGAATAAAAATTTCTTGTGTACATACGATGTAACATTAACTTCCAACAATGTTGTTAAATTGTTGGATTGCCAATGTAAAGTGCAGAAGTATATTAATCTCATAGAGGACAACATCTGAAGTGTAAACGTACCACAATGAGAATGTTAGAGACCCAACTGCCCATATTTTAGCTCTAATATTATCAGATAATAAACACTTCACATCAGAAGAAGAAATATTACAGACACCATTAATGGTGACTTTGCTCGTAAGGTCAATGGATGACCTCTCCACTAATAAAGCAGCAATGTGTCTTTCATCTGGCAATAAAGAAAGGGATTTTCCAATGGCTTCCCATGGCCAAACCTTAAGAATACCACCTTCAGAACCTGTCCATAGATCACCTGGATCAAAGCAACGTAAAGTGCTGTGAGTGAAATTGAACAACATTATTTAGGGGGTGGGGGATGGGGTGGATTTGAACCACGTAACTTTTAAAAGCATGAGAAGATATTTTTCTTGTACTTATGTGCATTTTGGTACCAGTCCTATCAAAATCAATCACTAAATAAGTTAAAAATTGCATAATGTAGCATAAACAAAATAATGTTGGAGAAAGACTAGTGCTTTCCTGAGTTGACTGAAAATTGAACTTTGTACCCAAAAGCTTGAAATACCAATCAACTAGGGGTGGCAATTCATGTTGGCAGGTCATAATTGTGTCATGTCAAACAATGAGTATTTTGTTAAACAAGTCAATCTGAACAAGACGTGTCTGTTTAATAATCTTGTCAGGAACCCAAACCTGCATCAAATTTTGCCACCCCTACAATCGAGAGAAGCATGCTCTGGTGTGATTTCAATGATAATTAAAGTTTCATGCATATTCCAACACATTATCCCGATATCTTAATTAATAAATATTTTTCTTAGGAATTAACATAATTCGTCTCAATCATTTGGAAACTTTATACTCATATAAAGAATTTGAGATTGCGTGCAATTTTAATAATTAAATGGATGAATTGGGTTACCATAAGAAGAGATGACCATGGAAAGAATGGGTCCACGATGAACCTGCCAAGAGAGAGCTTCCTGGAAAGGAGTATAAGTATGACGATGATTATCATTTTTTTCCATTAATGATGATGGGTGATCATCATCCATCTTCCAGGACCTGATTTTGCCATCCTTATGCCCACTCCAAACCAATTTACTCCCTGAATCAATTACCAAACACGTTGCGGGCGAAGAAATATGAGCCGATTCATAAAAGGGTGCGGCATCCTCGTCTCCTCTCGGAATCCCCGGGTGGTGGTGCTGCTGCTGGCGGTAAGCGTCGGAGAAGTTCCAGACCCTGATCTCACCAGACTGCTGAACGGCCCAGAGCTGAGTGTCCGTACAAGCAATAGTTGTCAAGGACTTGCCGACTTGAGTCTCCCTCAGCGGATGGGGCCTCAACTCGAGGCAGGGCGGACGGCCGGGATTGACGGCAGAGCGAACTGGGAGTTTGAAGACTCCATTGCCACCGCCATTTCCCACGAACTCCGGAAGCGGCTCATCCGAGCGGTTGCTATGCAGTTTCTGGCATTGGCATTGGCTGTGGGAATGCGGTATAGCGTCGGTCAGCGTGTGTTTATAGTCGCCTTGGAAGCCTTGGAAGCCATCTACGTCCATCCTTGGAGACAGATCGAGAATATTGCCTTCTATTCTCTGAGCAGCTTACAAAAAACCATTCTTGTGAGATAACAACTAGAGATGTGCAGGACGTTGCATGTGAGTGCGGCGATGGTTTCTGCGTAAAGACGAACCTGAGTAATTCATATAATTCAAGTTATATTTAAACAAATAAAATAATAAGAGTGCGCCGAGACAGGCGATGTTTGCTGCTTAAGGACGAACCTGACTAATTCATATAAGAGTAGCGATAATTGCTCATCATACTTCTTTTATTTGGTATTTATCCAACAAATAAGGAGTGAGCGTTTACTTCTATTATGCACAATTAAGTAACGTGATACCTGCACCCGATTTATTACACAAAATATATTTGATTAGTTATTTATGTATAGTACATTGCCACACTTTTTTATTTAATTAATCAATTTATTCATAAATAAAAAAATAGAGCCTCTACTTATATATATTATGTATAAATAACTAATAAAAAACATTCTATATAACAATTCGGTGCAAGTATCATTACTATTAATTAATTTGTTAACCTCCCTCACCAAAACTATAAAATGACATGTATAATACCTCCGAACAAAAGGACTACATTTCATTGTTATTTCCTTTGTCTAAATCTTAGACAATGACATGGCTTATTATAATACGAAGATCTAATAAGAAAGTGACACTTCAACATTCAATCTTATCACTAACCCACAATTGAATTTATTTAGAACATGGCGTATTGTAATAAGAAGATCTAATAAGAAATTGACGGTTCAACATTCAAACTTATCAATAACCCATAATCGAATTTCGTTTCAACCTCCAACCAAAATCACAAAAATATTCCGATATCTCTTAATAGATTAAAAAATACAATTTCGGAATCCTAAATAATAGGTTTCGGCCATAAACTGAAATGACACAGCTAATGGATTTTTCTCAATTGATCGTTTAATCCTCAAAAACACTATTATCTAATCGAAAACAAACTTAACGAACCGTTGTTCAAAATACTGACAGAAATAATTCTGTCTTACATTGTCTGAAAATCATTTCTTAACAATTGTACATAACAGTTTAAATCATTCAATTATAATTAATAAAAGCATAAATAAGGTTCAAATTCATCAAACAACAACAATTAATCAAATTAGAGTTTTCAAAACTAAGTCAACAAATTTAGAAAAACAAAGACATATATATATATATATATATATATATATATATATATATACAGTTCAATATAGATAAAATTAAAGCATGTAATCATGTTCAATTTCTTCTGAATTAAACCCTAAAGTCAAGCATAAGGTGCAAAACTTATAGGTTCTAAGGGGGAAGAGTAGAAAAGAACTCGCCTTATCTGTTCTTCTTCTCCAACTCTAGCAGCTTTAGATTAGTTAATTTCTCTTCTCCCTCTTTGCCTCTCAATTCTGGCTCTATATCTCTCTCTTTTGATTATACGTATCATACTAACCCTAATAATAATAATCCTAGATAAATATATATAATTATAATCATAAAATAAAATAAAATAAATATACATATCATATAGTACATGGGCTTTAATCTACTACATAGGCTTTAATTCCAATACAACCCAACAAGTCCCTCAAAATAAGCTAAACTCAAATCCTGTGGTCCAACATATTAAAACCCAACCCATTGATAAAAATAAATAAAATAAAAAATAAAAAAGTAAATAATTAAAATTAATACCATATAATAATAATTAAATAAACCTTAAGCACATAATCAAACAAATAATTTGCACATAATTAAATTAAACAAGCCAATTAATTAATAATAACAATTAAATACAAATAAAGCCAAATAAAATAAATAAACTAATTAAATACAATAAAATAAATCCTTTAAAAAATAGGGTTATTACACACACTCAGCTGTTTCTCACTCTGCATACACCTTGACTCATAACAATGCACACACGCACTCCCTTTGTCCTAAGCAACCCTGCCTAGACCCTATGAGCTCTCACACCTCACACAATATATATATATATATATATATATATATATATATATATATATATAAAGATGTATTACAACAATAATTAAGCTATCACACAAGATAAGAGTGAATATACAGCTTAAAGTATCAACCACAACAGCAAAACAACATTTTGCAGAATTTATGCTCAGAGGGGTAAAACTAGAATTTTGTATTGTCACAGACCTAAAAATGGTACCCTCAAACTTATATTAACATTGTACACCTATTCAAGCAAGGTATATCACAATCACAGCTCAATAGGGATTATATATGCAAGAACCCTAAAACCTAGGGTTTCAGAGGTTAAAACACCAAATGACATTTTCTCTGTGCAAAGATCAACTTGTACAGCCTTAAATCAACTATAGAAAGTTGCTTAAATGATAAGAGTTCAACTCATAGCAAGATAACATGCATATATACTCATGACAAAAGGCTAAACCAAAAAACAAGGCATATAATAAGGTTTGAGACATCAAAGTCAACTACAGTTGGAATATGAGCATAGCCACTAGTTCTGCAGTTGCAAAATGGTAAACCAAACTTGCCTCAACCTCTGAAAACCTTTGAAATGGCCTCAAGTTTGGATTGAACCTCTGAACCTCTCTTTAGTAGCAACAAAAACAACTTACAACATCCATCATCTCTATCTTTAATGATTCACACACACACACTATGTATAATCCTGAGTTGAATTAAGCTCTCAAATGATTGTTAAAACTTAGATATATGTCATTGTTCTTGGTGTCTTGAGTGTATGTTAATGTAGCTCGCAATGATGCTCATAAAGGTGCTCAATTAGGCTTGGGAGGCTTACTTCTATAACAACATATATATAGGTGACATTGGCTTGTACTCCTAGCCTAAAGAGGAAATTGATGGGTGTATTATCAATGATAAAAATTACTCGCAATAAAAACGAATCCCTGTAAGATAGGGTTATGTTGAGGGTGTCAAACCCCAAGGATTGTGGTGGATTGTTAAGTATAAAATTAATCCCTATTTGATTCAAGAGAAATTTTTTTGATGTTTTCTATTTATAAAATGCAAGAAAACTAAAAGAAACTAAATTAATAAGGGATGAGATCAAAGTGAGAAGAACTTAGGGATTGACTTCACAACTAGCCTCATAATATGGTATATTGTCTTAACTATGGGGAATTCACACTATGCATATTCGGAAATCAAGTGGCTACAAGCACACTTTAATTCAATTAAGAATGTATATATGAATAAATACTAAGCCATAACTCATCTTCAGTTGGCACGAATTGTCTACCTAACTACTCTAATATAGGGTGCAGTACAACTCGTCTTCCCTAGGCATGAATTATCAAAACATTCATTCATACATATTTAATTAAACACCATTGCATGATCACTACTTAAACCATTAAGAGAAGCTCTTAGCTACCAACCTCTCACAATAAAAATAGTTTGAGTTTGATTAAAGCAAAATTAATTATAAGACAAGAAATTAATTTCATAAAAAACCAATAATTTTCATTAAACACCCAATTGGTCAGGAATACTAAGTCAATTGCTCACAACCATGCAATCAATATACATATAAAATTCCCCAAAGTTAAGAACAATCAAACCATACTACTAGAACTAGGGTTACATCAATTCCCTAATGAATGTTTTAGCTACTCATGGAGAGGTATGATGTCATAATTGTTGGTGTAGTAACCATCTCCATGGTCTGCCAATTGGAATCTTCAATCTTCAAAACCTTAAAAGCCGCCAAGTCTTCCGAAAAGTGTTAAGTCCACTTTCAATGTGTATTTTCATCTTCTTTTATAATGGAGAACAAGTTTAATCCCCCTTGGATGAGTTTTATAGCTTTTAGGGACAATTAGGCCCATAAGGAAACAAAGAAGAGTGATTTTGTAGCTTTCCCGCATGTATTTTTAACTCCTAGGCAAAATAGCGCTTAAGCCCTGTCATTCGTGCTCGAGCCCTATAAACAGCGCTCGAGCCCTAAATCCCATACTTAGCCAAATTTTTTTCTGAAGCGTCTTTTTCTAAACACTTAGCTAATTTTTTTAGAATGGCACTTGACCCTTATAGCACTTGAGCACTACAGCGCTCGAGCCCTGTTTTCAACATATAGTTTTTTTTAGCAAATTTTTCTGAAGTTATAATTCTATTTTGACCTATTTGGAGTACGAATCTTGAAATTGCTATTAGACACAAAAATAATGGAATTCGAGTCTTATTTCTAGAGAAGATGAGTGTACCTGATTTAGAGTTTTGAGTAAAAAGTTATGCCCAAAATACTAAAGTGGGTCCAAAATTTTTCATCAGTACTCGAGCCCTAAAGCCTGAAACTTCACCAAATCTTTGTAGTTGAGTCCCGAATTGATCCAAAAGGCCCCGAGCATCTCTTTAAGCACCGGGAACATCACAATAAGCTTTAAATACATAGAATTAACCGTCTCTTTAGGTAAAAACCTACAAAAAACAAACAAACAAAAATAAACATAAGAACCTGGTAAAAGTATCACTAAGGCATTACCATTACCATTATTACCCGGTGCATTACGTTGTTCAGCCATGTTATCAGATGAACTATCTATATTATTCAAATGTTTTTAAAGTTTTCTTAACTGACTCAAAGTTCTCTCTATTTCAGGATCATGCATTAAAGGTTTTGACCTAGTTTGATGAGTTAACATGCACTAGTTCCATTAATCCTAAAAGTAACAAAAAGAAAGTATTCCAAGTAACAGAAAAACAGTAAAAACTCACAAAAGGTTTACTAAACCGAAGTTTTTTCTCCCTTAAACATCTTTATCCTCACTGCTAAATTGTACCTAAAAAGAAAAAGAATTAAGGTGAGATATCAGAAAGTCCGAAGACTGGTAAACCAAAATAAAATAATTAAAAACTAAACAAAAACTAATCTCCCCGGCAACGGTGCCAAAAATTGTTGTGATCTCGCAATAGAACGATTCTGTGTAAGATAGCTCTACGTAAAGAGGATGTCGAACCCACAGGGAAATGAGATTTGTGTGATACCCCTCGATTCTAGAGCCATGGGTGATCAAGTCCAAGCACAGATCCAAGAGATACCAGATAATTAATATGTAAACAAGCAGGAATACAAAATGAATTAAAGAAATAATTAATAAAGCTGAAAGAATTCTAAATATAAAATCCTCAAATTAATATTTCAAACTTTTCAATATCCGTACAACTCGGGAATTCATCTAGTGGACCTCTAATAATCCCAAATATAAGCAAAATACAGAAACAAAATCCATAACTAAACATGAAAGGAAATCCTACGTAGTCGGAGGAGTGAGTGTTTGTATCTGCACAGCACGATCAAGTTCTAAGCTTGGAACTGACGAACACCTAAAAAATAAGAGTAGGTCAAGCACCACATGCAAGTTCTATCCTACTACAATCCATACAGAAACCCAATACGCAGATACATCCTAGATAGCTCGGTAATAACTAAAGTAGTCGATATAGATATACATACACACTATAAGACGCTCATTAGCCTATAGTGTAGTATCAACCTGAATAGAAGGTAACATGTAATTCACACATTACGGTGTGCATGTGTACCTAGACCTACCAAGGAACATCAACTATATCTAGTTACTCATCCTAGGCGATATACGCACCCTAACTATGATCTTGAGACTCAAGCTTATATCATGGTACTATAAGTATATATATAAATCCTCCTTAATACAGAAAATAAAACAAACATCTAATATGTCGTTCAACTGTTTTAGTTGACAAGACATGAATCCATGTAGGATTTAACTGTTTTAGTTAATCCATTCCGTATGTATGAATAGGTAGGAATTAGAATTTTGATCTAATCCATCCCTAATATGCCACCGTCCCATACCGGTGTATATAATGCATATGATCCATAAATGACGCACACTCATTTGAACATCAAATACATCCAGAGACAAACATAATAGAAGTCAGATATATGCAAGATCCTATTATGCATCCAGTATATGATTATAATCATATAACCTCCATTTAAATTGCTAGAGTAAAGATAAACAATTTAAATCATCCATATCCATATAATTGACAGAACATAAATTATAATCATTCATCAATTAAAATCCATCGCATGATATAATGATAATCAGAAATATAAACTGAGCACATTATACTAAAATTCCAGAAATACATTCATACTAGTCCATTTAATTTGCTAAAGCAAAACTAGCAGTTAAATTTTCTACAATCCTTAACAGTATGCAAATTAATATATAAATTTCTTGATATCCATTTAATCCTTAACTATAAATCCAGAGTAAGCATAGCTAAAGTCTGATATGTATATGACCCTATGGTGCATCCAAAACAATGTCTAAAATAATGCTACAGTCCGTTCAATCGCTAGAATAAAAATTAAGCGATTATATCCTTTATCCTTTAACAGCATGCCAGATTGTTTAAGCTTCCCTATTGTTAAATCCATTAGCATAAAGACATTAATTATGCTATGTGGGTTCTAATATAGCATAATATAATGTTTAGAGTCCTTACTATTCACCCAAAATAGTCCAGGAATTTCAAAAATTCTAAAACAGTTTATCAAACCACGTCCAATACTAAGTTTGGCATGAGAGCCTGCTCTCAACCATTGGGAGCCAGCTCCCATACCTTGGGAGCTGGCTCTGTGCCCTAGGGAGCCAGTTCCCTCAATCCATGGAGCCGACTCTTTCTCTCATGGAGAGCCGTTACTCGTTCTGGTTCACCTTCTTCGCCTCCGACGACTTTACCAAACCTATTGTGATGTCTAATACAGTTCTTAGGGTTCAATTCATGTCCCACTAGTTCCAGAAACTCCTCAAATTCCAATACAAATTATTAACAAGCTTTAAAGCAAATTGATAACAGTTTATGCACAAAACAGTTTCAGTTTAAACAAAACCACAATAGTTTACAATTTTATTTAACATGCATAAAACATCCATTTTAAAGTTTAATTTAATTCCTGGAGACTATATAGCATGCACAGAACATAGGTTTAAGGGAAGAAGTTAGAATAAAACTTGCCTTCAGTTTCAGTTTTGAAACCTTAAACCACCGTCTCTGAGTTTCGGCAAATCCCAAGACTGTTATCCTTCTCGGTTCCTTGTTCTCCTCCTCTGTTGCCTCTTAGTTCAACCCACGAGCAATACCCTTTCCTTCTTCCTTGAGCCTCTCTATGTTTTTCTTAAGTTTCTCTCTCTTTTCCTCCCAAATCCCCCTTTGTTTCTCTCTGCCTTACCATACGTGAATAGGGTTCTAAAAACCCTTGGCAAACTCATAACTTATATATATACAGGCGTCTATAAAACCTACTTCTAATTCCAACCCAATTATAAGTCGACTAATAACTTCATAAAATGAAAAACCCTAAACCTAAACTAGATACGACACATATAAATTCTAAACCAATTAAGTCCACCTAAGCATACACAGAATTAAAACAAATAAATCATATAATCTAATAAATAAAACAAGTCAATTAAATCAACAATTAACCAAATAATTAAATTAAATAAATAATTAAACAATGAATTTAAATAAATACACAATTACAATTAAACAATTAATTTAAATAAATACACAATTAACCAATTAAGCAAATAAGCAAATAAACAAATAATTCAATAAAAATGCAATAACATCATTAATTAAAATACCGAGACCATCCTTTTAAAATTAGGGGTATTACAATTTGCATTAGTCTTTACTTTAGTCCTAATGGTTTACAGGTAACTTGGTTGGAAAGTTTGTTGGTTGTCACGATTTAACAAACTAAAATTAAAACTAAATATTTAACTAGAGCAAATTAAACTAAATTAAATGAACAGAGAGAGAGATCTTATGGCTTTAACTTCACCACAACCATCATATTATGGTTAATTATACTAACTCTGGGAATTTAACAATGATATTTTTCACATGAATTGAACTCAATAACATTCATTCAATTCGGGTTTTAAAGAAAGATGTTTTACAAAATTAGCTAACTATAACCTCTCTGCGGTTAGCGTGGACTATCCGCCTACTTACTCTACCTACTTTAACTACTTTGCAAACGAACCACCTTTCCTAAGCATAGATTATGAAAACATTCTTTTGTAAAAAAATTGGAATACCATTATATGACCTCTATTCTTATGGCTGGCAGGGCTCCGCCAGATACCGTCTAATAAGATAGGTTGAGAATAGAACATAAACTATTACATCTAAGATAAGGGAATAATAGTTTATATTCTACTAAAGCATAAAAATTACTTGAGTTATCTCAAGTGCTCATAGTCATATAATCAAGAAAACATCATATATTAAAATAAACCCAGAGTTAAAACAATAAAACCATAATATTAGATTAGGTTACATTAGTGCCTTAAGAGGGGAATTAGTTACTCATGACGAGGTTGGATATCATCTGTGTTGGAGTTGTCTCCATCGTCAAGGACGACCCTTCTCTTCTTAGGATCTTCACTTTTAAAGTTGTAGAAACCATAAAAGCCACCACACTACCAGCCTTCTAAATAACATCGTAAAAAGAACTTAAAATTTTGGACCTCTTCTATCAAGGCTTATGCCTTCTTTTATAGAAGAAAATAAGGATCTGGTGGGCTTTTAGGTCTTCTGGCCCATCTGTGATGAGATACGGCTGATAAAGAGAGTAATTCCGTACTTTGTATCTGACATGTCATGGAAGGCTCGAGCTTTAGGAACAGAGGCTCGAGCTTTAAGGTTTAGGCTCGAGCTTTAGGAATATTGCTCGAGCTTCTCTAGATTGATGCTCGAGCTTTAAGAATTGGTGCTCGATCTTCACTTTGACACTTAGCCAATTTTCTTCAATTATTTTCCGAAGCGTCTTTTTCTTTAACATTTAGAATATTTTTGGGATTGAAATCTTTTAACATTACTCAATCCAAGCTTTATAGGCTCGAGCACTAGGTACCAGGCTTAAGCATTTGAGGCTCAAGGCTTGAGCATCAGTGGATGGTGCTTGATCCTAGAGGTGAGGCACGAGACCTGGGAGCATTGCCTTTCAATTAAAATTAACTCTTCAAATTCCGAAGCCTCATGCTCGAGCTTGAATGTCAAGGCTCGAGCACCCTAAGTTAGGGCTTGAGCACCAAGGTACAAGGCTCGAGCTTTTGGGCCTTGTTGACTTTTCTTCTCTTCTTTGTTATGATGCTCGAGCCTCAACACTTGGGCTCGAGCTCTAGGGCTTGAATTGCTTCAAAGTTCACCATTTAAGCTCTCGGCTTGCTCTGAATGACCGGCAATGACTCTGTAAGTTTCGATATCATCATAAAGTCCCGGTTTTAGCCATTTCTCTGGCAAAGTACCTACAAACACACATTAAATATAAATTAGTTTAGCTATGGATAGAAGTATCACTTTAGGTCTTAGCATATACATATTTAGGGGCTCGAATATGCATATATTCAGCGCTCATCACGTACTCTAATTTCCACTAAACATACTAAAATCAATGATCATTGACCTTTAATCCAATATTATGTTAAGGAAAGACTGACTTAGAGAAATGGTTTCCACTAACCATGTGATACCCCGAGACACGGGTTGATTAGGCCCAGGCCCAAACCCGAGGGATATCAAACAATTAAAGTACTTTAAATGAACACAGATGACAAACTGAAATAAGAATAAATATTAAAAGCTGAAAGAATCTAAAATAAAATCCTTTAAAGATAAATACTTAAATCCCAATAATCCAAAACCTCCGATAGATTAAACAACTCGGAAATTCATCTCTAGTAGACCCCTAATAATAATCCAAACTGTAATAAAAATAACTGATAGAACATCCAGAAGTAGGCTATGGAAAGAAGTCTTACGTCGTCGGTAGAGTGATTAGAAATCTCTGCTCAGCACAATCAAGTCTAAGTCTGGAACTGTCATGTACTTGAAAAATAGAAGTGGGTCAGGCCCACATGTAAATTCTAACCTACTAATATCCAAACAGAGACTCGATACGCATGTACATCCTAAACAATTCAACAATAGCTAATAGTCCATAAGTATATATATAATCACACTAAATGACTCTCACTGGACTACAGGCCGGTCTCAACCTAAATAGAGGTAACATGCTAAAACGCACACGAAGTGGGCATGTGTACCTAAGTCTAAACAGGGTACACCTACAACCATCATAGCCAGCTATGCATCCCGATGCATATATGCTCCCTAACCATCGATCCTGAGACTCAAATTCATATCGAGGTACCATAATAATATATATAAAATCCATCCATAATCCCTAGTAGTGTCGCTCAACTAGTCGTTGCCATGACACTACAAATTAATAGGACTTAACTTTTAGTTAATCCCATTCTTTAATTTCCAGAGTAGGTAGAACTTAGTGATTTTTGAGCTAATCCCCCTAGTATGTCACCGTCCCATACCGGTGCATACATCCCGTCCATCCAGCAATGATAATACAGAACATACATGTAAATATCATTTAAATCCATAAATCCAACATTTGAGAATAAGAACATTAAATTTAAACATCATTTGTTCCATAAGTGAGCATATTAATTAACCTCTTTTTAACATGCTGATTATACACTACCCAACCAACAATCCTGCAATTAATAATACAACAGTATATGTAGGTATTAACTGATAAGCGCCGAATATTGCATATTCAAGCGCCCTTATCTGTATTAGTTAAATCCATTATTTTATCATGTTGCATATTCTAGCTTCATTTGCATGCTTTTGTTTATTTTCAGGTTGGTTCCCCAAAGAGAGTTAAAAGAGATGCTTTGACGAGTTCTTAAAGAATCAAAGCAGGCCGTTGCCAGGGACTTTCATTTTGGCCAAGATTAATGATCCAAGGGACTCATGACGCTCTATGCAAAAATTTCTAGGAAGAATTGTAGCATCTTCGGGCTGAGCCAAATCATTTCAGGTTGCAAGTAGCAAATTGGTGCAAGGCTGTAACAGCGCGGGCGCCGGTTCATTTCCTATCAGATTTTGACCTCCAATTCTGACCCTATCCATATGCGAATTTGGTCTTTAGTAAAACATAAAATATGAAGGACTTTGAGTCAGCTTTCCATAGACATAAAGTTTCCTCATTTGGAGTTCGGAGCAAAGAGTTATGTCATTTTTACCAAAGGTGTACAGAACAGCCTGGCAGCAGTGAAGTTTGACTTTGCTCTTCATTTTAGACCCACCAAACTAGAGAACTGGACTTCTATTAAAACATGGCATACTTAGAACTTTGAATTAGCTTCCCAAATCATCAAACAGTTTGTCATTTGGAGTTGAGAGAAGAAAATTATGGCTGTTTTACCAAAGTAGTGCAAAGCAGATCAAGTGGAAGGGTACAAAGCTGATGAAATTTTGAGCGCTCAAAGGGCTTACTTTGAGAACTCAAAAATTGGGCAGAATGCTCTCCAGGAACCATCATTTCAGCCCACTTGCACCTTGATTCCTTTAATTCTGATTTCCATCTTTATGAATTGGTTGGAGATATTTTTTGGTAGAAAAAGAAGGGCCTTGTTTGGTAGGGTTTGGTGGAGAAGATGTCTACAAGGTGGGGGGGAACCACACAAAACATATCATATCTCATCTTGGCAAGATTTTTAGAGAGAGAGAGAAAGAGGAGGAGAAGATAGAGTTCTTGTGGCCAAGAATAGGGAGCTCAAAAATGGAGGGATTTTCCAAGCTTCTTCCTTCTTCTAGGGCTTCCATGGGTAACTAATTCCTCCTCTAGGGAGGTGATGAAGCCCCTCCCTTGTAAGCATGATCTAGTAAAGCTCTATTTTAGGGATTACAATGTATTTTCTATGGTCTTTCATAACCAAGAGCACTTCAGTTGTTGTAATGAATGTTGATATTTGTATGGATGATTTCTTTAAGTTGATTATCTTGTTTTAGATGATGTCTTATATTAATCATATTGCTTGAGTTTTCATGGTGAGAATGGAGATAAGGTTATGAAATGGTTTAATGGCATGTTGATAAGTACTTTGATAGATCATTGCTTAGGTGATGCCTTTGATGGTTTATGCTTATTTCTTACCTTCATGTGCTTCATCATTTTATATAGGGCTTAATAATCTTTCATTCAAGTAAATATGGTTAAGCTACACCTTAGTTAGGTAGTCTAAACATGTTCACCTTTGATAGATCATGCTTGCTTGAAATTTAATTTACATCTTGTTGATTATATGGCAACTATGTGTTGCTATATATTTCTTGACAATCATATATTGTTTTTCCCCCAATTTAGCTCTAATCTAGCATGTGTATAGGGATAGAGGCGGATTCACTTCCCTAGTCCTCTTTACTTATATTTCATCTCCGTTAAATTCTTGCAAGCTTTTATTTTATGCATCTTAATTTCATAGCTTAAGTGACAACCAACAAATCCTCTATGAACACCCGTATCATTCTAAAAAGACTCTAGACACTTAGGTTGCCATAGATTACTGCAGTCCTAGTGGTTCGACTTACCCGACCAATAGCCCTATTTTACAATGATTCGCGCTATTGCGAAGGTTGATTTATTATAGATCGAATTCTCAACTGATTAATTTTTGGCGCCGTTGCCGGGGACTGCAAACGGTTTAGCAACTGAAGTTTTAGGGTTAATTTTAGTGTGATTGTTAATATCATGAATAGTGAATATTTCTTATGTAGTTTGACCATCGTGTGTTGTAAGTGAGATTCTAAGGACTCGAAGCTCGCCGAGGGAAAGCTAGCTAATTTGTAAGTCTAGAGGACCCCAGGTAAGTCTTTTGACCTTCTAGTTCGACATTGTGAATATTGTGCATGTGTTAAACTTAGTGATAATTTAGTTTTGAAGCCCTTGTTGAGGCTATTATCTTGTTTAAATTTCGTGTATAAGCATCGATCCTTGTCATGGCCATTTAAATTCTATCTAGTAAATTGAGGAGAAAAGGAACATTATATGTGGAGTTGATGATGATGAATTGTTGTGTTGATTGCATTATGTATTGTTGATGTTTGGCCGTAGGTCACTTTCCTTACTAACTCTTGACTCGTTAGTTGACATAAATTCACTTGAAAGAACTCTTAGACGAAACCTTAGGGAATCTTCTAGCGTAAGAGAACTTGAAACTGAATTTAACACAATGGCTGAAAATGCAGGAAATGTCAGAAATGAGGGAATTAATAATGATAGGGCCGAAATTCCAAATGTAGAGCCAATGACTCTCAGAGACCATTTTATCCCTACCACCTATGCTTCACCCTCATGTATAGTGATGCCAAACATCGATGCGGCTCAATATGAGATCAAATCAAGTACCATTCAAATGCTTCCATCTTTCCATGGCTTTGATAATGAAGATCCATATAAACATCTTGATGAGTTCCTTGAGATCTGTTCAACCATCAGGTTGCGCGGTTTCATTCTTAGTTTTTCTCAAACGGATGGGGAACAACTCCACGAGACTTGGGAAAGGTTACAAGATCTTCTTAGAAAATATCCGCATCATTTGATTCCAAAATGGCAATTAGTGCAAGCTTTCTATGCTGGCTTGATCGAACACCATAGATTCATGGTTGACTCTTCTTGTGGTGGGATGTTCATGTCTAAGAATGCGGATGAGGCTTGGACCCTACTAGAGAATTTGAGCGAAAATTCACTTCAACATAATTCTTGTAGGGCTCCGACCTCAACCAATGCAAAGAACACCAACCCTTGTCAACCAAAATCAGAAGGGAGGAATCATCTCAAGTGGATACCATAGCTCATAAATTCTATCAATTGATGGCATCACATCTCTCTATTTCATTATCTCAAAATTCGACAAGTTCGGTATACTCATCATGCACTAGTCCATTCCATCTCATGGAAGATTGCCCTACACCGGAGCAATTTTCCAATCCAAATCAAGAGCAAGCTAATGCCATGTTCTCAAGATCCAGGAATAATCCATATTCCAATACCTACAATCCGGGTTGGAGAGATCATCCAAATTTTTCGTGGAGGCAACATGCCCCACAAAATTCCCAATTCCAACATCAAGGGCATCAAAATCAACCATCTTCTCAATATCAAGGTAGACCATTTCAGGACTCTTCAAGCTACCGACCTCCGTACAATCCAAATGTCTCCAATCAACCTCCGGTGTACCCAACTGATGAAATTGTGGCTGCAAACAAGCAAATGATGGAATCATTAAACAAGCAAATTATGGATTCCAACAAGCAACTCTTGACATCTTTGCAGCCTACTCTTCAAATGGTTCACTCTCATACTCAATCCATAGCTAAGCTTGAAAATCAAGTGGGCCAAATAGCTAACTCTGTGAACCAATTGCTTCAAAAGGACAAAGGTAAGCTTCCCTCTCAACCATTTAAAAATCCTAGAGGGATGCATGCGATTGATGAAACCCCTCCATCGAGTGGGCCGAGTTATGAGCATGTTCAAGCAATCACCACCCTTAAGAGTGGTAGAGTAGTTGACAACAAGGTTGATGGAGACAAAAATGAAAAAGAACCTCCTTTGCAAAATCCAAATTCAAGCTCTTCCAATCAAATTCTAAGCTCTTCTCGTCCAAATACCATTCACGGAAATCCCACACATGTTAACCCAAATGTGGAAACTACTTATGAGCCAAAAACTCAGTTTCTTCAACGTCTTCAAGAGTCAACATATATTGGGAACAAGAATTGTAAAATTTAAGACATGTGGGAAGTTTTTAAGCAAGTGAAGATCAACTTGCCCCTCTTGGATGCTATCAAGCAAATCCCTCCCTATGCAAAATTTCTCAAAGACTTGTGTACTCAAAAGCGCACTTTTAAAAATCATTTGCCAAAGAAAGTGAGGTTAACTAAAAATGTTAGTGCTATCATTCAGCACAGCACTCCTCCAAAGTATAAGGATCCGGGTGGCCCCACAATCTCTTATGTCATTGGTGATAACAAAATCGAGAGGGCCCTCCTCGACTTAGGAGCTAGTGTGAATTTAATTCTATACTCAGTTTACTTACAGCTTGGTTTGGGAGATCTAAAGCCGACTTCCTTGGTTTTGCAACTTGCCGATAGATCGGTCAAGCATCCACGAGGCATTCTTGAGGATGTTATCATCAAAGTGGACAAATTCTACTTCCCGGTAGACTTTGTGGTTCTTGACACGGAACCGGTTCATGATCCAAAAAAGCACATTCCCATAATCTTTGGTAGGCCATTCTTAGCTACGGCTAATGTATCAATTAATTGCCGAACCGGGGTGATGGACATTGCTTTTGGAAACATGCAAGTCAAACTCCACATCTTTCATTCAACTCAACATCCTTCCAATGAGGATGATTGTTTACTTGTTGATGTCATTGATGAAGTGGTCAAAGAATCTCTCCCCTTTATTTTAAGCAAAGACCCCCTTGAAACTTGCATATCTCATTTCGACTTCTCAAACTTTGACATTGATCAATCCATCCAAGAAGTTAATTCTCTGCTTGATGTTGATGCTATCATGGATATTCCCCCTTGGAAAATTCCAAAAGAGCCACTTTCTCAGCTCTTCACTACTCCTCCGGTTCCATGTCTGAAATCTCCACCACAACTTGAGCTTAAGCCGCTTCCGGCCCATCTCAAGTATGTATTCCTTGGTTCAAATCAAACTCTCCTGGTCATCATTGCATCGGACCTTCTAAAGGACCAAGAAACCAACCTTTTAGTGGTGCTACAAGAGCACAAAGAAGTTATTGGTTGGGCAGTGGCTGACTTGAAAGGAATTGACCCCTCTATTTGTATGCACCGCATTTATATGGAGGAGGATGCAAAGCCTACTAGAGAGGTTCAGCGCCGGTTAAATCCTAACATGAAGGAAGTGGTAATGAAGGAAGTGATAAAGTTGCTAGATGCGGGAATCATCTACCCCATCTCTGATAGTAAGTGGGTAAGCCCCACACAAGTTGTTCCTAAGAAATTCGGTCTCACCGTTGTTGAAAATTCAGCGGGTGAGCTCGTGCCACAACGAACCACCACCGGGTGACGTGTGTGCATTGACTACCGGAAGCTTAATTCGTCAACTAGGAAAGATCATTTTCCACTCCCATTTATTGATCAAATCCTAGAAAGGCTAGCCGGCCAAAGCTACTATTATTTTCTTGACGGTTATTCCGGCTATAACCAAGTGGCAATCGCCCCCCAAGATCAAGATAAAACAACATTCATATATCCCTTTGGAGCTTTTGCATATCGACGCATGCCTTTTGGGCTATGCAATGCTTCGGCAACGTTTTAAAGATGTATGATGTCCATATTTTCCGATATGGTTGAAAAATTCTTGGAAGTTTTCATGGACGATTTTTCCATCTTTGGCTCCTCCTTTGATTCTTGTCTCAAAAATTTATCTCTTGTGCTCCAAAGATGCAAGGAGACAAATCTAATTCTAAGCTGCGAGAAAAGCCATTTCATGGTCCAAGAAGGCATTGTTCTAGGACATGTCATCTCTAAACGGGGAATCGAGGTAGACAAAGCAAAAGTTGAATTAATCTCTAATCTTCCTCCTTCGAATTTCGTCCGTCAAATCCGTTTTTTTCTTGGCCATGCCGGATTCTATCGTCGCTTCATCAAAGACTTTAGCAAAATCTCACGGCCCTTGTGTAATCTCTTAGCCAAGGATGTTCCATTCAATTTTGATGAAGCTTGCATGGAAGCTTTCATTAAACTTCGCACTCTCCTCTCATCTGCCCAATAATGAAACCGCCTCATTGGTCTCTTCCTTTTGAGATCATGTGTGATGCATCCGACTATGCATTAGGCGCAGTTTTGGGCCAACGTGTGGACAAGCTCCCATATGTTATTTATTACGCTAGTCGAACTCTTTTTGATACTCAATTAAATTACACCACTACTGAAAAAGAGTTGCTAGCTGTAGTTTATGCCTTGGATAAATTCCGCTCCTATCTTTTAGGTTCCAAGGTCATAGTTTTCTAGGATCATGCCGCCCTTCGGCACTTGTTAGCAAAGAAAGAGACCAAACCCCGCTTGATTCGATAGATATTCTTACTTCAAGAGTTTGACATTGAAATCCGGGACAAAAAAGGGGCAGACAATGTTGTCGCCGATCATCTCTCTCGCTTACTTATTGAAAAATCTTCAGATTTCGCCGCCGTCCGTGATTCCTTTCTGGATGAGCAACTCTTCTAGATTTCTCATGCAAACCTTCCATGGTTTGCGGATATTGTCAACTACCTTGCGGTAGGTAAAATTCCAACTCATTGGTCCAAATAAGAGAATGACCGGTTTTTTTCCCAAGTCAAACATTTCTTTTGGGAAGATCCGGAACTATTCAAGTATTGCACGGACTAAATCATCCGGCGATGCATTCCTGAAACTGAGACCATAAGCATCCTCAATTTCTGTCATACTCTTGCTTATGGAGGCCATTTCAGTGCCAAAAAGACAGCTCACAAAGTTCTTCAAAGCAGATTCTATTGGCCCTCCCTATTTCGAGATGCATACAATTTCAGTAAATCATATGAAAGATGCCAAAAGCTCGGATCCATGTCCCGAAGAGACATGATGCCCCTTACTCCCATCTTAATAATTTAAATTTTTGATGTGTAGGGAATCAACTTCATGGGACCATTTCCACCTTCTTATGGCTATGAGTATATCCTTGTAGCGGTGGATTATGTTTCTAAATGGGTGGAAGCCGCGGCGACCAGAACCAGTGATCATAAAGTCGTGATGGAGTTTATTCAATCTAACATCTTTAGTCGTTTTGGTACGCCCTGAGCAATCATCAGCGATGGCGGATCACATTTCAGAAATCGTTATTTTAAATCCGTCCTTTCTAAGTATTCCGTCATTCATAAGGTTGCTACACCTTACCATCCTCAAACAAGTGGTCAAGTAGAGGTTTTTAACCGGGAGATTAAGCACATTTTGGAAAAAACGGTTTGACTGGACCGCAAAAATTGGTCGCTAAGACTAAACGATGCACTTTGGGCTTACCGGACGGCTTACAAGACACCCATTGGCATGTCGCCATATCGACTTATCTTTAGCAAAGCGTGTCATCTCCCGGTAAAATTAGAGCATCGTGCTTTTTGGGCAATAAAAAGGCTAAATTTTGATCTCAAACAGGCTGGCTCTAATCGTGCTTTGCAACTAAATGAACTTGAGGAAATCCGAAATGATGCATATGAAAGTGCAAAAATCTATAAGGTAAAGACTAAAGCTTTTCATGACAAACACATTGTCAACAAGTCTTTCGCCCTAGGACAAAAGGTTTGGCTTTTCAATTCTCGCTTGAAACTCTTTCCCGGTAAACTCCGATCAAGATGGAATGGTCCATACATCGTCACTACTGTCTTTCCTCATGGAGCAATCGAATTCCAAGATCCTGCAAATGGATCGCTCTTCAAGGTTAATGGCCAACGGCTTAAGCCTTGCATTGACGGCATAGTCCCAACCCGAAAAATTGAGAAAGTCCTCTTGACGAACCTAATTTATGAAGATTAATGCCTGCTCTAGCTTTGTCTAGCTATCGACTTTAAATTTAGCAAAGCAAGGGAAACAATTCTTTCTATTTCCAGGCTTCTCTACTTTTCAAATTGCTTGTGCCTTGAAATTTTTTGGAAAATGGTTTAGAAAAGCCAAAAGTTTAGACTATCTTAACTCTAATTTTCATTCCCGGATGTTTCCATCTCTTTCCAGCAATTTCATCGGATCTTTGGAATGCTACACATGTATATAACCTTTCATTTTTAATGCATTGTTGGATCATGGTTCCCCAAATTCCATGCATGCATTGTAATGATGTTGCAAAGTTTGAAAAATTTTCCCAAATTCCATCCATGCATTGAAGAGATATTGCAAAATTTACAATTTCAGTCATTTCAACCATGTTTTTGCTTACTGGTCAAATTTCGAGCACTCGAAGTCCAAGCTTCGAGCACTCGATGTTTTCATTCTTCCTTCAAAAGGCTACTGCCTCAAGTTTGAGCACTCGAAGACATCACTTCGAGTGCTCGAAAGATCCATGTAGCATCCCATTCCCTACTGCCTTCCGTTCGAGCTCTCGAAGACACCATTTCGAGCGCTCGAAAGCCCATCCATGCCCACTGTCCATACTTCGAGCGCTCGAAGGGCTTACTTCGAGCGCTCGAACTCCCCCACCCCTTTTAAATCTCGACGCTCCCTCTTCCTTTGGTTCATCTCACCTCTCCAACTCTTCCATTTCGTTCACCACACCCCCATGACCTCCCACCTCTTCCTCCCCTCCATAACTTCCCTAACCTTTCCACTCCCCCATTTATGCATTCAACCACTATAAATACCCATCTCCCCCATCCTCCTTCCTTACTTCATCCATCCTTCTCCCTATCTTCCTCTCAAGGTATGTGAACTTCTTCTTTTCATTTCATTTTCGTTACCTTCATTTTAAGGAGTGTGGGAATGCAAATTATGGAGGTTGGGTGGGATTGTTGATGTTACTTTAATCTTGAGCGTGTTTTGTTAACAAAATTTTTGGGTTTGATCTTCCATAACTCTCACTCTCACCTTCTCTTTCTCCTGGTGCACGCTAGGTGCTCGTTGAAATTCCCCATCCACTTTCGCCTCTCCAAATGTCTCGTGCCAGCCCTTCTCGTCATCCTAGACCCTCTGCGAATGTCCCCGTTGTTGCTCATGAGCAGCCCCGAGACCCTTGGCTTGACAAAAACCTCAATTATAAGCTTCTATTTCCGCTCACAGGTGTTTTTGACACTCTTCCCACCACTTCATGGGTTACCGTGAAATTAGTCAATCGGCGCCTTTAACACATTTGCCAACCCATTGCAAAGGTCACCTACCCTCGTGTGGTGTGCCTCTTCTACCAAAATCTCAATTGCCCTAAAGAGCCGCATGTCTCTCTCACCACATCCATTGATGGCGTCCCTTTTTCCTTCACTTTTGCTGACATGGTGGCGGTCTCCAGCTGTCCTCTGGAGTGCCCCGATGACATTATCAATTGTGAGAATCTCCCTTTATATGAGGAGCCGGATACTTTAACTGTGGAGTAGTTTGTTGCTGCCATTTGCAACGTGGATGACCCTCATCGACCCCGGAGCTTTACACTCAAATCCACTTTTCCGGAGCGAGTTTGGTTCCTTGACTCCGTTCTCAAGCACAATGTTTACCCCTTGGCGCACAGCACCGAGCGCCGAGGCCTGATGTTGTAAGCCTTGTATGCTATGGACTAAGGCAAATGGTTCTCTGTCCCGGAGCTCATTTGGGACATATTTATGCGGTTCTGGGACGAGTGTATCAATCCACGGCAGCAGCGTGCTAAAAATCGGCCTTTACCATTGCCATTCTTCATCATCAAGCTCTTGAAGCACAAAGGCTTCATTGTTCCTCCTCATAAACCAAAAGGCAAAAAGATTCAGACATTTACTCTCCGCCGGTGGGCCAATGTTCTTAGCCATTCTCGGCACCCTCAGCTCGCTGCCCCTCCATTTCCCTGCTCTCCATCTCCTCCTTTTTCTGAGGATGATCTCATAGCGGAGGACGTTGAATGGGACGAGCCTCTCGTTGATCTTTCGCCGGACCAGGCCTTCATCCGGGCTAACCTTACCGGTATTCATGAGCAGATGGATCATTTTGAGATTTCTTTGGTAGACTGCACTCGGACCGTGCGTGAGGACTATTATCATGTAGAAGAAGACCGTCGTCTTGCTGCAGACGACCGACGTGTTGCGGCGGAGGACCGTCGCGTGGCGCAGGAGGAACGGTGTGAGATTCAATCTCTCCTCAATGCCATCTTCGCCCGTTTTCCCCCGGCCCCGTAGCTAGTTGCCCGTGTTGGACTTTATCTTTTTGTTCCCCATGTGTATATTTCTCCTTTTTGTTTTTGTTTTACTTTTAAACTTTAGGACTGTGCGATGCACGAGTTGCTCTAGTTAGACATATTTGACTTTCAGTTCCTTTTGTAATCATGTCCACTTCATTTTGAATGCAAATTCTCTAGCTTTTCTGTTATCTTCTGTTCAGCATTTCTTCTTCCATGTTTTAGTGATGATTAATATTTTTGTAGTTGTTTCTGCCTTTTCTTTGTGTCCCATTTCAGGTGGCACATTTCAAGTTTGGGGGCCTCTCTTTGTTAGATTTTGCTTGGGAGTTTTCTTCACCTCACCATGCACTTTCCTCCTACTGGGTATTTTTGTTCCTCTTATTCTCTGTCATTTTTGGTCATCTCTATTAGTTGTTGTCCCACATTGAGGACAATGTGTAATTCAAGTTTGGGGGTGCAATATTGCATTTTTGGTTCCACATTTTTGCTAAGCAATGATAGTATAATTTGAAACTTGTCGGAGATGAAGCATATGTTTAATACTTTGTATATAGAAACAATTATGAATTTTTGAAAATAAAAAAAAAAATTGAATTTAAAATGATCATATGGATTCAAATTAGTTTGTATAAATGTCTCAATTAGATTCTCGCTGGATTTTACACTCTTTTATGCTTCACAATGCACAGATGCACATCGGAAACTTAACTGTGAGGTATGCAACTTGATTGACCTTGACCTTGACCTAGTTAATCTGAGTTGATGAACCTATTAGATGGATACCTTTGGCATGATTTTTCTAAGTAGATGAAAAAAAAAAGAAAAAAAAAAAAGAGAGAGAAAAGAAAAGAAGAAGAAAATAATGACCAGTTTGAGTTTGTAACCTTTCTAACTTGAGTTATTAAGCTCTAGGAGTGTCTCTACACTTAGCACCCTAAAGCCATCTGGTTTGGGAGTTGTTGGCCTAACGCTTGCTACATGGGTTGGTTAGAAAGCTTAAAAGACTTAAACATTGCACGGTCATTCAAATTTTTTTTTTTTGTAATAAACATGGTCCGTTGGAATTCGTAGCCTTGCCAATTCGAGCTATTAAGCCCTAGGAGTGTCTCTACATTTAGCACCCTAAAGCCATCTGGTTTGGGAGTTGTTGGCCTAACGCTTGTTACATGGGTTGGTTAGAAAGCTTAAAGGATTTCAGCATTGCACAACCATTTTATGCATTATTTTTTAGTTATAATAATTTTTCAGCAAGCAACAAAAGTTGTTTTGTAAATAAATTCATGCCTTAGTGACTTCATTTAAAGGGGAACTCAATTATTTGAAGACTTGTGTCTTGGAATTGGAAAAGAAAGTAAAAGTCGCATGTTGAGAATCCAATCCACTTTCACTGAAGTTAGAGTTGATTTCCATTCAAGAGATGACAATTGAATTATTTATATAGACTTGGATGCTGATGCATGTATGTTGAAATGTGTTTAGCCAATTTTTGTATCAATGCTTCATATATGCATGGTAGTTTACTTAATAACCCTGTTTCTAGTCCTTTGTTTGTTTCGAGTTATATTTGAGCTATGTATATATTTCATTTTGCCATGATTGATATTTTTGTGGTAGCATTCCCATTGTTGTCATTTCATTGAGTTTTTCATTTTGGTTTTGCTAAGGGACTAGCAAAATGTAAGTTTGGGGGTGTGATAAGCGCCGAATATTGCATATTTAAACGCCTTTATTTACATTAGTTAAATCCATTATTTTATCATATTACATATTCTAGCTTTATTTGCATGCTTTTGTTTATTTTCAAGTTGGTTCCCCAAAGAGAGTTAAAAGAGATGCTTTGACGAGTTCATAAAGAATCAAAGCACGTCGTTGTCAGGGACCTTCATTTTGGCCAAGATTAATGATCCATGGGACTCATGACGCTCAATGCAAAAAGTTCTAGGAAGAATTGCCACGTCTTCGGGCCAAGCCAAATCATTTCAAGTTGCAAGTAGCAAATTGGTGCAAGGCTGCAACAGCGTGGGCGCCGGTTCATTTTCTATCATATTTTGACCTCCAATTCTGACCCTTTGCATGTGCGAATTTGGTCTTTAGTAAAACATAAAATATGAAGGACTATGAGTCAGCTTTCCATAGACATAAAGTTTTCCTCATTTGGAGTTCGGAGCAAAGAGTTATGTCATTTTTACCAAAGGTGTACAGAACAGCCTGGCAGCAGTGAAGTTTAACTTTTCTATTCATTTTAGACCCACCAAACTTGAGAACTGGACTTCTATTAAAACATGGCGTACTTAGAGCTTTGAATTAGCTTCCTAAATCATCAAACAGTTTGTCATTTGGAGTTCAAAGAAGAAAGTTATGGCTGTTTTACCAAAATAGTGCAAAGTAGATCAAGTGGAAGAGTACAAAGCTGATGAAATTTTGAGCGATCAAAGGGCTTACTTTGAGCACGCGAAAATTGGGCAGAATGCTCTCCGGGAACCATCATTTCAGCCCACTTGCACCTTGATTCCCTTAATTCTGATTTCCATCTTTATGAATTGGTTGGAGATTTTTTTGGTAGAAAAAGAAGGGCCTTGTTTGGTAGGGTTTGGTGGAGAAGATGTCTACAAGGTGGGGGGGGAACCACACAAAACATATCATATCTCATCTTGGCAAGATTTTTAGAGAGAGAAAGAGGAGGAGAAGATAAAGTTCTTGTGGCCAAGAATAGGGAGCTCAAAAATGGAGGGATCTTCTAAGCTTCTTCCTTCTTCTAGGGCTTCCATGGGTAACTAATTCCTCCTCTAGGGAGGTGATGAAGCTTTTCCTTGTAAGCATGATCTAGTAAAGCTCTATTTTGGGGATTACAATGTATTTCTATGGTCTTTTCATAACCAAGAGTACTTCATTTGTTGTAATGAATGTTGATATTTGTATGGATGATTTATTTAAGTTGATTATCTTATTTTAGATGATGTCTTATATTAATTATATTGTTTGAGTTTTCATAGTGAGAATGGAGATAAGGTTATGAAATGGTTTAATGGCATATTGATAAGTACTTTGATAGATCATTGCTTAGGCGATGCCTTTGATGGTTTATGTTTGTTTCTTACCTTCATGTGCTTCATCATTTTATCTAGGGCTTGATAATCTTTCATTCAAATAAATGTGGTTAAGCTACACCTTAGTTAGGTAGTCTAAATATGTTCACCTTTGATGGATCATGCTTGCTTGAGATTTAATGTACATCTTGTTGATTATATGGCAACTATATGTTGCTATATATTTCTTGACCATCATATATTATTTTTTTCCCCAATTTAACTCTAATCTAGCATGTGTATAGGGATAGAGGCGGATTCACTTCCCTAGTCCTCTTTACTTGTATTTCATCTCCTTTAAATTCTTGCAAGCTTTTATTTTATGCATCTTAATTTCATAGCTTAAGTGACAACCAACAAATCCTCTATGAACACCCTGTATCATTCAAAAAGACTCTAGACACATAGGTTGCCATAGATTAGCGCAGTCCCAGTGGTTCGACTTACCCGACCAATAGCCCTATTTTACAATGATTCGTGCTATTGCGAAGGTTGATTCATTATAGATCGAATTCTCAACCGATCATTAACTTATCCCCAGATTCCATATAATTGAGAGAACATGATTAAAAGTCTACATCAATTAACTCCACAGTAAGCATAATAAGCCTTGACCAATTATTATACTTATAATTCCAGTCCAATAATTGATGCTATAAATAAAACAATTTAAACACCAATCATTCCATAGCAAGCATAGGAAAAATATATATATTTTAGCATGCTTAGTTTATACTACAAATACATGATTAGTATTTGATAATTACTCACAGAAAGTTTCTAGAATAACTTAAGGAATTCAAACCACTCACACCCATGAACAGTTTGCACAACTTGTTAGAAACTGGTTGATGTTCAACCTAACAACCTTAAGTGATTTATTATTCATTCCCCCATCCTTGGGAGCTCTAATACAACCATAGAACTCCTCTAAACCCCCATGTACAGTCCTTGAATATCCCAGAAAGTTTAAAAACTTAACCTAGAAGCAAAACTACGCCCAGATAGCATCAAAAGGGGGTGGAGCTGCCTCCCCCACATGGGGAGCCGCTTCCCCCTTGTGTGGAGCCGGCTCCATACTATGTGGAGCCGCCTCAACCTACATTAGAGCCGGCTCCACCCTTGTGGGGAGCCGTCTCCTTGCTCCGTTTGCCCCGTTCACTTGTTTTCCTTCCGCGGTTTGATCTCTGGCGGTTTCCATCACTTCCGTCCTCCGTTGACAAGGTTTTTACTGATTTAAAATTAGGTTCTAGTGTTTTAGAGAGTTTTAAAATCATTCCTCAGTAATTAACTTCAACTAACCCAAGAAGGATGCAAAGAAGAATTAACACCGAAAAATAACAGTTCATATAAACATACAGTTTAGAACAATTTAATCATGCGAACCAGTTTACTTTCAACATTTATTTACTCCTGGAATTGTATTAGAGATGTAAAGAACACAAGTCTAAGGGATAGAGTTAGGAATAGAACTTGCCTATGAGTTTTCAGTTCAAAACCTCAGCGTCGTTTTCTTAAGTTTCTCCGGCGAACTACGGTAATCCTCCTCTGTTCATTCTTTGCCTCCACTGTCGTGAATAGGGTTCTAAAACCCTAGGCAAAACTTAATACCTATATTTATAGGTTTACACAAGACCTAGGTTCAATTCAAACCCTATACTAAATCCTAGTCGGCCCATAGAAAACCCTATTTAAAATCTACGTCGGCCAACATACGTGACTTCTCAAAGAACCCTAAGTACTGAATGTATTTTAAAAACTCATTTAACTTAATTACCTAATTAAACAATTATAATCATTATAATAAACCACCTAAGGATACACAATCACACAATTTAAATCCAACCATGTAATTAACGCAAACAAATCAAATAATTTCATTTAATAAAAAAATTAAACAAGTAATGTAATTTAAACACACAATTAAACAAGTAACAAGTAATTCATTCTACCAAAAACAAGTAATTCAAATAAACAAGCACAAGTAATTCAAATAAACAAGCAATTATACAATTAAATAAATTTAAAATGCAATAAAATAATTAACTAAAATACCAGGACTATCCTTTTAAAATTAGGGGTATTACAAACCATTCCCCACACATGAGTCATACCATAACTACTAGATACTACTGCTAACTCTAAGATCCTAAGAAAACGTATACACCGGTAAACAAGTCACGTCTCATGCCATATCGATCATAACCTCTCGGAACAATTCCTACAAAACCAAGGACTTCACCTCCTACCGTGGAGGTAAGTCGAACGATCCAGAACAAACCTTTACTCTGAATCATCAACAAAAAGAGAACTCTAAAAAGTTCTTTTGCCTGCTGACACGCACAACTCCTATTTGGAGATACAAAACTCACAGACAATAAAGTCTTTGCCAGGACTAACACAAGAAGAAGGAAGATCAAGTCCTTCTACCACAACAGAACAGAACACGCACCTATCGATACCTTGCATAAGCTATGCGAAGAAAGAGAAACTAAACGGAGACGAAACAACTCGATCCGTAACTTGTACACTTAACATCCATATGCAAAAGAGAATAATGCCCCTTCCCAAACACTAGGGCTAGACAACGTCTCCTAAGATATCGTGTCCCATTCTGCCCAAAGAAGAACCTTATAAGTAAAAATTCATGCCCGTCGTTTATACAAACAACTAGGTAATGCTGACCACCACATCAATAACCTTTAAAGTAACATGGCTAAAACCTTTCCGTTATTAATCTATCAATAAAATCATTAAATGAGAGCTCAACTGTTCACAAAATACGCATTATTATCCAATAAAACTATCTGGAATACTCATATAGTCTTACAAATACATCATTGTTTTACTACATAACGGTTACATCTGGTACATCATTACAACTTGAAACTTATACAAAATATCTCGAACTATACCCTGCCCCAAGGGCCCACACTAAACATCGTCAACATCGTCCAGTCTGGAACCACACTATGGGATATGTCCACCATCCTGGCACATATGAACCCGACACTGCACAAAGTGCACAGGCGCCTGTCTAAACTCACGGGTAGCCCTCGTTACCAGAACAACAGTGTGCAAGCATCTCTTGTCACACCCAATCTCGCAGGTATCCCCTGCTACAGAACTCACAGGTATCCCCCATTACAGAACTCACAGGTATCCCCCATTACAACAGTCACAGGTAGCTCCCGTTACTACACCAGACTCACAGGTATCCCCCGTTACGACATGACACGACTCACAGGTAACCCCCATTACAACACGACACGATGCATTGACAACAATATGACAAGACGCACATATAACAATGCGACATGACTCCCAGATAACTATGCAACACGATTCACAGACAACCATGCAATACGACTCACAGACAACCATGCAACACGACTCACAAGTATCCCCCGTTACAACACGACATGACTCATAGGTGTCCCCTGTTACAACACGACATGACTCACAGGTATTTCCCGTTACAAAACTCACAGGTATCCCCGTTACCTAGTTACAAGTAATCCCCTGTTACATCACAGTCACAGGTCGCCCCCGTTACATCATGATTAATTACAATAATATCTCATTTCCTCTGTGGACAATCCATCTTCATGTGTCCCGGCTTACTACACCGAAAGCAAACTCCAGAGCTAGGTCTATTAAGAGGGCACTCCGCCTTATGATGTCCTGGTTGTCTACAATGGTAACATACCAAACTCGTCCTAAGGGACCCTGAAGAAGCACCAATAATAAGAGTAACACATGCTGTTCGCTGCTCCTGAGAAAACAATGAAGCACCTCTGTGCCTCTTCCTGCCCTGGCTCCGAGAAGAAGTACCCACACTCATACTTTATTCCTGAGAACCTATAATACCACTCCTTACTTGCCAATCCTTGGTTTCTGCCTCTGCCATCAGTGCTCTCACAACTGCTTCCGAATAATTCTTTAATCCCAAAAGTGTTACTCCTGGCCTAATAAAACGATTTAGACCGTACACAAACCGTCATGTTTTCTCTTCTTCGTTCCCTAACATATCTGTAGCGAAACGTGAAAGAGAAGTGAACTTATTCTTATACTCTGTCACTAACATGTCACCTTGTTCAAGCCCGTCAAACTGCGTCCTTAATTCCTATCTCTTAGTCTGCGGAAAATACTTATCAAAGAAAAGACTCTTAAATATATCCCAACTCATACTGTCAATATCATGCGTGCTAGTCATGGTCATCCACCATACTGCCGCATTGCTAACAAACTTATACGTGGCTAAGGTGATCCTTAACCGATCATCGGGTACGGCTATTGCCCTAAAATGCTTTTCAACTTCATCAAGCCAGTCGTCTACAACCAACGGATCTGGACCTCCCTCAAATGTTATTTTCATTAGTTTATTAAACTGGAGCAGGCATCTAAGATTCTGCTCCATCTCTGTCTCCTGTGGCTGAATAGTCGGTTGTGGTACCACTTGAGGAGCTATGGTACTCGCTAAATTTTGAAAGGCTGAGGCTACAACCATTGTTAATAGAACATCGTCCTCCGGTACTTTTAGATTATCATCCACCTCTCTATCTCGGCCCTGTCCCATTAAAACCCTATCTGGTTGGGATGGCCCTTCACATGCTCGCTCCCCAACTTCATCCGGATCCATCACTTCACGTAGTCTTTAAACGTGGTTCTACAAAGACAACCAAATGATTAAAACAAGGATTCATAAAGTAGCTCAATCTACGAGCTACGGTGCTCACACTATTCGTTTGATAAGAACTAAAACATTCAGAAACTTAGAAGTGATCAAGCCCCTCATTTACGTGGGTCAAAACCTTCCGTAACTCAACATACAACACTGTCCCGAACACTCAAACTCGTCAACAAAGAAACCAGCAGGTCATGCATACATCCACTCCTTAGTGGATGAATGACCACAACATGAGCCTAAGTGTGTAACTACGTCCCAAAACAGGATTATAACTATCGTGCTCAAATAAAAGTCATCACATCATATAATTCATGCTGTTATAAGAAATAAATACTTAATCATGAAATACGTAATCAATTAAGTATGCTTGCATCAAGAGTAAACGGTTAACAATTAAGCATGTAATTATTCAAGCATATATTAGGCAACTTAATCATATAATCAGCTACACATAAACATTTAGCAAATAAGCATGCTTTCACATTTACTTAATATTAATTATCACGTTATCATTTAGCATGTAAGTAAACACATAGTGATAAATTATTCTTTCAATTTAAACAAGTAATAATCACATAAACATGCAACGCCTTTAAACTCAATTCTAACTCTTCTAGGTCAACCTTATCCATCGTCCTTAGGTTTTTGAACCTAACGCTCTGATACCAAATTTGTAACGACCCAAAATAAAAAAATAAATAAAAATAAAAATAAAAATTTTGGCATGATCTCAACAAAAAAAGGTCCTACTACGACCTGCTAAAACACATATAAAATGCAATGGCCTCACTTGGCCTCGAAACTAATCTATCCTGTCCCAACGCATAATGTAATAATATACAACATCCCCAAAATCAACACATACGTACAAAATGTCCCATTCCTCCATCTCCTCCAAACAAGGAATCACTTTAATTACATTAAGTTACAGTCCATGAAATATATTTATTTACACAAATTCTACCATTACAACACTATACAAGTTATACCTAATTTTTTTATGAAAGTTACATGATCATGTTTCTATACAAAAGATAACAAAATAAGAGTTCTAGTTCAGTCTTAATTTGCGATGGGTTGTCGCCTGCCCCTTCATTTCCTAAACCTGAAAAATGTTAAATAATGGGGTGAGCTAAAAGCTCAGTCGGAGGCGCCTAATGTACACCTTTTAAGACCCCGTGAATCCACATAGCGAATAGAAATACAGGAATTAGGATCATACCATGCCGGGTAAACATAATATCAATATCAACAACCCAAGTCAAGAATGAACATGCCGTGAAATGAGATGCAATGTCATGCAATGCCACTCCCTATTTCCACAACCATTTCCCAAATTTATTTATTTTGAAAGCCAATTTTCCCTTTTTATTACTTTCAAAGCCAATTTTCCCTTTCCTTTCCAGTGAGTGCATAAATATTTTATATATTTAAATGCCATACCAACAAGAAATTTCATTTTATGCAAATCAAGTAGATTCACAATATACATGTTTTGTAGAAAATCACCAACATTTTATATCATGCTTCTAAGTCGCAAAATTCAACTCATGTAACATAATTGGCTTGAAATATAAACATTTTAGCATGCTTTCTCACACAATAGGAACTAATACACATAATCATATGCTCCATATACAACAATTTAGTCACTTTAAAGGTATTAACACAATTAAAGCATACTAGGCAACAATTTACACAAGATAACTCACAAAAATCTAAGAAGTTGTGTATTAAACACCCCTACCTCACTTAGATGCAAAAACCCCCACTCAAGATTTGGCCAAACAAGGGATTGTTTACACCCACTCATAGATCTTGTCGTACTCTTCGATTTGCCGCAAAAGGCACCCAAAAATTCCAAGGGATGAAAGAGAAATCAGAGATCGAAATTTTGCTTAAGAAAGAAAAAGAAAAAAATGAATAAATGAGAAAGAGAAGAGAGCTTACGGGAGAATGAGAGAAATGAGGCCAAAATGTGGCCTTTTGGCCACTAATTCACATAAGTGGTGGGTCCCACCACTAACAAATATCTTTTTGGCTTATTTTATTTATTTATTTTTTCTACCACCAATATATATATATATACATATATATACACAGAATATTTCACAGCCACATAAAACATATAAAATAAAATAAATGAGGTGCAACTGGACCAAACAAAACTCCCGTACGCAACAATTTTGGTACCGGTTCCACACAGGACTTTCCGGTCCGGAAAACTGAAAAATGCCGAAATGGCAACCCTTGTATTTCAAAGACTTCCAAACTCAATGAAATGGTTCAATCAACTCTCAGACATACCCGGCACACCCCATGGTGTTCGGCACGTAAAACGAGAAAAACGAAACTGCCCTCGAAAAATCAGAAAATTCCATAAATTGAAAAATGGTAAAAATTGAAAACATTATAATACGCACATTTAAGGGCTCAAATATGTAATATTCAGCGCTTATAATACAACTCATTGTTTTGTCTACTAATGAGCATGCTGTTTAACAACTTGTATATATGTATACATAGCAATATATATCAAGCTTAATCACTAAGCAATGCATAACAAGCTTTATTTTGTCACACTAGGACCACAAGACACGTTTCACACACTTGTTCATCATTTGTGAAGTCCAAAATACCCCCTAAAAGGGACACTTGTCAATATATACAGAATTTTAGAACAACAGTTGTGAACACTTGATTAACCTGTAATTCTGAGCAATGCATTACAATGAAATATCCCAAACAAGTGTAAAATGATGTGATACATGAGTAAAATGACCTAACTATCCCTATTGATGAGCGCTAAATATTGCATATTCGAGCCCCTAAATACGCATATGTTAAGACCTAAAGTAGTACTTCTAATCCAGTTTTAGACTGATTTATATTTATTTCGTGTTTTTAGGTACTTTCCCAAAAGAATGGTTAAAATCGAGCTTTTATGATGAAAAGACTGACATTGAAGATTACAGAGTCATTGCTGGTCATTTGAAGCAAGGTCAGAGTCAAAATGATGGTTTTGGAGAAGTTCAATTAATTGTCAGGGCTCGAGCCTATTTTCTTAAGGCTCGAGCCAGAGTTCAAAACAGAGCAAGATTTCCAATCAAGGCAAAAAAACTGGAGCCATAACTTTAAGGCTTGAGCCATACTCAAGGTGATCGAGCCTTTGCAAAGGTGCTCGAGCCTTTGCAAAGGTGCTCGAACCCAAATGGCGTCGGAAATATGAAGAGACACTTTGGAAGATCCAAGTTGCTAGAGCTTAAGCCAAAGTCAAAAGGCTTTAGTCTTTTCCTAAAAAGCCACAGCCATAACTCCAAGGCTCGAGCCTCACAGATAGTGATCGAGCACCATGATACAGTGATCAAGCACCATGAAGAAATATTCCCAAAATATTATAAATGTTGAAGAAAAAGACGCTTCGAAAATTATTCGATGAAATTTGACTAAGTATTGAAGATTGTGCTCAAGCCATAACCTTAAGCCTCGAGTCTAAGCCAAAAAGCTCGAGCCATAACTTCTAGGCTCGAGCCCTGGTCAATTAGTCAGACTTATCAGATGTGGGATTTGTCTTGATTAAGTCATCTTTCATCCCAGATGGACCCAGATTTCCCCAAAAAACCTAAAAGCACGTCCAAACCCTATTAGAAGTTAATTTTTCTATAAAAGGAGGCACAAGGCCACAAATTCATAATCCCTTCTCTTAGTAATTTTCTCTCAATTAGTGGCGGCTTTTAGGGTTTCAAAGGTGGAGATCCCAAGAAGAGAATTGCGGTTCATGATGATGAAGTCTACAACAATACAGATGATATCTTCCATCGATATGAGTAGCTAATTCCTCTTTTTTGGCATTGACGTAATCCGAATTCGAGTATTATTATTTGATCGTTCTTAACTTTGGGGATTTATATGTTTATGTATCTTGATTGCATAATTATGAGCAACTGATTACAGATCAGTTGGCGTTTTAATGAAATAATAGTTTTTGCATAATTATAACCTTGTCTTAGATATAATTGTTCTTAAATTATTCTCAATCTGTTCTTACTGAACGATATGGTAGAGGCCTATCAGACATAAGAATGGAGATTATGCAATGGTGTTCAAATGATTTTCATGAATGAATGTTTTCATAAACTATGCCTAGGGAAGACGAGTTATACTGCAACATTAGATTAGAAGTAGGTAGGTAAATAATTCGTGCCAACCGAAGATAGGTTTATAGTTAGTTGAAATTTGATAAGTACACTAAATTTGTTATTTTATACTTAATAATAAATGATTAATTAATCTTTTTTATTAGATAAATGTTTTTATCCTTGTTTTTCATATTTTTGTAGGGGCTGATTTCAGAATAAGAAGAAAAGAGACAAAAAATAGCAAGTTTATGAGATTATACGATCAGTCAAATTCAAATTTGACTTTCCATCACATTAAGTCAAAGATCAAACCAAATTGGAAAGCAGCAAGATTTTAGGAAGATTTTATTTTATTTTATTCCACTTTTGTAATTAAAATTTTATCCTCTCAATCGTTCTATTCAAACTCTATAAATAGGGACATATGTAGAGGAGGTGTATATACATTGTTAGTGGGATAAAATAATAAAAGTTAGAGAGAATTTTTGTCTTCAATTTATTTCTTATAATTTTTGTTATGAAGATTGTTTTTATTTTTTTATTTTGTTTTCTTATTATGCTAGCTTAAACACCCCTTCTCAAGGGAGTGATGAAGCCACCATGGCTGAAATATAAGTAAATTTAGTTTAATTCTTTTATGAAATTTTCTCTTTAGAGCATTATTTTACTCTTCTATTCTGTGTTCTTATTTTGATAAAAAAAATTAGAAAGAGGATTCTTCGTGTTTGCCAATTAATGGTAATTCGGAGAATGCCTATTTCTATTTTCCAAAGATATATCAGATTAAGTAAAATATGTTCTCAAGCAATTATTATTTCACGCTATTATTTTCCTTCATCTTTCCAAGTTGTAATTGGACTGGTGGAGTGATTTGCTTATAATAGGAAAATTTACATACAGAGAAATATACAAATTTATTTATAGTAAGCTGTGGTGGTGGATTCTTTCCTTGAGATTTTTCTTATTATTTGATCAAAATTTATTTCATCTTATTTATTTATTTTATTTTTAGTTTATTAATAATAAATCATTAAATTGTTTTAAAAGTTATTCTTCCTTAAATTTTGGTTTTAATTTTGATTCACGAGTTTAAATCTTGTATGGTTCGACCCTGCTTATTCTATACCATCTTTAATTTAGTTTTTTGCAGGTTTTTCTTATTTTTGTATGAAGTGTAGAAAAACAACGACAGAATCTATAATTCTACAATCGTCAAAATTCATGGAACATTTTTCTTTAAAACCCTAATTAAATAAATGTTATTGAGTTTAATTCTTATGATACATAAACTGTGAAATCCCAAAGTTGAATGGTTGACCGTAATACGAGATTCTTGGTGAAGTCAATCCCTAAGAATTTCTCTCTCTTGATCTTATCTTTATTTTAATTTAGTTTTTATTTAATTTTATGTTCATGAAAAATAATCAAATCAATCAAACTTTTCTCTTTGAATCAAAATCATATTAATTGGATGCTTCAATAAACTACGACAGTCTCTGTGGTTAGACACCCTTAATATAGCCCTATTTTGCAAAGATTTGTGTTATTACAAGTGGTTGTATATTGCTTCACATCACTTGCAAGCATTTGTAGCCAAAATACACCTTCTGAACCTGAGTGAAACCTTAATTGGCCTATAAAAAGTACTGTCAACATAATGTACCTTCCTTAGACAATTTGAAAAAGACTTCTTATAAATGTATAAAGACAATGTTTCCCCTGTAATTCTCTGTAATGCAATGAGCTCACTAGAATGGACTTGTGACAACTTTTTGACATTTTAAGGGCAAACCATAATTCAAAGATGGGACTAACATTAGCGTCTATTAGTGTGTATATATATATGTATGACTATGTAGCTATTGCATGAGTTTTAGCTAGAGATGGATTGTTTATCGGTTCTCTGATTGGGTTATAATAGAGAGGACTTGCTCATTGGTTTAATCCACCATTGTTCATATTTTTTCAGGTTCATGTCAGTTCTAGTCTTAGAGTTGAGTTCGTGTTGATCAGAGACAGTCTTCATCACTCTTTCAAATTCATTAACGCAGGATATCACCTTATGATTTTATTCTTTAGACTTAGATATTATTTATTTCAGTTTATGAGATTTATTTAGAGGTCCATGAGATACGGATTCCAGAGTTGTACTTTGGAGGTTTATTATTACGATGAGATTTATTGGAGGATTATTCATTGATGGGTTTATTATTATTTAATTATTATTTACATTGACCTTTCATAAAAGGAATCGAGCCTAGTAGTGGACTATTTGGGCTTGGCTTGGTTCTTAAGGTTGTCAATTTGAGCTCGAGTCGGGATCATGCAACATTGTTCGAGCTCGGTTCGATGATGTTCATGAGCTATTCGAGTCAAAGCTTGTTAAAAATTACAATAATATATAAATTAAGTACTTTATCAATTGTTTCAGTTTTTAAAGATTTTATTTTTTAGAAGAAGAAAATTAAGTATTTTGATTCCACTTAGGAAGGATATATATAGATAAAAGATTGAAAAACATAATGAATTTTAACTCAAAAAAAATATTTTAAATTCAACAAGATTATTATTGAGTTATTAACCAAGATACAAATAGTTATAAAATTTGTTATTTAAAAAGTGATTTCTAAAAGTATTATCATATATGATATTATTATTGTTATTGATAGTCTCACAATACTCAGTTTATCTTCTTTCCAAATATTCCTAAGACTTACCAATAAAGATTGTTATATAATTTTAGATATTTTTCTTGTAAATACTATTTTACAAAAATGTTTGACAAAAAAAATGAGGGAATATTAGTTATTTTATTCCTTTTTTTTCTCTCTTAAATTAATATTATAGATATTGTACTCATATATATAAATAAAATAACAATGTGTTGCGATAATGACAATAATAATTATTTACAAAAAAAAAATAACTATAATAATAATGAGCTTAAATTTTTGTTTCATAATACTTGAACTTTTAGAAGTATAGTTAAAAGAATGCAAGTTGAAAAAATTTTAAATTTGAAGGAGATACAAACTAAATTTATTTTCAAGTGTTTTTAAAAACATTGGGGGACCAATTGAAATTTTTAATAAAATTTAGGGACAAAATTTACAAATTAAATAATATTTAGAGGTTATTAATATAATTTTTAAAAAAGCTTAGATGGTCAATATATGTGTTAAAAATATTAGGGGATCCAATTAATTTTTTTAATAGATTTAGGGACAAAATTTACAAAATGAGTAGATTAGGATTAGAGCTTAGCCGTCGTCCTCCCATGCCACAAGGAGATATCGCAGAGGATTGGGATGAGGGCTAAGGTTGAGAAGAAATGGGGGGCTTGGGTTGAGATGAAATGGGTGTTAAAGCATTTATATAGATGGATATGGGTTTGGGTTTAGATTGTCTTAATTTGATTGGTTTTGGTTTATTTTAATTTTTGAAATGATTGGTATATGGATTGGGCTGGTTGGGTTTGGAAGTGCTAAAATTTTAAAAGAAAGGGCAAAGCCCAAACTTTATATAATATATAGGGCTAATTTCTAAAACCCCCCCTCTTATTTATCGAAACTATCTACTAACCCCATTGAGTATTAAAAAACCCCCTAATATAACAGAAACTATAAAATTGCCCTCATTCCGTCACAGAACCTTTAAGTTACTGTGAAATGTCAAAAATACCCTTAATATTATTTTAAAATGAAAATGTGAATTTTGAATTGGCAAATATACCCCCGTATGAAATGATGTAGTATTGTGTTGTTTATGCCTCTTTGTGAAATGACGTCGTGTAGGGGTTAGGTTGTATGCCCTAAATCGATTTTTATGCCTCCATCTATGTTCTGTGTTTGTGCGCGCGCTGAGTGTTGAAGAAAGCAAGTGTAAGTCTTGATGAAAGCGACTGTTGATGAAAACAAGTGTTGATGAAATCAAGTGTATGAGTGTTGATGAAATCCAATGTCTGAGTGTTGATGAAAGCCAGTGTCAAGTTTTTATGAAAGCAAGTGTTGTGTGTGTCTTTTTCTGTAATCGCTCAGTGGTCGAAGATCTTGGTGGATTCTAACTGGTTCGTATCATTTTTGTTCGACACAATGGTGCTAGGCATGGACAAACTTTTACCTATTGTCGTTGCTTTGTAGTTAGGGTTTTATAGTGTTTTCTTTTCAATGTGGGTCCTTAATGTTTGGTAGGTATAATTCGATATTTGGTGGACAAACTTTTACCAATGTCGTTGCTTTATAATAAAAATTAGGGTTTGTTTATAGGGCTGTGGTCCTAGTGATAAAAAATTAGGGTTTGTTTATTGTTCAAAGAATTTTTTCATAATTTAAGGTTTAGGGATTTATTGTTGAAATTAATAGTAAATAGTATATTTTTTTGGGAGGAATTCTTAGGGTTTTATAATCTTTCCTTTTCAATGTGGGTCCTTATTGTTGGGTGGGAGTATTGATATTAGGGTTTAATGATTTTGTATTACTTAGAGTATTGTTGGTCCTAGTGATCATTAAATTAAGTAATATAGGGTGGTGGTCCCAGGGATGTTTGACAATACTTGTTTAAAATTACTGTAACTGTGTTAGAATTGTTTTTTAGTTATCTTATGTTTGGTATTGTTTTGTTGAAATTTATTGTTTTAGGTTTTAATTCTGCTTTTCAAAAGTTATACACACTGGAAATGCATTATGGTGTTCAGTTTGGTAGTACAGAATTAAGTTCATATGTTGGTGGGTCTGTTGAGATATATGAGGGTATAGACAGTGATCTCATGTCAATGATAGAACTTACATACATGATAGGTCTGCTTGGTTGTCCTACTACAACAAGTAAACTATTTTACAGGTCTTACATTGATGGAAGTTTAAAAGAGTTGAAGACTGATAGAGATGTCATTGACATGTTCAAACACAACCAAAGGTTCTCCCTAATTAAAATATATGTGGTGTCAATTATTGAAAAAGGAAATGCAGAAGGTGAGAATAATGGAGATAGATCAGTAGAGGTGCCTGCAATAGCAACTGAAGATGACAGTCATTTTGATATGCCTGAAATTGAAGATGAAAGTGAAGATGACAGCAATTTTTATATGCCTGAAATTGAAAATGTAGATGACAGTGATTTTGATCTGCCTGAAAGTGAAGATGACATTGATGTTGATAGAAATGGAAATGAAATTGAGGACGAGGATGTGAATGGTAATGATATTGAAGATGTAATAGATGAGGACTTTTATGATGAAACTTTTATGATAGATGAGGAGGTTGATGAAGTAAGAAATAATGAAGATGCAACTGAGGTGAATGAGGTTACAAATTATGAAGAATATGAGATTGAATTTGATAAGGATGATGGCAGTTATCAAGCTTCTAAATATGCACCAAGTGAAGAGTTGACGAGTTTGGTATACTCAAGTGGTGAAGAATGTGAGGATGATGCCACAAGTGGCCCATCTTATCCAAATTTCAATGTTCATACAGACTTGGGGAAAAAAAAACTTTAAATAGGCATGAAGTTTGGTTCTGTAGCAGAATTTAGAGAAGCAGTAAGGGATGCAGCTATAAAAGGCAAGTTTGACCTATCATTTGTGAAGAATGATGGAGAGAGAGTCACAGTGGTATGCAAGGCTAAATGTGGGTGGAGGATTCATGCCTCTGAAAATGGTGAAAATAAATCATTCTAAATAAAGACATTCAATGATACTCACAATTGTACTAGTGTAAGGCATAACAGTCAGCTAACATATAGTTATTTAGCAAAACATTATACTGAAATGATTATGGCTGATCCAAATTGCTCATTGAAAGGTTTTGTGCAGACAGTTGAAAGTGAATTTAATGTTGAAGTGACAAAACAAAAGGTGGGTAGAGCAAAGAAGTTGGCTTTACTAATGATTCAAGGTGATTATTCAAAGCAATTTGCAAGAACTAGGGACTACTGTGCCTTAATCCTAGAAACAAATCCCAGGAGTGTTGCTAATGTAAGAACAATACCCTATAATGATGATGGTACTTCATTCTATAGGTTGTTCTATTCCCTAGAGGCTATGTGGAAAGGATTCTTAGAGGGTTGTGTGCTGTTGGTAGGGATGGCAACAATGGCTTTTATCCAATTGCAATTGGTTGTGTTGAGGCAGAATGCAAGGACTCTTGGGAATGGTTCTTGGATGAATTGATGGCTTTAGTTGGCAATTATCAGAACTACACATTTATCTCAGATCGATAGAAGGTATACATGTTTATCTTTCAATGTATATGGTCATTTATTATCTTACTTTAATGTTTTACATATTTATAATATTTTGTTCTCTTATTTTCAGGGTTTACTTGAGGTATTTGAGCATAAATATCCTGGAGCAGATATCACGTTCTGTATTAAACACATGTATGAGAATTTCAGGCAGAATACTAAGAAACATATTCTGGAATGCATCCACAGCATACACAGAATCTGATTTTGTGCTACATATGCAAGAGATGAAGGAAGTTAACAAGGATGCACATGATTGGTTAATGAAGATTCCCTTAAAGGTTTGGGTAAGGTCAGCATATACTACAAAGAGTAGGAATAGCCTATGTGTAAATAACATGTGTGAGTCATTCAATAGCTACATTGGGAAGGCAAGGGACCAGCCTTTAATTTACATGTTTGAGAAGATTAGAAAACAACTGATGGTAAGGTATCAAAGCAATAGAGAGATGATGGATAAGGTTAATGGACTGTTGTGTCCAAAAATTAAAGAGAAATTGGATAAAATTTCTGAAGATGTCAGAAGACTGCGTGTGAGTTATGCAGGAAATGACAAGTATGAGGTGGAAAACATGACATGGAATGAAGCTGGGGTTAGTGATTATGTGAATCTTGCTACAAGAACTTGTTTATGTAAGTATTGGGATATAACTGTCATACCTTGTAAACATGCAGTGGCAGTAATTTTGGATAGGAGGTTTGATCTAGAGCTGTTTGTTCACCCTTCTTACTATAGAGAGACATATTTGAAGTCTTATGGATATGTCATAACTCCAGTGTCTTTAAGGAATCTGGAAAGAGAAGTTGGTACTGTTCCAATACTGCCACCACCTCATAGGACTAGACCTGGAAGACCTAAAAAGATCAGGAAAAGAGGTCCAGATGAGAGTAAGTCAAAAGGTTCAGTGGTGAAGAGGTCAAAAATGAGATGCACTAAATGTCTTGTCTTGGGTCATAATGTAAGGACTTGTAAAGCACTTAAGCAAGCTATACGACAACCAAAAGGTAAGGGTGGAAGACCAAGAATAGTTAAAGGCACATGTGGTGTAGGTGGTGGTAGAGATGAAACTGTTGCTGGTAGGAGAGAGGAATTCTACTACAGAAGGTGGGAGGTCTGCTAACAGAGGTAGTGGTAGAAGTGGTGTGAGAGTTAACAGAGTTGCTACTAGGGGTGGTGGTGGTGTTCACATAAGTGGTGCTGTTCACATAGGTGGTGGTGTTCACATAGGTGGTGGTGACAGACCTGCTAGAGGTGGTAGCAGTGGTGACACAGCTGCTAGAGCTAGTGGCAGTGGTGGCATAGCTGGTAGAGGTATTGGCAGTACTGCTAGAGGTGGTGACAGTGGTGGCAGAGCTGCTAGAGGTAGCTGGTAACAGACCTGTTGTACTTCATTCAGAGGTAAAAATTATATTTTTTTATTTCATATTTATTATACATTATAAACACATGTAGGTTGACATTTTTTACTTTATTTAATAGCCATTAACATCCACCCAACATTATGGTGTTGGTCTTGGTCTTGGTGGAAGAACTATTGTTGGTTATTCAGAGGTATTATTATTCAACCTCTTATTATTTTATTTTACGTTACATTAAACAAAACTGAACTAACACATACTTTTCATCCATTGAATAGGCATCAACATCCACCCAATATGAAGTGGTTCATATGGACTTTCCTTCCACACTTAACACACAAGAATGATGGCATGTTGATGAAAGTGGTAGCAACTTTTTTGTGCAGCTTTTTTGGTGGCCAAATTGAAAAAATGGTTGACTGCATATTAGTATTTTCTTATGTTTTTTATGGTACAGCTAAGTAATGACAGTGGTGGGTTTATTTTGGACAGTGGTGGTTTTTTTAATGTGTGGCTATTTTGGACAGTGAATGTGTTGGTTTATTTGACAATGCAGGGCAATGTAATGACAATGGCTGTTTTTAATGTATGGCTATTTTGGACTGTGAATGTGTTGGCTTTTTTTAACAATGCATGGCAATGTAATGATAGTTAATGTTTTTAATGTATGGCTATTTTGGATAGTGAAGCAGTTGGTTTAAATATATGTATGCAACTTTACCTTAAATGCATTTTGACAAATTGTAACTTGTCAATTTGATTTTGTTTATGCAATTCGAAACACAAGGCTCAACACTTACAATTCTATAATTTAACTTCAACATACACTTTTACTCATGCACTTGACAATTCAGAAAGTACATTGCATACACACTTCATACGGCTTCAAAATATATTTTGCATACACAGCCTCATATTAAAACCAACTGACTACTTTCTTCCTAAAGCTATTATACATGCAACAACACAGAACATAACAAATGCTACAACTAATTGCTTCAGAATTTTTTGGATTTGTTCCATACTTTTTCCCATTGCTTCCGAACTAAACTTCAGTTCTGCAATTTCACTAAACTTGCTTTCATCTGCTTCAGTATATGTTGGCATTGTACAAATCGGATCACACCATGCCCATAAAGAGCATTTTTTTGTACCACAAGAATAGTATATCCTCCCTTTGTTGTTACACTCATCTGAACCTGTAACTCTCACTACAGCTAGATAGCCACAACCACATATTATGTTGTTATACCTGAGATCTTGTCGATTAACAGATTGTGTGCTTGAAGAAGACATTTGGGTCCCTGATCGCGGGTTAGGGCTTTGAATAGGGCACAGAGTGGCTACGATTTTGGGCTTCAAATAATCAATTGGGGACTTTAATACATCGATTAGGGCTTCAAATCATCAATTGGAGAATTTAAAAGATCAATTAGGGCTTATGATACTGCTGCTATGGAGAATCCTCAAACCACTTCAATCATAGACAAAAACAAGAGAAGACAAGAGCAAAGAGAGAATAGAGAAGAGAGAAGAAGGCACTTAACGAAGAGATAAGAAAGAAGACGGCAAGTTAACGAAGAGAGAAGCGAAAACACCGAAAAAGAGAAGAGATCTTTTATGGCGGCAATCCTCACTAACCGGTGCAATGCAACGACAAAGAAGGAAGGAGATAAACAATGCATAACCGAGAGGGTGGGGTTAGATAACAAACATGAAGGGTTTTTTCGTCATTTCCATACAATAAGGGTACTTTCGTCATTATATTGGGGTATCTGGTGCACGTGACGCTCACGTGATTAGAAGACGTTAGTTTTAGACGGTCAACTAACGAGAAGGGGGTCATATGATAGATTTTAAAATACGTTGAGGGGTTTTATGATAGTTTCCGTACTTGAGGGGATTAGTAGATACTTTTTTAAAACAAGAGGGGGGTTTTTTAGAAATTAGCCCTAATATATATGTATATATAAATTTATATATTTACGAGTTTATTAGTGAGCTTGTTCACAAACATGTTCATGAATTAACGAGCCGAGCATAAGAGTGTTTGAGATTGGTTAACTTATTAATCAAATGCATAAATTTTGTTTGAACTTGGTTCATTTATTAAACAAATGAACACGAACCGAGCTCGAGCTGTTTGTCGAAATCTTGACTCATTAGCTGCAATATAATGTAAGGCATTAGTGACTTTTTATCCTCAAGATTTAGAGAATGTCAAGGTAATAAACCCTTCAAAATATTTAATACATATATATATATATACATGAGAATACTGTTACATGTGAAGTTGCCCAATTCATTATTCCAAGGTACCTTTCCTTGATAGCATGTATTTGTTCTTCAATAACTTGATTTTCACAAACAGATTCTTACTTGCAAACCAATATTCTCAAATATGCCATAGCCCCGGAATCAACAGAGACGAGTGACAATTTATTGCGTAAAACTCGACAATAATCAACTACAAGAACGAAATGCTAGGTCTTGACTCTTTTGTAATCCATGACTAATGAAATCATCACTTTCACAGCAAAGATGAGTTTGTAAACCTCTTCCACCTTCCCAACTTCTCCCTTCCCTGGAACAAAATAAAAAAACTCAACTTTAAAATATAAATCATTAAAAGACGACTCCATGTATAAACCCTGTTATGTGTGAATTTTAAGCCGAAAGTGAAAATAACATGAAAAAACACAAAGGGAGAAAATAAAAAGAAAGAAAAAGAATAGGGAAAAACAAAAATTTATCTAACTTGTCTCATCAACATGATAAGAAGAACAAAACCATGATAACAATAAATTGAACCTAATTAAATGGCAATACCCTTACTGCTCCATTGTACAAGTAGCAGATATATGGATCTCTGTCCACACTAGCCAATAATACTCAACTTAATAGGTTGCACTAAAAATCATTCTAGTGAGACATTCTACAAGGAATTTTGAGTATATTGGGTTTCTAGAATTCTAAAAAGAAACGATTCTCAGTTTTAAATCAATTGTCATAAATAAAAATTAAAGTTTTCTGATGAACGACAAATCCATTTCATTTAGAAGTTGCTGGGATGTCTCAACACAGTAGCATCTTGTGTACAATGTGCATTGAATGGAAGGTTAGCTCATATACCTTCACTTGGGGACATAATACTGTAAAACCAAATGTAAGATGGGGACACAAATTTGCAAACTAGGTATCCAGTCCAGGAATTGACTGAAGAAAATTTAAGACAGGTCCAGTCTGTACATATATTAATAAAACTAAAAGGAAGAAAAGTGACAGCATGATATTAATTAATAGAGCATTATCCAAAAGAAAACAAATAGTATATCAAACCATCAAAGTACACTTCTATAAACATGCATCCAAAGATTTGATCAACAAAAACAATTTTAAGAATCTGCAGATGAATCAAGTATTAGAATTAACCAATCTGCATGCACATATTTTGTATCTCATGGAAATTAAGTGTACCAGGTGATGGAAATGAGGTGGCTAAAAAGCATTAGTAGTTGGAGAAGAATGTTTTATGTGGCAAAATGTTGGAAGAGTTTCAACTACCTTGGGGGTTTGGAGAGGGGTAGAGGTTGTATTGGCGATTTGAGGCAAAGGAAACTTCCAGTTTCTCATAAAGATTTGTTGACAAAATGGTTCTGGTGCTATGCCACTAAGAGTGGTTGTTAGTAGAGGCAAGGCACGGAGAAGATTGGGGGTTTTGGGGAAGAATGGTGCTTGAATAATGTGTCGGACCCTTATGGTGTTCGGGTATCAAAAGGGATTAAAAGGACTTGGTAGATATTTTCGAGGTTGTGACGATCCTCCCTTGTTTGTTGTTGTAAGCAAGTAAAAGAGTAGTTTTGTTTTGGCTTGAACTTTGGAGCTCTTAGTACTTAATCACACGTGTTTTAGGTTAATGAATCTAGACAACCACCACCTAAAAACAGACTACACAGATGAGGTGCAACAGAAGCAGGCCCGTATCAGCAATAATAACGTAATGAAATCAGTTCATTGCGGTTGTGAACTTTTTCCACCTTGCATATAGGGCCCAGAATGCAGCGATATGCAGTTTTTTACAACCTAATTTAATAGAAATTGGTGTTTAAGTGATTTTAAGTAATTTTTTTAGCATCATTTAACACAAGTAGTGACCTACTCATGAATTGTAAGTCAGTATCATTACTCAAAAGGTTAATAATTATACTTTTTACTAAATTAATGAAAAAAATAAACTTAAACATGAAATAAATGAAAATTCATACCATAAAACACATGAATACTATAGTATATTTTACAATACCTCAATAACCAATCACATAGTTTAGCTCTCAAACTAATAACAAAACATTTGAGAACAATAACTAAAGCAAAAAATAAAAAAAAAAACTTTCGGAACTCACCACTTATTTCGAACTTTGGAAGACCAAGATTCTTTGAGCTTAGATCTCAAGTTCTTTGTGTTTTTTATGCAAGTTTTGACCTTTGCAACAAATTGAGCCCATTTGAATGAAAAAAGTATGTAAAATGGGGCTGAAATCACCATTTAAGACGACTGGCAGCTGGCCATTTCAGGAAATGGTCAAACTGTTCCGTTTCTCTACAGAAATGGCCCAGTTCCCTTATAAACTGGCCAGTTCTCTTTCCGAACAAGCCGGTTCTTGGCTGAATCGACCAATTTTGATGTGTTTTTTAAATCTCAGTGATTTATCAGCGAGAACCAGGCTCAGAAGCTACCAAGTCAGTTAAGACTTGTCCGAATCGGCCAAGAGAGATGTGGGGTTGTGGTTTGGGAGGGGGGGGGGGGATTGGAGGAGTTTGGTGGTGTGGAGGAGAGGGAGAGCCAATTAACTGAATTCAAGGACATCCTATTGTGCTGATTTGATGAGTCATTAATTCAGTAATGTGGCAACAATTAATCAACTATATGTTAAAGATATTTTCTTTTCTTTTTAGTTGAAAAACAAAATACTGCAGTGGTATTACATAATGCATGGTGACTTCCTACTGGTTGTAATAGAACTCTAAACAGTGATTTTAAGATCAAAGGCCAAAAATAAGGAAGGTGGGGGGGGGGGGGGGGGGGGGGGATGGTGGTGGTGGTGGTGAATGTGAATTAATAAAAAAGGTTTGCTAATAGAGATGACACTTAAGAACTTGCTTTCTCATAAAAGGTTTATATGCATATATCATTTACCCTGCTAACTTCATGAACAAATAAGTCCCATATTCTACTGAATACCTGAATCAATAATACACATACCTTACGAGGTCCAACAGCCAACTCATTTTCCACAACAGATACTGCCTTTAACCCCACTGGATTTAACACCTCTTCATAACTATCCACATGAAAATGTATTATGATTAATTCAATCTCATAAGGATAGATAAATATCATCTTGCATGTCATAAGTTCTTACAGTCCCAAGTCTAAGATAAAAATAACTCAAAAGGAATTCAAATAGAAGAAGCTAAAGTTAGAGAATTACTCAGCAAGGGATACACTATATGGGGGACCACCGACATGATCGCCAACCTGCACCAAAAAAAAAAAAAAAAAAAAATTCATATCAGGAATTTAAATTCACCTAAAACAAAATTAATGAAAAGATAAATCAGGGAAAAAAGAAAAAAAAACCAAAAGAAGAATAGATGGCAACCGGAAACATTAATGTTATGAGCTCTCCATCTGGTTTTAAAAGATGTTCAATTTGGCTTGCCCAAGCAGATCTCATATCTTGTTCAATGGCACAAAAGAACCTGCAAAATCAAACATGCTTAAAAGAAAAGTTCCTTCTAATAGGATCTATAAGACCTAAATTCTAAATAAATAAAAAACTTACGTATAGTCAAAAATGATATCAAACAACTCAGCTGGATGCCAAGTAAAGAAGTCGGTCTTTAAGAAGGTAAAGGAATTTGCATTTGGTAATGAGGAATGCAGCTGTGATGACAATACGGGCAGAGAGTCAGACAGAATTTTTCAAGAAAGTATTACAAATTTGCAATTAATGTAAACAGCTGGAGAGCCACAGTTCTGAAACTAGGAAGAGAATTGAGACTCTGAGCATAAGTTTGAATCACCCAACCACCAGAGTTTAATGAGTTTTCAAGTCTCTCAAAAGCTCTATTCTATTCTACCTGAAGGTCCTGTATTACCATTGAGATGTACCAATTCATTATATGCCGCATTACTTTCTAGAGCTGTTAAAAAAGAACACTGTAACTCTGGCAATAAACCAAGGATGCAATGTGGCACTGACGTGAAACTATATCAATACAATGGTTCCTTGGGCAATGAGGACTCGAGATAGGTTAACAAATCTAGGCCTCAATCTTCTCAAATTTGGGTGATATAATCAATGATCTGATATAAGAGAGAACAATTTAGCATTTGTCACAAAAAGGACAATCCAGTTCAAGTAGTTATTCACAAGAAATAACCTAACAAGTATTTGTGTGAACACCAATTGGGGCACGGGCACCTTGTCATACCCGCTTTGTTTCAACTCACCATGTCTGACACCTTAAATTCTTAATGGAAACCTATGTCAGTTTCCTTATCAAATGTAACTGAAATCGATAGACTTGGCAAAAAATAGAAAAACATAAAAACATGGGTTTGTGTTAATGGCTCTAACAAGTTGAGGAGTTAGCCAGGGAAGATTTGGGTGAAGCTATAAATGGGACAACATGAAAATGCATTTGCTGAAAGTGATGGTTGGTATACTTGGAAGAAGAAACAGGATTCCGCTGCAAGACCCATTAAATAGATCATTATATCAGAGAGAAATGGTAACCATTCAGGAATTCCAGCTTCCAAGGTAAAAACTGCATCAACATGGTTATTTCTATTTTCCCTTACTTCTGTAGAGGGATAGAGGCTTACTGAAGTAGAGTGAGAACACATCATCTCTTACCTCTGTCGCTTTCCTAATGGCCATGTCTGATATATCCAATCCAACAACATAGCGTTCAGGGCATGCAATTGCTACCACATCATGACCCTGCCATACATGAACAGATTGCAGTAAAGGCGAAGGAAGGATGTAAGAAGTGGCACAAAGAAAAGAAAAGAAATGAGTACTGTTGGCAACAAAAGAAATATCATAGAGCTGCTGTCCTTACAGCACATTTGAAAAAAAAAAAAAAATTCTAACTAAATTTTTCATTATTTAAACTTCTGCTCAACAAAGACCCAAAATATCGCCGGGCGGGGGGGGGGGGGGGGGGGGGGGTTGGGGGGGCTTTAGCATTTCACCGGAACTTAATCGCTGCCATGTGTTTTCAAATAGCATTTAAAGTCCATCTTGTTTTTCCAAAGCCTTGGTAATTTTCCTTTGGCATCAACAGATTTTGCTTCTTACAAAATGTAATGAAATATTGCAACATGAACACTGTGATTTTAAGATTCTAAGAAACAAAATTGTGTACAAGTCCCTAGCAAATGATGACTTTCTCTGCCTCTCCCCCATCAACTTTTGTGGTCAGGTGAGAGCATGTATTGAATTCATTTTTGTTTTACAATGATTCTAAAGGATAAATATGTGCCTTCAAGTTATTTATTTATTTTTCAAAGATGGAGTGACTATAATTAGCCAGCATATCCAGTGTGAAACTTGCATCTATATTGCATGGTCAAAGAAAAATGAGGAATTGAAGAATTCCAGACAATGATATAAAACTCAGTCAGTTTACAGACACAACAAAAAATATAGAATACAGGAAATTGCAGTGCATAAATTAAAAGAGTTACAAAAAGTAAGCCAGCATATCTTTGGGACTTTGTTTAATCACTTTGGGACAATTTCTGGGAGTTTGCATTGAAGAATTCCTTTGATTGATGCTCTCAGTACTGCCAGTTCACTTTTTTTTCAGTAAGTAAAGGTACGTGATTAAAAGGCACATAAATGGGGGCACAAGCAGTGTGTAGAGGGAATAAAAGAAGAAAGCCATACAACAGAAAGGAAAGAACATAACTTGATTGTATCCCAAAAAATTTGGGGGGTGGGGGGAGGGCTTGACTCACCTTGTCATCCATCCTAATGAAAGACTCAAAAAGTTACTCATGAACTTCAAAAAAGGCTTCTCATGATCTCATCCATATAAGATCTGCCAACAACGCCTCCTTATGAATTGAAATCACATATAATCAAGAAAAAGCTCTCTTAAAGGAGTCTCTCTATGCCAACAATCATGATACACTTCTTCCACTACAAAGCAGATGTATTTCAAACAGGGGCGCAACTCAGGCGGAAAAACCCAAACACAACACAAGCCAAATCCAGCCATTGTAGTCTTGGACAAGCATGGGCAGCTCTTTGATTGCTTTGGGTTGAAAATTTTCACCCGACCTCATTTCAGAAGGTTCACACAAAGGTATACACAATCCCAAGCCCAACCTAGCCTTGTATCGTTACTATCGGTTTTGCCATTATAGTACTAATGAGCAAAAAACTGAGGTTATCCTGACCTTAACCCAATACTAAGTACTAACTACTAACTCAACCAATTTGATACTAACCCAAGCCCTAATGAGCTTAATCCACACATAAATAAATATGTTTGGATTGGGGCTAAATGAACTGAAGATCAAGTTGGGTTCAGGCTTGGACTGAGGATTTTATACTTCTGATTGACCCCTCAACCACCCCACCCTCCAGAGTTGCATACCTAATTTGAAGAAGGACACCCACTCTCTTCTGATGCTTTTCCCGCACCAATCCCACACAACTTAAACCCCAATTGAGCTACTTTCACTTTCCTTTGATATCCTTTGAATCATTTGTATTTTCATTATCTACATAATTACTAGACTCAAGGTCACTCTATTCACCAACAGGCTAGTGGCCTAGCGGTACCAAGCTCCTACTTTTCAAAGGGAGGTCAGGGGTTCGAGTCTTGGTGGAGGCATGTGTGTGTGAGTACCAATTAGGAAAAAAAAAAGAGGGTCACTCTATTCTCATTCTTGAGGGCCTAATTCTCGTGAAAGTGAGATTGACTCGTACTTATAGAAGTAAAGCCAAGCTACTATCATATTAACTGGTAAATGGCAAGAAATAACTGCAATCCAATGCAAGATGCAGGAAATTAGGATGCAAAACCAAACCTCAAGCTCTATGAGATGATGGAAACAAAATACAAAAAATGATTAGTGCTACAATGGAGCATCACAGAGGAAAGGTAGGTACATTTATTGTAGAAGGATTTAAATATTAAAGTTACACCATCTCTAATAGCTTAAGCTTTTAGAGTAGATGGTTGTTAATATGGTATTACAATAAGCATGTTATATGTAACAGCTTAAGCTTTTAGAGTAGATGGTTGTTAACATTACTCGCTAACATTATCATAATATGTAAAAGAATTATCAAAAGAGATATTTCAGGTTAGAATGGAAGTTGTATTTTAGTGGTATATAGTAAATCCTAATTTAATTTTCTATCATTTTTTTTTCTCTCTTCAAAGGAGGTGACCTAATTCTTAAATTAATGATCATACTCATAACCAAACTGAAAACAAGTAATGAAATTAACAATGCAACAAAATATTTCTTTTAAGTGAGAGTAAATGATCAAAACTATTTCCATTTTAGGCTCCGATTTTGTGTAACCACAATTACAATTTTTAAATTTATGAGCATACATCAAGTACAGATCCACAGGATTTTGATTTGCAACAAACATATAAGGTGCTAAAATCAAAGTATGGCATTAGCATAACTGAAAGTTAGGATTTTGTAAGCTGACAAAACACATATTTAAACAACTTACACTGCCACATCCTGGGACTAAAGCCCTGCCCTTTGGAAGGGCACCTATGTGCTGAAGATGTTTAAGAACTGGCGTTGGCTGTCCCAAATCCCACGGTGTCAATCCTTGAGCCCAACATTTTTCCCAGCCACCTGAAATTGGGTGATTCAGATACAAATTAAGCTTCAGTGCAAATATTAGATGGAAATAACTATCTACAATGACTTATCAAACTCTACACTTCTGGGGTGCACCATAGTACGACACCATTGAGAATATGCCTCATTTTGCTGAGGTGTTATGTGAGTACAATCCTTATGTGCCAAAAGAAATATAATGGGTCTCAGGTGTTTTGTGATAAAAGGCCATTACAATTCTTATCTGCCAAAAGAAACATTATGGGTATTACCCAGGTCGGTATTTGTAGCTCTGCGGGATTGCTGAAACACAGAAAGAGGGAGAAAAGGATAATTTTGAAGGAGGCATACATGGTAGATTTGGAGTTTATCGTTTAGGGTTCGAATTGCTCAGAAGTCAAAATTTAGGTTTCCAAGGGAATTCAAATGGTCTTGTCTACGACGATTGGGATCAAATGTAGCTGAAGCACCAAATATTTTCCATATTTAAGTCTTCCCCAACTCGGTTGGAACTTGGAAGTTGTAATTTATGGTGAGGTTCGCTTTCTCAATCCTAAGAGGGTTACCCTCCGTTACTTTCCAAAGATTATGATGACTCAAATTATAGGCTTAAGAAACCTCATAATCAGGACAGTTGAATCTTGTTAGGACTTATCCCATAGATTTTCTTCGGTGCTTAACAATTTGCTCCATACTTGAGCTCGTGTTGGTGATGGATCAAATGATAAAATTTGCCCTCGGTTGTCGTGAAAAAAAAAAAAAAAAAAACACCGTAGCCCAGTGAAAAATAAAAAAAATTAATTATTAGTACAAAGACAAGAAGCCAAATTGAGACTTGAAAAATACCAGCAGAATCGGAGTGTAGGACTTGCTGTATTTTGTCGACGCCAGAGGAGGAAGGGGAAGGGCTTGATTTCGTCATCGTTTCATTCTCTATTGTATTTGATTTTGTATCCATCTGTTGTCCTTCTCTGTTTTCCATCTTCCTCTCACGCTGTCTTCTACTGCTACTATGAATATGAAGAGGACCACTAGCAATATTATTATATAGATTTGGGGAGGGCAAGTACAAAGGCTTCGAGAATTGTCGACGACAGATTTGGACCGCAAAATAGAGTTTAAGAAAACTGACCGAGTCCTGAAATTTCAATGGAATGGAATGGAAGAGAAAACACAAAGGCATAGAGAATTCTCGACGACAGATTTGGACCGCAAAATAGAGTTTCGGAAAACTGATTGACTCCTGAAATTTGAATGGAATGGAATGGAAGAGAAAACGCATTACACAAGTTCATTTGGAGAAAAGCAAGATGGAAGTCTGGACGCGTTTTCCATTCAAAATGGAAGTCTGGACGCGTTTTCCATTCAAATTTGTCATGCAAGTGACTAAATTTTAAAAAGAAAATAGTTCAATTTCCAAATCTTATTTTAAGACTACGGCTATTCACAAAACATATAATAAGAAAATAAAGGACCATTTTTTTTTTCTTCTGTTGACTAGTGCTATTTATTTATTTATTTATTTTTCTGTGGCAAAATAGTGCTATTCACTCGTATATATTCTTATGAACTTTTCTATTGGACAGGTTTAGGGATTAACAATCTAGGGTTTAGGATTTTGGGTTTTGGGGCTTTAGGGTTTTAGGGGTCAAGGGTTTAT